>NW_027362768.1:65653312-68323312 GCF_046119375.1 Phyllobates terribilis
ATATAGAGTCATTACAAACAGTGATTTATTTCAAGTGTGTATTTCTTTCAATGTTGATGATTATGGCTTACAGTTAATGAAAACACAAAAGTAATTATCTCAGTAAATTAGAATACTTTATAACAACAGCTTGAAAATGATTTTAAAATCCAAAATGTTGGCCTACTGAAATGTATGTTCAGTACATGCACTCAATACTTGGTCGGGCTCCATTTGCATCAATTACTGCATCAATGTGGCATGACATAGAGGCGATCAGCCTGTGGCACTGCTGAAGTGTTATGGAAGCCCAGGTTGCTTTGATAACAGCCTTCAGCTCATCTGTATTGTTGGGTCTGGTGTCTCTCATCTTCCTCTTGACAATAGCCCATAGATTCTCTATGGGGTTAAGGTCAGGCAAGTTTGCTGGCCAACCGAGGGCAGTGATGCTGTTTTTAAACCAGGTATTGGTACTTTTGGCAGTGTGGACAGGTGCCAAGTCCTGCTGGAGAATTAAATTTCCATCTCCATAAAGCTTGTCGGCAGAGGGAAGCATGAAGTACTCTAAAATTTCCTTCGAGACGGCTACGCTGACTTTGTTCTTGATAAAACACAGTGGACCTACACCAGCAGATGACATGGCTCCACAAACCATCACTCATTGTGGAATCTTCACACTAGACCTCAAGCAGCTTGGATTGTGTACCTCTCTACTCTTCCTCCAGACTCTGGGACCTTGATTTCCAAATGAAAATTGGAACTCTGGGACCTTGTGGAGTGTGTCAATGACTGCCTTCTGGACATCTGTAAAATCAGCAGTCTTCCCCATGATTGTGGAGCCTACTGAAAAGACTAAGGGACCTTTGTAAACGCTTAAGAAGCCTTTTGCAGGTGTTTTTATTAATTATTTTAATTTACTGAGATGACTTGTGTTTTCATTGGCTGTAAGCCATAATCATCAACATTAACAGAAATAAGTGTGTGTAATTTATATACTGTATATATATTGTGTTTGTAATTATATAAACATGGTATATATCTCGCTATATCTACAATACATAGTTTTCATATGTCAGGGGTAATGTAGGGGACATGTAACAGCTAGCTCTATCACCACTGTGGATGTCTTGTGAAGTACAATATCGTTGCTGCTTTCCACGATAATGGAATGAATTATAGAGGTCAGTGCAGAGGCAGATTACTAGCAGCCAATAAGTGTGAAGTAGGTGGCAGAGGATAGTGCTGGACACTGAGGTGGGGTATTGCTAGGTCTGGTTGTGCGCTTAGAAAAAAAGTCCAGGTAGCTGCATGGTCTGTTAGGGGAGTCTGTAAACAAATCAGGTGCAAGCAACAAAGTGAAATTCAGGAGGAACAAAAAACAAAATGTGTAGGGGTGTTGTATATTACAATACAGCACATATTAGCTTAAACAAATTTTTGGATTTCAAGGTCGGACAACCTCTTTAATGACAGAGCCCCATTTTTCAATTCTGATGTGTCATTCAAAAACCTCAAAAAAGATTCATCCTTCCATAAAACTCTTTTCCTCTGTCTCTTTCTCATTATCCAACATTAGGATTGTAAGGTTCACACACGCTTGAAAGTAAAAAGTTTCAGAAAGTTATAACAAAAGCATTTACTTTTTTGCTATTACATTTCTTTACAGTCAGCTGCAACGATTCTTCTTGCAACAAACATGGAGATTGTATGGAGACAGTAGAAAATTACACCTGTAAATGCTGGTCAGGCTTCTACGGAGAAAACTGCAAAAATGGTAATATTCAAATGACATATGTGCATGCTAACTATAAGATCATCTTAATAAAATTGTAGCACTGGGCTAAAAAAAAATCTTCAAACATTTTTTAAGATTTTAAAAAAAAAATACTATTGCAGTAACAATCCTTGACAATTGTGATAAATCATGTATAGTCTGGCTGTAAAATCTTCTGTGATTGATTATAAAACACTCATTAACCCCTTACTAGCATATGATGCACTGGAATGTCACATGTTGGCTCCCTGACTTTGATGTGGGCTCAGTTAGCCCACATCTTTACTGGGAGATGATGCCTGTGTCATTCAGTCATCATCTGCCTCTAACAGCTCTTAAACGTGTTGCCAATCTTTTGCAGCAGTACTGTGGAGACACGAGGGTCTCCCGTGGGCAAAATACTACTTAGACAACAAAGAGTGAGGGTAAAACTTTATTGAACCATCAAACAGACAATAAACATATAGAACAGTCCCAGCAAATTCCCAAGATGGTGCAAAATTACAGAATCTCATCCTTCCGCTGACTTGCCGGGATTAAAGCTGCTGTGCCTTCAGGGCTTCCAGGGCAGACTACCCCCACTAATGGCACCCCGCTTTTGGTGGGCACCCACAGAGAAGAGGTAACGACAAGCTTAGGAAACTGACAGTCCTTTGAGGTACGTGGCAAGGAGACCCAAGGGTCCCAACCTGGCTTCTCTGAGCGTATCCATGGGTTCCAGGTTTGTATACACATTTCATAGCATAAAAAAAAGAAGTCCTCACACGGCTCCATCGACCGAAAATTGTAAAAACATTACAGGTCTCGGAAAATGGTGACACAAGCGTTATTTTCTTTCTTTTTATGAATTTCACAGGACTGCCTTCATGACAAGCAGAGTAGTCTTCAGCAAACCCCTGGCCATCATGGCAGCTCATCAGTGCCTCACGATGAAGTCACAGCAGCGCAGAAGGGCGCATAGAATAACACGCCACCCTGCCAGCATGCTGTAAAAGCCACTGTTACAGATTGACAGCAACATTTAATGAGATAAGCAGGTTAACAGATGTGGGTGGAGCCCCAAAGGGCTGTTAGTGGCAGATGATGGCTGAATATCACAGCTATCATCTGTGTGCTTGACTTACCCAGTATGTCGCTAAGGAGGTTAAAATAAGAATCAAGTGATAGGAAGGTACTGTATCTTCACAGGAAATGAATACAGCAGTATGAAAGTAGACAAACTTTCATAGGGCTTGCAGAACCAATATCAGCAACAAATGTAAAGAAACAATAGAGATGGAAAGGGGAGGAGTAGGGTAAAGGGGAGGACAGAGAAGAAGTCCTCTGGCCTAAAAAGAAAAGGTCTTATACTAAAATTGAAAAATTGTAAATGTGTGCAGAAAAACTGTGGTATTGAGATCCAGGGCACCTATTTAGTAAAAAGGGAGTTTGAGTTTTCAAATTTTAGCCATATTGATAGGTATCTATAGGGACTCCCGTTTTAAATCCATTTATTTTTTCCAATGGCCAAATTAAGTTAGTTAACCCATTCTAATATAGGCAGTGTGTGTCACGACACAGCTGTCGGGTGACTAGGAATCAGGGGCTCCTACCCTGACCCTAACACTAGGGGGCGCCTTAGCTCACCCTACTCCACGGGATATCTCTAAAGGTGAGGATGTCGTGGAATCCGCCCTCGCCCTAACTCCTGAGTTAGCCCTCCGCTTGATCTCCTTCCCCTACCCGGGCGCTACTGTGCACCGCAGTACACCCACCGAACAAACAGGGCAATACAGATGAGGGTAAACAGAAAACGTCAGGCACACAAAATATTCTCACACATATAACAGAGGGAAGTGACGTGCCCCTTGGGCCGTGGGGTACTCGGTGCCGGGCCGGTCGTTACTAGGGGAGATTGCACAGTGGCAGTGACCCGGTCCGTGACCCAGGGCGGTCAATCAAAAGGGGATATTTACAGGGGATTTATAGTTTTTATATACAGTTCGTGACGCCACCTGTGGTATGTGGCTAAAGGGAGCCGCCTCTGCGGGGCAGGGACTCTGGAGCTGGTGTAAATGCAGCAGAGTTGGTTTAGCTCTCCACAGGTAGAGCATAGCTCCAGGGCTGTGCTGAGTTGTTATGGATGTTGCGGTGTAGTGCAGGGGTGATGGTGCAGCAGTAATTCACAGAGACGGTGGGGTGCAGTCTTCAAGGTTTACTCACAGTTGTTGCAATCCAAGTTACAGGTACCGGTGTAACTTCCCACCTCGTCCTGTGCTTAATCAGGGAGGGGTTCAGCAATCCCTCAGGTAATTCAAGAGCACTTAACGGGACCCCCTCCTGTGTGTCTTTCTCAGTCGTCTTCCTGTGCTGGCTCTCACCCTCCTGACCTGCGCCTCGCAAACAGTGTCCCAAGCCAGAAGCCTCGGGTCTTGTCGGGCGACCTGCAGTCCCCTGAACCCTCTGTGGCCACCTTTTCGGCGATGTAATTGTGGCTGTGGCAACTGCACCCTAAAAGTACAGAAGCCTCCGGTTTCTAGCTTAGCCTTGTAGTTCTCCACTAGTTTAGGGGCCGGTCCCCTCTCTGCGGCCTGATCCGTCCACATTCCTGCAGATTCGGGCGTACGGGTGGCCTCCAGCACTGCCCGTACCCCTAGGATACCCTCGTTCCTCCTGGAACCTTCTTTCCTGCTACTCTCTTCAGTCTGTCATGGGCCTCTCTCACTAGGCCCTGCTCCTGAGCAGAGCTCCTGCTGAGCTCCTGCTCCACATACTCTCCTCCTCTGACTGACCTGTCTTTCCAAGATGGTTCCCTCTTTTATATCACTTCCTTTCCTGTGCTCCCCTGAACTACGTCCTGCACCCACACCCACTACATAGTTCCACCCTTCAGCTAGGGACCAGGGACTGTGCTCTCCCTCAGGAGCAATCTCGCCCTTCCCCCACTGAAGTGGAATGTGTTGGATGCAGGCATTAGGGTCCTGGGCAGCACTCTATCCTTACCTGATAGTGAGATATCACACCTCTGGGTGAGAAGCAGTACCTCTGTGGTGACTGAACCTGCAGGGGAGCCACAGTAGCACGGAGATGTGAAGGTAGGGGGAATAAACCAAATGGAGGAGGATAAGGAATAACCACGCATACAAACCAGGCAACAGTCACAAGTTATTCCTCCAGCAATACTTGTCATAGCTCTCATTCTCCTTAGCCATGCAGCAAAAGCTAGCTCTGACAAGGATTTAGACTCAGAGCCCAGTATATAAAGGGGAAGGGAGTGGTTAACAAAACTCAGCTGTGAACACAGAGAAAATCCAAGATGGCCTCTTAACCCCTGTTCTGCCAAAAGAAACCAACACATTTAAAATGAAGGAGAAGTGCTTCTTTCACAGCAGAAGTAGGAACCATCTGCTGCTGAGGTATTCTGGCTCCAAACTGTCATGGTAACCCTGTGACAGTGGGTCACAGTCCCACCAGTGTCTAGCTAAGACTAATTTTGCAGCATTAAGGCTGTGGGCAAGCTGAAATTGTGCCACAACAAACACCCACATCTTCTCGCTCGACCTTCCTGTCCCAATTAATAGGGGACCGCAGAACACCACTATTGAACACAGAGCAGTGTGAAAACGTTATTGGTTGGATAGCAGATAATGCTTACAGTCACTTAGCTCTGTCTTCCACATGGTCAAGTCTCAGTAGCAGTGAGTCTGGACCACATATCCCTCATCCTGAGCCTCCTTCCTCCCATCATGCCAAGTGCCGAGAGACAACTGATCCCACACTTGGACCCTCCAAAGAACTGTTCACTTTTCCATTTATAGATTCTGGCCTCTCGACTCGTTCACTTGTAGGGGGGCAAGAGATCGCATGTAGCGATGCCCAAATATTTGAGCAGCCATGGTCAAACGAAGGTGATGGGAAAGTGTCACAAGAGGTGGACGATGATGAGACACAATTGCCAGAAAGTCAGGAGGAGGACCAGGGTGTGGAAGTAGAAGACGAGGTGGTGAATGATATAGTAACTGACCCAATCTGGCAGGAGGACATGCTGAGCGAGGACAGAAGCACACAGGGGGAGGGAGGCAGAGCACCCCAACAGGCAGGAAGAAGCAGTGTGGTGGCCGCAGAGATAAGGAAGGCAACCATTCCCCGTAACACCAACACAACGGAAGTTGCCAGTACAACTGTTAGGTCTTCCCGAGTCTGGTTGTTTTTAAAGACTCTATCGATGACCCCAAAAAAAACAGCATCAGCAGGGGTAGCAAAACTACCAGCCTGACCATTACCAGCATGATCAAGCACATGGCAGCAAAGCACCCAACTTTGTGGGCCGAATCCCAGAGTCCAGGAACACTGCTTCTTCCGCTGTTGTGCATGCAAGCCAATCCCCTGTACATAGTGCATGCGAAGATGCCTCCTGCCCTGCACCTGTCTTTGCACACTCTCAACTAGCACCATCAGCAAGCATGTCCTTGTCCCAGTTCAGTTGTCCATACCCCAGTCCTTGGAATGCAAGCACAAATATGTAGCCAACGCCCCACAGGCCACACTACTAAATTCCCACATTTCACAACTGCTTGCGCTCGAAATGTTGGCTTTTAGGCTTGTGGAGACGGAAGCTTTCCGCAAAAAGATGCTGGTGGCCATCCCTCGGTACTCGGTCCCCAGCCACCACTATTTCTCCTGGTGTGCTGTCCCCGCAATACACAAGCACGGGTCCAACAACATTAGCCGTGCCCTCAGCAATGCAGTTACTGGGAAAATCCACCTAACCACGGACACGGGGACAAGTGCTTGTGGGCAGGGACGGTACATCTCGCTGACGGCACACTGGGTTAACATAGTGGAAGCTGGGACCCAGTCGGACCTTGGGACAGAACACATCCTCCCGACGCCGAGGATTGCGGGCCCTAGGTCAATCAGGGTTGCCCCCACAGTCTACAGCTCCTGCACCTCATCCTCCTCAGCCACCTCCTCTTCTTCAGCCTCCATCTCAGAAATGACCACATCAGTCACAACCTGGAAGCACTGCAGAACTGCCTCAGCCAAGCGGCAACAGGCTGTGTTGAAGCTAATATGCTTAGGTGAAAAACCGCATAAAGCTGAAGAGTTGTGGGCAGCTCTGAAAGAGCAGCAGATCTGTGGCTGACACCGCTGAACCTATAGCCAAACATAGTCATGTGTGACAATGACCGGAACCTGGGGGCGGCTCTGAGGCGAGGCGAGCTCACACATGTACCATACCTGGCCCATTTGATTAACCTCGGGGTTCAGCTACCCGAAGCTGCCGGATCTGCTAGTCAAAGTACGCCACCTGTGTGCCCATTTTAGAAAGTCAGCTACAGCTTCCGTCGTCCTTGCCATGCTTCAGCAGCATTTGCAGCTTCCGGCTCACCAACTGTTGTGTGATGTCCACATGCATTGGAACTCTACACTGCAGATGTTTGGAAGGATTTGTGAGCAGAAGGGGGCAGATGTTGACTAGCAGCCTCAACAAGGATGTCGGTATTCAGTTCAGACTCCACACATAAGACCTCAGGAGTGGGCATGGATGTCAGACATATGTTCTATCCTCCAAAACTTTGAGGACTCCACCAAGATGGTGAGCGGCGATGACTCCATAATTAGCATCACTATCATGCTTCTCTGTCTTCTGAAACGCTCTCTGCTCACAATCAAAGAGGATGCATTGCAGGCAGAGCACGATGAGATGGAGCAAGGAACCATAAAGGGTGATAACACACATCTCATCCCAACGTGGATTGGGTGACAATAAAGAAGAGAAGGAGGAGGAAGATCAGGAGCTAGTTTCATGTACTATAGACGGTACTTCCTGCACAACTGTCATACCATCTGTTCAGCGTGGATGGCCTGAGGACAGGGTGGAGGAGGAGGTGGAGGAAGAGGAGAAGGAGAGCATAGTCAGTCGTCCTCTTGGTGAGGACATGGAAGTCTTGCCTATTAGCAGTCTGGCATGTATGGCTGAGTTTATGTTATGCTGACTTTCCTGTGACCCTTGTGTTCTCAAAATTGTGGGTGACAGTCATTACTGGTTGGTGACACTTCTAGACCCATGCTACAAGGGGAACTTTATATCTCTTATTCCTGAGGCGGACAGGTCTACAAAAATGGGGCAGTACCAGAAGGCCCTTGTTTCGGAACTATTAAAAAAATTCCCATTTGAAAACGCTAGCGGCAGAGGTCATAGTTCATTGGACAACCAATCAGTACAGGCGAGAGAAACACAACTTCAATTCAGCAGAGACAGGCGAATATTGTCAAAAGTATACCCATGTGTCAGTGTAAAAAGGTGCATGGGAATACACCTCCCAAAAAAAAGACACTGGATTTAAGTTTATGTTACGCTGCTATCATTCGGTGGTGTTGACAAGTCTGGCCCAATCCAGCCATTCTTCATTTTTCTAAGAGTCAGCCTGTCAACATTTTCAGTTGACAGGCTGATGCACTTATCAGTTGTAATTCCACCAGCGGCACTAAAAACCCGCTCTGATAAAACGCTAGTGGCAGGGCAGGCCAGGATCTCCAAGGCTTAGAGAGCCAGTTCATTCCACGTGTCTAGCTTGGATACCCAATAATTATAAGGCACAGAGGAATCATGGAGGAAGTTGGTACAGTTGGCAAGGTACTCCCTCAGTATCTTCCCAAACTTTGCACTCCTTGTGAGAGTACCACGCACCTCAAGGCCTGTGCAATGGGAGGGACTGAGAAAACTCTCCCAGAACTTCTTATCTCCTCTCATTTGTTTACTGATAAGCAGGGTCTCCTGCAGCGGCCATCTGACAGGTGCTTCACAGTTGGTTGTGACTCACACAACCTCAGAAGGTGAGTCAGACTGATTGTGGGACCTGGTATTTACTTTTATAAGGATAAAGCCCTATGTGCGCTGTCTTTCCTATCTTTTGCTAAAATGTTAAAATGACATTTCCCAGTGAATGCATTTGTCACGGTTGAAAGCAATGCAAAAGTCCAAAAATGCATCAAAAACTGTACGTGTGAACATAGCTCAAGATGTGGAGGAGTATTTTTGTTTTTGGTTATTTATTTTGCCTTATATACAAGTCGTTACCCTGGAAAGGATGCTCCTTAACATATTTCCCAGGAAAATCCATTTTGGTTTTCGTTTTTGTATGTTTTATTGTGAGTCCGTAAAAGTGGCGTAATGCCTCTGACAACGTTGTTGACACCAGTGACCTGGGAGTCAGAAATGCTTCCAGGGGTCTTCCCCATGCTGTTCCCATGTCATTTGAGCACTGTTTCCATCGATTTGGTCAATTTTTAGTCCCTCTGCAGACCGCCGGGGGAAGCCGCCTGAAAAATTCTCGAGTTTCCCATAGACTTACATTGGGCTCGTTGCTCGGGTCGAGCACCCAAGCATTCCAATTTGCTCGACCCCAGCATCGAGCACCCCAGAATTTTAGTGCTCGCCCACACTAGTTTTTACACTTTTGTATTGCTTTCAACTGTGAAAAATACATTCACCAGTAAATATAATTTTAACATTTTTCTACCTTATCTGCCCATGTGGTGTATGAAACATGATTAGACACATCCTGTTTCATTTATGAAAGAGGGATTCTGAAAGTCACTGTAGTTTCAGTGACTGCATGGGCTGACGAAAATTTGGACAAACTCCAATACTCCTTTGAAGAGACATAGAGGAGGGCCTCAGTAAAAAAAATATTCCCAATATAAAGGAGTGGGTCTTCTATACTGTTATTGCACATGCAGTGACTGCATGGGCTGTCAAATATTTGGACACACTCCAATGCCCGTTTGAAGAGGCGTAGAAGAGATCCTCATTAAAAAAATTGTTCTCATTATTAAGGAGTGGGTCTCCTACACTAGTAATGCCCATGCACTAAGGGTATGGGCTGAAAAACTTTTACCCCTGGGAGGTTTACATGAACATACTGTATAACATTCAGAATGTTAGAGGTAGGCCTCTGACTGTCTGACATCCATGCCCACTCATCAGCTCTTATGTGCAGAGGCTGACCTGAATAACGACAGGCGTGTTGAAGCTGGTACTCAACAACTGCCCTATGCTGCTCACAAATCCTTCCCAGCATCTGCACCATTGAGTTTCAACTCGTGGTGACATCACATACCAGTCGATGAGCTGCTGAAGCACGGCGAGGGTGGCAGAAGCTATAGGTGACTTTCGAAAATGGGCACACATGTGGCATACTTTGACAAGCAGCTCAGGCAGATCCGTGGAGGTTTTGAGAAACCGCTGAACCATTAGGTTGAACACATGGGCCAGGCATGGTACATGTGTGAGCTTGCCTAGCTTCAGAGCCTCCACCATCTTCCGGCCATTGTCACACACGACCATGTCTGGCTGTAGGTTCAGCAGTGACAGCCACAGATCTGACTGCTCTTTTACAGTTTTAAATGACAATACATTTAATTTACAATTTACCATTAACATCTGTCAAAATGAGATCACCTTTTTGGATGTATATTTAACTGGAGACAGCAGCAATGATTGCATCCATACATGTCTGTACAGAAAACCAACAAGTGGCAATGCGACGTTGATGGCAAACAGCTGTCATCCAGCACATACTATTAAAAACTTACCACTAGGTGAACACATTAGAGCCAGACGTCTATGCTCTACGGATGAGAGCTATTTTCATGAATGTGACATATTGAAGAGCAGGTTTAAACATAAAGGTTATTCAAATACACATATTTGCAGAGCCCGTAATATAGCCTTCCACAAAACACAAACATCTCTACTGGAGAATAATACGGTTTGTAAGAGAAATAAGCAACAAGTTACTTTCTCCACAGCTTATAGTACAGACTATCAGGCTATTACAGATTTAATTCGGAAATATGCTTGTATATTACATCAGGACAAAGCACTTCAGAGCATCCTTAAGGAAGGCATTCATTTTGTTGCTAAAAAATCCCCCAATATAGGAAATTTATTATCTCCAAGCTCTTTGTCCACCAAAAGCCCAAGGTCAGACACATAGCTTCATATTAATGGATCCTATAAATGTGGAGGCACCAAGTGTAATATTTGCAAATTTATGTTTAAGACCCAGACATTTACTGACAGTGCAGGCAAAATCTATAATATCAAGCATTTTATTAATTGTTCTATTACATATGTCATTTATCAAGCATTGTGCACATCTTGCAAAAAATTTTATGTGGGTTGCACTAGCCGCATGCTCAAAAGACGCATTGCTGAGCATGTTGCTGGAGCGACTCTGAATCCTAATGCAGTGTGGGCTCCATGTCAGGGCTCAGCAAACATTTTGCTGATTTTCACTGGGTGATTTTTCCTCACTTAAGGTTATTGGTATAGATAAGGTGCAAAGACAAATAGTGGAGGAGATAGAGGCAAGCTTCTCTTAAGCCCCCGTCTCACATAGCGAGATCGCTAGCGAGATCGCTGCTGTGTCACGGTTTTGGTGACGCAACAGCGACCTCACCAGCTGTGTGTGACCAGAGGGACCAACGATCAGGCTGGTATCCATGGTAAACATCGGGTTACTAGGGGCACGCGCGCACTTAGTAACCCGCTGTTTACCATGGATATCACTCTGCTACGGTGCGTTGAAGGTTACCGTTCACCTTAGCAGAGTCGTATCCATGATAAACATCGGGTTACTAAGTGCGCGTGTGCCCCTAGTAACCCGCTGTTTATCATGGTTAAGAGCCTGCTCCTGCTTCAGCAGCAGGCTGGTAACCGGGAGCAGGACATCGTGGAAAGATCCTTTCCACGATGTCGCTGCTCCCCTGATCGCTGGTGAGCCTGCCTGTTTGACAGCTCACCAGCGATGTATTAGCAAGGTCGTATCATTGTCGGGATCGCTGCTGCATCGCTTAGTGTGACGGGGCCTTTAGTCAGAGAAGCCTCATGGATTCTTAAATTTAACTCTCGCATTCCCAATGGTCTCAATTTTCACAATGATCTAATGTACATTTTTTTGATACTTTTTTCTAATGGTGTACATAATTTGCTAGCAAACCATGCACATAAGTTTTCATTTATGCATATTACTGAGCAATTATCCTCAGGAGGTTTTTCATTCACTAATAAACTTCCTGTTCTTTGTTGATCTCCACCCTATTTTCACTTTTGTTTTCAGTTCATATGTATATATATGTCTTTTAACTACAGCAATGCAACCTATGATTAAGAACCCCTGTTTGGTTCGAAACGCGTAAGGTCTGCCTTACATATGGCGCTTTTTTAATGGAGCTAATAAAATGGACATTTTAACTTTACATCTCTTGTGATGGATATGGAAAAGACTAAATGGTGGCCCGATTCAAACGCATCGGGTATTCTAGAATATGCATGCGGTACACCGGGCGCAATCAGCAGAGCGGTGTTGAAATTTGGCGCCAATATCGCTGAATGGTCGCAGCAGGCGGGCGCGACCAATCGGCACAGCGGTGTTTAAATTTGGCGCCAATATCGCTGATTGGTCGTGGCCGGCAACCGCGACCAATCAGCACAGCGGTTTTTAAATTTGGCGCCAATATCGCTGATTGGTCGTGGCCGGTGGCTGCGACCAATCAGCACAGCGGTGTTTAAATTTGGCGCCAATATTTGTATTTGTAATTGTATTAGTGAGGACCGGGGAGCGGCGCTGCGGGAGATGACCGGCTGCTCGCAGCAGTAGTATCCCGACCGGTGGCACCGCTCCCCGGTCCTCCCTTCACACTTACCGTCGGGAGATCAGCGGTCCGCATGGAGGTCAGTTGCGCCGCCGGTCGGGGTAGTTCTGCTGCATCGCCGCTGACCTCCTTGCGGCAGATGAACCGCTAACGGCTGCCATCTTTTTTCTGAAATCCCGCGTCGCTGATTGGCCGCAGCCGGATAAATCAGCGACGCGGGATTTCCTGGACAGAAGGACAGACAGATGGGAAAAGACAATTATATATATTAGATGCTGGAGGTTTTCTAATCTACTTCTCACTGCTTCTCATCCCTGGATTTGCTACCAAGGATTTCCGTGCACCAGTGGACCTTTATGGCATATGTATTGTAGGGTGAGATTTTCCTTTTTTTTTTCTTTATACACCTGTCAACAACTCTGCAGAGTTGTGCGGTTTGTAACCTAAGCATATTAGCTTCAGCACAGGCTATTGCCGCTTGGCTTAGGCAGTGCTGCAGTGCTTCCAGCTTGCGACTGATATGGTAATTTCAGAGATGGAAGCGGAGGAGGAGGAGGAGCAAGAGCTGTAGGATGTGGGGCCAACCCTGATTGACCCAGGGCCCACAGTCCTGTGCCTCGGGAGGACGTGTTCCGTCCCAGGGTCCGACTGGGTCCCAGCTTCCACTATATTAACCTAGTGTGCCATCAGCGAGATGTACCGTCCCTGGCAACAAGCACTTGTCCATGTGTCCATGGTTAGGTGGACCTTCCCAGTAACTGCATTGTTGAGGGTACAGGTAATGTTCTGGGATACGTGCTTGTGTCAGGTAGGGACGGCACGCCGGGAGAAATAGTGTCGGCTGGGGACCAAGTACCGAGGGACGGCCGCCGCCATGAGGATGCGGAACGATTCCATCTACACGAGCCTAAAAGGCAACATTTCATGTGCAAGCATTCGAGAAATGTTGTAGTTTAGGATTGTGGACTGTAGATCGTTGACTGTTTATTTGCGCTTGCGTTCAAAGGACTTGGGTAATACCTCCCCTGATGAAGCCACACTTGTAATGGTGATACGCATGGGGCCGGGGCCATTATTTCCTCTCCTGTCATTTTACAGGTTCACTTCAGGTATATTAATGATCTTATCTTTTTTATCCCCATTCCTTTTTGTGCCCACAGTATAGATTATTTACCCTGTTTATATGTATATGTTATACTATTAAGTTTGGGCACAGAGTGATCATGGTGCTTGAGATTCCCAATTACCACTGTTTTGATTTTTACAAATGAGTGTATGGTACTACTATTGAGTCTTTTAGGACAATTGAAGTTTTTTGTATATGTTTCCTTTATTGCTATAACATTTCATGTCTGTGGGGTAAAGCATTATTGAATAATATATTGTATCAGTACAACTGTTAGAGGAATGGCCTAAAACATTGTAATGTTGGGGTCTTGTAAAGCAATTGTTTGCTTTTTTAATTGTTTTTAATATGTGTGTGTTATTTGGTCTGTCTGTTTAATAAATTTTGTTCTTACACCGTGTGCAAAATTATTAGGCAAATGAGTATTTTGATCACATGATACAGTTATATGAAAAAGTTTGGGCACCCCTATTAACCTTAAGCTTAATGTTTTATAAAAATTGGTGTTTTTGCAACAGCTATTTCAGTTTGATATATGTAATAACTGTTGGACACAGTAATGTTTCTGCCTTGAAATGAGGTTTATTGTACTAACAGAAAATGTGCAATCTGCATTCAAACAAAATTTGACAGGTGCATAAGTATGGGCACCTCACCAGAAAAGTGACATTAATATTTAGTAGATCCTCCTTTTGCAAAAATAACAGCTTCTAGTCGCTTCCTGTGGCTTTTAATGAGTTCCTGGGTCCTGGATGAAGGTATTTTTGACCATTCCTCTTTACAAAACAATTCCAGTTCAGTTAAGTTTGATGGTCGCCGAGCATGGACAGCCCTCTTCAAATGATCCCACAGATGTTCAATGATATTCAGGTCTGGGGACTGGGATGGCCATTCCAGAACATTGTAATTGTTCCTCTGCATGAATGCTTGAGTAGATTTGGAGCGGTGTTTTGGATCATTGTCTGCTGAAAGATCCATCCCCTGTGTAACTTCAACTTTATCACTGATTCTTGAACATTATTGTCAAGAATCTGCTGATACTGAGTGGAATCCATGCGTCCCTCAACTTTAACAAAATTCCCGGTGCCGGCATTGGCCACACAGCCCCAAAGCATGATGGAACCTCGACCAAATTTTACTGTGGGTAGCAAGTGTTTTTCTTGGAATGCTGTGTTTTTTTGCCGCCATGCATAACACCTTTTTGTATGACCAAATAACTCAATCTTGGTTTCATCAGTCCACAGGACCTTCTTCCAAAAAGAAATTGGCTTCTCCAAATGTGCTTTTGCATACCTCAGCTGACTCTGTTTGTGGCGTGCTTGCAGAAATGGCTTCTTTCGCATCACTCTCCCATACAGCTTCTCTTTGTGCAAAGTGCGTTGTATAGTTGACCGATGCACAGTGACACCATCTGCAGCAAGTTGATGCTGCAGCTCTCTGGAGGTGGTCTGAGGATTGTCCTTGACTGATCTCACCATTCTTCTTCTCTGCCTTTTTGATGTTTTTCTTGGCCTGCCACTTCTGGCCTTAACAAGAACTGTCCCTGTGTTCTTCCATTTCCTTACTATGTTCCTCACAGTGGAAACTGACAGGTTAAATCTCTGAGACAGCTTTTTGTATCCTTCCCCTGAACAACTATGTTGAATAATCTTTGTTTTCAGATCATTTGACAGTTGTTTTGAGGAGCCCATGATGCCACTCTTCAGAGGAGATTCAAACAGGAGAACAACTTGCAAGTGGCCACTTTAAGTAGCTTTTCTCATTATTGCATACACCTGGCTATGAAGTTCAAAGCTCAATGAGGTTACGAAACCAAAAAAAGTGCTTTAGTACGTCAGTAAAAAGTAGGTAGGAGTATTTAAAACAAGAAAATGATAAGGGTGCCCTTACTTATGCGCCTGTCAAATTTTGTTTGAATGCAGATTGCACATTTTCTGTACATTAAACCTCATTTCAAGGCAGAAACATTACTGTGTCCAACAGTTATTACATATATCAAACTGAAATAGCTGTTGCAAAAACACCAATTTTTATAAAACATTAAGCTTAAGATTAATAGGGGTGCCCAAACTTTTTCATATAACTGTACTTTTTATACATGTTGTCCTACTCCAAGTTGCATAGACTTGAGAGCCAAATACCAATTAAGTAAATCTGGTGATGTGCATCTCTGTAATGAGGAGGGATGTTGTCTAATGACATCAACACCCTATATAAGGTGTGCTTAATTATTAGGCAACTTCCTTTCCTTTGGCAAAATGGGTCAGAAGAGAGATTTGACGGGGTCTGAAAAGTCCAAAATTGTGAGATGTCTTGCAGAGGGATGCAGTAGTCTTGAAATTTCCAAACTTTTGAAGCGTGATCACCGAACAATCAAGCGTTTCATGGCAAATAGCCAACAGGGTCGCAAGAAGCGTGTTGGCCAAAAAAGGAGCAAAATAACTTCCCATGAATTGAGGAAAATCAATCGTGAAGCTGCCAAGTTGCCATTGGCCACCAGTTTTACCATATTTCAGAGCTGCAACGTTACTGGAGTATCAAATAGCACAAGGTGTGCGATACTCAGGGACATGGCCAAGGTAAGGAAGGCTGAAAAACTACCACATTTGAACAAGAAACATAAGATAAAACGTCAAGAATGGGTCAAGAAATATCTTAAGACTGATTTTTCAAAGGTTTCATGGACTGATGAAATGAGAGTGACTCTTGATGGGCCAGATGGATGGGCCAGAGGCTGGATCAGTAAAGGGCAGAGAGCTCCACTCCGACTCAGACGCCAGCATGGTGGAGGTGGGGTACTGGTATGGGCTGGTATCATCAAAGATGAACTTGTGGGACCTTTTCGGGTTGAGGATGGAGTGAAGCTCAACTCCCAGACCTACTGCCAGTTTCTGGAAGACAACTTCTTCAAGCAGTGTTGCAGGAAGAAGTCAGAATCGTTCAAGAAAAACATGATTTTCATGCAGGACAATGCTCCATCACATGCATCCAACTACTCCACAGCGTGGCTGGCCAGTAACGGTCTAAAAGAAGAAAAAATAATTACATGGCCCCCTTTTTCACCTGATCTGAACCCCATAGAGAACCTGTGGTCCATCATAAAATGTGAGATCTACAGGGAGGGAAAACAGTACACCTCTCGGAACAGTCTCTGGGAGGCTGTGGTTGATGCTGCACGCAATGTTGATTGAAAACAGATCAAGCAACGGACAGAATCTATGGATGGGAGGCTGCTGAGTGTCATCATAAAGAAAGGTGGCTATACTGATCACTAATTTTTTGGGTTTTTGTTTTTGCATGTCAGAAATGTTTATTTCTAAATTTTGTGCACTGATATTGGTTTACCTGGTGAAAATAAACAAGTGAGATGGGATTATATTTGGTTTTAATTAAGTTGCCTGCTAATTCATCACAGTAATAGTTACCTGCACAATCAGATATCCTCCTAAGATAGCCAAATCTAAAAAAAAACACTTCAACTTCCAAAAATATTAAGCTTGGATATTTATGAGTGTTTTGGGTTGGTTGAGAACATAGTTGTTGATCAACAATAAAAATAATCCTCTAAAATACAACTTGCCTAATAATTCAGCACACAGTGTATGTTATATTGGTGATCCCTGTCTATACATACTACCTTTTTCTTGTGTATTTCTCAAGGGACTTGTGTAGGGACAACTGAACGTTGTGCTGGGACAAGGACATGGACGTGGTTGCTGATGGTGGTGGTTGCGAGTGTGCAACAACAGGTGTAGGGCGGGAGGCATATTCGCCTGCGCCAAGGACAGGGGATTGGCGAGCACGCAAAACAGCGGAATAAGCAGTGGTGTCACCTACAGACACTGATTGTGAATCCAGGTGTTCAGCCCACCTAATCAGGTGCTTTGCTGTCATGTGCCTGAGGATGCTGGTTGTGGTCAAGCTGGTAGTTTTGCCACCCCTGATGATGCTGGCTTGGCAGAGGGTGCAAATGGCCTTTTTGGAGTTATCTGGACAGTAGAGATTAGCGGTGTTCGACTAGAACTGTTCGCCAATCTCAAATTCGAGCTGTTTTGGGCGGTGTTCGAGTTGTTCGACGAACCCGAACGATTTGCAAAAAATTCGGCTGTTCGAGGTTATGTTCGATAACTCTTCGTGCACCAAAAGCGTGTCCTGCATGACTGGCGCTATTTAGAGCACCAATCATGCAGGGATTGTCTGCCACTCACTGTAATGCCACAGCCATGGTGGTTGTGGCATTAGAGTGATTGCCCAAATCGATGGGAACAGTGCTCACAGTGAAACATGAAAAGCCGGCAATTCAGCAGCGGCATACACCGGTACCCGACAATTTAGAACAGAAAGAATAGAGAATCACACATAGATTAGATAGATAGAAACATGTCAGTCACACATATAAGAAGCACAGTGACAGTGTTGCTTACTGTACTTGTCATTTAGTGTAAATGATTTATTAAAAAATATAATAGTGTTTTCGTGCACCGTCTCTTTAAAAAAGCCGGCCGGCAATTCAGCATCTGTACCCGACAATTTATAACAGACAGAATAGAGCTTCACACATAGATTAGATAGATAGAAACATGTCAGTCACATATATAATAAGTACAGTGACAGTGTTGGTTACTGTACTTGTCATTTAGTATTAAAATAAAGGATTTATTATTAAAAAAAATTGGCGTGGGGTTCCCCGTAATTTTAGTCTCTAGCGGAGGTTAAGCAGACAGCTGGGGCAGATGTTTGAAGCCTGGGAAGGGGGTAATACCCACGGAGCTTCCCAGACTACTAATATCAGCCCCCAGCTGAATACCTAGCCTTTACTAGCTATTAAAATGGGGGACCCCCCAAAAAAATGACGTGGGGTCCCCCCTAATTTAATAGCTAGCAAAGGCTAGGCAGACAGCTGGGGGCTGATATTAATAGCCCAGGAAGGGAACCATGAATATTGGCCCCCTCCCAGGCTAGAAACACCAGCCGTCAGCCGCCCCAGAAATGGCGCATCCATAGGATGCGCCAATTCTGGCACTTAGCCTCGCTCTTCCACGCTGCCCTGGTGCGGTGGCAGGGGGTAATAGGGTTGGGGTTGATGTCAGCTTTTAATGCCAGCTGACATCAAGCCCAGGTTAGTAATGGAGAGGCGTCTATAAGACACCCCCATTACTAACCCCATAGTCAAAGTTAAAAGAAAACACAAACACCCAGAATAAAGTCCTTTAATTGAAATAAAGACACAATCCTTTATTGTTCTAAATTAAACCATACTTACCGTCACGCCCATTCCAGCTGAAGCCAACGATCTCCTGCAATAAAAGAAAAATAATAAAGCAACCTCATCCTTACCTTTCCATGGTTCCCACGACAGCTTCAGCTCTGCTACATCAAGATAACAGGCTGGACCGCAGCAGAACGCTGCCATCCAGCCTGTCATCCCGCAGACACTGAGAAGCACAGGCATGCTTGCGCTCTGCAGTGTCTGGCTGTGACGGCATAAAGATGAGACGAGTTCATGTCCAATGAACTCGGCGCACCTCATGCACGTCACTGACAGCGTGGGAGAATTCTCCTGCACTCAGCACTTCAGCGTGAGAATTCTCCCACGCTGTCAGTGCTGAGTGCAGGAGAATTTTCCCACGCTGTCAGTGACGTGCATGAGGTGAGCTGAGATCATTGGACATGAATGAGCTCACCTCATGCACGTCACTGACAGCGTGGGAAAATTCTCCTGCACTCAGCGCTTCAGCGTGAGAATTTTCCCACGCTGTCAGTGACGTGCATGAGGTGAGCTCATTCATGTCCAATGAACTCAGCTGACCTCATGTACGTCACTGACAGCGTGGGAGAATTTTCACGCTGAAGTGCTGAGTGCAGGAGAATTCTCCCACGCTGTCAGTGACGTGCATGAGGTGCGCCGAGTTCATTGGACATGAGCGCAAGCATGCCTGCGCTTCTGAGTGTCCGCGGGATGACAGGCTGGATGGCAGCGTTCTGCTGCGGTCCAGCCTGTCATCTCGATGTAGCAGAGCTGAAGCTGTCGTGGGAACCATGGAAAGGTAAGGATGAGGTTGCTTTATTATTTTACTTTTTTTGCAGAAGACATTGGCTTCAGCTGGAATGGGCGTGATGGTAAGTATGGTTTAATTTAGAACAATAAAGAATTGTGTCTTTATTTCAATTAAAGGACTTTATTCTGGGTGTTTGTGGTTTTTTTTTAACTTTGACTATGGGGTTAGTAATGGGGGTGTCTTATAGACGCCTCTCCATTACTAACCTGGGCTTGATGTCAGCTGGCATTATAAGCTGACATCAACCCCAACCCTATTACCCCCTGCCACCGCACCAGGGCAGCGTGGAAGAGCGAGGCTAAGTGCCAGAATTGGCGCATCCTATGGATGCGCCATTTCTGGGGCGGCTGAGGGCTGGTGTTTCTAGCCTGGGAGGGGGCCAATATTCATGGCTCCCTTCCTGGGCTATTAATATCAGCCCCCAGCTGTCTGCCTAGCCTTTGCTAGCTATTAAATTAGGGGGAACCCCACGTCATTTTTTTTGGGGGGGTCCTCCATTTTAATAGCTAGTAAAGGCTAGGTATTCAGCTGGGGGCTGATATTAGTAGCCTGGGAAGCTCCGTGGGTATTACCCCCTTCCCAGGCTTCAAACATCTGCCCCTGCTGTCTGCTTAACCTCCGCTAGAGACTAAAATTACGGGGAACCCCACGCCAATTTTTTTTAATAATAAATCCTTTATTTTAATACTAAATGACAAGTACAGTAACCAACACTGTCACTGTACTTATTATATATGTGACTGACATGTTTCTATCTATCTAATCTATGTGTGAAGCTCTATTCTGTCTGTTATAAATTGTCGGGTACAGATGCTGAATTGCCGGCCGGCTTTTTTAAAGAGACGGTGCATGAAAACACTATTATTTTTTTTAATAAATCCTTTGCAGTAAATGACAAGTACAGTAAGCAGCACTGTCACAGTACTTCATATATATGTGACTGACATATTTCTATCTATCTAATCTATGTGTGAAGCTCTATTCTGTCTGTTATAAATTGTCGGGTACCGCTGCTGAATTGCCGGCCGGCTTTTTTAAAGAGACGGTGCACGAAAACACTATTATATTTTTTAATAAATCCTTTACACTAAATGACAAGTACAGTAAGCAACACTGTCACTGTACTTCGTATATATGTGGCTGACATGTTTCTATCTATCTAATCTATGTGTGATTCTCTATTCCTTCTATTCTAAATTGTCGGGTACCGCTGCTGAATTGCCGGCCGGCTTTTTTAAAGAGACGGTGCACGAAAACACTATTATATTTTTTAATAAATCCTTTACACTAAATGACAAGTACAGTAAGCAACACTGTCACTGTACTTCATATATATGTGACTGACATGTTTCTATCTATCTAATCTATGTGTGATGCTCTATTCCTTCATGTCTAAATTGTCGGGTACCGGTGTATGCCGCTGCTGAATTGCCGGCCGGCTTTTTTAAAGAAAGCGTCTTCTGAGCAGTTTGTCAGCTTTTGGACACCTTTGAAGGTGTTTTCTATGTGTTCCTATGTGTTTTTGTTTGCCTGCCATTGGTTTTAACGGTGTTCGACGGTGTTCTAAGGTGTTCGACGAACAGTTCGACGAACAGTTCCTCGAACATCCCGGTGTTCGACGAACCGAACCGAACCCGAACACTATGGGGGTGGCTCAACACTACTGGACAGTCTTTAAAAAAGAGCCAGACTCTAGAAGACCTAACAATCGGACTGGCAACTTCTCTCATGTTGGTGTTCTGGGAAACAGATGCCCACCTTTTGTCTGTGGCCACCGCACTGCTTGTTTTTTCCTGTTGTGGTGCTACTCCTCCCTCCCCCTGTGTGCTGTGGTCCTCGCTAAGCATGTCACCTTGCCAGGTTGGGTCAGTGACTTCATCGTCCACCACCTTTTCTTACATGTACGCACCCTGGGCCTCCTCCTGACTTGTTGGCAATTGTGTCTCACCATCATCATTCATCTCTTGCGAAAGTTTCCCATCATCGCCTTCGTGTGACTGTGGCTGCTTAAATATTTGGGCATCACTACGTGCAATCTCCTCTTGCCCCGCTTGAAGTGGGCATGGCGAGAGGCCCAAATCTATAAATGGAAAAGTGAACAGCTCTTCAGAATGTCCAAGTGTGGGATCACTTGTGTCCAGGAACTCGGCATGGTGGGAGGAAGGAGGCTCAGGGTGAGGAATATGTAGTCCAGACTCACGGCTACTGAGACTGGACCATGTGGAAGACAGCATGGTGGCAAGCTGATTGGAAGCATTATCTGCTATCCAACCAACAACCTTTTCACTCTGCTCTGGGTGCAAGAGTGGTGTTCTGCGGCCCTCTATAAATTGGGACAGGAAGGTAGTTCAACATGATGTGGGTGTTTGTTATGCTCCCTCAGCAGGCACAGTTTCATCTTGCCCATGGCCTCGGACTCTGCGTGCACAATCACCATCAAGTCCACTTCCCCGTCCATTGCCATGTGCCTTGCCCATTTTAAATGGAGCATAATATTTGGCACGCTCCACATAATGTCTGTATTATTACTGCAGTAATATGGGATCATGTGTGATGACCATGGTTTTAGGCATTGGCCTTGTAGTGTGGTATTGGTCAGCGACCAAGTGTGAATAGGTTCAATAACACACAGCTGGCAGACTTGAAATGGAGTTTATTTGGCCGACTCCACAAAATGTGTGTATTATTACCGCAGTAATAAGGGATCACGTTTGATGACCACGGTTTTAGGCAGTGGCCTTGTAATATGCTATTGGTCAATGACCAAGTTTGAACAGGTTGAACAACACACAGCTGGCAGAGTTTAAATGGAGTATAATATTTGGCACACTCCACAAAATGTCTGTATTATTACTGCAGTAATATTGGATCAAATAACAGGAGGCCTTACGGGGCCCCAGGCCTAAAGGAAGGTCAGCATGACAGCGTTAGGGCGATAATTACTAGGAGCCAGGGTTACTAGGTGCTGCAGGGGTTAATAGGATTCAAGGGGGGGAGCAAGACTAGGTACGAGGTGGAGAGAACTGGGGTAGGAGGTGGCCCTATAAATATCAGGGTCATGTTGTAGCTGGCAATCATTTTAGGCGGCCACCGAAACAGACCAGATCTTTATAAGGGACACCATTCTTTTTCCCTAAATTATGGAGTCTGTGGACACCTTATTGCAGCAGCTCAGATCGGCTGCTGTTTCCCTGGTTGAGCAGTGGCTGCAGGCATTCATCCTGGTTGAGCATTGGCTGCCGTTGCACCCCCAGCTCAAACTGGATGCAGGCCACAGATAACCAGGCCTCCGGTGCGCATCAGTCCAGACTTTACTCCTTGGGCTCGGCACCGCAACAGAAGCCCCTCCGCGGACCCTCCAGATTGGGGCGGGGCCCGCTCTCCTTTGGAGCGCTGCTCTAGATCCAGGAGGAATCCAAACTTCCGGCGGGGTCTGCATCGAGATGGATCCGGAGCTGCTGTGGCAGATGTTCTGACTGGACAGGGACCCGCTCGTCGTAGACAGGTACACCAGACCAGAGGGCGGGGGCCAGAGCGCAGGTGCCCTCGGTGCAGCGGTACTAACGGCCAGCGGTCGGCTGGCTCCGCCCACAACGCGGCGTTATCAGCCACTCGGGGTCCTCTGCCACAAGCAATACACGGCCAGCCTGAGGCTGGACCCATAAGCAGCATGGGGGTGTAGCCCCTGGAGTCACCAATGAGCAGGACATATTAACCCCTTCGGACGTGGATGAGTTCAGGGTAATATAACAGGCGGCACATGGCCTGCCTAAGGCCGTGCCAGGGGGCGCAAGGGGGGTTTCACACTCAGGAGACACTGGTGAACTACGAGGATTAACCCCTATGGGCAGGCATGAGCTCAAGTATTTTCAACACGGGCAGCAGTCGGCTGGCCTTGTGCAGAGTTATGGCCCACCTGCAGTTCTGCAAGCAGGTAGGGGCACTAGTTTCCACACCACAGCGAGTTTCCTGGACACTTCAAGACAGACGGCACAGATAGATCATGGAAGGCGTCTGCAGGATTCCCGACTTGCGGCTGCTGTGAACACAGCTCCCAGGCAGTCAGGTGAGACCTTACATATGCAAACTGTTTTACCTTTGCTAACTGCTATAGAGAATGGGAGTCAAGATTCTTTCCCAGGGGGGGCAGACGGAGGTATCAAATTCTTATTACATAGTCTATAGGACTTAGCATTATTGGTGGGATAAGGGGGCATTCAAGGGGGATCGTCTCCTATTGCAGCAAGGCTGGGTAATTTGGTTTCAGCAGTAACAGCTGGAGGTAGTTTTGGCGGGGCACAGGGAACAGCTCAGACTCTTGGCACAGTCCCGTCTTCAGCTAATGTGTGTTGGGGAACCAGGCAAGGAACAAGGAGTGGGGCATGAGAAAGAGAAGGATAAGCAGGACTCGATTCGTTTAGACGATACAGCTAAAGGCGAGGTCTACATCTGCTTTGAAGGGCCTCTAGGGGCGCATTTAAAACACGTGGTGAGGGAGAAGATTTGGAAAGGGGAATATGTTGATAAATTTTCGCTTTTGCCGTTGGAGTGTTTTAATCTGGATAGACTAAGAAAGGACGAGTCTAAAAAGGAGGACGAATAAAAACGCAGATACCGTTTGATCCCGAGAACTTTTAACAATTGGTTTCAGGCATTTTCAATCTTGGCTATCATTATAGGTGAAAATTGTTCTGGCCTTTTTTGTTACATGGATGCAATTGGGGAGGCATGTTGGGTTTATAGAGGACAGGGTTTGCTTAGATATGAAGAGCAGTTTTGTCAAAGCAAGGCGGTGCGACTCAGCATACGCTGGGATCATAAAGACATCGCTTTATGGTTAAAGGTAATAGCGCCTACAAGGTTGGGACAAGGGAGCCAGTAGTTTCATGGTAGTACCAGGGGGTCAGGGCAGTTAGGTCACTCGGTGGCGTTACAAAAAGGACTGTGTTTCAGCTTCAACAAGAGGTTTTGCAAGTTTAGGAGCAAGGGCAAGTTCAAACATGAATGTTCAAATTGTAGGGGCACCCATGGAGCAGCAAAGTGTTTTAGGTCCAACCGTCAGAGAGGGGGAGAAAGTTCTGTAAAAAGGGGAGACACCAGTGTGGCTAGTAGAGATGGAATACTTCCAAAATAGATACCAGAATAAAGCAGAGGCAATTTTGTTGAGAAAGGGGTTTAGGGATGGTTTTAAGAAATCATCCGTTGAATTTGAATACAAGTTATGCAAAAAGAATTTAAAACCGGCTAATCAATTTCCACAAGTTATATCAGAAAAGTTAAAGAAAGAGGTAGATTTGGACACGATGGCAGGTCCTTTTGAGGCAGCTCTGTTGGACAACTTGAAGGTTTCACCTCTGGGTGTGGTGCCCAAAAAGGAGCCGAATAAATTCAGATTAATACATCATTTATCGTTCCCGAAAGGAGCTTCAGTGAATGATAGGATTGATCCTGAACTATGCTCGGTAAGTTACACTTCCTTTGATGCTGCAGTTGAGTGGGTGTGTTTCTTTGGAAAGGGAGCACTGTTGGCGAAGACAGACATAGAGGCAGCATTTAGGTTATTACCTGTTCACCCAGATAGCTTACATCTTTTGGGTTTTTTCTGGAACAGAGGATTTTTCGGGGATCATTGTCTTCCCATGGGTGGCTCCCTTTTTTGTGCCTATTTTGAAACCTTTAGCACCTTCTTGGAGTGGGTAAAGACGTTTCAGGTTTAAATTCCCGCATTCACTATCTGGATGACTTCTTGTATATTGGCTCAGCTTGCAGTCCTGATTGCTCTGTTCTGTTGCATACAATGGAGAGTGTGGCAAAGAAGATTGGTGTTCCATTGGCTGCGGAGTAGACAGTAGGGCTGGTTACGGTTTTAAGTTTTTTGGGGAACGAAATTGATACATTGTTGATGGAATGCAGGTTGCCTATGGAAAGAGTGAACGATCTCTTGGCCAAAGTATGTAGAGTGAGTAAAATGAAGAAGGTGACTTTGAGAGAGTTACAATCTTTACTCGGTAAATTGAACTTTGCATGCAGAATCATGCCGATGGAAGAGCCTTTTGCCATTGTTTGTCATTTGCGACAGCGGGTATAAAAGCTCCTCACCACTTTATCCGACTGGGTAAGGATTTGAGGGAATATTTGATCATCTGGGCTGCTTTTCTGGAAGCATACAATGGCAGGTCAATGTGGATGCAGCCAATGGTAAATGCGGAGGATTTAAGACTGGCCATTGAGGTAGACAGATATCATGGTTTCAAGATCTCTTTTCAGGACAGGTGCATGGTGGACACTTGGCCGAAGTCCAGGTTAGCCCAAGGTGTCAACTCAAATATAGAGCTGCTGCACATTTTTCCATTAGTGGTAATTTTTTCGCTGCGGGTCGAGAGTTTCAGAAACCAGAAAATTTGGTTCTTTAGCAAACTAGATAGGGTCGTGAAGGCAATCAGTTCTTTAATATCAGGTTTCACACTCATGGTACATGTTTTGCAATGCTTGGTATTGTTGGGTCTGTCATTGAATGTGTGTGATGGCTGATGGCAGAGGAAGTGTTGGTGATCCTTTTGGTTACAATGTCTCTCATTTTCAGTGGGACCAGTTGAGGAGTTCGTCAGCTCAAGATGGATTGACATATCAGACGTGCCCTCTCCACCTATGGAGCATCCCTTCAGGGCAGTGAAGGAGTTGATATCCTTATCATTAGCGGATAAGACGTGGGTTCAATACGACCAGGCTTGAAAAACTTGGGAGGAGTGGAAGTTAACTTTAGGTAGTTCAATGGAGGAAGAGAGTTTGTTGTTATTACTTTTGGGGCACAGTTGGTAGTCGGGATGGTCAGTTGCTAGGATAAATAGTTTGTTGGTAGGTTTTGCATTCGGCTTTAAGGCCCAGCAAATAAAAGATCACACTAAGTCATTTTTGGTATGGCAGGTTCTTGGGGGTTGGAGAAAGGAGTGGAAAGTATTAGGCAAGAGGCGGCCAGTTTCGTAAAATTTACTTTTATTGTTGGGGGCTCAGTTGGAGGATATTTGTGTTTCCAATTGGGAAGTGTCCCTGTTCAAATTAGCCTTTTCACTGGCGTTTTTTGGGGCGCTTCGGCTGGGGAAATTGGGTAGCCCTTCTAGGTTCAGAAAAGGGGGTTATTAAAGCAAGACTTAGATGTGTATGATGATAGAGTCGAATTATTCATCCGTTGGTCCAAGACAGATGTAACTGGGAAGAGTTGTAGAGTGGTACTCTAGAAGGTTCATGGTTCAGCACTTTGTCCAGTCCATTGTGCTAGGGATTTTGGCAGTGGGTCTGGGGATTTTAACTTACCACTGTAGGTTCATGCTGATGGTTCATTTCTCTGGCGTTTCCAGTTTTTAGCCCCAGATGGGCGACAATTGGGATTCAGAAGAGAGGAGGCTATTCTGCGATGGATCAGTAAACGTGGCACGGTCTGAAAGCAGTTTTTACCAGAATTCAATCGTTTTGTGAGGCTCGATCGTGTTCCAGAGGTTCTGGTTATTCACCTTGGGGGTAATGATCTCGGGAAGCGACCGTGCAGGGAGCTTATACTAGTGTTGAGCCACCCCCGTAGTGTTCGAGTTCGGTTCGGTTCGTCGAACACCCGTGTGTTCGCCGAACTGTTCGTCGAACTGTTCGTCGAACACCTTCGAACACCGTTAAAACCAATGGCAGGCAAACAAAAACACATAGAAACACATAGAAAACACCTTCAAAGGTGTCCAAAAGCTGATAAACTGCTCAGAAGACATAACTAACACATGGAAAAGTGACAAGTACATATAGTCATGCGAAAATAAAAGAGGTGGAGGAGTAAAAGGAGGGGGAGACACAGATATAGGCATGTCATGCCCTTCTAAAATCCAAAAAGTGAGAAGCCGACACGGCCAGTCCGCTCCTGCCCGTGCCACCTCCGTGTCGCCGGGTTTGTGCCAGAGCCGCGGTGAACCCTGACGGCCAGCCCCCCTCTCCCAATACTGGTGCCTGTCCGCTGGTGGGTCGAGCGAGCCCCCCTGTGGTGGAGGCAGCTCTAAGCTTTTTAATTTAAATTGTCTCTCTAATTTGAATGAATACACTTTAAATCCATTTACAAGGATCTATTGGAGGGCAAGTCTCATGCCAGCAGCCGCGGTAATTCCAGCTCCAGTAGCGTCCACTAAAGCTGCTGCAGTTAAAAAGCTTTTATAAGGATCAAGCTCGGCTGTCCACCGCAAGGCATCCTACTGCCAGTCCCAGCCCCTATGCCTTGGGGTGCCTCCTGATGCTCTTCACTAAGTATCCCATGGTCCCGAAGCATTTCCTTTGAAAAAATTAAGTGTCTAAACTACAGGTGGTGCAGCTTGCTTAACAGCCGGGATAATCCGCTTACTAGCAGACACTGCTACTAGGCACAAAGTATTTCCTGGGCTAGATGCAGTTAAAAATTTGTAATTAGATACTCTCGTTGGATGCTGAGAAAGCATTCCATAGAGTCTCCTGGCACGCCATATATGATTCTCTTAAAAAGCTTGGGGTAGTGGTCTAGGGGACCCTTTTATAGCCAAAATCACGGCCCTGTATCGCAATACGTCACCTAGGCTGAAGATTAATGGAACTGTAGCACCCTGAGGGCTCGGTTGCTACAGACGTATTGCACCTCACCCAGAGGTGTGATATCTCACTCTCAGGTAAGGATGGAGTGTGGATCAGGACCCGACACCTGCATGCATTACACCACATTGCCGTGGGGCAGGGCGACCAATATGCCCCTGAGATGGGCACGACAGTCCCTGTCCCTGGCTGGAGTGGGGGGAGGGAACACTGAGGAAGGGGAACCCTGTAGTGCAGGAGCAGGGAGGAAGCAGTTCCTGGGTGCATTGAGAAGGGAGTATAAAAGGTGGGCACCATCTTAGTTCAGTGCAGAGAAGTCTGAGCAGAAGTGGCAGGGAGCAGGGGCTCTGCATGAGCTCTGCTCCGGAGGCGGGCCTAGTAACAGAGGCCCAGGCCTGGAAGAGGGAGAAGGAAGGAAGAGGAGCGGAGAAGGCTCCAGGAACGAGGAATGAAGGGATCCCAGGGGTGCGGACGGGCGAGTCGCCACCGCACGCCCGAATCCACCTGCGTGGAGGGGTCAGGCCAAAGGGGGAGACCGGTCCCCGAACTAGTGGAGGCAGGAAACGACCCTCAGCTAGAAACCGGAGGCTCTGACATTTTATGTGGCGCAGCCCCTCGCTACACCCGCTAGGAAGGCACCACATAGGGTCAGGGAAACTGGCGCCAAGTTTACCAAGAGGAGGCCCGAGGCAGCCGGACAGAAGTGTTGGTAAGAAAGGCCAGACAAAGGACACACAAAGGGGGTCCTGTGAAGTGCTCCAAAGTTATCTGGGAGTTGTCTGAGCCCCTCACCTGGTGAGCACAGTACGACGTGGGCAGCCGTTACCTGCAGACGTGGTCTGGATAATAAGAACTGTGAGTAAAGGCCCTGAACTGCATCACTGACTCCGTGTCGTTACTGCTGCTGCCCTGCACCATCACCCCCATCCTCCGCATACACTGCCCTGAGGCTATACTCCTCCCGTGGGGAGTTATGCTACGCTCTGCTGCACCCACAACACCAGCCTCAGTGGTCTGCCCTGTAGCGGCGGTTCACTCTGACCGCAATCCACGGGTGGCGTAGTCGGACATTTAAACATGAAAACCACATAAATAGTTCCGCCACTGGTTTGACCGCCCTGAGCCACGGAACTGGGTCGCCGCCACGAAGACTACAACCACCAGCATCCACCAAAAAGGGTCCGGCTCCGGGTGTCCCAAGGCCCAGGGGGTGCGTCAGAACATTTTCATCACCTTTCACAATCACCAATGGGACAAGGCAGTGATGTCCTCTGTCCCCTCTCTTATACATCCTAGTGACGGAGCACCTGCTCTCATCAATTCGCCATAACCCCAATATTAGGTGGATTGAGGTGGGAGGCACCGAGTACAAGTGCTCTCTTTTTGCTGATGATGTCCTAGTATATATCACTCAATCACATATATCCATCCATGCTGTTATGGCTGAAATAGATCACTTTATTACATGGTAAAATTTTAAAATCAATGCAGCGAAGTCTGAGGCCCTCGATGTCTCCCTCCCCAAATCCATATAGGATTCCATCCAGTCCAACTTTCCCTTTGCCTGGCCCTCACAGGGTATCAAATAATTAGGAATTCCTATTCATAGAGACCTCTCCCATCTATGTTATCTTAATTTTGGGCCCTTTATTGAACAACTCCATACAGACCACGGTTGGCAAGTTAGAACTGTAAGATTCACTACTTGAACCACTGGTGTTTTGTGGAAAAGCACATGTACACTGCGTTCCAAATTATTATACAAAAAGTGTTTAGGAGTGATAAGGGAAGAATTTGTTTGTTTGTCAGTTAAACTCATTGATGGTGATGTGTGTCAGGGCTCTTTATATCACTGTAAGCAATTGCAGACACCTGTGCTAATTAGTTTGGCAGGTGTGCCCAATGAAAGGCAAGACTACTTAAGAAGGCTCTCTCACATTATTAAGCAGCCTACATTTTCTGCCAAAACGGGAAAGAATAAGGATGTGTCGGCTGCTGAGAAGCAACAAATTGTGGAGTGTTTAGGTCAAGGCATGACTACAATCAACATTGTGCGATGATCAGGATGAAGTGTCTTGGCAATCAAGAAGTATGTAGCTGATTCACAGTACACACGTGTGCGTGCTGATAAGGGCAAATTGAGGACTCTTTCCTACAGGCAATTACGTCAGGTTGAAAGAGCAGCGGCAAAAAAGCCTTGTCATAGCAGCAGACAAGTTTTTGAAGCTGCTTGTGCCTCCAACGTCCCCCAACAAGATGCAGGGTCCTTCAGAGGTTTGCAGCTGTGCATGCGCCATCCTGTCGACCTCCTCTATCCACTTCACACAAGCAGAAACGGCTCCAGTGGGCCAAACATTACATTAAGACTGATTTCAAAACTGTTTTGTTCATGGATGAGTGCCGTGCAGCGCTCGATGGTCCAGATGGATGGAGTGGAGGATGGCTGGTTGATGGACACCCCACGCAAACACGGCTACAGCGCCAACAAGGAGGAGGTGGAGTAATGTTTTGGGCTGGAATCATGGGGAGAGAGATTGTCGGCCCCTTTAGGATCCCTGAAGGCGCTAAAGATGAACTCCATAATGTATGTGGATTTTCTCAAACAGCACTTCCTGCCATGGTTCAAGAAGAAGAACCGTGTATTTCACAGCAAGATCATTTTTCTGCATGATAATGCACCATCTCATGCTGCACATAAAACATCTGCATCTCTGGCTGATATGGGCATAAAAGGGGACAAACTTATGGTGTGACCCCCATGCTCCCCTGACCTCTACCCCATTCAGAACCTTTGGAGCATCATTAAAAGGAGTGTCTATGATGGCGGGAGGCAGTTCACATCTAAGCAACAGCTCTGGGAGGGTATTCTGTCCTCATGCAAAACAATTGAAGCAGAAACCATCCAAAACCTGACAAATTCAATGGACGAGAGAGTTCAGAAGCTCCTTTCGAACAAGGGGTCCTATGTGAAAATGTAACATCACCTAGAATAAAGTTTTGAGTTGAAAACTGTTTGATTTCAGTTTCTAACAACCTGCTAATGCTTATAATTTCAAAAATGACCATTTTTTTGGTCTTTATTAAAATGAAAAGGTTGATCGAAAAGTTTGGGGGATCTAAGAGTGTGGCAACCCAGTAGTCATGATTACTTCGAATTCTGACAATATGAGGGTCATGCTGCAGGTAGTGCAGCAAGAAGGCACTTATGTGCCTTGCGCATCTCGGAGCCCCAAAATTATTTTCCGGGCTAGATGCAGCTAAAAATTATTTTTAATTTTAAATCTGGTGAAGCTTTAGTATAGATGGCCTAATAGGATCAGTGCTGCACACTGCTACAAAGCCCAAATTATTTTCCAGTCAAGATACAGATAAACATGATTAGTAATTTGAAAGCTTAAAACGGTTGGTAGGGTGATTTTAACCAATCATCAAGCTTTTACTCTCCCCAGGATGACACAGGGGTAGAAAAGTCGTTTCGGATCCATGATTTGTTCATCTTTATGAACGTGAGTCTGTCTACATTATCAGTGGAGAGCCGCGTGCGCTTATCTGTCAGCACACCACCAGCAGCGCTGAACACACGTTCAGACAGAACGCTGGCTGCGGGGCATGACAAGATCTCCAAGGCGTAAGTGGCTAGCTCCGGCCATTTATCCAGATTGGAAGCCCAAAAAGAGCAAGGGTCCAGTGACACAGTCGTGGCTTCAATGTTTACTTGGAGATACTCCTGTACCATCGTCTCTAGGCGTTGACTATGTGTCAGACTTCTTGTCTCCTGTGGCCTTGCAAAGGATGGGCTAAAAAAGTGGTGAAATGATTCCGCAAAATTGATGTTACCAGCAGATACTGTGGTTCTGTTACGGTTTGAGTGCTGAACACTTGACGGTCCCACGGTTGGCAAGTTGGAACTGTGAGATTCATACGTGCACCACTCGTATTTTGTGGAAAAGCACATGTAAGATTCTGCAACAGTCTCTGCTGATACTCCTGCATGCGTGCATCCCTTTCTATGGCAGGAATAATTTCTGCAAATTTACTTTTGTACCGGGGATCTAACAGTGTGGCAACCCAGTAGTCAGGATTATTTTTAATTCTCACAATTCGAGGGTCATGTTGCAGGTAGTGCAGCAAGAAGGCACTCATGTGTGTTGCGCATCCAGGAGCACCAAGTCCCTGTTGTGTTGGTGGCGGGGTAACAATCATGCTTTCTTCCTCTGTCCTCTCCCCCCAACCTCGCACAACAGAAATGTGATCAAGGTCTCCCTCATCTGATGAGTCTTCCATCAGTTCGTCCTCCACTTCTTCCTGGGCTCCTGCACCTTCCTCACTAGTTTGGCTGCTACCATGCGCCCTGGTAAAACCATCTCCCCCACCCTCACATGCCTGCCGCCTTGGTGCTGCCGACCGTCTGGACCTTGCAGATGTTAGCCCTTCCGCATACAACTCCTCCTCCTCTACTTCCTCCACCTCCTCTTGTGCCACCACCTGACTCCGAATTCTGTTTAACGTGTGCTCCAGCATGTAAATCACCGGAATAGTCATGCTGATAATGGCATCGTCAGCACTAAACATCTTCGTCGCCATTTCAAAACTGTGCAGAAGGGTGCATAGGTCCCTGATCTGAGACCACTCCTCCAGCGTGATTTGCCCCACCTCTGAATCTCGTTGGCCCAGGCTATACGTCAGAACGTATTGCACCAGGGCTTTTCGGTGCTGCCACAGTCGCTGCAACATGTGCAGAGTTGAATTCCACCGGGTAGGCACATCGCATTTTAGCCGGTGAAGTGGCAGGCCCAACGACTTCTGTAGAGATGTAAGTCGCTGAGCTGCGGGATGCGAACGGCGGAAGTGAGCACACAGCGACCGTGCCCTCTGCAGAAGGCCATCTAGTCTGGGATAGTGGGCTAAAAATTGCTGGACAACCAGGTTCAACACGTGAGCCATACAAGGCACGTGTGTGACATTGCCCCGGCGAAGGGCCGCACCCAGGTTTGCAGCATTGTCGCACACGGCCTTCCCTGGTTTCAGGTCCAGTGGAGACAACCATTCATGAAATTGGTTCTCCAGAGCTGACCACAACTCCTCAGCTGTGTGACTCACATTTCCCAGACATTTCAATGTAAAAACCGCCTGATGACGTTGAGCCCTACTGCCAGCATAGTAAGGAGGTGTGCAGGATCCCTTCTGCGCAGTTAGAAAGCTTGTGGCATGACCAGACAGGTTTTGGGTGCAGGTGGAAGACCGAGAGGAGGTTGAGGAGGCAGAAGCAGTGGAGGAACTTTGACATAAAGAGGATTGACGCACAACTCGTGGGGACGGCAAGACTTGGACAGCAGCCCCTTGTCCTGCTGTCACCATAGTTACCCAGTGCCCAGTCAGCGACATGTAACGCCCCTGTCCATGCCTACTCGTCCAAGTGTCTGTGGTGAAATGCACCCTGTCACACACAGAGTTTCTCAAAGAAGCGGTGATGTTGTGTGCGACATGCTGGTGGAGCGCAGGCACACCTTTCTTTGAGAAGTAGTGCCGACTGGGCATCTGGTACTGGGGCACTGCGACGGACATAAGGTCTCGAAAATCCTCTGTGTCCACCAGGCGGAAAGGCAGCATTTCTGTAGCCAAGAGCTTGCAGATGGTGAAATTCAACCTCTTAGCTTTCTCATGGCTAGGAGGAAATGGTCTTTTACTTGTCCACATCTGAGGGACCGAGGGCTGGCTATTGTGCTTAGACGGGGTTGATAAGGGTGTCCCCGGCAAACTGCCGGTCTGTGAGGAAGATGCAGGCGGACATGTTAGGTTGCCTGGATCCAAAGGTGGTTCTATCGATGTCGGACAGCGCTCAACACCAGCTGGTGTTACCACCTCCAAAGAAAATGATGACCTGCCAATCACGCTGGCTGTTGCGGGTAAAGAGGTGGCAGGTCTGCGCCCCAAAACAGGTGTGACTGCTGTCCCCCCAGTCACAGAGGATGAAGAGGCCGCGGATGCACAAGACATGGCAGACGGTGATTGGCCCGGCCGGCTAGGCCGCATTGTAGCACACTGAGCTTCCCACTGCAACTTATGCTTCATGTCCATGTGCCGGTTCATGCATGAAGTACTCAAACTATGTATTTTTTGGCCTCTACTTAGCTTTTGCTGACAAATGTTACAGATAACACGAGTTGGGTCATCTTTATCGATCTGAAAAAATGCCCAGGCTATGCAAGGCTTAGCACCCATGCGACCTGAAGAGCCACCACGACTTGTGGTGAGAGGCAGAGTTGTGTTTGAGGATGCAGTTGTTGACGTGCTTCCAGTACTACGTCTCTGTCCAGGAAGGCGCAACCTGACCTCGTCGTCACTAGCATCTTCCTCCACCTCCTCTGCTGACCTCATCTCTTGGCTGACTGTGGGTTGACAGTAAGTGGGATCTCCGACCTCATCATCATCACCCTGTGCGTTATCACACCCGTCGTCCTCAGAGCCAACCTGTTCCTGCCCTGACAAAAAACTAAAGTTGTCGCTCCAATCAGGTATTTGAGTCTTATCATCGTCTTCCTCATTGTCTCCACCAACAGGAGTTACAGTTTGGGAATGAGGGTCTACATTATGGTCAGAACCTTCTGCGTCTGGTCCTGGATCCGACTCATAAAGATTCTGGGCATCAGTGCAGATCATTTCCTCGTCTGGATTCACAGAAGCGCTGGAGTCGACCTCTGATTCCCAGGCTATAGTATGAGTAAACAGCTCTGCAGACTCAACCATCTGTTCTACCTCATACTCAGACGGGCAGCTGGAGATTTGGGAGCTGTGAGGAAGCAAGTGCGATTTGGGTGACACCTTTGAGGACTGGAGTATTTGTAATGTTGAAGTTGATGTGGAGGAGAGCCCACTTAAAGGAGCACTTGATATCCGTTGAAGCACCTGCTGTTTTTGTGCCTCATCTGGAATTTGTAGCGATTGGCGTGGCCGTAAGAAAGGGATCTTATCACATTGTCCGCTAAAAGAAGTAGACATTTTAGTTTGGCTGGAAGATGGTCTTTCTTCTGCAGATGTTACTGTTGCTTTAACACCTACCCCACGGACACAACCTTTTTTCCCCTTCCCAACAAGCCTATTCCCCTTTCCACCAGCAGCAGGCCTTTTTCCACTCATTTTGGTGGTTAACTAATTCACAACTCTGGAGTTGTTTGCACAAAAAAACAATGGATGGTAACCGAGCAGAGCTGAGTGGCCAAACTGTGGTATTAAGCCAAAACTATTGGCTGGGTTAGATGCAGAAAAAAAATATTTTGAATTTGCAACCTGATGGAGGTCAGTATAGATGGACTAATACAAATAGTCCCACACACTGCTAGAAGCCCAAATATTTTTTCAGAGGTACTGTAGATGCAGATAAAAATTATTAATTTGCAACCTGATGGAGGTCAGTATAGATGGACTAATAGACCAAGTCCCACACACCGCTAGAAGCCCAACTATTTTTTCAGAGCTAGATGCAGAAAAAAATTATATTCAATTTGCAACCTGCTGGAGGTCAGTATAGAAGGACTAATAGAACAAGTCCCACACACTGCTAGAAGCCCAAATATTTTTTCAGAGCTAAATGAAGAAAAAAATTATTTTTAATTTGCAACCTGATGGAGGTCAGTATAGATGGACTAATAGACCAAGTCCCACACACTGCTAGAAGCCCAAATATTTTTTCAGAGCTAGATGCAGAAAAAAATTATTTTTAATTTGCAACCTGATGGAGGTCAGTATAGATGGACTAATAGACCAAGTCCCACACACCGCTAGAAGCCCAAATATTTTTTCAGAGCTAGATGCAGAAAAAAAATATTTTTAATTTGCAACCTGATGGAGGTCAGTATAGATGGACTAATAGACCAAGTCCCACACACTGCTAGAAGCCCAAATATTTTTTCAGAGCTAGATGCAGAAAAAAATTATTTTTAATTTGCAACCTGATGGAGGTCAGTATAGATGGACTAATAGACCAAGTCCCACACACCGCTAGAAGCCCAAATATTTTTTCAGAGCTAGATGCAGAAAAAAATTATATTCAGTTTGCAACCTGATGGAGGTCAGTATAGATGGACTAATAGAATGATGCTATGCCCAAAAGATTTTACTTCACTAGGTGCAGTAAAAAAATTGGTATTCTATACACAGGTGTTATATCTTGCAACACAGATAGGCTACTTCACTGACTAACACACTCTGCAATAGGCCAAAAAGGATTAGCTTTGCTAGATTCAGCCAAATGCTGTGAAAAAAACTTGCACAGCACTGGCACAGACCTGCCTGGCAAAAACTGATAGGAACTCATGTAACCTAGTCCTGAAAAGGACTCCAATTACAATTAGTCTTTACTCCCACAACCTATCTATTTAAGAGCACAGACCTCCCTGATAAAAGTCGTAGGAAATGCTGTAACCTAGTCCTTAAAAGGACTGCAATCACAACTATTCCCTACTCCCAAGCTATCTGTATATTTGTGCGAAAATTGGCTTGAAATTAACAAGGTATAGTGCTCACAGCAACAGCGGTGCCGTCTAACACGCAGCTGCAGCAGTGAGAAAATGGTGGCGACGGGGAAAATGGCTTGGTTTTATAGGGCAAGGACATGTGACATACACTGCCAATGACACATGCCCTTGCTTGTGTGAAAAAAAGCACTTCGCTCCGTGTGTGCGCTGCTGATAGGCTGACAGATTGCACCTCCCCACTGCAAATGCGGGAAAGAGAAAAAAAAATGGAGATCTTCATTGTTCCTGCAGAGATCCATCCCCTGCCCCTCCCCCCACCCCGCTGTACACTCAAACTGCGTATTAACATTAATTTTCATCATTACTGAGAAAAAATCCAGTTATGATTTTGGTGCACGAACAGTTATCGAACATAACCTCGAACAGCCGAATTTTTCTCAAATTGTTCGTGTTCGCCGAACGGCTCGAACACCGCCCAAAACAGCTCGAATTTGAGATTGGCGAACAGTTCGAGTGGAACAACGCTCATCTCTAGCTTATACGGGATGTTAAATTTGATTTTTTGCGACTGTGGTCCATGTTCCCAGGGGTATTGAAAATATGGTTTGATATCATCCCGAGAAAAGTCTGGTGGGGGGCATGATCAATTGAAGGAATCAATAGAGCAAGGATAAAGGTGAATCGGGCATTTTCATGTTTTATGGCCAGGAACGGTGCATTGGTGATCCTTCATGTGGAACTAGAATCAGGTGAGGGGGAACTTTGGCAGAGTGATGGTATTCACTTGAACGCAGTGGGCATTGATATGTGGGGCCTAGCAATTCCGGAAGGGATTGAGAGGGCTATCAGAGTTTGGAGGGACAAAAACGTTTGAGGTTTCAAAACATTTTTGATTGTGGTATGGAGGAAGGTCCTCGTAGTTGGTGGAGCTGGATAATGGTGGAACGGTGGGGGAAGGCAAATCTCACAAGGTTCTGGACTCCCCCTCCATCCCCCCTTTGTGGAATGGAGTGGTGGCGGTCATTTAAAGAATCCCAGGAAGGGACTTACTGAGCACGTGGATAATGGGTACTTTCTATGGCCAGGTTATCCAATAAGTGCCTCTGACCTGGTGCATAGCATCTGGAGGTAAACTATAATCTGGGAGCCAATGTGGGCTTATGGGACTGGTTGGAAATAAAGAATTATTATGGCTTCGAGGACCACCTAACATGGTTGATGTTTGTTTACTTGTTATTTTGTTAATAAATGGCTGCTGTGGCCATTCATAATCAAATCTTGTGTATTGTATTTTATTTCACAGTAAGTAGGAGCTGATTAATTTTAGATGAGGGTTTTTTCTTATCTGGCTGGAGAGAACTGGGGTAGGAGTGGTAGGGGTAGGAGGTGATCCTATAAATATCAGGGTCATGTGGTAGCTGGCAACCATTTTAGGTGCCCATAGTAACAGACCAGATCTCCCACCCACCCTCCCTGTTTAAATAGTTTTAGTTTCAGATTACTGGGGCATTTCTATGAGGAATGTTATTATGCACAGATATCGAACATTATCAATTCATTACTGTTCATGTCCTTAATTTGTCATGGCAGCTTGGCATGGGGGGAAGTCCTCGAAGTTGGAATTATTAGGGCTTCGAGGACCGCCCCTTTTTATGGTTGATGTTTGTTTACTTGCTTATTCTGTTAATAAATGGCTGCTGTGGCCATTCATAATCCAATCTTGTGTATTGTATTTTATTTCACAGTAAGTAGGAGCTTATTAATTTTAGATGGGGGGTTGAGGGTTTTTACTTATCTGGCCGGATGTAACATCCCTGGGGGCGTGCTTGCATAGTGCACCACCTTCCACCATGCAAGACTGCAATCTTACCCATTAGTCCAGCCTGTAAACCTTGCTCCAGTTCATGCTGTGTGCATGTCTCTTGCCTGATTGCTGAGGGCGGTGGCCCGGTTACTTCCTGATTCTTTATAGTTGCTGTAGGCGCACTCCTAATGCGTCCCAAGCCTATTGCTGTGAGTCACTGGATATTTAAACCTCCTCTACCCAGAAGGAGGTGCCAGAGCATCAATATCTATCAGTGTGCTCCTTGCCTCTGAGTTGCCAGGTCTTGTCCTGTATCTTGTCTGTTTCTGCCACCCTGGGGGCTGCATACCCAGGCCTGTTATCTTTGACTTCTAGTCTGTTTCCGCCACCCTGGGGGCTGTATACCCAGGTCTGTTATCTGTGACTTCTAGTCCATTTCCGCCTCCCTGGGGGCTGTATACCCAGGCTCAGTCCTGAATCTCGTTGCAGTGTCAGTTCCTGTCTGAACTGTCTCCTAGCCTGTTACCTGTTTGTCTCTATGTCCATACCCTCCCTTTTCCTGCAGTGTCTGAACCTGCACCTAACTCCAACTCGTTGTCTCTGTACTTCTGTTTGTGAGCTTTGTGTCCACTCGCTACTTCATTATAAGTACCTTGTGTGTATCTGGTTCTGCTTGTCCCTTTTCCCTTCCTCCGTATCTACCTCCTGTGTACTAGCCATCTTCCTGTATTTTCCTATCTGTTCCATGTAAACAGAGCCCTGTCCTCTCTGCCTGCACCGTCAGCCCTGTTCTGCTCTGCTTGCTCACCGCTCCAGCGGTTTCGCTCTGCTCTGCCTTGCCCACCGCTCCGGCGGTTCCTCTCTGCTCTGCCTTGCCCACCGCTCCGGTGGTTCCTCTCTACTCTGCCTTGTCCACTGCACCTGCGGTTTCGCTCTGCCCTGCCTTGTCCACTGCTCCGGCGGTTCTTCTCTGCTTTGCCTTGTCCACCGCTCTGGCGCTTTCGCTCTGCTCTGCCTTGTTCACCGCACCTGCGGTTTCATTCTGCTCTGCTTGCTCACTGCTCCAGCGGTTTCTCTCTGCTCTGCCTTGTCCACCACACCTGCGGTTTCGCTCTGCTCTGCCTTGTCCACCGCTCTGGCGGTTCCTCTCTGCTCTGCCTTGTCCACCGCACCTGCGGTTTCGCTCTGTTCTGCCTTGTCCACCGCTCCAGCGGTTCCTCTCTGCTCTGCCTTGTCCACCGCTCTGGCTGTTTCGCTCTGCTCTGCCTTGTCCATCGCACCTGCAGTTTCGCTCCGATCTGCTTGTCTACCACATCTGCGGCTCTGTTCCTGTCTCCCAGTCTGTACTGGACCCTATCCAGCCTGCGCTCCAACCTGCTAGTACCTACCTGTCTGAACTCCAGCCGTGCTTGTCAGTATCTCCCTGTCTGCACTCCAGCCGTGCATGGCAGTACCCACCAGTCCGCATACCAGCCGTTCTTGTCAGTACCCACCTGTCGGCATACCAGCCGTGCTTGCCAGTACCCACATGTCTGCATACCAGCCGTGCTTACCAGTAAATTCGGCTGTTCGAGGTTATGTTCGATAACTATTCGTGCACCAAAATCATAACTGGATTTTTTCTCAGTAATGATGACAATTAATGTTAATACGCAGTTTGAGTGTACAGCGGGGCGGGGGGAGGGGCAGGGGATGGATCTCTGCAGGAATAATGAAGATCTCCATTTTTTTTTCTCTTTCCCGCATTTACAGTGGGGAGGTGCAATCTGTCAGCCTATCAGCAGCGCACACACGGAGCGAAGTGCTTTTTTTCACACAAGCGAGGGCATGTGTCATTGGCAGTGTATGTCACATGTCCTTGCCCTATAAGACCCAGCCATTTTCCCCGTCGCCACCATTTTCTCACTGCTGCAGCTGCGTGTTAGACAGCACCGCTGTTGCTGTGTGCGCTATACCTTGTTAATTTCAAGCCAATTTTCGCACAAATCTACAGATAGCTTGGGAGTAGGGAATAGTTGTGATTGCAGTCCTTTTAAGGACTAGGTTACAGCATTTCCTACGACTTTTATCAGGCAGGTCTGTGCTCTTAAACAGATAGGTTGGGAGTAAAGACTAATTGTAATTGCAGTCCTTTTCAGGACTAAGTTACATCAGTTCCTATCATTTTTTGCCAGGCAGGTCGGTGCCAGTGCTGTGCAAGTTTTTTTCACAGCATTTGGCTAAATCTAGCAAAGCTAATCCTTTTTGGCCTATTGCAGAGTGTGTTAGTCAGTGGAGTAGCCTATCTGTGTTGCAAGCTACACCACCTGTGTATAGAATACCAATTTTTTTACTGCACCTAGTGAAGTAAAACCTTTTGGGCATAGCATCATTCTATTAGTCCATCTATACTAACCTCCACCAGGTTGCAAATTAAAAATAATTTTTATCTGCATCTAGATCTGAAAAAATATGTAGGCTTCTAGCAGTGTGTGGGACTTGGTCTATTAGTCCATCTATACTGACCTCCATCAGGTTGCAAGTTCAATATAATTTTTTTCTGAATCTTGCTCTGAAAAAATATTTCAGCTTCTAGCAGTGTGTGGGACTTGTTCTATTACTACATCTATACTGACCTCCATCAGGTTGCAAATTAAAAATAATTTTTATCTGCATCTAGCTCTGAAAAACTATTTAGGCTTCTAGCAGTGTGTGGGACTTGGTCTGTTAGTCCATCTATGCTGACCTCCATCAGGTTGCAAATTCAATATAATTTTTTTCTGCATCTAGCACTGAAAAAATATTTAGGCTTCTAGCAGTGTGTGGGACTTGGTCTATTAGTCCATCTATACTAAACTCCACCAGGTTGCAAATGAAAAATAATTTTTATCTGCATCTAGCTCTGAAAAAATATTTAGGCTTCTAGGAGTGTGTGGGACTTGTTCTATTAGTCCATCTATACTGACCTCCATCAGGTTGCAAATTCAATATAATTTTTTTCTGCATCTAGCTCTGAAAAAATATTTCAGCTTCTAGCAGTGTGTGGGACTTGTTCTATTAGTCCATCTATACTGACCTCCATCAGGTTACAAATTCAATATAATTCTTTTCTGCATCTAGCTCTGAAAAAATATTTAGGCTTCTAGCAGTGTGTGGGACTTGTTCTATTAGTCCATCTATACTGACCTCCATCAGGTTCCAAATTCAATAATAAAAATTTCTGCATCTAGCTCTGAAAAAATATTTAGGCTTCTAGCAGTGTGTGGGACTTGTTCTATTAGTACATCTATACTGACCTCCATCAGGTTGCAAATTCAATATAATTTTTTCTACATCTAGCTCTGAAAAAATATTTAGGCTTCTAGCAGTGTGTGGGACTTGGTCTATTAGTCCATCTATACTAACCTCCACCAGGTTGCAAATTAAAAATAATTTTTATCTGCATCTAGCTCTGAAAAAATATTTAGGCTTCTACCAGTGTGTGGGACTTGGTCTATTAGTCCATCTATACTGACCTCCATCAGGTTCCAAATTCAATATAATTTTTTTCTGCATCTAGCGCTGAAAAAATATTTAGGCTTCTAGCAGTGTGTGGGACTTGGTCTATTAGTCCATCTATACTAACCTCCACCAGGTTGCAAATTAAAAATAATTTTTATCTGCATCTAGCTCTGAAAAAATATGTAGGCTTCTAGCAGTGTGTGGGACTTGGTCTATTAGTCCATCTATACTGACCTCCATCAGGTTGCAAGTTCAATATAATTTTTTTCTGAATCTAGGTCTGAAAAAATATTTCAGCTTCTAGCAGTGTGTGGGACTTGTTTTATTAGTCCATCTATACTGACCTCCATCAGGTTGCAAATTAAAAATATTTTTTATCTGCATCTAGCTCTGAAAAAATATTTAGGCTTCTAGCAGTGTGTGGGACTTGTTCTATTTGTCCATCTATACTAACCTCCACCAGTTTGCAAATTAAAAATAATTTTTATCTGCATCTAGCTCTGAAAAAATATTTAGTCTTCTAGCAGTGTGTGGGACTTGGTCTATTAGTCCATCTATACTGACCTCCATCAGGTTGCAAATTCAATTTAATTTTTTTCTGCATCTAGCTCTAAAAAAATATTTAGGCTTCTAGCAGTGTGTGGGACTTGGTCTATTAGTCCATCTATGCTATCCTCCACCAGGTTGCAAATTAAAAATAATTTTTATCTGCATCTAGCTCTGAAAAAATATGTAGGCTTCTAGCAGTGTGTGGGACTTGGTCTATTAGTCCATCTATACTGACCTCCATCAGGTTGCAAGTTCAATATAATTTTTTTCTGAATCTTGCTCTGAAAAAATATTTCAGCTTCTAGCAGTGTGTGGGACTTGTTCTATTAGTACATCTATACTGACCTCCATCAGGTTGCAAATTAAAAATAATTTTTATCTGCATCTAGCTCTGAAAAAATATTTAGGCTTCTAGCAGTGTGTGGGACTTGGTCTATTAGTCCATCTATACTAACCTCCACCAGCTTGCAAATTAAAAATAATCTTTATCTGCATCTAGCTCTGAAAAAATATTTAGGCTTCTAGCAGTGTGTGGGACTTGTTCTATTAGTCCATCTATACTGACCTCCATCTTGTTGCAAATTGAATATAATTTTTTTCTGCATCTAGCTCTGAAAAAATATTTAGGCTTCTAGCAGTGTGTGGGACTTGTTCTATTAGTCCATCTATACTGACCTCCATCAGGTTGCAAATTCAATAAAAAAAATTTCTGCATCTAGCTCTGAAAAAATATTTAGGCTTCTAGCAGTGTGTGGGACTTGTTCTATTAGTACATCTATACTGACCTCCATCAGGTTGCAAATTCAATTAAATTTTTTCTGCATCTAGCTCTGAAAAAATATTTAGGCTTCTAGCAGTGTGTGGGACTTGGTCTATTAGTCCATCTATACTAACCTCCACCAGGTTGCAAATTAAAAATAATTTTTATCTGCATCTAGCTCTGAAAAAATATTTAGGCTTCTAGCAGTGTGTGGGACTTGGGCTATTAGTCCATCTATACTGACCTCCATCAGGTTGCAAATTCAATTTAATTTTTTTCTGCATCTAGCTCTGAAAAAATATTTAGGCATCTAGCAGTGTGTGGGACTTGGTCTATTAGTCCATCTATGCTATCCTCCACCAGGTTGCAAATTAAAAATAATTTTTATCTGCATCTAGATCTGAAAAAATATGTAGGCTTCTAGCAGTGTGTGGGACTTGGTCTATTAGTCCATCTATACTGACCTCCATCAGGTTGCAAGTTCAATATAATTTTTTTCTGAATCTTGCTCTGAAAAAATATTTCAGCTTCTAGCAGTGTGTGGGACTTGTTCTATTACTACATCTATACTGACCTCCATCAGGTTGCAAATTAAAAATAATTTTTATCTGCATCTAGCTCTGAAAAAATATTTAGGCTTCTAGCAGTGTGTGGGACTTGGTCTATTAGTCCATCTATAGTAACCTCCACCAGGTTGCAAATTAAAAATAATTTTTATCTGCATCTAGCTCTGAAAACATATTTAGGCTTCTAGCAGTGTGTGGGACTTGGTCTATTACTACATCTATACTGACCTCCATCAGGTTGCAAATTCAATATAATTTTTTTCTGCATCTAGCTCTGAAAAAATATTTAAGCTTCTAGCAGTGTGTGGGACTTGGTCTATTAGTCCATCTATATTAACCTCCACCAGGTTGCAAATTAAAAATAATTTTTATCTGCATCTAGCTCTGAAAAACTATTTAGGCTTCTAGCAGTGTGTGGGACTTGGTCTGTTAGTCCATCTATACTGACCTCCATCAGGTTGCAAATTCAATATAATTTTTTTCTGCATCTAGCTCTGAAAAAATATTTAGGCTTCTAGGAGTGTGTGGGACTTGTTCTATTAGTCCATCTATACTGACCTCCATCAGGTTGCAAATTCAATATAATTTTTTTCTGCATCTAGCTCTGAAAAAATATTTCAGCTTCTAGCAGTGTGTGGGACTTGTTCTATTAGTCCATCTATACTGACCTCCATCAGGTTACAAATTCAATATAATTCTTTTCTGCATCTAGCTCTGAAAAAATATTTAGGCTTCTAGCAGTGTGTGGGACTTGTTCTATTAGTCCATCTATACTGACCTCCATCAGGTTGCAAATTCAATAATAAAAATTTCTGCATCTAGCTCTGAAAAAATATTTAGGCTTCTAGCATTGTGTGGGACTTGTTCTATTAGTACATCTATACTGACCTCCATCAGGTTGCAAATTCAATAGAATTTTTTCTGCATCTAGCTCTGAAAAAATATTTAGGCTTCTAGCAGTGTGTGGGACTTGGTCTATTAGTCCATCTATACTAACCTCCACCAGGTTGCAAATTAAAAATAATTTTTATCTGCATCTAGATCTGAAAAAATATTTAGGCTTCTAGCAGTGTGTGGGACTTGGTCTATTAGTCCATCTATACTGACCTCCATCAGGTTCCAAATTCAATATAATTTTTTTCTGCATATAGCGCTGAAAAAATATTTAGGCTTCTAGCAGTGTGTGGGACTTGGTCTATTAGTCCATCTATACTAACCTCCACCAGGTTGCAAATTAAAAATAATTTTTATCTGCATCTAGCTCTGAAAAAATATGTAGGCTTCTAGCAGTGTGTGGGACTTGGTCTATTAGTCCATCTATACTGACCTCCATCAGGTTGCAAGTTCAATATAATTTTTTTCTGAATCTAGGTCTCAAAAAATATTTCAGCTTCTAGCAGTGTGTGGGACTTGTTTTATTAGTCCATCTATACTGACCTCCATCAGGTTGCAAATTAAAAATATTTTTTATCTGCATCTAGCTCTGAAAAAATATTTAGGCTTCTAGCAGTGTGTGGGACTTGGTCTATTAGTCCATCTATACTAACCTCCACCAGTTTGCAAATTAAAAATAATTTTTATCTGCATCTAGCTCTGAAAAAATATTTAGGCTTCTAGCAGTGTGTGGGACTTGGTCTATTAATCCATCTATACTGACCTCCATCAGGTTGCAAATTCAATTTAATTTTTTTCTGCATCTAGCTCTGAAAAAATATTTAGGCTTCTAGCAGTGTGTGGGACTTGGTCTATTAGTCCATCTATACTAACCTCCACCAGCTTGCAAATTAAAAATAATCTTTATCTGCATCTAGCTCTGAAAAAATATTTAGGCTTCTAGCAGTGTGTGGGACTTGTTCTATTAGTCCATCTATACTGACCTTCATCTTGTTGCAAATTCAATATAATTTTTTTCTGCATCTAGCTCTGAAAAAATATTTAGGCTTCTAGCAGTGTGTGGGACTTGTTCTATTAGTCCATCTATACTGACCTCCATCAGGTTGCAAATTCAATAAAAAAAATTTCTGCATCTAGCTCTGAAAAAATATTTAGGCTTCTAGCAGTGTGTGGGACTTGTTCTATTAGTACATCTATACTGACCTCCATCAGGTTGCAAATTCAATATAATTTATTCTGCATCTAGCTCTGAAAAAATATTTAGGCTTCTAGCAGTGTGTGGGACTTGGTCTATTAGTCCATCTATACTAACCTCCACCAGGTTGCAAATTAAAAATAATTTTTATCTGCATCTAGCTCTGAAAAAATATTTAGGCTTCTAGCAGTGTGTGGGACTTGGTCTATTAGTCCATCTATACTGACCTCCATCAGGTTGCAAATTCAAAATAATTTTTTTCTGCATCTAGCGCTGAAAAATATTTCAGCTTCTAGCAGTGTGTGGGACTTGTTCTATTAGTCCATCTATACTGACCTCCATCAGGTTACAAATTCAATATAATTCTTTTCTGCATCTAGCTCTGAAAAAATATTTAGGCTTCTAGCAGTGTGTGGGACTTGTTCTATTAGTCCATCTATACTGACCTCCATCAGGTTGCAAATTCAATAATAAAAATTTCTGCATCTAGCTCTGAAAAAATATTTAGGCTTCTAGCAGTGTGTGGGACTTGTTCTATTAGTACATCTATACTGACCTCCATCAGGTTGCAAATTCAATATAATTTTTTCTGCATCTAGCTCTGAAAAAATATTTAGGCTTCTAGCTGTGTGTGGGACTTGGTCTATTAGTCCATCTATATTAACCTCCACCAGGTTGCAAATTAAAAATAATTTTTATCTGCATCTAGCTCTGAAAAAATATTTAGGCTTCTAGCAGTGTGTGGGACTTGGTCTATTAGTCCATCTATACTGACCTCCATCAGGTTGCAAATTCAATATAATTTTTTTCTCCATCTAGCGCTGAAAAAATATTTAGGCTTCTAGCAGTGTGTGGGACTTGGTCTATTAGTCCATCTATACTAACCTCCACCAGGTTGCAGATTAAAAATAATTTTTATCTGCATCTAGCTCTGAAAAAATATGTAGGCTTCTAGCAGTGTGTGGGACTTGGTCTATTAGTCCATCTATACTGACCTCCTTCAGGTTGCAAGTTCAATATAATTTTTTTCTGAATCTAGCTCTGAAAAAATATTTCAGCTTCTAGCTGTGTGTGGGACTTGTTTTATTAGTCCATCTATAATGACCTCCATCAGGTTGCAAATTAAAAATATTTTTTATCTGCATCTAGCTCTGAAAAAATATTTAGGCTTCTAGCAGTGTGTGGGACTTGGTCTATTAGTCCATCTATACTATCCTCCACCAGGTTGCAAATTAAAAATAATTTTTATCTGCATCTAGCTCTGAAAAAATATGTAGGCTTATAGCAGAGTGTGGGACTTGGTCTATTAGTCCATCTATACTATCCTCCACCAGGTTGCAAATTAAAAATAATTTTTATCTGCATCTAGCTCTGAAAAAATATGTAGGCTTATAGCAGAGTGTGGGACTTGGTCTATTAGTCCATCTATACTGACCTCCATCAGGTTGCAAGTTCAATATAATTTTTTTCTGAATCTAGCTCTGAAAAAATATTTCACCTTCTAGCAGTGTGTGGGACATGTTCTATTAGTCCATCTATACTGACCTCCATCAGGTTGCAAATTAAATATAATTTTTGTCTGCATCTAGCTCTGAAAAAATATTTAGGCTTCTAGCAGTGTGTGGGACTTGGTCTATTAGTCCATCTATACTAACCTCCACCAGTTTGCAAATTAAAAATGATTTTTATCTGCATCTAGCTCTGAAAAAATATTTAGTCTTCTAGCAGTGTGTGGGACTTGGTCTATTAGTCCATATATACTGACCTCCATCAGGTTGCAAATTCAATTTAATTTTTTTCTGCATCTAGCTCTGAAAAAATATTTAAACTTCTAGCAGTGTGTGGGACTTGGTCTATTAGTCCATCTATGCTATCCTCCACCAGGTTGCAAATTAAAAATAATTTTTATCTGCATCTAGCTCTGAAAAAATATGTAGGCTTCTAGCAGTGTGTGGGACTTGGTCTAAAAGTCCATCTATACTGACCTCCATCAGGTTGCAAGTTCAATATAATTTTTTTCTGAATCTTGCTCTGAAAAATATTTCAGCTTCTAGCAGTGTGTGGGACTTGTTCTATTAGTACATCTATACTGACCTCCATCAGGTTGCAAATTAAAAATAATTTTTATCTGCATCTAGCTCTGAAAAAATATTTAGGCTTCTAGCAGTGTGTGGGACCTGGTCTATTAGTCCATCTATACTAACCTCCACCAGCTTGCAAACTAAAAATAATCTTTATCTGCATCTAGCTCTGAAAAAATATTTCACCTTCTAGCAGTGTGTGGGACATGTTCTATTAGTCCATCTATACTGACCTCCATCAGGTTGCAAATTAAATATAATTTTTGTCTGCATCTAGCTCTGAAAAAATATTTAGGCTTCTAGCAGTGTGTGGGACTTGGTCTATTAGTCCATCTATACTAACCTCCACCAGTTTGCAAATTAAAAATGATTTTTATCTGCATCTAGCTCTGAAAAAATATTTAGGCTTCTAGCAGTGTGTGGGACTTGGTCTATTAGTCCATCTATACTGACCTCCATCAGGTTGCAAATTCAATTTAATTTTTTTCTGCATCTAGCTCTGAAAAAATATTTAGGCTTCTAGCAGTGTGTGGGACTTGGTCTATTAGTCCATCTATGCTATCCTCCACCAGGTTGCAAATTAAAAATAATTTTTATCTGCATCTAGCTCTGAAAAAATATTTAGGCTTCTAGCGGTGTGTGGGACTTGTTCTATTAGTCCATCTATACTGACCTCCATCAGGTTACAAATTCAATATAATTATTTTCTGCATCTAGCTTTGAAAAAATATTTAGGCTTCTAGCAGTGTGTGGGACTTGTTCTATTAGTCCATCTATACTGACCTCCATCAGGTTGCAAATTCAATAAAAAAATTTCTGCATCTAGCTCTGAAAAAATATTTAGGCTTCTAGCAGTGTGTGGGACTTGTTCTATTAGTACATCTATACTGACCTCCATCAGGTTGCAAATTCAATATAATTTTTTCTGGATCTAGCTCTGAAAAAATATTTAGGCTTCTAGCAGTGTGTGGGACTTGGTCTATTAGTCCATCTATACTAACCTCCACCAGGTTGCAAATTAAAAATAATTTTTATCTGCATCTAGCTCTGAAAAAATATTTAGGCTTCTAGCAGTGTGTGGGACTTGGTCTATTAGTCCATCTATACTGACCTCCATCAGGTTGCAAATTCAATATAATTTTTTTCTTCATCTAGCGCTGAAAAAATATTTAGGTTTCTAGCAGTGTGTGGGACTTGGTCTATTAGTCCATCTATACTAACCTCCACCAGGTTGCAAATTAAAAATAATTTTTATCTGCATCTAGCTCTGAAAAAATATGTAGGCTTCTAGCAGTGTGTGGGACTTGGTCTATTAGTCCATCTATACTGACCTCCATCAGGTTGCAAGATCAATATAATTTTTTTCTGAATCTAGCTCTGAAAAAATATTTCAGCTTCTAGCAGTGTGTGGGACTTGTGTTATTAGTCCATCTATACTGACCTCCATCAGGTTGCAAATTAAAAATATTTTTTATCTGCATCTAGCTCTGAAAAAATATTTAGGCTTCTAGCAGTGTGTGGGACTTGTTCTATTTGTCCATCTATACTAACCTCCACCAGTTTGCAAATTAAAAATAATTTTTATCTGCATCTAGCTCTGAAAAAATATTTAGGCTTCTAGCAGTGTGTGGGACTTGGTCTATTAGTCCATCTATACTATCCTCCACCAGGTTGCAAATTAAAAATAATTTTTATCTGCATCTAGCTCTGAAAAAATATGTATGCTTATAGCAGAGTGTGGGACTTGGTCTATTAGTCCATCTATACTGACCTCCGTCAGGTTGCAAGTTCAATATAATTTTTTTATGAATCTAGCTCTGAAAAAATATTTCACCTTCTAGCAGTGTGTGGGACATGTTCTATTAGTCCATCTATACTGACCTCCATAAGGTTGCAAATTAAATATAATTTTTATCTGCATCTAGCTCTGAAAAAATATTTAGGCTTCTAGCAGTGTGTGGGACTTGGTCTATTAGTCCATCTATACTAACCTCCACCAGTTTGCAAATTAAAAATAATTTTTATCTGCATCTAGCTCTGAAAAAATATTTAGGCTTCTAGCAGTGTGTGGGACTTGGTCTATTAGTCCATCTATACTGACCTCCATCAGGTTGCAAATTCAATATAATTTTTTTCTGCATCTAGCTCTGAAAAAATATGTAGGCTTCTAGCAGTGTGTGGGACTTGGTCTATTAGTCCATCTATACTGACCACCATCAGGTTGCAAGTTCAATATAATTTTTTTCTGAATCTTGCTCTGAAAAAATATTTCAGCTTCTAGCAGTGTGTGGGACTTGTTCTATTAGTACATCTATACTGACCTCCATCAGGTTGCAAATTAAAAATAATTTTTATCTGCATCTAGCTCTGAAAAATTATTTAGGCTTCTAGCAGTGTGTGGGACTTGGTCTATTAGTCCATCTATACTAACCTCCACCAGCTTGCAAATTAAAAATAATCTTTATCTGCATCTAGCTCTGAAAAAATATTTAGGCTTCTAGCAGTGTGTGGGACTTGTTCTATTAGTCCATCTATACTGACCTCCATCTTGTTGCAAATTCAATATAATTTTTTTCTGCATCTAGCTCTGAAAAAATATTTAGGCTTCTGGCAGTGTGTGGGACTTGTTCTATTAGTCCATCTATACTGACCTCCATCAGGTTGCAAATTCAATAAAAAAAAATTTCTGCATCTAGCTCTGAAAAAATATTTAGGCTTCTAGCAGTGTGTGGGACTTGTTCTATTAGTACATCTATACTGACCTCCGTCAGGTTGCAAATTCAATATAATTTTTTCTGCATCTAGCTCTGAAAAAATATTTAGGCTTCTAGCAGTGTGTGGGACTTGGTCTATTAGTCCATCTATACTAACCTCCACCAGGTTGCAAATTAAAAATAATTTTTATCTGCATCTAGCTCTGAAAAAATATTTAGGCTTCGAGCAGTGTGTGGGACTTGGTCTATTAGTCCATCTATACTGACCTCCATCAGGTTGCAAATTCAATATAATTTTTTTATGCATCTAGCGCTGAAAAAATATTTAGGCTTCTAGCAGTGTGTGGGACTTGGTCTATTAGTCCATCTATACTGATTTCCTTCAGGTTGCAAGTTCAATATAGTTTTTTTCTGAATCTAGCTCTGAAAAAATATTTCAGCTTCTAGCAGTGTGTGGGACTTGTTTTATTAGTCCATCTATACTGACCTCCATCAGGTTGCAAATTAAAAATATTTTTTTATCTGCATCTAGCTCTGAAAAAATATTTAGGCTTCTAGCAGTGTGTGGGACTTGTTCTATTTGTCCATCTATACTAACCTCCACCAGTTTGCAAATTAAAAATAATTTTTATCTGCATCTAGCTCTGAAAAAATATTTAGGCTTCTAGCAGTGTGTGGGACTTGGTCTATTAGTCCATCTATACTATCCTCCACCAGGTTGCAAATTAAAAATAATTTTTATCTGCATCTAGCTCTGAAAAAATTTGTAGGCTTATAGCAGTGTGTGGGACATGTTCTATTAGTCCATCTATACTGACCTCCATCAGGTTACAAATTAAATATAATTTTATCTGCATCTAGCTCTGAAAAAATATTTAGGCTTCTAGCAGTGTGTGGGACTTGGTCTATTAGTCCATCTATACTAACCTAAACCAATTTGCAAATTAAAAATAATTTTTATCTGCATCTAGCTCTGAAAAAATATTTAGGCTTCTAGCAGTGTGTGGGACTTGGTCTATTAGTCCATCTATACTGACCTCCATCAGGTTGCAAATTCAATTTAATTTTTTTCTGCATCTAGCTCTGAAAAAATATTTAGGCTTCTAGCAGTGTGTGGGACTTGGTCTATTAGTCCATCTATGCTATCCTCCACCAGGTTGCAAATTAAAAATAATTTTTATCTGCATCTAGCTCTGAAAAAATATGTAGGCTTCTAGCAGTGTGTGGGACTTGGTCTATTAGTCCATCTATACTGACCTCCATCAGGTTGCAAGTTCAATATAATTTTTTTCTGAATCTTGCTCTGAAAAATTATTTCAGCTTCTAGCAGTGTGTGGGACTTGTTCTATTAGTACATCTATACTGACCTCCATCAGGTTGCAAATTAAAAATAATTTTTATCTGCATCTAGCTCTGAAAAAATATTTAGGCTTCTAGCAGTGTGTGGGACTTGGTCTATTAGTCCATCTATACTAACCTCCACCAGCTTGCAAATTAAAAATAATCTTTATCTGCATCTAGCTCTGAAAAAATATTTAGGCTTCTAGCAGTGTGTGGGACTTGTTCTATTAGTCCATCTATACTGACCTCCATCTTGTTGCAAATTCAATATAATTTTTTTCTGCATCTAGCTCTGAAAAAATATTTAGGCTCCTAGCAGTGTGTGGGACTTGGTGTATTAGTCCATCTATACTAACCTCCACCAGGTTGCAAATTAAAAATAATTTTTATCTGCCTCTAGCTCTGAAAAAATATTTAGGCTTCTAGCAGTGTGTGGTGCTTGGTCTGTTAGTCCATCTATACTAACCCCCACCAGGTTGGAAATTAAAAATTATTTTTATCTGCATCTAGCTCTGAAAAAATATTTAGGCTTCTAGCAGTGTGTGGGACTTGTTCTATTAGTCCATCTATACTAACCTCCACCAGTTTGCAAATTAAAAATAATTTTTATCTGCATCTAGCTCTGAAAAAATATTTAGGCTTCTAGCAGTGTGTGGGACTTGGTCTATTAGTCCATCTATACTGACCTCCATCATGTTGCAAATTCAATTTAATTTTTTTCTGCATCTAGCTCTGAAAAAATATTTAGGCTTCTAGCAGTGTGTGGGACTTGGTCTATTAGTCCATCTATGCTATCCTCCACCAGGTTGCAAATTAAAAATAATTTTTATCTGCATCTAGCTCTGAAAAAATATGTAGGCTTCTAGCAGTGTGTGGGACTTGGTCTATTAGTCCATCTATACTGACCTCCATAAGGTTGCAAGTTCAATATAATTTTTTTCTGAATCTTGCTCTGAAAAAATATTTCAGCTTCTAGCAGTGTGTGGGACTTGTTCTATTAGTCCATCTATACTGACCTCCATCAGGTTGCAAATTAAAAATAATTTTTATCTGCATCTAGCTCTGAAAAAATATTTAGGCTTCTAGCAGTGTGTGGGACTTGGTCTATTAGTCCATCTATACTAACCTCCACCAGCTTGCAAATTAAAAATAATTTTTATCTGCATCTAGCTCTGAAAAAATATTTAGGCTTCTAGCAGTGTGTGGGACTTGGTCTATTAGTCCATCTATACTGACCTCCATCAGGTTGCAAATTCAATATAATTTTTTTCTCCATCTAGCGCTGAAAAAATATTTCAGCTTCTAGCAGTGTGTGGGACTTGTTCTATTAGTCCATCTATACTGACCTCCATCAGGTTACAAATTCAATATAATTCTTTTCTGCATCTAGCTCTGAAAAAATATTTAGGCTTCTAGCAGTGTGTGGGACTTGTTCTATTAGTCCATCTATACTGACCTCCATCAGGTTGCAAATTCAATAATAAAAATTTCTGCATCTAGCTCTGAAAAAATATTTAGGCTTCTAGCAGTGTGTGGGACTTGTTCTATTAGTACATCTATACTGACCTCCATCAGGTTGCAAATTCAATATAATTTTTTCTGCATCTAGCTCTGAAAAAATATTTAGGCTTCTAGCAGTGTGTGGGACTTGTTCTATTAATCCATCTATACTGACCTCCATCTTGTTGCAAATTCAATATAATTTTTTTCTGCATCTAGCTCTGAAAAAATATTTAGGCTTCTAGCAGTGTGTGGGACTTGGTCTATTAGTCCATCTATACTAACCTCCACCAGGTTGCAAATTAAAAATAATTTTTATCTGCATCTAGCTCTGAAAAAATATGTAGGCTTCTATCAGTGTGTGGGACTTCGTCTATTAGTCCATCTATACTGACCTCCATCAGGTTGCAAATTCAATATAAATTTTTTCTGCATCTAGCTCTGAAAAAATATTTCAGCTTCTAGCAGTGTGTGCGACATGTTCTATTAGTCCATCTATACTGACCTCCATCAGGTTGCAAATTAAAAATAATTTTTATCTGCATCTAGCTCTGAAAAAATATTTAGGCTTCTAGCAGTGTGTGGGACTTGTTCTATTAGTACATCTATACTGACCTCCATCAGGTTGCAAATTCAATATAATTTTTTCTGCATCTAGCTCTGAAAAAATATTTAGGCTTCTAGCAGTGTGTGGGACTTGGTCTATTAGTCCATCTATACTAACCTCCACCAGGTTGCAAATTAAAAATAATTTTTATCTGCATCTAGCTCTGAAAAAATATTTAGGCTTCTAGCAGTGTGTGGGACTTGTTCTATTTGTCCATCAATACTAACCTCCACCAGTTTGCAAATTAAAAATATTTTTTATCTGCATCTAGCTCTGAAAAAATATTTAGGCTTCTAGCAGTGTGTGGGACTTGGTCTATTAGTCCATCTATACTGACCTCCATCAGGTTGCAAATTTAATTTAATTTTTTTCTGCATCTAGCTCTGAAAAAATATTTAGGCTTCTAGCAGTGTGTGGGACTTGTTCTATTAATCCATCTATACTGACCTCCATCTTGTTGCAAATTCAATATAATTTTTTTCTGCATCTAGCTCTGAAAAAATATTTAGGCTTCTAGCAGTGTGTGGGACTTGGTCTATTAGTCCATCTATACTAACCTCCACCAGGTTGCAAATTAAAAATAATTTTTATCTGCATCTAGCTCTGAAAAAATATGTAGGCTTCTATCAGTGTGTGGGACTTCGTCTATTAGTCCATCTATACTGACCTCCATCAGGTTGCAAATTCAATATAAATTTTTTCTGCATCTAGCTCTGAAAAAATATTTCAGCTTCTAGCAGTGTGTGCGACATGTTCTATTAGTCCATCTATACTGACCTCCATCAGGTTGCAAATTAAAAATAATTTTTATCTGCATCTAGCTCTGAAAAAATATTTAGGCTTCTAGCAGTGTGTGGGACTTGGTCTATTAGTCCATCTATAGTAACCTCCACCAGGTTGCAAATTAAAAATAATTTTTATCTGCATCTAGCTCTGAAAACATATTTAGGCTTCTAGCAGTGTGTGGGACTTGGTCTATTACTCCATCTATACTGACCTCCATCAGGTTGCAAATTCAATATAATTTTTTTCTGCATCTAGCTCTGAAAAAATATTTAGGCTTCTAGCAGTGTGTGGGACTTGGTCTATTAGTCCATCTATACTAAACTCCACCAGGTTGCAAATGAAAATTAATTTTTATCTGCATCTAGCTCTGAAAAAATATTTCACCTTCTAGCAGTGTCTGGGACTTGTTCTATTAGTCCATCTATACTGACCTCCATCAGGTTGCAAATTCAATATAATTTTTTTCTGCATCTAGCTCTGAAAAAATATTTCAGCTTCTAGCAGTGTGTGGGACTTGTTCTATTAGTCCATCTATACTGACCTCCATCAGGTTACAAATTCAATATAATTCTTTTCTGCATCTAGCTTTGAAAAAATATTTAGGCTTCTAGCAGTGTGTGGGACTTGTTCTATTAGTCCATCTATACTGACCTCCATCAGGTTGCAAATTCAATAAAAAAATTTCTGCATCTAGCTCTGAAAAAATATTTAGGCTTCTAGCAGTGTGTGGGACTTGTTCTATTAGTACATCTATACTGACCTCCATCAGGTTGCAAATTCAATATAATTTTTTCTGGATCTAGCTCTGAAAAAATATTTAGGCTTCTAGCAGTGTGTGGGACTTGGTCTATTAGTCCATCTATACTAACCTCCACCAGGTTGCAAATTAAAAATAATTTTTATCTGCATCTAGCTCTGAAAAAATATTTAGGCTTCTAGCAGTGTGTGGGACTTGGTCTATTAGTCCATCTATACTGACCTCCATCAGGTTGCAAATTCAATATAATTTTTTTCTTCATCTAGCGCTGAAAAAATATTTAGGTTTCTAGCAGTGTGTGGGACTTGGTCTATTAGTCCATCTATACTAACCTCCACCAGGTTGCAAATTAAAAATAATTTTTATCTGCATCTTGCTCTGAAAAAATATGTAGGCTTCTAGCAGTGTGTGGGACTTGGTCTATTAGTCCATCTATACTGACCTCCATCAGGTTGCAAGATCAATATAATTTTTTTCTGAATCTAGCTCTGAAAAAATATTTCAGCTTCTAGCAGTGTGTGGGACTTGTGTTATTAGTCCATCTATACTGACCTCCATCAGGTTGCAAATTAAAAATATTTTTTATCTGCATCTAGCTCTGAAAAAATATTTAGGCTTCTAGCAGTGTGTGGGACTTGTTCTATTTGTCCATCTATACTAACCTCCACCAGTTTGCAAATTAAAAATAATTTTTATCTGCATCTAGCTCTGAAAAAATATTTAGGCTTCTAGCAGTGTGTGGGACTTGGTCTATTAGTCCATCTATACTATCCTCCACCAGGTTGCAAATTAAAAATAATTTTTATCTGCATCTAGCTCTGAAAAAATATGTAGGCTTATAGCAGAGTGTGGGACTTGGTCTATTAGTCCATCTATACTGACCTCCGTCAGGTTGCAAGTTCAATATAATTTTTTTATGAATCTAGCTCTGAAAAAATATTTCACCTTCTAGCAGTGTGTGGGACATGTTCTATTAGTCCATCTATACTGACCTCCATAAGGTTGCAAATTAAATATAATTTTTATCTGCATCTAGCTCTGAAAAAATATTTAGGCTTCTAGCAGTGTGTGGGACTTGGTCTATTAGTCCATCTATACTAACCTCCACCAGTTTGCAAATTAAAAATAATTTTTATCTGCATCTAGCTCTGAAAAAATATTTAGGCTTCTAGCAGTGTGTGGGACTTGGTCTATTAGTCCATCTATACTGACCTCCATCAGGTTGCAAATTCAATATAATTTTTTTCTGCATCTAGCTCTGAAAAAATATGTAGGCTTCTAGCAGTGTGTGGGACTTGGTCTATTAGTCCATCTATACTGATTTCCTTCAGGTTGCAAGTTCAATATAATTTTTTTCTGAATCTAGCTCTGAAAAAATATTTCAGCTTCTAGCAGTGTGTGGGACTTGGTCTATTAGTCCATCTATAGTAACCTCCACCAGGTTGCAAATTAAAAATAATTTTTATCTGCATCTAGCTCTGAAAACATATTTAGGCTTCTAGCAGTGTGTGGGACTTGGTCTATTACTCCATCTATACTGACCTCCATCAGGTTGCAAATTCAATATAATTTTTTTCTGCATCTAGCTCTGAAAAAATATTTAGGCTTCTAGCAGTGTGTGGGACTTGGTCTATTAGTCCATCTATACTAAACTCCACCAGGTTGCAAATGAAAATTAATTTTTATCTGCATCTAGCTCTGAAAAAATATTTCACCTTCTAGCAGTGTCTGGGACTTGTTCTATTAGTCCATCTATACTGACCTCCATCAGGTTGCAAATTCAATATAATTTTTTTCTGCATCTAGCTCTGAAAAAATATTTCAGCTTCTAGCAGTGTGTGGGACTTGTTCTATTAGTCCATCTATACTGACCTCCATCAGGTTACAAATTCAATATAATTCTTTTCTGCATCTAGCTTTGAAAAAATATTTAGGCTTCTAGCAGTGTGTGGGACTTGTTCTATTAGTCCATCTATACTGACCTCCATCAGGTTGCAAATTCAATAAAAAAATTTCTGCATCTAGCTCTGAAAAAATATTTAGGCTTCTAGCAGTGTGTGGGACTTGTTCTATTAGTACATCTATACTGACCTCCATCAGGTTGCAAATTCAATATAATTTTTTCTGGATCTAGCTCTGAAAAAATATTTAGGCTTCTAGCAGTGTGTGGGACTTGGTCTATTAGTCCATCTATACTAACCTCCACCAGGTTGCAAATTAAAAATAATTTTTATCTGCATCTAGCTCTGAAAAAATATTTAGGCTTCTAGCAGTGTGTGGGACTTGGTCTATTAGTCCATCTATACTGACCTCCATCAGGTTGCAAATTCAATATAATTTTTTTCTTCATCTAGCGCTGAAAAAATATTTAGGTTTCTAGCAGTGTGTGGGACTTGGTCTATTAGTCCATCTATACTAACCTCCACCAGGTTGCAAATTAAAAATAATTTTTATCTGCATCTTGCTCTGAAAAAATATGTAGGCTTCTAGCAGTGTGTGGGACTTGGTCTATTAGTCCATCTATACTGACCTCCATCAGGTTGCAAGATCAATATAATTTTTTTCTGAATCTAGCTCTGAAAAAATATTTCAGCTTCTAGCAGTGTGTGGGACTTGTGTTATTAGTCCATCTATACTGACCTCCATCAGGTTGCAAATTAAAAATATTTTTTATCTGCATCTAGCTCTGAAAAAATATTTAGGCTTCTAGCAGTGTGTGGGACTTGTTCTATTTGTCCATCTATACTAACCTCCACCAGTTTGCAAATTAAAAATAATTTTTATCTGCATCTAGCTCTGAAAAAATATTTAGGCTTCTAGCAGTGTGTGGGACTTGATCTATTAGTCCATCTATACTATCCTCCACCAGGTTGCAAATTAAAAATAATTTTTATCTGCATCTAGCTCTGAAAAAATATGTAGGCTTATAGCAGAGTGTGGGACTTGGTCTATTAGTCCATCTATACTGACCTCCGTCAGGTTGCAAGTTCAATATAATTTTTTTATGAATCTAGCTCTGAAAAAATATTTCACCTTCTAGCAGTGTGTGGGACATGTTCTATTAGTCCATCTATACTGACCTCCATAAGGTTGCAAATTAAATATAATTTTTATCTGCATCTAGCTCTGAAAAAATATTTAGGCTTCTAGCAGTGTGTGGGACTTGGTCTATTAGTCCATCTATACTAACCTCCACCAGTTTGCAAATTAAAAATAATTTTTATCTGCATCTAGCTCTGAAAAAATATTTAGGCTTCTAGCAGTGTGTGGGACTTGGTCTATTAGTCCATCTATACTGACCTCCATCAGGTTGCAAATTCAATATAATTTTTTTCTGCATCTAGCTCTGAAAAAATATGTAGGCTTCTAGCAGTGTGTGGGACTTGGTCTATTAGTCCATCTATACTGATTTCCTTCAGGTTGCAAGTTCAATATAATTTTTTTCTGAATCTAGCTCTGAAAAAATATTTCAGCTTCTAGCAGTGTGTGGGACTTGTTTTATTAGTCCATCTATACTGACCTCCATCAGGTTGCAAATTAAAAATATTTTTTTATCTGCATCTAGCTCTGAAAAAATATTTAGGCTTCTAGCAGTGTGTGGGACTTGTTCTATTTGTCCATCTATACTAACCTCCACCAGTTTGCAAATTAAAAATAATTTTTATCTGCATCTAGCTCTGAAAAAATATTTAGGCTTCTAGCAGTGTGTGGGACTTGGTCTATTAGTCCATCTATACTATCCTCCACCAGGTTGCAAATTAAAAATAATTTTTATCTGCATCTAGCTCTGAAAAAATTTGTAGGCTTATAGCAGTGTGTGGGACATGTTCTATTAGTCCATCTATACTGACCTCCATCAGGTTGCAAATTAAATATAATTTTATCTGCATCTAGCTCTGAAAAAATATTTTTTCTGCCTAGGCTAGATGCATTTAAAAATTCTTATTAGATACACAGGCAGTGCAGCTTGCTTCGCAGCTGGGCTACTACGCCCAAAGTATTGCCTAGGCTAGATGCAGTTAAAAATTCTACGCTGACTAGCAGACACTGAAGATTTGGAGCAGACATCTGAGTAAACCGCTCTTCAGACTCAACCATTTGTGTTACCCCAAGCCATAGTGTATGTAGTTTCTTACAGTTAAAAGGGGGGGGGAGCGACCCAACCCACCTGGAATTGATGATGCCAACGTCACGTAAGACCCAGCAAGGGGACTCCAAAAAGAGCCTCCATTTTTTCCAAAAATTGTGGCTCAGACACCACTTAACCCTAGAACGCATACCTGGGGCCTCGCAGGCCCGCCCTGTTAATTGTTTTCTATTTTCTGCAAGATTACTTTAGTTAGAATTTTGAAACTCTAGGTATTCTTCATGTATATAGTTGTTTGTCATTTGAGTTTGAGTTATTCCATGTTATTTGCACACGGGCCTAAAAGGCCCCAGGTATGTGAAAGTGTAGATTTTTATGGTCATGCGTTCTAGGGTTTAGTGGCATCAATTGCCCCACAGTTGCTTAAAACGGTTGGTGAGGTGATTTTACCAAATCCTCAAGCTTTTAGTCTCCCCAGGATGACACAGGGGTAGAAAAGTCCTTGCAAATCCATGATTTGTTCATCTTTATGAACGTGAGTCTGTCTACATTCTCAGTGGATAGCCGCGTGCTCTTATCTGTCAGCACACCACCAGCAGCGCTGAACACACGTTCAGAGAGAACGCTGGCTGCAGGGCATGACAAGATCTCCAAGGCGTGAGTGGCGAGCTCCGGCCATTTTTCCAGATTGGAATCCCAAAATGAGCAAGGGTCCAGTGACACAGTCATGGCTTTGATGTTCACTTGGAGATACTCCTGTACCATCCTCTCTAGGCGTTGATTATGTGTCAGACTTCTTGTCTCCTGTGGCCTTGCAAAGGATGGTCTAAAAAAGTGGTGAAACTATTCCACAAAATTGCTGTTACCAGCAGATACTGTGTTACTGTTACGGTTTGAGTGATGAAGACTCGACAGTCCCACGGTTGGCAAGTTAGAACTGTGAGATTCACTACGTGCACCACTGGTGTTTTGTGGAAAAGCACATGTAAGATTCTGCAACAGCGTCTGCAGATACTCCTGCATGCGTAAATCCCTTTTTATGCAGGAATTATTTCGGCAAATTTATTTTTGTACCGGGGATCTAAGAGTATGGCAACCCAGTAGTCGGGATTACTTTGAATTCTGACAATCCGAGGGTCATGTTGCAGGTAGTGCAGCAAGAAGGCACCCTCCCATGCCTGCCGCCTTGGTGCTGCTGACCGTCTGGACCTTGGAGCTGTTATCCCACCCCCTGACTCTGAATTCTGTTTAATGTGTCCTCCAGCGTGTAAATCACCGGAATAGTCATGCTGATAATGGAATCGTCGTCTGCAATAAACATCTTTGTCGCCATTTCAAAAATGTGCAGAAGGGTGTGTGGCGCCCCTGAGGGTTCAGTCGCCACAGAGTTACTGCATCTCACCCAGAGGTGTGGTATCTCACCCTCAGGTAAGGAAGGCAACTGGCTCGGGACCCTAACACCTGCATCCAACACATACCCTCTGTGGGGGTAGGGCGAGATTGCTTCTAAGGGAGAGCACAGTCCCAGGTCCCTAGTTGGCGGGAGGGTCCTATGTAGTGGGTGTTTAGGGGAGAAGCTTAGGGGAGCACATGACAGGGAGAGTATAAATAGGAAGCCATCTTAGAAAGAGCAAGCCAGTCAGAGGAGGAAAAGTGACAGGAGCAGAGGCTCTGCATGACCTCTGCTCCGGAGGCGGGCCTAGCCAAGGAGGCCCAGGACTGAAGGAGAGAAGAGAGGAGTGGGAGCAGGAAGGCTCCAGGAACCGAAGGGACCCTAGGGCTACAGGCCGTGCAGAAGGCCAGCCGTACTCACGCTGCTACCAGGAGGTAGAGGGGTCAGGCCAGATAAGGGGAACCGGTCCCCCAACTAGCGGAGAAACAGCAAGGCTCAACTAGAAACCAGAGGCAGCAGCATTTCATGTACTGCAGGCCAAAGTCCACACCAGTCTCACTAAGAAGGTAGCCACATAGGACCCAGGGGACGGAACACACGTCGCCCGCCAAGGCCCGAGGATACCGGATAGAAGTGTCACTGGGTGTGAGGTGCAGGGAGAAGGCCAGAGAAAGTAAACACAGAAGGGGGTCCTGCTAAGTACTCTGGAGCTATCTGGGGGTGGACTGAGCCCCTCACTGAGTACGCACAGCACGACGGGGGAGATTGCTCTGGTACCTGTAATCTGGACTGCAACAACTGTGAGTAAAGATCTTGGGACTGCATCACACGGACTCTGTGTTCATTACTGACTCCCTGCACTACAACCACCATCATCCACCCACACTGCCCTGAAGCTACACTCTTCCTGTGGGGAGTAATAATACCATTGCTGCAAAACCACCAGCTTCAGAGGACTGTTCCGCAGTGGCGGCCCCTTTGGCCACACTCCACAGTTGGCGTAGTCGGACATTATAAAACCCATATAAACAAATTACCCTTGGATTGACCTCCCTGGGTCACGGACCGGGTCACCGCCACAGTGACTACAACCCCCAGCGTCTACCGGCCCGGCTCCGGGTACTCCACGGCCCAGGGGGCGCGTCAACTTCATAGGTCCCTGATCTGAGACCACTCCTGCAGCGTGATTTGCCCCACCTCTGGATCTCGTTGGCCCAGGCTATACGTCAGAACGTATTGCAGCAGGGCTGCACGGTGCTGCCACAGTCGCTGCAACATGTGCAGAGTTGAATTCCACCGTGTCGGCACATCACATTTCAGCCGGTGAACTGGCAGGCCCAACGACTTCTGTAGAGATGTAAGTCGTTGAGCTGCGGGATGCGAAAGGCGGAAGTGAGCACACAGCAACCATGCCCTCTGCAGAAGGCCATCTGGTCCGGGATAGTGGGCTAAAAATTGATGTACAACCAGGTTCAACACATGAGCCATACAAGGCACGTGTGTGACATTGCCCCGGCGAAGGGCCGCAACCAGGTTTGCAGCATTGTCGCACACGGCCTTCCCTGGTTGCAGGTCCAGTGGAGACAACCATTCATGAAACTGGGTCTCCAGAGCTGACCACAACTCCTCAGCTGTGTGACTCACATTTCCCAGACATTTCAAAGTAAACACTGATGCCGTTGAGCGCTGCTGCCAGCATAGTAAGGCTTTGGGTGCAGGTGGAGGACCGAGAGGAGGTTGAGGAGGCAGGAGCAGTGGAGGAACTTCGAGATAAAGAGGATTGACGCACAACTCGTAGGGACGGTAAGACTTGGACAGCAGCCCCTTGTCCTGCTGTCACCATTGTTACCCAGTGACCAGTCAGCGACATGTAATGCCCCTGTCCATGCCTACTCATCCAAGTGTCTGTGGTGAAATGCACCCTGTCACACACAGAGTTTCTCAAAGAAGCGGTGATGTTGTGCGCGACATGCTGGTGGAGCGCAGGCACACCTTTCTTTGAGAAGTAGTGCCGACTGGGCATCTGGTACTAGGGCACTGCGATGGACATAAGGTCTCGAAAATCCTCTGTGTCCTCCAGGCGGAAAGGCAGCATTTCTGTAGCCAGCAGCTTGCAGATGGTGAAATTCAACCTCTTAGCTTTGTCAGGGCTAGGAGGAAATGGTCTTTTACTTTTCCACATCTGAGGGACCAAGGGCTGGCTGTTGTGCTTAGACGGGGTTGAGAAGGGTGTCCCCGGCAAACTGCCGGTCTGTGAGGAAGATGCAGGCAGACATGTTAGGTTGCCTTGATCCAAAGGTGGTGCTCTCGATGTCCGAGAGCGCTCAACACCAGCAGGTGTTTCCACTTCCCATTGAACTGACGACCTGCCAATCACACTGGCTGTTGCGGGTAAAAAGGTGGCAGGTCTGCGTCCAAAAACATGTGTGACTGCTATCCCCCCAGTCACAGAGGATGAAGAGGCTGCGGATGCACAAGATGGGGCAGACGGTGGTTGGCCCGGCCCGCTAGGCCGCATTATAGACAGTGAGCTTCCCACTGCAACTTATGCTTCATATCCATGTGACGGTACATGCATGAAGTACTCAAACTATGGATTTTTTGGCCTCTACTTAGCTTTTTGTGACAAATATTACAGATAACACGAGTTGGGTCATTCTTGTCGATCTGAAAAAATGCCCAGGCTATGCAAGGCTTAGAGCCCATGCGACCTGAAGAGCCACTATGACTTGTAGTCAGAGGCAGAGTTGTAGTTGAGGATGCAGTTGTTGACGTGCTTCCAGTACTCCGTCTCTGTCCAGGAAGGCGCAACCTAACCTCATTGTCAATAGCATCTGTGACGCCCCGCTGCGCTTGATATCACAGATCCTAGAAGAGTGCATTGATGGAATCCTCCACAAGAGGCCCCCATAAACATTCACACATCTCCACCTTCCACCTCAGACCAGCAGAGGAAGCCCGTTAGGGATATAAATAGGGAAGGTGGAGCTAGGCAGTTCAGTTCCTCTGAAGAGTTCCTGCAGTAGAGAAGCCTAAGAGAGGTCAGTCTGCAGTGGAGCTCAGTCTAGTCTAGAGAACTCTGTTAATAGTTCAGCAGTGGAGCACAAGGCTCCTGCTAGCTAGATTCAGGGAGCCCAGATAGAGCTTAAGGTGTGCCAGCGCCATAAGATCGGTGAACCGCGGCAAGCTGCCGTTAGTGTGTATAGCCTAGTGAGGGCCCAAGTAGGCCGAAGGCGAGTGGCGAGTTAGGACATAAGGGGCAGAGGAGCTTAACCAGCTCACCCCGAAGAATTTACCGGACACCTGATCCGAGCTTACCGGGAGCTCTATGACCCAGTAAGCCATAACCGTAATCCCTGGAGAACTACAAGTCCCAGGATCGCTAAGGTGCTGATACGTAACAGAGCCAGGAGACGCTTAGGCCCCGCATACTGGGAGCGTGAACTCCAAGAGAAGGCCCTACCACAAGGTCAGCCAGCGCAGGACAGAGACAAAGTTAGGCCTAGCTCCAGGCAGGTCAGAAACTTACTACACAGAGGCAAGAAACAGGAGGCCCTACACCCGCTCATTGGGGAGGATCCTGATATGCACCCTAAACCCTACAGTGCTCCGGGATGTGCCTGAATTTCCACCCGTAAAAGGTACTGAAGTGACTACCGTGTCCGTTCCCGTTCTTGCTCTGACCCAGCTGGGTCTCGCCTGTCCTGCATTCCCCCAGCATACGCTGCCCTGAGACGTAGCTCCACCTGTGGGGAGCTTTACCATCGAGCTGCCTTATCACCGGCCTCAGTGGACTGCTGCAGCGCTGGTGCTTCTCACCAGATACAACAGGTGGCGTCACGAACTCTTATAAAATGAACAATTATCCACCCTTTTAAAGAGTGACCCCAGGGTACGGGCCAGGGAGCCGACCACCGCGACATAGAATCATAGAATCATAGAATGGTAGAGTTGGAAGGGACCTCCTGGGTCATCTGGTCCAACCCCCTGCTCAAAGCAGGATTCACTAGATCATCTCAGACAGATGTCTGTCCAGCCTCTGTTTGAAGACATCCATTGAAGGGGAACTCACCACCTCTCGTGGCAGCCTGTTCCACTCATTAATCACCCTGTCAAAAAGTTTTTTTTAATATCTAATCTGTGTCTCCTCCCATTTAGTTTCATCCCATTGCTTCTAGTCTTTCCTTGTGCAAATGAGAATAAAGATGATCCTTCTACAATGTGACAGCCCTTGACATATTTGTAGACAGCTATTAAGTCTCCTCTCAGTCTTCTTTTTTGCAAGCTAAACATTTCCAAATCCTGCAACCGTTCAGTCACCATTCTGGTCGCTCTTCTCTGAACTTGCTCCAGTTTGTCTATGTCTTTTTTAAAATGTGGTGCCCAAAACTGTACACAGTATTCCAGATGAGGTCTGACCAAAGAGGAGTAAAGACCGATAATGACTTCACGTGATCTAGACTGTATGCTTCTGTTAATACATCCCAAAATTGTATTTGCCTTTTTTGCTGCTGCATCACACTGTTGACTCATGTTCAGTCTATGATCTATTAGTATACCTAAGTCTTTTTCACATGTACTGTTGCTTAGCTCTATTCCTCCCATTCTGTATATGCTTTTTTCATTTTTATTGCCCAGATGTAGTACTTTGCATTTTTCCCTGTTAAAAACCATTCTGTTGGTTGCTGCCCACTGCTCCAGTTTATTTAGGTCTTTTTGAATCCTCTCTCTCTCTTCTCTAGTATTAGCTATCCCTCCTAGCTTTGTGTCATCAGCAAATTTAATCAGTTTACCCTCAATTCCTTCATCTAAATCATTGATAAAGATGTTGAACAATACAGGTCCCAGGACGGAGCCCTGTGGTACCCCACTTGAGACATTCATCCAGCTGGATGTGAAGCCATTTACAACCACCCTTTGAGTCCGATCACTAAGCCAGTTATGAATCCACCTAACAGTTGCCTGGTCCATTGCATACTTGGTCATTTTTTCAATAAGGATGGTGTGAGATACTTTGTCAAATGCTTTGCTGAAGTCAAGATATACTATATCTACAGCATTTCCCTGATCCACCCAGTCAGTGATTCTGTCATAGAAGGAAATTAAGTTAGTCTGACATGACTTGTTAGTTACAAACCCATGCTGACTCTAGTTAATCACTTCATTCTTATCCATGTACTTACATACATGTTGTTTAATAATTTGTTCAAAGATCTTTCCTGGTATAGAAGTCAGACTCACCGGCCTATAGTTCCCTGGGTCCACCTTCTTCCCCTTTTTGAAGATAGGAACAACATTTGCTCTTCTCCAGTCTTCTGGGACTTCTCCTGTTCTCCAAGAATTTTCAAAGATTATGGAGAGTGGTTCTAAAATTTCTTCTACGATCTCCTTCAGTACTCTGGGGTGTAATTCATCTGGACCTGGAGACTTGAACTCATTTATGTTAGCTAAATATTCCCTCACAATCTTTCTGTTTACAGATAACTTGGATTCCTCTATTCCTTTAAAAGGACAGTGAAGATCAGTTGATGTTACATTTTCTTTCTGAGAGAAAACAGATGCAAAATAAGAATTAAAAAGTTCGGCCTTCTCAACATCCTCTCTTACCATTTCTCCATTTTCATCCTGTAAAAATCCTATAGCATCTTTGACTTTTCTTTTACTTTTGACATACCCCCAAAATCCTTTTTTATTGCTTTTGACATCTCTTGCAAGCCTTAATTCATTGTCAGCTTTAGCTAACCTGATACGTGCCCTACAGGATCTGCAGACTGCATTATAATCTTCTTTAGATATGCCTCCCTCTTTCCATTTAATAAACATTTCTTTCTTTCTTTTTAGCATGTGTTTAAGTTCTGTGTTCATCCATCCTGGTTTCCTTAAATGCTTCCCATTCTTCCTACTTTTCGGGATTGTTAACGATTGTGCTTTGAGAATCTCATTTTTAAAAATTTCCCATCCTTCCTGGACATTTTTGTCCTTAAGGACATCCAGCCATTGGATCCCTCCTATTCTCTTTCTGAGTCTCTTAAAATCTGCCTTTCTAAAATCTAACCTTGAAGTTTGAGTCTTCACATGTCTTCCTCCTCTAGTTATCCAAAATTCTATAATAGCATGATCGCTGCCTCCTAGGGTCCCAGCCACCTTTACCTCCTCAACCATTTCCTCCCTGTTTATAAGGATTAGATCCAAAGTAGCAGATCCCCTTGTTTTCTCCCCTACCTTTTGGAAGATAAAGTTGTCAGCAAGAGAGGATAAGAATTTGCTTGACCTGTTAGTTTTACTTGAGAGAGATTCCCAACAAATGTCTGGATAGTTGAAATCTCCCATGACCACTACGTCATATTTTTTGGAGAACTTGGTCATTTGATACATAAAGAGTTCATCCATATCTTCAGCTTGCCCAGGTGGCCTGTAGTAAATGCCTACAATGGTGTCCTTTCCGTTGTTCTCTCCTTGTATTCTTACCCAAACAGTTTCCACAGAACTCCCAGTCTCTGAAGCTTCAATCTCTGTGTAGATATACGCTTTTCTAACATACAATGCAACACCTCCTCCTCGTTTATCAAGTCTGTTTCTTGCAAATAAGTTGTATCCTTTTAGCCTTTTATTCCAATCATGTGTATCGTCCCACCAAGTTTCAGAGATTCCAATGACATCATATTCCTTTTCCTGCATTAGTAGTTCCAATTCTCCTTGTTTGTTGCCCATGCTTTGTGCATTTGTATAAAAACATTTTAGTTTGTGATTGGTTTCTCTTCATCCCATATTTTTATTATTTAGATTTTTTTGTCTTTGTTCTTCTTTTCCACTTCCAGTAGCAGAGATCTCAATAGTATTTGTCAGCTGTATGGCTTTTTCTGGCCTTTTGCTTCCCTTCCCACATTGTTCTAGTTTAAAGCTCTTCTGATGAGTGTAGCAAGGCGACTTCCAAATACATGTTTTCCAGTCTTCGTAAGGTGCACCCCATCTCTAGCAAGTAGTCCATCGTATAGGTAATTCATTCCGTGATCCAGAAATCCAAATCCTTGTTGACGGCACCATCGACTTAGCCAGTTGTTCACCTGTAGAATCTTATTCCACCTCATTGTTCCATGGCCATCCACTGGGAGGATGGATGAGAAGACCACCTGCGCTCCCAATTCTTTCACTTTCTTGCCTAAGTCTTTAAAGTCACTGCAGATGGTTTCCAGGTCCTTTCCTGCGGTGTCATTTGTCCCCACATGTATTAGCAGGAATGGGTAGTGATCTGTAGGTCTGAAGAGTCTTGATATTCTGTCAGACACATCTTTAATTTTTGCTCCTGGAAGACAGCACATTTCTCTTGAGGTTATGTCTGGTCTGCAGATAGCGGCCTCTGTTCCTCTTAACAGGGAATCCCCCATGACCACCACTCTCCGTTTTTTCTTCACAACATTCTTCTTTCTCCATCCAGGAGGATTCTGAGGGCTTACAAGGTTATTCATTGCTGGCAAAGTCTTATTTTGCTGTATTTCTTCATGGTTCTCCTGCGTGAGAGCCTGGTACTGGTTCCTGAGCAGTATGGGTGCTGACTGCCTCTCGATCCTCCTGCTTCTGTGGGTCACATGCTTCCATTCCTCTGTTTCGTCAGGTGCAGTTCGAATTTCTTCTCTTTCTGAATCATGAAGAGATAATTCTGCTCTGTCTAAGAACTCTTCACCTTCCTTAATGATTTTCAAGGTAGTTAACCTCTCTTCTAGATTTCGCAACTTTTCCTCCAACAGGAACACAAGCTTGCATTTCTGGCATGTGAAGTTTGGCTTTTCCACTGGCAAGTCTGTGAACATGTAGCAGAATATGCAGCTGACCAAATTTCTCCTGGACTCTTCCATGTTCTTATTGTTAATGTTCTGAAAACAGTAAAAAAAGCTTAAAAAAAAAGCTTCAAAATGCACGCGCCGGTAGGCGCGCGGTTTACCGATGTCCTCTTTTCAGCTCCAACAGCCAAAATCCAGTGTTCTTTGAGCTCGCGGAGACTCTTCACTTACCCGAAAATGCAGTGGGAATATGCAAATTATCTCCTCAGGACTACTCCCCTGGTTTACCGATGTCCTCTTTTCAGCTCCAACAGCCAAAATCCAGTGTTCTTTGAGCTCGCGGAGACTCTTCACTTACCCCAAAATGCAGTGGGAATATGCAAATAATCTCCTCAGGACTCCTCCCCTGGGAAAAGGCCTGGGTACTGAGTCATCCCCATCCCCTGGGCTAGTCACATCCTCCTCCACCTCCTCTGCTGACCTCATCGACTGGCTGACTGTGGGTTGACAGTAAGTGGGATCTCCAACCTCGTCATCATCACCCTGTGTGTTCTCACACCCATCGTCCTCAGAGCCAACTTCTTCCTGCCCTGACTGAAAAGTCAAGTTGTCGCTCCAATCAGGTATTTGAGTCTCATCATCGTCTTCATCATTGTCTCCACCAACAGGAGTTACAGTTTGGGAACGAGGGTCTACATTATGCTCAGAACCTTCTTCATCTGGTCCTGGATCTGACTTATAAAGATTCTGGGCATCAGTGCAGATCATTTCCTCGTCTGGATTAACAGAAGCTCTGGAGCAGACCTCTGTTTCCCAGGCTATAGTATGAGTAAACAGCTGTGCAGACTCAACCATCTGTGTTACCCCATACTCAGACGGGCAGCTGGAGACTTGGGAGCTGTGAGGAAGCAAGTGCGATTGGGGTGACACCTCTGAGGACTGGAGTATTTGTGATGTTGAAGTTGAGGTGGAGGAGTGCCCACTTGAAGGAGCACTTGATATCCGTTGAAGCACCTGCTGTTTTTGTGCCTCATCTGGAATTTGTAGCGATGGGCGTGCCCGTAAGAAAGGGATCATATCACATTGTCCACGAAAAGAAGTAGACATCTTAGTTTGGTTGGAAGATGGTCTTTCTTCTGCAGATGTTACTCCCCCCACCGCGGGGAGGCTCGACCCACCAGCGGACAGGCACCAGTATTGGGAGAGGAACCAGAAAGATCCAGCTGAACAAATCTTCTAAAATCCATACTTTATTGGGTCATGTAAAAAATATTAAAAGTCCACCTTGGAGAGGAACAGCAAACGCGTTTCGAACTATAAGTTCTTAATCATTGCAATGATTAAGAACTTATAGTTCGAAACGCGTTTGCTGTTCCTCTCCAAGGTGGACTTTTAATATTTTTTGTATGACCCAATAAAGTATGGATTTTAGAAGATTTGTTCAGCTGGATCTTCCTGGTTCCTCATTGTTCGTCTGGTAGCACTCCTGGCTCCGTGCTGTTGATCTTCTAGGTGGGTGAGCTGATTTTTCCCTTTCTTTTTCTGCAGTATTGGGAGAGGGGGGCTGGCCGTCAGGGTCCACCACGGCTCTGGCTCAAACCCGGCGACACGGAGGTCGCACGGGCAGGAACGGACTGGCCGTGTCGACTTCGCACTTTTTTGGTTTTAGAAGGGCATGACATGCCTATATCTGTGTCTCCCCCTCCTTTTACTCCTCCACCTCTTTTCTTTGCGCATGACTATATGTACTTGTCACTTTTCCATGTGTTAGTTGTGTCTTCTGAGCAGTTTGTCAGCTTTTGGACACCTTTTGAAGTGTTTTCTATGTGTTTTCTATGTGTTTCTATGTGTTTTTGTTTGCCTGCCATTGGTTTTAATGGTGTTCGAAGGTGTTCGACGAACAGTTCAACGAACAGTTCGGCGAACATACGGGTGTTCGACGAACCGAACCGAACTCGAACACTACGGGGGTGGCTCAACTCTACTCTTAAACACTTTTCACTCTCTCCTTAATCAAACAGCACAGGCCCCGACCACTGACCTCAGCGTTGACGATCTGGCCCATTATTTTAAAGAAAAAATTGACCATATCTGACAGGAAATTTTCTTCAAATCCGCAAATGTTATGCATGCTCCTCCCTCCCACATTGTATCTTGCTCACTTTCTGACTTCAAAACAGTTATGGAAGTGATAAGGCTCCTTGCATCTTCTCGTCCTACCACAAGCACCAGTGACCCTATTCCCTTACATCTCTTTTAGTCCTTTTCTCCAGCTGTCACCACTTACCTAACTAAAATATTCAACCTCTCCCTCTCACCTGGTATTTTTTCCTCCTCTTTTAAACATGCCAGCATACATCCATTACTTAAAAAAACATCCCTTGACCAGAACTGCGCTGCTAACTACAGACCTGTCTCCAATCTTTCCTTTATCTCTAAACTCCTGGAACGCCTGATCCACTCGCGTCTAATCTGCTATCTCTCTTCTTGACCCTTTACAATCTGGTTTCCGCTCTTTACACTCTACTGAAACTGCCGTCACTAAAGTCTCTAATAGTGTTGAGCGAGGATGCTCGACACTGCTCGGAACTCGCCCAAGCATCTCACTGCTCGGGATGTTCAGCGAGCACCGAGCATTTTTGGGTTACTCGGGCGGGAGCTCGGGTCTCCGCCCTGCACGTTTGGCACTCTTTACAGAGCCAATAAACATGCAGGGATTGCCAGGCAGCCACTGTAATGCCGTAGCCATGTTGGTTGTGGACATTACAGTGATTGGCTGGCCGCACAGCATCACCTCGAGTATTTAAAACCGGGCGTCGCCATCTTGGACACAGTAGCTCCGGATCAGACAGTGTAGGGACAGTGCTGCTGAGCTAGGGAGAGATTTATACTGCGAAATAGTTAGTGTAGGGTCTATAAAGCCTGCAAATTCAAACAAACAGTCCTTGTGAGGACTAATGTCCATCCCAGATATCAGGCAGGCAGGCTGTATAGGAGACACAGTGGTTATACCAACAAACACTGCATTACAGTTCTGTGTGCTGCTGCTGGTCAAATTGCTAGACTTAGCTCCAAGTCTCAGGGGCCAGGAAAAATACTTTTTTTTTCATGTAAATCCTCTTTTTTTTTTTTTCCTCAGTCAGACTGTACAAATACCCGTCTTATTAACCTTTTGGTATCCCCCCCCCAAAAAAAGATTGAGTGTGTCTGTGAGTGTTCAGACACAAATATATCTGTTTAAAAGAGTCTGGTTTCAGCCAGATAACTAGAACTGTGGTTTTGCAGTTCCATGCTTCAAATCTCTGTATTATCCAATTTTTTGCCTTTTTTCCATAAAAAAAACCAGTTTGAGTGTCTCGCTGACTGTTCAGACACAAATATATCTGTTTAAAAAAGTCTGGTATACACCAGGAAATTAGAACTGTGGTTTTCCTCTTGCACGGTTCAAATCTGGGTGTAATCCACCTTTTTGCCTTTTTTCTATAAAAAAAAACCAGTTTGAGTGTCTCGCTGACTATTCAGACACAAATATATCTATTTTAAAAAGTCTGGTATATGTCAGGAAATTAGAACTGTGGTTTTGCAGTTCCACAGTTCAAATCTCTGTATTATCCACTTTTTTGCCGTTTTTACACAAAAAAACAGTTTGAGAGTCTCGCTGACTGTTCAAACACAAATATATGTATTTTAAAAAGTCTGGTATACGCCAGGAAATTAGAACTGGGGTTTTGCAGTTCCACGGTTCAAATCTCTGTATTATCCACTTTTTTGCCTTTTTTACATAAAAAAAACAGTTTGAGTGTCTCGTTGACTGTTCAGACACAAATATATCTGTTTAAAAGATTCTGGTGTAGACCAGAGGAATAGAACTGTGGTTTTCCTCTTCCACGGTTCTAATCTCCTTTTTATTACCCTTTTTCCATTGATAGTGCGAGTGCAAGCTATTTACTTCATTTACAATGGGCAAGGAGCGTGACAAGGGACGTGGTACTGGACATTCTGGTGATGGTGCGTGCTGAGGACGGGGCCGTGGACAAGGTGAAAATGTGCCACAACCAACAGCCACATCTTCTCGCTCCCAGTTCTTGACCGAATTACTAGGGAAGCACACAACAACACCAGTATTGCGAACTGATCAGTGTGAACAGGTTATTAATTGAATAGCAGATAATACTTCCAGTCACCTGGGCACCACCACTTCTGGTCTGTCTTCCACATGGTCAAGTCTTAGTAGCCATGAGTCTCGACCGCATACTTCTCCTCACCCTGATGCTCCTTCCTCCCACCATGCCGAGTGTCGTCAGACAGCAACTGATCCCACAGTTGGACACTCTGAAGAGCTGTTCACTGGTCCATTTCCATATTTGGGCCCCTCGCCTGCTCCGCTTGAAGTGGTGGAAGAGGAGATCCCATGTAGCGATGGCAAAATATTTGAACAGCCACTGTCACAGGAAGGCGACGCTTGCAATTTGTCACAAGAGGTGGATGATGACGAGACACAATTGCCACGAAGTGAGGAGGAGGATCGTGGTGCGCAAGTGGAAGAGGAGGAGGTGGTGGATGATCTAGTAACTGACTCAACGTGGCAGGAGGACACACAGAGCGAGGCCAGCAGCACACAGGGGGAGGGAGGCAGAGTACCCCAACAGGCAGGAAGAGGCAGTGTGGTGGCCGCAGACAGAATGCGGGCAACCGTTCCCCGTAACACCAACACGAGGGACGTTGCCAGTACAACCGGTAGGTCTTGCAGAGTCTGGAATTTTCTTAAAGACTCTGCTGATAACCCCAAAAAGGCCATTTGTACCACCTGCCAGGCCAGCATTAGCAGGTGTGACAATACTACCAGCCTGACCACCACCAGCATGATCAGGCACATGTCAGCTAAGCACCCGACTTTGTAGGGCGAACTCCAGGGTCCACGACCAGAGTCAGCGGGTGTCACCACTGCTTCTTCCGCTGTTGTGCGTGTAAGAGAACCCCCTGTTGTGCGTGCAAGGCAATCCCCTGTCCATACTGCATGCAAAGATGCCCCCTCCTCTCAGTCTTCACTTGTTATGGCAGTTACTCAAGAAACAGCATCAACTTCCACGTCCACGTCCCACCGCAGCGTTCAATTGTCCATATCCCAGACCTTTGCATGAAAGCGCAAATTCGCAGCCAACGCCCCACAGGTCACTGCTTGCATTGGAAATGCTGCCTTTTGGGCTGGTGGAGACGGAATCCTTTCGCAACCTTATGGCGGTGGCCGTCCCTCGGTACTCGGTCCCCAGCCGACACTATTTTGCCTGGTGTGCCATCCCCACACAACACAAGCACGTGTCCCAAAACAACTGCCGTGCCCTCAACAACGCAGTTACTGGGAGAGTCCACCTGACAACAGACACGTGGACAAGTGCTTGTGGCCAGGGATGGTACATCTCCCTGATGGCACACTGGGTAAACATAGTGGAAACTGGGACCCAGTCGGACCTTGGGACGGAACACATCCTCCCCACACTGAGGATTGCGGGCCCTATGTCAGTCAGAGTTGCCCCCACAGTGTACAGCTCCTGCGCATCATCCTTCTCCTCCTCCTCCTCATGTTTAGTCTCCTTCTCAGATATCACCACATCAGTTACAAGCTGGAAGCACTGCAGTACTGCCTCAGCCAAGCGGCAACAGGCTGTGCTGAAACTCATAAGCTTAGGTGATAAACCTCATACTGCTTATGAGTTGTGGACAGCTGTGAAAGAGCAGGCAGATCTGTGGCTGAGACCGCTGAACCTACATCCAGGCATGGTCGTGTGTGACAATGGCCGTAACCTGGTGGCGGCTCTGAGATGAGGCGAGATCACACACGTACCATGCCTGGCTCATGTACTTAACTTCGTGGTTCAGCGGTTTCTTAAATCGTACCCCGAGTTGCCAGATCTGCTCGTCAAAGTACGACGCCTGTCAGCTCATTTTCGGCAGTCGACAACAGCTTCTGCAGCCCTTGCTGTGTTGCAGCAGGGTTTGCAGCTTCTGGCAAACCGACCGGTGTGTGATGTCCCCACACGGTGGAACTCTACCTTCCACATGTTGCAAAGGATTTGAGAGCAGAAGAGAGCAGTTGTGGAGTACCAGTTGCAACAAGGCCGTCGATATTCAGGTCAGACTCCACACATAAGACCTCATGAGTGGACCTGGATGTCTGAAATATGTACCATCCTGACAAACTTTGAGGAATCCACCATGATGGTGAGTGGCGATGACGCCATCATTAGTGTCAGCATCCCACTTGTCTGTCTTTTGCAACGCTCTCTGCAGAGAATTAAAGAGGATGCATTGCAGCCAGAGTATGATGAGATGGATCAAGAAGCCGTAGGGGGCGATTACACACAGCCCAGCCTCATCTCATCCCAACGTGCATTGGGGGACAATGAGGGAGAGGAGGAGGGGGAAAAGCAGGAGCTGGTATCATGCGCTGTAGACGGTAGTACCTGTACAACTGTCATACCATCGGTTCAGCGTGGGTGGCCTGAAGAAAGGGGGGAGGAGGAGGAGGAGAGCATGGTCAGTCGTCATCTTAGTGAGGACACGGAAGTCTTACCCATTACCCGTCTGGCACGCATGGCTGACTTTATGTTACACTGCCTTAACCGTGAACCTCGTGTTGTCAAAATGTTGGGTGACAGTCATTACTGGTTGGTGACACTTTTAGACCCCCGCTACAAGGAGAACTTTCACTCTCTTATTCCTGAGGTGGACAGGTCTACAAAAATGGGGCAGTACCAGAAAGCCCTTGCTGCAGAACTGTTAAAAAAATTCCCATCTGAACACGTTAGCGGCAGAGGTCACAGTTCGTTGCCCAACCAAGGAGTACAGGCGAGAGAGACGCAACTCCAATCCAGCAGACGCAGGGGAACACTGTCAACGTTCTGGGACAGTTTTCTGAGATCCACCCAGCTTACAGGCCCTGAAGCGCGGGGTACTCTCACAAGGAGTGGAAAGTTTCAAAAGATGGTGAGGGAGTACCTTGCCGACAGTACCAGCGTCCTCTGTGATTCCTCTGTGCCTTTTAATTTTTGGGTTTCCAAGTAGGACACTTGGAATGAACTCGCTCTGTACGCCTTGGAAGTCCTGGCCTGCCCTGCCGCGTGTTTTTAGTGCCGCTGTGGGAATTATAACTGATAAGCGCACTCACCCGTCAACTGACAATGCTGACAAGCTGACCCTTATCTAAATGAACAAGGGCTGGATTGGGCCAGACTTCTCATCAGCACTATATGGCAGCAGAGTAACATAAAGTCAAATCCACTGTGTTGTTTTGAGAGGTGTATTCCCATGCACCGCTTCACACCCACACATGGGTATACGCTTCGTCATTTCGGCTGTTTTTTGCTTTTCTCCTTATCCTCAGCCTCCCCCACCACTATACCACCAGGGTGACCGTGGTTCGTGTTTCCAGCATTTCATGTTCCTCTGTCCTAATTTTTGGTAGCTTTTGCTTGGAAGGCATAGGCAAAGACTATGGGAGACCCACTTCCCAATGATGGGAATAATGTTTTATTATGCTGTACTGCATGGCTCTTGTAAGGGGCATTGCAAGTTCCTCCGTCCGAATTTTTGGCAGCTTTTGCTTGGAAGGCATAGGCCAAGACTATGGGAGACCCACTCCCCAATAATGGGAATAATGTTTTAATATGCTGTACTGCATGGCTCTTGTAAGGGGCATTGCAAGATCCTCCGTCCTAATTTTTGGCAGCTTTTGCTTGGAAGGCATAGGCAAAAACTATGGGAGACCCACTCCCCAATAATGGAAATAATGTTTTTAATATGCTGTACTGCATGGCTCTTGTAAGGGGCATTAAAATCGTCTTGTTAAGCTACTGTGACCTCCACGTCTCTTTCAAGGGGCATTGATATTGTCTTTTTATTCCACTGCGACCTCCACCACTTTTCCAAGAGGCATTAAAATCATCTTGTTAAGCTACTGTGACCGCCACGTCTCTTCAAAAGGGCATTAAAACCGTCTTGTTAAACCACCCTGAACTCCACAGCTCTTCCAAGGGGCATTAAAAACGCCTTGTTAAGCTACTGTGACCTCCACGTCTCTTCCACGGGGCATTGATATTGTCTTTTTATTCCACTGCGACCTCCACCACCCTTCCAAGGGACATTAAAACCGTCTTGTTAAGCTACTGTGACCTGCACGTCTCTTCAACGGGGCATTGATATTGTCTTTTTATTCCACTGCAACATCCACCACAACCTCCACCACTCTTCCAAGGGGCAATAAAACTGTCTTGTTAAGCTACTGTGACCTCCACGTCTCTTCCACAGGGCATTAATATTGTCTTTTTATTCCACTGTAACTTCCACCACTCTTCCAAGGGGCATTAAAACTGTCTTGTTAAGCTACTGTGACCTCCACATCTCTTCCAAGGGGCATTAAAACCATCTTGTTAAACCACTTTGAACTCCACAGCTCTTCCAAGGGGCATTGAAATGTTGTTTTTAATTACCTCTAACCTCCACGACTCTTCCAACGGACATTGCACTTCCTCCTAATTTTAGTCAGCTTTTGCTTTTCAATGCATAGGCCAACACTAAGGGAGACCCACTCCCCAATAATGGGTAGGTTTTTAGTACGCTGTAATCCACGTCTGTTTCAAGGGGCATTGCAGTTCCTCATAATTTTTGGAAAGCCTTCCATTCACTGCTTATAGGCCAACAGTGTACAGGAGACCCAGTTGCTATAAATTGAAAAAACTGTTTAGTTAAGGCCCTCTGACCTCCATGTCACTTCCAAGGGGCATTGGAGTGCCTCGAAATTTTTGGTAGGCATTGCACTCACTGTGTGCCCTATAACTTTGTAGCCGAACCGCTCCTTTTGGTACAGAAACATATCCTACAAGACATGTGTGGTTGACTGGCCTGATATTGATGTGAATGGTCCCTGTTCCTCCTGCTCGTTCTCCTTTGCCACCACTTCATCCATCATTCATCACCAGAAGCTTTGTTTTAACGGGAGTCATAGAACTGGGATAGTAGGAGGAAAACATCCAGCAATCCTCGGAGGAGGTAGGATATGCGCCAAAATGCTGACCACCTCAGGCCTAGCCGCTACATACATGCACTTGCATTCCAAGGAACAGAAAGCTAAGGAGATGGATGGCCTAATTATCATGAATAATTTACTCGTTATGTAGGAGGCCGACCACTGCTGCTGTCTACCTTCTGAACTTTGTGTTGAAGCCTGTTTGACCCAGGACCTCTATGACTGGAGGACGTGTTGCATCCCAGTGTCCAACTGTGGCCCGGCTTTCACAATATTAACCCAGTGTGAAGGCGTCAGTGAGATGGATCATCCCTGGCCACACTCACTTGTCCACGTGTTTCTGGTTAGGCTGTCCTTCCCACTAAATGCACTGGGGAGGGCACAGGTAATGTTTTGGTATGCGTGCTTGTGTATAAGGTGCACTGGGACAAATAGGGGCGGCTGGGGACCGTTTATGGACACCCGGCCGCCCCCAGGCGGCTGGGGACCGTGTGTGTGCACCCGGCCGTGGGGCGGCTGGGGACCGAGTATGGTCTATACAAAAAACTATCGCACCTCCTGATTGTTATAGGTGCTACGGGTAAGGTACCAAACCAGAATGAAGTCTATCAAAAAACCCGGCACTCAGAGAGATAAGTAAGATTATGTATTTTTAATCAAGTGAGTACAAAATAAATATCAGACGTTTCGGTCCCTTAGGACCTTCATCAGTGTACTACAAAGTAAAATGACAAACAAAAACAAAATAAGATACAAAAAGTGGTCAAATTTCAGTAGTATATATATAAAGACAAAGTTTACATGGATACGTTTATTTCATCCGAAATATAAATCTACCTTCTTGAGATACGACATGGAGGGAGGGAGAGATTTGGGAGGGAGTTTGGTTGGATGTCCCGTGAGAGATAAAAGAGGAAAAAGTAACATACCGGAGTAGAGGTCATGCGAGTGGACGATTTCCACTAAGGAGCTGTAAGGGAGAGGTGACTGGATTAATAGTGACCCATGTGAAGTTGAAGTAAGACATATATAAACTAGAGCAAACCTGAAATGGAAGTTGTAACAGTAAAGCTGTAATGTCCAAGAGGTATGGAGAGTCTTGTAAAGGAGACTAAAGAAGGAGAAAGGACACAATGATGAAGGAGGTATGTATATAGCTTCCCCCAAGAAAGAAGTCTATGGAGGGAAGCAAGTACCTGTGGTTCTCAGTCATGTGGAGTGTCCTCAGGAGACGCGGAATCCACCGCTAGTCAGGAGGGGAGGAGATCCCCAAGGTATACCCCTAGTATTTATATAGGAGAGGGAGAAGTGGTGAGAATCGCCGCAGGCGTGTGCGTACGAGAGGAGACCCGAAACCGGAAGTGACGCGACGTGTGCGTCATAGGGTCCGTGGTCAGGTGCTGGTCACGTGAAGGATGCTGGAGATAAAGGAAAACAAAATTAACATAATATACAATATATACTTGTCTGTATTTTGTATATTATGTTAATTTTGTTTTCCTTTATCTCCAGCATCCTTCCTAAACCTCTGCCTCCTCTCCTGCTCCCCTTGGATGCTCCCACTTTGTGACCCGACCTCCTCCTATTGTCTGCTCTTACCAGCAGCAGCAGTGGAACGCATATCTTCTCCGCTGGAACGCAAACAGAGGCACTTCCGCCCACGTGACCAGCACCTGACCACGGACCCTATGACGCACACGTCGCGTCACTTCCGGTTTCGGGTCTCCTCTCGTACGCACACGCCTGCGGCGATTCTCACCACTTCTCCCTCTCCTATATAAATACTAGGGGTATACCTTGGGGATCTCCTCCCCTCCTGACTAGCGGTGGATTCCGCGTCTCCTGAGGACACTCCACATGACTGAGAACCACAGGTACTTGCTTCCCTCCATAGACTTCTTTCTTGGGGGAAGCTATATACATACCTCCTTCATCATTGTGTCCTTTCTCCTTCTTTAGTCTCCTTTACAAGACTCTCCATACCTCTTGGACATTACAGCTTTACTGTTACAACTTCCATTTCAGGTTTGCTCTAGTTTATATATGTCTTACTTCAACTTCACATGGGTCACTATTAATCCAGTCACCTCTCCCTTACAGCTCCTTAGTGGAAATCGTCCACTCGCATGACCTCTACTCCGGTATGTTACTTTTTCCTCTTTTATCTCTCACGGGACATCCAACCAAACTCCCTCCCAAATCTCTCCCTCCCTCCATGTCGTATCTCAAGAAGGTAGATTTATATTTCGGATGAAATAAACGTATCCATGTAAACTTTGTCTTTATATATATACTACTGAAATTTGACCACTTTTTGTATCTAATTTTGTTTTTGTTTGTCATTTTACTTTGTAGTACACTGATGAAGGTCCTAAGGGACCGAAACGTCTGATATTTATTTTGTACTCACTTGATTAAAAATACATAATCTTACTTATCTCTCTGAGTGCCGGGTTTTTTGATAGGGGACCGAGTATGGACACCCGGCCGTGCCCTAGTGGTTGGGGAACAAGTGTGGACACCCGGCCACTGGCGGCTGGGGACTGAGTATAGATACCAGGCCGCTGACGCAGCCATGACGTGGTGGCCAGATTCTGCCTCCACATGCCTGAAAGGCCAAATTTCAAGTGCAAGCAAGCAGTGCGGTATTTCAGCCTGGGGGTGGGTGGGTGGCAGGCTGCATACTTGCGCTTGCATTGCAAGGAATGGGGGAGGTACAATTGAACACTGCCCTGGGACAAGGACTTGAACGGGGATAGTTGCAAGTCTGCATCTTCTGATGCAGGAAGGATGACTTCTAATGGGCACACTTTTAGGCAGTGACCTGGGTGTCAGAGATGCTTCCAGGGGTTTTCCCCATGCTGTTCCCATGTCTTTTTATCACTGTATGCATGTGTCACACAGCACATGGCCAGATAAGGTTGTAAAATGTTAAAATGACATTTCCCGGTGAATGCATTTGTCACGGTTGAAAGCAAAACAAAAGTGCAAAAACGCATAAAAAATGCTACTTGTGAACATAGCCCAAGGTGTGTAGGAGTAATTTTGTTTTTGGTTATTTAGTTTACCTTATACACAAGTCTTTATCCTGGAAAGGATGTTCCTTAACATATTTCACAGGAAAACCGTTTCATTTTCGTTTTTGTACGTTTTATTGTGAGCCCGTAAAAGTGGCTTAATACCTCTGACCACGTTGTTGACAGCAGTGACCTGGGGGTCAGAAATGCTTCCTGGGGTGATCCCCATGCTGTCCCCATGTCATTTGAGCACCGTCACTATTGTTTTGGGCCCTTTTTAAGCTTTCTACAGACTGCCGGGGGTGCCGCCGCAAATATGCTCGGGACTCCCATAGACTAACATTGGGCTCGTTGCTCGGGTTGAGCACCCGAGTATCACGGTGAGCTCGGCCCGAGCTTCGAGCACCCGAGCATTTTAGTGCTCGCTCAACACTAGTCTCTAATGATCTACTAAAAGCTAAATCTAATGGTCACAACTTCCTGCTGATTCTCCTGAATCTCTCTGCAGCATTCGACACTGTGGATCACCAGCTCATCCTCACTATGCTCCGCTCTATTGGTCTCAAGGACACTGTTCTCTCCTGGTTCTCCTCTTACCTCTCTGACCACTCCTTCTCTGTATCTTTTGCTGGCTCCTCTTCCTCTCTCCTTCCCCTTACTGTCGGGGTTCCTCAAGGATCAGTCCTAAGCCACCTTCTTTTCTCCTTATACTCTGCTCCTATTGAACAAACAATCAGCAAATTCGGTTTTCAGTACCATCTCTTTGCTGATGATACTCAATTATACACCTCTTCTCCTGACATCACCCCTGCGTTATTACAAAAGACAAGTCACTGGCTCTAACTGTTATGATCTGCAACATAAACTAAGGAAAGATAAGGGAAAGCTGTCCCTACAGTAAGACTAAGCTGAATCCCTATGATGTAGCGGGCTGCCTGTTTCTTGTGAACAGACCCGTCTTCGTCCTCGGCTAGTCTGAACGGAGACCTATAGAATTAAGGGAGGGGTCCCTAAAAGAACTAAGGACTGGGACAAAAAATGGGACACCTCCTAAACAGAAGTTGTTGCAGAGCAAAAAGGACAAACTGACAAAAAGTACTAAAGGTCCCAGAGGACCAAGAACTGACAGAGGTAGGCACCAAAGCTCCTGGCTAGAGAGACAGTTAAAAACAACACTGAAGTCCAGCAAAGCCAGAAGGGTGGAGCTGGAATATATAGGCAGATGGTCACGTGACCGCAAAACACAAGATAGCAAAAACTAACAGGAGAGTTCTAACACTAACATTATGTCCTCCCGCTTTTTAAAATTGAATCTGTCAAAAGCTGAACTACTCGTAATTCCTCCCTCCAATAACCTACCTATGTCCAATATTGCCATTTTCGTTTGTGGCTCTACCTTTACTCCTCAGCAACATGCCTGCTGTCTTGGGGTCATATTTGATTCAGATATTTCCTTTACTCCTCACATCAATCACTCGCTCGTTCATGTCATCTACACCTCAAAAACATCTTTTGAATCAGAACTTTTCTAACCTTTGACTCGGCAAAAACTCTTACTGTAACTCTTATTCATTCTCATCTGGACTATTGCAACTCTTTACTAATCGGTCTCACTCTTACTAAACTTTTCCTTCTCCAATCCTTCCTGAACGCAGCAGTCAGGATCATATTCCTCACCAACCACTACACCGATACCTCTTCCCTGTGCAAGTCATTGCACTGGTTACTAGAGATGAGCGTTGTTCGACTCAAACTGTTCGCCAATCTCAAATTCGAGCTGTTTTGGGCGGTGTTCGAGCCGTTCGGCGAACACGAACGATTTGAGAAAAATTCGGCTGTTCGAGGTTATGTTCGATAACTGTTCGTGCACCAAAATCATAACTGGATTTTTTTTCACAGATGATGAAAATTAATGTTAATACGCAGTTTGAGTGTACAGCGGGGCGGGGGGAGGGGCAGGGGATGGATCTCTGCAGGAATACTGAAGATTTCCATTTTTTTTTCTCTTTCCTGCATTTAAAGTGGGGAGGTGCAATCAGTCAGCCTATCAGCAGCGCACACACGGAGCGAAGTGCTTTTTTTCACACAAGCAAGGGCATGTGTCATTGGCAGTGTATGTCACATGTCCTTGCCCTATAAGACCCAGCCATTTTCCCCGTCGCCACCATTTTCTCACTGCTGCAGCTGCGTGTTAGACGGCACCGCTGTTGCTTTGTGCGCTATACCTTGTTAATTTCAAGCCAATTTTCGCACAAATCTACAGATAGCTTGGGAGTAGGGAATAGTTGTGATTGCAGTCCTTTTAAGGACTAGGTTACAGCATTTCCTACGACTTTTATCAGGCTGGTCTGTGCTCTTAAATAGATAGGTTGTGGGAGTAAAGACTAATTGTAATTGCAGCCCTTTTCAGGACTAAGTTACATCAGTTCCTATCAGTTTTTGCCAGGCAGGTCTGTGCCAGTGCTGTGCAAGTTTTTTTCACATTATTTGGCTGAATCTAGCAAAGCTAATCCTTTTTGGCCTATTGCAGAGTGTGTTAGTCAGTGGAGTAGCCTATCTGTGTTGCAAGATACACCACCTGTGTATAGAATACCAATTTTTTTACTGCACCTAGTGAAGTAAAACCTTTTGGGCATAGCATCATTCTATTAGTCCATCTATACTGACCTCCATAAGGTTGCAAATTGAATATAATTTTTTTCTGCATCTAGCTCTGAAAAAATATTTGTCCTTCTAGCAGTGTGTGGGACTTGTTCTACGAGTCCATCTATACTGACCTCCATCAGGTTGCAAATTCAAAATAATTTTTTGTCTGCATCTAGCTCTGAAAAAATATTTGTCCTTCTAGCAGTGTGTGGGACTTGTTCTATTAGTCCATCTATACTGACCTCCATCAGGTTGCAAATTAAAAATAATTTTTTCTGCATCTAGCTCTGAAAAAATATTTGTCCTTCTAGCAGTGTGTGGGACTTGTTCTACTAGTCCATCTATACTGACCTCCATCAGGTTCCAAACTGAATGTAATTTTTTTCTGCATCTACCTCTGAAAAAATATTTGGGCTTCTAGCAGTGTGTGGGACTTGTTTTATTAGTCCATCTATACTGACCTCCATCAGGTTGCAAATTAAAAATATTTTTTTGTCTGCATCTAGCTCTGAAAAAATATTTGGCCTTCTAGCAGTGTGTTGGACTTGTTCTATTAGTCCATCTATGCTGACCTCCAACAGGTTGCAAATTGAATATAATTTTTTCTGCATCTAGCTCTGAAAAAATATTTGTCCTTCTAGCAGTGTGTGGGACTTGTTCTACTAGTCCATCTATACTGACCTTCATCAGGTTGCAAATTAAAAATAATTTTTATCTGCATCTAGCTCTGAAAAAATATTTGTCCTTCTAGCAGTGTGTGGGACTTGTTCTATTAGTCCATCTATACTGACCTCCATCAGGTTGCAAACTGAATATAATTTGTTTCTGCATCTACCTCTGAAAAAATATTTGGGCTTCTAGCAGTGTGTGGGACTTGTTCTATTAGTCCATCTATACTGACCTCCATCAGGTTGCAAATTAAAAATATTTTTATGTCTGCATCTAGCTCAGAAAAAATATTTGGCCTTCTAGCAGTGTGTGGGACTTGGTCTATTAGTCCATCTATACTGACCTCCATCAGGTTGCAAATTGAATATAATTTTTTTCTGCTTCTAGCTCTGAAAAAATATTTGTCCTTCTAGCAGTGTGTGGGACTTGTTCTACTAGTCCATCTATACTGACCTCCATCAGGTTGCAAATTAAAAATAATTTTTATCTGCATCTAGCTCTGAAAAAATATTTGTCCTTCTAGCAGTGTGTGGGACTTGTTCTATTAGTCCATCTATACTGACCTCCATCAGGTTGCAAACTGAATATAATTTGTTTCTGCATCTACCTCTGAAAAAATATTTGGGCTTCTAGCAGTGTGTGGGACTTGTTCTTTTAGTCCATCTATACTGACCTCCATCAGGTTGCAAACTGAATATAATTTTTTTCTGCATCTACCTCTGAAAAAATATTTGGGCTTCTAGCTGTGTGTGGGACTTGCTCTATTAGTCCATCTATACTGACCTCCATCAGGTTGCAAATTGAATATAATTTTTTTCTGCATCTAGCTCTGAAAAAATATTTGGGCTTCTAGCAGTGTGTGGGACTTGGTCTATTAGTCCATCTATACTGACCTCCATCAGGTTGCAAATTGAATATAATATTTTTCTGCATCTAGCTCTGAAAAAATATTTTGCCTTCTAGCAGTGTGTGGGACTTGTTCTATTAGTCCATCTATACTGACCTCCATCAGGTTGCAAACTGAATATAATTTTTTTCTGCATCTACCTCTGAAAAAATATTTGGGCTTCTAGCTGTGTGTGGGACTTGGTCTATAAGTCCATCTATACTGACCTCCATCAGGTGGCAAATTGAATATAATATTTTTCTGCATCTAGCTCTGAAAAAATATTTGGCCTTCTAGCAGTGTGTGGGACTTGTTCTTTTAGTCCATCTATACTGACCTCCATCAGGTTGCAAACTGAATATAATTTTTTTCTGCATCTACCTCTGAAAAAATATTTGGGCTTCTAGCTGTGTGTGGGACTTGTTCTATTAGTCCATCTATACTGACCTCCATCAGGTTGCATATTGAATATAATTTTTTTCTGCATCTAACCCAGCCAATAGTTTTGGCCTAATACCACAGTTTGGCCACTCAGCTCTGCTCGGTTCCCATCCATTGTTTTTTTGTGCAAACAACTCCAGAGTTGTGAATTAGTTAACCACCAAAATGAGTGGAAAAAGGCCTGCTGCTGGAGGAAAGGGGAATAGGCGTGTTGGGAAGGGGAAAAAAGGTTGTGTCCGTGGGGTAGTTGTTAAAGCAACAGTAACATCTGCAGAAGAAAGACCATCTTCCAGCCAAACTAAAATGTCTACTTCTTTTAGTGGACAATGTGATAAGATCCCTTTCTTATGGCCACGCCAATCGCTACAAATTCCAGATGAGGCACAAAAACAGCAGGTGCTTCAACGGATATCAAGTGCTCCTTTAAGTGGTCTCTCCTCCACATCAACTTCAACATCACAAATACTCCAGTCCTCAAAGGTGTTATCCCAATCGCACTTGCTTCCTCACAGCTCCCAAATCTCCAGCTGCCCGTCTGAGTATGAGGTAGAACAGATGGTTGAGTCTGCAGAGCTGTTTACCCATACTATAGCCTGGGAATCAGAGGTCGGCTCCAGTGCTTCTGTGAATCCAGACGAGGAAATGATCTGCACTGATGCCCAAAATCTTTATGAGTCGGTTCCAGGACCAGACGCTGAATGTTCTGACCATAATGTAGACCCTCATTCCCAAACTGTAACTCCTGTTGGTGGAGACAATGAGGAAGACGATGATGAGACTCAAATACCTGATTGGAGCGACAACTTTAGTTTTTTGTCAGGGCAGGAACAGGTTGGCTCTGAGGACGATGGGTGTGATAACGCACAGGGTGATGATGATGAGGTTGGAGATCCCACTTACTGTCATCCCACAGTCAGCCAAGAGATGAGGTCAGCAGAGGAGGTGGAGGAGAATGCTAGTGACGACGTGGTCAGGTTGCGCCTTCCTGGACAGAGACGTAGTACTGGAAGCACGTCAACAACTGCATCCTCAAACACAACTCTGCCTCTCACCACAAGTCGTGGTGGCTCTTCAGGTCGCATGGGTGCTAAGCCTTGCATAGCCTGGGCATTTTTTCAGATCGATAAAGATGACCCAACTCGTGTTATCTGTAACATTTGTCAGCAAAAGCTAAGTAGAGGCCAAAAAATACATAGTTTGAGTACTTCATGCATGAACCGGCACATGGATATGAAGCATAAGTTGCAGTGGGAAGCTCACTGTGCTACAATGCGGCCTAGCTGGTCGGGCCAACCACCGTCTGCCATATCTTGTGCATCCGCGGCCTCTTCATCCTCTGTGACTGGGGGGACAGCAGTCACACCTGTTTTGGGGCGCAGACCTGCCACCTCTTTACCCGCAACAGCCAGCGTGATTGGTAGGTCATTATTTTCTTTGGAGGTGGTAACACCAGCTGGTGTTGAGCGCTGTCCGACATCGATAGCACCACCTTTGGATCAAGGCAACCTAACATGTCCGCCTGCATCTTCCTTACAGACCGGCAGTTTGCCGGGGACACCCTTATCATCCCCGTCTAAGCACAATAGGCAGCCCTCGGTCCCTCAGATGTGGACAAGTAAAAGACCATTTCCTCCTAGCCATGAGAAAGCCAAGAGGTTGAATTTCACCATCTGCAAGCTCTTGGCTACAGAAATGTGTCTGGTGGACGCAGAGGATTTTCGAGACCTTATGTCCGTCGCAGTGCCCCAGTACCAGATGCCCAGTCGGCACTACTTCTCAAAGAAAGGTGTGCCTGCGCTCCACCAGCATGTCGCTGTTAGAACCTTGCTGTTAGGTTTTTTTTCCTTTGCTGGTCACATGACCTTGTTGGCCTATTTAATCCTGCTCCGCCCTTCTGGCTTTGCTGGACTTCATTGTATATCTACTTTCTAGCTAGCCTGTGCTCTGTATCTAACTCTGTTAGTTTGCTTGGTCTACGGACCTCTATGTTCTATCTATTTTGTTTGTTCGTCTGTCTGCTACTATTTCTGTTAGGAGGTGTCCCATATTCCTCCCAGTCCTTAGTACTTGTAGGGATTCCCTCCTCACATCTATAGGTCTCCGTACAGACTAGATTAGGACTTTAGCAGGTCTGATCGCAGGATCAGGTTCCCTGTTACATCGTAGGGATTCAGCTGAGTCTTATAGTAGGGACAGATCTCCTCTCTTTCCTTAGCTTTGGTAGCAGAACATAACAGTCGCACACAACATCACCGCTTCTTTAAGAAACTCTGTGTGTGACAGGGTGCATTTCACCAAAGACACTTGGACGAGTAGGCATGGACAGGGGCGTTACATGTCGCTGACTAGGCACTGGGTAACTATGGTGACAGCAGGACAAGGGGCTGCTGTCCAAGTCTTGCCGTCCCCACGAGTTGTGCGTCAATCCTCTTTATCTCAAAATTCCTCCACTGCTTCTGCCTCCTCAACCTCCTCTCGGTCCTCCACCTGCACCCAAAGCCTGTCTAGTCATGCGACAAGCTTTCTAACTGCGCAGAAGGGATCCTGCACACCTCCTTACTATGCTGGCAGTAGGGCTCAACGTCATCATGCGGTTTTTACTTTGAAATGTCTGGGAAATGTGAGTCACACAGCTGAGGAGTTGTGGTCAGCTCTGGAGAACCAATTTCATGAATGGTTGTCTCCACTGGACCTGAAACCAGGGAAGGCCGTGTGCGACAATGCTGCAAACCTGGGTGCGGCCCTTCGCCAGGGCAATGTCACACACGTGCCTTGTATGGCTCACGTGTTGAACCTGGTTGTCCAGCAATTTTTAGCCCACTATCTCGGACTAGATGGCCTTCTGCAGAGGGCACGGTCGCTGTGTGCTCACTTCCGCATCCCGCAGCTCAGTGACTTACATCTCTACAGAAGTCGTTGGGCCTGCCACTTCACCGGCTAAAATGCGATGTGCCTACCAGGTGGAATTCAACTCTGCACATGTTGCAGCGACTGTGGCAGCACCGACAAGCCCTGGTGCAATACGTTCTGACGTATAGCCTGGGCCAATGAGATCCAGAGGTGGGGAAAATCACGCTGGAGGAGTGGTCTCAGATCAGGGACCTATGCACCCTTCTGCACAGTTTTGAAATGGCGACGAAGATGTTTAGTGCTGACGATGCCATTATCAGTATGACTATTCCGGTGATTTACATGCTGGAGCACATGTTAAACAGAATTCGGAGTCAGGTGGTGGCACAAGAGGAGGTGGACGAAGTAGAGGAGGAGGAGTTGTATGCGGAAGGGCTAACATATGCAAGGTCCAGACGGTCAGCAGCACCAAGGCGGCAGGCATGTGAGGGTGGGGGAGATGGTTTTACCAGGGTGCATAGTAGCAGCCAAACTAGTGAGGAAGGTGCAGGAGCCCAGGAAGAAGTGGAGGACGAACTGATGGATGACTCATCAGATGAGGGAGACCTTGATCACATTTCTGTTGTGCGAGGTTGGGGGGAGAGGACAGAGGAAGGAAGCATGATTGTTACCTCGCCACCAACACAACAGGGACTTGGTGCTCCTGGATGCGCAAGACACATGTGTGCCTTCTTGCTGCACTACCTGCAACATGACCCTCGAATTGTGAGAATTAGAAATAATCCTGACTACTGGGTTGCCACACTGTTAGATCCCCGGTACAAAAGTAAATTTTCAGAAATTATTCCTGCCATAGAAAGGGATGCACGCATGCAGGAGTATCAGCAGAGACTGTTGGAGAATCTTACATGTGCTTTTCCACAAAACACCAGTGGTGCACGTAGTGAATCTCACAGTTCCAACTTGCCAACCGTGGGACCGTCAAGTGTTCAGCCTCAAACCGTAACAGAACCACAGTATCTGCTGGTAACATCAATTTTGCGGAATCATTTCACCACTTTTTTAGCCCATCCTTTGCAAGGCCACAGGAGACAAGAAGTCTGACACATAGTCAACGCCTAGAGACGATGGTACAGGAGTATCTCCAAGTAAACATTGAAGCCATGACTGTGTCACTGGACCCTTGCTCTTTTTGGGCTTCCAATCTGGATAAATGGCCGGAGCTAGCCACTTACGCCTTGAAGATCTTGTCATGCCCCGCAGCCAGCGTTCTGTCTGAACGTGTGTTCAGCGCTGCTGGTGGTGTGCTGACAGATAAGCGCACGCGGCTCTCCACTAATAATGTAGACAGACTCACGTTCATAAAGATGAACAAATCATGGATCCGATGCGACTTTTCTACCCCTGTGTCATCCTGGGGAGAGTAAAAGCTTGATGATTGGTTAAAATCACCTCACCAACCGTTTTAAGCTTTCAAATTACTAATCATGTTTATCTGTATCTTGGCTGGAAAATAATTTGGGCTTTGTAGCAGTGTTCAGCACTGATTCTAATAGGCCATCTATACTGTAATGGGTCTGGGAGGTGGAACCTCAGAGCAACTATACAAGGGTGCGGTCCTTGTAAGGAAGCGGGTGGCTCCCAGGGAAGACGGGCAGGTAGTCACGGCAAGTGACAAGGACAGTCTCTGGGAAGAAGGGCAGGCAATCACGGCAAGTGACAGGGACAGTCTCTGGGTAGAAGGGCAGGTAGTCACGGCAAGTGACAGGGACAGTCTCTGGGTAGAAGGGCAGGTACTCACGGCAAGTGACAGGGACAGTCTCTGGGAAAAGGGACAGCAGGCAGGTGGCTGGTGAGCGCTCCCAGGTGAGCGGGCAAGAGTCTCTGGACAGGCAGGTGGTCACGGCAAGTGACGCAGAGCCTCCAGGTAGGCTAGCAGACAGGTAGCAGGTGAGCGCTCCCAGGAGAGCGGACAAGAGTCTCTGGACAGGCAGATGGTCACGGCGAGCGACGGCAGAGCCTCCAGGTAGGCTAGCAGGCAGGTAGCAGGTGAGCGCTCCCAGGTGAGCGAGCTGGCTGGTCCATAGACAGACTGACAGGTGTCGGAAGGCAGACCGTCAGACCGCAGGCTTGCAAGCAGGTAAGCGGATATCAGGCTGGTATCAAGCAGGAATCTGGCAGGTGACTGGCAGGTAACTGATAACGGGACCTGAGGGCTGAAGCAGAGTGAAGGCTTTGCAACAACATTGCTCGGGCACCTCCATTTTGGAGGAGGTGCCTTATATATGGAGAGGTCCTCCGGCCATTGGCCGGGGACTCCTTAGGATGCCAGCAGAGCGGGAGGAAGCCGCCGGGCACGGAGCGGAGAGGTGAGGGGAACGGCGTCCCTGCCTAGCAGAGGGCAGGGACGCCGACGCTACATATACTAAGCTTCACCAGCTTTAAAATTACTAATCATGTTTATCTGTATCTTGGCTGTAAAATAATTTGGGCTTTGTAGCAGTGTGCAGCACTGATTCTATTAGGCCATCTATACTAAGCTCCACCAGATTTAAAATTACTAATCATGTTTATCTGTATCTTGGCTGTAAAATTATTTGGGCTTTGTAGCAGTGTGCAGCACTGATTCTATTAGGCCATCTATACTAAGCTCCACAGATTTAAAATTACTAATCATGTTTATCTGTATCTTGGCTGTAAAATAATTTGGGCTTTGTAGCAGTGTGCAGCACTGATTCTATTAGGCCATCTATACTAAGCTCCACCAGATTTAAAATTACTAATCATGTTTATCTGTATCTTGGCTGGAAAATAATTTGGGCTTTGTAGCAGTGTGCAGTACTGATTCTATTAGGCCATCTATACTAAGCTCCACCAGATTTAAAATTAATAATAATTTTTAGCTGCATCTAGCCCGGACAATAATTTTGTGGCTCCGAGATGCGCAAGACACATAAGTGCCTTCTTGCTGCACTACCTGCAACATGACCCTCAGATTGTCAGAATTCGAAGTAATCCTGACTACTGGGCTGCCACACTCTTAGATCCCCCACACTCTTCGATCAACCTTTTCATTTTAATAAAGACCAAAAAAATGGTCATTTTTGAAATTATAAGCATTAGCTGCTTATTAGAAACTGAAATCAAACAGTTTTCAACTCAAAACTTTATTCTAGGTGATGTTACATTTGCACATAGGACCCCTTGTTCGAAAGGAGCTTCTGAACTCTCTCGTCCATTGAATTTGTCAGGTTTTGGATGGTTTCTGCTTCAATTGTTTTGCATACGGACAGAATATCCTCCCAGAGCTGTTGTTTAGATGTGAACTGCCTCCCACCATCATAGACACTCCTTTTGATGATGCTCCAGAGGTTCTGAATGGGGTAGAGGTCAGGGGAACATGGGGGTCACACCATAAGTTTGTCCCCTTTAATGCCCATATCAGCCAGAGATGCAGATGTGTTATGTGCAGCATGAGACAGTGCATTATCATGCAAAAAATGATCTTGCTGTGGAATACACGGTTCTTCTTCTTGAACCATGGCAGGAAGTGCTGTTTGAGAAACTCCACATACATTATGGAGTTCATCTTTACCCCTTCAGGGACCCTAAAGGGGCCAACAATCTCTCTCCCCATGATTCTAGCCCAAAACATTACTCCACCTCCTCCTTGTTGGCCCTGTAGCCGTGTTTGCATGGGGTGTCCATCAACCAGCCATCCTCCACTCCATCCATCTGGACCATCGAGCGTTGCACGGCACTCATCCCTGAACAAAACAGTTTTGAAATCAGTCTTCATGTAATGTTTGGCCGACTGGAGCCGTTTCTGCTTGTGTGAAGTGGATAGAGGAGGTTGACAGGATGGCGTACGCACAGCTGCAAACCTCTGAAGGACCCTGCATCTTGTTGTTCGGGGGACGTTGGAGGCACCAGTAGCTTCAAAAACTTGTCTGTTGCTATGACAAGGCTTTTTTGCCGCTGCTCTTTTAACCTGACATAATTGCCTGTAGGAAAGAGTCCTCAATTTGCCCTTATCAGCACGCACACGTGTGTACTGTGAATCAGCTACATACTTCTTGATTGCCAAGACACTTCATCCTGATCATCGCACAATGTTGATTGTAGTCATGCCTTGACCTAAACACTCCACAATTTGTTGCTTCTCAGCAGCCGACAAATCCTTTTTCTTTCCCATTTTGGCAGAAAATGTAGGCTGCTTAATAATGTGGGACAGCCTTCTTAAGTAGTCTTGCCTTTCATTGGACACACCTGCCAAACTAATTAGCACAGGTGTCTGCATTTGCTTACAGTGATATAAAGAGCCCTGACACACATCACCATCAATGAGTTTAACTGACAAACAAACAAATTCTTCCCTTATCACTCCTAAACACTTTCTGCATAATAATTTGGAACACAGTGTGCATGTGCTTTTCCACAAAACACCAGTGGTTCACGTAGTGAATCTTACAGTTCTAACTTGCCAACCGTGGTCTGTATGGAGTTGTTCAATAAAGAGCCCAAAATTAAGATAACATAGACGGGAGAGGTCTCTATGAATAGGAATTCCTAAGTGTTTGATACCCTGTGAGGACCAGGCAAAGGGAAAGTTGGACTGGATGGAATCCAGTATGGATTTGGGGAGGGAGACATCGAGGGCCTCAGACTTCGCTGCATTGATTTTAAAATTTGACCATGTAACAAATAGAGATGAGCGTTGTTCGACTCGAACTGTTCGCCAATCTCAAATTCGAGCTGTTTTGGGCGGTGTTCGAGCCGTTCGGCGAACACGAACGATTTGAGAAAAATTCGGCTGTTCGAGGTTATGTTCGATAACTGTTCATGCACCAAAATCATAACTGGATTTTTTCTCAGTAATGATGAAAATTAATGTTAATACGCAGTTTGAGTGTACAGCGGGGTGGGGGGAGGGGCATCGGATGGATCTCTGCAGTAATAATGAAGATCTCCATTTTTTTTTCTCTTTCCCGCATTTACAGTGGGGAGGTGCAATCTGTCAGCCTATCAGCAGCGCACACACGGAGCGAATTGCTTTTTTTCACACAAGCAAGGGCATGTGTCATTGGCAGTGTATGTCACATGTCCTTGCCCTATAAGACCAAGCCATTTTCCCCATCGCCACCATTTTCTCAATGCTGCAGCTGCGTGTTAGACGGCACCGCTGTTGCTCTTTGCGCTATACCTTGTTAATTTCAAGCCAATTTTCGCACAAATCTACAGATAGCTTGGGAGTAGGGAATAGTTGTGATTGCAGTCCTTTTAAGGACTAGGTTACAGCATTTCCTACGACTTTTATCAGGCAGGTCTGTGCTCTTAAATAGATAGATTGTGGGAGTAAAGACTAATTGTAATTGCAGTCCTTTTCAAGACTAGGTTACATCAGTTCCTATCAGTTTTTGCCAGGCAGGTCTGTACCAGTGCTGTGCAAGTTTTTTTCACAGCATTTGGCTGAATCTAGCAAAGCTAACCCTTTTTGGCCTATTGCAGAGTGTGTTAGTCAGTGGAGTAGCCTATCTGTGTTGCAAGATATACCACCTGTGTATAGAATACCAATTTTTTTACTGCACCTAGTGAAGTAAAATCTTTTGGGCATAGCATCATTCTATTAGTCCATCTATACTGACCTCCATAAGGTTGCAAATTGAATATAATTTTTTTCTGCATCTAGCTCTGAAAAAATATTTGGGCTTCTAGCAGTGTGTGGGACTTGTTCAATTAGTCCATCTATACTGACCTCCATCAGGTTGCAAACTGAATATAATTTTTTCTGCATCTAGCTCTGAAAAAATATTTGGCCTTCTAGCAGTGTGTGGGACTTGTTCTATTAGTCCATCTATACTGACCTCCATCACGCTGCAAATTCAAAATAATTTTTTGTCTGCATCTAGCTCTGAAAAAATATTTGGCCTTCTAGCAGTGTGTGGGACTTTTTCTATTAGTCCATATATACTGACCTCCATCAGGTTGCAAATTAAAAATAATTTTTATCTGCATCTACCTCTGAAAAAATATTTGGGCTTCTAGCTGTGTGTGGGACTTGTTCTATTAGTCCATCTATACTGACCTCCATCAGGTTGCAAACTGAATATAATTTTTTTATGCATCTAGCTCTGAAAAAATATTTGGCCTTCTAGCAGTGTGTGGGACTTTCTCTATTAGTCCATCTATACTGACCTCCATCAGGTTGCAAATTAAAAATAATTTTTATCTTCATCTAGCTCTGAAAAAATATTTGGCCTTCTAGCAGTGTGTGGGACTTTCTCTATTAGTCCATCTATACTGACCTCCATCAGGTTGCAAATTAAAAATAATTTTTTGTCTGCATCTAGCTCTGAAAAAATATTTGGCCTTCTAGCAGTGTGTGGGACTTTCTCTATTAGTCCATCTATACTGACCTCCATCAGGTTGCAAATTCAAAATAATTTTTTGTCTGCATCTAGCTCTGAAAAAATATTTGGCCTTCTAGCAGTGTGTGGGACTTTCTCTATTAGTCCATCTATACTGACCTCCATCAGGCTGCAAATTAAAAATAATTTTTATCTGCGTCTACCTCTGAAAAAATATTTGGCCTTCTAGCTGTGTGTGGGACTTGTTCTATTAGTCCATCTATACTGACCTCCATCAGGTTGCAAACTGAATATAATTTTTTTCTGCATCTAGCTCTGAAAAAATAATTGGCCTTCTAGCATTGTGTGGGACTTTCTCTATTAGTCCATCTATACTGACCTCCATCAGGTTGCAAATTAAAAATAATTTATATCTGCATCTAGCTCTGAAAAAATATTTGGCCTTCTAGCAGTGTGTGGGACTTTCTCTATTAGTCCATCTATACTGACCTCCATCAGGTTGCAAATTAAAAATGATTTTTTGTCTGCATCTAGCTCTGAAAAAATATTAGGCCTTCTAGCAGTGTGTGGGACTTTCTCTATTAGTCCATCTATACTGACCTCCATCAGGTTGCAAACTGAACATATTTTTTTTCTGCATCTACCTCTGAAAAAATATTGGGCTTCTAGCTGTGTGTGGGACTTCTTCTATTAATCCATCTATACAGACCTCCATCAGGTTGCAAACTGAATATAATTTTTTTCTGCATCTACCTCTGAAAAAATATTTGGGCTTCTAGCTGTGTGTGGGACTTGTTCTATTAATCCATCTATACAGACCTCCATCAGGTTGCAAACTGAATATAATTTTTTTCTGCATCTAGCTCTGAAAAAATATTTGGGTTTCTAGCTGTGTGTGGGACTTGTTCTATTAGTCCATCTATACTGACCTCCATCATGTTGCAAACTGAATATAATTTTTTTCTGCATCTAGCTCTGAAAAAATATTTGGCCTTCTAGCAGTGTGTGGGACTTTCTCTATTAGTCCATCTATACTGACCTCCATCAGGTTGCAAATTAAAAATAATTTTTTGTCTGCATCTAGCTCTGAAAAAATATTTGGCCTTCTAGCAGTGTGTGGGACTTTCTCTATTAGTCCATCTATACTGACCTCCATCAGGTTTCAAACTGAATATATATTTTTTCTGCATCTAACTCTGAAAAAGTATTGGGCTTCTAGCTGTGTGTGGGACTTGTTCTATTAATCCATCTATACAGACCTCCATCAGGTTGCAAACTGAATATAATTATTTTCTGCATCTACCTCTGAAAAAATATTTGGGCTTCTAGCTGTGTGTGGGACTTGTTCTATTAGTCCATCTATACTGACCTCCATCAGGTTGCAAACTGAATATAATTTTTTTCTGCATCTAGCTTTGAAAAAATATTTGGCCTTCTGGCATTGTGTGGGACTTTCTCTATTAGTCCATCTATACTGACCTCCATCAGGTTGCAAATTAAAAATAATTTTTTGTCTGCATCTAGCTCTGAAAAAATATTTGGCCTTCTAGCAGTGTGTGGGACTTTCTCTATTAGTCCATCTATACTGACTTCCATCAGGCTGCAAACTGAATATATTTTTTTTCTGCATCTACCTCTGAAAAAATATTTGGGCTTCTAGCTGTGTGTAGGACTTGTTCTATTAGTCCATCTATACTGACCTCCATCAGGTTGCAAACTGAATACAATTTTTTTCTGCATCTACCTCTGAAAAAAAATTTGGGCTTCTAGCTGTGTGTGGGACTTGGTCTATTAGTCCATCTATACTGACCTCCATCAGGTTGCAAACTGAATATAATTTTTTTATGCATCTAGCTCTGAAAAAATATTTGGCCTTCTAGCAGTGTGTGGGACTTTCTCTATTAGTCCATCTATACTGACCTCCATCAGGTTGCAAATTAAAAATAATTTTTATCTGCATCTAGCTCTGAAAAAATATTTGGCCTTTAAGCAGTGTGTGGGACTTTCTCTATTAGTCCATCTATACTGACCTCCATCAGGTTGCAAATTAAAAATAATTTTTTGTCTGCATCTAGCTCTGAAAAAATATTTGGCCTTCTAGCAGTGTGTGGGACTTTCTCTATTAGTCCATCTATACTGACCTCCATCAGGTTGCAAATTCAAAATAATTTTTTGTCTGCATCTAGCTCTGAAAAAATATTTGGCCTTCTAGCAGTGTGTGGGACTTTCTCTATTAGTCCATCTATACTGACCTCCATCAGGTTGCATATTGAATATAATTTTTTTCTGCATCTAACCCAGCCAATAGTTTTGGCCTAATACCACAGTTTGGCCACTCAGCTCTGCTCGGTTCCCATCCATTGTTTTTTTGTGCAAACAACTCCAGAGTTGTGAATTAGTTAACCACCAAAATGAGTGGAAAAAGGCCTGCTGCTGGTGGAAAGGGGAATAGGCGTGTTGGGAAGGGGAAAAAAGGTTGTGTCCGTGGGGTAGGTGTTAAAGCAACAGTAACATCTGCAGAAGAAAGACCATCTTCCAGCCAAACTAAAATGTCTACTTCTTTTAGCGGACAATGTGATAAGATCCCTTTCTTACGGCCACGCCAATCGCTACAAATTCCAGATGAGGCACAAAAACAGCAGGTGCTTCAACGGATATCAAGTGCTCCTTTAAGTGGGCTCTCCTCCACATCAACTTCAACATCACAAATACTCCAGTCCTCAAAGGTGTCACCCCAATAGCACTTCCTTCCTCACAGCTCCCAAATCTCCAGCTGCCCGTCTGAGTATGAGGTAGAACAGATGGTTGAGTCTGCAGAGCTGTTTACTCATACTATAGCCTGGGAATCAGAGGTCGACTCCAGCGCTTCTGTGAATCCAGACGAGGAAATGATCTGCACTGATGCCCAGAATCTTTATGAGTCGGATCCAGGACCAGACGCAGAAGGTTCTGACCATAATGTAGACCCTCATTCCCAAACTGTAACTCCTGTTGGTGGAGACAATGAGGAAGACGATGATGAGACTCAAATACCTGATTGGAGCGACAACTTTAGTTTTTTGTCAGGGCAGGAACAGGTTGGCTCTGAGGACGACGGGTGTGATAACGCACAGGGTGATGATGATGAGGTTGGAGATCCCACTTACTGTCAACCCACTGTCAGCCAAGAGATGAGGTCAGCAGAGGAGGTGGAGGAAGATGCTAGTGACGACGAGGTCAGGTTGCGCCTTCCTGGACAGAGACGTAGTACTGGAAGCACGTCAACAACTGCATCCTCAAACACAACTCTGCCTCTCACCACAAGTCGTGGTGGCTCTTCAGGTCGCATGGGTGCTAAGCCTTGCATAACCTGGGCATTTTTTCAGATCGATAAAGATGACCCAACTCGTGTTATCTGTAACATTTGTCAGCAAAAGCTAAGTAGAGGCCAAAAAATACATAGTTTGAGTACTTCATGCATTAACCGGCACATGGACATGAAGCATAAGTTGCAGTGGGAAGCTCACTGTGCTACAGTGCGGCCTAGCCGGCCGGGCCAACCACCGTCTGCCATATCTTGTGCATCCGCGGCCTCTTCATCCTCTGTGACTGGGGGGACAGCAGTCACACCTGTTTTGGGGCGCAGACCTGCCACCTCTTTACCCGGAACAGCCAGCGTGATTGGCAGGTCATCATTTTCTTTGGAGGTGGTAACACCAGCTGGTGTTGAGCGCTGTCCGACATCGATAGCACCACCTTTGGATCAAGGCAACCTAACATGTCCGCCTGCATCTTCCTCACAGACCGGCAGTTTGCCGGGGACACCCTTATCAACCCCGTCTAAGCACAATAGCCAGCCCTCGGTCCCTCAGATGTGGACAAGTAAAAGACCATATCCTCCTAGCCTTGAGAAAGCTAAGAGGTTGAATTTCACCATCTGCAAGCTCTTGGCTACAGAAATGCTGCCTTTCCGCCTGGTGGACACAGAGGATTTTCGAGACCTTATGTCCGTCGCAGTGCCCCAGTACCAGATGCCCAGTCGGCACTACTTCTCAAAGAAAGGTGTGCCTGCGCTCCACCAGCATGTCGCACACAACGTCACCGCTTCTTTGAGAAACTCTGTGTGTGACAGGGTGCATTTCACCACAGACACTTGGACGAGTAGGCATGGACAGGGGCGTTACATGTCGCTGACTGGGCACTGGGTAACTATGGTGACAGCAGGACAAGGGGCTGCTGTCCAAGTCTTGCCGTCCCCACGAGTTGTGCGTCAATCCTCTTTATGTCAAAGTTCCTCCACTGCTTCTGCCTCCTCAACCTCCTCTCGGTCTTCCACCTGCACCCAAAGCCTGTCTGGTCATGCCACAAGCTTTCTAACTGCGCAGAAGGGATCCTGCACACCTCCTTACTATGCTGGCAGTAGGGCTCAACGTCATCAGGCGGTTTTTACTTTGAAATGTCTGGGAAATGTGAGTCACACAGCTGAGGAGTTGTGATCAGCTCTGGAGAACCAATTTCATGAATGGTTGTCTCCACTGGACCTGAAACCAGGGAAGCCCGTGTGCGACAATGCTGCAAACCTGGGTGCGGCCCTTCGCCGGGGCAATGTCACACACGTGCCTTCTATGGCTCACGTGTTGAACCTGGTTGTCCAGCAATTTTTAGCCCACTATCCCAGACTAGATGGCCTTCTGCAGAGGGCACGGTCGCTGTGTGCTCACTTCCGCCGTTCGCATCCCGCAGCTCAGCGACTTACATCTCTACAGAAGTCGTTGGGCCTGCCACTTCACCGGCTAAAATGCGATGTGCCTACCCGGTGGAATTCAACTCTGCACATGTTGCAGCGACTGTGGCAGCACCGACAAGCCCTGGTGCAAAACGTTCTGACGTATAGCCTGGGCCAACGAGATCCAGAGGTGGGGCAAATCACGCTGGAGGAGTGGTCTCAGATCAGGGACCTATGCACCCTTCTGCACAGTTTTGAAATGGCGACGAAGATGTTTAGTGCTGACGATGCCATTATCAGCATGACTATTCCAGTGATTTACATGCTGGAGCACATGTTAAACAGAATTCGGAGTCAGGTGGTGGCACAAGAGGAGGTGGAGGAAGTAGAGGAGGAGGAGTTGTATGCGGAAGGGCTAACATCTGCAAGGTCCAGACGGTCGGCAGCACCAAGGCGGCAGGCATGTGAGGGTGGGGGAGATGGTTTTACCAGGGCGCATGGTAGCAGCCAAACTAGTGAGGAAGGTGCAGGAGCCCAGGAAGAAGTGGAGGACGAACTGATGGAAGACTCATCAGATGAGGGAGACCTTGATCACATTTCTGTTGTGCGAGGTTGGGGGGAGAGGACAGAGGAAGGAAGCATGATTGTTACCTCGCCACCAACACAACAGGGACTTGGTGCTCCTGGATGCGCAACACACATGAGTGCCTTCTTGCTGCACTACCTGCAACATGACCCTCGAATTGTGAGAATTAGAAATAATCCTGACTACTGGGTTGCCACACTGTTAGATCCCCGGTACAAAAGTAAATTTGCAGAAATTATTCCTGCCATAGAAAGGGATGCACGCATGCAGGAGTATCAGCAGAGACTGTTGCAGAATCTTACATGTGCTTTTCCACAAAACACCAGTGGTGCACGTAGTGAATCTTACAGTTCCAACTTGCCAACCGTGGGACCGTCAAGTGTTCAGCACTCAAACCGTAACAGAACCACAGTATCTGCTGGTAACATCAATTTTGCGGAATCATTTCACCACTTTTTTAGCCCATCCTTTGCAAGGCCACAGGAGACAAGAAGTCTGACACATAGTCAACGCCTAGAGACGATGGTACAGGAGTATCTCCAAGTAAACATTGAAGCCATGACTGTGTCACTGGACCCTTGCTCTTTTTGGGCTTCCAATCTGGATAAATGGCCGGAGCTAGCCACTTACGCCTTGGAGATCTTGTCATGCCCCGCAGCCAGCGTTCTGTTTGAACGTGTGTTCAGCGCTGCTGGTGGTGTGCTGACAGATAAGCGCACGCGGCTCTCCACTGATAATGTAGACAGACTCACGTTCATAAAGATGAACAAATCATGGATCCGAAATGACTTTTCTACCCCTGTGTCATCCTGGGGAGAGTAAAAGCTTGATGATTGGTTAAAATCACCCTACCAACCGTTTTAAGCTTTCAAATTACTAATCATGTTTATCTGTATCTTGGCTGGAAAATAATTTGGGCTTTGTAGCAGTGTGCAGCACTGATTCTATTAGGCCATCTATAATAAGCTCCACCAGATTTAAAATTACTAATCATGTTTATCTGTATCTTGACTGGAAAATAATTTGGGCTTTGTAGCATTGTGCAGCACTGATCCTATTAGGCCATCTATACTAAGCTCCACCAGATTTAAAATTAATAATAATTTTTAGCTGCATCTAGCCCGGAAAATAATTTTGGGGCTCCGAGATGCGCAAGACACATAAGTGCCTTCTTGCTGCACTACCTGCAACATGACCCTCATATTGTCAGAATTCGAAGTAATCATGACTACTGGGTTGCCACACTCTTAGATCCCCCAAACTTTTCGATCAACCTTTTCATTTTAATAAAGACCAAAAAAATGGTCATTTTTGAAATTATAAGCATTAGCTGGTTATTAGAAACTGAAATCAAACAGTTTTCAACTCAAAACTTTATTCTAGGTGATGTTACATTTTCACATAGGACCCCTTGTTCGAAAGGAGCTTCTGAACTCTCTCGTCCATTGAATTTGTCAGGTTTTGGATGGTTTCTGCTTCAATTGTTTTGCATGAGGACAGAATACCCTCCCAGAGCTGTTGCTTAGATGTGAACTGCCTCCCGCCATCATAGACACTCCTTTTGATGATGCTCCAGAGGTTCTGAATGGGGTAGAGGTCAGGGGAGCATGGGGGTCACACCATAAGTTTGTCCCCTTTTATGCCCATATCAGCCAGAGATGCAGATGTTTTATGTGCAGCATGAGATGGTGCATTATCATGCAAAAAAATGATCTTGCTGTGAAATACACGGTTCTTCTTCTTGAACCATGGCAGGAAGTGCTGTTTGAGAAAATCCACATACATTATGGAGTTCATCTTTAGCGCCTTCAGGGATCCTAAAGGGGCCGACAATCTCTCTCCCCATGATTCCAGCCCAAAACATTACTCCACCTCCTCCTTGTTGGCGCTGTAGCCGTGTTTGCGTGGGGTGTCCATCAACCAGCCATCCTCCACTCCATCCATCTGGACCATCGAGCGCTGCACGGCACTCATCCGTGAACAAAGCAGTTTTGAAATCAGTCTTCATGTAATGTTTGGCCCACTGGAGCCGTTTCTGCTTGTGTGAAGTGGATAGAGGAGGTCGACAGGATGGCGTATGCACAGCTGCAAACCTCTGAAGGACCCTGCATCTTGTTGTTCGGGGGACGTTTGAGGCACCAGCAGCTTCAAAAACTTGTCTGCTGCTATGACAAGGCTTTTTTGCCGCTGCTCTTTTAACCTGACGTAATTGCCTGTAGGAAAGAGTCCTCAATTTGCCCTTATCAGCACGCACACGTGTGTACTGTGAATCAGCTACATACTTCTTGATTGCCAAGACACTTCATCCTGATCATCGCACAATGTTGATTGTAGTCATGCCTTGACCTAAACACTCCATAATTTGTTGCTTCTCAGCAGCCGACACATCCTTTTTCTTTCCCATTTTGGCAGAAAATGTAGGCTGCTTAATAATGTGAGACAGCCTTCTTAAGTAGTCTTGCCTTTCATTGGACACACCTGCCAAACTAATTAGCACAGGTGTCTGCAATTGCTTACAGTGATATAAAGAGCCCTGACACACATCACCATCAATGAGTTTAACTGACAAACAAACAAATTCTTCCCTTATCACTCCTTAACACTTTTTGCATAATAATTTGAAACACAGTGTACATGTGCTTTTCCACAAAACACCAGTGGTTCACGTAGTGAATCTTACAGTTCTAACTTGCCAACCGTGGTCTGTATGGAGTTGTTCAATAAAGGGCCCAAAATTAAGATAACATAGATGGGAGAGGTCTCTATGAATAGGAATTCCTAAGTATTTGATACCCTGTGAGGGCCAGGCAAAGGGAAAGTTGGACAGGATGGAATCCTATATGGATTTGGGTAGGGAGACATCGAGGGCCTCAGACTTTGCTGCATTGATTTTAAAATTTGACCATGTAACAAAGTGATCTATTTCAGCCATAACAGCATGGATGGATATATGTGATTGAGTGATATATACTAGGACATCATCAGCAAATAGAGAGCACTTGTACTCGGTGCCTCCCACCTCAATGCACCTAATATTGGGGTTATGGCGAATTGATGAGAGCAGGTGCTCCGTCACTAGGATGTATAAGAGAGGGGACAGAGGACATCCCTGCCTTGTCCCATTGGTGATTGTGAAAGGTGATGAAAATGTTCTGATGCACCCCCTGGGCCTTGGGACACCCGGAGCTGGACCCTTTTTGGTGGATGCTGGTGGTTGTAGTCTTCATGGCGGCGAACCGGTTCCGTGGCTCAGGGTGGTCAAACCAGTGGCGGAACTATTTATGTGGTTTTGATGTTTAAATGTCCGACTATGCCACCCGTGGATTGCGGTCAGAGTGAACCACCGCTGCAGGGCAGACCGCTGAGGCTGGTGTTGTGGGTGCAGCAGAGCGTAGCATAACTACCCACGGGAGGAGTATAGCCTCAGGGCAGTGTATGCGGAGGATGGGGTTGATGGTGCAGGGCAGCAGCAGTAATGACACAGAGTCAGTGATGCAGTCCAGGGCCTTTACTCACAGTTCTTATTATCCAGACCACTTCTGCAGGTAACGGCTGCCCACGTCGTACTGTGCTCACCAGGTGAGGGGCTCAGACAACTCCCAGATAACTTTGGAGCGCTTCACAGGACCCCCTTTGTGTGTCCTTTGTCTGGCCTTTCTTACCAACCCTTCTGTCCGGCTGCCTCGGGCCTCCTCTTGGTAAACTTGGCGCCAGTTTCCCTGACCCTATGTGGTGCCTTCCTAGCGGGTGTAGCGAGGGGCTGCGCCACATAAAATGTCACAGCCTCCGGTTTCTAGCTGAGGGTCGTTTCCCGCCTCCACTAGTTTCGGGGACCGGTCTCCCCCTTTGGCCTGACCCCTCCACGCAGGTGGATTCGGGCGTGCGGTGGCGACTCGCCCGTCTGCACCCCTGGGATCCCTTCATTCCTTGTTCCTGGAGCCTTCTCCGCTCCTCTTCCTTCCTTCTCCCTCTTCCAGGCCTGGGCCTCTGTTACTAGGCCCGCCTCCGGAGCAGAGCTCATGTAGAGCCCCTGCTCCCTGTCACTTCTGCTCAGACTTCTCTGCACTGAACTAAGATGGTGCCCACCTTTTATACTGCCTTCTCAATGCACCCAGGAACTGCTTCCTCCCTGCTCCTGCTCTACAGGGTTCCCCTTCCTCAGTGTTCCCTCCCCCCACTCCAGCCAGGGACAGGGACTGTCGTGCCCGTCTCAGGGGCATATTGGTCACCCTGCCCCACGGCAATGTGGTGTAATGCATGCAGGTGTTGGGTCCTGATCCACACTCCATCCTTACCTGAGAGTGAGATATCACACCACTGGGTGAGGTGCAATACCTCTGTAGAAACCGAGCCCTCAGGGTGCTACAGTTCCATTTATCTTCAGCCTAGGTGACGTATTGCGATACAGGGCCGTGATTTTGGCTATAAAAGGGTCCCCTAGACCCCTACCCCAAGCTTTTTAAGAGAATAATATATGGCGTGCCAGGAGACTCTATGGAATGCTTTCTCAGCATCCAACGAGAGTATCTAATTACAAATTTTTAACTGCATCTAGCCCAGGAAATACTTTGTGCCTAGTAGCAGTGTCTGCTAGTCAGCGGATTATCCGGCTGTTAAGCAAGCTGCACCACCTGTAGTTTGGACACTTAATTTTTTCAAAGGAAATGCTTCGGGACCACGGGATACTCAGTGAAGAGCATCAGGAGGCACCCCAAGGCATAGGGGCTGGGACTGGCGGTAGGATGCCTTGCGGTGGACAGCCGAGCTCGATCCTTATAAAAGCTTTTTAATTGCAGCAGCTTTAGTGGACGCTACTGGAGCTGGAATTACGCGGCTGCTGGCATGAGACTTGCCCTTCAATAGATCCCTGTAAAAGGATTTAAAGTGTATTCATTCAAATTAGAGAGACAATTTAAATTAAAAAGCTTAGAGCTGCCTCCACCACAGGGGGGCTCGCTCGACCCACCAGCGGACAGGCACCAGTATTGGGAGAGGGGGGCTGGCCGTCAGGGTCCACCGCGGCTCTGGTACAAACCCGGCGATACGGAGGTGGCACGGGCAGGAACGGACTGGCCGTGTCGGCCTCTCACTTTTTGGATTTTAGAAGGGCATGACATGCCTATATCTGTGTCTCCCCCTCCTTTTACTCCTCCACCTCTTTTCTTTTCGCATGACTATATGTACTTGTCACTTTTCCATGTGTTAGTTATGTCTCCTGAGCAGTTTGTCAGCTTTTGGACACCTTTGAAGGTGTTTTCTATGTGTTTCTATCTGTTTTTGTTTGCCTGCCATTGGTTTTAACGGTGTTCGAAGGTGTTCGACGAACAGTTCGACGAACAGTTTGGTGAACACAAGGGTGTTTGACGAACCGAACCGAACTCGAACACTACGGGGGTGGCTCAACACTACTGGTTACCCATCCAATACAGAGTTCAATATAAACTTATCTCTCTTACCCACAAAGTGCTTCATGCTTCAGCACCCCCCCACATCTCCTCCCTCGTCTCAGTCTACAACACTACCCATACCCTCCATTCTGCCAATAGCATAAAACTAATATCCTTCATAATCCAAATTTCCCACTCCCGTCTCCAAGATTTCTCACGTACTGCGCCAATTCTTTGGAATGCACTATCCAGGACAGTTCGATTAATTCCCAATACCCACAGTTTTAAGCGTGCCCTAAAAACCCATTTATTTAGACTGGCCTATTGCCTAACACACTTTTCTAACTGTCCTAGTTTGGCCCATATTAAAATTTTCTTCAAATTAGCATACATGCAGTAAATAGCCTCTGTCTGGACTGTACATATATTGGCTGGCGAACAATTCATGTAGTGTTAGGTACATACCCGATTTAGTGTATTATGGCTATATTATACAACATATGTACCGTATTTTTCGGACTATAAGATGCACTTTTTTCCTCCAAAAGTTTGGAGGAAAATGGGGTGTGCGTCTTACAGTCTGAATGTTGCTGGGGGGTATATCTATATACTGTGTGGGGGGAGCAGTTGCGGCGGAGAAGCGGGGCACAGGAGGCAGTAGCCACCTGCTGCAGCCTACAGTGTCCCCGCTGCTAAATAAAATGAATATTCAGTGCTCCGCACGCCCATAGGCGTGGGGGGCACAGAAAATTCATGCTCCTTAATAGCGTCACACAGTGTATCAGCAGTGCGGCTCCTGTTGCTGCCGGGCGATCGTGTGTGCCCGCTAATAAAGGGCATGAATATTCACCCCCTCTCCACGCCCATGGGCGTGGGGAGGGGGTGAATATTCATGCCCTTTAATAGCAGGCACACGTGATTGCCTGGCAGCAGCAGGAGCCGAGCTGCGGCTACGCTGAGTGCCAGCTATTGAGGAGCATGAAGTCACTGCTCCCCGCGCACACAGTCCCGGCGTGGGGAGCAGTGACTTCTGGCAGCTGATCTCTCCATGGAGAGATCAGTGTGGGCAGACAGGACGCAGCGCTGGAGGAGAGGGAAGAGAGGTTAGTAGGAGTGGTTTTTTTTTATGTGCAGCATGATGGGGATTAGGGGGACCATGCATACTAGGATAAGGATGAGGGGGCCATGCATACCAGGATAAGGATGAGGAGGATCATACATACCAGGATAAGGATGAGGGGGAAAATACATACCACGATAAGGATGAGGGGGATCATACATACCAGGATAAGGATGAGGGGATCATACATACCAGGATAAGGATGAGGGGGATCATACATACAAGGATAAGGATGAGGGGGATCATACATACCAGAATAAGGATGAGGTGGATCATACATACCAGAATAAGGATGAGGGGGCCATACATACCAGGATAAGATTGAGGGGGATCACACATACCAGGATAAGGATGAGGGGGATCATACATACCAGGATAAGGATGAGGGGGATCATACATACCAGGATAAGGATGAGGGGGATCATACATACCAGGATAAGGATGAGGGGGATCATACATACCAGGATAAGGATGAGGGGGATCATACATACCAGGATAAGGATGAGGGGTATCATACATACCAGGATAAAGATGAGGGGATCATACATACGAGGATAAGGATGAGGGGGATCATACATACCTGGATAAGGATGAGGGGACCATACATACCAGGATAAGGATGAGGGGGATCATACATACCAGGATAAGGATGAGGGGGATCATACATACCAGGAGAAGGATGAGGGGGATCATACATACCAGGATAAGGATGAGGTTATGTGAAAGAGATTACCGGAGGCGCTCCCGTGGATAGTGATAGAGACTCCACTGTAAGTTTAATGGAAACGTTCCAATAGGCTCGCAGGTGACTGCTCAAAAGGGCATAGGTTCAAGATATAAAAATTTATGCCATGAAGCCATGAAGACTCATTGAGAGCAGAAACGTGTTGTGCCATTATATGCTATTATATGTCAACCACTCATCTCTTGAGTGGTTTTTAAATTCCAAATAAATTTTTATATCTTGAACCTATGCGCTTTTGAGCACTGTAAGCTCGCAAGCAGGGCCCTCACTCCTTTTGATATGAGTTATGCTTATTCTGTAATGTCTGTATTGTCTGTATAAGTCCCCCCTAAAATTGTAAAGTGCTGCGGAATATGTTGGTGCTATAAAAATCAAAATTATTATTATTATTACTGAAAATAAATTACACCCAGATGGACTCAATTTACTAATTATGCGTTATCTGGAGGCAAATAATGACTCAGGATTTTATTTAGGCTGTATATCACATAAAGGCTCAATTAAATATATTTAAGTTTGTGGGAGTAATGTAAAAAAATGTTGAAAAGTTCACTGCGTATGAATACTTTTTCATGGCACTATACATTCATTTTTATTAATTAGGTTTTCATTGGGCTTCCAACTGGAACTTTCCTACATGGTCTAGCGTTCATATTGCTAAAAAAATAGTTGCATAAATATGTAATAGACTTGAATGACATTTTGGTGACTATATTGAAGAGCTAGTGTAGGACAAGGAGATAGTCTGTCCTGATGTATTTTTTGTGTACTAGGGAGGGGAAAAAACTGTAATTCTTAATTAGTTGTCTGGGCTTTTTAAATATTAAGTGTGTACCTAAGCTGAAGAATGCTGACAGTTTATAATATACTCACTGCCAGCATTCTGCACTATTGCCTAGATACCAAAACTTCATCATTTTACCATCCTCATTCTTGATTTTGAAGGATCCGGTCACATACCAACTAGTCATTTACTGTCTGGAGACTAGTCGTAATGTGACAACTGACGTCACACCCATTCTCTTGCTGACCCTCATCCCGGCTGCTCTGCTCCTTCTGTGCAAGTGATGGAAGTGATACTGGTACTTGCGCAATTAGCCTCTTCAGTCTTCTGATACTTGTGCACTGTGTTAGTTCAAGAAATCACTGTCTTGAGAACTGCAGGCCATCACTGTGTGAATGGTTAAACAGCTAACTGGACAGCTAACCTGTTGAACTAGCTTTTAGATGGTCATCTTCATCCCTGGACTGACAATCTCTCTCACTGGACAGGTTCCCAATGGCCCCTTTTGAGTGGGCTGCTTTGCATCCCACTACTTCATTGAGATGAACTCCTGTACCAAGCTAATCATTGGCTATGCCTCCTCCTTTTGCCTGTATTGGCGAGGAGACTGTGAAGGATTCAGCCCTGCAGGAGGTAGGAATGAACAGAGAAGGAGGCAAGTATGATAAGGATTAGGAAGTAAGCAAAGGAGTGAAGGAAATAGCAGAGGCAGTTGTATGGAAAATGAGAGCAGAATGAAGCAGGAAGGAGAGACTTAGTAGCTCAAAAGATGGGGTATTGAATAAGGAGTGATTTGGCACTATAGGTATGATACCAAGTGGTAGGGATGGATAGGAAAAGACAAAGGAGGAAGAATTAATGGGGTGAGTAGTAATTGCTGGTAAAATAATGATATGTTGCTATTGTGGGCAAGGGCAAAGGAAAGGCATGGGGACAAGACAGTTTTGTTCTAGAGAGCAGTTATACTGAAAGTCCTACTAAACATTTATAGAAGTTATATTCTAGGTTTTCCATTAAAAAGGGCAGGCTATAGGCGGAGTGTAACAAAAGAGGCGGAGTTGGTGTGACTTGTGTGCAGGACCTAACAATTCAAAAAACTAGTGATTATCAGAACAGGGATGCCAATGTCTTATCCGCTAAAGTGGTAACTGTATGCCGTGTAATTGTAGGGTAAGTGCAAAATGTAATCTAATTTATGAGTGACATATATAATCTGTGTAATGTAAATCTGAGAAGCATCTAATGTTTCTATTGTGTGAGTGATTTGTATTTGACATGTATATGCAAATTGCTTCTTCAGAGAGGAAAAGGACTTGAACTCTAATGCTACCTATTGGAAGTAGCAATCCTAAAAAGTCAATATTCACCCTTTAACGAGCCTTATCACATGATTAGGATGAAAGCCAAACTAGAATCTCTATTTGCAGACATGTTTCAGGGTGTTACCCCTCTCAGTGGAAAGAAATTTGATTTGGCTGTATTAGAGGCCTCTGACTGGGGTCTAAGAGGTAACGTTTCTCCTTGTGGAGCATGTCACTCTCCACGAGGAGAGACGTTCCACTGTGACATGTGTGAGTGACATCTATCTAATGCGTGAGTGATGTATGCTGACATGTATCTAATGTGTGAGTGATGTCTGTGTAACATGTATAGAATGTTTAAAACTACAAAAGAGCAATAAATCATACATACTGTATAAAGGTATACAAAGTTATTCAATTTTACAAAAACCTAGTGTGACAAAGTCACTGGTAAAGTGCTGGAGGGGAGATACAGTTAGGTCCATATATATTTGGACAGAGACAACATTTTTCTAATTTAGGTTCTAGACATTACCACAATGAATTTTAAACAAAACAATTCAGATGCAGTTGAAGTTCAGACTTTCCGCTTTCATTTGAGGGTATCCACATTAAAATTGGATGAAGGGTTTAGGAGTTTCAGATCCTTAACATGTGCCACCCTGTTTTTAAAGGGACCAAAAGTAATTGGACAGATTAAATAATTGTAAATAAAATGTTCATTTCTAGTACTTGGTTGAAAACCCTTTGTTGGCAATGACTGCCTGAAGTCTTGAACTCATGGACATCACCAGACGCTGTGTTTCCTCCTTTTTGATGCTCTGCCAGGCCTTCACTGCGGTGGTTTTCAGTTGCTGTTTGTTTATGTGCCTTTCTGTCTGAAGTTTAGTCTTTAAGAAGTGAAATGCATGCTCAATTGGGTTGAGATCAGGTGACTGACTTGGCCATTCAAGAATATTCCACTTTTTTGCTTTAATAAACTCCTGGGTTGCTTTGGCTTTATGTTTTGGGTCATTGTCCATCTGTAGTATGAAACGACGACCAATCAGTTTGGCTGCATTTGGCTGGATCTGAGCACACAGTATGGCTCTGAATACATCAGAATTCATTCGGCTGCTTCTGTCCTGTGTCACATCATCAATATACACTAGTGACCCAGTGCACCTGGCAGCCATGCATGCCCAAGCAATCACACTGCCTCCGCCGTGTTTTACAGATGATGTGGTATGCTTTGGATCATGAGCTGTACCACACCTTTGCCATACTTTTCTCTTTCCATCATTCTGGTAGAGGTTCATCTTGGTTTCATCAGTCCAAAGAATGTTCTTCCAGAACTGTGCTGGCTTTTTTAGATGTTTTATAGCAAAGTCCAGTCTAGCCTTTTTATTCTTGATGCTTATGAGTGGCTTGCACCGTGCAGTGAACCCTCTGTATTTACTTTCATGCAGTCTTCTCTTTATGGAAGATTTGGATATTGATACACCTACCTCCTGGAGAGTGTTGTTCACTTGGTTGGCTGTTGTGAAGGTGTGGCGCCCCTGAGGGTTCAGTCGCCACAGGGGTACTGCACCTCAGCTTAAGATGTGGTATCTCCTCTTCCGGTAAGGATGGAGCATCACTCAGGACCCCACTTCACCACTCAACACTACACCACTCCTGTCCTGTAGGGGGCCTAAATGCACCAGGGTGCTGCCCGGGGCCGGGATAGAGGAGATGGGGGGAACCAAGTAGTGGGTGAGGATGGAGGACACACTTTAAGGAAACACTTATTGATTCATATTTAATCTACGGCCATCTTAAGTTCAAGGTCTTTGATTGTGGTCTTCTGTCGGGGTCCAGCAAGAGGCTGTAATTGGCTGAAGATACACGGTCCTCGTACTCTGGCCTTGAGACGAGGAGAAGGTCAGAGTTAACCACTGTCTCTACCCGGTCAAGGTCCTGACCTAAGAAGGCCTTGGAGGGGAGCAGAGGAGATAGGCTCCACAGGCAAAAGGATCCCAGGGGGATACAGACGGAGCGGAGTTGCCACCTGTATTCTTTATTCTGGCCTAGCCAGAGGGATTCCTGCCGCAAGAGGGGTAACCGGCCCCCGATATCTGACTTTGTCACTTCATGTCTCAGTCAGAAAAGCCCGGAGGCCTAGTGGATCCCATGGGGATACGGACGGAGCGGAGTCACCACCTGTATCTCTTAAACTGCGTTTATCCAGTGGGACCCGGCCTTACACCACGTTCGTACCACACACAGTCAGGAGGAGACTCAGTGGGAGAACTTACCAAGGAGAGTAACACACACCAGCGGGGTCTCGACAGGTGCTCCTGATCTACCTGGGAAGTGCTGAACCCCCTTCCCGGTGGCCGCAGTACGCCGTGTGTAGCAGAGAGAAGCTTTGCGGCTGAAGGTTCATCTAAAGTGAGTAAAGACCCGGATAACTTCATTCACCGCCTCCGCTTGTTAATTCCTGCGCGGCACTGCACCCACCATTCCTCCACACACTGCCCTGATGCCTGCTCCACCTGTGGGGAGCTGTCCCATCCTAGCAGCCCTAACACCAGCCTCAGTGGACTGTTGCAGCGCTGGTGGCCTTCACCAGAGACCACAGGTGGCGTAGTCGAACAACCACTCATCCTAAAAAGCCCATTATTTTGATGTGACGGCCCTGGGCACGGAACGGGTCTAGGCCACGACTGCATCCCCGCAACATCTACATTGACCCGGCTCCGAGTACCCCACCGCTCAGGGATGGCGATAGGCGAGTCAAAGGGTTTTCTCTTCACCATGAAGATTATTCTTCGATCTTCCACCACTGTTGTGTTCCGTGAGTGCCCAGGTCTTTTTGCATTGATGAGTTCACCAGTGCTTTCTTTCTTTCTCAGGATATACCAAACTGTATATTTTGCCACTCCTAATCTTGTAGCAATTTCTCGGATGGGTTTTTTCTGTTTTTGCAGCTTAAGGATGGCTTGTTTCACCTGTATGGAGAGCTCCTTTGACCTCATGTTTACTTCACAGCAAAACCTTCCAAAGGCAAGCACCACACCTCAAATCAATCATTGAGAATGACATATCAAAGGGATTGCCCACACCTGTCCATGAAATAGCCTTGGAGTCAATTGTCCAATTACTTTTGGTCCCTTTAAAAACAGGGTGGCACATGTTAAGGAGCTGAAACGCCTAAACCCTTCATCCAATTTTAATGTGGATACCCTCAAATGAAAGCTGAAAGTCTGAACTTCAACTTCATCTGAATTGTTTTGTTTAAAATTCATTGTGGTAATGTCTAGAACCAAAATTAGAAAAATGTTGTCTCTGTCCAAATATATATGGACCTAACTGTAAGTTTCCCTGAAGCTGTTAGCCTCAGTGAACTTAAACTATTAAGTTTCCTCCAACATGTTATTTGTTGAGAGGGGTTAAGTCCATTTGTAAAGGGAGTGGTTTGAGTGAATGCGCTATTGTGAAGGGTGGGAGGTCATTCACCATATCTCACCTCAGGGTGTGGTCTGGGGGTGTTTCAGCTGAGGCATTCAGAATTCAATGTCTGGAGAAGTAAGCTCCAGAAGGGAGCTTGTGTTTGTTCCTGAACCATGTGGAGTTACTGAACTCTCAGCAGGTGAATCCCTGCTACTACAAGGACTGTGTTCTTTGTGTTACCAGTTTTGCTTTGTTTTACTGTTTTGCCCAGCAGGCTGTGTTTATTTTTACGGACTAAAGGTTGGTTCATGCCACATTATAATAAACTAACCAAAGATTTTAAGAGACGTAGAACCTGTGTCTACCTACATGTGAAGCTGAGTGAGCGATCTACCACACTACAAAGACTGAATAACCACTCAGGAAATAACTGCAAATTAAGAAAATTACATTGACCCCATAATGACCACAAATATGCAGTAAAACAGCTGTCGTTAAGGGGCCTTATTCTTCACCGCCGTTGAGAAATAAGTAAAGAGAGCCCCTCAGTGAGAAAAAATCACACAAGTGACAGCGGTATATGAAAGCTGACACCCTGTGGCATTAAACCAGATCTTCAATCATGTCAGCAGCATCTAAATGGTTAAAAGGGGGTTAAACACCCCCTTTAACACTACCAGCCCCCAATATCATAATCACAGGTGATGATAGTTGCCATAGCACTCCGAGGTCATCTGATGACCTCAGGGTACATTGGTCTGTTAAATCTTGCTATGAGTAAGGTCTAACAGGTTTTATCAGTGAAAAAGTACTGCAATTAATGAGACCAAAATCAGGAGTGGAACAGTCAGAGGAAAAGTATAATAGAAACACGTGCATCATATCTGCATTTTTCACCCACTACTGGTTTTGGCTTACAAATACTGATGTAAAATACTGACCAAATACTGAACGTGTGAATTTGGCCTAAGCCTTTTTAGTGATTTTGATCACACAATTCTATCAGGTGATGATGATTGCTCACATCCTACCAATTTTTATCTGGATAAGACACTATTATCCTTCAAGCTCTACACTTCTATTTTTTTAAAGCATCATGTGGGGCCCGTATTTCCATGCAAATACCAAAAACCTCATCAGCGGTGTCCCATCATTATAGGCATCTTTTTAGCACACAAGCGTGGTTGACCACAGATCTGTGCACGCTGAAAAAGATAGTTACCACCAGAACAAATGCCAAACGTAGTTTAAAGTGTCTCCATCTGCCTTATTATAGTGATCCCAGCCTTATACTGAAAGTGTTCAAAAACTGTTCTGTATCCCAATATTTCACCAAGAAAAACCCAAATTTATCCCGCACAAAACCAGACCCCACTCGGATCCGTCATCTGTCACTGGAAATATAGGGGTTCCCACGTTGTTGATAGAACAAAGACTCTGGAAAAGCGACAACTCCTACCCCCTCAACAAAATCCAGTGACATCCAAAATCCAAATGTCCTCCCTCCTGCTGAGCCTTTCTGTGCCTAAATCGCAGTGAATGGCCACATGTTTGGTAATATTGTAGTGGGGAGAAACAAATGAACAATTTATGGGGTGCATGATGCCAGAAGCACAAGCTGGGCACAATGTATGGGCACTAAACTGCCATATTTGAAATTCTCCAGAAAAAAATCATGGCATGGATGTTGCAAAATAGTAACTGCAGCCATAGATGAATTCATTAAGAGGTACAATTTGTACAATGGAGTCACTTTTAGGGCATTCTGCTGTTCTGGCACCTTAGGGGCATGCAAATAGAGCTCCTTTCTTCTCAGCCTTGTCATATGGCCAAACAGTAGTTTCTGATGACATATGGGGCATCACTGCATTAGGGAAAAATTGCGCAATAAATTGTGGGGTTCAGTTTCACCTATTAACCCTTGTGTAACTGACAAATTTACAGTACATTTTTACCTCTAAAATGTTATACTTTCACATCCCAATGTTTTAAAACATGTTCTGTGAGGCACCAGTGGGTTCAAAATACTTACTGTACCCCTAGATGAATCATTTAAGCAGTGACATTTTTAATATGGTGTCTCTTTTGGTGGTTTCTGCTGATCTGGCACCTCAGGGGCTCTGCTAACACAGCCCACATTCTATACAAATGTAATATACTGTATGTTCTAAAAGTCAACTGGCGCTACTTCCCATCTGATCCCTGCCTGTGCTCAAACAGTAGTATATAACCACATATGGTGTACTGCCACATTTGGTAAAAATTGCATAACAAATTATCCTTTAATTTTTCCTATTATCCCTTCTGTGAATTAGAACTTTAAGGCTAAAGTAAAATTTTAGCAGAAAATCCCTACTTTTTTTGTGTTCACAGCCCAATGTTATAAAATTCTTTGATGTAGTTTGTGGGTTAAAAAGGCTCACCACACCAATATATGAATTCTTTATGGGGTTTAGTTTGCCAAATGGGGTCACTTGTGAATGTTTCTGCTTTTTTTGGTCCTTCAGGGGTTCTGCAAATGCAACACATTGTCCAAATTTGTGTTCCAAAAATTAAATAGTGCTCTTTGCTTTCTGAGTTTTGCCATGTGCCCAAACCTTGGTTTTTCACCAAATATGTGGTATTACTGTGTTCAGGAGAAATTGTATAACAAATTATGAGATCCATTTTCTCCTATTATCCTTGTGGAAATTATAAATTTAATGCTAAAACAGTATTTTAGTGGAAACATTGTATTTTTTTGTTTTCACATCTAAATGTTAAAATGGTTTGTGAACCATTTGTAGATTAAAAATGCTCAGTACACCAATAGATGAATTTTTTGAGGTGTCTAGTTTCCAAAATGGTATTAGATCTACAGGCGGTGTAGCTTGCAAAACAGCTGGGTTACTCCGCTGACTAGCAGACACTGCTACTAGGTCCAATGTATTGCCTGGGCTAGATGCAGTTAAAAATTTGTAATTAGATCTACAGGCGGTGTAGCTTGCTTAACAGCTGGGCTACTCTGCTGACTAGCAGACACTGCTACTAGGCCCAAAGTATTGCCTGCGCTAGATGCAGTTAAAAATTGTTATTAGATACAAAGACGGTGTAGCTTGCTTCAGATGGGCTACTCCGCTGACTACGAGACACTGCTACTAGCCCAAAATGATTGGCTGGGTTAGATGCAGTAAAAAATTGTTATTAGATACACAGGCGGTGTAGCTTGCTTCACAGCTGGGCTACTACGCTAACTAGCAGACACTGAAGCTTTGGAGCAGACCTCTGATTCCCAGGCTATAGTATGAGTAAACAGCTCTGCAGACTCAACCATCTGTGCTACCCCAAGCCATAGCGTATGTAGTCTCTTACGGTTAAAAGGGGGGGGGGCGACCCGACCCACCTGGAATTGACGATGCCAACATCATGTAAAACACCAGCAGGTGTTTCCACTTTCAAATGAACTGACGACCTGCCAATCACACTGGCTGTTGCCAGTAAGGAGGTGGCAGGTCTGCGTGGGACTGTCGAGTCTTCATCACTCAAACCGTAACAGTAACACCGTATCTGCTGGTAAAAGCAATTTTGTGGAATCGTTTCACCAATTTTTTAGACCATCCTTTGCAAGGCCACAGGAGACAAGAAGTCTGACACATAGTCAACGCCTAGAGACGATGGTACTGGAGTATCTCCAAGTAAACATCGAAGCCATGACTGTGTCACTGGACCCTTGCTCTTTTTGGGCTTCCAATCTGGATAAATGGCCGGAGCTCACCACTTACGCCTTGGAGATCTTGTCATGTCCGCAGCCAGCATTCTCTCAGTGTTCAGCGCTGCTGGTGGTGTGCTGACAGACAAGCACACGCGGCTCTCCACTGAGAATGTAGACAGACTCACGTTCATAAAGATGAACAAATCATGGATCCGCAAGGACTTTTCTACCCCTGTGTCATCCTGGGGAGAGTAAAAGCTTGAGGTTTTCGTAAAATCACCTCACCAACCGATTTAAGCTTTCAAATTGCTAATAATTTTTAGCTGCATCTTGTCTGGAAAATAATTTTGGGCCTGTAGCAGTGTGCGGTACTCATTCTATTATGCCATCTATACTAAGCTCCACCAGCTTGCAAATTACTAATAATTTTTAGCTGCATCTTGTCTGGAAAATAATTTTGGGCCTGTAGCATTGTGCGGTACTCATTCTATTATGCCATCTATACTAAGCTCCACCAGCTTGCAAATTACTAATAATTTTTAGCTGCATCTTGTCTGGAAAATAATTTTGGGCTTAGTAGCAGTGTGTGGTACTCATTCTAACCAACCGTTTTAAGCAACTCTGGGGCAATTGATGCCACTTAAGTGGTGTCTGTGCCACAAATTTTTGGAAAAAATGGAGACTCTTTTTGGAGTCCCCTTGCTTTGTTTTACGTGACGTTGCCATCGTCAATTAGAGATGGGTTGGGTCTTCCCCACCCCCCTTTTAACCGTAAGAAAATACATACACTATGGCTTAGGGTAACACAGATGGTTGAGTCTGAAAAGCTGTTTACTCAGAGGTCTGCTCCAAAACTTCAGTGTCTGCTAGTCAGCGTAGTAACCCAGCGGCGAAGCAAGCTGCACCGCCTGTGTATCTAATAATGATTTTTAAATGCATCTAGCCTAGGCAGACTGTGGGGACCCCCAACCAAACCCAGACGCTCAGCCCCCTAACGCCCCCCTTTCATTGACAATACAATCATGTAACTCTTACAACTGGATGGGTGAGGATCAGTCACAGCTTTATTAACTGTTTATACTCATTCCATTAGAAATGCATTTTATTTCTAAAATAATTCAGCTTGTTGCAGCATGCCCTGTGTCTCCAGTCTCCACAACGGCAAGTTGGCCAACAAGTGTAACTCTCCAACATGTCCTTTCTATTTCCAGGCCACGGAGGATCCTGCTTACAGGACTCCGAACCCCATCCATCACTCTTAACGCTTGTTCACTCCGTCCTGTATTCCTGACAGTAATATGTCCAGTCCAATATCCATTAAGTGAACACCGTCGGGCCGTATGAGGCCTGCTTTATCTCCTTCCAGTTGTCGGTGTTGTATCACTACACAGCCTCTGTCTATTATAAATTTTGCCATCCGAATATTTATTACCTGCCTTGTCCGTTCGATGGCCGTGATGTCTCACGCACCTTGCCATACCATTCTCTGCACAATCTCTGACCATACTATAGTTAGTTTTGTGAAAAATTCTCTGAAGCGCTGTGTCTAGTTTCATTATTGCCATTAGTTATGCGCTCTTGTGATAAGTTATGTTGTTTCCCCCGGCCTGTATAACTAAGATGACTGGACCTCTTGCCTCTCTCCCTACCTTGATTACCTCCATTAGTACCTGTGGCTATTGCAGGCCTCTAATACCTCTCCAGTTCAAATATGTGTTATGAAACTCCAATTTCCTCCCGCCTGGGCGGACTTTCACCATTTTTTCTGCACACTATATATACGAGTTCTTAATCATTGCATAGCAAAAACACAGCAAGGAAGTGGTATGTATATGTCATGTCCTGCTATGCACCTGTTCAAGGCTGAGTTAATCAGAAATTTAAACACACATACCATGTTAAAATCGTGTAGCATAGAAACAATGCAAATAAATGTAAATAATCAAAAAGAAAAAGAAAAGAAGAAAAAAAGGAACATATATATAATAATAATTGTAACATACCTGGCGGCGTCCTTGCATGGTGGTCCATCTCCCACTGTGCAGGAGGGCGCACTTGGTCTCCTGTCCGGGGTGTCTCTCTGGCTTCCCTCCATGCTGTCTGTTTGTGTCTGTTTCTGCTGCTTAAGGGCGGCGCCCGATCACTTCCTGCCTTTTGTACCTGCTGTGGGTCACACCCCTTGTGCGTCCTCAGCCTATTGCTGCCTGACACTTGGTATATAGCTCAGCAGCTCCCTTCTATCCCGGCCTGAGCATAGTGTTTTCCTTCAGTGTGTGCTTGCACTCTGAAGGTGCCAGGTCCCGTCTTTGTTTCCTTGTCTGCCTTTCCTGGAGGCTGTATTTCCAGGCCTGTCTGAACTTAGTCCTGTATGTCTCCTGCTTTGCGGTATTAGTTCCCGTGTCTGAACTAAGTCCTGTATGTCTCCTGCTTTTTGTATCAGTTCCCGTGTCTGAACTGAGTCCTGTATGTCTCCTGCTTTTTGTATCAGTTCCCGTGTCTGAACTGAGTCCTGTATGTCTCCTGCTTTGCGGTATCAGCTCCCGTGTCTGAACTGTGTCCTGTATGTCTCCTGCTTTGCGGTATTAGTTCCCGTGTCTGAACTAAGTCCTGTATGTCTCCTGCTTTGCGGTATTAGTTCCCGTGTCTGAACTGAGTCCTTTCTGTGTTCTCTTGTCTGTCCTGTCTGAACACGCTCCTTGCCTGTTCGTTCCGCCTTCTAGTGGCCGATTTCCTAGACCCGCTCCTGTTTCTGGTCTGTCCTGTCTGAACACGCTCCTTGCCTGTTCGTTCCGCCTCTCTGGGGGCCGTATTCCCAGACCCGCTCCTGTATCCCGCTGCAGTGTCGGTCTCCTCCGTACACTCAGTTCCAGTCTGAACACTCTCCTGTCCTTTACCTGTTTTGCCCCTATGTCCGTTCCCTTCCTTTTTCTGCAGAGTCTGAACTCGTACCTAACTCCTGCTTGTTTTCTCTGCAAGTACTGTGTGAGTATCTGGCTCTGTCTTTCCCTTCCTGTCTGTTCCGTGTGAACAGAGCCCTGTCCTCCCTGCTCAGCCTTGTCTGCACTCTAGCTGTGCTTGCCTTTACCCCCCTGCCTGCATACCCGCCTGCCTGCATACCAGTCGTGCCTGCCTATACCCACCAGTCTGTGTGCCAGCCTACCAGCCTGTTCCTGTATTCCCCTGTGTGGGTCAACAGCCGTGTCCGGGGTCTGTCCTGGAGTAGCACCTGGTCCCTCTGCTCGGTTCCTCCTTGGTGCACTGGCGTCGTATGCCGTCGTGCGACCCTGGTCGGATCGGGTGAATACTTAGTCACGCCCCTCCAGGCATTCACTCTCCGGCACGGTCCAGTGGAATCACTACCAATCACACGCACACGCCGCTTAGCCCGGGCGTGTGCATAACAGCATGCTCAGGCCATGGTTCCCGTTGAGCCCCACGGCCTTCGCTCTTTGAGAAGTTTTTCCAGCGAATACATGCATTAAAATAAAATAAATAAATTTTTTTCCCCCTTTAGCTGAGTTCCAGGCGAGTTACGCACCCGTCCAGATGGATCTATCAGCCCTCGTTCCTGCGGATCCGCCACGTTACTATGGGGATCCAAGACAGTGTCGTGCATTTGTGGAGCAATGCATGCTACACTTTAAGGCCTACCCTCTCTATTTTCCTTCCGATTGGGCTAAAGTGGCCTTTATGATTGACTACCTAGCGGGTGATGCCTTGAAATGGGTCACCCCCCTATGGGAAGCATGGGATCCTGTCATCCTTGACCTAATGGCCTTCCTGGTGGCCTTTCTAATGGTCTTCGATGATCCTAACCCGGAGGCTCCTGCTGAAGCTTCACCTCCCAATATCCCGGAGCAGCCCCGATGGGTAATGTGTGTGGGTAGCGCAATAGTCCTTCAGCCCAATGAGACTACTGCCCACCCAGAATCCTCACAGGGTGACTACGCTTTCCGGAATACTTCTCTCAACCTCAAGAGGCAGTCCAGACGTGCTAGACGTAGAGGCAAGCCGTCACGCCAGGGTCTGTCCTCCCTGAGACCTCCTGACCCCAACCTTGAAGTCCCTACTGAAGCTTCATCTCCCTGTATCCCGGAGAAACCCCAATGGGTAATGTGCGTGGGTAGTGCACCAGTTCTCCTGCCCGAAGAGACTTCTGCCCATCCAGACTCCACACAGGAGAACTTCCTGCACCCGGCATCAGATGCTTCTCTCTCTTTAACCGGTGTGCATGTCCAAGGATGCTCCAAAGCTGTGGTTACCTCTGAGTCTGTGCACCTCTACTACCTGGCGGAGGATCCCCTGTTGCCTCCTGAATCCTCCGGGATACCACTCGATGACAAATGGAGAGAGACTTCTCTACACCCGGTACTCAATACTTTGTCCGCTTCGTCCTGTGAGCCTGACAATGGGTACCCCAAAGTGGTAGTTACCTCCGAGTCTCTACACCCCTCCGACCAGGCGGAGGATCTCCAGTTGTCTCCTGAACCCTTCGGGGTGCTACCTGGTAACGAAAGGACAGAGACTCTCCTATACTCTGTACCTGATACCTCGCTCGCTTCGTCCAGTGAGTCCAACCTAGTGTACTCCGAAGCAGAAGTTACTCCCGAGTCTCTACACCCCTCCGACCAGGCGGAGGACCTCCAGTTGTGTTCAGAACCCTTCGGGGTGCCACCTGGTGGTGAATGGACAGAGACTTTCCTATACTCGGTACCCGATACCTCGCCTGCTTCCTCCAGTGAGTCCGACCTAGTGTACTCTGAAGCAGTTGTTTTCTCTGAGCCTCTGCACTCTTCTGACCCGGCGGAGGACCTCCAGTTGTTTCCTGAATCCTCCGGGGTACCACCAGATAACAAAGAGACAGTGACTTTTCCTCATTATGTACCTGATAACCCGTCTATTTTTTCCTGTGAGCTTGACAAGATGTACCTCGAAGCAGAGATTACCCTCAAGTCTCTGTCCCCCTCCAACCCAGTGAACGACTGGTCCTCGAATTCCCTGCGGAAGATTCTGGCAGGCCTGAAGAAGAGGGGGCGTAAGGGGGGAGGTACTGTAACATACCTGGCGGCGTCCTTGCATGGTGGTCCATCTCCCACTGTGCAGGAGGGCGCACTTGGTCTCCTGTCCGGGGTGTCTCTCTGGCTTCCCTCCATGCTGTCTGTTTGTGTCTGTTTCTGCTGCTTAAGGGCGGCGCCCGATCACTTCCTGCCTTTTGTACCTGCTGTGGGTCACACCCCTTGTGCGTCCTCAGCCTATTGCTGCCTGACACTTGGTATATAGCTCAGCAGCTCCCTTCTATCCCGGCCTGAGCATAGTGTTTTCCTTCAGTGTGTGCTTGCACTCTGAAGGTGCCAGGTCCCGTCTTTGTTTCCTTGTCTGCCTTTCCTGGAGGCTGTATTTCCAGGCCTGTCTGAACTTAGTCCTGTATGTCTCCTGCTTTGCGGTATTAGTTCCCGTGTCTGAACTAAGTCCTGTATGTCTCCTGCTTTTTGTATCAGTTCCCGTGTCTGAACTGAGTCCTGTATGTCTCCTGCTTTTTGTATCAGTTCCCGTGTCTGAACTGAGTCCTGTATGTCTCCTGCTTTGCGGTATCAGCTCCCGTGTCTGAACTGTGTCCTGTATGTCTCCTGCTTTGCGGTATTAGTTCCCGTGTCTGAACTAAGTCCTGTATGTCTCCTGCTTTGCGGTATTAGTTCCCGTGTCTGAACTGAGTCCTTTCTGTGTTCTCTTGTCTGTCCTGTCTGAACACGCTCCTTGCCTGTTCGTTCCGCCTTCTAGTGGCCGATTTCCTAGACCCGCTCCTGTTTCTGGTCTGTCCTGTCTGAACACGCTCCTTGCCTGTTCGTTCCGCCTCTCTGGGGGCCGTATTCCCAGACCCGCTCCTGTATCCCGCTGCAGTGTCGGTCTCCTCCGTACACTCAGTTCCAGTCTGAACACTCTCCTGTCCTTTACCTGTTTTGCCCCTATGTCCGTTCCCTTCCTTTTTCTGCAGAGTCTGAACTCGTACCTAACTCCTGCTTGTTTTCTCTGCAAGTACTGTGTGAGTATCTGGCTCTGTCTTTCCCTTCCTGTCTGTTCCGTGTGAACAGAGCCCTGTCCTCCCTGCTCAGCCTTGTCTGCACTCTAGCTGTGCTTGCCTTTACCCCCCTCCCTGCATACCCGCCTGCCTGCATACCAGTCGTGCCTGCCTATACCCACCAGTCTGTGTGCCAGCCTACCAGCCTGTTCCTGTATTCCCCTGTGTGGGTCAACAGCCGTGTCCGGGGTCTGTCCTGGAGTAGCACCTGGTCCCTCTGCTCGGTTCCTCCTTGGTGCACTGGCGTCGTATGCCGTCGTGCGACCCTGGTCGGATCGGGTGAATACTTAGTCACGCCCCTCCAGGCATTCACTCTCCGGCACGGTCCAGTGGAATCACTACCAATCACACGCACACGCCGCTTAGCCCGGGCGTGTGCATAACAATAATCTATAAATGATCACTCATAATGATACATCAAATCATATCTGATGTTTAAACCCGCTGGTACACGTGTATTTAAAGTATAAAGCCACCAACTTTCTCTATTAAGGAGCTTTCTCCTATAATCATCCACCAAATTTCCACCAATCGCCATGGCCCACGGATGGGCCACCACAGTCAGTGAATCCTTCCTTATTTAATATAGAGTCTACCAATACTTTGGGCGTATTAGCCCAGCTGCGAAGCAAGCTGCACCGCCTGTGTATCTAATGAGAATTTTAAACTGCATCTAGCCTAGGCAGACTGTGGGGACCCCCAACCAAACCCAGACGCTCTGCATCTAACCCAGCCAATCATTTAATAGTATTGCTAGTAGCAGAGTTGCATGGGCTCTAAACATTGCATAGCCTGTGCATTTTTTCAGATCGCTTAGGATTACCCAACTCGTGTTATCTGTAACATTTGTCACCAAAAGCTAAGTAGAGGCCAAAAAATCCATAGTTTGAGTACTTCATGCATGAACCGTCACATGGATATGAAGCATAAGTTGCAGTGCGAAGCTCACTGTGCTACAATGTGGCCTAGCGGGCCGGGACATCCACCATCTGCCCCACCTGTGTCATCCTGGGGAGACTAAAAGCTACTGCTTTTTAAGAGAATAATATATGGCGTGCCAGGAGACTCTATGGAATGCTTTCTCAGCATCCAACGAGAGTATCTAATTACTAATTTTTAACTGCATCTAGCCCAGGCAATACTTTGGGCCTAGTAGCAGTGTCTGCTAGTCAGCGGAGTAGCCACAGCCTGTAGATCTAATTACAAATTTTTAACTGCATCTAGCCCAGGAAATACTTTGGACCTATTAGCAGTGTCTGCTAGTCAGCGGATTATCCCACCTGTTAAGCAAGCTACACCACCTGTAGTTTGGACACTTAATTTTTTCAAAGGAAATGCTTCAGGCCCCCGGGTAACTCAGTGAAGAGCATCAGGGAGGCACCCCTAGGCACAGGGGCTGGGACTGGTGGTAGGACACCTTGCGGTGGACCGCCAAGCTTGATCCTTATAAAGTCTTTTTAACTGCAGCAGCTTTAGTGGACGCTACTGGAGCTGGAATTCCCGTGGCTGCTGGCATCAGACTTGCCCTCCAATAGATCCTTGTAAAAGGATTTAAAGTGTACACATTCAAATTAGAGAGACAATTTAAATTAAAAAGATTAGACCTGCCTCCACCGCAGGGGGGCTCGCTCGACCCACCAGCAGACAGGCACCAGTATTGGGAGAGGGGGGCTGGCAGTCAGGGTCCACTGCAGCTCTGGCAAAAACCCGGCGACACGGAGGTCGCACGGGCAGGAACGGACTGGCCGTGTCAGCTTCGCACTTTTTTCGTTTTAGAAGGGCATGACATGCCTATATCTGTGTCTCCCCCTCTTTTTACTTCTCCACCACTTTTCTATTCGCATGACTATATGTACTTGTCACTTTTCCATGTGTTAGTTGTGTCTTCTGAGCAGTTTGTCAGCTTTTGGACACCTTTGAAGGTGTTTTCTATGTGTTTCTGTGTGTTTGTGTTTGCCTGCCATTGGTTTTAGCGGTGTTCGAAGGTGTTCGACGAACAGTTCAACGAACAGTTCAACGAACATACGGGTGTTCGACGAACCGAACTCGAACACTACGGGGGTGGCTCAACTCTACTGAAGAGCCACCATGACTTGAGGTCAGAGGCAGAGTTGTGGTTGAGGATGCAGTTGTTAACATGCTTCCAGTACTCTGTCTCTGTCCAGGAAGGCGCAACCTAACCTCGTCGTCACTAGCATCCTCCTCCACCTCCTCTGCTGACCTCATCGACTGGCTGACTGTGGGTTGACAGTAAGTAGGATCTCCAAACTCGTCATCATCACCCTATGTATTCTCACACCCGTTGTCCTCAGAGCCAACCTCTTCCTGCCCTGACCGAAAAGTTAAGTTGTCGCACCAATCAGGTATCTGAGTCTTATCATCGTCTTCCTCATTGTCTCCACCAACAAGAGTTTGGGAACGAGGGTCTACATTATGCTCAGAACCTTCTTCATCTGGGCCTGGATCTGACTCATAAACATTCTGGGAATCAGTGCAGATCATTTCCTCATCTGGATTCACAGAAGCTCTGGAGCAGACCTCTGATTCCCAGGCTATAGTATGAGTAAACAGTTCTGCAGACTCAACCATCTATGTTACCCCCTACTCAGATGGGCAGCTGGAGACTTGGGAGCTGTGAGGAAGCAAGTACGATTGGGGTGACACCTCTGAGGACTGGAGTATTTGTGATGTTGAAGTTGAGGTGGAGGAGAGCCCACTTGAAGGAGCACTTGGTATCCGTTGAAGCACCTGCTGTTTTTGTGCCTCATCTGGAATTTGTAGCGATGGGCGTGTCTGTAAGAAAGGGATCATATCACATTGTCCACGAAAAGAAGTAGACATCTTAGTTTGGCTGGAAGATGGTCTTTCTTCTGCAGATTTTACTGTTGCTTTACCACCTACTCCACGGACACAACTTTTTTTCCCTTTCCAACATACCTATTCCCCTTTCCACCAGCAGCAGGCCTTTTGCCACTCATTTTGGTGGTTAACTAATTGACAACTCGGTAGTTGTTTGCACAAAAAAATGATGGATGGAAACCGAGCAGAGCTGAGTGGCCAAACTGTGGTACTAGCCCAAAAGGATGGGCTGGGTTAGATGCAGTAAAACTATATTATTAGATACACAGGCGGCGTAGCTTGCTTCACAGCTTGGCTACTCCGCTGACTATGAGACACTGCTACTAGGCCCAAAAAGATTTCCTGGGTTAGATGCAGTAAAAAATTAGAATTAGAATCATGCATGAAATGATCTCGATGGTCCAGATGGATGGAGTGGAGGATGGCTGGTTGATGGATACCCCATGCAAACACGGCTACGGCGCTAACAAGGAGGAGGTGGAGTAATGTTTTGGGCTGGAATCATGGGGAGAGAGATTGTCGGCCCTTTTAGGATCCCTGAAGGGGTAAAGATGAACTCCATAATGTATGTTGAGTTACTGAAACAGCACTTCCTTCCATGGTTCAAGAAGAAGAACCGTGCATTCCGCAGCAAGATCATTTTCATGCATGATAATGCCCTGTCTCATGCTACACATAACACATCTGCATCTCTGGCTGCTATGGGCATAAAAGGGGACAAACTTATGGTGTGGCACCCATGCTCCCCTGACCTCAACCCCATTGAGAACCTCTGGAGCATCATCAAAAGGAGTGTCTATGATGGCGGGAGGCAGTTCACATCTAAGCAACAGCTCTGGGAGGGTATTCTGTCCTCATGGAAAACAATTGAAGCAGAAACCATCCAAAACCTGACAAATTCAATGGACGAGAGAGTTCAGAAGCTCCTTTCGAACAAGCGGTCCTATGTGCAAATGTAACATCACCTAGAATAAAGTTTTGAGTTGAAAACTTTTTGATTTCAGTTTGTAATAACCTGCTAATGCTTATAATTTCAAAAATGAACATTTTTTTGTTCTTTATTAAAATGAAAAGGTTGAAAACTCTGCTGTGCATAATAATTTGGAACATGCATTTTGAGTGAAGTTTGAGTTTTTTATTTTTTTAAAAATATACAGTAATCATAGGCAGTTTGTACCAAAACCTTTCAATTGTACCCTAATAGTTATTTGACTGGAAAATTACAATGACTGCAATTCATATAGGTAATTTGGGAAAATCTGAGAAAATATTATTTGCATAATAATTTGGAACACAGTGTATAATGGTTGCAGTTTTTAAAATATCACTTTTGACGAGTTACCAATATATAGGTCACACAAAGTCCATTTAAATCTGAATAGGTCCCTAAAGAAAAAGGTATTATAAATTTCTTTAAAAAAATGAAAAATTGGGGTTAAACTTTTATCCCTTCTAACATCCTAACAAAAAAATTACATTTAAAAAATTGATGTAGATGTAAAGTATAGAGATGAGGGAATGTTTCAATATTTGGTTCTGATTACGATTGTCAAATCAGCAATATTCGCCAATTTATTTGTGGAATATTTGCCAAACATTGCTGAATGCCATAGGATTCAATGGGGGCAAAAACAAACGCATATACAACACCTTCAAATGGGTCCAAAAGCTGCCAAAACACATCAAATTATGGGTAGTATCTAGTAATGAGCAAGCCTGCTCGCCACTACTCGGTAACCGCCCGAGCATCACTGTGCTCGACATGCTCGGCACTCGGCGAGTATTTCAAGGTTGCTCGAGAGGAAGCTCAGATCCCCGCCCTGCTTGTTTGGCACTCTTTAGAGAGCCAATGAACATGCAAGGATTGTCTGCCACTCACTGTAATGCCATAGCCAGGTTGGTTGTGGTATTACAGTGATTGGCTGGCCGCATAGCATCATCCAGTCTATATAAGGCCTAGTGCCCCTATGCTCGCCACAGTCTAACCTGGAAACAGGCAGAATAGGGGGGCTGCTGCTCAGTCAGCGAGAGATTTCCTTGTTTAATAGTTAGTATAGGTATACCACAGCATATCTATATATGTATCTGAACTAACAGTCCTTCTGAGGACTAGTGGTGATAACAGGAGTTAGGCAGGCAGGGTTTGTGGCTGTGTATACAGCACAAGAGGGTTCAATTTCATGTTCTGTCTGCTTCTGTTACAGATATTCGTAGACATAACCCCAGATATCAGGGGCCAGAGCAATTTTTTTTTATCTTAATCCTGATTATTTGCTTAAAAATCAATCCAGAGTACACCATTTTAGCGCTCCATTTGCTTGTTAGCACTGCAGAGTTCAGCCAGATCTTTTCCATCAGACATGATCCCATATTACAGTGATAAAAATCCAGCCATTTGTAGTAAACGTGTAAAATATTGTCCTTCATTTAGAGTTTTGCATCAGTGTGTCAGTGAAGCTATTCACACATGGTCACTGACAAGAATAGTAAACTACAGGGCCGCTATTTAAAACCGTGGGTGTCCGTCAGACGTATCACATACAACTGCAATTCAAATACAGGCATTTGTAGTGAACGTGGAAAACATTAAAATGGGCAAGGTGCGTGGCAAGGGACGGGGAAGTGGATGTGGACATGATGGTGATGGTGCATGCGGAGGCTGAGGCCGTGGGCAAACTGAAATTGTGCCACAACAATCACCCACATTTTGTCACTCGACCTTCTTGTTCCAATTGCTAAGGGACTGCAGCACACCACTATTGAACCCAGAGCAGTGTCAAAAGGTTGTTGGTTGGATAGCAGATAATATTTCCAGTCAGTTTGCCACCACCACCACCCTGTCTTCCACACGGTCAAGTCTCAGTAGCCGTGAGTATGGACCGCATATTCCTCACCCTGATCTTCCTTCCAACGCCACAACGAGATAGAGGAGCCAAATATACTGCATATACTGGTGGCAGTAAAGCAGAGAAGGGAGCAGCCAACATTTAAAATTTGTCCATAAAGGAAGGTCCTGAAAACCATAGTGGGTTAAAATAACAGGACTCTACTGACCGCTGCCTTCTCACATGCTCACCTGAAAAATATAAGAGAGGTCCTCAACCTCCAAGGGCGTAGCAGAAACGGTGGGGGTGTGTGAGGGGCACGCCTCGACGTGCGTTTTACCTGTCTTTGTCATGCGCCTCTTCACAAAGACAGGCGAAATTTGCATTGAGATGCGCCCCTACACCCCCCCTCCCCTTTCTGCGACACCCTTGGAGATTTAGGCCCTCTCTTACATTTTTCAGATGAGCATGTGGGACGGCAGCAGTCAGTAGGGTCCTGTTATTTTAACTCACTATGGTTTTCAGGACCTTCCTTTATGGACACATCTTAAATATTGGCTGCTCCCTTCTCTGGTTTACTGCCACCAATATATGAATTATATTTGGCTCCTCTATCTCTTTGTGGCATTGCAGTGTTTGGCACATTGCACTTTAAGCCCTATTCTATTTATTGTGGCCCACCTCTATGTGTCTTTAAATTGGTATTGGGATTTTTCCCAAATTTTGGCAGCCGTTGTACTCACTGCATACCCTATAACTGTATAGCAGAACCACTCCTTTCTATGGGAACATGTCTTTACTGAGGCTCACCTCTATGTGTTTTTAAATTGGTATTGGGTTTTTTCCCAAATTTAGGCAACCGTTGTACTCACTGCATATGCTATAACTGTATAGCAGAACCACTCCTTTTAATTGGAACATGTCATTACTGAGGCCGACCTCTATGTGTCTTTAAATTCATTTTGGGGTATTTCCCAAATTTAGGCAGCCCTTACTGAGGACCTCCTCTACGTCTCTTCAAAGGGATATTGGGGTGCATCCAATTTTTTTGCAGCCCCTGCAGTCACTGCATATGAAATAACAGTATAAGAGACCCACTCTTTAATAATTGGAACAACAAAGCATAGCCGGCTGATGGCTCTCTAACAATAGCGACGCCCAACTGCTGGCTTTTTAAGAATAGTAAGGGCCGCTTGATGGCACTATAAATATAGACTTTGTGACTTTCAGAGTCCCTCCTTCATAAATGAAACAGTATGTGTCTGATCATGTCTCACACACAACATGGCCAGATAAGGTAGTAAAATGTTAAAATGACAATTACTGGTGAATGTATTTTTCACCGTTGAAAGCAATGCAAAAGTGCAAAAACGCATCAAAAACGCTACATGTGAACATAGCCCAAGGTGTGGAGAAGCATTTTTGTTTTTGGTTATTTATTTTGCCTAATATAAAAGTCATTACCCTGGAAAGGATGTTCCTTAACATTTTTCTCAGGAAAATCCATTTTGATTTAGTTTTTGTATGTTTTATTGTGAGTCCGTAAAAGTGGTGTAATACAACATTGTTGACAGCAGTGACCTGGGAGTCAGAGATGCTTCCATGGGTCTTCCCTGTGCTGCTCCCATGTCATTTGAGCACTATTCCCATCGATTTTGGCAATTTTTAGGCCCTCTGCAGACCTCCGGTGGGGGACCGCTGGAAAAATGCTCGTGTTTCCCATAGACTTACATTGGGCTCATTGCTTGGATCGAGCACTCGAGCATTCCAATTTGCTCGACTAGAACAATGAGTACCAGAGCATTTTAGTGCTTGCTCATCACTTGTAGACATCTGGAAAGTGGCATAAATTGACCCAGAGTACTATAATTATTATTATTATTACAGCGACATTTATTCCGTTGCACTTTACATGTGAAAAGTGGTCACAGACTGGTACAAGAGGAGAGAGGACCTTACCCGTGAGGGCGCACAAGCAATCTACAAGGGATGGGTGAGGATACAGTAGGTCAGGGTACAGCTAGTCTTACAGAGTTATGCTGGAGCGAGGGTTACCACAGATTGTACACCTGTCAGAAGAAGTGGGTCCTTTTTAGCTTCCTTTTTAAAGTTTCCAGAGTAGGCGACAATCTGATATGTTGTTGTTCAGAGTTACACGGTAGAGGAGATGTACAGGACAAATCTGATGAGAGCATAAATGAAGGGAAGCTTCCAGGAGCTCACAACTGAACAGATTAACCCCTGCACCGATTAATATGGCAAAAGGCTTGCAATGAGTGCAGGAGTGGGAGGAATCAGACGCTGCAGTCTTCTGGCTACTCTCTATTATGGTAAATCTGTGACACCTTCCAAGCTTCAACACAATGTTCACAAGGTTGACCGCAGCGGTGGTTGGTCTCCTAGACAACGAGCTAACTCCTTTATGATGATAAAGGCCACCATCTCCTTTGCTTGCTGCTGGTACTTTTCTGTGGGAATGAGCTTGTCTCCAACCAGCCTGGAATATTTCCAGTGAATTAAGGCATACCATGGTATTAGCAGTGCACCCAGTACCAGAAGCAAAGCCATCCACAATTTCTTTCTCAAGAATTTTATTTGGTAGACTGAGAGGCTGCCCAGGCATTAGTTTCTCACAAGTAGCTGAAGATACTGAGTGGCAATTGGTGCAAGTTTCTCCAGCATGTTGGATATCAGATGGAGAACTGAGATGGCAGCATGGTGGCTCAGTGGTTATCACTGCAGCCTTGCAGCACTGGGGTCCTGACCTGGGTTCAAATCCCACCAAGGACAACATCAGCAAGTAGTTTGTATGTTCTCCCCATGTTTGTGTGTGTTTCCCCCAGATTTTCTGGTTTCCTTCAAATCCTCAGTAAAAAAGCATCTATACAGTGTTCAGAAACCTTCACACAGATTTTTCTAAGCCAGGGCTGCTTCTCAGCAGGGTTGGACGTGCCTGGCTTTTCATTCAGTTGAGTTCATAGCGTAAACCTTGCAGCTGCTATGGGACTCTTGAGCGGGGGAGAAAGGTGGGCCCTCATAATCAAATCTTCTAGTGTGTCCAATGTTCTTCAGTCTGACACAGCTTCTCAGTGACAGTTGTATTTCACCTCAGCCATATTTTTAGCTCGGTGAAAGGACTGGCATAGAGGGAAACCATATCTACTCCGGCTGTAGCAAAGCCACGGTTTAGGCTACTGAAGGTCATCCTCAAGCGAAACTCATACAGCTTTTCCACAAACTGAAAGAGGGATATCAAGACTTCCAATACAGCCAAGACTTCCCTGTCTTCACCAAGAGGATGACTGTCCATGTTCTCCTCCTCCTCCTCATTATCACCTAATCCGCATTGAGATGAGATGAGGCTGGGCTGTGTACCATCACCCTATATAGTTCCTTGCTCCACCTGCTATGCCTCCTCTTTAATTGTGAGCAGTGAGTGTTTCAGTAGACAGAGAAGCGGGATGGTGACACTAATTATGGCGTCATCGCCGCTCACCATCTTGGTGGAGTCCTCACAGTTTTGGAGGACAGCACAGATGTCAGATATTCATGCCCACTCATCAGCTCTTATGTGCGGAGGCTGACCTGAAATCCAATGGACGTGTTGAAGCTGGTACTCAACAACTGCCCTCTGCTGCTCGCAAAACCTTCCCAACATCTGCAACATGGATTTACATCGTGCGGTCACATAGGACACCAGTCAGTGAGTCGGAAACTGCAAACGCTGCTGAAGCACTGCCAGGGTGGCAGAAGCTGTAGGTGAGTTTCTGAAATGGGCACACACGTGGCATACTTCACAAGCAGGTCTGGCAGATCTGGGTAGGTTTTAACAAACCGCTGAACCACTAAGTTGAGCACATTTAGTGCTCGCTCATTGCTAATGTGTATCCTGTGTGGAGAACAGTATCAGCACCAAAGAATTAAAATATGAAATGTAGCCTGCTTTATATACCATGGTAATAAGAAAACCAATTTCGATCATATCATGTGTATTTCTATAACAACAATATCTGCACCAAAGAATTAATGTTACTAGAGTAGAATTAGTATAATGGGGACCGACAACTCTTCCACTACAGCCAACCCAGCAGATGGAAACCTAACCAGGAGTGTTCACAGTTCAAAAAATTATGGCCTGACACCCCCATTTCCGTGGCCAACAGATTGGAGATGTTGTAGTTCAACCTGTTAGCTTTGGCATGTGTAGGAGAAAACAATCTTTTACATGACCACAACTAAGGGGGACCGAGGGCTGACTGCTGTGTGAAGAGAGAGGGCGGAGTATGGTGAACAGGACAAACTGCTGGATGGTGAGTGAAATGCAGGTGGAGATGTTATGATGGATTAATAAAGTTGTGGTGTGCTCTTTCTGAGATCAGATAAAAACAGCAGACATATCCTCTTCCATTATAGCTGATGGGCTCTCACTCAGCCTGACTGGAGCAGGTAAAGAACCGGAGGTTCTGCGGTGGGACACCTGCGTGACAATACTTGGCACAGTAACAGAGGAGGAGGAAGAAGCAGCAGATGGGGGTGATGGGACGACTGATGGTTGTTGAGGCCCGCATTTTATCACTGTGAGATTGCTAGAGTAAAGTATGTTGATTGCGCATGTTGAGGTTCATGCATGTAGTAGTCAAATTATTGCCCTTTTTTCCTCTACTGAATTTTTCTTGCAAAGTTGCCAGATAACGTGAGTTGGCTCATCCTTTGCAGTGTCAAAAAATGCCCAGGTTAGAGAACCCTTGCCGCTCCTGTGAGTTGCAGACCCGCGACTGGTGCTGGTCACTGTTACGTTTGTGGCTAAGGATGTAGTGCTCGTCGTGGTTGCATCACCTCCTTGTCTTCCTCCACCTCCTCAGATGAGCTACTCAGCTGCGCACCTCTGGGTTCACACCCAGTGGGATCTCCAACTTCATCATCATCCAATGTGTTATCCCATTAATTGACCTGAGAGTCACCATCCTCCTCTTCTTGCCCTGACAGCTCAGTACAGTCAGCGTGACCGTAAGGTATCTGAGTCTCATCAGGATTACCTCCCCGGGGGTTAACTTAACGTCTGCTGACAAGAATCAGGAAGCTGCTCAGACCCTATTTTTTTTCCCCTGTATGGAGAACAATATTTGCATCAAAGAATTTTAAGCGGAGATGTAGCCTGCTTTATATACCAATTTTGCATTTATCATGTCTGTGTACCCCTGTGTGGAGAACAATATCTGCACCAAAAAATTTATTTCACTAGAGTATAACTATTGTAAAGGAGACCAAAACCTCTTCCACTACAGCCAACCCAATAGATGGAGACCCAATCAGGATTCTCCACATTTCCAAAAATTACTGGCAGACACCAGCAAAGTTGCATCAATTTCACTACAGTAGAAATAGTGTAATTAGGACCAACACCTCTTCCAGTACAGCCAACCCAGGAGATGGAGACCTAATCAAGAGTGTTCACATTTCCCTAAATTAGGGCCTAACACCACCAAAGTGGCATCAATTTTGTCAGAGTAGAAGCAGTTTAATGGAGACCAAAACATCTTCCACTACAGCCAATCCAATAGATGGAGACCCAGTCAGGGTTCTCAACATTTCCAAAAATTTGTGGCAGACACCAGCAAAGTGGCATCAATTTCAGTACAGTAGAAATTGTAGAATTAGGAATGACACCTCTTCCAGTACAGCCAACCTAATAGATGGAGACACAATCAGGAGAGTTCACATTTAAAAAAATGAGGGCCTAAAACCACCAAAGTGGCATCAATTTCACTAGAGGATAAGTAGTGTAATGGGGACTGACACCTCTTCCACTACAGCCAACGCAGCAGATGGAGACACAATCAGGACTGTTCACATTTTTAAAAAAATAGGGCTTAAAGCCTGCAAAGAGCAGGCACAGAAGCCACATCACAGACTGCAATTCCGCAAGATCAATGCAGCACACTAAAAACTACAACATTGCCTAGTCTGTACAGTCTGGGATTGGGGTGGAAAAGTCTTTGGAGATCGATGACTTGTTTATCTAGATGAAAGTTAGGCGGTCTACACTTTTTGGGACAGTCAGCTGCGCTTATCCGTCAGAACACCACCAGCAGTAGAGATGAGCGTTGTTCTACTCGAACTGTTCGCCAATCTCAAATTCGAGCTGTTTTGGGCGGTGTTCGAGCCGGTCGGCGAACACGAACAATTTGAGAAAAATTCGGCTGTTCGAGGTTATGTTCGATAACTGTTCGTGCACCAAAATCATAACTGGATTTTTTCTCAGTAATGATGAAAATTAATGTTAATACGCAGTTTGAGTGTGCAGCGGGGCGGGGGGAGGAGCAGGGGATGGATCTCTGCAGGAACAATGAAGATCTCCATTTTTTTTTCTCTTTCCCGCATTTGCAGTGGGGAGGTGCAATCTGTCAGCCTATCAGCAGCGCACACACGGAGCGAAGTGCTTTTTTTCACACAAGCAAGGGCATGTGTGATTGGCAGTGTATGTCACATGTCCTTGCCCTATAAGACCAAGCCATTTTCCCCGTCGCCACCATTTTCTCACTGCTGCAGCTGCGTGTTAGACGGCACCGCTGTTGCTGTGTGTGCTATACCTTGTTAATTTCAAGCCAATTTTCGCACAAATATACAGATAGCTTGGGAGTAGGGAATAGTTGTGATTGCAGTCCTTTTAAGGACTAGGTTACAGCATTTCCTACGACTTTTATCAGGGAGGTCTGTGCTCTTAAATAGATAGGTTGTGGGAGTAAAGACTAATTGTAATTGGAGTCCTTTTCAGGACTAGGTTACATGAGTTCCTATCAGTTTTTGCCAGGCAGGTCTGTGCCAGTTCTGTGCAAGTTTTTTTCACAGCATTTGGCTGAATCTAGCAAAGCTAATCCTTTTTGGCCTATTGCAGAGTGTGTTAGTCAGTGGAGTAGCCTATCTGTGTTGCAAGATATAACACCTGTGTATAGAATACCAATTTTTTTACTGCACCTAGTGAAGTAAAATCTTTTGGGCATAGCATCATTCTATTAGTCCATCTATACTGACCTCCATCAGGTTGCAAACTGAATATAATTTTTTTCTGCATCTAGCTCTGAAAAAATATTTGGGCTTCTAGCGGTGTGTGGGACTTGGTCTATTAGTCCATCTATACTGACCTCCATCAGGTTGCAAATTAAAAATAATTTTTTTCTGCATCTACCTCTGAAAAAATATTTGGGCTTCTAGCAGTGTGTGGGACTTGGTCTATTAGTCCATCTATACTGACCTACATCAGGTTGCAAATTAAAAATAATTTTTTTCTGCATCTAGCTCTGAAAAAATATTTGGGCTTCTAGCGGTGTGTGGGACTTGGTCTATTAGTCCATCTATACTGACCTCCATCAGGTTGCAAATTAAAAATAATTTTTTTCTGCATCTAGCTCTGAAAAAATATTTGGGCTTCTAGCGGTGTGTGGGACTTGGTCTATTAGTCCATCTATACTGACCTCCATCAGGTTGCAAATTAAAAATAATTTTTTTCTGCATCTAGCTCTGAAAAAATATTTGGGCTTCTAGCAGTGTGTGGGATTTGGTCTATTAGTCCATCTATACTGACCTCCATCAGGTTGCAAATTAAAAATAATTTTTTTCTGCATCTAGCTCTGAAAAAATATTTGGGCTTCTAGCAGTGTGTGGGACTTGGTCTATTAGTCCACCTATACTGACCTCCATCAGGTTGCAAATTAAAAATAATTTTTTTCTGCATCTAGCTCTGAAAAAATATTTGGGCTTCTAGCGGTGTGTGGGACTTGGTCTATTAGTCCATCTATACTGACCTCCATCAGGTTGCAAATTAAAAATAATTTTTTTCTGCATCTAGCTCTGAAAAAATATTTGGGTTTCTAGCAGTGTGTGGGACTTGGTCTATTAGTCCATCTATACTGACCTACATCAGGTTGCAAATTAAAAATAATTTTTTTCTGCATCTAGCTCTGAAAAAATATTTGGGCTTCTAGCGGTGTGTGGGACTTGGTCTATTAGTCCATCTATACTGACCTCCATCAGGTTGCAAATTAAAAATATTTTTTTTCTGCATCTAGCTCTGAAAAAATATTTGGGCTTCTAGCAGTGTGTGGGACTTGGTCTATTAGTCCATCTATACTGACCTACATCAGGTTGCAAATTAAAAATAATTTTTTTCTGCATCTAGCTCTGAAAAAATATTTGGGCTTCTAGCGGTGTGTGGGACTTGGTCTATTAGTCCATCTATACTGACCTCCATCAGGTTGCAAATTAAAAATAATTTTTTTCTGCATCTAACCCAGCCAATAGTTTTGGCCTAATACCACAGTTTGGCCACTCAGCTCTGCTCGGTTACCATCCATTGTTTTTTTGTGCAAACAACTCCAGAGTTGTGAATTAGTTAACCACCAAAATGAGTGGAAAAAGGCCTGCTGCTGGTGGAAAGGGGAATAGGCGTGTTGGGAAAGGGAAAAAAGGTTGTGTCCGTGGGGTAGGTGCAGAAGATAGACCATCTTCCAGCCAAACTAAAATGTCTACTTCTTTTAGCGGACAATGTGATAAGATCCCTTTCTTACGGCCACGCCAATCGCTACAAATTCCAGATGAGGCACAAAAACAGCAGGTGCTTCAACGGATATCAAGTGCTCCTTTAAGTGGGCTCTCCTCCACATCAACTTCAACATCACAAATACTCCAGTCCTCAAAGGTGTCACCCAAATCGCACTTGCTTCCTCACAGCTCCCAAATCTCCAGCTGCCCGTCTGAGTGTGAGGTAGAACAGATGGTTGAGTCTGCAGAGCTGTTTACTCATACTATAGCCTGGGAATCAGAGGTCGACTCCAGCGCTTCTGTGAATCCAGACGAGGAAATGATCTGCACTGATGCCCAGAATCTTTATGAGTCGGATCCAGGACCAGACGCAGAAGGTTCTGACCATAATGTAGACCCTCATTCCCAAACTGTAACTCCTGTTGGTGGAGACAATGAGGAAGACGATGATAAGACTCAAATACCTGATTGGAGCGACAACTTTAGTTTTTTGTCAGGGCAGGAACAGGTTGGCTCTGAGGACGACGGGTGTGATAACGCACAGGGTGATGATGATGAGGTCGGAGATCCCACTTACTGTCAACCCACAGTCAGCCAAGAGATGAGGTCAGCAGAGGAGGTGGAGGAAGATGCTAGTGACGACGAGGTCAGGTTGTGCCTTCCTGGACAGAGACGTAGTACTGGAAGCACGTCAACAACTGCATCCTCAAACACAACTCTGCCTCTCACCACAAGTCGTGGTGGCTCTTCAGGTCGCATGGGTGCTAAGCCTTGCATAGCCTGGGCATTTTTTCAGATCGATAAAGATGACCCAACTCGTGTTATCTGTAACATTTGTCAGCAAAAGCTAAGTAGAGGCCAAAAAATACATAGTTTGAGTACTTCATGCATGAACCGGCACATGGACATGAAGCATAAGTTGCAGTGGGAAGCTCAGTGTGCTACAATGCGGCCTAGCCGGCCGGGCCAATCACCGTCTGCCATATCTTGTGCATCCGCGGCCTCTTCATCCTCTGTGACTGGGGGGACAGCAGTCACACCTGTTTTGGGGCGCAGACCTGCCACCTCTTTACCCGCAACAGCCAGCGTGATTGGCAGGTCATCATTTTCTTTGGAGGTGGTAACACCAGCTGGTGTTGAGCGCTGTCCGACATCGATAGCACCACCTTTGGATCAAGGCAACCTAACATGTCCGCCTGCATCTTCCTCACAGACCGGCAGTTTGCCGGGGACACCCTTATCAACCCCGTCTAAGCACAATAGCCAGCCCTCGGTCCCTCAGATGTGGACAAGTAAAAGACCATTTCCTCCTAGCCATGAGAAAGCTAAGAGGTTGAATTTCACCATCTGCAAGCTCTTGGCTACAGAAATGCTGCCTTTCCGCCTGGTGGACACAGAGGATTTTCGAGACCTTATGTCCGTCGCAGTGCCCCAGTACCAGATGCCCAGTCGGCACTACTTCTCAAAGAAAGGTGTGCCTGCGCTCCACCAGCATGTCGCACACAACGTCACCGCTTCTTTGAGAAACTCTGTGTGTGACAGGGTGCATTTCACCACAGACACTTGGACGAGTAGGCATGGACAGGGGCGTTACATGTCGCTGACTGGGCACTGGGTAACTATGGTGACAGCAGGACAAGGGGCTGCTGTCCAAGTCTTGCCGTCCCCACGAGTTGTGCGTCAATCCTCTTTATGTCAAAGTTCCTCCACTGCCTCTGCCTCCTCAACCTCCTCTCGGTCTTCCACCTGCACCCAAAGCCTGTCTGGTCATGCCACAAGCTTTCTAACTGCGCAGAAGGGATCCTGCACACCTCCTTACTATGCTGGCAGTAGGGCTCAACGTCATCAGGCGGTTTTTACATTGAAATGTCTGGGAAATGTGAGTCACACAGCTGAGGAGTTGTGGTCAGCTCTGGAGAACCAATTTCATGAATGGTTGTCTCCACTGGACCTGAAACCAGGGAAGGCCGTGTGCGACAATGCTGCAAACCTGGGTGCGGCCCTTCGCCGGGGCAATGTCACACACGTGCCTTGTATGGCTCACGTGTTGAACCTGGTTGTCCAGCAATTTTTAGCCCACTATCCCAGACTAGATGGCCTTCTGCAGAGGGCACGGTCGCTGTGTGCTCACTTCCGCCGTTCGCATCCCGCAGCTCAGCGACTTACATCTCTACAGAAGTCGTTGGGCCTGCCACTTCACCGGCTAAAATGCGATGTGCCTACCCGGTGGAATTCAACTCTGCACATGTTGCAGCGACTGTGGCAGCACCGACAAGCCCTGGTGCAATACGTTCTGACGTATAGCCTGGGCCAACGAGATTCAGAGGTGGGGCAAATCACGCTGGAGGAGTGGTCTCAGATCAGGGACCTATGCACCCTTCTGCACAGTTTTGAAATGGCGACGAAGATGTTTAGTGCTGAAGATGCCATTATCAGCATGACTATTCCGGTGATTTACATGCTGGAGCACATGTTAAACAGAATTCGGAGTCAGGTGGTGGCACAAGAGGAGGTGAAGGAAGTAGAGGAGGAGGAGTTGTATGCGGAAGGGCTAACATCTGCAAGGTCCAGACGGTCGGCAGCACCAAGGCGGCAGGCATGTGAGGGTGGGGGAGATGGTTTTACCAGGGCGCATGGTAGCAGCCAAACTAGTGAGGAAGGTGCAGGAGCCCAGGAAGAAGTGGAGGACGAACTGATGGAAGACTCATCAGATGAGGGAGACCTTGATCACATTTCTGTTGTGCGAGGTTGGGGGGAGAGGACAGAGGAAGGAAGCATGATTGTTACCTCGCCACCAACACAACAGGGACTTGGTGCTCCTGGATGCGCAACACACATGAGTGCCTTCTTGCTGCACTACCTGCAACATGACCCTCGAATTGTGAGAATTAGAAATAATCCTGACTACTGGGTTGCCACACTGTTAGATCCCCGGTACAAAAGTAAATTTGCAGAAATTATTCCTGCCATAGAAAGGGATGCACGCATGCAGGAGTATCAGCAGAGACTGTTGCAGAATCTTACATGTGCTTTTCCACAAAATACCAGTGGTGCACGTAGTGAATCTCACAGTTCCAACTTGCCAACCGTGGGACCGTCAAGTGTTCAGCACTCAAACCGTAACAGAACCACAGTATCTGCTGGTAACATCAATTTTGCGGAATCATTTCACCACTTTTTTAGCCCATCCTTTGCAAGGCCACAGGAGACAAGAAGTCTGACACATAGTCAACGCCTAGAGACGATGGTACAGGAGTATCTCCAAGTAAACATTGAAGCCACGACTGTGTCACTGGACCCTTGCTCTTTTTGGGCTTCCAATCTGGATAAATGGCCGGAGCTAGCCACTTACGCCTTGGAGATCTTGTCATGCCCCGCAGCCAGCGTTCTGTCTGAACGTGTGTTCAGCGCTGCTGGTGGTGTGCTGACAGATAAGCGCACGCGGCTCTCCACTGATAATGTAGACAGACTCACGTTCATAAAGATGAACAAATCATGGATCCGAAACGACTTTTCTACCCCTGTGTCATCCTGGGGAGAGTAAAAGCTTGATGATTGGTTAAAATCACCCTACCAACCATTTTAAGCTTTCAAATTACTAATCATGTTTATCTGTATCTTGACTGGAAAATAATTTGGGCTTTGTAGCAGTGTGCAGCACTGATCCTATTAGGCCATCTATACTAAAGCTTCACCAGATTTAAAATTAAAAATAATTTTTAGCTGCATCTAGCCCGGAAAATAATTTTGGGGCTCCGAGATGCGCAAGGCACATAAGTGCCTTCTTGCTGCACTACCTGCAGCATGACCCTCATATTGTCAGAATTCGAAGTAATCATGACTACTGGGTTGCCACACTCTTAGATCCCCCAAACTTTTCGATCAACCTTTTCATTTTAATAAAGACCAAAAAAATGGTCATTTTTGAAATTATAAGCATTAGCAGGTTGTTAGAAACTGAAATCAAACAGTTTTCAACTCAAAACTTTATTCTAGGTGATGTTACATTTTCACATAGGACCCCTTGTTCGAAAGGAGCTTCTGAACTCTCTCGTCCATTGAATTTGTCAGGTTTTGGATGGTTTCTGCTTCAATTGTTTTGCATGAGGACAGAATACCCTCCCAGAGCTGTTGCTTAGATGTGAACTGCCTCCCGCCATCATAGACACTCCTTTTAATGATGCTCCAAAGGTTCTGAATGGGGTAGAGGTCAGGTGAGCATGGGGGTCACACCATAAGTTTGTCCCCTTTTATGCCCATATCAGCCAGAGATGCAGATGTTTTATGTGCAGCATGAGATGGTGCATTATCATGCAGAAAAATGATCTTGCTGTGAAATACACGGTTCTTCTTCTTGAACCATGGCAGGAAGTGCTGTTTGAGAAAATCCACATACATTATGGAGTTCATCTTTAGCGCCTTCAGGGATCCTAAAGGGGCCGACAATCTCTCTCCCCATGATTCCAGCCCAAAACATTACTCCACCTCCTCCTTGTTGGCGCTGTAGCCGTGTTTGCGTGGGGTGTCCATCAACCAGCCATCCTCCACTCCATCCATCTGGACCATCGAGCGCTGCACGGCACTCATCCGTGAACAAAACAGTTTTGAAATCAGTCTTCATGTAATGTTTGGCCCACTGGAGCCGTTTCTGCTTGTGTGAAGTGGATAGAGGAGGTCGACAGGATGGCGCATGCAAAGCTGCAAACCTCTGAAGGACCCTGCATCTTGTTGTTCGGGGGACGTTGGAGGCACAAGCAGCTTCAAAAACTTGTCTGCTGCTATGACAAGGCTTTTTTGCCGCTGCTCTTTCAACCTGACGTAATTGCCTGTAGGAAAGAGTCCTCAATTTGCCCTTATCAGCACGCACACGTGTGTACTGTGAATCAGCTACATACTTCTTGATTGCCAGGACACTTCATCCTGATCATCACACAATGTTGATTGTAGTCATGCCTTGACCTAAACACTCCACAATTTGTTGCTTCTCAGCAGCCGACACATCCTTTTTCTTTCCCATTTTGGCAGAAAATGTAGGCTGCTTAATAATGTGAGAGAGCCTTCTTAAGTAGTCTTGCCTTTCATTGGACACACCTGCCAAACTAATTAGCACAGGTGTCTGCAATTGCTTACAGTGATATAAAGAGCCCTGACACACATCACCATCAATGAGTTTAACTGACAAACAAACAAATTCTTCCCTTATCACTCCTAAACACTTTTTGTATAATAATTTGGAACGCAGTGTACATGTGCTTTTCCACAAAACACCAGTGGTTCACGTAGTGAATCTTACAGTTCTAACTTGGTCTGTATGGAGTTGTTCAATAAAGGGCCCAAAATTAAGATAACATAGATGGGAGAGGTCTCTATGAATAGGAATTCCTAAGTATTTGATACCCTGTGAGGGCCAGGCAAAGGGAAAGTTGGACTGGATGGAATCCTATATGGATTTGTGGAGGGAGACATCGAGGGCCTCAGACTTCGCTGCATTGATTTTAAAATTTGACCATGTAACAAAGTGATCTATTTCAGCCATAACAGCATGGATGGATATATGTGATTGAGTGATATATACTAGGACATCATCAGCAAATAGAGAGCACTTGTACTCGGTGCCTCCCACCTCAATCCACCTAATATTGGGGTTATGGCGAATTGATGAGAGCAGGTGCTCCGTCACTAGGATGTATAAGAGAGGGGACAGAGGACATCACTGCCTTGTCCCATTGGTGATTGTGAAAGGTGATGAAAATGTTCTGATGCACCCCCTGGGCCTTGGGACACCCGGAGCCGGACCCTTTTTGGTGGATGCTGGTGGTTGTAGTCTTCGTGGCGGCGACCCAGTTCTGTGGCTCAGGGCGGTCAAACCAGTGGCGGAACTATTTATGTGGTTTTCATGTTTAAATGTCCGACTACGCCACCCGTGGATTGCGGTCAGAGTGAACCGCCGTTACAGGGCAGACCACTGAGGCTGGTGTTGTGGGTGCAGCAGAGCGTAGCATAACTCCCCACGGGAGGAGTATAGCCTCAGGGCAGTGTATGCGGAGGATGGGGGTGATGGTGCTGGGCAGCAACAGTAACGACACGGAGTCAGTGATGCAGTTCAGGGCCGTTACTCACAGTTCTTATTATCCAGACCACGTCTGCAGGTAACGGCTGCCCACGTCGTACTGTGCTCACCAGGTGAGGGGCTCAGACAACTCCCAGATAACTTTGGAGCACTTCACAGGACCCCCTTTGTGTGTCCTTTGTCTGGCCTTTCTTACCAACACTTCTGTCCGGCTGCCTCGGGCCTCCTCTTGGTAAACTTGGCGCCAGTTTCCCTGACCCTATGTGGTGCCTTCCTAGCGGGTGTAGCGAGGGGCTGCGCCACATAAAATGTCAGAGCCTCCGGTTTCTAGCTGAGGGTCGTTTCCTGCCTCCACTAGTTCGGGGACCGGTCTCCCCCTTTGGCCTGACCCCTCCACGCAGGTGGATTCGGGCGTGCGGTGGCGACTCGCCCGTCCGCACCCCTGGGATCCCTTCATTCCTCGTTCCTGGAGCCTTCTCCGCTCCTCTTCCTTCCTTCTCCCTCTTCCAGGCCTGGGCCTCTGTTACTAGGCCCGCCTCCGGAGCAGAGCTCATGCAGAGCCCCTGCTCCCTGCCACTTCTGCTCAGACTTCTCTGCACTGAACTAAGATGGTGCCCACCTTTTATACTCCCTTCTCAATGCACCCAGGAACTGCTTCCTCCCTGCTCGTGCACTACAGGGTTCCCCTTCCTCAGTGTTCCCTCCCCCCACTCCAGCCAGGGACAGGGACTGTCGTGCCCATCTCAGGGGCATATTGGTCGCCCTGCCCCACGGCAATGTGGTGTAATGCATGCAGGTGTCGGGTCCTGATCCACACTCCATCCTTACCTGAGAGTGAGATATCACACCTCTGGGTGAGGTGCAATACGTCTTTAGCAACCGAGCCCTCAGGGTGCTACAGTTCCATTCATCTTCAGCCTAGGTGACGTATTGCGATACAGGGCCGTGATTTTGGCTATAAAAGGGTCCCCTAGACCCCTACCCCAAGCTTTTTAAGAGAATCATATATGGCGTGCCAGGAGACTCTATGGAATGCTTTCTCAGCATCCAACGAGAGTATCTAATTACAAATTTTTAACTGCATCTAGCCCAGGAAATACTTTGTGCCTAGTAGCAGTGTCTGCTAGTAAGCGGATTATCCCGGCTGTTAAGCAAGCTGCACCACCTGTAGTTTAGACACTTAATTTTTTCAAAGGAAATGCTTCGGGACCATGGGATACTTAGTGAAGAGCATCAGGAGGCACCCCAAGGCATAGGGGCTGGGACTGGCAGTAGGATGCCTTGCGGTGGACAGCCGAGCTCAATCCTTATAAAAGCTTTTTAACTGCAGCAGTTTTAGTGGACGCTACTGGAGCTGGAATTACCGCGGCTGCTGGCATGAGACTTGCCCTCCAATAGATCCTTGTAAATGGATTTAAAGTGTATTCATTCAAATTAGAGAGACAATTTAAATTAAAAAGCTTTGAGCTGCCTCCACCACAGGGGGGCTCGCTCGACCCACCAGCGGACAGGCACCAGTATTGGGAGAGGGGGGCTGGCCGTCAGGGTTCACCGCGGCTCTGGCACAAACCCGGCGACACGGAGGTGGCACGGGCAGGAGCGGACTGGCCGTGTCGGCTTCTCACTTTTTGGATTTTAGAAGGGCATGACATGCCTATATCTGTGTCTCCCCCTCCTTTTACTCCTCCACCTCTTTTATTTTCGCATGACTATATGTACTTGTCACTTTTCCATGTGTTAGTTATGTCTTCTGAGCAGTTTGTCAGCTTTTGGACACCTTTCAAGGTGTTTTCTATGTGTTTCTATGTGTTTTTGTTTGCCTGCCATTGGTTTTAACGGTGTTCGAAGGTGTTCGACGAACAGTTCGACGAACAGTTCGGCGAACACACGGGTGTTCGACGAACCGAACCGAACTCGAACACTACGGGGGTGGCTCAACACTAACCAGCAGCTCTGAAGATAAGTTCTGAGAGAACGCTGGCTGCCGGGCATGATAAAACCCCCAAGGCATGACAGACCATCCATTAATTTTTGAAGACCAAAATGTAAAAGGGTCCAAATTCTCCTTGATGGTATTCATATTTAGCTGTAGATACTCCTGCACCATCCTCTCCAATCGTTCACCACGTGTCAGACTTGTACTCTGTTGTGCTGATGCACGAGCTGCAAGGAAATTTGTGAAAGGACTCGCAGAAATTACTTCTGCCACTTACTCTGTTGCTGCTGCTAATGTTTTAGCATTGACGAACTGACATGCTAGAGGTTGAAAGACTACAGCTGCGATTCACATTGTGTGCCTCACTGCTATCTTGGCGAAAAGCTCTATTAAGGTTACTTAAAAGCTTGTTTAGATACTCCAGTATTAGAGGGTCCCTTTATAGGGTGGGAAGCATCTGGCAAAAATTACTCTTATAGCGTGGATCTAACAGAGTGGCAACCCAGCAGTCATCATTATTTTGAATCCTAACTATACGGGCATCATGTTGCAGATAGTGCAGCAAGAAGGCACTCATTTGTTGGGCTCTTCCAGGAGGTCCAAAAACAGGCTGTATTGATGGCTGCAAAACACTGATGCTTGTTTCTTCCGTTCCCTCCTGCCAACCACGTTCAACAGAGAGGGTATGATTATCCTCTTCATCTTCTAACTGTTGCTCACCCGACACCTCTTCCGTCTCCATTTGTTCTTCGGCTCTTGCACCTTCACTAACAGTTTGTCTGATATCACCAACCCCCATCGATCGCAGTAATCCACCGTCACTTGGCATCCACCTGTGTGACGACAGTCTGGGACTTTGAGACATTCTCACCCCTTCCGCATCCTCCTCTTCTTCTGGGACAACCACCTCCTGCAGCAGGCTATTCAAAGTCTGCTCCAGCATGTAGATGACCAGAATAGTGATGCTGAGAACGGCATCGTCAGAGGTAACGATTTTGCAGAAGGGTGCAGAGGTCCTTAATCTGTCCTCACTCCATAAACATGATATCACCCACGTCCGTACTGCATTGGCCCAGGCTAAACGACATGACATACTGCTAGAGGGCTCGTTGTTGCTGCTTCAGTCGCTTGAACATGTGCACAGTGGAATTCCACCGTGTCGGCACATAGCATATCAACCTGTTAACTGGCATGGACAAAGACCTCTGTATCGATGCATGTCGATGACATGAGGGGTGCGAATGGAGGAAGTGAGCACACAGCTTCTGTGCTTTCTGAAGCAGCTCACCCAGGCCGGAATAGTGGCGGGGAAATAGCTGTACCACCAGGTTGAGGACGTGAGCCATGCAATGCATGTGTGTGAGCTTGCCTCAGCCTAGGGCTGCAACCAGGTTCGCACCATTATCGCACATGGCCTTCCCTGGCTCCAGGTTCAGCAGACAGCCATTGCTCAAACTGAGCCTGGAGAGCTGTCCACAAATCTTCAGCTGTATGACTGCGATCTCCAAGTCATATTAATTTTAAGACTGCCTGATTGCGGTGAGTTTTGACTGTGCAGTACGGAGGTGGTGTGGATTCGCTCTGCCCTGTTTTCTCATTAAGGCAGAGGTTGAAGGTGGGGCCCTAGAGGAGGTGGAGGATGCAGAAGCAGTGGAGGAAGTGTGAAACACAGAGATTTGATCTGCAAGCCTTGGTGATTCCAAGATTTGTGGAGCAACCCCTTCCCCGCCTGTCCCCACAGTCGCTAGAGTCACCCAGTGCCCAGTCAGCGAGATGTAATGCCCTTGGCTATGCTTACTCCTCCAGGTGTCTGTGGTGAAATGCACCCTGGCAGACATAGATTTAGTCAAGGAATGGGTGATGTTTTCTGCCACATGCTGGTGTAGCTCAGGCACAGGTTTCTTAGAAAAGTAATGGCGACAGGGCAACTGGTACTGGCGGACTGTATCTGTATCTTCGGAAAGGCAGCATTTCCATGGCCAACAGATTGGAGATGGTGGAGTTCAACCTCTTAGCTTTCTCATGTGTAGGATGAAACAATCTTTTACGTGACCACAACTGCTGGACCGAGGGCTGGCTGCAGTGCTGAGAGAGGGCAGAGTATGGTGAAACGGATAAAATGGTGGACCATGAGTGAGGTGCAGGCACAGATGTTTCGGTGTATTGAGAAACATGAGGTGTGCTCGGTGAAACAAATACAGCAGGCATGTCTGCTTCTGTTACAGCTGACAGGCTCTCACTCAGCCTGACTGGAGCGTGTAGAGAACCGGAGGTTCTGCAGTGATAGACCTGCATAACAATAATTGGCACTGTAACAGAGGAGGAAGAAGGAGCAGTGGATGCGGTTGATGGGGCAGCTGATGGTTGTGGAGGTCAACTGGTCCGCATTTCAGCACAGTGAGATTCCCAGCGTAACTCATGTTGTGTGCGCATGTGAAGGTTCGTGCATGTAGTAGTCAAATTATTGCACCTTTCCCTATGCTGAGATTTTTCTTGCAAAGTGTGCAGATAATGTGAGTTGGCTCATCCTTTGCAGTGACTAAAAAGGCCCAGGCTAGGCAAGCTTTGTCGCCCCTGCAAGCTGCAGAACCACTGTCACAGTTGTGGCTAAGGATACAGTGCTCCTCAAGCTAGCATCACTCCTTGTCTGTGCCTTGCAGCGAAACATAACCTCCTCGTCTTCCTCCCCCACCTCCTCAGGTGAGCTACTAGGCTGCGTGACTCTGGGTTCACACCAAGTATGATCTTCAACCTCATCATCATCCAATGTGTTATCCCATTCCTCGCCCTCAGAGTCACCCTTCTCCTCTTGTTGACCTGACAGCACAGTACAGTCTACATGAGCCTCTGGTATCTGAGTCTCATCAGGATCACCTGCCTCCCCGGTGGTTAACTTTTGGTGACGAGGGTCAGTAACCTGCTTAAACCCTATTTCGTCCTGCCCCAAATCCAACCTAAAAATTTTTTTGACATCGGTGCAGATGCTTTCCTCCTCTTCTTGACTCTGTGAATGTTTGGAGTACACTTCTGATGCCCATGGAATAGAATGGGTGAACAGTTCTACACACTTGCCCATCTGTGCTTTGCTACAGTCAGTTGGGCAGTTGGACAGTTGTGACGAGGGGGGAAGCAAGGGAAATTGGGGTGCCACTGTAGCGCCCCGAGGGTTCGGCCGCTACAGGGGTATTGCGCCTCAGACCAGAGGTGTGATATTCCACTCCCGGGTAAGGATGGAGTATGGACCAGGGCTCAGTTAGCTGCATACAGCACACACACCCCATTTCCGAGGGACAGCTCAACGGTGCTCCCACTAGACAGAAGTGCAGGCACGACCAACTATGTCCCTGTCTGGAGTGGGGAGGGGGGTGGAACACCCAGTGCTGTAGGGGCAGATAGGGGTTGGTTCCTGAGCGTAGATAGGAGCCCATTGGTTGCTGGTCACCTGGGCTCATGGTCAGAGGGAGGTATTAAAGGTGGGCACCATCTTAGATCTAGGTTCTGTCCAGAGAGGAGAAGACAGGGAGTAGAGGCTCTGTAGGAGCTCTACTCCAGAAGGGCCTAGTGAGAGGCCAAGGAGGAGGTGAAGGGGAGCTGAGATTTTGGCTCATCTCAGCTCCAAGAGAACGGAACAGAAAGGAACAGGAAGGAACAGAAAAGGAGAAGAAGAGACAGAGAAACAGAAGGGCTCAGGAACAAGAAGGTGGAAGGGACCCTAAGAACCCACGAGAATCCAGGGTGAAGGGTCAGGCAGATTAAGGGTACCGGATCCCAAGTTGGTGGAGGAGAAACAACCCTCAGCCAAAGACCGGAGGCTGTGACCATTTATTGGTGCAGCACCTCATCAAACCTGCTAGGAAGGCACCATAAAGGACAGCGGGGAACGGGGCCCACGTTTACCTGCGCAGGTCCGCGGCGACCAGACAAAAGTGGGTTACTGGTGAGGCAGGCCAGAGAAAGGATTAAAGGGAGTCCTGTGCCATGCTCCTGAACTGCCTGGGAGTTGACCGAGCCCCTCAACTGGTGGACGCAGCACGGCTCGGGCGGTTACTGCTGACAGAAGTGACCCGGAACAAATGAACTGTGAGTAAAGACCCTGGACTGTAACTTGTTGTCCGTGTGCTCCTTCGCGCCTCCAGTACTATCAGTACTGAGACTCTCACTACCATCACTCCCACCATCCACTACACTGCCATGGGGCCGCACTCTTCCCGTGGGGAGTCACACCATCCCAGCTGCACACATCATCAGCCCCAGCGGACTGCCTTGCAGCGGCGGTTCCTAATAACCGCAATCCACGGGTGGCGTAGTCGGACATTATCATCAATAGAGCATAGCAGACTACCATTGGTCTGACCACCCTGAGCCGCGGGACCGGGCCGCCACTACTACTCCCAGCGTCTCTCTATCGCTCGGTTCCGCGTGCCCCACGGCCCAGGGGGCGAGTCACCACCTTTGTGAAATGTTCTGTGTGTGATGTTGAGGTGGAGGAAGAAGAGGAGAGGCCACTTGAAGCAGCGCTTGCCATCCACTGGAGCACCTGCTCTTTCTGGCCCTTATCAACAAGGCATATCGCTGTGCGGCTGCCAAAGAAAGGGAGTGCAGTAGCCCATCCAGTAGCAGAAGTTGTCAGCTGAATTCAGATAGGACATGACGGTGTTGGTTCACTACTTGCTTTCACTAACATTACCACCTACCCCACGTATACCTTGAACACCAAGCCTATTCCCCCTTCCACCACAACCTCTCTTTTTCCACTCATGTTGCTCAAATATTGTGGTAGGAGCACACTATTAGCAAAACAAAATTAGATTTTTTTCCTTTGCAACAGCTCTGCACACACCTGAATTTCAGCAGCACTAAATAAGGTAAGATATGGATTGCAGTATAATGTTACTAACAGAAGAAAGTATTTTTTAGTGTAAATGAGGCCTGTATAACATACAAGATATTGTCCAAACTATTTCAAACTGAGATGTCCCCTGCTGTATAATGTTAGGAACAGAATAAAGTATTTTTACTGTGGATGAGGCCAGTGTAACATACAAGATATTCCCCAAACTATTTCAAACTCAGATCTAGTCTGCTGTAATTACATCAGGAACAACAAAAAATAGATTTTTTTACTCTACATAAGCGCTGCATACAGCAGAATTTCACCGCCACTATATGACCAGGTGGCTTATAGCAGAGTGTAACATGTTTGAGAGAGAAAAAAAAAAATTTTTGGACTTTGGTTAGCAACAGAAAAAATCTATTTTTTTATTCTGAAGACAACTGAAGTTCAACGCCACTAAAGTAGTAGGTGGCTTTTAGCAGAGTGTATCACGTTTGTGACACAAAAAAAATCTTTTCTGGGCTATCAGGAGAAAAAAATATATATTTTTTACTGTGCATACAGCTGAATTTCACCCACAAAAAATGACAAAGTGGGCTACTATAGCTTTCACTATCACATAAGCAAATAAAAAAAAAAAGTTTTTTGTGCTCTGCACTCAGAAGGTCTGCAGAGTATACATACAGTGGAATTTCAACCCTACAAAATCAAAAGGTGGGCTACAAGGGCTTGCAGCAGCCAATTGCAGAAGCTCTTGAGTCTGGACAGTGTGGATGCTTGCTGCTCTCTGATTGGCTAGCCGCACTTTCCTCACTTAAAGTTACAGGGAAAAAAAAAAAAAGATTACAAGCGCACCATTGCTCTGACCTCTTCTGATCTCTCCCCAGCTCCTCCACTCATCTAACACATCCCCCCCGCTCTTCATACACATGCACTATGCTAGAAAAACTGTTAAAAACACTAGTAATTGCCCCGCAATCATGTTCCCACACTTATTCACCAAACGTTACAGATTTTCCTAAATTTACGTAAAACTGCTCGCCTTTCTGATCATGAATCCAAATGTGCCACATTCGTGCCGAATTGAACCCAGTACCATGTGCAAGGAGTGGTGCCGCACCACTCCCAGCACATTAACCTCCGAAATGCTGCGATTTAAGTCTATCGCAGCATTCCGGGAGCAAGGGGAGATAAGCTCTGCTTATTTACCTCCTCTCCGGGGTCCCGCGCTGTCCCTGTTGGGTCCCGGTGGTTGTCATGGTGATCCGATGTCATCATGACGACATCTGGGTCACCAAAATGCAGGAAGTTACTTTGGTCATGTGCAGTGCGTGACCAAAGTGACTTCTGCATGCAGCGCTGACAGGCTGTATATAGCATAGAGATGCTGCTGCATCTCTATGCTATATAAGCTATCAGGCTGCAAAAAGTGAAAGTCCTATAGTGGGACATAGTGTACAAGTAAAAAAGTGCCAGAAAATGAAAAAAATATATTTTTAAAAAATTGTAAAAATGTTAAAAAAAATAAAAAATAATCCCCGAAAAAATAAAAATATATTGTACCCATAAATATATATTATTATGGAAAAAAAAACAATAAAAGTACACATATTTAGTATCACCATGTCTGGAATGACCTGACCTATAAAAATACCCCACTAGTTAACCCCTTTAGTGAACATAGTAATAAATAAAAATAAAAACGAAGCAAAAAACGATGCTTTATCATCCTACAGCCAAACAAAAAATGGAATAAAACACGATAAAAAAGATGAATGTAAATAAAAATGGTACCGCTGAAAACATCATCTTGTCCCGCAAAAAAACAAGCTGCCATACAGCTCCATCAGCTGAAAAATAAAAAAGTTATAGCTCTCAGAATAAAGCAATACAAAAAAAAATATTTTTTCTATAAAATTGTTTTTATTGTGTAAAAGCGCCAAAACATAAAAAAATATATAAATATGGGCCACTGTAAACGTACTGACCAGAAGAGTAAAGCTGCCTTATCAATTTTACCACACGCATAACGGCATAAAAAAAAACAGAAAAACAATTCCTGAATTGTTGGTTTTTGTTTATTCTGCCTCCCAAAAATCGGAATAGAAAGTGATAAAAAAAGTCACGTGCCCGAAAATGGTATCAATAAAAACGTCAACTTGTCCCACAAAAAACAAGCTGTCACATGACTCTGTTGGCCGAAATATGGAAAAATTATAGCTCTCAAAATTTGGCAATGCAAAAACTAGTGTTTGCAAAAAAAAGGGTTTTTAGTGTGTGACAGCTGTCAATAATAAAAAGCCGATTTGAATCTGGTATCGCTGTAATTGCATTGATCTGAAGAATAAAGTCATCTAATTAGTGATTTAGTGATTAGCGAGCATGCTCGCTACTACTCGGTGCTCGCCCGAGCATCTCACTGCTCGAGATGCTCGGCGCTCGCCGACTATTTTCGGGTTGCTCGGGCGGGAACTCGGGTCCCCTCCCTGTATGTTTGGCACTCTTTAGAGAGCCAATGAGCATGCAGGGATTGCCTGCCATGCACTGTAATGCCATAGCCATGTTGAGTGTGAGCAATACAGTGAATGGCTGGCTGCACAGCGTCATCAGGTCTATATCAGACCTGGCGCCGCCATGCTTGTCACAGTCACTCCGGATCAGACAGTGTAGGGAGAGCAGCTGCTGCGTCAGGGAGAGATTTGCTTGTGTATTCGGTAGTGTAGGGAGAAAAACCGTACATTACACATATCCATCTTAACAAACAGTCCTTCTGAGGAATAATCCATCTGCAGAGATATCAGGCAGGCAGCGTATATAGGCAGGCAGTGTATATAGCAGACTGCAGTGCATATAGCACAAGAGGCTCCATTCGAATTCTGCCTTCTGCTGCTGTTAGATATTTATATACATAGGCCCAGGTCTCAGGGGCCAGGAATACTTTCTTTTGGATCTTAATCCTCATTATTTGCTTAAAAAGCAATCCAGAGAACACCGTTTTTCTGTGCCATTTGCTTGTTGGCACTGCAGAATACAGCCAGGTCCTTTTCATATTACAGCGCTAGAAATCCAGCTATTTAAAACTGTGTTTTCTATATCAAATGGATCACATATACGTTGTCAGAAAATACTGCCATTTTTGGCCTCCATTAAAAATTTCCTTTAATGTGTCAGTGAAGCAATTCACAGCAGTTTGCTGTTCAAACTACTTACCTACAGGCCAGGTATTTAAAACTCTGTTTTCTCCGTCACACGGATCACATATAAGTTTGCTCCAAACTAAGTAATTTGTAGTGAGCGTGGAAGATACTGTCCTCCATTTAAAATGCACAAGGCACGGGGCAAGGGACGGGGAACTGGATGTGATCATGCAGAGGCCGAGGCCAAGGCCATGGGCAAGCCGAAATTGTGCCACAACAAACACCCACATCTTCTCTCCTGACCTTCCTGTCCCAATTTCTAGGGGTCCGCAGTACACTACTATTGAACCCAGAGCAGTGTCAAAAGGTTGTTTGTTGGAAAGCGGATAATGCTTTCAGTCACTTAGCCACCACCACCACCCTGTCTTCCACACGGATCTTTCTTTAGTATAAAAAACAGCATCACCAATTTAACCTCAATGTAATCACATTGTTCAGCTCATGCACCTCCTCCTCCATCTCCGAAATGACCACATCAGTCACAAGCTGATAGCACTGCAGCACTACCTTGGCCAAGCGGCAACAGACTGTGCTGAAGATAACATGCTTAATGCTTAATTGACAAACCGCCCAGCGCTGCAGAGTTGTTGAAAGCTGTAACACAGCAGCCTGATCTGTGGCTCTGAACATACAGCCAGGTATGGTCGTGTGTTACAATGGGCGAAACCTGGTGACAGAGAAATGACAGCGGAGTAGATACGGTTTCCCTCTATGCAAGTATTTTCACCGAGCTAAATACAACTCTCAGCAAAAAAAGTTGTGGACTGGCTCCGTACCGTCCCTGGCCACATTCACCTGTCCACGTGTTTGTGGTTAGGTGGTCCTTCCAAGTAAGTGCACTGGGGAGGGCACGGGAAATGTTGTGGGATCCGTGCTTCTGGAAGACGGAGGCAACACTGGGAGAATCAATGGCAGCTTGGGACAGAGTATGGACACCCGGCCGCAGCCGGCATGAGGTTGTGAAAAGCTTCCACCTCCACGAGCTTAAAAGGCCATATTTCAAGTGCAAGCAGCTGCCCAGAAAAATGGCAGTTTAGTGTTGCGGCCTGTGAGTGGATGGTTGGCTGCATACTTGCACTTGCATTCCAAGTAACAGAAAACTAAGCAGATGGTGGCCTCTATCATCATCATGGCCTCACCTCGGCACTATGAACTCTCCTGAAGGAGAAGCCAGGGCCCGCCGGAGGAGTCTCCGGTTCTCTAGTGGGCCCTTCCAATCCTGCCGAGAAGCAGCCCTGGCTAAGAAAAGTGGCGGAAGGTTCCCGGACACTCTATAGCTGCTTTTTTAATGTGGATCCGCCATACTTATGCATGTTATTTCTTAAACCACATTACAGGTCATGCCATTGTCCAACTCTGTATTCAAGAAATTAAATGCACTGGGGAGGGCACGGGTGATGTTGTGGGACCCGTGTTTGTGGTAGGCGGAGGCGACACCGGGAGAAACAGTGGTGGCAGGAGACCGAGTATGGACACCCTGTCGCCGCTGGCATGAGGTTATGAAATGCTTCCGCCTCCACGAGCCTAAAAGGCCACATTTCAAGTGTAAGCAGCTGTCAAAAATTTGGCAATATAGTATTGCAGCCTGTTGGTGGGTGGGTGGCTGGCTGCATACTTGCGCTTGCATTCCAAGGAATGGGGTAGGGACAACTGAACGCTGCACTGGGACAAGGACGTGGACGGTGATTGTTGCAAGTCTGCAACGATAGGTGCATGGCGGGAGGCATCTTCACATGCGCCAAGGATCACTTATGATGGGCACACTTTTAGGCAGTGACCTGGGAGTCAGAAATGCTTCCAGAGGTCTTCCCCATGCTGTTCCCATGTCTTTTCAGCACTGTATGCATGTGTCTGATGATGTGTCACACACCACATGGCCAGATAAGATTGCAAAATGTTCAAATGACATTTCCCAGTGAATGCATTTGTCTTTGTTGAAAGCAATGCAAAAGTGCAAAAATGCATCAAAAACGCTACGTGTGAACATAGCCCAAGGTGTGGAGGAGTATTTTTGTTTTTGGTTATTTATTTTGCTTTTTTATACATTGCACATGTCATGGAAAGGATGTTCCTTAACATATTTCCCAGGAAAATCCATTTTGGTTTTGTTTTGATATGTTTTATTGTCGGTCCGTAAAAGTGGCGTAATAACTGTGACAACATTGTGAGAGCAGTGACCTGGGAGTCAGAAATGCTTCCAGGGGTATTCCCCATGCTAATCCCATGTCATTTGAGCACTGTTCCCATCAATTTGGGCAATTTTTAGGCCCTCTGCAGCCCGCCGGTTGGAGCCATCTGAAAAATGCTTGAGTTTCCCATAGACTTATATTGGGTTCGTTGCTCGGGTCGAGCACCTGAGTTTTCCAATTTGCTCGACCCGAGCAACGAGTACCCGAGCATTTTAGTGCTCACTCATCACTACATCTAATAACTTATACTGCATGAGGAAAGGCGTAAAAAATAAACTCTAGGGTTAGGGTTGTGGTAGGTTTAGGGTTGTGCTAGGGTTAGGATTAGGGTTGTGCTAGGGTTAGGGTTGTGCTAGGGTTAAGGTTGCGCTAGGGTTAGCATTGTGCTAGGCTTGTGCTCGGGTTAGGGTTGGGCTAGGGTTAGGGTTGTGCTAAGGTTAGGGTTGTGCTATGGTTAGGGTTGGGCTAGGGTTAGGGTTGGACTAGGGTTAGGGTTAGGCTAGGGTTAGGGTTAGGCTGAGATTAGGGTTAGGCTAGGGCTGTGCTCAGTTAAGGGTTGGGCTAGGGTTAGGGTTGTGCTATGGTTAGGGTTGGACTAGGGTTAGGGTTGGGCTAGGGTTAGGGTTGAGCTAGGGTTAGGGTTGGGCTAGGGTTAGGATTGCACTAGGGTTAGGGTTGTGCTAGGGTTAGGGTTGTGCTAGGGTTAGGGTTGTGCTAGGGTTAGGGTCGGTCTAGGGTTAGGGTTGGGCTAGGGTTGTGCTAGGGTTAGGGTTGGGCTACTCTTAGGGTTGTGCAAGGGTTAGGGCTGTGCAAGGGTTATGGTTAGGCTTGGGCTAGGTTTAGGGTTAGGCTAGGGTTAGGATTGGGAAAGGGTTGGGGTTGGGCTAGGGTTGGTTTTTTTTTCAAAAGTAAAAAAAAAAAAATGACAATGATATGGCGACTAGTGTTGAGTGCAAGTGCTCGCTACTTGGGTTTGCATCGTGTGCTCGGGTATGCACAGAGTATCATAGGTGCACGAGTGACATGTTCGAGTCTCCGTCCCATATGTTTTGCAGCTGTTATATAGCCAAATAAACCTTTTGGGGGGTTTCCACTGTTTATGCACATCAGGGGCTCTCCAAATGAGACATGGCATCCGCTCTCGATTCCAGCCAATTTTGTGTTCAAAAGTCACACAGTGCTCCTTCCCTTCTGAGCCCTTCAGAGTACCCAAACAGTGTATTTTCCCCACATATGGGATATCGGCGCACTCAGGAGAAATTGCACAACAGTTTTTGGGATCCATTTTCTCCTCCTACTGTTGTAAAAATAAAAAAATTGGGGCTAAAAGATAATTTTTGTTAGATTTTTTTTATTTTCACAGCTTTACGTTATAAATGTATGTGAAAGACCTGGGGGATCAGGGTGCTCACCACATGTCTAGATAAGTTCCCTGAGGGGTCTAGTTTCCAAAATGGTGTCACTTGTCGGGGGTTTCCACTGTTTAGGCCCATCAGGGGCTCCCCAAATGCGACATGGCGTCTGCTAATTATTCAAGCAAATTTTACATTCAAAAAGTCAAATGACGCCGTGCACCCAAACAGTGGTTTTCTCCCACATATGGGGTATTAGCTTACTCAGGAGAAATTGTACAACAATCTGCATGGTGCAATTTCTCCTGTTACCCTTATGAAAATGCAAAATTGGGGACTGAAAAACATTTTTGTAGAAAAAGTTAGATTTTTTTATTTTCACGGCTTCATGTTCTAAACTTCTGTGAAGCACCTGGGGGTTAAGGGTGCTCACCACAAATCTAGATAAGTTCCATGAGGGGTATAATTTCCAAAATGGTGTCACTTGTGGGGGTTTTCCACTGTTTAGGCACATCAGGGGCACATCCGCTAATTATTCAACCAAATTTTACATTCAAAAAGTCAAATGGCGCCCCTTCCCTTCCGAACCCTACTGTATGTCCAAGCAGTGATTTTCCCCCACATATGGGGTATAAGTTTACTCAGGAGAGATTGCACAACAAGTTGCATGGTGCAATTTATCCTGTTACCCTTATGAAAATACAAAACTGGGGGCTGAAAAACATTTTTGGGAGAAAAATGTGAAAATGTTATTTTCACGGCTCCATGTTATAAAATTCTGTGAAGCACCTGAGGGTTCAAGGTGCTCACCATACATCTAGATAAGTTCCCTGAGGGGTCTACTTTCCAAAATGGTGTCACTTGTGGGGGGTTTCCACTGTTTAGGCACATCAGGGGCTCTCCAAACGCAACATGGCGTCCGCTAATTGTTCAAGCAAATTTTACATTCAAAAAGTCAAATGGCGCCCCTTCCCTTCCGAGCCCTACTGTACACCCAAGCAGTTGTTTTCCCCCACATATGGGGTATCCGCTTACTCAGGAGAGATTGCCAACAAGTTGCATGGTGCAATTTTTCCTGTTACTTTTATGAAAATGCAAAAATGGGGGCTGAAAAACATTTTTGTGGGAAAAATATGAAAATGTTATTTTCATGGCTCCATGTTATAAACTTCTGTGAAGCACCTGAGGGTTTAAGGTACTCAGCATACATCTAGATAAGTTCTCTGAGGGGTCTAGTTTCCAAAATGTTGTCACTTGTGGGGGATTTCCACTGTTTAGGCACATCAGGGGCTCTCCAAACACAACATGGCGTCTGCTAATTATTCAGCAAATTTTACAATCAAAAAGTCAAATGGCGCTCCTTCCCTTCTGAACCCTGCTGTGCGCCCAAACAGTGTTTTTTCCCCACGTATGGGATATCTGCATGCTCAGGGGAAATTGAGCAACAAATTTTGGGGTCCATTTTTTCCTGTTACCCCTGCAAAAATAAAAAAATTGGGGTCTAAATTAACATTTTTGTGAAAAAAGTTAAATGTTCATTTTTTTCTTCCCTATTCCAAAAATTCCTGTGAAGCACAAGAAGGGTCAATAAACTTCTTGAATGTGGTTTTGAGCACCTTGAGGGGTGCAGTTTTTAGAATGGTGTCACTTTGGGGTATTTTCTGTCATAAAGGCCTCTCAAAGTCACTTTAAATGTGATGTGGCCCCTAAAAAATGGTTTTGTAAATTTTGTTGGAAAAATGAGAAATCGCTGATCAACTTTTAACCCTTATTACGCACAAATGAAAAAAAATTTTGGGCACAAAATTGTGCTGATGTAAAGTAGATATGTGGGAAATGTTATTTATTAACTATTTTGTGTAACATATCTCTCTGATTTAACGGAATAAAAATTCAAATTTTGAAAATTGTGAAATTTTCAAAATTTTTGCCAAATTTCCAATTTTTCACAAATAAACGCAAGTGATATCGAAGAAATTTTACCACTATCATGAATTACAATATGTCATGAAAAAACAGTCTCAGAATCAGTGGGATCCGTTGAAGCGTTTCAGAGTAATTACCTCATAAAATGACAGTGGTCAGAATTGTAAAAATTGGCCTGGTTATTAACGTGCAAACCACGCTGGGGGGTAAAGGGGTTAAAGATATAAAAATTAAAGTTTACTAATTTTTACAAAATTCCAATATTTTCACAAATAAACTCAAAAGATATTAAAATTTATACCACTAACAAAGTACAATGTGTCACGATAAAACAGTTTTGGAATTGCTGGAATATGATGAAGCATTCCAGAGTTATCACCCCATAAAGTAACACAGATCAGATTTCAAAAATTGGGCTTGGTCATTAAAGTCAAAATTGGCTCTGTCACTAATGGGTTAAAAAAGTCACCCCCGCCAATTATACCCTTGGTGGCTGCCTATTTCACCTACCCCAGGTCCTGGACCAGCCTGGTCACATGACAGATATTGTCTATAATGATATTAAATAAATCATTTATTTCTCTTTTGCAGCTGTATCTTGTATGTCTCTACACAGTCCCTCAAATGGACAAATGATCTGCTTTGACGTTTATGGAACATTCCAGTATAACTCTGAATGCAAATTTCACTGTGAAGATGGATATGAACTGACAGGAACAAGATCACTATCCTGCCAAAGCTCAGGAGAATGGTCGGAATCTATACCTATATGTAAAGGTAATATCTCTTAATAAAATATCAAATTGTATTAGATTTTCAGGTGATATAAAGGGTCTTTGAAGGATGAGGAATACAAACTATTCCCTTTATCCCAAGTTAATAGCTAGTAATAAGTGCTCACAGATGCTATGGAGGTGTGAGAACGCAGTGATCAAGAATTCCACAAAGAGTGAGAATTCAATATAGGATTGTCAAGGAATGCATCTGTAATAATATGAAGAGTCGACAGACCAATGCAGAAGACCAACCATACATTTCATAGAATATCCAGGAGGCTCTCAGAAAAAGGGGAACTGCTCCCAGACTAGTTGGCAAATCTCTATGGCACTGTCAATGCAGGGATGCATGGAAAAGGCTTTGAGAACCTTTTACCAAATTTTTATGTTGAACTGGACACAGAATATGGTAGTGGCTGCAGAGTGAAATAATGATTATTTTTTTTATTTCACCTCTTCCTTAAGGAAGTATTAGCAATGAAAGTATTGGGCCACTAATGAATTAAGTTTTGTGAAGTCCAAGTGAGTGTTATCAGGTAGTTTTTACTGAGTGTACATCTCCCTGAACGACGTTGACCAATTACATTGGAGAAAGAAGAACACGCCTCCACCATAGCTTACAGCAAATTTCTCAGTGTGTGAGATGTACAGATGGAGCGAATATGTTCGGAAAACGATCAACAATTTCAAATTCGGCTCAAATATGGCACATTCTGATTCGTGATCGGACACACGGGCACTTTTCTTAAAATCGGCAAAATTTGGTAAAAAGTTGATAAAAGTTCTGAAAATTATCATGTTGCCACTGAAGTATTTTTATCACTTTGTTTAGGATAGTGGCGGTGTTTGATGAGCAGGGGGGATGTGTTTTATTTGGGGAGTGGGTGGGTAAAGCTCAGAGGAGCGGCGGTCTTGTAATCTTTTTTTTTTCTTAACTTTATGTGTGCAAATTGCGGCTAGCCAATCCATCCACAATGACCAGACACAAGGGGTTGTGCCATTGGCTGCTGAAATCACATGTCCCTCTCTACATAAAGAGCAGACATGTTGTTTTAGCGCCATTTTTTCAGTGGAATAGCACAGAAAGGATACTCCTGACGCTGCTCCTGGATTCATTAGAGATATTAGCTAGTTAGCTAGGCGGTTGCTTCTAAGTCAGATAGTTTAGATAGCTAGTGTCTTGTGTGGCTGTGAAATCGACTTGCCAGCAGATTTTTTTTCTTGTGCGATTAGTGAGGTCTAGACAAAGACAGCAGGGCACATTTCATAGAAGTCTATTGTGCACTGCTTCTATTGTACTCCGTGCATGAGTACACCTTTAAAAACCTATTTTTTTCAGTTGTTAACGTGATGCAGCAAGCCATAATAATAATAATAATATCTCACCTTTTCATATAGTGTCAATGAAATTCAGCTGTATGCAGAGCTGTTGCAGAGTAAAAAAAACTATTTTTTTCAGTTAAAGTGATTCAGCATGCCATATCTCACCTTGTCATTTAGTGCCACTGAAATGTAGCTGTCTGACATGTAAAAAATACTTTTTTTCTGTTACTAACGTGATACAGCAGGGAAGATCTCAGTTTGAAAATGTTTGAAGCATATATTCTATGTTATACAGGCCTCATCTACAGTAAAAAAATACTTTCTTCTGTTACTATCTAGTGATGAGCGAGCACTAGAATGCTCGGGTGCTCGTTGCTCGGGTTGAGCAAATTGGAATGCTCGGGTTCTCGACCCGAGCAACGAGCCCAATGTAAGTCTATGAGAAACTGAAGCATTTTTCCGGTGGTCCATCCCCCCTGGAGGTCTGCAGGGGGATTAAAAATTGCCCTAATCGATGGTACCAGTGCTCAAATGGCATGGGAACAGCATGGGGAAGATCCCTGGAAGCATCTCTGACTCCCAGGTCACTGCTGTGAACAATGTTATCAGAGGTATTACGGCACTTTTACGGGCTCACAATAAAACATATAAAAACTAAACCAAAATGAATTTTCCTGGGGAAAACGTTTAGGAACATTCTTTCCAGGGTAAGGACTTGCATTTAAGGCAAAATAAATAACTCCACAATAAATGCTCCTCCTCACCTGGAGCTATGTTCACACGTAGCGTTTTTGATTAGTTTTTGTACTTTTGCATTGTTTTCAACAGTGATAAATAATCATTTTAACATTTTACTACCTTATCTGGCCATGTGGTGTGTGAGACATGATCAGACACATCCATACAGTGCTGAAAAGACATGGGAAGAGAATGGGGAAGACGCCTGGAAGCATCACTGACTCATAGGTCACTGCCTAAAACCATGGTCATCAGACGTGATCCTATATTACTGCGGTATTAATTAGAGAAGAGCGAATATGTTCGAAATCTGATCTCAAAAGTTAAATTCGTCATGAATGTGGCACATTCAGATTCCTGATCAGAAAGGTGAGCATTTTTGCTTAAATTCGGGAAAATCGGTAACGTTCAACGAATAAGTGAAGGAACGTGATTGCAGTGCAACTACAAGCATTTTTAACAGTTTGGCTAGTGATGCGCCCAGGGGATGGGGACGACTCGGTGCCCGGGCCTTTATCTGGTTTGGGGATGTTATGTGGTCGGCTCCCGGGCCCGTACCCTGGGGTCACTCTTGAGAAAGGGGATTGAAACTTGGATAAAAATAAAAATAAAATAAATAGTTCATGACCCCACCTGTGGTACCTGGTAAGGATTACCAGCGCTGCTTCAGACCTCCGGGGGGTGTTGGGACGGCAGCCGAGGTGTTTCTGCTCCCCACAGGTGGAGCGGGCCCCCGGGGCAGAGTGGTGTGAAAGGATGCAGGAGAGAGGGGACCCAGCTGGGTCAGAGGAAGAACAGACACACACACCGGGGCTAGTTTCAGTACCTTTACTGAAGATGGTAGGCAGGTATGGTCCAGGGTACTTGTAGGTGGTGTGCACTTCAGGACTTGCTCCCCAGTGAGCGGGTGTAAGGCCTCCTTTCTGTATCTTCCTGTCTCTCTCCCTGGAGCTTCTGACCTGCCTGGAACAGGGTCTAGCTTCCTTGATGTTTCTCTCACCCGTCTTGCTTGGCGGCGAGGGCTTTCCCACTGGTTACCACGATCCCTGGATGCTGGGGCCTTCGTGGTACCTAGTCCTCTGAATGTGCGGTATTCACGAGTGGACTGAGGGATATGACATCCTCCTCAGTATGCAGGATTCCCTACTGGGCATGGAGGTCCCAATAGGCTCGGGCCAGGAGCCCGGCTTGCATCAGGGGACAAACTCTCTGTGGTTCCTCTGTCCCTCATGGCTCTTTTCCTCTCCTTGTATTCTGGCCCACTCTAGGCTCTCACTGGCCAGACTAGCCCGCAGCTTGGGCCTAGCCTTGCTTTCAGCCACACAGACTTCAGCTTGTCTGGAACTGCAGCATCGTGTCACACTCACTGCTTCCCACTGACTGACTTCCTGAACTCCACTCGCAAGTATATATATACCTGACAGGGCTCCATCTAGTGGACTTGGGTGGAGGTGTCTGCATGTATTGAGGCCACTGGGGAGAATCCATCTGTGCAACACCCAGGAGTTCTGTGACAGCCTGCAGCCGCAGGGCGTCACACTAGCATAGTGCTTGTGTATGATGAGCGGGGCGACGTGTTAGATGAGTGGAGGGGCTGGGGAGAACTCAGAAGAGGTCAGAGAAGCGGAACACTTGTCTTTTTTTTTTTTTCTCGGAGAGAGTTTGATTTTACAACAGCCATATTCTTTAGGTCAGATGAAAGGACTGGCATACAGGGAAACCGTATGTACTAAGCTGTCATTTCTCCCCCACCAGGTTCCGGCCATTGTCATACGTGACCATGCCGGCCTGTATGTTCAGCGGTGAGAGCCACAGATCTGCCTGCTGTGTTACAGTTTTAAACAACTCTGCAGCAGTGTGCGGTTTGTCACCTAAGCATTAAGCATATTATCTTCAGCACAGCCTGTTGCCGCTTGGCCAAAGCAGTGCTGCAGTGCTTTCAGCTTGTGACTGATGTGGTCATTTCGGAGATGGAGGCCGAACAGGAGGAGAAGGAGGTGCAGGAGCTAAACAATGTTTACATTGAGGTTACATTAGCGAGTCTGGTTTTTATACTAAAAATAGACCCTACTGTGTTTTTGTTTATTTTATTTTATTTTTTTTAAGTCTCTTTAAATGTGTATTGGAGTGTGTCCTAATTTTTGGCAGCCCTTCAAATTGCTGCATATGCAATAACAGTATAGGAAACCCACTCCTTAATATTGAGAAAGACAAAAAAATTCAAATCTAATCTATTCCCTATCAATAATGTTGTTAGATGCATTTACAATAGGGACAGCTGCTGCTAGGTGGTATCATCAGCTCCACATGAGTGTTCATTTTGATCGCATAAATGTCTTCCACAGTCCATATCTTTTATTTTTAGTATTCCTTTGGCTTTATATACAAGTCATTACCCTGGAAAGAATGTTTCTTAACAATTTTTCCATTTTAGCTTGTTTTTTCTATGTTTTCTTTGTCAGTCCGTAAAAGTGGCGTAATACCCTGACAACATCGTTCACAGATATGCCATTTGTCAGCAACCAACTGTGAATAGGTTTTAACCCACAACTGCAATACTTTAAATGAAGTGTAATATTTGACACGCTCACAAAGATTGCTGGATTATTAGGACAGTCATATGGGTTAATGTCTGATGGCCACGGTTTCAGGCAGTCACCTAATAGTATGGTGTTTGTCAGTAACCAAGTGTCAATTGGTTCAACAAAACACAGCTGGCCGACTTTAAATGGAGTGGAATATTTGGCACTTTCCACAAAATTTTTGTATTATTGCGGAAGTCATATGAGATCACATCAGATGGCCACGGTTTCATGCAGTCACCTAATAGTATGTTATTTGTCAGCGACCAAGTGTCAGTTGGTTAAACAAAACACATCTGGCTGACTTTAAATTCAGTGGGATATTTGGCACGCTCCACAAAATTTCTGTATTATTACAGCAGTCATATAGGATCACATCTGATCATTGAAAAAAGTTTCTTTGCTTCCACAATACAGTCATGCGAATTAAATCAAAAATATCAGCCCTCAGCGGTCGGCTTTCCCTCTGCTAGTTATGGTTTATTTAATTCTTCATTTTATTTCATCTGTAAGAAATCCCATGCACACTGTGCTTGTTTTTTACGCTGCGTAAACTCACCCGCAGCATGTCAATGTCTGCAGCGGACACGCAACTCTTCGCTGCAGATTTTGATCGATTGAAATGTCATTATATGCACTGAATCCGCATTTACTGACAAAACAAGTGCGGCATTAGAACGCAGCATTTTGGATGCATTGAAAATACTCACCAATGGTCTGACAGTAATCCACGTGTTAGGGTATGTGCACACGATCTGGACATGCAGCGCTTTGGACGCAGTATACTTTATGCTGTTTCCAAAGTTGCTGCGTTCTATTGAACTCAGGTGAATCCACATGTGTTCTTTGAACCATGTGGATTCCCTGCATTCAATACCTTGCATTGATCAGATTTCTCTTGCGGAAACTAGTGAATCCGTAAGAGAAATTAACATGGTGTGGTCTTGAAAGACGCGCCACATGTCCGTATCCGAGAGTCAGCCGCAGGCACAAATAAACGCATAGTAAACATGGGATGTCTACAAATCCCATCCATTATGATGTAACATCTGGCCTCTGCGGGTTTGATGTTGCATAATGAGGCAGCGTCAAACCCGCAGTGGCTCTTGATCGTGTGTACATACCCTTAAAGCGATGTCCCATGTTTCTTTTTTAAAATATCTTTATCTAGCTCCAAAAACATTCATTACTTTACAAAAACGCATCCAAAAACCGCATGCAAAAATGCACCAAAACTCTGCAGCAAAGTGAATGAGAAACCTGAAATGTCATGCACATGCTGAGTATTTTTTGACTTGGTGCAGAAAATAATCATCAGCATGTCAATTCTATGTGCGTTTTTGCAGCATTTTTTACCTGCGTTTTTTTCAGTGCATTCAATTGGTGAAAAATGGAGGCAAAATGCACCACAAGGCAAAATAGAGAATAATCTTCAGCATGTCAATTCTCTGTGCATTGAATGCACTTAAAAAACGCATCAAAATTACGGCAAAACCACAGAAAATAACACACATCAAAATCAAGGTAAAATCGCGGCAAAAACACAATGTCTGAACATATCCCTATTCTGCAAAAAAACATGCAAAGCACAAAATCTGGAATCTCATAGATTTTGCTGGTACTGTAAAATGCAGCTACAAATGTGCATAAAAAAAGCATTAAAAAATGCAGAAAAAAAGCAATTCACTTTTGCTTCGTTTTATTTCTGCAGCAAATCCCGATGTCTTGTCAGGAAGGTTTGTTCAGGATTTTTCTTGCTTTTTTGCTGCGTTTTTAGTGTGTTTTTTTCATTATTCTTTTGTCTATGCATGTAATAGGAAAGACGATGATCCAGCTCCACAGGCTCCAATAGTAAAAACAAATGTCTTTTATTTAGAAATTTTTAAAAAAATATCCAGATGGCGATAATGTAACTCCAGCTGGTGTAAGAACAATACTAGAAGGGAAACACAGGGGCACCAAGGAAGGGTGCGCATCCCTCCTTGGTTCCCCTGTGTTTCCCTTCTAGTATTGTTCTTCCACCAGCTGGAGTTACATTATCGCCATCTGGATATTTTTTTAAAAAATTCTAAATAAAAGACATTTGTTTTTACTATTGGAGCCTGTGGAGCTGGATCATCATCTTTCCCAGTTACATGTCTACTGAGCGCAAGCAGCAGCGCTGATCATGGATCCCGGAGACACCCAGCTTGTTCGTGGAGGTGAGCTGTTTTTTTTCTTTGCCCTTTCCACTTTATGCATGTACTTAACGTTCAGTAAAAAAAAAATCTCATCAGGTTTTGGCACAAACAACGCTGAAAAAACTGACACCTGCGTTCTTGGTGCTTTTTTCTAGCTTATTTTTCACCACTCATTATTTCCAGTGGGTGAAAAACGCTGAAAAAACACTTATATTCTTGTACCGTGTTAGCCAGTAGATAGAAAAATATTTAGATTTGAGAGTCCTCAGTGGTTGATACCTTTTAATGGCTAACTGAAAAGATGGTAACAAATTGCAAACTTTCAAGACTACTCAGGTCTCTTCAAGAGACCTGAGCAGTCTCAAAAGCTTACAATTTGTTACCATCTTTGCAGTTAGCCATTAAAAGGTATCAACAACTGAGAACTCTCAAATAGAGATGAGGGGTGTTCGACTCGAACTGCTCGCCAATCTCAAATTCGAGCTGTTTTGGGCGGTGTTCGAGCCGTTCGGCGAACACGAACGATTTGAAAAAAATTTGACTGTTCGAGGTTATGTTCGATAACTGTTCGTGCACCAAAATCATAACTGGATTTTTTCTCAGTAATGCTGAAAATTAATGTTAATACGCAGTTTGAGTGTACAGCGGGGCGGGGGGAGGGGCAGGGGATGGATCTCTGCAGAAATAATGAAGATCTCCATTTTTTTTCTCTTTCCCGCATTTACAGTGGGGAAGTGCAATCTGTCAGCCTATCAGCAGCGCACACACGGAGCGAACTGCTTTTTTTCACACAAGCAAGGGAATGTGTCATTGGCAGTGTATGTCACATGTCCTTGCCCTATAAGACCCAGCCATTTTTCACGTAGCCACCATTTTCTCACTGCTGCAGCTGCGTGTTAGACGGCACCGCTGCTGCTGTGTGCGCTATACTTTGAGTGTTAATTTCAAGCCAATTTTCGCACAAATCTACAGATAGCTTGGGAGTAGGGAATAGTTGTGATTGCAGTCCTTTTGAGGACTAGGTTACATCATTTCCTACGACTTTTATCAGGCAGGTCTGTGCTCTTAAATAGATAGGTTGGGAGTAAAGACTAATTGTAATTGCAGTCCTTTTGAGGGCTAGGTTGCATCAGTTCCTATCACTTTTGTCAGGCAGGTCTGTGCTCTTAAATAGATAGGTTGGGAGTAGGAGCTAATTGTAATTTGCAGTCCTTTTGAGGGCTAGGTTACATGAGTTCCTATCACTTTTTGCCAGGCAGGTCTGTGCCAGTGCTGTGCAAGTTTTTTTTACAGCATTTGGCTAAATCTAGCTAAGCAAATCCTTTTTGGCCTCTTGCAGTGTGTGTTAGTTAGTGGAGTAGCCTATCTGTGCTGCAAGCTACACCACCTGTGTATGGAATACAAATTTTTTACTGCACTTAGCCAAGTAAAACCTTTTGGGCATAGCATCATTCTATTAGTCCATCTATACTAACCTCCACCAGGCTTCAAATTCAAAATAATTTTTATCTGCATCTAGCTCTGAAAAAATATTTGGGCTTGGGCTTCTAGCAGTGTGTGGGACTTGTTCTATTAGTCCATCTACACTAACCTCCACCAGGTTGCAAATTCAAAATAATTTTTATCTGCATCTAGCTCTGAAAAAATATTTGGCCTTGGGCTTGTAGCAGTGTGTGGGACTTGTTCTATTAGTCCATCTATACTAACCTCCACCAGGTTTCAAATTCAAAATAATTTTTATCTGCATCTAGCTCTGAAAAAATATTTGGGCTTGGGCTTGTAGCAGTGTGTGGGACTTGTTCTATTAGTCCATCTATACTAACCTCCACCAGCTTGCAAATTCAAAATAATTTTTATCTTCATCTAGCTCTGAAAAAATATTTGGGCTTGGGCTTGGGACTTGTTCTATTAGTCCATCTATACTAACCTCCACCAGGTTGCAAATTCAAAATAATTTTTATCTGCATCTAGCTCTGAAAAAATATTTGGGCTTGGGCTTGTAGCAGTGTGTGGGACTTGTTCTATAAGTTCATCTATACTAACCTCCACCAGGTTGCAAATTCAAAATAATTTTTATCTGCATCTAGCTCTGAAAAAATATTTGGGCTTGGGCTTGTAGCAGTGTGTGGGACTTGTTCTATTAGTCCATCTATACTACCTCCACCACCTGTGTATGTAATAAAATTGTTTTTCTGCATCTAACCCAGCCAATACTTTCGGGCTAATACCACAGTTTTGCCACTCAGCTCTGCTCGGTTCTCATCCATTGATTTTTGTGCAAACAACTCCAGAGTTGTCAATTAGTTAACCACCAAAATAAGTGGAAAAAGGCCTGCTGCTTGTGGAAAGGGGAATAGGCGTGTTGGGAAGGGAAAAAAAGGTTGTGTCCGTGGGGTAGGTGTTAAAGCAACAGTAACATCAGCAGAAGAAAGACCATCTTCCAGCCAAACTAAGATGTCTACTTCTTTTAGCGGACAATGTGATAAGATCCCTTTCTTACGGCCACGCCAATCGCTACAAATTCCAGATGAGGCACAAAAACAGCAGGTGCTTCAACGGATATCAAGTGCTCCTTTAAGTGGGCTCTCCTCCACCTCAACTTCAACATCACAAATACTCCAGTCCTCAGAGGTGTCACCCCAATCGCACTTGCTTCCTCACAGCTCCCAAGTCTCCAGCTGCCCATCTGAGAATGGGGTAGAACAGATGGTTGAGTCTGCAGAGCTGTTTACTCGTACTATAGCCTGGGAATCATAGGTCGGCTCCAGAGCTTCTGTGAATCCAGACGAGGAAATGTTCTGCACTGATGCCCAGAATCTTTATGAGTCGGATCCAGGACCAGATGCAGAAGGTTCTGACCATAATGTAGACCCTCATTCCCAAACTGTAACTCCTGTTGGTGGAGACAATGAGGAAGACGATGATGAGACTCAAATACCTGATTGGAGCGACAGCTTTATTTTTTTGTCATGGCAGGAAGAGGATGGCTCTGAGGACGACGGGTGTGATAACACACAGGGTGATGATGACGAGGTTGGAGATCCCACTTACTGTCAACCCACAGTCAGCCAGTCGATGAGGTCAGCAGAGGGGGTGGAGGAGGATGCTAGTGACGACGAGGTCAGGTTGCGCCTTCCTGGACAGAGGCGTAGTACTGGAAGCACGTCAACAACTGCATCCTCAAACACAACTCTGCCTCTGACCACAAGTCGTGGTGGCTCTTCAGGTCGCATGGGTGCTAAGCCTTGCATAGCCTGGGCATTTTTTCAGATCGATAAGGATGACCCAACTCGTGTTATCTGTAACATTTGTCCTCAAAAGCTAAGTAGAGGCCAAAAAATACATAGTTTGAATTCTTCATGCATGAACCGGCACATGGATATGAAGCATAAGTTGCAGTGGGAAGCTCACTGTGCTACAATGCGGCCTAGCCGGTCGGGCCAACCATTGTCTGCCACATCTTGTTCATCCGCGGCCTCTACATCCTCTGTGACTGGGGGGACAGCAGTCACACTTGTTTTGGGACACAGACCTGCCACCTCTTTACCCGCAACAGCCAGCGTGATTGGCAGGTCATCATTTTCTTTGGAGGTGGAAACACCAGCTGGTGTTCAGCGCTGTCCGACATCGATAGCACCACCTTTGGATCAAGGCAACCTAACATGTCCACCTGCATCTTCCTCACAGACCGGCTGTTTGCTGGGGACACCCTTCTCAACCCCATCTAAGCACAACAGCCAGCCCTCGGTCCCTCAGATGTGGACAAGTGAAAGACCACTTCCTCCTAGCCATGAGAAAGCTAAGAGGTTGAATTTCACCATCTGCAAGCTCTTGGCTACAGAAATGCTGCCTTTTCGCCTGGTGGACACAGAGGATTTTCGAGACCTTATGTCCGTCGCAGTGCCCCAGTACCAGATGCCCAGTCGGCACTACTTCTCAAAGAAAGGTGTGCCTGCGCTCCACCAGCATGTCGCACACAACATCACCGCTTCTTTGAGAAACTCTGTGTGTGACAGGGTGCATTTCACCACAGACACTTGGACGAGTAAGCATGGACAGGGGCGTTACATGTCGCTGACTGGGCACTGGGTAACTATGGTGACAGCAGGACAAGGGGCTGCTGTCCAAGTCTTGCCGTCCCCACGAGTTGTGCGTCAATCCTCTTTATCTCGAAGTTCCTCCACTGCTTCTGCTTCCTCAAACTCCTCTCGGTCCTCCACCTGCACCCAAAGCCTGTCTGGTCATGCCACAAGCTTTCTAACTGCGCAGAAGGGATCCTGCACACCTCCTTACAATGCTGGCAGCAGGGCTCAACTTCATCAAGTGGTTTTTACTTTGAAATGTCTGGGAAATATGAGTCACACAGCTGAGGAGTTGTGGTTAGCTCTGGAGAACCAGTTTCATGAATGGTTGTCTCCACTGGACCTGAAACCAGGGAAGGCAATGCTGAAAACCTGGGTGCGGCCCTTCGCCGGGACAATGTCACCCACGTGCCTTGTATGGCTAACGTGTTGAACCTGGTTGTCCAGCAATTTTTAGCCCAGTATCCCGGACTAGATGGCCTTCTGCAAAGGGCACGGTCGCTGTGTGCTCACTTCCGCCATTCGCATCCCGCAGCTCAGTGACTTACATCTCTAGAGAAGTCGTTGGGCCTGCCACTTCACCGGCTAAAATGCGATGTGCCTACCTGGTGGAATTCAACTCTGCACATGTTGCAGCGACTGTGGCAGCACCGACAAGCCCTGGTGCAATACGTTCTGACGTATAGCCTGGGCCAACGCGATCCAGAGGTGGGGCAAATCACGCTGGAGGAGTGGTCTCAGATCAGGGACCTATGCACCCTTCTGCACAGTTTTGAAATGGCAACGAAGATGTTTAGTGCTGACAATGCCATTATCAGCATGACTATTCCGGTGATTTACATGCTGGAGCACATGTTAAACAGAATTCGGAGTCAGGTGGTGGCACAAGAGGAGGTGGAGGAAGTAGAGGAGGAGGAGTTGTATGCGGAAGGGCTAACATCTGCAAGGTCCAGACGGTTGGCAGCACCAAGGCGGCAGGCATGTGAGGGTGGGGGAGATGGTTTTACCAGGGCGCATGGTAGCAGCCAAACTAGTGAGGAAGGTGCAGGAGCCCAGGAAAAAGTGGAGGACGAACTGATGGAAGACTCATCAGATGAGGGAGTCATTGATCACATTTCTGTTGTGCGAGGTTGGGGGGAGAGGGCAGAGGAAGGAAGCATGATTGTTACCTCGCCACCAACACAACAGGGACTTGGTGCTCCTGGATGCGCAAGACACATGAGTGCCTTCTTGCTGCACTACCTGCAACATGACCCTCGAATTGTGAGAATTAGAAATAATCCTGACTACTGGGTTGCCACACTGTTAGATCCCTGGTACAAAAGTAAATTTGCAGAAATTATTCCTGCCATAGAAAGAGATGCACGCATGCAGGATTATCAGGAGAGACTGTTGCAGAATCTTACATGTGCTTTTCCCCAAAACACTAGTGGTGCACGTAGTTAATCTCACAGTTCCTACTTGCCAACCGTGGGACCGTCGAGTGTTCAGCACTCAAAACATAACAGAAACACAGTATCTGCTGGTAACATCAATTTTGCGGAATCATTTCACCACTTTTTTAGCCCATCCTTTGCAAGGCCACAGGAGACAAGAAGTCTGAAACATAGTCAACGCCTAGAGACGATGGTACAGGAGTATCTCCAAGTAAACATTGAAGCCATGACTGTGTCACTGGACCATTGCTCTTTTTGGGCTTCCAATCTGGATAAATGGCCGGAGCTCGCCACTTACGCCTTGGAGATCTTGTCATGCCCCGCAGCCAGCGTTCTGTCTGAACTTGTGTTCAGCGCTGCTGGTGGTGTGCTGACAGATAAGCGCACGCGGCTCTCCACTGATAATGTAGACAGACTCACGTTCATAAAGATGAACAAATCATGGATCCGAAACGACTTTTCTACCCCTGTGTCAACCTGGGGAGAGTAAAAGCTTGATGATTTGTTAAAATCACCTCACCAACCGTTTTAAGCTTTCAAATTACTAATCATGTTTATCTGTATCTTGGCTGGATAGTAATTTGGGCCTTGTAACAGTGTGCAGTACTGATTCTATTAGGCCAGCTATACTAAACTCCACCAGATTTAAAATTACTAATCATGTTTATCTGTATCTTGGCTGGAAAATAATTTGGGCCTTGTAGCAGTCTGCAGTACTGATTCTATTAGGCCATCTATACTAAACTCCACCAGATTTAAAATTACTAATCATGTTTATCTGTATCTTGGCTGGAAAATAATTTGGGCCTTGTAGCAGTTTGCAGTACTGATTCTATTAGGCCATCTATACTAAGCTCCACCAGCTTTCAAATTAATAATAATTTTTAGCTGCATCTAGCAATAATTTTGGGGCTCCTAGATGCGCCAGACACATGAGTGCCTTCTTGATGCACTACCTGCAACATGACCCTCAGATTGTCAGAATTCGAAATAATCCTGACTACTGGGTTGCCACACTCTTAGATCCCCCACACTCTTCGATCAACATTTTCATTTTAATAAAGAACAAAAAAATGGTAATTTTTGAAATTATAAGCATTAGCAGGTTATTAGAAACTGAAATTAAACAGTTTTCAACTCAAAATTTTATTCTAGGTGATGTTACATTTGCACATAAGACCCCTTGTTCGAAAGGAGCTTCTGAACTCTCTTGTCCATTGAATTTGTCAGGTTTTGGATGGTTTCTGCTTCAATTGTTTTGCATGAGGACAGAATACCCTCCCAGAGCTGTTGCTTAGATGTGAACTGCCTCCCGCCATCATAGACACTCCTTTTGATGATGCTCCAGAGGTTCTCAATGGGGTTGAGGTCAGGGGAGCATGGGGGTCACACCATAAGTTTGTCCCCTTTTATGGCCATATCAGCCAGAGATGCAGATGTGTTATGTGCAGCATGAGACGGTGCATTATCATACATGGAAATGATCTTGCTGCGGAATACACGGTTCTTCTTCTTGAACCATGGCAGAAAGTGCTGTTTGAGAAACTCCACATACATTATGGAGTTCATCTTTACCCCTTCAGGGATCCTAAAGGGGCCGACAATCTCTCTCCTCATGATTCCAGCCCAAAACATTACTCCACCTCCTCCTTGTTGGCGATATAGCCGTGTTTTCATGGGGTGTCCATCAACCAGCCATCCTCCACTCCATCCATCTGGACCATCGAGCGTTGCACGGCACTCATCCGTGAACAAAACAGTTTTGAAGTCAGTCTTCATGCATTGTTTGGCCCACTGGAGCCGTTTCTGCTTGTGTACAGTGGATAGAGGAGGTCGACAGGATGGCTTATGCACAGCTGCAAACCTCTGAAGGACCCTGCATCTTGTTGCTCGGGGGACTTTGGAGGCACCAGCAGCTTCAAAAACTTGTCTGCTGCTATGACAAGGCTTTTTTGCCGCTGCTCTTTTAACCTGATATAATTGCCTGTAGGAAAGAGTCCTCAATTTTCTCTTAGTAGCTTTAGTGGACACTACTGGAGCTGGAATTACCGCGGCTGCTGGCATGAGACTTGCCCTCCAATAGATCCTTGTAAAAGGATTTAAAGTGTACTCATTCAAATTAGAGAGACAATTTTAATTATAAAGATTAGACATGCCTCCACCACAGGGGGGCTCGCTCGACCCACCAGCAGACAGGCACCAGTATTGGGAGAGGGGGGCTGGCCGTCAGGGTCCACCGTGGCTCTGGCACAAACCCGCGACACGGAGGTCGCACGGGCAGGAATGGACTGGCCGTGCCGGCTTTGCACTTTTTTGGTTTTAGAAGGGCATGACATGCCTATATCTGTGTCTCCCCCTCCTTTTACTCTTCCACCTCTTTTCTTTTCGCATGACTATATGTGCTCGTCACTTTTCCATGTGTTAGTTGTGTCTTCTGAGCAGTTTGTCAGCTTTTGGACACCTTTGAAGTGTTTTCTATGTGTTTTCTATGTGTTTCTATGTGTTTTTGTTTGCCTGCCATTGGTTTTAACGGTGTTCGAAGGTGTTCGACGAACAGTTCGGCGAGCATACGGGTGTTCGACGAACCGAACCGAACTCGAACACTACGGGGGTGGCTCAACACTACTCTCAAATCTAAATATTTTTGAAAAAACACTGAAAGAAGTGACATGTTTCCATATTGCTTTTTTTCAGCATTTTTTTATGCTAATTTTCTGCTGCATTTTACAGTTCCAATAAAGTCTATGAGATTCCAGAAATCTCATGCACACATCTTGGTTTCTTTTTATCAGGATTTTGTGCTTTGCATGGTTCTTTGCAGAATAGGGCTATGTTCACACATTGCATTTTTGCCGTGATTTTACTGCAATTTTGATGCTTGTTATTGCCTGCATTTTGCTGCGATTTTGCTAGGTTTTTTGTCATGATTTTGATGTGTTTTTTTCAGTGCATTAAAGATTATTTTCTATTTTGGGTTTTGGTGCTTTTTGCCTTGGTTCTTCACCCATTGAATGCATTGAAAAAACGCAAGCAAAAAACGCGACAAAAACGCACAGAGAATTGACATGCTCATGATGATTTTCTGCACCAAATCTGCAAGTCAAAAAATACTCTTCACGTTTCTCATTCACTTTTTGATGCATTTTTGCATGCGTTTTTTGGATGCGCTTTGTACAGCAATGAATGGTTTTTGGAGCTAAATAAAGATATTTTAAAAAAGAAACATGGGGCATCGCTTTATGGGCTCATAATCATCTACTAGAAAAATGGACGAGTGCAATCCGATAAAAAAATCGGGCTGAGAAAAAATTCGCAGCATTCTGTGATTTGCCACGTATGGGCACATACTCATATGTGAAAAAAAAAGTTCCGATATCTGGACCGAAAAAACGGACGAGTGCCATGCGATTTTCTCACCTAGCATCCGTATGACATCCATATGCAATTCGATTGCAATGCGATTGCAATGTGATTTTAACATGGGCTTTTATGTAGGGGAATTGACTAGGACTTTTAGGGCTCACTCTCACTTGCGATCAAATAAGACGAATGCGATAAAAAAATCAGGTTGCATTCGGACCAATTTAATCCTATGAGTGCATGGTCAGTTGCGTTTTTTTCCAGCGCCGATCGGATAGCGATTAGGCCAGAAAAAATCACAGCATGCTGCAATTGCATGCTGCATTCAGATCGCACGCACCCATATAATCTATCGGTGCGTGTGAAACATCACACTGCACTCGGATATCACCAAAGTGCAGTGCAATATCCCCCAATGCCAGCAGCAGATGAGATGGAGAAATTGATTTCTCCGTCCCCTCCGCAGTTGTGCTGCGATCCTCTGTGAGAGAAGATCGCAGCACGGAGCACTGACATTCGGCTCCCGCTCGCATCAGAGCAGAAGCCGAATGTCATTAGCATATCGCATCCGATGTTATCGCATCGGATACCGTACGCTAGTTGTACTCCGGCCTTACACACTTACACATAGTTTTCTATGGCAATATTCTTCACTACACATATTTATATGTGTATATATACTGTATATATATATATATATATATATATGTATCCCCTGGCAAAAATTATGGAATCACCGGGCTCGGAGGATGTTCATTCAGCTGTTTAATGTTGTTGAAAAAAAAGCAGATCACATACATGGCCCAAAACTAAAGTAATTTCAAATGGCAACTTTAGGGCTTTAAGAAACACTAAAAGAAATCAAGATAAAAAATGCGGTACTCAGTAAGGGTAATTTTTTTTAGACCAAGCAGAGGGAAAAAATTATGGAATCACTCAATTCTGAGGAAACAATTATGGAATCATGAAAAACAAACACACAAAGGAACACTCCAATACATCACTGGTATTTTGTTGTGCCACCTCTGGCTTTAATAACCGCTTGCAGTCTCTGAGGCATGGACTTAATGAGTGACAAACAGTACTCTTCATCAATCTGGCTCCAACTTTCTCTGATTGCTGTTGCCAGATCAGCTTTGCTGGTTGGAGCCTTGTCATGGACCATTTTCTTCAACTTCCACCAAAGATTTTCAATTGGATTGAGATCAGGACTATTTGCAGGCCATGACATTGACCTTATGTGTCTTCTTTCAAGGAATGTTTTCACAGTTTTTGCTCTATGGCAGGATGCATTATCATCTTGAAAAATGATGTCATCATCCCCAAACATCCTTTCAATTGATGGGATAAGAAAACTGTCCAAAAATCAATGTAAACTTGGGCATTTATTGAGGATCTAATGACAGCCATTTCCCCAGTGCATTTACGTGACATGCAGCCCCATATCATCAATGACTGTGGAAATTTGCATGTTCTCTTCATGTAGTCATCTTTATAAATCTCATTGGAATGGCACCAAACAAAAGTTCCAGCATCATCACCTTGCCCAATGCAGATTCGCGATTCATCACTGAATATGACTTTCATCCAGTCATCCACAGTCCACGATTGCTTTTCCTTAGCCCATTGTAACCTTGTTTTTTTCTGTTTAGGTGTTAATGCTGGCTTTTGTTTAGCTTTTCAGTATGTAAATCCCATTTCCTTTAGGCGGTTTCGTACAGTTCGATCACAGACATTGACTCCAGTTTCCTCCCATTAGTTCCTCATTTATTTTGTTGTGCATTTCCTGTTTTGGAGACATATTGCTTTAAGTTTCTGGTCTTGACGCTTTGATGTCTTCCTTGGTCTACTAGTATGTTTAACTTTAACAACCTTCCCGTGTTGTTTGTATTTGGTCCAGATTTTAGACACAGCTGACTGTGTACAACAAACATCTTTTGCAACTTTGCGTGATTATTTACCTTCTTTTAAGAGTTTGATAATCCTCTCCTTTGTGTCAATTGACATCTCTCGTGTTGGAGCTATGATTCATGTCAGTCCACTTGGTGCAACAGCTCTCCAAGGTGTGATCACTCCTTTCTAGAGTAGATCTAATTTGATGCAGGTGTTAGTTTTGGAAATGAAAATTTCAGGGTGATTCCATATTTTTTTCCTCAGAATTGAGTGATTCCATAATTTTTTCCCTCTTCTTGGTCTGAAAAAAATTACCCTTACTGAGTACCACATTTTTAATCTTGATTTCTTTTAGTGTTTCTTAAAGCCTTAAAGTTGCCATTTGAAATGACTTTAGTTTTGTGCCATGTCTGTGATCTGCTTTTTTTCAACAACATTAAACAACTGAATGAACATCCTCCGAACCCGGTGATTCCATAAGTTTTGCCAGGGGTAGTAGATTGCTGCAGGCAGTCAACAGTAAAAAAGCAGCCATAGAGTGTCCGGGAACCTTTCCACGGTCTTTTCTTAGACAGGGCTGCTTCTCGGCAGGGTTGGACGGGCCCCCAGAGAAGGCACTGGCTTCTCCATCAGGAGAGTTCATAGCACAAACTTTGCAGCTTCTATGGGCCTCTTGAGTGGGGGAGAAAGGTGTGCCCTTAGAATCAAACCCTATGGTGGGCCCAAAGTTCTTCAGACTGACACTGCTTCTCGGTGAGAGTTGTATTTCACCACAGTCGTATTCTTTAGCTTGGTGAACGGACTGGCATAGAGGAAAACCTTATCTACTCCGGCTGTCATTTCTCCCAGGAATCCTCTAATGCTTGTTGCATAAGCAAAGGCAGCCCATCCAACATCAGCTCACACTTCTCGGTTGTGCTTAGACACACAAAGATCTTTCTTTGCGCCTTGATTTTCGTGACTACAGAGTTGGGCAATGGCCTGATCTGCAATGTATTATTTGAAATAACATGCATAAGCACGTCCAATTGTCAGTAAAAAAGCAGCCATAGAGTGACCGGGAACATTCACACCCCCTTTTCTTAGCCAGGGTTGCTTCTCGGAGAGAGTTGTATTTCACAACAGCCATATTCTTTAGGTTGGATGAGAGGACTGGCATACATGTTAATCGTATCTACTAAGTCTGTCTTTTCTCTGCCACCCGGTTCCGGACATTGTCACACATGACCATGCCTGCCTGTATGTTCAGCGGTGAGAGCCACAGATCTGCCTGCTGTGTTACAGCTTTCAACAACTCTGCAGCTGTGTTCAGTTTGTCACCTAAGCATTAAGCATATTTTCTTCAGCACAGCCTGTTGCCGCTTGGCCAAGGCAGTGCTGCAATGATTCCAGCTTGTGACTAATGTGGTCATTTTGGAGATGGAGGCCAGACAGGAGGAGGAAGAGGTGCAAGAGCTGAACAATGTGATTACATTGAGGTTACATTAATGAGTCAGGTTTTTATACTAAAGAAAGATCCTACTGTGTTTTTTTTTCTTTTACATCTCTTCAAATGTGTATTGGCGTGCGTCCTAATTTTCGGCAGCCCTTGAAATTGCTGCATATGCAATATCAGTATAGGAGACCCACTCCTTAATAACCAAAATGACAATTCAAATAGATTCTATATTCTAAAATATTAACTGTGTTATCGGAAATTCGTTTACGGTTGAGGTATCGCAGTATGGATAGCGTATTACATCAATCCAGCCAGGTATTAGTGCCTTACTGTGTGCTGCTGGTGCTGCCCCCAAAAAATTCAAATCTATTCTATTCCCTATCGATAATGCTGTTAGATGCATTTACAATAGGGACAGGTGCTGCTAGGTGGTATTAACAGCTTCAGATGAGTGTTCATTCTGGTCTCATAAATGCCTTCCACAGCCCATGACTTTTTTTTAGTATTTCTTTGGCCTTATATACAAGTCATTATCCTGGAAAGAATGTTCCTTAGCATTTTTTTCCATTGTAGCTTTTTTTTTCTATGTTTTTTTTTTGTCAGTCCATAAAAGTGGTTTAATACTCTGACAACATTGTTCACAGATATGCTTTTTGTCAGCGACCAACTTTGAATAGGTTTGAACCTATAACTGCAATACGTAAATGGAGTGTAATATTTGACACGTTCACAAAAATTGCTGGATTATTACGGCAGTCATATGAGATCACGTCTGATGGCCACGGTTTCATGCAGTCACCTAATAGTATGGTATTTGCCAGCGACCAAGTGTCAATTGGTTCAACAAAACACAGCTGGCTGACTTTAAATTCAGTGGAATATTTGGTACGCTCCACAAAATTTCTGTATTATTACGGCAGTCATGTGGGATCACGACTGATGGCCACAGTTTCAGGCAGTCGCATAATATTATGGTATTTGTTAGTGACCAAGTGTCAATTGGTTCAACAAAACACTGCTGTTTGACTTTAAATTCAGTGGAATATTTGGCACGCTCCACAAAATTTCTGTATTATCTGTATTATTACAGCAGTCATATAGGATCACGTCTGATGGCCACGGTTTCAGGTAGTCACCTAATAGTATGGTATTTGTCAGCGACCAAATGTCAATTGGTTTAACGAAACATAGCTGCTGACTTTAAATTCAGTGGAATATTTTGCACGCTCCACAAAATTTCTGTATTATTACGGCAGTCAAATGGGATCACGTTTGATGGCCACGGTTTCATGCAATCACCTAATAGTATGGTATTTGTCAGCGACCAAATGTCAATTGGTTTAACGAAACATAGCTGCTGACTTTAAATACAGTGGAATATTTGGCACGCTCCACAAAATTTCTGTATTATTACGGCAATCATGTGGGATCACGACTGATGGCCACAGTTTCAGGCAGTCGCATAATATTATGGTATTTGTTAGTGACCAAGTGTCATTTGGTTCAACAAAACACTGCTGTGTGACTTGGCACGCTCCACAAAATTTCTGTATTATTATAGCAGTCATATAGGATCACGTCTGATGGCCACAGTTTCAGGTAGTCACCTAATAGTATGGTATTTGTCAGCGACGAGGTGTCAATTGGTTCAACAAAGAACAGCTGCCTGACTTTAAATGGACTGGAATATTTGACATGCTCACAAAATTTCTGTATTATTACGGCAGTCATATGGAATCACGTTTGATGACCACGGTTTCAGGCAGTCTCCTAATAGTATGGTAATTGTCAGCATCCAAGTGTCAATTGGTTCAACAAAACACATTTGTCTGACTATAAATGGAGTGAAATATTTGGCACGCTCCACAAAATTTCTGTATTATTAAGGCAGCCATCTGGGAAGACGTCTGAGCATTGAAAAAAAGTTTCTCTGCTTCCACAATAGAGTCATGCGAATAAAATCAAAAAAATCTGGCTGTATCCTGCTAACAAGCAAATGGAGCAGTAAAATGGTGTACTCTGGATTGCTTTTTAACCAAATAATTAGGATTAAGATAAAAAAAAAATTAGCCCTGGCCCCTGATAGCTGAGGCTATGTCTACGGATATCTGTAACAGCAGGAGCAGACAGAACATGCAATGGACCCTCTCGTGCTGTACACATTGCCACAAACCTTGCCTGCGTGCCTGCCTAACTCCTGCTATTAGGAATAATATATGCAGCTGGATTAGTCCTCAGAAGGACTGTAAGTTGCGATGGATATATATACTGTATACTCCTGGAGTACCACTGCCTATATGTAACTATTACACCGCCAATTATGTCCCTCACACAGCAGCACTTCTCCCTACTCTGCCCGTTTCTGGGACAGACTGTGATGATCCTAGCATCACCAGGTCTTATATAGACCCGATGACACTATGCGGCCAGCCAATCACCATAATACCACAACTAACATGACTACAGCATTACAGTGTGCGGCAGACAATCCCTGCATGTTCATTGGCTCTCTAAAGAGTGCTAAGCATGCAGGGTAGGGACCCGAGCTCCCATCCGAGCAACCCAGAAATACTCGCCGAGCGCCAAGCATGTCGAGCACAGTGATGCTCTGGTGAGTACCGAGCAGGGTGAGCACGCTCGCTCATCACTACTCAACAACCATCAGCCGCCCCATCAATCACATCTGCTGCTTCTTCCTCCTCCATTGTTACCGTGCCAAGAATTGTCACACAGGTCTCTGACCGCAGAACCTCCGGTTCTTTACCCACTCTAGTCAAGCTGAGTGAGAGTCCATCAGCTGTAACAGAAGTGGACATGCATGCTGTGTTTGTTTCATCGAGGACACCACATGTTTCTCAATCCACCGTAACCTCTCTGCCTGCACCTCACTCATTGTCCAGTTTGTCCCGTTCGCCGTACTTCACTCTCTTTCAGCAATGCAGCCAGCCCTCGGTCCCGTAGTTTTGATCAAAAAATTGTTTCCTCCACACATGGCAAAGCTAAGAGATTGAACTCCACCATCTCCAATTAGTTGGCCACGTAAATAGTGGTGTCAGGCTCAAATTTTTTTAAATGTGAACACTCCTGGTTGAGTCTCCATTAGAGATGAGCTAAATTGTTCGGCAGTTTCAAATTTGGCACGAATATGGCACATTCGGATTCGTGTTCGAGCTACTGAGCTTTCGCGAAAAAAACGGCGAAAGTTGGCCCCAAACACGAACATGGCCCCAAATATTCCTGGTCATCAGGGGCAGTGACCGGCGATAATATCGCTTCCGCTGGTAACAGCGCTGCGGGGATCATACTGACAGATCTCAGCATAATCCCTGCAGCTGTGACAGTGACCCGCGGTAAAAAAGATTACTGCGGGTGATAGGCGCCGGCTGATGGGGCTACTACCCCCCATCATGCGGTGCCTGCTGTCATTGTACACAAGCGCCACTGATGTGCGAAGTATTCTCACATCAGCGCGCTTGCGCGGTGAAAGAGAAAGGTAAGAAAAAAATTAAAATAAATAAATATTTAAATAAAAATAATAAACACATATACTCACCTATCACTTACATGCACCTTGACCCCGATATTCTCGTACACTGTAAAAAATAAAAAAACACCATACAGCTAGTGATGAGTGAGCACTAAAATGCTCAGGTACTCGTTGCTCGGGTCGAGAAAATTGGAATGTTCGAGTGCTTGGTCTTAGAAACGAGCCCAATGTAAATCAATAGGAAACTCGAGCATTTTTCCTGCGGCCCCCCCGGCGGTCTGCAGAGGGCCTAAAAATTGTCCAAATCGATGGGAACAGTGCTCAAATGACATGAGAGCAGCATGGAGAAGACCCCTGGAAGCATCGCTGACTCCCAGGTCACTGCTGTCAACAATGTTGTCAGAATAATGCGCTACTTTTACGGACTCCCAATAAAAGATGCAAAAATGAAACCAAAATAGATTTTCCTGGGAAAAATGTTAAGGAACATTCTTTCCAGGGTAATGAGTTGTATATAAGGCAAAATAAATATACAAAAACAAAAATTCTCCTCCACACCTTGGGCTATGGTCACACGTAGCGTTTTTGATGCATTTTTTCAAATTTGCATTGCTTTCAAAAAATATATTCACTAGTAAATGTCATTTTAACATTTTACTACCTTATTTGGCCATATGGTGTGTGAGAGATCATAAGACACATCCTGTTTCATTTATGAAGGAGGGACTTTGAAAGTCACAAAGCCTATTTCTATGCACGCCAATCTCCTGTCCATGGAGCATGCAAAGATGCCTCCCACCCTGCACTTGTTATTGCAGACTTGCAACCGTCACCGTCCATGTCCTTGTCCCTTTGCCTCATTCAGTTGTCCCTACCACAGTTCTTGGAATGCAAGTGACGCGCCCCCTGGGCCATATTCGTTAGTGGGAATATCCGGAGCCGGATCAGATGGGGGTTGTAGTCTTCCGAGTGGCTGTGACCCGGTCCGTGCCCAGGGTGTCAAACTCAGTTGTATGTGGCAGTCCTACAGATGTTATAAGTTCTTTATTGTCGACTACGCCACCCGTTGTGTTGCGGTCACTATGGCCGCCGCTGCAGCAGGGTCCGCTGAGGCTGATGGTGTAGGTGCAGCTTGTGATGGTATAACCCCCAACGGGTGGGGTATAGCCTCAGGGGGATCAGGTGCAGAGGATGGGAGTTGTGGTGATGCAGTGAAGACGGCAATCAGAGACAGAGTCGGGTTATGCAGTTTAGGATGTTTACTCACTGCTGATGTTCTGGTCACTCCAGCTTCGAGTGACCTCCCGAGCCGTGCTGCGTCCACCAGGTTCTGGATCCAGCCAACTCCCAAATAAGTCCGGAGCGTGACCCTGAGCTCTCCTTCAATCCTTTCTCTGGCCGTCCCCACTATTGATCCACCCAGGTCCAGCTCCCTCGGGCCTTCTGTTGGGACACCCTTGGCCTTGGGTTCCCTGACCCTCCTCGTGGTATGCCTTCGTGGTGGATGTGGTGGGTGACCGTGGCAAACGCTGCCCACGGTCTCCGGTCTCTGGCTGGGGAATGTTTTTACCCCCACCAGCTTGGGTTCCGGTACCCTGGTGCCGACTCTTCACCCGGGGATTTAGTTTGGGGTCTTAGAGTCCTTTTCTTCTGTGCCTCTGAGTCTCTCTCTCTCCTCTCTCACTCTGGGTCTCTCTTCTCCTCTGCTCCTGACTTTCTCTCTGCAACTGACCCTGTTCTTAGTTGGTGCCCACCTTATATACACCCTCTATGTGTGAGCTCAGGTGACCAGCACCCAATGAGCTCCTATCTTTACTCAGGCTGCTCCCCCTATCTGCCCCTACACTACTTGGGATGTACCACCCCCCTCCCACTCCAGCCAGGAACAGACTCGGTCGTACCTGCACATTTCTAAGTGGGAGTACCGTCGGTCTGCTCCTCGGAAATGGGATGTGTGTAGTGCATGCAGCCTACCGAGCTCAGATCCACACTCCTTCCTTACCCGGGAGTGGAATATCACACCTCTGGATTGAGGTGCAATACCCCTGTAGCAGCCGAATCCTCAGGGTGCTACATTCCCCCCTGGTAAATCACAGCACGTCCTCAGGCTGTAAGACATAACACCAAAAACATACAAAATTTTCATATAAACATATAAAACATTATATAAATAACATATCTTAGCAGATAAAACTTTCTCGTCGTCTCAGGCTCCTCCTCCGGTCACTGTGCAACGTGTGACCGGGTAAAGTGCGACAGTCTCTCTAGAAAAATGTTTTTTCCTATAAAACCGGTAGGGGGCGCTTTAGGACGCGCAACTATTTACAAGGGTATGGCCGCTCTCAGTCCTCGGCCAGTTAAGGAGGGGAAGGGAATGGCTGCTCACAGTCCTCAGCCTGTGGGATTAAGGGTAAACGGGTAAACAGTTCACTCAGCTGGTCCCAACGGGGACTATATTAGCAGCAGCAACAGTTTCAGTTTATGGTGCCCCGACGGGCAACTATTTACAGCATCTACTCCGCTGTACTCAACAACGTCTTCCTCCTGCTCTTTCTTTGGGGATCTCAGCTTCAGACCCGTCCGGATCCTCTTGCTCTTCCTCCTCACATCGCAGCTCCTCCTCTGTCAGGCGATGCACATGGAGGGCGTAAGGTCCTTTGGCACACTTGTGCCGGGTAAAGGTGACCTCGTCCCCGATATAAAGGTCACGACCTCTGTGCCCCTCCGGCAGATGGGACTCCACATCTCTGCGCGTGACAAAGACGTCGCCGGGGGTGTTGTGGTCTCTGATGAAGCCCCACCCATGCTGCATATTGAACTTAATAACAGTCCCGGTGGTGCGGGGACTGTGCGCTGCACGGGGGTCCCTCCTGGTTCGGCTCTTCTGCTCGGCGCTCCTTATTTGGGCCTGTTGTTCCCGGACCCGCCTCTCTCTCCGCTCCCTCGCAAACTCCTCGAGCTGTTGGCGGCAGCACTCAGCACGCTCCGCTGCAGCTGCCCTGGTTTCCTGAGTGAACCCCATTAGATCTTCTCCGGTGGGGTCCCACTCAAACTGCGCTTCCGCTAGCGGGGGCGAGATCCTTATTACGGGCTTCGGAGCCGGAATCAGGGGTGCACACATGGCCCCAACCCTCCTCTGGTGCTCCAGTTCGTAATATTCCTGGGGCCAGATGAAAGGCTGCCCGTCCGGCCACGTGTGCTGGGCAAACAAGTCCTCTCCCAGACGCGGCACCCTTGGTTTCACGGGTGCGGGCGCGGTGGTGGTGGCGCCCGGGTTGCCCAGGCCTTGCGGCCAGGCCTGGGGCACCTGGAAGGTGAAGGGCACCGTTAAGACGGCGGCACCCTGGGCTACCTGGCCTTGCGGCCAGGCCGGAGGCTCCGCGGAGGTAGGGGGCGCTGTTGGTGATGCGACGCCCGGGGGTACTAGGCCTTGCGACCAGGCTGGTGGTACTTCCTGCTTGGTCACGCTCGGGGTCGAGACGTGTGACGTCACAGGGGTCGCGGCGGCGGCTTCCGGTTGGGGCCTAGTCTGCGTCGGTGACATGGCGTTTTCGGGCACAGCAGGGGGACTTTCGGGCTCTGCGACGGGGAGCTGGGGCAGGTAAGCGGTGTCCCGGCTTGGGGTATAGACGTCCCCTTTACCTGCCTCCATGCGTTCGGCTCTCTTCTCAGCGCCGTCTCCGGCCTTGGGTCCTCCCGCGCCATCCTCAGAGGCGGTCTGTCTCCTCATCTTGGCTGGCGTGCTCCGGGTCTTGGTTTGCTGGGCCATCTCTCGGCTCCACTCCGCCAATGTCTCTCGCTGTACCCGGGCCATCCTCCTTGCGAGGCCCTCCAGGGCAGTCTGTGCACACTCCCGGTCTCGGGGGAGCTGTGCAAGGACCTCCACTAGGCCTAGTGGGGTCGCGGTTTCCAGCAGGCTCCTGACCAACGGGTCGGTGCTGCTCTGCTCTTCTTCCAGCAGGCTCCTGGCCAGCGGGCCGGTGCTGCTCTGCTCTCTCGCCATCTCCGGGTGAGATTCTCTGCTACTCCTCTCCAGGCTTCCTGCCTCCGGGTGCGCTCGCTCTAGACTGCTCCAGGCGGCACCCATCTTCGTTCTTCTCTTTCGTCTCCTCCCCCTTCGAGGGCGGTCCCTGGGCCACTTGGTGACTGTCAGCTCCAGGGGCAGTTCTTTCACGCTGACAGACACCTCTAGCATCACAGTCTCTGTTGGTGGGGGCGGTTTCCACTTTTGGCGCCATTTTCGGTCCTGGCCCACGATGGGAGGTGGCCTCTCGCCACCCTCTGGCACGCCCATAATGGCGTCCGCTCTTCCAAGGCGGGAAACCTTTGGAAATGGCGGGAATCGCTTCCCAGTGGCGGGAAACTCTGCAGATGGCGGGAAAACGCTGTTAATGGCGGACAACCGGCGGGAATCGACCTGTGATGGAGTCCGATGGCGGGGACCCTCCGGAACCGGCAGGAGACTTCTTTTTGAGGTAAATTCGTTCTTTTCTTCAGGCACGCAGTACCCGGTTGTTGTGGGCACGTAATCCTGCCGACTACGCCAAAGTTGATGCGCCCCCTGGGCCATATTCGTTAGTGGGAATATCCGGAGCCGGATCAGATGGGGGTTGTAGTCTTCCGAGTGGCTGTGACCCGGTCCGTGCCCAGGGTGTCAAACTCAGTTGTATGTGGCAGTCCTACAGATGTTATAAGTTCTTTATTGTCGACTACGCCACCCGTTGTGTTGCGGTCACTATGGCCGCCGCTGCAGCAGGGTCCGCTGAGGCTGATGGTGTAGGTGCAGCTTGTGATGGTATAACCCCCAACGGGTGGGGTATAGCCTCAGGGGGATCAGGTGCAGAGGATGGGAGTTGTGGTGATGCAGTGAAGACGGCAATCAGAGACAGAGTCGGGTTATGCAGTTTAGGATGTTTACTCACTGCTGATGTTCTGGTCACTCCAGCTTCGAGTGACCTCCCGAGCCGTGCTGCGTCCACCAGGTTCTGGATCCAGCCAACTCCCAAATAAGTCCGGAGCGTGACCCTGAGCTCTCCTTCAATCCTTTCTCTGGCCGTCCCCACTATTGATCCACCCAGGTCCAGCTCCCTCGGGCCTTCTGTTGGGACACCCTTGGCCTTGGGTTCCCTGACCCTCCTCGTGGTATGCCTTCGTGGTGGATGTGGTGGGTGACCGTGGCAAACGCTGCCCACGGTCTCCGGTCTCTGGCTGGGGAATGTTTTTACCCCCACCAGCTTGGGTTCCGGTACCCTGGTGCCGACTCTTCACCCGGGGATTTAGTTTGGGGTCTTAGAGTCCTTTTCTTCTGTGCCTCTGAGTCTCTCTCTCTCCTCTCTCACTCTGGGTCTCTCTTCTCATCTGCTCCTGACTTTCTCTCTGCAACTGACCCTGTTCTTAGTTGGTGCCCACCTTATATACACCCTCTATGTGTGAGCTCAGGTGACCAGCACCCAATGAGCTCCTATCTTTACTCAGGCTGCTCCCCCTATCTGCCCCTACACTACTTGGGATGTACCACCCCCCTCCCACTCCAGCCAGGAACAGACTCGGTCGTACCTGCACATTTCTAAGTGGGAGTACCGTCGGTCTGCTCCTCGGAAATGGGATGTGTGTAGTGCATGCAGCCTACCGAGCTCAGATCCACACTCCTTCCTTACCCGGGAGTGGAATATCACACCTCTGGATTGAGGTGCAATACCCCTGTAGCAGCCGAATCCTCAGGGTGCTACACAAGCGCAAGTATGCAGCCAGCCATCCACCCACCCAAAGGCCGCAATACTAAACTGCCACATTTCTGGACTGCTTGCACTTGAAATGTTGCCTTTTAGGCTCGTGGAGCTGGAAGCTTTCCACAACCTCATGGCGACGGCGGCCGGGTGTCAATACTCGGTCCCCAGCCGCCACTATTTCTCCCGGTATCGTCTCCGCCTTCCACAAGCGCGGGTCCCAGAAAATTACCCGTGCTCTTTCCAGTGCACTTAAATGGGAAGCACCGCCTAACCACAAACACGTGGACAAGTGAATGTGGCCAGGGACGGTACATCTCACTGACGCATGTCACTGGATTAATTTTGTGCTCAGTGTCCTAGACAACGACCAAATTATTCATGATGGTTGGATCATCCATCTCCTTAGCTTTGTGTTACTTGGAATGCAAGCGCAAGTATGCAGCCAACTACCCACCAATACACAGGCCGCAATTCTAATCTGCCACATTTCTGGACTGCTTGCTGCACTTGAAATGTTGCCTTTTAGGCTCGTGGAGGCGGAAGCTTTTCACGACTTCATACCGGCAGTAGCCGGGTCTCCATACTCGGTCCCAAGCCGCCACTATTTCTCCCAGTATCCTCTCCGCCTTCCACAAGCGCGGGTCCCAGAAAATTACCCGTGCCCTCCCAGTGCACTTAATTGGGAAGGACTGCCTAACCACAAACACGTGAATGAACCACTGGTGAATGTGGCCAGGGATGGTACGTGTAGCGTCGGCGTCCCTGCCCCCTGCTAGGCAGGGACGCTGTTCCCCTCACCCCTCCGCTCCGAGCCCGGCGTCCTCCTCCCGCTCTGCTGGCAGCGCGCGCTCCTTCCCGGCCACGGTGCTTAGGGCGCGCGCGCGCTCCCTCCCTCTTAAAAGGGCCGCGCGCGCCGTCCTAAGGAGTCCCCGGCCAATGGCCGGAGGACTTCACCATATATAAGGCACCTCCTCCAAAATGGAGGTGCCCGAGCAATGTTGTTGCACTGTTCACTACTCTGCTTCAGCCCTCAGGTCCCGTTGCCTGTTACCTGCCAGTTACCTGCCAGTTGCCTGCCAGTTTCCTGCCAGTTTGCTGCCTGATTCCTGCCTGTCATCCGCTTTCCTGCTTGCTAGCCTGAGGTCCGACGGTCTGCCTTCCGACACCTGTCAGTCTGTCTATGGACCAGCTTGCCCGCTCACCTGGGAGCGCTCACCTGCTACCTGTCTGTTAGCCTACCTGGAGGCTCCGCCGTCACGTGCTGTGAACATCTGCCAGTCCAGAGACTCTTGCCTGCTCACCTGGGAGAAATCATCTGCTACCTGCCAGTTAGCCTACCTGGAGGCTCCGCCGTCACAAGCTGTGACCACCTGCTTATCCAGAGACTCTCGCCTGCTCACCTGGGAGCACTCCTCTGCATCCGCCTGTTAGCCTACCTGGAGGCTCCGCCGTCACATGCTGTGACCACCTGCTTATCCAGAGACTCTCGCCTGCTCACCTGGGAGCACACACCTGCCATCCGCCTGCTAGCCTACCTGGAGGCTCAGCCGTCACAGGTCGTACCAACCCTATACCCAGAGACTGTCCCGGTCACTTGCTGTGACCCCCTGCCCGTTCTCCCAGAGACTGCCCCAGTCACTTGCTGTGACCTCCTGCCCGTTTACCCAGAGACTGTCCCGGTCACCTGCTGTGACTACCTGCCCGTCTTCCCTGGTCACCACCCACTTCCTTACATGGATCGCCCCCTTGTATAGTTGCTCAGAGGTTCCGCCTCCCAGACCCGTTACAGTTTGCTCGGGCCATGGAACCCGGTGGTACCCAAGCTCCCTCGCTCTCGGACCTATGTCATGAACTTTCCCGTCAGAGGTCCCAACAGGAGTCCATCCTGGGTCACCTGCGGAATGTCAACTCTCGCCTGGACACTCTGACTGCTCCACCAGCAACCACCGCTAGTGTCATGACTCGCAACCCGGCAGCGCCGCTGCCCACCAATACCATGGTATCCTGTCCTGGACCCCGGCTTTCCGCACCTCCTCGCTATGGAGGTGACTCCGCTCAAGCTCGGGGCTTCATAAACCAGTGCACCCTGCACTTCGAACTCTTGTCCCACCAGTTTATCTCCGACCGGTCCAAAGTGGCCTTTATCATGTCCCACCTCACGGGGGAGGCTCTGGCTTGGCTGAATCCTCTATGGGAGAGAGGAGACCCTCTGGTGTCCGACTTGTCAGCCTTTCTCACGGCTTTCCGGAAAGTCTTCGATGAACCCGGACGGAAGACCTCATCTGCATCATCTCTGCTACGCCTCCGTCAGGGAGATCTCACCGTGGGCCAATATGCCATACGGTTCCGTACCCTTGCCTCGGAGCTGGCCTGGGATAACGACGCTCTGGTGTCTGTCTTCTGGGAGGGTCTGTCTGGCCGTATTAAAGATGAACTCGCCGGTCGGGACATTCCTACCACTCTCGACGACTTAAAAACTCTTGCCACCCGGATTGACCTACGGTTCCAGGAGCGCGCCAAAGAGGTCTCTCGTGAGAGAAGGTTTCCACGTCTAGCTCCCATCTTCCAGAAACCCGTTATTCCCTCCGTTTCTCCCCAGGCACACTCTCCTGAGCCTATGCAGGTCGACCAGACCAAGATGGTCAAAATCCGTCAAGACTTACGCCATGCCGAGGGGAGCTGCTTCTACTGTGGCAGTAAGGAGCACCGGATCCGTACCTGCCTGGAGAGGTCGGGAAACGCCTGTGTCTAGGATCGCTCAGAGAGGTCGTCCTAGACAAGAATAAATCCTCTCCATCTCTGCTGTTGTCAGTCTCAATCATCTGCGGGGAGAACCGTTATTTCGAACTAGCCCAACTTGACTCTGGAGCAGCCGGGAATCTTATTTCACAGTCCCTGGTAGAGAAATACCGCATCCCCACCAAACCTCTGGCTGTACCCTTATCTGTCGCTGCCGTGGATGGGGGCCTCTTACCACGTCCCATCCAACTCATCACCGAATCCATTACTCTGCAGGTGGGAATGCTGCATTCTGAGAGTATCTCCTTTCATGTTCTGCCTGGACTCTCTCATGCCCTCTTGCTAGGCCTACCTTGGCTCCAGAAACATGCACCCGTGCTTGACTGGCAGACCGGAGAAGTCCTTCGCTGGGGACAGGACTGCCATAAGACTTGTTTGGTTCCCGTCCATCCCGTCCGTCCTTCTCCTACCCCAGCTAATCTACCTGGACTTCCGATTCCTTATTGGTCATATGCTGATGTCTTTAATAAAAAGGAGGCAGAGACACTACCCCCTCATAGACCATACGACTGCCCTATCAACCTGTTACCCGGTACTACTCCTCCCCGTGGGCGTATTTACCCATTGTCCGCTGCTGAGACCCGGTCTATGTCCGAATATATTGAGGAGAACCTGGCCCGGGGATTTATCCGGAAATCTACCTCCCCGGCGGGAGCAGGCTACTTCTTCGTTAAAAAGAAGGACGGCTCTCTCCGTCCCTGCATAGACTATAGAGGCCTAAACCAGATCACGGTGAAGAATAAGTACCCCCTTCCGCTCATTCCGGAATTATTTGATCGTCTGAGGGGGGCTAGAATCTTCACCAAACTGGACCTTCGTGGGGCGTACAACCTGGTCCGTATCCGTCAGGGGGATGAATGGAAGACGGCATTCAACACCCGGGACGGCCACTATGAATATCTGGTAATGCCCTTCTGTCTCTGTAACGCTCCCGCCGTCTTTCAAGAGTTGGTCAATGACATCTTCCGGGACCTTCTCTACTCCTGCGTGGTGGTGTACCTGGACGACATCTTGGTCTTCTCTCCGGATCTCCAGACTCACCGGAGGGATGTTCGTCAGGTCCTGCTCAGGCTCAGGCAGAACCACCTCTTCGCTAAATATGAGAAGTGCTTTTTTGAGCAGACCTCGCTTCCGTTTTTGGGCAACATAATTTCTCAGACCGGCCTACGAATGGATCCTGAGAAACTGTCTGCCATCGAGAAGTGGCCTCGACTGGAGGGGTTGAAGGCCATTCAGCGGTTCCTGGGCTTCGCCAACTACTACCGCCTCTTCATACCGCACTTCTCTTCCCGGACTGCCCCAATTTCTGCGCTCACCCGTAAGGGCACTAATCCCAAAGAGTGGCCGCCCGAAGCAGAGGAGGCCTTTCTTTCCTTAAAACAGGCCTTCTCTTCCGCACCGATGCTGCATCGCCCAGATGGCAACAAGCAGTTCTTCCTGGAAGTTGACGCCTCCTCCTCTGGAACCGGAGCGGTACTTACCCAAAAATCGTCTTCCGGGAGAATGGTAACTTGTGGCTTCTTCTCCAAACTCTTCTCCCCTTCGGAGCGCAACTATTCCATAGGAGATCGAGAGTTATTGGCCATCAAGCTGGCATTGGAGGAGTGGCATTACCTGCTCGAAGGGGCTCTTCACCCGGTAATAATTTACACTGACCACAAGAACTTGGCTTACCTCCAGCATGCCCAGAGACTTAACCTGCGCCAAGCCCGGTGGTCCCTGTTTTTTGCTCGCTTTGATTTTGTTCTTCATTTTCGCCCGGCTGACAAAAACATCAAGGCGGACGCCTTGTCCCGATCCTTTCTGGTGTCTGATCTCGAGGAGGAACCTAAACACATCATCGATCCCGCCAGAGTAATGCAGGTGGCTCCCGTGAGTCTAAATCGTCTCCCTCCCGGTAAGACGTTCGTATCAGTACCTGATCGGGAGAAGATCCTACACTGGGGTCACTCGTCTAAACTAGCTGGCCACGCCGGTCAGAAAAAGACCCTCCAGCTTATTACCCGGCACTACTGGTGGCCTACCCTGCACAAGGACGTAATTGACTTTGTTTCTGCCTGTGTGTCCTGCGCCCGCAACAAGGTTCCGAGACATCTGCCAGCCGGTCGCCTCCTTCCGCTTCCTGTACCTGCTGCCCCCTGGCAGCATATAGCTATGGACTTCATAACTGATCTCCCCGTCTCTGCTGGTTGTACGGTCATTTGGGTGGTCGCTGACCGCTTTTCCAAGATGGCTCATTTCGTTCCCCTGCCAGGCCTCCCGTCTGCACCCGAGCTGGCTAAAGATTTTATCCGCCACATCTTTCGTCTTCATGGCCTGCCCCTCCACATCGTGTCGGATTGTGGGGTACAGTTCACCTCACGCTTCTGGAGAGCCACTTGTAAACTGCTAGACGTCACCCTGGACTTCTCCTCCACTTACCACCCACAGTCTAATGGTCAAGTGGAGCGGATCAATCAGAACCTGACCAGTTACCTCCGGCACTTCGTTAATGCCCACCATTCTGACTGGGTGGATCTCCTGCCATGGGCTGAATTCTCGTACAATAACCACAAGAGCGAATCTTCCTCCAAATCCCCGTTTTTTGTAGTCTTCGGTCAGCATCCTCGGATCCCATTTCCCGTCTCCGCCTCGGTGGATAATCCGGCTGCGGAATCTCTCGTTAACAAATTTTCCTCCATTTGGGAGAGTACCCGATCCGCACTCCTTCAGTCGTCCGAGCGGATGAAAAGACACGCTGACAAAAAACGTCTGGATCCTCCACAATTCCGTCCTGGGGATAAAGTCTGGCTCTCGTCCAAGTATGTCCGGCTCAAGATTCCTTCCTATAAGTTAGGGCCTCGGTTCATCGGTCCTCTGGAGGTTATCAGTCAGATCAACCCGGTGGCCTATAAATTGAAACTCCCGGCCAACCTACGGATCCCTAACTCCTTCCATGTATCTCTCCTCAAACCCGTGGTACTTAACTCTTTTTCCAAGTCTACAGGTACGCCTCCTGCTCCGGTTTCTGCTGAAGACGAGTTTGAGGTAGAGAACATTCTGGCCACCAAAAGGGTAAGAGGAAAGACCTTTTTTCTAGTAGATTGGAAGGGGTTTGGTCCTGAGGAGAGAACGAGGGAGCCCCGGGAGAACATCCATGCCCCTCTCATCCTTGCTAAATTTCTGTCTGGCCTAAAAAAGGGGGGGCCTAAAGGGGGGGTACTGTAGCGTCGGCGTCCCTGCCCCCTGCAAGGCAGGGATGCTGTTCCCCTCACCCCTCCGCTCCGAGCCCGGCGTCCTCCTCCCGCTCTGCTGGCAGCGCGCGCTCCTTCCCAGCCACGGTGCTTAGGGCGCGCGCGCGCTCCCTCCCTCTTAAAGGGGCCGCGCGCACCGTCCTAAGGAGTCCCCGGCCAATGGCCGGAGGACTTCACCATATATAAGGCACCTCCTCCAAAATGGAGGTGCCCGAGCAATGTTGTTGCACTGTTCATTACTCTGCTTCAGCCCTCAGGTCCCGTTGCCTGTTACCTGCCAGTTGCCTGCCAGTTTCCTGCCAGTTTGCTGCCTGATTCCTGCCTGTCATCCGCTTTCCTGCTTGCTAGCCTGAGGTCCGACGGTCTGCCTTCCGACACCTGTCAGTCTGTCTATGGACCAGCTTGCCCGCTCACCTGGGAGCGCTCACCTGCTACCTGTCTGTTAGCCTACCTGGAGGCTCCGCCGTCACGTGCTGTGACCATCTGCCAGTCCAGAGACTCTTGCCTGCTCACCAGGGAGCGCTCATCTGCTACCTGCCAGTTAGCCTACCTGGAGGCTCCGCCGTCACAAGCTGTGACCACCTGCTTATCCAGAGACTCTCGCCTGCTCACCTGGGAGCACTCATCTGCATCCGCCTGTTAGCCTACCTGGAGGCTCCGCCGTCACTTGCTGTGACCACCTGCTTATCCAGAGACTCTCGCCTGCTCACCTGGGAGCACACACCTGCCATCCGCCTGCTAGCCTACCTGGAGGCTCAGCCGTCACAGGTCGCACCAACCCTATACCCAGAGACTGTCCCGGTCACTTGCTGTGACCCCCTGCCCGTTCTCCCAGAGACTGCCCCGGTCACTTGCTGTGACCTCCTGCCCGTTTACCCAGAGACTGTCCCGGTCACTTGCCGTGACCTCCTGCCCGTTTATGCAGAGACTGTCCCGGTCACCTGCTGTGACTACCTGCCCATCTTCCCTGGTCACCACCCGCTTCCTTACAAGGATCGCCCCCTTGTATAGTTGCTCAGAGGTTCCGCCTCCCAGACCCGTTACAGTACGGAGCCAGTCCACATTAAAAATGCAGCCATAGAGTGTCCGGGAACCTTCCCACACACTTTTCTTAGCCAGGGCTGCTTCTCGACAGGGTTGGACGGGCCCACCAGAGAATCCTCAGGTGGGCCCTGGCTTCTCCATGAGGAGAGTTCATGATAGGCACAAACTTTGCAGCTGCTATGGTGCTTTTGAGCGGGGGAGAAAGGTTGGACCTCAGAATCAAATCATCTGGTGGGCCCAATGTTTTTCAGTCTGACACTGCTTCTCAGTGAGAGTTGTATTTCACAACAGCCATATTCTTTAGCTCAGTGAAAGGACTGGCATAGAGAGAAACTGTATCTACTCAGGGTGTAATTTCTACCAGGAAGTCCTCTAATGCAGCTTGTTGCATAAGCAATGGCAGACGGTCCAACATCAGATCGCAGTTGTTGATAGTGCTTTGGCACACAAACATCTTTCTTTACTCCTTTAATTTCATGACTACAGAGTTGGTCAATGGCCTGATCTGCAATGCGGTCTGAGAAATAACAGGCATAAGCACATCGAATCCACATTAACAAAGCAGCCATAGAGTGTCCGGGAACCTTCCCACACACTTTTCTTAGCCAGGGCTGCTTCTCAGCAGGGTTGGACGGGCCCACCAGAGAACCAGATACTCCTCCCGTGGGCCCTGGCTTCTCCATCAGGAGAGTTCATAGTGCTGAGGTGAGGTCGTGATGATTATAGAGGCCACCATCTCCTTAGCTTGCTGCTGGTACTTTTCTGTGGGAATCAGCTTAGCTCCAACCAGCCTGGAATATTTCCAGTGGTTTGGTATTGGCATCCAGTACCAGAAGCGAAGCCATCCACAATTTCATTCTCATGAATTTTATTTGGCAGACTGAGTGGCTGGCCAAATACATTAGTTTCTCAAAAAAAGAGCTGAAGATACTGAGTGGCAGTAGGTACAAGTTTGTCCAGCTTGTTAGTTATCAGAGGGAGAACAAGGAGGGCAGCTCAATGGCTCAGTGACTAGCACTAAAGCCTTGCAGCACTGGGATCCAGGGTTCAAATCCCACTACAGACAACATCTGCAAGGATTTTGTATGTTTTCCCAGTGTTTGCGTGGGTTTCCCCCTCAGTAAAATAGCAGCCATAGAGTGTCCAGGAATAGTGATGGGCGAGCACTAAAATGCTCTGGTGCTCGATGCTCAGGTCAAGCAAATTGAAATGTTCGGGTGTTCGACCCGAGCAACGAGCCCAATGTAAGTCTATGGAAACTCTAGCATTTTTCAGGCAGCTCCCCCCCGGCAGTCTGCAGAGGACCTAAACATTGCCCAAATCGATGGGAACAGTGCCCAAATGAGATGGGAACAGCATGTGGAAGACCCCTGGAAGCATTTCTGACTCCCAGGTCACTGCTGTCAACAACGTTGTCAGCGGTATTACACCACTTTTACGAACTCACAATAAAACATACAAAAATGAAACCAAAATGTATTTTACTGGGTAATATGTTATGGAACATCCTTTCCAGGTTAATGACTTGTATATAAGAGAAAATAAATAACCAAAAACAAAAATACTCCTCCACACCTTGGGCTATGTTCACACATAGCATTTTTGATGCGTTTTTGCACTTTTGCATTGCTTTCAATCATGACAAATGCATTTACCAGGAAATGTAATTTTAAAATTTTATACCCTTATCTGGTCATGTGGTGTGTGGCATGGGAACAGCATGGGGAAAGACCCCTGGGGTTAGAAGCATCTCTGACTCCCAGGGCGCTGCCTAAAACTGGCTTATCTAGCCATGTGGTGTGTGAGACATGATCAGACACATCTTGTTTCATTTATGAAGGAAGGACTCTGAAAGTTACAAAGACTATTTTTATAGGGCCATCAGGCTGCCTTTACTATTCTTAAAGGGCCAGCAGTCGGCCCTCGCTATTCTTAGAGAGCCATCAGCCGGCTATGCTTTGTTGTTCCCATTAATAAAGAGTGGGTATCCTATACTGTTATTGCATATGAAGTGAGTGGCAGGTCTGCTCAAAATTCGGACGTACCCCTTTGAAGATTTGGACGCACCCCAATACCCCTTTGAAGAGACTTAGAGGATGGCCTCCTGAAAACAATGTTCCCATTATTAGGAAGTGGCTCTCCCATACTGTTTGCCTATGCAGTGAATGCAAGGGCTGCCAAAAATTTGGACCTACTCCAATGCCCCTTGGAAGAGACGTAGAGGAGGGCTTCTTGAAAAAAAAATGTTCCCCTTATTATGAAATGGGTCTCCCATAGTGTTGGCCTATGCAATAAATGCAAGGGTTGCCAAAAATTTGGAGGCACTCAAATATCCCTTGGAAGAGACATGGAGGTCAGGGGGCCTCATGAAAACAATGTTCCCATTATTAGCAAGTGGGTCTCCCATAGTGTTGGCCTATGCAGTGAATGCAAGGGCTGACAAAAATTGGGAGGCACTCCAATTCCCCTTGGAAGAAACATAGAGGGCCTCATGAAAAAATGTTCCCATTATTAGGAAGTGGGTCTTCCATAGTGTTGGCCTATGCAGTGAATGCAAAGGCTGCCAAAAATTGGGAGGCACTCCAATGCACCTTGGAAAAGACATGGAGGAGTGCCTCTAAAAAATAATCCCATTAGAAAGGAGTGGATCTCCTATACTTGCAATGCCCATGCACTAAGTGTATGGGCTGACAAACATTTACCCCTGGGTATATGACGCGCCCCCTGGGGGCCGGTAGATGCTGGGGGAGATGTTACAGTGGCGGTGACCAAGGGCGGTCAATAAAAGGGTGATATAGTAAAGGGAATTTTCTAGTTTTAAAGTTTAATGTTTGTGACGCCACCTGTGGTATGCGGCTAAATGGAGCCGCCGCTGTGGAGCAGGTCCTCTGGAGCTGGTATTTAATGCAGCAGAGTTGGTGTAGCTCCCCACAGGTAGCGCTTAGCTCCAGGGCTGTGCTGAGATGTTGTGATAAGTTGCTGGATGTGGTAGTGCAGGGGGTGATGGCGCAGCAAGAATTCACAGAGACTGTGAGGTGCAGTCTTCAGGATTTACTCACAGTTGTTAAGTTTCTCATGTTACAGGTTCCGGACTACAATCGTGCTGCGTTCACCAGGCAGGGGCTCAGCAATCCCTCAGGTGTTTCAAGAGTGCCTGACAGGACCCCACTCTATGTGCCCTTCTCAGCCGTCTTCCTGCGCTAGCGCTCACCCTTCTTGCCCTGCGCCTCGCCAAACAACGTCCCAAGCTGGTATCCTCGGATCTTTCTGGGCAACCTGAAGTTCCCTGGATCCTATGTGGTTACCTTTTCGGCGACTTGAATGCGGATGTGGCAACTGCACCTTGAAAGAACAGAAGCCTCCGATTTCTAGTTGAGACTTGAAGTAACTCTGCTAGTTTAGGGACTTGTTCCCTCTCTTTGGCCTGATCCCTCCAATGCCTGGCAGATCCGGGCGTACAGGTGGCCTCCAGCACTGTCCGTACCCCTGGGATCCTTTCTTGTTCCTGGAGCATTTCTCCTGCTCCTCTCTCTGTCCCGGGCCTCTCTCATTAGGCCCACCCTGGAGCAGAGATCCTGCAGAGCCTCTGCTCCCCAGACTGAACACTCAGACTATCTCCTCTGACTGTCTCCTGTTCTGACTACACCCAAGATGGCTTCCCTTTATATACTCCTACTGAAGTGCTTCCTTAAACTACTTCCTCCACCCACACCCACTACATGGTGCCCCCTCACTTGGTTCCCCTCCACTCCAGCCAGGGACCAGGGACTGTGCTCTTCCTTAGGAGCAATCTAACCCTGCCCTACTGAAGTGTATGTGTTAGATGCAGGTGTTAGGGTCCCGGGCAGCACTCTATCCTTACCTGAGAGTGAGATACCACACCTCTGGGTGAGATGCAGTACCTCTGTGGCGATTGAACCCTCAGGGGCGCCACATATACATGAACATACTGTATAAAAACATTTTTTTTCCGGGCATCATAAACACCCTGAAGTGAGTGTTGCATCACAGACCACGGTCACCCTTGTGATATGCTGGTGGAAGATGAGGATGAGGAGAAGGAGGAGGACAAGAGCAAATAGCCCAAATCAGAAAGAGTTTACCCATGTGTGGGTGTGAAAAGGTGCATGGGAATACACCTCCCAAACAAAGACACAGGAGCTGAGTTTATGCTACGCTGCTATCATTCGGTGGTGTTGAGAAGTCTGGCCCAATCCAGCCCTTTTTCATTTTTATAAGAGTCAGCCTGTCAGCATTTTCAGTTGACAGGCAGATGCGCTTATCAGTTAAAATTCCACCAGCGACACTGAAAACCCGCTCTGATAAAACGCTAGCGGCAGGGCAGGCCAGGACCAATAATTACAAGGCACAGAGAAATCACGGAGGACGTTGGTTCGGTCGGCAAGGTACTCCCTCAGCAACTTCCCAAACTTTGCACTCCTTGTGAGAGTACCCCGCGCTTCAGGGCCTGTGCGATGGGAGGGGCTGAAAAAACTCTCCCAGAATTTTGACAGTGTTCCACTGCCTCTGCTGGATTGGAGTTGTGTCTCTCTCGCCTGTACTTCTTGGTTGTTTAACGAACTGTGAGCTCTACCGCCAGCCTTTTCAGATGGGAATTTTTAAAATTTTTCCACAACAAGGGCCTTCTGTTACTGCCCCATTTTTGTAGACATGTCCACCTCAGGAAAGAGATATAAAGTTCTCCTTGTAGAGTGGGTCTAGAAGTGTCACCAACCAGTAATGACTGTCACCCAAAATTTTGAGAACGAGAGAGTCACGGAAAAGGCAAAGTAACATAAACTCAGCCATGTGTGCCAGACTACTAACAGGCAAGACTTCCATGTCCTCACCAAGAGGACAACTGACCATGCTCTCCTCCTCCTCCTCCCTTATCTTCAGGCCATCCATGACAGTTTTGCAGGTAGTACCATCTATAGCGCATGAAACTAACTTCTGTTTTTCCTCCTCCTCTTCCTCATTGTCACCCAATCCACGTTGGGATGAGATTAGGCTGCCTGTGTGTAATCACCCTGTATGGCTCCTTGCTCCATTTAATTGTGCTCCGCCTGCAATGCATCCTCTTTGATTGTGAGCAGAGAGCATTTCAGAAGACAGAGAAGCGGGATGGTGAAGCTAATTATGGCATCATCGCCACTCACCATCTTAGTGGAGTCCTCAGAGTTTTGGAGGATGGTACATATGTCTGACATCCATGTCCACTCCTGGGGTCTTATGTGTGGAGTCTGAACTGAATACCGACGGCCTTGTTGATGCTGTTAGTCAACAATTGTACTCTTCTGCTCACAAATCCTTCCCAACATTTTCAGTGTAGAGTTCCAACGCGTGGAAACATCACACACCAGTCGGTGAGCCGGAAGTGGCATACACTGTTGAAGAACGGCAAGGGCGGCGGAAGCTGTAGTTGACTTTCTAAAAGGGGCATCCAGGCGGCGTACTTTGACAAGCAGATCCGGCAGCTCCGGGTAGATTTTGAGAAACCGCTGCACCATGAGGTTAAGCACATGGGCCAGGCATGGTACATGTTTGAGCTAGCCTCGCCACAAAGCCACCACCAGTTTCCGGCCATTGTCACACATAACCATGCCTGGCTGTAAGTTTAGCGGTGTCAGCCACAGATCTGCCTGCTCTTTCAGAGCTGTCCACAACTCTTCAGCATTGTGCTGTTTGTCACCTAAGCATATTAGCTTCAGCACAGCCTGTTTTGCCGCTTGGATGAATCAGTGCTGCAGTGCTTCCAGCTTGTGACGGATGTGGTCATTTCGGAGATGGAGGCTGAAAAGGAGGAGGAGGCTGAGGAGGATGAGGTGCAGGAGCTGTAGACTGTGAGGGCTACCCTGATTGACCTAGGGCCCGCAATCCTCGGCATCGGGAGGATGTGTTCCGTCCCTAGGTCCGACTGGGTCCCGACTTCCACTCTGTTAACCCAGTGTGCCGTCAGCGAGATGTACCGTCCCTGCACACAAGCACTTGTCCACATGTCCGTGGTTAGGTGGACTTTCCCAGTAACTGCATTGTTGAGGGCACGGCTAATGTTGTTAGACACGTGCTTGTGTAATGAGGGGACGGCACACCAGGAGAAATAGTGACAGCTGGGGACAGAGTACCGAGGGACGCCCGTCGTCATCATGTTGCGGAAAGCTTCCGTCTCCACGAGCCTAAGAGGCAACATTTTGAGCGCAAGCAGTCGTGAAATGTGAGAATTTAGTATTGTGGCCTGTGGGGCGTTGGTTGCGTATTTGGGCTTGTGTTCAAGGACTGCGGTAAGGACAACTGAACGCTGCGCTGGGACAAGGACGTGCTTGCTGATGGAGCTAGTTGAGAGTGTGCAATGACAGGTGCAGGTCAAGAGGTATTTTCGCATGCACTATGGCCAGGGGATTGCCTTCCATGCACAACAGCGGAAGAAGCAGTGGTGTCACCCGCAGACACTGTTCCTGGTCCCTGGAGTTCGGCTCACAAAGTCGGGTGCTTTGCTGCCATGTGCCTGATCATGCTGGTGGTGGTCAGGCTGGTAGTTTTGCTACCCGTGCTGATGCTGGCCTGGCAAGTTTTGCAAATGGCCTTTTTGGGGTTATCGGCAGAGTCTTTAAAACACAACCAGACTGTTGGGGAAGACCCAACAGTTGTGCTGGCAACTTCCTTCGTGTTGATGTTACGGGGAACGGTTTCCCGCCTTCTGTCTGCGGCCACCACACTGCTTCTTCCTGCCTGTTGGGGTGCCCTGCCTCCCTCCCCCTGTGTGCTGCTGTCCTCGCTCTGCATGTCCTCCTGACAGGTTGGGTCAGTTCCTATATCATCCACCACCTCGTCTTCCACTTCCGCACCCTGGTCCTCCTCCTGACTTTTTGGCAATTGTATCTCATCATCGTCCACCTCTTGTGACACTTTCCCACCATCGCCTTCGTATGACCTTGGCTGCTCAAATATTTGGGCAGCGCTACATGCGATCTACTCTTGCCCCACTTCAAGTGGACCAGGCGAGAGGCCCGAATCTATAAATGGAAAAGTGAACAGCTCTTTGGAGTGTCCAAGTGTGGGATCAGTTGTCTCTAGGCACTAGGCATGATGGGAGGAAGGAGGATCAGGGTGAGGAATATGTAGTCCAGACTTGTCCGCTAGGAAGACAGGATGGTGATGGTGGCTAAGTGACTGGAAGCATTATCTGCTATCCAACCAATAACCTTTTCTCACTGCTCTGTGTTCAGTAGTGGTGTTGTAACGGGTCCGGGAGGTGGAACCTCTGAGCTGCAATGCAAAGGGGAAGTCCTTGTAAGGAAGCGGGTGGCTCCCAGGGAAGGCAAGCAGGTAGTCACAGCAAGTGACGGGGACAGTCTCTGGGTAGACAGGCAGGTGGTCACGGCAAGTGACGGGGACAGTCTCTGGGTAGCCAGGCAGGCGGTCACGGCAAGTGGCGGGGACAGTCTCTGGGTAGCCAGGCAGGCGGTCACGGCAAGTGACGGGGACAGTCTCTGGGTAGCCAGGCAGGCGGTCACGGCAAGTGACGGGGACAGTCTCTGGGTAGCCGGGCAGGCGGTCACGGCAAGTGACGGGGACAGTCTCTGGGTAGCCAGGCAGGTGGTCACGGCAAGTGATGGGGACAGTCTCTGGGTAGCCAGGCAGGCGGTCACGGCAAGTGACGGGGACAGTCTCTGGGTAAGCAGGCAGGCGGTCACGGCAAGTGACGGGGACAGTCTCTGGGTAGACGGCAGGTACCTTCAACCCAGCGGGCAGATAGACACGGCAGGTACTGGCAGGTGCTTCCGGGTAAGCAGGAGGATAGCCGCGGCAGGTGCTGGCGGGCGCCTCCTGATAAGCAGGTAGATAGACACAGCGGTTGCTGGCAGGTGCTTCCAGGTAGCAGACAGGTGACAGGCAGGAATCTGGCTGGACTAGTCAGGCTAGCAGAGGGACCTGAGGGCTGAAGCAGAGGTGAAGACACAGTGCGACAACTGTTGCTCGGGCACCTCCATTTTGGAGGAGGTGCCTTAAATGTGGGAAGTCCTCTGGCCATTGGACGGGGACTTTTTAGGAAGACGCGCGCCGTCCCTTTAAGAGGGGGGGAGTGCGCGCGCCCTAAGCACTCTGCTGGAGGAGGAACGCGCGCCGGCCACAGCAGGGAACGGAGCGCAGGGAGAAGCCGCGCCAGGAGCCGGGGGGTGAGAGAAACGATGTCCCTGTCTGACATGGGGCAGAGACGCCGCTGCGCCGACAGAGACAGGAGCGCTGGAGGGACCCATGTGAGGAGCGCGGAGGTGAGAGGGACGGCGTCCCTGCCTAGCAGAGGGCAGGGATGCCGATGCTACAGGTGTTCTGCGCTCCACTATTAAATGGGACATAAAGGTCGAGTGAAAAGATGTGGGTGTTTATTGTGGCACAATTTCAGCTTGCCCACGGACTCGGCCTCTGCATGCACTATAACCATCACGTCCAGTTTCCCATCCCTTGCCATGTGCCTTGGCCATTTTAAATGAAGGACAATATCTTCCACGCTCTCTACAAATGGCTGAATTTGGAGCGAACTTATATGTCATCCGTGTGACGGACAAACCACAGTTTTATATAGCTGGCCTGTAGGTAACTATTTTTAACAGCGCTGACCTCGTGTCAATAATTTCACTGACTCACTGCAAGAAAATTTTAAAGGAGGCCAGAAATGCAGAACTTTCAGCACAATTATATGTGATCCGTGTGACAGACAAACCACAGTTTTAAATAGCTGGCCTGTAAGTAACTATTTTTAACAGCGCCGACCTCGTGTCAATAAGTTCACTGACACACTGCAACAATATTTTAATGGAGGCCAGAAATGGCAGTATTTTCGGTGCAATTATATGTGATCCGTGTGAAGGACAAACCACAGTTTTAAATAGCTGGCCTGTAGGTAAATATTTTTAACAGCACCGAACTCGTGTCAATAAGTTCACTGACACACTGCAACAAAATTTGAATGGAGGCCAGAAATGGCAATATTTTCAGCGCAATTATATGTGATCAGTGTGACGGACAAACCACAGTTTTAAATAGCTGGCTTTTTAGTGCTGTAATATGGAAAGGACCTGGCTGCATTCTGCAGTGCCAAGAAGCAAATGGCGCAGAAAAAAGGTTCTCTGGATTGCTTTTTAAGCAAATAATCAGGATTAAGATTAAAAAAAAATATTGCTGGCCCCTGATACCTGGGGCTATTTCTACAAATATCTGTAAAAGCACTAGCAGACAGAACTGTAACTCTTTTTTATTATAAAAATACAAAACACAAACATAAACACAAACATCACATAGAGAAAACTGAACCACAGCAAAAAAAAACAATCCACAAACCCCCGAAAAGTCAAAAGTCCAGCCCCTTTCCCCTTTTCTTTTAACCCCCCCCCGGCAAGGGAAGAAACCTTAAGTCTCCACCATAAAAAGAAAAAAATTTACGAAACCTTTTTTTCTTTTATCAACATCCAAGCACATTCATGCCCTCACATTCACACCTAAATACTGAGAGTACCTTTAGGTATATATTCTAAAAGGAAAACCAAAATCTGGCCCATTGCCCAAAAAAATAAAAGGCAAAATTAGGCTGCCTGGCAAAAACTACCATTAACACACATACATTTTTTTTTCTTCTCACACCTAAATTAAACCCTCATACCAACATCCAAAGGTCTCACGAAAAGTTTGTGGCCTATCACTCCCCGCATACCACACCAAGGTCCACAAAAGTTTATGGCCTCTTTCGACACCAAATAGGTCCTCGTCACCTTCCCGGCATCCCGCAGGACATCCATTTTTCTGAAAAAAAAAACCACTCCTCCTCCCAAAATCCCACCTCCCCACCTGCAACTAAACCCCCCACAAGCATCACAGTACACGCATTACATAAAGGAAAACAATATGCACAAACTTTACAATAACAATCCTTACAATAACAATGACCAAGAACATGACAACCTTACAACAAAACCACAAAATGTACTCATCCAAACCCAAGTTTGGTGCATGCAAGCTCTATACTCAGGATTCCGATATTGCAAAACAAAAACCTATAAGTGAGGGTAATAGCCCACCAGCAGGAGCTGGAGACTAAAGAGGCTCTCACCCTAACCTACTGCACATCACCCTGTCCCTCTCTAACAAAGAAAAAGAAAAATTGTCCCTACTGCTCTAACAACCTTTCCCTATCTCTCCCTATCTATCCCTCACTGGCCCTCACTACCAAAACTAATACTAACTACCCGCCCCTAGAGACTATCCCTATCTGTCCCTGTCTTTCCCTACACATCTCACTGACCCTACCAAAGATAAAGGCAAAAAAGGCTAAATTCACCCTATCTCAAGCACCCGGAACCTAACTCTCCCTAGGGCACATTAAAACAGAACCCCCTTCATAGAAGGGAGGCCCTCTCTGCACCCAGCCTCTCAAACTCCAGAGAGCGTAATTTTTCCATGTCACCCAGGATGTTCCTAATCAGCTCTTCCCGGGGTGAGGGCTTTCTGCTGGGTGGACATTAAACACCGTGCATTCCAAGTGTAGAACCTAGTCACTAAACTAACTAAGAAAACAGTGCCCCAATCTCAGCCACAAAGGGACCTGAAAGCCCCATAGGCCCAATCCGCATAGGAAAGGCCTCCCAGCCTCGGCCAGCCAATGGAAGTACCCACCCTGTTGAAGACCTCTGTATTAAAAGGACACCAAAACAGGAAGTGCTCCATGCTTTCAAGCATGCCCCACACTCCTCACAGGGACAATCCCGGTGATCAGAATTCCTGTATTTCAGGTTGTCCCTCACATACAGTCTCCCATGGAAGCAGCACCAAGCCAAGTCCCAAAACTTCAAAGGGATCCGTTTAGAGTTTAATAACCTGAGCCCAACCTCCAGATCCTGGTTTGGACAATCCTTGAGCGCCAGGGGCTTCTGAAAGTGGGTCAACAGGACCCTATTGTCAAGAAACCTCCTTGACATGGTCCTGATCTCCCACACTCCCTGACCCCACCGGCGGATCACCTTCAGAACCGGGGTAGCATAAGCAGGAAGATGTCCATGAGGCGTTCAAAGGTCCTTCACCCACCCTACTGTATCCCATTCCTGGAAGAAAAGCCGAAACCACCCCCTGCAGGAGAATACCCACGGACGAGCTTTCTCTGACCAGTGGTTGGCGATGTTTGCCTTAAGAAAGGTGTTTATGACGCGCCCCCTGGGACCGGGCCCTCTTGTGGGATGCTGTGGGATGCTGTGGGTTGTAGTCACCGTGGTGGCGACACGGTCCCATGGCTCAGGGTGGTCAAACCAGTGGCAGTCTATTTATGGGGTTTTTATGGTTAATTGCCCGACTACGCCACCCGTGGATTGCGGTCAGTGCGGACCGCCGCTGCAAGGCCGACCGCTGGGGCTGATGGTGTATGCAGCTGAGGTAGTGTGACTCCACACGGGAAGAGTGCAGCCCCAGGGCAGTGTAGTAGATGGTGGGGGTGATGGTGCACGGGCGTCCCAGCACCAGTAGTGCTGTATGCGGTGAGAAGGCACAGAGACAAGGTGTTACAGTTCAAGTTCTTTACTCACAGTTCTCATCCAGGTCACTTGTGCACAGGTAGGACCGCCCGAGCCGTGCTGCGTCCACCAGGGAGGGGGCTCGGTCAACCCCCAGGTAACTCCAGAGTGTGGCACAGGACTCCCTTCTATCCTTTCATCAGCCGTGCCCCACCAGTGACACTACTTTTGTCCAGCTGCCTCGGGTCTTCTCTTGGGAGGCTGGATGTCCACTTCCCTGACCCTATGTGGTGTGCTTTTCTAGTAGGTGTAGTGAGGGGTCGCACCATTAAATGGTCACGACCGCCGGTTCTTGGTTAAGGATTATTCGCCTCTACCAACTTGGGATCCGGTACCCTGTTCTGCCAACCCGTCACCCGCAATCTCCTGGGTCCTTAGGGTTCCTTCTGCCTTCGTGTCTCTGGGCCTCTCTTTGTGTTCTTGTTCTGTTCCTTTCTGTTTCTGTTCCTTTCTGTTTCTGTTCCTTTCTGTTCCTCTCTCTGGCTCTGGCCTTCACTCTAGGCCACCCTCGTTGAGCTGGGCCCAGACTGAGCCACAGCTCCCTGTCAGCCCTCCCTGGCTGAACTCCTTCTCCTCACTCCTCTGACTGAACTGACTTCTTCTACTCTCAGAACTAAGATGGTGCCCACCTTATATACCTCCCTCTAGTGTATGAGCCCAGGTGACTTGCAACCAATGGGCTCCTTCCTATGCCCAGAAACCGTCCCCTCCTGCTCCTACATCACTGGGTTTTCCTCCCCCCTCCCCACTCCAGCCAGGTACATGATCTGTCGTGCCTGTATTACTGTCTAATGGGAGCACCGTTGAGCTGTCCCCCGGAAATGGGGAGTATGTGATGCATGCAGCTAACCAAGCCCTGGTCAACACTCTATCCTTACCCGGGAGTGGAATATCACACCTCTGGCAGAGGTGCAATACCCCTGTAGCGACCGAACCCTCGGGGCGCTACATTTACTTAAAACACCACTGGGTTGACCATACTCAACCCCCCTAGTCTCCTTGTGCGGTATGTGACCTCCCTCTTGATTAGGTTCAGCCTATTCCCCCACAATAATTGGAAAAACAGGCTGTAGACCCATGTCCAAAGAGGTTCTGGCAAGATGCAGACGCTACCCAAGTATATTAACAAAGGTGGAAAATACCCCTTGGCCAGGCTAACCCTTTCCCTCAGGGTCAAGGACCAAACCTTCCACTGATCTTAAGTCTGCCTTCCAAGTTTTGCTGGGGATAGTCCCCGGGGCCAAAATCGATGCCTAGAATTTTTGCTGTAGCCTGAGGCCCTGGGAGGGTGTCTGGGAGATCAAAACTTGGATCTCCCCCTCCCAGCCATAGACTCTCACACTTATCCCGGTTGATCATGGACCCGGATGCCACCGAGTAGCGCTAGACCTAAGACATGACCCAATCTGCCTCCCCTCTTGAGGATACAAAAAGAGAAACGTCATCGGCATACGTCTTTACCCTCAAGGTGGCCTCTGGCTCCGCCTGGTCCATCCTGACTCCCACCAACGGTCCAAGCTTTATCCTCCTTAAAAGGGGGTGAATCGCGAACACGTATAACAGTAGGCTCAGAGGACAGCCCTGGCAGACACCAGACCTCACCTCAAAAGGGTGTCCGACCCTGCTGTTCACGAGCGGAAAAGTCTCTGTGCCATTGTATAAAACTCTTAACCAATCAACAAACCTCCCTGGCATACCGTACCTCAGAAGGATGTACCAGAGTTACTCATGATTAACCCAGTCAAAGGCCTTCGCCTGGTCTAAAGACAGCAAGTACCCCTTCCAGTGACCCGCCCTGCTCCACTCCACTGCCTCCCGGACACCGAGCACAGCACTAAATGTACTGTGGCCTGGAACTGAGCAGTGCTGGGCCCACGAAAGGAGCCAGGGTGCAAACTTCACCAACTGATTAAATAGTACCTTTGCCAGAACCTTTGGGTCCGTATCGAGAAGTGCTATGGGACGCCAATTCTCAATACGGGACGAGTCTTTACCGTGTGACAAGATAATCAGGGCCGAATTTCTCATTGACCAGGGCAAAATGTCAGAGGAGAGATACTCATTAAACACCTCAGTCAAGAGTGGGACCAAAGAGTCTCTAAAAGTGTTGTAAAACGCGGATGTTAAGAAATCCGGACCAGCTGACTTTTTAGGCCGAAGCCCATCAATCGCCCGTCTCACTTCCTCTTCCCTGATTTCCTCTGCCAAAACATGAAGAGAGGAGTCATCCCCAGGCTCAGGGATGGTTTCAGCCAGGAAAGCTGACATCTCATCCCGATCAGGATCCCCCCTCCCAAGAGGTGCAAGTTGAAGGATCTGACCACCTCCAGGATCCCTGATTTGGATCTGTTCAGGGAATCCGTACTGTCGATCAGTCCTGTTACCCCTTACAATTCACTGACATCCTGCAGTTCCTGTAAGGGTCGGGCGAGCGGTACCTCCCGAAATCCCTTTCAAAAACCAAGGATGTGTGCCTATCATACTGACACCCCTTGAGCAAGGTCTTCACCCTGGAGATTTCCTCATCGTCCCCTTCAGTCGAGATGAGCTGCTCGAGTTTCCTCCTTAGATCCCGATACAGGCGATACCTATTCAGGCCTCTAAGGCTCAAGAGCTGACGGAAGAACCTTGCAACCCTTTTTTTGAAGATCTTCCTCCACTCAGACTTACTGCTACAGAGACCCAAGAGTGGTACCAGGCTTTGAAGAAATTCCTCATAAGACTGTCTTACATCCGCTTCTTGCAGAAGGGATGAATTCAGCTTCCATAGGCCTCTCCCCATCCTGGGAGTCTCTGCAACATTTAAGGTAAAGAAAATGAAACAGTGATCGGAGAACTCCATCTCAACCGTGGACACTGCAGAAGAGACGGCTTCCTCCTTCAAAAAAAACCTATCTATCCTAGACCTACTGCTACCCCTATGAAAGGTGAAAACCCCGTGACCTGGAGTGTGCCGGATGTGGACATCCACCTGGCGAGCTTCACTTGCTATGCTGTTCAAGGCTACGCTATCGTAAGCCAGCCGGTCTACGGGGCCTCCCCTATCACAGGATCTAGTTATAGTATTAAAATCCCCACCGAAGACCATCTGCCGGCTTGTAAAAAGATTGGGCTTTATCTTCAGGAAGAGGCACTTACGGTCCCCTTAGATTGCGGGCCATAGATATTAATGAGCCAAAGCTCCTGTCCCCTCATGAAGACGTCTTAAAGTCTGTTTCAATTTCTGTACCTTAAATGTTGCAGAGACTCCCCAGATGGGGAGAGGCCTATGGAAGCTGAATTCATCCCTTCTGGAAGAAGCGGAAGTAAGACAGTAAGGTAGGGTAGCTGTCCTTTTTAAGGCCGCTTCGGTGGAATGCAGTCTTTTCCATTTCTACCCCAATTACCCTTCTGCATTCCACCGAAGCGGCCTTAAAAAGGACAGCTACCCTGCTATACGGCTCGGCCGCAAGGGACCAGTATGAGGGCCCACACCTCCAATCCCTCTTTGCTTTGTAAATGGATCCCATGTCCGTTAGTCTGGTCTCCTGCAAAAATAAAATATCAGCCTCAACTTGGGTGAAAAAATCAAAAGCCGTAAATCTGGCCGCATCTGACTTTCTGCTGGCAACATTAATCGACGCCAGAGTCAACGAGGTAGGATCCGCCATCATGGTTAATTAAGGTAGACGGCCTTCTTTTTAACCATAACCCCCCCCCCGATTTTCTTTCTCCCTCTGAGGAGGAGTCCGAACCACCCCTCCTCTTTAGAGATGCTGATGTATCCATGCCCTCATTCCAAGCACTGGACTCCTCTTTCCCAGCATTGGATGCCTCCTTCCCAGCACTGGATTCCTCGCCTATGGGCCCCAAGGTAGTCCCCCCCCCCAGAGGGACATGCATCCCCCAGAGGACGAACTACGCCACCCCCTGAAGGCACCCCAGATGCCACCTCCGGCCCCTCACCCCTGACTTCCAACCCAGCAGAGTTGTCAAGGGCTTGGAATCGGTTGGAGAGGGAGATAGGAGGGGAGCTGGTGAGCCCCTCCGTAGGCACCTTAGCGGTCGGGGGTGGGGGATTTGGTTTTTTCAGCCCTGTTCTTCCTCCTCCGATTTTTACTGGTACCATTGCAACCCAATTTTTTAGGCTGCTCCACAACCTCCTAGTCCAGACTTTCATACTGGGAGGAATCATTAGAAGCAGCCAACCCCTTCCTCTCCATCCTCCTGATTTCCTCGTTCACAGCCTTCTCCCTCAGGGCCGCAGAGGCACTGTCAGCCGTCACCAGGGAGGGGACAGACATCACCCCAGTTACCTGAGGCTTCCCCTGCCCCCTATACCCACGGCACCTCACCTGTTGCCACTGGTGAGTAGATGTTTCAGCCTCACCATTCCTCATTGGACCCTCAGCTCCCCTCCCACCCCCACCTCCAGCCACAGCAGAGGATGCACCGCCAGGGACCCCCACACGGCTCTCCCCCACCTGGCCAGAGATGGCGCTGGAAAAGGAACGGGGGCAGCGATTATACTGGTGACCTAGATCACCACACAGGTGACACCTAATATCACCACAGGCCGCGGCCAGATGACCTACCCCGCCACACAAGGCACATTTCTGTACTTTGCAGCCTGCACTACTTCGGTTGCCCCAGGTAGAAAATCAGGATCCTGTCCCTCCCCAGGAACGCTGAGGAGGGGATGTGAGTGACCATACCGCCTGAACACTTCAACTTCATCATGAAAGTCCAGCCCAGTGATCAAATGCCAAATTCATCCCTGTTCTTTTTCGGGACCTCAGTGACCTTCCCATATCGGGAAAGCCACATCATAATGTCGATGCAAAAGAGTGATTCGTTACTAGTCAGCACGGTCACTCTCTTTATGTCATTTTAGCGAGACACTGCCTGCACAGCAAAGTCTTGCCAGCCAGGCTCCCCCTTCACTAGCTCAAAATTTGACCAGAAGAGCTCTAGCACCTCTGGCCTCTAGGAAACGACGCAGCAAAACACCATCCCCGAGGTCCAGAGGTGAGGAAGCCCTCTGAGAAACCCCCAAGACCCCAGCCACGACCCCCACAAAACTCCGGGGACTCGCGGCCAGGGGGGGAATATAGACCAGCCCCCTCCCCACGCCCCCTGCCCCCGCCAGACCGTCCACCACACGCACTTTCCACTACAGACACACCACCACTCGTATCCTCAACTACAGACACATCCATACCCACACCATCCCAAATCATGTCATCATTCACCCCACTCATCCCGCTCCCACTCTCATGCATGCTGGGGTCAGTATTTTTTTGTTTCTGGGCGCATTTCTTACCACTTTCTTTATTATTACTGCTTTTTTTTTATTATTACCACTTTCTTTACCATTACTGCCACCCTCTGGTGGCACCTTCCCTGCTGGGGGGTTTGACATATTGAGCACCGTGGCCCCTTTAAAAACCATGCTGCAGGCCTTTAGCAGCGTGCTCTCATTCATTAGGGGCGTGGTGCTCACACTGTTTGAGGAGGCAGGAACCAGAAGCAGTCACTCCCCTGGCTCCTTCCTGCCTTATTGCTGCTGAGTCCTGAGATGCCTGTGCTGCCGGGGCCCCTGCTGCAGGTAAGCTCTTAGACACAGGGGTTGGAGCCAGGGACCCAGCCCCAGAAGCCAGTCCCAAAATGAGCCTTCTTTCCTGGGAAGGGGGCAGACAAAAGTCCTGGGTGTAAAATGTACCTCCCCTCCCAGGAGTTCCTCCACACGCAGCACACACTCGGCACACCACCAGACTCCTCCCCTTCCTCTTTCTGTCTGTAGCTGCAGCAGACAGAACTGGAATGGACCCTCTTGCTATGTGCACTGCAGTCTGCTATATACCCTGCCTGCCTGCCTAGCACTGATATCTCTGCAGCTGGATTAGTCCTCAGAAGGACTGTTAGTTGAGATGGATATGTAGAGAATCTTGTAGAATACCTCCACTAACTAATAAACAACCAAATCTCTCCCTAGCTCAGCAGCACCTCTCCCTACACTGCCTGATTGTGGAGTAGACTGTGATGAGCATGGCAGGGCCAGGTCTGATATAGACCTGATGACGCTGTGCAGCCAGCCAACCACTGTAACGCCACAACCAACATGGCTGTAGCATTACAGTGTGTGGCAGACAATCACTACATGCTGATTGGCGCTCTAAAGAGTGCCAAACATGCAAGGAGGGGACCCGAGCTCCTGCCGAGCAATCCTGGAAATACTCTGCGAGCGCCGAGCATCTCGAGTAGTGAGATGCTCGGCGAGCACTGAGCAGTAGCGAGCAAGCTCGCTCATCACTATCCAGGAACCTTTCTGTCATGGTTCCACCCCTCACTGTGTATGGGATGCATTTACTGACAGCTGAGCCGTCCAATATTGTACAGGGACATGCTGGAGCTGTCAGTACAGTAATTGGCAGCTCGACCATCCAATCTGGTACAGGGGCGTGCAATAGCTGTCAGTGTGGTGATTGACAGTTCAGCTGTCAAACCTGAGACTGGGAGGCACTGGCTATCTTCAGGTGTTCATTATCCCAGCTGAATGCCTGGCTACTTAACTGAGCTGTTTCCCCCAGATCTCTGCCAGACGTACATTCAGCTAGTGTGTGGTTTGTTCTCTGTGCCTTGAGTTCTGTTTATTGATCTTCTGTTGCCTGACCTTGGACCTTTTTCTGATCATCTGTCTGTTTAACCCCTTCTGCTCTGATCTGCTTTCCTCCTGGTATTCTGATCTACGCCTTTGCCTCTGCCCTCTATTTATGACGTACCCTCCTGGCTGTGACTTCGGACTCCTTGACTATCTCATGGCCTGGCGTGAAAAGTGACTCAGCATCACATTACGTCTGGCCCATACGTTTTTCTTTTTTGACTGTATGGAGACTGTTCACACGCTCTGTGACCACATGGCGAATTTGAAGCTGATTACTCAGGATCTGGTTAAGGAATTCCAGAGTCTGGAGTCATTACAATGTCAGCTGCAGGGTGAGATAACTAATATAATGAAAACTTTAGATAGCCCTTCACTGCCAGCAGTCGCTGTGACGACAGTACCCACTGATGTACAGTTGGTCTCTCCAGAACCTGTAATAGACTTCCTTGATAAATTTTCTGGAGAGAGAGACTGGTTTAGGGTCTTCAGGGAGAGCTGTAGGTCATCCTTTACCCTGCGCCCCGATCGTCAGGGGAGGAGTTCCAACAGGTGGGAATGATCATGTCCCTACTGCGAGGGGGCCCTCAGACCTGGGCATTTTGCTTGGCACAGGTACCAGAATGGTTTTCTGTTGACGCCTTCTTTGACAGTTTAGGACTGACATATGATGAACCCGACAGGATCCAGGTCGCTGAGGCTAAGATCACGAACCTGGCACAAGGGGGTCGCACAGCTGAGGACTACTGTACTGAGTTCCGGCAGTGGTCCACTGCAGTTCTGTGGAACAATGTAGCTCACAGGTGCCTGTTCCGTAAAGGTCTTTCTGAAACCCTTAAGGATGCCCTGGTCCTCCATGACACTCCTTGTTCTCTGGCGGAGGCCATTACCCAGGCCATACGAATGGACCATAGAATTCGAGATAGACATGATGAACATCAGGCTGTCCATTACAATTCCCTGGAGCAAGGCCATTTACCGGAGGTGGAACCATTACAGATCAGAGTTGCCAGTCTTGGTGTTGTGGAGAGAAGACGCAGACAAGATCTCGGACTCTGTCTGTACTGTGGTCTCTCTGGACATTTTCTCAAGGAACGCCCTACTCCTTCTCATGCTACCAAACCATGAGGAGAATGTCTGAGTCTGGGTGATGGCCGAGGAGGTCACCCAGACTCCCGGTACCTTTTTCTTCCTCCTCCAGGGTACTGATAAATACTGTGTTATCCATCGAGAACCAGGTGTTATCAACATTGGCAATCATCCACTGTGGGTCTTCTGCTAACTTTATTGATTCAGGACTGATTCTGAAGGGTTAGGGACAGTTAGTATAGAAATACCCTTGCAAGTCTACGCCCATGACAAAACACCATTATCCAGGAATTTGGTCAAGAAGGTTACGGTGGATTTCACGCTTCAAGTAGGAGCTCTCCACTCTGAATCATTCTCATGTTTTGTGTTGGATAATTTACCTGCTGGGTTGGTACTGGGGTTCCATGGATGCAGATGCACAATCCTGTCATTGATTGGTGTCAGAGGGAGATTGTTAAATGGGGCCCTAATTGTTGCAAAAAATGTCTAAAAAATGTACAAATATGCTCTGCTAGTCTGAAGGGTTTGCCGGCATACCTGAAGGACTTTGGAGATGTGTTCTCGGAAAAGGAGGCGGAGATACTATCTCCCCATCATCCTTATGATTATGCTATTGAGCTTATTCCTTGTGCCAAACTGCCTAAAGCTCACGTTTACAATTTGTCCGGGCCTGAACGGGTCGCCATGAAAGAATATGTTAACGAAAGTTTAAGGAAGGGTCATATCCATCCTTCCTTCTCTCCGGTAGCTGCCGGTTTTATCTTCGTAAGAAAGAAAGATGGGGGTCTCTGTCCTTGCCTCGAATTAAACAAAATCATGGTTAAAAACACGTACCCACTTCCACTCATCCCCGACCTATATAATCAGCTTCTGGGGGCCAAGGTATTCTCTAAACTTGATCTTAGAGGGGCTTACAATTTGATGCGCATTCGGGAGGGTGAAGAGTGGAAGACTGCATTTTTAACGTCTGAGGGTCTGTTTGAAAACCTTGTCATGCCTTTTGGGTTATCCAATGCACCTGCTGTGTTTCAAAATTTTATGAATTATATTTTCTCTGATTGCACTGGAAGATATGTTGTAATTTATCTGGATGATATTCTAATTTTCTCGCCAGATTTGGACTCTCACCAGGAACATGTCCAGGTTATGTTACAAAGGTTAAGGGAGAAATCTTTGCTTGCTAAATTGGAAAAATGTGTTTTTTATGTTCAGCAAATTTCATTATCGGGGTTCATCTTGTCTGTAGAATGGATTAAGATGGACCCTGGGAAGGTACAGGCCATAATTGACTGGTTTCAGCCTCGTGATCTTAAGGCTTTACAACGTTTTCTGGGATTCACCAACTATCATAGGGGTTTTCTCAGAGTGCTACCAAGGCTTTCGAAAAATTAAAACAGTGTTTCATGTCTGCCCCCATTCTGATCCAACCGGATCTCCAAGAACCATATATTGTAGAGGTGGATGCTTTGGAGGTCGGAGTAGGGGCGTTTTTGTCGCAGGGGCCCAAAACTCTGACAAACTTGCATCCATGTGCTTTTTTGTCTAAGAAATTTTCACCGACCGAAAGAAATTATGATGTTGGGAATCATGAGTTACTTGTAAAATTAGCCTTTGAAGAATGGAGGCATTTTTTGGAGGGGGGAGGTTCATCCAGTTACTGTGGTCACTGATCACAAGAATCTAGTCTATATTGAGTCAGCTAAAAGGTTAACTCCTAGACAAGCCAGATGGTCCTTGTTTTTCTCAAGGTTTAATTTTTCGATTACATTCAGACAGGGGTCTAAGGCTGTGTGCCCACGATGCGTTTTTTGGTGCGAATTTGGAGAGCAGAAACGCTCCAGAAATGCATTGCATACCTTATCCCATGACTTCATATGACATTCTGCAAGTTCGGTGCACATGGTCAGGATTTTTTCTGTGCAGATTTTATTCGCAGAAAAAATCCAGACCGGAACAATTCCTGTGCATTTCTGCATGCAGATTTGCCTATACAATGCATTGGAAAAACGCATGGCAAATACGCATGTAAAAAACGCGTAAAAAACGCATGTAAAAACCGCATGTGTTTTTTTGCCAAGGAGATGCAGAAATGCTCAGTAAAATTTTTGCTTCATTTCTGCATCGTGGGCACTAAGCCTAAGAATGTGAAAGCTGACGCATTTTCTCGTAGTCTCGATCCAGTTTCTCCTCCAGAACCTCCATCCTCCATTATTCTTAAGGGTATTAAGGTTTATATCTTAACCTCAAAATTGGAAGAGGAGATCCGGAATGCCCAGTCGATGGCTCCTCCCGCTACTCCTGGGTCTAAATTATTTGTGCCTGTGTACCTAAGATTGCGTGTGTTACAGGAATTTCATGATTCTGTCTTAAGTGGTCATCCTGGGGTTACTGCTACACGGAAAGCCATTGCCAAACTTTTTTGGTGGCCATCCATGCTTAATGATATTAAAGATTTTGTATCTGCTTGTGAAGTCTGCGCACGCGCTAGTCAGTCATAGCCGGCCGGCCAGGGAATTGGCTCCATTGCCAATTCCAGGAAGACCATGGTCTCATTTGTACATAGATTTCATCAAGGATTTGCCTCTGTCTTATGGGAAAACTGCTATCTGGATGGTAGTTGACCAATTCAGCAAACAAGCTCATTTTGTTCCTTTGTCTGGATTACCTAATGCAGAGGCACTCAACAGGTTGTTTATTTCCCATATGGTAAGGTTACATGGTATCCCTCTTAACATTGTATCCGATAGAGTACAATTTGTCTCTAAATTCTGGAGAGCTTTTTGTAGTAAATTAGGGATTGACTTGCCATTTTCATCTGCCTACCACCCTGAGACCAACAGTCAGACTGAGAGGACAAATCAATCTTTGGAACAAATTTTAAGGTGCTTTGTGGCGGCTCAGCAGGAGGACTGTTCTCTTGCTGAGTTTGCCTTTAACAGTCGAGTGAATCAGTCTACTGGAACCTCTCAGTTTTTCTGTAATTATGGGTTTCATCCCCATTTTGGTGAATTTTCTAAGATTAGTTCTGAATGTCCTGGGGTGGAGGTCACCATACAAAGACTTGGGGATGTTTGGAAGGAGGTTCAAAAGAATATTGGGATTGGTCAGACTCACCAAAAACTGAAGGCCAATCGAAGACATTCGGTGGGTCCTGTTTTTAAGATTGGGGATAAGATTTGGTTGTCATTCAGGAACATTAAACTTAAAGTGCCATCAGCAAAGTTGGGTCCAAAGTTTATTGGCCCTTATGAGATCCTTGAGGTGGTCAATCCAGTGACACTCAGATTAAAGCTTCCTCCATCCTTTTGCATCCCTAACGTCTTCCATAAATCCTTATTAAAGGAGTTTGTTTCCTCGGTATTGTCTCCCTCATCCCCGCCTCCTCCAGTTTCAGTCGATGGTGGCTTAGAGTATGAGGTTCAGAGAGTGGTGGATTCTCATAGGGTCCGTAATACCCTCCAATACCTCATCCACTGGAGGGGATATGGACCAGAGGAGAGATCATGGGTCCCTGCTCGAGATGTGAAGGCTGATCTGGCTACTTAACTGAGCTGTTTCCCTCAGATCTCTGCCAGACGTACATTCAGCTAGTGTGTGGTTTGTTCTCTGTGCCTTGAGTTCTGTTTATTGATCTTCTGTTGCCTGACATTGGACCTTGTTCTGACCATCTGTCTGTTTAACCCCTTCTGTTCCTCCTGGTATTCTGATTTACAGAACGTTACCTGACTACGCCTTTCCCTCTTCCCTCTGTTTGTGTACGTACCTTCCTGGCTTTGACTTCGGACTCCTTCACTATCCCGCCTCACGGCTTGGCCATGAAAAGTAACTCAGCGTCACATTTTCCACACACTTTTCTTAGCCAGGGCTGCTTCTTGGCAGGGTTGGATAGGCCCACCAGAGAACCAGAGAATCCTCCGGTGGGCTCTGTCTTCTCCTTCAGAAGAGTTCATTAGTAGTGATGAGTGAGCATACTCGCAAGTACTCGGTACTCACGAGAAAATCTCAGTACTCGAGATGCTCGGGTGCCCTCCCTGCATGTTTGGTGCTCTTTAGAGCGCCAATCAAAATGCAGGGATTACCTGCCACTCACTGTAATGTCACAGCCATGTTGGCTGTGGCATTACAGTGATTGGCTGGCCGCACAGCGTCATCAGGTCTATATCAGACCTGGCGCCGCTGTGCTCATCAGTCTACTCCACAATCAGTCAGTGTACGGAGAGATGCTGCTGAGCTAGGGAGAGATTTGGTTGTGTATTAGGTAGTGTAGGGAGAAAACAAGTACATTACACATATCCATCTCAACAAACAGTCCTTCTGAGAGCTAATCCATCTGCAGAGATATCAGGCAGGTAGTGTATATAGGCAGGTAGGCAGTGTATATAGCACAAGAGGCTCCATTTCTGCCTTCTGCTGCTGTTAGATATTTCTAGACAAAGGCCCAGGTCTCAGGGGCCAGGAATGATTATTTTTGGATCTTAATCCTCATTATTTGCTTAAAAAGCAATCCAGAGAACAACGATTTTCTACGCCATTTGCTTGTTGGCACTGCAGAATACAGCCAGGTCCTTTCCATACTACAGCGCTAAAAATCCAGCTATTTAAAACTGTGGTTTGTCCGTCACATGGATCACATATAATTGCGCTGAAAATACTGCCATTTTTGGCCTCCATTCAAATTTTTTTTCAGTGTGTCTGCGAAGTTTTTGACACCGGTTTGCTGTTCAAAATAGTTACCTACAGGCAAGGTATTTAAAACTGTGGTTTGCCTGTCACACGGATCACATATATGTTTTCTGAAAATTATGCCATTTCTGGCCTCCATTCTAATTTTTTTTCAGTGTGTCAGTAAAGTTTACGACAACTGTGGTTTCTCCATCACATGGATAACATATAAGTTCGCTCCAAATTCAGCCATTTGTAGTGAGCGTGGAAGATATTGTCCTCCATTTAAAATGGGCAAGGCACGTGGCAAGGGAAGGGGAACTGGACGTGATGGTGATGTGCATGCAGAGGCCGAGGCTGTGGGCAAGCTGAAATTGTGCCACAACAAACACCCAAATCTTCTTGTCCGACCTTCCTATCCCAATTCCTAGGGGACTGCAGAACACCACTATTGAACCCAGAGCAGTGTCAAAAGGTTGTTGGTTGAATAGCGGATAATGCTACCAGTCACTTAGCCACCACCACCACCACCCTGTCTTCCACACGGTCAAGTCTCAGTAGCCATGAATCTGGACTGCATATTCCTCACCCTGATCCTGCTTCCTCCCACCATGCCGAATGCCCAGAGACAACTGATCCCACACTTGGACACTTTGAAGAGCTGTTCACTTTTCCATTTATAGATTCGGGCCTCTCGCCTGGTCCACTTGAAGCGAGGCAAGAGGAGATCGCCTGTAGCGATGCCGAAATATTTGAGCAGCCACGGTCACATGAAGGCATTGGTGGGAAAGTGTCACAAGAGGAGGACGATGATGAGACACAATTGCCAGAAAGTCAGGAGTAGGACCAGGGTGTGGAAGTTGAAGACGTGGTGGTAGATGATAAAGTAACTGACCCAACCTGGCAGGAGGACATGCAGAGTGAGGACAGCAGCACACAGGGGAAGGGAGGCTGAGCACCCCAACAGGCAGGAAGAAGCAGTGTGGTGGCCGCAGACAGAACGCAGGCAACCATTTCCCGTAACACCAACACGAAGGAAATTGCCAGTACAACTGTAAGGTCTTCCCGAATCTGGTTGTTTCTACCTATAACCTCAAAAAGGCCATTTGCACCACCTGCCAGGCCAGCATCAGCAGGGGTGGCAAAACTACCAGCCTGACCACCACCAGCATGATCAGGCACATGGCAGCAAAGCACACGACTTTGTGGGCCGAACCCCAGGGTCCAGGAACAGTGTCTGCGGGTGGCACCGTTGCTTCTACCGCTGTTATGCATGCAAGCCAATCCCCTGTCCATGGTGCCTGCGAAGATGCCTCCTACCCTGCACCTGTCATTGCATACTCTCAAGTAGCAGCATCAGGAAGCATGTCCTTGTCCCAGCGCAGCGTTCAGTTATCCATACCCCAGTCCTTGGAACGCAAGCGCAAATGCGCAGCCTACGCCCCACAGGTCACACTACTAAATTCCCACATTTCACGACTGCTTGCACTCAAAATGTTGCCTTTTAGGCTCGTGGAGACGGAAACATTCCTCAACCTGATGGCGGCGGCCATCCCTCGGTACTCGGTTCCAAGCCGCCACTATTTCTCCTGGTCTGCGGTCCCCACATTACACAAGCACGTGTTCCAAAATATTAGCCGTGCCCTCAACAACGCAGTTACCGGGAAAGTCCACCTAACCACGGACAAGTGCTTGAAGGCAGGGACGGTACATCTTGCTGAGGGCACAGTGGGTTAACATAGTGGAAGCTGAGACCCAGTCGGACCTTGGGACGGAACACGTCCTCCCGACGCCAAGGATTGCGGGCCCTAAGTCAATCACGGTTGCCCCCACAGTCTACAGTTCCTGCATCTCATCCTCCTAAGCCTCCGCCTCCTCTTCAGCCTCCATCTCCGAAATGACCACATCAGTCACAAGCTAGAAGCACTGCCACGGTCAAGCGGCAACAGGCTGTGCTGAAGCTAATATGCTTAGGTGACAAACTACACAATGCTGAAGAGTTGTGGACAGCTCTCAAACAGCAGGCAGATCTGTGGCTCACACCGCTGAACCTACAGCCAGGCATGGTCATGTGTGACAATGGCCGGAACCTGGTGGCGGCTCTGAGGCGAGACGAGCTCACACACGTACTTTGCCTGGCCCATGTGCTTAACCTCATGGCTCAGCGGTTTCTCAAATTCTACTCAGAGCTGCCGGATCTGCTTGTTAAAGTACGCCACCTGTGTGCCCATTTTAGAAAGTCATCTACAGCTGCCGCCAGCGTTTTATCAGAGTGGGGTTTTAGTGCCGCTGGTGGAATTATAACTGATAAGCGCATCCGCCTGTCAACTGAAAATGCCGACAGGCTGATTCTTATAAAAATGAACAAGGGCTGGATTGGGCTAGACTTCTCAACACCACTGAATGATAGCAGCGTAACATAAACTCAAATCAATTGTCATTTTTTGGGAGGTGTATTCCCATGCACCTCTTCACACCCACACATGAGTATACGCTTCCTGATTTTGGCTATTTGCTCTTGTCCTCCTCCTTCTCCTCATCCTCATCCTCCACCACCATATAACCAGGGTGACCGTGGTCCATGATGCAACACCCACATAATTTTTTTAAAGGGTGTTTATGATGTCCGTAAAAAAATTTTTTTTACACAGTATGGTCATGTATACCCTCAGGGGTAAATGTTTGTCAGCCCATACACTTAGTGCATGGGCATTACAAGTATAGGAGATTTGCTCCTTTCTAATGGGAACATTTTTTTATGAGGCCCTCTTCCACGTCTCTTCCAAGGGGCATTGGAATGCCTCCCAATTTTTGGCAGCCCTTGCATTCACTGCATAGGCCAACACTATGGGAGACCCACTTCCTAATAATGGGAACATTTTTTTTCAGGAGGCACTCCTCTACGTCTCTTCCAAGGGGCATTGGAGTGCCTCCAAATTTTTGGCAACCCCTGCATTCACTGCATAGGCAAACACAATGGGAGACCTACTTCCTAATAATGGGAACATTGTTTTCAGGAGGCCCTCCTCTAAGTCTCTTCAAAGGGGTATTGGGGTGCGTCCAAATTTTTGGCAGCCCTGCCACTCACTGCATACGCAATAACAGTATAAGAGACCCACTCTTTAGTAATGGGAACAATAAAACATAGCCAGCTGATGGCTCTCTAAGAATAGTGAAGGCCGACTGCTGGCCCTTTAAGAATAGTAAAGGCCGCCTGCTGGCCTTATAAAAATAGGCTTTGTGACTTTCAGAGTCCCTCCTTCATAAATGAAACACAATGTGTCTGATGATGTGTCACACACCACATGGCCAGATAAGGTTGTAAAATGTTAAAATTACATTTCCTGGTGAATGCATTTGTCACGGTTGAAAGCGATGCAAAAGTGGAAAAACGCATCAAAAACGCTCCATGTGACCATAGCCCAAGGTGTGAAGGAGCATTTTGTTTTTGGTTATTTATTTTGCTTTATATACAAGTCATTACCCTGGAAAGCATGTTCCTTAACATATTTCCCAGGAAAATCCATTTTGGTTTCATTTTTGTATGTTTTATTGTGAGTCCGTAAAAGTGGCATAATACATCTGACATGCTGTTGACAGAAGTGACCCGGGAGTCAGAAATGCTTCCAGGTGTCTTCCCCATGCTGTTCCCATCTCATTTGAGCACTGTTCCCATCATTTTGGACAATTTTTAGGCCCTCTGCAGACCGCCAGTGGCAGTCGCCTGAAAAATGCTAGAGTTTCCCATAGACTTACATTGGGCTTGAGCACCCGAGTATTCCAATGTGCTCGACCCGAGCATCGAGCACCCGAGGATTTTAGTGCTCGCCCATCACTATTCATTAGTGCCGAGGTGAGGTCATGATGATCATAGAGACCACCATCTCCTTAGATTTCTGTTACTTGGAATGCAAGCGCAAGTATGCAGCCAAAACTGGCCGCAATACTAATCTGACACATTTCTGGACAGCTGCTTGCATTTGAAATGTTGCCTTTTAGGCTCGTGGAGGGGGAAGCTTTCTACAACCTCATGCCGACAGCGGCCGGGTGTCCATACTCGGTCCCCAGCTGCCACTATTTCTCCCGGTATTGTCTCCGCCTTTCACAAGCGCGAGTCCTAGAACATTACCTGTGACATCCTCAGTGCCCTTAAGTGGGAAGGATCACCTAACCACAAACACATGGACAAGTTATTGTGGCCAGGGATGATTCATCTCACTGATGCATTCCACTGGGTTAATATTGTAGAAGTCGGGACCCAGTGAGACCCTGGGACGGAACACGTCCTCCCGACGCAGAGGATTGCAGTTCCTGGGTCAATCAGGGTTACCCCTACATTCTTCAGCTCCTGCACCTCCTCCTCCTCTTCAGCCTCCATCTCCATCCCTTGATTCATTTTTTTCAGGATATATTCCAGATTACTTATTTAAACTTTGTGTGTGCCAATAACAATAAGCAGGACTGTATGCTTAGGCGACAAACTGCACACCATTGCAGAGTTGTTGAAAGCTGTATCAGAGAATCTGGTGTCAGCTCTGAAGCCAAGCAAGCTCACACATGTAGCATGCCTGGCACATGTACTCAACTTAGTGGTTCTGCAGTTTCTCAAAATCTACATGGATTTGCAAGATCTGCTTGAGAAAGTACGTCGCGTGTGTACCCATTTCAGAAAGTCAGCTACAGCTTCCGCCGCCCTGGCAGGACTTCAGCAGCATTTACAGCTTCCAGCTCACCGACTGGTGTGGGACGTGACTATGCATTGGAAATCAATGTTGCAGATGTTTGGAATGATTTTTAGCAGCAGAGAGCAGTTGTTCCAACTTCAACACGTCCGTCGGCATTCAGGTCAGCCTCCGCACATAAGAGCTGATGAGTGGGCATTGATGTCTGACATCTGTGCCCTCCTCCAAAACTTTGAGGACTCCACCAAGATGGAGAACAAGCATAATTAGCTTCACCATCCCACTTCTCTGTCTACTGAAATGCTCGCTGCTCACAATTAAAGAGGAGGCATTGCAGGCGGAACAAGGAACTGTACAGGGTGATGTTACCCAGCCCAGCCTCATCTCAGCATGGATTGGGTGATAATGGAAGGAAGGGAACATAGATAGTAATACTCTTGGTGAGAACAGGGAAGTCTTGGCTGTTGGCAGTCTGGCACACAAGGCCGACGTTATGTTCCCCAGCCTTTACCGGGACCATTGCGCTGTACGCATTTCGGGCATTAGAGAAAACTGGCACAGCAAAAGAGAATTCTTGGAGATGGAGGTGTGAGGTTCTTATTAAGCAGCATGTTAGTCTTAGATCAGTTGCAGAACAGAGGGCACAGGAGGGGTGATACACAGAAATGAGGGAAGAAATATAGGCCGGCGCAGAACTGTGGACAGCTTAGTGGGTGAGAGAGATGAGTTTGTATTGTATTCTGTAGTGATTGTTTAACCTAACTCGTGCAATGACTGGCACATGGTAGAGGCGTCGGTGAAGCGGCTTGATAGAAATACGACCCTGGCTGCTGCATTCAGAAGGGATTGGAGAGGAGACAGTTTGTTTAGAGGGAGACCGATTAGAAGTTGCACTAGTTAATAACAGTGACAATAAGAGTTTTTGCTGTATCAAAAGTGAGAAAAGGTCGACTTCAGGAGAAGTTTTTAAGGTGCAGATGATATGAGTGAATGATTGATTTTCAAAGATTTCAAGTCAACATTTCGGCTACTTAGGCCTTTATCAAGGTTATCTGCGTATAACAAATTATCAGATGTTAGTGTATAGGTCAAAAGAGAGAAACTAAGGAGATTACAAAAAATTAGAAAATTAAAGAAAATACATCCATTTTACTTCAATTGGCACAGTATATATGCAAAATCCAACAGCGCATGTTATAATAATAAATGTACATAAACGCAAATAAAATATAACTCATGTTGATGGAACAGGTAAGATATAGGAGCCATCTTGTCCAGGTAACAGCCGCTCTGAAAAAGGATCAGGTAATATATAAAAAAGGGATAAAGGTATGTATGATATAAGGTCCAGAGGTCCTCTGGCATTAAGAGAGCAGAAGAAAAAGAAGAAAGAAGAAATAAAAAAAGAAACAAGAAGAAAGAAAGGAAAAAAAGGAGGGAAAAAAGAAGAAAAAAAGATAAAGAAGAAGACAAAGAAGAAGTATAAAATAAATAAAAATAAAAGTGAAAATAAAATAAAAATAAAAATAAATTAAATATAAAAATAAATATAAATAATAATAATAATAATAATAAAAAAGAATAAAATAAAATAAGATAAAATAAGAATAAGACAGAAAAAGGGAGAAAAAGGTCACTAGCCATAGGTGATAATATGAGAATAACATATAAGTGGATAATTACCTGTCAATATAGGCTGGTAGTGAATAAAGGAGTCTAAAAGAATCATATTGCATGTGGTTAAGAGTCTATACCAATGGAACCCCAAAATGACAAAGCAGATGGTATATGAGAGAAACAAGACGGTACCTGGTAAATCCTGTGTGATCCACGCGAAAGATTGTGGCCGGATACGGGCGGTGTGTGTCCTCTCATAATATGACCGGGTCATGTAGTGCAAGAGATGGAAGTGCGAGCCCGACGATGAGAATCAGCTGTGCGGTGACCCGCAAGTCGGGACTGCGCATGCGCCGAATTGTCACGGCCGGAAAAAGCCGAGAGAAGCTGAGGAGAGGAGAAAAGAGGCCAGAGCAGGGGAGAGGACATAACGGAATATGCTCAGAGCGCTTCAGGCAACAGATAAAAGTGAATATGAGAGAAAGAGAGGAAAGGAGAGGCAGGTAATGAATAAAGAAAATGAAAACTGCCTAAGATAAAGGTGTCAGAGGGAAAAAAAGGGGAAAACAGTACTTCAAAAAAAGAGGCCAGTGAGAATAAAAAGCCAAAGTAGAAATAAGGAAGCAAAGTGGGGAAATTGAAAAGGAAAAGCAAGGGGCAAAAGGAGCTGTAAGGAAAAAGAATTAAAGAAAGGGGAATTAAAGAAAAAAGATAGGAGGAAAAGGAGGGGGAAAGAAAAGGAAAACAAAGAAGGGAAGAAAGGAACAAAAAGGACATAATACCTGAGGGAACTCTAGTTGACCTATAACACAAAAAAAGAAAAGAAAAATATATATTCCTTTAAGTCATTAAGTATGTCATAGCTTAACTGGCATACAAAACACAGGGTGCAGTCAAGAAATTAAGGTGAATCAGTAGAAGATTTCATACTCCCTATTTAAACCATAGGGTTCAAGTGTATTTAATCTATAAATCCAATACGCCTCTCTTTCATTCAATCTGAGAATCCAGTTTCCACCCCGCCTGGATTGAGGAATATGTTCCAGGATCTGGAAACAAAGCTGCGATATATTATGACCAATTGAGATGAAGTGTGCCGGTATGGGTAACATTGTTCTTTTACATCGTATAGTGGATTTGTGTTGAGAGATGCGGTCTCGGATATGCTGGGTAGTTTTCCCAACATATCTGAGACCGCGTTGAGGAGAGCCATAGGATCAAATACTTAATTAACCTCAAGACATAGGAGATTGAGAGAAAAGCCCATAAAGTGTATTATTTCACCTTACATAAGCTTGTTTAGATCAAAAGATGGCTGCCATTTCCTGTTTCATCACACCATGCTCTGTTATGCAAGATGGCAACTGTACCTATGACTACATCCTGTTGTACACGTGGAAAAGGTGGAGACTTTATTTATGACTACATCCTGTCGTACAAGGAAGTTCCAAGAGGAAGCTGAATTCTATAGAAAGACTAACCAATCACAGAGCGACACATCGCTTGGAGACACCCACCCTGATGACCTCATGGACCACGCTCCCTGATAACCTCATGGACCAACCCACCTTGATGACCTCATGGATCACGCCCCCTGATGACCTCATGGATCACGTCCCCTGATGACCTCATGGATCACGTCCCCTGATGACCTCATGGACCAACCCACCCTGATGACCTCATGGATCTGCCCATGGACTAACCAATCAATACATCTGGTTACTCACATTCTGGGGCTAACCGAGCACATATACAGAGTTTATATAAATCTATGTTGGAGTTGAATAAAGGACACTTGGAGCTGTGCCATAGCTGATCAAGGAGAGCTTACATCCGACTGTGTGTGTCTGATGTTATTCTTTCTTGCATGCACTTGATCATATCCATTAGGCCAGGAGCAGGCAACTAGTGAACATATCAAAATGTTCACCTTAACAACCGCAAGGGCATTTAATAAGGTACACGACATATGATGAGTCACACGTAAAAAAATCCACCGATAGGAAATTTCCTCCCCGATTGGGGGTGTGTGAACGAGTCACCTTTAACTATATTGGAACTTTGTAAACAATGGAGACACGGGAAAGTCCCCTTTCTCTGTGTCGCCAAAAAAGTTTGCGTGTCCTTAACCACCCTAAAGCCAATATCTGCTCTAACCAGCATATGGTGGATTATGGAATTCGGGTATGTTAGGGTAGGCCTTACCCAAAAGTGCCCAATGGCTATAGATGGCTGTATGAATGAACCGCATAAAAGGGTGATAAGTGTTCACAAATGTCACCCTAGGACCATCAATTTTTTGTCTAGGTGTGAGGGATGAAAGGGATAGACAAGTTTTGGGATAACTCCGATTTTTTAATTTTTTCTTCATTTCTCTCAGTTTTATCTCACGGTTGTATTCATCTGAGACAATATTATTAACCCTAAAGAGTTGTGAATGTGGTAATGACTTTTTAACATGATCTGGATAACAGCTGGTGAAATGAAGAAGACTGTTCCTGCCTGTAGGTTTAGTGAAAAGATCAGTAATTAGTGTTCCTTCCTGATCCAAAATGACATATGTGTCCAAAAAATTAATTCTATGATGATGAGAGTGTAACATAAATGTTAGACTGGGAACAGAAAGATTAACAGCAGAAAGCATCCAGTGTAGGTTGATCCCCATGCCATATAAGAAATGTGTCATCAATGTATCTCTTCCAGAGTAAAGCATGCCTCTGGAAGAGGGCATTGGTGTATATAAAGGTGTATTCAAATTGTGCCATATATGTGTTAGCATATTTTCTCCTCTCCTCGGCTTCTCTCGGCTTTTTCCGCCCGTGACAATTCGGCGCATGCGCAGTCTCGACTTGCGGGTCACCGCACAGCTGATTCTCATCGTCGGGCTCGCACTTCCATCTCTTGCGCTCTGTAACCCGGTCATATTATGAGAGGACACACACCGCCCGTATCCGGCCACACTCTTTCACGTGGATCACGCAGGATTTACCAGGTACTGTCTTATTTCTCTCATACACCATCTGCTTTGTCATTTTGGGGTTCCATTGGTATAGACTCTTAAACACATGCATTATGATTCTTTTAGACTCCTTTATTCACTACCAGCCTATATTAACAGGTAATTATCCACTTATATGTTATTCTCATATTATCACCGTTGGCTATTGACCTTTTTCTCCCTTTTTCTGTTTTATTCTTCTTTTATCTTATTTTATTCTTTTTTATTTATTTATTTTTATTATTTTTATTTTTATATTTATTTTTATATTTAATTTATTTCTATTTTTATTTTTATTTTATTTTCACTTTTATTTTTATTTATTTTATACTTCTTCTTTATCTTCTTCTTTCTCTTTTTTTTCTTCTTTTTTTCCCTTTTTTTTTTCTTTCCTTTTCTTTCTTCTTGTTTTTTTTTTCTTTCTTCTTTCTTCTTTTTCTTCTGCTCTCTTAATACCTGAGGACCTCTGGACCTTATCATACATACCTTTATCACCTTTTATTATATTACCTGATCCTTTTTCAGAGCGGCTGCTACCTGGACAGGATGGCTCCTATATCTTACTTGTTCCGTCAACATGAGTTATATTTTATTTGCGTTTATGTATTTATTATTATAACATGCACTGTTGGATTTTGCATATATACTGTGCCAATTGACGTAAGATGGATGTATTTTCTTTCATTTTCTCATTTTTTGTAATCTCCTTAGTTTCTCTCTATTGACCTATACACTAATATTTGATAATTTGTTATATGATGATAACCTTGATAAAGGCCTAAGTAGCCGAAACGTTGGTTTGAAATCTGTCTCAATCTTTGGCATTAAAAATTGTAAACTTGATAAACTATTGACTACGGACTCGATCTGTGCCTTGGGTGCTATACTAATTTTTGTATTATCATTTTGCACCCATCCGACACCATTTAAGAGTAGCGTATATCCTTTTCCATAAACTGTCACAGGCAGACAGTTCATTGGACAAACAAGGAGTACAAACGAGGAAGACACAAATCAGATGTGGCAGAGGCAGGAGAATGCTGTCAAAGGTCTGACACTGCTTTCTCAGACCTTCCCAGCACCCAGGCCCTGATACACGGGGTACTCTGACAAGGAGGGAAAAGTTTTGGAAGATGCAAGCTGGACACGTGGCATGAACTGTCTTTCTACGCCTTGGAGGTCCTGGTCGCTAGCGTTTTGTCAGAGATAGTTTTTAGTGCCTCCTGGGGCTTAATAACTGATAAAACTGATAGGCACATCTGCCTGTCAACTGAAAATGCTGACAGGCTGACTCTTATAAAAATGAACAAGGGCTGAATTGGGCCAGACTTCTCAACACCACCAGATGATAGCATCAAACATAAACTCAAATCCAGTGGTTATTTTTTGGGGGGTCTATTCCAATGCACCCCTTCACACCCTGACATGGGTATACCCTTCAAGAATTGTTCTATTTTATGTCGTCCTCCTCCTTCTCCTCATCCTCCACCACCATATCACCAGGGTGACCGTGATGCAACACCCACATCATTTTTTTAAGGGTGTTTCTGATTAGAGACAAGCAAATATTTCAATATCCGTTTCGAATTACAATGCCGTTTTTGCAATATTCGCCAATGTAATTGTCGAATATTCACCTAACATTGCCAAACGCCATTGGATTCAATGGGTGACAAAACTAAACGTATACACAACACCTTCAAACGGGACCAAAAGCTGCCAAAACACATCAATTTAGGGGCAGTCACAAGGAAGTGCCATCAATTGACCCAGAGAACAAGTAGTATAATTATTATTATTCATCATTATAGCACCATTTATTCCATTGCGCTTAACATATGAAAAGAAGTCACTGACTGGTACAAGAGCAGAGAGGACCCTGCCTGTGAGGACGCACAAACAGTCTATACAGTATGTCACCATACTAGTGGATACAACTGGACACCAGTGGCTAGGTCAAAGAGACTGCAGACACAAGGTTTAAACAAGCGATATTGTATTGTGATTTAAATGCAATACAGCATAGAAGTTCAGACGTGTCTTTAGCCAATCCAACAGACAAAAGCGGCAGAGCTTATACTCGGCAATACAGCATGCAAAGTCACTGAGCAATGAGAGCACCAAGATGTCCGGCACTGACAGACTCTCTTGCAGAGCAGAGGAACACAAGCTGTCGGGAGTTCTTACATAACCTCAGTTGTAGTCAGGTCGGAGTTTTCTGAAGTCGGGTGTTAGCAATCACTCAGTCACCAGACTTGCAGGTTGGCAGAGGACTCTGCCGTTAGGAAAGGACCAACAGGGATCGTAAGTAGTGTTGAGCCACCCCCTGTAGTGTTCAAGTTCGGCTCGTCGAACACCCGTATGTTCGTCGAACTGTTCGTCGAACACCGTCGAACACCGTTAAAACCAATGGCAGGCAAACAAAAACACATAAAAACACATAGAAAACACTTCAAAGGTGTCCAAAAGCTGACAAACTGCTCAGAAGACACAACTAACACATTGAAAAGTGATAAGTACATATAGTCATGCGAAAAGAAAAGAGGTGGAGGAGTAAAAGGAGGGGGAGACACAGATATAGGCATGTCATGCCCTTCTAAAACCAAAAAAGTGCAAAGCCGACACGGCCAGTCCGTTCCTGCCCGTGAGACCTCCGTGTCGCCGGGTTTGTGCCAGAGCCGCGGTGGACCCTGACAGCCAGCCCCCCTCTCCCAATACTGGTGCCTGTCCGCTGGTGGGTCGAGCGAGCCCCCCTGCGGAGGAGGCAGGTCTAATCTTTTTAATTTAAATTGTCTCTCTAATTTGAATGAGTACACTTTAAATCCTTTTACAAGGATCTATTGAAGGGCAAGTCTCATGCCAGCAGCCGCGGTAATTCCAGCTCCAGTAGCGTCCACTAAAGCTGCTGCAGTTAAAAAGCTTTTATAAGGATCGAGCTTGGCGGTCCACCGCAAGGCGTCCTACCGCCAGTCCCAGCCACTGTGCCTTGGGGTGCCTCCCCGATGCTCTTCACTGAGTGTCCCAGGGGCCCGAACCATTTCCTTTGAAATAATTAAGTGTCCAAACTACAGGTGGTGTAGCTTGCTTAACAGCTGGGATAATCCGCTGACTAGCAGACACTGCTACTTGGCACAAAGTATTTCCTGGGCTAGATGCAGTTAAAAATTAGTAATTAGATACTCTCGTTGGATGCTGAGAAAGCATTCCATAGAGTCTCCTGGCACGCCATATATTATTCTCTTAAAAAGCTTGAGGTAGGGGTCTAGGGGACCCTTTTATAGGCAAAATCACGGCCCTGTATCGCAATATGTCACCTAGGCTGAAGATAAATGGAACATTTTCATCACCTTTCATAATCACCAATGGGACAAGGCAGGGATGTCCTCTGTCCCCTCTCTTATACATCCTAGTGACGGAGCACCTGCTCTCATCAATTCGCCATAACCCCAATATTAGGTGGATTGAGGTGGGAGGCACCGAGTACAAGTGCTCTGCATTTGCTGATGATGTCCTAGTATATGTCACTCAATCACATATATCCATCCCTACTGTTATGGCTGAAATAGATCACTTTGTTACATGGTCAAATTTTAAAATCAATGCAGCGAAGTCTGATGCCCTCGATGTCTCCCTCCCCAGATCCATACAGGATTCCATCCAGTCCAACTTTCCCTTTGCCTGGCCCTCACAGGGTATCAAATACTTAGGAATTTGTATTCATAGAGACCTCTCCTGTCTATGTTATCTTAATTTTGGGCCCTTTATTGAACAATTCCATACAGACCACGGTTGGCAAGTTAGAACTGTAAGATTCACTACGTGAACCACTGGTGTTTTGTGGAAAAGCACATGTACACTGTGTTCCAAATTATTATGCAAAAAGTGTTTAGGAGTGATAAAGTAAGAATTTTTTTGTTTGTCAGTTAAACTCATTGATGGTGATGTGTGTCATGGCTCTTTATATCACTGTAAGCAATTGCAGACACCTGTGCTAATTAGTTTGGCAGGTGTGTCCAATGAAAGGCAAGACTACTTAAGAAGGCTGTCCCACATTATTAAGCAGCCTACATTTTCTGCAAAAATGGGAAAGAAAAAGGATGTGTCGGCTGCTGAGAAGCAACAAATTGTGGAGTGTTTAGGTCAAGGCATGACTACAATCAACATTGCCAAGACACTTCATCCTGATCATCGCACAATCAAGAAGTATGTAGCTGATGCACAGTACACACGTGTGCGTGCTGATAAGGGAAAATTGAGAACTCTTTCCTACAGGCAATTACGTCAGGTTAAAAGAGCAGCGGCAAAAAAGCCTTGTCATAGCAGCAGACAAGTTTTTGAAGCTGCTTGTGCATCCAACGTCCCCCGAACAACAAGATGCAGGGTCCTTCAGAGGTTTGCAGCTGTGCAAAAGCTATCCTGTCGACCTCCTCTATCCACTGTACACAAGCAGAAACGGCTCCAGTGGGCCAAATAATGCATGAAGACTGACTTCAAAACTGTTATGTTCACCGATGAGTGCCGTGCAACGCTCGATGGTCCAGATGGATGGAGTGGAGGATGGCTGGTTGATGGACACCCCATGCAAACACGGCTATGGCACCAACAAGGAGGAGGTGGAGTAATGCTTTGGGCTGGAATCATGGGGAGAGAAATTGTCGGCCCCTTTAGGATCCCTGAAGGGGTAAAGATGAACTCCATAATGTATGTGGAGTTTCTCAAACAGCACTTCCTGCCATGGTTCAAGAAGAAGAACCGTGTATTCCGCAGCAAGATCATTTTCATGCATGATAATGCACCGTCTCATGCTGCACATAACACATCTGCATCTCTGGCTGATATGAGCATAAAAGGGGACAAACTTATGGTGTGACCCCCATGCTCCCCTGACTTCAACCCCATTGAGAACCTCTGGAGCATCATCAAAAGGAGTGTCTATGATGGCAGGAGGCAGTTCACATCTAAGCAACAGCTCTGGGAGGGTATTCTGTCCTCATGCAAAACAATTGAAGCAGAAACCATCCAAAACCTGACAAATTCAATGGACGAGAGAGTTCAGAAGCTCCTTTCGAACAAGGGGTCCTATGTGAAAATGTAGCAACACCTAGAATAAAGTTTTGAGTTGAAAACTGTTTGATTTCAGTTTCTAATAACCTGCTAATGCTTATAATTTCAAAAATGACCATTTGTTTGTCCTTTATTAAAATGAAAAGGTTGATCGAAGAGTGTGGGGGATCTAAGAGTGTGGCAACCCAGTAGTCAGGATTATTTCGAATTCTGACAATCTGAGGGTCATGTTGCAGGTAGTGCAGCAAGAAGGCACTCATGTGTCTTGCGCATCTAGGGGCCCCAAAATTATTTTCCGGGCTAGATGCAGCTAAAAATTATTAATTTGAAAGCTGGTGGAGCTTAGTATAGATGGCCTAATAGAATCAGTACTGCAAACTGCTACAAGGCCCAAATTATTTTCCAGCCAAGATACAGATAAACATGATTAGTAATTTTAAATCTGGTGGAGTTTAGTATAGATGGCCTAATAGAATCAGTACTGTACACTGCTACAAGGCCCAAATTATTTTCCAGCCAAGATACAGATAAACATGATTAGTAATTTGAAAGCTTAAAACGGTTGGTGAGGTGATTTTCACAAATCATCAAGCTTTTACTCTCCCCAGGATGACACGGGTAGAAAAGTCCTTTCGGATTCATGATTTGTTCATCTTTATGAACGTGAGTCTGTCTACATTATCAGTGTAGAACCGCGTGCGCTTATCTGTCAGCACACCACCAGCAGCGCTGAACACACGTTCAGACAGAACGCTGGCTGCGGGGCATAACAAGATCTCCAAGGCGTAAGTGGCGAGCTCCTGCCATTTATCCAGATTGGAAGCCCAAAATGAGCAAGGGTCCAGTGACACAGTCATGGCTTCAGTGTTTACTTGGAGATACTCCTGTACCATCGTCTCTAGGCGTTGACTATGTGTCAGACTTCTTGTCTCCTGTGGCCTTGCAAAGGATGGGCTAAAAAAGTAGTGAAATGAATCCGCAAAATTGATGTTACCAGCAGATACTGTGTTTCTGTTACGGTTTGAGTGCTGAACACTCGACGGTCCCACGGTTGGCAAGTTGGAACTGTGAGATTCACTACGAGCACAACTGGTGTTTTGTGGAAAAGCACATGTAAGATTCTGCAACAGTCTCTCCTGATACTCCTGCATGCGTGCATCCCTTTCTATGTCAGGAATAATTTCTGCAAATTTACTTTTGTACCGGGTAACAGTGTGGCAACCCAGTAGTCAGGATTATTTCTAATTCTCACAATTCGAGGGTCATATTGCAGGTAGTGCAGCAAGAAGGCACTCATGTGTCTTGCGCATCCAGGAGCACCAAGTCCCTGTAGTGTTGGTGGCAAGGTAACAATCATGCTTACTTCCTCTGCCCTCTCCCCCCAACCTCGCACAACAGAAATGTGATCATGGTCTCTCTCATCTGATGAGTCTTCCATCAGTTCGTCCTCCACTCCTTCCTGGGCTCCTGCACCTTCCTCGCTAGTTTGGCTGCTACCATGCGCCCTGGTAAAACCATCTCCCCCACCCTCACATGCCTGCCGCCTTGGTGCTGCCGACCGTCTGGACCTTGCAGATGTTAGCCCTTCCGCATACAACTCCTCCTCCTCTACTTCCTCCACCTCCTCTTGTGCCACCACCTGACTCCAAATTCTGTTTAACATGTGCTCCAGCATGTAAATCACCGGAATAGTCATGCTGATAATGGCATCGTCAGCACTAAACATCTTCGTCGCCATTTCAAAACTGTGCAGAAGGGTGCATAGGTCCCTGATCTGAGACCACTTCTCCAGCGTGATTTGCCCCACCTCTGGATCTCGTTGGCCCAGGCTATACGTCAGAACATATTGCACCAGTGCTTGTCGGTGCTGCCACAGTCGCTGCAACATGTGCAGAGTTGAATTCCACCGGGTAGGCACATTGCATTTTAGCCGGTGAAGTGGCAGGCCCAACGACTTCTGTAGAGATGTAAGTCGCTGAGCTGCGGGATGCGAACGGCGGAAGTGAGCACACAGCGACTGTGCCCTCTGCAGAAGGCCATCTAGTCCGGGATAGTGGGCTAAAAATTGCTGGACAACCAGGTTCAACACGTGAGCCATACAAGGCACGTGTGTGACATTGCCCCGGCGAAGGGCCGCACCCAGGTTTGCAGCATTGTCGCACATGGCCTTCACTGGTTTCAGTTCCAGTGGAGACAACCATTCATGAAACTGGTTCTCCAGAGCTGACCACAACTCCTTAGCTGTGTGACTCACATTTCCCAGACATTTCAAAGTAAAAACCGCCTGATGACATTGATCCCTGCTGCCAGCATAGTAAGGAGGTGTGCAAGATCCAATTTGCGCAGTAAGAAAGCTTGTGGCAGGACCAGACAGGCTTTGGGTGCAGGTGGAGGACCGAGAGGAGGTTGAGGAGGCTGAAGCAGTGGAGGAACTTCGAGATAAAGAGGATTGACGCACAACTCGTGGGGATGGCGAGACTTGGACAGCAGCCCCTTGTCCTGCTGTCACCATAGTTACCCAGTGCCCAGTCAGTGACATGTAACGCCCCGGTCCATGCCTACTCGTCCAAGTGTCTGTGGTGAAATGCACCCTGTCACACACAGAGTTTCTCAAAGAAGCGGTGATGTTGTGTGTGACATGCTGGTGGAGCGCAGGCACACCTTTCTTTGAGAAGTAGTGCCGACTGGGCATCTGGTACTGGGGCACTGCGACGGATATAAGGTCTCGAAAATCCTCTGTGTCCACCAGGCGGAAAGGCAGAATTTCTGTAGCCAAGAGCTTGCAGATGGTGAAATTCAACCTCTTAGCTTTCTCATGGCTAGGAGGAAATGGTCTTTTACTTGTCCACATCTGAGGGACCGAGGGCTGGCTGTTGTGCTTAGACGGGGTTGATAAGGGTGTCCCCGGAAAACTGCCGGTCTGTGAGGGAGATGCAGGCGGACATGTTAGGTTGCATTGATCCAAAGGTGGTGCTATCGATGTCAGACAGCGCTGAACACCAGCTGGTGTTTCCACCTCCAAAGAAAATGATGACCTGCCAATCACGCTGGCTGTTGCGGGTAAAGAGGTGGCAGGTCTGCATCCCAAAACAGGTGTGACTGCTGTCCCCCCAGTCACAGAGGATGAAGAGGCCGCGGATGCAAAAGATGTGGCAGATGGTGGATGGCCCGGCCGGCTAGGCCGCATTGTAGCACAGTGAGCTTCCCACTGCAACTTATGCTTGATATCCATGTGAAAGTTCATGCATGAAGTACTCAAACTATGTATTTTTTGGCCTCTACTTAGCTTTTGCTGACAAATTTTACAGATAACACGAGTTGGGTCATCCTTATCGATCTGAATAAATGCCCAGGCTATGCAAGACTTAGCACCCATGCGACCTGAAGAGCCACCACGACTTGTGGTCAGAGGCTGAGTTGTGTTTGAGGATGCAGTTGTTGATGTGCTTCCAGTACTACGTCTCTGTACAGGAAGGCGCAACCTGACCTCGTCGTTACTAGCATCCTCCTCCACCTCCTCTACTGACCTCATCGACTGGCTGACAGTAAGTGGGATCTCCAACCTCATCATCATCACCCTGTGTGTTATCACACCCGTCGTCCTCAGTGCCAACCTCTTCCAGCCCTGACAAAAAACTCAAGTTGTCGCTCCAATCAGGTATTTGAGTCTCATCATCGTCTTCCTCATTGTCTCCACCAACAGGAGTTACAGTTTTGGAATGAGGGTCTACATTATGGTCAGAACCTTCTGCGTCTGGTCCTGGATCCGACTCATAAAGATTCTGGGCATCAGTGAAGATCATTTACTCGTCTGGATTCACAGAAGCTCTGGAGCCGACCTCTGATTCCCAGGCTATAGTATGAGTAAACAGCTCTGCAGACTCAACCATCTGTTCTACCCCATACTCAGACGGGCAGCTGGAGACTTGGGAGCTGTGAGGAAGCAAGTGCGATTGGGGTGACACCTCTGAGGACTGGAGTATTTGTGATGTTGAAGTTGAGGTGGAGGAGAGCCCTCTTAAAGGAGCACTTGATATCCGTTGAAGCACCTGCTGTTTTTGTGCCTCATCTGGAATTTGTAGCGATTGGTGTGGCCGTAAGAAAGGGATCTTATCACATTGTCCGCTAAAAGAAGTAGACATCTTAGTTTGGCTGCAAGATGGTCTTTCTTCTGCAGATGTTACTGTTGCTTTAACACCTACCCCACGTACACAACCTTTTTTTCCCTTCCCAACATGCCTATTCCCCTTTCCACCAGCAGCAGGCCTTTTTCCACTCATTTTGGTGGTTAACTAATTGACAACTCTGGAGTTGTTTGCACAAAAAACAATGGATGGGAACCGAGCAGAGCTGAGTGGGCAAACTGTGGTATTAGCCCAAAAGTATTTGCTGGGTTAGATGCAGTAAAACAATTTATTACATACACAGGTGGTGGAGGTTAGTATAGATGGAGTAATAGAACAATTCCCACACACTGCTACAAGCGCAAATATTTTTTCAGAGCTAGATGCAGATAAAAATTATTTTTAATTTGCAACCTGGTGGAGGTTAGTATAGATGGACTAATAGAACAAGTCCCACACACTGCTACAAGCCCAAGCCCAAATATTTTTTCAGAGCTAGATGCAGATAAAAATTATATTGAATTTGCAACCTGGTGGAGGTTAGTATAGATGGACTAATAGAACAAGTCCCAAACACTGCTACAAGCCCAAATATTTTTTCAGAGCTAGATGCAGAAAAAAAATATTTTTAATTTGCAACCTGGTGGAGGTTAGTATAGATGGACTAATAGAACAAGTCCCACACACTGCTACAAGCCCAAGCCCAAATATTTTTTCGGAGCTAGATGCAGATAAAAATTATTTTGAATTTTCATCCTGGTGGAGGTTAGTATAGATGGACTAATAGAACAAGTCGCACACACTGCTACAAGCCCAAATATTTTTTCAGAGCTAGATGCAGATAAAAATTATTTTGAATTTGCATCCTGGTGGAGGTTAGTATAGATGGACTAATAGAACAAGTCCCACACACTGCTACAAGCCGAAGCCCAAATATTTTTTCAGAGCTAGATGCAGATAAAAAATATTTTGAATTTGAAACCTGGTGGAGGTTAGTATAGATGGACTAATAGAATGATGCTATGCCCAAATGGTTTTACTTGGCTAGGTGCAGTAAAAAAAAATTGTATTCTATACACAGGTGGTGTAGCTTGCAACGCAGATAGGCTACTCCACTGACTAACACGCACTGCAAGAGGCCAAAAAGGATTTGCTTAGCTAGATTTAGCCAAATGCTGTGAAAAAAACTTGCACAGCACTGGCACAGACCTGCCTGGTGAAAAAGTTATAGGAACTGATGTAACCTAGCCCTCAACTGGACTGCGATTACAATTAGTCTTTACTCCCAACCTATCTATTTAAGAGCACAGACCTGCCTGATAAAAGTGATAGGAACTGATGTAACCTAGCCCTCAAAAGGACTGCAATCACAACTATTCCCTACTCCCAAGCTATCTGTAGATTTGTGTAAAAATTGGCTTGAAATTAACACTCAAAGTATAGCGCACACAGCAACAGTGGTGCCGTCTAACATGCAGCTGCAGCAGTGAGAAAATGGTGGCTACGTGGAAAATGGCTGGGTCTTATAGGGCAAGGACATGTGACATACACTGCCAATGACTAGTGTTGAGCGATACCTTCCGATATCGGGAAATATCGGATCGGATTGGATCGGACCGATACCGAAAAAGTATCGGATATCGCCGATTCCGATACCGGAAACCAATGCAAGTCAATGGGACATAAATATCGGAATTAAAATAAACCCTTTCTTTCCTTGTAGGTTATTTCTACATGAAGGAAAACAACTAAGAATAATGTAGAATGTATTGGGGGAGGTGGGGGAGACAATAAAGGCATAGAGGTTTAGCCCAGTCAAATGGAATAGCAGGAATTACTATTTTTTTATTATGTTCTGAGTTACGGAAATATTAACTATGTTAAGTATTTTTATATTTTGTCAGATATTTATGTTTCACTACTTCCATGCTCTTCACCTTCTTTTTTACTTCTCCCACACTTTCTCCTTCATCATCCTCAGCATCTTTTTCATCCACTTCTTCTTCACCTTCTTCTTCTTCACCTTCTTCGTATTATTCTTTTTTTTACATTCTTCATATTCTACTTCTTCATCTTCTTCATATTCTTCTTCTTCATCATATTCTTATTTGTGACAGGCATTCCTGTAGTTGTTATCTATAAAAGGTTGGACATTACACCTTTCGTTCTGCCCGTCACAAAAGATTTACAACAGGATTTGTCCGCGTTCAGTTTGGCCTGCAGCAGCAGGTCTTTTCCAGGGGCACCACGAGGAGGAACGGACTCACCCCCATACACTGCTTAGTCATCTTCTGCTTATAATTTAGATATTATCTTTTGCTCTGATTTTTAGTCTTATGCTTAATGTTCTTCCGCTTTTTGTTCTGCAGCTTCTTGTATTTCTGCTTCTTGGTTTTCTGTCTCTTGTTCTTCTGTATCTTGGTGCTTGTCTTCTCTTCTTTGTCTTCTTGGTCAACTTCTTCAGGGTCATCTTCTTGGTCTTCTTCGGGGTGGTCTTCAGGGTCGTCGTCTTCGGGGGTCCTCGTCTTCGGGGTCCTCGTCTTCTTCTGGTTGGTCTTCTGGGTCCTCGTCTTCGGGGTCCTCGTCTTCTTCGGGGTGGTCTTCAGGGTCCTCGTCTTCTTCGGGGTGGTCTTCAGGGTCCTCGTCTTCAGGGTCATTGTCTTCGGGGTCCTCGTCTTCTTAGGGTTGGTCTTCAGGGTCCTCGTCTTCAGGGTCCTCGTCAGGGAGATCCAGAGTGATTACCAAGAACCATTTCAAAAAGCTTGAACTTGGAAATGTAGCAGAAGGTACAAGAAAGCTGAGGAACTACCGAGGACCAGCTGACGGTACTGGAACCCGGATGGGTAGCAGAAGGTACAAGAGCCAATGGAACTACCGAGGACCAGCTGATGTTACTGGAACTCGGTTACTAAGCAGGAGGTACCTGTGCCAGAAAGCACTACCAAGGACCAGCAGACGTTGGTGGAACTTGGATACCGAGAAGGAGGCACCTAATCCAAAGGCACTGCCGAGAACCAGCTGACGGTACTGGAACCCGGATGGGTAGCAGAAGGTACCCATGTAAAAAAAAGTTCAAGGCCGCGAGCCGGCCGCAGTTACCAAAACCCACAGTCCTACAGGGGGTGCTTGTCCTATTGGCACTATGGAACCAGCCTTCATTGCCAGATCCCGCAGCCCACATAGGAGTCACCTAAACTGCAGGCACCATAGAGTCGGCTAACCCGACCGCAACACGACAGGACAACGCATTGGAGGCAAAGTGACGTTGACACTACCCGGGAACAGCTGGCGTGCTGGAACCAGGCTGGGCAGGAGGGAGTACCCATGCCAAAGACACTGCCGAGAACCAGCTGATGGTACTGGAACCCGGATGGGTAGCAGAAGATACAAGAGCAAATGGAACTACCGAGGACCAGCTGACGGTACTGGAACCCGGATGGGTAGCAGAAGGTACAAGAGCCAATGGAACTACCGAGGACCAGCTGATGTTACTGGAACTCGGTTACTAAGCAGGAGGTACCTGTGCCAGAAAGCACTACCAAGGACCAGCAGACGTTGGTGGAACTTGGATACCGAGAAGGAGGCACCTAATCCAAAGGCACTGCCGAGAACCAGCTGACGGTACTGGAACCCGGATGGGTAGCAGAAGGTACCCATGTAAAAAAAAGTTCAAGGCCGCGAGCCGGCCGCAGTTACCAAAACCCACAGTCCTACAGGGGGTGCTTGTCCTATTGGCACTATGGAACCAGCCTTCATTGCCAGATCCCGCAGCCCACATAGGAGTCACCTAAACTGCAGGCACCATAGAGTCGGCTAACCCGACCGCAACACGACAGGACAGCGCATTGGAGGCAGAGTGACGTTGACACTACCCGGAAACAGCTGGCGTGCTGGAACCAGGCTGGGCAGGAGGGAGTACCCGTGCCAAAGACACTGCCGAGAACCAGCTGACGGTACTGGAACCCGGATGGGTAGCAGAAGATACAAGAGCAAATGGAACTACCGAGGACCAGCTGACGGTACTGGAACCCGGATGGGTAGCAGAAGGTACAAGAGCCAATGGAACTACCGAGGACCAGCTGATGTTACTGGAACTCGGTTACTAAGCAGGAGGTACCTGTGCCAGAAAGCACTACCAAGGACCAGCAGACGTTGGTGGAACTTGGATAGCGAGAAGGAGGCACCTAATCCAAAGGCACTGCCGAGAACCAGCTGACGGTACTGGAACCCGGATGGGTAGCAGAAGGTACCCATGTAAAAAAAAGTTCAAGGCCGCGAGCCGGCCGCAGTTACCAAAACCCACAGTCCTACAGGGGGTGCTTGTCCTATTGGCACTATGGAACCAGCCTTCATTGCCAGATCCCGCAGCCCACATAGGAGTCACCTAAACTGCAGGCACCATAGAGTCGGCTAACCCGACCGCAACACGACAGGACAACGCATTGGAGGCAAAGTGACGTTGACACTACCCGGAAACAGCTGGCGTGCTGGAACCAGGCTGGGCAGGAGGGAGTACCCGTGCCAAAGACACTGCCGAGAACCAGCTGACGGTACTGGAACCCGGATGGGTAGCAGAAGATACAAGAGCAAATGGAACTACCGAGGACCAGCTGACGGTACTGGAACCCGGATGGGTAGCAGAAGGTACAAGAGCCAATGGAACTGCCGAGAACCAGCTGGCGGTGCTGGAGCCCAGGGTAAATACTAAAAACAGAGGAGCCAGAGGTGTATTTGGAGGAGGTTTTAAATCCGTAGTACAGTGGATGTGGACAAAGCAGGAGAATTTGCCGGACACACAGCTGGGGATCAGCTGACGTTACTGAACCCCAATAACACTGGAGCAAGCGTTGACTGTGCAGACGGCACTTCTGAGCAGCAACTAGCGGTATTGGAGCCTAGGGTAAATACTAAAAACGGAGGAGCCAGAGGTGTAATTGGAGCAAGTTTTAAATAAGTAGCACAGTGAATATGGACAGAGCAGGAGAAATTGCCGTGAACACAGCAGGGGAACAGCTGACGTTACCGAACCCCAATAACACCGCAGCAAGTGTTGACTGTGCAGACGGCACTTCCGAGCGCCAACTGGCGGTGCTGGAGCCCAGGGATAAGAATGAAAACAGAGGAGCCAGAGGTGTAATTGGAGCAACTTTAAAATGTGTAGTACAGTGGATGTGGACAAAGCAGGAGAAATTGCCGTCCGTACAGCAGGGGAACAGCTGACGTTACCGAACCCCAATAACACGGCAGCAAGTGTTGACTGTGCAGACAGCACTTCCGAGCGCCAACTGGCGGTGCTGGAGCCCAGGGATAAGAATAAAAATAGAGAGGAGCCAGAGGTGTAATTGGAGCAAGTTTTAAATAAGTAGCACAGTGAATATGGACAGAGCAGGAGAAATTGCCGTGAACACAGCAGGGGAACAGCTGACGTTACCGAACCCCAATAACACCGCAGCAAGTGTTGACTGTGCAGACGGCACTTCCGAGCGCCAACTGGCGATGTTGGAGCCCAGGGATAATACTGAAAACAGAGTAGCCAGAGGTGTAATTGGAGCAACTTTAAAATGTGTAGTACAGTGGATGTGGACAAAGCAGGAGAAATTGCCGTCCGCACAGCAGGGGAACAGCTGACGTTACTGAACCCCAATAACACGGCAGCAAGTGTTGACTGTGCAGATGGCACTTCCGTGCGCCAACTGGCGGTGTTGGAGCTCAGGGATAATACTGAAAACAGAGGAGCCAGAGGTGTAATTGGAGCAACTTTAAAATCTGTAGTAGTGAGAATGTGGACAGAGCAGGAGAAATTGCCGTCCGCACAGCAGGGGAACAGCTGACGTTACTGAACCCCAATAACATGGTAGCAAGTGTTGACTGTGCAGACGGCACTTCCGAGCGCCAACTGGCGGTGTTGGAGCTCAGGGATAATACTGAAAACAGAGGAGCCAGAGGTGTAATTGGAGCAACTTTAAAATGTGTAGTACAGTGGATGTGGACAAAGCAGGAGAAATTGCCGTCCGCACAGCAGGGGAACAGCTGACGTTACTGAACCCCAATAACACGGCAGCAAGTGTTGACTGTGCAGATGGCACTTCCGTGCGCCAACTGGCGGTGTTGGAGCTCAGGGATAATACTGAAAACAGAGGAGCCAGAGGTGTAATTGGAGCAACTTTAAAATCTGTAGTAGTGAGAATGTGGACAGAGCAGGAGAAATTGCCGTCCGCACAGCAGGGGAACAGCTGACGTTACTGAACCCCAATAACATGGTAGCAAGTGTTGACTGTGCAGACGGCACTTCCGAGCGCCAACTGGCGGTGTTGGAGCTCAGGGATAATACTGAAAACAGAGGAGCCAGAGGTGTATTTGGAGGAGGTTTTAAATCAGTAGTACAGTGGATGTGGACAGAGCAGGAGAAATTGCCGTCCGCACAGCAGGGGAACAGCTGACGTTACTGAACCCCAATAACACGGCAGCAAGTGTTGACTGTGCAGACGGCACTTCCGAGCGCCAACTGGCGGTGTTGGAGCTCAGGGATAATACTGAAAACAGAGGAGCCAGAGGTGTAATTGGAGCAACTTTAAAATCTGTAGTAGTGAGAATGTGGACAGAGCAGAAGAAATTGCCGTCCGCACAGCAGGGGAACAGCTGACGTTACTGAACCCCAATAACATGGTAGCAAGTGTTGACTGTGCAGACGGCACTTCCGAGCGCCAACTGGCGGTGCTGGAGCCCAGGGATAAGAATGAAAACAGAGGAGCCAGAGGTGTAATTGGAGCAACTTTAAAATGTGTAGTACAGTGGATGTGGACAAAGCAGGAGAAATTGCCGTCCGTACAGCAGGGGAACAGCTGACGTTACCGAACCCCAATAACACGGCAGCAAGTGTTGACTGTGCAGACAGCACTTCCGAGCGCCAACCGGCGGTGCTGGAGCCCAGGGATAAGAATAAAAATAGAGAGGAGCCAGAGGTGTAATTGGAGCAAGTTTTAAATAAGTAGCACAGTGAATATGGACAGAGCAGGAGAAATTGCCGTGAACACAGTAGGGGAACAGCTGACGTTACCGAACCCCAATAACACGGCAGCAAGTGTTGACTGTGCAGACAGCACTTCCGAGCGCCAACTGGCGGTGCTGGAGCCCAGGGATAAGAATAAAAATAGAGAGGAGCCAGAGGTGTAATTGGAGCAAGTTTTAAATAAGTAGCACAGTGGATGTGGACAAAGCAGGAGAAATTGCCGTCCGCACAGCAGGGGAACAGCTGACGTTACTGAACCCCAATAACACGGCAGCAAGTGTTGACTGTGCAGATGGCACTTCCGTGCGCCAACTGGCGGTGTTGGAGCTCAGGGATAATACTGAAAACAGAGGAGCCAGAGGTGTAATTGGAGCAACTTTAAAATCTGTAGTAGTGAGAATGTGGACAGAGCAGGAGAAATTGCCGTCCGCACAGCAGGGGAACAGCTGACGTTACTGAACCCCAATAACATGGTAGCAAGTGTTGACTGTGCAGACGGCACTTCCGAGCGCCAACTGGCGGTGTTGGAGCTCAGGGATAATACTGAAAACAGAGGAGCCAGAGGTGTAATTGGAGCAACTTTAAAATCTGTAGTAGTGAGAATGTGGACAGAGCAGGAGAAATTGCCGTCCGCACAGCAGGGGAACAGCTGACGTTACTGAACCCCAATAACATGGTAGCAAGTGTTGACTGTGCAGACGGCACTTCCGAGCGCCAACTGGCGGTGTTGGAGCTCAGGGATAATACTGAAAACAGAGGAGCCAGAGGTGTATTTGGAGGAGGTTTTAAATCAGTAGTACAGTGGATGTGGACAGAGCAGGAGAAATTGCCGTCCGCACAGCAGGGGAACAGCTGACGTTACTGAACCCCAATAACACGGCAGCAAGTGTTGACTGTGCAGACGGCACTTCCGAGCGCCAACTGGCGGTGTTGGAGCTCAAGGATAATACTGAAAACAGAGGAGCCAGAGGTGTAATTGGAGCAACTTTAAAATCTGTAGTAGTGAGAATGTGGACAGAGCAGAAGAAATTGCCGTCCGCACAGCAGGGGAACAGCTGACGTTACTGAACCCCAATAACATGGTAGCAAGTGTTGACTGTGCAGACGGCACTTCCGAGCGCCAACTGGCGGTGCTGGAGCCCAGGGATAAGAATGAAAACAGAGGAGCCAGAGGTGTAATTGGAGCAACTTTAAAATGTGTAGTACAGTGGATGTGGACAAAGCAGGAGAAATTGCCGTCCGTACAGCAGGGGAACAGCTGACGTTACCGAACCCCAATAACACGGCAGCAAGTGTTGACTGTGCAGACAGCACTTCCGAGCGCCAACTGGCGGTGCTGGAGCCCAGGGATAAGAATAAAAATAGAGAGGAGCCAGAGGTGTAATTGGAGCAAGTTTTAAATAAGTAGCACAGTGAATATGGACAGAGCAGGAGAAATTGCCGTGAACACAGCAGGGGAACAGCTGACGTTACCGAACCCCAATAACACGGCAGCAAGTGTTGACTGTGCAGACAGCACTTCCGAGCGCCAACTGGCGGTGCTGGAGCCCAGGGATAAGAATAAAAATAGAGAGGAGCCAGAGGTGTAATTGGAGCAAGTTTTAAATAAGTAGCACAGTGAATATGGACAGAGCAGGAGAAATTGCCGTGAACACAGCAGGGGAACAGCTGACGTTACCGAACCCCAATAACACGGCAGCAAGTGTTGACTGTGCAGACAGCACTTCCGAGCGCCAACTGGCGGTGCTGGAGCCCAGGGATAAGAATAAAAATAGAAAGGAGCCAAAGGTGTAATTGGAGCAAGTTTTAAATAAGTAGCACAGTGAATATGGACAGAGCAGGAGAAATTGCCGTGAACACAGCAGGGGAACAGCTGACGTTACCGAACCCCAATAACACCGCAGCAAGTGTTGACTGTGCAGACGGCACTTCCGAGCGCCAACTGGCGGTGTTGGAGCCCAGGGATAAGAATGAAAACAGAGGAGCCAGAGGTGTAATTGGAGCAACTTTAAAATGTGTAGTACAGTGGATGTGGACAAAGCAGGAGAAATTGCCGTCCGCACAGCAGGGGAACAACTGACGTTACTGAACCCCAATAACACGGCAGCAAGTGTTGACTGTGCAGATGGCACTTCCGTGCGCCAACTGGCGGTGTTGGAGCTCAGGGATAATACTGAAAACAGAGGAGCCAGAGGTGTAATTGGAGCAACTTTAAAATCTGTAGTAGTGAGAATGTGGACAGAGCAGGAGAAATTGCCGTCCGCACAGCAGGGGAACAGCTGACGTTACTGAACCCCAATAACATGGTAGCAAGTGTTGACTGTGCAGACGGCACTTCCGAGCGCCAACTGGCGGTGTTGGAGCTCAGGGATAATACTGAAAACAGAGGAGCCAGAGGTGTATTTGGAGGAGGTTTTAAATCAGTAGTACAGTGGATGTGGACAGAGCAGGAGAAATTGCCGTCCGCACAGCAGGGGAACAGCTGACGTTACTGAACCCCAATAACACGGCAGCAAGTGTTGACTGTGCAGACGGCACTTCCGAGCGCCAACTGGCGGTGTTGGAGCTCAGGGATTACAGTTCAGGTGGTAGAAACATGAACAGAACAGGAGACCTGGATACTGTTGCCAACCAATTATTTATTCTGGAAGAGGACTGGCAAATTCATGAGAGATCCAGGCCTTGTTCATTTTGAGAAAAGTAAGCCGGTCAACGTTATCGGAGGATAGTCGCATGCGACGGTCTGTTAGTACACCACCTGCGGCACTAAAGACGCGTTCCGATAATACACTAGCAGCAGGGCAAGCTAGCACCTCCAGTGCATACTGACTAAGCTCTGGCCATGTATCCAGCTTACAGACCCAAAACTTGAAGGGAGAAGAGCCGTCTGGGAGTACACTAAGAGGGCAAGGCATGTAGTCTGTCACCATCTGACGGAAACGTTGCCTCCTGCTGACTGGAGCCGTCTGTGATGGTGTAGACATTTGTGGCGGCGGGGACACAAAACTTTGCCACATTTCGGCCATACTGGTCTTGCCTTGTGCTGAGGCGCTGCTTCTGCTCCCTCTTTGTGCAGAGCTTCCTCCACTGCCTCGACGCACTGAGCTGCTTTGTAAAGCACTAGCAGCACTGCTCTCGGTTGGAATGGAGAACATGATGGAATGCACCAGTGCGTCTTGGTACTCCCGCATTTTACGCTCCCGGTTCAACGGTGTTATGAGGCTTTGTAAGTTGTCCCGGTAGCGAGGATCTAGGAGGGTGGACACCCAATAATCAGCCGTGTTGAGAATGTGGGTGATGCGGCGGTCGTTTCTCAGGCACTGCAGCATGAAATCAACCATGTGCTGCAGACTGCCAACTGGCCAAGAAACGCTGTCCCCTGCTTGAGGCGTGATCTCTGCCTGCTCTGCATCACCCCACCCTCGCTCTAGATACTGACTACTAGAGCATTGTGTACCTCCCTCCTCTGGACAGATGTCTTCCTCATCCATTGACTCCTCCTCATCCTCCTCACAAAGTGTCCCCTGCCTAGGCCTTTGTGAGGAACCACGTTGCGCAGACTGTAGAGAAGCAGATGGCATTTGTGACTCCTCATCCTCCACCTCTTCCAAAACCTCGTCCCTTAGTGCTTGCAGTGTTTTTTCAAGCAGGCAGATAAGGGGGATAGTCATGCTGACTAGTGCATCATCTGCACTCGCCATCCGCGTGGAATAATCGAAGGCACGCAAAACGTGGCAAATGTCCTTCATAGAGGCCCACTCAGTGGTGGTGAAGTGTGAACGGCGCGCACTGCGACTTGTTTGAGCCTGCTGCAGCTGGTACTCCATTACTGCTGCCTGCTGCTCACACAACCTCTCCAACATATGTAACGTTGAATTCCACCTGGTGGGTAGGTCACATATGATGCGATGTTCCGGAAGACATAATCGGCGCTGCAGAGCTGCAATGCGTGATCTTGCATTGCTGGAACGCCGCAAGTGAGCGCACTCTATGCGGACCTTGTGAAGCAGTGCATCAAGATCCAGATAGTCCCTCAAAAAACTGCACGACCAAGTTGAGCACATGTGCCAGACATGGGATGTGAGTGAGGTTGCCTAGGCCCAGAGCTGCCACCAGATTTCGGCCATTGTCACACACTACCATGCCTGTCTGGAGATTCGCTGGCACAAACCACACGTCACTCTGCTGCTTGATGGCATTCCAGAGCTCCTGCGCTGTGTGGCTTCGATTCCCCAAAGAAATTAATTTTAATACGGCCTGTTGACGTTTGGCCACGGCTGTGCTCATATCGGTCATCATAACAGGTAACCGTTCACGGGTCGATGTGGAGGTAGACCGTGACGGCTCCTGCAGCGCTGATTCAGAGGAACTGGAGTACGAGGAGGAGTCAATGTGTACAGACTGGATTCCTGCAATCATTGGAGTTGGCAGAACACGTACAGCGCCACTCTCAAGATCTGTACCCGGCTCCACAACATTTACCCAATGGGCAGTGAGGGAAAGGTATCGTCCCTGTCCATGCTTACTGGTCCACACATCAGTGGTCAGGTGGACCTTGCTACTGACGGCGTGTTGTAGCGCATGTTTAATTTTTCCCTCCACATGATGTTGCAGGGCAGGGACGGCTTGCCTGCTGAAATAAAAGCGGCTGGGCACGTTGTATTGTGGGACTGCCAATGCCATAAAGTTACGGAATGTGTCAGTCTCCACCAGCCTGAATGATAGCATTTCAAGGGCCAGTAGTTTAGCAATGCCAGCATTCAGAGCCTGTGCTCGGGGGTGGTTTGCCGAGTATGGGCGCCTTTTCTCCCATGCCTGTGCTAACGATGGCTGTAGACTGGCCTGGGAGTGTGAGGATGACTGGGAAAGTGGTGCTGTGGGTGGAATTACACTGTGTCTCTGTACAACAGTGCCAGAGATTCTTCCATGGCGATCCTGTGAGGAAGCCGAACCAGCTGTGTGTGAGCTGGAGGAAGAGGCTACAACACGAGCTAAAGAGGTGGTAGGTGGCGCTGTAGGTTGGCCTAGGTCTTCAGTGTGTTTGTGTAACTCCACCACGTGCTTGGTCCGCACATGTTTCCACATATTTGTGGTATTGAGGTTGCTGACACTTTCCCCTCTTTTCACCTTCTGATTACACAGCTTGCATTTGACAAAGCAAATGTCATCTGCAACTGTGTCAAAAAAGGACCAGGCACTGCAAGTCTTGGGAGCGCCCGCTTTGGATTTTGGAAGAGCCATGCTCCTAATGGGTGCCGAAGTGGAGGCTACAGGCAACCAAGTCTGCCCCCTCCCTCTCCCTCCTTTTTGGGCCGTTCGGGGAATCTCTTCCTCAGAGCTGCTCCCACCACCTTCCTGTCCCTCACGCCATGATGGGTCAAGGACCTCATCATCTACACCACCCTCTTCAAACAACTGCTTCTCCTGGGTAGTCTCGACAGCACAGTACGCACCAGAAAGTGGCACCTGAGTCTCATCATCAGATGCGTACTGAGGTGTGCTGCTGACCATAGGCACTGGCCCACCCGCCTCTTCAGATTCAGAGAGACAAAACGGTTGCGCATCACTGCATACTACCTCTTCTTCAAATTCTCGAATTCTGCTTGGCTGGCCCCCTCTTTCCAAGCCAAGAGATTCAGAGAACAGAAGTAGAGATGGCTCCTGTCCAGGGCTCTCTGACTGCCTGGGCAATTTGGCAGGTGGTGAAGAGACAGATGGGTGCTCTTCAGTGCTCAGGACCTGAGAGGATCTGGAACTAATTGAAGTCGATGCATTAGCTGCCATCCATCCGACAACGGCTTCAATTTGGTCCTCGCGCAGCAGTGGGTTACGGCTAGCTCCTACAAAGCTGCGCATAAAGGACTGTTCCCTGGTAAAACTGGGGGATGCTGAGTCACTGGTGCCCGCAGCAGGCACAGAATCCCCACGTCCTCTCCCTGCAGGCACAGAATCCTCACGTCCTCTCCCTGCAGAAACTCCACGCCCACGCCCACGCCCACGACCACGACCACATGCCTTACTCCCTGCCTTCTTCATCTTGGTAGACTGATAAAGATAGGCAGAAAAGTACTAAGGGCTTAGTGTGCTTATTCCTGAACAGCTGCTAACAGGTATAAGAAACACTAATTTTATAAAGTGTGGACTAGACTTTAATATGAGCTAATGTGGCCTACACAACTGTAAAGTGGAGTGTTTGGTGAACTTTATTTAGGTTTTTTTTTGTCACAAAAAGACACTGGATGTGCCTAAAGATGTAATAACGATAGTATCACAAACTTTTTGTAGCTATTACAATGTAGGAAGGTAACCTACAATGCAATAGATAAGGCTGCAAAAAATAGGCTAATACTAATCTGGCTGGGGCTGCACGGCCCAAGGCTGCAGAAAGGCTCCTCTATCTACTCCTATATAGTGTGTTTGGAATCAATTTAGCTGAATACGGATGGAACCACCACACTAATAGGAGATATCAGGAAAAATTATGAATTGGCAATAAAGGACAATGTATGAGGCAGTGACACACACTGAGTGCACTACAACCAGACGGGGTTGAAGCACACACTACAGGGTGAGCTGCACTCACACACCAGACCTTGCAGACAGCGGTGAACAGTACAGATGCAGAGCACTGTGCACTAGCGCTGCAAGACCAAAAAAATTTCTCTATCTACTCCTATATAGTGTGTTTGGAACCAATTTAGCTGAATACGGATGGAACCACCACACTAATAGGAGATATCAGGAAAAATTATGAATTGGCAAAAAAGGACAATGTATGAGGCAGTGACACACACTGAGTGCACTACAACCAGACGGGGTTGAAGCACACACTACAGGGTGAGCTGCACTCACACACCAGACCTTGCAGACAGCGGTGAACAGTACAGATGCAGAGCACTGTGCACTAGCGCTGCAAGACGGAAAAAAATTTCTCTATCTACTCCTATATAGTGTGTTTGGAACCAATTTAGCTGAATACAGATGGAACCACCACACTAATAGGAGATATCAGGAAAAATTATGAATTGGCAAAAAACGACAATGTATGAGGCAGTGACACACACTGAGTGCACTACAACCAGACGGGGTTGAAGCACACACTACAGGGTGAGCTGCACTCACACACCAGACCTTGCAGACAGCGGTGAACAGTACAGATGCAGAGCACTGTGCACTAGCGCTGCAAGACCAAAAAAATTTCTCTATCTACTCCTATATAGTGTGTTTGGAACCAATTTAGCTGAATACGGATGGAACCACCACACTAATAGGAGATATCAGGAAAAATTATGAATTGGCAAAAAAGGACAATGTATGAGGCAGTGACACACACTGAGTGCACTACAACCAGACTTGGCTGAAGCACACACTACAGGGTGAGCTGCACTCACACACACAGACCTTGCAGACAGCGGTGAACAGTACAGGGAACTGTGCACTAGCACTGCAAGGCACAGTGATTTAGAAAGTAGCTTGGGTAAAGCAGTATAGAGCAAATAGGTAGCTAAAACTGTCCCTCAGAACAACAGCGTCCTATCCCTAACTGAATTCACAGCAGAGTGAGCTCAAAATGGCGGCGGTGGCTTTTATAGTGCATCATGACATCATTTCAGCAGCCAATCACAGCCATGCCATTAGTTAAGATGCCTACATGCCTAACAGGATGTGCCCACACTTCTTAGGATCCTCATTGGCTGAATAAAATGAAAATGTCTCATTGCATTATGGGAACTTCCGATTCCGGTATACGATATTGCAAAAGTATCGGAATTAAGTATCGGAATTCCGATACCGCGAATATCGGCCGATACCCGATATTTCAGTATCGGAATGCTCAACACTACCAATGACACATGCCCTTGCTTGTGTGAAAAAAAGCAGTTCGCTCCATGTGTGCGCTGCTGATAGGCTGACAGATTGCACCTCCCCACTGTAAATGCGGGAAAGAGAAAAAAAATGGAGATCTTCATTATTTATGCAGAGATCCATCCCCTGCCCCTCCCCCCGCCCCGCTGTACACTCAAACTGCATATTAACATTAATTTTCAGCATTACTGAGAAAAAATCCAGTTATGATTTTGGTGCACGAACAGTTATCGAACATAACCTCGAACAGCCGAATTTTTTTCAAATTGTTCGTGTTCGCCGAACGGCTCGAACACCGCCCAAAACAGCTCAAATTTGAGATTGGCGAACAGTTTGAGTCGAACACCGCTCATCTCTAATCGTATGTCCAGGCTTGAGACTGCAGAGAAACAAGGTCCACAACATAATACACAAGGAAACAGAACCGGTGCTGACTTTATATATAGCTTTGGCAGGAAGCAAGATGGCCGATGTGAAACATAAAGATCCATGTTAACTAAGGGCAAAAGAAATAACAGATTCCAGGCCTAGATCCTGACACTATAAGAGATGGGTGAGGATTCAGTAGGTGAGGATAGAGCTGGTCGCTCAGCGGTATGGTGGAGCAAGGGTTACTGAAGGTTGTAGGCTTGTCGGAAGAGGTGGGTCTTCAGCTTTCTTTTAAAGGTTTCATCAGTAGGAGAGAGTCTGATATAATGGGGTACACAGTTCAAGAGTAGAAGGGATGCACAGAAAAAATCTTGTATGTGATTGGGGGAAGAGGAGAGAAGACGGGAGTAGAGAAGGAGATCTTGTGAGGATTGGAGGTTGCATGCTGGTATGTACCGAGAAACTAGGTCACGAATATATGGAGCAGACAGGTTGTGGATGGCTTTGCATGTCGTGGTTACGGTTTTGAACTGAAGTCTCTGGCCAATGGGGAGCCAGTGAAGGGATCATAGATTGAAATCTTATAAATTGCTGGAGCCAGTCCACAGTAAAAAAGCAGCCAGAGAGTGTCCAGGAACCTTCCCACACACTTTTCTTAGCCAGGGCTGCTTCTCGGCAGGGTTGGACAGGCCCACCAGATAAACAGAGACTCCTTTGGTGGGCCCTGCCTTCTCCTTGAGGAGAGTTCATAATGCCGAAGTGAGGCCATGATGATGATAGAGGCCACCATCTGCTTAGTTTTCTGTTACTTGGAATGCAATTGTTATGCACACGCCCGGACTGACTGGCGTGTACGTGATTAGTGATCCCACTGTGCCATGAACCGGAGAGTGCCTGGAGGGGCGTTACTAAGTATCAACCCGATCCGACCCAGGTCACACGCCGGCTACGACGCCGTGCACCAGGGATGAACTGAGCAGAGGGACCAGGTGCCACTCCAGGTCAGAGCCCGGACACGGCTGTTGACCCACACCGGGGAATACAGGAACAGGCAGGTTAGAGCACAGGCTGGGTAGGGTCCAGTACAGACTGAGAGACGGGTTCAAAGCCTCAGATGCGGTAATCAAGCAGAGTAAAGCGAAACCGCAGGTGCGGCAGACAGGGCAGAGCAGAGCGAAACCGCAGGTGTGGTGGACAGGGCTGAGCAGAGCGAAACCGCAGATGCGGTGGACAAGGCTGAGCAGAGCGAGACTGCAGATGCGGTGGGCAAGGCAGAGCAGAGCCTAACCACAGATGCGGTGGACAAGGCAGAGCAGAGCAAAACCGCAGATGCGATGGACAAGGCAGAGCAGAGCAAAACCGCAGATGCGGTGGACAAGGCAGAGCAGAGCAAAACCGCAGATGCGGTGGACAAGGCAGAGTAGAGCAAAACCGCAGATGTGGTGGACAAGGCAGAGCAGAGCAAAACCGCAGATGGGGTGGACAAGGCAGAGCGGGTAGGAACCGCCGGAGCGGTAAGAAAGGCAGAGCAGAGATAAACCACCAAAGCGGTGAGCAAAGACAGAGCAGAGGGGACAGGGCTCTGTTCATACGGAACAGACTGGAAGAGAAAGGCAGAACCAGATACACACGAGGTACTTGCAAAGAAGTAGCGAGTGGACTCCAAACTCTCAAACGGAAGTACAACGACAACAAGTAGGAGTTAGGTGCAGGTTCAGACTCTGCAGAAAAAGAGAGGAAACGGACATAGAGACAAAACAGATAACAGGTTAGGAGACAGTTCAGACAGGAACTGTACTGCAACGAAATACAGGAACGAACCTAGGTATAGCCAAGTGCTGGTTCAGACACTGCAGCAAAAGGGAGGAAATGGACATAGAGACAAAACAAGTAACAAGTTAGGAGACAGTTCAGACAGGAACTGTTACTGCAACAAAATACAGGAACGAGCTTAGGTATAGCCAAGTGCTGTTTCAGACACTGTAGAAAAAGGGAGGAAACGGACATAGAGACAAAACAGGTAAGAGGCTAGGAGACAGTTCAGACAGGAACTGTTACTGCAGCGAAATACAGGAACGAGCCTGGGTATACGGCCCCCAGAGGCAAAAACTAACAGGCTAGAAGTGTGTTCAGACAGGCCTGGGAATACAGCCTCCAGGAAGGCGGACAGGCAGGAAAAACAGAACAGGACCGGGCACATACAGAGAAAAGCACACACTGAATGTTAGCATTGCTCAGGCACCAGCTTCCAGGTGGGGCTGGTTTAAATATCCAGTGTCAGACAGCAATAGGCTGGAGATGCATTAGGGGTGTGCCCACAGCAGCTACAAGAAACAGGAAGTAACCGGGCTACCGCCCTAAGCAGTCAGAACAGAAACAAACAGACAGCATGAATAGAAGCCAGGCAAGCAGACTGGACTGAAGATCAAGTTTGCGATCTTGCAGAGTGAGAGATGGTGCACCATGCAAGCCCGCCACCAGGTATGTTACAGCAAGTGCAAGTATGCAGCCAGCCACCCACCCACCCACTCACAGGCTGCAATAGTAAACTGCTAGATTTCTGGGCAGCTGCTTGCACTTGAAATGTGGCCTTGTAGGCTCATAGAGGCAGAAGCTGTCCACAACCTCATAGCGGCCGGGTGTCCATACTCGGTCCCCAGCCGCCACTATTTCTCTCGGTGTTGTCTCCACCTTCCGCAAGCGCAGGTCCCACAACATTATCTGTGCCCTCCTCAGTGCACCTACTGGGAAGGACCGCCTAAGCACAAACACGTGGGCAGGTTAATGTGGCCAGGGACAGTACGGAGCTAGTCCACATTAAAAATGTAGCCATAGAGTGTCTGGGAACCTTCCCACACACTTTTCTTAGCCAGGACTGCTTCTCGGCAGGGTTGGATGGTCCCACCAGAGAATCCACGGGTGGGCCCTGGCTTCTCCATCAGGAGAGTTTATGATAGCGCAAACTTTGCAGCTGCTCTGGGGCTCTTGAGCGGGGGAGAAAGGTGAGCCCTCAGAATCAAATCCTCTGGTGGGCCCAATGTTTTTCAGTCTGAAACTGTTTCTCAGTGGGAGTTGTATTTCACCACAGCCATATTCTTGAGCTCAGTGAAAGGACTGGCATAGAGGGAAACCATATCTACTCCAGCTGTCATTTCTCCGTCACCAGGTTCCGCCCATTGTCACACATGACCATGCATGGTTGTATGTTCAGTGGTGAGAGCCACAGATAAGGCTGCTTTGTTACAGCTTTCAACAACTCTGCAGCCGTGGACGGTTTGTCACCTAAGAATTAAGCATGTTATCTTCAGCACAGCCTGTTGCTGCTTGGCCAAAGCAGTGCTGCAGTGCTTTCAGCTTGTGACTGATGTGGTCATTTCGGAGATGTAGGCCAAACTGAAGGAGGAGGTGCAGGAGCTGAACAATGTGATTACATTGAGGTTACATTGGCGAGTCTGGTTTTTATAGTAAAGAAAGATCCTACTGTGTTTTTATTTATTTACTTATTTTTTTAAGTCTCTTCAAATGTGTATTGGAGTGCATCCGAATTTTTGGCAGCTCTTGAAATTGTTGCATATGCAATAACAGTATAGGAGACACACTCCTTAATAATGGGAAGGACAATTCAAATAGATTGTATGTTCTACAATATTAACTGTCTTATATGAAACTCTTTTACGGGTGAGGTATCACAGTATGGATAGCATATTACACTATCCAGCCAAGTACTATTGCGATAGTATGGATTTGTCAGTGACCAAGTGTCAATTGGTTCAACAAAACACAGGGGGCTGATTTTAAAGTAGTGGAATATGTGGCACATTTCACAAAATTTCTGCATTATTATGGCAGTCATATGGATCACGTGCGTCTAATCATTGCAAAAAGTTCCTCTGCTTCCACAATACAGTAATATGAATAAAACGAAAAAAAATCTGTCTGTATTCTGCGAACAAGCAAATGGAGCTGTAAAATGGTGGACACTGACACACTGCTACAATCTATAAATGGAGGACAATATTTTCCACGTTCACTACAAATGGCTGGATCTGAACCGTAGTTATATATGATACGGTTTTATAACTACGGCCTGTAATTTGCTAATACTATCCTTCACAGAGACCTAGTGTGAATATCTTGACTGACATACTGCAACAGAATGGAAAAGGAGGTCTGGCTTTATTATGCAGTGACAACAAGCAAATGAAGCAGAAAAATGGTGTACTCTGAATTGCTTTTTAAGCAAATAACCTGGATTAAGATAAAAAAAACAATTTCCCTGATATCTGGGGCTATGTATTCAAATATATGTAAGAACAGCATCAGCAGGAACGTTCAATGGACCCTCTTGCACTATATGCACTGCTGTCTGCCACATACACTGCCTGCCTAATTCCTGCTATCACCACTATATATATACAGCTGGATTAGTCCTCAGAAGGACTGTTAGGTCAGTTGGATATACAGTACAGACCAAAAGTTTGGACACACCTTCTCATTTAAAGATTTTTCTGTATTTTCATGACTACGAAAATTGTACATTCACACTGAAGGCATCAAAACTATGAATTAACACATGTGGAATTATATACTTAACAAAAAAGTGTGAAATAACTGAAAATATGTCTTATATTCTAGGTTCTTCAAAGTAGCCATCCTTTGCTTTGATGACAGCTTTGCACACTCTTGGCATTCTCTTGATGAGCTTCAAGAGGTAGTCACCGGAAATGGTTTTCACTTCACAGGTGTGCCCTGTCAGGTTTAATAAGTGGGATTTCTTGCCTTATTAATGGGGTTGGGACCATCAGTTGTGTTGTGCAGAAGTCAGGTGGATACACAGCTGATAGTCCTACTGAATAGACTGTTAGAATTTGTATTATGGCAAGAAAAAAACAGCTAAGTAAAGAAAAACGAGTGGCTATCATTACTTTAAGAAATGAAAGTCAGTCAGTCTGAAAAATTGGGAAAACTTTGAAAGTGTCCCCAAGTGCAGTTGCAAAAACCATCAAGCGCTACAAAGAAACTGGCTCACATGAGGACCGCCCCAGGAAAGGAAGACCAAGTCACCTCTGCTTCTGAGGATAAGTTTATCCGAGTCACCAGCCTCAGAAATCACAGGTTAACAGCAGCTCAGATTAGAGATCAGGTCAATGACACACAGAGTTCTAGCAGCAGACTCATCTCTACAACAACTGTTAAGAGGAGACTTTGTCCAGCAGGCCTTCATGGTAAAATAGCTGCTAGGAAACCACTGCTAAGGACAGACAACAAGCAGAAGAGACTTGTTTGGGCTAAAGAACACAAGGAATGGACATTAGACTAGTGGAAATCTGTGCTTTGGTCTGATGAGTCCAAATTTGAGATCTTTGGTTCCAACCACCATGTCTTTGTGCGATGCAGAAAAGGTGAACGGATGGACTCTACATGTCTGGTTCCCACCGTGAAGCATGGAGGAGGAGGTGTGATGGTGTGGGGGTGCTTTGCTTGTGACACTGTTGGGGATTTATTCAAAATTGAAGGCATACTGAACCAGCATGGCTACCACAGCATCTTGCAGCAGCATGCTATTCCATTCGGTTTGCGTTTAGTTGGACCATCATTTATTTTTCAACAGGACAATGACCCCAAACACACCTCCAGGCTGTGTAAGGGCTATTTGACCAAGCAGGAGAGTGATGGGGTGCTACACCAGATGACCTGGCCTCCATAGTCACCAGACCTGAACCCAATCGAGATAGTTTGGGGTGAGCTGGACCTCAGAGTGAAGGCAAAAGGGCCAACAAGTGCTAAGCATCTCTGGGAACTCCTTCAAGATTGTTGGAAGACCATTTCCGGTGACTACCTCTTGAAGCTCATCAAGAGAATGCCAAGAGTGTGCAAAGTAGTCATCAAAGCAAAAGGTGGCTACTTTGAAGAACCTAGAATATAAGAGATATTTTCAGTTGTTTCACACTTTTTTGTTAAGTATATAATTCCACATGTGTTAATTCATAGTTTTGATGCCTTCAGTGTGAATGTACAATTTTCATAGTCATGAAAATACAGAAAAATATTTAAATGAAAAGGTGTGTCCAAACTTTTGGTCTGTACTGTATGTACATTTATATACACTGCTCAAAAAAATAAAGGGAACACTTAAACAACAGAATATAACTCCAAGTAAATCAAACTTCTGTGAAATCAAACTGTCCACTTAGGAAGCAACACTGATTTCAATCAATTTCACATGCTGTTGTGTAAATGGAATAGACAATATATGGAAATTATTGGCAATTATCAAGACACCCTCAATAAAGGAGAGGTTCTGTAGATGGGGACCACAGACCACATCTCAGTACCAATAATTTCTGGCTGATGTTTTGGTCGCTTTTGAATGTTGGTTGTGCTTTCACACTCGTGGTAGCATGAGACGGACTCTACAACCCACAGAAGTTGCTCAGGTAGTGCAGCTCATCCAGGATGGAACATCAATGTGAGATGTGGCATGCTGTGTCTGTCAGCATAGTGTCCAGAGGCTGGAGGCGCTACCAGGAGACAGGCCAGTACACCAGGATTGTGCAAGGAGGAACAGGAGGAGCACTGCCAGAGCCCTGCACAATGACCTCCAGCAGGCCACAAATGTGCTTGTGTCTGCACAAATGGTTAGAAACCGACTCCATGAGGGTGGTATGAGGGCCCGACGTCCACAGATGGGGGTTGTACTCACAGACCAACACCGTGCAGGACGCTTGGCATTTGCCACAGGACACCAGGATTGCCAAAGTCGCCACTGGCGCCATGTGCTCTTCACAGATGAAAGCAGGTTCACACTGAGCACATGTGACAGACGTGACAGATTCTGGAGACGCTGTGGAGAGTGATCTACTGCCTGTAACATCCTTCAGCATGACCGGTTTGGCAGTGGGTCAGTAATGGTGTGGGGTGGCATTTCTTTGTAGGGTCGCACAGCCCTCCATGTGCTCGCCAGGGGTAGCCTGACTGCCATTAGGTACCGAGATGAGATCCTCAGACCCCTTGTGAGACCATATGCTGGTGCAGTTGGCCCTGGGTTCCTCCTAATGCAGGACAATGCCAGACCTCATGTGGCTGGAGTGTGTCAGCAGTTTCTGCAAGATGAAGGAATTGAAGCTATGGACTGGCCCGCCCGTTCCCCAGACCTGAATCCGATTGAGCACATCTGGGACATCATGTCTCGCACCATCCACCAACATCACGTTGCACCACAGACTGTCCAGGAGTTGGCCGATGCTTTAGTCCAGGTCTGGGAGGAGATCCCACAGGAGACCATCCGCAACCTCATCAGGAGCATGCCAAGGCATTGTAGGGAGGTCATACAGGCACGTGGAGGCCATACACAATACTGAGCCTTATTTTGACTTGTTTTAAGGACATTACATCAAAGTTGGATCAGCCTGTAGTGTGGTTTTCTACTTTCATTTTGGGGGTGGCTCCAAATCCAGGCCTCCATTGGTTAATACATTTTATTTCCATTGATGATTTTTGTGTGATTTTGTTGTCAGCACATTCAACTTTGTACAGAACAAAGTGTTCAATGAGAATATTTCATTTATTCAGATCAAGGATGTGTTATTTGAGTGTTCCCTTTATTTTTATGAGCAGTGTATATATATATATATATATATATATATATATATATATATATATATATATACAGTGCCTACAAGTAGTATTCAACCCCCTGCAGATTTAGCTGGTTTGATAAGATGCAAATAAGTTAGAGCCTTCAAACTGCAAACGAGAGTAGGATTTATGAACAGAAGCATAAATCTTACAAACCAAAAAGTTATGTTGCTCAGTTGAATTTTATTAAATTTTAAACATAAAAGTGTGGGTCAATTATTATACAACCCCTATGTTTAATATTTTGTGGAATAACCCTTGTTTGCAATTACAGCTAATAATCGTCTTTTATAATACCTGATCAGGCCGGCACAGATCTGTGGAGTTATCTTGGCCCACTCCTCCATGCAGATCTTCTCCAAGTTATCTAGGTTCTTTGGGTGTCTCATGTGGACTTTATTCTTGAGCTCCTTCCACAAGTTTTCAATTGGGTTAAGGTCAGGAGACTGACTAGGCCACTCCAACACCTTGACTTTTTCCCTCTTGAACCAGGCCTTGGTTTTCTTGGCTGTGTGCTTTGGGTCGTTGTCTTGTTGGAAGATGAAATTACGACCCATCTTAAGATCCTTGATGGAGGAGCGGAGGTTCTTGGCCAAAATCTCCAGGTAGGCCGTGCTATCCATCTTCCCATGGATGGGGACCAGATGGCCAGGCCCCTTGGCTGAGAAACAGCCCCACAGCATGATGCTGCCACCACCATGCTTGACTGTAGGGATGGTATTCTTGGGGTTGTATGCAGTGCCATCCAGTCTCCAAACGTCACGTGTGTGGTTGGCACCAAAGATCTCGATCTTGGTCTCATCAGACCATAGAACCTTGAACCAGTCTGTCTCAGAGTCCTCCAAGTGATCATGAGCAAACTGTAGACGAGCCTTGACATGACGCTTTGAAAGTAAAGGTACCTTACGGGCTCGTCTGGAACGGAGACCATTGCGGTGGAGTACGTTACTTATGGTATTGACTGAAACCAATGTCCCCAATGCCATGAGATCTTCCCGGAGCTCCTTCCTTGTTGTCCTTGGGTTAGCCTTGACTCTCCGGACAAGCCTGGCCTCGGCACGGGAGGACACTTTCAAAGGCTGTCCAGGCCGTGGAAGGCTAACAGTAGTTCCATAAGCCTTCCACTTACGGATGATGCTCCCAACAGTGGAGACAGGTAGGCCCAACTCCTTGGAAAGGGTTTTGTACCCCTTGCCAGCCTTGTGACCCTCCACGATCTTGTCTCTGATGGCCTTGGAATGCTCCTTTGTCTTTCCCATGTTGAACATGTCTGAGTGCTGTTCACAAGTTTGGGGAGGGTCTTAAATAGTCAGAAAAGGCTGGCAAAAGAGTTCTTTAATCCACACATGTGAAGCTCATTATTCTTGGTGCCTGAACTACTTCTTAATACTTTAGGGGGACCAAACAGAATTCTTGTGGTTTGAGGGGTTGAATAATAAATGACACTCTGAATTAACTTTTAACGTTTTAAAAAAACAAACAAAAAAAAAACAATATTTGCTGCAGTGCATTTCCCACTTCCAGGCTGATCTACAGTACAAATGTCACAATGCCAAGTTAATTCCGCATGTGTCAACTGTTAGAACCTTGCTCTTAGGTTTTTTCCTTTGCTGGTCACATGACCTTGTTGGCCTATTTAATCCTGCTCCGCCCTTCTGGCTTTGCTGGACTTCATTGTATAACTACTTTCTAGCTAGCCTGTGCTCTGTATCTAACTCTGTTAGTTTGCTTGGTCTACGGACCTCTGTGTTCTATGTGTTTTGTTTGTTCGTCTGTCTGCTACTATTTCTGTTAGGAGGTGTCCCATTTTCCTCCCAGTCCATAGTGCTTGTAGGGATTCCTTCCCCACATCTATAGGTCTCCGTACAGACTAGCTTAGGACTTTAGCAGGTCTGATCGCAGGATCAGGTCCCCTGTTACATCGTAGGGACAGATCTCCTCTCTTTCCTTAGCTCTGGTAGCAGAACATAACAGTAAGTCCAGCCAGCAAATTCTCTAAGGAAAGATTTTTTCTGTTCCATCATGGTGTCGGTTCAGGATTTGGCTCATCGCCTGCAGGGACTCTCTCTGGAGGTGGCCGAGCTCCGTCAGCACGTGAGTAACTGTCCTGGAGCACATTTCTTGGAGCCTAAGGTATGTTTGCCGGATTTATTTTTTGGTGAACACCGAGAATTTTTTTCATTTAAAAATGCTTGCTTATTGTATTTTCGTTTGAGACCCAAGTCCTCTGGGGATGAATCCCAGCACATAGGGTTCATAAAGTCACTTTTGCGCAAAGAGCCTCAGGAGTGGGCCTTTTCTTTGCAACCTAGTGATAAATGCTTCAGATCAGTGGATAGTTTTTTTTTTGCTTTGGGACTATTATATGATGATCCTGACCGTGTCTCATCAGCTGAATCTGAGTTGAGACGTTTGAAACAGGGATCAGGTAATGTGGAAAAACCAGGATGTTAAGCAGTTCTTGCGTTGTTTTGTGGCAGACAATCAAGAGGGGTGGTCTGAGTTTCTGCCACTTGCTGAATTTGCTCTGAACAATCATACATCTTCTTCTGCTGGTTGTTCGCCTTTTTTTTGTTGTTCTGGGAGACATCCGTCGTTTGGGTCGTTCTCCAAGTTGGGATCTGCCGTGCCTGAGGAGGAGAATTTTTCCGGTGATTTGGAGAGAGTTTGGACGGATGTGCGTGGTAATCTCCAGGAGGCCAACAGAAAATCTAAAGACTACTTTGATAGGAAACGACAGGAGGTTTTGTTCGCTGTTGGTGACATGGTTTGGTTGTCCTCTAGGAATCTGCGGTTGAGGATTCCTTCAAAGAAATTGGGTCCCAAGTTTGTAGGGCCCTTTAAGGTGCTTCAGGTTGTCAACCAATCTGCTGTTAGGTTGGAGGTTCCTACCTCCTGGAGAATTAATCCGGTATTTCATGTCTCTCTGTTGAAAAAAGCTGTTGTATCGGATTGTGACGCCTCTGCCTCTGTTCCTGTTAGAACCTTGCTCTTAGTTTTTTTTTTCCTTTGCTGGTCACATGACCTTGTTGGCCTGTTTTATCCTGCTCCGCCCTTCTGGCTTTGCTGGACATCATTGTATATCTACTTTCTAGTTAGCCTGTGCTCTGTGTCTTGCTCTGTTAGTTTGCTTGGTCTACTGACCTCTATGTTCTATATATTTTGTTTGTTCGTCTGTCTGCTACTATTTCTGTTAGGAGGTGTCCCATATTCCTCCCAGTCCTTAGTACTTGTAGGGATTCCCTCCCCACATCTATAGGTCTCCGTACAGACTAGATTAGGACTTTAGCAGGTCTGATCGCAGGATCAGGTTCCCTGTTACATCGTAGGGATTCAGCTGAGTCCTATAGTAGGGACAGATCTCCTCTCTTTCCTTAGCTTTGGTAGCAGAACATAACAGTAAGTCCAGCCTGCAAATTCTCTAAGGAAAGATTTTTTTTGTTCCATCATGGTGTCGGTTCAGGATTTGGCTAAACACCTGCAGGGACTCTCTCTGGAAGTGGCCGAGCTCCGTCAGCACGTGAGTAACTGTCCTGGAGCATATTTCTTGGAGCCTAAGGTATGTTTGCCGGATTTATTTTTTGGTGAACATCGAGAATTTTTTTCATTTAAAAATGCTTGCTTATTGTATTTTCGTTTGAGACCCAAGTCCTCTGGGGATGAATCCCAGCGCGTAGGGTTCATAATGTCACTTTTGCGCAAAGAGCCTCAGGAGTGGGCCTTTTCTTTGCAACCTAGTGATACATGCTTCAGATCAGTGGATAGTTTTTTTTCTGCTTTAGGACTATTATATGATGATCCTGACCGTGTGGCATCAGCTGAGACTGAGTTGAGACGTTTAAAACAAGGATCAGGTAATGTGGAAAAATATTGTACTCATTTTCGTCGTTGGTCCACTCAAACAGGGTGGAACGATTCTGCTCTGAAAAGTCTATTTCTTGCTGGGCTCAGTGAAAGGGTTAAAGACCTGCTAATTGCTTATCCTACACCTGAGGATTTGCAACAGGCTATGCAATTAGCTATACGGGTGGATAGAAGACTGCGTGCTAGGGTTAATGAGAGCAAATCCTCTGCTATGTCAGTTTCTGGTTATGATAATGTGTGTACTAACAGTGGTGAACCGATGGAGATTGGATCGGTGGCACCTCGCTCTCAAGAAAAAGACCGTCGTTTTTCGGAAGGCTTGTGTTTCTATTGCGGAAAATCTGGTCATTTGATTAAAGGCTGTGAGCTTCGTATGAAGAAAGAAAAAAAAATGGTCAGTCACGCCCGTATTGCCTGTTTAAATTCCAAGGGTGTATTTTTAGCTGCTTCCACGATTGCTCAGGAAAAATTAATGGAATTTCGGGTGTTTGTTGATTGCGGGTCTACACTGAATGTAATTGATGGGGGATTCGTGGAAAAACTCAATTTAAAACCTGAACCTTTATCATCCCCCATTTCTGTGGTTTCTGTGGATGGCTCCCCTTTGAAGAATATTACTCTCAAGGTCAGTGAATTTCCTCTCACTATTAATGGTGTTCACCATGAGAAATTGGATTTGGTAGTGTTGAATAACTTGCCTTCTCCAGTAATATTGGGTTTGCCCTGGTTAAAATTTCACAATCCTGTACTGGATTGGTCTACCAGTGAAATTAAATCCTGGAGCCATAAATGTTATGACAAGTGTTGTAACGGGCGTATTGCAGCTTTGGATAGGGGAGAATTGCCTGTTCCTATTCAGGATTTTTGGAGAGTTTTTTCTGAGAAAGAATCGCAGGTTTTGCCTCCCCATAGAGACTATGATTGTTCTATTGAATTTGTCCCTGGAGCGACTCTTCCTAAAAGTCGTTTATTTAACCTTACTATTCCTGAGAGGAAGGCTTTGGAGGAATACATACAGACAAGTTTGGCCGCCGGTCACATTAGGCCCTCTAAGTCTCCTGTGGCGGTTGGATTTTTTTTTTGTAAAAAAAAAGGACGGCGGTTTACGTCCTTGTCTGGATTTTCGTGAGATTAACAAAATTACGGTACGCAATCCTTACCCACTGCCATTGATTCCTGATCTGTTTAACCAGTTATTGGGGGCCAAGTGGTTCTCTAAAATTGACCTTAAGGGGGCATACAATCTGTTGCGCATGAAGGAGGGTGATGAATGGAAGGCTGCTTTTAACACTCCTGTGGGTCATTTTGAGAATCTGGTTATGCCTTTTGGTCTTACTAATGCTCCTGCATTTTTTCAGAATCTGATTAATGACATCCTTAGACCTTTGATCGGTAAAAATGTGGTTGTGTATTTGGATGACATTTTGATTTATTCGCCAGATCTGGAGTCTCATTGGCGGAGCGTGCGTGAGGTATTACAGTTATTAATGGACAATTCGCTTTTTGCTAAGCTGGAGAAATGTGAGTTCGCTGTACAGAGAATTAGTTTTTTGGGCTACATTATCTCCAGCAAAGGTTTTGAGATGGATCCGGTTAAGGTTCAGGCTGTGCAGGAATGGCCTAGGCCTATTGGTTTGAAATCGATACAGAGGTTTTTGGGTTTCGCCAATTACTATAGAAAATTCATAAAAAAATTTTCTAGTATTGTCAAACCTCTGACTGATCTCACCAGGAAAGGTGCTGATGCGGTTCAGTGGTCTTCTGAGGCCATTGAAGCTTTTGTGTATCTCAAGGAGAGGTTCACCTCTGCTCCCATCCCTATGCAGCCTGATGTTACTAGGCCGTTTTTGGTTGAGGTTGATGCTTCCTCTGTGGGGGTTGGCGCAGTATTGTCTCAGGATAACGGGGATGGATTACATCCCTGTGCCTTTTTTTCAAAAAAATTTTCGGAGACTGAACTGAATTACCATATTGGTAATCGGGAATTATTGGCTATTAAACTCGCATTTGAACACTGGCGCCACTTCTTGGAAGGTGCGGAATTTCCCGTTCAGGTTCTTACGGATCATAAAAATCTGATATATCTTGATGCTGCCAAGCGCCTGAATGCCCGTCAGGCTAGGTGGGCACTGTTTTTCTCGCGGTTTAATTTCTCTGTTACTTACATTCCTGGTACTAAGAATGTTAAGGCGGATGCCTTGTCTCGCAGTTTTTCTCCCATAGTCGGTGCTGAGAAAGAGGAAAACATTTTACAAGAAGGTGTTGTGATAGCTGCTTTAGACTCCGTTTTGGAAGATGAGATTCTTAAAGCTCAGGAGAATGCCCCATCTAACACTCCTCATGGGAGGTTGTTTGTGCCTGGGACCTTTAGGAGAGATTTGTTTGTTGAGTGTCACGAATCTCGGTTGGCAGGTCATCCCGGAATCTCTGAGACCAAGAGACTGGTGGGTCGCAGTTTTTGGTGGCCTGTATGGCAGAAGGAAGTCATTAAGTGTGTGCGCCAATGTACTATATGTGCTAGATCTAAGTCCTCACATACTCCTGCTGCGGGGTTGCTTTGTCCTTTGGAGGTCCCCAGTGCTCCTTGGACACATTTGGCTATGGACTTTATAACTGACCTTCCCCCCTCTGAGGGTTTTACTGTCATCTGGGTGGTCGTGGACCGTTTTAGCAAGATGTGTCACTTGGTTCCCTTCGTCAAACTGCCCTGCGCTAAAACTCTCGCTAAGGCCTTTGTCAAGGAAATTGTCAGACTTCATGGCGTTCCTACTGACATTGTTTCTGATAGGGGTCCTCAGTTCGTGGCTCATTTTTGGCGTGCCTTTTGTGACAGGTTGGGAATTCATTTGTCGTTTTCGTCCGGATATCATCCTGAATCTAATGGCCAGACAGAAAGGAAAAACCAGGATGTTGAGCAGTTCTTGCGTTGTTTTGTGGCAGACAATCAAGAGGGGTGGTCTGAGTTTCTGCCACTTGACGAATTTGCTCTGAACAATCATACATCTTCTTCTGCTGGTTGTTCGCCTTTTTTTTGTTGTTCTGGGAGACATCCGTCGTTTGGGTCGTTCTCCAAGTTGGGATCTGCCGTGCCTGAGGAGGAGAATTTTTCCGGTGATTTGGAAAGAGTTTGGACGGATGTGCGTGGTAATCTTCAGGAGGCCAACAGAAAATCTAAAGACTACTTTGATAGGAAACGACAGGAGGTTTTGTTCGCTGTTGGTGACATGGTTTGGTTATCCTCTAGGAATCTGCGGTTGAGGATTCCTTCTAAGAAATTGGGTCCCAAGTTTGTAGGGCCCTTTAAGGTGCTTCAGGTTGTCAACCAATCTGCTGTTAGGTTGGAGGTTCCTACCTCCTGGAGAATTAATCCGGTCTTTCATGTCTCTCTGTTAAAAAAAGCTGTTGTGTCGGATTGTGACGCCTCTGCCTCTGTTCCTCCGGTGGTGGAGGACGGGGAATATGAAATTTCTCGCATCCTTGACTCTAGACGGTATAGAGGTAGTTTGCAGTATCTTGTGGCCTGGAAAGGTTTCGGACCCGAGGATAACTCTTGGGTGAGGTCAGATGATGTTTCCGCGTCCAGACTTATCAGAGCGTTTCACAGGAGATTTCCTGATAAGCCTGGTCCTAGGGGATCCGGAGGATCCTCTTAGAAGGGGGGGTACTGTTAGAACCTTGCTCTTAGTTTTTTTTTTCCTTTGCTGGTCACATGACCTTGTTGGCCTATTTTATCCTGCTCCGCCCTTCTGGCTTTGCTGGACATCATTGTATATCTACTTTCTAGTTAGCCTGTGCTCTGTGTCTTGCTCTGTTAGTTTGCTTGGTCTACTGACCTCTATGTTCTATATATTTTGTTTGTTCGTCTGTCTGCTACTATTTCTGTTAGGAGGTGTCCCATATTCCTCCCAGTCCTTAGTACTTGTAGGGATTCCCTCCCCACATCTATAGGTCTCCGTACAGACTAGATTAGGACTTTAGCAGGTCTGATCGCAGGATCAGGTTCCCTGTTACATCGTAGGGATTCAGCTGAGTCCTATAGTAGGGACAGATCTCCTCTCTTTCCTTAGCTTTGGTAGCAGAACATAACAGTTCCTCCGGTGGTGGAGGACGGGGAATATGAAATTTCTCGCATCCTTAACTCTAGACGGTATAGAGGTAGTTTGCAGTATCTTGTGGCCTGGAAAGGTTTCGGTCCCGAGGATAACTCTTGGGTGAGGTCGGATGATGTTTCCGCGTCCAGACTTATCAGAGCGTTTCACAGGAGATTTCCTGATAAGCCTGGTCCTAGGGGATCCGGAGGATCCTCTTAGAAGGGGGGGTACTGTTAGAACCTTGCTCTTAGGTTTTTTCCTTTGCTGGTCACATGACCTTGTTGGCCTATTTAATCCTGCTCCGCCCTTCTGGCTTTGCTGGACTTCATTGTATAACTACTTTCTAGCTAGCCTGTGCTCTGTATCTAACTCTGTTAGTTTGCTTGGTCTACGGACCTCTGTGTTCTATGTGTTTTGTTTGTTCGTCTGTCTGCTACTATTTCTGTTAGGAGGTGTCCCATTTTCCTCCCAGTCCTTAGTGCTTGTAGGGATTCCTTCCCCACATCTATAGGTCTCCGTACAGACTAGCTTAGGACTTTAGCAGGTCTGATCGCAGGATCAGGTCCCCTGTTACATCGTAGGGACAGATCTCCTCTCTTTCCTTAGCTCTGGTAGCAGAACATAACATCAACCAGCTAAATCTGCAGGGGGTTGAATACTACTTGTAGGCACTGTATATATATATATATATATATATATATATATATATATATATATAAGTTGTGGAATAGTTATACTAACAGGACGTTCAATGGACCTTCTTGTGCTGTATCATGTACTGCAGGCTGCCACATACACTGCCTGCGTGCCTAACTCCTGCTATCACTATTGAATATATGCAGCTGGATTAGTCCTCAGAAGGACTGCTAGTTCAGTTGGATACATATATATATGTTGTGTAATATCTATACCAACTATGAAGAAGCAAATCTCTCCCTGACGCAGCAGCTCTCCCTACTCTACCTGATTCCGGGGTAGACTGTGACAAGCATAGCGCCACCAGTCTTATATACACCTGATAATGCTTTGGTGCCAGCCAATCACTGTAATGCTCACAACCAACATGGCTACGGCATTACAGTGCATGGCAGGCAATCCCTGCATGTTCATTGGCTGTCTAAAGAGCACCAAATATGCAGGGAAAGGACCCGAGTTCCCGCACGAGCAACCCGGAAATATTTGCCCAGTGCCGAGCTCATCGGGCACAGTGATGCTCGGGCGAGTACCGAGCAGTGGCGAGCACGTTCGCTCATCACTAGTACTGACGCATTTTATTAGGCCTGTCCAGCGTGGTAATAAGAGACAGAGTTCTCCTTGTAGCGTGGGTTTAGAAGTGTCACCAACCAGTAATCTGTAGTAGGATGAAGTAGGTGCTGGTAAAAAATCCGCGCTCCTCCGTAGTGAAGAATTATGACGAGAGATTGTATAATTAAACAATCTTGTGGTTTATTGTTAAAAGCTACGATTACTACGCGTTTCGTGGACGTCCCGTCCACTTCCTCAGGTACATAGCTGATGTAGACCGATTTATCAAACGGTCTTATATACATAAAACTACACGTGGTGAAAAAAAAAAAGGAGAAAAGCCCGCTGTTATTCTTGGCGCCAAGACCAACCAACGGTTTACAGAGAGACAGTGAAATTACTTATAAATAGATTAAATAAAATTATTGGTCGACTAATTACACTCTTATGCAGATAAAATGAAAACCATAGAACAAATAATTAAAATGACCTCTGAAATGTAATGATCCAAATGTTTTAAAACATTTATATTAAAGCACATGGGATAAAACATTTGTAGTTGATCGAGGACCGCAGTGTATGCGATCCCAAAGTCCTAGCTATATTGTATCATGTGTGAAAGATCAGAGAGTCCAGACCGCTCTGCCAGACCTCACACCTCGTCGGCTGACAGGCAGAAAACCAAGAGCTGAAGGAATGGCAGAAGGTGCAAGCCTGCTACTGGTGTATTAGGTATGAGGTGTTTGTCAGTGAGGAAAGGGGGGGAAGGAGGGAGGACGGGCATGTAGAGATGACTGAGGACCGCAAGTGTGTAAACTCCTGAACGATTGGTATATTACAATGTATTGAAGATAAGATCTTCCAGATCACTGTGCTGGATCTCACACCTCGTCGGCTGACTGACAGAGGACAGGGAACTAAAGGAAGAGAAGAAAATGCAAACTAGTCTCCGTGGGACGTACTAGTCTGCTAAAGGTATATTATGTGTGTTATCAGTAGCAGTGTAAATAGAAGGGGGCAGGTTGTAGGAAAGAGTGGGGGAATGAGGAGATGGCTGTGTGGCTGTAGAATGCTGAGATACTTAATTCTTATTATGTGCTGTGGCATATGTATATAGATGTTAGTGTAGAAGACCTCGGGAAATGCATGGAAGGAATTGGTATGCGAATTGCAAGGCTAGAAATCTTGCTGTTCTGTTATCATCAATATATATAATATGTATGGCAGGAATAAGGACGATAACGAATTTTGTGTTGTAGGAATTGTGGGGTTTGAGCCATGTGTCAGAATACATTGGGAATAAAAAAGGGGGGTGGGGTGGACATATGATATATAATTGAATTAGAAATGTATATAATGGGTATATGTGATAACTGACCTCAAGACTCATATAAAAACCTCTGTGATTTCATTTAGCCCTTGTGGCTTCAAAGTGTTGAGTTTATACATCCAATAAATTTCTTTACGATTCAGACATTGCACCCTATTAGGGGTGTCAGGCAAAACATGTTCAATAGGTAAGATCTTAAGATCCCTGTAATCCTGCTTGTGTTGCAGGACCATATGTCGGGACAGCCCATGTTTCATGAATCCTGTGGTTATATTATGTCTATGAGAATTGAGTCTATTATGTAGTGCCTGAGTCGTCCTGCCCACATATTGTTTAGGGCAACTACATTCAATAACGTATATCACATAATCTGTTTCACATGACATGGGATATGACATTTTGAAATTTTCACCAGTGGCCACCGAAGTGAAATTATCAGTGGAATGTATAATGGATTTACAACACATGCAGCTCTTCTTACCACATTTAGTAACTAAGTGTTTTTTTCCCTCTACCACAATATTTGGTTCCTGCCTACGTAATTTACTCGGAGCCAATATATTTCTTAATGTAGGTGCTCTCCTGAATATTATGGAGGGATTTCTTGGTAAGACCTGATTTAATAAACGGTCATTTTGAAGAATATGCCAATTTTTTTGAAGAATTTCTCTGATTTCCCTATGTTGTTGATTATATGTGGTGATGAATTTTAGTTCATGCTCAAAATTATCATTCTTTTTTCGTGCTGGTTCCCTCAGTAATGAACTTTGATTATTTTTTTCCCTCACCTGTTTGAATGAATTGAATACCAAATCTTTGGGATATTTCTGCTGTATAAATCTCTGTTTCAGAACCTCTGATTGTTTGTCATAATCTATTTCAGTGGTACAGTTTCTACGGATTCTTTGGAATTGATTGTGCGGAATATTAGTAAGCCATTTTTTATAATGTCCACTGGAAAAATGGATGTAGCTATTGGTATCCACTGATTTAAAATAAGTTTTAGTGAAAATTCTGTCATCTTTTACATATAAAACAAGATCCAGAAAATTAATAGATTCTTCACCACTATCCTTATTAAAAGAAATACCCCAATTGGTATATGTAAAAGATGACAGAATTTTCACTAAAACTTATTTTAAATCAGTGGATACCAATAGCTACATCCATTTTTCCAGTGGACATTATAAAAAATGGCTTACTAATATTCCGCACAATCAATTCCAAAGAATCCGTAGAAACTGTACCACTGAAATAGATTATGACAAACAATCAGAGGTTCTGAAACAGAGATTTATACAGCAGAAATATCCCAAAGATTTGGTATTCAATTCATTCAAACAGGTGAGGGAAAAAAATAATCAAAGTTCATTACTGAGGGAACCAGCACGAAAAAAGAATGATAATTTTGAGCATGAACTAAAATTCATCACCACATATAATCAACAACATAGGGAAATCAGAGAAATTCTTCAAAAAAATTGGCATATTCTTCAAAATGACCGTTTATTAAATCAGGTCTTACCAAGAAATCCCTCCATAATATTCAGGAGAGCACCTACATTAAGAAATATATTGGCTCCGAGTAAATTACGTAGGCAGGAACCAAATATTGTGGTAGAGGGAAAAAAACACTTAGTTACTAAATGTGGTAAGAAGAGCTGCATGTGTTGTAAATCCATTATACATTCCACTGATAATTTCACTTCGGTGGCCACTGGTGAAAATTTCAAAATGTCATATCCCATGTCATGTGAAACAGATTATGTGATATACGTTATTGAATGTAGTTGCCCTAAACAATATGTGGGCAGGACGACTCAGGCACTACATAATAGACTCAATTCTCATAGACATAATATAACCACAGGATTCATGAAACATGGGCTGTCCCGACATATGGTCCTGCAACACAAGCAGGATTACAGGGATCTTAAGATCTTACCTATTGAACATGTTTTGCCTGACACCCCTAATAGGGTGCAATGTCTGAATCGTAAAGAAATTTATTGGATGTATAAACTCAACACTTTGAAGCCACAAGGGCTAAATGAAATCACAGAGGTTTTTATATGAGTCTTGAGGTCAGTTATCACATATACCCATTATATACATTTCTAATTCAATTATATATCATATGTCCACCCCACCCCCCTTTTTTATTCCCAATGTATTCTGACACATGGCTCAAACCCCACAATTCCTACAACACAAAATTCGTTATCGTCCATATTCCTGCCATACATATTATATATATTGATGATAACAGAACAGCAAGATTTCTAGCCTTGCAATTCGCATACCAATTCCTTCCATGCATTTCCCGAGGTCTTCTACACTAACATCTATATACATATGCCACAGCACATAATAAGAATTAAGTATCTCAGCATTCTACAGTCACACAGCCATCTCCTCATTCCCCCACTCTTTCCTACAACCTGCCCCCTTCTATTTACACTGCTACTGATAACACACATAATATACCTTTAGCAGACTAGTACGTCCCACGGAGACTAGTTTGCATTTTCTTCTCTTCCTTTAGTTCCCTGTCCTCTGTCAGTCAGCCGACGAGGTGTGAGATCCAGCACAGTGATCTGGAAGATCTTATCTTCAATACATTGTAATATACCAATCGTTCAGGAGTTTACACACTTGCGGTCCTCAGTCATCTCTACATGCCCGTCCTCCCTCCTTCCCCCCCTTTCCTCACTGACAAACACCTCATACCTAATACACTAGTAGCAGGCTTGCACCTTCTGCCATTCCTTCAGCTCTTGGTTTTCTGCCTGTCAGCCGACGAGGTGTGAGGTCTGGCAGAGCGGTCTGGACTCTCTGATCTTTCACACATGATACAATATAGCTAGGACTTTGGGATCGCATACACTGCGGTCCTCGATCAACTACAAATGTTTTATCCCATGTGCTTTAATATAAATGTTTTAAAACATTTGGATCATTACATTTCAGAGGTCATTTTAATTATTTGTTCTATGGTTTTCATTTTATCTGCATAAGAGTGTAATTAGTCGACCAATAATTTTATTTAATCTATTTATAAGTAATTTCACTGTCTCTCTGTAAACCGTTGGTTGGTCTTGGCGCCAAGAATAACAGCGGGCTTTTCTCCTTTTTTTTTTTCACCACGTGTAGTTTTATGTATATAAGACCGTTTGATAAATCGGTCTACATCAGCTATGTACCTGAGGAAGTGGACGGGACGTCCACGAAACGCGTAGTAATCGTAGCTTTTAACAATAAACCACAAGATTGTTTAATTATACAATCTCTCGTCATAATTCTTCACTACGGAGGAGCGCGGATTTTTTACCAGCACCTACTTCATCCTACTACAGACTACCTACAAGATCCCTAGGGATTCTGTGTTGGCTGCAGCCCTTCGTCACTAATTCTTACATGAGTTGTGCATTTCACAACTCATTAAGGTGAGCACATTTTCTTTTTACCCACGTGGTTGTTGTTGGATAACAGCGCTATTGCGCCCCTATCTTTTTACTTATTTTCACCAACCAGTAATGACTGTCGCCCAAAATTTGGACAACGTTTCACAGGAAAGGCATCGTAACATAAACTCAGCCATGTGTGCCAGACTGCTAACAGGCAAGACTTTCATGTCCTTGCCAAGAGGACAACTAACCATGCTCTCCTCCTCATCCTCCTTCTCCTCCCTATCCTTAGGCCATCCACGCTGAACAGACGGTATGACAGTTGTGCAGGTAGTACCGTCTATAGCGCAGGAAGCCAGCTACTGTACTTCCGCCTCCTCCTCATCTTCCTCATTATCAACCAATCCATGTTGGGATGAGATGAGGCTGGGCTGTGTGAAATCAATCTGTATGGTTCCTCCCTCCATCTCATCGTGCTCCTACTGCAATGCATCCTCTTTAATTGTGAGCAGAGAGTAGAGATTAGAGATGAGCGTTGTTCTACTCGAACTGTTCGCCAATCTCAAATTCGAGCTGTTTTGGGCGGTGTTCGAGCCGTTTGGCGAACACGAACGATTTGAAAAAAATTCGGCTGTTCGAGGTTATGTTCGATAACTGTTCGTGCACCAAAATCATAACTGGATTTTTTCTCAGTAATGCTGAAAATTAATGTTAATACGCAGTTTGAGCGTACAGTGGGGCGGGGGGAGGGGCAGGGGATGGATCTCTGCAGGAATAATGAAGATCTCCATTTTTTTTTCTCTTTCCCGCATTTACAGTGGGGAGGTGCAATCTGTCAGCCTATCAGCAGAGCACACACGGAGCGAAGTGCTTTTTTTCACACAAGCAAGGGCATGTGTCATTGGCAGTGTATGTCACATGTCCTTGCCCTATAAGACCCAGCCATTTTCCCCGTCGCCACCATTTTCTCACTGCTGCAGCTGCGTGTTAGACGGCACCGCTGTTGCTGTGTGTGCTATACCTTGTTAATTTCAAGCCAATTTTCGCACAAATCTACAGATAGCTTGGGAGTAGGGAATAGTTGTGATTGCAGTCCTTTTAAGGACTAGGTTACAGCATTTCCTATGACTTTTATCAGGCAGGTCTGTGCTCTTAAATAGATAGGTTGGGAGTAGAGATGAGCGGTGTTCGACTTGAACTGTTCGCCAATCTCAAATTCGAGCTGTTTTGGGCGGTGTTCGAGTTGTTCGACGAACCCGAACGATTTGCAAAAAATTCGGCTGTTCGAGGTTATGTTCGATAACTGTTCGTGCACCAAAAGCGTGTCCTGCATGTCTGGCGCTATTTAGAGCACCAATCATGCAGGGATTGTCTGCCACTCACTGTAATGCCACAGCCATGGTGGTTGTGGCATTACAGTGATTGCCCAAATCGATAGGAACAGTGCCAACAGTGAAACATGAAAAGCCGGCAATTCAGCAGCGGCATACACCTGTACCCGACAATTTAGAACCGAAAAAATAGAGCTTCACACATAGATTAGATAGATATAAACATGTCAGCCACATATATACGAAGTACAGTGAAAGTGCTGCTTACTGTACTTGTCATTTAGCGTAAAGGATTTATCAAAAAAAATAATAGTGTTTTCATGCACCGTCTCTTTAAAAAAGCCGGCCGGCAATTCAGCAGCGGTACCCCACAATTTAGAATAGAAGGAATAGAGAATCACACATAGATTAGATAGATAGAAACATGTCAGTCACATATATAAGAAGTGCAGTGACAGTGTTGATTACTGTACTTGTCATTTAGTGTAAAGGATTTATTTAAAAAAATAATAGTGTTTTCATGCACTGTCTCTTTAAAAAAGCCGGCCGGCAATTCAGCAGCGGTACCCGACAATTTATAACAGACAGAATAGAGCATCATACATAGGTTAGATAGAAACATGTCAGCCACATATATACGAAGTACAGTGACAGTGTTGCTTACTGTACTTGTCATTTAGCGTAAAGGATTTATCAAAAAAAATAATAGTGTTTTCATGCACCGTCTCTTTAAAAAAGCCGGCCGGCAATTCAGCAGCGGTACCCGACAATTTATAACAGACAGAATAGAGCTTCACACATAGATTAGATAGATAGAAACATGTCAGTCACATATATATGAAGTACAGTGATAGTGTTGGTTACTGTACTTGTCATTTAGTATTAAAATAAAGGATTTATTATTAAAAAAATTGGCGTGGGGTTCCCCTTAATTTTAGGCTCTAGCGGAGGTTAAGCAGACGGCTGGGGCAGATGTTTGAAGCCTGGGAAGGGGGTAATACCCACGGAGCTTCCCAGGCTACTAATATCAGCCCCCAGCTGAATACATAGCCTTTACTAGCTATTAAAATGGGGGACCCCCCAAAAGAAATGACGTGGGGTCCCCCCTAATTTAATAGCTAGCAAAGGCTAGGCAGACAGCTGGGGGCTGATATTAATAGCCCAGGAAGGGAGCCATGAATATTGGCCCCCTCCCAGGCTAGAAACACCAGCCGTCAGCCGCCCCAGAAATGGTGCATTCATAGGATGCGCCAATTCTGGCACTTAGCCTCGCTCTTCCACGCTGCCCTGGTGCGGTGGCAGGGGGTAATAGGGTTGGGGTTGATGTCAGCTTATAATGCCAGCTGACATCAAGCCCAGGTTAGTAATGGAGAGGCGTCTATAAGACACCCCCATTACTAACCCCATAGTCAAAGTTAAAAAAAACACAAACACCCAGAATAAAGTCCTTTAATTGAAATAAAGACACAATCCTTTATTGTTCTAAATTAAACCATACTTACCGTCACGCCCATTCCAGCTGAAGCCAACGATCTCCTGCAATAAAAGAAAAATAATAAAGCAACCTCATCCTTACCTTTCCATGGTTCCCACGACAGCTTCAGCTCTGCTACATCGAGATGACAGGCTGGACCGCAGCAGAACGCTGCCATCCAGCCTCTCATCCCGCAGACACTGAGAAGCGCAGGCTTGCTTGCGCTGCTCAGCGTCTCTCTGTGACGACATCCAGATGAGCCGAGCACGTCACTGACAGCGTGGGAAAATTCTCAAGCTGAAGCGGTGAGTGCAGGAGAATTCTCCCACGCTGTCAGTGACGTGCAGGAGGTGAGCTGAGTTCATTGGACATGAGCTCACCTTATGCACGTCACTGACAGCGTGGGAGAATTCTCCTGCACTCAGCCCTATTTTTCTTAATTATTTCATGAATTTCATGAAATAATTAAAAAAAATTGAAGTGGGGCTTCGCACTATAATTGTGTCCAGCCAGGTACAGCAGGCAGGAGCGGGCTGCCCCCATCCACCAGCTGCCTATTTGTACCTGGCCGGACACAACAATATAGGGAAGCCCTTTTTTTCTTAATTATTTCATGAATTTCATGAAATAATTAAAAAAAATTGAAGTGGGGCTTCGCACTATATTTGTGTCCAGCCAGGTACAGCAGGCAGGAACGGGCTGCCCCCAACCACCAGCTGCCTATTTGTACCTGGCCGGACACAACAATATAGGGAAGGCCTTTTATTAATTATTTCATGAATTTCATGAAATAATTAAAAAAAAAGTACGTGGGGCTTCGCCCTATTTTTGTGTCCAGCCAGGTACAACTAGGCAGCTGGGGGCTGGAATCTGCAGCGCAGGGAGGCCCAAGCTTTCTGGGCCCCCCCCCCCCCGCTACAAATTGCAGTCCGCAGCCACCCCGGAAAATGGCGCGTTCATAGAAGCGCCATCTTCTGGTGCTGTACCCAACTCATCCAGGGCCCTGGTGCGGTGGCTCACTGGGTAATAAAGGGGTTAGGGCCAGCTTGGTATTATCAGCTGGCCCCAAGCCCAAAATTCATGGGGTCACGCCAGTATTAGACATGACCGCCATGAATTTCTAGTAAAGTATTTAAAAAAAACACAACACCCAGAATAAAGTCCTTTAATTGAAATAAAGACACAATTCTTTATTGTTCTAAATTAAACCATACTTACCATCACACCCATTCCAGCTGAAGCCAACGATCTCCTGCAATAAAAGAAAAATAATAAACCAACCTCATCCTTACCTTTCCATGGTTCCCACGACAGCTTCAGCTCTGCTACATCGAGATGACTGGCTGGACCACAGCAGAACGCTGCCATCCAGTCTGTCATCCCGCAGACACTGAGAAGCGCAGGCATGCTTGCGCTCCTCACTGTCTCGCTGTGACGGCATCCAGATGAGCCGAGGTCATGTCCAATGAACTCGGCTCACCTCATGCACGTCACTGACAGCGTGGGAAAATTCTCACGCTGAAGTGCTGAGTGCAGGAGAATTCTCCCACGCTGTCAGTGATGTGCATGAGGTGAGCTCATGTCCAATGAACTCAGCTCACCTCCTGCACGTCACTGACAGCGTGGGAAAATTCTCCTGCAATCAGCGCTTCAGCGTGAGAATTTTCCCACGCTGTCAGTGACGTGCATGAGGTGAGCCGAGTTCATTGGACATGAACTCGGCTCATCTGGATGTCGTCACAGAGAGACGCTGAGCAGCGCAAGCAAGCCTGCGCTTCTCAGTGTCTGCGGGATGACAGGCTGGATGGCAGCGTTCTGCTGCGGTCCAGCCTGTCATCTCGATGTAGCAGAGCTGAAGCTGTCGTGGGAACCATGGAAAGGTAAGGATGAGGTTGCTTTATTATTTTTCTTTTATTGCAGGAGATCGTTGGCTTTAGCTGGAATGGGCGTGATGGTAAGTATGGTTTAATTTAGAACAATAAAGGATTGTGTCTTTATTTCAATTAAAGGACTTTATTCTGGGTGTTTGTGTTTTTTTTAACTTTGACTATGGGGTTAGTAATGGGGGTGTCTTATAGACGCCTCTCCTTTACTAACCTGGGCTTGATGTCAGCTGGCATTATAAGCTGACATCAACCCCAACCCTATTACCCCCTGCCACCGCACCAGGGCAGCGTGGAAGAGCGAGGCTAAGTGCCAGAATTGGCGCATCCTATGAATGCGCCATTTCTGGGGCGGCTGACGGCTGGTGTTTCTAGCCTGGGAGGGGGCCAATATTCATGGCTCCCTTCCTGGGCTATTAATATCAGCCCCCAGCTGTCTGCCTAGCCTTTGCTAGCTATTAAATTAGGGGGGACCCCACGTCATTTTTTTTGGGGGTCCCCCATTTTAATAGCTAGTAAAGGCTATGTATTCAGCTGGGGGCTGATATTAGTAGCCTGGGAAGCTCCGTGGGTATTACCCCCTTCCCAGGCTTCAAACATCTGCCCCAGCCGTCTGCTTAACCTCCGCTAGAGCCTAAAATTAAGGGGAACCCCACGCCAATTTTTTTAATAATAAATCCTTTATTTTAATACTAAATGACAAGTACAGTAACCAACACTATCACTGTACTTCATATATATGTGACTGACATGTTTCTATCTATCTAATCTATGTGTGATGCTCTATCTTTCTGTTCTAAATTGTCGGGTACCGCTGCTGAATTGCCGGCCGGCTTTTTTAAAGAGACAGTGCATGAAAACACTATTATTTTTTTAAATAAATCCTTTACACTAAATGACAAGTACAGTAAGCAACACTATCACTGTACTTATTATATATGTGACTGACATGTTTCTATCTATCTAATCTATGTGTGAAGCTCTATTCTTTCTGTTCTAAATTGTCGGGTACAGATGCTGAATTGCCGGCCGGCTTTTTTAAAGAGACGGTGCATGAAAACACTAATATTTTTTTTAATAAATCCTTTACACTAAATGACAAGTGCAGTAACCAACACTGTCACTGTGCTTCTTATATGTGTGACTGACATGTTTCTATCTATCTAATCTATGTGTGATGCTCTATTCCTTCTTGTCTAAATTGTCGGGTACCGGTGTATGCCGCTGCTGAATTTGCCGGCCGGCTTTTTTAAAGAGAGTGTCTTCTGAGCAGTTTGTCAGCTTTTGGACACCTTTGCAGGTGTTTTCTATGTGTTTCTATGTGTTTTTATTTGCCTGCCATTGGTTTTAACGGTGTTCGACGGTGTTCTAAGGTGTTCGACGAACAGTTCAATGAACAGTTCCTCGAACATCCCGGTGTTCGACGAACCGAACCGAACCCGAACACTACGGGGGTGGCTCAACACTACTTGGGAGTGAAGACTAATTGTAATTGCAGTCCTTTTCAGGACTAAGTTAGATCAGTTCCTATCAGTTTTTGCCAGGCAGGTCTGTGCCAGTGCTGTGCAAGTTTTTTTCACAGCATTTGGCTAAATCTAGCAAAGCTAATCCTTTTTGGCCTATTGCAGAGTGTGTTAGTCAGTGGAGTAGCCTATCTGTGTTGCAAGCTACACCACCTGTGTATAGAATACCAATTTTTTTACTGCCCTTAGTGAAGTAAAACCTTTTGGGCATAGCATCATTCTATTAGTCCTTCTATACTGACCTCCATCAGGTTGCAAATTAAAAATAATTTTTTTCTGTATCTAGCTCTGAAAAAATATTTGGGCTTCTAGCAGTGTGTGGGACTTGTTCTATTAGTCCATCTATACTGACCTCCATCAGGTTGCAAATTGAATATAATTTATTTCTGCATCTAGCTCTGAAAAAATATTTGGGCTTCTAGCAGTGTGTGGGACTTGTTCTATTAGTCCATCTATACTGACCTCCATCAGGTTGCAAACTGAATATAATTTTTTTCTGCATCTAGCTCTGAAAAAATATTTGGGCTTCTAGCAGTGTGTGGGACTTGTTCTATTAGTCCATCTATACTGACCTCCATCAGGTTGCAAATTGAATATAATTTTTTTCTGCATCTAGCTCTGAAAAAATATTTGGGCTTCTAGCAGTGTGTGGGACTTGTTCTATTAGTCCATCTATACTGACCTCCATCAGGTTGCAAATTGAATATAATTTATTTCTGCATCTAGCTCTGAAAAAATATTTGGGCTTCTAGCAGTGTGTGGTACTTGTTCTATTAGTCCATCTATACTGACCTCCATCAGGTTGCAAATTAAAAATAATTTTTATCTGCATCTAGCTCTGAAAAAATATTTGGGCTTCTAGCAGTGTGTGGGACTTGTTCTATTAGTCCATCTATACTGACCTCCATCAGGTTGCAAATTGAATATAATTTTTATCTGCATCTAGCTCTGAAAAAATATTTGGGCTTCTAGCAGTGTGTGGGACTTGTTCTATTAGTCCATCTATACTGACCTCCATCAGGTTGCAAATTGAATATAATTTTTATCTGCATCTAGCTCTGAAAAAATATTTGGGCTTCTAGCATAGGCGTGGCCACGGAAGCAGCAAGAGCAGGACTGTCAGAAACAGAAGTTCAGAGGATAGGGAGATGGCGATCCACGTGTTTGGCGAGATACATAAGACCGGACTTGTTATCCTAACGTGGTTTGTTTCTTTTACAGGTGACGCTAAGCCAACAGTGTGGGTGATAAGCCACTCGTATATATATTGGGCAGAAAAAAGGGCGAAAGTCTGCCCAGGCGGGAGGAAATTAGAGTTTCATAACACATATTTCAACTGGAGAGGTATTAGAGGCCTGCTATGGCCACAGGTACTAATGGAGGTAATCAAGGTAGGGAGAGAGGCAAGAGGTCCGGTCATCTTAGTTATACAGGCCGGGGGAAACAACCTAGGTCATCACAAGAGAGCATAACTAATAGCAATAATGAAACTAGACACTGAGCGCTTCAGAGAATTTTTCACAAAACTAGCTATAGTATGGTCAGAGATTGTGCCGATAGCGGTATGGCAAGGTGCGCGAGACATCACGGCCATCGAACGGACAAGGCGGGTAATAAATATTCGGATGGCAAAATTTAGAAGAGACAGAGGCGGTGTAGTGATACGACACCGACAACTGGAAGGAGATAAAACAGGCCTCATACGGCCCGACGGGGAGGAGTCCTGAGGGGAGGAGTCCTGAGGAGTCCTGAGGAGATAATTTGCATATTCCCACTTCATTTTGGGGTAAGTGAAGAGTCTCCGCGAGCTCAAAGAACACTGGATTTTGGCTGTTGGAGCTGAAAAGAGGACATCGGTAAACCAGGGGAGGAGTCCTGAGGAGATAATTTGCATATTCCCACTGCATTTTGGGGTAAGTGAAGAGTCTCCGCGAGCTCAAAGAACACTGGATTTTGGCTGTTGGAGCTAAAAAGAGGACATCAGTAAACCAGGGGAGGAGTCCTGAGGAGATAATTTGCATATTCCCACTGCATTTTGGGATAAGTGAAGAGTCTCCGCGAGCTCAAAGAACACTGGATTTTGGCTGTTGGAGCTGAAAAGAGGACATCGGTAAACCAGGGGAGGAGTCCTGAGGAGATAATTTGCATATTCCCACTGCATTTTGGGGTAAGTGAAGAGTCTCCGCGAGCTCAAAGAACACTGGATTTTGGCTGTTGGAGCTGAAAAGAGGACATCGGTAAACCACGCGCCGGTAGGCGCGCGCATTTTGAAACTTTTTTTTGAAGCTTTTTTCACTGTTTTCAGAACATTAACAGTAAGAACATGGAAGAGTCCAGGAGCCATTTGGTGAGCTGCATATCCTGCTACATGTTCACAGACTTGCCAGTGGAAAAGTCAAACTTCACATGCCAGAAATGCAAGCTTGTGTCCCTGTTGGAGGAAAAGTTGCGAAATCTAGAAGAGAGGTTAACTACCTTGAAAATCATTAAGGAAGGTGAAGAGTTCTTAGACAGAGCAGAATTATCTCTTCATGATTCAGAAAGAGAAGAAATTCGAACTGCACCTGACGAAACAGAGGAATGGAAGCATGTGACCCACAGAAGCAGGAGGATCGAGAGACAGTCAGCACCCATACTGCTCAGGAACCAGTACCAGGCTCTCACGCAGGAGAACCATGAAGAAATACAGCAAAATAAGACTTTGCCAGCAATGAATAACCTTGTAAGCCCTCAGAATTCTCCTGGATGGAGAAAGAAGAAAGTTGTGAAGAAAAAACGGAGAGTGGTGGTCATGGGGGATTCCCTGTTAAGAGGAACTGAGGCCGCTATCTGCAGACCAGACATAACCTCAAGAGAAATGTGCTGTCTTCCAGGAGCAAAAATTAAAGATGTGTCTGACAGGATATCAAGACTCTTCAGACCTACAGATCACTACCCATTCCTGCTAATACATGTGGGGACAAATGACACCGCAAGAAAGGACCTGGAAACCATCTGCAGTGACTTTGAAGACTTAGGCAAGAAAGTGAAAGAATTGGGAGCGCAGGTGGTCTTCTCATCCATCCTCCCAGTGGATGGCCATGGAACAATGAGGTGGAATAAGATTCTACAGGTGAACAACTGGCTACGTCGATGGTGCCGTCAACAAGGATTTGGATTTCTGGATCACGGAATGAATTACCTATACGATGGACTACTTGCTAGAGATGGGGTGCACCTTACGAAGACTGGAAAACATGTATTTGGAAGTCGCCTTGCTACACTCATCAGGAGAGCTTTAAACTAGAACAATGTGGAAAGAGAAGCAAAAGGCCAGAAAAAGCCATTCAGCTGACAAATACTATTGAGATCTCTGCTACTGGAAGTGGAAAGGAAGAACAAAGACAAAACAATTTAAATAATAAAAATATGGGAGGAAGAGAAACCAATCACAAACTAAAATGTTTTTATACAAATGCACAAAGCATGGGCAACAAACAAGGAGAATTGGAACTACTAATGCAGGAAAAGAAATATGATGTCATTGGAATCACTGAAACTTGGTGGGACGATACACATGATTGGAATAAAAGGCTAAAAGGATACAACTTATTTGCAAGAAACAGACTTGATAAACGAGGAGGAGGTGTTGCATTGTATGTTAGAAAAGCGTATATCTGCACAGAGATTGAAGCTTCAGAGACTGTGAGTTCTGTGGAAACTGTTTGGGTAAGAATACAAGGAGAGAACAACGGAAAGGACACCATTGTAGGCATTTACTACAGGCCACCTGGGCAAGCTGAAGATATGGATGAACTCTTTATGTATCAAATGACCAAGTTCTCCAAAAAATATGACGTAGTGGTCATAGGAGATTTCAACTATCCAGACATTTGTTGGGAATCTCTCTCAAGTAAAACTAACAGGTCAAGCAAATTCTTATCCTCTCTTGCTGACAACTTTATCTTCCAAAAGGTAGGGGAGAAAACAAGGGGATCTGCTACTTTGGATCTAATCCTTATAAACAGGGAGGAAATGGTTGAGGAGGTAAAGGTGGCTGGGACCCTAGGAGGCAGCGATCATGCTATTATAGAATTTTGGATAACTAGAGGAGGAAGACATGTGAAGACTCAAACTTCAAGGTTAGATTTTAGAAAGGCAGATTTTAAGAGACTCAGAAAGAGAATAGGAGGGATCCAATGGCTGGATGTCCTTAAGGACAAAAATGTCCAGGAAGAATGGGAAATTTTTAAAAATGAGATTCTCAAAGCACAATCATTAACAATCCCGAAAAGTAGGAAGAATGGGAAGCATTTAAGGAAACCAGGATGGATGAACACAGAACTTAAACACATGCTAAAAAGAAAGAAAGAAATGTTTATTAAATGGAAAGAGGGAGGCATATTTAAAGAAGATTATAATGCAGTCTGCAGATCCTGCAGGGCACGTATCAGGTTAGCTAAAGCTGACAATGAATTAAGGCTTGCAAGAGATGTCAAAAGCAATAAAAAAGGATTTTGGGGGTATGTCAAAAGTAAAAGAAAAGTCAAAGATGCTATAGGATTTTTACAGGATGAAAATGGAGAAATGGTAAGAGAGGATGTTGAGAAGGCCGAACTTTTTAAATCCTATTTTGCATCTGTTTTCTCTCAGAAAGAAAATGTAACATCAACTGATCTTCACTGTCCTTTTAAAGGAATAGAGGAATCCAAGTTATCTGTAAACAGAAAGATTGTGAGGGAATATTTAGCTAACATAAATGAGTTCAAGTCTCCAGGTCCAGATGAATTACACCCCAGAGTACTGAAGGAGATCGTAGAAGAAATTTTAGAACCACTCTCCATAATCTTTGAAAATTCTTGGAGAACAGAAGTCCCAGAAGGCTGGAGAAGAGCAAATGTTGTTCCTATCTTCAAAAAGGGGAATAAGGTGGACCCAGGGAACTATAGGCCGGTGAGTCTGACTTCTATACCAGGAAAGATCTTTGAACAAATTATTAAACAACATGTATGTAAGTACCTGGATAAGAATGAAGTGATTAACCAGAGTCAGCATGGGTTTGTAACTAACAAGTCATGTCAGACTAACTTAATTTTCTTCTATGACAGAATCACTGACTGGGTGGATCAGGGAAATGCTGTTGATATAGTATATCTTGACTTCAGCAAAGCATTTGACAAAGTATCTCACTCCATCCTTATTGAAAAAATGACCAAGTATGCAATGGACCAGGCAACTGTTAGGTGGATTCATAACTGGCTTAGTGATCGGACTCAAAGGGTGGTTGTAAATGGCTTCACATCCAGCTGGATGAATGTCTCAAGTGGGGTACCACAGGGCTCCGTCCTGGGACCTGTATTGTTCAACATCTTTATCAATGATTTAGATGAAGGAATTGAGGGTAAACTGATTAAATTTGCTGATGACACAAAGCTAGGAGGGATAGCTAATACTAGAGAAGAGAGAGAGAGGATTCAAAAAGACCTAAATAAACTGGAGCAGTGGGCAGCAACCAACAGAATGGTTTTTAACAGGGAAAAATGCAAAGTACTACATCTGGGCAATAAAAATGAAAAAAGCATATACAGAATGGGAGGAATAGAGCTAAGCAACAGTACATGTGAAAAAGACTTAGGTATACTAATAGATCATAGACTGAACATGAGTCAACAGTGTGATGCAGCAGCAAAAAAGGCAAATACAATTCTGGGATGTATTAACAGAAGCATACAGTCTAGATCACGTGAAGTCATTATCGGTCTTTACTCCTCTTTGGTCAGACCTCATCTGGAATACTGTGTACAGTTTTGTGCACCACTTTTTAAAAAAGACATAGACAAACTGGAGCAAGTTCAGAGAAGAGCGACCAGAATGGTGACTGGTCTGCAAACCATGTCCTATGAGGAACGGTTGCAGGATTTGGGAATGTTTAGCTTGCAAAAAAGAAGACTGAGAGGAGACTTAATAGCTGTATACAAATATGTCAAGGGCTGTCACATTGTAGAAGGATCATCTTTATTCTCATTTGCACAAGGAAAGACTAGAAGCAATGGGATGAAACTAAATGGGAGGAGACACAGATTAGATATTAGAAAAAACTTTTTGACAGTTAGGGTGATTAATGAGTGGAACAGGCTGCCACGAGAGGTGGTGAGTTCCCCTTCAATGGACGTCTTCAAACAGAGGCTGGACAGACATCTGTCTGAGATGATTTAGTGAATCCTGCTTTGAGCAGGAGGTTGGACCAGATGACCCAGGAGGTCCCTTCCAACTCTACCATTCTATGATTCTATGATTCTATGACGGTGTTCACTTAATGGATATTGGACTGGACATATTCCTGTCAGGACTCCAGGACGGAGTGGAACAAGCGTTAACAGTGATGGGTGGGGGTCAGAGTCCTGCATGCGAGTACACAGGATCTTCCGTGGCCTGGAAATAGAAAGGACATGTTGGAGAGTTACACTTGTTGGCCAACTTGCCGGAGTGGAGACCCAGGGCATGCTGCAACAAGCTGAATTATTTTAGAAATAATGGAATGAGTATAAAGAGTTAATAAAGCTGTGACCGATCCTCACCCATCCAGTTGTAAAAGTTACATTATTGTATTGTCAAGGAAAGGGGGGCGGTAGGGGGGCTGAGCGTCTGGGTTTGGTTGGGGGTCCCCACAGTCTGCCTAGCCTAGATGCATTTAAAAAATCTTATTAGATACACAGGCGGTACAGCTTGCTTTGCAGCTGGGCTACTACGCGCAAAGTATTGCCTTGGCTAGATGCAGTTAAAAATTCTATGATGACTAGCAGACACTGAAGATTTGGAGCAGACCACTGAGTAAACAGCTCTTCAGACTCAACCATCTGTGTTACCCCAAGCCATAGTGTATGTAGTTTCTTACAGTTAAAAGGGGGGGGGGGCGACCCAACCCACCTGGAATTGATGATGCCAACGTTACGTAAGACAAAGCAAGGGGACTTCAAAAAGAGTCTCCATTTTTTCCCAAAATTGTGGCACAGACACCACTTAACCCTAGAACGCATACCTGGGGCCTCACAGGCCCACCCTGTTAATTGTTTTCTATTTCCTGCAAGATTACTTTAGTTAGAATTTTGAAACTCTAGGTATTCTTCATGTATATAGTTGTTTGTCATTTGAGTTTGAGTTATTCCATGTTATTTGCACACGGGCCTAAAAGGCCCCAGGTATGTGAAAGTGTAGATTTTTATGGTCATGCGTTCTAGGGTTAAGTGGCATCAATTGCCCCAGAGTTGCTTAAAATGGTTGGTGAGGTGATTTTACCAAATTCTCAAGCTTTTAGTCTCCCAAGGATGACACAGGGGTAGAAAAGTCCTTGCGAATCCATGATTTGTTCATCTTTATGAACGTGAGTCTGTCTACATTCTCAGTGGACAGCCGCGTGCGCTTATCTGTCAGCACACCACCAGCAGCGCTGAACACACGTTCAGAGAGAACGCTGGCTGCAGGGCATGACAAGATCTCCAAGGCGTGAGTGGCGAGCTCCGGCCATTTTTCCAGATTGGAATACCAAAATGAGCAAGGGTCCAGTGACACAGTCATGGCTTCGATGTTCACTTGGAAATACTCCTGTACCATCCTCTCTAGGCATTGACTATGTGTCAGACTTCTTGTCTCCTGTGGCCTTGCAAAGGATGGTCTAAAACAGTGGTGAAACGATTCCACAAAATTGCTGTTACCAGCAGATACTGTGTTACTGTTACGGTTTGAGTGATGAAGACTCGACAGTCCCACAGTTGGCAAGTTAGAACTGTGAGATTCACTACGTGAACCACTGGTGTTTTGTGGAAAAGCACATGTAAGATTCTGCAACAGCGTCTGCAGATACTCCTGCATGCATCAATCCCTTTTTATGGCAGGAATTATTTCGGCAAATTTACTTTTGTACCGGGGATCTAAGAGTGTGGCAACCCAGTAGTCGGGATTACTTCGAATTCTGACAATCCGAGGGTCATGTTGCAGGTAGTGCAGCAAGAAGGCACTCATGTGTCTTGCGCATTCAGGAGGACCAAGTCCTTGTTGTGTTGGTAGCGAGGTAAGAATCATGCTTCCTTCCTCTGCCCTCTCCCCCCAACCTCGCACAACAGAAATGCGATCAAGGTCTCCCTCATCTGATGAGTCTTCCATGCCCATCGCCAGTTCGTCCTCCACTTCTTCCTCGGCTCCTGCACCTTCCTCAACAGTTTGGCTGCTACCATGTGCCCTGGTTAATCCCTCTCCCCCACCCTCCCATGCCTGCCGCCTTGGTGCTGCCAACCGTCTGGACCTTGGAGATGTTATCCCTTCTGCATACGACTCCTCCTCCTCTTGTCCCACCACCTGACTCTGAATTCTGTTTAATGTTTGCTCCAGCATGTAAATCACCGGAATAGTCATGCTGACAATGGCATCGGTGTCAGCACTAAACATCTTCGCCGCCATTTCAAAACTGTGCAGAAGGGTGTGTGGCGCCCCTGAGGGTTCAGTCGCCACAGAGTTACTGCATCTCACCCAGAGGTGTGGTATCTCACCCTCAGGTAAGGAAGGCGTATGGCTCGGGACCCTAACACCTGCATCCAACACATACCCGCAGTGGGGGTAGGGCGAGATTGCTCCTAAGGGAGAGCACAGTCCCAGGTCCCTAGCTGGTGGGAGGGTCCTATGTAGTGGGTGCTTAGGGGAGCAGCTTAGGGGAGCACATGACAGGGAGAGTATAAATAGGAAGCCATCTTAGAAAGAGCAAGCCAGTCAGAGGAGAAAAAGTGACAGGAGCAGAGGCTCGGCATGAGCTCTGCTCCGGAGGCTGGCCTAGCCTGGGAGGCCCAGGACTGAAGGAGAGAAGAAAGGAGTGGGAGCAGGAAGACTCCAGGAACCGAAGGGACCCTAGGGCTACGGGCCGTGCAGAAGGCCACCCATACTCCCGCTGCTACCAGGAGGTAGGGGGGTCAGGCCAGATAAGGGGAACCGGTCCCTCAACAAGTGGAGAAACAGCAAGGCTCAACTTGAAACCGGAGGCTGCAGCATTTCATGTACTGCAGGCCAAAGTCCACACCAGTCTCACTAAGAAGGTAGCCTCATAGGACCCAGGGGACGGAACACACGTCGCCCGCCAAGGCCCGAGGATACCGGATAGAAGTGTCACTGGGTGTGAGGTGCAGGGAGAAGGCCAGAGAAAGGACACACAGAAGGGGGTCCTGCTAAGTACTCCGGAGCTATCTGGGGGTGGACTGAGCCCCTCACTGAGTACGCACAGCACGACGGGGGAGATTGCTCTGGTACCTGTAATCTGGACTGCAACAACTGTGAGTAAAGATCTTGGGACTGCATCACACGGACTCTGTGTTCATTACTGACTCCCTGCACTACAACCACCATCATCCACCCACACTGCCCTGAAGCTACACTCTTCCTGTGGTGAGTAATAATACCATTGCTGCAAAACCACCAGCTTCAGAGGACTGTTCCGCAGCGGCGGCCCCTTTGGCCGCACTCCACAGGTGGCGTAGTCGGACATTATAATATCCATATAGACAAATTACCCTTGGATTGACCGCCCTAGGTCACGGACCGGGTCACCGCCACAGTGACTACAACCCCCAGCGTCTACCGGCCCGGCTCAGGGTACCCCACGGCCCAGGGGGCGCGTCAACTTCATAGGTCCCTGATCTGAGACCATTCCTGCAGCGTGATTTGCCCCACCTCTGGATCTCATTGGCCCAGGCTATACGTCAGAACGTATTGCACCAGGGCTTGTCAGTGCTGCCACAGTCGCTGCAACATGTGCAGAGTTGAATTCCACCGTGTCGGCACATCGCATTTCAGCCGGTGAATTGGCAGGCCCAACGACTTCTGTAGAGATGTAAGTCGTTCAGCTGCGGGATGCGAACGGCGGAAGTGAGCACACAGCGACCGTGCCCTCTGCAGAAGGCCATCTAGTCCGGGATAGTGGGCTAAAAATTTATGGACAACCAGGTTCAACACGTGAGCCATACAAGGCACGTGTATGACATTGCCCCGGTGAAGGGCCGCACCCAGGTTTACAGCATTGTCGCACGCGGCCTTCCCTGGTTGCAGATCCAGTGGAGACAACCATTCATCAAACTGGGTCTCCAGAGCTGACCACAACTCCTCAGCTGTGTGACTCACATTTCCCAGACATTTCAAAGTAAACACTGATGTCGTTGAGCCCTGCTGCCAGCACTGTAAGGAGGTGTGCAGGATTCCTTCTGCGCAGTTAGAAAGCAGGTGGCATTACCAGACAGGCTTTGGGTGCAGGTGGAGGACCGAGAGGAGGTTGAGGAGGCAGAAGCAGTGGAGGAACTTCGAGATAAAGAGGATTGACGCACAACTCGTGGGGACGGTAAGACTTGGACAGCAGCCCCTTGTCCTGCTGTCACCATAGTTACCCAGTGCCCAGTCAGCGACATGTAACGCCCCTGTCCATGCCTACTCGTCCAAGTGTCTGTGGTGAAATGCACCCTGTCACACACAGAGTTTCTCAAAGAAGCGGTGATGTTGTGTGTGACATGCTGGTGGTGCGCAGGCACACCTTTCTTTGAGAAGTAGTGCCGACTGGGCATCGGGTACTGGGGCACTGCGACGGACATAAGGTCTCGAAAATCCACTGTGTCCTCCAGGCAGAAAGGCAGCATTTCTGTAGCCAACAGCTTGCAGATGGTGAAATTCAACCTCTTAGCTTTCTCATGACTAGGAGGAAATGGTCTTTTACTTTGCCACATCTGAGGGACCGAGGGCTGGCTGTTGTGCTTAGACGGAGTTGAGTAGGGTGTCCCCGGCACACTGCTGCTCTCTGAGGAAGATGCAGGCGGACATGTTAGGTTGCCTTGATCCAAAGGTGGTGCTCTCGATGTCGGAGAGCGCTCAGCACCAGCAGGTGTTTCCACTTCCCAATGAACTGACGACCTGCCAATCACACTGGCTGTTGCGGGTAAAGAGGTGGCAGGTCTGCGTCCAAAAACACATGTGACTGCTGTCCCCCCAGTCACAGAGGATGAAGAGGATGCGGATGCACAAGATGGGGCAGACGGTGGTTGGCCCAGCCCGCTAGTCCGCATTGTAGCACAGTGAGCTTCCCACTGCAACTTATGCTTCATATCCATGTGACGGTACATGCATGAAGTACTCAAACTATGTATTTTTTGGCCTCTACTTAGCTTTTGGTGACAAATATTACAGATAACACGAGTTGGGTCATCCTTATCGATCTGAATAAATGCCCAGGCTATGCAAGGCTTAGAGCCCATGCGACCTGAAGAGCCACTACGACTTGTGGTGAGAGGCAGAGTTGTGGTTGAGGATGCAGTTATTGACGTGTTTCCAGTACTCCGTCTCTGTCCAGGAAGGCGCAACCTAACCTCGTCGTCAATAGCATCTGTGACGCCCCGCTGTGCTTGGTATCACAGATCCTAGAAGAGTGCATTGATGGAATCCTCCACAAGAGGCCCCCATAAACATTCACACATCTCCACCTTCCACCTCAGACCAGCAGAGGGAGCCCGTTAGGGATATAAATAGGGAAGGTGGAGCTAGGCAGTTCAGTTCCTCTGAAGAGTTCCTGCAGTAGAGAAGCCTAAGAGAGGTCAGTCTGCCGTGGAGCTCAGTCTAGTCTAGAGAACTCAGTTAATAGTTCAGCAGTGGAGCACGAGGCTCCTGCTAGCTAGATTCAGGAAGCCCAGATAGAGCTTAAGGTGTGACGGCGCCATAAGATCGGTGAAGCGCGGCAAGCTGCCGTTAGTGTGTATAGCCTAGTGAGGGCCCGAGTAGGCCGAAGGCGAGTGGTGAGTTAGTACATAAGGGGCAGAGGAGCTTAACCAGCTCACCCCGAAGCAGTTACCGGACACCGGATCCGAGCTTACCGGGATCTCTATGACTCAGTAAGGCATAAGCGGAATCCCTGGAGAACTACAAGTCCCAGGATCGCTAAGGTGCTGATACGTAACAGAGCCAGGAGATGCTAAGGCCCCGCATACTGGGAGCGTGAACTCCAAGAGAAGGCCCTACCACAAGGTCAGCCAGCGCAGGACAGAGACAAAGTTAGGCCTAGCTCCAGGCAGGTCAGAAACTTACTACGCAGAGGCAAGAAACAGGAGGCCCTACACCCGCTCATTGGGGTGGATCCTGATATGCACCCTTCACCCTACAGTGCTCCGGGATGTGCCTGAATTTCCACCAGTAAAAGGTACTGAAGTGACTACCGTGTCCGTTCCCGTTCTTGCTCTGACCCAGCTGGGTCTCGGCTGTCCTGCATTCCCCCTGCATACGCTGCCCTGAGACCTAGCTCCACCTGTGGGGAGCTATACCACCGAGCCGCCTTATCACCGGCCTCAGTGGACTGCTGCAGCACTGGTGCTTCTCACCAGATACCACAGGTGGCGTCACAAACTCTTATAAAATTAACAATTATCCACCCTTTTAAAGAGTGACCCCAGGGTACGGGCCAGGGAGCCGACCACCGCGACATCCCCAAGGCCAGGCAAAGGCCCGGGTACCGAGTCATCCCCATCCGCTGGGCTAGTCACATCCTCCTCCACCTCCTCTGCTGACCTAATTGACTGGCTGACCGTGGGTTGACAGTAAGTGGGATCTCCAACCTCGTCATCATCACCCTGTGTGTTCTCACACCCGTCGTCCTCAGAGCCAACCACTTCCTGCCCTGACCGAAAAGTCAAGTTGTCGCTACAATCAGGTATTTGAGTCTCATCATCGTCTTCATCATTGTCTCCACCAACAGGAGTTACAGTTTGGGAACGAGGGTCTACATTATGCTCAGAACCTTCTTCATCTGGTCCTGGATCCGACTTATAAAGATTCTGGGCATCAGTGCAGATCATTTCCTCGTCTGGATTCACAGAAGCTCTGGAGCAGACCTCCGTTTCCCAGGCTATAGTATGAGTAAACAGCTGTGCAGACTCAGCCATCTGTGTTACCCCATACTCAGACGGGCAGCTAGAGACTTGGAAGCTGTGAGGAAGCAAGTGCGATTGGGGTGACTCCTCTGAGGACTGGAGTATTTGTGATGTTGAAATTGACTTGGTGGAGAGCCCACTTGAAGGAGCACTTGATATCCGTTGAAGCACCTGCTGTTTTTGTGCCTCATCTGGAATTTGTAGCGATGGGCGTGTCCGTAAGAAAGGGATCGTATCACATTGTCCACGAAAAGAAGTCGACATCTTAGTTTGGCTGGAAGATGGTCTTTCTTCTGCAGATGCTACTCCCCCCCCCACCGCGGGGGGGGCTCGACCCTCCAGCGGACAGGCACCAGTATTGGGAGAGGGGGGCTGGCCGTCAGGGTCCACCGCGGCTCTGGCACAAACCCGGCGACACGGAGGTGGCACGGGCAGGAACGGACTGGCCGTGTCGGCTTCTCACTTTTTGGATTTTAGAAGGGCATGACATGCCTATATCTGTGTCTCCCCTCCTTTTACTCCTCCACCTCTTTTCTTTTTACATGACTATATGTACTTGTCACTTTTCCATGTGTTAGTTATGTCTTCTGAGCAGTTTGTCAGCTTTTGGACACCTTTGAAGGTGTTTTCTATGTGTTTCTATGTGTTTTTGTTTGCCTGCCATTGGTTTTAACGGTGTTCGAAGGTGTTCGATGAACAGTTCGACGAACAAGTTCGGCGAACACAAGGGTGTTCGACGAACCGAACCGAACTCGAACACTACGGGGGTGGCTCAACACTAGCAGAGAGCGTTTCAGAAGACAGAGAATCGGGATGGTGACACTAATTCTGGCATCGCTAATTATGGCGTCATCGCCGCTCACCATCTTGGTGGAGTCCTCAAAGTTTTGGAGGATAGTACAGATGTCTGACATCCATGTCCATTCCTGAGGTCTTATGTTTGGAGTCTGACCTGAATACCGATGGCCATGTTGATGCTGGTAGTCAAAAATTGCACTCTTCTGCTCACAAATCCTTCACAACATCTAATGTAGAGTTCCAATGCATGGGCACATCGCACACCAGTTGGTGAGCTGTAAGCTGCAAACGCTGCTGAAGCACAGCAAGGGCAGCGAAAACTGTAGCGGACTTTCTAAAATGGGCACAAATGCGGAGTACTTTGACAAGAACATCCTGTCACGCTGTCTCAGCATACAGGAGGTTAGGGGCCTTAGCTGACCCTAAACGGGGGCCCTGACTAATCCCTCAACCTGGAGGTACTGTTAATGGTACAGAGGTCCAGGCCGTCAGCGTAACCCTAAACTCCTGAATACCCCTGAACCTCAGTAATCTTGTCCTGAGAAGGACCCCGATCACAACAATGGGGAACAGGATAGAAAATGCCCAAAACACAGTACTAGACAAACGAGACAGTACAAGGGGAAAACCAAAAACCACCTTGCATACAAAAACTCACACCACAATTACAGAGGGAACAACAACAGGTTAGGAGATAAATGATAAAGGGAGGAAGGGAAGAAACCACACCGCATACTCTTCGCTCCGAACTCCACCAAACAACGATCCGCTCTGAAGGTCTGCAAGAAATGCTTTCACCGACAACTTCCATATCAGACAAGCAGGTATTTGAAGGAATCCCAATACTGCAGCATTAACTGCAGCTGGGCGAGGCTGAGCCTCGTCAAGCACAGAGAGAGAGAGAATTAACTCCCTCACTACCAAAAAACACAAAGCACCAAAAACTCAGCTGCGAGAAGTCAGGCTGTGTAGTCGCGCCAATCTTCGTGGCGACACACCCGTGACAGTACCCCCCCTTCTACGAGGGGCCTCCGGACCCTCAGGGCCAGGTTTATCCGGGTGAGTCGTGTGGAAGGCCCGAGTTAACCGGTCTGCGTTAATATATGACGCAGGAACCCACATTCTCTCCTCAGGACCATACCCTTTCCAGTGAACCAGGTACTGAAGGGACCGGCGACTAAAACGTGAATCGATGACTTTCGATACCTGAAACTCCAAATTTCCATTGACCACCACTGGAGGAGGAGGTAAAGGTGACGGTATCATTGGCGCCACATACCTCTTAAGCAAAGATCTGTGGAACACGTTATGAATTTTAAACGTAGGGGGGAGGTCAAGACGGAATGCCACCGGATTAATTATAGAACTGATCCTGTATGGCCCGATGAACCTGGGACCCAGTTTCCAGGAGGGAACCTTGAGTTTTATATTCTTCGTAGACAACCATACCCGATCGTTCACACTTAGGTCCGGACCAGACACTCTCCTCCTATCAGCCATACGTTTGTATCGGTTCCCCATAGTACTCAGATTATTCAGTACCCCTCTCCATACTGAAGCGATTGATGACGAAAATCATTCCTCCTCAGGAACCCTCGAAGAGCCCCCTCTACTGAAAGTACAAAACTGGGGGTGAAAACCATATGCCCCAAAAAACGGGGACTTACCAGTGGATTCGCTCCGCCTATTATTAAGAGCAAACTCCGCCAGAGGTAAGAAAGAAGCCCAGTCCTCCTGGTTCTCTGACACAAAACACCGGAGATATGTCTCCAAACTCTGGTTCAGACGTTCCGTCTGACCATTGGTCTGAGACTGAAAAGCCGATGAGAACGATAAATGCATCCCCCGCCGAGTACAAAAAGCCTTCCAGAATTTGGACACAAACTGAGACCCCCGATCCGTCACCACATCGGAGGGTACCCCGTGAAGCCTCACAATCTCTCCAATGAACACCTGCGCAAGAGTTTTAGCATTAGGAAGAGCAGGAAGAGCGATAAAATGTGCCATCTTGCTGAACCTGTCTACTACAACGAGTATGACCGTTTTACCCGAGGACGGCGGGAGGTCCGTAATAAAGTCCATAGACAGATGAGTCCAAGGACGCTCCGGGATCTTCAAAGGTAAGAGGGCCCCAGACGGACGGGTATGTGGGGTCTTAGAGCGCGCACAAACCCCACAGGACGCAAGAAAAGTTACCACCTCCTTATGTAAGTTAGGCCACCAAAACCGACGCGAGAGGAGATCCACAGTTGCTTTACTCCCTGGGTGTCCTGCCAAAGCTGAGTTATGGTGTGCCTCGATCACCTTTTGTCGTAGCTGATCTGGAACAAACAGTCTCCCTGGAGGTCCAACAGGGCATCCCCCTGAGCCTCCAATACCTCCTCCTCAAGCTCAGAACATACTGCCGACACCACCACCCCCTCTTGAAGGATAGGAACCGGATCATCCGTATTCCCGGCCCCAGGGAAACTACGAGATAAGGCATCCGCCTTCACATTTTTTGACCCAGGACGATATGTAACGACGAAATTAAACCTGGTAAAAAACAACGACCACCTGGCTTGTCTGGGATTCAGACATTTTGCGGACTCCAGATATAGCAGGTTCTTGTGATCGGTGATGACGGTGACCGGATGGACTGCCCCCTCCAAAAAATGGCGCCACTCCTCAAAAGCTAACTTAATGGCCAAGAGTTCCCTATTGCCGACATTGTAATTCCTCTCATCGGACGACAATTTTTTGGAGAAAAAAGCGCACGGACGCCACTTACCAGGGGACGAACCTTGTGATAAAACTGCTCCCACCCCTACCTCAGAAGCGTCTACCTCTTCAATGAACGGCTGTGACGCATCAGGTTGAATGAGTATGGGTGCCGAGGCAAAACATTTTTTCAAGGAGGAGAATGCTTGACAAGCCTTGTCAGACCACCTAGAAAAATCCGTCCCCTTTTTTGTCATGTCTGTGAGAGGTTTAACCATGGATGAGAAATTACGAAAGAATTTCCGGTAATAATTAGCAAACCCCAGGAAATGTTGTAGTGCCTTAAGATTCTCTGGCAGATCCCACTCAAGAACTGCCCGCACTTTCCCTGGGTCCATACGAAAACTGGACGCTGACACCAGGAAACCTAAAAACTGGAGTTCCTGTACGGCGATCACACACTTCTCCCATTTGGCATACAGTTTATTATCCCGCAAGATCTGTAACACCTGCCTAACATGCTCCTGATGAGACACAAGATCAGGCGAGTAAATTAAGATGTCATCCAGATATATGACCACAAACTGACCCACCAGGCGGCGAAAAATGTCATTAACAAAGTGTTGGAACATCGCCGGGGCATTAGTCAGACCGAATGGCATGACAAGGTTCTCATAATGCCCCTCCGGAGTGTTAAACGCTGTCTTCCACTCATCCCCCTCCTTCATCCTAATCAGATTGTACGCCCCCCTGAGATCCAACTTAGAGAACCATTTGGCGCCCACGATCTGATTAAAGAGATCGGGGATAAGTGGGAGTGGATACGGATCTCGGACTGTAATCCGATTAAGTTCACGGAAATCCAGGCAAGGGCGTAGGCCTCCATCTTTCTTCTTCACAAAGAAGAACCCCGCGGCCACCGGGGAAGATGAAGGTCTAATATGCCCCTTAGCCAGACTCTCTGAAATATAATCCTTCATGGCCTGCCTTTCCGGACCAGATAGGTTATACAACCTAGATTTAGGTAACTTGGCCCCAGGTAGCAATTTTACAGAACAGTCATACACGCGATGAGGAGGTAGTTCCTGACACCTTTTCTCCGAGAATACATCCTCAAAGTCCGCCAGAAATGGAGGTAAGACCCTAGGAGTGACAGCACCGATGACCGTATTCATGCAGTTTTTATTACAGAATTCACTCCATTGGCTTATCTCCCTGGATTGCCAATTAATAACCGGATTATGCTTGGTTAACCAAGGAAGGCCCAACACAATAGGAGTGGGAAGACCCTCCAACACGTAACAAGACAACAGTTCTTTATGTATCGCCCCCACTTGAAGATTTACATTATGCACCACTTGCAAAAAACTTCCCTGACCGAGAGGCCTGGCGTCGATCGAAAATATGGGGATGGGTTTAGCCAACATATTCAATAGCATACCTTGAACCCGGGCAAACCGAGCGTCCACCAGATTAGCCCCGGCCCCACTATCTAGAAGAACAGATATCCTCTCAGTTCTCGTACCCACCACCACCTCCGCCGGTACGAGAAACTGAGACGAACCTAGGGACTAAATACCTACTCTCAGATTGCCGTCCACCACACAACCTGGGATCAATAGTTTTTCGATGACTCTTTACTCTGCAAAGGACGGGATGGACACCCCCCAATAAAATGTCCCTTTCTCCCGCAGAAGAAGCACCTTCCAGTCTTGTGGTGCACCGCCGGTCCCCTCCCCTGGAATTATGTCCCTCCTAACTGCATAGGCTCCTCTGGACTGACCAGGGGAACCTCCATATGAGGGGACCTTGTAGGAGGTGGAGTCATCCCAGGGGGCGGAGTTATCCCGCACCTCTCCCGAAGCTGTCTGTCAGTGCGAATAGCAAGGGCCATAGCGGCTTCCAGTGAGGCGGGAGGGTCATACTGTGCCAACACATCCTTTAATTTGTCAGATAACCCTTGACAAAACTGGCTCCTAAGAGCCGGGTCATTCCACTGGGTGTCCGTGGCCCACCTACGGAACTCCAAACAGAATTCCTCCGCCGGACGATCTCCCTGGTGGATCCTACATAACTTAGATTCAGCAAGGGAGATCCGATCCGGGTCATCATATACGAGTCCCAGAGCAGCGAAAAACCTATCCACTGACTGGAGAGCCGGGGAGCCCGGGGGAAGAGAGAACGCCCAAGATTATGGGTCCCCTTGTAGGAGTGAGATGACAATTCCCACCCTTTGCTCCTCACTCCCCGATGACTGAGGCCGCAGCTGAAAGTACAACTTGCATGCCTCCCGGAAAACAAAAAACTTGTCCCGCCCCCCAGTGAACCTGTCAGGGAGAGCTACTTTAGGTTCTGGTCCGGCTTGCTCCAGGGGACGCAAAACCTTGGCCTTAACGTCCGCCAACTCCATGGACAAACTCTGCAACTGCCGAGCTAGACTGGCTACTGGATCCATGGTGGTTGGAAAAAAAAATTTTTTTTTTTTTTTTTTTTGTCGGTCGGTGAAAATGTCACGCTGTCTCAGCGTACAGGAGGTCAGGGGCCTGAGCTGACCCTAAACGGGGGCCCTGACTAATCCCTCAACCTGGAGGTACTGTTAATGGTACAGAGGTCCAGGCCGCCAAAGTAACCCTAAACTCCTGAATATCCCTGAACCTCAGCAATCTAGTCCTGAGAAGGACCCCGATCACAACAATGGGGAACAGGATAGAAAATGCCCAAAACACAGTACTAGACAAATGAGACAGTACAAGGGGAAAACCAAAAACCACCTTGCATACAAAAACTCACACCACAATTACAGAGTGAAGGAACAACAACAGGTTAGGAGATAAATGATAAAGGGAGGAAGGGAAGAAACCACACCACATACTCTTCGCTCCGAACTCCACCAAACAACGATCCGCTCTGAAGGTCTGCAAGAAATGCTTTCACCGACAACTTCCCTATCAGACAAGCAGGTATTTGAAGGAATCCCAATACTGCAGCATTAACTGCAGCTGGGCGAGGCAGAGCCTCGTCAAGCACAGAGAGAGAGAGAGAATTAACTCCCTCACTACCAAAAAACACAAAGCACCAAAAACTCAGCTGCGAGAAGTCAGGCTGTGTAGTCGCGACGATCTTCGTGGCGACACACCCGTGACACATCCGGACGATTTTGGTAGGTTTTGAGAAACCACTGAACCATGACCTTGTGTGAATAGCTTCACTGACACACTGCAACAAAATGGAAATGGAAGCCAGAAATGGCTGATTTTGGAATGCAGTTATATGTGATACGTCTGACGGAGAACCACGGTTTTAAATAGCGGGCCTGTAGTTTACTAATACTATTCTTCACAGAAATCTCATGTGAATGGCTTTACTGATACACTGCTATAGTGTTGAGCGAGCACTAAAATGCTCGGGTGCTCGAAGCTCGGGCGGAGCTCGCCGTGATACTCGGGTGCTCGACCCGAGCAACGAGCCCAATGTTAGTCTATGGAAGACTTGAGCATTTTTGCGGTGGCACCCCCGGCACTCTTTTAAAAGCCTAACAAGTGCCCAAAACGATAGTGACAGTGCTCAAATGACATGTGGACAGCATGGGGATCGCCCCAGGAAGCATTTATGACCCCCAGATCACTGCTGTCAACAACGTGGTCAGAGGTATTAAGCCACTTTTACGGGCTCACAATAAAACGTTCAAAAACGAAAGTGAAACTTTTTTTCCGTGAAGTATGTTAAGGAACATCCTTTCCAGGGAAAAGACTTGTGTATAAGTTAAAGTAAATTACCAAAAACAAAAATACTCCTCCACACCTTGGGCTATGTTCACAAGTAGCATTTTTTATGCGTTTTTGTACTTTTGTATTGCTTTCAACTATGACAAATGCATTCACCGGGAAATGTCATTTTAACATTTTACAACCTTATCTGGCCATGTGCTGTGTGACACATGCATAAAGTGCTGAAAAGACATGGGAACAGCATGGGGAAGACCCCTGGAAGCATCTCTAACTCCCAGGTCACTGTCTAAAAGTGTGCCCATCATAAGTGATCCTTGCCGCATCAGAAGATGCAGACTTGCAACTATCCCCATGCAAGTTCTAGTCCCAGGGCAGTGTTCAATTGTACCTCCCCCATTCCTTGCAATACAAGCGCAAGTATGCAGCCTGCCACCCACCCACCCCCAGGCTGCAATACCATACTGCTTGCTTGCTTGAACTTGAAATTGGGCCACTTAGGCATGTGGAGGCGGAATCTGGCCAACACGTCATGGCTGTGTTGGCGGCCTGGAATCCATACTCAGTCCCCAGCCGCCCGGCGGCCGGGTGTCAATACTCAGTTCCCAGCAGCCCCGCGGCCGGGTGTCCACACACGGTCCCCAGCCGCCTGGGGGCAGCCGGGTGTCCATAAACGGTCCCCAGCCGCCCCTATTTCTCCTTGGAACATCCCCCCACACACTTTTCTTAGCCCGGCCTGCTTTAGGCAGCATTGGACGAGCCCACCAGAGAACCAGACTCCTCCGGTGAGCCCTGTCTTCTCCATCGGTGGAGTTGAGAGTGCCAAGGTGAGGAGCATGATGATGATGACAGAAGTTAGCATCTGCTATGTTTTCTTTTAATGCAAGTGTAAGTGTGCAGCCTGCCACCCACCCACCCCCAGACTGCAATTCCATACTGCTAGCTTGCACTTAAAATGGGGCCTTTTAGTTTGGAGGAGGCCGAAGCTGGCCACTACCTCATGGCTGCTTCGGCAGCGAGGTATCCATACTCAGTCCTCAGCTGCCCCTATTTGTCCTGGTGTGCCTTATACATAAGATTAAGCGCGTATACCAAAACATTACCTGTGCCCTCCCCAGTGCATTTAGTGGGAAGGAGAGCCTATTCCGCTGTAGTGTGTGCATGCCAAACCCCTGTTCATGGTACATGCGAAGATGCCTCCCACCTTGCACCTGTCGTTGCAGACTTGCAACTATCCCCATTCAAGTCCTTGTCCCAGGGCAGTGTTCAATTGTACCTCTCCCATTCCTTGCAATGCAAGCGTAAGTATGCAGCCTGCCACCCACCCACCCCCAGGCTGCAATACCATACTGCTTGCTTGCTTGCACTTTAAATTGGGCCTTTTAGGCATGTGGAGGTGGAATCTGGCCACCACGCCATGGCTGTGTCGGCGGCCTGGTATCCATACTCAGTCCCCAGCCACCTGGTGGCCGGGTGTCCCCGCTTGCTCCCCAGCCTCCAGGGGGTGGCCGGGTGTCCATACTCGGTCCCCAGCCACCCCTATTTGTCCCGGTAACCTTTCCCACACTTTTCTTAGCCTGGCCTGCTTTAGGGCAGCATTGGCCGAGCCCACCGGACTATCAGACTCCTCCGGTGGGCCCTGGCTTCTCCATCAGGGGAGTTGAGAGTGCCAAGGTGAGGAGCATGATGAGGATGATAGGAGTTAGCATCTGCTTTGTTTTGTTGTAATGCAAGCGCATGTATGTAGTAGCGGCTAGGCCTGAGGTGGTCAGCGTTTTGGCGCATATCCTACCTCCTCCGAGGATTGCTGGATGTTTTCCTGCTACTATCCAAGTTCTATGACTCCCGTTAAAACAAAGCTTCAGGTGATAAATGATGGATGAGGTAGTGGCAAAGGAGAAACAGCAGGAGGAACAGAGACCATTCACATCAATTTCAGGCCAGTCAACCAGATATGTCTTGTAGGATATGTTTCTCTAACAAAAGGAGCTGTTCGGCTACACAGTTATAGGGCATACAGTGAGTGCAATGCCTACCAAAAATTTCGAGGCACTCCAATGCCCCTTGGAAATGACATGGAGGTCAGAGGGCGTTAACTAAACCTTTTTTTCCATTTATAGCAACTGGGTCTCCTGTGCACTGTTGGCCTAAGCAGTGAAAGGAAGGCTTTCCAAAAATTATGAGGAACTGCAATGCCCCTTACAAGAGCCATGTGTGGCACCCCAGGGGTCTGGTCACCACAGTAATAGAGATATTACGTCGGAGAGCAAGTGGGAGGTTTCCTGGTCAGGATCCCCTAAACATGCAACATCCTCCTGACCCAGTCCTGGAGGGGAGAATTCTGCCCTTATAAACTGGATCTGGGGCGGGGTTGAGTGAGTCAGAGAACAGAGAACAGTCAGAGTCAGAGTGAGAGCAAGGGAAAGTAACAGCAAGGAGCTCTGTAGGAGCTAAAGGCCAGGGGCTGGAAGCTGAGCAGAGCTCGCCCTGGCAGAAGACAATAGGAACCGGACACAGGAGTCCGAGGCTGTGAGGACTTATATATCCAGCAGCAGAAACCAGCCGGCAGGGGATTTCAGGTCCTCTGGCCATAGAAGCCCGGAGGCTCAGTCACAAGCAAGGGACCAGCACCGCCGTCATGGAGCGGAGGCTAACAGAAGGCCCCAAGTCACCAGCCATACGGGTGAGCACTACACGGTACACTCAGGGACATGGGCTACTTCTACCCGCTTACAGCAAGGTAGCCAGAAAGAGTGCAGACAGACGGGGAGGCCTACAACTCCAACTGGCCAGGGGAACTCCTGCTTGCTCACAGACTGACCAGGCCTCTTATGCTAGCCAGTACTCCCGGGAGGGTCTACCTTATAATCATCAGTAAAGACCCTGAACTGCACTGCAAAGACTCTGAGTCGTTCCTGATGCCCTCGTGCACCATCATCCCCATCATCCACACTCACTGCCCTGAGGCTATACTCCTCCCGTGGGGAGTTATCCCATTCTCTGCTGCGCACACAACACCAGCCTCAGCAGTCTGCCTCGCAGCGGTGGTACCCCCTGACCGCAATCCACGGGTGGCGCAGTCGGACAATTAACCTCAAAACCTAAGAAAGACTGCCACTGGTTTGACCAGCCTGAGCCACGGGACCGGGTCACCGCCACGGAGACTACAGACCCCAGAGACCCGGCACGGGTATCCCACACACGTGCACACACGGCCCATGGGGCGCGTCACATGCAGTACAGCATATTACAAACATAAGTCCCATTATTGGGGAGTGGGTCTCCCATAGTATTTGCTTATGCCTTGCAAGCAAAAGCTGCCAAAAATTAGGACGGAGCATCTTGCAATGCCCCTTACAAGAGCCATGCAGTACAGCATATTACAAACATAAGTCCCATTATTGGGGAGTGGGTCTCTCATAGTATTTGCTTATGCCTTGCAAGCAAAAGCTGCCAAAAATTAGAATGAAGCAACTTGCAATGCCCCTTACGAGAGCCATGCAGTACAGCATATTACAAACATAAGTCCCATTATTGGGGAGTGGGTCTCCCATAGTATTTGCTTATGCCTTGCAAGCAAAAGCTGCCAAAAATTAGGATGGAGCAACTTGCAATGCCCCTTACAAGAGCCATGCAGTACAGCATATTACAAACATAAGTCCCATTATTGGGGAGTGGGTCTCCCATAGTATTTGCTTATGCTTTCCAAGCAAAAGCTGCCAAAAATTAGGACGGAGCAACTTGCAATGCCCCTTACAAGAGCCATGCAGTACAGCATATTACAAACATAAGTCCCATTATTGGGGAGTGGGTCTCCCATAGTATTTGCTTATGCTTTCCAAGCAAAAGCTGCCAAAAATTAGGACGGAGCAACTTGCAATGCCCCTTACAAGAGCCATGCAGTACAGCATATTACAAACATAAGTCCCATTATTGGGGAGTGGGTGTCCCATAGTACTGTATTTGCTTATGCCTTGCAAGCAAAACTTGCAATGCTGGCACCCTGGTGGTATAGTGGTGGTGGAGGCTGAGGATAAGGAGAAGAAGATAAAACAGCCGAAACGAGGAAGCGTATACCCATGTGTGGGTGTGAAGCGGTGCATGTGAATATGTAGCACCCTGAGGATTCGGCTGCTACAGGGGTATTGCACCTCAACCCAGAGGTGTGATATTCCACTCCCAGGTAAGGAAGGAGTGTGGAACTGAGCTCAGATAGACTGCATGCACTACATACATCCCATTCCAGAGGAGCAGGCCGACGGTACTCCCACTTAGAAATGTGCAGGTACAACCGAGCCTGTTCCTGGCTGGAGTGGGAGGGGGGTGGTACATCCCATGTAGTGTAGGGGCAGATAGGGGGAGCAGTTTGGGTAGTGATAGGAGCTCATTGGGTGCTGGTCACCTGAGCTCACACATAGAGGGATATATAAGGAGGGCACCAACTAAGATCAGGGTCAGACGCTGAGAACAAGTCAGTTGGAGAGAGAGAAGGAAACAGCAGCCCTGGAGAGAGAGAGAGGAGAAAGAAAGAGAAAGACCCAGAGGGGGAAGACTGAGGGGACCCAAGAACCCAAATTAGAGCACCGGGTGAGGAGTCAGCACAAGGGTACCGGAACCCAAGCTGGTGGGGGCAAAAACATCCCTAGCCAGAGACCGGAGGCTGTGGGCAGCATCTGCCACGGCCACCCACTACATCCACCCTGAAGGCATACCACATGGAGGGTCAGGGAACCTAAGGCCAAGGGTTGCCCAACAGAAGGCCCGAGGGAGCTGGACCTAGGTGGATCACTGGTGGGGACGGCTGAAGAAAGGACAGAGGGAGAGCTCAGGGCCACGCTCCGGACTTGTTTGGGGGTTGGCCGGATCCAGGACCTGGTGGACGCAGCACGGCTCGGGTGGTCACTAACAGCTGGAGTGACCGAAACATCAGCAGTAAGTAAACTCCCTTAACTGCACAACCCGAGTCTGTCTTCATTGCCGGCTGCACCGCACCACCACAACCCCCATCCTCTGCGCCTGTCCCCTCTGAGGCTATACCCCTCCCGTTGGGGGTTATCCCACCAAGCTGCACATCCACCATCAGCCTCAGCGGACCCTGCTGCAGCGGCGGCCACAGTGACCGCATCACAACGGGTGGCGTAGTCGACACAAAAGAACTTTAGTAACATCTGTAAAGCTGCCACATAACACTGAGCTTGACGCCCTGGGCACGGGACCGGGTCACAGCCGCTCGGAGACTACAACCCCCCCCCATCTGATCCGGTGCCGGGTATTCCCCTCAAAAAGGAATATGTCCCAGGGGGCGCGTCAACTTTGGCGTAGTCGGCAGGATTACGTGCCCGCAACACCCGGGTACTGCGTGCCTGAAGAAAAGTGCAAGTTTACCTCAGAAAGAAGACTCCTGCCGGTTCCGGAGGGTCCACGCCATCGGACTCCATCACCAGTCGTTTCCCGCCGATTGTCCGCCATTTCCAGCTTGTTCCCGCCATCTGCAGAGTTTCCCGCCACTGGGCGACGCTTCCCGCCAAAACCGCAGATTTCCCGCCTTGGAAGAGCAGCGGACGCCATTATGGGCGTGCCAAAGGAGGGCAAGAGGCCACCTCCCATCGTGGGCCAGGACAGAAAATGGCGCCAAAAGTGGAAACCGCCCCCACCAACAGAGACTGTGATGCTGGAGGTGTCTGTCAGCGTGAAAGAACTCCCCCTGGAGCTGACAGTCACCGAGTTGCCCCGGGACCGCCCTCTAAGTGGGAGGAGACGAAAGGGAAGAGAAAAGATGGGTGTCGCTTGGAGCAGTCTGGAGCGAGCGCACCCGGAGGCAAGAGGTCTAACAAGGAGTAGCGGAGAAGCTCACCCGGAGATGGAAAGAGAGCAGAACAGCACCGGCCCGCTGGCCAGGAGTCTGCTAGAGACCGAGGAAGGAGGGCAGAGCAGCACCGGCCCGCTGGCCAGGAGCCTGCCGGAAGCCGAGCAGAGCAGCACCGACCCGATGGTCAGGAGCCTGCTAGAGTCCACAACCCCGCTAGGTCTAGCGGAGATCCTAGCGCAGCTCCCCCGAGACCGGGAGTGTGCACAAACAGCCCTGGAGGGCCTCGCAAGGAGGATGGCCCGGGTACAGCGCGAGATACTGGCGGAGTGGAGCCGGGAGATGACCCAGCAAGCAGAGACCAGTCGACGGAGCACGCTACCCTGGAAGAGGAAGCAGACCGCCTCTGAGGATGGCGCGGGAGGACCCAAGGCCGGAGACGGCGCCGAGGAGGGAGCCGAACGCATGGAGGCAGGTAAAGGGGACGCCTATACCCCAAGCCGTGAAACCGCCCACCTGCCCCAGCTCCCCGTCGCAGAGCCCGAAAGTCCCCCTGCTGTGCCCGTAGCCGCCATGTCACCGCCATGGACTAGGCCCCGACCGGAAGCCGCCGCAGCGACCCCTGTGACGTCACGCGCCCCGACCCGGAGCGTGACAAAGCAGGAATTACCACCAGCCTGGTCGCAAGGCCTAGTACCCCCGGGCGCCGCATCACCAACAGCGCCCCCTACCTCCGCGGAGCCTCCGGCCTGGCCGCAAGGCCAGGTAGCCCAGGGCGCCGCCGTCCTAACGGTGCCCTTCACCTTCCAGGTGCCCCAGGCCTGGCCGCAAGGCCTGGGCAACCCGGGCGCCACCACCACCGCGCCCGCGCCCGCAATACCTAGGGTGCCACACCTGGGGGAGGACCTCTTCGGCCAGCTCACATGGCCGGACGGGCGGCCCTTCATCTGGCCCGAAGGGTACCCTGAGCTGGAGCGGCAGCAAAGACTAGGGCCCTTGTGTGAGCCCCTAATCCCGGCTCCGAAGCCCGTGGCTCGGGTCTCGCCTCCTCTAGCAGAAGCCCAATTCGTGTGGGACCCCACGGGAGAAGATTTGATGGGGTTCACCGGAGAAACTCGGGCAGCCGCAGCTGAACGTACAGAGTGTTGCCGTCAACAGCTGGCAGAGTTTAAGAGAGAACGGGAGGAGAGGCGGGTCAGAGAACAACAGGCCCAAATCCGGAGCGCGGAGCAGAAGAGCCGGACTAGGAGGAACCCCCGTGCAGCGCATTGTCCCCGCACCATCGGGACAGTGATAAAGTTCAACCCGCAGCATGGGTGGGGCTTTATTCGGGACCGTAACAACCGCGGTGACGTTTTTGTGACTCGCAGAGACGTCGAGTCCCACCTGCCGGAAGGTCACAAAGGCCGTGACCTCTACGTCGGAGACGAAGTCACTTTCACCCGGCACAAGTGTGCCAAAGGACCTTACGCCCTCCACGTACACCGCTTGACGGAGGAGGAGTTGCGGTACGGGGAGGAGGAGTCAGAGGACCCGGACGGGTCTGAAGAAACATCATATCAAGAAAGAGCAGGAGGAAGACGCCGTTGAGTGCGGCAGAGCAGGTGTTGTAAATAGTTACCCAATCAGGGTATAAAGGAACTGGAACTGTTGTTGCTGCTAAAATAGTCCCCGTTGGGACCAGTGAACTGTTTTACCCGTTAACCCCTTCATCCTACAGGCTGAGGACTGTGAGCAGCCATCCCTTCCCACTACCTGGCCGAGGACTGAGAGCGGCCAACTTTCAACTTCCCCTGTATATAGTTGCGCGTCCTAAAGCGCCCCCTACCGGTTTTATAAGAAAACCAGATTTTTCTAAGAGACTGTCGCACTTTTCCCGGACACACGTTGCACAGTGTCCGGAGGAGGAACCAGAGAAGTCTACGAGAATGTTTTATATGAAAAGTTATATATAATGTTTATATGTTTTATATGTTTATATGAAAAATTTGTATGTTTTGGTGTTTTTGTCTTTACAGCCCGAGGACGTGCTGTGATTTACCAGGGGGGAATGTAGCACCCTGAGGATTCGGCTGCTACAGGGGTATTGCACCTCAACCCAGAGGTGTGATATTCCACTCCCGGGTAAGGAAGGAGTGTGGAACTGAGCTCAGATAGACTGCATGCACTACATACATCCCATTCCAGAGGAGCAGGCCGACGGTACTCCCACTTAGAAATGTGCAGGTACAACCGAGCCTGTTCCTGGCTGGAGTGGGAGGGGGGTGGTACATCCCATGTAGTGTAGGGGCAGATAGGGGGAGCAGTTTGGGTAGTGATAGGAGCTCATTGGGTGCTGGTCACCTGAGCTCACACATAGAGGGATATATAAGGAGGGCACCAACTAAGATCAGGGTCAGACGCTGAGAACAAGTCAGTTGGAGAGAGAGAAGGAAACAGCAGCCCTGGAGAGAGAGAGAGGAGAAAGAAAGAGAAAGACCCAGAGGGGGAAGACTGAGGGGACCCAAGAACCCAAATTAGAGCACCGGGTGAGGAGTCAGCACAAGGGTACCGGAACCCAAGCTGGTGGGGGCAAAAACATCCCTAGCCAGAGACCGGAGGCTGTGGGCAGCATCTGCCACGGCCACCCACTACATCCACCCTGAAGGCATACCACATGGAGGGTCAGGGAACCTAAGGCCAAGGGTTGCCCAACAGAAGGCCCGAGGGAGCTGGACCTAGGTGGATCACTGGTGGGGACGGCTGAAGAAAGGACAGAGGGAGAGCTCAGGGCCACGCTCCGGACTTGTTTGGGGGTTGGCCGGATCCAGGACCTGGTGGACGCAGCACGGCTCGGGTGGTCACTAACAGCTGGAGTGACCGAAACATCAGCAGTAAGTAAACTCCCTTAACTGCACAACCCGAGTCTGTCTTCATTGCCGGCTGCACCGCACCACCACAACCCCCATCCTCTGCGCCTGTCCCCTCTGAGGCTATACCCCTCCCGTTGGGGGTTATCCCACCAAGCTGCACATCCACCATCAGCCTCAGCGGACCCTGCTGCAGCGGCGGCCACAGTGACCGCATCACAACGGGTGGCGTAGTCGACACAAAAGAACTTTAGTAACATCTGTAAAGCTGCCACATAACACTGAGCTTGACGCCCTGGGCACGGGACCGGGTCACAGCCGCTCGGAGACTACAACCCCCCCCATCTGATCCGGTGCCGGGTATTCCCCTCAAAAAGGAATATGTCCCAGGGGGCGCGTCAAATACACCTCCCGAAATAACACAGTGGATTTGACTTTATGTTACTCTGCTGTCATTTGGTGGTGATGAGAATCTGGCCCAATCCAGCCCTTGTTCATTTTGATAAGGGTCAGCTTGTCAGCATTGTCAGCTTACAGGCGAGTGCGCTTATCAGTTATAATTCCCCCAGCGGCACTAAAAACACACTCCGATAACACACTAGCGGCAGGGCAGGCCAGGACCTCCAAGGCATACAGAGCGAGTTCATTCCAAGTGTCCAGCTTGGATACCCAATAAATAAAAGGCACAGAGGAATCACGGAGGACGCTGGTACGGTCGGCAAGGTACTCCCTCACCATCTTTTGAAACTTTCCACTCCTTGTGAGAGTACCCTGCGCCTCAGGGCCTGTAAGCTGGGCGGGTGTCAGAAAACTGTCCCAGAACGTTGACAGTGTTCCCCTGCCTCTGCTGGATTGGAGTTGCATCTCTCTCGCCTGTACGCCTTGGTTGGGCAACGAACTGTGACCTCTGCCGCTAGCGTGCTCAGATGGGAATATTTTTAAGAGTTCTGCAGCAAGGGCCTTCTGGTACTGCCCCATTTTTGTAGACCTCTCCACCTCAGGAATAAGAGAGTGAAAGTTCTCCTTGTAGCGGGGGTCTACAAGTGTCACCAACCAGTAATGACTGTCACCCAACATTTTGACAACGCGAGGGTCACGGTTAAGGCAGCGTAACATGAAGTCAGCCATGCGTGCCCGACTGGTAACGGGCAAGATTTCCGTGTCCTCACCAAGATGACGACTGACCATGCTCTCCTCCTCCTCCTCTTCCTCCTCCCCCCCGTCCTCAGGCCACCCACGCTGAACCAACGGTATGACACTTGTACAGGTACTACCGTCTACAACGCATGATAGCAGCTCCTGTTCTTCCTCCTCCTCCTCCTCCTCTCCCTCATTGTCGCCCAATGCACGTTGGGATGAGATGTGGCTGGGCTGTGTGTAATCGCCCTCTACGGCTTCTTGATCCATCTCATCATACTCTGGCTGCAATGCCTCCTCTTTAATTCTCTGCAGAGAGCGTTGCAAAAGACAGACAAGTGGGATGCTGACACTAATGATGGCGTCATCACCACTCACCATCTTGGTGGCCTCCTCAAAGTTTGTCAGGATGGTACATATGTCAGACATCCAGGTCCACTCCTGAGGTCTTATGTGTGGAGTCTGACCTGAATATCTACGGCGTTGTTGCAGCTGGTACTCCACAACTGCTCTCTCCTGCTCACAAATCCTTTGCAACATGTGGAGGGTAGATTTCCAACATGTGGGGACATCACACACCAGTCGGTGTGCCGGAAGCTGCAAACGCTGCTGCAACACAGCAAGGGCGGCGGAAGCTGTAGCCGACTTGCGAAAATGAGCTGACAGGTGGCGTACTTTCACGAGCAGATCTGGCAACTCGGGGTACGATTTAAGAAACCGCTGAACCACGAGGTTAAGCACATGAGCCAGGCATGGTACGTGTGTGATCTCACCTCGCCTCAGAGCCGCCACCAGGTTACGGCCATTGTCACACACGACCATGCCGGGATGTAGGTTCAGCGGTCTCAGCCACAGATCTGCCTGCTCTTTCACAGCTGTCCACAACTCACAAGCAGTGTGAGGTTTATCACCTAAGCTTATGAGTTTCAGCACAGCCTGTTGCCGCTTGGCGGAGGCAGTACTGCAATGCTTCCAGCTTGTAACTGATGTTGTGATATCTGAGATGGAGGCTGAACATGAGGAGGAGGAGGAGGAGGATGCGCAGGAGCTGTACACTGTGGGGGCAACTCTGACTGACATAGGGCCCGCAATCCTCGGTGTGGGGAGGATGTGTTCCATCCCAAGGTCCGACTGGTTCCCGGCTTCCACTATGTTTACCCAGTGTACCGTCAGAGAGATGTACCGTCCCTGGCCACAAGCACTTGTCCACGTGTCCGTTGTCAGGTGGACTCTCCCAGTAACTGCGTTGTTGAGGGCACGGTAGATGCTTTGGGACACGTGCTTGTGTAGTGCTGGGATGGCACACCGGGCAAAATAGTGTCGGCTGGGGACCGAGTACCGAGGGACGGCCACCGCCATAAGATGGCGCAAGGATTCCGTCTCCACCAGCCTAAAAGGCAGCATTTCCAACGCAAGCAGTCGTGAAATGTGCGAATTTATGACTGTGGCCTGTGGGGCGTTAGCTGCGAATTTCCGCTTTCGTTCAAAGGTCTGGGATATGGACAATTGAACGCTGCGGTGGGACGTGGACGTGGACGTTGATGCTGTTTCTTGAGAAACTGCCATAACAAGTGAAGACTGAGAGGAGGGGGCATCTTTACATGCAGTATGAACAGGGGATTGCCTTGCACACACAACAGGGGGTTCTATTGCACGCACAACAGTGGAAGAAGCAGTGGTGACACCCGCTGACACTGGTCGTGGACCCTGGGTTTCGCCCCACAAATTCGGGTGCTTTGCTGCCATGTGCCTGATCATGCTGGTGGTGGTCAGGCTGGTAGTTTTGTCACCCCTGCTGATACTGGCATGGCAGGTGGAACATATGGCCTTTTTGGGGTTATCAGCAGAGTCTTTAAAAAAATTCCAGACTCTGGAAGACCTACCGCTTGTACTGGCAACGTCCCTCGTGTTGGTGTTACGGGGAACTGTTGCCTGCCTTCTGTCTGTGGCCAACAAACTGCTTCTTCCTGCCTGTTGGGGTACTCTGCCTCCCTCCCCCTGTGTGCTGCTGGCCTCGCTCTGCATGTCCTCCTTCCACATTGGGTCAGTTACTAGATCATCCACCACCTCCTCCTCTTCCACTTGCGCACCACGATCCTCCTCCTCACTTCCTGGCAATTGTGTCTCGTCATCGTCCACCTCTTGTGACAGATTGCCAACGTCGACTTCCTGTGGCCGTGGCTGTTCAAATATTTGGGCATCGCAACATGGGATCTCCTCTTCCACCACTTCAAGCGTATCAGGCGAGGGGCCCAAATATGGAAATGGGCCAGTGAACAGCTCTTCAGAGTGTCCAAGTGTGGGATCACTTGCTGTCTGACGACATTCGGCATGGTGGGAGGAAGGAGCATCAGGGTGAGGAGGAGTATGCGGTCGAGACTCGCGGCTACTAAGAGTTGACCGTGTGGAAGACAGACCGGAGGTGGTGGTGCCCAGGTAACTGGAAGTATTATCTGCTATCCAATTAATAACCTGTTCACACTGATCAGTTCTCAATACTGGTGTTGTTCTGTGCTTCCCTAGTAATTCGGTCAAGAAGTGGGAGCGAGAAGATGTGGCTGTTGGCTGTGGCACATTTTCACCTTGGCCACGGCCCCGTCCTCTGCACGAACCATCACCAGAACGTCCACTTCCACGTCCCTTGCCACGCGCCTTGCCCATTGTAAATGAAGTAAAATAGCTTACACTTGCACTATCAATGGAAAAATGGTAATAAAGAGTAGATTAGAACCGTGGAAGAGGAAAACCACAGTTATTGTTTACTGGGTTATACCACACTTTTTTAAATAGAGATATTTGTGGCTGAACAGTGAGTGACACACTCAAACTGCTTTTTTTTTTAGATACCAAAGGCCCAAAACTGGATAGTACAGCGATTTGACCCGTGGAACTGCGAAACCACACTGGGCCTACACAAGACTATTTTCAGCAGATATATTTTTGTGTCACAACAGTCAGGAGACACTACTGTTTTTCTTTACGGAAAAAACTACCAAAAGCTGAATAAAGGAGATTTTTTACCGTGGGATGGCAAAACCACAGTTATTGTTTACTGGGGTATACCACACTTTTTTAAATAGAGATATTTGCGGCTGAACAGTGAGCGACACACTCAGACTGCTTTTTTTTTAGATACCAAAGGCCCAAAACTGGATAGTACAGCGATTTGACCCATGGAACTGCGAAACCACACTGGGATGTCGGGCCTACACAAGACTATTTACAACAGATATATTTTTGTGTCACAACAGTCAGGAGACACTACTGTTTTTCTTTACGGAAAAAACTACCAAAACCTGAATAATAGAGATTTTTTACCGTGGGATGGCAAAACCACAGTTATTGTTTACTGGGGTATACCAGACTTTTTTAAATATATAGATTTGCGGCTGAACAGTGAGCGACACACTAAACTGTTTTTTTTTTTAGATACAAATGGCTCAAAATGGATAATACAGAGGCTTGAACCGTGGAAGTGCAAAACAACACTTCTGTTTCTCTAGCCTACACCAGACTATTTTCAACAGTTATATTTGTGTCTGAAAAATCAGAGACACGCTTTTTTTTTGGGGAAGGGGGGGACACACCAAAAGGTTAATAAGACGGGTATTTGTACAGTGTGAAGGAGGGAAAAAAAAGGAGGATTTAGATGAAAAAAAAAGGATTTTTCCTGGCCACCGACACCTGGTGCTAAGTCCAGCAATTTCAGCAACAGGAGCACACAGGACCGTAATGCAGCATTTGCTGGTATAACCACTGTGTCTCCTATACAGCCTGCCTGCCTGGTATCTGGAATGGATATTAGTCCTGAAAAGGACTGTTTGTTTGTTCTGGCAGCCTTTACAGACCCTACACTTACTATTTCGCAGTTTATATCTCTCCCTAAATCAGCAGCGCTGTCCCTACACTGTCTAATCCGGAGCGACTGTGTCGGCGGCGCCTGGTTTTAAATACTCGAGGTGACGCTGTGCGGCCAGCCAATCACTGTAATGCCCACAACCAACATGGCTGCAGCATTACAGTGACTGGCTGGCAATCCCTGCATGTTCATTGGCTCTGTAAAGAGCGCCAAACATGCAGGACGGAGACCCGAGCTCCCGCCCGAGTAACCCGGAAATGCTTTGTGCTCGCCGAACATCCCGAGTAACGTGATGCTCGGGCGAGTACCGAGCAGTGTCGAGCATGTTCGCTCAACACTACACTACAACAAAGTGGAAATGGAAGCCAGAAATGGCTGATTTTGGAACACAGTTATATGTGATACGTATGACGGAAAACCACGGTTTTAAATAGCAGGCCTGTAGTTTACTAATACTATTCTTCGCAGCGATCTCGTGTGAATAGCTTCACTGACACACTGCAACAAAATGGAAATGGAGGCCAGTATTTTCCATGTTCACTTCAAATTTCTGGATTTTTATCGCTGTAGTATGGAAAATATGTGGCTTTATTCTGCAGTGCTAACAAACAAATGGAGCAGAAAAATGGTGCACTCTGGATTGCTTTTTAAGCTAATAATCAGGATTAAGATAAAAAAAATAGCCGTGGCCCCTGACACCTGGGGCTATGTCTACAAATATCTGTAACAGCAGCAGACAGAACGTACAATAGACCCTCTTGTGCTGTATGCTCTGCAGTCTGCCACAAACCCTGCCTGCCTTGCTTTTTAAGCAAATAACCAGTATTAAGATAAAAAAAATAGCCCTGTCCCCTGATATCTGGTCTATGTCTACAAATATCTGTAACAACAGCAGCAGACAGAATGTGAAATGGACCCTCTAGTGCTATATGTACTGCAGTCTGCCACAAAGCCTGCCTGCCTGCCTAACTCCTGCTATCACCGCTGAATATATGCTGTTGGATTATCCTCAGAAGCACTGTTAGTTCAGATGGATAAATAGATATGTTGTGGAATACCTATACTAAATATAAACAAGGAAATCTCTCCCTGACTCAGTAGCGGCTCTCCCTACTCAGCCTGTTTCCGGGTTAGACTGTGACGAGCATAGCGGCATCAGGTCTCATATAGACCTGATGAAGCTATGCGGCCAGCCAATCACTGTAATGCCACAACCAACATGGCTACAGCATTACAGTGTGTGGCAGACATTCCCTGCATGTTCATTGGCTCTCTAAAGAGCGCCAAGCATACAGGGCGGGAACCCAAGCTCCCACCCAAGCAACCCGGAAATACTCGCCGAGCTTGTCGAGCACCATGATGCTTGGGTGAGTACTGAGTAGTGGCGAGCACGTTCACTCTTCACTACTTACAGCTAATCCCCGAAGCCCATGATCACTTGCAGTAAAGGTAAAATAATAAACCAACCTCATCCTCATCTATCCGTCGCAGTCCATATAGCAAGGGTCCCACGATGATCTCAGTGATAGCACGGCCACATCCAGAGATGTGACTGTCCTATTCAGCTGCCGGCGATACGCTAACAGGAGCTCTATGGCTCCCACAGTGTATCGCGAGAAGCTGCCAGCACTGGGTTCACCGGAGCTGATGACCAGCTGAGAGGTCCGGGACCTGACTTACTGCATTAATGCTTGTGGGAATTTTCCCACACAGCACTAATGTAAGTGAGATCACTGGAGCTCTCAGCTGATCATCAGCTGTTTGAACTCAAGTGACCTCACCCCTGCAGCAGCGCAGCACTATCCTGTCAGTGGATAGTGCTGTCTTCTACAGCAGTGACATCAGTGATTGCTGATTTCCGTGCTGTAGAAGTGACCCGGATCGTCGTGGGACACTCAGATTACATCATGACGGAGGACAGGTGAGAGATATGGTAGTTTTTTTTTAGTTTTTTTTCAGGAGACGTGGGATTGGGGGACTAGCGGAATATTAAAAAATGTATTAAAACAGTGTGTCGTAAACCTTTATTATGCGGTTAGTAATGGAGGCATCTTATTGACGCCTCTCCATTACTAACCTGGGCTTCATGTCAGCCAACCAATACAAGGCTGACTTGAACCCCAACCCTACTACCCCACTTGCCACCGCTACACGGCAGTCAGAAGAGCAAGGCTAAGCGTCGGATTTGGCCCATCTTATGGATGCACCATTTTTGGGTCCGCTGAGGGCTGATATTATTACCCTCGGAGGGGGCCAGGATTCATGGCCCCTTCTCTGGCTATTAATATCAGCTCACAACTGTCTGTTTAGCCTTTGCTGTTAGATTTTATAAGGGGACCCTACATCAATTTTTTCTGGGGTCCCCCTGTAATCTAACCATAGAGGCTTAATAAACAGCTGTGAGCTGTTATTAATAGCCAGGGAACATCATTGGCTAATGGCCCCCTCCCCAGCTACTAATATCAGCCCCCAGCGGTAGTCTTTCCCTCTGCTGGTTATGAAAATGAAGGTGGAGCCCACGCCATTTTTTTAAATTTAATTCTTCATATTATTTCATCTGTAAGAAATCCCGTGCCTGCTGTGCTTGTTTTTCACGCTGCGTAAACTCACCTGCAGCATGTCAATTTCTGTAGTGGAGATGCAACTCTCCACTGCAGATTTTGACCAATTAAAATTTCACTATATGTGCTGGATCCGTATTTACTGACAAAACAAGTGGCATTAGAACGCAGCGTTTTGGAAGCAGTGAAAATACTCACCCCTGGTCCAACGGTAACGGTATGTGCACACAATCCAGACAGGCAGGCTTTGGACGCACGTTCTATTGAATGCAGGTGAATCCACATGTGTTCATTAAACCATGTGGATTCCCCACATTCAATACATTGCATTGATCAGATTTCTCTTGCGGAAACTAGCGACTCCGCAAGAGAAATTGACATGGTGCGGTCTTGAAAGATGCGCCGCATGTCCGTGTCCGCGGGTGAGCCGCAGGCACAAATGTGGACATGGGATTTCTACAAATCCCATTCAATGTGCTGAAACGTTTGGCCTTTTTCGGGTATGACGTTGCATAAACACGCAGCGTCAAACTCGCAGCAGCTCTTGATCGTGTGTACATACCCTTAAAGCGATGTCCCAAGTTTCTTTTTTCAAATATCTTTATTTATCTCCAAAAACCATTCATTTCTTTAAAAAAATGCATCTTCCATCTCACCGACTGTTGTGCGATGTCACCATACTTTGGAAATCAACGTTGCAGATGTTGGGAAATATTTGTGAGCAGCAGAGGGCAGATGTTGAGTACCAGCTTCAACACGCCCGTTGGAATTCAGGTCAGCTTCCGCACATAAGAGCTGTTGAGAGGGCATGGATGTCTGACATTTGTGTGCCATCCTCCAAAACTTTGAGGACTTCACAAGATGGTGAGTGGCGATGACGCCATTATTAGCGTCACCATCTCGCTTCTCTGTCTACTGAAAAGCTCGGTGCTCATAGTTAAAGAGGAGGCATTGCAGTCGAAGTAAGGAACTATACAGGGTGATATTACACAACCCAGCCTCATCTCAAGAGAACATGGACAGTCTTCCTCTTGGTAAGAACAGGGAAGTCTTGGCTGTTGGCAGTCTGGAACACATGGCAGACTTTATGCCCCGCTGCCTTTACCATGACACTCGCGTTGTACTCATTTTGGGCATTACAGGAAACTGGTACGGCACAAGAGAAGTCTTGAAGACGGAATTTGAGGTTCTAATTAAGGAGGATGTTAGTCTTAGATCAGTTGCAGAACGGAGGGCACGGGAGGGGTGATAGACAAAAATAAAGAATGAGATATAGAGTGGTGCAGAACTGTGGACAGCTTGGTGGGAGAGAGAGATGAGTTTGTATGGTATTCTGTAGTGAATGGCTAACCTAACCAGTGCAATGACTGGCACAGGGAGTCCGTCGGTGAAGCGGCTTGATAGAACTACAACCCTGGCTGCTTCATTCTGAATGGATTGGAGAGGAGACAGTTTGTTTTGTGGGAGACTGATTAGAAATGAGTTGCAGTAGTGAATAAGAGCAACAGTAATAGTTTTTGCAGTATGAAATGTGAGAAAGGGTCAGATTTTGGAGATGTTTTTATGGTGCAGGTGACATCAGCAAGTGAGTGATTTTCCATGTTGAATAAAGGAAAGTTGTCTGTCAAATATGACTCAAAGACAGCAGGTATAGGTAGGTTAGTAAAAGTCAGGTATAGGTAGGTTAGTAAAAGTCAGATATAGGTAGGTTAGTAAAAGTCAGATAAAGGTAGGTTAGTAACAGTCAGATATAGGTAGGTTAGTAAAAGTTCATTTTTGGAGATAATTCGGGCCCTTGTTGAAGAATGCTAAAATAAAATTCACATCTGACAACGCTGGCGGCAGAGGTCACAGTTATTGAATAACCAAGGAGTACAAAGGTCTGGGACAGTTGTCTCAGATCCCCCCAGGGCCCAGGCCCTGATACAGTGGGTACACTGATAAGGAGGGAAAAGATTTTGGAGGATGCTGAAGGACACCCTTGGCAACCGTAAAAGCATCCTCCATGATTCCTCTCTGTGCCTTACAACTGTTGAGTATCCAAGCTGGACATGTGGTGTCTCTGTACTCCTTATAGGTCATTACCGCTAGCGTTTTGTCGGAGATGGTTTTTGGTGCATTATAACTAGTGATGAGCGAGCATGCTCGCTACTGCTCGGTGCTCGTGCGAGCATCTCACTGCTCAAGATGCTCGGCGCTCACCGAGTATTTCCGGGGTTGCTCAACGGAAGCTCAGGTCCCCTCCCTGCATGTTTGGCGCTCTTTAGAGCACCAATCAACATGCAGGGATTGTCTGCCACACACTGTAATGCCACAGTCATTTGGTTGTGGCATTACAGTGATTGGCTGGCCGCACAGTGTCATCAGGTCTATATCAGACCTGGCGCTGTCATGCTCGTCACAGTCACTCTGGAATAGGACAGTGTAGGGAAAACTGCTGATGAGCTAGGGAGAGATTTGCTTGTTTCTAGTTAGTGTAGGTATACCAGACTATATTAGAGACATATATCCATCTCAACAAACAGTCCTTCTGAGGACTAATCCAGCTGCCGAGATATCAGTGTTAGGCAGGCAGGCAGGGTATATAGCAGACTGCAGTGCACATAGCAAGAGGGTCCATTTCAGTTCTGTCTGCTGGTGCTTTTACAGATATTTGTAGAAATAGCCCCAGGTATCAGTGGCCAGGAATAATTTTTTTAATCTTAATCCTGATTATTTACTTAAAAAGCAATCCAGAGAACACCGTTTTTCTGCGCCATTTGCTTGTTGACACTGCAGAATACAGCCAGGTTCTTTCCATATTACAGCGCTAAAAATCCAGCTATTTAAAACTGGTTTGTCCGCCATATGGATCACATATAATTGCGCTGAAAATATTTCCATTTCTGGCCTCCATTGAAATTTGGTTACAGTATGTCAGTGAACTTATTGACAGGAGGTTAGCACTGTTAAAAATAGTTAACTACAGGCCAGATATTTAAAACTGTGGTTTGTCGGTCACACGGATCACATATAAGTTTGCTCCAAATTCAGCCATTTGTAGTGAGCGTGGAAGATATTGTCCTCCCTTTAAAATGGGCAAAGCACATGGTGAGGGACTGGTAACTGGACGTGATGGTGATGGTGATGGTGCATGCAGAGGCCGAGACCGTGGGCAAGGTGAAATTGTGCCACAACAAACACCCACATCTTCTCGTTCGACCTTCCTGTCCCAATTCATGGGGGACCGCAGAACACCACTATTGAACACAGAGCAGTGTGAAAAGTGTTATTGGTTGGATAGCAGATAATGTTTCCAGTCACTTAGCCACCACTAGCACCACCCTGTCTTCCACACGGTCAAGTCTCAGTAGCTGTGAGTCTGGACCGCATATTCCTCACCCTGATCCTCCTTCCTCCCACCATGCCGAGTGCCCAGAGACAACTAATCCCGGACTTGGACACTCCAAAGAGCTGTTCACTTGCCCATTTATAGATTCGGACCTTTTGCCTGTTCCACTTGAAACAGGACAAGAGGAGTTCGCAATATAGCAATGCCCAAATATTTGAGCAGCCACGGTCATACGAAGGCGACGTTGGGAAAGTGTCACAAGAGGTGGACGATGATGAGATACAATTGTCAGAAAGTCAGGAGGAGGACCAGGGTGCAGAAGTGGAAGACGAGGTGGTGCATGATATAGTAACTGACCAAATCTGGCAGGAGGACATGCAGAGCGAGGACAGCAGCACACACGGGGAGGGAAGCAGAGCACCCCAACAGGCAGGAAGAAGCAGTGTGGTGGCTGCAGACAGAAGGCGGGTAACTGTTCCCCATAAGACCAACATGACAAAAGTTGCCAGTACAACTGTTAAGTCTTCCCGAGTCTGTTTGTTTTTTAAAGACTCTGCTGATAACCCCAAAAAGGCCATTTGTACCACCTGCCAGGCCAGTATCAGCAGGGGTAGCAAAACTACCAGCCTGACCACCTCCAGCATGATTAGGCACATGGCAGCAAAGCACCCGACATTGTGGGACGAATCCCAGGGTCCAAGAACAGTGTCTGCAGGTGACACCACTGCATCTTCCACTGTTGTGCATGCAAGCCAATCCCCTGTCCATAGTGCATGCGAAGATGCCTCCTGCCCTGCACCTGTCATTGCACGCTCTCAACTAGCACCATCAGCAAGTACGTCCTTGTCCCAGCGCAGCATTCAGTTTTCCATACCCAAGTCCAAGTTTGGAATGCAAGCTCAAATACTCAGCTAACGCCCCAGAGGCCACATTACTAAATTCACACATTTTGCGAATGCTTTTGCTCAAAATGTTGCCTTTTAGGCTCGTGGAGACAAGCTTTCCGCAACCTGAAGGCGGCGGCCGCCCCTTGGTACTCGGTCCCCATCCGCCACTATTTTTGCCAGTGTGCTGTCCACACATAACACAAGCACGTGTCCCACAACATTAGCTGTGCTCTCAAAAATGCCGTTACAGGGAAAGTCCACCTAACCACAGACACGTGGACAAGTGCTTGTGGGCAGCGATGGTACATCTCGCTGATGGCACACTGGGTTAACATAGTGGAAGCCGTGACCCAGTCGGACCTTGGGACGGAACACATCCTCACAACACTGAGGATTGCGGGCCCTAGGTCAATCAGGGTTGCCCCACATCAATCATAAGATGAAAGCACTGAAGCACTGCCTCAACCAAGCGGCAACAGACTGTGCTGAAGCTAATTAGCTTAGGCGACAAACCACACAACGCTGAAGAGTTGTGGACAGCTGTGAAAGAGCAGGCAGATCTGTGGCTGACACCGCTGACCCTACAGCCAGGATTTGTGAGCAGAAGAGGGCAGTTGTTGACTACCAGCATCAACAAGGCCATTGGTATTCAGTTCAGACTCCACACATAAGACCCCAGGAGTGGACATGGATGTCAGACATCTGTACCATCCTCCAAAACTTTGAGAACTCTACCAAGATGGTGAGCAGCGATGACGCCATAATTAGAGTCACCATCACGATTCTCTGTCTTTTGAAAAGCTCTCTGCTCACAATCAAAGAGGATGCATTGCAGATGGAGCACGATTAGATGAAGCAAGGAACCATACAGAGTGATTACACACAGCCCAGCCTCATCTTATCCCAATGTGGATTGGATGACAATGAGGAAGAGGAGGAGGAGGAGAAAGAACAGGAGCTAGTTTCATGCGCTATAGACAGTACTCCCTGCAAAACTGTCATACTGTCTGTTCAGCGTGGATGGCCTGAGGATAGGGAGGAGGAGGAGGAGAGCATGAACAGTCACCCTCTTGGTAAGGACACGGAAGTCTTGTCTGTTCGCAGTCTGGCACACATGGCTGAGTTTATGTTATGTTGCCTTTCCCGTGACCCTCGCGTTCTCAAAATTTTGGGTTACAGTCATTACTGGTTGGTGACACTTCTAGACCCATGCTACAAGGAGAACTTTATATCTCTTATTCCTGAGGCGGACAGGTCTACCAAAATGGGGCAGTACAAGAAGGCCCTATTTGCAGAACTATTAAAAAAATTCCCATCTGAAAATGCTGGTGGCAGAGGTCACAGTTCGTTGGACAACCAAAGAGTACAGGTGAGAGAGACACTACTCCAATCCAGCAGAGGCTGGGGAACACTGTTAATGTTCTGGGAGAGTTTTCTCAGCCCCTCCCATCGCACAGGCCCTGAGGTGTGGGGTACTCTCACAAGGAGTGCAAAGTTTGGGAAGATGCTGAGGGAGTACCTTGCCGACCGTACCAACATCCTCCGTGATTCCCCTGTGCCTTATAATTATTGGGTATCCAAGCTAGGCACGGCTAGGCACGTGGAATGAACTGGCTCTCTATGCGTTGGAAGTCTGGGCCTGGATGCCGCTAGCATTTTATCACAACGTGTTTTTAGTGCCGCTGGTGGAATTAAAACTGATAAGCGTATCCGCCTGTCAACTGAAAATGCTGACAGGCTGACTGTTATAAAAATGAGCAAGGGCTGGATTGGGCCAGATTTCTCAACACCACCGAATGATAGCAGCATAACAAACTCAAATCCAGTGTCTTTTCTTGGGAGGTGTATTCCCATGCACCTTTTCACACCCACACATGGGCATACGCTTCCTGATTTGGGCTATTTGCCCTTTTCCTCCTCCTTATCCTCCAACACAATATCACCAGGGTGACCGTGGTCCATGATGCGACACCCACATCATTTTTTTAAAGGGTGTTTATGATGCCTGTAAAAAAAATTTTTATACAGTATGTTCATGTATACTCCCCAGGGGTAAATGTTTGTCAGCCCATACATTTAGTGCATGGGCATTACAAGTATAGGAGATTCGCTCCTTTCTAAAGGGAACATTTTTTTCTGAGGCCCTCCTCCACGTCTTTTCCAAGGTGCATTGGAGTGCCTCCCAATTTTTGGCAGCCCTTGCATTCACTGCATAGGCCAACACTATGGGAGACGCACTTCGTAATAATGGGAACATTTTTTCATGAGGCCTTCTATGTATCTTCCAAGGGGCATTTGAGTGCCTCCCAATTGTTTTTTCAGCCCTTGCATTCACTGCATAGGCCAACACTATGGGAGACCCACTTCCTAATAATGGGAACATTTTTTCATGAGGCCCTCTACGTCTCTTCAAAGGGGCATTGGAGTGCCTCCAAATTTTTGGCAACCTTTGCATTCAATGCATAGGCAAACACAATGGGAGACCCACTTCTTAATAATGGGAACATTGTTTTCCGGAGGCCCTCCACTACGTATATTCCAAGGGGCATTGGGAGTAGGTCCATACTTTTGGCAGCCCCTGCATTCACTGCATAGGCAAACACAATGGGAGACCCACTTTCTAATAATGGGAACATTGTTTTCTGGAGGCCCTCCGCTAAGTCTCTTCAAAGGGGTATTGCGGTGCATCCAAATTTTCAAAGGGGTATTGGGGTGCGTCCAAATTTGGGCAGCCCTGCCACTCACTGCATACGCAATAACAGTATAGGAGACCCACTCTTTAGTAATGGGAACAACAAAGCATAGCCGGCTGATGGCTCTCTAACAATAGTGAGGGCCGATTGCTGGCCCTTTAATAATAGTAAAGGCCACCTGATGGCCCTATAAAAATAGTCTTTGTGACTTTCAGAGTCCCTCCTTCATAAATGAAACAGGATGTGTCTGATCATGTCTCACACACCACATGGCCAGATAAGGCTGTAAAATGTTAAAATGACATCTCCCGGTGAATGCATTTGTCACGGTTGAAAGCAATGCAATTGGAATGCTCAGGTGCTCGACCCGAGCAACGAGCCTAAGGTAAGTCTATGGAAAACTCGAGCATTTTTCCGATGGCTCCCCTCGGCGGTCTGAAGAGGGCCTAAAAATTGCCCAAATCAACGGGAACAGTGCTCAAATGACATGGGAACAGCATGAAGAAGACCCCTGGAAGCATTTCTAACTCCCAGGTCACTGCTGTCAAATACGTTGTCATAGATATTGTGCCACTTTTACGGACTCACAATAAAACATGCAAAAACTAAACCAAAATTAATTTTCCTGGGAAATATGGGAGAATCCTTTCCAGGTTAATGACTTGTATATAAGGCAAAATAAATATCCAAAAACAAAAATGCTCCTCCACACCTTGGGCTATGTTCACACATAGCGTTTTTGATGCCTTTTTGCACTTTTCAAATGTAATTTTAATATTTTACAAGCTTATCTGGCCATGTGGTGTGTGACAAATCATCATACACATTCTGTTTCATTTATGATGGAGGGACTCTAAAAGTCACAAAGACTATTTTTATAGGGCCATCAGATGGCCTTTACTATTATTAAAGGGCCAGCAGTCGGCCCTCACTATTGTTAGAGAGCCATCAGCCGGCTATGCTTTGTTGTTCCCATTACTAAAGAGTGGGTCTCCTATACTGTTATTGCGTATGCAGTGAGTGGCAGGGCTGCCCAAATTTGGACGCACCCCAATACCCCTTTGAAAATTTGGATGAAATTTATGTTATTGCATATGCAGTGACTGTAAGGGCTGTTAAAGATTTGGAGGCACTCCAATTCCCCTTGCAAGAGATACAGAGGTCAGAGAATCTCCTAAAAACAATGTTCCCGTTATTGGGAAGTGGGTCTCCCATAGTGTTTGACTATGCAGTGAAGCAACGGCTGCCAAAAAGGAGGAACTCCAATGCCCCTTGCAAGAGACGTAGATATCTTGATATGGTACATATGGTAGTGATTTGGTGGTGGAGGATGAGGATGCGGAGAAGAAGGAGGACAAGAGAAAGTAGACAAAATCAAGAAGCATATACCCATGCCTGGATGTGAAGACAGAGGTGCATGGGAATAGAGTTAGACCTCCCCAAAAAAAGACACTGTATTTGAGTTTATGTTATGCTGCTATCATTTGGAGGTGTTGAGAAGTCTGGCCCAATCCAGTCCTTGTTCATTTTTATAAGCCTGTCAGCATTTTCAGTTGATAGGCGGATGCGCTTATCAGTTATAATTCCACCAGCGGCACAAAAAACCCTCTCTGATAAAACGCTAGCTGCAAGGCAGGCCAGGACCTCCAAGGCATAAAGAGCCAATTCATACCACGTGTCCATCTTGGGTACCCAATAATTATAAAGCACAGAGGAATCATGGTCGGCAAGGTACTCCCTCACCATCTTCCGAAACGTTGCACTCCTTGTGAGAGTACCCCCCACCTCAGGGCCTGTGCGATGGGAGGGTCTGAGAAAACTGTCACAGAACTTTGACAGTGCTCCCATGCCTCCATTGGATTGCATTTGTGGCTCTCTCGCCTGTACTCCTTGGTTGTCCAATGAACTGTGATCTCTGCCGTTAGCGTTTTCAGATGGGAATTTTTTCACTAATTCCGCAACAAGGGCCTTCTCTTACTGCCCCATTTTATTAGACCTGTCCTGCAAAGGAATAAGAGACATAAAGTTCTCCCTGCAGCGTGGGTCTAGAAGCGTCATCAACCAGTAATGACTGTCACCCAAAATTTGAACAATGTGAGGGTCACGAGAAAGGCAGCGTAACATAAACTCAGCCATGTGTGCCAGACTGCAAAGAGGCAAGACATCCATGTCCTCACCAAGAGAACAACTAACCATGCTCTACTCCTCCTCCTCCTTCTCTTCCTCCTCCCCCCTGTCCTCAGGCCATCCACGCTAAACAGACGGTATGGCAGTTGTGCAGGTAATACCGTCTATAGCGCAGGAAACTAGCTCCTGTTCTTCCTCCTCCTTGCTCCTGTTCCTCATTGTCACCCAATCCACATTGGGATGAGATGAGGCTGGGCTGTGTGTAATCACCCTGTATGGTTCCTTGCTCCATCTCATCATGCACCGCCTGCAATGCATCCTCTTTAATTGAGAGCAGACAGCATTTCAGAAGACAAAGAAGCAGGACAGTGAAGCTAATTATGGCGTCATCGCCGCTCACCATCTTGGTGGAGTTCTCAAAGTTTTGGAGGATGGTACAGATGTCTAACATCCATGTCCACTCCTGAGGTTTGATGTGTGGAGACTGAACTGAATACCGACAGCCTTGTTGATGCAGGTAGTCAACAACTGTCCTCTTCTGCTCACAAATCCTTCCCAACATCAGCAATGTTAAGTTCCAACGCATGGGGACATCACAGACCAGTCGGTGAGCCGGAATCTGCAAATGCTGCTGAAGCACGGCAAGAGCGGCGGAAGCTGTAGCTGACTTTCTAAAATGGGCACACAGGCAGCGTACTTTGACAAGCACATCCGACAGATCCAGGTAGGTTTTGAGAAACTGCTGAACCACGAAGTTAAGCACATGGGTCAGGCATGGTATGTGTGTGATCTCGCCTCGCCTCAGAGACGCCACCAGGTTCCCGCCATTGTCACACACAACCATGCCTCGCTGTAGGTTCAGCGGTGTCAGCCACAGATCTGCCTGCTCTTTCAGAGCTGTCCACAACTCTTCAGCATTGCTTGGTTTGTCACCTAAGCATATTAGCTTCAGCACAGCCTGTTGCTGCTTGGCTGAGGTAGTGCTGCAGTGTTTCCAGCTTGCGACTGATGTGGTCATTTTGGAGTTGGATCCTGTAGAGGTGGAGGAGGTTCAGGAGCTGTAGAATGTGGGAGCAACCCTGATTGACCCAGGCCAGCAATCCTCGGTGTTTGGAGGACGTGTTCTGTTCCAAGGTCTGACAGGATCCCGGCTTTCACTATGTTAACCCAGTGTGCCATCAGCGAGATGTACCGTCCCTGCCCACAAGCACTTATCCACGTGTCCATGGTTAGGTGGACTGTCCCAGCAACTGCATTGTTTAGGGCACGGCTAATGTTGTGGGACACGTGCTTGTTTATTGCGGGGATGGCACACCGGGAGAAATGGTGGCGGCTGGGGACCGAGTAACGACTGATGGCAGCCGTCATCAGGTTGCGAAAAACTTCCATCACCACGAGCCTAAAAGGCAACATTTTGAGCGCAAGCATTCGCGAAATGTGTGAATTTAGTAGTGTGGCATGTGGGGCTTTAGCTGCGTATTTGTCCTTGCGTTCCAAGGACTGGGGTAGGGACAACTAAATGCTGCGCTGGGACAAGCACTTGGACGTGTTTGCTGATGGTGCTAGTTGAGAGTGTTCAAAAGCAGGTGCAGGGCGGGAGGCATCTTGGCATGCGCAATGGACAGGGGATTGGCATGCTCGCACAACAGCAGAACATGCAGTGGTGTCACCCGCAGACACTGTTGCTGGACCCTGGGATTCGGCCCACTTAGTCGGGTATTTTGCTGCCATATGCCTGATCATGCTGATGGTGGTCAGGCTGGTAGTTTTGCTACCCCAGCTAGCTGATACTGGCCTGGCTGGTGTTACAAATGGCCTTTTTGGGGTTATCGGCAGGGTATTTAAAAAACAACTAAATCAGGATGACCTAACAATTGTACAGGCAACTTTCATCGTATTGATGTTACGGGGAATGGTTGCCTGACTTCAGCCTGCCGCCACCACACTGTTGTGGTGCTACGCCTCCCTCCCCCTGTGTGCTGCTGTCCTCGCTCTGCATGTCACCTTGCCAGGTTGGGTCAGTGACTTCATCGTCCACCACCTCATCTTCTACTTCCGCACCTTGATCCTCCTCCTGACTTTCTGGCAATTGTGTCTCATCATCATCCATCTCTTGTGACAGTTTTCCACCATCGCCTTTGTGTGACTGTGGCTGCTCAAATATTTGGGCATCTCTACATGCGATCTCCTCTTGCCCCACTTCAAGTGCACCGGGCGAGAGGCCCAAATCTATAAATGGAAAAGTGAACAGCTCTTCTGAGTGTCCAAGTGTGGGATCAGTTGTCTCTGGGCACTCGACATGGTGGGAGGAAGGAGGATCAGGGTAAGGATTATGCAGTCCAGACTTACGGCTACTGAGACTTGACCATGTGGAAGACAGGGTGGTAGTGGTGGTGGCTAAGTGACTGGAAGCATTATCTGCTATCCAACCAATAACCTTTTCACATTGCTCTGTGTTCAATAGTGGTGTTCTGTGGCCCCTATTAATTGAAACAGGAAGGTCGAGCGAGAAGATGTGGGTTTTTGTTGTGGCACAATTTCAGCTTGCCCACGGCCTCGGCCTCGTCCTCTGCATGCACCATCATCACCATCATATCCACTTCCCCGTCCCTTGCCACTCGCCTTGCCCATTTTAAATGGAGAACAATATTTTTCATGTTCACTACAAATGGCTGGATTTGAACCGCAGTGATATGTGATCCGTGTGATGGAAAACCACAGTTTTAAATAATTGGCTTGTAGGTTACTATTTTTCACAGTGACATGGTGTCAATAACTTCACTAACACACTGCAACAAAATTTACTTGGAGGCCAGAAATGGCTGAGCTTGGAGCGAACTTATATGTGATCCATGTGATGGAAAACCACAGTTTTAAATGGCTTGCCTGTAGGTTACTATTTTTCACAGCAACCTGGTGTCAATAACTTCACTAACACACTGCAACAAAATTTACATGGAGGCCAGAAATGGCTGAATATGGAGCGAACTTATATGTGATACATGTGACGGAAAACCATAGTTTTAAATAGCTGGGCTGTAGGTTACTGTTTTTCACAGCGACCTGGTGTCAATAACTTCACTAACACACTGCAACACAATTTACATGGAGGCCAGAATTGGCTGAATTTGGAGCGAACTTATATGTGATACGTGTGACGGAAAACCACAGTTTTAAATAGCTGGCCTGTAGGTTACTATTTTCACAACGACAAGGTATCAATAACTTCACTAACACACTGCAACAAAATTAAAATAGAGGCCAATATTTTCCACGTTCACTACAAATTTCTGGATTTTTATCGCTTTAATATGGAAAGAATCTGCCTGTATTCTGCTGTAGCAACAATCAAATGGAGCAGAAAAACGGTGTTCTCTGGATTGCTTTTTAAGCAAATAATCAGGATTAAGATAAAAAAAATAATTATCCCTGGCCCCTGATACCTGAGGCTATTTGTAGAAATATCTGTAACAGCAGCAACAGACAGTACTGGAATGGAGCCTCTTGTGCTGCATTATACACTGCAGTCAGCCACATAAACTGCCTGCCTGCCTAGCTCTGATATATATATATGTTGTGGAATACCTAGACTAACAGGACATTCAATGGACCCTTTTGCTATATGCACTGCAGTCTGCCAAATATACTGCCTGCCTGGCTAACTCCTGCTATCACCTTCACCACTGAAAATATTCAACTGGATTAGTCCTCAGAAGGACTGTTAGTTCAGATAGATATGTATAGATGCTGTGGTATTCCTAAACTAACTAATAAACAAGAAAATCTCTCCCTAGCTCAGCAGCATCTCTCCCTACACTGCCTGATTCCGGGGTAGACTGTGATGAGCATGGCGACACCAGGTCTTATATAGACCTGATGACGCTGTGTGGCCAGCCAATCACTGTAATGCCACAACCAAAATGGCTATGGTATTACAGTGTGTGGCAGGCAATACCGGCATGTTCATTGGCTCTCTAAAGAGTGCCAAACATGCAGGGAGGGGACTCGAGTTCCCGCCTGAGCAACCAGGAAATACTCGCAGAGCAGTGAGATGCTCGGGTGAGTAACGAGCAGTGGCGAGCATGTTCGCTCATCACTAGTTAGTACCAGATCCTCCTTCCATGCCGAGTGCACGGAGACTACTCATCACACACTTGGACACTCCGAAAAGTTGCTCACTTTTCCATTCATAGATTTGGGCCTCTCGCCAGGCCCACTTAAAGCAGGGCATTTGAAGATTGCATGTAGCGATGCCCAAATATTTCAGTAGCCAAGGTCACCCAAAGGTGACGATGGGAAAGTGAAATTACTGTCTCAAGAGGTGTATGATGATGAGACACAATTTACAGAAAGTCAGGAGGAGCACCAGGGTGTGGAGGTGTAAGACAAGGTGGTGGACGATTAAGTTGATGGGCCGAACGCCAGGTTCCAGAAACAGTGTCTGCAGGTGACATCACTAGCTCTTCCACTGTTGTACGTGCACGCTAAGCCTCCGCCCATGATTCAGGTGAAAATGCCTCCCACCCTGCACTTGTCATTGCACACTTGCAACCATCAGCATCAACATCAACGTCCACGTCCTTGTCCCAGTGCAGCGTTCAGTTGTGCCTACCCCAGTCCTTTGAATGCAAGCACAAATTTGCAGCCAACCACTCACAGGCCACAATACTAAACTGCTACATTTCTCGATTGTTTGCACTAGAAATTTTGCCTTTTAGGCTTGTGGAGGTGGAAGCTTTCTGCAACCTCATGGCAGCTGGCCCTCGGTACTCGGTTCCCAGCCACAACTATTTCTCCCAGTGTGGCGTCCCCACCTTATACAAGTACGGGTCCTAGAACATCACCCGTACCCTCACCAGTGCAGTTAGTGGGAAGGACCGCCTTACCACAGACACGTGGACAAGTGCTTGTGACCAGGGATGGTACATCTCACTGATGCATCACTAGGTTAATATTGTGGAACCTGGGACCCAATTGGACCCTGGGATGGAACACATCTTCCTGATGCATAGGATTGAGGGCCCTGGGTCAATCAAGATTCAACACAATGTTCACAAAGTAGACAGCAGCAGTGGTCAGTCTCCGAGACGAGAAAATTATTCATGATGATAGAGGCCACCATCTCCTTAATTTTCTGGTACTTTTCTATGGGAATGAGCTTGTCTCCAACCAGCCAGGAATATTTCCAATGAATTATGGCACGCAATTGTATTAGCAGTGCACCCAGTACCAGAAGCAAAGCCATCCACAATTTTCTTCTCAGGAATTTTATTTGCTAGACAGAGTTGCTGCCCAAACATTAGTTTCTCACAAAAGAGCTGAAACCATTGAGTGGCAGGGGGTTCAAGTTTCTCCAGCATGATCTGTTTGTTATTGTTAGATATCAGAGGGAGAACAGAATTGGGCTTTACCAAGGTGCCAGATTGCATTTTAAATCTTATAGACCCTTCTTTTGTGGGCTTATATTCTACAGGATGGTGGGGAAGGAAACAGTAGGTTGAGGGGTTGCAGTAGCTCTGGTGGTGTTGAGGTGGCAGCGAGGTAATGGCAGGCTGTAAGTTGTTTTGAAGAGATGGGTTTTCAGGTTAGGTCTGAAGGATCCAAATGTGGTGGCTAATCAGACGTGTTGAGACACAGAATTCCAGAGGATGGGGGATATTCGGGAGCAGTCTTGAACGCGATTGGGTGAGGAATGAATAAGTATGGAGGACAGAAGGAGGTCTTGGAGATTAGTTCAAAGATGTAGAGGAGAAAGGTTATGGATGGCTTTGTAGGTCATTGTTAGTAGTTTGAACTGGATACGATGGGAAATTGGGAGCCAGTGAAGGGATCTTATAGATTGCTAGAGCCAGTCCACAGTAAAAAAAAGCAGCCATAGAGTGTCTGGGAACCTTCACACAGACTTTTCTTAGCCAGGGCTGCTTCTTGGTAGGGTTGGATGGGCTGACCAGAGAACCAGAGACTCCTCCAGTGGCCCTGGCTTCTCCTTCAGGAGAGTTCACAGTGCAAACCTTGCTGCTTGTACTTTTCTGTGGGAATCAGCTTGGCTCCAACCAGCCTGGAATATTTCCAGTGGTTTGGTATTGGCACCCAATACCAGAAGGGAAGCCATCCACAATTTCCTTCTCAGGAATTTTATTTAGTAGATTGAGTGGCTGCCCAAACATTAGTTTATCACAAGGAGCTGAAGATACTGAATCACAGTAGGTGCAAGTTTGTCCAGCATGTTAGATATCAGAGGGAAAACCAAGAGGGCAGCACAGTGGCTCAGTGGTTAACACTGCAGCCCTTCAGAGCTGGGGTCCTGGGTTCAATTCCCACCAAGGACAACATCTGCAAGGAGTTTTTATGTTTTCCCCAAATTTGCATGAGTTTCCCCCTCAGTAAAAAAACAACCATAGAGTGTCCAGGAATCTTCACACAGACGTTTCTTAACAAGGGGTGCTTCTCGGCAGGGTTGGATGGGCCCACCAGAGAACCAGAGAATCCTCTGGTGGGCCCTGGCTTCTGCTTCAGGAGAGTTCATAGCGCAAACCTTGCAGCTGTCATGGGGCTGTTCAACAGGGGAGAAAGGTGGGCCCTCCGAATCAAATCCTCTGGTGTGCCCAATGTTCTTCAGTCTGACACTGCTTCTCGGTGAGTGTTGTATTTCACCACAGCCATATTCTTTAGGTCGGTGAAAGGGCTGGCATAGAAGGAAACCATATCTACTCCAACATTTCTCCCAGGAAGTCCCCCAATGCAGTTTGTTGCATAAGCAACCAGGCCCACTGGAACAAGTGGTGGACACTGCGTTCCCACTGCCAGGAAACCTATTTTTCTTACTCCTTTACTTAGCTACCGCACCAATCGGGCACCTGCCTTATATGCCCTCTTGCCAAAACCATACTGTATACCGATGAAGGTCCACAGTGACCGAAACATCTGTTTTTATACTTCATTATTTTTCCCATTGAATATTTAAAAACATATATTTTCTAAGTCACATGAGTGCCAAGTTTTTAAATCTATAGTTATGGATTTGGACCTTTCTTGAGCACCTATATACCTCAGGAGTGCGGTAGTTTTTTGCATACTATGTTGCTTAAGCAATGTCAGCCCATCCAACATCAGCTCACACTTCTTGGTGGTGCTTCGACACACAAAGATCTTTCTTTACATCTTGAATTTGATGACTACAGAGTTGGGCAATGGCCTGATCTGCAATGCGGTTTGAGAAATAACGTGCATAAGCACGTCCAATACCCAGTAAAAATGCAGCCATAAAGTGTCTGGGAACCTTCACACAGACTTTTCTTAGCCAGGGCTGCTTCTCAGTGAGAGTTGTATTTTACCACAGCCATATTCTTTAGGATGAAAGGACTGGCATACAGGGAAACCGTATCTACTCCAGCTGTCATTTCTCCACCACCAGGTTCCGGACATTGTCACACCCGACCTTGCCTAGCTGTATGTTCAGAGGTGAGAGCCACAGATCTGCCTGCTGTGTTACAGCTGTCAGAAAATCTGCAGTGGTGTGCGGTTTGTCATCTAAGCATGTATCTTGCTGTGGCATACTTATATCTAACTATTAAAACGCCAATTCTCTCCCTAGCTCAGCAGCATCTCTCCCTACTCTGCCTGTTTCTGGGTTAGACTGTCACAAGCATAGGGCCAACAGGTCTTATATAGACCCGATGACACTATGTGGCCAGCCAATCACTGTAATACCACAACCAACATGGCTATGGCATTACAGTGCGTGGCAAGAAATCACTGCATGTTCATTGGCTCTCTAAAGGGCGCCAAACATGCAGAGCGGGTACCCAATCTCCCGCCCAAGCATCCCGGAAATACTCGAGGAGTGCTGAGCATGTTGAGCGGTGCGATGCTTGGGCGAGTACCGCGCAGAGCATCACTATTACTAACGTGATACAGCAGGCTAGATCTCAGTTTGAAATTTCTTGGAGCATATATTCTATTGTATACCAGGCTCATCCACAGTAAAAAAAAAATACTTTCTTCTGTTACTAACGTGATTCAGCAGACTAAATCTTGGTTTGAAATTTCTTGGATCATGTATTTTATTGTATACAGGCTTCATCCACAGTAAAAAAAAATACTTTCTTCTGTTATTAACGTGTGTGAGGTACCGCTATTGATCATGTTGAGGGGCACTCACTTCACGGGGTCAATTAAAGCACACATGCAACATTTTCCGGTAATCTAAAGTCCAGCAGTTTATTACACATCATAAAATGCTTATAACATAGTCCATCTCAGTGGCTCGCAGGAATGTTACACACATAATATCCTAGAGCCTTTTCAGTGGCAGCTATGTCCGCTTGGCTTCAGATCCAGTCTTAAGCAAGGTAACAACATCAATGTCCATATCAAGCACCGTCTTTTACCTTTGCCGGGTCTAGCTGCTTCCATCAGCTCTGTTCTGCCAAAGCTGTGGTTTAAGGCTCACCAGATGTGGCCTCCAGGCCTCGTGCCTTTCAGGGCTAATGGTGTCCCAGGCACAGAGATCAGGTCTGTTGACTCACTGCGTTTCAAAAACTACCCGGATATATATATCCCTTTCTGCGCACAGGACCTGTGATGATGTCACAGTCATGTGATCAGTCACCTGAAGGGGAGGTACATGGTCAGCCAGAACACACCCCCTCAGACATTTTGGCAATGCAGCAAGCCGCTGCATTACACGTGATACAGTAGGGGAGATCTAAGTTTGAAATTGTTTGGAGCATATATTCTATGTTATACAGGCCTCATCCACAGTAAAATATATATTTCTTCTGTTAGTAACGTCATACAGCAAGCCAGATGTCAGTTTAAAATTTTTGGGTGCTGATATTATTCTCCACACAGGGATACATATTAGTGATGGGCTAAAACTAAAATGCTCGGGTACTCATTGCTCACCATACCACTGCACGACCAGCTGTACCCTCACCTACTGTATCCTCATCCATGCCTTGTAGATTGTTTGTGCGCCATCACGGGCAGGGTCTTCTCTCCTCTTTGCACCAGTCAGTGACACCTTTTCACATGTAAAGCACCATGGAATAAATGGCGCTATAATAATAAATAATAATAATGATACTACATGTACTCTGGGTCAATTGATGCCACTTTCCTTGTGACTGCTCCTAATTTGATGTGTTTTGGCAGCTTTTGGGCCCGTTTGAAGGTGTTGTGTATGTGTTTGGTTTTGCCCTTCATTGAATCCAATTGCGCTTGGTAATGTTAGGCGAATATTCGACAATTAAATCAGCGAATATTGCAGAATCGATGATCATAATCCGAACCGAATATTGAAATATTCGCTCATCTCTAGTAATAATCCTGACATTTTTGGGAACGTGACAAATAAAATATACTCCATTTAAAATGGGCAAGGCAGGTGGCAAGGGACGGGGAAGTGGATGTGATGGTGATGGTGCATGCAGAGGCCAAGGCTGTGGGCAAGCTGAAATTGTGCCTGCTGAGGAAGAACAACAAGCACCCTGTTATGCACACGCCCGGGCTAAGCGGCGTGTGCGTGTGATTGGTAGTGATTCCACTGGACCGTGCCGGAGAGTGAATGCCTGGAGGGGCGTGACTAAGTATTCACCCGATCCGACCAGGGTCGCACGACGGCATACGACGCCAGTGCACCAAGGAGGAACCGAGCAGAGGGACCAGGTGCTACTCCAGGACAGACCCCGGACACGGCTGTTGACCCACACAGGGGAATACAGGAACAGGCTGGTAGGCTGGCACACAGACTGGTGGGTATAGGCAGGCACGACTGGTATGCAGGCAGGCGGGTATGCAGGCAGGGGGGTAAAGGCAAGCACAGCTAGAGTGCAGACAGGGAGGCACTAGCAGGTAGGAACACAGGCGGGATAGGACCCAGTACACACCGGGACTCAGGAACAATACAGGCAGAGGGTTACAGGCAAGCACAGCTAGAGTGCAGACAAGGCTGAGCAGGGAGGACAGGGCTCTGTTCACACGGAACAGACAGGAAGGGAAAGACAGAGCCAGATACTCACACAGTACTTGCAGAGACAACAAGCAGGAGTTAGGTACGAGTTCAGACTCTGCAGAAAAAGGAAGGGAACGGACATAGAGGCAAAACAGGTAAAGGACAGGAGAGTGTTCAGACTGGAACTGAGTGTACGGAGGAGACCGACACTGCAGCGGGATACAGGAGCGGGTCTGGGAATACGGCCCCCAGAGAGGCGGAACGAACAGGCAAGGAGCGAGTTCAGACAGGACAGACCAGAAACAGGAGCGGGTCTAGGAAATCGGCCACTAGAAGGCGGAACGAACAGGCAAGGAGCGTGTTCAGACAGGACAGGCAAGAGAACACAGAAAGGACTCAGTTCAGACACGGGAACTAATACCGCAAAGCAGGAGACATACAGGACTTAGTTCAGACACGGGAACTAATACCGCAAAGCAGGAGACATACAGGACACAGTTCAGACACGGGAGCTGATACCGCAAAGCAGGAGACATACAGGACTCAGTTCAGACACGGGAACTGATACAAAAAGCAGGAGACATACAGGACTCAGTTCAGACACGGGAACTGATACAAAAAGCAGGAGACATACAGGACTTAGTTCAGACACGGGAACTAATACCGCAAAGCAGGAGAAATACAGGACTCAGTTCAGACACGGAAACTGATACAAAAAGCAGGAGACATACAGGACTCAGTTCAGACACGGGAACTGATACAAAAAGCAGGAGACATACAGGACTCAGTTCAGACACGGGAACTAATACCGAAAAGCAGGAGACATACAGGACTTAGTTCAGACACGGGAACTAATACCGCAAAGCAGGAGACATACAGGACTAAGTTCAGACAGGCCTGGAAATACAGCCTCCAGGAAAGGCAGACAAGGAAACAAAGACGGGACCTGGCACCTTCAGAGTGCAAGCACACACTGAAGGAAAACACTATGCTCAGGCAGGGATAGAAGGGAGCTGCTGAGCTATATACCAAGTGACAGACAGCAATAGGCTGAGGACGCACAAGGGGTGTGACCCACAGCAGGTACAAAAAGCAGGAAGTGATCGGGCGCCGCCCTTAAGCAGCAGAGACAGACACAAACAGACAGCATGGAGGGAAGCCAGAGAGACATTCCGGACAGGAGATCAAGTGCGCGCTCCTGCACAGTGGGAAATGGACCACTATGCAAGGACGCCGCCAGGTATGTTACAGTACCTCCCCCCTTACGCCCCCTCTTCTTCAGACCTGCCAGAATCTTCCGCAGGGAATTCGAGGACCAGTCGTTCACTGGGTTGGAGGGGGACAGAGACTTGAGGGTAATCTCTGCTTCGAGGTACATCTTGTCAAGCTCACAGGAAAAAATAGACGGGTTATCAGGTACATAATGAGGAAAAGACACTGTCTCTTTGTTATCTGGTGGTACCCCGGAGGATTCAGGAAACAACTGGAGGTCCTCCGCCGGGTCAGAAGACTGCAGAGGCTCAGAGAAAACAACTGCTTCAGAGTACACTAGGTCGGACTCACTGGAGGAAGCAGGCGAGGTATCGGGTACCGAGTATAGGAAAGTCTCTGTCCATTCACCACCAGGTGGCACCCCGAAGGGTTCTGAACACAACTGGAGGTCCTCCGCCTGGTCGGAGGGGTGTAGAGACTCGGGAGTAACCTCTGCTTCGGAGTACACTAGGTTGGACTCACTGGACGAAGCGAGCGAGGTATCAGGTACAGAGTATAGGAGAGTCTCTGTCCTTTCGTTACCAGGTAGCACCCCGAAGGGTTCAGGAGACAACTGGAGATCCTCCGCCTGGTCGGAGGGGTGTAGAGACTCGGAGGTAACTACCACTTTGGGGTACCCATTGTCAGGCTCACAGGACGAAGCGGACAAAGTATTGAGTACCGGGTGTAGAGAAGTCTCTCTCCATTTGTCATCGAGTGGTATCCCGGAGGATTCAGGAGGCAACAGGGGATCCTCCGCCAGGTAGTAGAGGTGCACAGACTCAGAGGTAACCACAGCTTTGGAGCATCCTTGGACATGCACACCGGTTAAAGAGAGAGAAGCATCTGATGCCGGGTGCAGGAAGTTCTCCTGTGTGGAGTCTGGATGGGCAGAAGTCTCTTCGGGCAGGAGAACTGGTGCACTACCCACGCACATTACCCATTGGGGTTTCTCCGGGATACAGGGAGATGAAGCTTCAGTAGGGACTTCAAGGTTGGGGTCAGGAGGTCTCAGGGAGGACAGACCCTGGCGTGACGGCTTGCCTCTACGTCTAGCACGTCTGGACTGCCTCTTGAGGTTGAGAGAAGTATTCCGGAAAGCGTAGTCACCCTGTGAGGATTCTGGGTGGGCAGTAGTCTCATTGGGCTGGAGGACTATTGCGCTACCCACACACATTACCCATCGGGGCTGCTCCGGGATATTGGGAGGTGAAGCTTCAGCAGGAGCCTCCGGGTTAGGATCATCGAAGACCATTAGAAAGGCCACCAGGAAGGCCATTAGGTCCCGGAGGATCGGATCCTGTGTTTCATATAGGGGGTTGATCCATTCCAAGGCATCACCCGCCAGGTAAGACATCATAAAGGCCACTTTAGCCCAATCGGAAGGAAAGTAGAGAGGGTAGGCCTTAAAGTGTAGCATGCATTGCTCCACAAATGCACGACACTGTCTTGGATCCCCATAGTAACGTGGCGGATCCGCAGGAACGAGAGCTGATAGATCCATCTGGACGGTGCGTAATTTCGCCTGGAACTCAGCTAAGAGAAAAAAAATTTATTTATTTATTTTAATGCATATATTCGCTGGAAAACTTCTCAGAGGGCGAAGGCCGTGGGGCTCAACGGGAACCATGGCCTGAGCATGCTGTTATGCACACGCCCGGGCTAAGCGGCGTGTGCGTGTGATTGGTAGTGATTCCACTGGACCGTGCCGGAGAGTGAATGCCTGGAGGGGCGTGACTAAGTATTCACCCGATCCGACCAGGGTCGCACGACGGCATACGACGCCAGTGCACCAAGGAGGAACCGAGCAGAGGGACCAGGTGCTACTCCAGGACAGACCCCGGACACGGCTGTTGACCCACACAGGGGAATACAGGAACAGGCTGGTAGGCTGGCACACAGACTGGTGGGTATAGGCAGGCACGACTGGTATGCAGGCAGGCGGGTATGCAGGCAGGGGGGTAAAGGCAAGCACAGCTAGAGTGCAGACAGGGAGGCACTAGCAGGTAGGAACACAGGCGGGATAGGACCCAGTACACACCGGGACTCAGGAACAATACAGGCAGAGGGTTACAGGCAAGCACAGCTAGAGTGCAGACAAGGCTGAGCAGGGAGGACAGGGCTCTGTTCACACGGAACAGACAGGAAGGGAAAGACAGAGCCAGATACTCACACAGTACTTGCAGAGACAACAAGCAGGAGTTAGGTACGAGTTCAGACTCTGCAGAAAAAGGAAGGGAACGGACATAGAGGCAAAACAGGTAAAGGACAGGAGAGTGTTCAGACTGGAACTGAGTGTACGGAGGAGACCGACACTGCAGCGGGATACAGGAGCGGGTCTGGGAATACGGCCCCCAGAGAGGCGGAACGAACAGGCAAGGAGCGAGTTCAGACAGGACAGACCAGAAACAGGAGCGGGTCTAGGAAATCGGCCACTAGAAGGCGGAACGAACAGGCAAGGAGCGTGTTCAGACAGGACAGACAAGAGAACACAGAAAGGACTCAGTTCAGACACGGGAACTAATACCGCAAAGCAGGAGACATACAGGACTTAGTTCAGACACGGGAACTAATACCGCAAAGCAGGAGACATACAGGACACAGTTCAGACACGGGAGCTGATACCGCAAAGCAGGAGACATACAGGACTCAGTTCAGACACGGGAACTGATACAAAAAGCAGGAGACATACAGGACTCAGTTCAGACACGGGAACTGATACAAAAAGCAGGAGACATACAGGACTTAGTTCAGACACGGGAACTAATACCGCAAAGCAGGAGAAATACAGGACTCAGTTCAGACACGGAAACTGATACAAAAAGCAGGAGACATACAGGACTCAGTTCAGACACGGGAACTGATACAAAAAGCAGGAGACATACAGGACTCAGTTCAGACACGGGAACTAATACCGAAAAGCAGGAGACATACAGGACTTAGTTCAGACACGGGAACTAATACCGCAAAGCAGGAGACATACAGGACTAAGTTCAGACAGGCCTGGAAATACAGCCTCCAGGAAAGGCAGACAAGGAAACAAAGACGGGACCTGGCACCTTCAGAGTGCAAGCACACACTGAAGGAAAACACTATGCTCAGGCAGGGATAGAAGGGAGCTGCTGAGCTATATACCAAGTGACAGACAGCAATAGGCTGAGGACGCACAAGGGGTGTGACCCACAGCAGGTACAAAAAGCAGGAAGTGATCGGGCGCCGCCCTTAAGCAGCAGAGACAGACACAAACAGACAGCATGGAGGGAAGCCAGAGAGACATTCCGGACAGGAGATCAAGTGCGCGCTCCTGCACAGTGGGAAATGGACCACTATGCAAGGACGCCGCCAGGTATGTTACACACCCACATCTTGTCTCCCTACTTTCTTGTCCTACTTTGTAGGGGGCCGGGGAAAATCATTATTAAAGTCAGATCAATGTGAAAAGGTTGTTGGTTGAATAGCAGATAATGCTTTTGACGCGCCCCCTGGGCCGTGGGGTACTTGACAGCCGGGCCTCTGTGTAAGCCGGTGGGGGATATCACGGTGGCTGGCCTGGTCCATGACCCAGGGCGGTCAGTAAAAAGGGAAATTTATAGGGGATTTGGAAAGTTCGTGACGCCACCTGTGTAATGCGGCAAAAGGGTGCCGGCGCTGCGGAGCAGTCCTCTGGAGCTGGTGTTACGGCAGCAGGGATAGTGTGGCTCTCCACAGGTAGCGCTAGCTCCAGGACAGTGTAGGGGTAGATGGTGGATGCGGGGGAGAGACGGCAGGATGGTCCCGGAGGAAAGACGGACACTCACACGGGGGTAAGCTTCAGTACCTTTACTGGTGATGATGCAGGCACGGTCTAGGGTACTCCGGACGAAGGGTGCACTTTTGGACTCTCCCAAGTGAGTGGGTATAGGGCCTCCTGATCCGTGGTTTTACTCGTTAAGCTTCTGGCCTGCCTAGAACTAGGCTTAGCTTGGTTACTGTCTCTCTCTCCCTTGCACCTGCTGACCTGGTGGTAGGGCCTCCTCTTGGAGATCACTCTCCCTGGTTGCTGGGGCCTCCGTGACTCCTAGCCCTGGTACTGTAGTCAGTGTTTGGTAAACCTGGGACCTGTAGTCCTCCAGGGGTTCCGGTTGTCCCTACTGGGTGTAAAGGGTCCCTGTAGGCGCGGACCTGGTGTCCGGTATATATCTCTGGGTGAGCCTGGTATGCTCCTCTACCCCCTCACTACTTCTCCCTTCTCCTCTCGCCTTCGGCCATGCTCAGGGCCCTCACTCATGCTGTAGGCCTTGGCTCGCCTAAGCACAGCAGCCAGCGTGCTGCCTCTTTGCTGCTCTCTGAGCGTCAGCACGCTCTCTGCTCAACTCACAGACTAAACTGAGCTGCCTGGCTCCATCCTCCATATATATATCCCTTATTGGCTCCCTCTGCTGGTCTGAGGTGGTAGGGTGGAGGTGTGTGAATGTGTGAGGGCCTCTTGTGGAGAAGTCCATCCATGCACCCTTCTGGGTTCTGTGGCACCAGTGCACAGCAGGGCGCCACATCCCCCCCTAGTAAAGCTCAGTACTCCTGGACTGAAGCATTTTTCTCAAAACAGGTTAAACAATAACATTTCTTCGCTTTATGGGAGGCACTTTTCTAGAACGTTACAGGTAACATTATAAAACAATAATATAAAGTATCTTCAGAGTTTCTCAAATTAGTTCCAGTGGGATCCCAACAGGGTATCCCTCTCACTGGTTAAAGTGCAAAGGTAGCTTGAGGGACCTGTCCGTAAACCCTTCACGTAGGCCCTGGGCGTGGCTGCAGGGCATAGGCGATCCGGGGTCGGACCACGACTTCTGCCACGCCAAACAGGTTTTTGTTCTGAGGTCGCTTAAATGGCACTCCAGGGAGTGCAACTATGTACATGACAGTTTTTGGGCTGCTCACAGTCTTCAGCCACCGAGTCCTTTATATATACCCTTACGGGTAACTAAATGCAATGAAAAGTGTCCGTGTCACATAAATTGTCCATTAGCAAGGCAAAATAAATCAATAAATAAATACATGAAATTATTACAAGAATATACCCTACTGGGTAACTATTTATACTGTCAGTGTTTCTCTATATACTCCCTATACCTGACAGAGGTCTGGCCTTTTGTGCTATGGAATGACCTACGTAGTACTGGGATGCGTGTAGTGTGGATGATTGCGCTATTTTCCGCTCTATCAGCTCTATGTGTTGTCGAACTGCAAGACTGCCTTAACCTCTCTACGGGACTGGCAAGTACACTGGTTACTGGGCCTACTGGCTCTGCTTCTACCGGTGATCCTTCTTCCGGGGATTCTTCCTGAGCAGGCTCTTCTGGGGCACTTACAGGTCTTACTTGCAGTGGAGAGTCTTCTGGCTGTTGGTAGAAGTGTAGCACAGGTATTATTACCGCTCCATCCAGTTGAGGCCAATCTGCCAGGAAATCTCCTAAGACAGTATGGAGTACTTCTTCTTTAGGCTCCTCTGGTATGGTGAGAGGCACTTCCTCCTGGGGTTTCAGCGGACTTGGGCACAACTTCAGATGGTCTCTTGATACCGTTGCAGTCATTCTTCCTCCATCTTTGCTAATCAGACAGGTTTTCCTATTGTCGAATCTGGAATTCAACACAGTGTAAGGTTCCCTTTCCCACTGGTCGTCAAGCTTGTGGCTTCTTCTCTTTCATTTCAGCACAACTTCTCCAGGTGTCAAGGGTTCGGCTGGTGCACTTTTGTTGTACTGTGCTTCCTGCTTATCTCTCACCCTACTTAGACTGTCTTCGACACAGGCCTGTACTCTCTTGTACTGCTCCTGCCGAGTCGCATCCCAGTCTTCAGTGGACATATCTGCTTCTGGCTCTACCACTCCAAGCTCCAGGTCCATGGGCAACTTTCCGGGTCTTGCTCTCATGAGGTACGCTGGAGTACAATTGGTGGAACTCACAGGTATGTGATTGTACAGATCTACCAGGTCAGGTAGTTTGTCCGGCCACTGGTTTCTTTCTTCTAAAGGTAAGGACTTCAACAGGTCGATGACTATGTTATTCATCTTTTCACATAACCCATTGGTTTGGGGGTGGTACGGTGTAGTCCGGATCTTCTTACACCCGTACAGATGGCAAAACTCTTTGAACAGCTCGGCTTCAAAGGCAGGGCCTTCATCCGTCAGCACCTTATCCGAGTATCCATGGGGCCTGCAGAAGTAGGCTTGAAACGTCCTTGACGCAGTTTCTGCCATCAGATCGTTGATGGGGGCTACCACCAGGAACCGGGAGTAGTGATCCACCATGGTCAGGGCATACGAGTAGCCTGACCTGCTGGGTGACAGCTTGACGTGGTCCAGAGCGACAATCTCCAGGGGCTGGGTTGTCTTGATGGACTGCAGGGGTGCCTTCTGGCTGCTGTAGTCTTTTCTTCTGAGGCTACAGGGTCCACAATCCCGGCACCACCTCTCTATGAACTCCGCATTCCAACCCAATAAAACTGATTCTTCAGGAGGGTTTCCAGCTTCTTCCAGCCAAAGTGCCCTGCTTGATCGTGGTAGGCCTCCAATACCATCTGGATGTCTGTCCTAGGCACTACGATCTGCCATACCATCTCACGGGTCCTAGGGTTGACATACCTTCGGCACAGCTTCTCTCTATAGATGAACAGCCGGCTTCTCTCATTCCACAGTTGCTTGGCTTGTGGAGAAGAGTCTTTCTCCAGGGAGTACCTTCCTGGATTATCAGTTCTTTGATACGGCTGACAACCGGGTCGCTGTCCTGGGTCTCCTTTCAACTGTGATGAGGTAACGGGTTTAGTGTCTTACCACGATACCTCCTGGAGGTGCGCTGCTTGTGGACCATCCCATTTCTGTGGAAGGCAGGTAGCTCAATCTCCTCCAGGTCATCCACTTCTTCTTCAGTGTCCGACTGGTGAGGCATTCTGGATAGGGCATTGGCATTGGCGTTCTTGTGGCCTGCCCGGTACTTGATGGTGAACTGATAGTTTGACAGCCGGGCCATCCAACGCTGTTCCATGGCTCCCAACTTGGCTGTCTCTAGATGTGTCAAGGGGTTGTTGTCAGTGTAAGCCATGAACTTACTGGAGGCCAAGTAGTGCTTGAATCATTCAGTGTTGGCCCAGACCAAGGCCAGGAACTCCAACTTGAAGGAGCTATAGTTTTCCGGATTTCTCTCGGTCGGACGAAGCTTCATGCTAGCATAGGCAATCACCTTCTCCTTGCCATACTGCTTCTGACTCAACACAGCTCCTAGTCCCTCGTTTCTGGCATCAGTGTACAGCAGGAAAGGTTGGCTGTAGTCAGGGTAGGCCAGGATTTCTTCGCTGGTCAGGATCTCTTTCATCACTGCAAAGGACTCAGCCTGCTCTTTACCCCACTGGAAGGGGGGGTTCTTGCCTCTGTTGGACTGTCCTACCAGGAGATCTTGCAAAGGCGCTGCAAAGGCTTGGTGTAGTCCTTCACAAATCTCCGGTAATACCCGACCAGTCCCAGGAACTGACGTACCTCCTTGAGATTCTTCGGTTCCGGCCATTTCTGGATGGCAGTGACCTTCTCCGGGTCTGGTGCTACTCCTTCTGGACTGACGATGTGCCCCATGTACTGAACCTTCTGTTTGAGCAATTGGCACTTGGAAGGTTTCAATTTCATCCCATACCGGGACAACGACTCAAATACTTCCGCCAGGTGCTTCAAATGGTCCTCATTCGTCTTGGAGTACACTATCACATCATCCAGGTATAGTAGCACGGTCTCGAAATTACGGTGTCCCAAACAGCACTCCATCAATCTCTGGAACGTTCCAGGGGCGTTGCAGAGTCCGAACGGCATACTGTTGAACTCGCAGAGTCCCATTCCCATCGGGGTAGTGAAGGCCGTTTTCTCCCGGTCCTCTTCAGCAACTGCTACTTGCCAGTACCCAGTAGTGAAGTCAAGGGTAGAGAAGTAATTTGCAGACTTTAGTGCAGCCAGGGATTCCTCTATACGGGGCAAAGGGTATGCATCCTTGTGTGTTATGCGATTTACCTGTCTGTAATCTACACACATCCTCATGCTTCCATCCTTTTTCCTGACCAGGACCAGGGGAGCTGCCCAGGGGCTACAGCTATCTCTTATTACCCCTGCTTTCTTCATGTCATGCAACATTTCCTTCGCTTTCTGATAGTGTGCTGGTGGTATGGGCCTGTAACGTTCTTTGATGGGTGGATGGTCACCTGTGGGTATATGGTGTTGTACCCCTTTAATCCTCCAAAAATCAAGGGGGTGTTTGTTGAATACCTGTTCGTATTCCTGGACCACCCTGTATACACCTTGTTTTTGATGGACATGAGTGGCGTCAGTCCCAACATGGAGCTGTTGGCACCAATCATCCAACTGAGCTTTGGAGTCATTGTCCTCCACTGTATCTGGTGGGGTCAAGGATTCCACTGTGTGTATGGTATCATCATTCACAGTATATAACCTGGCAACAGTGGCGTATCTTGGTAATTTAACTTCATCCTCCCCACAATTTAGGAGACGTACGGGTACCCTCCCATTGCGTACATCAACCACCCCTCTGGCAGTTAAGAGTGTAGGTCTGTGCTCTGAGCTAATGGGCTCCACTACCGCCTGGTAGTTCTGTCCTTTGAGACCTATTGCTGCCCTACACCAAATCAGCATTTCACTCATCGGGGGAATCACAATGGGTATCGGGTCTGTCACCCGTACATTACCAATCTCACCACCTGTTAGCTTTACCCGTTGCTAGTACAGGAGGGCTCGTATCTCTCTCTGGAGCACCTTCCTCTGCCCTGGTTTGGCGGTGTCAGCAATCTGTTGGAGCAAAAGCAACACTTCTCCCAAACAGTTACCGACAATATTTGTACCAAGTATCATATACAAGTCTGTATCACCAGGGTTAGACCCCACTACAATCAGTCCTTGGTCCTTTAGTTCCACTCTCCCCACTTTCACTGTCACGTCCTTAACCCCTACTAGGTTAAGAGGAAGGCCGTTAGAGGCATACACGGAGAGGTTCAGGGCTGGCGGCTGGAGTTCATCTACGGACCAGTACCTTTTCTAGATGACATCAGGTATGATGGTTACCTGAGATCCAGTGTCCATCAGGGCAGGTGTCGCGATGCCATCCAGCACGATGGACAGGAAAGGTCTTCCTTCCATGAACCGATGGTACCAGCCTGATGGGCCTGCTTGATCTACTCCTGGATGTCGGCCCTCGGCCCCAGGGTTTGCTCGTTTAAAGGACAGTTCCGTGCTGTGTGGCCTGCCTTGTGGCAGCGGTAGCAGATGAATTCTCCTGGAGGGTGACGTTGGTCGTTGGTCCTCCCACAGGGTGGCGTTGTCCTTCTGCGGGGTGGCGTTGTCCTCCTTTTTCTCCTCATCCAGGGCTCGTCCTCAGGGCTGTCGGCCAGTAGGATCCCTCCTTCTGGCTCAGGCTCCATCTGTAGCTGCAGGGTGTTCAGGACAGTGGCCAGGGTTTTACTTAACTGGCACACTTCAGAGCTTAGGCTGTCCAGCTCGCTAGGAGGCACTGTTTGCATCTTTGTTTCAGCCATTAATGAAGGATCAGTGGGTGCTGCTGGCACTGGGGTGGCCCCACCCTGGTAACGCTGGATAGCAGTGTCTGTTGTTTTCAGAGGCTGCAGCCCCTTTATAGCCATGTCCTTAAGGGTGTCGAAGGTGGCATCTGGATGATCTAAGGCCCACCACCGTACAGTTCTGCTCTCCTCCTGGGACCTCAATCCCCGGATGAACTGTTCCATCAGCATTTTATTTTCATTTTGTATAATGGCTGGACTAACCTGTTTCAGGGCCCGCAGGGCTTCCTGTATGCGCCTGGCGTAGTCCTGGACACTGTCCTCAGGTTCCTGGACACAGTGGTAGAACCTCATCCGGAGATCCGTCTCAGTGCGATTTTCAAACACAGTTTGCCGTCTCTTAAAGATGTTGGATACTGATTCCTGGTCTGCGGCTGGCCAGGTTTCAACTTCCCGCTCTGCGGCACCAGTCAATTGTCCCAGCATAACAGCAGCTCTCTGCTTACCAGTCATAGAATACATGTCTAGCACACCGCATATTTTTCTCTTGAATCCGGACAGGGTGTCTAGTTTGCCATTATACTGGGGAAGCCATTTCGCTCCAGGGATATACGGCAGGGCCATGGCTATCAACGGAGTCATGACCCCTGCTGGTGGAGCGGCCGCTCCGACCTGTGCAGCGCCGGGCGCAGGTTGGGCATCTGGAGCATTAACCGGTGCTCCGGCGGCTTGCTGGTCGTCGGCCATGGTTGCGCCCCCCTAGTGAACCGAAGCCTACCTTCTTCACCTCTTATCTTGTAGGCAGCAGCTCCGCGGGTGACAGTCTTCTTCCAGGACATTGCGTTGCTCGCGTCTGACGTCAGAGCATCATCTGGGCTCCTTCCAGGACCTGACGCTTCCTGGTTCGACATCAGGGGCGGGGAGTGTCCTCGGCTTCACGCACTTCCAGCGGTTACGCCTCTCCGATTCCCGCGGTTACACCCCTCTTCTTCCCGCGCGGCGACAGGAAGATGGCGGACAATGGCGGGAAATCTCGGGAATGGCGGGAAACCTTCACCACAGTGAGTATTACAGTCTTTTAAAGGCGCACAGTACCCGGTGGCAACGGGCACGGAATCCTGTTTGTGACGCCAAGGCTGACGCGCCCCCTGGGCCATGGGGTACTCGGCAGCCGGGCCTCTGTGTATGCCGGTGGGGGATATCACGGTGGCTGGCCCTGTCCGTGACCCAGGGCGGTCAGTAAAAGGGGTTATTTATAGGGGATTTGGAAAGTTCGTGATGCCACTTGTGGAATGCGGCAAAAGGGTGCCGGCGCTGCGGAGCAGTCCTCTGGAGCTGGTGTTACGGCAGCAGGGATCGTGTGGCTCTCCACAGTTAGAGCTAGCTCCAGGACAGTGTAGGGGTAGATGGTGGATGTGGGGGAGAGACGACAGGACGGTCCCGGAGGAAAGACGGACACTCACACGGGGGTAAGGTTCAGCACCTTTACTGGTGATGATGCAGGCACGGTCCAGGGTACTCCGGACTGAGGGCGCACTTTGGGACTCTCCCAAGTAAGCGGGTATAGGGCCTCCTGATCCGTGGTTTTACTCGTTAAGCTTCTGGCCTGCCTGGAACTAGGCTTAGCTTGGTTACTGTCTCTCTCTCCCTTGAACCTGCTGACCTGGTGGTAGGGCCTCCTCTTGGAGATCACTCTCCCTGGTTGCTGGGGCCTCCGTGACTCCTAGTCCTGGTACTGTAGTCAGCGTTTGGTAAACGTGGGACCTGTAGTCCTCCAGGGGTTCCGGTGGTCCCTACTGGGTGTAAAAGGTCCCTGTAGGCGCGGACCCGGTGTCCGGTATATATCTCTGGGTGAGCCTGGTATGCTCCTCTGCCCCCTCACTACTTCTCCCTTCTCCTCTCTCCTTCGGCCACACTCAGGGCCCTCACTCGTGCTGTAGGCCTTGGCCCGCCTAAGCACAGCAGCCAGCGTGCTGCCTCTTCGCTGCTCTCTGAGCATCAGCACGCTCTCTGCTCAACTCACAGTCTAAACTGAGCTGCCTGGCTCCACCCTCCATATATATATCCCTAACGGGCTCCCTCTGCTGGTCTGAGATGGTAGGGTGGAGGTGTGTGAATGTGTGAGAGCCTCTTGTGGAGAAGTCCATCCATGCATCCTTCTGGGTTCTGTGGCACCAGTGCACAGCAGGGCGCCACACTTTCAGTCAGTTTGCCACTACCACCATCATCCTTCCTCACGGTCCAGTCTCAGTAGCCATAAGTGTGGACCTTATATTCCTCACGTTGATCTTCCTTCCTTCCACCATGCCGAGTGCCTGGAGACAAGCGATCCCACACTTGGACACTCTGAAGAACTGTTCACTTTTCCATTTATAGATTCGGGCCTCTCGCCCAGCCCGCTTCAAGTGGGGCAAAAGGAAATGCCATGTAGCGATGCCCAAATATTTGAGAAGCCATGGACAAATGAAGGCATGGATGATGATGAGACCCAATTGCCAGCAAGTCAGGAGGAGGCCCAGTGTGCGTACGTGGAACACGAGGTGGTGGACGACGAAGTCACTGACCCAACCTGGCAAGGTGACATGATTAGCGAGGACAGCAGCAAAGATGGGGAGTGAGGCATAGCACCACAACAGGCAGAAAGAAGCAGTGGGGTGGTTACAGACACAAGGCAGGTAACTGTTCCACAGAACACCAACAAGAGAGAAGTTAAAAGTTCAACTGTTAAGTCTTCCCGAGTCTGGCTCTTTTTTAAAGACTGTCAAGTTAACCTCTAAAAGATCATTTGCAACATCTGCCATGCCAGCATCAGCAGGAGTAGGAAAACTGAGAGCTTGACCTCCACCAGCATGCCCAGGCACATGACAGCAAAGCACCTGACTAGTAGAGCCGAACACCAGGGCCAGAAACAGCGTCTGCGGGTGACACCACTGCCTGTTCCACTGTTGTGAGTGCAAGTCAATCCCCTGTCCATGGCGCAGGCGAAGATGCCTTCCACCCTGCACCTGTCATTGCACACTTACAACCTCCACCATCAGCAACCATGTCAACTCCCTTGTCCCAGCATAGCGTTCAGTTGTCCCTACCCTAGTCCTTTGGTCGGCGGTCGTGTGACCTGTCACATGACTAAATGATGTCATGGGAGGTCCTTTTACACCACCTCGAGCTGTACAAGAGACCGGACGTACCAGAGAGAAGATCGGGGGCCATCAGAAGGTGAGTATAATGGTTTTTTTTATTTTATTTTTATGCTAAAATCGCTTGGAAAACCGCTTGATAACCCACATACAGAAATGCATGCAAAAATGCTTGACAAACACTTCTACCTGGCAGGAAAACGCATGTAAAATCCGCATGCGTTTTTCCTGCCAGGAAGATGCAGAAAAAATCTGCAGCATTTCTGCGTCGTGGGCACTTAGCCTTAGGCTTGTGGAGATGGAATCTTTCTGCAACATCATGGCGGTGGCCATCCCTCAATACTCAGTCCCCAGCCGCAACTATTTCTCCCGGTGTGTCATCCCCGCCTTACACAAGCACATGTCCCAGAACCTTACCCGTGCCCTCACCAAAGCAGTTACTGGGAAGATCCCCCTAACCACGAACATATGGACAAGTGCTTGTGCCCAGGTACGGTACATCTCAGTGACAGCACACTCGGTTAATATAGTGGAAGCCGGGACCCAGTCGGACCCTGGGACAGAACACGTCTTCCCAGCGTAGAAGATTGCGGGACCTGGGTCAATCAAGGTTGCCCCCACATTCTTCAGCTCCTGCACCTCATCCTCTTCTTCTCCCTCCATACATTTCAGAAATTCACCTCCAGCTACCGCCACCCTCGCCGTGCTTCAGGAAAGTTTGCAGCTTTCAGCTCACTGACTGGTGTGCGATATGACAAAGCATGGGAGCGCAACGTAGCATATTTTGGGAAGGATTTGTGAGCAGCAGAGGACAGTTGTTGAGTACCAGCTTCAACACGCCCGTCAGTATCCAGGTCAGCCTCTGCACATAAGAGCTGATGAGTTGGCATGGATGTCTGACATCTGTGCCAGTCTCCAAAACTTTGAGGACTACACCAAGATGGTGAGCGGCGATGACGTCATAATTAGCGTCACCATCCAGCTTCTCTGTCTACTGAAATGCTCGCTGCTCATACTTAAAGAGGAGGCATTGCCGGCAGAGCAAAGAACTATACAGGGTGCTGCTACACAGCCCAGCCTCATCTCATCTCAAAGCAGATTGGGTGATAATGAGAAGGGGGAGGAGGAACAGGAGCTGTTTTCCTGGGCTACAGCTGGTACTACCCACATAACACTCATACTGTTTGTTCTGTGTGGATGGCCTGAAGAGAGGAAGAATTAGGAGGAGGACCAGGAAGAGGATGAGGATAAGGAGACCATGCAAGATGGTGAGCGGCAATGACGTCATAATTAGCGTCACCATCCAGCTTCTCTGTCTACTGAAATGCTCGCTGCTCATACTTAAAGAGGAGGCATTGCCGGCAGAGCAAAGAACTATACAGGGTGCTGCTACACAGCCCAGCCTCATCTCATCTCAAAGCGGATTGGGTGATAATGAGAAGGGGGAGGAGGAACAGGAGCTGTTTTCCTGGGCTACAGATGGTACTGCCCACATAACACTCATACTGTTTGTTCTGTGTGAATGGCCTGCAGAGAGGGAGAATTAGGAGGAGGAACAGGAAGAGGATGAGGAGAAGGAGACCATGGACAGTCATCCTCTCGGTCAGGACAGGGAAGTCTTGGCTGTTGGAAGTCTGGCACACATGGCTGACTTCATATTCCGCTGTCTTTCCCATGTCCCTCGCGGTTGGCCAACACTAAATACTGGTTGGTCACACCTCTAGGCCTGCGCTACAAGGAGAACTTTCTATCTCTCCTTCCTATGATGGAGAGGTCTAATAAAATGTTGGAGTACCAGAAGGTCCTTGTTGGAGAATTAATAAAAAAATTCCCATCTGAAAATGCTGGTGGCAGAGGTCACAGCTTGTTGGACAACCAAGAAGTACAGGCAAGGGAGACACACATACGATACAGCAGAGGCAGGGGAACACTGTCAAAGGTGTGGGATAGTTTTCTCAGACCCTCCCAGTGACCAGGCCCACATGCGCGGGGTACTCTGACAAGGAGGGAAAGTTTTGGAAGATGCTGAAGGAGTACCTTGCTTACCGTACCAATGTCCTCTGTGATATCTCTGTGCCTTATAACTATTGGGTATCCAAGGTGGACATGTGACATGAACTGTCTCTCTACGCCTTGGTGTTCCTGGCCTGCTCTGCTGCTAGCGTTTTGTCAGATCGGGTTTTTAGTGCCGCCGGGGTTATTATAACTGATAAGCGCATCCGCCTGTCAAATGAAAATGCTGACAGGTTGACTCTTATCAAACTGAACAAGGGCTGGATTGGGCCAGACTTCTCAACACACCCGGATGATAGCAGTGGAACATAAAGTCAAATCCAGTGTCTTTTTTTGGGGAGGGTCTATTCCCATGCACCTCTTCACACAGACATGGATATACGCTTCCTTATTTTTTCTATTTTCTGTTTTCCTCTTCTGTTTTCCACCACCACTTCACCCACATAATTTTTTTAAGGGTGTTTATGATGCCCATAGGAAATATTTTTAGAGGCCTACCTCTAACATTCTGTATGTTATACTGTATGTTCATGTATACCCCCCAGAGGTAAATGTTTTTCAGCCCATGCACTTAGTGCATGGGTATTACCAGTAAAGGAGAGAAACTCCTTAATAATAGTAACAATTTTTTAATGAGGACCTCCTCTACGTCTCTTCAAAGGGGTATTGGAGTGGGTCCTAATTTTTGGCAGCCCTTGTAGTCAATGCATGGGCATTAACACTATAGGAGACCAACTCCTTAATAATGGGAACAAATTTTTTAATGAAGCCCTCCTCTACGTCTCTTCAAAGGGGTACTGGAGTGCATCCAACTTTTTGTCAGCAGTTGCAGCCACTGCATGCGCAATAACAGTATAGGAAACCCACTCCTTAATAATGGGAACATTTTTTTTACTGAGGCCCTCCTCTGTCTCTTCAAAGGGGTATTGTAGTGCGTCCAAATTTTTTGCAGCTCTTGCAGTCACTGCATATGCATAACAGTACAGGAGACACACTCCTTTATAATTGGAACATTTTTTTTTATTGAGGCCCTCCTCTATGTCTCTTCAAAGGGGTATTTGAGTGTGTCCACATTTTTGGCAGCCCTTGAAATCACTGCATATGCAATAACAGTATAGGAGACTCACTCCTTAATAATGGGAACAAAAAAGCATAGCGGCTGATGGCCTTCTAACAATAGTGAGGGATGACTGCTGTCCCTCTAACAATAATAAGGGCTGCCTAATGGCCTTGTAAAAATAGTCTTTGTGACTTTCAGAGTCCCTCCTTCATAAATGAAACAAGATGCGTCTCATCATGTCTCACACACCACATGGCCAGATAAGGTTGTAAAATATTAAAATTACATTTACTGGTGAATGCATTTTTCACTGATGAAAGCAATTCAAAAGTGCAAAAATGCATCTAAAACACTACATGTGAACATAGCCCAAGTTGTGAAGGAGCATTTTTGCTTTTGGTTATTTAATTTGCCTTATATACAAGTCATAACCCTGGAAACAATGTTCCTTAACATTTTTTTCCAGGAAAATCCATTTTGGCCCCATTTTGTATTGTATTTTGTTGTTTTATTGTGAGTCTGTATAAGTGGCCTAATATTCTGACAATATTGTTCATAGCAGTCACCTGGGAGTCAAAGATGCTTCCAGGGGTCTTCTCCATGATGTTCCCATATCATTTGAGCACTGTTTCCATTGATTTAGCCAATTTTTAGACCCCTTCCAGACCTCCGGTGTGGCCGCTGGAAAAATGCTTGAGTTTCCCATTGACTTACATTGGGCTTGTTACGATTTGCTGAACCTGAGCAACGAGCACCCGAGCATTTAGTACTCGCTCATCACTAATCACAGGTAACGCAATGATTGAATGCGATTTGCGCCAGTGACATATATGTAACAGATTGAATATCAATGCCTGTAAGATACTTATACTTTATATGTGACTTGAGGAAGAAAGTAGTATGCTTTTGAATTGTATTTTATTTTTTTAAATACAATAAAACATTTTATATTTATCAATACATCAATCACTTACGAGACGCCCATTCATTCCCCGATGATCATTTTGGAATCTGTCTTCTAAGTCAGATATAGGAGGCAGTCTATGAAGCTCAGTGATTTTCACAATATACTGCAATATTTTGATATTTTAGTGTATAGTGTAAGCGATCTAACAGGTTCAAGTCCATATAGGGGATTAAGAAAATAAGCAAAAGATGAAAAACAGTTTTTAAAAAAGGAAAAATGTTAAAAAATTTGAATAACTGCTCTTTTCCTCAATTAAAAAATAAATAATAATCATGTTTGGTATTAGTGCCTCAGTAAAAGTCCAGTCTAACAAAATATAAAATTAGCTTATTCCATATGCTAAACGTCATTAAGAGAAAACAATAAAATAAATAAAAAAGCTAGAATTGCAGTTTTTCAAAACATTTTCCTAAAAGAAATGCAATAAAATACCATCAAAACATTATATGAATCCCAAATTGGTATAAGTAAAACCATCACCTCACCATCCAAAACACTCACACAGCTCAGTTGACCGAAAAATAAAAACATGAAGGGCCTCAGAAAATAGCAATACAAACCAAAATATAATTTATTTCAACAAACTTCCTTACTTTATTAAAAGAAATTCTACTCAAGTTCTACTCATGTTCAGGGTGGCCTATCACATTCCTTAATCAAAGTCCTTTTATATTTTTATAGCCCATTCATTATTTCTCAAAACATAAGTCTCCACCAAACTCCACTGCACCCAAAAGCACTACAGATACTGACAGGTGATGAGCTCATGCAGCCTTTATCTATCCCTCATCCCCTCAAGATGGCTGGACCATCATTGTAAATAAGCCCCTGTACTTTGTGTCACTCCCACCTCATTGTAGATTGTAAGCTCTTACGAGCAGGGTCGTCATTATTTTTGCTTTAATTATTGTATTATATTTAGCTATGTTACTTTTGACTGTTGTACAGTGCATTGTGAAAGTATTTGGCCCCATTGAACTTTCCTACCTTTTGCCATATTTCTGGCTTCAAACATAAAGATATAAAATTCTAATTTTTGGGGGAAGAATCAACAACAAGTGGGACACAATCGTGAAGTGGAACAAAATTTATTGGATATTTTAAACTTTAAAAAAAAAAAAAAAAACTGAAAAGTGGGGCGTGCAATATTATTCAGCCCCTTTACTTTAAGTGCAGCAAACTCACTCTAGAAGTTCAGTGAGGATCTCTGAATGATCCAATGTTGTCCTAAATGACTGGTAATGATAAATAGAATCCACCTGTGTGTAATCAAGTCTCCGTATAAATGCACCTACTCTGTGATAGTCTTAGGGTTCTGTTTCAAGTGCAAAGAGCATCATGAAGACCAAGGCAAAAAAACAGGCAGGTCCAAGATACTGGTGTGGCGAAGTTTAAAGCCGGGTTTTGGATACAAAAAGATTTCCCAAGTTTTAAACATCTCAAGGAGCACTGTGCAAGCGATCATATTGAAATGGAAGGAGCATCAGACCACTGCAAATCTACCAAGACCCGGCTGTCCCTCTAAACTTTCATCTCGAACAAGGAGAAGACTGATCAGAGATGCAGCCAAAAGGCCCATGATCACTCTGGATGAACTGCAGAGATCTACAGCTGAGGTGGGAGAGTCTGTCCATAGGACAACAATCAGTCGTACACTGCAAAAATCTGGCCTTTATGGAAGAGTGGCCAGAAGAAAGCCATTTCTCAAAGATATCCATAAAAAGTCTTGTTTGAAGTTTGCCATAAGCCACCTGGGAGACACGCCAAACATGTGGAATAAGGTGCTCTGATCAGATGAAGCCAAAATCGAACTTTTTGGCCACAATGCAAAATGATATGTTTGGCATAAAAGCTACACAGCTCATCACTCTCAAAACACCATCCCCATGGTGGGGGCAGCATCATGGTTTGGGCCTGCTTTTCTTCAGCAGGGACAGGGAAGATGGTTAAAATTGATGGGAAGATGGACAGAGCCAAATACTGGACCATTCTGGAAGAAAACCTGTTGGAGTCTGCAAAAGACCTGAGACTGGGACGGAGATTTTTCTTCCAACAAGACAATGATCCCAAACATAAAGTGAAATCTACAATGGAATGGTTCAAAAAAAACCTATCCAGGTGTTAGAATGGCCAAGTCAAAGTCCAGACCTGAATCCAATCGAGAATCTGTGGAAAGTGTTGAAAACTGCTGTTCACAAACGCCCTCCATCCAACCTCAATGAGCTCAAGCTGTTTATCAAGGAAAAATGGCCAAGAATTTCAGCCTCTCGATGTGCAAAACTGATAGAGACATACCCCAAGAGACTTGCAGCTGTAATCGCAGCAAAAGGTGGCGCTACAAAGTATTAACTCAAGGGGGCCGAATAATGTTGCACGCCCCACTTTTCTTTTTCTTTTTTTTTTTTTTAAGTTTAAAATATCCAATGAATTTCATTCCACTTCACGATTGTGTCCCACTTGTTGTTGATTCTTCCCCCCAAAATTAGAATTTTATATCTTTATGTTTGAAGGCTGAAATGTGACAAAAGGTAGAAAAGTTCAAGGGGGCCAAATGCTTTCACAATGCACTCTATGTGAACCTCTGAATTGTAAAGCGCTGCAGAATATGTTGGCGCTATATAAATAAAGATTATTATTATTATTAATTGTACTGACCTGGGAATTCAAACAATCTTGTCATTTTTATCATACAATAAACACCTTAAAAAAACATACCATGGCAGAATTTCATTTTTTTCACCATTTTTTCTCACTTGAATTTTTTTCTCATTTTTCAGTACATTTTATGGTAAAATGGATGGTGTCATTCAAAACGAGCCCACATAAGGCTATGTGAATATAAAAGTAAAAAAGTTATGCATCTTGGTAGAAGGGGAGGAAAAACCGAAAACACAAAAATGAAAAATCTCCTAGTGCATCACAGGTTAAAGGCCAGCATACATGTAGATTGTTTTTATTATTATGATTGTGCTTTAAAATTTTCAGTAAATTTGTTATCTTGCATAATTCAATATATTTTGGTAATTTAAAATCTTAACTTTCTTCACAGCGGTCCAATGTAGGGCCCTACAGAGTCCAGAACATGGTCAAATACATTGTTCTGATACATTCGGAGAGTACAGCTACAAATCCATTTGCAATGTCACTTGTGAAGAAGGATTTGAATTACAAGGAAAATCATCGTTATTGTGCCAGAATACAGGAGAATGGTCTGAATCTACACCCTCTTGCTCTGGTAAATGTCTTGTTATAAAACTGTAAGGCCTCATTCAGACGTCAGTGATGTTTCATGTATTTAAATGTTAAATGTTGAGACTGTCCTCAGTGTTTTTCATACCATTTTCCTCAGTGTCTAGTCAGTGTATCAGTTTTTACCATCAGTGTTTCATCAGTGATTTTCACTTATAGAAAAATAACAAATTACAAAGCTTCCCCTACTCATTGCAATGTGAATCATACAGCACACGGATTTTACACTGATGCCTTCCATGTTCTGGTCGTAATATTTTCCAGACCTATAGACGTGTAAGAGTAAGTTTGATCCATGACTCAGGTCAAAATCGGATATGTCCCCTTACTAATTTTTGCGGACACACGGTCTGCAAAAAATACGGGCATGTGAATAGCACCATAGACTATAATGAATATGTGTTATCTCCATAAAACCCACATATAGAACACATACGTGACTCATGAATCCTGAATGAGGCCTTGCACAGTTTCTTCATGGAACTTCTTTTAAAAAAAAAAAAATCCAAAAACAAAAAGCTTAACTTTCAGCTCTAATATTTAATTTTTACCACAAGGAAAAACCAAGAGTGCATATCCCCACTAAATAAACCCCTCTCCAGCAGGTCAATAAAATGTAACCTTTAATACATTAATTAAAAAGATTCCTACAATTAGGTGAAGGTTAAAATACTTCATATTTGTTATTATTTCATAGTTTATAATGTGCTTAGAAGCAATAGCTTATCTCCTTGAATCTGATTAATGTCCTCATTGCCCAAGCTGAGAGTTTTCGTGGGCGACCCTCGCTTGGCTGGTTTATTGTGGTACCACGTTCTCTCTATTTAATGATAATGGATTTGATAGTGCTTTGGGGGATCATTAGAAATTGTTATATTTTTTTTAAATTCAATCCTGACTTGTCCATGGCTTGTTTAGAAATCTCCTTGGTCTTCATGGTGTTGTTTGGTTAGTGGTGCCTCTAGCTTCATGGTGCTACAGCCTTTGTTGCCTTTCAGAAATGGTGAGTATATACTGACAGACCGTGTGACACTGAGGTTGCACACAGGTGGACTTCCTTTCCCCAAGCATGTGACTTATGAAGGTAACTTCATCGCAAAAGGTGTGAATACATATGCACATGCCAATTTTCAGTTATTTGATCCCATAAATGGACTTTATGCCTATATTTTTCTCACTTCACTTCACCAACTTAGACTATTTAGTGCTGATGCATCACAAATAAATCAAATTACAAAAATATTTAAACACAGGTTATAATGTAACAAAACAGTTAAAAAGCAAAGTGTGGTAAATACATTCGCATGTCACTGTAGGTCATAGAAAGTTGAAGAAAATGATACTTTGATATCTGCCATCTGATGTCTAAATTCAGAGTAATCCACATTTTTCTTAATATGTAAATGCACTGGACATAGATCTCCCTGAAAATCTGCCCTCGGATCTTATTTTAAATAAAAGGGGGCATCACCAATGTGAACCATGAAATGACTGATAGCCTGCACTCTTGATCTACATATCTCACATTTTTAATGCTCCCTTTTATGTAAAATTAGCTCTGGAGGCAGATTCTCAGAGAGATACAGTTATATGAAAAAGTTTGGGCACCCCTATTAATCTTAAGCTTAATGTTTTATAAAAATTGGTGTTTTTGCAACAGCTATTTCAGTTTGATATATGTAACAACTGTTGGACACAGTAATGTTTCTGCCTTGAAATGAGGTTTATTGTACTAACAGAAAATGTGCAATCTGCATTCAAACAAAATTTGACAGGTGCATAAGTATGGGCTCCTCACCAGAAAAGTGACATTAATATTTAGTAGATCCTCCTTTTGCAAAAATAACAGCCTCTAGTCGCTTCCTGTAGCTTTTAATGAGTTCCTGGATCCTGGATGAAGATATTTTTGACCATTCCTCTTTACAAAACAATTCAGGTTCAGTAAAGTTTGATGGTCGCCGAGCATGGACAGCCCTCTTCAAATGATCCCACAGATGTTCAATGATATTCAGGTCTGGTGACTGGGATGGCCATTCCAGAACATTGTAATTGTTCCTCTGCATGAATGCATGAGTAGATTTGGAGCAGTGTTTTGGATCATTGTCTTGCTGAAAGATCCATCTCCTGCGTATATTCAACTTTATCACTGATTCTTGAACATTATTGTCAAGAATCTGCTGATACTGAGTGGAATCCATGCGTCCCTCAACTTTAACAAGATTCCCGGTGCCGGCATTGGCCACACAGCCCCAAAGCATGATGGAACCTCCACCAAATTTTACTGTGGGTAGCAAGTGTTTTTCTTGTAATGCTGTGTTTTTTTGCCGCCATGCATAACGCCTTTTTGTATGACCAAACAACTCAATCTTGGTTTCATCAGTCCACAGGACCTTCTTCCAAAAATAAATTGGCTTCTCCAAATGTGCTTTTGCATACCTCAGCCGACTCTGTTTGTGACGTGCTTGCAGAAACGGCTTCTTTCGCATCACTCTCCCATACAGCTTCTCCTTGTGCAAAGTGCGTTTTATAGTTGACCGATGCACAGTGACACCATCTGCAGCAAGTTGATGCTGCAGCTCTCTGGAGGTGGTCTGAGGATTGTCCTTGACTGATCTCACCATTCTTCTTCTCTGCCTTTCTGATGTTTTTCTTGGCCTGCCACTTCTGGCCTTAACAAGAACTGTCCCTGTGTTCTTCTATTTCCTTACTATGTTCCTCACAGTGGAAACTGACAGGTTAATTCTCTGAGACAGCTTTTTGCATCCTTCCCCTGAACAACTATGTTGAATAATCTTTGTTTTCAGATCATTTGACAGTTGTTTTGAGGAGCCCATGATGCCACTCTTCAGAGGAGATTCAAACAGGAGAACAACTTGCAAGTGGCCACTTTAAGTAGCTTTTCTCATGATTGCATACACCTGGCTATGAAGTTCAAAGCTCAATGAGGTTACAAAACCAAAAAAGTGCTTTAGTAAGTCAGTAAAAAGTAGGTAGGAGTATTTAAAACAAGAAAATGATAAGGGTGCCCATACTTATGCACCTGTCAAATTTCATTTGAATCGAGATTGCACATTTTCTGTTAGTACAATAAACCTCATTTCAAGGCAGAAACATTACTGTGTCCAACAGTTATTACATATATCAAACTGAAATAGCTGTTGCAAAAACACCAATTTTAAGAAAATATTAAGCTTAAGATTAATAGGGGTGCCCAAACTTTTCATATAACTGTATGTCCAGCCTATAGATCTTAACAGCTGATATGCATATTAAGAAAAATGTGTATTTTGCAGGAGTAAGACATCGGATCGCAGATATCAAGGTATCATTTTATACATATTTTTATGACCTATATTTCCATATAGATGGCTTAGGAGGGTTGATCCTACTGACAGACTCCATTTAAGGCCACATTCAGTTTTTGGTCAGTATTTGTAGTTTTTTATCAGTATTTGTAAGCCAAAATCAGAAGTGGAACAATCAGAGGTTCAACAAAAGAGAAAATCAAATGGATTATTTTGATCAGACTATGACAGTCTGTGAAAATCAAACCGCACTCTGATGTAATCCAAGTGCATTCCGATTTTTTCAAGGATCCATTGACTTGCATTGCCGATTTTGATCCAACACTCAGATCAAAATTAGACATGTCTCAGGTTTTTTCCTTCGGACCACTAGATCCGAGGAAAAAGTCGGACATGTGAATTGTCTCATAGACTATGAAAGGTGCGAGTGCTATCCGTGAAAATCACGGATAACACTTGTACGCAAGAAAAGATGTCCGAATGAACAATAATGGAAACATGTGCACCACTTACATATTTTTTAACTCACTCCTGGTTTTAGCTTCCAAATACTGATGTAAAATACTGACCAAATACTGAACGTGTGAACGTGGCCTAAGCGGAATTGATAGTCGATGTCGAGGGATTAAGTGTTCGCTGTTGTCATTGCCTCTCCACATTAAAGTTTGCATCATCGGAATTAGGAATGTATCCTGAAATTTGTGGGCCCTATTGAAAAATATCCAACTGGGCCTTCAACTTTTACAGATCTTTAATTGCATTGGTCTTTTTATATGGGTCAAATTGACCTTTTATGCCCCTATATGCTCCTGTGCCCAGGTGCGACTGCAATCCCTGCACCCAAATATAGTTAAGCCTCTGATCTGAATTGTGTGCTGTCATTTTACTATACAGGGTGGGCTTTATATGGATACACCTAAATTAAATGGGAATGGTTGGTGATATCAACTTCCTGTTTGTGGTACATTAGTATATGGGAGGAGGAAAAATTTCCAGATCTGAAACAACGGATACTGGAAGCCTGTGCTAGCATTTCTTCTGCGGTGTTGCTATCAGTGTGTCAAGAGTGGGAGAAGAGGGTTGCATTGACAATCCAACACAATGGGTTGCACTTTGAACACATTTTATAAATGGTCACAAACTTCTAAAAAACTCATGAAAGAATAAAGTTACGTTAAAACCAAGCACACCATTGTTTTTATTATGAAATTCTCAATAAGTTTGATGTGTCACATGACCCTCTTCCCATTGAAAAAAATAAAGTTGGATCCAAAATGGCCGACTTCAAAATGGCCGCCATGGTCACCACCCATCTGGAAAAATTTTCCCCCTCACATATAGTAGTGTGCCACAAACAGGAAGTTAATATCACCAACCATTCCCATTTAATTCAGGTGTATCCATATAAATGGCCCACCCTGTATATGCTTCAGTGGATCTGAGGTGATCCATGACAGTGTAATCTACAACTCTCTACACTCAAGAACAACAAACAGATAATGTTTTCATGTGCAATACTCAGGAAGTTTTTTTTGCACTATGGCATTGCTTCAATGGTGAAAAATACATTCATCAGTAAATGTAATTTTAACATTTTACTACCTTATCTGGCCATGTGGTGTGTGAGACATGATCAGACACTAGTGATGGGCCAGCACTAAAAGGCTTGCATGCTCTATGCTCGGGTCATGCAAATTGGAATGCTGTGGTGCTCGACCCAAGCAATGAGCCCAATTTAAGTCTATGGGAAACTCGAGCATTTTTCAGGCGGCTTCCCCGGGCGGTCTGCAGAGGCCTAAAAATTGCCCAAATCGATGGGAACAGTGCTCAAATGCCATGGTAACAGCATAGAGAAGACCCCTGGAAGCATTTATGACTCCCAGGTCACTGCTGTGAACAACGTTGTAAGAGGTATTATCCCACTTTTACGGACTCACAATAAAACATACAAAAACGAAACCAAAATGGATTTTCCTGGGAAATATGTTAAGGAACATCCTTTCTAGGGTATTGAATTTTATATAAGTTAAAATAAATAACCAAAACAAAAAATAATCCTCCACACCTTGGGCTATGTTCACACGTAGCGCTTTTGATGCGTTTTTGCACTTTTGCATTGCTTTCAGCCGTGACAAATGCATTCACCGGGAGAAGTCATTTTAACATTTTACAACCTTATCTGGCCATGTGGTGTGTGAGACATGATCAGACACATCCTGTTTCATTTATGAAGGAGGGACTCTGAAAGTCACAAAACCTATTTTTATAGGGCCATCAGGCGGCCTTTACTATTCTTAAAGGGCCAGCTGTCGGTCCTCACTATTGTTAGAGAGCCATCATCCGGCTATGCTTTGTTGTTCCCATTACTACAGAGTGGGTCTCCTATACTGTTATTGCATATGCAGTGAGTGGCAGGGCTGCCCAAAATTTGGATGCACCCCAATACCCCTTTGAAGAGACTTAGAGGAGGGCCTCCTGAAAACAATGTTCTCATTATTAGGAAGTGGGTATCCCATACTGTTTAGCTATGCAGTGAATGCAAGGGCTGCCAAAAATTTGGACCTAATCCTGTGCCCCATGGAAGAGATGTAGAGGAGGGCCTCCTGAAAAAAAATGTTCCCATTATTAGGAAGTGGGTCTACCATTGTGTTTGTCTATGCAGTGAATGCAAGGGTTGACAAAAATGTGGAGGCACTCCAATGCCCCTTGGAAGAGAAATGGAGGTCAGAGGGCCTCCTGAAAACAATGTTCCCATTATTAGGAAGTGGGTCTCCCATTGTGTTTGCCTATACAGTAAATGCAAGGGTTGCCAAAAATTTGGAGGCACTCCAATGCCCCATGGAGGAGATGAAGAGGGCCTCATGAAAAAATGTTCCCATTATTAGGAAGTGGGTCTCCCATAGTGTTGGCCTATGCAGTGAATGCAAGGGCTGAAAAAAAAATTGGGAGGCACTCCAATGCCCCTTGGAAGAAACGTAGAGGGCCTCCTGAAAACAATGTTCCCATTATTAGGAAGTGGGTGTACCATAGTGTTGGCCTATGCAGTGAATGCAAGGGCTGCCAAAAATTGGGAGGCACTCCAATGCAACTTGGAAAAGACGTGGAGGAGGGCCTCAGAAAAAATTGTTCCCATTAGAAAGGAGCGGGTCTCCTGTACTTGTAATGCCCATGCACTAAGTGCATGGGCTGACAAACATTTACCCCTGGGGGGTATACATAAACATGCTGTATAAAAAAAATTTTTACGGGCATCATAAACACCTTTTAAAAAATTATGTGGGTGTTGAAACACAGATCACAGTCACCCTGGTGATAAGGTTGTGGAGGATGAGGATGAGGAGAAGAAGGAGGGCAAGAGCAAATAGCCAAAATCAGGAAGCGTATACCCATGTGTGGGTGTAAAAAGGTGCATGGGGAATACACCTCCCAAAAAAAGACACTGGATTTGAGCTTATGTTACGCTGCTATCATTCGGTGGTGTTGAGAAGTCTGCCCCAATCCAGCCCTTGCTCATTTTTATAAGAGTCAGCCTGTCAGCATTTTCAGTTGACAGGCGGATGAACTTATCAGTTTTAACTCCACCAGCGGCACTAAAAACCCGCTTTGATAAAACGCTAGTGGTAGGGCAGGCCAGGACTTCCAAGGTGTAGAGAGCCAGTTCATTCCACGTGTCCAGCTTGGATACCCAATAATTATAAGGCACAGAGGAATCAAGGAGGACGTTGGTATGGTCAGAAAGTTACTCCCTCAGCATCTTCCCAAACTTTGCAGTCCTTGTGAGAGTACCCCGCACCTCAGGGCCTGTGCGATGGGAGGGGCTGAGAAAATTCTCCCAGAACTTTGACAGTGTTCCCCTGCCTCTGCTGGATTAGAGTTGTGTCTCTCTCGGCTGTACTCCTTGGTTATCCAACGAACTGTGACCTCTGCCGCCAGAATTTTCAGATGGGAATTTTTTTAATACTGTAGTTCGGCAATAAGGGCCTTCTGGTACTGCCCCATTTTTGTAGACCTGTCCGCCTCAGGAATAAGAGATATAAAGTTCTCCTTGTAGCGTGGGTCTAGAAGTGTCACCAACCACTAATGACTGTCACCCAAAATTTTGAGAACACGAGGGTCACGGGAAAAGCAGCGTTACATAAACTCAGCCATGAGTGCCAGACTGCTAACAGGCAAGACTTCCATGTCCTCACCAAGAGGACGACTGACCATGTTCTCCTCCTCCTCCTCTCTCTCCTCAGGCCATCCACGCTGAACAGACGGTATGACAATTCTGCAGGTGGTACCATCTATAGCGCATGAAACTAGCTCCTGTTCTTCCTCCTCTTCCTCATTATCACGCAATCCATGTTGGGATGAGATGGGGCTGGGCGATGTGGAATCACCCTGTATGGTTCCTATCTCCATCTCATCGTGCTCTGCCTGCAATGCATCCTCTTTGATTGTGAGCAGAGAGGGCTTCAGAATACAGAGAAGCGCCGCTAATTATGGCGTCATCGCCGCTCACCATTTTGGAGGATGGTACAGATGTCTGACATCCATGTCAACTCCTGAGATCTCATGTGTGGAGTCTGAACTGAATACCGACGGCCTTGTTGATGCTGATACTCAACAAATGCCCTCTTCTGCTCACAAATCCTTCCAAACATCTGCAGTTTAGATTTCCAACGCGTGGGGACATCACACACCAGTCGGTGAACCGGAAACTGCAAATGCTGCTGAAGCAAGGCAAGAGCGGCGGAAGCTGAAGCTGACTTCCTAAAATGGGCACACTGGCGGCGTACTTTGACAAGCAGATCCGGCAGCTCCGGGTAGGTTTTGAGAAACTGCTGAACCACGAGGTTAAGCACATGGGCAGGCATGGTACATGTGTGAGCTCGCCTCACCTCAGGACCGCCACCAGGTTCCGGCCATTGTCACACATAACCATGCCTGGCTGTAGGTCCAGCGGTGTGAGCCACAGATCTGCCTGCTCTTTCAGAGCTGTCCACAACTCTTCAGCATTGTGCAGTTTGTCACTTAAGCATATTAGCTTCAGCACAGCCTGTTGCCGCTTGTCTGAGGCAGTGCTCCAGTGCTTCCAGCTTGAGACTGATGTGGTCACTTCGGAGATGGAGGCTGAAGAGGATAAGGAGGCTGAGGAGGATGAGGTGAAGGAGCTGTAGACTGTTGGGGCAACCCTGATTGACCCAGGGCCCGGAATCCTCGGCGTCGGGAGGATGTGTTCCGTCCCAAGGTCCGACTGGGTGACGGCTTCCATTATGTTAACCCAGTGTTCCGTCAGCGAGATATACCATCCCTACCCACAAGCACTTGTCCACGTGTCTGTGGTTAGGTGCATTTTCGCTGTAACTGCATTGTTGAGGGCATGGCTAATGTTGTGGGACACGTGCTTGTGTAATGAGGGGACAGTACACCAGGAGAAATAGTGGCAACTGGGGACAAAGTACCGAGGGACAGTCGCCGCCATCAGGTTGCAGAAAGCTTCTGTCCCCATGAGTCTAAATGGCAACATTTCGAGTGCAAGCAATTGCAAAATGTGGGAATTTAGTAGTGTGGCTTGTGGGGTGTTGGCTGCGTATTTGCGCTTATGTTCCAAGGACTGGGGTATGGACAACTGAATGCTGTGCTGGGACAAGCACGTGCTTGCTGATGGTGCTAGTTGAGAGTGTGCAACAACAGGTGCAGGGCAAGAGGCATCTTCACATGCACTATGGACAGGGGATTGTCTTGCACACACAACAGCGGAAGAAGCAGTGGTGTCACCCGCATACACTCTTTCTGGATCCTGGGGTTCGGGATCATGCTGGTGGTGGTCAGACTGGTTGTTTTGCTACTCCTGCTGATGATGGCCTGGCAGGTGTGGAAATGGCCTTTTTGGGGTTATCGCCAGAGTCTTTAAAAAATAACCTGACTCAGGAAGACCTAACAATTGTACTGGCAACTTCCTTCGTGTTGGTGTTATGGGGAACTGTTGCCCGCCTTCTGTCTCCGGCCACCACACTGCTTCTTCCTGCCTGTTGGGGTGCTCTGCCTCCCTTCCCCTGTGTGCTGCAGTCATTGCTCTGCAGGTCCTCCTCACAGGTTGGGTCAGTTACTATATCATCCACCACCTCGTCTTCCACTTCCGTACCCTGGTCCTCTTCTTGACTTTCTGGCAATTTTGTCTCATCATCGTCCACCTCTTGTGACACTTTCCCACCGTCGCTTTTGTATGACCGTAGCTTCTCAAATATTTGGGCATCGCTTATGCAATCTCCTCTTGCCCCCCTTCAAGTGGACCAGGCGAGAGGCCCGAATCTATAAATGGAAAAGTGAACATCTCTTCGGAGTGTCCAAGTGTGGGATCAATTGTCTCTGGGCACTCGGCATGATGGGAGGAAGGAGGATCAGGGTGAGGAATATGCGGTCCAGACTCACGGCTACTGAGATTTCACCGTGTGGAAGACAGGATGGTGGTGTTGGTGGCTAAGTGACTGGAAGCATTATCTTCTATCCAACCAATAAAATGTTCACACTGCTCTTTGTTCAATAGTGGTGTTCTGCGGTCCCCTATGAATTGGGACAGGAACGTCGAGCGAGAAGATGTGAGTGCTTGTTGTGGCACAATTTCAGCTTGCCCACGGCCTCGGCCTCGGCCTCTGCATGCACCATCACCATCACGTCCAGTTCCCTGTCCCTTGCTACGTGACTTGTCCATTTTAAATGGAGGACAATATCTTCCACGCTCACTACAAATGGCTGAATTTGGAGCGAACTTTCAATGTCAATTTCTCTTTGGAGTATGCGGATTTTCCACATAGACTTACATTAGAAGCGGAAAATCTGCAGCAAAAAGCACACATGCGTTTTTAGTGCTTTCCCGAGGCAGAAACACATTACACGTGTAATCCGCACCTAAGTATATCAATAAAGTTTTTTCAAAGAAAAACTAAAAAATGATATTGTTGGCCCCCTTAAAAATAGTTTGGGTGAAATGGTGGATGAGGATGAGGAAAAAGCCAATATGCTAAATGATTTTTTTTCAACCGTATTTACACAAGAAAATCGCATGACAGAAAACATTATTAATGATAACAAAAATTCTCCATAAAATGTCACTTGCTTAACCCAGCAGGAAGTACGGCGGTGTCTAAAAGTCACTAAAGTTGACAAATCCCCAGGCCCGGATGGGATACACCCGCGAGTACTGCAGGAATTAAGTAACGTCATAGATAGACCATTATTTTTAATCTTTAAAGATTCCATAATTACAGGGTCTGTACCACAGGACTGGCATATAGCAAATGTGGTGCCAATATTCAAAAAGGGGACAAAAACTGAACTTGGAAATTATAGGCCAGTAAGCTTAACCTCTACTGTGGGTAAAATCCTGGAGGGTTTCCTAAGAGATACTATACTAGAATATTTGAAGAAGAATAACCTCATGACCCAATATCAGCATGGGTTTACGAGGGACCGTTCCTGTCAAACTAATCTGATCAGTTTTTATGAGGAGGCAAGTTCCGGACTGGACCAAGGAAATGCAGTGGATGTTGTGTATATGGACTTTTCAAAACCTTTTGATACGGTTCCACACAAAAGGTTGATGCATAAAATGAGAACAATGGGGATAGGGGCAAACGAAAAGCTCACTTTTAGTGGCCAGTGTCAGGCAGCTGCTGCAAAGGCAAATAAAATAATGGGATGCATTAAAAGAGGCATAGATGCTCATGAGGAGAACATAATTTTACCTCTATAAAAGTCACTAGTGCAACCACACTTAGAATACTGTGCACAGTTCTAGTCTCCGGTGTATAAGAAAGACATAGCTGAACTAGAGAGGGCGCAGAGAAGAGCGACCAAGGTTATTAGAGGACTGGGGGGTCTGCAATACCAAGACAGGTTATTACACTTAGGGTTATTTACTGTGGAAAAAACGAAGGCTTAGGGGTGATCTTATTACTATGTACAAGTATATGAGGGGACAGTACAAAGACCTGTCTGCTGATCATTTTACTCTGAGGCCAGAGACGGGGACAAGGGGGCATCTTCTACGTCTGGAGGAAAGAAGGTTTAATCATAATCACAGACACGGATTCTTTACTGTAAGAGCAGTGAGACTATGGAACTCTCTGCTGCATGATGTTGTAATGAGTGATTCACTATTAAAATTTAAGAAGGGCATGTGTGGCACCCCTGCGGGTTCTGTCGCCACAGAGGTACTGCATCTCTCCCAGAGGTGTGGTATCTCACTCTCAGGTAAGGATGGAGTACTGCCCGGGACCCTAACACCTGCATCCAACACACCACTCCAGGCCAGCAGGGGGGTGTAAGATGTCTCTGGTTCTGCTGAGCCCCTTCCCTTGGCTGGAGTGGAGGGGAACCAAGTGAGGGGGAACCATGTAGTGGGTGTTGGTGGAGGACGTAGATCAGGGGAGCACTTCAGATACTGTTGTGGTGAAGTTTAAAGCTGGATTTGGATACAAAAAGATTTCCCAAGTTTTAAACATCTCAAGGAGCACTGTGCAAGCAATCATATTGAAATGGAAGGAGTATCAGACCATTGCAAGTCTACCAAGACCCAGCCGTCCCTCTAAACTTTCATCTCGAACAAGGAGAAGACTGATCAGAGATGCAGCCAAAAGGCCAATGATCACTCTGGATGAACTGCAGAGATCTACAACTGAGGTGGGAGAGTCTGTCCATAGGACAACAATCAGTCGTACACTGCACAAATCTGGCCTTTATGGAAGAGTGGCCAGAAGAAAGCCATTTCTCAAAGATATCCATAAAAAATCTTGTTTGAAGTTTGCCATAAGCCACCTGGGAGACACACCAAACATGTGGAATAAGGTGCTCTGATCAGATGAAAGCAAAATCAAACTTTTTGGCCACAATGCAAAACGATATGTTTGGCGTAAAAGCAACACAGTTCATCACTCTCAAAACATCATCCCCACTGTAAAACATGTTGGTGGCAGCATCATGGTTTGGGCCTGCTTTTCTTCAGCAGGGACAGGGAAGATGGTTAAAATTGATGGGAAGATGGACGGAGCCAAATACTGGACCATTCTGGAAGAAAACCTGTTGGAGTCTGCAAAAGACCTGAGACTGGGACGGAGATTTATCTTCCAGCAAGACAATGATCCCACACATAAAGCAAAATCTACAATGGAATAGTTCAAAAATAAATGTATCCAGGTGTTAGAATGGCCAAGTCAAAGTCCAGACCTGAATCCAATCGAGAATCTGTGGAAAGAGTTGAAAACTCCTGTTCACAAACGCCCTCCATCTAACCTCAATGAGCTCAAGCTGTTTTGCAAGGAAGAATGGCCAAGAATTTCAGCCTCTCGATGTGCAAAACTGATAGAGACATACCCCAAGAGACTTGCAGCTGTAATCGCAGCAAAAGGTGGCGCTACAAAGTATTAACTCAAGGGGGCCGAATAATATTGCACTCCCCACTTTTCATTTTTTTTTTTAAAGTTTAAAATAGCCAATGAATTTAATTCAACTTCACGATTGTGTTCCACTTTTGTTGATTCTTCCCCAAAAAATTAGAATTTTATATCTTTATGTTTGAAGGCTGAAATGTGGCAAAAGGTAGAAAAGTTCAAGGGGGCCAAATACTTTCACAATGCACTGTATGTGAACCTCTGAATTGTAAAGCGCTGCAGAATATGTTGGCGCTATATAAATAAAGATTATTATTATTATTAATTGTACTGACCTGGGAATTCAAACAATCTTGTCATTTTTATCATACAATAAACACCTTAAAAAAACATACAATGGCAGAATTTCATTTTTTTCACCATTTTTTCTCACTTGAATTTTTTTTTCTAATATTTCAGTAAATTTTATGGTAAAATGGATGGTGTCATTCAAAATGAGCCCACATAAGACTATATCAATAGAAAAATAAAAAAGTTATGCATCTTGGTAGAAGGGGAGGAAAAACCGAAAACACAAAAATGAAAATATCCTAGTGCATCAGAGGTTAAAGGCCAGCATACATGTAGATTGTTTTTATTATTATGATTGTGCTTTAAAATTTTCAGTAAATTTGTAATCTTGTATAATTCAATATATTTTGGTAATTTAAAATCTTAACTTTCTTCACAGCGGTCCAATGTAGGGCCCTACAGAGTCCAGAACATGGTCAAATACATTGTTCTGATACATTCGGAGAGTACAGCTACAAATCCATTTGCAATGTCACTTGTGAAGAAGGATTTGAATTACAAGGAAAATCATCGTTATTGTGCCAGAATACAGGAGAACGGTCTGAATCTACACCCTCTTGCTCTGGTAAATGTCTTGTTATAAAACTGTAAGGCCTCATTCAGACGTCAGTGATGTTTCATGTATTTAAATGTTAAATGTTGAGACTGTCCTCAGTGTTTTTCATACCATTTTCCTTAGTGTCTAGTCAGTGTATCAGTTTTTACCATCAGAGTTTCATCAGTGATTTTCACTTATAGAAAAATAACAAATTACAAAGCTTCCCCTACTCATTGCAATGTGAATCATACAGCACACGGATTTTACACTGATGCCATCCATGTTCTGGTCGTAATTTTTTCCAGACCTATAGACGTGTAAGAGTAAGTTTGATCCATGACTCAGGTCAAAATCGGATATGTCCCCTTACTAATTTTTGTGGACACACGGTCTGCAAAAAATACGGGCATGTGAATAGCACCATAGACTATAATGAATATGTGTTATCTCCATAAAACCCACATATAGAACACATACGTGACTCATGAATCCTGAATGAGGCCTTGCACAGTTTCTTCATGGAACTTCTTTTAAAAAAAAAAAAATCCAAAAACAAAAAGCTTAACTTTCAGCTCTAATATTTGATTTTTACCACAAGGAAAAACCAAGAGTGCATATCCCCACTAAATAAACCCCTCTCCAGCAGGTCAATAAAATGTAACCTTTAATACATTAATTAAAAAGATTCCTACAATTAGCTGAAGGTTGAAATACTTCATATTTGTTATTATTTCATAGTTTATAATGTGCTTAGAAGCAATAGCTTATCTCCTTGAATCTGATTAATGCCCTCATTGCCCAAGCTGAGAGTTTTCGTGGGCGACCCTCGCTTGGCTGGTTTTTTGTGGTACCACGTTCTCTCTATTTAATGATAATGGATTTGATAGTGCTTTGGGGGATCATTAGAAATTGTTATATTTTTTTTAAATTCAATCCTGACTTGTCCATGGCTTGTTTAGAAATCTCCTCGGTCTTCATGGTGTTGTTTGGTTAGTGGTGCCTCTAGCTTCATGGTGCTACAGCCTTTGTTGCCTTTCAGAAATGGTGAGTATATACTGACAGACCGTGTGACACTGAGGTTGCACACAGGTGGACTTCCTTTCACCAAGCATGTGACTTATGAAGGTAACTTCATCGCAAAAGGTGTGAATACATATGCACATGCCAATTTTCAGTTATTTGATCCCATAAATGTACTTTATGCCTATATTTTTCTAACTTCACTTCACCAACTTAGACTATTTAGTGCTGATGCATCACAAATAAATCAAATTACAAAAATATTTAAACACAGGTTATAATGTAACAAAACAGTTAAAAAGCAAAGTGTGGTAAATACATTCGCATGTCATTGTAGGTCATAGAAAGTTGAAGAAAATGATACTTTGATATCTGCCATCTGATGTCTAAATTCAGAGTAATCCACATTTTTCTTAATATGTAAATGCACTGGACATAGATCTCCCTGAAAATCTGCCCTCGGATCTTATTTTAAATAAAAGGGGGCATCACCAATGTGAACCATGAAATGACTGATAGCCTGCACTCTTGATCTACATATCTCACATTTTTAATGCTCCCTTTCATGTAAAATTAGCGCTGGAGGCAGATTCTCAGGGAGATATGTCCAGCCTATAGATCTTAACAGCTGATATGCATATTAAGAAAAATGTGGATTTTGCAGGAGTAAGACATCGGATCGCAGATATCAAGGTATCATTTTATAGATATTTTTATGACCTATATTTCCATATAGATGGCTTAGGAGGGTTGATCCTACTGACAGACTCCATTTAAGGCCACATTCACACATTCAGTTTTTGGTCAGTATTTGTAGTTTTTTATCAGTATTTGTAAGCCAAAATCAGAAGTGGAACAATCAGAGGTTCAACAAAAGAGAAAATCAAATGGATTATTTTGATCAGACTATGACAGTCTGTGAAAATCAAACCGCACTCTGATGTAATCCAAGTGCATTCCGATTTTTTCAAGGACCCATTGACTTGCATTGCCGATTTTGATCCAACACTCAGATCAAAATTAGACATGTCTCAGGTGTTTTCCTTCGGACCACTAGATCCGAGGAAAAAGTCGGACATGTGAATTGTCTCATAGACTATGAAAGGTGTGAGTGCTATCCGTGAAAATCACGGATAACACTTGTACGCAAGAAAAGATGTCCGAATGAACAATAATGGAAACATGTGCACCACTTACATATTTTTTAACTCACTCCTGGTTTTAGCTTCCAAATACTGATGTAAAATACTGACCAAATACTGAACGTGTGAACGTGGCCTAAGCAGGATTGATAGTCGATGTCGAGGGATTAAGTGTTCACTGTTGTCATTGCCTCTCCACATTAAAGTTTGCATCATCGGAATTAGTAACGTATCCTGAAATTTGTGGGCCCTATTGAAAAATATCCAACTTGGCCTTCAACTTTTACAGATCTTTAATTGCATTGGTCTTTTTATATGGGTCAAAGTGACCTTTTATGCCCCTATATGCTCCTGTGCCCAGGTGCGACTGCAATCCCTGCACCCAAATATAGTTAAGCCTCTGATCTGAATTGTGTGCTGTCATTTTACTATACAGGGTGGGCTTTATATGGATACACCTAAATTAAATGGGAATGGTTGGTGATATCAACTTCCTGTTTGTGGCACATTAGTATATGGGAGGAGGAAAAATTTCCAGATCTGAAACAACGGATACTGGAAGCCTGTGCTAGCATTTCTTCTGCGGTGTTCTATCAGTGTGTCAAGAGTGGGAGAAGAGGGTTGCATTGACAATCCAACACAATGGGTTGCACTTTGAACACATTTTATAAATGGTCACAAACTTGTAAAAAACTCATGAAAGAATAAAGTTACGTTAAAACCAAGCACACCATTGTTTTTATTATGAAATTCTCAATAAGTTTGATGTGTCACATGACCCTCTTCCCATTGAAAAAAATAAAGTTGGATCCAAAATGGCCGACTTCAAAATGGCCGCCATGGTCACCACCCATCTGGAAAAGTTTTCACCCTCACATATAGTAGTGTGCCACAAACAGGAAGTTAATATCACCAACCATTCCCATTTAATTCAGGTGTATCCATATAAATGGCCCACCCTGTATATGCTTTTGCATTGCTTTTGCACTTTTGCATTGCTTTCAACCGTGACAAATGCATTCACCGGGAGAAGTCATTTTAACATTTTACAACCTTATCTGGCCATGTGGTGTGTGAGACATGATCAGACACATCCTGTTTCATTTATGAAGGAGGGACTCTGAATGTCACAAAACCTATTTTTATAGGGCCATCAGGCGGCTTTTACTATTCTTAAAGGGCCAGCTGTCGGTCCTCACTATTGTTAGAGAGCCATCATCCGGCTATGCTTTGTTGTTCCCATTACTACAGAGTGGGTCTCCTATACTGTTATTGCATATGCAGTGAGTGGCAGGGCTGCCCAAAATTTGGATGCACCCCAATACCCCTTTGAAGAGACTTAGAGGAGGTCCTCCTGAAAACAATGTTCTCATTATTAGGAAGTGGGTCTCCCATACTGTTTAGCTATGCAGTGAATGCAAGGGCTGCCAAAAATTTGGACCTAATCCTGTGCCCCATGGAAGAGATGTAGAGGAGGGCCTCCTGAAAAAAAATGTTCCCATTATTAGGAAGTGGGTCTACCATTGTGTTTGTCTATGCAGTGAATGCAAGGGTTGACAAAAATGTGGAGGCACTCCAATGCCCCTTGGAAGAGAAATGGAGGTTAGAGGGCCTCCTGAAAACAATGTTCCCATTATTAGGAAGTGGGTCTCCCATTGTGTTTGCCTATACAGTAAATGCAAGGGTTGCCAAAAATTTGGAGGCACTCCAATGCCCCATGGAGGAGATGAAGAGGGCCTCATGAAAAAATGTTCCCATAATTAGGAAGTGGGTCTCCCATAGTGTTGGCCTATGCAGTGAATGCAAGGGCTGAAAAAAAAATTGGGAGGCACTCCAATGCCCCTTGGAAGAAACGTAGAGGGCCTCCTGAAAACAATGTTCCCATTATTAGGAAGTGGGTCTACCATAGTGTTGGCCTATGCAGTGAATGCAAGGGCTGCCAAAAATTGGGAGGCACTCCAATGCAACTTGGAAAAGACGTGGAGGAGGGCCTCAGAAAAAATTGTTCCCATTAGAAAGGAGCGGGTCTCCTGTACTTGTAATGCCCATGCACTAAGTGCATGGGCTGACAAACATTTACCCCTGGGGGGTATACATAAACATGCTGTATAAAAAATTTTTTTACGGGCATCATAAACACCTTTTAAAAAATTATGTGGGTGTTGAACCACGGACCACAGTCACCCTGGTGATAAGGTGGTGGAGGATGAGGATGAGGAGAAGAAGGAGGGCAAGAGCAAATAGCCAAAATCAGGAAGCGTATACCCATGTGTGGGTGTAAAAAGGTGCATGGGGAATACACCTCCCCAAAAAAGACACTGGATTTGAGCTTATGTTACGCTGCTATCATTTGGTGGTGTTGAGAAGTCTGCCCCAATCCAGCTCTTGCTCATTTTTATAAGAGTCAGCCTGTCAGCATTTTCAGTTGACAGGCGGATGCACTTATCAGTTTTAACTCCACCAGCAGCACTAAAAACCCGCTTTGATAAAACGCTAGTGGTAGGGCAGGCCAGGACTTCCAAGGTGTAGAGAGCCAGTTCATTCCACGTGTCCAGCTTGGATACCCAATAATTATAAGGCACAGAGGAATCAAGGAGGACGTTGGCACGGTCAGAAAGTTACTCCCTCAGCATCTTCCCAAACTTTGCAGTCCTTGTGAGAGTACCCCGCACCTCAGGGCCTGTGCGATGGGAGGGGCTGAGAAAACTCTCCCAGAACTTTGACAGTTTTCCCCTGCCTCTGCTGGATTAGAGTTGTGTCTCTCTCGGCTGTACTCCTTGGTTATCCAACGAACTGTGACCTCTGCCGCCAGAATTTTCAGATGGGAATTTTTTTAATACTGTAGTTCGGCAATAAGGGCCTTCTGGCACTGCCCCATTTTTGTAGACCTGTCCGCCTCAGGAATAAGAGATATAAAGTTCTCCTTGTAGCGTGGGTCTAGAAGTGTCACCAACCACTAATGACTGTCACCCAAAATTTTGAGAACATGAGGGTCACGGGAAAAGCAGCGTTACATAAACTCATCCATGCGTGCCAGACTGCTAACAGGCAAGACTTCCATGTCCTCACCAAGAGGACGACTGACCATGTTCTACTCCTCCTCCTCTCTCTCCTCAGGCCATCCACGCTGAACAGACGGTATGACAATTGTGCAGGTGGTACCATCTATAGCGCATGAAACTAGCTCCTGTTCTTCCTCCTCCTCCTCTTCCTCATTATCACGCAATCCATGTTGGGATGAGATGGGGCTGGGCGATGTGGAATCACCCTGTATGGTTCCTATCTCCATCTCATCGTGCTCTGCCTGCAATGCATCCTCTTTGATTGTGAGCAGAGAGGGTTTCAGAATACAGAGAAGCGCCGCTAATTATGGCGTCATCGCCGCTCACCATTTTGGAGGATGGTGCAGATGTCTGACATCCATGTCAACTCCTGAGATCTCATGTGTGGAGTCTGAACTGAATACCGACGGCCTTGTTGATGCTGGTACTCAACAAATGCCCTCTTCTGCTCACAAATCCTTCCAAACATCTGCATTTTAGATTTCCAATGCGCGGGGACATCACACACCAGTCGGTGAACCGGAAGCTGCAAATGCTGCTGAAGCAAGGCAAGAGCGGCGGAAGCTGAAGCTGACTTCCTAAAATGGGCACACTGGCGGCGTATTTTGACAAGCAGATCCGGCAGCTCCGGGTAGGTTTTGAGAAACTGCTGATCCACGAGGTTAAGCACATGGGCAGGCATGGTACATGTGTGAGCTCGCCTCACCTCAGGACCGCCACCAGGTTCCGGCCATTGTCACACATAACCATGCCTGGCTGTAGGTCCAGCGGTGTGAGCCACAGATCTGCCTGCTCTTTCAGAGCTGTCCACAACTCTTCAGCATTGTGCAGTTTGTCACTTAAGCATATTAGCTTCAGCACAGCCTGTTGCCGCTTGTCTGAGGTAGTGCTCCAGTGCTTCCAGCTTGAGACTGATGTGGTCACTTCGGAGATGGAGGCTGAAGAGGATAAGGAGGCTGAGGAGGATGAGGTGAAGGAGCTGTAGACTGTGGGGGCAACCCTGATTGACCCAGGGCCCGCAATCCTCGGCGTCGGGAGGATGTGTTCCGTCCCAAGGTCCGACTGGGTGACAGCTTCCATTATGTTAACCCAGTGTTCCGTCAGCGAGATATACCATCCCTACCCACAAGCACTTGTCCACGTGTCTGTGGTTAGGTACATTTTCGCTGTAACTGCATTGTTGAGGGCATGGCTAATGTTGTGGGACACGTGCTTGTGTAATGAGGGAACGGTACACCAGGAGAAATAGTGGCAACTGGGGACAAAGTACCGAGGGACGGTCGCCGCCATCAGGTTGCAGAAAGCTTCTGTCACCATGAGCCTAAATGGCAACATTTTGAGTGCAAGCAATTGCAAAATGTGGGAATTTAGTAGTGTGGCTTGTGGGGTGTTGGCTGCGTATTTGCGCTTGTGTTCCAAGGACTGGGGTATGGACAACTGAATGCTGTGCTGGGACAAGCACGTGCTTGCTGATGGTGCTAGTTGAGAGTGTGCAACAACAGGTGCAGGGCAAGAGGCATCTTCACATGCACTATGGACAGGGGATTGTCTTGCACACACAACAGCGGAAGAAGCAGTGGTGTCACCCGCATACACTGTTTCTGGATCCTGGGGTTCGGGATCATGCTGGTGGTGGTCAGACTGGTCGTTTTGCTACTCCTGCTGATGCTGGCCTGGCAGGTGTGGAAATGGCCTTTTTGGGGTTATCGCCAGAGTCTTTAAAAAACAACCTGACTCAGGAAGACCTAACAATTGCACTGGCAACTTCCTTCGTGTTGGTGTTATGGCGAACTGTTGCCCGCCTTCTGTCTCCGGCAACCACACTGCTTCTTCCTGCCTGTTGGGGTGCTCTGCCTCCCTTCCCCTGTGTGCTGCAGTCATTGCTCTGCAGGTCCTCATCACAGGTTGGGTCAGTTACTATATCATCCACCACCTCGTCTTCCACTTCCGTACCCTGGTCCTCCTCCTGACTTTCTGGCAATTTTGTCTCATCATCGTCCACCTCTTGTGACACTTTCCCACCGTCGCTTTTGTATGACCGTAGCTGCTCAAATATTTGGGCATCGCTTATGCAATCTCCTCTTGCCCCCCTTCAAGTGGACCAGGCGAGAGGCCCGAATCTATAAATGGAAAAGTGAACATCTCTTCGGAGTGTCCAAGTGTGGGATCAATTGTCTCTGGGCACTCGGCATGATGGGAGGAAGGAGTATCAGGGTGAGGAATATGCGGTCCAGACTCACGGCTACTGAGATTTGACCGTGTGGAAGACAGGATGGTGGTGTTGGTGGCTAAGTGACTGGAAGCATTATCTTCTATCCAACCAATAAAATTTTCACACTGCTCTTTGTTCAATAGTGGTGTTCTGCGGTCCCCTATAAATTGGGACAGGAACGTCGAGCGAGAAGATGTGAGTGCTTGTTGTGGCACAATTTCAGCTTGCCCACAGCCTCGGCCTCGGCCTCTGCATGCACCATCACCATCACATCCAGTTCCCTGTCCCTTGCTACGTGACTTGTCCATTTTAAATGGAGGACAATATCTTCCACGCTCACTACAAATGGCTGAATTTGGAGCGAACTTTCAATGTCAATTTCTCTTTGGAGTATGCGGATTTTCCACATAGACTCACATTAGAAGCGGAAAATCTGCAGCAAAAAGCACACATGAGTTTTTAGTGCTTTTCCGAGGCAGAAACACATTACACGTGTAATCCGCACCTAAGTATATCAATAAAGTTTTTTCAAAGAAAAACTAAAAAATGATATTGTTGGCCCCCTTAAAAATAGTCTGGGTGAAATGGTGGATGAGGATGAGGAAAAAGCCAATATGCTAAATGATTTTTTTTCAACCGTATTTACACAAGAAAATCGCATGACAGAAAACATTATTAATGATAACAAAAATTCTCCATAAAATGTCACTTGCTTAACCCAGCAGGAAGTACGGCGGTGTCTAAAAGTCACTAAAGTTGACAAATCCCCAGGCCCGGATGGGATACACCCGCGAGTACTGCAGGAATTAAGTAACGTCATAGATAGACCATTATTTTTAATCTTTAAAGATTCCATAATTACAGGGTCTGTACCACAGGACTGGCATATAGCAAATGTGGTGTCAATATTCAAAAAGGGGACAAAAACTGAACTTGGAAATTATAGGCCAGTAAGCTTAACCTCTACTGTGGGTAAAATCCTGGAGGGTTTCCTAAGAGATACTATACTAGAATATTTGAAGAAGAATAACCTCATGACCCAATATCAGCATGGGTTTACGAGGGACCGTTCCTGTCAAACTAATCTGATCAGTTTTTATGAGGAGGCAAGTTCCGGACTGGACCAAGGAAATGCAGTGGATGTTGTGTATATGGACTTTTCAAAACCTTTTGATACGGTTCCACACAAAAGGTTGATGCATAAAATGAGAACAATGGGGATAAGGGCAAACGAAAAGCTCACTTTTAGTGGCCAGTGTCAGGCAGCTGCTGCAAAGGCAAATAAAATAATGGGATGCATTAAAAGAGGCATAGATGCTCATGAGGAGAACATAATTTTACCTCTATAAAAGTCACTAGTGCAACCACACTTAGAATACTGTGCACAGTTCTGGTCTCCGGTGTAAAAGAAAGACATAGCTGAACTAGAGAGGGTGCAGAGAAGAGCGACCAAGGTTATTAGAGGACTGGGGGGTCTGCAATACCAAGACAGGTTATTACACTTAGGGTTATTTACTGTGGAAAAACGAAGGCTTAGGGGTGATCTTATTACTATGTACAAGTATATGAGGGGACAGTACAAAGACCTGTCTACTGATCATTTTACTCTGAGACCAGAGACGGGGACAAGGGGGCATCTTCTACGTCTGGAGGAAAGAAGGTTTAATCATAATCACAGACACGGATTCTTTACTGTAAGAGCAGTGAGACTATGGAACTCTCTGCTGCATGATGTTGTAATGAGTGATTCACTATTAAAATTTAAGAAGGGCATGTGTGGCGCCCCTGCGGGTTCTGTCGCCACAGAGGTACTGCATCTCTCCCAGAGGTGTGGTATCTCACTCTCAGGTAAGGATGGAGTACTGCCCGGGATCCTAACACCTGCATCCAACACACCACTCCAGGCCAGCAGGGGGGTGTAAGATGTCTCTGGTTCTGCTGAGCCCCTTCCCTTGGCTGGAGTGGAGGGGAACCAAGTGAGGGGGAACCATGTAGTGGGTGTTGGTGGAGGACGTAGATCAGGGGAGCACTTCAGATACTGTTGTGGTGAAGTTTAAAGCTGGATTTGGATACAAAAAGATTTCCCAAGTTTTAAACATCTCAAGGAGCACTGTGCAAGCAATCATATTGAAATGGAAGGAGTATCAGACCATTGCAAATCTACCAAGACCCAGCCGTCCCTCTAAACTTTCATCTCGAACAAGGAGAAGACTGATCAGAGATGCAGCCAAAAGGCCCATGATCACTCTGGATGAACTGCAGAGATCTACAACTGAGGTGGGAGAGTCTGTCCATAGGACAACAATCAGTCGTACACTGCACAAATCTGGCCTTTATGGAAGAGTGGCCAGAAGAAAGCCATTTCTCAAAGATATCCATAAAAAATCTCGTTTGAAGTTTGCCATAAGCCACCTGGGAGACACACCAAACATGTGGAATAAGGTGCTCTGATCAGATGAAAGCAAAATCGAACTTTTTGGCCACAATGCAAAACGATATGTTTGGCGTAAAAGCAACACAGCTCATCACTCTCAAAACACCATCCCCACTGTAAAACATGTTGGTGGCAGAATCATGGTTTGGGCCTGCTTTTCTTCAGCAGGGACAGGGAAGATGGTTAAAATTGATGGGAAGATGGACGGAGCCAAATACTGGACCATTCTGGAAGAAAACCTTTTGGAGTCTGCAAAAGACCTGAGACTGGGACAGTGATTTATCTTCCAACAAGACAATGATCCCACACATAAAGCAAAATCTACAATGGAATGGTTAAAAAATAAATGTATCCAGGTGTTAGAATGGCCAAGTCAAAGTCCAGACCTGAATCCAATCGAGAATCTGTGGAAAGAGTTGAAAACTCCTGTTCACAAATGCCCTCCATCCAACCTCAATGAGCTCAAGCTGTTTTGCAAGGAAGAATGGCCAAGAATTTCAGCCTCTCGATGTGCAAAACTGATAGAGACATACCCCAAGAGACTTGCAGCTGTAATCACAGCAAAAGGTGGCGCTAAAAAGTATTAACTCAAGGGGGCCGAATAATATTGCACTCCCCACTTTTCATTTTTTTTTTTTAAAGTTTAAAATATCCAATGAATTAAATTCAACTTCACGATTGTGTCCCACTTTTTGTTGATTCTTCCCCAAAAAATTAGAATTTTATATCTTTATGTTTGAAGGCTGAAATGTGGCAAAAGGTAGAAAAGTTCAAGGGGGCCAAATACTTTCACAATGCACTGTATGTGAACCTCTGAATTGTAAAGCGCTGCAGAATATGTTGGCGCTATATAAATAAAGATTATTATTATTAATAATTGTACTGACCTGGGAATTCAAACAATCTTGTCATTTTTATCATACAATAAACACCTTAAAAAAACATACAATGGCAGAATTTAATTTTTTTCACCATTTTTTCTCACTTGAATTTTTTTTTCTAATTTTCAGTAAATTTTATGGTAAAATGGATGGTGTCATTCAAAACGAGCGCACATAAGGCTATGTCAATAGAAAAATAAAAAAGTTATGCATCTTGGTAGAAGGGGAGGAAAAACCGAAAACACAAAAATGAAAAATCTCCTAGTGCATCAGAGGTTAAAGGCCAGCATACATGTAGATTGTTTTTATTATTATGATTGTGCTTTAAAATTTTCAGTAAATTTGTAATCTTGTATAATTCAATATATTTTGGTAATTTAAAATCTTAACTTTCTTCACAGCGGTCCAATGTAGGGCCCTACAGAGTCCAGAACATGGTCAAATACATTGTTCTGATACATTCGGAGAGTACAGCTACAAATCCATTTGCAATGTCACTTGTGAAGAAGGATTTGAATTACAAGGAAAATCATCGTTATTGTGCCAGAATACAGGAGAATGGTCTGAATCTACACCCTCTTGCTCTGGTAAATGTCTTGTTATAAAACTGTAAGGCCTCATTCAGACGTCAGTGATGTTTCATGTATTTAAATGTTAAATGTTGAGACTGTCCTCAGTGTTTTTCATACCATTTTCCTCAGTGTCTAGTCAGTGTATCAGTTTTTACCATCAGTGTTTCATCAGTGATTTTCACTTATAGAAAAATAACAAATTACAAAGCTTCCCCTACTCATTGCAATGTGAATCATACAGCACACGGATTTTACACTGATGCCTTCCATGTTCTGGTCGTAATATTTTCCAGACCTATAGACGTGTAAGAGTAAGTTTGATCCATGACTCAGGTCAAAATCGGATATGTCCCCTTACTAATTTTTGTGGACACACGGTCTGCAAAAAATACGGGCATGTGAATAGCACCATAGACTATAATGAATATGTGTTATCTCCATAAAACCCACATATAGAACACATACGTGACTCATGAATCCTGAATGAGGCCTTGCACAGTTTCTTCATGGAACTTCTTTTAAAAAAAAAAAAAATCCAAAAACAAAAAGCTTAACTTTCAGCTCTAATATTTAATTTTTACCACAAGGAAAAACCAAGAGTGCATATCCCCACTAAATAAACCCCTCTCCAGCAGGTCAATAAAATGTAACCTTTAATACATTAATTAAAAAGATTCCTACAATTAGCTGAAGGTTAAAATACTTCATATTTGTTATTATTTCATAGTTTATAATGTGCTTAGAAGCAATAGCTTATCTCCTTGAATCTGATTAATGCCCTCATTGCCCAAGCTGAGAGTTTTCGTGGGCGACCCTCGCTTGGCTGGTTTTTTGTGGTACCACGTTCTCTCTATTTAATGATAATGGATTTGATAGTGCTTTGGGGGATCATTAGAAATTGTTATATTTTTTTTAAATTCAATCCTGACTTGTCCATGGCTTGTTTAGAAATCTCCTCGGTCTTCATGGTGTTGTTTGGTTAGTGGTGCCTCTAGCTTCATGGTGCTACAGCCTTTGTTGCCTTTCAGAAATGGTGAGTATATACTGACAGACCGTGTGACACTGAGGTTGCACACAGGTGGACTTCCTTTCCCCAAGCATGTGACTTATGAAGGTAACTTCATCGCAAAAGGTGTGAATACATATGCACATGCCAATTTTCAGTTATTTGATCCCATAAATGTACTTTATGCCTATATTTTTCTAACTTCACTTCACCAACTTAGACTATTTAGTGCTGATGCATCACAAATAAATCAAATTACAAACATATTTAAACACAGGTTATAATGTAACAAAACAGTTAAAAAGCAAAGTGTGGTAAATACATTCGCATGTCATTGTAGGTCATAGAAAGTTGAAGAAAATGATACTTTGATATCTGCCATCTGATGTCTAAATTCAGAGTAATCCACATTTTTCTTAATATGTAGATGCACTGGACATAGATCTCCCTGAAAATCTGCCCTCGGATCTTATTTTAAATAAAAGGGGGCATCACCAATGTGAACCATGAAATGACTGATAGCCTGCACTCTTGATCTACATATCTCACATTTTTAATGCTCCCTTTCATGTAAAATTAGCTCTGGAGGCAGATTCTCAGGGAGATATGTCCAGCCTATAGATCTTAACAGCTGATATGCATATTAAGAAAAATGTGGATTTTGCAGGAGTAAGACATCGGATCGCAGATATCAAGGTATCATTTTATACATATTTTTATGACCTATATTTCCATATAGATGGCTTAGGAGGGTTGATCCTACTGACAGACTCCATTTAAGGCCACATTCACACATTCAGTTTTTGGTCAGTATTTTTAGTTTTTTATCAGTATTTGTAAGCCAAAATCAGAAGTGGAACAATCAGAGGTCAAGTATAAGGGCTCATTTAGACGTCCAATTTTTTCACAAACGAGAAAATCAAATGGATTATTTTGATCAGACTATGACAGTCTGTGAAAGTCAAACCGCACTCTGATGTAATCCAAGTGCATTCCGATTTTTTCAAGGACCCATTGACTTGCATTTTGATCCAACACTCAGATCAAAATCAGACATGTCTCAGGTTTTTTTCTTCGGACTAGAGATGAGCGGTGTTCAACTCGAACTGTTCGCCAATCTCAAATTCGAGCTGTTTTGGGCGGTGTTCGAGTCATTCGACGAACTCGAACGATTTGCAAAAAATTCGGCTGTTCGAGGTTATGTTCGATAACTGTTCGTGCGCCAAAAGCGTAACTGGATTTTTTCACTGTAATACTGTTAATCAATGTTAATAGACAGTTTCAGTGTAGAGTGGGCGGGGGGAGGGGCAGGGGATGGATCTCTGCAGAAATAATGCCGATCTCCAATTTTTATTTCTTTCCCACATTTACAGTGGGGCGGTGCAGTCTGTCGGCCTATCAGCAGCGCACACACGCAGCGAAGTGCTTTTTTTTCACATAAGCAAGGGCTTGTGTCATTGGCTGTCTATGTCACATGTCCCTGCCCTATAAGACCCAGCCATTTTCCCTGTCGCCACCATTTTCTCACTGCTGCAGCTGAGTGTTAGACGGCACCGTTGCTGCTGTGGGCGCTATACAGCATAACTATGTGAATTGCGAGCGAATTTCCAGTTACATAGAGAGATAGGTTTAGGGAGTAGGGACTAGTTCTAATTGCAACCCTTTTGAGGGCTACGTTACAGCAGTTCCTAGCACTTTTTGCCAGGCAGCTCTGTGCCAGTGCTGTGCAAGTGTTTTTCACAGCATTTGGCGAAATGTAGCTCAGCCAATCCTTTTGGGCCTGTAGCAGTGTCTGTTAGTCATTGGAGTAGCCTATCTGTGTTGCAAGCTATACCACCTGTGTATCTAATACCAATTTTTTACTGCATCTAAGCCAGCCAATCCTTTTGGGCCTGTAGCAGTGTCTGGTAGTCAGTGGAGTAGCCCATCTGAAGCAAGCTACACCACCTGTGTATCTTATAACAATTTTTTACTGCATCTAACCCAGTAAATCCTTTTGGTAATAGTAGCAGTGTCTCGTAGTCAGCGGAGTAGCCCACCTGTTAAGGAAGCTACAACGCCTGTGTATCTAATTCTAATTTTTTACTGCATCTAACCCAGGAAATCTTTTTGGGCCTAGTAGCAGTGTATGGTAGTCAGCGGCATAGCCCACCTGTGAAGGAAGCTACACCGCCTGTGTATCTAATTCTAATTTGTCACTGCATCTAACCCAGGAAATCTTTTTGGGCCAAGTAGCAGTGTCTCGTAGTCAGCGGAGTAGCCCACCTGTGAAGGAAGCTACACCGCCTGTGTATCTAATTCTAATTTTTTACTGCATCTAACCCAGGAAATCTTTTTGGGCCTAGTAGCAGTGTCTGGTAGTCAGCGGAGTAGCCCACCTGTGAAGGAAGCTACACCGCCTGTGTATCTAATTCTAAGTTTTTACTGCATCTATCCCAGTAAATCCTTTTGGGCCTAGTAGCAGTGTCTGGTAGTCAGTGTAGTAGCCCATCTATAGCAAGCTACACAACCTGTCTATCTAGTAACAATTTTTTACTGCATCTAACCCAGTAAATCCTTTTGGGTATAGCAGCAGTGTCTCGTAGTCAGCACAGTAGCCCACCTGTGAAGGAAGCTACATCGCCTGTGTATCTAATTCTAATTTTTTACTGCATTTAACCCAGGAAATCTTTTTGGGCCTAGTCGCAGTATCTGGTAGTCAGCGGAGTAGCCCACCTGTGAAGGAAGCTACACCGCCTGTGTATCTAATTCTAATTTTTTACTGCATTTAACCCAGGAAATTCTTTTGGGCCTAGTAGCAGTGTCTGGTAGTCAGTGGAGTAGCCCATCTGAAGCAAGCTACACCACCTGTGTATCTAATAACAATTTTTTACTTCATCTAACCCAGTAAATCCTTTTGGGCATAATAGCAGTATCTGGTAGTCAGCGGAGTAGCCCACCTGTGAAGGAAGCTACACCGCCTGTGTATCTAATTCTAATTTTTTACTGCATCTAACCCGGGAAATCATTTTGGGTCTAGTAGCAGTGTCTTGTAGTCAGCAGAGTAGCCCACCTGTGAAGGAAGCTACACCGCCTGTGTATCTAATTCTAATTTTTTACTGCATCTAACCCAGGAAATCCTTTTGGGCCTAGTAACAGTGTCTGGTAGTCAGTGGAGTAGCCCATCTGAAGCAAGCTACACCACCTGTGAATCTTATAACAATTTTTTACTGAATCTAACCCAGTAAATCATTTTGGGCATAGTAGCAGTGTCTCGTAGTCAGCGGAGTAGCCCACCTGTGAAGGAAGCTACGCCGCCTGTGTATCTAATTCTAATGTTTTACTGCTTCTAACCCAGGAAATCTTTTTGGGCCTAGTAGCAGTGTCTGGTAGTCAGCAGAGTAGCCCACCTGTGAAGGAAGCTACACCACCTCTGTATCTAATTTTATTTTTTTACTGCATCTAACCCAGGAAATCTTTTTGGGCCTAGTAGCAGTGTCTCGTAGACAGCGGAGTTGCCCAACTGTGAAGGAAGCTACACCGCCTGTGTATCTAATTCTAATTTTTTAGTGCATTTAACCCAGGAAATCCTTTTGGGCCTAGTAGCAGTGTCTGGTTGTCAGTGGAGTAGCCCATCTGCAGCAAGCTGCACCACCTGTGTATCTAATAACAATTTTTTACTTCATCTAACCCAGTAAATCTTTTTGGGCATAGTAGCAGTGTCTGGTAGTGAGCGGAGTAGCCTAACTGTGAAGGAAGCTACACCGCCTGTGTATCTAATTCTAATTTTTTACTGCATCTAACCCGGGAAATCTTTTTGGGTCTAGTAGCAGTGTTTGGTAGTCAGCGGAGTAGCCCACCTGTGAAGGAAGCTACACCGCCTGTGTATCTAATTCTAATTTTTTACTGCATCTAACCCAAGAAATCCTTTTCGGCCTAGTAGCAGTGTCTGGTAGTCAGCGGAGTAGCCCATCTGAAGAAAGCTACACCACCTGTGTATCTAATAACAATTTTTTACTGCATCTAACCCAGTAAATCCTTTTGGTCATAGTAGCAGTGTCTCGTAGTTAGCGGAGTAGCCCACCTGTGAAGGAAGCTACACCGCCTGTGTATCTAATTCTAATTTTTTACTGCATCTAACCCAGGAAATCTTTTTGGGCCTAGTAGCAGTGTCTGGTAGTTAGCGGAGTAGCCCACCTGTGAAGGAAGCTACACCGCCTGTGTATCTAATTCTAATTTTTTACTGCATCTAACCCAGGAAATCTTTTTGGGCCTAGAAGCAGTGTCTCGTAGTCAGCGGAGTAGCCAAGCTGCGAAGCAAGCTACACCGCCTGTGTATCTAATAAAATTATTTTACTGCATCTAACCCAGCCAATCCTTTTGGGCTAGTACCACAGTTTGGCCACTCAGCTCTGCTCGGTTTCCATCCATCGTTTTTTGTGCAAACAACTACAGAGTTGCCAATTAGTTAACCACCAAAATGAGTGGCAAAAGGCCTGCTGCTGGTGGAAAGGAGAATAGGTGTGTTGGAAAGGGAGAAAAAGGTTGTGTCCGTGGGGTAGGTGGTAAAGCAACAGTAACATCTGCAGAAGACCATCTTCCAGCCAAACTAAGATGTCTACCTCTTTTCGTGGACAATGTGATATGATCCCTTTCTTACGGACACGCCCATCGCTACAAGTTCCAGATGAGGCACAAAAACAGCAGGTGCTTCAACGGATATCAAGTGCTCCTTTAAGTGGGCTCTCCTCCACATCAACTTCAACATCACAAATACTCCAGTCCTCAGAGGTGTCACCCCAATCGCACTTGCTTCCTCACAGCTCCCAAGTCTCCAGCTGCCCGTCTGAGTATGGGGTAGAACAGATGGTTGAGTTTGCAGAGCTGTTTACTCATACTATAGCCTGGGAATCAGAGGTCGGCTCCAGAGCTTCTGTGAATCCAGACGAGTAAATGATCTTCACTGATGCCCAGAATCTTTATGAGTCGGATCCAGGACCAGACGCAGAAGGTTCTGACCATAATGAAGACCCTCATTCCCAAACTGTAACTCCTGTTGGTGGAGACAATGAGGAAGACGATGATGAGACTCAAATACCTGATTGGAGCGACAACTTTAGTTTTTTGTCAGGGCAGGAAGAGGTTGACTCTGAGGACGACGGGTGTGAGAACACACAGGGTGATGATGACGAGGTTGGAGATCCCAGTTACTGTCAACCCACAGTCAGCCAGTCAATGAGGTCAGCACAGGAGGTGGAGGAGGATGCTAGTGATGACGAGATTAGGTTGCGCCTTCCTGGACAGAGACGGAGTACTGAAAGCATGTCAACAACTGCATCCTTAACCACAACTCTGCCTCTGACCACAAGTCATGGTGGCTCTTCAGGTCGCATGGGCTCTAAGCCTTGCATAGCCTGGGCATTTTTTCAGATCGCAAAGGATGACCCAACTCATGTTATCTGTAACATTTGTCACCAAAAGCTAAGTAGAGGCCAAAAAATCTATAGTTTGTGTACTTCATACATGAACCGTCACATGGATATGAAGCATAAGTTGCAGTGGGGAGCTCACTGTGCTACAATGCGGCCTAGCGGGCAGGGCCAACCACCATCTGCCCCATCTTGTGCATCCGCGGCCTCTTCATCCTCTGTGACTGGGGGGACAGCAGTCACACATGTTTTTGGACGCAGACCTGTCACCTCTTTACACGCAACAGCCAGTGTGATTGGCAGGTCGTCAGTTCATTTGGAAGTGGAAACACCTGCTGGTGTTGAGCGCTCTTGGGCATCGAGAGCACCACCTTTGGATCAAGGCAACATAACATGTCCGCCTGCATCTTCCTCACAGACTGGCAGTTTGCCGAGGACACCCTACTCAACCCCATCTAAGCACAACAGCCAGCCCTCGGTCCCTCAGATGTGGACAAGTAAAAGACCATTTCCTCCTAGCCATGAAAAAGATAAGAGGTTGAATTTCACCATCTGCAAGCTCTTGGCTACAGAAATGCTGCCTTTCTGCCTGGTGGACACAGAGGATTTTCGAGACCTTATGTCCGTCGCAGTGCCCCAGTACCAGATGCTCAGTCGCCACTACTTCTCAAAGAAAGCTGTGCCTGCGCTACACCAGCATGTCGCATGCAACATCACCGCTTCCTTGAGAAACTCTGTGTGTGACAGGGTGCATTTCACCACAGACACTTGGACAAGTAGGCATGGACAGGGACGTTACATGTCGCTGACTGGGCACTGGGTAACTATGGTGTCAGCAGGACAAGGGGCTGCTGTCCAATTCTTGCCGTCCCCACGAGTTGTGCGTCAATCCTCTTTATATAGAAGTTCCTCCACTGCTTCTGCCTCTTCAACCTCCTCACGGTCCTCCACCTGCACCCAAAGCCTGTCTGGTAATGCCACCCACGTTCTAACTGCGCAGAAGGAATCCTGCACACCTCCTTACTATGCTGGCAGCAGGGCTCAATGGCATCAGGCAGTGTTTACTTTGAAATGTCTGGGAAATGTGAGTCACACAGCTGAGGAGTTGTGGTCAGCTTTGGAGACCGAGTTTCATGAATGGTTGTCTCCACTGAACCTGCAGCCAGGGAAGGCCGTGTGCAAAAATGCTGCAAACCTGGGGCAATATCACACACGTGACTTGTATGGCTCACGTGTTGAACCTGGTTGTCCAGCAATTTTTAGCCCACTATCCCGGACTAGATGGCCTTCTGCAGAGGGCACGGTCACTGTGTGCTCACTTCCGCCGTTCGCATCTCGCAGCTCAACGACTTACATCTCTGCAGAAGTCTTTGGGCCTGCCAGTTCACCGGCTGAAATGCGATGTGCCGACACGATGGAATTCAACTCTGCACATGTTGCAGTGACTGTGGCAGCACCGACGAGCCCTGGTGCAATACGTTATGACGTATAGCCTGGGCCAACGAGATCCAGAGGTGGGCAAATCACGCTGCAGGAGTGGTCTCAGATCAGGGACCTATGCACCCTTCTGCACAGTTTTGAAATGGCGACGAAGATGTTCAGTGCTGACAATGCCATTATCAGCATGACTATTCAGTCATTTACATGCTGGAGCACACTTTAAACAGTATTCGGAGTCAGGTGGTGGGACAAGAGGAGGGGGAGGAAGTACAGGAGGAGTCGTATGCAGATGGGAAAACATCTCCAAGGTCCAGACGGTTGGCAGCACCAAGGCGGCAGGCATGGGAGGGTGGGGGAGAGGGATTAACTAGGGCGCATGGTAGCAGCCAAACTGTTGAGGAAGTTGCAGGAGCCGAGGAAGAAGTGGAGGACGAACTGGCGATGAGCATGGAAGACTCATCAGATGAGGGAGACCTTGATCACATTTCTGTTGTGCGAGGTGGGGGGAGAGGGCAGAGGAAGGAAGCATGATTCTTACTTCGCCACCAACACAACAAGGACTTGGTCCTCCTGGATGCGCAAGACACATGAGTGCCTTCTTGCTGCACTACCTGCAACATGACCCTCGGATTGTCAGAATTCGAAGTAATCCTGACTACTGGGTTGCCACACTCTTAGATCCCTGATACAAAAGTAAATTTGCTGAAATAATTCCTGCCATAGAAAGGAATTAACGCATGCCTGAGTAATAGCTGAGGCTGTTACAGAATCTTACATCTGCCTTTCCACAAAACACCAGTGATGCACGTAGTGAATCTCACAGTTCTAACTTGCCAACCGTGGGACTGTCGAGTCTTCATCACTCAAACCGTAACAGTAACACCGTATCTGCTGGTAACAGCAATTTTGTGGAATCGTTTCACCAATTTTTTAGACCATCCTTTGCAAGGCCACAGGAGACGAGAAGTCTGACACATAGTCAACGCCTAGAGAGGATGGTACAGGAGTATCTCCAAGTGAACATCGAAGCCATGACTGTGTCACTGGACCCTTGCTCATTTTGGGCTTCCAATCTGGAAAAATGGCCTGAGCTCGCCACTCACGCCTTGGAGATCTTGTCGTGCCCCGAAGCCAGCATTCTCTCTGAACGTGTGTTCAGCGCTGCTGATGGTGTGCTGACAGATAAGCGCACGCGGCTGTCCACTGAGAATGTTGACAGACTCACGTTCATAAAAGGTGAACAAATCATGGATCTGCAAGGACTTTTCTACCCCTGTGTCATCCTGGGGAGACTAAAAGCTTGAGGATTTTGGAAAATCACCTCACCAACCATTTTAAGCAACTCTGGGGCAATTGATGCCACTTAAGTGGTGTCTGTGCCACAATTTTTGGAAAAAATGGAAACTCTTTATGGAGTCCCCTTGCTGTGTTTTACATGACGTTGGCATTGTCAATTCCAGGTGGGTCGGGTCGCTCCCCCCGACTTTTACTACATACACTATGGCTTGGGGTAGCACAGATGGTTGAGTCTGCAGAGCTGTTTACTCATACTATAGCCTGGGAATCAGAGGTCTGCTCCAAAGCTTCTGTGTCTGCTAGTCAGCGTAGTAGCCCAGCTGTAAAGCAAGCTACACCGCCTGTGTATCTAATAACAATTTTTTACTGCTTCTAACCCAGCCAATCATTTTGGGCTAGTAGCAGTGTCTCGTAGTCAGAGGAGTAGCCTATCTGAAGCAAGCTACACCGCCTTTGTATCTAATAACAATTTTTAACTTCATCTAGCCCAGGCAATACTTTGGGCCTAGTAGCAGTGTCTGCTAGTCAGCGGAGCAGCCCAGCTGTTAAGCAAGCTACACCGCCTGTAGATCTAATGACAAATTTTTAACTGCATCTAGACCAGGCAATACTTTGGGCCTAGTAGCAGTGTCTGCTAGTCAGTGGAGTAGCCCAGCTGTTTTGCAAGCTACACCGCCTGTAGATCTAATTACAAATTTTTAACTGCATCTAGCCAAGGCAATACTTTGGGCCTAGTAGCAGTGTCTGCTTGTCAGTGGATTATCCCAGCTGTTAAGCAAGCTACACCACCTGTGCTTTGGACACTTAATTTTTTCAAAGGAAACGCTTCGGGCCCCCGGGACACTCAGTCAAGAGCATCGGGGAGGCGCACCAAGGCAAAGGGGCAGGGACTGGCGGCAGCACGCCTTGCGGCGGACCGCCGAGCTCGATCCTTATAAAAGCTTTTTAACTGCAGCAGCTTTAGTGGACGCTACTGGAGCTGGAATTACTGCGGCTGCTGGCACCAGACTTGCCCTCCAATAGATCCTTGTAAAAGGATTTAAAGTGTACTCATTCAAATTACAGAGCCAATTTAAATTACAGAGCTTAGACCTGCCTCCACCGTGGGGGGTCTCGACCCACCAGCGGACAGGCACCAGTATTGGGAGAGGGAGGCTGGCCGTCAGGGTCCACCGCGGCTCTGGCACAAACCCGGCGACACGGAGGTCGCACGGGCAGGAACGGCCTGGCCATGTCGGCTTCGCACTCCAGCATAGTCCCTCTTCCCACTCGCGCCCGTAACCTCAAAGGGATGCGCAAGCGGCTTTTCTTCCCAGGGCTGTTCCCCGCCCATCAGGAACGTGGGGGAGCTCAGGTCGGCCTACCACTGGACTCCCTTACCTCCCTCGCCCTCTTTCCTTCTTCTGTTCTCCATCTAACCCCTCGGCTTTGTGGTGTCCGCTCTCCCTCTAGCTCTCTCCTTCTCACAGGTGGACTACCGCGTGTATTCACACTGTGGCGAATCTTTTGGGCCCAGGCATAAGTCGTCGAGGTAATGGATATTATGTGCCCCCTTAGAAACGTCCATGACGACCCATTCGAGGAAGCAACTAAATGCCTCAAATAGTGAGCAGGATATGGAGCACCCCATGGGCAAACAGCGATCTATATAGTATGCTCCTTCCCAGAAGAAGCCCAATAGGCGGACACTATTCGGAGGCACAGGTAGTAAATAACCGGAACGCCCCCTCAATGTCTGTTTTGGCCATTAGGGTGCCCCTTCCCAACTTCTTGACCTACCTGATTGCCTTGTCAAAGGAGGTACAGTGTATACTACTGTACTTGGTTCCGCGTCGATGTTGTCATTTACTGACCTGCCCCTTGGATATGACAAATGGTGGATTAGTCCGAATTTATTGGGTTCCGTTTTTGGCATGACTCCCAACGGAGATACCACTACGTCTTGTAAGGAAAGTGTTCTGAATGGAACCACCATTCTACCTAAAGATATTTCTTTTTTTAATTTTCTTGTCACAACGTCTGGGTGTTGGTAGGCTGATTTTAGATTTTTACTCCAGCCTTTCTTGATTTTAGAAGGGCATGACATGCCTATATCTGTGTCTCCTCCTCCTTTAACTCCTCCACCTCTTTTCTTTTCCCATGACTATATGTACTTTTCACTTTTCCATGTGTTAGTTGTGTCTTCTGAGCAGTTTGTCAGCTTTTGGACACCTTTGAAGGTGTTTTCTATGTGTTTTCTATGTGTTTCTATGTGTTTTTGTTTACCTGCCATTGGTTTTAACGGTGTTCGACGGTGTTCGACGAACAGTTCGACGAACCGTTCGGCAAACATTCCGGTGTTCGACGAACCGAACTCGAACACTAGAGGGTGGCTCAACACAACTTCGGACCACTAGATCCGAGGAAAAAGTCGGACATGTGACTTGTCTCATAGACTATCAAAGGTGCGAGTGCTATCCGTGAAAATCACTGATAACACTTGTATGCAAAAAAAAGATGTCTGAATGAACAATAATAGAAACATGTGCACCACTTATATATTTTTTAACTCTCTCCTGGTTTCAGCTTACAAATACTGATGTAAAATACTGACCAAATACTGAACGTGTGAACGTGGCCTAAGTGGGATTGATAGTCGATGTCGATGGATTAAGTGTTCGCTGTTGTCATTGCCTCTCCTACATTAAAGTCATGCGAACGAGTAACGTATCCTGAAATTTGTGGGCCCTATTGAAAAATATCCAACTGGGCCTTCAACTTTTATAGATCTTTAATTGGATTGGTCTTTTTATATGGGTCAAAGTGACCTTTTATGCCCCTATATGCTCCTGTGCCCAGGTGCGACTGCAATCCCTGCACCCTAATATAGTTAAGCCCCTGATCTGAATTGTGTGCTGTCCTTTTACTATACAGGGTGGGGCCATTTATATGGATACACCTAAATTAAATGGAATGGTTGGTGATATTAATTCCTGTTTGTGGCACATTAGTATATGGGAGGGGGAAAACTTTTCCAGACGGGTGGTGACCATGGTGGCCATTTTAAAGTCGGCCATTTTGTATCCAACTTTATTTTTTTCATTTGGAAGAGGGTCATGTGACTCATCAAACTTATTGAGAATTTCATAAGAAAAACAATGGTGTGCTTGGTTTTAACGTAACTTTATTCTTTCATGAGCTTTTTACAAGTTTATGACCACTTATAAAATGTGTTCAAAGTGTTGCCCATTGTGTTGGATTGTCAATGAAACCCTCTTCTCCCTCTCTTGACACATTGATAGCAACACCGCAGAAGAAACGCTAGCACATATACTAGTGTGCCACAAACAGGAATTTAATATCACCAACCATTCCCATTTAATTTAGGTGTATCCATATAAATGGCCCACCCTGTATATGCTTCAGTGGATCTGAGGTGATCCATGACAGTGTAATCTGCAACTCTCTACACTCAGATGTCGTCTAATGCAGTGTTCCCCAATTCTAGTTCTCAAGAACAACAAACAGATAATGTTTTCATGATTTCCTTAGTGTTTCACAGGTGGTCAAATTATCATATGTGCAATACTAAGGAAGTCCTGAAAATATGATCTGTTGCTGGTTCTTGAGGACTGGAGTTGGTGAACACCGATCTAGTGAGATCCTAATCACAATAGGTAATCATAAAACTGAAAACAGGAATTTGCTAGTTTACCCATTAGCTAGTATTTGATGGTGTGGTATTGACAATTAATTGAAAGCTTATCACTGTAAAGATTTTAAAAAAGATTCAATTGTTCAATTGTTTGTTATTAAAGGGTCACTTCAATTAGAAAGGAGTTGTTTGTTTCTTTTTCATTTTAAAATCAATTTATATTCAAAGTTCAAAATATTTTTTTCAAATTTTTTATCTGCTTTATTTTCAATTTTCGCAGTTCTATACCATTAAAAATTAGAGTTTTTTAGTTTTTTGTAGCATTGTTTGCAGCTTTTTGGTTGAAGAGTAGTGATGGACGAGCACTAAAATGTTCGGGTGCTCATTGCTCGGGTCGAGCAAATCATATTGCTCTGGTGCTAGACCGAGCAACGAGCCCATTGTAAGTCAATGGGAAACTCGAGCATTTTTCCGGCAGCCCCCCTCCCTGGAGGGGGCCTACAAATTGGCCAAATCAATGGAAACAGTGCTCAAATGATATGAAAACAGCATGGGGAAGACCCCTGGAAGCATCTCTGACTCCCAGGTCACTGCTGTGAACAATGTTGTCAGAGTATTATACCACTTTTATGGACTGACAATGAAAGATACAAAAACAAATCAAAAATGGATTTTCCTGGAAAAATTTTTAAGGAACATTCCTTCCAGGGAAATAACTTGTACTTAAGGCAAAATAAATAACCAAAAACAAAAATGCTACTCCACACATTAGGCTATGTTCACATTTAGCATTTTTGATGCGTTTTTGCACTATGGCATTGCTTTCAATGGTGAAAAATACATTCATCAGTAAATGTAATTTTAACATTTTACTACGTTATCTGGCCATGTGGTGTGTGAGACATGATCAGACATTAGTGAGGGGCGAACACTAAAATGCTCGCGTGCTCGATGCTCGGGTCATGCCAATTGGAAAGCTCGGGTGCTCGACCCAAGCAATGAGCCCAATGTAAGTCTATGGGAAACTCGAGCATTTTTCAGGCGGCTCCCCCCGGCGGTCTGCAGATGCCTAAAAATCGCCAAAATCGATGGGAACAATGCTCAAATGACATGGGAACAACATAGAGAAGACCCCTGGAAGCATTTCTGACTGCCATGTCACTGCTGTCAACAACGTTGTAAGAGGTATTACCCCACTTTTACAGACTCACAATAAAACATACAAAAACAAAACCAAAATGGGTTTTCCTTGGAAATATGTTAAAGAACATCCTCTCTAGGGTATTGAATTTTATATAAGGCAAAATAAATAACCAAAACCAAAAATACTCCTCTACACCTTGGGCTATGTTCACAAGTAGTGTTTTTGCTGCGTTTTTGCACTTTTGCTTTGCTTTCAACAGTGACAAATGCATTCACCGGGAGATGTCATTTTAACATTTTACAACCTTATCTGGCCATGTGGTGTGTGAGACATGATCAGACACATCCTGTTTCATTTATGAAGGAGGGACTCTGAAAGTCACAAAACCTATTTTTATAGGGCCATCAGGCGGCCTTTACTATTCTTAAAGGGCCAGCTATCGGTCCTCACTATTGTTAGAGAGCCATCATCCGGCTATGCTTTGTTGTTCCCATTACTACAGAGTGGGTCTCCTATACTGTTATTGCATATGCAGTGAGTGGCAGGGCTGCCCAAAATTTGGATGCACCCCAATACCCCTTTGAAGAGACTTAGAGGAGGGCCTCCTGAAAACAATGTTCTCATTATTAGGAAGTGGGTCTCCCATACTGTTTAGCTATGCAGTGAATGCAAGGGCTGCCAAAAATTTGGACCTACTCCAATGCCCCTTGGAAAAGACGTAGAGGAGGGCCTCCTGAAAACAATGTTCCCATTATTAGGAAGTGGGTCTCCCATTGTGTTTGCCTATGCAGTGAACGCAAGGGTTGCCAAAAATGTGGAGGCACTCCAATGCCCCTTTTAACCCCTTTACCCCTGAGGGTGGTTTGCACGTTTATGACCAGGCCAATTTTTACAATTCTGACCACTGTCACTTTATGAGGTAATTACTCTGGAATGCTTCAACGGATCCCCCTGATTCTGAGATTATTTTTTCGCAACATATTGTTCTTCATGATTGTGGTAAAATTTCTTTGATATCACTTGCGTTTATTTGTGAAAAAAAACGGAAATTTGGCAAAAATTTAGAAAATTTTGCAATTTTCAAAATTTGAATTTTTATGCCCTTAAATCAGAGAGATACAAAAGAGTTAATAAATAACATTTCCCACATGTCTACTTTACATCAGCACAATTTTGGAACCAAATTTTTTTTTTTGTTAGGGAGCTATAAGGGTTAAAAGTTGACCAGCGATTTCTCATTTTTCCAACAAAATTAACAAAACCATTTTTTTAGGGACCACATCACATTTGAAGTCACTTTGAGAGGTCTTTATGACAGAAAATACCCAAAAGTGACACCATTCTAAAAACTGCACCCCTCAAGATGCTCAAAACCACATTTAAGACCTTTATTAACCCTTCAGGTGCTTCACAGGAATGTGGAAGAAAAAAAATGAACATTTAACTTTTTTCACAAAAATGTTACTTTAGACCCAATTTTTTTTATTTTCGCAGGGGTAACAGGAAAAAATGGACCTCAAAATTTGTTGTGCAATTTCCCCTGGGCACGCAGATATCCCATATGTGGGGAAAAACCACTGTTTGGGCGCACGGCAGGGCTCGGAAGGGAAGGAGCGCCATTTGACTTTTTGATTATAAAATTTGCTTGAATAATTAGCGGATGCCATGTTGCGTTTGGAGAGCCCCTGATGTGCCTAAACAGTGGAAACCCCCCACAAGTGACCCCATTTTGGAAACTAGACCCCCCAAGGCACCTATCTAGATGCATAGTGAGAACTTGGAACCCCTAGGTGCTTCACAAATTGATTCGTAAAAATGAAAAAGTATTTTTTTTTCCACTTTTTCATTTTTACGAATCAATTTGTGAAGCACCTGAGGGTTCCAAGTGCTCACTATGCATATAGAAAGGTGCCTTGGGGGGTCTAGTTTCCAAAATGTGGTCACTTGTGGGGGAGCTCCACTGTTTAGGCACATCAGGGGCTCTCCAAACGCAACATGGTGTCCGCTAACAATTTGAGCCGATTTTCCATTCAATTTGTTAGCGGACACCATGTCGCGTTTGTAGAGCCCCTGATGTGCCTAAACAGTGGAGCTCCCCCACAACTGACCCCATTTTGGAAACTATACCCCTCAAGGATTTTATTAAGGGGTATAGTGAACATTTTGAACCCAGAGGTACGACACAGAATTTGATAACATTAGGTCATCATATTGAATACGTTGTCATTACTTTTGAGCGCAAGTGCTCGCTACTTGAGTTTGCATCGGGTACTCAGGTATGCACCATGTATCACGGGTGCTCAAGTGAAATGCTCGAGTCCCCGCCCGCATGTTTCACGGTTATTAGACATCCCAAAAAAAACATGCGGGGATCGCTCGTGCATGGCAGGCAATCCCCGCGAGGTTTTTTTAACCGCAAAGCATATGGGGCGGAGACTCGAGCACCCGCGATACTCAGTGCATACCCGAGCACCCGATGCAAACTCAAGTAGTGAGCACTTGCGTTCAACACTAGTTGCCATATCGTCATCTTTTTTTTTTTTTTTTTTTTACTTTTGAAAAAAAAACAACCCCAACCCTAACATTAGCACAACCCCAAAACCAGCCCTAGTGTTTATTTTTTACGCCGTTCCTCGTGTGGTATAAGTGATGAGATTACTTTATTCTTCGGGTCGGTGCGATTACAGCGATACCAGAATCATATCGGGTTTTTATGATTGACAGCTGTCACACACTAAAAGACACATATTTTATAAAATCTAGTTTTTGCATCGCCATATTTTGAGAGCTATAATTTTTCCATATTTTGGCCGACAGTCATGTGACGGCTTGATTTTTGACGGCCCTGTGTGCGCTCGCGATCATGATGACTTACTAATACGGGTCAGGCTCTTAAAGCCCAGGGCACAGACGCATATTAGTATGTCATGTTGTTTAAAGGGCCCACCAGAGAACCAGACTCCTCCGGTGGGCCTGGCTTCTCCATCAGGGGAGTTGAGAGTGCCAAGGTGAGGAGCATGATGATGATGATAGAAGTTAGCATCTGCTTTGTTTCCTTGGAATGCAAGCGTAAGTGTGCAACCTGCCACCCACCCACCCCCAGGTTGCAATACCATACTGAGACTTGCACTTGAAATGGGGCCTTTTAGTTTGGAGGAGGCCAAAGCTGGCCACTACCTCATAGCTGCTTCGGCAGCAAGGTATCCAGACACAGTCCCCAGCCGCCCAGCGGCCGAGTGTCCACGCTCGTCCCCAGCCACCAGGGGGTGGCCCGGTGTCCATACTCTGTCCCCAGCCACCCCCAGCCGGGTGTCCACACATGGTCCCCAGCCGCCTGGGGGTGGCCAGGTGTCCATAAACAATCCCCAGCCGCCCCTATTTCTCACACTTTTCTTAGCCTGGCCTGCCTTAGGGAAGCATTGGACGAGCCCACCAGAGAACCAGAGAACCAGACTCCTCCGGTGGGCCTGGCTTCTCCATCAGGGGAGTTGAGAGTGCCAAGGTGAGGAGCATGATGATGATGATAGAAGTTAGCATCTGCTTTGTTTTCTTGGAATGCATGTATGTAGTTGGGGCTAGGCCTGAGGTAGTCAGCATTTTGGTGCATATCCTACCTCCTCCAAGGATTGCTGGATGTTTTCCTGCTACTATCCCAGTTCTATGAATCCCGTTAAAACAAAGCTTCAGGTGATGAATTATGGATGAGGTGGTGGCAAAGGAGAAAGAGCAGGAGGAACAGGGACCATTCACATCAATATCAGGCAACTCAACCACACATGTCTTGTAGGATATGTTTCTGTACCAAAAGGAGCGGTTCGGCTACACAGTTACAGGGCATGCAGTGAGTGCAATGCTTAACAAAAATTTCGAGGCACTCCAAAGCCCCTTGGAAGTGACATGGAGGTTAGAGGGCCTTAACTAAACCGTTTTTTCCATTTATAGCATCTGGGTCTCCTGTGCACTGTTGGCCTAAGCAGTGAATGGAAGGCTTTCCAAAAATTATGAGGAACTGCAATGCCCCTTGAAACAGAGGTGGATTACAGCATACTAAAAACCTTCTACCCATTATTGGGGAGTGGGTCTACCTAAGTGTTCGCCTATGCATTGAAAAGCAAAAGCTGACTAAAATTAGGAAGAAATGCAATGCCCGTTGGAAGAATGGTGGAGGTCGCAATAGCTTAACAAGACGGTTTTAATGCCGCTGGGGAAAGTGGTGGAGGTCGCAGTAGCTTAACAAGATGGTTTTAATGCCCCTTGGAAGAGAAGTGGAGGTTGCAGTAGCTTAACAAGATGGTTTTAATGCCACTTGGAAGAATGGTGGAGGTCGCAGTGGAATAAAAAGACAATATCAATGCCCCTGGGAAAAGTGGTGGAGGTCGTAGTAGCTTAACAAGACGGTTTTAATGACCCTTGGAAGAGACATGGAGGTTGCAGTAGCTTAACAAGACGGTTTTAATGCCCCTTGGAAGAGACGTGGAGGTTGCAGTAGCTTAACAAGATGGTTTTCATGCCCCTTGGAAGAATGGTGGAGGTCGCAGTAGCTTAACAAGACGGTTTTAACGCCCCTTGGAGAAGTGGTGGAGGTCGCAGTAGCTTAACAAGATGGTTTTAATGCCCCTTGGAAGAGACGTGGAGGTTGCAGTAGCTTAACAAGATGGTTTAAATGCCCCTTGGAAGAGACGTGGAGGTTGCAGTAGCTTAACAAGATGGTTTAAATGCCCCTTGGAAGAGACATGGAGGTCGCAGTAGAATAAAAAGACAATATCAATGCCCCTTGAAAAAGTGGTGGAGGTCGCAGTAGCTTAGCAAGATGGTTTTAATGCCCCTTGGAAGAGACGTGGAAGTTGCAGTAGCTTAACAAGATGGTTTAAATGCCCCTTTGAAGAGACGTGGAGGTCGCAGTAGCTTGACAAGACGGTTTTAATGCCCCTTGGAAGAATGGTGGAGGTCGCAGTAGCTTAACAAGACGGTTTTATTGCCCCTTGGAGAAGTGGTGGAGGTCGCAGTAGCTTAACAATATGATTTTAATGGCCCTTGAAAGAGATGTGGAGGTCACAGTGAAATAAAAAGACAATATCAATGCCCATTGAAAAAGTAGTGGAGGTCGCAGTAGCTTAACAAGATGGTTTTAATGCCCCTTGGAAGAGACGTGGAGGTTGCAGTAGCTTAACAAGATGGTTTAAATGCCCCTTGGAAGAGACGTGGAGGTTGCACTAGCTTAGCAAGACAGTTTTAATGCCCCTTGGAAGAATGGTGGAGGTCGCAGTAGCTTAACAAGACGGTTTTAATGCCCCTTGGAAGAGACGTGGAGGTCGGAGTGGAATAAAAAGACAATATTAATGCCCCTTGAAAAAGTGGTGGAGGTCGCAGTAGCTTAACAAGACGGTATTAATACCCCTGGGAGAGACGTGGAGGTTGCAGTAGCTTAACAAGATGGTTTAAATGCCCCTTAGAAGAGACATGGAGGTTTCAGTAGCTTAACAAGACGGTTTTAATGCCCCTTGGAAGAGACGTGGAGGTTGCAGTAGCTTAACAAGACGGTTTTAATGCCCCTTGGAGAAGTGGTGGAGGTCGCAGTAGCTTAACAAGACGGTTTTAATGCCCCTTGGAAGAGACATGGAGGTCGCAGTGGAATAAAAAGACAATATCAATGCCCCTTGAAAAAGTGGTGGAGGTCGAAGTAGCTTAACAAGATGGTTTTAATGCCCCTTGGAAAAGTGGAGGAGGTCGCAGTAGCTTAACAAAATGGTTTTAAGGCCCCTTGGAAGAGACGTGGAGGTTGCGGTAGCTTAACAAGACAGTTTCATTGCCGCTTGGAAGATTGGTGGAGGTCGCAGTAGCTTAACAAGACGGTTTTAATGCCCCTTGGAGAAGTGGTGGAGGTCGAAGTAGCTTAACAAGATGGTTTTAATGGCCCTTGGAAGAGACGAGGAGGTCGCAGTAGCTTAACAAGATGGTTAAAATGCCCCTTTGTAGAGACGGGGAGGTCGCAGTAGCTTAACAAGATGAATTTAATACCGCTTGGAAGATTGATGGAGGTCGTTGTAGCTTAACAAGATTGCTTTAATGCCCCTTGAAAAAGTGGTGGAGGTTGCAGTAGCTTAACAAGACGGTTTTAGTGGAGCTTGGACGACACGTGGAGGTCGCAGTGGAATAAAAAGACAATATCAATGCCCCTTTAAAAAGTGGTGGAGGTTGGATTAGCTTAACAAGACTGTTTTAATGCCCTTTGGAAGAGACGTGGAGGTTGCAGTAGCTTAACAAGACGGTTTAATGCCCCTTGGAAGAGACGTGGAGGTTGCAGTGTCTTAACAAGATGGTTCTAATGCCCCTTGGAAGAATGGTGGAGGTCGCAGTAGCTTAACAAGACGGTTTTAACGCCCCTTGGGGAAGTGGTGGAGGTCGCAGTAGCTTAACAAGATGGTTTTACTGCCCCTTGGGAGAGACATGGAGGTCGCAGTGGAATAAAAAGACAATATCAATGCCCCTTGAAAAAGTGGTGGAGGTCGCAGTAGCTTAACAAGACGGTTATAATGCCCCTTGGAAAAGACGTGGAGGTTGCGGTAGCTTAACAAGACAGTTCAAATGCCCCTTGCAAGAGACGTGGAGGTTGCAGTAGCTTAGAAAGATGCTTTTATTGCCCCTTGGGAGAGACATGGAGGTTGCAGTTGCTAAACAAGACAGATTTAATGCCCCTTGGAAGAGACGTGGAGGTTGCAGTGGCTTAACAAACCGGTTTTAATGCCCCTTGGAAGAACTGTGGAGGTCGCAGTAGCTTAACAAGATGGTTTTAATGTCCCTTGGAGAAGTGGTGGAGGTCGCAGTAGCTTAACAAGTTGGTTTTAATACCCCTTGGAAGAGACATGGAGGTCGCAGTGGAATAAAAAGACAATATCAATGCCCCTTGAAAAAGTGGTGGAGGTGGCAGTAGCTTAACAAGATGGTTTTAATGCCCCTGGGAAAAGTGATGGAGGTCGCAGTAGCTTAACAAGATGGTTTTAATGCCCCTTGGAAGAGACGTGGAGGTTGAAGTAGCTTAACGAGACGGTTTTAATGCCCCTTGGAAGAGATGTGGAGGTTGCAGTAGCTTAAAAAGACGGTTTTAATGCCGCTTGGAAAATTAGTGGAGGTCGCAGTAGCTTAACTAGACGGTTTTAATGCCCCTTGGAGAAGTGCTGGAGGATGCAGTAGCTTAACAAGACGGTTTTAATGGCCCTTGGAAGAGACGTGGAGGTCGCAGTGGAATAAAAAGACAATATCAATGCCCCTTGAAAAAGTGGTGGAGGTTGCAGTAGCTTAACAAGATGGTTTAATGCCCCTTGGAAGAGACGTAGAGGTTGTAGTAGCTTAACCAGACTGTTCAAATGCCCCTTGGAAGAGACGTGGAGGTCGCAGTGGAATAAAAAGACAATATCAATGCCCATTGAAAAAGTGGTGGAGGTCGTAGTAGCTTAAAAAGACGGTTTCAATGCCCATTGGAAGAGACGTGGAGGTCGCAGTATCTTAGCAAGACGGTTTTAATGCCCCTTGGAAGAATGGTGGAGGTCGCAGTACATTGACAAGAAGGGTTTAATGCCACTTGAAGAAGTGGTGGAGGTCGCAGTAGCTTAACAAGACGGTTTTAATGCCCCTTGGAAGAGACGTGGAGGTCGGAGTGGAATAAAAAGACAATAGCAATGCCCCTTGAAAAAGTAGTGGAGGTCGCAGTAGCTTAACAAGATGGTTAAAATGCCCCTTTGTAGAGACGGGGAGGTCGCAGTAGCTTAACAAGATGAATTTAATGCCGCTTGGAAGATTGATGGAGGTCGTTGTAGCTTAACAAGATTGCTTTAATGCCCCTTGAAAAACTGGTGGAGGTTGCAGTAGCTTAACAAGACGGTTTTAGTGGAGCTTGGACGACACGTGGAGGTCGCAGTGGAATAAAAAGACAATATCAATGCCCCTTTAAAAAGTGGTGGAGGTTGGATTAGCTTAACAAGACGGTTTTAATGCCCTTTGGAAGAGACGTGGAGGTTGCAGTAGCTTAACAAGACGGTTTAATCCCCCTTGGAAGAGACGTGGAGGTTGCAGTGTCTTAACAAGATGGTTCTAATGCCCCTTGGAAGAATGGTGGAGGTCGCAGTAGCTTAACAAGACGGTTTTAACGCCCCTTGGGGAAGTGGTGGAGGTCGCAGTAGCTTAACAAGATGGTTTTACTGCCCCTTGGGAGAGACATGGAGGTCGCAGTGGAATAAAAAGACAATATCAATGCCCCTTGAAAAAGTGGTGGAGGTCGCAGTAGCTTAACAAGACGGTTATAATGCCCCTTGGAAAAGACGTGGAGGTCGCGGCAGCTTAACAAGACAGTTCAAATGCCCCTTGCAAGAGACGTGGAGGTTGCAGTAGCTTAGAAAGATGCTTTTATTGCCCCTTGGGAGAGACATGGAGGTTGCAGTTGCTAAACAAGACAGATTTAATGCCCCATGGAAGAGACGTGGAGGTTGCAGTGGCTTAACAAACCGGTTTTGATGCCCCTTGGAAGAACTGTGGAGGTCGCAGTAGCTTAACAAGATGGTTTTAATGTCCCTTGGAGAAGTGGTGGAGGTCGCAGTAGCTTAACAAGTTGGTTTTAATACCCCTTGGAAGAGACATGGAGGTCGCAGTGGAATAAAAAGACAATATCAATGCCCCTTGAAAAAGTGGTGGAGGTGGCAGTAGCTTAACAAGATGGTTTTAATGCCCCTGGGAAAAGTGATGGAGGTCGCAGTAGCTTAACAAGATGGTTTTAATGCCCCTTGGAAGAGACGTGGAGGTTGAAGTAGCTTAACGAGACGGTTTTAATGCCCCTTGGAAGAGATGTGGAGGTTGCAGTAGCTTAAAAAGACGGTTTTAATGCCGCTTGGAAAATTAGTGGAGGTCGCAGTAGCTTAACTAGACGGTTTTAATGCCCCTTGGAGAAGTGCTGGAGGATGCAGTAGCTTAACAAGACGGTTTTAATGGCCCTTGGAAGAGACGTGGAGGTCGCAGTGGAATAAAAAGACAATATCAATGCCCCTTGAAAAAGTGGTGGAGGTTGCAGTAGCTTAACAAGATGGTTTAATGCCCCTTGGAAGAGACGTAGAGGTTGTAGTAGCTTAACCAGACTGTTCAAATGCCCCTTGGAAGAGACGTGGAGGTCGCAGTGGAATAAAAAGACAATATCAATGCCCATTGAAAAAGTGGTGGAGGTCGTAGTAGCTTAACAAGACGGTTTCAATGCCCATTGGAAGAGACGTGGAGGTCGCAGTATCTTAGCAAGACGGTTTTAATGCCCCTTGGAAGAATGGTGGAGGTCGCAGTACATTGACAAGAAGGGTTTAATGCCACTTGAAGAAGTGGTGGAGGTCGCAGTAGCTTAACAAGACGGTTTTAATGCCCCTTGGAAGAGACGTGGAGGTCGGAGTGGAATAAAAAGACAATAGCAATGCCCCTTGAAAAAGTAGTGGAGGTCGCAGTAGCTTAACAAGATGGTTTTAATGCCCCTTGGAAGAGACTTGGAGGTTGCAGTAGCTTAACAAGACGGTTTTAATGCCCCTTGGAAGAATGGGGGAGGTCGCAGTAGCTTAACAATATGGATTTAATGGCCCTTGGAGAAGTGGTGGAGGTTGCAGTAGCTTAACAAGACGGTTTTAATGCCCCTTGGAAGAGACATGGAGGTCGCAGTGGAATAAAAAGACAATATCAGTGCCCCATGAAAAAGTGGTGGAGGTCACAGTAGCTTAACAAGATGGTTTTAATGCCCCTTGGAAGAGACGTGGAGGTCGCAGTAGCTTAACAAGATGGTTAAATGCCCCATGGAAGAGACGTGGAGGTCGCAGTAGCTTAACAAGATGATTTAAATGCCCCTTGGAAGAGACGTGGAGGTTGCAGTAGCTTAATAAGACGGTTTTAATGCCCCTTGGAAGAGACGTGGAGGTTGCAGTGGAATAAAAAGACAATATCAATGCCCCTTGAAAAAGTGGTGGAGGTCGCAGAAGATTATCAAGATGGTTTTAATTCTCCTGGGAAAAGTGGTGGAGGTCACAGTAGCTTAACAAGACAGTTTTAATGCCCCTTGGAAGAGACATGGAGGTCACAGTAGCTCAACAAGACGGTTTAATGCCCCATGGAAGAGATATGGAGGTCGCTGTAGTTTAACAAGATGGTTTAAATACCCCTTGGAAGAGACGTGGAGGTTGCAGTAGCTTAACAAGACAGTTTAAATGCCCCTTGGAAGAGTGGTGGAGGATACAGTAGCTTAACAAGATGGTTTTAATGCCACTTGGAAGAATGGTGGAGGTCGCAGTGGAATAAAAAGACAATATCAATGCCCCTGGGAAAAGTGGTGGAGGTCGCAGTAGCTTAACAAGACGGTTTTAATGACCCTTGGAAGAGACATGGAGGTTGCAGTAGCTTAACAAGACGGTTTTAACGCCCCTTGGAGAAGTTGTGGAGGTCGCAGTAGCTTAACAAGATGGTTTTAATGCCCCTTGGAAGAGACATGGAGGTCGCAGTAGAATAAAAAGACAATATCAATGCCCCTTGAAAAAGTGGTGGAGGTCGCAGTAGCTTAGCAAGATGGTTTTAATGCCCCTTGGAAGAGACGTGGAGGTTGCAGTAGCTTAACAAGATGGTTTAAATGCCCCTTTGAAGAGACGTGGAGGTCGCAGTAGCTTGACAAGACGGTTTTAATGCCCCTTGGAAGAATGGTGGAGGTCGCAGTAGCTTAACAAGACGGTTTTATTGCCCCTTGGAGAAGTGGTGGAGGTCGCAGTAGCTTAACAATATGATTTTAATGGCCCTTGAAAGAGATGTGGAGGTCGCAGTGGAATAAAAAGACAATATCAATGCCCATTGAAAAAGTAGTGGAGGTCGCAGTAGCTTAACAAGATGGTTTTAATGCCCCTTGGAAGAGACGTGGAGGTTGCAGTAGCTTAACAAGATGGTTTAAATGCCCCTTGGAAGAGACGTGGAGGTTGCACTAGCTTAGCAAGACAGTTTTAATGCCCCTTGGAAGAATGGTGGATGTCGCAGTAGCTTAACAAGACGGTTTTAATGCCCCTTGGAAGAGACGTGGAGGTTGGAGTGGAATAAAAAGACAATTTCAATGCCCCTTGAAAAAGTGGTGGAGGTCGCAGTAGCTTAACAAGATGGTATTAATACCCCTGGGGAGAGACGTGGAGGTTGCAGTAGCTTAACAAGATGGTTTAAATGCCCCTTAGAAGAGACATGGAGGTTTCAGTAGCTTAACAAGACGGTTTTAATGCCCCTTGGAAGAGACGTGGAGGTTGCAGTAGCTTAACAAGATGGTTTTAATGCCCCTTGGAGAAGTGGTGGAGGTCGCAGTAGCTTAACAAGACGGTTTTAATGCCCCTTGGAAGAGACATGGAGGTCGCAGCGGAATAAAAAGACAATATCAATGCCCCTTGAAAAAGTGGTGGAGGTCGAAGTAGCTTAACAAGATGGTTTTAATGCCCCTTGGAAAAGTGGAGGAGGTCGCAGTAGCTTAACAAAATGGTTTTAAGGTCCCTTGGAAGAGACGTGGAGGTTGCAGTAGCTTAACAAGACAGTTTAAATGCCCCTTGGAAGAGTGGTGGAGGATACAGTAGCTTAACAAGATGGTTTTAATGCCACTTGGAAGAATGGTGGAGGTCGCAGTGGAATAAAAAGAAAATATCAATGCCCCTGGGAAAAGTGGTGGAGGTCGCAGTAGCTTAACAAGACGATTTTAATGACCCTTGGAAGAGACATGGAGGTTGCAGTAGCTTAACAAGACGGTTTTAATGCCCCTTGGAAGAGACGTGGAGGTTGCAGTAGCTTAGCAAGACAGTTTTAATGCCCCTTGGAAGAATGGTGGAGGTCGCAGTAGCTTAACAAGACGGTTTTAATGCCCCTTGGAAGAGACGTGGAGGTCGGAGTGGAATAAAAAGACAATATCAATGCCCCTTGAAAAAGTGGTGGAGGTCGCAGTAGCTTAACAAGACGGTATTAATACCCCTGGGGAGAGACGTGGAGGTTGCAGTAGCTTAACAAGATGGTTTAAATGCCCCTTAGAAGAGACATGGAGGTTTCAGTAGCTTAACAAGACGGTTTTAATGCCCCTTGGAAGAGACGTGGAGGTTGCAGTAGCTTAACAAGACGGTTTTAATGCCCCTTGGAGAAGTGGTGGAGGTCGCAGTAGCTTAACAAGACGGTTTTAATGCCCCTTGGAAGAGACATGGAGGTCGCAGTGGAATAAAAAGACAATATCAATGCCCCTTTAAAAAGTGGTGGAGGTCGAAGTAGCTTAACAAGATGGTTTTAATGCCCCTTGGAAAGGTGGAGGAGGTCGCAGTAGCTTAACAAAATGGTTTTAAGGCCCCTTGGAAGAGACGTGGAGGTTGCAGTAGCTTAACAAGACAGTTTCATTGCCGCTTGGAAGATTGGTGGAGGTCGCAGTAGCTTAACAAGACGGTTTTAATGCCCCTTGGAGAAGTGGTGGAGGTTGAAGTAGCTTAACAAGATGGTTTTAATGGCCCTTGGAAGAGACGAGGAGGTCGCAGTAGCTTAACAAGATGGTTAAAATGCCCCTTTGTAGAGACGGGGAGGTCGCAGTAGCTTAACAATATGAATTTAATGCCGCTTGGAAGATTGGTGGAGGTCGTTGTAGCTTAACAAGATTGTTTTAATGCCCCTTGAAAAAGTGGTGGAGGTTGCAGTTGCTTAACAAGACGGTTTTAGTGGACCTTGGACGAGACGTGGAGGTCGCAGTGGAATAAAAAGACAATATCAATGCCCCTTGAAAAAGTGGTGGAGGTTGGATTAGCTTAACAAGACGGTTTTAATGCCCCTTGGAAGAGACGTGGAGGTTGCAGTAGCTTAACAAGATGGTTCTAATGCCCCTTGGAAGAATGGTGGAGGTCGCAGTAGCTTAACAAGACGGTTTTAACGCCCCTTGGGGAAGTGGTGGAGGTCGCAGTAGCTTAACAAGATGGTTTTACTGCCTCTTGGGAGAGACATGGAGGTCGCAGTGGAATAAAAAGACAATATCAATGCCCCTTGAAAAAGTGGTGGAGGTCGCAGTAGCTTAACAAGACGGTTATAATGCCCCTTGGAAAAGACGTGGAGGTTGCGGTAGCTTAACAAGACAGTTCAAATGCCCCTTGCAAGAGACGTGGAGGTTGCAGTAGCTTAGAAAGATGGTTTTATTGCCCCTTGGGAGAGACATGGAGGTTGCAGTTGCTAAACAAGACAGTTTTAAAGGCCCTTGGAAGAGACGTGGAGGTTGCAGTGGCTTAACAAACCGGTTTTAATGCCCCTTGGAAGAACTGTGGAGGTCGTAGTAGCTTAACAAGATGGTTTTAATGTCCCTTGGAGAAGTGGTGGAGGTCGCACTAGCTTAACAAGTTGGTTTTAATACCCCTTGGAAGAGACATGGAGGTCGCAGTGGAATAAAAAGACAATATCAATGCCCCTTGAAAAAGTGGTGGAGGTGGCAGTAGCTTAACAAGATGGTTTTAATGCCCCTGGGAAAAGTGATGGAGGTCGCAGTAGCTTAACAAGATGGTTTTAATGCCCCTTGGAAGAGACGTGGAGGTTGAAGTAGCTTAACAAGACAGTTTTAATGCCCCTTGGAAGAGATGTGGAGGTTGCAGTAGCTTAAAAAGACGGTTTTAATGCCGCTTGGAAAATTAGTGGAGGTCGCAGTAGCTTAACTAGACGGTTTTAATGCCCCTTGGAGAAGTGCTGGAGGATGCAGTAGCTTAGCAAGACGGTTTTAATGGCCCTTGGAAGAGACGTGGAGGTCGCAGTGGAATAAAAAGACAATATCAATGCCCCTTGAAAAAGTGGTGGAGGTTGCAGTAGCTTAACAAGATGGTTTAATGCCTCTTGGAAGAGACGTAGAGGTTGTAGTAGCTTAACCAGACTGTTCAAATGCCCCTTGGAAGAGACGTGGAGGTTGCAGTGGAATAAAAAGACAATATCAATGCCCATTGAAAAAGTGGTGGAGGTCGTAGTAGCTTAACAAGACGGTTTCAATGCCAATTGGAAGAGATGTGGAGGTCGCAGTATCTTAGCAAGACGGTTTTAATGCCCCTTGGAAGAATGGTGGAGGTCGCAGTACATTGACAAGAAGGGTTTAATGCCACTTGAAGAAGTGGTGGAGGTCGCAGTAGCTTAACAAGACGGTTTTAATGCCCCTTGGAAGAGACGTGGAGGTCGGAGTGGAATAAAAAGACAATAGCAATGCCCCTTGAAAAAGTAGTGGAGGTCGCAGTAGCTTAACAAGATGGTTTTAATGCCCCTTGGAAGAGACTTGGAGGTTGCAGTAGCTTAACAAGACGGTTTTAATGCCCCTTGGAAGAATGGTGGAGGTCGCAGTAGCTTAACAATATGGATTTAATGGCCCTTGGAGAAGTGGTGGAGGTTGCAGTAGCTTAACAAGACGGTTTTAATGCCCCTTGGAAGAGACATGGAGGTCGCAGTGGAATAAAAAGACAATATCAGTGCCCCATGAAAAAGTGGTGGAGGTCGCAGTAGCTTAACAAGATGGTTTTAATTCTCCTGGGAAAAGTGGTGGAGGTCACAGTAGCTTAACAAGATGGTTTTAATGCCCCTTGGAAGAGACGTGGAGGTCGCAGTAGCTTAACAAGATGGTTAAATGCCCCATGGAAGAGACGTGGAGGTCGCAGTAGCTTAACAAGATGATTTAAATGCCCCTTGGAAGAGACGTGGAGGTTTCAGTAGCTTAATAAGACGGTTTTAATGCCCCTTGGAAGAGACGTGGAGGTTGCAGTGGAATAAAAAGACAATATCAATGCCCCTTGAAAAAGTGGTGGAGGTCGCAGAAGATTATCAAGATGGTTTTAATTCTCCTGGGAAAAGTGGTGGAGGTCACAGTAGCTCAACAAGACGGTTTAATGCCCCATGGAAGAGATATGGAGGTCGCAGTAGTTTAACAAGATCGTTTAAATGCCCCTTGGAAGAGACGTGGAGGTTGCAGTAGCTTAACAAGACGGGTTTAATGCCCCTTGGAAGAATGGTGGAGGTCGCAGTAGCTTGACAAGACAGTTTTAATGCCTCTTGGAGTAGTGGTGGAGGTCGCAGTAGCTTAACAAGATGGTTTTAGTGGTCCTTGGAAGAGACGTGGAGGTCGCAGTGGAATAAAAAGACAATATCAATGTCCATTGAAAAAGTCGTGGAGGTCGCAGTAGCTTAAAAAGACGGTTTTTACACCCCTGGGAGGAGACGTGGAGGTTGCAGCAGCTTAAGAAGATGGTTTAAATGCCCCTTGGAAGAGACATGGAGGTTGCAGTAGCTTAACAAGACTGTTTTTATGCCCCTTGGAACAGACGTGGAGGTTGCAGCAGCTTAACAAGACGGTTTAAATGCCCCTTGGAAGAATAGTGGAGGTTGCAGTAGCTTAACAAGATGGTTTTAATGCCCCTTGGAGAAGTGGTGGAGGTCGCAGTAGCTTAACAAGACAGTTTTAATGCCCATTGAAAGAATGGTGGAGGTCGCAGTAGCTTGACAAGATGGTGTTAATGCCACTTGGAGAAGTGGTGGAGGTCGCAGTAGATTAACAAGACGGTTTTAATGCCGCTTAGAAGAGACGTGGAGATCGGAGTGGAATAAAAAGACAATTTCAGTGCCCCTTGAAAAAGTGGTGGAGGTCGCAGTAGCTTAACAAGACGGTTTTAATACCACTGGGAAGAGACGTGGAGGTTGCAGTAGCTTAACAAGACAGTTTAAATGCCCCTTGGAAGAGACATGGAGGTTGCAGTAGCTTAACAAGACGGTTTTAATGCCCCTTTGAAGAGACGTGGAGGTTGCAGTAGCTTAAAAAGATGGTTTTAATGCCCCTTGGAAGAATGGTGGAGGTCGGAGTAGCTTAAAAAGATGGTTTTAATGCCCCTTGGAGAAGTGAAGAGGTCGCAGTAGCTTAACAAGACGGTTTTAATGGCCCTTGGAAGAGACATGGAGGTCGCAGTGGAATAAAAAGACAATATCAATAACTCTTGAAAAAGTGGTGGAGGTTGCAGCAGCTTAACAAGATGGTTTTAATGCCCCTTGGAAGAGACATGGAGGTTGCAGTAGCTTAACAAGACTGTTTTTATGCCCCTTGGAACAGACGTGGAGGTTGCAGTAGCTTAACAAGACGGTTTTAAAGCCCCTTGGAAGAATGGTGGTGGTTGTAGTAGCTTAACAAGATGGTTTTAATGCCCCTTGGAGATGTGGTGGAGGTCGCAATAGCTTAACAAGACGGTTTTAATGCCCCTTGGAAGAGACATGGAGGTCGCAGTGGAATATAAAGACAATATCAGTGCCCCTTGAAAAAGTGGTGGAGGTCGCAGTAGCTTAACAAGATGGTTTTAATGCCCCTGGGAAAAGTGGTGGAGGTCGCAGTAGCTTAACAAGATGGTTTTAATGCCCCTTGGAAGAGATGTGGAGGTCGCAGTAGCTTAACAAGATGGTTAAATGCCCCATGGACGAGACGTGGACGTCTCAGTAGCTTAACAAGATGGTTTAAATGCCCCTTCGAAGAGACGTGGAGGTTGCAGTGGAATAAAAACACAATATCAATGCCCCTTGAAAAAGTTGTGGAGTTAGCAGTAGCTTAACAAGATGGTTTTAATGCCCCTGGGAAAAGTGGTGGAGGTCGCAGTAGCTTAACAAGACGGTTTTAATGCCCCTTGGAAGAGACGTGGCGGTTGCAGTAGCTTAGCAAGACGGTTTTAATGCCCCTTGGGAGAGACGTGGAGGTTTCAGTAGCTTAACAAGACAGTTTTAATGCCCCTTAGAAGAATGGTTGAGGTCGCAGTAGCTTGACAAGACGGTTTTGTTGCCTCTTGGAGTAGTGGTGGAGGTCGCAGTAGCTTAACAAGACAGTTTTAATGCCCCTTGGAAGAGACGTGGAGGTCGGAGTGGAATAAAAAGACAATATCAATGCCCATTGAAAAATCAAGGATGTCGCAGTAGCTTAAAAAGACGGTTTAAATGCCCCTTGGAAGAGACATCGAGGTTGCAGTAGCTTAACAAGACGGTTTTAATGCCCCTTGGAAGAGACGTGGAGGTTGCAGTAGCTTAACAAGATGGTTTTATTGCCCCTTGGAAGAATGGTGGAGGTCGCAGTAGCTAAACAAGATGTTTGTAATGCCCCTTGGAGAAGTGGTGGAGGACGCAGTAGCATAATAAGACGGTTTTAATGCCCCTTGGAAGAGACATGGAGGTCGCAGTGGAATAAAAAGACAATATAAGTGCCCTGGGAAAAGTGGTGGAGGTCGCAGTAGCTTAACAAGATGGTTTTAATGCCCCTTGGAAGAGACGTGGAGTTTGCAGTAGCTTAACATGACGGTTTAAATGCCCCTTGGAAGAGACGTGGAGGTTGCAGTAGCTTAGCAAGACGTTTTTAATGCCCGTTGGAAGAATTGTTGAGGTCGCAGTAGCATGACAAGACGGTTTTATTGCCGCTTCGAGTGGTGGTGGAGGTCGCAGTAGCTTAACAAGACGGTTTTAATGCCCCTTGGAAGAGACGTGGAGGCCAGAGTGGAATTAAAAGACAATATCAATGCCCATTGAAAAATCGAGGATGTCGCAGTAGCTTAAAAAGACGGTTTTAATACGCCTGGGAAGAGACGTGAAGGTTGCAGCAGCTTAACAAGACGGTTTAAATGCCCCTTGGAAGAGACGTGGAGGTTGCAGTAGCTTAACAAGACTGTTTTAATGCCCCTTGGAAGAGACGCGGAGGTTGCAGTAGCTTAACAAGATGGTTTTAATGCCCCTTGGAAGAATGGCGGAGGTCGCAGTAGCTAAACAAGATGGTTGTAATGCCCCTTGGAGAAGTGGTGGAGGTCGCAGTAGCTTAACAAGACGGTTTTAATGCCCCTTGGAAGAGACATGGAGGTCGCAGTAGCTTAACAAGACGGTTAAATGCCCCATGGAAGAGACGTGGAAGTCGCAGTAGCTTAACAAGATGGTTTAAATGCCCCTTGGAAGAGATGTGGAGGTTGCAGTAGCTTAACAAGACGGTTTTAATGCCCCTTGGAAGAGACGTGGAGGTTGCAGTAGCTTAACAAGACGGTTTTAATGCCCCAAGGGAGAGACGTGGAGGTTGCAGTAGCTTAACAAGACAGTTTTAATGCCCATTGAAAGAATGGTGGAGGTCGCAGTAGCTTGACAAGACGGTTTTAATGCCACTTGGAGAAGTGGTGGAGGTCGCAGTAGATTAACAAGACGGTTTTATTGCCGCTTGGAAGAGACGTGGAAGTCGGAGTGGAATAAAAAGACAATTTCAATGCCCCTTGAAAAAGTGGTGGAGGTCGCAGTAGCTTAACAAGACGGTTTTAATACCACTGGGAAGAGACGTGGAGGTTGCAGTAGCTTAACAAGACAGTTTAAATGCCCCTTGGAAGAGATGTGGAGGTTGCAGTAGCTTAACAAGATGGTTTAAATGCCCCTTGGAAGAGACGTGGAGGTTGCACTAGCTTAGCAAGACAGTTTTAATGCCCCTTGGAAGAATGGTGGATGTCGCAGTAGCTTAACAAGACGGTTTTAATGCCCCTTGGAAGAGACGTGGAGGTTGGAGTGGAATAAAAAGACAATATCAATGCCCCTTGAAAAAGTGGTGGAGGTCGCAGTAGCTTAACAAGATGGTATTAATACCCCTGGGGAGAGACGTGGAGGTTGCAGTAGCTTAACAAGATGGTTTAAATGCCCCTTAGAAGAGACATGGAGGTTTCAGTAGCTTAACAAGACGGTTTTAATGCCCCTTGGAAGAGACGTGGAGGTTGCAGTAGCTTAACAAGACGGTTTTAATGCCCCTTGGAGAAGTGGTGGAGGTCGCAGTAGCTTAACAAGACGGTTTTAATGCCCCTTGGAAGAGACATGGAGGTCGCAGTGGAATAAAAAGACAATATCAATGCCCCTTGAAAAAGTGGTGGAGGTCGAAGTAGCTTAACAAGATGGTTTTAATGCCCCTTGGAAAAGTGGAGGAGGTCGCAGTAGCTTAACAAAATGGTTTTAAGGTCCCTTGGAAGAAACGTGGAGGTTGCAGTAGCTTAACAAGACAGTTTAAATCCCCCTTGGAAGAGTGATGGAGGATACAGTAGCTTAAGAAGATGGTTTTAATGCCACTTGGAAGAATGGTGGAGGTCGCAGTGGAATAAAAAGAAAATATCAATGCCCCTGGGAAAAGTGGTGGAGGTCGCAGTAGCTTAACAAGACGGTTTTAATGACCCTTGGAAGAGACATGGAGGTTGCAGTAGCTTAACAAGACGGTTTTAATGCCCCTTGGAAGAGACGTGGAGGTTGCAGTAGCTTAGCAAGACAGTTTTAATGCCCCTTGGAAGAATGGTGGAGGTCGCAGTAGCTTAACAAGACGGTTTTAATGCCCCTTGGAAGAGACGTGGAGGTCGGAGTGGAATAAAAAGACAATATCAATGCCCCTTGAAAAAGTGGTGGAGGTCGCAGTAGCTTAACAAGACGGTATTAATACCCCTGGGGAGAGACGTGGAGGTTGCAGTAGCTTAACAAGATGGTTTAAATGCCCCTTAGAAGAGACATGGAGGTTTCAGTAGCTTAACAAGACGGTTTTAATGCCCCTTGGAAGAGACGTGGAGGTTGCAGTAGCTTAACAAGACGGTTTTAATGCCCCTTGGAGAAGTGGTGGAGGTCGCAGTAGCTTAACAAGACGGTTTTAATGCCCCTTGGAAGAGACATGGAGGTCGCAGTGGAATAAAAAGACAATATCAATGCCCCTTGAAAAAGTGGTGGAGGTCGAAGTAGCTTAACAAGATGGTTTTAATGCCCCTTGGAAAAGTGGAGGAGGTCGCAGTAGCTTAACAAAATGGTTTTAAGGCCCCTTGGAAGAGACGTGGAGGTTGCAGTAGCTTAACAAGACAGTTTCATTGCCGCTTGGAAGATTGGTGGAGGTCGCAGTAGCTTAACAAGACGGTTTTAATGCCCCTTGGAGAAGTGGTGGAGGTTGAAGTAGCTTAACAAGATGGTTTTAATGGCCCTTGGAAGAGACGAGGAGGTCGCAGTAGCTTAACAAGATGGTTAAAATGCCCCTTTGTAGAGACGGGGAGGTCGCAGTAGCTTAACAAGATGAATTTAATGCCGCTTGGAAGATTGGTGGAGGTCGTTGTAGCTTAACAAGATTGTTTTAATGCCCCTTGAAAAAGTGGTGGAGGTTGCAGTAGCTTAACAAGATGGTTTTAGTGGACCTTGGACGAGACGTGGAGGTCGCAGTGGAATAAAAAGACAATATCAATGCCCCTTGAAAAAGTGGTGGAGGTTGGATTAGCTTAACAAGACGGTTTTAATGCCCTTTGGAAGAGATGTGGAGGTTGCAGTAGCTTAACAAGACGGTTTTAATGCCCCTTGAAAGAGACGTGGAGGTTGCAGTAGCTTAACAAGATGGTTCTAATGCCCCTTGGAAGAATGGTGGAGGTCGCAGTAGCTTAACAAGACGGTTTTAACGCCCCTTGGGGAAGTGGTGGAGGTCGCAGTAGCTTAACAAGATGGTTTTACTGCCCCTTGGGAGAGACATGGAGGTCGCAGTGGAATAAAAAGACAATATCAATGCCCCTTGAAAAAGTGGTGGAGGTCGCAGTAGCTTCACAAGACGGTTATAATGCCCCTTGGAAAAGACGTGGAGGTTGCGGTAGCTTAACAAGACAGTTCAAATGCCCCTTGCAAGAGACGTGGAGGTTGCAGTAGCTTAGAAAGATGGTTTTATTGCCCCTTGGGAGAGACATGGAGGTTGCAGTTGCTAAACAAGACAGTTTTAATGCCCCTTGGAAGAGACGTGGAGGTTGCAGTGGCTTAACAAACCGGTTTTAATGCCCCTTGGAAGAACTGTGGAGGTCGCAGTAGCTTAACAAGATGGTTTTAATGTCCCTTGGAGAAGTGGTGGAGGTCGCAGTAGCTTAACAAGTTGGTTTTAATACCCCTTGGAAGAGACATGGAGGTCGCAGTGGAATAAAAAGACAATATCAATGCCCCTTGAAAAAGTGGTGGAGGTGGCAGTAGCTTAACAAGATGGTTTTAATGACCCTGGGAAAAGTGGTGGAGGTCGCAGTAGCTTAAAAAGACGGTTTTAATGCCCCTTGGAAGAGACGTGGCGGTTGCAGTAGCTTAGCAAGACGGTTTTAATGCCCCTTGGGAGAGACGTGGAGGTTTCAGTAGCTTAACAAGACAGTTTTAATGCCCCTTAGAAGAATGGTTTAGGTCGCAGTAGCTTGACAAGACGGTTTTGTTGCCTCTTGGAGTAGTGGTGGAGGTCGCAGTAGCTTAACAAGACAGTTTTAATGCCCCTTGGAAGAGACGTGGAGGTCGGAGTGGAATAAAAAGACAATATCAATGCCCATTGAAAAATCAAGGATGTCGCAGTAGCTTAAAAAGACGGTTTAAATGCGCCTTGGAAGAGACATCGAGGTTGCAGTAGCTTAACAAGACGGTTTTAATGCCCCTTGGAAGAGACGTGGAGGTTGCAGTAGCTTAACAAGATGGTTTTATTGCCCCTTGGAAGAATGGTGGAGGTCACAGTAGCTAAACAAGATGTTTGTAATGCCCCTTGGAGAAGTGGTGGAGGACGCAGTAGCATAACAAGACGGTTTTAATGCCCCTTGGAAGAGACATGGAGGTCGCAGTGGAATAAAAAGACAATATAAGTGCCCTGGGAAAAGTGGTGGAGTTCGCAGTAGCTTAACAAGACGGTTTTAATGCCCCTTGGAAGAGACGTGGAGTTTGCAGTAGCTTAACATGACGGTTTAAATGCCCCTTGGAAGAGACGTGGAGGTTGCAGTAGCTTAGCAAGACGGTTTTAATGCCCCTTGGAAGAATTGTTGAGGTCGCAGTAGCATGACAAGACGGTTTTATTGCCGCTTCGAGTGGTGGTGGAGGTCGCAGTAGCTTAACAAGACGGTTTTAATGCCCCTTGGAAGAGACGTGGAGGCCAGAGTGGAATTAAAAGACAATATCAATGCCCATTGAAAAATCGAGGATGTCGCAGTAGCTTAAAAAGACGGTTTTAATACCCCTGAGAAGAGACGTGAAGGTTGCAGCAGCTTAACAAGACGGTTTAAATGCCCCTTGGAAGAGACGTGGAGGTTGCAGTAGCTTAACAAGACTGTTTTAATGCCCCTTGGAAGAGACGCGGAGGTTGCAGTAGCTTAACAAGATGGTTTTAATGCCCCTTGGAAGAACGGCGGAGGTCGCAGTAGCTAAACAAGATGGTTGTAATGCCCCTTGGAGAAGTGGTGGAAGTCGCAGTAGCTTAACAAGACGGTTTTAATGCCCCTTGGAAGAGACATGGAGGTCGCAGTAGCTTAACAAGACGGTTAAATGCCCCATGGAAGAGACGTGGAAGTCGCAGTAGTTTAACAAGATGGTTTAAATGCCCCTTGGAAGAGATGTGGAGGTTACAGTAGCTTAACAAGACGGTTTTAATGCCCCTTGGAAGAGACGTGGAGGTTGCAGTAGCTTAACAAGACGGTTTTAATGCCCCAAGGGAGAGACGTGGAGGTTGCAGTAGCTTAACAAGACAGTTTTAATGCCCATTGAAAGAATGGTGGAGGTCGCAGTAGCTTGACAAGACGGTTTTAATGCCACTTGGAGAAGTGGTGGAGGTCGCAGTAGATTAACAAGACGGTTTTATTGCCGCTTGGAAGAGACGTGGAAGTCGGAGTGGAATAAAAAGACAATTTCAATGCCCCTTGAAAAAGTGGTGGAGGTCGCAGTAGCTTAACAAGACGGTTTTAATACCACTGGGAAGAGACGTGGAGGTCGCAGTAGCTTAACAAGACAGTTTAAATGCCCCTTGGAAGAGATGTGGAGGTTGCAGTAGCTTAACAAGATGGTTTAAATGCCCCTTGGAAGAGACGTGGAGGTTGCACTAGCTTAGCAAGACAGTTTTAATGCCCCTTGGAAGAATGGTGGATGTCGCAGTAGCTTAACAAGACGGTTTTAATGCCCCTTGGAAGAGACGTGGAGGTTGGAGTGGAATAAAAAGACAATATCAATGCCCCTTGAAAAAGTGGTGGAGGTCGCAGTAGCTTAACAAGATGGTATTAATACCCCTGGGGAGAGACGTGGAGGTTGCAGTAGCTTAACAAGATGGTTTAAATGCCCCTTAGAAGAGACATGGAGGTTTCAGTAGCTTAACAAGACGGTTTTAATGCCCCTTGGAAGAGACGTGGAGGTTGCAGTAGCTTAACAAGACGGTTTTAATGCCCCTTGGAGAAGTGGTGGAGGTCGCAGTAGCTTAACAAGACGGTTTTAATGCCCCTTGGAAGAGACATGAAGGTCGCAGTGGAATAAAAAGACAATATCAATGCCCCTTGAAAAAGTGGTGGAGGTCGAAGTAGCTTAACAAGATGGTTTTAATGCCCCTTGGAAAAGTGGAGGAGGTCGCAGTAGCTTAACAAAATGGTTTTAAGGTCCCTTGGAAGAGACGTGGAGGTTGCAGTAGCTTAACAAGACAGTTTAAATGCCCCTTGGAAGAGTGATGGAGGATACAGTAGCTTAACAAGATGGTTTTAATGCCACTTGGAAGAATTGTGGAGGTCGCAGTGGAATAAAAAGAAAATATCAATGCCCCTGGGAAAAGTGGTGGAGGTCGCAGTAGCTTAACAAGACGGTTTTAATGACCCTTGGAAGAGACATGGAGGTTGCAGTAGCTTAACAAGACGGTTTTAATGCCCCTTGGAAGAGACGTGGAGGTTGCAGTAGCTTAGCAAGACAGTTTTAATGCCCCTTGGAAGAATGGTGGAGGTCGCAGTAGCTTAACAAGACGGTTTTAATGCCCCTTGGAAGAAACGTGGAGGTCGGAGTGGAATAAAAAGACAATATCAATGCCCCTTGAAAAAGTGGTGGAGGTCGCAGTAGCTTAACAAGACGGTATTAATACCCCTGGGGAGAGACGTGGAGGTTGCAGTAGCTTAACAAGATGGTTTAAATGCCCCTTAGAAGAGACATGGAGGTTTCAGTAGCTTAACAAGATGGTTTTAATGCCCCTTGGAAGAGACGTGGAGGTTGCAGTAGCTTAACAAGACGGTTTTAATGCCCCTTGGAAGAGACATGGAGGTCGCAGTGGAATAAAAAGACAATATAAGTGCCCTGGGAAAAGTGGTGGAGGTCGCAGTAGCTTAACAAGACGGTTTTAATGCCCCTTGGAAGAGACGTGGAGTTTGCAGTAGCTTAACATGACGGTTTAAATGCCCCTTGGAAGAGACGTGGAGGTTGCAGTAGCTTAGCAAGACGGTTTTAATGCCCCTTGGAAGAATTGTTGAGGTCGCAGTAGCATGACAAGACGGTTTTATTGCCGCTTCGAGTGGTGGTGGAGGTCGCAGTAGCTTAACAAGATGGTTTTAATGCCCCTTGGAAGAGACGTGGAGGCCAGAGTGGAATTAAAAGACAATATCAATGCCCATTGTAAAATCGAGGATGTCGCAGTAGCTTAAAAAGACGGTTTTAATACCCCTGGGAAGAGAGGTGAAGGTTGCAGCAGCTTAACAAGACGGTTTAAATGCCCCTTGGAAGAGACGTGGAGGTTGCAGTAGCTTAACAAGACTGTTTTAATGCCCCTTGGAAGAGACGCGGAGGTTGCAGTAGCTTAACAAGATGGTTTTAATGCCCCTTGGAAGAACGGCGGAGGTCGCAGTAGCTAAACAAGATGGTTGTAATGCCCCTTGGAGAAGTGGTGGAGGTCGCAGTAGCTTAACAAGACGGTTTTAATGCCCCTTGGAAGAGACATGGAGGTCGCAGTAGCTTAACAAGACGGTTAAATGCCCCATGGAAGAGACGTGGAAGTCGCAGTAGCTTAACAAGATGGTTTAAATGCCCCTTGGAAGAGATGTGGAGGTTGCAGTAGCTTAACAAGACGGTTTTAATGCCCCTTGGAAGAGACGTGGAGGTTGCAGTAGCTTAACAAGACGGTTTTAATGCCCCAAGGGAGAGACGTGGAGGTTGCAGTAGCTTAACAAGACAGTTTTAATGCCCATTGAAAGAATGGTGGAGGTCGCAGTAGCTTGACAAGACGGTTTTAATGCCACTTGGAGAAGTGGTGGAGGTCGCAGTAGATTAACAAGACGGTTTTATTGCCGCTTGGAAGAGACGTGGAAGTCGGAGTGGAATAAAAAGACAATTTCAATGCCCCTTGAAAAAGTGGTGGAGGTCGCAGTAGCTTAACAAGACGGTTTTAATACCACTGGGAAGAGACGTGGAGGTTGCAGTAGCTTAACAAGACAGTTTAAATGCCCCTTGGAAGAGATGTGGAGGTTGCAGTAGCTTAACAAGATGGTTTAAATGCCCCTTGGAAGAGACGTGGAGGTTGCACTAGCTTAGCAAGACAGTTTTAATGCCCCTTGGAAGAATGGTGGATGTCGCAGTAGCTTAACAAGACGGTTTTAATGCCCCTTGGAAGAGACGTGGAGGTTGGAGTGGAATAAAAAGACAATATCAATGCCCCTTGAAAAAGTGGTGGAGGTCGCAGTAGCTTAACAAGATGGTATTAATACCCCTGGGGAGAGACGTGGAGGTTGCAGTAGCTTAACAAGATGGTTTAAATGCCCCTTAGAAGAGACATGGAGGTTTCAGTAGCTTAACAAGACGGTTTTAATGCCCCTTGGAAGAGACGTGGAGGTTGCAGTAGCTTAACAAGACGGTTTTAATGCCCCTTGGAGAAGTGGTGGAGGTCGCAGTAGCTTAACAAGACGGTTTTAATGCCCCTTGGAAGAGACATGGAGGTCGCAGTGGAATAAAAAGACAATATCAATGCCCCTTGAAAAAGTGGTGGAGGTCGAAGTAGCTTAACAAGATGGTTTTAATGCCCTTTGGAAAAGTGGAGGAGGTCGCAGTAGCTTAACAAAATGGTTTTAAGGTCCCTTGGAAGAGACGTGGAGGTTGCAGTAGCTTAACAAGACAGTTTAAATGCCCCTTGGAAGAGTGATGGAGGATACAGTAGCTTAACAAGATGGTTTTAATGCCACTTGGAAGAATTGTGGAGGTCGCAGTGGAATAAAAAGAAAATATCAATGCCCCTGGGAAAAGTGGTGGAGGTCGCAGTAGCTTAACAAGACGGTTTTAATGACCCTTGGAAGAGACATGGAGGTTGCAGTAGCTTAACAAGACGGTTTTAATGCCCCTTGGAAGAGACGTGGAGGTTGCAGTAGCTTAGCAAGACAGTTTTAATGCCCCTTGGAAGAATGGTGGAGGTCGCAGTAGCTTAACAAGACGGTTTTAATGCCCCTTGGAAGAGACGTGGAGGTCGGAGTGGAATAAAAAGACAATATCAATGCCCCTTGAAAAAGTGGTGGAGGTCGCAGTAGCTTAACAAGACGGTATTAATACCCCTGGGGAGAGACGTGGAGGTTGCAGTAGCTTAACAAGATGGTTTAAATGCCCCTTAGAAGAGACATGGAGGTTTCAGTAGCTTAACAAGACGGTTTTAATGCCCCTTGGAAGAGACGTGGAGGTTGCAGTAGCTTAACAAGACGGTTTTAATGCCCCTTGGAGAAGTGGTGGAGGTCGCAGTAGCTTAACAAGACGGTTTTAATGCCCCTTGGAAGAGACATGGAGGTCGCAGTGGAATAAAAAGACAATATCAATGCTCCTTGAAAAAGTGGTGGAGGTCGAAGTAGCTTAACAAGATGGTTTTAATGCCCCTTGGAAAAGTGGAGGAGGTCGCAGTAGCTTAACAAAATGGTTTTAAGGCCCCTTGGAAGAGACGTGGAGGTTGCAGTAGCTTAACAAGACAGTTTCATTGCCGCTTGGAAGATTGGTGGAGGTCGCAGTAGCTTAACAAGACGGTTTTAATGCCCCTTGGAGAAGTGGTGGAGGTTGAAGTAGCTTAACAAGATGGTTTTAATGGCCCTTGGAAGAGACGAGGAGGTCGCAGTAGCTTAACAAGATGGTTAAAATGCCCCTTTGTAGAGACGGGGAGGTCGCAGTAGCTTAACAAGATGAATTTAATGCCGCTTGGAAGATTGGTGGAGGTCGTTGTAGCTTAACAAGATTGTTTTAATGCCCCTTGAAAAAGTGGTGGAGGTTGCAGTAGCTTAACAAGACGGTTTTAATGCCCTTTGGAAGAGATGTGGAGGTTGCAGTAGCTTAACAAGACGGTTTTAATGCCCCTTGGAAGAGACGTGGAGGTTGCAGTAGCTTAACAAGATGTTTCTAATGCCCCTTGGAAGAATGGTGGAGGTCGCAGTAGCTTATCAAGACGGTTTTAACGCCCCTTGGGGAAGTGGTGGAGGTCGCAGTAGCTTAACAAGATGGTTTTGCTGCCCCTTGGGAGAGACATGGAGGTCGCAGTGGAATAAAAAGACAATATCAATGCCCCTTGAAAAAGTGGTGGAGGTCGCAGTAGCTTAACAAGACGGTTATAATGCCCCTTGGAAAAGACGTGGAGGTTGCGGTAGCTTAACAAGACAGTTCAAATGCCTCTTGCAAGAGACGTGGAGGTTGCAGTAGCTTAGAAAGATGGTTTTATTGCCCCTTGGGAGAGACATGGAGGTTGCAGTTGCTAAACAAGACAGTTTTAATGCCCCTTGGAAGAGACGTGGAGGTTGCAGTGGCTTAACAAACCGGATTTAATGCCCCTTGGAAGAACTGTGGAGGTCGCAGTAGCTTAACAAGATGGTTTTAATGTCCCTTGGAGAAGTGGTGGAGGTCGCAGTAGCTTAACAAGATGGTTTTAATACCCCTTGGAAGAGACGTGGAGGTCGCAGTGGAATAAAAAGACAATATCAATGCCCCTTGAAAAAGTGGTGGAGGTGGCAGTAGCTTAACAAGATGGTTCTAATGCCCCTGGGAAAAGTGGTGGAGGTCGCAGTAGCTTAACAAGACGGTTTTAATGCCCCTTGGAAGAGACGTGGCGGTTGCAGTAGCTTAGCAAGACGGTTTTAATGCCCCTTGGGAGAGACGTGGAGGTTTCAGTAGCTTAACAAGACAGTTTTAATGCCCCTTAGAAGAATGGTTGAGGTCGCAGTAGCTTGACAAGACGGTTTTGTTGCCTCTTGGAGTAGTGGTGGAGGTCGCAGTAGCTTAACAAGACAGTTTTAATGCCCCTTGGAAGAGACGTGGAGGTCGGAGTGGAATAAAAAGACAATATCAATGCCCATTGAAAAATCAAGGATGTCGCAGTAGCTTAAAAAGACGGTTTAAATGCCCCTTGGAAGAGACATCGAGGTTGCAGTAGCTTAACAAGACGGTTTTAATGCCCCTTGGAAGAGACGTGGAGGTTGCAGTAGCTTAACAAGATGGTTTTATTGCCCCTTGGAAGAATGGTGGAGGTCGCAGTAGCTAAACAAGATGTTTGTAATGCCCCTTGGAGAAGTGGTGGAGGACGCAGTAGCATAACAAGACGGTTTTAATGCCCCTTGGAAGAGACATGGAGGTCGCAGTGGAATAAAAAGACAATATAAGTGCCCTGGGAAAAGTGGTGGAGGTCGCAGTAGCTTAACAAGACGGTTTTAATGCCCCTTGGAAGAGACGTGGAGTTCGCAGTAGCTTAACATGACGGTTTAAATGCCCCTTGGAAGAGACGTGGAGGTTGCAGTAGCTTAGCAAGACGGTTTTAATGCCCCTTGGAAGAATTGTTGAGGTCGCAGTAGCATGACAAGACGGTTTTATTGCCGCTTCGAGTGGTGGTGGAGGTCGCAGTAGCTTAACAAGACGGTTTTAATGCCCCTTGGAAGAGACGTGGAGGCCAGAGTGGAATTAAAAGACAATATCAATGCCCATTGAAAAATCGAGGATGTCGCAGTAGCTTAAAAAGACGGTTTTAATACCCCTGGGAAGAGACGTGAAGGTTGCAGCAGCTTAACAAGACGGTTTAAATGCCCCTTGGAAGAGACGTGGAGGTTGCAGTAGCTTAACAAGACTGTTTTAATGCCCCTTGGAAGAGACGCGGAGGTTGCAGTAGCTTAACAAGATGGTTTTAATGCCCCTTGGAAGAATGGCGGAGGTCGCAGTAGCTTAACAAGATGGTTTAAATGCCCCTTGGAAGAGATGTGGAGGTTGCAGTAGCTTAACAAGACGGTTTTAATGCCCCTTGGAAGAGACGTGGAGGTTGCAGTAGCTTAACAAGACGGTTTTAATGCCCCAAGGGAGAGACGTGGAGGTTGCAGTAGCTTAACAAGACAGTTTTAATGCCCATTGAAAGAATGGTGGAGGTCGCAGTAGCTTGACAAGACGGTTTTAATGCCACTTGGAGAAGTGGAGGTCGCAGTAGATTAACAAGACGGTTTTATTGCCGCTTGGAAGAGACGTGGAAGTCGGAGTGGAATAAAAAGACAATTTCAATGCCCCTTGAAAAAGTGGTGGAGGTCGCAGTAGCTTAACAAGACTGTTTTAATACCACTGGGAAGAGATGTGGAGGTTGCAGTAGCTTAACAAGACAGTTTAAATGCCCCTTGGAAGAGATGTGGAGGTTGCAGTAGCTTAACAAGATGGTTTAAATGCCCCTTGGAAGAGACGTGGAGGTTGCACTAGCTTAGCAAGACAGTTTTAATGCCCCTTGGAAGAATGGTGGAGGTCGCAGTAGCTTAACAAGACGGTTTTAATGCCCCTTGGAAGAGACGTGGAGGTCGGAGTGGAATAAAAAGACAATATCAATGCCCCTTGAAAAAGTGGTGGAGGTCGCAGTAGCTTAACAAGACGGTATTAATACCCCTGGGGAGAGACGTGGAGGTTGCAGTAGCTTAACAAGATGGTTTAAATGCCCCTTAGAAGAGACATGGAGGTTTCAGTAGCTTAACAAGACGGTTTTAATGCCCCTTGGAAGAGACGTGGAGGTTGCAGTAGCTTAACAAGACGGTTTTAATGCCCCTTGGAGAAGTGGTGGAGGTCGCAGTAGCTTAACAAGACGGTTTTAATGCCCCTTGGAAGAGACATGGAGGTCGCAGTGAAATAAAAAGACAATATCAATGCCCCTTGAAAAAGTGGTGGAGGTCGAAGTAGCTTAACAAGATGGTTTTAATGCCCCTTGGAAAAGTGGAGGAGGTCACAGTAGCTTAACAAAATGGTTTTAAGGTCCCTTGGAAGAGACGTGGAGGTTGCAGTAGCTTAACAAGACAGTTTAAATGCCCATTGGAAGAGTGATGGAGGATACAGTAGCTTAACAAGATGGTTTTAATGCCACTTGGAAGAATGGTGGAGGTCGCAGTGGAATAAAAAGAAAATATCAATGCCCCTGGGAAAAGTGGTGGAGGTCGCAGTAGCTTAACAAGACGGTTTTAATGACCCTTGGAAGAGACATGGAGGTTGCAGTAGCTTAACAAGACGGTTTTAATGCCCCTTGGAAGAGACGTGGAGGTTGCAGTAGCTTAGCAAGACAGTTTTAATGCCCCTTGGAAGAATGGTGGAGGTCGCAGTAGCTTAAAAAGACGGTTTTAATGCCCCTTGGAAGAGACGTGGAGATCGGAGTGGAATAAAAAGACAATATCAATGCCCCTTGAAAAAGTGGTGGAGGTCGCAGTAGCTTAACAAGACGGTATTAATACCCCTGGGGAGAGACGTGGAGGTTGCAGTAGCTTAACAAGATGGTTTAAATGCCCCTTAGAAGAGACATGGAGGTTTCAGTAGCTTAACAAGACGGTTTTAATGCCCCTTGGAAGAGACGTGGAGGTTGCAGTAGCTTAACAAGACGGTTTTAATGCCCCTTGGAGAAGTGGTGGAGGTCGCAGTAGCTTAACAAGACGGTTTTAATGCCCCTTGGAAGAGACATGGAGGTCGCAGTGGAATAAAAAGACAATATCAATGCCCCTTGAAAAAGTGGTGGAGGTCGAAGTAGCTTAACAAGATGGTTTTAATGCCCCTTGGAAAAGTGGAGGAGGTCGCAGTAGCTTAACAAAATGGTTTTAAGGCCCCTTGGAAGAGACGTGGAGGTTGCAGTAGCTTAACAAGACAGTTTCATTGCCGCTTGGAAGATTGGTGGAGGTCGCAGTAGCTTAACAAGACGGTTTTAATGCCCCTTGGAGAAGTGGTGGAGGTTGAAGTAGCTTAACAAGATGATTTTAATGGCCCTTGGAAGAGACGAGGAGGTCGCAGTAGCTTAACAAGATGGTTAAAATGCCCCTTTGTAGAGACGGGGAGGTCGCAGTAGCTTAACAAGATGAATTTAATGCCGCTTGGAAGATTGGTGGAGGTCGTTGTAGCTTAACAAGATTGTTTTAATGCCCCTTGAAAAAGTGGTGGATGTTGCAGTAGCTTAACAAGATGGTTTTAGTGGACCTTGGACGAGACGTGGAGGTCGCAGTGGAATAAAAAGACAATATCAATGCCCCTTGAAAAAGTGGTGGAGGTTGGATTAGCTTAACAAGACGGTTTTAATGCCCTTTGGAAGAGATGTGGAGGTTGCAGTAGCTTAACAAGACGGTTTTAATGCCCCTTGGAAGAGACGTGGAGGTTGCAGTAGCTTAACAAGATGGTTCTAATGCCCCTTGGAAGAATGGTGGAGGTCGCAGTAGCTTAACAAGACGGTTTTAACGCCCCTTGGGGAAGTGGTGGAGGTCGCAGTAGCTTAACAAGATGGTTTTACTGCCCCTTGGGAGAGACATGGAGGTCGCAGTGGAATAAAAAGACAATATCAATGCCCCTTGAAAAAGTGGTGGAGGTCGCAGTAGCTTAACAAGACGGTTATAATGCCCCTTGGAAAAGACGTGGAGGTTGCGGTAGCTTAACAAGACAGTTCAAATGCCCCTTGCAAGAGACGTGGAGGTTGCAGTAGCTTAGAAAGATGGTTTTATTGCCCCTTGGGAGAGACATGGAGGTTGCAGTTGCTAAACAAGACAGTTTTAATGCCCCTTGGAAGAGACGTGGAGGTTGCAGTGGCTTAACAAACCGGTTTTAATGCCCCTTGGAAGAACTGTGGAGGTCGCAGTAGCTTAACAAGATGGTTTTAATGTCCCTTGGAGAAGTGGTGGAGGTCGCAGTAGCTTAACAAGTTGGTTTTAATACCCCTTGGAAGAGACATGGAGGTCGCAGTGGAATAAAAAGACAATATCAATGCCCCTTGAAAAAGTGGTGGAGGTGGCAGTAGCTTAACAAGATGGTTTTAATGCCCCTGGGAAAAGTGATGGAGGTCGCAGTAGCTTAACAAGATGGTTTTAATGCCCCTTGGAAGAGACGTGGAGGTTGAAGTAGCTTAACAAGACAGTTTTAATGCCCCTTGGAAGAGATGTGGAGGTTGCAGTAGCTTAAAAAGACGGTTTTAATGTCGCTTGGAAAATTAGTGGAGGTCGCAGTAGCTTAACTAGACGGTTTTAATGCCCCTTGGAGAAGTGCTGGAGGATGCAGTAGCTTAGCAAGACGGTTTTAATGGCCCTTGGAAGAGACGTGGAGGTCGCAGTGGAATAAAAAGACAATATCAATGCCCCTTGAAAAAGTGGTGGAGTTTGCAGTAGCTTAACAAGATGGTTTAATGCCCCTTGGAAGAGACGTAGAGGTTGTAGTAGCTTAACCAGACTGTTCAAATGCCCCTTGGAAGAGACGTGGAGGTCGCAGTGGAATAAAAAGACAATATCAATGCCCATTGAAAAAGTGGTGGAGGTCGTAGTAGCTTAACAAGACGGTTTCAATGCAAATTGGAAGAGATGTGGAGGTCGCAGTATCTTAGCAAGACGGTTTTAATGCCCCTTGGAAGAATGGTGGAGGTCGCAGTTCATTGACAAGAAGGGTTTAATGCCACTTGAAGAAGTGGTGGAGGTTGCAGTAGCTTAACAAGACGGTTTAAATTCTCCTGGGAAAAGTGGTGGAGGTCACAGTAGCTTAACAAGATGGTTTTAATGCCCCTTGGATGAGACGTGGAGGTCGCAGTAGCTTAACAAGATGGTTAAATGCCCCATGGAAGAGACGTGGAGGTCGCAGTAGCTTAACAAGATGATTTAAATGCCCCTTGGAAGAGACGTGGAGGTTGCAGTAGCTTAATAAGACGGTTTTAATGCCCCTTGGAAGAGACGTGGAGGTTGCAGTGGAATAAAAAGATAATATCAATGCCCCTTGAAAAAGTGGTGGAGGTCGCAGAAGATTATCAAGATGGTTTTAATTCTCCTGGGAAAAGTGGTGGAGGTCACAGTAGCTTAACAAGACAGTTTTAATGCCCCTTGGAAGAGACATGGAGGTCACAGTAGCTCAACAAGACGGTTTAATGCCCCATGGAAGAGATATGGAGGTCGCAGTAGCTTAACAAGATGGTTTAAATGCCCCTTGGAAGAGACGTGGAGGTTGCAGTAGCTTAACAAGACGGGTTTAATGCCCCTTGGAAGAATGGTGGAGGTCGCAGTAGCTTGACAAGACAGTTTTAATGCCTCTTGGAGTAGTGGTGGAGGTCGCAGTAGCTTAACAAGACGGTTTTAGTGGTCCTTGGAAGAGACGTGGAGGTCGCAGTGGAATAAAAAGACAATATCAATGTCCATTGAAAAAGTCGTGGAGGTCGCAGTAGCTTAAAAAGACGGTTTTTACACCCCTCGGAAGAGACGTGGAGGTTGCAGCAGCTTAACAAGACGGTTTAAATGCCCCTTGGAAGAATAGTGGAGGTTGCAGTAGCTTAACAAGATGGTTTTAATGCCCCTTGGAGAAGTGGTGGAGGTCGCAGTAGCTTAACAAGACAGTTTTAATGCCCATTGAAAGAATGGTGGAGGTCGCAGTAGCTTGACAAGACGGTGTTGATGCCACTTGGAGAAGTGGTGGAGGTCGCAGTAGATTAACAAGACGGTTTTAATGCCGCTTAGAAGAGACGTGGAGATCGGAGTGGAATAAATAGACAATTTCAATGCCCCTTGAAAAAGTGGTGGAGGTCGCAGTAGCTTAACAAGACGGTTTTAATACCACTGGGAAGAGACATTGAGGTTACAGTAGCTTAACAAGACAGTTTAAATGCCCCTTGGAAGAGACATGGAGGTTGCAGTAGCTTAACAAGACGGTTTTAATGCCCCTTTGAAGAGACATGGAGGTTGCAGTAGCTTAAAAAGATGGTTTTAATGCCCCTTGGAAGAATGGTGGAGGTCGGAGTAGCTTAAAAAGATGGTTTTAATGCCCCTTGGAGATGTGGTGGAGGTCGCAATAGCTTAACAAGACGGTTTTAATGCCACTTGGAAGAGACATGGAGGTCGCAGTGGAATATAAGACAATATCAGTGCCCCTTGAAAAAGTGGTGGAGGTCGCAGTAGCTTAACAAGATGGTTTTAATGCCCCTGGGAAAAGTGGTGGAGGTCGCAGTAGCTTAACAAGATGGTTTTAATGCCCCTTGGAAGAGACGTGGAGGTCGCAGTAGCTTAACAAGATGGTTAAATGCCCCATGAACGAGACGTGGACGTCTCAGTAGCTTAACAAGATGGTTTAAATGCCCCTTCGAAGAGACGTGGAGGTTGCAGTGGAATAAAAAGACAATATCAATACCCCTTGAAAAAGTTGTGGAGTTAGCAGTATCTTAACAAGATGGTTTTAATGCCCCTGGGAAAAGTGGTGGAGGTCGCAGTAGCTTAACAAGACGGTTTTAATGCCCCTTGGAAGAGACGTGGCGGTTGCAGTAGCTTAGCAAGACGGTTTTAATGCCCCTTGGGAGAGACGTGGAGGTTTCAGTAGCTTAACAAGACAGTTTTAATGCCCCTTAGAAGAATGGTTGAGGTCGCAGTAGCTTGACAAGACGGTTTTGTTGCCTCTTGGAGTAGTGGTGGAGGTCGCAGTAGCTTAACAAGACAGTTTTAATGCCCCTTGGAAGAGACGTGGAGGTCGGAGTGGAATAAAAAGACAATATCAATGCCCATTGAAAAATCAAGGATGTCGCAGTAGCTTAAAAAGACGGTTTAAATGCCCCTTGGAAGAGATGTGGAGGTTGCAGTAGCTTAACAAGACGGTTTTAATGCCCCTTGGAAGAGACGTGGAGGTTGCAGTAGCTTAACAAGACGGTTTTAATGCCCCAAGGGAGAGACGTGGAGGTTGCAGTAGCTTAACAAGACAGTTTTAATGCCCATTGAAAGAATGGTGGAGGTCGCAGTAGCTTGACAAGACGGTTTTAATGCCACTTGGAGAAGTGGTGGAGGTCGCAGTAGATTAACAAGACGGTTTTAATGCCGCTTGGAAGAGACGTGGAAGTCGGAGTGGAATAAAAAGACAATTTCAATGCCCCTTGAAAAAGTGGTGGAGGTCGCAGTAGCTTAACAAGACGGTTTTAATACCACTGGGAAGAGACGTGGAGGTTGCAGTAGCTTAAAAAGACAGTTTAAATGCCCCTTGGAAGAGACATGGAGGTTGCAGTAGCTTAACAAGACGGTTTTAATGCCCCTTTGAAGAGACGTGGAGGTTGCAGTAGCTTAACAAGACAGTTTCATTGCCGCTTGGAAGATTGGTGGAGGTCACAGTAGCTTAACAAGACGGTTTTAATGCCCCTTGGAGAAGTGGTGGAGGTTGAAGTAGCTTAACAAGATGGTTGTAATGGCCCTTGGAAGAGACGAGGAGGTCACAGTAGCTTAACAAGATGGTTAAAATGCCCCTTTGTAGAGACGTTGAGGTCGCAGTAGCTTAACAAGATGAATTTAATGCCGCTTGGAAGATTGGTGGAGGTCGTTGTAGCTTAACAAGATTGTTTTAATGCCCCTTGAAAAAGTGGTGGAGGTTGCAGTAGCTTAACAAGACGGTTTTAGTGGACCTTGGACGAGACGTGGAGGTCGCAGTGGAATAAAAAGACAATATCAATGCCCCTTGAAAAAGTGGTGGAGGTTGGATTAGCTTAACAAGACGGTTTTAATGCCCTTTGGAAGAGATGTGGAGGTTGCAGTAGCTTAACAAGACGGTTTTAATGCCCCTTGGAAGAGACGTTGAGGTTGCAGTAGCTTAACAAGATGGTTCTAATGCCCCTTGGAAGAATGCTGGAGGTCGCAGTAGCTTAACAAGATGGTTTTAACGCCCCTTGGGGAAGTGGTGGAGGTCGCAGTAGCTTAACAAGATGGTTTTACTGCCCCTTGGGAGAGACATGGAGGTCGCAGTGGAATAAAAAGACAATATCAATGCCCCTTGAAAAAGTGGTGGAGGTCGCAGTAGCTTAACAAGACGGTTATAATGCCCCTTGGAAAAGACGTGGAGGTTGCGGTAGCTTAACAAGACAGTTCAAATGCCCCTTGCAAGAGACGTGGAGGTTGCAGTAGCTTAGAAAGATGGTTTTATTGCCCCTTGGGAGAGACATGGAGGTTGCAGTTGCTAAACAAGACAGTTTTAATGCCCCTTGGAAGAGACGTGGAGGTTGCAGTGGCTTAACAAACCGGTTTTAATGCCCCTTGGAAGAACTGTGGAGGTCGCAGTAGCTTAACAAGATGGTTTTAATGTCCCTTGGAGAAGTGGTGGAGGTCGCAGTAGCTTAACAAGTTGGTTTTAATACCCCTTGGAAGAGACATGGAGGTCGCAGTGGAATAAAAAGACAATATCAATGCCCCTTGAAAAAGTGGTGGAGGTGGCAGTAGCTTAACAAGATGGTTTTAATGCTCCTGGGAAAAGTGATGGAGGTCGCAGTAGCTTAACAAGATGGTTTTAATGCCCCTTGGAAGAGACGTGGAGGTTGAAGTAGCTTAACAAGACAGTTTTAATGCCCCTTGGAAGAGATGTGGAGGTTGCAGTAGCTTAAAAAGACGGTTTTAATGCCGCTTGGAAAATTAGTGGAGGTCGCAGTAGCTTAACTAGACGGTTTTAATGCCCCTTGGAGAAGTGCTGGAGGATGCAGTAGCTTAACAAGACGGTTTTAATGGCCCTTGGAAGAGACGTGGAGGTCGCAGTGGAATAAAAAGACAATATCAATGCCCCTTGAAAAAGTGGTGGAGGTTGCAGTAGCTTAACAAGATGGTTTAATGCCCCTTGGAAGAGACGTAGAGGTTGTAGTAGCTTAACCAGACTGTTCAAATGCCCCTTGGAAGAGACGTGGAGGTCGCAGTGGAATAAAAAAACAATATCAATGCCCATTGAAAAAGTGGTGGAGGTCGTAGTAGCTTAACAAGACGGTTTCAATGCACATTGGAAGAGACGTGGAGGTCGCAGTATCTTAGCAAGACGGTTTTAATGCCCCTTGGAAGAATGGTGGAGGTCGCAGTACATTGACAAGAAGGGTTTAATGCCACTTGAAGAAGTGGTGGAGGTTGCAGTAGCTTAACAAGACGGTTTTAATGCCCCTTGGAAGAGACGTGGAGGTCGGAGTGGAATAAAAAGACAATAGCAATGCCCCTTGAAAAAGTAGTGGAGGTCGCAGTAGCTTAACAAGATGGTTTTAATGCCCCTTGGAAGAGACTTGGAGTTGCAGTAGCTTAACAAGACGGTATTAATGCCCCTTGGAAGAATGGTGGAGGTCGCAGTAGCTTAACAATATGGATTTAATGGCCCTTGTAGAAGTGGTGGAGGTTGCAGTAGCTTAACAAGACGGTTTTAATGCCCCTTGGAAGAGACATGGAGGTCGCAGTGGAATAAAAAGACAATATCAGTGCCCCATGAAAAAGTGGTGGAGGTCGCAGTAGCTTAACAAGATGGTTTTAATTCTCCTGGGAAAAGTGGTGGAGGTCACAGTAGCTTAACACGATGGTTTTAATGCCCCTTGGAAGAGACGTGGAGGTCGCAGTAGCTTAACAAGATGGTTAAATGCCCCATGGAAGAGACGTGGAGGTCGCAGTAGCTTAACAAGATGATTTAAATGCCCCTTGGAAGAGACGTGGAGGTTGCAGTAGCTTAATAAGACGGTTTTAATGCCCCTTGGAAGAGACGTGGAGGTTGCAGTGGAATAAAAAGACAATATCAATGCCCCTTGAAAAAGTGGTGGAGGTCGCAGAAGATTATCAAGATGGTTTTAATTCTCCTGGGAAAAGTGGTGGAGGTCACAGTAGCTTAACAAGACAGTTTTAATGCCCCTTGGAAGAGACATGGAGGTCACAGTAGCTCAACAAGACGGTTTAATGCCCCATGGAAGAGATATGGATGTCGCAGTAGTTTAACAAGATGGTTTAAATGCCCCTTGGAAGAGACGTGGAGGTTGCAGTAGCTTAACAAGACGGGTTTATTGCCCCTTGGAAGAATGGTGGAGGTCGCAGTAGCTTGACAAGACAGTTTTAATGCCTCTTGGAGTAGTGGTGGAGGTCGCAGTAGCTTAACAAGACGGTTTTAGTGGTCCTTGGAAGAGATGTGGAGGTCGCAGTGGAATAAAAAGACAATATCAATGTCCATTGAAAAAGTCGTGGAGGTCGCAGTAGCTTAAATAGACGGTTTTAATACCCCTGGGAAGAGACGTGGAGGTTGCAGCAGCTTAACAAGATGGTTTAAATGCCCCTTGGAAGAGACATGGAGGTTGCAGTAGCTTAACAAGACTGTTTTTATGCCCCTTGGAACAGACGTGGAGGTTGCAGCAGCTTAACAAGACGGTTTAAATGCCCCTTGGAAGAATAGTGGAGGTTGCAGTAGCTTAACAAGATGGTTTTAATGCCCCTTGGAGAAGTGGTGGAGGTCGCAATAGCTTAACAAGACGGTTTAAATGCCCCTTGGAAGAGACATGGAGGTCGCAGTGGAATAAAAAGACAATATCAGTGCCCCTTGAAAAAGTGGTGGAGGTCGCAGTAGCTTAACAAGATGGTTTTAATGCCCCTGGGAAAAGTGGTGGAGGTCGCAGTAGCTTAACAAGATGGTTTTAATGCCCCTTGGAAGAGACGTGGAGGTCGCAGTAGCTTAACAAGACTGTTAAATGCCCCATGGAAGAGACGTGGATGTCTCAGTAGCTTAACAAGATGGTTTAAATGCCTCTTCGAAGAGACGTGGAGGTTGCAGTGGAATAAAAAGACAATATCAATGCCCCTTGAAAAAGTTGTGGAGGTAGCAGTAGCTTAACAAGATGGTTTTAATGCCCCTGGGAAAAGTGGTGGAGGTCGCAGTAGCTTAACAAGACGGTTTTAATGCCCCTTGGAAGAGACGTGGAGGTTGCAGTAGCTTAGCAAGACGGTTTTAATGCCCCTTGGAAGAGACGTGGAGGTTTCAGTAGCTTAACAAGACAGTTTTAATGCCACTTGGAAGAATGTTTGAGATCACAGTAGCTTGACAAGACGGTTTTATTGCCGCTTGGAGTAGTGGTGGAGGTCGCAGTAGCTTAACAAGACGGTTTTATTGCCCCTTGGAAGAGACGTGGAGGTCGGAGTGGAATAAAAAGACAATATCAATGCCCATTGAAAAATCAAGGATGTCGCAGTAGCTTAAAAAGACGGTGTTAATACCCCTGGGAAGAGACGTGGAGGTTGCAGTAGCTTAACAAGATGGTTTAAATGCACCTTGGAAGAGACATGGAGGTTGCAGCAGCTTAACAAGACGGTTTTAATGCCCCTTGGAAGAGACGTGGAGGTTGCAGTAGCTTAACAAGATTGTTTTAATGCCCCTTGGAAGAATGGTGGAGGTCGCAGTAGCTAAACAAGATGGTTTGCCCCTTGGAGAAGTGGTGGAGGACGCAGTAGCATAACAAGACGGTTTTAATGCCCCTTGGAAGAGACATGGAGGTCGCAGTGGAATAAAAAGACAATATAAGTGCCCTGGGAAAAGTGGTGGAGGTCGCAGTAGCTTAAAAAGACGGTTTTAATGCCCCTTGGAAGAGACGTGGAGTTTGCAGTAGCTTAACAAGACGGTTTAAATGCCCCTTGGAAGAGACGTGGAGGTTGCAGTAGCTTATCAAGACGGCTTTAATGCCCCTTGGGAGAGACGTGGAGGTTGCAGTAGCTTAACAAGACAGTTTTAATGCCCCTTGTAGGAATGGTTGAGGTCGCAGTAGCATGACAAGACGGTTTTATTGCCGCTTGAAGTGGTGGTGGAGGTCGCAGTAGCTTAACAAGACGGTTTTAATGCCTCTTGGAAGAGACGTGGAGGCCAGAGTGGAATAAAAAGACAATATCAATGCCCATTGAAAAATCGAGGATGTCGCAGTAGCTTAAAAAGACGGTTTTAATACCCCTGGGAAGAGACGTGGAGGTTGCAGCAGCTTAACAAGACGGTTTCAATGCCCCTTGGAAGAGACATGGAGGTTGCAGTAGCTTAACAAGACGGTTTTAGTGCCCCTTGGAAGAGACGCGGAGGTTGCAGTAGCTTAACAAGATGGTTTTAATGCCCCTTGGAAGAATGGTGGAGGTCGCAGTAGCTTAACAAGATGGTTGTAATGCCCCTTGGAGAAGTGGTGGAGGTCGCAGTAGCTTAACAAGACGGTTTTAATGCCCCTTGGAAGAGACATGGAGGTCGCAGTGGAATAAAAAGACAATATCAGTGCCCCTTGAAAAAGTGGTGGAGGTCGCAGTAGCTTAACAAGATGGTTTTAATGCCCCTGGGAAAAGTGGTGGAGGTCGCAGTAGCTTAACAAAATGGTTTTAATGCCCCTTGGAAGAGACATGGAGGTCGCAGTAGCTTAACAAGACGGTTAAATGCACCATGGAAGAGACGTGGAAGTCGCAGTAGCTTAACAAGATGGTTTAAATGCCCCTTGGAAGAGACGTGGAGGTTGCAGTAGCTTAACAAGACGGTTTAATGCCCCTTGGAAGAGACGTGGAGGTTGCAGTAGCTTAACAAGAGGGTTTTAATGCCCCAAGGGAGAGACGTGGAGGTTGCAGTAGATTAACAAGACAGTTTTAATGCCCATTGAAAGAATGGTGGAGGTCGCAGTAGCTTGACAAGACGGTGTTAATGCCACTTGGAGAAGTGGTGGAGGTCGCAGTAGATTAACAAGACGGTTTTAATGCCGCTTAGAAGAGACGTGGAGATCGGAGTGGAATAAAAAGACAATTTCAATGCCCCTTGAAAAAGTGGTGGAGGTCGCAGTAGCTTAACAAGACGATTTTAATACCACTGGGAAGAGACGTGGAGGTTGTAGTAGCTTAACAAGACAGTTTAAATGCCCCTTGGAAGAGACATGGAGGTTGCAGTAGCTTAACAAGACGGTTTTAATGCCCCTTTGAAGAGACGTGGAGGTTGCAGTAGCTTAAAAAGATGGTTTTAATGCCCCTTGGAAGAATGGTGGAGGTCAGAGTAGCTTAAAAAGATCGTTTTAATGCCCCTTGGAGAAGTGAAGAGGTCGCAGTAGCTTAACAAGACGGTTTTAATGGCCCTTGGAAGAGACATGGAGGTCGCAGTGGAATAAAAAGACAATATCAATAACTCTTGAAAAACTGGTGGAGGTTGCAGCAGCTTAACAAGATGGTTTTAATGCCCCTTGGAAGAGACATGGAGGTTGCAGTAGCTTAACAAGACTGTTTTTATGCCCCTTGGAACAGACGTGGAGTTTGCAGTAGCTTAACAAGACGGTTTTATAGCCCCTTGGAAGAATGGTGGCGGTTGTAGTAGCTTAACAAGATGGTTTTAATGCCCCTTGGAGATGTGGTGGAGGTCGCAATAGCTTAACAAGACGGTTTTAATGCCCCTTGGAAGAGACATGGAGGTCGCAGTGGAATATAAAGACAATATCAGTGCCCCTTGAAAAAGTGGTGGAGGTCGCAGTAGCTTAACAAGATGGTTTTAATGCCCCTGGGAAAAGTGGTGGAGGTCGCAGTAGCTTAACAAGATGGTTTTAATGCCCCTTGGAAGACACGTGGAGGTCGCAGTAGCTTAACAAGATGGTTAAATGCCCCATGGACGAGACGTGGACGTCTCAGTAGCTTCACAAGATGGTTTTAATGCCCCTGGGAAAAGTGGTGAAGGTCGCAGTAGCTTAACAAGACGGTTTTAATGGCCCTTGGAAGAGACATGGCGGTTGCAGTAGCTTAGCAAGACGGTTTTAATGCCCCTTGGGAGAGACGTGGAGGTTTCAGTAGCTTAACAAGACAGTTTTAATGCCCCTTAGAAGAATGGTTGAGGTCGCAGTAGCTTGACAAGACGGTTTTGTTGCCTCTTGGAGTAGTGGTGGAGGTCGCAGTAGCTTAACAAGACGGTTTTAATGCCCCTTGGAAGAGATGTGGAGGTCGGAGTGGAATAAAAAGACAATATCAATGCCCATTGAAAAATCAAGGATGTCGCAATAGCTTAAAAAGACGGTTTAAATGCCCCTTGGAAGAGACATGGAGGTTGCAGTAGCTTAACAAGACGGTTTTAATGCCCCTTGGAAGAGACGTGGAGGTTGCAGTAGCTTAACAAGATGGTTTTATTGCCCCTTGGAAGAATGGTGGAGGTCGCAGTAGCTAAACAAGATGTTTGTAATGCCCCTTGGAGAAGTGGTGGAGGACGCAGTAGCATAACAAGACGGTTTTAATGCCCCTTGGAAGAGACATGGAGGTCGCAGTGGAATAAAAAGACAATATAAGTGCCCTGGGAAAAGTGGTGGAGGTCGCAGTAGCTTAACAAGACGGTTTTAATGCCCCTTGGAAGAGACGTGGAGTTTGCAGTAGCTTAACATGACGGTTTAAATGCCCCTTGGAAGAGACGTGGAGGTTGCAGTAGCTTAGCAAGACGGTTTTAATGCCCCTTGGAAGAATGGTTGAGGTCGCAGTAGCATGACAAGACGGTTTTATTGCCGCTTCGAGTGGTGGTGGAGGTCGCAGTAGCTTAACAAGACGGTTTTAATGCCCCTTGGAAGAGACGTGGAGGCCAGAGTGGAATTAAAAGACAATATCAATGCCCATTGAAAAATCGAGGATGTCGCAGTAGCTTAAAAAGACGGTTTTAATACCCCTGGGAAGGGACGTGAAGGTTGCAGCAGCTTAACAAGACGGTTTAAATGCCCCATGGAAGAGACGTGGAGGTTGCAGTAGCTTAACAAGACGGTTTTAATACCCCTTGGAAGAGACGCGGAGGTTGCAGTAGCTTAACAAGATGGTTTTAATGCCCCTTGGAAGAATGGCGGAGGTCGCAGTAGCTAAACAAGATGGTTGTAATGCCCCTTGGAGAAGTGGTGGAGGTCGCAGTAGCTTAACAAGACGGTTTTAATGCCCCTTGGAAGAGACATGGAGGTCGCAGTAGCTTAACAAGACGGTTAAATGCCCCATGGAAGAGACGTGGAAGTCGCAGTAGCTTAACAAGATGGTTTAAATGCCCCTTGGAAGAGATGTGGAGGTTGCAGTAGCTTAACAAGACGGTTTTAATGCCCCTTGGAAGAGACGTGGAGGTTGCAGTAGCTTAAAAAGACGGTTTTAATTCCCCAAGGGAGAGACGTGGAGGTTGCAGTAGCTTAACAAGACAGTTTTAATGCCCATTGAAAGAATGGTGGAGGTCGCAGTAGCTTGACAAGACGGTTTTAATGCCACTTGGAGAAGTGGTGGAGGTCGCAGTAGATTAACAAGACGGTTTAAATGCCGCTTGGAAGAGACGTGGAAGTCGGAGTGGAATAAAAAGACAATTTCAATGCCCCTTGAAAAAGTGGTTGAGGTCGCAGTAGCTTAACAAGACGGTTTTAATACCACTGGGAAGAGACGTGGAGGTTGCAGTAGCTTATCAAGACAGTTTAAATTCCCCTTGGAAGAGACATGGAGGTTGCAGTAGTTTAACAAGACGGTTTTAATGCCCCTTTGAAGAGACGTGGAGGTTGCAGTAGCTTAAAAAGATGGTTTTAATGCCCCTTGGAAGAATGGTGGAGGTCGCAGTAAGTTAAAAAGATGGTTTTAATGCCCCTTGGAGAAGTGAAGAGGTCGCAGTAGCTTAACAAGATGGTTTTAATGGCCCTTGGAAGAGACATGGAGGTCGCAGTGGAATAAAAAGACAATATCAATAACTCTTGAAAAAGTGGTGGAGGTCGCAGTAGCTTAACAAGATGGTTTTAATGCCCCTTGGAAGAGACGTGGAGGTCGCAGTAGCTTAACAAGATGGTTTAAATGCCCCTTGGAAGAGACGTGGAGGTTGCAGTAGTTTAACAAGACGGTTTTAATGCCCCTTGGAAGAGACGTGGAGGTTGCAGTGGAATAAAAAGACAACATCAATGTCCCTTGAAAAAGTGGTGGAGGTCGCAGTTCCATAACAAGATGGTTTTAAAGCCTGGGAAAAGTGTTGTAAGTCGCAGTAGCTTAACAAGACAGTTTTAATTCCCCTTGGAAGAGACGTGGAGGTTGCAGTAGCTTAAAAAGTCGGTTTTATTGCCCCTTGGAATAATGGTGGAGGTCGCAGTAGCTTAACAAGACTGTTTAATGCCCCTTGTAGAAGTGGTGGAGGTCGCAGTAGCTTAACAAGACGGTTTTAATGGCCCTTGGAAGAGATGTGGAGGTCGCAGTGGAATAAAAAGACAATATTAATGCTCCTTGAAAAAGTGGTGGACGTCGCAGTAGCTTAATAACATGGCTTTAAGGCCCCTTGGAAGAGACATGGTGAATGCATTGGAATAAAAAGACAATATCAATGCCCCTTGAAAAAGTGGTGGAGGTCGCAGTAGCTTAACAAGATGGTTGTAATGCCCCTTGGAGAAGTGGTGGAGGTCGCAGTAGCTTAACAAGACGGTTTTAATGCCCCTTGGAAGAGACATGGAGGTCGCAGTGGAATAAAAAGACAATATCAGTGCCCCTTGAAAAAGTGGTGGAGGTCGCAGTAGCTTAACAAGATGGTTTTAATGCCCCTGGGAAAAGTGGTGGAGGTCGCAGTAGCTTAACAAAATGGTTTTAATGCCCCTTGGAAGAGACATGGAGGTCGCAGTAGCTTAACAAGACGGTTAAATGCACCATGGAAGAGACGTGGAAGTCGCAGTAGCTTAACAAGATGGTTTAAATGCCCCTTGGAAGAGACGTGGAGGTTGCAGTAGCTTAACAAGACGGTTTAATGCCCCTTGGAAGAGACGTGGAGGTTGCAGTAGCTTAACAAGAGGGTTTTAATGCCCCAAGGGAGAGACGTGGAGGTTGCAGTAGATTAACAAGACAGTTTTAATGCCCATTGAAAGAATGGTGGAGGTCGCAGTAGCTTGACAAGACGGTGTTAATGCCACTTGGAGAAGTGGTGGAGGTCGCAGTAGATTAACAAGACGGTTTTAATGCCGCTTAGAAGAGACGTGGAGATCGGAGTGGAATAAAAAGACAATTTCAATGCCCCTTGAAAAAGTGGTGGAGGTCGCAGTAGCTTAACAAGACGATTTTAATACCACTGGGAAGAGACGTGGAGGTTGTAGTAGCTTAACAAGACAGTTTAAATGCCCCTTGGAAGAGACATGGAGGTTGCAGTAGCTTAACAAGACGGTTTTAATGCCCCTTTGAAGAGACGTGGAGGTTGCAGTAGCTTAAAAAGATGGTTTTAATGCCCCTTGGAAGAATGGTGGAGGTCAGAGTAGCTTAAAAAGATCGTTTTAATGCCCCTTGGAGAAGTGAAGAGGTCGCAGTAGCTTAACAAGACGGTTTTAATGGCCCTTGGAAGAGACATGGAGGTCGCAGTGGAATAAAAAGACAATATCAATAACTCTTGAAAAACTGGTGGAGGTTGCAGCAGCTTAACAAGATGGTTTTAATGCCCCTTGGAAGAGACATGGAGGTTGCAGTAGCTTAACAAGACTGTTTTTATGCCCCTTGGAACAGACGTGGAGTTTGCAGTAGCTTAACAAGACGGTTTTATAGCCCCTTGGAAGAATGGTGGCGGTTGTAGTAGCTTAACAAGATGGTTTTAATGCCCCTTGGAGATGTGGTGGAGGTCGCAATAGCTTAACAAGACGGTTTTAATGCCCCTTGGAAGAGACATGGAGGTCGCAGTGGAATATAAAGACAATATCAGTGCCCCTTGAAAAAGTGGTGGAGGTCGCAGTAGCTTAACAAGATGGTTTTAATGCCCCTGGGAAAAGTGGTGGAGGTCGCAGTAGCTTAACAAGATGGTTTTAATGCCCCTTGGAAGACACGTGGAGGTCGCAGTAGCTTAACAAGATGGTTAAATGCCCCATGGACGAGACGTGGACGTCTCAGTAGCTTCACAAGATGGTTTTAATGCCCCTGGGAAAAGTGGTGAAGGTCGCAGTAGCTTAACAAGACGGTTTTAATGGCCCTTGGAAGAGACATGGCGGTTGCAGTAGCTTAGCAAGACGGTTTTAATGCCCCTTGGGAGAGACGTGGAGGTTTCAGTAGCTTAACAAGACAGTTTTAATGCCCCTTAGAAGAATGGTTGAGGTCGCAGTAGCTTGACAAGACGGTTTTGTTGCCTCTTGGAGTAGTGGTGGAGGTCGCAGTAGCTTAACAAGACGGTTTTAATGCCCCTTGGAAGAGATGTGGAGGTCGGAGTGGAATAAAAAGACAATATCAATGCCCATTGAAAAATCAAGGATGTCGCAATAGCTTAAAAAGACGGTTTAAATGCCCCTTGGAAGAGACATGGAGGTTGCAGTAGCTTAACAAGACGGTTTTAATGCCCCTTGGAAGAGACGTGGAGGTTGCAGTAGCTTAACAAGATGGTTTTATTGCCCCTTGGAAGAATGGTGGAGGTCGCAGTAGCTAAACAAGATGTTTGTAATGCCCCTTGGAGAAGTGGTGGAGGACGCAGTAGCATAACAAGACGGTTTTAATGCCCCTTGGAAGAGACATGGAGGTCGCAGTGGAATAAAAAGACAATATAAGTGCCCTGGGAAAAGTGGTGGAGGTCGCAGTAGCTTAACAAGACGGTTTTAATGCCCCTTGGAAGAGACGTGGAGTTTGCAGTAGCTTAACATGACGGTTTAAATGCCCCTTGGAAGAGACGTGGAGGTTGCAGTAGCTTAGCAAGACGGTTTTAATGCCCCTTGGAAGAATGGTTGAGGTCGCAGTAGCATGACAAGACGGTTTTATTGCCGCTTCGAGTGGTGGTGGAGGTCGCAGTAGCTTAACAAGACGGTTTTAATGCCCCTTGGAAGAGACGTGGAGGCCAGAGTGGAATTAAAAGACAATATCAATGCCCATTGAAAAATCGAGGATGTCGCAGTAGCTTAAAAAGACGGTTTTAATACCCCTGGGAAGGGACGTGAAGGTTGCAGCAGCTTAACAAGACGGTTTAAATGCCCCATGGAAGAGACGTGGAGGTTGCAGTAGCTTAACAAGACGGTTTTAATACCCCTTGGAAGAGACGCGGAGGTTGCAGTAGCTTAACAAGATGGTTTTAATGCCCCTTGGAAGAATGGCGGAGGTCGCAGTAGCTAAACAAGATGGTTGTAATGCCCCTTGGAGAAGTGGTGGAGGTCGCAGTAGCTTAACAAGACGGTTTTAATGCCCCTTGGAAGAGACATGGAGGTCGCAGTAGCTTAACAAGACGGTTAAATGCCCCATGGAAGAGACGTGGAAGTCGCAGTAGCTTAACAAGATGGTTTAAATGCCCCTTGGAAGAGATGTGGAGGTTGCAGTAGCTTAACAAGACGGTTTAAATGCCCCTTGGAAGAGACGTGGAGGTTGCAGTAGCTTAAAAAGACGGTTTTAATTCCCCAAGGGAGAGACGTGGAGGTTGCAGTAGCTTAACAAGACAGTTTTAATGCCCATTGAAAGAATGGTGGAGGTCGCAGTAGCTTGACAAGACGGTTTTAATGCCACTTGGAGAAGTGGTGGAGGTCGCAGTAGATTAACAAGACGGTTTAAATGCCGCTTGGAAGAGACGTGGAAGTCGGAGTGGAATAAAAAGACAATTTCAATGCCCCTTGAAAAAGTGGTTGAGGTCGCAGTAGCTTAACAAGACGGTTTTAATACCACTGGGAAGAGACGTGGAGGTTGCAGTAGCTTATCAAGACAGTTTAAATTCCCCTTGGAAGAGACATGGAGGTTGCAGTAGTTTAACAAGACGGTTTTAATGCCCCTTTGAAGAGACGTGGAGGTTGCAGTAGCTTAAAAAGATGGTTTTAATGCCCCTTGGAAGAATGGTGGAGGTCGCAGTAAGTTAAAAAGATGGTTTTAATGCCCCTTGGAGAAGTGAAGAGGTCGCAGTAGCTTAACAAGATGGTTTTAATGGCCCTTGGAAGAGACATGGAGGTCGCAGTGGAATAAAAAGACAATATCAATAACTCTTGAAAAAGTGGTGGAGGTCGCAGTAGCTTAACAAGATGGTTTTAATGCCCCTTGGAAGAGACGTGGAGGTCGCAGTAGCTTAACAAGATGGTTTAAATGCCCCTTGGAAGAGACGTGGAGGTTGCAGTAGTTTAACAAGACGGTTTTAATGCCCCTTGGAAGAGACGTGGAGGTTGCAGTGGAATAAAAAGACAACATCAATGTCCCTTGAAAAAGTGGTGGAGGTCGCAGTTCCATAACAAGATGGTTTTAAAGCCTGGGAAAAGTGTTGTAAGTCGCAGTAGCTTAACAAGACAGTTTTAATTCCCCTTGGAAGAGACGTGGAGGTTGCAGTAGCTTAAAAAGTCGGTTTTATTGCCCCTTGGAATAATGGTGGAGGTCGCAGTAGCTTAACAAGACTGTTTAATGCCCCTTGTAGAAGTGGTGGAGGTCGCAGTAGCTTAACAAGACGGTTTTAATGGCCCTTGGAAGAGATGTGGAGGTCGCAGTGGAATAAAAAGACAATATTAATGCTCCTTGAAAAAGTGGTGGACGTCGCAGTAGCTTAATAACATGGCTTTAAGGCCCCTTGGAAGAGACATGGTGAATGCATTGGAATAAAAAGACAATATCAATGCCCCTTGAAAAAGTGGTGGAGGTCGCAGTAGCTTAACAAGATGGTTTTAATGCCACTGGGAAAAGTGGTGGAGGTTGCAGTAGCTTAACAAGATGGTTTTAATTCCACTTGGAAGAGACGTGGAGGTTGCAGTAGCTTAACAAGATGGTTTTAATGCCCCTTGGAAGAGACGTGGAGGTCGCAGTAGCTTATCAAGATGGTTTTAATGCCCCTTGGAAGAGACGTGGAAGTCGCAGTGGAATAAAAAGACAATATCGATGCCCCTTGAAAAAGTGGTGGAGGTCGCAGTAGCTTATCAAGACGGTTTTAATGCCCCTTGGAAAAGTGATGGAGGTCGCAGTAGCTTAACAAGATGTTTTTAGTGCCCCTGGGAAAAGTGGTGGACGTTGCAGTAGCTTAACAAGATGGTTTTAATGCCCCTTACAAGAGCCATGCAGTACAGCATATTAAAAACATTACTCCCATTATTGGGGAGTGGGGCTCCCATAGTCTTTGCCTATGCCTTCCAAGCAAAAGCTGCCAAAAATTAGGACGGAGGAACTTGCAATGCTAGCAACACGGACCATGGTCACCCTGGTGGTGTAGTGGTGGTGGAGGCTGAGGATAAGGAGAAGAGCAAAATACAGCCGAAATGAGGAAGCGTATACCCATGTGTGGGTGTGAAGCGGTGCATGGGAATACACCTCCCGAAATAACACAGTGGATTTGACTTTATGTTACTCTGCTGTCATTTGGTGGTGATGAGAATTCTGGCCCAATCCAGCCCTTGTTCATTTTGATAAGGGTCAGCTTGTCAGCATTGTCAGTTGACAGGCGAGTGCGCTTATCTGTTATAATTCCCCCAGCGGCACTAAAAACACGCTCCTATAACACGCTAGCGGCAGGGCAGGCCAGGACCTCCAAGGCGTACAGAGCGAGTTCATTCCAAGTGTCCAGCTTGGATACCCAAAAATTAAAAGGCACAGAGGAATCACGGAGGATGCTGGTACGGTCAGCAAGGTACTCCCTCACCATCTTTTGAAACTTTCCACTCCTTGTGAGAATACCCAGCGCCTCAGGGCCTGTAAGCTGGGTGGGTCTCAGAAAACTGTCCCAGAATGTTGACAGTGTTCCCCTGCCTCTGCTGGATTGGAATTGCGTCTCTCTCGCCTGTACGCCTTGGTTGGGCAACGAACTGTGACCTCTGCTGCTAGCGTGTTCAGATGGGAATTTTTTTAACAGTTCTGCAGCTAGGGCCATCTGGTACTGCCCCAGTTTTGTAGACCTCTCCACCTCAGGAATAAGAGAGTGAATGTTCTCCTTGCAGCGGGGGTCTAAAAGTGTCTCCAACCAGTAATGACTGTCACCTAACATTTTGACAACGCGAGGGTCACGGTTAAGGCAGCGCAACATAAAGTCAGCCATGCGTGCCAGACTGGTAACGGGCAAGACTTCTGTGTCCTCACCAAGATGACGACTGACCATGCTATCCTCCTCCTCCTCCTCCCCCCTGTCCTCAGGCCACCCATGCTGAACCGACGTTATGACAGTTGTACAGGTACTACCATCTACAGCGCATGATACCAGCTCCTGTTCTTCCTCCTCCTCCTCCTCCTCTCCCTCATTGTCCCCCAATGCACATTGGGATGAGATGAGGCTGGGCTGTGTGTAATCGCCCTCTATGGCTTCTTGATCCATCTCATCTTACTCTGGCTGCAATGCCGCCTCTTTAATTCTCTGCAGAGAGCATTGCAAAAGACAGACAAGTGGGATGCTGATGCTAATGATGGCGTCATTGCCATTCACCATCTTGATGGACTCCTCAAAGTTTGTCAGGATGGTACATATGTCAGACATCCAGGTCCACTCCTGAGGTCTTATGTGTGGAGTCTGACCTGAATATCAACGGCCTTTTTGCAGCTGGTACTCCACAACTGCTCTCTTCTGCTCACAAATCCTTTGCAACATGTGGAGGGTAGAGTTCCAACGTGTGGGGACATCACTCACCAGTCGGTGTGCCGGAAGCTGCAAACGCTGCTGCAACACAGCAAGGGCGGCGGAAGCTGTATCCGACTTGCGAAAATGATCTGACAGGTGGCGTACTTTGACAAGCAGATCTGGCAACTCGGGGTACGATTTAAGAAACCGCTGAACCACGAAGTTAAGCACATGAGCCAGGCATGGTACGTGTGTGATCTCGCCTCGCCTCAGAGCCGCCACCAGGTTACGGCCATTGTCACACACGACCATGCCTGGATGTAGGTTCAGCGGTCTCAGCCACAGATCTGCCTGCTCTTTCACAGCTGTCCACAACTCACAAGCAGTGTGAGGTTTATCACCTAAGCTTATGAGTTTCAGCACAGCCTGTTGCCGCTTGGCTGAGGCTGTACTGCAGTGCTTCCAGCTTGTAACTGATGTGTTGCTATCTGAGATGGAGGCTGAACATGAGGAGGAGGAGGATGATGCGCAGGAGCTGTACACTGTGGGGGCAACTCTGACTGACATAGGGCCCACAATCCTCGGTGTGGGGAGGATGTGTTCCATCCCAAGGTCCGACTGGGTCCCGGCTTCCACTATGTTTACCCAGTGTGCCATCAGGGAGATGTACTGTCCCTGGCCACAAGAACTTGTCCACGTGTCCGTTCTCAGGTGGACTCTCCCAGTAACTGCATTGTTGAGGGCACGGCAGATGATTAGGGACACGTGCTTGTGTAGTGCGGGGATGGCACTCCGGGCAAAATAGTGTCGGCTGGGGACCGAGTACCGAGGGACGGCCACCGCCATAAGGTTGCGGAAGGATTCGGTCTCCACCAGCCTAAAAGGCAGCATTTCTAAGGCAAGCAGTCGGGAAATGTGCGAATTTACGACTGTGGCCTGTGGGGCGTTGGCTGCGAATTTGCGCTTTTGTTCAAAGCCCTGGGATATGGACAATTGAACGCTGCTGTGGGACGTGGACGTGGATGTTGATGCTGTTTCTTGAGATAACAAGACTGAGAGGAAGGGGCATCTTTGCATGCAGTATGGACAGGGGATTGCCTTGCACACACAACTGGGGGTTCTAATGCACGCACAACAGCAGAAGAAGCAGTGGTGACACCCGCTGACACTGGTCATGGACCCTGGGGTTCGCCCCACAAAGTCGGGTGCTTTGCTGACATGTGCCTGATCATGCTGGTGGTGGTCAGGCTGGTAGTTTTGTCACCCCTGCTGATGCTAGCATGACAGGCGGTTCAAATGTCCTTTTGGGGGTTATCAGCAGAGTCTTTAAAAAAATTCCAGACTCTGGAAGACCTCTTGGTTGTACTGGCAGCGTCCCTCGTGTTGGTGTTACGGGGAACTGTTGCCTGCCTTCTTTGTGCGGCCACCACACTGCTTTTTCATTCCTGTTGGGGTACTCTGCCTTCCTCCCCCTGTGTGCTGCTGGCCTCGCTCTGCGCATCCTCCAGCCACGTTGGGTCAGTTACCAGATCATCTACCACCTCCTCCTTTTCCACTTGCGCACCACGATCCTCCTCCTCACTTCGTGGCAATTGTGTCTCGTTATCGTCTTCCTCTTGTGACAAATTGCCAGTGTCGACTTCCTGTGGCCGTGGCTGTTCAAATATTTGGGCATCGCTTCATGGGATCTCCTCTTCCACCACTTCAAGCGGAGCAGGCGAGGGGCACAAATATGGAAATGGACCAGTGAACAGCTCTTCAGAGTGTCCAAGTGTGGGATCAGTTGCTGTCTGACGACACTCGGCATGGTGGGAGGAAGGAGCATCAGGGTGAGGCGGAGTATGCGGTCGAGACTCACGGCTACTAAAACTTGACCGTGTGGAAGACAGACCAGAGGTGGTGCCCAGGTAACTGGAAGTATTATCTGCTATCCAATTAATAACCTCTTCACACTGATCAGTTCGCAATACTGGTGTTTGTAGTGTGCTTCCCTAGTAATTCGGTCAAGAAGTGGGAGCGAGAAGATGTGGCTGCTGGTTGTGGCACATTTTCACCTTGGCCACGGCCCCGTCCTCTACACGCACCATCACCAGAACGTCCAGTTCCACATCCCTTGCTACGCGCCTTGCCCATTGTAAATGAAGTAAAATAGCTTACACTCGCACTATCAATGGAAAAAGGGTAATAAAAAGGAGATTAGAACTGTGGAAGAGGAAAATCACAGTTCTATTTGTCTGGCCTACACCAGAATCTTTTAAACAGATATATTTGTGACTGAACAGACAGGGAGACACTATTACTGTTTTTTTTTACGTAAAACAGGCCAAAAGCAGGATAATACAGAGATTTGAACCATGGAACTGCAAAACCACAGTTCTAATTTACTGGCGTATACCAGACTTTTTTAAATAGATATATTTGGGGCTGAAAAGTCAGCGACACTGTTTTTTTTATGTAAAAAAGCCCCAAAAGTGGATAATACAGAGATTTGACCCGTGGAACTGCAAAACTACAGTTCTATTTTTCTGGCCTACACCAGACTCTTTTAAACAGATATATTGGTGTCTGAACAGTCAGGGAGACACTATTACTGGTTTTTATTACGACAAAAAATGCCAAAAACAGGATAATACAGAGATTTGACCCGTGGAACTGCAAAACCACAGCTATATTTTTCTGGCCTACACCAGATTCTTTTAAACAGATATATTGTTGTCTGAACATGCACAGACAGACTCAATTTTTTTTTTGGGGGGGGGGAATACCAAAAGTTTAATAAGACACGTATTTGTACAGTCTGACTGAGGAAAAAAAAATACAGGATTTAGATGCAAAAAAAAAAGATTTTTCCTGGCCCCTGAGACCGGGGTGATAAGTCTAGCAATTTGACCAACAGGAGCACACAGGACTGTAATGCAGCGTTTGCTGGTATAACCACTGCGTCTCCTATACCGCCTGCCTGCCTGATATCTGGGAGGGATATTAGTCCTGAGAAGGACTGTTTGTTTGATTTGGCAGGCTTTAGAGACCCTACACTACCTATTTCGCACTATATATCTCTCCCTAACTCAGCAGCACTGACCCTACACTGGCTGATCCGGAGCGACTGTGTCCAAGATGGCGGCGCCCGGTTTTAAATACTCGAGGTGACACTGTGCGGCCAGCCAATCACTGAAATGCCCACAAACAACATGGCTGCGGCTTTCCAGTGACTGGCTGGCAATCCCTGCATGTTCATTGGCTCTGTAAAGAGCGCCAAACATGCAGAGCGGAGACCCGAGCTCCCGCCTGAGTAACCCGGAAATGCTCGGTGCTCGCCGACCATCCCGAGTAGCGTGATGCTCGAGCGAGTAACGAGCAGTGTCGAGCATGCTCACTCAACACTAAAACTCATGCAATACTTCTGCAATTTTGACAACTCCTGGTTTTGGCTTACAAATACTGAGTTAAAAATCTCACCAATTACTCAACATGTGCATATGTCAACGTTCCAGCAGAGTGGAAGGAACGGCCCACTTTTTAACTCAACTTAAACTGACCTACTAAAATTATAAGTTACTATAACGACCTACAGAATAAAAATTATTGTTATATTTATTAAGCAAGGTATACATCGGAAAAACAAACCCCAAAAACAACTGTTGGCACAATTATTAGAAAATATAATAAACACAAGATGACTGTCAATTTTCCTCGGTCTGGGGCTCCATGCAAGATCTCGCCTCGTGGGGTAAGGATGATTCTGAGAAAGGTCAGGAATCAGCCCAGAACTACACGAGAGGACCTCGTCAATGACCTGAAGAAAGCAGGGACCACAGTCTTAAACATTACCGTTAGTAGCACACTACGCTGTCATGGATTAAAATCCTGCAGGGTATGAAAGGTCCCCTTGCTCACGCCAGCATAGGTCCAGGTCCGTTTGAAGTTCACCAATGACCATCTGGATGATCCAGAGGAGGCATGGGAGAAGGTCATGTGGTCAGATGAGACCAAAATAGAACTTTTTGGTTTCAACTCCATTCGTCATGTTTGGAGGAATAAGGATGAGTACAACCCCAAGAACACTGTACCAACCATGAAGAATGGTGGGTAAAACATCATACTCTGGGGGTGCTTTTCTGCAAAGGGGACAGGACAACTGCACCGTATTGAAGGGAGGATGGATGGGATCAAGTATCGCAAGATTTTGGCCAACAACCTCCTTCCCACATTATAAGAGCATTGAAGATGAACTGTGACTGGGTCTTCCAGCATGACAATGACCCGAAACACACAGCTGGGGCCACTAAGTGGCTCCGTAAGAAGCATTTCAAGGTCTTGGAGTGGCCTAGCCAGTCTCCAGACCTGAAACCAATATAAAATCTTTGGAGGGAGCTGAAACTCAATGTTGCCCAGTGATAGCCCCGAAACCTGGAAGATCTGGTGAAGATCTGTATGGAGGAGTGGGCCAAAATCCCTGCTGCAGTGTGTGCAAACTTGGTCAAGAACTACAGGAAATGTCTGACCTCTGTTATTGCAAACAAAGCTTTCTGTACCAAATACTAAGTTCTGTTTTTTCTCTGAATCAAATACTTATTTCATGCAATAAAATGCAAATAAATTATATAAAAATCATACAATGTCATTTTCTGATTTTTTTTAACATTCTGTCTCTTACAGTTGAAGTGTACCAAAGAGAAAAATTACAGACCTCTCCATTCTTTGTAGGTGGAAAAAAATGCAAAATCTGCAGTGTATCAAATACTTATTTTCCCTACTGTATCTCTAAGGCCACGATGAGTTTTTGGTGAGTTTTTGGCTCTGCGTTTTTTGGCTGAGCTAAAAAACGCAGTCATGTGCATACGTTGAGTATTTGGTGAGTTCTTTACCTCAGTATTTGCAAGCTAATTCTAGGAGTGGAACAATAAGAAGAAAGTTATAATAGAAACACATGCACCACTTCTACAATTTTTCACCCACTGCAGGTTTTGGCTTGCAAATACTGAGGTAAAAATTCAACAAATACTCAACTTGTGTACGTGGCCTTACATTCAAGGCATATCCATGAGATATGACATGAATGTATGATAAATGCAGGTCCAACTGCTGGGAGCTGAATTAAGTGTTTGCTCACATGAGTGTATAACACAGCCCAGTTCTATCTGATATTTTATCGCATAGCACTTCGACCAATGTTATACTATGGGACAGTGAAGATCTGCGATTTTTTTTTCATGCAGATTCATCATGAGAAAAAAATCGCAGCATGCTACGAAGTTGCTCTGGAATTCAGACCTATACAAGTCTACAGGTGTGTGTGAAACATCGAATGTCATCTGAGTGCAGTCCGACATCCGCGGACTCAGACAATAGAGAAGATGGAGAAATTAAGTTTTCCATCTTCTCCACACCTGTGATACGATTCAGCGATAGAATCGGATAAAACTAAACTGACACTCAGATTAAACTCTGTTAGAGTTTGATAGGAGTGTCATTAGCATAATCGATCTGATTCTTTGACATCAGTGAATCAACGCTCATAAGACCCCGGCCTCATTTTGTGAATGGGTCCCTGTTATGCTCTTTCGGAAAATTGAAATGTGACTATGCACGTGTGGCTCTCTCCATTAATCTCTATTATTGAAGGGGTTTGTTTTGCTTCAATTGATTCAAACAGCCATATTTGAAGTGAGTTTTTTCAAGCACAGAAGCCTCAAGAATTGTCATGGTGTATTATTTGCACTACAGGCATGTTTTACCAATGAGATTAATAGGAAGCTTTTCCACAGTGTTTGAAGAGGTTTTGATTTGAATTTTGTAGCAGAATCTGCTCTACTAAATTCCACATAATAAAGCTTTTTATGAACATGTGTCACCCAGGGGGATATAGGGGACTCGGTACCCGGGCCTTTTACCTTGCTTAGGATGTCACGGCAGTCGGCTCCCTGGCCCGTACTCTGGGGTCTCTCTTGAAAAGTTTTTTTTTTAGTGTATAGTGTGTTTCGCGATGCCACCTGTTGTTTCTGGTAATGGTTACCGGTGCTGCTGCAGACCTCCGGGGGTGATGAAATGGCAGCTGGGATGTTTCTGCTCCCCACAGGCAGAGCGGACCCCCGGGGCAGAGTTGATGGAAGGGATGCAGGTGAAAGATGGCCAGGTCAATGGGAATGACTGACACGCACACAGGGGGTTCGCTTCAGTACCTTTACTGGAGTAACGGCAGGTATGGTCCAGGGTACTTGCTAGGATGGGTGCACTTCAGGACTTCTCCCCAGTGAGCGGGTATAAGGCCTCCTGATCCGTGTCTCCCTCTCTCTAAGCTTCTAGCCAGTCTGAAACTTGGCCTAACTTCTGTCTTGTGTTGCTCTCTCACCTGACCGCTTGGTAGTAGGACCTTTCTTTGGCAACCACTCTCCCTGGACACCGGGGCCTTCGTGGTTCCTAGTACGGTTATTGCTGGTAATAATGACCAGGGGTCTGGAGGCCTCCTGGTAAGCTGGTAGTCCCTACTGGGTATAGAGGATCCTGTAGGCGTGGACTCGGTGTCCGGTTTGTGTCTTGGGGTGAGCCTATGATGCTCCTCTGCCCCCTAAACTCCTCTCTCCTCTCCTTACTGCCTCCGGCCACACTCGGGGCCCTCAATCCAGCAGCAGACATGCTGCGTCTTCACTGCTCTCAGTGGCAGCACACTCTCTGAACTCTCTCTCAGACTGACTGCCTAACTCCACACTCCATATATATATATCCCTAACAGGGCTCTCTCTGGTGGTCTGAGGTGGAAGGGTGGAGGTGTCTCCATGTAAAGAGGGCCTCTTGTGGAGAAGTCCATCCATGCACCCTTTTGGGTCCTTTGGTACCTGTGAACAGCAGGGTGCCACAAACATACCCAAAAAAACAATGCGTAGCTGAGGTATATGGTGATTGTGCATAGCAGCAGTTTATAACGAGTTCCTGTATTTCATTGCACTTTAGGGGCTCATGCAGTTGGCCGTAGATTGTCTCATTTGAGAGAATGGGGCCGATTATGCAAAAGACACTCTGATCCAACTCTGATCAGAGTTGGATCACAGTGTCAGCATAGAATTGAAGCACACTGTGAGAAGAAGATGGAGAACAATATCTCTCCATCTTCTCCATTGGGTCTGTGCATGGAAATTTGGCTGCACTTAGATGTCATTAGAGAGTAGTCTGATGTTCCCCACGGACTTATTGACATGCATGACAGAGTGCAATCCGAATATCGGAACAAACTGAGACATTCAGAGATTTGTCTTCCTTGGACAGACTCTGTCTGAGGAAAAAATTGGACATGTGCATAACCTAATAAAATATCATTGGTCCGGGTGCGATCCAATGTTTTGTTGGATCGCACTTGGACCGATACTACAGCCATTTGCACTTTCCCTAATAGTGATGATCATTCTCTTATTATTCTGAAGGGGGTGAGTGCAAAATCTGTGCCATCATCATGATCGGCACTATTACAGTGCATAGGAACTGCGACTAAGGATTGTAAAAGAGCACCTTGCAGGATTTTAATATAAGGCAGTGGAGCACAAGGTGTTACCAGGGGTGCCAATTCAATAGTCCCATGCTAAAGAGGGATCAGGTGACTAGGAGAATGAGATGGGTGCATCCTCAGAAGTGCTTAGGGCATGTTCCTCTCTGTTTCTCATACCCATACTGTGACGATGGCATCTGTGTCTTGTATTAATTGTGAATGTGTGGTGCTCTGATAGTCACCACTGCATGCCTGCCAAAGTTGTCCCCTGAAAGTTAAAATATTTGTTTAAAATTTTGAAGTCATCCTCAATCCATCAGATAGGAGATACAAGTCACTGGGACTCCCACCAATCACAACAATGGGGCTCTCAGTCAGCCCCATTTGATTGAAGTGGAGGTCAAGCATGTGCACCTCTGCTTCATTCATTCTCTATACGACTGCCGGAAAAGCCAAGTACAGCGCTTGGCTATCTCTGTAAGTCCCGTGGAGAATGAATGGAGGGGAGTTGTGGATGCTTGTGTGGTGCCCCTGCGGGTCCAGTCGCCACAGAGGTAATGCGCCTCAGCCAGAGGTGTGGTACCCCACTCTCGGGTAAGGAGGGAGCACTACCCGGGACCCACACACCCACATCCAACACTACATCACTCCAGTAGGGAAGGGCGAGATTGCTCCTGAGGGAGACCACAGTCCCTGTCCCTGTCTGGAGGAGGGAACTAGGTAGAAGAGGTGGGTGGAGGAAGTAGTTTAGGGGAGCACACAAGGAAGGACTGAAGGTAGAGGGGACCACGTAGAGTGACAGTTAGTGACGTGGGTCACATGACAGATGTTATGCACACGCCCGGACTGACTGGCGTGTGCGGGTCTTGTGGTTCCACTGGACCATGGACCGGAGAGTGCCTGGAGGGGCGTGACTAAGTATCTGGCCGATCCGACCAAGGTGGCACGACGGCATGCGACGCCAGTGCACCAGGGAGAAACCGGGCAGAGGGACCAGGTGCTACTCCAGGTCAAACTCCGGACACGGGGGTTGACCCACACTGGGATTACTGGAACAGGCAGGTTAGGCTGGCACAGACTGGTGGATGTAAGCAAACACGGCAGGTATGCAGATGGGTGGATACAGGCGAGTATGCAGGCAGGGAGGTACTGGCCGAAAGGACGGGCTGGAGCACAGAAAGGTTAAGACCCAGTACAGACTGGGTCACAGAACCGCAGATGCGGTAGACAACCACAGCAGAGAGGGAACGCCCGAAGCGGTGGGCAAGAACAGAGCAGGACGGGGCTGCAGGAGCAGCGAGCACAAGCAGGGCAGGACAGGACTGCCGGAGCAGCGGGCAGAAGCAGGGCAGGACAGGACTGCCGGAGCAGCGGGCAGAAGCAGGGCAGGACAGGACTGCCGGAGCAGCGGGCAGAAGCAGGGCAGGACAGGACTGCCGGAGCAGCGGGCAGAAGCAGGGCAGGACAGGACTGCCGGAGCAGCGGGCAGAAGCAGGGCAGGACAGGACTGCCGGAGCAGCGGGCAGAAGCAGGGCAGGACAGGACTGCCGGAGCAGCGGGCAGAAGCAGGGCAGGACAGGACTGCCGGAGCAGCGGGCAGAAGCAGGGCAGGACAGGACTGCCGGAGCAGTGAGCAAAAGGGTCAGAGCGGAGCAAGGCTGCCGGAGCAGTGAGCAAAAGGGTCAGAGCGGAGCAAGGCTGCCGGAGCAGTGAGCAAGGAGTCAGAGCAGGACGGACAGGGCTCTGTTCACACGGAACAGACAGGAAGGGAAAGGCAGAGCCAGATACCCACAGGGTATTTGCAGTGAAGTAGCAAGTGGACCACAAACTCACAAACGGGAGTACAGAGACAACAAGCAGGAGTTAGGTACGAGTACAGACTCTGCAGAAAAAGGAAAGGAACGGACATAGAGGCAAAACAGGTAAAGGATAGGAGAGAGTTCAGACTGGAACTGAGTGTACGGAAGAGACCGACACTGCAGCGGGATACAGGAGCGGGTCTGGGAATACGGCCCCCAGAGAGGCGGGACGAACAGGCAAGGAGCGTGTTCAGACAGGACAGACAAGATACAGGAACGGATCTAGGTAATCGGCCCCTAGAAGGCGGGAGGAACAGGCTCGGAGCATGTTCAGACAGGCCTGGAAATACAGCCTCCAGGAAAGGCAGCAGGCAAGAGTACACAGACAGGACTCAGTTCAGACACGGGAACTGATACCGCAAGGCAGGAGACATAGACAGGACTCAGTTCAGACACGGGAACTGATACTGCAAGACAGGAGAAATAGACAGGACTCAGTTCAGACAGGAACAGATACCGAAAGGCAGGGACACAAACAGGACTCTGTTCAGACGGGAACAGATACCGCAAGGCAGAGACACAAACAGGACTCTGTTCAGACGGGAACAGATACCGCAAGGTACAGACAGGCAGATCTAGGAATACGGCCCCTAGAAGGCGAAAGAACAGGCAAGAAGCGTGTTCACAAGAACAGACCACAGTTCAGACACAGAACTGGAAAACAGGCAGGAAAACAGGATAGGACATGGCATGTCAGAGACAAAAAGCCGACTGACAGGACACAATGCTCAGGCGCCATCTTGAGGAAGAAGGTGGTATAAATACCTAAAGATGGACAGCAATAGGCTGAAGGTGCAACAGGGGCGTGTCCGCAGCAGGTACAAGAAACAGGAAGTTCAGCGGGCGTCGCCCTATGCAGCCAAAACAGACAAACAGACAGCAAGGAGGGAAGCCAGAGAGACATTCTGGACTGGAGATCAAGTGCGCGCTCTTGCACAGTGGGAGATGGACCACCATGCAAGGACGCCGCCAGGTATGTTACAACAGACAGTATAAAAAGACAGGTAGAAACATCTAGAAGGGCCCAGTGAGTGAGGACCATTGAGGAGTAAGGTCCAGACAGAGTGAGGGCCCAGTAGGAGAGAGAACGAGAGGAGCGAGGGAGTCAGAGAAGTGCTCCAGAGACAGAGAAGCGATCTTAGGGGCACGGGAAGTGCGGAGTCCAACAGTGCGCCCGAATTCACGCCTACCGTAGTCGGGAGAAGGGATCAGGTCGCAGTAGGAGACCGGCCCCAGACTAGTGGAGGACTACAAGACTCAGCTAGCAAACAGGAGGCTGCGGTATCTCTAAGTGTCGTAGCCAAAATCACACACATTTGCTGAAAAGGTGGTCATATAGGACCAAGGGGACAGAGAGGAAGTCGCCTGACAAGGCCTGCGGCCACTGGTTCAGGACACTGTGTGTGAGGCGCAGGGCAGCAGGGCGAGAGCCAGTGCAGAGAGAGACGACCCAGGAAATGTACACAAGAAGGGGGTCCTAATCAAGTGCACACAAATTATCTGAGAATTGGCTGGATCACTTCCCCGGAGGACACAGGACTCGGTGGGCTGTTATAACCTGCTAGCAGTTGTAACCTGGAACATCATAAGAACTGTGAAAACTTGAAGACTGCATCCCGCTGTGTCCTTGACTTAATTGCTGCGTCACCTACCTTGCGCTACACCAACAACAAAGAAACCTCTTTAACTGCCCTGGGGCCTAGCTCTACCTGTGGAGTGCTGCGTCACCAATGGCCCCAGTGGATCTGAACAGCAGCGGTGGCCACCTATAGCCGCATACCACGGGTGGCGTCACAAGACTTTATCCCCAAAAATTTATTCCTCTCTGTTATTGACCGCCCGGGGCCATGGACCGGGTGTCGCCACCGTGACCATCCTAAAAGAATCGCCTGGCCCGGTGCCGAGTATTCCACAGCCCCTGGGGGTGCGTCACTTGATTTCCACTTCATTCTAATGGGGCTATTTAGAGCCCCATTTTCAATATCAGTGGAGACCCAAGCAATTTGGAAATATTCCCAATTGTATGGATAGGGGATAACTTCAAAACTTGGCACAAATCCTTTAAGTCAGTCTCGCAATGATGCTTCTTGGAGCACAGAGAGAACATCAGAGAAGCAACACTGGACATAGTGTTCTTTATGTAAAATAAACAAAACAAATATTTTATTTAAATTACATAAACTTATTGCATATTGCTAATATATAAAAAAAATTGATGGAAGTGTCCCTTTAAGATTGTTTTTCTCTCTTTGTAGCTCAGAATGTTTCTCTGGAAAACCAAAAACAGGCACACACGATAGCTTATACTCTTACAAGTTTGGGGCTAATGCTCTCTGGGACATCAATGGCATTTGGAATAAAGCACTATTGTAAGAAAAGTAAGTGAATTTTTTAAAAACTCTTTTAAAATAATTACCTTTCACAAAATATAATCCACACATTTAGTGCAAATGAAAATGTTATTTTTGCTAATTGCTTGTTTTTGTTAAATTATTATTGGTGCATGAATTTACATGTACATTGGCACCTCTGTTGCAGCATCACAATGACTCATTGACTACATTGGAGGACACAGTACCATGGATCTAGGCTCTGCCATTATGAGGCTGGTACTAGGTAGAAATAAAGTGTTGGTTCTGACAAGTGGGCTATACCCTCTAATCAGTTAGAATGCAGCTCAGTTTAGTGCCAAAAGCAGAAGAGAAGAGAAAGAAGTTGTAATAAATATGTAACAGCCAGGAAACATCATCTCCTGAACCTGGGAAAGTGAACAATAGCCAAAGGAAATTAGAACTGACTCTTGGAAGGTAACACATAAGAAGAGGGGGCAGGCCCGGATCCATCTTCCCTGCTGCCAGAGCCAAAAAAATTGAAATGGCGACAAAATGCAAAATAAACTGGCAGTGAATAAATGCAATTCTGCCATTGTCTTTTGAGTTTTGTTTTTTACAGCATTCTTTGTATTTTAAAAAAGACCTGTCATCATGACTCTCCAGGTCAATATGATTATGGCTATACCAAACTTGCATAGATTTTTTTTATTTTAGTGGTGATTTTGTTCTGTGTTGACATTTTTCCACAACTGTAACATTTTTATTTTTTTGGTCAATGGAGCTGTATGAGGACTTATTTTTTGCGCAGTAAACCGATTATTTTACTGATACTATTTTTGTGCATATACAATACTTTGATAGCTTTTTATTGCATTTTTTAGGAAGGTGAGGCCATAAAAAAAATCACATTTCGAGTGTTTAGATTTTTTTTCTTTACAGCATTTACCATACGGAATAATTATTATTACAGATGGAGTGATATCAAATATGTTTATTTTTCTATTTCCTTTATTTTTAATAGGGTAAAAAGGCTGATTTAAATTTTTAGATTTTTACTTTAGTTTTTTTAAGTAGTCTTATTGGACTTGAAACTGCCATTATCTGATCATTTATGCTATATGTTGTAATTCCACAGTATTTCAGTATATTGGGAAAATTGGTTACCTAAAATATTACTTTCCACTCTTGTTTTTGCAGATAGTCAGATCCCATATTTGCTGCCTGATAACAAAGAGGAAAGTAAAAATTTTAGCTGTAATTTTATTTTCTTCGAGTCCGAAGGCAGCACTTGCAAACCACCCACTAAATTATTTTATCCTGCGTCTATTATGTTTACATATGGGAGGATTGTAGGGAGTGCTTTAAATACTATGTACTCTAACATAATTGGTTAATTGTTTGTTAGGTGGGCGGTACTAGGACAAAGGCAGGGGTCAAAATTTCCCATATGTGCTGCCTGAGGACAAAGAGGAAAGGACAAGTCCTGGGCCAGCATCTGCCCTCTTGTGGGCCAAGCCCAGCTCCTGAGCTGGGTCCACACACCCGACCTGCTCCATGATAGATATACAGTACAGACCAAAAGTTTGGACACACCTTCTCATTTAAAGATTTTTCATTATTTTCTTTGCTCCATTGTCATAGTTACTATGCATTGGCTCTAAAATGTCACAAAAACTGGTTAAAGACAAAATTAAAGAGTATTTTTTTTTATTCTGCGCCAAATTTATGAACCGTTTATTTATCATCTTACAACCTTGAATAGCTACGGTTCCACATTACTGTATATTCCAGTGCTATTGACGAGAAATTAAAATGTTTGTACTTACTATAAAATCTATTTCTTATTGACTACACTAGATGACACAGAACCCATCCAGCAGGGCCACTTCTGCCTTGAGGGGAGATGAGCATTTCACCGTGGAGAGCGATGTCTCTTAGTGAGCAGCAAAATGCCAACACCTTAAATACAAACCTAAAAACTCATTGACAGGTACAGTACTTGTCAATGAGTTTTTAGGTTTGTATTTAAGGTGTTGGCATTTTACTGCTCACTAAGAGACATCGCTCTCCGTGGTGAAATGCTCATCTCCCCTCAAGGCAGAAGTGGCCCTGCTGGATGGGTTCTGTGTCATCTAGTGTATTCAATAAGAATTAGATTTTATAGTAAGTACAAACATTTTAATTTCTCGTCAATAGCACTGGAATATACAGTAATGTGGAACTGTAGCTATTCAAGGTTGTAAGATGATAAACTGTTCATAAATTTGGCGCAGAATAAAAAAAAATACTCTTTAATTTTGTCTTTAACCAGTTTTTGTGACATTTTAGAGCCAACGCATAGTAACTATGTCAATGGAGCAAAGAAAGTTTCTAACACAGAAGGTTTTTTCTTACTATAAGAGCAGTAAGAGCCATAGGAAATTATCATTGTTAATTCACTATTACTAATAGCACAAATTCAATTGCTACTTTTTACTGTCTGTGGCAGTGTGCAGGCTGGTCCTACATGGCAGCCGGACTTCACTTTTGTGCACGACATCCTCGGCCCAGCTTACTTGATGCCTCATGCTTATACTAGGCCCTGTGACATCATGATGTGCATTGTAGACAGGTGCGAGAATGCAGTGGTACAGAAAATGCAGACTCAGAAGCAGTCCTTCTCTGCACCTATTAAGTGATTTTTTGTCTTTGGTTACCTATTGTCTATGGTCACTAGTAGAGATGAGCGGTGTTCGACTAGAACTGTTCGCCAATCTCAAATTCGAGCTGTTTTGGGCGGTGTTCGAGTTGTTCGACGAACCCGAACGATTTGCAAAAAATTCGGCTGTTCGAGGTTATGTTCGATAACTGTTCGTGCACCAAAAGCGTGTCCTGCATGTCTGGCGCTATTTAGAGCACCAATCATGCAGGGATTGTCTGCCACTCACTGTAATGCCACAGCCATGGTGGTTGTGGCATTACAGTCATTGCCCAAATCGATGGGAACAGTGCCAACAGTGAAACATGAAAAGCCGGCAATTCATCAGCGGCATACACCGGTACCCGACAATTTAGAACCGAAAGAATAGAGCTTCACACATAGATTAGATAGATAGAAACATGTCAGTCACATATATATGAAGTACAGTGACAGTGTTGCTTACTGTACTTGTCATTTAGTGTAAAGGATTTATCAAAAAAATAATAGTGTTTTCATGCACCGTCTCTTTAAAAAAGCCGGCCGGCAATTCAGCAGCGGTACCTGACAATTTATAACAGACAGAATAGAGCTTCACACATAGATTAGATAGATAGAAACATGTCAGTCACATATATATGAAGTACAGAGACAGTGTTGATTACTGTACTTGTCATTTAGAGTAAAGGATTTATTAAAAAAAATAATAGTGTTTTCATGCACCATCTCTTTAAAAAAGCCAGCCGGCAATTCAGCATCTGTACCCAACAATTTAGAATAGAAGGAATAGAGAATCACACATAGATTAGGTAGATAGAAACATGTCAGTCACATATATATGAAGTACAGTGACAGTGTTGCTTACTGTACTTGTCATTTAGTGTAAAGGATTTATTAAAAAAAAATAATAGTGTTTTCGTGCACCGTCTCTTTAAAAAAGCCGGCCGGCAATTCAGCATCTGTACCCAACAATTTAGAATAGAAGGAATAGAGAATCACACATAGATTAGATAGATAGAAACATGTCAGTCACATTTATAATAAGTACAGTGACAGTGTTGATTACTGTACTTGTCATTTAGTGTTAAAATAAAGGATTTATTTAAAAAAAAATTGGCGTGGGGATCCCCATAATTTTAGGCTCTAGCGGAGGTTAAGCAGATGGCTGGGGCAGATTTTTGAAGCCTGGGAAGGGGGTAATACCCACGGAGCTTCCCAGGCTACTAATATCAGCCCCCAGCGGAATACCTAGCCTTTACTAGCTATTAAAATGGGGGACCCCCCAAAAAAATGACGTGGGGTCCCCCCTATTTTAATAGCTATTAAAGGCTAGGCAGACAGCTGGGGGCTGATATTAATAGCCCAGGAAGGGTTCCATGAATATTGGCCCCCTCCCAGGCTAGAAACACCAGCCGTCAGCCGCCCCAGAAATGGCGCATCCTTAGGATGCGCCAATTCTGGCACTTAGCCTCGCTCTTCCCACTGCCCTGCAGCGGTGGCAGTGGGGTAATAGGGTTGGGGTTGATGTCAGCTTATAATGCCAGCTGACATCAAGCCCAGGTTAGTAATGGAGAGGCGTCTATAAGACACCCCCATTACTAACCCCATAGTCAAAGTTAAAAGAAAACACAAACACCCAGAATAAAGTCCTTTAATTGAAATAAAGACACATTCCTTTATTGTTCTAAATTAAACCATACTTACCATCACGCCCATTCCAGCTGAAGCCAACGATCTCCTGCAATAAAAGAAAAATAATAAAGCAACCTCATCCTTACCTTTCCATGGTTCCCACGACAGCTTCAGCTCTGCTACATCGAGATAACAGGCTGGACCACAGCAGAACGCTGCCATCCAGCCTGTCATCCCGCAGACACTGAGAAGCGCAGGCATGCTTGCGCTCTGCAGTGTCTGGCTGTGACGGCATAAAGATGAGACGAGTTCATGTCCAATGAACTCGGCGCACCTCATGCACGTCACTGACAGCGTGGGAGAATTCTCCTGCACTCAGCACTTCAGCGTGAGAATTCTCCCACGCTGTCAGTGACGTACATGAGGTCAGCTGAGTTCATTGGACATGAATGAGCTCACCTCATGCACGTCACTGACAGCGTGGGAGAATTCTCACGCTGTAGCGCTGAGTGCAGGAGAATTTTCCCACGCTGTCAGTGACGTGCATGAGGTGCGCCGAGTTCATTGGACATGAACTTGTCTCATCTTTATGCCGTCACAGCGAGACACTGAGGAGCGCAAGCATGCCTGCGCTTCTCAGTGTCCGCGGGATGACAGGCTGGATGGCAGCGTTCTGCTGCGGTCCAGCCTGTTATCTCGATGTAGCAGAGCTGAAGCTGTCGTGGGAACCATGGAAAGGTAAGGATGAGGTTGCTTTATTATTTTTCTTTTATTGCAGGAGATCGTTGGCTTCAGCTGGAATGGGCGTGACGGTAAGTATGGTTTAATTTAGAACAATAAAGAATTGTGTGTTTATTTCAATTAAAGGACTTTATTCTGGGTGTTGTGCTTTTTTAAATACTTTACTAGAAATTCATGGTGGTTATGTCTAATATTGGCGTGACCCCATGAATTTCGGGCTTAGGGCCAGCTGATAATGCCAAGCTGGCCTTAACCCCTTTATTACCCAGTGAGCCACCGCACCAGGGCCCTGGATGAGTTGGGTACAGCGCCAGAAGATGGCGCTTCTATAAACGCGCCATTTTCTGGGGCGGCTGCGGACTGCAATTTGCAGCGGGTGGGGCCCAGAAATCTTGGGCCTCCCTGCGCTGCGGATTCCAGCTCCCAGCTGCCTAGTTGTACCTGGCTGGGCACAAAAATAGGGCGAAGCCCCACGCATTTTTTTTTTAAATTATTTCATGAAATTCATGGAATAATTAAGAAAAAAAGGGCTTCCCTATATTGTTGTGTCCAACCAGGTACAAATAGGCAGCTGGTGGTTGGGGGCAGCCCGTCCCTGCCTGCTGTACCTGGCTGGACACAAATATAGTGCGAAGCCCCACGTCAATTTTTTTTTAATTATTTCATGAAATAATTTTTTTAATAAAGGGCTTCCCTATATTGTTGTGTCTGGCCAGGTACAAATAGGCAGCTGGTGGTTGGGGGCAGCCCGTTCCTGCCTGCTGTACCTGACTGGACACAAATATAGGGCGAAGCCCCACGTCAATTTTTTTTTAATTATTTCATGAAATAATTTTTTTAATAAAGGGCTTCCCTATATTGTTGTGTCTGGCCAGGTACAAATAGGCAGCTGGTGGTTGGGGGCAGCCCGTTCCTGCCTGCTGTACCTGACTGGACACAAATATAGGGCGAAGCCCCACGTCAATTTTTTTTTAATTATTTCAGGAAATTCATGAAATAATGAAAAAAAAATTGATGTGGGGCTTCGCCCTATATTTGTGTCCAGTCAGGTACAGCAGGCAGGAACGGGCTGCTCCCAACCACCAGCTGCCTATTTGTACCTAGCCGGACACAACAATGTAGGGAAGCCCTTTTTTTCTTAATTATTCCATGAATTTCATGAATTTAAAAAAAAAATACGTGGAGCTTCGCCCTATTTTTGTGTCCAGCCAGGTACAACTAGGCAGCTGGGGGCTGGAATATGCAGCGCAGGGAGGCCCAAGCTTTCTGGGCCCCACCCGCTGCAAATTGCAGTCCGCAGCCGCCCCGGAAAATGGCGCGTTCATAGAAGCGCCATCTTCTGGCGCTGTACCCAACTCATCCAGGGCCCTGGTGCGGTGGCTCACTGGGTAATAAAGGGGTTAAGGCCAGCTTGGCATTATCAGCTGGCCCTAAGCCCGAAATTCATGGGGTCACGCCAATATTAGACATGACCACCATGAATTTCTAGTAAGGTATTTAAAAAAAACACAAACACCCAGAAAAAAGTCCTTTAATTGAAATAAACACACAATTCTTTATTGTTCTAAATTAAACCATACTTACCGCCACGCCCATTCCAGCTGAAGCCAATGATCTCCTGCAATAAAAGTAAAATAATAAAGCAACATCATCCTTACCTTTCCATGGCTCCCACGACAGCTTCAGCTCTGCTACATCGAGATGACAGGCTGGACCGCAGCAGAACGCTGCCATCCAGCCTGTCATCCCGCAGACACTGAGAAGCGCAGGCATGCTTGCGCTACTCAGTGTCTGGCTGTGACGGCATCCAGATGAGCCGAGGTCATGTCCAATGAACTCGGCTCACCTCATGCACGTCACTGACAGCGTGGGAAAATTCTCACGCTGAAGTGCTGAGTGCAGGAGAATTTTCCCACGCTGTCAGTGACGTACATGAGGTGAGCCGAGTTCATTGTCGGCTCATCTGGATGCCGTCACAGCCAGACACTGCAGAGCGCAAGCATGCCTGCGCTTCTCAGTGTCTGCGGGATGACAGGCTGGATGGCAGCGTTCTGCTGCGGTCCAGCCTGTCATCTCGATGTAGCAGAGCTGAAGCTGTCCTGGGAACCATGGAAAGGTAAGGATGAGGTTGCTTTATTATTTTTCTTTTATTGCAGGAGATCGTTGGCTTCAGCTGGAATGGGCGTGATGGTAAGTATGGTTTAATTTAGAACAATAAAGAATTGTGTCTTTATTTCAATTAAAGGACTTTATTCTGGGTGTTTGTGTTTTTTTTTAACTTTGACTATGGGGTTAGTAATGGGGGTGTCTTATAGACGCCTCTCCATTACTAACCTGGGCTTGATGTCAGCTGGCATTATAAGCTGACATCAACCCCAACCCTATTACCCCCTGCCACCGCACCAGGGCAGCGTGGAAGAGCGAGGCTAAGTGCCAGAATTGGCACATCCTATGGATGCGCCATTTCTGGGGCGGCTGACGGCTGGTGTTTCTAGCCTGGGAGGGGGCCAATATTCATGGCTCCCTTCCTGGGCTATTAATATCAGCCCCCAGCTGTCTGCCTAGCCTTTGCTAGCTATTAAATTAGGGGGGACCCCACGTCATTTTTTTGGGGGGGGTCCCCCATTTTAATAGCTAGTAAAGGCTAGGTATTCAGCTGGGGGCTGATATTAGTAGCCTGGGAAGCTCCGTGGGTATTACCCCCTTCCCAGGCTTCAAACATCTGCCCCAGCTGTCTGCTTAACCTCCACTAGAGACTAAAATTACGGGGAACCCCACGCCAATTTTTTTTAATAATAAATCCTTTATTTTAATACTAAATGACAAGTACAGTAACCAACACTATCACTGTACTTATTATATATGTGACTGACATGTTTCTATCTATCTAATCTATGTGTGATGCTCTATTCTGTCTGTTATAAATTGTCGGGTACAGATGCTGAATTGCCGGCCGGCTTTTTTAAAGAGACGGTGCATGAAAACACTATTTTTTTTTTGATAAATCCTTTACACTAAATGACAATTACAGTAAGCAACACTGTCACTGTACTTCATATATATGTGACTGACATGTTTCTATCTATCTAATCTATGTGTGATGCTCTATTCCTTCTATTCTAAATTGTCGGGTACAGATGCTGAATTGCCGGCCGGCTTTTTTAAAGAGACGGTGCATGAAAACACTAATATTTTTTTTAATAAATCCTTTGCAGTAAATGACAAGTACAGTAAGCAACACTGTCACAGTACTTCATATATATGTGACTGACATGTTTCTATCTATCTAATCTATGTGTGAAGCTCTATTCTGTCTGTTATAAATTGTCGGGTACCGCTGCTGAATTGCCGGCCGGCTTTTTTAAAGAGACGGTGCACGAAAACACTATTATATTTTTTAATAAATCCTTTATACTAAATGACAAGTACAGTAAGCAACACTGTCACTGTACTTCATATATATGTGACTGACATGTTTCTATCTATCTAATCTATGTGTGATGCTCTATTCCTTCATGTCTAAATTGTCGGGTACCGGTGTATGCCGCTGCTGAATTGCCGGCCGGCTTTTTTAAAGAAAGCGTCTTCTGAGCAGTTTGTGAGCTTTTGGACACCTTTGAAGGTGTTTTCTATGTGTTCCTATGTGTTTTTGTTTGCCTGCCATTGGTTTTAACGGTGTTCGACGGTGTTCTAAGGTGTTCGACGAACAGTTTGACGAACAGTTCCTCGAACATCCCGGTGTTCGACCAACCGAACCGAACCCGAACACTACGGGGGTGGCTCAACACTAGTCACTAGATGGCAGCTTCCATTCACACATGCTTCTCAGGACTTTGCTTTTATATGAGTCACTCACCCCCTTACAGAGCTGTGCAGCAACATCAAGTAATCTCAGGGCCCAGTAAGTGCCAGAGGCAGCCAGGATGGCGCTGCCATGCTCTTCACAGTCACTCCAGAATCAGACAGTGTAGGGAGAGGTGCTGCTGAGCTAGGGAGAGATTTGCTTGTTTCTAGTTAGTGTACGTGTACCAGACTATATTAGAGACACATATCCATCTCAACAAACAGTCCTTCTGAGGACTAATCCATCTGCAGAGATAGCAGGCAGTGTATATAGGCAGGCAGGGTATATAGCAGACTGCAGTTCACATAGGACAAGAGACTCCATTCCAGTTTTGTCTGCTGCTGCTGCTGTTAGATATTTGTAGAAATAGGTCCAGGTCTCAAGGGCCAGGAATAATTTTTTTGGGGATCTTAATCCTCATTATTTATTTAAAAATCAATCCAGAGAACACAGTTTTTCTGCGCCATTTGCTTGTTGGTGCTGCAGAATACAGCCAGGTCCTTTCCATATTACAGTGCTAAAAATCCAGCTGTTTAAAACTGTGGTTTGTCCGTCACACGGATCACATATACGTTTTCAGAAAATACTGCCATTTCTGGCCTCCATTAAAAATTTGTTTCAGTGTGTCAGTGAAGTAATTGACACCAGATTGCTGTTCAAAATTGACACCAGATTGCTGTTCAAAATAGTTACCTACAGCACAGATATTTAAAACTGTGTTTTCTCCGTCACACGGATCACATATACATTTTCAGAAAATACTGCCATTTCTGGCCTCCATTAAAAATTTGTTTCAGTGTGTCAGTGAAGCAATTGACACCAGATTGCTGTTCAAAATAGTTACCTACAGGCCAGGTATTTAAAATTGTGTTTTCTCCGTCACATGGATCACATATACATTTTCAGAAAATACTGCCATTTCTGGCCTCCATTAAAAATTTGTTTCAGTGTGCCAGTGAAGCAATTGACACCAGATTGCTGTTCAAAATAGTTACCTACAGGCCAGGTATTTAAAACTGTGTTTTCTCCGTCACACGGATCACATATACCTTTTCAGAAAATACTGCCATTTCTGACCTCCATTAGGCCTTGGCTCGCCTAAGCACTGCAGCCAGCTTGCTGCCTCTTCGCTGCTGTCTGAGCGTCAGCACGCTCTCAGCTCAACTCTGAGCTCTGTCCCTCTCTGTGTCTGAGAGACTAACTAACTGAAGACTGAGCTGCCTGGCTTCACCCTCCCTATATATATCCCTAACGGGCTCCCTCTGCTGGACTGAGGTGGTAGGGTGGAGGTGTGTGAATGTGTGAGGGCCTCTTGTGGAGAAGTCCATCCATGCACCCTTCTGGGTTCTGTGGCACCAATGCACAGCAGGGCGCCACATTCCCCCCTAGTAAAACTCAGTACTCCTGGACTGAAGCATTTGTGCAAAACAGGTTAACAGTTAACATTTCTTCCCTTTATGGGAGGCACTTTTCTTGAACGTTGCAGGTAACATTATAATACTATAATAACAATTATAAATAATATTAAGTCACAGTAAGTCCCGTGACCTGGTGTCCATTTCACCGTTGAAGGAACATGAGGGACCCACCTGAAAACCCTCAATGTAGGCCCTGGGCGTGGCTACAGGGCATAGGTGATCCAGGTGCTGGACCATGTCTTCGGCCACGCCAAACGGGTTTTTGTTCCGTGATCACTTAAGGGGCACTCCAGGGAGTGCAACTATGTACATGACAGTTTTTGGGCTGCTCATAGTCCTAAGACACCGAGTCCTTTATATATACCCTGACAGGTAATTAAATAAACACATATAGTTAATTTCAGTTTATACAATAAACAATATGCAATACCCTACTGGGTAACTATTTACACTGTCAATGTTTCTCTATCTACTCCCTATACCTGACTGGGGTCTTGCCTTTTGAGCTACGCGATGACCTATGTAGTACTGGAATGCATGTGTGGATGCTTGCGCTATTTTTCGCTCTATGGGTTGGTGGACTGCAAGACTGCCTTAACCTCTCTACGGGACTGGCAAGTACACTGGTTACTGGGCCTACTGGCTCTGCTTCTACCGGTGATCCTTCTTCCGGGGATTCTTCCTGAGCAGGCTCTTCTGGGGCACTTACAGGTCTTACTTGCAGTGGAGGGTCTTCTGGCTGTTGGCAGAGGGTATCACAGGTATTATTACCGCTCCATCCAGTTGAGGCCAATCTGCCAGGAAATCTCCTAAGACAGTATGGAGTACTTCTTCCTTAGGCTCCTCTGGTACAGTGAGAGGCACTTCCTCCTGGGGCTTCAGCGGACTTGGGCACAACTTCAGATGGTCTCTTGATACCGTTGCAGTTGTTCTTCCTCCGTCTTTGCTAATTAGACAGGTTTTCCTATTGTCAAATCTGGAATTCAACACAGTGTAAGGTTCCCTTTCCCACTGGTCATCAAGCTTGTGGCTTCTTCTCTTTCGTTTCAGCACAACTTCTCCAGGTGTCAAGGGTTCTGCTGGTGCACTCTTGTTGTACTGTGCTTCCTGCTTATCTCTCACTCTATTAAGACTATCTTCGACACAGGCCTGTACTCTTTTGTACTGCTCCTGTCGGGTCACATTCCAGTCTTCAGTGGACATATCTGCTTCTGGCTCTTCCACTCCAAGCTCCAGGTCCATGGGCAACTTTCCGGGTCTTGCTCTCATGAGGTACGCTGGAGTACAATTGGTGGAACTCACAGGTATGTGATTGTACAGATCTACCAGGTCAGGTAGTTTGTCTGGCCACTGGTTTCTTTCTTCTAGCGGTAAAGTCTTCAACAGGTCGATGACTATGTTATTCATCTTTTCACATAACCCATTGGTTTGGGGGTGGTACCGTGTAGTCCGGATCTTCTTACACCCGTACAGGTGGCAAAACTCTTTGAGCAGCTCGGCTTCAAAGTCAGGGCCTTGATCCGTCAGCACCTAATCCGGGAATCCATGGGGCCTGCAGAAGTAGGCTTGGAACGTCCTTGCTGCAGTTTCTGCCATCAGATCCTTGACGGGGGCTACCACCAGGAACCGGGAGTAGTGATCCACCATGGTCAGGGCATACGAGTAGCCTGACCTGCTGGGTGACAGCTTGACGTGATCCAGGGCGACGATCTCCAGGGGCTGGGTTGTCTTGATGGACTGCAGGGGTGCTTTCTGGCTGTTGTAGTCTTTTCTTCTGAGGCTACAGGGTCCACAATCCCGGCACCACCTCTCTATGGAACTCCGCATTCCAACTCAATAAAACCGATTCTTCAGGAGGGTTTCAGTGTAGGCAGTGAACTTACTGGAGGCTAGGTAGTGCTTGAACCGCTCGGTGATGGCCCAGACCAGGGCCAGGAACTCCAACTTGAAGCTGCTATAGTTCTCTGGGTTCCTCTCGGTCGGGCGGAGATTCCTGCTTGCATAGGCGATCACCTTCTCTCGGCCATTCTGCTTCTGACTTAACACAGCTCCTAATCCCTCGTTGCTGGCATCAGTGTACAGCAGGAACGGTTGGCTGTAGTCAGGGTAGGCCAGGATCTCTTCACCGGTCAGGATCTCCTTCATCACCTCAAAGGATTCAGCTTGCTCCTTACCCCACTGGAACGGGGGGTTTCTGCCTCTCCCGTACTGTCCTACCAGGAGATCTTGCAAAGGCACTGCTTTCTTTGTATAGTTCTTCACAAACCTCCGGTAATACCCAACTAGTCCCAGGAACTGACGTACCTCCTTGAGGCTCTTCGGCTCCGGCCATTTCTGGATGGCAGTGACCTTCTCCGGGTCCGGTGCTACTCCTCCTGGACTGACGATGTGCCCCAGGTACTGTACCTTTCGCTTGAGCAGGTGGCACTTGGAGGGCTTCAGCTTCATCCCATACCGGGACAGTGACTCAAATACCTCTGCCAGGTGCTTCAAATGGTCCTCGTACGTTTTGGAGTACACTATCACATCATCCAGGTATAGCAGTACAGTCTCGAAGTTGCGGTGTCCCAGGCAGCACACCATCAATCTCTGGAACGTTCCGGGGGGCGTTGCAGAGTTCAAACGGCATGCTGTTGAACTCGCAGAGCCCCATCGGGGTAGTAAAGGCCGTCTTCTCCCGATCCTCCTCAGCAACAGCTACTTGCCGGTACCCACTAGTGAGGTCAAGGGTGGAGAAGTAATTTGCAGACTTTAATGCAGCCAGGGATTCCTCTATATGGGGAAAAGGGTATGCATCTTTGTGTGTTATGCGATTTACCTGTCTGTAATCTACACACATTCTCATGCTTCCATCCTTTTTCCTGACAAGGAACAGGGGAGCTGCCCAGGGACTACAGCTATCCGTTACTAAACCCCTGCCTTCTTCATGTCGTGCAACATCTCCTTCGCCTTCTGGTAGTGTGCTGGCGGTATGGGCCTGTAATGTTCTTTGATGGGTGGATGGTCACCTGTGGGTATATGGTGCTGTACTCCTTTAATCCTCCCAAAGTCAAGTGGGTGTTTACTGAATACCTTCTCGTATTCCTGAACCATCCGGTGTACCCTCTGTTTCTGATGGGCAGGAGTGGTGTCTGTCCCAACATGGAGCTGTTGACACCAATCCTCCACCTGGGTTCCCGGGTCATTATCCTCCACTTCGTCTGGTGAGGTTAAGGCCATGTGTATGGAGTTGTTATCTACTGTGTGCAGTTTGGCAACAGTGGCGTAGCGTGGTAATCTAACCTCGTCCTCCCCATAGTTTAGGAGGCGTTCGGGCATCCTCCCATTGCGTACATCCACTACCCCTCTGGCAGTCAAGGTCTATGCTCCGAGCTAAGGGGCTCTACTACCGCCTGGTAGCTCCGTCCTTTGAGACCTATTGCTGCTCTACACCAAATCAGCATCTCACTCATCGGGGGGATCACAATGGGTATCGGGTCTGTCACCCGTACATTACCAATTTCACCACCTGATAGCTTTACCTGTTGCTGATACATAAGGGCTCGGATCTCTTTCTGGAGCACCCTCCTCTGCCCTGGCTTGGCAGTGTCGGCCATCTGTTGGAGCAAAAACAACACTTCTCCCAAACAGTTACTGACAATATTGATGCCAAGTACCATATACAAGTCTGTATCATCAGGATTAGTCTCTACTACAATTAGTCCCTGGTCCTTCAGTTCCACTATTCCCACCTTTACTGCCACATCCTTAACCCCAACTAGGTTAAGGGGAAGGCCATTGGAGGCATACACGGAAAGGTTTGGAGCTGGCGGGCGAAGTTCGTCTATGGAACAGAACCTTTTGTAGAGGACATCTGGCATGATGCTTACCTGAGATCCAGTGTCCAGCAGGGCAGGTGTCGCGATGCCGTCCAGCACAATGGACAGGAAAGGTCTTCCTCCCACGAACCGATGGTACCAGTTTGATGGGCCTGCTTGATTGTCTCCTGGGTGTCGCCCCTCGGCCCCAGGGTCTGCTCGTTTAAAGGACAGTTCCGCACTGTGTGGCCTGCCTTCTGGCAGCGGTAGCAGATGAATCCTCCTGGAGGGTGACGTTGGTTATTGGTCCTCCCACGGGGTGGCGTTGTCCTCCTTCGGGGCGGCGTTGTCCTCCTCCGGGGCGACGTTGTCCTCCTACGGGGTGGCGTTGTCCTCCTTCTTCTTCTCATCCAGGGGACATCCTCATGGCTGTCAGCGAGTAGTATCCTTCCTTCCGGCTCGGGCGCCACAGAATAAATGTCGCTGTAATAATAATAATAATTATAGTACTTGTACACTGGGTCAATTGATGGCATATTCCATGGGTCTATCCCTAATTTGATGTGTTTTGGAAGCTTTTGGGCCCATTTCAAGGTGTTGTATATGTATTTTTTTTTGCCCCCCATTGAATCCTTTAGCGTTCGGTAATGTTCAACGAATATTTGACAAATTAATCGTCGAATATTGCAAATTCGGCGATCGTAATCCGAATTGAATATTGAAACATTCGCCATCTCTATTCTTTAATGAAGAAGCTTGTGCTATGCCAGTCTTGATGATTCGGCCCCATTCACTAACTTGCAGCATTGCTTCAGTTCCTATCACAGTGGGTGGTCATAAGTGTTGATATGCATGGAAAAATGGTAAAATCAACAGTACAATCCCTTCACTTTGAGGATCATTTGTGGTCTCAGAGGACAGACCACCATGTTCATTAGGTGATGACTTATTTTATAGATATGCCATCACTTTATGACATGAGAATACACATTTCATTTATTACTCTTCTATGAAAGTTTTACTTTAACATTTTTCTTTTTTTTATTCATAGGAAATGCAGGATTCCTGAAAGAAGACAAGTAAGTACATCTATTTTCCATTTTTCTCCCTGGAAACACACTATGTTTGACATCTTAAAGGGAATCTGTCAGTAGGATCAACAATCCTAAGCCATCTCCATGAGCATGTAGGTCATATGAAGCTGAATAAAATGATACCTTCATATCTGCAATTCGATGCCTTATTCTAGAGAAATCCACGTTTTTCTTATATGTACATGATCTGTTTAGAATTATGGGCCGGTTTTTGATCTGAATGGGAATATGCCTCCAGAGCTTATTTTTAATAAAAGAGGACGTTAACAGTGTGAGACATGTGAATAACAGAACAGTAGAATTGAACTTTGTCTCCTTACAAACACGTTTGCTGCAGCTCTAACAGCTCTGCTGTATAGCAAACACTGACTGCCTGTGAGACGAAAGCTGATGCAATATGAGAGAACACCTGCAGATGTGTATAAAGGGGTTGTCTGACCATAGGGCACAAGTCTGCAGTCACCCTATATGACTGTGATACTTTTGAAGCCTCACAGCATTGTGTGCTATGAGGATTCTCTAGTGCCTGAGCAGGGAGCGTCAGGCGCATGACCACTAATATGCAATTTGCATACATGCGGTCACTTGCCGACTAGCCATGCACAGCTTCACGCAACGCAAGTGCATTGAGCGAGGCCAGACACGTCTGGTTGTAATAGGACCGGAAGTATGCAAATTTCAAACTTGCGGTCACTTGACCGCCGACTCCCGTCACAGGAAAAGCGTAACTGTGCACAGTGCCGACTATGTGGATATACAAATCTGTTGTCTCATAGAGTGACTGGAAACATTTAGCTCAAGGCTGGACAACCACTTTATTGCAGTCCTGTGTGAGTTATAATCACACACAATTCTGCAGTAAGATCAGGAGAGCAGAGAACAGCCATTACATATAACACTGGGAACGCTCTCTTTTATTTAAAATAACCTCTGGAGGAAGATTCTCATGCAGATCTTTGTCCGACCCATAAATCTTAACAGTTCATTTATATATAAGAAAAGAGTGGATTTCTCTGGGATCAGACATCAGATTGCAGATATCAAAGTATAATTTTACTCAGTTTCCTATGACCTACATGCCCATATAGACGGATTAGAAGGATTTGTCCTACTGACAGATTCCCCTTAAAATCAACAATAATATGATAAGGAAAGCGTTAGGCTGTGTGCCCACTATGCATTTTTTAAGCGTTTCCGCAGCCGCAATTCCACTGCCGAAACGCTTAAAAAACGTGCAGATGGTACCCGGGTCTGGAGAAGAGGAGACTCTCCTCCAGACCCGGGTACCATAGTACCTGTAAAAAAAAGAATAAAATAAAAAATATACATTATACTTACCTTCCGATGGCTCACGGTCTCCATAGCGATGCATCCTGGCTCGCCGGCAGCGGTCGCGTGACCCGTCACATGACTAAATGACGTCATGGCAGGTCCTTTTAGACAACCGCGAGACACCGGGATAGACCGGACCCATCGGATAAGGAGAACGGGGGCCATCAGAAGTATAATGGTTTTTTTTTATTTTTTACGATTTTTATTCTTTTTGTTAACTAACTTGGTAACACTATATAAAATCCATGCCGGATGCTTGGAAAGTGCTTGACAACCCACATGCGAAATCGCATGTGCAAAACGCTTCACTTCTCTGGCAGGAAAACTGCATGTACAATCCGCATGTACAATCCGCATGCTTTTTTTCTGCCAGGGAGATGCAGAAACACTCAGGAAAAATCCAGAGCATTTCTGCATCGTGGGCACATAGCCTTACACTCATGAATGGTTGTAATTAGAGTCCTATGGACCCCAGAGGAAAATTTTCACCACCATCTGCATGTTGCTCAGATGCGTGGAGTTGCTAGAGTCATACATTAATAACATTGCCCAATACATTAATAACATTCCCTTTGTGGTCTCTAAACAGTAGTACTCCCCCCCCCTTTGTGCCTCTATAATGTTAATGACAGTGACTACACCCAGCCATCCTTTCCACACTAATAATTAGTGCTATATCATCTGTGCACTAACAGTAATTTATTATTATTATTATTATTATTATTATTTATTATTATAGCGTCATTTATTCCATGGTGCTTTACATGTGAAAAAGGGGTATAATACAAGAACAATTACAATAATCTTGAACACAATGTGACAGCGACTGGTACAAGAGAAGCGAGGACCCTGCCCGTGAGGGCTCACAATCTACGAGGGATAGGTGAGGATACAGTAGGTGAGGGTAGAGCTGGTCATGGAGAGGTGGTTACTGCAGGTTGTAGGCTTGTCAGAAGAGGTGGGTCTTTAGGTTCCTTTTGAAGGTTTCCACGGTAGGCGAGAGTCTGATACGTTGGGGTAGAGAGTTCCAGAGTAGCGGGGAAGCATGGGAGAAATCTTGTATACGGTTGTGGGAGGAGGAGATAAGAGGGGAGTAGAGCAGGAGATCTTGTGAGGATCGGAGGCTGCGTGCAGGTATGTAATGGGAGACTAGGTCGGAGATATATGGAGGAGACAGTTTGTGGATGGCTTTGTATGTCATGGTGAGGGTTTTGAACTGGAGTCTCTGAGCAATGGGGAGCCAGTGAAGAGATTGACAGAGAGGAGAGGCCGGGGAATAGCGGGGGGGACAGGTTGATTAGTCGAGCAACAGAGTTTAGGATAGATTGGAGGGGTGCGAGAGTGTTAGAGGGGAGGCCACAGAGCAGGAGGTTGCAGTAGTCAAGGCGGGAGATAATGAGGGCGTGCACTAGTGTTTTTGCAGATTCATGATTTAGGAATTTAAAAAACAAAACTATGCCTGTCACCTGTCCCCACTCCTATGACAAGCAGTTCAGTGTTTCTCATTCTTCGCTTGGATCAGGCTGCACAGTAGTGACGTTAGTGTCCTCTGGTACTGCAGGCCTCTGATATGCTTGTTGCTTCTACAGTATATACCGTAATTAGTGTGTTGCAATGAGCCAGTAGATGTATGCTGAGTGCACACATCCAGCTAAAGCATCTCTGACCACTGGCAGGTCCCTTCTCTACAGACTCTGATGCACCCCTGTGTCCCCTAACACTACTACCTTGCTCTTATTATAAATCAAAAAAATGCCTCCCAAGCACCCTACATAAAGGGATCAGGCAGGCAAAGTGAACACTCAGATAATGTTAGAAAAATAGTACATCTTTTATTAATTTCATAGACAAACATATAAACAACACATAAACAAATAAAATAGGGGCCTCTCGTGTGAGGGACAGACAACTAATGGATCAGTGCACACAAAGTTAGTATTCCTAAGAAGCCATGGAGCTGCCACACATGAGGTAAGTAACAAGCAATATTCCTATATATCCATAGATTCACCACATATAAGTACCCAAACAGTATTTCTATGAAAGTGTGGTCCTATGAACATACAGTCATGCATGCCGATAATTATGCTTAGATTGCTAAACCAGTGCTAATAAAAAGACAGAGCAGTACTCTTAAATGGGTATCCTCATCATAACATACAACATTTATTGGGTACAGAACAAATATTGCTAAAATGCCAGTGCATTAGAGTTGCATATACTGTAGATATATTCAGGAGGCCTAGTGGCTCAAAAAATACCAGCTTTGTACAGACAGTATTCTAATATTCACTGTGAACATGCTGAATATGCAGACTGATATGTTTAGATTGCAAAACCAGTGTTAAACAAAAAGTAGAGCAATATGTTAAATGGGTGTACACCCCACCATAGCGTAAAGAATGTTAGGTGCAGGGAAAGTATTACTAAAGTGCCAGGGAATTAGAACAGCATATAAATTTATTAAGGAAACCAAGTAGCTGAGCATTAGCAGTTTTGTAAGCAATTATAATGTGATGTGGACCAATTTTACCTGCAATGTGAGGCCTTTCCTGGCGCAGATTGTGGCACGATCTGTCATGCTTCCCCCTGCCCCTACAGACTCTGATGCACCCCCTATGTCCTACGCCCTTGCTCTGATATCTCTGAAACTAATGCTTATGCAGTAGATGGAAAGATGGACTGCCTGCACCAAATAACCATTTCACCATCTCTGGCCTGCACTATCAGTACTTAATTCCGCCTCAAATTCCGTCACATTGGATGGAAGATCAGCCACAGCTATTTATTGATTCTAAACAGATTTAACCATTTCAACATTCCGTTAACTGTTAATTTACTATACTTAACAGTCTGTGCCTTATTAAAAAAGCTCCAACAGCAAACCACGTCAGGGCTCTGAGACCTGCTTCTCAGATGGCCAACCAATGCCCAACAGCACTAGAGCCTTTTCTATTCCATCCTGCAGCCTAGAAATGAAAATATCCACCCTGATTGCATTAAAATGAACACTGTATTGCAATAAAACATTCTTATTATCCCTTGCCAGGAAAGTTTTTTTGTACTGCCATTCCCCATAACGCTAGCACAAATTTGGACATTCTATTGTTTCATTATTTTCTGACCCACTGTATAATGGCCAGGTCTCTTAAAATGCTGAATATCAGACTTCATCACAGCTATCAACTCTGCCAACTTGACCTGTCCCAAATCATTACGCCCGGCATTAATCACCCATAATAACGGGCCCTTTGTTAATTTACTAACCACTACTTCCCCCAGTAAGAGCCAACAAAGACTACATACACCGTTCCAGTGTATCTCCGCATTTCCAAACCACAAATTTTCACCCACCAGTCAGTAAATTGCCCCATTTGCTGCCCAATAAAAGAACGAATGACCCATGTTTCATATTGAGTGTTGATCCTCTATCAATAGCCAAATCATGGCGAAAGTATGCTTTAAAACAATCTGACTTCCACCTCCTCAAACACTTAATCCCAATTGCATCAAGGCTTAGCGTGTAAGCCTTGGTAGCTGCCCCAAATTTAAATGAGTGCGTCCTAAACTCTGGTGCCACCAAACCAAGCCTGGACAAAAACGATTTAAATCAGATTCAAACTGAAAATGGGACAATTGTTATCCCTACACATGAAGGAGAAAAGCTGAACCAGGTGCCCAAAGAATTACTGTATTTTTCGGATTATAAGACGCACTTTTTTGACCCCAAAATATGGGGGGGAAAAGGGGGTGTGTCTTATAGTCTGAATGTAGCTTACTGGCTGTGGTCGATGGTCCCAGGCTAGTAGGAGGGAGTGTTCGGTGGTGCATGTATCCTGCCAACATTTTGTGAAAGCCTGGAACCCACCACAATTTCCATGGTTTTCAATGAGGTGGACTCTGGGATAACGGCTGACAGAGGCGGCGCATGCGCAGATTGAGATCTCGGGAGACGAGATCTTATTGTGTCCAGATCTCAATCTGTGTATGCGCCGTCTTTGGTGGCCATTTTCCAGGAAACCATGGAAAGTGCAGGGGCTCCGGGGTTTCACAAAATGTTGGCAGAGTCCTCGCATCGCCGAATACCCCTTCCTAACAGCCTGGGACCCGCAGCATCGCCTCGCAGCATCACACCTCGGAAAACACCCCCCGCCTCAGAGCTTGGGGCCCGCAGTAATGCCCCACTCCTGCCTCTGCCACCAGCTTCCTACAGAAGCGACGCTGCCTCCTGGGACCTCGCTCCACCGCAGCCACCTCCCCCGATAAGCCACTGTAATAGCAGTCTATAAGATGCACCATTATTTTATAAAAAAAAAATCCTATTTTCCTCCTCAAAATTTGGGGTGCGTTTTATAATCCGGTGCATCTTATAATCCGCAACATACGGTAACTCGTAATATCTTCATTGAACAATGATGCCCTTGCAACGCCCCAATCGTGACCCATTCACCTTTGCCATCTACTGTATGTCCGTCTTCAAGAACTCCTGGCTTGTGTGCACTAGCTGCGACCAGTTCACTGACCACAGGGTGCCTCAAAAACACTAATGGAAATCCAGCCTTAGGCTATGTGCCCACGATGCAGAAATGCTCCGGATTTTTCCTGAGCGTTTCTGCATATCCCTGGCAGAAAAACGCATGCGGATTGTACATGCGTTTTTCCTGCCAGGGACAAGCGGAAGTGAAGCGTTCTTCACATGCATTTCCGCATGCGGGTTGACAAGCGCTTTCCAAGCGATTTTAGCATCACTTGGAAAGTGCTTGTCAACTTGGTCACACTATATAAATCCATGCAACCGGCATGGATTTATATAGTGTGACCGTAAAAGAATGGTAAAAAATTAAAAAATAAATATTATGCTTACCTTCTGATGGCCCCCGGTGTCCTTGTCTCGGCTTTCCGTCAGCTCGCGGTAGATTAAAGGACCTGCCGACGTCTGCAGTCGCGTGACCCGTCACATGACTAAATGATGTCACTGCAGGTCCTTTTAGTCTACCGCGAGCTGCCGGCAAGCCGAGACAAGGACACCGTGGGCCATCAGAAGGTAAGTATAATATTTATATTTTATTTTATTCTTTTTTTTACAGGTACTATGGTACACGAGTCTGAAGGAGAGACTCCTCTTCTCCAAACCCGGGTACCATCTGCACATTGAAATGCATGGTATCCGCATGTACAGATCCAGTGATGCGGATGACATGCGGTGCAATGCAAGTCAATGGCTGCGAAAACGCTGCGCTTCCGCAAAATAATTGGTAGTGCTGCGGATTTTTCCGCAATGATAATCCGCAGCGGAAATTTCCGCAGCATGTGCAAAGCGGATTATCATTGGGGAACATGGCAGGCCTTCTACCAAGCGTTTTTTAAGCGTTTCTGCAGCGGAATTGCCGCTGCGGAAACGCTTAAAAAACGCATAGTGGGCACACAGCCTAAAGAGACATTGGCCATGCCTATCCTTGCAAACACCTGCTGTTCATAACAACCGCCGTAACACAGTGAAAGAAATTGGCCTTCTGATGTCCCTGCCTTTTGGTTATGTGTGCACAATCAGGAATTGCTTGCAGAAATTTCTGCAGCATTTCTGCAAGCAAAAACACTGTGCAGCAAAAACAATGTGGAAATTGTGCTCGTTTTTTATGTGTTTTTTAGCGGTTTCATGTGTTTTTTGTGCGCTTTTGCCTGCGGATTTGCCATTTTTCCAATGCTTTGTATAGGAAAAATGCAGGCAAAAACGCAAAAAGAATGGACATGCTGCTTCTTTTTCCGTGCATGAAATTTTGTAAGGAAAAGTCCTGATCATGTGCACAAATCTTGCCAAATCTCACTGGAAATGCTGGGATAAGGTTTTGCAATGCGTTTTTGGGGCCAAATCAGTGTGGATTTGCCTCATCAAAAATACACCGTGTTCACATAGCCTTTGACTCAAGCTTGCATGCGTTTATAATTTGTTGAAACCTTTTTTTGGGGGGCAAATGCTGCTGATGCCCTTTTGCAACATAACGAGACAAAAAATGCTGAAACCATCCCCGGCTACAGCCTGCCATGCCTCCCAAACCTGCAGTTTAAGGGTATGTGCACACGATGCAGAAATGAAGCAGAAAATTTCTGCATCATTTCTGCATCTCCCTGGCAGAAAAAACGCATGCAGATTGTGCATGCGTTTTTCCTGCAGAATACATGCGGATCCACATGCAGATTCACATGCGTTTCCGCATGCAGATTGACAAGCGCTTTCCAGGCGATTTTAGCATCACCTGGAAAGTGCTTGATAACTAGGTCACACTATATAAATCCATGCAAACAGCATGGATTTATACAGTGTGAACCGAGAGAGTGTATATACTTACCTCTGATGGCCCGCGCTGTCCTGCTCACTCCGTTCTCCCGGCTGCCGGCAACTTTGAATTGAAAGACCTGCCGACGTCAGCGTCACGTGACCCGTCACATGACTCTGACGTCACCGCAGGTCCTACAACTCACTGCAAGTGCCGGGAACCAAGCGGGAGCGCTGCGCGGGCCGACAGAAGGTAAGAATACATTTATTTTTTATTTTATTCTTCTTTTTACAGCTTTTTTAATGGTACCTGGGTGTGGATGAGACTCTCCTCTCCTCCACACCAGGGTACCATCCGCACATTAGAACGCACCAATTACGCAAGTACAAATGCTGTCTTGCGGAATTGGCGCGTTCTAATGCAAGTCAATGGCGGCGAAATCGCCGCGTTTCCGCAAAATTAATTGACATGCTGCGGATTTTTGACCGCAGCGTTAACGCTGCGGAAAAATCCGCATCATGGGCACAGCACATGCGGATTTCCATTGGGGAACATTGCTGCCCTTCTACCATGCGTTTTTCATGCGTTTCCGCGGCGTTTACGCAACTGCAAAAACGCCGCGGAAACGCATGAAATACGCATCGTGTGAACACAGCCTAACAAAGATTTTGACTTTTTTTTGTTAAAGCTCAGTAGAAAAACCTGCCACACAATGAGATCCTGTCTTATACATTTTAAAATAAAATGGTGTGGCCGCAACATACCTCTAGATGCTAATGACAATCTACGTGAAAAAACACTTTGTATTAGAATTGAGGCAGGCAGGCGAAATATCATGTTTTTGTATCTGTATCTATACCAAGAAAAGATAAATATGTAACAGGCCCTTCCATCTATTCTTCTGACACCAGCACACCAATCTTTTTCATCAATTCGAAATACCCACAATAAATATCAACAAACACTCAAATTTTTTGGACCAACAAATAAGAAATCATTTAGAAAATGTAACACAGCAGAAGAACCTGTTGAAATCTTTCCATCCATTCAAGAAATTTACTGAAAAGCTCAAAATACCTACAATATAATTAGCAAACCATAATTAAACTCATTTCTACACAAAACTTTCCATCTGATAGTGAAGCTAATAAGTAAAACAACTGTTATAAACCGGTAAGAGATGGAAGGCGGATTCTATATCCTTAGCATCCGGACTGTCCGACCTGACCAACTGTCTGGCAGATTTGGTTTCCTATCATTTACAGATTGTCCAAAGGGAATAGTCAAGTGATGTATCATCCAAAACTTCCCCATTTCTTTTGTAGGTACTAGACCAAGTGATGTAACCCATAAATTCTGAAATTGTGCTTCGTTAAATGGACTGGCCACTTTTGCTAATTTGTCCCTAGCTACATTTAAATAATCAAAAACAGACTTTAAATTCTTAGCTAGCATAAGCACCACATGAGGATCATGTGGTAGCAAAATCCTGCATGTAAAACCCTCATGCACCACCCTTGCCTCCTCCCTTCTGGGATCTCTTACTAGTCACGGTTCAATCTTGCGGATGTTCACTGGTATTCTCAGACCATTCCAACACTTATGGGCTGAGCAGGGGTACACACCTGGAAAGTTTCAGATCTGTCACTGGGGAAAGATGAGTTGAACCCAAACATCCATTGCCTTGGAGGCCCAACCAATATTTGAGGACAAGGCCAAACGACACCTGAACTCTTCATCATAGCGCCACCTAGTCACACCACCATAGTGAGCACTGTAAATCATTATCAGATGCACAATTAAATCCGGCCTTTTTTCAGGGAACCTCTTGCACAAAATATGTGATAAAATAGCAAAGGCCTGTAACCAGCTGCCCATAGTTTTTTCATTCGATCAGCCTGTTTATCAGCACTTCTTTCTGTATTCACTTTCACAAGAGCCACAGAGACAAAGGACCAGATATCACTGAAATCTTTTACTTAGTCACTGTGGATAGGCCAGCACCCAGAAAAACAATGAATCACGAAACAAAAAGCCTGACACATCCACTGTTCGGTCCATTTGGGGTACCTCCACCTCTAACATGGCTGGCGGAATATCATCATCTCCATTTCCATCTAGTCTAATCTTCTTTAAAACTGTAACTAAGTCATAACAACCTATTCTACTTTGTTTCCATGCAGTTAAGCATATAGACTCACCACTTGCAGGGGTCTCCCCTTATCTCCCAGGTTCCCTCAAGGTCTCCTCATGGGTTGCAGGTACAGCCTACAGTGTTACCTCCGTGCTGGGTATTGGAGCCGATGTAATATCTGACTCCCAATTCCATTGTGCCATTGTAAGTCAGTGGATAAAGAGAGGGTGTGAGATGAAATTGAAGAAGGCAACTCTGACCAAGAATTATTTTCGAATGAAGACGTTACTGCTCCTCCAGTTCTGCTTTGATGCTTCCGACAATCATGACAACTCTTCTGACCATACGTCATCCTTTGATTTTTTCCCCCACCCTCTCCTGCCGCAGCTTCAAAATAAAACAGAGAGCCAGAAGGGTATTCTGACTTGGCCACATAACATTTCTCCTGTGACTGCGCCAACAAACTTGAGTATACCAGAGAAAACCTCTCCCCCAGCTGGGACAGCCAGGGCCTTTTGGGTTCTTCTGGTCCTCTGATCTGTACAAGCAAGCTCCTTTTCTATCTGACTTGCTTTTTTTCCCAATGTGAGGGTGCTCTCGGAACACAACAGATCCAGCTGCAGACTCGCTTGAAGGCCTGATATGGATTGAGGGGTGAGGGAGAAACAGCACCATTGCCCAGTGATCCAAAGAAGGCTTGTCATGCACTAGCCCTCTTGGTCCCATGACCCCCCTCCTCCCTAGCCTGGAAGGGAAGTCAATAATGGGTGAAAAACGGGCCAAAGACTTCACCATTCTCTGAAGGCTACCTCTCCATGCCACCAGACTTGCAGATGGAGAGGCATCCTATACTCCTCCCAGATACTGACAACGAACCAGCATATCTTCCGGCCAGGCAGCACCTTTCTGTGCAACCCTCTCCAAGACTAGCTTTTCCAAACCTGCCATGGTCACCTCTTGAGCCGTCAAGACAAGGGGTAATGACTTCTCCCTGTCTTGCAGGTAAGAAAATCCCATGACCTCACCCCTTCTCCTTAAATACCCCTCATCAAAAAAACACCTCTCACCTTATTATCCCATAGGGTACAAGCCTTTTCCCATCTCAACTGCCCCTTTATTTTTAACCCCTTGCAGTCCATCACCCTCTCCTTATGCAGTCAAGACCTTCCATACATGGAGTTTACATTGTGTGTACAATTATTAGGCAAGTGAGTATTTTGACCATGTCATCATTTTTATGCAGATTTTCCGGCTCCATGCTGTATAAACCTGAATGCTTATTGGTTTAAAGTAGATAAGGTGATATGTTTTTGTGTAATACGGGAGGGTACGGCCTAAGGATATCAATACCATTTATCAAGGTGTGCAGAATTATTAGGTAGTTGGTTTTGCTCGGGCAAAATGGCCAAATAAAAAAAAATTTAACTTACCGTGAAAAGTCAAAAATTGGTTAAAGTCTTTCAGAGGAATGCATAACTCTTGAATTTGTTAAGATATTGGGATGTAATCACAGGAATATCAAAAGTTTTGTTGGAAATATTCAATAGAGTTGCAAAAACATGTTTAGAAAAAAAGATGCACATTAACTGCCGAAGCTTTGAGAAGAATCAAACGTGAAGGGGCCAGGAACTCATTATCCTCCAGTGCTGTCATATTCCAGAACTGAAATCTCCTTGGAGTGTCTATAAGTACAAGATGTTCAGTGGTCAGAAACGTGGCCAAGGTAAGAAAGGCTGAAACCTGACCACCACTGAACAAGGTAAAGAAGTTGAAATGTCAAGACTGGACCAAGAAGTATCTGAAGACAGATCTTTCAAAGGTTTTATGGACTGATGAGGCGAGAGGCTGGATCAGTAATAGGCACAGACCTCCACTTTGACTCAGACGCCAACAAGGTGGAGGTGGGGTACTGCTATGGGCAGGTATTATTAAACATGCGCTAGTTGACTCTTTTCTGGTTGAAGATGGACTCAAACTCAACTTCAAAACCTAACGCCAGTTTTTAGCAGTCGCAGTCTTCAAGCAGTGGTTCTCTCAATAGAGCAGTGTGATTGGTTTTGTTATGTGGCGAACAGTTTTTATTAGAACAATTTTGGCATACTTGCAATGTCCTCAGGTCATTTTTCCACACAATGAAGGCAGTAAAAACAAAACCCAGAAAACAATGATGGTATGACATTTTCTTCACAATTTCACTGCACTTGGGATTTTTTAAATGTTTTTAAATACATTGTATGGTAGAATAAATGATGGCACTCTAAACTACAACTTGTCCAGTACAAAAAAAAGCCTCATATGGCTATGTGGACACAAAAAAAAAACTATGACTCTTAGAAGAAAGGGAAGAAAAAATTAAAGGCCAAAAATGAAAATTGGGCATGGCTGGAAGGAGCAAAATTACAGTATACAAGTACCGTCATTTTCAGATTATAAGACGCACTTCAAATTTAGAGGAGGAAAATAAGAAAAAAAATATTTTTTTTCTTCCTGCAGCGGCGACCCTGCCTCCTGTGACCCTGCCTCCTGTGACCTTGCTCCACCGTCGGCACCCCTTTTCTCAGTAAGCTACATTCGGTCTACAAAACGCACCCCCATTTTCCTCCCAAAATTGGAGGAAAAAAGTGCATCTTATAGTCCAAAAACACGGTAGTTGTGTTGGTTCATTCTTCCATTGTTCTAACTAATCTGATATTGGACTTGCAAATACATCATTGCACACCTGCCTACACAATTACCAAGGTAAACATGTAATGGTTAGTGAGTAGCCAACATTTTGTGTCTGTCTGCAGTGTCAGATTGGGAAGAGGAGTATACAAACCCTCAGAGAGTACACAAACCCTCAGCATATTTTAAACTCAGGCGAGCCTGCCGAGTTTTTCAAGCAGAAGATGCTTCAGGAAACTCTGTATTTTTTTTCTTGAAGCATCTTTTGTGTTGTTTTTACAGTTGTCTCTTTAGCATTTTCCAGTTGTTTTGGCCACCAGAAATTTTTGGAAAGGTTTTCCCATGGTTTTCATTATGTAATTTTTACTTTCATTCTCTCGTTGTTGTTTATTTTCACTCCATTTAATAATGAAGAAACTGCTTTTTTAACCAAAAACAATGGTAAAACACCACAAAAGACATCTGGGTGTCTTTTGAGGTTTTTCATTCACTTGTATTGAAAATACAGAGGATCTTCTAAGGGAAAAAAGCCAGAAGAATGAGTACAGTGGGTACGGAAAATATTCAGACCCCTTTAAAATTTTCACTCTTTGCTTCATTGCAGCCATTTGGTAAATTCTAAAAAGTTCATTTTTTTTCTCATTAATGCACACTCTGCACCCCATATTGTCTGAAAAAAAAACAGAACTGTAGACTTTTTTTCAAATTTATTAATAAAGAAAAACTGAAATATCACATGGTCATAAGTATTCAGGCCCTTTGCTCAGACACTCATATTTAAGTCACATGCTGTCCATTTCCTTGTGATCCTCCTTGAGATGGTTCTACTCCTTCATTGTAGTCCAGCTTTGTTTAATTAAACTGATAGGGCTTGATTTGGAAAGGAACATACCTGTCTATATAAGACCGCATAGCTCACAGTGCATGTCAGATCAAATGAGAATCATGAGCTCAAAGGAACTGCCCAAGGAGCTCAGGGACAGAATTGTGGCAAGGCACAGATCTGGCCAAGGTTACAAAAGAATTTCTGCAGTACTCAAGGTTCCTAAGAGCACAGTGGCCTCCATAATCCTTAAATGGAAGAAGTTTGGGACCACCAGAAGTTTTCCTAGACCTGGCCATCCAGTCAAACTGAGCAATCGTGGGAGAAGAGCCTTGGTGAGAGAGGTAAAGAAGAACCCCAAGATCACTGTGGCTGAGCTCCAGAAATGCAGCAGGGAGATGGGAGAAAGTTCCGCAATGTCAACTATCACTGCAGCCCTCCACCAGTCGGCCCTTTATGGCAAAGTGTCCCAATGGAAGCCTCTCCTCAGTGCAACACATATGAAAGCCCATATAGAGTTTGCTCAAAAACACAAGAAGGACTCCCAGACTATGTGAAATAAGATTCTCTGGTCTGATGAGATGAAGATAGAACTTTTTGGTGATAATTCTAAGCGGTATGTGTGGAGAAAACCAGGCACTGCTCATCACCTGCCCAATACAATCCCAACAGTGAAACATGGTGGTGGCAGCATTATGCTATGGGGGGTGTTTTTCAGCTGCAGGGACAGGACGACTGGTTGCAATTGGAGGAAACATGAATGCGGCCAAGTACAGATATATCCTGGATGAAAACCTCTTCCAGAGTGCTCTGGACCTCAGACTTGGCCAAAGGTTCACCTTCCAACAAGACAATGACCCTAAGCACACAGCTAAAATAACTAAGCAGCGGCTTCAGAACAACTCTGTGACCATTCTTGACTGGCCCAGCCAGAGCCCTGACCTAAACCCAATTGAGCATCTCTGGAGAGACCTGAAAATGGCTGTCCACCAACGTTCACCATCCAACCTAACGAAACTGGAGAGGATCTGCAAGGAAGAATGGCAGAGGATCCCCAAATCCAGGTGTGAAAAACTTGTTGCATCATTCCCAAGGAGACTCATGGCAGTACTAGCTCAAAAGGGTGCTTCTACTCAATACTGAGCAAAGGGTCTGAATACTTATGACCATGTGATATTTCAGTTTTTCTTTTTTAATAAATTCGCGAAAATTTCTACATTTCTGTTTTTTTTCAGTCAAGATAGAGTGCAGAGTGTTCATTAATGAGAAAAAAATGAACTGTTTAGAATTTACCAAATGGCTGCAATGAAACAAAGAGTGAAAAATTTAAAGGGGTCTGAATACTTTTCGTACCCACTGTATGTCCTTTCATTTAAACACTTGGTGTTTTTAGAAACTTGAAGCAGTTAGAAGACGTTAAAAATCCTGAACATATGCAGAGCAACTTGTTTTTACATAGAAACGCATATATTCATTCTTTTAGGGTTTTTCAGGTGGTTTCCATGACAAAATCTGCCAGAAAAATACATTGTATAGCATTTAGGAGTACTCTTGATCAGTTTATCGCTTACCTGTAGTTTCAGGTGATGTTTTGAAATGAGCAGTCGTGTCTGTACATGAGGGATAACATTTTTTCTTGCCATCATATGACTTCTTCAGTGTTCAGATGACTCTGTACTAATGGGTGAAGACAAGCTGCATTAATGTCTTCTATGCACTGTACATAGAGGGATTCCCGTTCTCTTACATGGAGCATGGAGTATATTATACAGCAGTACAATGCAGTGTAGATATCAATGCTTCTATTGCTTGGCAGTGCTACACATTCATTGACATTTTATCAGTTCTGTTTAGTAGTCTGGAACTTGTGGAGCCATCCAAGAAGGGAGCTATGTGGTTAATTCCTTAACATTTTCTTATTACCTCCTTGCTGTGAGCCATTGATGGGGTTACACTTGCTATTTAAACCCCTAGCTCTCTGCTCCCAGTTGCCTGTTATAGGTGCTACTGACTCTAGTTGTACTTCACTGGCTTAGTCTGCTATTTCCGTCCTTGACCTCGGCTCATGTGTAGACTTCCCTATTGCCTTACTATTTTTTTCCTGATTTTGACCTCTTGCTACCGACCTGGCATTCCAGTTATCCTCTCCTAGCCCACTCCACTGGCAGAAGCCACTTTCTGAACCCAACCCAAGCCCTGCGTAAGTCCAGATCCCTGCCAGGGATCCCCTGGGATCCACCATATGTAATGGCTTGTACAAAGCTTGTCCGTGGAAGCCTTTTAAGAGCTGCTAGCCTTCCACTGACAGTGCTTTCTTACAGAGAAGTAGCAGTGATATGATTCTTCAGGGAGTTTACAGTTCAACTTGTGTTGAATGAGATGGATTTTAGCAGGGATTTAGGGTAACTAAAGAGTTCAAGAGGCAGAGGAGAAGAAGCAGCCCTGAAGTGGATGAAGAAGCTTTTTTCTTTGATATACAGTATTACTAGTGATGGGCGAACACATGACTATTCGGGTTTGGCTAATTGAGCCAAACGCCAAACAGTGTTTTAAAATTAATGGGGTCCGTGTTCGGGTACTGTTCTGGTACCCGAACCCGAACACAGACCCCATTCATGTGAATGGGGGAACTGAATATCCCTGGTTTCCCGCGCTGCCACTTGCATGACAGCGCAAGAAATACAGGCTCTGATTGGCGGTAATAGCAAAGTTCGGGGTCCGTACCGAACACCTACAGTTCGGGCATGGACCCCGAACACGGACTTCCTCAGGAAGTCCGTGTTACTGTTCGGGCTCGGTTTCGGGTGTTTACCATGCTGTTACTTGTGTGACAGCGCAGGAAACACAGGCTCTGATCATCTGTAATAGCATTACCACGGTCAGCGCACTGTGGCATCATGCTGACAGGTGTAACAGTGACCCGCGTTAAAAAGCTTATCGTTGGTCATAGGCGTCAGCTGATGGTACTACTACCACCATTAGCCGGCACCTCCTGCCATAGGAAACCGCGAGCGCAGGCACCTCTGGATGGGAGCAGTAGTCTTCCATCTGCCTGCGCCTGTGTTCTGCTGAAAGTAAAAAAAAAATGTTAAAATAAAACACATTATACTCACCTACACCTTGTCCCCTATGTTCTCCGCACCTGCAAAAAATAAAAATACACCATATACTCACTTTACACCTAATCCCCGAAGTCCATGATCACCTGTAATAAAAGTAAAATAATAAGCCAACCTCATCCTCATCTGTCTGCCGCAGTCCAAATAGTGAGGGTCCCACAAAGATCCAATGAACAGAGCGGCCACATTGTAAAATGTGACCGCTCTGTTCAGCAGCCGGCAGTACACTGAAGCTCAGTGTATTGCCAGCAAAAGAGGTCAGCGCATGCGCAGCGAGTATTTTCTTACGCTTGCCATGAGTTGAACTGAGTTCAAAATACTCACTGCGCATGCGCTGACCTCGTTTGCCAGCAATACATTGAGTTAGTGTATTGCTGGCAAATGAACAGAGCTGGCACATTTTAAAATGTGGCCGTTCTGTTCATGGGATCATCGTGGGACCCTCGGTATTTGGACTGCGTCGGAAAGGTAAGGATGAGGTTGGTTTATTATTTTATTTTTATTACAGGTGATAAAGGGCTTCAACTGTAATGGGCATGATGGTAAGTATGGTTTAATTTAGAATATTTAAGGGTGTCTGTTTTATTTCAAATAAAATTATTCTGGGTGTTGGTGTATTTATTTTACATTTGCCTTACACTATGGGGTTAGTAATGGGGGCGTCTTATAGACACCTCTCCATTACTAACCTGGGCTTGATGTCAACTACAAAATAGGGGGACACCACGTCATTTCTTCGGGGGTCCCCCATTTTAATAGCCAGTAAAGGCTAAGTATACAGCTGGGGGTTGATATTAGTAGCTTGAGAAGCTCCATGAGTATTACCCCCTTCCCGGGCTAAAAAAACATCCGCCCCAGCTGTCCGCTTTCCCACTGCTGGATAATAAAATTATGGGGGACCCCACGCCATTTTTTTTCCAGAAATATATTCATTTATTAATAAATTACATGAACAGTAAGGTACATAGCACAGATTATATATATCACATATTCATATCTATCTGTATATCTATGTATTATCTATCTATTATCTATATATCTAGCCATCCATATACAGTATCTATCTATCAATTTATTATCTATTCATCTATCTATCTACCCATATATATATATATATATATATATATATATATATATATACACTACCGTTCAAAAGTTTGGGGTCACCCAGACAATTTTGTATTTTCCATGAAAACTCATACTTTTATTTATCAAATGAGTTGCAAAATGAATAGAAAATATAGTCCAGACATTGACCAGGTTAGAAATAATGATTTTTATTAGAAAGAATAATTTTCTCTTTCAAACTTTGCTTTCGTCAAAGAATGCTCCCTTCGCAGCAATTACAGCATTGCAGACCTTTGGCATTCTAGCTGTTAATTTGATGAGGTAATCTTGAGAAATTTCCCCCCATGCTTCCTGAAGCCCCCACCACAAGTTGGATTGGCTTGATGGGCACTTTTTGCGTACCATACGGTCAAGCTGCTCCCACAACAGCTCAATGGGGGTGAAATCTGGTGACTGCTCTGGCCACTCCATTACAGATAGAATACCAGCTGCCTGCTTCTTCCCTAAATAGTTCTTGTATAATTTGGAGGTGTGCTTTGGGTCATTGTCCTGTTGTTGGATGAAATTGGCTCCAATCAAGCACTGTCCACAGGGTATGGCATGTGTAACATACCTGGCGGCGTCCTTGCATAGTGGTCCATCTCCCACTGTGCAAGAGCGCGCACTTGATCTCCAGTCCAGTTTGCTAGCCTGGCTTCCCTCCATGCTGTCTGTTTGCCTCTGTGTCTGCTGCTTAAGGGCGGCGCCCGATCACTTCCTGCTTTTTGTACCTGCTGCAGACACACCCCTTGTGCGTCCTCAGCCTATTGCTGTCTGCCACCTGGAATTTAACCCAGCTGCTCCAATGAATCCCTGCCTGAGCATTGTGTTCTGTCAGTTGGCCTTTGGTCACTGATATGCCAGGTCCCGTTTATGTTTCCTGCCTTTGGTATCTGTTCCCGTGTCTGAACTGTGTCCTGTCTGTATTATCTTCTAGCCTGTTGTCTTCTGCCTATCCTGGAGGCTGTATTTCCAGGCCTGTGTGAACTCGCTCCTGCCTGTTCGTTCCGCCTTCTAGGGGCCGCTTACCTAGACCCGCTCCTGTATTTTGCTGCTGTGTCTGTTCTTGTCTGAATACTCTCCTAGCCTGTTTTGTTTTTCTCTATGTCCGTACTTTCCCTTTTTCTGCAGAGTCTGAACTCGTACCTAACTCCTGCTCGTTGTCACTGTACTTCCGTTTGTGAGTTTGTGGTCCACTCGCTACTTCTCTGCAAGTACCCTGTGGGTATCTGGTTCCGCCTTTCCCTTCTAGTCTGTTCCGTGTGTAAAGAGCCCTGTTTCTACCGCGTCTGCGGTTTTCGCTTTGCTCAGCTCTGTCCACCGCGTCTGCGGTTTTCGCTCTGCTCAGCTCTGTCCACCGCGTCTGCGGTTTTCGCTTTGCTCAGCTCTGTCCACCGCGTCTGCGGTTTTCGCTTTGCTCCGCTCTGTCCACCGCGTCTGCGGTTTTCGCTTTGCTCAGCTCTGTCCACCGCGTCTGCGGTTTTCGCTTTGCTCAGCTCTGTCCATGCGTCTGCGGTTTTCGCTTTACTCAGCTCTGTCCACCGCGTCTGCGGTTTTCGCTTTGCTCAGCTCTGTCCACCGCGTCTGCGGTTTTCGCTTTGCTCAGCTCTGTCCACCGCGTCTGCGGTTTTCGCTTTGCTCAGCTCTGTCCACCGCGTCTGCGGTTTTCACTTTGCTCAGCTCTGTCCACCGCGTCTGCGGTTTTCGCTTTGCTCAGCTCTGTCCACCGCGTCTGCGGTTTTCGCTTTGCTCAGCTCTGTCCACCGTGTCTGCGGTTTTCGCTTTGCTCAGCTCTGTCCACCGCGTCTGCGGTTTTCGCTTTGCTCAGCTCTGTCCACCGCGTCTGCGGTTTTCGCTTTGCTCAGCTCTGTCCACAGCGTCTGCGGTTTTCGCTTTGCTCAGCTCTGTCCACCGCGTCTGCGATTTTCGCTTTGCTCAGCTCTGTCCACAGCGTCTGCTGTTTTCGCTTTGCTCAGCTCTGTCCACCGTGTCTGCGGTTTTCGCTTTGCTCAGCTCTGTCCACCACGTCTGCGGTTTCGAATTTGTCTCCCAGTCTGTACTGAACCCTACCCAGCCTGCGCTCTAGTCTGCCTGTTCCTGTATTCCCCGCTGTGGGTTAACAGCCGTGTCCGGAGTCTGACCTGGAGTAGACCCTGGTTCCTCTGCTCGGTTCCTCCCTGGTGCACTGGCGTCGTATGCCGTCGTGCGACCTTGGTCGGATCGGGCAGATACTTAGTTACGCCCCTCCAGGCACTCTCCGGTTCATGGCACAGTGGAATCACTACATAAACACGCACACGCCAGTCAGTCCGGGCGTGTGCATTACAGCATGCTCAGGCCATGGTTCCCGTTGAGCCCCATGGCCTTCGCTCTCTGAGACGTTTTCCAGCGAATACGTGCATTAAAAATAAATAAATAATTTTTTTTTTTTCTCTAGCTGAGTTCCAGGTGAATTACGCACCCGTCCAGATGGATCTATCAGCTCTTGTTCCTGCGGATCCGCCACGGTACTATGGGGATCCAAGACAGAGTCGTGCATTTGTGGAGCAATGCATGCTACACTTCAAGTTCTACCTTCTTTGTTTTCCCACCGATCGGGTTAAGGTGGGATTCATTATGTCTAACCTAGCGGGTGATGCCTTGGAATTGATCAACCCCCTATGGGAAACACAGGATCCTATCGTCCTCGACATAATAGCCTTCCTGGTGGCCTTTCTAATGGTCTTCGATGATCCTAACCCGGAGGCTCCTGCTGAAGCTTCACTTCCCAATATCCCGGAGCAGCCCCAATGGGTAATGTGTGTGGGTAGCGCACTAGTCCTCCTGCCCGAAGAGACTACTGCCCAACCAGAATCCACACAGGATGACTACGCTCTCCGGAATACTTCTCCCAACCTTAAGAGGCAGTCCAGATGTGCTAGGCGTAGAGGCAAGCCGTCACGCCAGGGTCTGTCCTCCCAAAGACCTCCTGACCCCAACCTTGAAGTCCCTGTTGAAGCTTCATTTCCCAGTATCCCGGAGCAGCCCCGACGGGTAATGTGCATGGGTAGCGCACCAGTTCTCCTGCCCGAAGAGACTGCTGCCCACCCAGAATCCACACAGGAGGACTTGCTGCACCTGGTATCTGATACTTCACCCACTTTAATCGGTGAGCCTGTCCAAGGGTACTCCGAAGCAGAGGTTACCCCTGAGTCTCTACACCTCTCCGATCAGGCAGAGGACTTCCAGTTGTCTCCTGAACCTTTTGGGGTGCTATCTAGTAGCGAATGGACAGAGACTTTCCTATACTCTGCACCTGACACCTCGCCTGCTTCATTCAGTGAGTCCAACCTAGTGTACTCCGAAGCAGAGGTTACCCCCGAGTCTCTACACCCTTCCGACCAGGCGGAGGACCTCCAGTTGTCTCCTGAACCCTTCGGGGTGCTACCTGGTAGCGAATGGACAGAGACTTTCCTATACTCTGCACCTGATACCTCGCCTGCTTTGTCCAGTGAGTCCGACCTAGTGTACTCCGAAGCAGAGGTTACCCCCGAGTCTCTACACCCTTCCGACCCGGCGGAGGACCTCCAGTTGTCTCCTGAACCCTTCGGGGTGCTACCTGATAGCGAATGGACAGAGACTCTCCTACACTCGGTACCTGATACCTCGGCTGCTTCATCCAGTGAGTCTGAACAAGTGTACTCCGAAGCAGAGGTTATCCCCGAGTCTCTACACCCCTCCGACCAGGCGGAGGACCTTCAGTTGTCTCCTGAACCCTTCGGGGTGCTACCTGATAGCGAATGGACAGAGACTCTCCTATACTCGGTACCTGATACCTCGCCCGCTTCTTCCAGTGAGTCCGACCTAGTGTACTCCAAAGCAGAGGTTACCCCCGAGTCTCTGCACTCTTCCGACCCGGCGAAGGACCCCCAGTTGTTTCCTGAATCCTCCGGGGTACCACCAGATAACAAAGAGACAGTGACTTTTCTACACCTTGTACCTGATACCTCGCCCATTTCATCCTGTGAGCTTGACAAGATGTACCCCGAAGCAGAGGTTACTCCCGAGTCTCTGCACCCCTCCAACACGTCGGAGGGCTTCCAGTTGTCTCCTGAACCCTCTGGGATGCTACCTGATAATAAGTGGAGAGAGACTTCCTTGTGTGCTATTCCTGGTACTCCACCCGTTTCGTCTGTTGCTGAGGATGGTTGGATAGGAGGTAGCATCCTAGCTACCCAGAGGAGACCAGTTTTTCCAGTGGACAGTGGAAGTGATCTCCTTGAAGTAAAGGATTGGCCCTCGAATTCCCTGCGGAACATTCTGGCAGGCCTGAAGAAGAGGGGGCGTAAGGGGGGGGTACTGTAACATACCTGGCAGCGTCCTAGCATTGTGGTCCATCTCCCACTGTGCAAGAGCGCGCACTTGATCTCCAGTCCAGTTTGCTAGCCTGGCTTCCCTCCATGCTGTCTGTTTGCCTCTGTGTCTGCTGCTTAAGGGCGGCGCCCGATCACTTCCTGCTTTTTGTACCTGCTGCAGACACACCCCTTGTGCGTGCTCAGCCTATTGCTGTCTGCCATCTGGTATTTAACCCAGCTGCTCCAATGAATCCCTGCCTGAGCATTGTGTTCTGTCAGTTGGCCTTTGGTCACTGATATGCCAGGTCCCGTTTATGTTTCCTGCCTTTGGTATCTGTTCCCGTGTCTGAACTGTGTCCTGTCTGTATTATCTTCTAGCCTGTTGTCTTCTGCCTATCCTGGAGGCTGTATTTCCAGGCCTGTGTGAACTCGCTCCTGCCTGTTCGTTCCGCCTTCTAGGGGCCGCTTACCTAGACCCGCTCCTGTATCTTGCTGCTGTGTCTGTTCTTGTCTGAATACTCTCCTAGCCTGTTTTGTTTTTCTCTATGTTCGCACTTTCCCTTTTTCTGCAGAGTCTGAACTCGTACCTAACTCCTGCTCATTGTCACTGTACTTCCGTTTGTGAGTTTGTGGTCCACTCGCTACTTCTCTGCAAGTGCCCTGTGGGTATCTGGTTCCGCCTTTCCCTTCTAGTCTGTTCCGTGTGTACAGAGCCCTGTTTCTACCGCGTCTGCGGTTTTCGCTTTGCTCAGCTCTGTCCACCGCGTCTGCGGTTTTCGCTCTGCTCAGCTCTGTCCACCGCGTCTGCGGTTTTCGCTTTGCTCAGCTCTGTCCACCGCGTCTGCGGTTTTCGCTTTGCTCCGCTCTGTCCACCGCGTCTGCGGTTTTCGCTTTGCTCAGCTCTGTCCACCGCGTCTGCGGTTTTCGCTTTGCTCAGCTCTGTCCACCGCGTCTGCGATTTTCGCTTTGCTCAGCTCTGTCCACCGTGTCTGCGGTTTTCGCTTTGCTCAGCTCTGTCCACCGCGTCTGCGGTTTTCGCTTTGCTCGGCTCTGTCCACCGCGTCTGCGGTTTTCGCTTTGCTCGGCTCTGTCCACCGCATCTGCGGTTTTCGCTTTGCTCGGCTCTGTCCACCACGTCTGCGGTTTTCGCTTTGCTCAGCTCTGTCCATCGCGTCTGCGGTTTTCGCTTTGCTCGGCTCTGTCCACCGCGTCTGCGGTTTTCGCTTTGCTCAGCTCTGTCCACCGCGTCTGCGGTTTTCGCTTTGCTCTGCCCTGTCCACCGAGTCTGCGGTTTCGAATTTGTCTCCCAGTCTGTACTGAACCCTACCCAGCCTGCGCGCTAGTCTGCCTGTTCCTGTATTCCCCGGTGTGGGTTAACAGCCGTGTCCGGAGTCTGACCTGGAGTAGACCCTGGTTCCTCTGCTCGGTTCCTCCCTGGTGCACTGGCGTCGTATGCCGTCGTGCGACCTTGGTCGGATCGGGCAGATACTTAGTTACGCCCCTCCAGGCACTCTCCGGTTCATGGCACAGTGGAATCACTACATAAACACGCACACGCCAGTCAGTCCGGGCGTGTGCATTACAGCATGGCGTTGCAAAATAAAGTGATAGCCTTCCTTATTTAAAATACCATTTACCTTCTACAAATCTCCCACTTTACCAGCACCAAAGCAACCCCAGACCATCGCATTACCTCCACTATGCTTGACAGATGGCGTTAGGCACTTTTCCAGCATCTTTTCAGTTGTTCTGCGACTCACAAATGTTCTTCTGTGTGATCCAAACACCTCAAACTTTGATTTGTCTGTCCATAAAACTTTTTTCCAATCTTCCTCTGTCCAATGTTTGTGTTCTTTTGCCCATATTAATCTTTTCCTTTTATTAGCCAGTCTCAGATATGGCTTTTTCTTTGCCACTTTGCCCTGAAGGCCAGCATCCCGGAGTCTCCTCTTCACTATAGACGCTGACACTGGCGTTTTGCATGTACTATTTAATGAAACTGCTAGTTGAGGAGCTGTGAGGAGTCGATTTCTCAAACTAGAGACTCTAATGTACTTGTCTTGTTGCTCAGTTGTTCAGCTGGGCCTCCCACTTCTCTTTCTACTTTGGTTAGAGCCTGTTTGTGCTCTCCTCTGAAGGGAGTAGTACACACCATTGTAGGAAATCTTCAGTTTCTTGGCAATTTCTCACATGGAATAGCCTTCATTTCTAAGAACAAGAATAGACTGTACAGTTTCACATGAAAGTTCTCTTTTTCTGGCCATTTTGAGAGTTTCATAGAACAAACAAATGTAATGCACCAGATTCTCAACTAGCTCAAAGGAAGGTCAATTTTATAGCTTCTCAAATCAGCCAAACCATTTTCAGCTAGGCTAACATACTTGTGCAAGGGTTTTCTAAACATCCATTAGCCTTCTTACACAGTTAGCAAACGCAATGTACCATTAAAACACTGGAGTGGTGGTTGTTGTAAATGGGCCTCTATACACCTATGTAGATATTGCAATAAAAACAGCTAGAATAGTCATTTACCACATTAGCAATGTATAGAGTGTATTTCTGATTAATTTAATGTTAGCTTCACTGAAAAAAAAAGTGCTTTTCTTTCAAAAATAATGACATTTCTAAATGACCCCAAACTTTTGAACGGTAGTGTATATATGCAGTTGTGCTCAAAAGTTTACATACCCTGGCAGAATTTTTCCTTTCTTGGCCTTGTTTCAGAGAATATGAATGATAACAAGAAAACTTTTTCTCCACTCATTGTTATCGGTTGAGTGAAGCCATTTATGTGTTTTCTCTTTTTAAATCTTAATGACAACCAAAAACATCCAAATGACTCTGATCAAAAGTTCACGTACCCTGGTGATTTTGGCCTGATAACATGCACAGAATTTAACGCAAATGAGTTTGAATGGCTACTAAAGGTAACATCCTCACCTGTGACCTGTTTGCTTGTAATCAGTGTGAGTGCATAAAAGCTGAGTGAATTTCTGGGATCCAGATAGACTCTTGCATCTTTCATCCAGCCACTGACGTTTCTGGATTGTGAATTATGGGGAAAGCAAAAGAATTGTCAATGGATCTACGGGAAAAGGGAGTTGAACTGTATAACACAGGAAAGGGATCCAAAAAAATATCCAAGGAATTGATAATGCCAGTTAGCAGTGTTCAAACTGTGATTAACAAATGGAAAATCAGGGGCTCTGTAAAAACCAAACCATGGTCAGATAGACCAACAAAAATTTCGGCCACAACTGCCAGGAAAATTGTTCGGGTTGTAAAGATAGACCCACAATTAACATCAGCTGAAATTCAGGACTCTCTGAAAACTAGCGGTGTGGCAGTTTCAAGATGCACAATAATGAGAAGAAAAATGGGCTGCATGGTCGAGTGGCCAGAAGAAAGCCATTACCACTCAAATGCCACAAAGTATCTCACCTACAATAAGTCAAACAGCACAGAGACAAGCCTCAAAACTTCTGGTACAAGCTAATTTGGAGTGATGAGACCAAAATTTAACTTTTTTGCCACAACCATAAACGTTACATTTGGAGAGAGATCAACAAGGCCTATGATTAAAGGAACACCAATCCTACATTAAAGCACAGAGGTGGATCGCTGATGTTTTGGGGATGTGTGAGCTACAAAGGCACATGAAACTTGGTAAAAGTTGAAAGAAAGATGAATGCAGTACATTATCAGCAAATACTGTAGGCAAATTTGCACTTATCAGCCCGGATGCTGCGCATGGTACGTACTTGGACATTCCAACAAGGCAACGATCCAAAACACCAGGCCAAGTCGAGCTGTCATTGGCTACAGCAGAACAAAGTGAAGGTTCTGGAGTGACCATCTCAGTCTCCTGGCGTCAATATCATTGAGCCACTCTGGGGAGATCTCAAGCGTGCAGTTCATACCATATATGTACTATCTATCTATCAATATCTATAATATAATCGTACAAGCGTCCCTCTGTCTGAAGCTTTATAGCCTGCGCAGTCTTACTCCAGACAGAAGAACGCATGGAGCCGTTACAGGTAAGAGGAGTGTGTATGGTGCCGGAGATCGAGGTATGCGTATGCACTGAACGCCATACTTACATACTTACCTGACCGGGAGGAGCATTGCCGAGGTACCTCTCTTCTCACCAGAGACCAGGGCAGGAGTGAAGGCGTCGGAATCGGCACATGCGCATAGCACTCCTCCCCCTGGCTTCCGGCAGAGCAGCACACAGCAGCACTGGAGCACAGGGAAGAAAGGTGAGTATAAGTGTTTTTTTTGTATATGTGCAGCGTGAAATGGATGAGGGGTGCCATACATACCAGGATTGGGGGGTGAGGGGGCCACACATACCAGGATTGGGTGATGAGGGGTACCATACATACCAGGATTGAGGGGTGAGGGGTACCATGCATACCAGAATTGGGGAGTGAGGGGACCATGCATACCAGGATTGTGGTTGAAGGGACCATGCATACCAGCATTGGAGGATGAGGGGTACCATGCATACCAGGATTGAGGGATGAGGGGTACCATGCATACCAGGATTGGGGGGTGAAGTGTGCCATGCATACCAGCATTGGGGATGAGGGGTGCCATGCATACCAGGATAGGAATGCGAGGTATCATGCATACCAGGATGATGGATGGGTGCCATGCATACCAGTATGAGGGATACTGTGCATACCAGAATAGGGATGAGGGGTACCATGCATACCAGAATAGGAATATGTTGTGGTGCCATGCATACCAGGATTGGGGGATGAGGAGTGCCATACCTACCAGGATTGGAGATGAGGGAGCCATGCATACCAGGATGAGCGATTGGGTGCCATACATACCAGGATTGGGGGATGAGGGGTGCCATACATACCAGAATTGGGATGAGGGGTGCCATGTATACCAAGATGAGGGATACCATACATACCAGAATAGGGATGTGGGGTACTATGCATACCAGGATGAGGGATGGGGTGCCATGCATACCAGGATGAGGGGTACCATGCATACCAGAATAGGGATGAGGGGTACCATGCATACCAGGATAGGAATGCGGGGTACCATACATAAAAGGATGAGGGATGGAGTGCCATACATACCAGGATTGAGGGATGAGGAGGCCATACATACCAGAATTGGGATGAGGTGTGCCATGTATACCAGGATGAGGGGTACCATACATGCCAGGATAGGGATGAGGAGTGTCATGCATACCAGGATTGGGGATGAGGGGTACCATGCATACCAGGATTGGGGATGAGGAACCCATGCATACCAGGATAAGGGATTGGGTTCCATACATGCCAGGATTGGGATGAAGAGTGCCATGTATATCAAATTTGGGATGAGGGGGCCATGCATACCAGGATTGGGATGAGGCGTGCCATGTATACCAGATTTGGAATGAGGGGTACCATGCATACCAGGATTGGGGATGAGGGGTGCCATGCATAGCAGGATTGGGGATGAGGGGTGCCATGCATACCAGGATAGGAATGCGAGGTATCATGCATACCAGGATGATGGATGGGTGCCATGCATACCAGTATGAGGGATACTGTGCATACCAGAATAGGGATGAGGGGTACCATGCATACCAGAATAGGAATATGTTGTGGTGCCATGCATACCAGGATTGGGGGATGAGGAGTGCCATACCTACCAGGATTGGAGATGAGGGAGCCATGCATACCAGGATGAGCGATTGGGTGCCATGCATACCAGGATTGGGGGATGAGGAGGCCATACATACCAGGATTGGGGGATGAGGGGTGCCATACATACCAGAATTGGGATGAGGGGTGCCATGTATACCAAGATGAGGGATACCGTACATACCAGAATAGGGATGTGGGGTACTATGCATACCAGGATGAGGGATGGGGTGCCATGCATACCAGGATGAGGGGTACCATGCATACCAGAATAGGGATGAGGGGTACCATGCATACCAGGATAGGAATGCGGGGTACCATACATAAAAGGATGAGGGATGGAGTGCCATACATACCAGGATTGAGGGATGAGGAGGCCATACATACCAGAATTGGGATGAGGTGTGCCATGTATACCAGGATGAGGGGTACCATACATGCCAGGATAGGGATGAGGAGTGTCATGCATACCAGGATTGGGGATGAGGGGTACCATGCATACCAGGATTGGGGATGAGGAACCCATGCATACCAGGATAAGGGATTGGGTTCCATACATGCCAGGATTGGGATGAGGAGTGCCATGTATATCAAATTTGGGATGAGGGGGCCATGCATACCAGGATTGGGATGAGGCGTGCCATGTATACCAGATTTGGAATGAGGGGTACCATGCATACCAGGATTGGGGATGAGGGGTGCCATGCATAGCAGGATTGGGGATGAGGGGTGCCATGCAAACCAGGATTGGGGATGAGGGGTTCCATGCAAACTAGGATTGGGGATGAGGGGTGCTATGCATTCCAGGATTTGGGATGAGGGGTGCCATGCATACCAGGATTGAGGATGAGGGGTGCTATGCATACCAGGATTGGGGATGAAGGGTGCCATGCATACCAGGATTGGGGATGAAGGGTGCCATGCATACCAGGATAGGAATCTGGGGGGGTCATACATACCAGGATTCGGATGAGGGGCCATGCATACCAGGATAGGGATGAGGGGTACCATGTATACCAGGATAGGGATGAGGGGTACCATGCATACCAGAATGAGGGATGGGGTGGCATGCATACCAGGATAGGGATGAGGGGTACCATGCATGCATACTAGGATGAGGGGTACCATACATACCAGGATAAGGCTAAGGGGGCCATGCATACCAGAATTGGGTATGAGGGAGCCATGCATACCAGGATGAGGGGCGCCATGCATGCCAGGATTGGGGATGAGGGGTGCCATGCATACCAGGATTAGAGGTGAGGGGTGCCATGCATACCAGGATTGGGGGTTAGGAGTACCATGCATACAGGATTGGGGATGAGGGGTGCTATGCATACCAGGATTGGGGATGAGGGGTGCCATGCATACCAGGATTGAGGATGAGGGGTGCCATGCATACCAGGATTGGGGATGAAGGGTGCCATGCATACCAGGATTGGGGATGAAGGGTGCCATGCATACCAGGATAGGAATCTGGGGGGGTCATACATACCAGGATTCGGATGAGGGGCCATGCATACCATTATAGGGATGAAGGGTACCATGTATACCAGGATAGGGATGAGGGGTACCATGCATACCAGAATGAGGGATGGGGTGGCATGCATACCAGGATAGGGATGAGGGGTACCATGCATGCATACTAGGATGAGGGGTACCATACATACCAGGATAGAGATGAGGGATGGGGTACCATGCATACCAGGATAAGGCTAAGGGGGCCATGCATACCAGAATTGGGTATGAGGGAGCCATTCATACCAGGATGAGGGGCGCCATGCATGCCAGGATTGGGGATGAGGGGTGCTATGCATACCAGGATTAGAGGTGAGGGGTGCCATGCATACCAGGATTGGGGTTAGGAGTACCATGCATACAGGATTGGGGATGAAGGGTGCTATGCATACCAGGATTGGGGATGAGGGGTGCCATGCATACCAGGATTGAGGATGAGGGGTGCCATGCATACCAGGATTGGGGATGAAGGGTGCCATGCGTACCAGGATTGGGGATGAAGGGTGCCATGCATACCAGGATTGGGGATGAAGGGTACCATGCATACCAGGATTGGGGATGAGGGGGGCCATGCATACCAGGATTGTGGATGAGGGATGCCATGCATACCAGGGTAGGGATGAGGAGTGCCATGCATACCAGGATAGGAATCTGGGGGGGTCATACATACCAGGATTCGGATGAGGGGCCATGCATACCAGGATAGGGATGAGGGGTACCATGTATACCAGGATAGGGATGAGGGGTACCATGCATACCAGGATGAGGGATGGGGTGGCATGCATACCAGGATAGGGATGAGGGGTACCATGCATGCATACTAGGATGAGGGGTACCATACATACCAGGATAGAGATGAGGGATGGGGTACCATGCATACCAGGATAAGGCTAAGGGGGCCATGCATACCAGAATTGGGTATGAGGGAGCCATGCATACCAGGATGAGGGGCGCCATGCATGCCAGGATTGGGGATGAGGGGTGCCATTCATACCAGGATTGTTGGTGAGGGGTGCCATGCATACCAGAATAGTGATGAGGGCAGCACATAACAGGATGGGGGAACAGGATTGGGCAGCACAAATACCAGGATGGGGGCAGCACAAATACCAGGATGGGAGGCCATATACCAATAAAAATGCTTGCCACCCGGGCGTAGAACGGGCTCAATAGCTAGTATCTATATATCCATATACAGTATATAATTATCTTTATATCTCTAAATCTATTTATCCATATATCTATCTATTATCTATTTATCTATCTATCATCTATATATATATCTATCTATTATCTATCAATAAATATATCCATATATCTATTATCTATCTATCCATATATCTATTAACCTATTTATCTTTCTATCCATATACAGTTATATGAAAAAGTTTGGGCACCCATATTAATCTTAAGCTTAATGTTTTATAAAAATTGGTGTTTTTGCAACAGCTATTTCAGTTTGATATATGTAATAACTGTTGGACACAGTAATGTTTCTGCCTTGAAATGAGGTTTATTGTACTAACAGAAAATGTGCAATCTGCATTCAAACAAAATTTGACAGGTGCATAAGTATGGGCACCCTTATCATTTTCTTGTTTTAAATACTCCTACCTACTTTTTACTGACTTACTAAAACACTTTTTTGGTTTTGTAACCTCATTGAGCTTTGAACTTCATAGCCAGGTGTATGCAATCATGAGAAAAGCTACTTAAAGTGGCCACTTGCAAGTTGTTCTCCTGTTTGAATCTCCTCTGAAGAGTGGCATCATGGGCTCCTCAAAACAACTGTCAAATGAACTGAAAACAAAGATTATTCAACATAGTTGTTCAGGGGAAGGATACAAAAAGCTGTCTCAGAGATTTAACCTGTCAGTTTCCACTGTGAGGAACATAGTAAGGAAATGGAAGAACACAGGGACAGTTCTTGTTAAGGCCAGAAGTGGCAGGCCAAGAAAAACATCAGAAAGGCGGAGAAGAAGAATGGTGAGATCAGTCAAGGACAGTCCTCAGACCACCTCCAGAGAGCTGCAGTATCAACTTGCTGCAGATGGTGTCACTGTATATCGGTCAACTATACAACGCACTTTGCACAAGGAGAAGCTGTATGGGAAAGTGATGCGAAAGAAGCCGTTTCTGCAAGCACGCCACAAACAGAGTCGTCTGAGGTATGCAAATGCACATTTGGAGAAGCCAATTTCTTTTTGGAAGAAGGTCCTGTGGACTGATGAAACCAAGATTGAGTTGTTTGGTCATACAAAAAGGCGTTCTACATGGCGGCAAAAAAACACAGCATTCCAAGAAAAACACTTGCTACCCACAGTAAAATTTGGTGGAGGTTCCATCATGCTTTGGGGCTGTGTGGCCAATGCCGGCACCGGGAATCTTGTTAAAGTTGAGGGACGCATGGATTCCACTCAGTATCAGAAGATTCTTGACAATAATGTTCAAGAATCAGTGACAAAGTTGAAGTTACGCAGGGGATGGATCTTTCAGCAAGACAATGATCCAAAACACCGCTCCAAATCTACTCAGGCATTCATGCAGAGGAACAATTACAATGTTCTGGAATGGCCATCCCAGTCCCCAGACCTGAATATCATTGAACATCTGTGGGATCATTTAAAGAGGGCTGACCATGCTCGGCGACCATCAAGCTTAACTGAACTGGAATTGTTTTGTAAAGAGGAATGGTCAAAAATACCTTCATCCAGGATCCAGGAAATCATTAAAAGCTACAGGAAGCGACTAGAGGCTGTTATTTTTGCAAAAGGAGGATCTACTAAATATTAATGTCACTTTTCTGGTGAGGTGCCCATACTTATGCACCTGTCAAATTTTGTTTGAATGCAGATTGCACATTTTCTGTTAGTACAATAAATCTTATTTCAAGGCAGAAACATTACTGTGTCCAACAGTTATTACATATAACAAACTGAAAGAGCTGTTGCAAAACACCAATTTTTATAAAACATTAAGCTTAAGATTAATAGGGGTGCCCAAACTTTTCCATATAACTGTATCTATTATCTATGAATATATCTATCTATCCATATATCTAACCATCTATCTATCTATAAATCTATTTATCTATCCATATATCTATCTATCTATCTATCTATTATCTATTTATCTGTCTATTATATATCCATATATCTATCTATCCATATATCTATTATCTATCTATCTATCTATTATCTAGCAATATATCTACAGTATATACCTATATATGTAACTATTATCTGTCTATAAATCTATTTATTCATATATCTATCCATATATCTATCTATATATCTATCCATATATCTATCTATCAATATATCTATATATCCATATATCTATTGTAAGGCGGCAGTGTTTACACCATGCAGTAACTGAGGCAGTGACCCAAGCAAGTCCAACATAAACAGCTTTTATTTCAGCAACTCACGGGTAAACAGAAAGTCCTCCGGTTCGCAGCCGGGTTAACAAAAGTCCATACACAACGGTTGCCATGGGCAGTGGCCGCACCGGGCCGCTCAGAACCTGATGGGTGCAGAGCCTTCCCAGGCGTGGGTTCTGCTATACACAGTCCTGCCAAGTTTTCCTACTATGCTCCTAGCTGGTCCCAACACTGAACAACCCTAATCCTTGTGCCGGGTTTTTAAAGGACCTGTGGCAAGAGCCACTAGAAAACCCGGGATGGAGGGAGGAGGCCGCCCAACTGCCTTCCTGTAGCCTCCCCCAAGAAATGAAGGCCCTGCTGGGTTTTACTTAATCTGTCTTAGCCTGATAGCCTGACCAGGTCAATGCTCACCTTCATTCCTGCATTACAGCTGCAGGTGAGTTTGTGACTGCAATGCACTCAAATAGATTTAATAGGTCTCTGTACACATTCTGGGGGATATATAACGTCCCTCGTATACGATCCCGGTCACTGCCTCACATATCCCCGCCTTCTGTTCAAACTTGTGGGGTTGAACATTCGACACCATACCGGGTGCCCAGGACAGGGCAACCGCGTTTGCCTGTGACTTCCCAGGGCGATGTTCTACAGAGAAACTAAAATTTTGCAATGACAGGAACCACCTGGTGACTCGCGCATTCCTCTACTTGGCATTTCTTATCCATACCAAGGGTGAGTGGTCCGTCACCAAGCGGAACTGACGCCCGAGGAAATAATAACTTAGCGATTCCAAGGCCCACTTAATAGCCAAACACTTTTTCTCTACCACGCTATAGTATTTCTCTGCCGGGACAAGTTTTCTACTCAAGTAGGTGACCGGGTGCTCTTCACCATTCACTTATTGTGACAATACCTCCCGTAGGCCTACCTCCGAGGCATCTGTCTGTACAATGAAGTTTTCCTTGAAATTGGGGCTGATGAGGACCGCCTGTCCACACAGGGCCAACTTCATGGACTGAAAGGCTTCTTCTGCCTGAGAGTTCCACAGAACCATTACCGATTTTTTCCGTTTCAAGAGATCAGTCAGGGCCACCGTTCTCCCAGAAAAATTAGGTATAAACCGGCAGTAATACCCAAGGATGCCAAGGAACTCCCTCACCTGCTTTGTACTTGACGGTTTAGGCCAATTTTTTATGGCCTCAACTTTATTGATTTGGGGCTTGATAACTCCTAGGCCAATCACATACCCCAAATATCGGGCTTCCTCTAGCCTTATCGCACATTTTTTTGGGTTTGCCGTTAACCCTGCAGCTCCGAGAGAATCCAGCACTGCTTGTACCTGGGATAGATGCGTATGCCAGTCAGTGCTAAAGATGATAATATCATCTAGATAAACGGACGCGTACTCCTGGTGGGGCTTGAGCACTATGTCCATCAACCTCTGGAATGTAGCCGGGGCCCCATGTAACCCAAAAGGTAAGACCACATAGTGATATAGTCCCTCTGGAGTTATGAAGGCGGTCTTTTTCTTCACCGATTTCGTGAGAGGTACCTGCCAGGAACCCTTGGTGAGATCGAGCGTGGTAAAGTACTGGGCCTGCCCCAGTCTCTCAATCAGCTCTTCCACCCTGGGCATTGGATAAAGATCAAATTTCGACACTTCATTTAGTTTTCGGAAATCGTTACAGAAGCGTAACGATCCGTCTGGTTTCGGAATCAGTACGATGGGGCTAGCCCACTCACTCCATGATTCCTCGATGACGCCTAACTGGAACATTTGTTTTACCTCGGCCATGATGGCTTGCCTCCGGGCCTCGGGTACCCGGTACAGTCTCATTTGCACCCTTACCCCAGGTTCGGTGACAATGTCATGTTGGAGAACTGTAGTCCTACCTGGTAGCTCTGAGAACACGTCGGTATTCTGCTGCACCAGTGAGCGAGCCTCCCGTCGCTGCTGTTTAGTGAGAGCAACACTTATCCTGACCTCTCCCCCGGATGCATTCCTGGCTGAAGGTGGAGAACTTTCTGGTGATATGCCCGGAGTGACGTCTGTAACTAAACACTCTCGATCCTTCCAAGGATTTAGCAGGTTTACATGATAAAGCTGCTCAGGTTTCCTCCTTCCGGGCTGATGCACCCGGTAATTTACCTCCCCCACCTTTTCTCGAACCTCATATGGCCCTTGCCACTTGGCCATGAGCTTACTCTCGGCTGTGGGTACCAGTACTAACACCCGATCGCCCTTGTTAAAAGACCTGACTGTGGCTTATATGTGCGCCTCTGTGCTGCCTGGGCATCTAACATGTTCTTTCATGATGGGCATGACCGCCGCAATCCGGTCCTGCATACTAGCCATGTGTACTCCTATGTGGAGTCGGCTCTTGTTCCCACGTCTCTTTGTCTATGTCCAACAGACCCCTAGGGTGTCTGCCGTACAATAACTCAAAGGGAGAGAACCCTGTGGGAGCCTGGGGTACCTCACGGACGGCCAACATCAAATAGGGTGGCAACATGTCCCAATCCCTTCCATCCTTAGAAACCACCTTTTTTAACATGGACTTGAAGGTTTTATTGGACCGTTCTACTAGCCCGTCTGTTTGAGGGTGGTCCACCGAGGTGCGCAATTGTTTAATTTTTAGCAGTTTGTACAGTTCCCTTGTCACTTTGGACATAAAAGGGGTCCCCTGATCCATCAGAATCTCCTTTAGTAGTCCAAGGCGACAGAACATGGCAAACAGCTCCCATGTAATCAGTTTTGCCGAGGTGTGGCGTGGCAGTATAGCCTCTGGGTACCGGGTGGCATAGTCGACGACCCCCAGTATATGTTGGTGGCCACGAGCGGATTTTACAATGGGCCCTACCAAGTCCATTGCAATCCGTTCAAAAGGTACCTCTATCACTGGCAGGGGTACCAATGGGCTATGGAAACTTGCGGTGTGTGTGGTCAACTGACATTCGGGGCAGGATTCACAGTACTTTTGGACCTCCGCGTAAATCCCCGGCCAAAAGAATCACTGCAAGATACGCTCTTGCATCTTTTTAACCCCTAAGTGTCCACCCAGCAGGTGTGTGTGTGCCAACTCCAGAACTGCCCGATGGTACGACTGAGGTACCACTAACTGTTCCACGACCTCGTCCCTGATTTTGTCTACCCTATTGAGCAACTCACCATTGACTACCATGCGTGGAAATACAGTATCTGCACCGGGCTGTTGAGCTACGCCATTTACCTCTAACACCCTTTCCCATGCCCGTGTCAGAGTGGGATCCTGTAGCTGAGCTGTCCAAAATGTGCCCCGGGACACTTCCGGCTCAGGGATCGATGGGGTCTCCTCGACCTCTCCTGCCAGCACCTCTAGGGGAAACCTATCGGGGTCACACTTTGTCCCTAGGTTGGACACCGGTACGGCAGGTACCCCTGACTCGAGTTCGTCGGGTACAGCGCCTGTAACACATTTTACTGGGGGAGAGTGGATTTTGTTTTTCCACAGAGTCCAGAACAGGGGCAAGTCTCTTCCCAACACAGTCCCATAGGGAAGAGTTTTTACCACCCCCACCACATGTTTTATGTCTCCACATGGCGTGGACAAAACTACCTCCGCGGTTGGGTACTCTCGGAGGTCCCCATGGATACACACAACCCCGACTGTCCGTCAACTGCAGTTGTCTCCTGCCACCAGCGAACCATGTACCAATGTCACTAGGCTCCCTGAATCTAGGAGGGCCTCCCTGGTGTACCCATTAACCAGTACCTGGCACAGTTGGGGTTCAATGTACAGGGGGGTTGGCGCTCGCAGTGCAGACAGTCTGGGCGTACATTGAGACCCTGCGGTTATACCCACAGTCCATGAGTTCCATAGTCAGGGGGCAGTTAGCAACCACATGTCCCGGCCCCTGACACCGCCAGCACCTAATGGTGGAGGTACTGTTAGGTCTTATGACTGTTTGAGAGGGAACCGGTCTCCTGCCACTCTCACTCCGGGGTACCCCTTCAGCACGGGTACGGTGATGACTGTCCTCAGCAGAGGGATGCGACCCCTTTCCTGGTTCCTGGGTTGGCAGGGATCGGCGTGACAGCCGCGAGGGGGCAGAGTCCCGGATATAGTCCTGAGTGGCAGAGTAGTGCTTTGATCAGGTGTGGACCAATTGCCTTAACAGCTCCTCCATTTTGTCTATGGGGTTGGGCTGAAAGGTGGCCAGCCGGATTGTGGTCATGCAGCTGCCGGTGGGGTATGCCTCAGTCACAATGCCCGCATTCTCCACCAAGCTGTAAGGCGGCGGTGTTCACATCGTGCAGTAACTGAGGCAGTGACCCAAGCAAGTCCAACATAAACAGCTTTTATTTCAGCAACTCACGGGTAAACAGAAAGTCCTCCGGTTCGCAGCCGGGTTAACAAAAGTCCATACACAACGGTTGCCGTGGGCAATGGCCGCGCCGGGCCACTCAGAGCCTGACGGGTGCAGAGCCTTCCAAGGCGTGGGTTCAGCTATACACAGTCCTGTCAAGTTTTCCTGCTATGTTCCTAGCAGGTCCCAACACAGAACAACCCTAATCCTTAGTGCAGGGTTTTTAAAGGACTTGTGGCAAGAGCCACTGGAAAACCCGGGTTGGAGGGAGGAGGCTGCCCCACTGCCTTCCTGTAGCCTCCCCCAAGAAATGAAGGCCCTGCTGGGTTTTACTTAATCTGCTTTAGCCAGATAGGCTGACCAGGTCAATGCTCACCTTTATTCCTGCATTGCAGCCACAGGTGAGTTTGTGACTGCAATGCACTCCAATGGATTTAATAGGTCTCTGTACAAATTCTGGGGGATATATAACATCCCTCATATACGATCCCGGTCACTGCCTCACACTATCTATTATCTATCTTAGATAGATATATGGATAGATAATAGATATATGGATATATATATATATGGATAGATAGATAAATAGATCCATAGATAAATATCTGGATAGCTAGATATATAGATAATATATAGATAATAGATAGATATACAGATAGATATAAATATGTGATATATATCATCCTTGCTTTGCGTGTATACCTTACTGTTCATGTCATTTATTAATAAATGAGTACATTTCTGGGAAAAAAATGGTGTGGGGTCCCCTGTAATTTTATTAACCAACAGAGGGAAAGCGGACAGCTGGGGCGGATGTTTTAAACTGAACGTGGACAATATTGGCCTCCTTTTCCATTTCGTTGCAGTGTGTCGGTCAAGTCTGTGTTTCAAAATAATCCATTTCTGGCTTCTATTTTTATTTTGTTGCAGTGTTGGTCAAGTTATTCACACTAGGTTTCTGTAAAGAATAGTATTAGTAAACTACAGGCCTGCTATTTAAAACCGTGGTTTTCGGTCAGATGTATCTCACATAAAACTGTGTTCCAAAATCAGCCATTTCTAGCTTCCATTTCATTACAGTGTGTCTATCAAGCTATTTACATTAGGTCTCTGTGAAGAATAGTATTAGGAAACTATAAGCCTGATTTTTAAAACCGTGGTTTCTGTCACACGTATCTCAAATATAACAGTGTTGCAAAATCAGCCATTTCTGCCTTCCATTTCATTGCAGTGTGTCAGTCAAGCTATTCACACTAGGTCTCTGTGAAGAATAGTATTAGTAAACTACAGGCCTGCTATTTAAAACCGTGTTTCTCTGTCAGATGTATGACATATAACAGCATTCCAAAATCAGCCATTTCTGCCTTTCATTTTGTTGCAGTGTGTCGGTCAAGCTATTCTCACTAGGTCTCTGTGAAGAATAGTATTAGTAAACTACAGGCCTGCTATTTAAAACTGTGATTCTCTGTCGGAAGTATCACATATAACTGCGCTTCAAATCCAGACATTTGTAGTGAATGTGGAAAATATTGTCCTCCATTTATAGATTGTAGCAGTGTGTCAGTGTACACCATTTCACAGCTCCATTTGCTTGTTCACAGAATACAGCCAGATTTTTTTAGTTTTATTCATATTACTGTATTGGTGAAGCAGAGGAACTCTTTTCACTGACCAGACGCACGTGATCCATATGAGTGCCGTAAAAATACAGAAATTTTGTGGCGCGTGCCAAATATTCCACTCCATTTAAAGTCAGCCACCTGTGTTTTGTTGAACCAATTGACACTTGGTCGCTGACAAATACCATACTATTAGGCGATTGTCTGAAACCGTGGCCATCAGACGTTATCCCATTTGACTGCCCTAATAATCCAGCAATTATTGTGAGCATGTCAAATATTACACTCCATTTAAAGTATTGCAGTTGTGGGTTCAAACCTATTCACAGTTGGCTCCTGACAAATAGCATATCTGTGAACAATGTTGTCAGAGTATTACTCCACTTTTACGGAGAGACAAAAAAAAAACCATACAAAAAACAAGCTAAAATGGTAAAAATGTTAAGAAACATTCCTTCCAGGGTAATGACTTGTATATAAGGCCAAAGAAATAAAAAAAATAAAGTTATGGACTGTGGAAGAAATTTAAGTGACCAGAATGAACACTCATCTGTAGCTGGTGATGATACCACCTAGCAGCACATGTCCCTATTGTAAATGCATCTAACAGCGTTATCGATAGATAATATAATAGATTTTAAATTTTTTTGGGCAGCACCACCAGCACGCAGTATAAGGCAATAATACCTGGCTGGATCGATGTAATACGCTATCCATACTGTGATACCTCACCTGTAAAAGAATTTCAGATAAGACAGTTAATATTCTAGAATATAGAATCTATTTGAATTGTCCATTCCAATATTTAGGAGTAGTGATGAGCGAACGTGCTCGCCACCGCTTGGTACTCGCCCGAGCATCACAGTGCTCGACAAGCTCGGTGCTCAGCGAGTATTTCCAGGTTGCTCGGGTGGGAACTCGGATCCCTGCCCTGCATATTTGGCGCTCTTTAAAGAGCGAAGGCAAATGCTGGGATTGCCTGCCAAGAACTGTAATGCTGTAGCCATGTTGGTTGTGGCATTACAGTGATTGGCTGGCCGCACAGCGTCATCAGGTCTATATAAGACCTGGCGCCGCTATGCTCATCAAATTCTACCCCGGAAACAGGCAGAGCAGGGATAGATGCTGCTGAGTCAGGGAGAGATTAGCTTGTTTATAGTTAGTATAGGTATTCCACAACATCTATATATATAATTGTCTTATCCCGTCTGTCTTTCTGCTTGTCTGTCTGTCTGTCCAGGAAATCCCGCGTCGCTCATTGGTCCGGCCGCGGCCAATCAGCGACGCCGGAATTTCAGAAAAAAGATGGCAGCCGTTAGCGGCTCATCTGCCGGACGGAGGCCAGCGGCAATGCAGCGGGGAGATGAGCGGTGCTAGCAGCAGAACTACCCCGACCGGCGCCGCTGACCTCCATGCCGCTAACGTCGGCCGGCCGCGACCAATCAGCGAGATTGGCGCCAAATTTAAACACCGCTCTGCTTATTGGTCGCAGCCGCCGGCCGGCCGCGACCAATCAGCGAGATTGGCACCAAATTTAAACACCGCTCTGCTGATTGGTCGCGGTGGCCGGCCGCGACCAATCAGCGATTTTGGTGCCAAATTTCAACAACGCTCTGCTGATTGGTCGAGGTCGCCAGCCGCGACCAATCAGCGAAATTGGAGCCAAATTTCTACAACGCTCTGCTGATTGGTCGAGGCCGCCGGCCGCGACCAATCAGCGATTTTGGCGCACATTTTAAACCCCGCTCTGCTTATTGGTTGCGGTGGCCGACAATGACCCCAAACACACCTGCAGGCTGTGTAAGGGCTATTTGACCAAGAAGGAGAGTGATGGGGTGCTGCGCCAGATGACCTGGTCTCCACAGTCACCAGACCTGAACCCAATCGAGATGGTTTGGGGTGAGCTGGACCGCAGAGTGAAGGCAAAAGGGCCAACAAGTGCTAAGCATCTCTGGGAACTCCTTCAAGAATGTTGGAAGACTATTTCCGGTGACTACCTCTTGAAGCTCATCAAGAGAATGCCAAGTGTGTGCAAAGCAGTCATCAAAGCAAAAGGTGGCTACTTTGAAGAACCTAGAATATAAGACATATTTTCAGTAGTTTCACACATTTTTGTTAAGTATATAGTTCCACATGTGTTAGTTCATAGTTTAGATGCCTTCAGTGTGAATATACAATTTTCAAAGTCATGAAAATACAGAAAAATCTTTAAATGAGAAGGTGTGTCCAAACTTTTGGTTCTGTACTGTATATATATATATATATATATATATATATATATATATATACACCTAAATCAACAGTCCTTCTGAGGACTAATCCAGCTGCATATATTCAGTGGTGATAGCAGGAGTTAGGCAGGCAGGAGGTGTATGTGGCAGACTGCAGTGCATGATACAGCACAAGAGGGTCCATTGAACATTCTGAATGCTGCTGCTGTTCTTACATATATTTGTAGACATAGCCCCATAAATAAAGGGCCAGGGCAATTTTTTTTTATATTAATCATGGTTATTTTCTTAAAAACCGAGGCAGGCAGGGTATGTGACAGACTGGACTGCATGATACAGCACAAGAGGGTTCATTGCATGTTTAACTTCGGAGTGATCCTGCTGTGACAAATGTTTGTAGACATAGCCCCAGGTATCAGGGGCCAGGACAATTTTTTTTTATCTTAATCCTGGTCTCTGTGAAGAATAGTATTAGCAAACTACAGACCTGCTATAAAAAACTGTGGTTCTCTGTCAGACGTATCTCACATTTAACAGGGTTCCAAAATCAACCATTTCTGCCTTCCAATTCTTTGCAGTGTGTCGGTCAAGCTATTGACACTATGTCTCTGTGAAGAATAGTATTAGTAAACTACAGGCCTGCTATTTAAAACCGTGGTTCTCTGTCAGATGTCTCACATATAACTGTGTTTCAAAATCAGCCATTTCTGGCTCCCATTTTCATTTCGTTGCAGTGTCAGTGAAGCTATTCACAGTAGGTCTCTGTTAAGAATAGTATTAGTAAACTGCAGACCTGCTATTTAAAACCGTGGTTCTCTGTCAGACGTATCACATATAACAGCCTTCCGAAATCAGCCATTTCTGCCTTTCCGTTTCGTTGCCATGTGTCGGTCAAGCTATTCACACTAGGTCTCTGTGAAAAATAGTATTAGAAAACTACAGACCTGCTATAAAAAACTGTGGTTCTCTGTCCGACGTATCTCACATTTAACAGCATTCCAAAATCAACCATTTCTGCCTTCCATTTCTTTGCAGTGTGTCGGTCAAGCTATTCACAGTATATCTCTGTTAAGAATAGTATTAGTAAACTACAGGCCTGCTATTTAAAACCATGGTTCTCTGTCAGATGTCCCACATATTTCTGTGTTCCAAAATCAGCCATTTCTGTCTCCCATTTACATTTTGTTGCAGTGTGTCGGTGAAGCTATTCAAAGTAGGTTTCTGTTAAGAATAGTATTAGTAAACTACAGGCCTGCTATTTAAAACCGTGGTACTCCGTCAGATGTATCACATATAACTGCGTTCTAAAATCAGCCGTTTCTGCTTTTCCGTTTCGTTGCAGTGTGTCGGTCAAGCTATTTACACTAGGTCTCTGTTAAGAATAGTATTAGTAAACTACAGACCTGCTATTTAAAACCATGCCCACTCTCCCCAGTCCCACAAGCCTACTGCCTTGGGGTAATCCTGGACTCTAACCTCTCCTTTAAACCACATATCCAAGCGCTTTCCACTTCCTTCCGACTCCAACTCAAAAATATCTCACGGATCCGCACATTCCACGAATCTGCAAAAACACTAGTGCACGCCCTCATTATCTCGACTACTGCAACCTCTTGATCTGTGGCCTCCCTTCTACCACTCTCGCACCCCTCCAATCTATCCTAAACTCTGCTGCCCGACTAATCCACTTGTCCCCCCACTATTCCCTGGCCTCTCCTCTCTGTCAATCCCTTCACTGGCTCCCCATTGCCTAGAGACTCCAGTTCAAAACCCTAACCACAGCATACTGGATAAAGTCCGATTTGAATAGGATAGTATTCACACAGGTGGACACCATCAATTACACTACCAATCAAAATTGGGAAACGGAAGGGGGAAAAAGGTTGTGAATAAAAATTTATTTTATTAATTTATTATAAAATATCTTAAAATGTGACAAAAAACATACATCCTGTGAGGATGTATATAGGGTCACCGCTAAATATAAGGGGTTGAGTAGCTGTGACCCTGTAAATCCTGGAATGTATAGGACAACACTATAGTTATGTAGTTCCAGTCCTGGTCCAGCAGAATCGGTCACATAATACCGTTACAATCCGTAAACGGACCTGCAGATTCTTAAATCCCACATGAGATGTCAAAGAAAGCAGCCAAAATTGAAATTCTCATTTAGTCCGTGAGGACTGACCGAATTTAATCTGAAAATCCATTCGCTTTCCTTTTTCAGAAGGATTGAATCCAGGTCTCCACCTCTGATGTCCAATTTCTGTTGATAGATAGCCCACCCCTTAAGTTCTTTCCACTGCAAGTCGTGTTTGTTCTTAAAATGTCTTGCAATGGGGGTAGGTGTGAAGACTCTTCTTTGTTCTCGACTTGTATATTCATCTTTGTCATAATTAATAATGCTCCTAATGTGTTCCCTCACTCGAGTTTTCAAGCTTCTAGTGGTCTTCCCTACATATTTCAGTTCACAGGTACACTCCAGGCAATATACTACCCCGATAGAGGAACAATTAAGATGTTGACGTATGACAAAATTTCTTCCAAAGGCATCTTTGAGAGATCTCATGGGGACCAAAATTTGGCAGGCCTTACACATCTTACAGGGAAAAAAACCCGGATCTCTGACTATCACGGTTTACTCCGCTTAAAATTACTACTGACTAAGAGGCTGGAAATAGAAGTCATTTTACGGTATCCTAAGGAAGCCTGTGGTGTAAGAAAACGATTGAGATCGTAGTCTGATCTCAAAATACCCCAATGTCTATTGAAGATATTCATCATTATTGACCAGTCCTCATGATACTCCGTGATAAATCTCACTTTATCATTTTGTTGTTGGTTCCGTTTCTTCGGAGTCAGAAGATCTTTCCTTTCAGTTCTCAAAGCGATATTGTACACTTTTTTGATGTTACTCTTAGAATAGTTCCTGTCTAACAATCTTCCTTTTCGTTCTTCAGCTCTTGCTTTAAATTCTTAGAATGTAGAGCAATTGCGGCGTAACCGCAAGAATTCCCCCTAAGGGATAGCTCTAATAGTTGCCGGTGAGTGGGCGCTCCTGGCATCCAGAATGCTGTTGGTGGCCGTCTCTTTCCTATACAGATCCGTTTGGATCATATTATCTGTGTAGCATCGGCGTCTCTGCCCCGTACTAGGCAGAGACGCCGTCCCTCTCACCTCCCCGCTCCTGGCGCGGCGTCCTCCAGCGCTTCTCTCCCCGCTGCTTCCGGCACGCGCTCCTTCCCCGGCAGTGTGCTTAGGGCGCGCGCGCGCTCCCCCTCTCTTAAAGGGACCGCGCGTGCCGTCCTAAGGAGTCCCCGGCCAATTGCCGGAGGACCTCCCATATATAAGGCACCTCCTCCAATATGGAGGTGCCCGAGCAATGTTGTTGCAAAGCCTTCACTCTGCTTCAGCCCTCAGGTCCCGTTACCAGTTACCTGCCAGTCACCTGCCAGATTCCTGCTTGTTACCTGCCAGTCACCTGCCAGATTCCTGCCTGTTACCTGCCAGTCACCTGCCAGATTCCTGCTTGATACCTGCCTGATTTCCGCTTACCTGCTTGCAAGCCTGCGGTCCGACGGTCTGCCCTCTGACACCTGTCAGTCTGTCTATGGACCAGCCTGCCCGCTCACCTGGGAGCGCTCACCTGTTACCTGCCTGCTAGCCTACCTGGAGGCTCTGCCGTCACTTGCCGTGTCCACCTGCCTGTCCAGAGACTCTTGCCCGCTCACCTGGGAGCATTCACCTGCTACCTGCCTACTAGCCTACCTGGAGGCTCTGCCGTCACTTGCCGTGACCACCTGCCTGTCCAGAGACTCTTGCCCGCTCACCTGGGAGCGTCCACCCGCTACCTGTCTGCTAGTCTACCTGGAGGTTCTGCCGTCACTTGCCGTGACCACCTGCCTGTCCAGAGACTCTCGCCCGCTCACCTGGGAGCGCTCACCAGCCACCAGCCTGCTGCCCTTCTACCCAGAGACTGTCCCTGTCACTTGCCGTGACTACCTGCCCTTCTACCCAGAGACTGTCCCTGTCACTTGCCGTGACTACCTGCCCGTCTTCCCTGGGAGCCACCCGCTTCCTTACAAGGACTGCCCCCTTCTATAGTTGCTCAGAGGTTCCACCTCCCAGACCTGTTACAATCTGCATCTCTCCTGAGCATGATATCTAGGAATGGGATATTGTTCTTGTGGAATGAGAGTGTTAGCTTTAAATTAAGCTGAATATCATTGAGAGTATCAATAAAGTTTGTTAACGTATCTCCCGTTCCTCTCCAGATAATCAGGACATCGTCTATGTAACGTTTCCATGTTACAATCTGATCTACATGAATAGACATGTCCTCTGCACATACCACTTCCTCCTCCCACCAACCTAGATAGAGATTTGCAAAGGTGGGTGCGACCGCTGCCTCCATCGCGGTACCCCGCGTTTGGAGGTAAAAGCGGCCGTCAAAGACAAAATAGTTCCTCTTCAAAATAAATCTGAGGAGTCCAAGAAGAAAGCTTTTCCGTATTGGGTTATAATCCTGATCCTTGGATAGTAATAAGTCTACAGCTTTACATCCCATGTCTTGATCTATACTAGTGTATAGACTTTCGACATCCCAGGTTGCTAGTAGTTCTAGCTGGTCCAATTTATTACCTTGCAATTCCTGCAAAACCTGCATAGTGTCCCTGGTATAGGAGGGAAGATCATACACATATCCTCTTAATTCCTGATCAATCCACTGATTGGATTTTTCATTCAGGTTTTCTGTACCAGAGACTATGGGTCTCCCTGGTGGGTTATTGAGGTCCTTATGGACCTTAGGTAGCATGTAGAATGTAGCTATCTTGGGATTTTTAACCCCAAGGAAGTCTCTCTCATTTTTAGTAATTGCTCCACTTTCCCATCCCTGGGTTACAAGATTTTTGTACTCATCCAAAAATTGATTGACAGGATCACTCCAAAGGGGCTTATAGCACTCCCTATTGGTAAGCTGTCTCTTGGCCTCCTGGATATATTTGTCTTGCGGCCAGATGACAATATTACCGCCCTTGTCACTGGGCTTAAATACAACATCCTCCAAGTGTTTCAATTCGTCAATAGCCTGTCTGTCCTCAAAGTCAAGATGTAATCCCTGTGTTACATCAGGTAAAGCTAGTATATCCCTGGTGAACACATCAATAAAGACCTTCACAGCTGGACAAATTTGCAGTGAGGGCATATTGGTAGATTTGGGCTTTAGAATTTTCTTTTTCCAGTTAGAACCCACTCTACCATCAGCTTCCACCCCTTCCACTCGATTGTCAGTATCCAATTCCTCCAATATTTCCAAGATCTGCAAATCCTGACTGGAAAAGTTGTAAATCGTCCCAATTTCTTGTAAAGAGATTTCATTTACAGCCTCTCTTGAGAACATTTTTTTAAAGATTAATTTTCTACCAAAATGCATTCTGTAGCCCATATATTGAGAACTAGGAGTCTGTGTCAGACTTCAGTCTGTGTCCCTCAGCTTAAGTGTCCATTAGCTGAAGTGTCTGAAACTTGAATTAATTCTGAATTGAATCTGAAGTGAACTGAAGGTAACTAGATACTAAGTCACAGTAAACAATGTTTGTGTTTGTTTCCACTCTCACCCCCTTAATCCTTCACTTCTTTCAACCACCCCTAATCCCTACACCTAGTAAGGAACTCTTCATCTCTCCCTCCATTCTCCCCACCCATCTCACCTCCTCCTCAGAGCTATTCCTCAACATACAATCCTTTGCCTCCAAACACAGACAGCCACCTCATGCCCTCTCCTGCTCCCACCTAATAACGCTTTCTCTGCTCCTCCTTACTGCCGGCGACATCTCTCCAAATCCCGGCCCTCCTCACCACATCCCTACAATCACTTCCACCTCCTACCCACGATCTATCCCAAACTCTCGTAACCCTTCTAACCTTATACCCATCCGCCCAGCCCCCGCTTCCCCAGTTCCACTAACAGGAGCTCTATGGAACGCTTGCTCTGTCTGCAATAAACTTTCCTACATTCACGATCTCTTCATCACTAACAAGCTTTCCTTCCTCGGCATCACTGAAACCTGGCTCACCCCCTCCGACACAGCCTCTCCTGCTGCACTTTCGTATGGCGGATTCCACCTCTCCCATACCCCCCACCCCACCGGCAAGCACGGTGGAGGAATATGTTTCCTCCTCTCAGAAAACTGCTCCTTCACCCATATCCCACTGCCGCCCGCAATTACTCTCCCCTCTTTTGAAGTGCACTGCGTGCGCATCTACTCCCCATCCAACCTCCAACTGGCTGTCATCTACCGCCCCCCAGGATCAACCACCACTTTCTTTGACCACTTCACCACTTGGCTACTTCATTTCCTCTCCGTTGAGATCCCCACTATCCTCATGGGCGACTTCAACATCCCCATTGACACTTCCCTCTCAGCTGCCTCTAAGCTTCTATCCCTCACTTCCTCCTTTGGTCTTACCCAGTGGTCTTCCACACCCACCCACAAAGATGGCCACACGCTGGACCTCATCTTCACCCGCCTCTGTTCCCTATCAAACCTCTCTAACTCACCTCTCCCTCTCTCTGACCACAACCTACTCACATTCTCTTCTCTCTCCTCCCCGGGGCAACAACCCCCACTCCACAAACTTGCATACCCTCATAGAAATCTCAAACACCTTGACCTACACTCTCTCTCTGAATCCCTCCTCCCTCTTACAGACATTAGTTCCTTACATGATGCAGATGCTGCTGCCACTTTATACAACACCACAACAGCTGCAGCTCTCGATTCGGTCGCCCCCCTCACACATACCAAGGCTCGCACAATCAACAGACAACCCTGGCACACCAGCCTAACTAAAGAACTGCGACGGGCCTCCAGGGTTGCTGAGCATAGATGGAAAAGGTCCCACTCCCATGAGCACTTCATCGCATTCAAACAGTCCCTCACTACCTTCAAGTCCACACTCACTGCAGCAAAACAAACATACTTTGCATCTCTCATATCCTCCCTGTCTCACAACCCTAAACAACTATTCAACACCTTCAATTCTCTCCTCCGTCCCCAGTGCCTCCTCCCTCTCCTCTTATTTCAGCCGAAGACTTTGCCTCATTCTTCAAGCAGAAGATTGACACCATCAGACAAAGTTTTTGCCTAAAGCCCCCACCACCCCTCCCCACACCTACTCAACTCTCCTCCTCCAAAACTACATTCTCCACCATTTCTGAAGATCAACTTTCCTCCTTACTCTCCAAATCACACCTCACCACCTGTAAACTTGACCCAATCCCGTCCCACCTCATCCCAAACCTTACCACTACCTTCATCCCAGCCCTAGCCCACCTCTTCAACCTGTCACTAACAACTGGTGTCTTCCCCTCATGCTTCAAACATGCCTCAATCACACCCATCCTCAAAAAGCCCTCCCTTGAACCATCCTCCGTGTCTAGCTATCGCCCCATATCACTTCTCCCCTATGCCTCAAAACTACTGGAACAACATGTCCATTCTGAACTGTCCTCCCACCTCTCCTCCTGCTCCCTCTTTGACCGCCTACAATCTGGTTTCCAACCGCACCATTCTACTGAAACTGCACTGACTAAAGTCACAAACGACCTACTAACCGCCAAATCTAAGTGACACTACTCCGTCCTCCTCCTCTTAGACCTGTCATCTGCCTTTGACACAGTGGACCATTCCCTCTTACTCCAGACTCTCTCATCTCTCGGCATCACAGACTTAGCCCTATCCTGGATCTCCTCATACCTAACAGACCGGACATTCAGTGTCTCCCACTCACATACCACCTCCTCATCTCGCCCCCTATCTGTCGGTGTCCCCCAAGGTTCAGTTCTAGGACCCCTGCTCTTCTCCATCTACACTTTAGGCCTGGGACAGCTCATAGAGTCTCATGGCTTTGATTATCACCTCTATGCTGATGACACACAGATCTACCTCTCTGGACCTGATATCACCTCCTTATTAACCAAAATCCCACAATGTCTGTCTGCTATTTCATCCTTCTTCTCTGCCAGATTTCTAAAACTTAACATGGACAAAACAGAATTCATCATCTTTCCGCCATCTCATTCAACCCTCCCAACTGACCTATCTATCAACGTCAATGGCTGCTCACTCTCCCCAGTCCCTCAAGCTCGCTGCCTTGGGGTAACCCTGGACTCGGAACTCTCTTTCAAACCACATATCCAAGCCCTTTCCACTTCCTGCCGACTCCAACTCAAAAATATCTCCCGTATCCGCACATTCCTAAACCATGAATCTGCAAAAACACTAGTGCACGCCCTCATCATCTCCCGCCTTGACTACTGCAACCTCCTGCTCTGTGGCCTCTCCTCTAACACTCTCGCACCCCTCCAATCTATCCTAAACTCTGCTGCTCGACTAATCAACCTGTCCCCCCGCTATTCCCCGGCCTCTCCTCTCTGTCAATCTCTTCACTGGCTCCCCATTGATCAGAGACTCCAGTTTAAAACCCTAACCATGACATACAAAGCCATTCACAACCTGTCTCCTCCATATATCTCCGACCTAGTCTCCCGTTACATACCTGCACGCAACCTCCGATCCTCACAAGATCTCCTGCTCTACTCCCCTCTTATCTCCTCCTCCCACAACCGTATAAAAGATTTCTCCCGTGCTTCCCCGCTACTCTGGAACTCTCTACCCCAACGTATCAGACTCTCGCCTACCGTGGAAACCTTTAAAAGGAACCTGAAGACCCACCTCTTCCGACAAGCCTACAACCTGCAGTAACCACCACTCCACCATACCGCTGCACGACCAGCTCTACCCTCACCTACTGTATCCTCACCCATCCCTCGTAGATTGTGAGCCCTCGCGGGCAGGGTCCTCGCTCCTCCTGTACCAGTCGCTGTCACATTGTGTTCAAGATTATTGTAATTGTTCTTGTATTATACCCCTTTTTCACATGTAAAGCGTCATGGAATAAATGGCGCTATAATAATAAATAATAATAATAATACCAAAAAGATGTAGGTTCTTGATGATGTCAAATTTATTGAGGTGAGTTGGGAGACAAAAATTAAGACCCTTTTTCAGAACATTCGCTTGAGACCCAGTGATTGTGTGTTTGGATAAATTAATTATTCTGAGAGAATTGGATTCAGCCTTGGCTGAATCCATTACTTTCTTCTGTTCCTGTTTTTGGTGGAACCCCTGAATCCCCATCTGCCTCTGTCCCGTAAAAAAGGCCCTGTGGAGTTATGATTGCTACGTTGATCAGTCCTCACTTTCCCATGAGAGGATTGTTCCGAGTCAGATTCCGACACATTACTGCTTTCTGCATCAGTCCCAGAGAATTCACGTCTCAAGTACTCATGTTTCTTCAATGAGTTTTTCTTGACACGTTGGGATAAATTTTTGCACCAGTTATAAACCTCACCTTTAGAGTGGTCCATTTTATCCCTCAAATATTTCTTTCTTTTACGTATCTTTATTTTGTTTTCCACCTTATCAACGTATTCTAAAGTCTGTTTAAAGCCCTCTTCAAATTCGGCTTTTACCTCTAACTTATCCATCTTAGGATAGATTTCATCCAGATCCTTCTCTAACTTCTCTATGATATATATCTCATCTTCAACAAGAAGTTTCATTAATTCACGAAAGCATTCGGTAAGAATAGACTCCCATCTATCCTTCAAATTTGGTTTAGTAAGATCATAGGTGGGAAAAATGGACACACGTAGGCCTCTAGAGATCAACCCTTGTTCTAGATATTGCTCAAGGCTCATTTTAGTCCATGTTTCCTGCATATGTTTAATTTGGATATCTCTAATTTTTTTTAAAAGATCATCCACTTCCAGGTTTTCTGTAAATATTTCCCTATCATTAGAGGAGTCTTCATGAAAGATCGTTCTCATGTCATTCTTTTGACGTGAAAAACCTAGATTGCAGCTGACTGGAAATCTTGGATGTAGCCATACTATGTTGCTATTGCACCAGTCTCTATATAGACAGTTATACAGGTTGGCCACAAGATATAAAAATCCAAAAATCAGACAAAGAAGTGTCCAAGCAGAACACCATATAGGTCAAAATGGATAAAGTCCGATTTGAATAGGATAGTATTCAAACAGATGGACACCACCAATTACACTACCAATCAAAATTGAGAAAAGGAAAGGGGGAAAAAGGTTGTGAATAAAAATTAACTTTTATTAATTTATTATAAAATATCCTAAAATGTGACAAAAGCCATACATCCTGTGAGGATGTATATAGGGTCACCGCTAAATATAAGGGGTTGAGTAGCTGTGACCCTGTAAATCCTGGAATGTATAGGACAGCACTATAGTTATGTAGTTCCACAACCAGGGTCCCTTAATTTAAATGGTTGGATGGTATATCCAACTAGGATTCTGAATTGTGCCTATCCCAAGTATATATATATTCTAATTAGTGACATCTACCCTGTTTATCGCAAGATACTATATGTCTTTAGCACCCGCTGCAATCCTATTAAACAGGTCAAATTCTCCGTGGATCGCTAACATGTAGAGTCACTATTTGTTGTGCCGATATGTTAGAGGTTGACATTTCATAAGTAAAGATCGCCCCTGTGTTGCGTGCGATCATATATGTCAAAGGTGCGGAGAGGAGATCTAAATCGCCACCATGATCACACAAGTCAGGTTATTTAGCCTGATCACTTAGGTGGATTGTCATCACTCCACACAGTGCCATCGAACAAGGAGCAGTGCGGTCTCCCAGACTGATCACGTGCACGTGGTGCGCATGCGGTCTGTGCAGCAGGAGACAGCAAGGCTCCGGAGAGACGCTGCTGCGTTCCGCTTGTCATGTCAGCTGACGTATCAGAGACATAGGCGGCACAGAAGAATGCCTGAAATAATTAATCTGCACACTGTAACCCCAAAAATCAAATAAATTAATAATTAACAACTGTCATGACAGTCTTTTTAATTTCCATAAAATTATTGTTTCTCACAGTGACAGGTGTTAATTAATAATTTATTTGATTTTTGGGGTTACAGTGTGCAGATTAATTATTTCAGGCATTATAATGCCAGCAATCCTGTTATCTGCTCACTGTATTCCCTAACTCAATTATTCGTGTTTTGTGCACATTCAGAATAATGATTGGCTGCCATACCCATCAATCTTGATGGGGTGTATAAATAGTTTGAATAGGCGGCCGACTCCGCCCTTAGAAAAAGCCCGTACCCCTGTCGAAACGCGCATCAGGGACGAATGGTCCTGTGAAAACATATATGTCAGCACAACTAGGCGCTATGTGTCCTGTCCTTCTGTGCCACCTATGTCTCTGATACGTCAGCTAACATGACAAGCGGAACACGGTAGCGTCTCTCCAGAGTCTTGCAGTCTCCTGCTACACAGCTCACGTGCGCACCACGTGCACGCGATCAGTCTGGGAGACCGCACTTCTCCTTGTTATATGGCACTGTGTGGATGGATGACAATCCACCTAAGTGACCAGCCTAAATAACCTGACTTATGTGATCATGGTGGCGATTTAGATCTCCTCTCCGCACCTTTGACATATATTATCACACGCAACACAGAGGCGATCTTTACTTATGAAATGTCAACCTCTAATATCGGCACAACAAATAGTGACTCTACATGTTAGCGATCCACGGGGAATTTGACCTGTTTAATAGGATTGCAGCGGGTGCTAAATACATATAGTATCCTGCAAAAAACAAGGTAGATGTCACTAATTAAAATATATATATACTTGGGATAGGCACAATTCAGAATCCTAGTTGGATATACCACCCACCAATTTAATTTAAGGGACCCTAGTTGTGGAACTACATAACTATAGTGCTGTCCTATACATTCCAGGATTTACAGGGTCACAGCTACTCAACCCCTTATATTTAGCGGTGACCCTATATACATCCTCACAGGATGTATATTTTTTGTCACATTTTAAGATATTTTATAATAAATTAATAAAAGTTAATAATTTTTATTCACAACCTTTTTCCCCCTTTCCTTTTCCCAATTTTGATTGATAACCACAGCATGCAAAGCCATCCACAACCTGTTTCCCCCATATATCTGTGACCTAGTCTCCCGGTACTTACCTACACATAATCTCCGATCCTCACAAGATTTCCTTCTCTACTCCCCTCTTATCTCCTCTTCCCACAATCGTATACAAGATTTCTCCCGTGCATCCCTTCTACTCTGGAACTCTTTACCACAACATATTAGACTCTCGCCTACTGTGGGAACCTTCAAAAAGAACCTGAAGACCCACCTCTTCCGACAAGCCTACAACCTACAGTAACCATCGCTCCACCATTCGCTGCACGACCAGCTCTACCCTCACCTACTGTATCCTCACCCATCACCTGTAGATTGTGAGCCCTCGCAGCAGGGTCCTCGCTCCTCCTGTACCCGTTGCCGACTTGTATTGTTCAAAATTTATTGTAATTGTTTTTGCTATGTATATCCCTTTCACATGTAAAGCGCCATGGAATGAATGGTGCTATAATAATAAATAATAATAATACACAATACCCGAGGTCATGCAATTTATAAAATCTCTCACAACAAAAACATTTTTCCGGTTGTTTGGGATTGACAAATTGTTTGGTCTTCAAAATATAATCACATGCCTTACAGTGACCACATTCAAAATATCCCACAATTTTATTGGTTAACCAGTTACTTCTCGGTTCTGTCATAGATTGAAAATGACTAGGGACTAATAAGCTTCTTAAATTGGGTCCTCTTGGGTATGTAATAGTAGCGTATTGAGTAATTTTATCTTTCAGATCTCTATCTTCTCATAAGATATGCCAGTGTTTAATCATTATCTTTGTGACTTCAGATGCACCCTGATCAAATGTACCAATGCATCTGATCAGCTGTTATTATCAAGTGAATATGATATTTTCCCTTGTAAGAGCTGGTTTCTCTCAGTATATTTCGCACAGTGGAAGGCCTTTTTGAGGGGTTTGCTGGGATAGCTTCTTTCTTTAAATCACTTGTATAAATTTGAACATTCATCCAAAAAATCCTCATCCCTTGAGCAATTTTGCCTCGCTCTTAAATATTGCCCAACTGGGATGCCCCTTTTAAGTGGCACTGGATGAAAACTGTCCCAATGGAGCAAACTATTTGTTGAAGTCTTCTTTCTATAGGTTTTAGTCTGAATGTTGACATTTGGATCAATCCATATCGTGAGATCCAAAAAATTGCTGGATTGCGCATTGGTCTCACTGGTGAATCTCAATCACAAAAAATCTAAATATTGTCAATAAAACGTGCCCCAAAAAAATGTGACATTAAACACATGTTGATCCTCCCAACAACTTAGGAATAAATTTGCATATGAGGGGGCACATACTGTCCCAATAGTGGTACCCCTGAGTTGATGGAAGATTACTCCATTAAACAGAAAGAAATTGTGCTCTAACACAAACGTAAGAAGCGTAAGTACAAAGGAATTGTGTTCACGATGATGGGAACCACGTGATTTTAAGAAAAATTCTACCACTTGGATGCCAAGATTGTGTTTAATGCTGCTATATTCCATTTCCACATCTAAGCTGGCGATAAGGGTATCTTCTGACACTGAGAGGTTCTCTAATTTTCCACTGTATCTTCAGTGTCTTTTAAATAAGAAGGTAATGTGCTAACAAATGACTGAATGATTTTGTCCAAGTACAAGCTTGGTTTCTCAGTGAGGCACTCATTCCCAAAGACTATTGTTCTTCTGGGGGGATTAATTTTATTCTTATGCACTTTTGGGAGTACATAAAAAGTTGCAATTGTAGGATGTTTGTTATACATAAATTTATATTCATCTTCACTTATAAGTCCTTTTCGTTTGCCGTCTTCCAATATATTTTTCGCTTCATTCAAGTATTGCGGCGTAGGATCTGTTCTCAATTTTTCATGTGTATCAGAATCAAGTAAGAATCGTTTCACCATCCCAACATAAAAATCCTTATCCATGACAACGATGATACCCCTTTTATCCGCTGCTTTGACTATTATGTCATTATTCTTGCGGAGTTCTTCAATCTCTTTATATTCCTCTGGGGTAACATTGTTGTCATGGCAAATGGAACCCTGGTGGATGTTTTCCAGATCTTTAGTTACTAAATCCAGAAAACTTACAATAGCAGGATATGTACAAAAGGATGGGGTTGTAAGAAACTTGGGTTTTAGAGATGTAAATGGTCCTGAGCAGATTAAAGTACCCACCTCATTCTCAGCCAACAATTCATTAAGGGCATACTCAGATTCCCGCTCCTTCCACATAAACTGATTCAAATCCTTATTTCGATGCTTATGTAATTTGTGGACTGCCAATCTCCTTTCAAAAAGATTAATATCTTTCACCCAATTAAAGATGTTCATTTTGGGGGTCATAGTAAATGATAATCCTCTACTCAAAATATCTTTTTGACTTTCTGTTAATGCAGTTCATGATAAATTACATATTTGGATCTCATCCTCTAGTTTTATATGGGCGCTTGTTCATACGCCCAATTGTTCCTGTCGTGCAGTTGAATTTGGCATGCCCCTAAAAAGAAGTTGTGGATGTCAAACACGATTCTAATGGCATTTGTGTATTCCCCGCTGTTTGTAATGTCATATTTCCCTGTTGCAAATCTACTCCCATATTTGGCAATATTGAATTCATTGGATGTAATATAGGAGCTTTTTGAACGGTTGTACAAAAGAGGAGTCCGAAGATGTGAAGTGACCGCGGGCAAGGCCGCGCATTGGTATCTATGATCTGGCCCAGCAAGATCCCCACACACAGACTCTATCTTGATAACCGTATCTTTACTCGTATACATTTTTAACACAGCAAAGAAAAACAATAAATGACAACCGTAAATATGCACAGTAATAACGTGTACTGATAAGCTGACCCTCACTGTCCCTACTCACACGTTACCAGTCCTTTACTCCAGAAGGATGTGTCCCCCGTCGCAGGCCTGTCTGTCTTTGCAGGAGGGCGTCCCAGCCGGAAAAAAAAACAGGAACAGCAGAATTCGCGGAAAGAAAGGAAGGGATACTTCGGCCTCTCGCCAGAGGTCCCGCTTACAGTCTCTCTGATCCGGATAGAAGCTCTGGTGGGTCCCCTTATGTAGTCCACACTCCAGTAGCAGGGAGTGTAACAGCTGAATCCTTCAGCAGTGCAGGAGCTGGGGAAGGCTCCAAGGATATGGTGTCAGATAGAAGAAATCACATTGAGAGTCTCTCCTGCGCCACACACGAGGGCCTGCACACCGTCCTGGCTCTTTTTAAAACCACAGCAGACTCTTCGTGCGCTTTTTCCTTCTTCCCACTTTGGTCACGTGACTCTCTAGGGCGGGACACAGGAGGCTCAGTCTTTTTCTCTGTCATCACACCCTGCGCAGGTGCAACGTCTGGCCACAAGGTGGCAACATCATCCTGTGTAATCACTTCTGTAACAGGCTCTATATCAATTATCACAGAACAGCCAGAGCCGGCCAGCTCACTACTAGAGATGAGCGGTGTTCGACTAGAACTGTTCGCCAATCTCAAATTCGAGCTGTTTTGGGCGGTGTTCGAGTTGTTCGACGAACCCGAACGATTTGCAAAAAATTCGGCTGTTCGAGGTTATGTTCGATAACTGTTCGTGCACCAAAAGCGTGTCCTGCATGTCTGGCGCTATTTAGAGCACCAATCATGCAGGGATTGTCTGCCACTCACTGTAATGCCACAGCCATGGTGGTTGTGGCATTACAGTGATTGCTCAAATCGATGGGAACAGTGCTCACAGTGAAACATGAAAAGCCGGCAATTCAGCAGCGGCATACACCGGTACCCGACAATTTAGAACAGAAAGAATAGAGAATCACACATAGATTAGATAGATAGAAACATGTCAGTCACACATATAAGAAGCACAGTGACAGTGTTGCTTACTGTAATTGTCATTTAGGCTATGTGCCCACGTTGCGGACCTGAAGCATATTTTTTACGCTTCTCCCTGGCGGGAAAATCGCATGCGGATATTACATGCGGTTTTCCCGCCAGGTAGAAGCGTTTGTGAGGCGTCTTTGCATGCATTTCCGCATGCGGGTTATCAAGCACTTCTCCAAGCATCACTTGGAAAAGTGCTTGACAACTTGTTCAGAATGGTAAAAAATAAAAAAATAAACTTTATACTCACCTTCTGATGCATTCTCTGCCCCGTCCGGAGTCTTGAGCGGCTCACGCTGTTGTGTGCAGGACCTGCGGTGACGTCATTGAGTCATGTGGTGGGTCACATGACTCAATGACGTGGCAGGTCCTTCAGACAACAGCGCGACGGAGGGAAAACATCAGAAGATAAGTATAAACTTTATTTTATTCTTTTTTTTACAGGTTCTTTGGTACCCAGGTCTGGATGAGAGTCTCCTCTCCTCCAGACTTGGGTACCATCCGCACATTGATTCCGCAGCGCTTCCGCAAAATTAATGAACATGCTGCGGATTTTTGACTGCAGCATATACGCTGCGGAAAAATCCGCAGCATGGGCATTGACATTGCGGAATGCCATTGGGGACCATGGGGTGCGGATCTACATGCGTTTTTCAAGCGTTTACGCTGCGGAAATTCCGCAGCATATACGCTTGAAAAACGCTACGTGGGCACACAGCCTTAGTGTAAAGGATTTATCAAAAAAAATAATAGTGTTTTCATGCACCGTCTCTTTAAAAAAGCCGGCCGGCAATTCAGCATCTGTACCCGACAATTTAGAATAGAAGGAATAGAGAATCACACATAGATTAGATAGATAGAAACATGTCAGCCACATATATACGAAGTACAGTGACAGTGTTGCTTACTGTACTTGTCATTTAGTGTAAAGGATTTATTAAAAAATATAATAGTGTTTTCGTGCACCGTCTCTTTAAAAAAGCAGGCCGGCAATTCAGCATCTGTACCCGACAATTTATAACAGACAGAATAGAGCTTCACACATAGATTAGATAGATAGAAACATGTCAGTCACATATATATGAAGTACTGTGACAGTGTTGCTTACTGTACTTGTCATTTACTGCAAAGGATTTATTAAAAAAAATAATAGTGTTTTCATGCACCGTCTCTTTAAAAAAGCCGGCCGGCAATTCAGCATCTGTACCCGACAATTTATAACAGACAGAATAGAGCTTCACACATAGATTAGATAGATAGAAACATGTCAGTCACATATATAATAAGTACAGTGACAGTGTTGGTTACTGTACTTGTCATTTAGTATTAAAATAAAGGATTTATTATTAAAAAAAATTGGCGTGGGGTTCCCCGTAATTTTAGTCTCTAGCGGAGGTTAAGCAGACAGCTGGGGCAGATGTTTGAAGCCTGGGAAGGGGGTAATACCCACGGAGCTTCCCAGACTACTAATATCAGCCCCCAGCTGAATACCTAGCCTTTACTAGCTATTAAAATGGGGGACCCCCCCAAATGACGTGGGGTCCCCCCTAATTTAATAACTAGCAAAGGCTAGGCAGACAGCTGGGGGCTGATATTAATAGCCCAGGAAGGGAACCATGAATATTGGCCCCCTCCCAGGCTAGAAACACCAGCCGTCAGCCGCCCCAGAAATGGCGCATCCATAGGATGTGCCAATTCTGGCACTTAGCCTCGCTCTTCCACGCTGCCCTGGTGCGGTGGCAGGGGGTAATAGGGTTGGGGTTGATGTCAGCTTATAATGCCAGCTGACATCAAGCCCAGGTTAGTAATGGAGAGGCGTCTATAAGACACCCCCATTACTAACCCCATAGTCAAAGTTAAAAGAAAACACAAACACCCAGAATAAAGTCCTTTAATTGAAATAAAGACACATTCCTTTATTGTTCTAAATTAAACCATACTTACCGTCACGCCCATTCCAGCTGAAGCCAACGATCTCCTGCAATAAAAGAAAAATAATAAAGCAACCTCATCCTTACCTTTCCATGGTTTCCACGACAGCTTCAGCTCTGCTACATCGAGATGACAGGCTGGACCGCAGCAGAACGCTGCCATCCATCCTGTCATCCCGCAGACACTGAGAAGCGCAGGCATGCTTGCGCTCTGCAGTGTCTGGCTGTGACGGCATAAAGATGAGACGAGTTCATGTCCAATGAACTCGGCGCACCTCATGCACGTCACTGACAGCGTGGGAGAATTCTCCTGCACTCAGCACTTCAGCGTGAGAATTCTCCCACGCTGTCAGTGACGTGCATGAGGTCAGCTGAGTTCATTGGACATGAATGAGCTCACCTCATGCACGTCACTGACAGCGTGGGAGAATTCTCACGCTGTAGCGCTGAGTGCAGGAGAATTTTCCCACGCTGTCAGTGACGTGCATGAGGTGAGCTGAGATCATTGGACATGAATGAGCTCACCTCATGCACGTCACTGACAGCGTGGGAAAATTCTCCTGCACTCAGCGCTTCAGCGTGAGAATTTTCCCACGCTGTCAGTGACGTGCATGAGGTGAGCTCATTCATGTCCAATGAACTCAGCTGACCTCATGTACGTCACTGACAGCGTGGGAGAATTTTCACGCTGAAGTGCTGAGTGCAGGAGAATTCTCCCACGCTGTCAGTGACGTGCATGAGGTGCGCCGAGTTCATTGGACATGAGCTTGTCTCATCTTTATGCTGTCACAGCGAGACACTGAGGAGCGCAAGCATGCCTGCGCTTCTGAGTGTCTGCGGGATGACAGGCTGGATGGCAGCGTTCTGCTGCGGTCCAGCCTGTCATCTCGATGTAGCAGAGCTGAAGCTGTCGTGGGAACCATGGAAAGGTAAGGATGAGGTTGCTTTATTATTTTACTTTTATTGCAGAAGACATTGGCTTCAGCTGGAATGGGCGTGGCGGTAAGTATGGTTTAATTTAGAACAATAAAGAATTGTGTGTTTATTTCAATTAAAGGACTTTATTCTGGGTGTTGTGTTTTTTTAAATACTTTACTAGAAATTCATGGTGGTCATGTCTAATATTGGCGTGACCCCATGAATTTCGGGCTTAGGGCCAGCTGATAATGCCAAGCTGGCCTTAACCCCTTTATTACCCAGTGAGCCACCGCACCAGGGCCCTGGATGAGTTGGGTACAGCGCCAGAAGATGGCGCTTCTAAGAACGCGCCATTTTCCGGGGCGGCTGCGGACTGCAATATGCAGCGGGTGGGGTCCAGAAAGCTTGGGCCTCCCTGCGCTGCAGATTCCAGCCCCCAGCTGCCTAGTTGTACCTGGCTGGGCACAAAAATAGTGCGAAGCCCCACGCATTTTTTTTTTAAATTATTTCATGAAATTCATGGAATAATTAAGAAAAAAAGGGCTTCCCTATATTGTTGTGTCCAACCAGGTACAAATAGGCAGCTGGTGGTTGGGGGCAGCCCGTCCCTGCCTGCTGTACCTGGCTGGACACAAATATAGTGCGAAGCCCCACGTCAATTTTTTTTTAATTATTTCATGAAATAATTTTTTTAAAAAAGGGCTTCCCTATATTGTTGTGTCTGGCCAGGTACAAATAGGCAGCTGGTGGTTGGGGGCAGCCCGTTCCTGCCTGCTGTACCTGGCTGGACACAAATATAGTGCGAAGCCCCACGTCAATTTTTTTTTAATTATTTCATGAAATAATTTTTTTAAAAAAGGGCTTCCCTATATTGTTGTGTCTGGCCAGGTACAAATAGGCAGCTGGTGGTTGGGGGCAGCCCGTTCCTGCCTGCTGTACCTGACTGGACACAAATATAGGGCGAAGCCCCACGTCAATTTTTTTTAAATTATTTCAGGAAATTCATGAAATAATGAAAAAAAAATTGATGTGGGGCTTCGCCCTATATTTGTGTCCAGTCAGGTACAGCAGGCAGGAACGGGCTGCTCCCAACCACCAGCTGCCTATTTGTACCTAGCCGGACACAACAATATAGGGAAGCCCTTTTTTTCTTAATTATTCCATGAATTTCATGAATTTAAAAAAAAAATACGTGGAGCTTCACCCTATTTTTGTGTCCAGCCAGGTACAACTAGGCAGCTGGGGGCTGGAATCTGCAGCGCAGGGAGGCCCAAGCTTTCTGGGCCCCACCCGCTGCAAATTGCAGTCCGCAGCCGCCCCGGAAAATCGCGCGTTCATAGAAGCGCCATCTTCTGGCGCTGTACCCAACTCATCCAGGGCCCTGGTGCGGTGGCTCACTGGGTAATAAAGGGGTTAAGGCCAGCTTGGCATTATCAGCTGGCCCTAAGCCCGAAATTCATGGGGTCACGCCAATATTAGACATGACCACCATGAATTTCTAGTAAAGTATTTAAAAAAAACACAAACACCCAGAAAAAAGTCCTTTACTTGAAATAAACACACAATTCTTTATTGTTCTAAATTAAACCATACTTACCGCCACGCCCATTCCAGCTGAAGCCAATGATCTCCTGCAATAAAAGTAAAATAATAAAGCAACATCATCCTTACCTTTCCATGGCTCCCACGACAGCTTCAGCTCTGCTACATCGAGATGACAGGCTGGACCGCAGCAGAACGCTGCCATCCAGCCTGTCATCCCGCAGACACTGAGAAGCGCAGGCATGCTTGCGCTACTCAGTGTCTGGCTGTGACGGCATCCAGATGAGCCGAGGTCATGTCCAATGAACTCGGCTCACCTCATGCACGTCACTGACAGCGTGGGAAAATTCTCACGCTGAAGCGCTGAGTGCAGGTGAATTTTCCCACGCTGTCAGTGACGTACATGAGGTGAGCCGAGTTCATTGTCGGCTCATCTGGATGCCGTCACAGTCAGACACTGAGGAGCGCAAGCATGCCTGCGCTTCTCAGTGTGTGCGGCATGGCAAGCTGGATGGCAGCGTTCTGCTGCGGTCCAGCCTGTCATCTCGATGTAGCAGAGCTGGAGCTGTCCTGGGAACCATGGAAAGGTAAGGATGAGGTTGCTTTATTATTTTTCTTTTATTGCAGGAGATCGTTGGCTTCAGCTGGAATGGGCGTGATGGTAAGTATGGTTTAATTTAGAACAATAAAGAATTGTGTCTTTATTTCAATTAAAGGACTTTATTCTGGGTGTTTGTGTTTTTTTTTTAACTTTCACTATGGGGTTAGTAATGGGGGTGTCTTATAGACGCCTCTCCATTACTAACCTGGGCTTGATGTCAGCTGGCATTATATGCTGACATCAACCCCAACCCTATTACCCCCTGCCACCGCACCAGGGCAGCGTGGAAGAGCGAGGCTAAGTGCCAGAATTGGCGCATCCTATGGATGCGCCATTTCTGGGGCGGCTGAGGGCTGGTGTTTCTAGCCTGGGAGGGGGCCAATATTCATGGCTCCCTTCCTGGGCTATTAATATCAGCCCCCAGCTGTCTGCCTAGCCTTTGCTAGCTATTAAATTAGGGGGGACCCCACGTCATTTTTTTGGGGGGGTCCTCCATTTTAATAGCTAGTAAAGGCTAGGTATTCAGCTGGGGGCTGATATTAGTAGCCTGGGAAGCTCCGTGGGTATTACCCTCTTCCCAGGCTTCAAACATCTGCCCCAGCTGTCTGCTTAACCTCCGCTAGAGACTAAAATTACGGGGAACCCCAAGCCAATTTTTTTTAATAATAAATCCTTTATTTTAATACTAAATGACAAGTACAGTAACCAACACTGTCACTGTACTTATTATATATGTGACTGACATGTTTCTATCTATCTAATCTATGTGTGAAGCTCTATTCTGTCTGTTATAAATTGTCGGGTACAGATGCTGAATTGCCGGCCGGCTTTTTTAAAGAGACGGTGCATGAAAACACTATTATTTTTTTTAATAAATCCTTTGCAGTAAATGACAAGTACAGTAAGCAACACTGTCACAGTACTTCATATATATGTGACTGACATATTTCTATCTATCTAATCTATGTGTGAAGCTCTATTCTGTCTGTTATAAATTGTCGGGTACCGCTGCTGAATTGCCGGCCGGCTTTTTTAAAGAGACGGTGCACGAAAACACTATTATATTTTTTAATAAATCCTTTACACTAAATGACAAGTACAGTAAGCAACACTGTCACTGTACTTCGTATATATGTGGCTGACATGTTTCTATCTATCTAATCTATGTGTGATTCTCTATTCCTTCTATTCTAAATTGTCGAGTACAGATGCTGAATTGCCGGCCGGCTTTTTTAAAGAGACGGTGCATGAAAACACTATTATTTTTTTAAATAAATTCTTTGCAGTAAATGACAAGTACAGTAAGCAACACTGTCACAGTACTTCATATATATGTGACTGACATGTTTCTATCTATCTAATCTATGTGTGAAGCTCTATTCTGTCTGTTATAAATTGTCGGGTACCGCTGCTGAATTGCCGGCCGGCTTTTTTAAAGAGACGGTGCACGAAAACACTATTATATTTTTTAATAAATCCTTTACACTAAATGACAAGTACAGTAAGCAACACTGTCACTGTACTTCATATATATGTGACTGACATGTTTCTATCTATCTAATCTATGTGTGATGCTCTATTCCTTCATGTCTAAATTGTCGGGTACCGGTGTATGCCGCTGCTGAATTGCCGGCCGGCTTTTTTAAAGAAAGCGTCTTCTGAGCAGTTTGTCAGCTTTTGGACACCTTTGAAGGTGTTTTCTATGTGTTCCTATGTGTTTTTGTTTGCCTGCCATTGGTTTTAACGGTGTTCGACGGTGTTCTAAGGTGTTCGACGAACAGTTCGACGAACAGTTCCTCGAACATCCCGGTGTTCGACGAACCGAACCCGAACACTACGGGGGTGGCTGAACACTACTCACTACACGCCCCCCCACTCTAAGGTTGGCAGTCCCTGCCAATGACCGGCTCCAGGGCGGCGATGGCTGTGGATGTGACAGGGGGCGGCTGGAAAGAGGGCCACACATATTGGTCTCTGTAGGACTGTCCTGGAGGTACCCCTGCAGTGGTCCTCGTTGTCCGCCTAACGGGTTGGATCCCCTCTCTCCTATCAGTCACCCCACTCTCTTTCCCAGTCGACATGTCAGTAGAGGAGGTAATCGGTTCAAGTGCGTCAGTCGGACTGACAGGGGTAGGCATGCATTCAGTCTCTACATCCCCGGGGTCAGTGTCTCCGACAGTATTAGTGATATCCATCTCTCTAGGTATCACAGTAGGGGAGTCAGGCTGGGAACGGCAGGGGCGCAACATATTACGGTGCAAAGTTCGGATGCTGCCGCTGTCTTCGCCCTGCACTCGATAGACGGGGCCACCGGGGTACGGCTGTCCAATTGCTCGATAGACTTCGGTCTCCCACTTGGGCCGGAGTTTCCCTTGTGGCTTCTTTATTCGGACTAGGACCAGTTGACCTACATTCAGTGGGTCTTCTTGTACCGGAAGTGGGTCAGCGTGCACTTGATCCTGAATTTGTCGGCCTACTAGCCGGTAGACAGTCTCCATTCTCTGGCGGTGTGTTTGTAGCCAGGAAGGATAGGTACCACAGGTATCTTCTTCGGAGCTAGACAGTTGCAACTCATGGATGTCTTTGCCTGGACGGCCAAAAAGAAGGGCGTATGGGGTGTATCCGGTGACGGAATGGACCTGATTATTATAGGCCCACAGCAGCTCCGGGAGGAATCGAGGCCAGTCGGGCTTTTTGTCTTCAGCCAAAGTCCGGATCAGTTGTAAGAGGGTCCGGTTAAAGCGTTCACACGCCATTCCCTTGTGGATGGTAAGGGGTGGTCCTGGACTTCTTGATTCCATACATCCGTTGAAGTTCTTCAATAACTCGCCCTTCGAAACAAGCCCCCTGTTCAGAGTGTAGCCGCTCCAGACACCCGTAGACCCGAACGAATTGCTGACAGATAGCCTGTGCAGCTGATTCAGCAGTCTGATCCTTGGTAGCAACAGCGACAGCGAATTTCGTGAAGTGGTCCACCATCACCAGACAGTACTGGTAGCCACTATTCGCCGTTCCGATCAACAGATAGTCCACCATCAACAGCTTGAGGGGCCTTGACGTCTTAATAGTCTGGACGGGGGCACGCTGCTCCGCGGACTTGTGGAATTCACAGGTACGGCATGCTTGACAGACGTTTTCAACCAACTTACGGAGCCCCGGGCAAAAAATGAACTGCTGGGTCCACCGGAGGGTCTTGTCTATGCCGAAGTGGCCGTTCCTCCTGTGAGCTTCGCCCACCATCTCATGGGCCAACTGCACCGGGACGACAATCTGCAAACACTCCTCCAGCATATGGGATAAAAGGGCCCTGCGACACAGGACTCCATCTTTCACGATCAGCCGATCCCACTGGGCAAGCAGAGCCAAGGCTCCGGTCGATAGTCGAGCTCTCACTTCGGAGGGCGGTTTCTCTTGTTTATTCACATACTGCTTCAGTAAGACGTGCTCGGGATCTCGATCTTGAAGCTTGGCCCATTCTTGCTGGGACAGGGGAGATCCCACTATGGCTTCAATCCCTCCTACCGCATACTGGCGGCTATCTTCTATTTGCTTTGCGAGCCGGGCAAAGTCAGGCATCTCATCTTCCTCCAACACTTCATCCCGGTCCCCCACTCTAGACAGGCTGTCAGCATTCTGATTCTCGTTCCCCGCTCTTTATTTAATTTTGTACTGGAATCTAGAGAGCCTGGCCATCCAGCGCTGTTCCATTGCCCCTAGTTTGGCATTCTCTAGGTGGGCAAGAGGATTGTTGTCCGTCATGACCAGCACCTCAGCTCCTGTCAGATAGCCGGCAAATTTCTCCGTCATAGCCCAAGTCAGAGCCAAGAGTTCCAAGCGGAAGGAGCTGTAGTTGACGGGATTCTTTTCGGTGTCACGGAGAGACCTACTGGCATAGGCTATCACGCGTTCTTTATTATCTTGAACTTGAGAGAGGACCGCCCATAGACCTTGAAGGCTGGCGTCGGTGTGCAACTGAAACGGTAATGTGTAGTCTGCATATGCCAGAACAGGGGGTGATGTTAGAGCAGCCTTAAGTGCCTGAAAGGATTTTTCTCGGTCAGGCCCCCAACTGATGCGTCGTCCTCTGGGGCTGTTCGCGGTCCCTCGGAGAACCTCATGCAGTGGTTCAGCAAGCCGAGCAAAGTCCTTGACAAACCGACGGTAGTAGCCTGCTAGCCCCAGAAAGGCCCGGACTTCTTTGACGGTAGTTGGCTGCGGCCACTCTTGAACGGCTGCTATCTTCTCCGGAGAGGGCTGGATGCCTTCGGCCGAGATCCGGTGACCCAAGTAGTCGATTTCCTGCTGGAACAGACGGCACTTGCTGGGCTTCAACTTCAAGCTGTGTCGCCTCAAGCGCTGGAACACTTGGCCAAGCTTGTGAAGATGATCTTCAAAGGTGGCGGAGTATACCACGATGTCGTCAAGGTATATCAGCGTAAACTCAAAGTTGAAGTCCCCCAGACAGCGTTCCATTAGTCTCTGAAAGGTCCCCGATGCGTTATTCAAGCCGAACGGCATCCGGTCGAACTCATACAGGCCCATGGGAAGGATGAAGGCAGTCTTTTCCCTGTCCTTCTCACTCATTGGAACCTGCCAATATCCACTGGCCAGGTCTAGGGACGAAAAATATTTGGCCTTCTTTAGGGCGGTCAGTGACTCTACGATCCGAGGAAGTGGATATGAGTCCCGGATAGGGCAAGCGTTCAGCCTACGGTAGTCCACGCAAAACCTTAGGGAACCATCTTTCTTTTTGACTATCACCACGGGTGCAGCCCACGGGCTCTGGCTTTCACGTACCACTCCGGCGTGTAGCATAGATTCTAACAGGCTTTTCACCTCCTGGTATTGCTGAGGTGGTATCTGCCGTTACCTCTCGCGGATAGGGGGGGTATCGCCCGTGGGTATCTCGTGCTGGATACTGGTGGTACACCCAAAGTCTGTGTCATGCTTTGCAAAGGAGTCTTGGTGTTCCCGCAGGAGTTCCTCCACTTGAGACACTTCTTGTTTGGTGTACTGAGACGTGTCTAGCTGCACTTTTTCCCGTAGTTTTCGCCCAATGTCTTCATCGTCTACTTGAGCGTTTATGGCTGAGAAGGTTACCGTCCAGTCGCCTTCTGTAGACGGGGTGAATTCTAGGGGCCCAATGGGATTCACTTCCGTGGGTAGAGCATATACCCGGGCAAGTTGAGTGCCGGCTTCAAGGGCTAGGCCTACGTCTGCGGTGTTGTTTAGCCTGATAGGGACTCTCCCGTTCCTCACGACGGCTAGAGTGCGAGCAACTAGTGGGTTTAGCTTACCCCCACTTGGGGTCCTCGGCTAGATCAACACTTCAACCCCCTCAAGTTGTCGGTGGGTGTTAAGGGGTAAGGAAATGACTCTCTCTTTTTCAGCGGGCAAAGTAATCCGAGTACGGCGTGGCACCATAATGGCGGCTAGGGGTAGTTGTTCCTCTGCCATCTGTTGAAGTCCAGCGGTCCGGATTACGCGCTGGAACGCCAGACGAGTCGGCTTATGTTTGGTGACTTTCTGCCAGTATTTGGGTCCTTTTCTTGTCAACAGCATAAGATCCAGGTCCTTCAAGATGTTCATTCCAACTATCACTAGGGTCTCGGAGCCGAAACCTTCCTTGACGATGACGATCCCTCGTTTTCCTAAGTCCTGTCCGCAGGCCTTTGTGTCCATCCAAGCAACTCCGGTCACTGGAATGGGTAGATTATTAGCCGCAATAATCTTAATGGAGGTGTCTGGGTCACGAGCAGTTCTTGGTTTGAGGTAATTTTCGTAAAACTGTTCAGAGATCGTGGTCACTTGTGACCCGGTGTCCATCAGTCCCTGTACGGCAATTCCTTCCAGGACAACTTCAAGTGTCGGGCTATTCGCGGCAAGAGCACTCCGCCATCGGCTCTGTTTTTCCACACCCCTCTCCTTGGCCTCCCCTGCTGCGCGAGCCTCAGCTGCTGGGGTGTCTAGTTTAACGGCGGCCATTGTGGTGAGGCCCGGCGTGGTAGCTCTGCTTGTGGATATGGCTGGGGTTCCATTCGCTGGTCTGATCGAAATTCCCTTCGCTGGGGTGACTGAGGGTTTGTTCGTTGGTGCGACGGAGGTTGTTGCGGAGGGAAGTGTTGAGGACAACGATTTGCCCTATGGCGAGGATCACCGCATGACCAACACTGTCCCACGGGAAGACTAGGCTGTCTTCGCTGGTCTCCTTGTCGGTCTAATGTTAACTGTAATACCTGTTTCTGTAAGTCTGCTACCATCTGTTTCAGGTCTTCCGTGTCACTGTTCGGATTTTTAATGTCAGATATGGATCTGCACGCAGCACCTGGAATCCCCACATCCATGACGGGTCCCATTGAACGTTCTATGACTTCCTGTTTGACTTCAGCAAAAGTAAGAGCCGGCATCATCCGGATCAAGTCCTGTAACGTGCGGTTAAGATACTGGTCTCTCAGTCCTATTTCAAATTGGTCTCTCAGTACCAGGTCACGAGTAGTGTTGAGCCACCCCCGTAGTGTTCGAGTTCGGTTCGTCGAACACCCGTGTGTTCGCCGAACTGTTCGTCGAACACCTTCGAGCACCGTTAAAACCAATGGCAGGCAAACAAAAACACATAGAAACACATAGAAAACACCTTCAAAGGTGTCCAAAAGCTGACAAACTGCTCAGAAGACACAACTAACACATGGAAAAGTGACAAGTACATATAGTCATGCGAAAAGAAAAGAGGTGGAGGAGTAAAAGGAAGGGGAGACACAGATATAGGCATGTCATGCCCTTCTAAAATCCAAAAAGTGAGAAGCCGACACGTTCAGTCCGCTCCTGCCCGTGCCACCTCCGTGTCGCCGGGTTTGTGCCAGAGCCGCGGTGAACCCTGACGGCCAGCCCCCCTCTCCCAATACTGGTGCCTGTCCGCTGGTGGGTCGAGCGAGCCCCCCTGTGGTGGAGGCAGCTCTAAGATTTTTAATTTAAATTGTCTCTCTAATTTGAATGAATACACTTTAAATCCATTTACAAGGATCTATTGGAGGGCAAGTCTCATGCCAGCAGCCGCGTAATTCCAGCTCCAGTAGCGTCCACTAAAGCTGCTGCAGTTAAAAAGCTTTTATAAGGATCGAGCTCGGCTGTCCACCGCAAGGCATCCTACTGCCAGTCCCAGCCCCTATGCCTTGGGGTGCCTCCTGATGCTCTTCACTGAGTATCCCGTGGTCCCGAAGCATTTCCTTTGAAAAAATTAAGTGTCCAAACTACAGGTGGTGTAGCTTGCTTAACAGCCGGGATAATCCGCTGACTAGCAGACACTGCTACTAGGCACAAAGTATTTCCTAGGCTAGATGCAGTTAAAAATTTGTAATTAGATACTCTCGTTGGATGCTGAGAAAGCATTCCATAGAGTCTCCTGGCACGCCATATATAATTCTCTTAAAAAGCTTGGGGTAGGGGTCTAGGGGACCCTTTTATAGCCAAAATCATGGCCCTGTATCACATTACATCACCTAGGCTGAAGATAAATGGAACTGTAGCACCTTGAGGGCTCGGTTGCTACAGAGGTATTGCACCTCACCCAGAGGTGTGATATCTCACTCTCAGGTAAGGATGGAGTGTGGATCAGGACCCGACACCTGCATGCATTACACCACATTGCCGTGGGGCAGGGCGACCAATATGCCTCTGAGATGGGCACGACAGTCCCTGTCCCTGGCTGGAGTGCGGGGAGGGAACACTGAGGAAGGGGAACCCTGTAGTGCAGGAGCAGGGAGGAAGCAGTTCCTGGGTGCATTGAGAAGGGTGTATAAAAGGTGGGCACCATCTTAGTTCAGTGCAGAGAAGTCTGAGCAGAAGTGGCAGGGAGCAGGGGCTCTGCATGAGCTCTGCTCCGGAGGCAGGCCTAGTAACAGAGGCCCAGGCCTGGAAGAGGGAGAAGGAAGAAAGAGGAGCGGAGAAGGCTCCAGGAACGAGGAATGAAGGGATCCCAGGGGTGCGGACGGGCAAGTCGCCAACGCACGCCCGAATCCACCTGCGTGGAGGGGTCAGGCCAAAGGGGGAGACCGGTCCCCGAAACTAGTGGAGGCAGGAAACGACCCTCAGCTAGAAACCGGAGGCTGTGACATTTTATGTGGCGCAGCCCCTCGCTACACCCGCTAGGAAGGCACCACATAGGGTCAGGGAAACTGGCGCCAAGTTTACCAAGAGGAGGCCCGAGGCAGCCGGACAGAAGGGTTGGTAAGAAAGGCCAGACAAAGGACACACAAAGGGGGTCCTGTGAAGCGCTCCAAAGTTATCTGGGAGTTGTCTGAGCCCCTCACCTGGTGAGCACAGTACGACGTGGGCAGCCGTTACCTGCAGACGTGGTCTGGATAATAAGAACTGTGAGTAAAGGCCCTGGACTGCATCACTGACTCCGTGTCGTTACTGCTGCTGCCCTGCACCATCACCCCCATCCTCCGCATACACTGCCCTGAGGCTATACTCCTCCCGTGGGGAGTTATGCTACGCTCTGCTGCACCCACAACACCAGCCTCAGCGGTCTGCCCTGGAGCGGCGGTTCACTCTGACCGCAATCCACGGGTGGTGTAGTCGGACATTTAAACATCAAAACCACATAAATAGTTCCGCCACTGGTTTGACCACCCTGAGCCACGGAACCGGGTCGCCGCCACGAAGACTACAACCACCAGCATCCACCAAAAGGGGTCCGGTGTCCCAAGGCCCAGGGGGTTCATCAGAACATTTTCATCACCTTTCACAATCACCAATGGGACAAGGCAGGGATGTCCTCTGTCCCCTCTCTTATACATCCTAGTGACGGAGCACCTGCTCTCATCAATTCGCCATAACCCCAATATTAGGTGGATTGAGGTGGGAGGCACCAAGTACAAGTGCTCTCTATTTGCTGATGATGTCCTAGTATATATCACTCAATCACATATATCCATCCATGCTGTTATGGCTGAAATAGATCACTTTGTTACATGGTCAAATTTTAAAATCAATGCAGCGAAGTCTGAGGCCCTCGATGTCTCCCTCTCCAAATCCATATAGGATTCCATCCAGTCCAACTTTCCCTTTGCCTGGCCCTCACAGGGTATCAAATACTTAGGAATTCCTATTCATAGAGACCTCTCCCATCTATGTTATCTTAATTTTGGGCCCTTTATTGAACAACTCCATACAGACCACGGTTGGCAAGTTAGAACTGTAAGATTCACTACGTGAACCAATGGTGTTTTGTGGAAAAGCACATGTACACTGTGTTCCAAATTATTATGCAAAAAGTGTTTAGGAGTGATAAGGGAAGAATTTGTTTGTTTGTCAGTTAAACTCATTGATGGTGATGTGTGTCAGGGCTCTTTATATCACTATAAGCAATTGCAGACACCTGTGCTAATTAGTTTGGCAGGTGTGTCCAATGAAAGGCAAGACTACTTAAGAAGGCTGTCTCACATTATTAAGCAGCCTACATTTTCTGCCAAAATGGGAAAGAAAAAGGATGTGTCGGCTGCTGAGAAGCAACAAATTGTGGAGTGTTTAGGTCAAGGCATGACTACAATCAACATTGTGCGATGATCAGGATGAAGTGTCTTGGCAATCAAGAAGTATGTAGCTGTTTCACAGTACACACGTGTGCGTGCTGATAAGGGCAAATTGAGGACTCTTTCCTACAGGCAATTATGTCAGGTTAAAAGAGCAGCGGCAAAAAAGCCTTGTCATAGCAGCAGACAAGTTTTTGAAGCTGCTGGTGCCTCCAACGTCCCCCGAACAACAAGATGCAGGGTCCTTCAGAGGTTTGCAGCTGTGCATACGCCATCCTGTCGACCTCCTCTATCCACTTCACACAAGCAGAAACGGCTCCAGTGGGCTAAACATTACATGAAGACTGATTTCAAAACTGTTTTGTTCACGGATGAGTGCCGTGCAGCGCTCGATGGTCCAGATGGATGGAGTGGAGGATGGCTGGTTGATGGACACCCCACGCAAACATGGCTACAGCGCCAACAAGGAGGAGGTGGAGTAATGTTTTGGGCTGGAATCATGGGGAGAGAGATTGTCGGCCCCTTTAGGATCCCTGAAGGCGCTAAAGATGAACTCCATAATGTATGTGGATTTTCTCAAACAGCACTTCCTGCCATGGTTCAAGAAGAAGAACCGTGTATTTCACAGCAAGATCATTTTTTTGCATGATAATGCACCATCTCATGCTGCACATAAAACATCTGCATCTCTGGCTGATATGGGCATAAGAGGGGACAAACTTATGGTGTGACCCCCATGCTCCCCTGACCTCTACCCCATTCAGAACCTCTGGAGCATCATCAAAAGGAGTGTCTATGATGGCGGGAGGCAGTTCACATCTAAGCAACAGCTCTGGGAGGGTATTCTGTCCTCATGCAAAACAATTGAAGCAGAAACCATCCAAAACCTGACAAATTCAATGGACGAGAGAGTTCAGAAGCTCCTTTCGAACAAGGGGTCCTATGTGAAAATGTAGCATCACCTAGAATAAAGTTTTGAGTTGAAAACTGTTTGATTTCAGTTTCTAATAACCTGCTAATGCTTATAATTTCAAAAATGACAATTTTTTTGGTCTTTATTAAAATGAAAAGGTTGATCGAAAAGTTTGGGGGATCTAAGAGTGTGGCAACCCAGTAGTCATGATTACTTCGAATTCTGACAATATGAGGGTCATGTTGCAGGTAGTGCAGCAAGAAGGCACTTATGTGTCTTGCGCATCTCGGAGCCCCAAAATTATTTTCCGGGCTAGATGCAGCTAAAAATTATGATTAATTTTAAATCTGGTGGAGCTTAGTATAGATGGCCTAATAGGATCAGTGCTGCACACTGCTACAAAGCCCAAATTATTTTCCAGCCAAGATACAGATAAACATGATTAGTAATTTTAAATCTGGTGGAGCTTATTATAGATGGCCTAATAGAATCAGTGCTGCACACTGCTGCAAAGCCCAAATTATTTTCCAGCCAAGATACAGATAAACATGATTAGTAATTTGAAAGCTTAAAACGGTTGGTAGGGTGATTTTAACCAATCATCAAGCTTTTACTCTCCCCAGGATGACACAGGGGTAGAAAAGTCATTTCGGATCCATGATTTGTTCATCTTTATGAACGTGAGTCTGTCTACATTATCAGTGGAGAGCCGCGTGCGCTTATCTGTCAGCACACCACCAGCAGCGCTGAACACACGTTCAGACAGAACGCTGGCTGCGGGGCATGACAAGATCTCCAAGGCGTAAGTGGCTAGCTGCGGCCATTTATCCAGATTGGAAGCCCAAAAAGAGCAAGGGTCCAGTGACACAGTCATGGCTTCAATGTTTACTTGGAGATACTCCTGTACCATCGTCTCTAGGCGTTGACTATGTGTCAGACTTCTTGTCTCCTGTGGCCTTGCAAAGGATGGGCTAAAAAAGTGGTGAAATGATTCCGCAAAATTGATGTTACCAGCAGATACTGTGGTTCTGTTACGGTTTGAGTGCTGAACACTTGACGGTCCCACGGTTGGCAAGTTGGAACTGTGAGATTCACTACGTGCACCACTGGTGTTTTGTGGAAAAGCACATGTAAGATTCTGCAACAGTCTCTGCTGATACTCCTGCATGCGTGCATCCCTTTCTATGGCAGGAATAATTTCGGCAAATTTACTTTTGTACCGGGGATCTAACAGTGTGGCAACCCAGTAGTCAGGATTATTTCTAATTCTCACAATTCGAGGGTCATGTTGCAGGTAGTGCAGCAAGAAGGCACTCATGTGTGTTGCGCATCCAGGAGCACCAAGTCCCTGTTGTGTTGGTGGCGAGGTAACAATCATGCTTCCTTCCTCTGTCCTCTCCCCCCAACCTCGCACAACAGAAATGTGATCAAGGTCTCCCTCATCTGATGAGTCTTCCATCAGTTCGTCCTCCACTTCTTCCTGGGCTCCTGCACCTTCCTCACTAGTTTTGCTGCTACCATGCACCCTGGTAAAACCATCTCCCCCACCCTCACATGCCTGCCGCCTTGGTGCTGCCGACCGTCTGGACCTTGCAGATGTTAGACCTTCCGCATACAACTCCTCCTCCTCTACTTCCTCCACCTCCTCTTGTGCCACCACCTGACTCCGAATTCTGTTTAACATGTGCTCCAGCATGTAAATCACCGGAATAGTCATGCTGATAATGGCATCGTCAGCACTAAACATCTTCGTCGCCATTTCAAAACTGTGCAGAAGGGTGCATAGGTCCCTGATCTGAGACCACTCCTCCAGCGTGATTTGCCCCACCTCTGGATCTCGTTGGCCCAGGCTATACGTCAGAACGTATTGCACCAGGGCTTGTCGGTGCTGCCACAGTCGCTGCAACATGTGCAGAGTTGAATTCCACCGGGTAGGCACATCGCATTTTAGCCGGTGAAGTGGCAGGCCCAACGACTTCTGTAGAGATGTAAGTCGCTGAGCTGCGGGATGTGAACGGCGGAAGTGAGCACACAGCGACCGTGCCCTCTGCAGAAGGCCATCTAGTCTGGGATAGTGGGCTAAAAATTGCTGGACAGCCAGGTTCAACACGTGAGCCATACAAGGCACGTGTGTGACATTGCCCCGGCGAAGGGCCGCACCCAGGTTTGCAGCATTGTCGCACACGGCCTTCCCTGGTTTCAGGTCCAGTGGAGACAACCATTCATGAAATTGGTTCTCCAGAGCTGACCACAACTCCTCAGCTGTGTGACTCACATTTCCCAGACATTTCAAAGTAAAAACCGCCTGATGACGTTGAGCCCTACTGCCAGCATAGTAAGGAGGTGTGCAGGATCCCTTCTGCGCAGTTAGAAAGCTTGTGGCATGACCAGACAGGCTTTGGGTGCAGGTGGAAGACCGAGAGGAGGTTGAGGAGGCAGAAGCAGTGGAGGAACTTTGACATAAAGAGGATTGACGCACAACTCGTGGGGACGGCAAGACTTGGACAGCAGCCCCTTGTCCTGCTGTCACCATAGTTACCCAGTGCCCAGTCAGCGACATGTAACGCCCCTGTCCATGCCCACTCGTCCAAGTGTCTGTGGTGAAATGCACCCTGTCACACACAGAGTTTCTCAAAGAAGCGGTGATGTTGTGTGCGACATGCTGGTGGAGCGCAGGCACACCTTTCTTTGAGAAGTAGTGCCGACTGGGCATCTGGTATTGGGGCACTGCGACGGACATAAGGTCTCGAAAATCCTCTGTGTCCACCAGGCGGAAAGGCAGCATTTCTGTAGCCAAGAGCTTGCAGATGGTGAAATTCAACCTCTTAGCTTTCTCATGGCTAGGAGGAAATGGTCTTTTACTTGTCCACATCTGAGGGACCGAGGGCTGGCTATTGTGCTTAGACGGGGTTGATAAGGGTGTCCCCGGCAAACTGCCGGTCTGTGAGGAAGATTCAGGCGGACATGTTAGCTTGCCTTGATCCAAAGGTGGTGCTATCGATGTCGGACAGCGCTCAACACCAGCTGGTGTTACCACCTCCAAAGAAAATGATGACCTGCCAATCACGCTGGTTGTTGCGGGTAAAGAGGTGGCAGGTCTGCGCCCCAAAACAGGTGTGACTGCTGTCCCCCCAGTCACAGAGGATGAAGAGGCCGTGGATGCACAAGATATGGCAGACGGTGGTTGGCCCGGCCGGCTAGGCCACATTGTAGCACACTGAGCTTCCCACTGCAACTTATGCTTCATGTCCATGTGCCGGTTCATGCATGAAGTACTCAAACAATGTATTTTTTTGCCTCTACTTAGCTTTTGCTGACAAATGTTACAGATAACACGAGTTGGGTCATCTTTATCGATCTGAAAAAATGCCCAGGCTATGCAAGGCTTAGCACCCATGCGACCTGAAGAGCCACCACGACTTGTGGTGAGAGGCAGAGTTGTGTTTGAGGATGCAGTTGTTGACGTGCTTCCAGTACTACGTCTCTGTCCAGGAAGGCGCAACCTGACCTCGTCGTCACTAGCATCTTCCTCCACCTCCTCTGCTGACCTCATCTCTTGGCTGACTGTGGGTTGACAGTAAGTGGGATCTCCAACCTCATCATCATCACCCTGTGCGTTATCACACCCGTCGTCCTCAGAGCCAACCTGTTCCTGCCCTGACAAAAAACTAAAGTTGTCGCTCCAATCAGGTATTTGAGTCTCATCATCGTCTTCCTCATTGTCTCCACCAACAGGAGTTACAGTTTGGGAATAAGGGTCTACATTATGGTCAGAACCTTCTGATTCTGGTCCTGGATCCGACTCATAAAGATTCTGGGCATCAGCGCAGATCATTTCCTCGTCTGGATTCACAGAAGCACTGGAGTCGACCTCTGATTCCCAGGCTATAGTATGAGTAAACAGCTCTGCAGACTCAACCATCTGTTCTACCTCATACTCAGACGGGCAGCTGGAGATTTGGGAGCTGTGAGGAAGCAAGTGCGATTGGGGTGACACCTTTGAGGACTGGAGTATTTGTGATGTTGAAGTTGATGTGGAGGAGAGCCCACTTAAAGGAGCACTTGATATCCGTTGAAGCACCTGCTGTTTTTGTGCCTCATCTGGAATTTGTAGCGATTGACGTGGCCGTAAGAAAGGGATCTTATCACATTGTCCGCTAAAAGAAGTAGACATTTTAGTTTGGCTGGAAGATGGTCTTTCTTCTGCAGATGTTACTGTTGCTTTAACACCTACCCCACGGACACAACCTTTTTTCCCCTTCCCAACACGCCTATTCCCCTTTCCACCAGCAGCAGGCCTTTTTCCACTCATTTTGGTGGTTAACTAATTCACAACTCTGGAGTTATTTGCACAAAAAAACAATGGATGGGAACCGAGCAGAGCTGAGTGGCCAAACTGTGGTATTAGGCCAAAACTATTGGCTGGGTTAGATGCAGAAAAAAATTATATTCGATTTGCAACCTGATGGAGGTCAGTATAGATGGACTAATAGAACAAGTCCCACACACAGCTAGAAGCCCAAATATTTTTTCAGAGGTAGATGCAGAAAAAAAATATATTCAGTTTGCAACCTGATGGAGGTCAGTATAGATGGACTAATAGAGAAAGTCCCACACACTGCTAGAAGGCCAAATATTTTTTCAGAGCTAGATGCAGATAAAAATTATTTTTACTTTGCAACCTGATGGAGGTCAGTATAGGTGGACTAATAGAGAAAGTCCCACACACTGCTAGAAGGCCAAATAATTTTTCAGAGGTAGATGCAGAAAAAAATTATATTCAGTTTGCAACCTGATGGAGGTCTGTATAGATGGATTAATAGAACAAGTCCCACACACAGCTAGAATCCCAATATTTTTTCAGAGCTAGATGCAGAAAAAAATTATATTCAGTTTGCAACCTGATGGAGGTCAGTATAGATGGACTAATAGAACAAGTCCCACACACAGCTAGAAGCCCAAATATTTTTTCAGAGGTAGATGCAGATAAAAATTATTTTTAATTTGCAACCTGATGGAGGTCAGTATAGATGGACTAATAGAGAAAGTCCCACACACTGCTAGAAGGCCAAATATTTTTTCAGAGCTAGATGCAGATAAAAATTATTTTTAATTTGCAACCTGATGGAGGTCAGTATAGATGGAATAATAGAGAAAGTCCCACACGCTGCTAGAAGGCCAAATATTTTTTCAGAGCTAGATGCAGAAAAAAATTATATTCAGTTTGCAACCTGATGGAGGTCTGTATAGATGGACTAATAGAACAAGTCCCACACACAGCTAGAAGCCCAAATACTTTTTCAGAGGTAGATGCAGAAAAAAATTATATTCAGTTTGCAACCTGATGGAGGTCTGTATAGATGGATTAATAGAACAAGTCCCACACACAACTAGAAGCCCAATATTTTTTCAGAGGTAGATGCAGAAAAAAAATATATTCAGTTTGCAACCTGATGGAGGTCAGTATAGATGGACTAATAGAGAAAGTCCCACACACTGCTAGAAGGCCAAATATTTTTTCAGAGCTAGATGCAGATAAAAATTATTTTTAATTTGCAACCTGATGGAGGTCAGTATAGATGGACTAATAGAGAAAGTCCCACACACTGCTAGAAGGCCAAATATTTTTTCAGAGCTAGATGCAGAAAAAAATTATATTCAGTTTGCAACCTGATGGAGGTCAGTATAGATGGACTAATAGAACAAGTCCCACACACTGCTAGAAGGCCAAATATTTTTACAGAGCTAGATGCAGATAAAAATTATTTTTAATTTGCAACCTGATGGAGGTCAGTATAGATGGACTAATAGAGAAAGTCCCACACACTGCTAGAAGGCCAAATATTTTTTCAGAGCTAGATGCAGAAAAAAATTATATTCAGTTTGCAACCTGATGGAGGTCAGTATAGATGGACTAATAGAACAAGTCCCACACACAGCTAGAAGCCCAAATATTTTTTCAGAGGTAGATGCAGATAAAAATTATTTTTAATTTGCAACCTGATGGAGGTCAGTATAGATGGACTAATAGAGAAAGTCCCACACACTGCTAGAAGGCCAAATATTTTTTCAGAGCTAGATGCAGATAAAAATTATTTTTAATTTGCAACCTGATGGAGGTCAGTATAGATGGACTAATAGAGAAAGTCCCACACACTGCTAGAAGGCCAAATATTTTTTCAGAGCTAGATGCAGAAAAAAATTATATTCAGTTTGCAACCTGATGGAGGTCTGTATAGATGCATTAATAGAACAAGTCCCACACACAGCTAGAAGCCCAATATTTTTTCAGAGGTAGATGCAGAAAAAAAATATATTCAGTTTGCAACCTGATGGAGGTCTGTATAGATGGATTAATAGAACAAGTCCCACACACAGCTAGAAGCCCAATATTTTTTCAGAGGTAGAGGCAGAAAAAAAATATATTCAGTTTGCAACCTGATGGAGGTCAGTATAGATGGACTAATAGAGAAAGTCCCACACACTGCTAGAAGGCCAAATATTTTTTCAGAGCTAGATGCAGAAAAAAATTATATTCAGTTTGCAACCTGATGGAGGTCAGTATAGATGGACTAATAGAACAAGTCCCACACACAGCTAGAAGCCCAAATATTTTTTCAGAGGTAGATGCAGATAAAAATTATTTTTAATTTGCAACCTGATGGAGGTCAGTATAGATGGACTAATAGAGAAAGTCCCACACACTGCTAGAAGGCCAAATATTTTTTCAGAGGTAGATGCAGATAAAAATTATTTTTAATTTGCAACCTGATGGAGGTCAGTATAGATGGACTAATAGAGAAAGTCCCACACACTGCTAGAAGGCCAAATATTTTTTCAGAGCTAGATGCAGAAAAAAATTATATTCAGTTTGCAACCTAATGGAGGTCAGTATAGATGGACTAATAGAACAAGTCCCACACACAGCTAGAAGCCCAAATATTTTTTCAGAGGTAGATGCAGATAAAAATTATTTTTAATTTGCAACCTGATGGAGGTCAGTATAGATGGACTAATAGAGAAAGTCCCACACACTGCTAGAAGGCCAAATATTTTTTCAGAGCTAGATGCAGAAAAAAATTATATTCAGTTTGCAACCTGATGGAGGTCAGTATAGATGGACTAATAGAACAAGTCCCACACACTGCTAGAAGCCCAAATATTTTTTCAGAGCTAGATGCAGAAAAAAATTATATTCAATTTGCAACCTGATGGAGGTCAGTATAGATGGACTAATAGAATGATGCTATGCCCAAAAGATTTTACTTCACTAGGTGCAGTAAAAAAATTGGTATTCTATACACAGGTGGTATATCTTGCAACACAGATAGGCTACTCCACTGACTAACACACTCTGCAATTGGCCAAAAAGGATTAGCTTTGCTAGATTCAGACAAATGCTGTTAAAAAAACTTGCACAGCACTGGCACAGACCTGCCTGGCAAAAACTGATAGGAACTGATGTAACCTAGTCCTGAAAAGGACTGCAATTACAATTAGTCTTTACTCCCACAATCTATCTATTTAAGAGCACAGACCTGCCTGATAAAAGTCGTAGGAAATGCTGTAACCTAGTCCTTAAAAGGACTGCAATCACAACTATTCCCTACTCCCAAGCTATCTGTAGATTTGTGCGAAAATTGGCTTGAAATTAACAAGGTATAGCGCACACAGCAACAGCGGTTGCTGTCTAACACGCAGCTGCAGCAGTGAGAAAATGGTGGCAACGGGGAAAATGGCTTGGTCTTATAGAGCAAGGACATGTGACATACACTGCCAATGACACATGCCCTTGCTTGTGTGAAAAACAGCAGCTTGCTCCGTGTGTGCGCTGCTGATAGGCTGACAGACTGCACCTCCCCACTGCAAATGCGGGAAAGAGAAAAAAAATGGAGATCTTCATTATTCCTGCAGAGATCCATCCCCTGCCCCTCCCCCCACCCCGCTGTACACTCAAACTGCGTATTAACATTAATTTTCATCATTACTGAGAAAAAATCCAGTTATGATTTTGGTGCACGAACAGTTATCGAACATAACCTCGAACAGCCGAATTTTTCTCAAATCGTTCGTGTTCGCCGAACGGCTCGAACACCGCCCAAAACAGCTCGAATTTGAGATTGGCGAACAGTTCGAGTAGAACAACGCTCATCTCTAGTCACGAGAAGCCATACCAGCTACTTGCTCCCCTTTTCCACAGGTTTGTTCAATGAGTACCTGAAGGGCGTTCGCATATTGGGGAATATCCACCCATTCAAGCTGCGTCCGTCTAAAGAACATGTGTCGCAGTGTTCCCTGGTATGTGGTCGGCCCATAGGTGTTCTCCAGCACCCGCACCAAATCATCTACTGTACGCTGGCCCCTGACTGTCGTCCATGCCTCCCCCTCTAGCGTCAGTACCGCCATTTCTGCCAAGGTCTTAGGGTCAATATTATACATTTCCCCCAGTATCCGGACTTGTTCCGCCCACTCTGGTACAGGGTAGTTTCGTCCGCCAAATTTCCTGACCTGATTCACAATAGACACCGGCGGGGCTTTCTGATTGTACTCATGGCCTGGGTGGGAATCCTGTTGGTCACAGATCCTGCCGACTACGCCAGATGAAGTGACCGCGGGCAAGGCCGCGCATTGGTATCTATGATCTGGCCCAGCAAGATCCCCACACACAGACTCTATCTTGATAACCGTATCTTTACTCATATACATTTTTAACACAGCAAAGAAAAACAATAAATGACAACCGTAAATATGCACAGTAATAACGTGTACTGATAAGCTGACCCTCACTGTCCCTACTCACACGTTACCAGTCCTTTACTCCTGAAGGATGTGTCCCCTGTCGCAGGCCTGTCTGTCTTTGCAGGAGGGCGTCCCAGCCGGAAAAAAAAACAGGAACAGCAGAATTCGCGGAAAGAAAGGAAGGGATACTTCGGCCTCTCTCCAGAGGTCCCGCTTACAGTCTCTCTGATCTGGATAGAAGCTCTGGTGGGTCCCCTTATGTAGTCCACACTCCAGTAGGAGGGAGTGTAACAGCTGAATCCTTCAGCAGTGCAGGAGCTGGGGAAGGCTCCGAGGATATGGTGTCAGATAGAAGAAATCACGTTGAGAGTCTCTCCTGCGCCACACACGAGGGCCTGCACACCGTCCTGGCTCTTTTTACGGACCACAGCAGACTCTTCGCGCGCTTTTTCCTGCTTCCCACTTTGGTCACGTGACTCTCTAGGGCGGGACACAGGAGGCTCAGTCTTTTTCTCTGTCATCACACCCTGCGCAGGTGCAACCTCTGGCCACAAGGTGGCAACATCATCCTGTGTAATCACTTCTGTAACAGGCTCTATATCAATTATCACAGAACAGCCAGAGCCGGCCAGCTCACTACAGATGCACCCACAGAAGACCCCGAACATATTGCACCGATTTGAGATTGCTTCGATAACAAATCTTGATCACTATTGATATTTCTCTCGGTATGAAACTATGTATTGTAATCCTTCCTTTTGGGAATTGCACCTATATTGGTGCTAGTATTAAAGTTGTTGGTATTAAATCTTTTCTTTGAGAAATTTTTGGATTTTGAGAATTTACATGAATTTGTTTCTTCTGATTCTAATAAATCACTTTCCAAATAATCACTATTAGCCCTACCGGCCCCTTTATCTTGTTTTATGTATAATTTTTGTTATTCAGTGCCTATTTGGATATCGTTAAGATCTCTGATGAATTTCTTATGTTATGCTCTTTGATAATTCTTTTGAAATTCTCAAGATTTTTTTGTAGTTTGTTTTCAAGATCTTTAAATTCTGGATTAGTGGCAAAACTTTTAATTTCTTCAATCTCTTTCTCAAGTTGTAAATTGATTTTTGAAAAGTATTCCTTTTCGTAATCAAGTAAGTACTTAATTATGCGCAAGGAGTTTACAGTTATTAATCTCTCCCACCCCTTCAGAATTTCTTGATCTTCTCTATGTGCGTTAGGTAAGAGAGAGATCTGTAAACCACGATAGACTAATCTCTGCTTGAGATAAGTATTCAAACTGGCCACTTCCCACCAAAACCAAGTGTGCGTTTTAAACGTTTTAAATAAATTCTGGAAAGCTATATCAATGTCTCCAGAATTATCTGGATATATATATATAATCACACACCTTACTGTAACATACCTGGTGGCGGGCTTGCATGGTGCACCATCTCTTACTATGCAAGATCGCAAACTTGATTATCTGTCCAGTCTGCTAGCCTGGCTTCTTTCCATGCTGTCTGCTTTCCTCTGTTCTGGCTGCTTAGGGCGGCGGCCCGGTCACTTCCTGTTTCTTGTAGCTGCTATGGGCACACCCGTAATGCGTCCTCAGCCTATTGCTGTCTGTCACTGGATATTTAAACCAGCTTCACCTGGAAGCTGATGCCTGAGCAACTCTATCATTCAGTGTTCTCCTTGACTCTGAATGTGCCAGGTCCTGTTCTGTTTCTCCTGCCTGTCTGCCTTCCTGGAGGCTGTATTTCCAGGCCTGTCTGAACACGCTCCTAGCCTGTTCGTCCCGCCTTCTAGGGGCCGCATACCTAGATCTGTTATCTGTGTTTCTTCCCTGTCTGTCCGCCTTCCTGGAGGCTGTATTTCCAGGCCAGTCTGAACATGCTCCTAGCCTGTTCGGCCCACCCTCTGGGGGCCGCATACCCAGACTCGCTCCTGTATCTCGCTGCAGTGTCAGTTCCTGTCTGAACACTCAGTTCCTGTCTGAACACTCTCCTAGTCTGCTTCCTGTTTTTCTCTATGTCCGTACCTTCCCTTTTTCTGCAGAGTCTGAACCTGCACCTAACTCCTACTCGTAGTCGCTGTACTTCCGTTTGTGAGTTTAGAGTCCACTCTCTACTTCATTGCAAGTATCTTGTGTGTATCTGGTTCTGCCTTTCCCTTCCACTCTGTTCCGTGTGAACAGAGCCCTGTTCCCTCTGCGCTGCCTTGCTCACCGCTCCGGCGGTTCTTGTCTGCTCTACCTTGCTCACCGCTCCGGCGGTTCTTGCCTGCTTTGTCTTGCTCACCGCTCCGGCGGCTCTTGCCTGCTTTGCCTTGCTTACCGCTCCGGTGGTTCTTGCTTGCTCTGCCTTGCTCACCGCTCCGGCAGTTTCTGCCTGCTCTGCCTTGCTCACCACTCTGGCGGTTCTTGCCTGCTCTGCCTAGCTGACACCGCTCCGGTGGTTTCTGCCCGCTCTGCCTTGCTCACTGCTCCGGCTGTTCTTGCCTGCTCTGCCTTGCTCACCGCTCTGGTGGTTTTTCTCTGCTCTGCCTTGCTCACCGCTCCGGCAGTTCCTGCCTGCTCTGCCTTGCTCACCGCTCCGGCGGTTTTCGCTCTGCTCTGCCTTTGCTCGCCGCTCCAGGCGGCCATGCTCTGCTCTGCCTTTGCTCGCCGCTCCAGACGGCCTCGCTCTGGTCTGCCTTTGCTCGCCGCTCCAGGTGGCCTCGCTCTGCTCTGCCTTTGCTCACCGCTCCAGGCGGCCTCGCTCTGCTCTGTCTTTGCTCGCCGCTCCAGGCGGTCTCGCTCTGTCCTGCCTTTGCTCACCGCTCCAGGCTGTCTCGTTCTGTCCTGCCTTTCCTCACCGCTCCGGCGGCCTCGCCCTGCTCTGCTCTTGTTCACCGCTCCGGCGTTCTTGCTCTGCTCTGCTTTTCTACCGCATCTGCGGTTCTGTTCCTGAGTCCCAGTCTGTACTGGACCTTATCCAGTCTGTGCTCCAACCTGCTAGTTCCTCCCTGTCGACACTCCAGCCATGCTTGCCAGTACTCCCTGCCTGCATACCAGTCATGCCTACCAGTGCCCACCTGTCTGCATACCTGCCGTGCCTGCCTATACCCACCAGCCAGTGTGCCAGCCTAACCTGCCTGTTCCTGTGTTCTCCAGTGTGGGTCAACAGCCGTGTCCGGGGTCTGACCTGGAGTAGCACCTGGTCCCTATTCTCGGTTCCTCCCTGGTGCACTGGGGCCGTTAGCCGTCGTGCGACCTTTGATTGGGTAGATGCTTAGTTACGCCCCTCCAGGCACTCTCCGGTTCATGGTCCAGTGGGATCACTAAACACGCACACGCCAATCAGTCCGGGCGTGTGCATAACACTTACAATGACCACATTTAAAACATCCCACAATTTTATTGGTTAACCAGTTACTTCTCGGTACTGTCATAGATTGAAAATGACTAGGAACTAATAGGATTCTTAAATTGAGTCCTCTTCGGTATGTAATAGTAGGGTATTGAGTAATTTTATCTTTCAGATCTCTATCTTCAGATATGCCAGTGTTTAGTCATTATGTTTTCTGACTTCAGATGCACCCTGATCAAATGTACCAATCTATTTGATCAGCTGTTTGTTATATCAGATTTATGCTAGGAAACAATTGGCTAGATATTTGGCTACTTGCCATTGGTGTAAATTAATATGTGGTCACTTTCTCTATTTGGTCAGCAATTATTGTGAGCATGTCAAATATTACACTCCATTTAAAGTATTGCAGTTGTGGGTTCATACCTATTCACAGTTGGCCGCTGACTAATAGCATACCTGTGAACAATGTTGTCAGAGTATTACGCCACTTTTATAGACTGACAAAAAAAACATACAAAAAACAAGCTAAAACGGAAAAAAATGTAATAAACATTCTTTCAAGGGTAATGGCTTGTATATAAGGCCAACTAAAATAAAAAAATAAAGTTATGGACTGTGGAAGACATTTCTGCGACCAGAATGAACACTCATCTGTAGCTGGTGATACCACCTAGCAGCACCTGTCCCTATTGTAAATGCATCTAACAGCTTTATCGATAGGGAATAGAATAGATTTTACATTTTTTTGCAGCACCAGCAGCACGCAGTTTAAAGTAAGGTAATGTAATACGCTATTGTAAGGCGGCGGTTTTCACACTGTGCAGTAACTGAGGCAGTGACCCAAGCAAGTCCAACATAAACAGCTTTATTCAGCAACTCACGGGTAAACAGAAAAGTCCTCCGGTTCGCAGCCGGGTTAACACGAGTCCTTAAACAACGGTTGCCGAGGGCAACAGCCACGTCTGGCCACTTAGAACCTGACAGGTGCAGAGCCTTCCCAGGCATGGGTTCAGCCACACTCAATCCTGCTGAGCTTTCCTGCTATGCTCCTAGCAGGTTCCAACATAGAACAACACTAATCCTTAGTGCAGGGTTTTTAAAGGACCTGTGGCAAGAGCCACTGGAAAACCCGGGTTGAGGGAGGAGGCCGTCCCTGTAGCTTTCCCCAAGAAAAGATGGCCCTGCCGGGTTTTACTTAATCTGCCTTAGCCAGATAGCCTGACCAGGTCAATGCTCACCTTCATTTCTGCATTGCACCCGCAGGTGAGTTTGTGACTGTAATGCACTGCAGTGGATTTTATAGGTCTCTGTACACATTCTGGGGGATATATAACATCCCTCGTATACGATCCCGGTCACTGCCTCACACTATCCATACTGCGATGCCTCACCCGTAAAAGAATTTCAGATAAGACAGTTAATATTCTATAATATAGAATCTATTTGAATTGTCCTTCCCATTATTAAGGAGTGTGTCTCCTATACTGTTATTGCATATGCAGCAATTTCAAGGACAGCCAAAAATTAGGACGAAATCCAATACACATTTGAAGAGTCGTAAAAAAATAAATAAATGAATAAAAACACAGTAGGATCTTTTTAGTATGAAAAACAAGTTCGCCAATGTAACATCAATGTAATCACATTGTACAGATCCTGCACCTCCTCCTCCTGTTTGGCCTCCCTCTCCGAAATGATCACATCAGTCACAAGCTGGAAGCACTGCAGCACTGTGTTGGCCAAGCGGCAACAGTCTGTGCCAAAGATATTATGCTTAATGCTCAGGTGACAAACTGCCCACCACTGCAGAGTTGTTGAAACACAGCAGCCTGATCTGTGGCTCTCACCGCTGAACATACAGCCAGGCATGGTCGTGTGTGACAAAGGGTGGAACCTGGTGGCGGAGAAATGGCAGCCGGAGTAGATACGGTTTCCCTCTATGCCAGTCCTTTCACCGAACTAAAGAATATGGCTGTGGTGAAATACAACTCTCACCGAGAAGCAGTGTCAGACTGAAAAACATTTGACCCATGTTGGAGAAACTTGCACCTACTGCCACTCAGTATCTTCAGCTCCTTTGTGAGAAACTAATGTATTTTGGCAGAAGAAAAGGAAATTGTGGATGGCTTTGCTACGGGTATGAGGGCACTGCTAATACCATGGCATCGTGCCATAGTTCACTGGAAATATAGATTGGTACATTTGATCAGGTGCATCTGAAGTCAGAAAACATAATGACTAAACACTGGCATATCTGACGAGAAGATAGAGATCTGAAAGATAAAATTACTCAATACCCTACTATTACATACCAAAGAGGACTCAATTTAAGAATCCTATTAGCTCCTAGTCATTTTCAATCTATGACAGTACCGAGAAGTAACTGGTTAACCAGGCTGGTTGGAGCCAAGCTGATTCCCATAGAAAAGTACCAGCAGCAAGCTAAGTTAGCCTCTATCATCATTACAACCTCACCTCGGCACTATGAACTCTCCTGAAGGAGAAGCCAGGGCCCACCGGAGGAGTCTCTGGTTGTCTGGTGAGCCCGTCCAACTCTGCCGAGAAGCAGCCCTGGCTAAGAAAAGTGTGTGGAAGGTTCCCGGACACTCTATTGCTGTTTATTTACTGTGAGCTGGATCCGTACCGCCCATGGCCACATTCACATGTCCACGTGTTTGTGGTTAGGCGGTCCTTCTCAGTAAGTGCACTGGGGAGGGCATGAGTAATGTTCTGGGACCCGCACTTGTGGAAGGCTGAGACAATACCGGGAGAAATAGTGGCGGCTGGGGACCGAGTAAGGGCACCTGGCCGCCACCGCCATGAGGTTATGGAAAGCTTCCACCTCCACGAGCCTAAAAGGCAACATTTCAAGTGCAAGCAGTCCAGAAATATGGCAATTGAGTCTTGCGGCCTGTGGGTTTGTGGGTGGTTGGCTGTATACTTGCGCTTGCATTCCAAGGACTGTGGTTGGGACAACTGAATGCAGCGAAGGGACCAGGACGTGGACGGTGATGGTTGCAAGTCTGCAACGACAGGTGCAGGGCGGGAGGCATCTACGCATGCGCCATGGACAGGGGATTGGCGTGCACGCACAACAGCTGAAGAGGCAGTGGTGTCACCCGCAGACACTGTTTCTGGACCTTGGTGTTCGGCCCAGCTAGTCGGGTGCTTTGCTGTCATGTGCCTGAGCATTCTGGTGGTAATTAGTGTTGAGCGAATTTGTTCGATGAATGTTCGAAAGTTTCAAATTCAACACGAATATGGCACCTTCAGATTCGTGATGGCAAAGGCAAGCAAATTTTCTTAAAATCGGAAAAGTTTGACGAATTTGCGCGGAACCGCAAATTCAGGGCAACCACTACGTTTTGAACAGTTTTGTTAGCATAGTGCACGTGTATTATGAGTGGTGACATGAGCCTGGTGAGTGTGGGGGCTGTGGAGAGCTTAGAACAGGTCAGATAAGCGGCGCACTGTTTTATTTTTTTTCCTGTGGGTGGTAACTTTAACTGAGGAAAGCGCGGCCAGCCAATCGTAGCGCAGGAAGCATCTACACTGTCCAAACATAAGGGCTTCTGCAATTGGCTGCAGAAATCACATATCCTCTTAATATAAAAAGCGGCCATGTTCCCTCAGTGCCATTATATCCATGTCACTGTTGGAGACTGACACTGCTCAGTGTTCTCCTGTGTAATGAGAGATATTAGCTAGATAGATGGGCGCTTGTGTGGTAGTCAGATAGTGTAGATAATTCCTGGCCTGTGTACCTCTGCAACCGCTGGTGCAGCGCAGTTTTGGTGTTCTTGTGCAAGTACTGAGATTCTGACAGAAACAGAGGGCCCATGCCATACAATAGTGCTGTACACCGCTGGTATAGAGCTCCATGTCTCAGTATACCTTGAATCTTTTTTTGCACTTGCTAATGAGATCAAGCAAGCGCAGTGCACCTTTTCATTTAGTGGGGTTAAAATTGTGCTCTGCATAGTGTGCAGAGCTTCTTATTGCAGAGCACAAAATCTGTTTTTTTTTCTGTAGCTATTGTGATATTGAAAGCTGTGTGCACTAAAGTTTTTTTTTGTGTCAGATACTATTTTAGTGGAGTTTAACTTCAGGTGGATTCAGAGAAAAAAAAAAACTTCTCTTACTAGTCCCAGTCCAAAAAATATTTTTTCCTGTGTCAAAAGTCATACAGTGCTATAAGCCAGCTACTACGTCAGTGGCGGTCAAATTCAGCTTGTATGCACAGTCAAACCTATATATATTTTTGGTTGGCATGCAGTGTACACCAAAGGTTTTTTACTGTGGAAAAGTTGATCCAGTCTGCTGCAGATCCTATTTTATTGGCATTGAACTTGTCCTGGTTTCACAGTAAAAAAAAAAACTTCTCTTACTAGGCCCAGTCCAAAAAATATTTTTTCCTGTGCCAAAAGTCATACAGTGCTATAAGCCAGCTACTACGTCAGTGGCGGTTACATTCAGCTTGTACACACAGTCAAACCTATAGATATATATTTTTGGTTGGCAGGCAGAGTCCACCAAAGGTTTTTTACTGTGGAAAAAGTTGATCCAGTCTGCTAAAAGGCAGATCCTATTTTAGCGGCGTTGAACTTGTCCTAGTTTCACAGTAAAAAGTACAAAACTTCTCTTACTAGGCCCAGTCCAAAAAATATTTTTTCCTGTGCCAAAAGTCATACAGTACTATAAGCCAGCTACTACGTCAGTGGCGGTCAAAGTCAGCTGGACGCAGAGCTTATGTAGAGTAACCCAAAAATATTTTTTGCTCTGAGTAAAGTGATACAGCTGGCTAGATCTGAGTTTGAAATATTCATAAAAAAAATTTCTTCTGTTTCTAAAGTAATACGGCAGGGGACATCTCAGTTTGAAATTGTTTGTAGAATATCTCGTAGGTTTTATCGGCCTCATGCACACTAACAAATTTTTTTTTGTTAGTAACGTTATACAGCAGGCCTTATCTTACCTTGTTATTTAGTGTCGCTGAAATTCAGGTGTGTACTGAGCTATTGAACAGGAAGAAACATATTTTTCTTTAGTTAATTGCGTGCTCCTACCACTGTATCTGACCAATGTGAGTGGGAAAAAGAGAGGGCGTGGTGGAAGGGGGAATAGGCTTGGTGTTCAAGGTGTACGTGGAATACTTGGTAATGCTAGTGAAAGCACAAGTGAATTAGCACAAACAGGTCCTATCCAAAGACAACTGACAACTTATGTTAGTGGATAGCCTACTGCACTACCTTCCTTTGGCAGCTGCACAGCGATATGCCTTGTTCATAAGGCCAAGAAAGAGCCTTTGCTCCAGTGGATGGTAAGCTCTACTTCAAGTGCCCTCTCCTCTTCTTCATCTACCTCAACATCACACACAGTACATTCCACAGAGGTGGCACCCCAATTACCCATGCTTCCCCCCCACATCACAACTGGCCAACTGCTCAACTGACTGTAGCAAACCACAGATTGGCGAGTCTGTAGAACTCATCACCCATTCTACACCATGGGCATCAGAAGTGTACTCCAAACAGTCACAGAGTCAAGGGGAGGAAAGTATCTGCACTGATGGCCAAATTTTTTTTAGCTTGGATTCGGGGCAGGACGATATAGGGTCCAAGCAGGTTCCTGACTCTCGTCACCAGACGTTAACCACAGGGGAGAGAGGTGATCCCGATGAGACTCAGATACCTGAGGCTCATGCAGACTGTACTGTGCTGTCAGGTCAACAAGAGGAAAGAGGTCACTCTGAGGACGAGGAATGGGATAACACATTGGATGACGAGGTTGAAGATCCTACTTGGTGTGAACCCAGAGTCACGTAGCTGAGTAGCTCATCTGAGGAGTTGGAGGAGGAAGACGAGGAGGTTACATTTCACCCTACGGCGCAGACACTGAGTGATGCAAGCACGAGGAACACTGCATCCTTAGCCAGCAGCAGTCAAGGGTCTGCAGCTCACAGGGGTAGCAAGGGTTGCCTAGCATGGGCCTTTTTTGTCACTGCAAAGGATGAGCCAACTCACGTTATCTGCAAACTTTGCGATTAAAAACTCAGTAGAGGGAAAAACTGCAATAATTTGACTACTACATGCATGAACGTTTACATGCTCAAACAACATTCTTTACAATGGGAATCTTACCGCGCTGAAATGTGGACCAGCGCACCTCAACAACCATCAGCTGCCCCATAAAACGCATCTGCTGCTTCTTCCTCCTCCTCTGTTACCGTGCCAAGTTGTGTCACGCAGTTGTCTGACAGAACCAGCTGTACACCCGCTGCAGTTAGGCTGAGTGACAGCCCATCAGCTGTAAGTGAAGCGGACATCCCTGCTGTGTTTGCCTCTCTGAGCACACCACACGTTTCTCAATCCATCGTAACATCTGCGCTGGCACCTCACTCACGGTCTATGGGTTTGTCAGTTTCACCATACTCTGCCCTCTCTCAGCACTGCAGCCATCCCTCAATCCCGCTGTTGTGGTAACGTAAAAGATTGTTTCATCCTACACATGACAAAGCTAAGAGGTTGAACTCCACCATCTCCAATCTGTTGGCCATGAAAATGATGGTCTTCGGCCCTATTTTTTTAAAAGTAAAGACTTCTGATTGAGTCTGCATCTCCTGGGTTGGCTGTAGTGGGACAGGTATGGGTCTGCGTTAAACTACTTGTAGTCTGATGACATTGATGACACTTTGGTGGTTTTAGGCCCTCATTTAGGGCAATGTGAACACTCCTGGCTAGGTCTCCATCTCCTGGGTTGGCTGTACTTGAAGAGATGTGGGTCTTATTTACACTATTTCTGCAGTAGTGAAATTGATGCGACTTTGCTGCACTCTGATACAGACTCTGCTTGCTGCACTCTAATGCAGACTCTGCCTGCTGCACTCTGATACAGACTATGCCTGCTGCACTCCTGATACAGACTCTTCTTGCTGCACTCCTGATACAGACTCTGCCTGCTGCACTCTGATACAGACTCTGCCTGCTGCACTCTGATACATACTCTGCCTGCTGCACTCTGATACATACTCTGCCTGCTGCACTCTGATACAGACTCTGCCTGCTGCACTCCTGATACAGACTCTGCCTGCTGCTCTCTGATACGGACTCTGCCTGCTGCACCATCTAGTCTATCCAACTGGGTCCAGCAGCTGTGCGTCCATTGGTCTGTCCTGGAGTGGCACCTGGCACTCATTGGGAGCCAAGTCTAACCTCACCATCAGAGGCTCTAATGAACAGTCCGGTGCTCGCTTAGTCACACCCATCCAGGCTCTCGGGGAGCTGTGGCATAGTGGTTCCACAATCCACGTCCGTGACAGTGCACCCTCACAGGCAGGGTCCTCTCTCCTGTTGTACCAGACGGTACTTTTGACATGTAAAGTGCAACTGAATAAATGTCGCTGTCACAGCATTTATAATTTTAGTACTTGTACTCTGGGTCAATTGATGGCACTTCCCTGGTGTCTACACCTAATTTGATGTGTTTTGGCAGCTTTTGGTCCTATTTCTAGGTGTTGTATATGCATTTTTTTGGTCCCACCATTGAACTCCTATGGGATTCGGAAATATTCAGCAAACATTCGGTGAATAAATTCGGTGAATATCAATTTGTTCAGCAAACTTTTCCGAACCGAACATTGAAATGTTCGCTCATGCCTAGTGGTAATCAGGCTGGTCGTTTTGGTGCTCTTGCTGATGGGGCCCTGGCAGATGTTGCAAATGGCCTTTTTGGGGTTATCTGAACAGTCTTTAAAAAAAGAACCAGACTAGCGAAGACCTAACAGTTGTACTGGCAACTTCCATCTGGTTGGTGTTCTGGGGAGCAGTCGTCTGCCTTGTTTCTGTGGCCACCACACTGCTTGTTCCTGCCTGTTGTGGTGCTACGCCTCCCTCCCCCTGTGTGCTGCTGTCTTCGCTTTACATGTCACCTTGCCAGGTTGGGTCAGTTACTTTATCGTCCACCGCTTTGTCTTCCACTTCCGCACCCTGGTCCTCCTCCTGACTTTCTGTCCATTGTGTCTCATCATTATCCACCTCTTGCCTATCGCCTTCGGGTGACCATGGCAGGTCAAATCACTACATGTGATCTTCTGTTGCCCTGCCCAAAGCTGTCCGGTCGAGAGACCCGAATCTATCGATGGAAAAGTGAACAGCTCTTAGGGTAAACGTGGACTCTAATTTCTTCTTCAAACCACATATCCAAGGTCTTCCCACTTCCAAGCGGACTGAACGAGAGGCCAGAATCTATAAATGGGAAGATGAACAAAACAGCTCTTTGGAGTGTACAAGTTTGGGAACAGTTGTCTCAGGGCATTCGGAATGGTGAGAGGAAGGAGGATCAGGGTGAGGAAGATGCCGACTCCAAGTAAAAAAAAAATCTCCCGGATCCGCACATTCCTCAACCACGAATCTACACAAACACTAGTGCACGCCCTCATCATCTCCCTTCTCGACGACTGCAACCTCCTGCTCTGTGGCCTCCCTTCTAACACAGTCACATTCCTCCAATCTGTCCTAAACTCTGTTGCCCAACTAATCCACCTGTCCCCTCGCTATTCCCTTTCCTCTCCTCTCTGTCAATCCCTTCACTGGCTCCCCATTGCCCAGAGACTCCAGTTTAAAGCCTTAACCTTGGCATGCAAAGCCATCCACAACCTGTCTCCTCCATATACTGTATCTGTGATCTAGTCTCCCAGTACTTACCTGCACGCAACCTCCGATTCTCACAAGATCTCCTTCTCTACTCCCCTCTTATCTCCTCTTCTCACAATCACATATAAGATTTCTCCCGGTGCATTCCCCCTTCTCTGGAAATCTCTACCCCACCATTTCTGACTCTCGCCTACTGTTGAAACCTTCAAAGAGCACCCGAACGCCCACCTCTTCCAACATGCGTGTAGCCTGCAATAACCCTCACTCCACCATACCGCTGCATGACTAGAAGCTCTAACCTCACCTACTGTATCCTCACCCATCCTTTGTAGACTGTGAGCCCTCGCGGGCAGATTCCTCTCGTCTCCTCTCCTGTACCAGTCTCTGTCACATTTTTGTTCAAGATTATTCTAATTGTTTTTGCGATATATACCCCTCTTTCACATGTAAAACGCCATGAAATAAATGGTGATAATAAAGTAATAATAATAATAATGTGGTCCAGACTCACATCTACTGAGACTGGACCATGTGGATCACAGGGTGGTGATGGTGGCAAACTGACTGGAAGCTTTATCTGCTATCCAACCAACAACCTTTTTCACACTGCTCTGGCTTCAATAGTTGTGTTTCGCGGCCCCCTAGAAATTGGGACAGGAAGGTAGTCTGACATGACGTGGGTGTTTGTTGTGCTCCCTCAGCAGGCACAGTTTCATCTTGTCCATGGCCTCTGCGTGCAGCATCACCATAACGTACACTTCCCCGTCCCTTGACACATATCTTGCCCATTTTAATTGGAGTTTAACATTTGTCACGTTGCCAAAAATGTCTGTATTATTACCGCAGTAATATAGGATCGTGTCTGATGAGATGACCACAGTTTTAGGCAGTGCCCTGGGAGTCAGAGATGCTTCCAGGGTTCTTCCCCATGCTGTTCCTGTTAGAATCCTCCTGTTAGTTTTTGCTATCTTGTGTTTTGCGATCACGTGACCTGCTGCCTATAAATTCCAGCTCCTCCCTCCTGGCTTTGCTGGACTTCAGTGTTTTCTAGACTGTCTTTCTAGCCAGGTGCTTTGGTGCCTATCTCTGTCTGTTAGCTTGGTCCTCTGGGACCTCTAGTACTTTTTGTCAGTTTGTCTTTTTGCTCTGCAACAACTTCTGTTAGGAGGTGTCCCATTTTTGTCCCAGTCCTTTGTTCTTTTAGGGACCCCTCCCTTTATTCTATAGGTCTCCGTTCAGACTAGCCGAGGACGAAGGCGGGTCTGTTCACAAGGAACAGGCAACCCGCCAAATCGTAGGGATTCAGCTTAGTCTTACTGTAGGGACAGCTTTCCCCTTTCTTTCCTTAGTTTATGTTGCAGATCATAACAGTAAGTCCAGCCCAAAAAAAAAAAAAAACTAAAAGGAAAGAAATTCGGGGATCAGTATGGTTTCCGTCCAGGATTTGGCTCAACGCCTGCAGGGATTGTCTCTGGAGGTGGCCGAGCTTCAGCAACACGTGAGTAGCTGTTCTGGAGCGCATTTTTTCGAACCCAAGGTAGGACTACCTGATGTTTTTTATGGTAAACAGCAAGATTTTTTTTCCTTTAAAAATGCTTGTTTGTTATATTTTCGTTTGAGACCAAGGTCCTCTGGGAATGAATCACAGTGCATTGGTTTTATTATGTCACTTTTGCGCAATGAACCACCGGGGTGGGCCTTTTCTCTCCAACCTAATGATCCGTGTTTAAGTTCTGTTGAAGAAAGATTTTTTTTCTGCTATGGGGCTATTATATGATGATCCTGATCGAATCCCATCTGCTGAATCAGAACTTAGATGTTTGAATCAAGGGTCAGATGATGTTGAAATTTATTGCACACACTTCAGGAGATGGGCCTCAGAAGTTAAATGGAATGATTCTGTGCTGAAATGTTTATTTCTTGCTGGCCTGAGTGAAAGGGTTAAGGATTTGCTAATTGCATTCCCTGCACCTGAGACTCTGCAGGAAGCTATGCAGTTAGCTGTTCATGTGGATAGGAGAATAAGGTCCAGGGTCAATGATGTAAAAACTCCTGTAACTTCAGGTCCTAGTTTCCAGAAAATCTGCTCTGACAGCGGAGAACCAATGGAGGTTGGGGCGATGTCACTCCACTCTCAAGAAAGAGATCGGAGATTTGCCGAAGGTTTGCGTCTTTATTGTGGTAAAGCTGATCATTTGATTAAGTATTGTGAGCGTCGTTTAAGTAAAGAAAAAAAAAAGGTCAGTTACGCCCATATAGCTTGTTTACGCTCTGCAGGAGTGTTTCTTTCTGGGTGTACTACTCTGCAGGGAGATTTGATTGAATTTCAGGTATTTGTGGATTGTCGTTCAACACTTAATGTCATTGATAAAGAGTTTTTGGAAAAACTTAAGATGAAATCCAAACCTTTGTCATCGCCTATTTCTGTGGTTGCAATTGATAACACTCCTTTGAAATGTATAACTCACAAGACTGCTGCATTTCCTCTCACTATCAATGGTGTTCACCAAGAAATTTTGGACTTGGTTGTTTTGGATAATTTGCCCTCTCCAGTTGTTCTATGATTGCCTTGGTTAAAACTGCACAATCCTTTATTGGACTGGTCTACTAATGTAATTAAGTCTTGGAGTCCGAAGTGCTATGATAAATGTTGCAATGGTCGCATTGCAGCTGTGGAAAAAGGGGAATTACCAGTACCTATTCAAGATTTTTGGAGGGTTTTTTCGGAGGAGGAGTCGCAAGTTTTACCTCCTCATAGGGATTATGATTGCACCATTGAGTTTGTTCCGGGTGCTACTCTTCCCAAAAGTCGCTTGTTTAATCTGACTATCCCTGAAAGAAAGGCCTTGGAGGAGTACATAGAGACTAGCCTGGCTGCTGGTCACATTAGACCTTCTAAGTTGCCTGTGGCAGTCGGATTCTTCTTTGTTAAAAAAAAGGACTGGGGTTTACGTCCATGTCTGGATTTTTATGAAATTAATAAGATTACCGTACGCAATTCCTACCCATTGCCGTCAATTCCTGACTTGTTTAATCAGTTAGTGGGAGCCAAGTGGTTCTCAAAAATTGATCTCCGGGGGGCGTACAATTTGTTACGTGTGAAGGAGGGTGATGTTTGGGAAACGTAAAGAGGTTTTGTTTTCTGTGGGTGACATGGTTTGGTTGTCCTCGAAGAACTTGCGGTTGAGGATTCCCTCTAAAAAACTGAGTTCTAAGTTTGTGGGTCCATTTAAAGTGCTTCAGGTTGTTAACCCATCTGCTGTCAGGTTGGATGTCCCTACTTCCTGGAAGATTAATCCTGTGTTTCATGTTTCCTTGTTGAAAAAGGCTGACATATCTAATAGGGACGCCACTGTCACAGTTCCTCCTGTGGTGGAAGATGGCGAATATGAAATTTCACGTATTTTGAATTCTAGATGGCATAGAGGGAGATTGTTATGATCTGCAACATAAACTAGGGAAAGAAGGGGAGAGCTGTCCCTACAGTAAGACTAAGCTGAGTCCCTACGTTGTAGCGGGCAACCTGTTCCTTGTGAACAGACCCGCCTTCGTCCTCGGCTAGTCTGAACGGAGACCTATAGAGAAAGGGACCCCTCCCTTAAAGAACTAAGGACTGGGACAAAAATGGGACACCTCCTAACAGAAGTTGTTGCAGATCAAAAGATGAACTGACAAAAGTACTAGAGGTCCAGAGGACCAAGCAAACTAGAGATAGACAGGCTCAAAAGCACCTGGCTAGAAAGACAGTCTAAACAACACTGAAGTCCAGCAAGGCCAGAAGGGCGGAGCTGGAATTTATAGGAAGATGGTCACGTGACCACAAAACACCAGATAGAAGCAAAAACAAACAGGAGGGTTCTAACAGTACCCCCTCTTTTATGAGGATCCTCCGGATCCTCCAGGCCCAGGCCTATCCAGAAATCTCCTGTGGAAAGCTCTGACAAGTCTAGGGGCAGAGACATCATCCGCCTTAACCCAGGAGTTATCCTCGGGACCGAAACCTTTCCAAGTGACGAGATACTGCAATCTCCCTCTATGCTCTCTGGAATTCAGGATACGAGAAATTTCATATTTGCCGTCTTCCACCACCGGAGGAACTGTGACAGTGGCCTCCCTATCCGATACATCAGCCTTTTTTAACAAGGAATCATGAAACACAGGATTAATCTTCCAGGAGGAGGGAACCTCCAACCTAACAGCAGACTGGTTAACCACCTAAAGCACCTTAAATGGCCCCACAAACTTCGGACCCAATTTTTTAGAGGGAATCCTCAACCGCAGATTCTTTGAGGACAACCAAGCCATGTCACCCACAGTAAACAAAACCTCTTTACGTTTCCTGTTAAAATACTTCTTGGACTTTTTGTTAGCATCTTGAAGGTTGCAACGTACATTAGTCCAAACTCTCTCCAAATCACCGGAAAAATTCTCCTCCTCCGACACCGCCGACCACAATTTGGAGAACGAACCAAAAGACGGATGTCTCCCAGTACAACAAAAAAAAGGAGAACACCCAGCAGACGAGGATATATGGTTGTTAAGAGCAAATTTTGCGAGTGGCAGAAACTCAGACCACCCCTCTTGGGCTTTCAGAATCCCTTCTTCCAAAACGGAGTCCAATGCTGCTACCACAACTGCTTCCTGTAATGAGGTACTCCCTGAAAGAAATACTCCCTTAGAGCTCAAACAAGCAATACGGGCGGAACTGACCTTTTTTTTTTCTTTACTTAAACGAAGCTCACAGTTCTTAATCAAATGGTCTGATTTACCACAATAAAAACACAATCCCTTGGAAAACCTGCGGTCTCTTTCCTGAGAACAGAGTGACATCGCCCCAACCTCCATAGGTTTTCCGCCGTCCGAGCAGACCCTCTGGGGACTAGGAGCTGCCATTGCAGGAATTTGTTCATCATAAACCCTGGCACGCAGTCTCCTGTCCACACGTATAGCTAATTGCATGGCTTCCTGCAAAGTTTCAGGTGCAGGAAATGCAATCAGCAGATCCTTAACCCTTTCCCTTAGACCAGCAAGAAAAAAACATTTTAACACCGAATCATTCCATTTCCGATCAGGATTGTCATACAATAGCCCCATAGCAGAAAAAAAATCCTCCACAGACCTAAAACACGGATCATTAGGTTGGAGAGAAAAGGCCCACCCCTGCGGTTCCTTGCGCAAAAGTGGCATGATAAACCCAATGCGCTGTGATTCATTCCCAGAGGACTTTGGTCTCAAACGAAAATATAATAAACAAGCATTTTTAAAGGAAAAAAAATCTTGTTGCTTACCATAAAAAATATCAGGAAGTCCTACCTTCTGTTCCACAAAATGCGCTCCAGGACAGCTACTCACGTGTTGCCGGAGCTCGGACACCTCCAGAGACAATCCCTGCAGGCGTCGAGCCAAATCTTGAACAGAAACCATACTCATCCCCGGATTTCTTTCCTTAAAGTTTTTTTTTTGTTTGTGCTGGACTTACTGTTATGATCTGCAACATAAACTAGGGAAAGTAGGGGAGAGCTGTCCCTACAGTAAGACTAAGCTGAGTCCCTACGTTGTAGTGGGCAACCTGTTCCTTGTGAACAGACCCAGCTTCGTCCTTGGCTAGTCTGAACGGAGACCCATAGAGAAAGGGAGGGGTCCCTAAAAGAACTAAGGACTGGGACAAAAATGGGACACCTCCTAACAGAAGTTGTTGCAGAGCAAAAGATAAAATGACAAAAGTACTAGAGGTCCAGAGGACCAAGCAAACTAGAGATAGATAGGCACAAAAGCACCTGGCTAGAAAGACAGTCTAAACAACACTGAAGTCCAGCAAGGCCAGAAGGGCGGAGCTGGAATATATAGGAAGATGGTCACGTGACCGCAAAACACCAGATAGAAACAAAAACAAACAGGAGGGTTCTAACAGAGATTACAGTATCTTGTCTCCTGGAAGGGTTTCGGTCCCGAAGACAACTCCTGGGTAAGGACGGATGATATCTCTGCTCCTAGGCTTGTTAAAGCTTTCCACAGGAGGTTTCCTGATAGGCCTGGGCCTGGAGGATCCGGAAGATCCTCATAGAAGAGGGGGTACTGTTAGAACCCTCCTGTTAGTTTTTGCTATCTTGTGTTTTGCGGTCACGTGACCTGCTGCCTATAAATTCCAGCTCCACCCTCCTAGCTTTGCTGGACTTCAGTGTTTTCTAGACTGTCTTTCTAGCCAGGTGCTTTGGTGCCTATCTCTGTCTGTTAGCTTGGTCCTCTTGGACCTCTAGTACTTTTTGTCAGTTTGTCTTTTTGCTCTGCAACAACTTCTGTTTAGGAGGTGTATCATTTTTGTCCCCGTCCTTAGTTCTTTTAGGGACCCCTCCCTTTATTCTATAGGTCTCCGTTCATACCAGCCGAGGACAAAGGCGGGTCTGTTCACAAGGAACAGGCAGCACGCTACATCGTAGGGATTCAGCTTAGTCTTACTGTAGGGACAGCTTTCCCCTTTCTTTCCTTAGTTTATGTTGCAGATCATAACAGTTCCCATGTCTTTTCAGCACTGTATGTAATGTGTCTCATGATTTCTCACACACCACGTGGCCAGAAAAGGTAGTAAAATGTTAAAATGACATCTCCCGGTGAATGCATTTTTCACCATAGAAAGCAATGCATAAGTGCAAAAAAGCATCAAAAACGCTGTGTGAGCATAGCCTAAGGTGTGGAGGAGTATTTTTGGTTTTGTATAATTATTTTGCCTTATATACAAGTCATTACCCTGGAAAGGATGTTCCTTAACATTTTTCCCTGGAAAATCCATGTTGGCTTAGTTTTTGTATGTTTTATTGTGAGTCTGTAAAAGTGGCATAATACCTCTGACAACATTGTCGACCGCAGTGACCTGGGAGTCAGAGATGCTTCCAGGGGTCTTCCCCATGCTGTTCCCATGTCATTTGAGTACTGTTCCCATCGATTTGGGCAATTTTTAGGCCCTCTGCAGACCGCCGGGGGGGCCACCGGAAAAATGCTTGCGTTTCCCATAGAATTGGGCTCGGTGCTCAGACCGAGCACTTGAGCATTTCAATTTGCTCAACCCGTGCAATGAGTACCCGAGAAGTGCTCACTCATCACTGTTAAGGAGTGTGTCTCCTATACTGTTATTGCCTATGCAGCAATTTCAAGGGCTGCCAAAAATTAGGACGAACTGCAATACACATTTGAAGAGATGTAAAAATAAAATAAAAACACAATAGAATCTTTTTAGTATAAAAACCAGACTCGCCAATGTAACCTCAATGTAATCACATTGTTCAGCTCCTGCAACTCCTCCTCCTCCTGTTTGGCCTCCATCTCTGAAATGACCATATTATTCACAAGCTGGAAGCACTGCAGCACTGCCTTGGCCAAGTGGCAACAGGCTGTGCTGAAGCTAATATGCTTAATGCTTAGGTGGCAAGCCACACACTGTTGCAGAGTTGTTGAAAGCTGTAACACAGCAGCCTGATCTGTGTCTCTCACAGCTGAACATACAGCTAGGCATGGTCATGTGTGATAATGGGTGAAATCTGGGGGCGGAGAAATGACAGCCGGAGTAGATACGGTTTCCCTTTATGCCAGTCCTTTCACCGAACTAAAGAATATGGCTGTGGTGAAATACAGCTCTCACCGAGAAGCAATGTCAGACTGAAAAATATTTGGCCCACCAGAGGATTTGATTCTGAGGGCCCACCTTTCTCCCCCGCTCAATAGCCCCATAGCAGCTGCAAAGTTTGCGCTATCATAAACTCTCCCATTGGAGAAGCCAGGGCCCACCCGAGGATTTTCTGTTGGGCCCGTCCAACCCTGCTGAGAAGCAGCCCTGGCTAAGAAAAGTCTTTGGGAAGGTTCCCAGACACTGTATGGCTGCTTTTTTTACTGTTGAGGAAACCCATGCAAATACAGGGTGAACATACAAAATCCTTGCAGATGTTGTCCTTGGTGGGATTTGAACCCAGGACCCCAGCACTGCAAGGCTTCAGTGCTAACCACTGAGCTACTATGCTGCCCTCTCTGTTCTCCCTCTGATATCTAACATGCTGGAGAAACTTGCACCTACTGCCACTCAGTATCTTCAGCTCCTTTGTGAGAAACTTAACTAATGTATTTGGGCAGAAAAAAAAGGAAATTGTGGATGGCTTCTCTACTGGTACTGGGGACACTGCTAATACCATGGTGTCGTGCTATAGTTCACTGGAAATATTCCAGGCTGGTTGGAGCCAAGCTGATTCCCATAGAAAAGTTCCAGCAGCAAGCTAAGGAGATGTTGGCCTCTATCATCATCACAACCTCACCTCAGCACTATGAACTCTCCTGAAGGAGAAGCCAGGGCCCACCAGAGGATTCTCCGGTTCTCTGGTGGGCCTGTCCAGCCCTGCTGAGAAGCAGCCCTGGCTAAGAAAAGTGTGTGGGATGATTCCTGGACACGCTATGGCTATTTTTTTACTGTGAACTTGCTCCGTACTGTCCCTAGCCACATTCACTTGTCTACTTGTTTGTGGTTAGGTGGTGTTTCCCAGTAAGTGCATTGGGGAGGACACGGGTAATGTTCTGGGACCCATGCTTGTGGAAGGTGGAGACAATACCGGGAGAAATAGTGGCGGCTGGGGACCGAGTATGGACACCTGGCCGCCACCCCCATGAAGTTGTGGAAAGCTTCTGCCTCCACGAGCCTAAAAGGCAACATTTGAAGTGCAAGCAGTCCAGAAATGTGGCAATTTAGAATTGCGGCCAGTGGGTGGGTGGGTGGCTGGCTGCATACTTGCGCTTGCATTCCAAGGACTGTAGTAGGGACAACTGAACTCTGCGAAGGGACAAGGACGTGGACGGTGATGGTTACAAGTCTGCAATGACAGGTGCAGGGTGGGAGGCATGCGTAATGGACAGGGGATTGGAGTGCACACACAACAGTGGAAGAAGCAGTGGTGTCACCCGCAGACACTGTTTCTGGACCTTGGTGTTCAGCCCAGCTAGTTGATTGCTGTGCTGTCATGTGCCTGAGCATGCTGGTGGTAGTCAGGCTGGTAGTTTTGCTTCTCTTGGTGATGCTGACCTGGCAGATGTTGAAAATGGCCTTTTTAGGGTTTTATGAACAGTTTTTAAAAAAGAACCAGACTCGCGAAGATCCAACAGTTGTACGGGCAACTTCCTTCTTGTTGGTGTTCCGGGGAGCAGTCGCCCGCCTTGTGTCTGTGGCCACCACACTGCTTGTTCCTGCCTGTTGTGGTGCTATGCCTCCCTCCCCCTGTGTGCTCCTGTCCTCATTCTGCATGTTCCCTTGCCAGGTTAGGTCAGTGACTTCATCGTCCACCGCTTCGTCTTCCACTTCCGCACCCTGGTCCTCCTCCTGACTTTCTGACCTCTCGTCTCCTCTCCTGTACCAGTCTCTGTCACATTTTTGTTCAAGATTATTGTAATTGGTTTTGCGATGTATACCCCTTTTTCACATGTAAAACGCCATGGAATAAATGGTGATAATAAAGTAATAATAATAATGTGGTCCAGACTCACATCTACTGAGACTGGACCATGTGGAACACAGGGAGGTGGTGGTGGCAAACTGACTGGAAGCTTTATCTACTATCCAACCAGCAACCTTTTCACACTGCTCTGACTTCAATAGTGGTGTTCCGCGGCACCTTAGAAATTGGGACAGGAAGATAGTTCGACATGACGTGGGTGTTTGTTGTGCTCCCTCAGCAGGCACAGGTTCATCTTGCCCATGGCCTCTGCGTGCGCCATCACCATAACGTACACTTCCCTGTCCCTTGCAACGCACCTTGCCCTTTTTAAATGGAGTTTAAGATTTGTCACGTTGCCAAAAATGTCTGTATTATTACCGTAATAGTATAGGATCGCGTCTGATGAGATGACCACAGTTTTAGGCAGTGCTCTGGTAGTCAGAGATGCTTCCAGGGGTCTTCCCCATGCTGTTTTCATGTCTTTTCACCACTGTATGAGTGTGTCTGATGATGTCTCACACACCAAATGGCCTAATAAGGTAGTAAAATGTTAAAATGACATTTCCCGGTGAATGCATTTTTCACCGTTGAAAGCAATGCAAAAGTGCAAAAGCGCATCCAAAACTCTACGTGTGAACAAGGTGTGGAGGAGCGTTTTTGGTTTTGGTTATTTATTTTACCTTATATACAAGTCATTACCCTGGAAAGGCTGTTCCTTAATATTTTTCCCAGGAAAATCCATGTTCGTTTAGTTTTTATATGTTTTATTGTGAGTCTGTAAAAGTGGCGTAATACTCTGACAACATTGTTGACAGCAGTGATCTGGGAGTCAGAGATGCTTCCAGTGGTCTTCCCCATGCTGTTCCCATGTCATTTGATCACTGTTCCCATCGATTTGAGCAATTTTTAGGCCCTTTGCAGACCGCCGGGGTGGGGCACCTGGAAAAATGCTTGAGTTTCCCGTAGACTTACATTGGGCTCGTTGCTCAGACTGAGCACTCGAACATTTTAATTTGCTCGCCCGAGCAACGAGTACCCAAGCATTTTAGTGGCTCATCAGTAGTGCCGAGTATTCTACAAATGTGACTTACAGAGTGGAACCCTTACTCGTGCACAACAAGCCAGAGTGCATTATATCCTTTTCCATTTTTATTGATTCCATTTTGGGGTAGATACGATGTTTTGATCACCTGTTATTGCATTTTATTGCAATGTTGCGGTTACCAAAAAAATTTAATTCTGGCATTTTGATTTTTTTTCTCATTACGCCATTGTCACGACTGTGTCAGGTTTGACAGACAGTCATTCTTGATCTGGCTGTAGAAGGTCGCTTCGCTTGGCCTTGTAGACACCTTCTTGATTCTTTCATCATCCCTCCCTCTCTAAGACCCAGTGGTGATCTCCACTTTCTGTTGCCAATTGACACACCCTTGCTGGCTCTTTAAATACACTCAGTTTCTCCATAGAGTTGCTGGTGATAGAGTAAATACCTCTATTCAGGTCTGGAATTATTGCAGTTGGCTAGATTCTCCTTGGAGTTCCTTTGTGGATTGTAGTCATGATCTCTCTGGTGTCTTCTCAAAGCTAAGTGTATCTGCGGCGCCCCTGGAGGTTTGGTCACCACAGAGGCATTGCATCTCAACCAGAGGTGTGGTATCTCACTCTCAGGTAAGGAAGGAGTATGGCTCAGGACTAGTGTTGAGCCACCCCCGTAGTGTTCGAGTTAGGTTCGGTTCGTCGAACACCCGTGTGTTCGCCGAACTGTTCGTCGAACTGTTCGTCGAACACCTTCGAACACCGTTAAAACCAATGGCAGGCAAACAAAAACACATAGAAACACATAGAAAACACCTTCAAAGGTGTCCAAAAGCTGACAAACTGCTCAGAAGACATAACTAACACATGGAAAAGTGACAAGTACATATAGTCATGCGAAAATAAAAGAGGTGGGGGAGTAAAAGGAGGGGGAGACACAGATATAGGCATGTCATGCCCTTCTAAAATCCAAAAAGTGAGAAGCCGACACGGCCAGTCCGCTCCTGCCCGTGCCACCTCCGTGTCGCCGGGTTTGTGCCAGAGCCGCGGTGAACCCTGACGGCCAGCCCCCCTCTCCCAATACTGGTGCCTGTCCGCTGGTGGGTCGAGCGAGCCCCCCTGTGGTGGAGGCAGCTCTAAGCTTTTTAATTTAAATTGTCTCTCTAATTTGAATGAATACACTTTAAATCCATTTACAAGGATCTATTGGAGGGCAAGTCTCATGCCAGCAGCCGCGTAATTCCAGCTCCAGTAGCGTCCACTAAAGCTGCTGCAGTTAAAAAGCTTTTATAAGGAACGAGCTCGGCTGTCCACCGCAAGGCATCCTACTGCCAGTCCCAGCCCCTATGCCTTGGGGTGCCTCCTGATGCTCTTCACTAAGTATCCCATGGTCCCGAAGCATTTCCTTTGAAAAAATTAAGTGTCTAAACTACAGGTGGTGCAGCTTGCTTAACAGCCGGGATAATCCGCTCACTAGCAGACACTGCTACTAGGCACAAAGTATTTCCTGGGCTAGATGCAGTTAAAAATTTGTAATTAGATACTCTCGTTGGATGCTGAGAAAGCATTCCATAGAGTCTCCTGGCACGCCATATATGATTCTCTTAAAAAGCTTGGGGTAGGGGTCTAGGGGACCCTTTTATAGCCAAAATCACGGCCCTGTATCGCAATACGTCACCTAGGCTGAAGATAAATGGAACTGTAGCACCCTGAAGGCTCGGTTGCTACAGACGTATTGCACCTCACCCAGAGGTGTGATATCTCACTCTCAGGTAAGGATGGAGTGTGGATCAGGACCCGACACCTGCATGCATTACACCACATTGCCGTGGGGCAGGGCGACCAATATGCCCCTGAGATGGGCACGACAGTCCCTGTCCCTGGCTGGAGTGGGGGGAGGGAACACTGAGGAAGGGGAACCCTGTAGTGCAGGAGCAGGGAGGAAGCAGTTCCTGGGTGCATTGAGAAGGGAGTATAAAAGGTGGGCATCATCTTAGTTCAGTGCAGAGAAGTCTGAGCAGAAGTGGCAGGGAGCAGGGGCTCTGCATGAGCTCTGCTCCGGAGGCGGGCCTAGTAACAGAGGCCCAGGCCTGGAAGAGGGAGAAGGAAGGAAGAGGAGCGGAGAAGGCTCCAGGAACGAGGAATGAAGGGATCCCAGGAGTGCGGACGGGCGAGTCGCCACCGCACGCCCGAATCCACCTGCGTGGAGGGGTCAGGCCAAAGGGGGAGACCGGTCCCCGAACTAGTGGAGGCAGGAAACGACCCTCAGCTAGAAACCGGAGGCTCTGACATTTTATGTGGCGCAGCCCCTCGCTACACCCGCTAGGAAGGCACCACATAGGGTCAGGGAAACTGGCGCCAAGTTTACCAAGAGGAGGCCCGAGGCAGCCGGACAGAAGTGTTGGTAAGAAAGGCCAGACAAAGGACACACAAAGGGGGTCCTGTGAAGTGCTCCAAAGTTATCTGGGAGTTGTCTGAGCCCCTCACCTGGTGAGCACAGTACGACGTGGGCAGCCGTTGCCTGCAGACGTGGTCTGGATAATAAGAACTGTGAGTAAAGGCCCTGAACTGCATCACTGACTCCGTGTCGTTACTGCTGCTGCCCTGCACCATCACCCCCATCCTCCGCATACACTGCCCTGAGGCTATACTCCTCCCGTGGGGAGTTATGCTACGCTCTGCTGCACCCACAACACCAGCCTCAGTGGTCTGCCCTGTAGCGGCGGTTCACTCTGACCGCAATCCACGGGTGGCGTAGTCGGACATTTAAACATGAAAACCACATAAATAGTTCCGTCACTGGTTTGACCGCCCTGAGCCACGGAACTGGGTCGCCGCCACGAAGACTACAACCACCAGCATCCACCAAAAAGGGTCCGGCTCCGGGTGTCCCAAGGCCCAGGGGGTGCGTCAGAACATTTTCATCACCTTTCACAATCACCAATGGGACAAGGCAGTGATGTCCTCTGTCCCCTCTCTTATACATCCTAGTGACGGAGCACCTGCTCTCATCAATTCGCCATAACCCCAATATTAGGTGGATTGAGGTGGGAGGCACCGAGTACAAGTGCTCTCTATTTGCTGATGATGTCCTAGTATATATCACTCAATCACATATATCCATCCATGCTGTTATGGCTGAAATAGATCACTTTGTTACATGGTCAAATTTTAAAATCAATGCAGCGAAGTCTGAGGCCCTCGATGTCTCCCTCCCCAAATCCATATAGGATTCCATCCAGTCCAACTTTCCCTTTGCCTGGCCCTCACAGGGTATAAAATACTTAGGAATTCCTATTCATAGAGACCTCTCCCATCTATGTTATCTTAATTTTGGGCCCTTTATTGAACAACTCCATACAGACCACGGTTGGCAAGTTAGAACTGTAAGATTCACTACGTGAACCACTGGTGTTTTGTGGAAAAGCACATGTACACTGCGTTCCAAATTATTATACAAAAAGTGTTTAGGAGTGATAAGGGAAGAATTTGTTTGTTTGTCAGTTAAACTCATTGATGGTGATGTGTGTCAGGGCTCTTTATATCACTGTAAGCAATTGCAGACACCTGTGCTAATTAGTTTGGCAGGTGTGTCCAATGAAAGGCAAGACTACTTAAGAAGGCTCTCTCACATTATTAAGCAGCCTACATTTTCTGCCAAAATGGGAAAGAAAAAGGATGTGTCGGCTGCTGAGAAGCAACAAATTGTGGAGTGTTTAGGTCAAGGCATGACTACAATCAACATTGTGCGATGATCAGGATGAAGTGTCTTGGCAATCAAGAAGTATGTAGCTGATTCACAGTACACACGTGTGCGTGCTGATAAGGGCAAATTGAGGACTCTTTCCTACAGGCAATTACGTCAGGTTGAAAGAGCAGCGGCAAAAAAGCCTTGTCATAGCAGCAGACAAGTTTTTGAAGCTGCTTGTGCCTCCAACGTCCCCCGAACAACAAGATGCAGGGTCCTTCAGAGGTTTGCAGCTGTGCATGCGCCATCCTGTCGACCTCCTCTATCCACTTCACACAAGCAGAAACGGCTCCAGTGGGCCAAACATTACATGAAGACTGATTTCAAAACTGTTTTGTTCACGGATGAGTGCCGTGCAGCGCTCGATGGTCCAGATGGATGGAGTGGAGGATGGCTGGTTGATGGACACCCCACGCAAACACGGCTACAGCGCCAACAAGGAGGAGGTGGAGTAATGTTTTGGGCTGGAATCATGGGGAGAGAGATTGTCGGCCCCTTTAGGATCCCTGAAGGCGCTAAAGATGAACTCCATAATGTATGTGGATTTTCTCAAACAGCACTTCCTGCCATGGTTCAAGAAGAAGAACCGTGTATTTCACAGCAAGATCATTTTTCTGCATGATAATGCACCATCTCATGCTGCACATAAAACATCTGCATCTCTGGCTGATATGGGCATAAAAGGGGACAAACTTATGGTGTGACCCCCATGCTCCCCTGACCTCTACCCCATTCAGAACCTTTGGAGCATCATTAAAAGGAGTGTCTATGATGGCGGGAGGCAGTTCACATCTAAGCAACAGCTCTGGGAGGGTATTCTGTCCTCATGCAAAACAATTGAAGCAGAAACCATCCAAAACCTGACAAATTCAATGGACGAGAGAGTTCAGAAGCTCCTTTCGAACAAGGAGTCCTATGTGAAAATGTAACATCACCTAGAATAAAGTTTTGAGTTGAAAACTGTTTGATTTCAGTTTCTAACAACCTGCTAATGCTTATAATTTCAAAAATGACCATTTTTTTGGTCTTTATTAAAATGAAAAGGTTGATCGAAAAGTTTGGGGGATCTAAGAGTGTGGCAACCCAGTAGTCATGATTACTTCGAATTCTGACAATATGAGGGTCATGCTGCAGGTAGTGCAGCAAGAAGGCACTTATGTGCCTTGCGCATCTCTGAGCCCCAAAATTATTTTCCGGGCTAGATGCAGCTAAAAATTATTTTTAATTTTAAATCTGGTGAAGCTTTAGTATAGATGGCCTAATAGGATCAGTGCTGCACACTGCTACAAAGCCCAAATTATTTTCCAGTCAAGATACAGATAAACATGATTAGTAATTTGAAAGCTTAAAACGGTTGGTAGGGTGATTTTAACCAATCATCAAGCTTTTACTCTCCCCAGGATGACACAGGGGTAGAAAAGTCATTTCGGATCCATGATTTGTTCATCTTTATGAACGTGAGTCTCTCTACATTATCAGTGGAGAGCCGCGTGCGCTTATCTGTCAGCACACCACCAGCAGCGCTGAACACACGTTCAGACAGAACGCTGGCTGCGGGGCATGACAAGATCTCCAAGGCGTAAGTGGCTAGCTCCAGCCATTTATCCAGATTGGAAGCCCAAAAAGAGCAAGGGTCCAGTGACACAGTCGTGGCTTCAATGTTTACTTGGAGATACTCCTGTACCATCGTCTCTAGGCGTTGACTATGTGTCAGACTTCTTGTCTCCTGTGGCCTTGCAAAGGATGGGCTAAAAAAGTGGTGAAATGATTCCGCAAAATTGATGTTACCAGCAGATACTGTGGTTCTGTTACGGTTTGAGTGCTGAACACTTGACGGTCCCACGGTTGGCAAGTTGGAACTGTGAGATTGACTACGTGCACCACTGGTATTTTGTGGAAAAGCACATGTAAGATTCTGCAACAGTCTCTGCTGATACTCCTGCATGCGTGCATCCCTTTCTATGGCAGGAATAATTTCTGCAAATTTACTTTTGTACCGGGGATCTAACAGTGTGGCAACCCAGTAGTCAGGATTATTTCTAATTCTCACAATTCGAGGGTCATGTTGCAGGTAGTGCAGCAAGAAGGCACTCATGTGTGTTGCGCATCCAGGAGCACCAAGTCCCTGTTGTGTTGGTGGCGAGGTAACAATCATGCTTCCTTCCTCTGTCCTCTCCCCCCAACCTCGCACAACAGAAATGTGATCAAGGTCTCCCTCATCTGATGAGTCTTCCATCAGTTCGTCCTCCACTTCTTCCTGGGCTCCTGCACCTTCCTCACTAGTTTGGCTGCTACCATGCGCCCTGGTAAAACCATCTCCCCCACCCTCACATGCCTGCCGCCTTGGTGCTGCCGACCGTCTGGACCTTGCAGATGTTAGCCCTTCCGCATACAACTCCTCCTCCTCTACTTCCTCCACCTCCTCTTGTGCCACCACCTGACTCCGAATTCTGTTTAACATGTGCTCCAGCATGTAAATCACCGGAATAGTCATGCTGATAATGGCATCGTCAGCACTAAACATCTTCGTCGCCATTTCAAAACTGTGCAGAAGGGTGCATAGGTCCCTGATCTGAGACCACTCCTCCAGCGTGATTTGCCCCACCTCTGAATCTCGTTGTCCCAGGCTATACGTCAGAACGTATTGCACCAGGGCTTGTCGGTGCTGCCACAGTCGCTGCAACATGTGCAGAGTTGAATTCCACCGGGTAGGCACATCGCATTTTAGCCGGTGAAGTGGCAGGCCCAACGACTTCTGTAGAGATGTAAGTCGCTGAGCTGCGGGATGCGAACGGCGGAAGTGAGCACACAGCGACCGTGCCCTCTGCAGAAGGCCATCTAGTCTGGGATAGTGGGCTAAAAATTGCTGGACAACCAGGTTCAACACGTGAGCCATACAAGGCACGTGTGTGACATTGCCCCGGCGAAGGGCCGCACCCAGGTTTGCAGCATTGTCGCACACGGCCTTCCCTGGTTTCAGGTCCAGTGGAGACAACCATTCATGAAATTGGTTCTCCAGAGCTGACCACAACTCCTCAGCTGTGTGACTCACATTTCCCAGACATTTCAATGTAAAAACCGCCTGATGACGTTGAGCCCTACTGCCAGCATAGTAAGGAGGTGTGCAGGATCCCTTCTGCGCAGTTAGAAAGCTTGTGGCATGACCAGACAGGCTTTGGGTGCAGGTGGAAGACCGAGAGGAGGTTGAGGAGGCAGAAGCAGTGGAGGAACTTTGACATAAAGAGGATTGACGCACAACTCGTGGGGACGGCAAGACTTGGACAGCAGCCCCTTGTCCTGCTGTCACCATAGTTACCCAGTGCCCAGTCAGCGACATGTAACGCCCCTGTCCATGCCTACTCGTCCAAGTGTCTGTGGTGAAATGCACCCTGTCACACACAGAGTTTCTCAAAGAAGCGGTGATGTTGTGTGCGACATGCTGGTGGAGCGCAGGCACACCTTTCTTTGAGAAGTAGTGCCGACTGGGCATCTGGTACTGGGGCACTGCGACGGACATAAGGTCTCGAAAATCCTCTGTGTCCACCAGGCGGAAAGGCAGCATTTCTGTAGCCAAGAGCTTGCAGATGGTGAAATTCAACCTCTTAGCTTTCTCATGGCTAGGAGGAAATGGTCTTTTACTTGTCCACATCTGAGGGACCGAGGGCTGGCTATTGTGCTTAGACGGGGTTGATAAGGGTGTCCCCGGCAAACTGACGGTCTGTGAGGAAGATGCAGGCGGACATGTTAGGTTGCCTTGATCCAAAGGTGGTGCTATCGATGTCGGACAGCGCTCAACACCAGCTGGTGTTACCACCTCCAAAGAAAATGATGACCTGCCAATCACGCTGGCTGTTGCGGGTAAAGAGGTGGCAGGTCTGCGCCCCAAAACAGGTGTGACTGCTGTCCCCCCAGTCACAGAGGATGAAGAGGCCGCGGATGCACAAGATATGGCAGACGGTGATTGGCCCGGCCGGCTAGGCCGCATTGTAGCACACTGAGCTTCCCACTGCAACTTATGCTTCATGTCCATGTGCCGGTTCATGCATGAAGTACTCAAACTATGTAGTTTTTTGGCCTCTACTTAGCTTTTGCTGACAAATGTTACAGATAACACGAGTTGGGTCATCTTTATCGATCTGAAAAAATGCCCAGGCTATGCAAGGCTTAGCACCCATGCGACCTGAAGAGCCACCACGACTTGTGGTGAGAGGCAGAGTTGTGTTTGAGGATGCAGTTGTTGACGTGCTTCCAGTACTACGTCTCTGTCCAGGAAGGCGCAACCTGACCTCGTCGTCACTAGCATCTTCCTCCACCTCCTCTGCTGACCTCATCTCTTGGCTGACTGTGGGTTGACAGTAAGTGGGATCTCCGACCTCATCATCATCACCCTGTGCGTTATCACACCCGTCGTCCTCAGAGCCAACCTGTTCCTGCCCTGACAAAAAACTAAAGTTGTCGCTCCAATCAGGTATTTGAGTCTTATCATCGTCTTCCTCATTGTCTCCACCAACAGGAGTTACAGTTTGGGAATGAGGGTCTACATTATGGTCAGAACCTTCTGCGTCTGGTCCTGGATCCGACTCATAAAGATTCTGGGCATCAGTGCAGATCATTTCCTCGTCTGGATTCACAGAAGCGCTGGAGTCGACCTCTGATTCCCAGGCTATAGTATGAGTAAACAGCTCTGCAGACTCAACCATCTGTTCTACCTCATACTCAGACGGGCAGCTGGAGATTTGGGAGCTGTGAGGAAGCAAGTGCGATTTGGGTGACACCTTTGAGGACTGGAGTATTTGTGATGTTGAAGTTGATGTGGAGGAGAGCCCACTTAAAGGAGCACTTGATATCCGTTGAAGCACCTGCTGTTTTTGTGCCTCATCTGGAATTTGTAGCGATTGGCGTGGCCGTAAGAAAGGGATCTTATCACATTGTCCGCTAAAAGAAGTAGACATTTTAGTTTGGCTGGAAGATGGTCTTTCTTCTGCAGATGTTACTGTTGCTTTAACACCTACCCCACGGACACAACCTTTTTTCCCCTTCCCAACACGCCTATTCCCCTTTCCACCAGCAGCAGGCCTTTTTCCACTCATTTTGGTGGTTAACTAATTAACAACTCTGGAGTTGTTTGCACAAAAAAACAATGGATGGGAACCGAGCAGAGCTGAGTGGCCAAACTGTGGTATTAGGCCAAAACTATTGGTTGGGTTAGATGCAGAAAAAAATTATATTCAATTTGCAACCTGATGGAGGTCAGTATAGATGGACTAATAGAGAAAGTCCCACACACTGCTAGAAGGCCAAATATTTTTTCAGAGCTAGATGCAGATAAAAATTATTTTTAATTTGCAACCTGATGGAGGTCAGTATAGATGGACTAATAGACCAAGTCCCACACACTGCTAGAAGCCCAAATATTTTTTCAGAGCTAGATGCAGAAAAAAATTATTTTTAATTTGCAACCTGATGGAGGTCAGTATAGATGGACTAATAGACCAAGTCCCACACACTGCTAGAAGCCCAACTATTTTTTCAGAGCTAGATGCAGAAAAAAATTATATTCAATTTGCAACCTGCTGGAGGTCAGTATAGAAGGACTAATAGAACAAGTCCCACACACTGCTAGAAGCCCAAATATTTTTTCAGAGCTAAATGAAGAAAAAAATTATTTTTAATTTGCAACCTGATGGAGGTCAGTATAGATGGACTAATAGACCAAGTCCCACACACTGCTAGAAGCCCAAATATTTTTTCAGAGCTAGATGCAGAAAAAAATTATTTTTAATTTGAAACCTGATGGAGGTCAGTATAGATGGACTAATAGACCAAGTCCCACACACCGCTAGAAGCCCAAATATTTTTTCAGAGCTAGATGCAGAAAAAAATTATTTTTAATTTGCAACCTGATGGAGGTCAGTATAGATGGACTAATAGACCAAGTCCCACACACCGCTAGAAGCCCAAATATTTTTTCAGAGCTAGATGCAGAAAAAAATTATTTTTAATTTGCAACCTGATGGAGGTCAGTATAGATGGACTAATAGACCAAGTCCCACACACTGCTAGAAGCCCAAATATTTTTTCAGAGCTAGATGCAGAGAAAAATTATTTTTAATTTGCAACCTGATGGAGGTCAGTATAGATGGACTAATAGACCAAGTCCCACACACCGCTAGAAGCCCAACTATTTTTTCAGAGCTAGATGCAGAAAAAAATTATATTCAATTTGCAACCTGCTGGAGGTCAGTATAGAAGGACTAATAGAACAAGTCCCACACACTGCTAGAAGCCCAAATATTTTTTCAGAGCTAAATGAAGAAAAAAATTATTTTTAATTTGCAACCTGATGGAGGTCAGTATAGATGGACTAATAGACCAAGTCCCACACACTGCTAGAAGCCCAAATATTTTTTCAGAGCTAGATGCAGAAAAAAATTATTTTTAATTTGCAACCTGATGGAGGTCAGTATAGATGGACTAATAGACCAAGTCCCACACACCGCTAGAAGCCCAAATATTTTTTCAGAGCTAGATGCAGAAAAAAATTATTTTTAATTTGCAACCTGATGGAGGTCAGTATAGATGGACTAATAGACCAAGTCCCACACACTGCTAGAAGCCCAAATATTTTTTCAGAGCTAGATGCAGAAAAAAATTATTTTTAATTTGCAACCTGATGGAGGTCAGTATAGATGGACTAATAGACCAAGTCCCACACACCGCTAGAAGCCCAAATATTTTTTCAGAGCTAGATGCAGAAAAAAATTATTTTTAATTTGCAACCTGATGGAGGTCAGTATAGATGGACTAATAGACCAAGTCCCACACACTGCTAGAAGCCCAAATATTTTTTCAGAGCTAGATGCAGAAAAAAATTATTTTTAATTTGCAACCTGATGGAGGTCAGTATAGATAGACTAATAGACCAAGTCCCACACACCGCTAGAAGCCCAACTATTTTTTCAGAGCTAGATGCAGAAAAAAATTATATTCAATTTGCAACCTGCTGGAGGTCAGTATAGAAGGACTAATAGAACAAGTCCCACACACTGCTAGAAGCCCAAATATTTTTTCAGAGCTAAATGAAGAAAAAAATTATTTTTAATTTGCAACCTGATGGAGGTCAGTATAGATGGACTAATAGACCAAGTCCCACACACTGCTAGAAGCCCAAATATTTTTTCAGAGCTAGATGCAGAAAAAAATTATTTTTAATTTGCAACCTGATGGAGGTCAGTATATATGGACTAATAGACCAAGTCCCACACACTGCTAGAAGCCCAAATATTTTTTCAGAGCTAGATGCAGAAAAAAATTATTTTTAATTTGAAACCTGATGGAGGTCAGTATAGATGGACTAATAGACCAAGTCCCACACACCGCTAGAAGCCCAAATATTTTTTCAGAGCTAGATGCAGAAAAAAATTATTTTTAATTTGCAACCTGATGGAGGTCAGTATAGATGGACTAATAGACCAAGTCCCACACACCGCTAGAAGCCCAAATATTTTTTCAGAGCTAGATGCAGAAAAAAATTATTTTTAATTTGCAACCTGATGGAGGTCAGTATAGATGGACTAATAGACCAAGTCCCACACACTGCTAGAAGCCCAAATATTTTTTCAGAGCTAGATGCAGAGAAAAATTATTTTTAATTTGCAACCTGATGGAGGTCAGTATAGATGGACTAATAGACCAAGTCCCACACACCGCTAGAAGCCCAACTATTTTTTCAGAGCTAGATGCAGAAAAAAATTATATTCAATTTGCAACCTGCTGGAGGTCAGTATAGAAGGACTAATAGAACAAGTCCCACACACTGCTAGAAGCCCAAATATTTTTTCAGAGCTAAATGAAGAAAAAAATTATTTTTAATTTGCAACCTGATGGAGGTCAGTATAGATGGACTAATAGACCAAGTCCCACACACTGCTAGAAGCCCAAATATTTTTTCAGAGCTAGATGCAGAAAAAAATTATTTTTAATTTGCAACCTGATGGAGGTCAGTATAGATGGACTAATAGACCAAGTCCCACACACCGCTAGAAGCCCAAAGATTTTTTCAGAGCTAGATGCAGAAAAAAATTATTTTTAATTTGCAACCTGATGGAGGTCAGTATAGATGGACTAATAGACCAAGTCCCACACACTGCTAGAAGCCCAAATATTTTTTCAGAGCTAGATGCAGAAAAAAATTATTTTTAATTTGCAACCTGATGGAGGTCAGTATAGATGGACTAATAGACCAAGTCCCACACACCGCTAGAAGCCCAAATATTTTTTCAGAGCTAGATGCAGAAAAAAATTATTTTTAATTTGCAACCTGATGGAGGTCAGTATAGATGGACTAATAGACCAAGTCCCACACACTGCTAGAAGCCCAAATATTTTTTCAGAGCTAGATGCAGAAAAAAATTATTTTTAATTTGCAACCTGATGGAGGTCAGTATAGATGGACTAATAGACCAAGTCCCACACACCGCTAGAAGCCCAACTATTTTTTCAGAGCTAGATGCAGAAAAAAATTATATTCAATTTGCAACCTGCTGGAGGTCAGTATAGAAGGACTAATAGAACAAGTCCCACACACTGCTAGAAGCCCAAATATTTTTTCAGAGCTAAATGAAGAAAAAAATTATTTTTAATTTGCAACCTGATGGAGGTCAGTATAGATGGACTAATAGACCAAGTCCCACACACTGCTAGAAGCCCAAATATTATTTCAGAGCTAGATGCAGAAAAAAATTATTTTTAATTTGCAACCTGATGGAGGTCAGTATATATGGACTAATAGACCAAGTCCCACACACTGCTAGAAGCCCAAATATTTTTTCAGAGCTAGATGCAGAAAAAAATTATTTTTAATTTGCAACCTGATGGAGGTCAGTATAGATGGACTAATAGACCAAGTCCCACACACTGCTAGAAGCCCAAATATTTTTTCAGAGCTAGATGCAGAAAAAAATTATTTTTAATTTGCAACCTGATGGAGGTCAGTATAGATGGACTAATAGACCAAGTCCCACACACCGCTAGAAGCCCAAATATTTTTTCAGAGCTAGATGCAGAAAAAAAATATTTTTAATTTGCAACCTGATGGAGGTCAGTATAGATGGACTAATAGACCAAGTCCCACACACTGTTAGAAGCCCAAATATTTTTTCAGAGCTAGATGCAGAAAAAAATTATTTTTAATTTGCAACCTGATGGAGGTCAGTATAGATGGACTAATATACCAAGTCCCACACACCGCTAGAAGCCCAAATATTTTTTCAGAGCTAGATGCAGAAAAAAATTATATTCAGTTTGCAACCTGATGGAGGTCAGTATAGATGGACTAATAGAATGATGCTATGCCCAAAAGATTTTACTTCACTAGGTGCAGTAAAAAAATTGGTATTCTATACACAGGTGTTATATCTTGCAACACAGATAGGCTACTCCACTGACTAACACACTCTGCAATAGGCCAAAAAGGATTAGCTTTGCTAGATTCAGCCAAATGCTGTGAAAAAAACTTGCACAGCACTGGCGCAGACCTGCCTGGCAAAAACTGATAGGAACTCATGTAACCTAGTCCTGAAAAGGACTCCAATTACAATTAGTCTTTACTCCCACAACCTATCTTTTTAAGAGCACAGACCTCCCTGATAAAAGTCGTAGGAAATGCTGTAACCTAGTCCTTAAAAGGACTGCAATCACAACTATTCCCTACTCCCAAGCTATCTGTATATTTGTGCGAAAATTGGCTTGAAATTAACAAGGTATAGCGCACACAGCAACAGCGGTGCCGTCTAACACGCAGCTGCAGCAGTGAGAAAATGGTGGCGACGGGGAAAATGGCTTGGTCTTATAGGGCAAGGACATGTGACATACACTGCCAATGACACATGCCCTTGCTTGTGTGAAAAAAAGCACTTCGCTCCGTGTGTGCGCTGCTGATAGGCTGACAGATTGCACCTCCCCACTGCAAATGCGGGAAAGAGAAAAAAAATGGAGATCTTCATTGTTCCTGCAGAGATCCATCCCCTGCCCCTCCCCCCACCCCGCTGTACACTCAAACTGCGTATTAACATTAATTTTCATCATTACTGAGAAAAAATCCAGTTATGATTTTGGTGCACGAACAGTTATCGAACATAACCTCGAACAGCCGAATTTTTCTCAAATTGTTCGTGTTCGCCGAACGGCTCGAACACCGCCCAAAACAGCTCGAATTTGAGATTGGCGAACAGTTCGAGTAGAACAACGCTCATCTCTACTCAGGACCCTAACACTACATCCACTACACCACATTTCCAGGGGACAGGGCGAGAATGCTCCTAAGGGAGAGCACAAGTGTCCCTGAACCCTGGCTGGAGTGGGGAGGAACCACTTAGAGAGGGGGAACTAAGTAGTGGATGGGTGGAGGACGTAGATCCTGGGCACACTGAGTAGGAGCATATAAAAGAGAGTAGCCATCTTAGATCAGTGTTCAGTCAGAGGAGGAGAGTGTAGGAGCAGGGGCTCTGTAGGAGCTCTGCTCCAGAGGCGGGCCTAGCCACTGAGGCCCAAGTCTGAGAGGAGAAGAGTAGAGGGAGCAGGAAAGGCTCCAGGAATGAAGAGAGAAGGGACCCTAGGGGTACGGGCCGTGCAGAAGGCCACCCGTTCGCCCGCTGCTACCAGGAGGTAGAGGGGTCAGGCCAGAACAGGGAACCGGGTCCCTCAACTAGTGGAGAAACAACAAATGCTCAACTAGGAACCGGAGGCTGCAGTGTTTCAAGTGCTGTAGCCATAAGTCCACACCAGTCGCACTAAGAAGGTAAACACATAGGACCCAGGGTACGGAACATACGTCGCCTGCCAAGGCCCGAGGGTACCGGATAGAAGTGGTGCTGGGTGTGAGGTGCAGGAAGAGGCCAGAGGAAGGTACACAGAACAGGGTCCTGATAAGTGCTCTGGAAATACCTGAGGGTGGACGGAACCCCTCACTGAGTACGCACAGCACGACGGGGGAAGATTGCTTGGTACCTGTAATCTGAACTACAACAACAGTGAGTAAAGACTCTGGGACTGCACTATCTTGTCTCTGTGTTCCTTGCGGCGCCAGCACTCACAGCACTAGAACACCCTGCAGAATCACCACCATGATCCAGTCACGCTGCCCTGAAGCTACACTCCTCCTGTGGGGAGTCACATCACCTTGCTGCACATACCACCAGCTTCAGAGGACTGCTCCGCAGCGGTGGTTACCAATAACCGCATTCCACAGGTGGCGTAGTCGGACTATACATAAACTACCCTGGTTTGACCGCCCTGGGTCACGAACCGGGTCACCGCCACGGTGACTACAACCCCCAGCATCTACAAGGCCCGGCTCCGGGTATCCCCACGGCCCAGGGGGCGCGTTATATCCCCTTGTCTGTTTCCCTTGTTTGTCTTTAGTTGCAGTGGGGCTGACTAGTGCTCACCCCTCCCCTTCTCTACCTCGGGCCTAACTCTAGGGTCAGTCGGGGCTAAGGTATCCTGCTCGGCGATAGGTGCAGAACCTATTTAGGGATGATAGGGGAGCCAGGGTGTCGTTAGATCTGCTTAGGGGTCTCCACTCCCCCTTTCCCTAGTTGCTGGGCTTACCCCCCTTTTTCTCATGGTCATGCGCTGGGTTCTTCCCAAACTTAGCGTGACACTATTACCAGCAATTTTTTTTAAAAAAAGACTGACTTTTTGGTTTTTTTTTGTTTTGTTCTTTGTGTGTGTTTTCTTCCGATTTCATGTATCCCGTTTCGGTGCTGGCAGAGCAGTGTTTGTCATTCGAGATAACTGACCTTCGATTTGAGGTTCAGCAACAACTGCAGCGGCCGCAGACTCCCAATGTTGGAGACTCTGCGGGTAGGCCAGTCCAGCTTGAACCCAAAATTGCCCTCCCGTACAGGTTTTCAGGAGGTAGAGACAAATTTTTTGTATTTAAAGAAGATTGTAAGTTGTATTTTAAGCTTCGACCTTACTCCTCTGGAGATAAGGAGCAGCTTGTGGGGATTGTATCTCATTGTTCCAAGAGATCTTCAATCCTGGGCTTTCACTTTGCCACAGGGCTCTGCTTGCCTCCGATCGGTTGAAGGATTTTTTGGGGCTCTGGCCCTCATCTATGATGATCCTGATCTAATCTACTTGGCTGAATCCAGGCTGCGTCACCCTCAGCAGGAGAATCGATCAGTGGAGACTTATAGTTCCGAATTCCATAGATGGGCAACCAATACCAAATGGAATCACCCGGCTCTTAAAAGCTATTTTTTGTCAGGCCTTTCAGAAAGGTTTAGGGATGCCTTGGCAGTTTATGAAAACCCCAGGGTCCTTGGAGGCTGCCATGTCATTGGCTATATGCGTGGATAGACACCTGCGGGATAGGTGGGTGAGACAACCTTCTCCTCAGACCCCTTTTCAGGGAGGCACTCCTTTGCCGGGGAGGCAGTCTAGGGGTGAACCTGTGCTTATGGAGTTGGAGGAACCCATGCAGTTAGGGGGAGCTGCTACATCGCATATTTCCCCTGGAATTCACAAGAGAAAGCAGGGTTTTTTTTGTGTTGTAAAAAGGGACATTTTATTGGGGTCTGTCCCTCTGTTCCTAAGCAAAAAGAAACTCAATTAAACCTTGGTAGTGTGGAGTTGGATAATCAGGTGGTGCGTTTGTCTTCAACATGCAGTTCTCGGTTTCTCCTGACTGCAGAGGTGATGCTAGAGAGCAGGACTGAGAAAATGTCTGTGTTTGTGGACAGAGGAGCCGGAGTCAGCATGGTTGATGCTGGGTGTGTGAGAACTCATGGGCTTACTAGCTGTACGTTATCTAAGCCCATCCCTATTAATGCCGACTCCACCGTCACTTGCACAGAGATCTCTGACTCAGATTGTACATAATATAAGACTGAGGATGAGGACTTTTCATTATGAAGTAATTCCTTGTTATGTCCTGGAGAGCCTTCCCACTCCGGTTGTACTGGGTCTACCATGGTTGGTGAAACATAATCCGGTAGTGGATTGGCAATCGAGGGAAATTGTAGAATGGGAAAATTGCTGTCTTGAAAACTGCTTAAACATTTCCCTTTCTGCGGTCACTACAGAGACCTTACCTGCATTTTTGTCTGGTTTTGAGGACATATTTTCTGAGAAGGGGTGTCAGGATTTGCCTCCTCATCGTGCATATAACTGTCCTATTAACCTGATTACCCAAGCTAAACTACCCAAGTCCAGACTGTATAATCTTTCTGGCCCTGAGAGACAAACCAGGAAGGATTTCATTGCTGAGAGTCTGTAGAAGGGACATATCAGACCTTCTTCTTCGCCCGTGGCAGCAGGGTTCTTCTTCGTGAAGAAGAACGATGGGGTTCTCCGTCCCTGTTTAAATTTCCGGAAATTGGATCAAATTACTGTCCGAAATCCTGATTCCAGATTTATTCAACCAGGTTGTGGGAGCTAAGGTGTTCTCTCAGTTGGATTTAAGGGGATCCTACAATCTGGTTAGAATCAGAGAGGGGGATGAATGGAAAATTGCGTTCAATACCCCTGAGGGGCATTTCAAGAGTCTGGTTATGCATTTTGGTCTGACCAATGCACCTGTGGTATTCCAGCATTTCATAAACTATATTTTCCTTCATTCAGTGGGCAGGTTGGTGGTGGTCTATCTGGATGATATTTTGGTTTACTCACCTAATTTTGAGACGCATCAGGGTCATGTTAAACAGGTACTACAGATACACTGTGTTCCAAATTATTATGCAAATAATATTTTCTCAGATTTTCCCAAATTACCTATATGAATTGCAGTCATTGTAATTTTCCAGTCAAATAACTATTAGAGTACAATTGAAAAGTTTTTGTACAAACTGCCTATGATAACAGTATATTTTTTAAAAAATAAAACACTCAAACTGCACTCAAAATGCATGTTCCAAATTATTATGCACAGCAGAGTTTTCAACCTTTTCATTTTAATAAAGAACAAAAAAATGGTCATTTTTTAAATTATAAGCATTAGCAGGTTATTACAAACTGAAATCAAACAGTTTTCAACTCAAAACTTTATTCTAGGTGATGTAACATTTGCACATAGGACCCCTTGTTCGAAAGGAGCTTCTGAACTCTCTCATTCATTGAATTTGTCAGGTTTTGGATGGTTTCTGCTTCAATTATTTTGCATGAGGACAGAATACCCTCCCAGAGCTGTTTCATAGATGTGAACTGCCTCCCGCCATCATAGACACTCCTTTGGATGATGCTCCAGAGGTTCTCAATGGGGTTGAGGCCAGGGGAGCATGGGGGCCACACCATAAGTTTGTCCACTTTTATGCCCACAGCAGCCAGAGATGCAGATGTGTTATGTGCAGCATGAGACGGGGCATTATCATGCATGAAATGATCTCGATGGTCCAGATGGATGGAGTGGAGGATGGCTGGTTGATGGACACCCCATGCAAACACGGCTACGGCGCCAACAAGGAGGAGGTGGAGTAATGTTTTGGGCTGGAATCATGGGGAGAGAGATTGTCGGCCCTTTTAGGATCCCTGAAGGGGTAAAGATGAACTCCATAATGTATGTGGAGTTTCTCAAACAGCACTTCCTGCCATGGTTCAAGAAGAAGAACCGTGCATTCTGCAGCAAGATCATTTTCATGCATGATAATGCCCCATCTCATGCTGCACATAACACATCTGCATCTCTGGCTGCTGTGGGCATAAAAGGGGTCAAACTTATGGTGTGGCCCTCATGCTCCCCTGACCTCAACCCCATTGAGAACCTTCAAAGGTGTCCAAAACCTGACAAACTGCTCAGAAGACACAACTAACACATGGAAAAGTGACAAGTACATATAGTCATGCGAAAAGAAAAGAGGTGGAGGAGTAAAAGGAGGGGGAGACACAGATATAGGCATGTCATGCCCTTCTAAAACCAAAAAAGTGCGAAGATGATACGGCCAGTCCGTTCCTGCCCACGCGACCTCCGTATCGCCGGGTTTGTGCCAGAGCTGCGGTGGACCCTGACGGCCAGCCCCCCTCTCCCAATACGGGTGCCTGTCCGCTGGTGGGTCGAGCGAGCCCCCCTGCGGTGGAGGCTGGTCTAAGCTTTTTAATTTAAATTTTCTCTGTAATTTGAATGAGTACACTTTAAATCCTTTTACAAGGATCTATTGGAGGGCAAGTCTAATGTCAGCAGCCGCGGGAATTCCAGCTCCAGTAGCGTCCACTAAAGCTGCTGCAGTTAAAAAGCTTTTAAAAGGATCGAGCTTGGCGGTCCACCGCAAGGCGTCCTACCGCCAGTCCCAGCTCCCGTGCCTTGGAGTGCCTCCCCGATGCTCTTCACTGAGTGTCCCGGGGGCCCGAAGCATTTCCTTTGAAAAAATTAAGTGTCCAAACTACAGGTGGTGTAGCTTGCTTAACGGGTGGGATAATCCGCTGACTAGCAGACACTGCTACTAGGTCCAAAGTATTTCCTGGGCTAGATGCAGTTAAAAATTTGTAATTAGCTCTACAGGCGGTGGCTACTCCGCTGACTAGCAGACACTGCTACTAGGCCCAAAGTATTGCCTGGGCTAGATGCAGTTAAAAATTTGTAATTAGATACTCTAGTTGGATTCTGATAAAGCATTCCATAGAGTCTCCTGGCACGCCATATATTATTCTCTTAAAAAGCTTGGGGTAGGGGTCTAGGCGACCCTTTATAGCCAAAATCATGGCCCTGTATCGCAATCCGCCAGCTAGGCTGAAGATAAATAGAACATTTTCATCACCTTTCATAATCACCAATGGGACAAAGCAGGGATGTCCTCTGTCCCCTCTCTTATACATCCTAGTGATGGAGCACCTGCTCTCATCAATTCGCGATAACCCCAATATTAGGTGGATTGAGGTGGGAGGCACCGAGTACAAGTGCTCTGCATTTGCTGATGATGTCGTAGTATATATCACTCAATCACATATATCCATCCCTGCTGTTATGGCTGAAATAGATCACTTTGTTACATGGTCAAATTTTAAAATCAATGCAGCGAAGTCTGAGGCCCTCGATGTCTCCCTCTCCAAATCCATACAGGATTTCATCCAGTCCAACTTTCCCTTTGCCTGGCCCTCACAGGGTATCAAATACTTTGGAATCCGTATTCATAGAGACCTCTCCCGTCTATTTTATCTTAATTTTGGGCCCTTTATTGAACAACTCCATAAAGATCTTACTTCTTGGACGGTGAAGGATTTTTCCTGGTTCGGCAGAATAAGTATACTAAAAATGAACGTCCTACCTAAACTCTTATACCTTTTCCAAACCATTCCCGTGGTAATTCCCTCAAATTTTTAGAAAAGACTACGCAGTAGCTTTTAGTCTCCCCAGGATGACACAGGTGGGGCAGATGGTGGTTGTCCCGGCCCGCTAGGCCGCATTGTAGCACAGTGAGCTTCGCACTGCAACTTATGCTTCATATCCATGTGACGGTTCATGCATGAAGTACTCAAACTATGTATTTTTTGGCCTCTACTTAGCTTTTGGTGACAAATGTTACTGATAACACGAGTTGGGTCATCCTTAGCGATCTGAAAAAATGCACAGGCTATGCAAGGTTTAGAGCCCATGCGACTCTGCTACTAGCAATACTATCAAATGATTGGCTGGGTTAGATGCAGAGCGTCTGGGTTTGGTTGGGGGTCCCCACAGTCTGCCTAGGCTAGATGCAGTTAAAAATTCTCATAATATACCCAGGCGGTGCAGCTTGCTTCGCAGCTGGGCTAATATGCCCAAAGTATTGGTAGACTCTATACTAAATAAGGAAGGATTCACTGACTGTGGTGGCCCCTCCGTGGGCCGTGGCGATTGGTGGAGATTTGGTGGATGATTATAGGAGAAAGCTCCTTAATAGAGAAAGTTGGTGGATTTATACTTTAAATACACGTGTACCAGCGAGTTTAAACATCAGACATGATTTGATGTATCATTATGAGTGATCATTTATAGATTATTATTATATATATATGTTCCTTTTTTCTTCTTTTCTTTTTCTTTTTGATTATTTACATTTATATGCATTGTTTCTATGCTATACGATTTTAACATGGTATGTGTGTTTACATTTCTGATTAACTCAGCCTTGAACTGGTGCATAGCAGGACATGACATATAAATACCACTTCCTTGCTGTTTTTTTGCTATGCAATGATTAAGAACTCGTATATATATTGTGCAGAAAGAAGGGTGAAAGTCTGCCCAGGCGGGAGGAAATTGGAGTTTCATAACACATATTTGAACTGGAGAGATATTAGAGGCCTGCAATGGCCACAGGTACTAATGGAGGTAATCAAGGTAGGGAGAGAGGCAAGAGGTCCGGTCATCTTAGTTATACAGGCCGGGGTAAACGACGTAGCTTATCACAAGAGCGCATAACTAATGGAAATAATGAAACTAGACACTGAGCGCTTTTTCACAAAACTAACTATAGTATGATCAGAGATTGTGCCGAGAACGGTATTGCAAGGTGCGTGAGACATCACGGCCATCGAACAGACAAGGCAGGTAATAAATATTCGGATGGCAAAATTTATAAGAGACAGAGGCTGTGTAGTGATACGACACCGACAACTGGAAGGAGATAAAGCAGGCCTCATAGGCCGTCGCTCTTCACTTAATGGATATTGGACTGGACATATTACTGTCAGCACTCCAGGACGGAGTGGAACAAGTGTTAAGAGTGATGGATGGGGGTCAGAGTCCTGCATACGAGTAAGCAGGATCCTCCGTGGCCTGGAAATAGAAAGGACATGTTGGAGAGTTACACTTGTTGGCCAACTTGCCGTTGTGGAGACTGGAGACACAGGGCATGCTGCAACAAGCTGAATTATTTTAGAAATAAAATGCATTTCTAATGGAATGAGTATAAACAGTTGATAAAGCTGTGACCGATCCTCACCCATCCATTTGTAAGAGTCACATGATTGTATTGTCAATGAAAGGGGGGCGTTAGGGGGCTGAGCGTCTGGGTTTGGTTAGGGGTCCCCACAGTCTGCCTAGGCTAGATGCATTTAAAAATCATTATTAGATACACAGGCGGTGCAGCTTGCTTTGCAACTGGATTACTACGCTGACTAGCAGACACTGAAGCTTTGGAGCAGACCACTGAATAAACAGCTCTTCAGACTCAACCATCTGTGTTACCCCAAGCCATAGTGTATGTATTTTCTTACGGTTTAAAGGGGGGGGGAGACCCAACCCACCTCTAATTGACGATGGAAAAGTCACGTAAAACAAAGCAAGGGGACTCCAAAATGAGTCTCCATTTTTTCCAAAAATTTGTGGCACAGACACCACTTAAGTGGCATCAATTGCCCCAGAGTTGCTTAAAACGGTTGGTTAGAATGAGTACCACACACTGCTACTATGCCCAAAATTATTTTCCAGACAAGATGCAGCTAAAAATTATTAGTAATTTGCAAGCTGGTGGAGCTTAGTATCGATGGCATAATAGAATGAGTACCGCACACTGCTACAGGTCCAAAATTATTTTCCAGAGAAGATGCAGCTAAAAATTATTAGTAATTTGCAAGCTGGTGGAGCTTAGTATAGATGGCATAATAGAATGAGTACCGCACACTGCTACAGGCCCAAAATTATTTTCCATACAAGATGCAGCTAAAAATTATTAGTAATTTGCAAGCTGGTGGAGCTTAGTATAGATGGCATAATAGAATGAGTACCGCACACTACTACAGGCCCAAAATTATTTTCCAGACAAGATGCAGCTAAAAATTATTAGTAATTTGAAAGCTTAAAACGGTTGGTGAGGTGATTTTACGAAATCCTCAAGCTTTTACTCTCCCCAGGATGACACAGAGGTAGAAAAGTCCTTGCGGATCCATGATTTGTTCATCTTTATGAACGTGAGTCTGTCTACATTCTCAGTGGACAGCCACGTGCCCTTATCTGTCAGCACACCACCAGCAGCGCTGAACACACGTTCAGAGAGAACGCTGGCTGCGGGGCATGACAAGATCTCCAAGGCGTAAGTGGCGAGCTCCGGCCATTTATCCAGATTGGAAGCCCAAAAAGAGCAAGGGTCCAGTGACACAGTCATTAGTGTTGAGCGAACATGCTCGACACTGCTCGGTACTCGCCCGAGCATCACGCTACTCGGGATGTTCGGCGAGCACCGAGCATTTCCGGGTTACTCGGGCGGGAGCTCGGGTCTCCGCCCTGCATGTTTGGCGCTCTTTACTGAGCCAATGAACATGCAGGGATTGCCAGCCAGTCACTGTAATGCTGCAGCCATGTTGGTTGTGGGCATTACAGTGATTGGCTGGCCGCACAGCGTCACCTCGAGTATTTAAAACCGGGCACCGCCATCTTGGACACAGTCGCTAAGGATTAGACAGTGTAGGGACAGCGCTGCTGATTTAGGGAGAGATATAAACTGCGAAATAGTTAGTGTAGGGTCTGTAAAGGCTGCCAGAACAAACAAACAGTCCTTTTCAGGACTAATATCCATCCCAGATACCAGGCAGGCAGGCTGTATAGGAGACACAGTGGTTATACCAGCAAACGCTGCATTACAGTCCTGTGTGCTCCTGTTGCTGAAATTGCTAGACTTAGCACGAGGTGTCGGGGGCCAGGAAAAATCCTTTTTTTTTTCATCTAAATCCTCCTTTTTTTTTCCTCCTTCACACTGTACAAATACCCATCTTATTAACCTTTTGGTGTGTCCCCCTCCCCCCAAAAAAAAGCGTGTCTCTGATTTTTCAGACACAAATATAACTGTTGAAAATAGTCTGGTGTAGGCTAGAGAAACAGAAGTGTTATTTTGCACTTCCACGGTTCAAACCTCTGTATTATCCATTTTGGGCCATTTGTATATAAAAAAAAAAAAACAGTTTGAGTGTGTCGCTCACTGTTCAGCCGCAAATCTATATATTTAAAAAAGTCTGGTATACCCCAGTAAACAATAACTGTGGTTTTGCCATCCCACGGTAAAAAATCTCTATTATTCAGGTTTTGGTATATTTTCCGTAAAGAAAAACAGTAGTGTCTCCTGACTGTTGTGACACAAAAATATATCTGTTGAAAATAGTCTTGTGTAGGCCCGACATCCCAGTGTGGTTTCTCAGTTCCACGGGTCAAATCGCTGTACTATCCAGTTTTGGGCCTTTGGTATCTAAAAAAAAAGCAGTTTGAGTGTGTCGCTCACTGTTCAGCCACAAATATCTCTATTTAAAAAAAGTGTGGTATACCCCAGTAAACAATAACTGTGGTTTTGCCATCCCACGGTAAAAAATCTCTATTATTCAGCTTTTGGTAGTTTTTTCCGTAAAGAAAAACAGTAGGGTCTCCTGACTGTTGTGACACAAAAATATATCTGTTGAAAATAGTCTTGTGTAGGCCCGACATCCCAGTGTGGTTTCGCAGTTCCATGGGTCAAATTGCTGTACTATCTAGTTTTGGGCCTTTGGTATCTAAAAAAAAAGCAGTTTGAGTGTGTCGCTCACTGTTCAGCCGCAAATATCTCTATTTAAAAAAGTGTGGCATAACAATAACTGTGGTTTTCCTCTTCCACGGTTCTAATCTATTCTTTATTACCCTTTTTCCATTGATAGTGCAAGTGTAAGCTATTTTACTTCATTTACAATGGGCAAGGCGCGTGGCAAGGGACGTGGAAGTGGACGTTCTGGTGATGGTTCGTGCAGAGGACGGGGCCGTGGCCAAGGTGAAAATGTGCCACAACCAACAGCCACATCTTCTCGCTCCCACTTGACCGAATTACTAGGGAAGCACAGAACAACACCAGTATTGAGAACTGATCAGTGTGAACAGGTTATTAATTGGATAGCAGATAATACTTCCAGTTACCTGGGCACCACCATCTCCGGTCTGTCGTCCACACGGTCAACTCTTAGTAGCCGTGAGTTTCGACCGCATACTCCTCCTCACCCTGATGCTCCTTCCTCCCACCATGCCGAGTGTCGTCAGACAGCAAGTGATCCCACACTTGGACCCTCTGAAGAGCTGTTCACTGGTCCATTTCCATATTTGGGCCTCTCGCCTGATACGCTTGAAGTGGTGGAAGAGGAGATACCATGTTGCGATGCCCAAATATTTGAACAGCCACGGCCACAGGAAGTCGACGTTGGCAATCTGTCACAAGAGGTGGACGATGACGAGACATAATTGCCACGAAGTGAGGAGGAGGATCGTGGTGCGCAAGTGGAAGAGGAGGAGGTGGTGGATGATCTAGTAACTGACCCAACGTGGAAGGAGGACATGCAGAGTGAGGCCAGCAGCACACAGGGGGAGGGAGGCTGAGTACCCCTACAGGCAGGAAGAAGCAGTGTGGTGGCCGCAGACAGAAGGCAGGCAACTGTTCCCCGTAACACCAACACGAGGGACGTTGCCAGTACAAGCGGTAGGTCTTTCAGAGTCTGGAATTTTTTTAAAGACTCTGCTGATAACCCCAAAAAGGCCATATGTTATACCTGCCATGCCAGCATCAGCAGGGGTGACAAAACTACCAGCCTGACCACCACCAGCATGATCAGGCACATGGCAGCAAAGCACCCGACTTTGTGGGGCGAAACCCAGGGTCCACGACCAGTGTCAGCGGGTGTCACCACTGCTTCTTCCACTGTTGTGCGTGCAATAGAACCCCCTGTTGTGTGTGCAAGGCAATCCCCTGTCCATACTGCATGTAAAGATGCCCCCTCCTCAGTCTTCACTTGTTATGGCAGTTTCTCAAGAAACAGCATCAACGTCCACGTCCACATCCCACCGCAGCGTTCAATTGTCTATATCCCAGACCTTTGAACGAAAGCGGAAATTCGCAGCTAACGCCCCACAGGCCACAGTCGAAAATTCGCACATTTCACGACTGCTTGCATTGGAAATGCTGCCTTTTAGGCTGGTGGAGACAGAATCCTTCCGCAATCTTATGGCGGTGGCTGTCCCTCGGTACTCGGTCCCCAGCCGACACTATTTTGCCCGGTGTGCCATCCCCGCACTACACAAGCACGTGTCCCAAAGCATCTGCCGTGCCCTCAACAACGCAGTTACTGGGAGAGTCCACCTGACAACGGACACGTGGACAAGTGCTTGTGGCCAGGGACGGTACATCTCTCTGACGGCAAACTGGGTAAACATAGTGGAAGCCGGGACCCAGTCGGACCTTGGGACGGAACACATCCTCCCCACACCGAGGATTGCGGGCTCTATGTTAGTCAGAGTTGCCCCCACAGTGTACAGCTCCTGCGCATCCTCCTCCTCCTCATGTTCAGCCTCCATCTCAGATATCACCACATCAGTTACAAGCTGGAAGCATTGCAGTACTGCCTCCGCCAAGCGGCAACAGGCTGTGCTGAAACTCATAAGTTTAGGTGATAAACCTCACACTGCTTGTGAGTTGTGTACAGCTGTGAAAGAGCAGGCAGATCTGTGGCTGAGACCGCTGAACCTACATCCCGGCATGGTCGTGTGTGACAATGGCCGTAACTTGGTGGCGGCTCTGAGGCAAGGTGAGATCACACACGTACCATACCTGGCTCATGTGCTTAACCTCGTGGTTCAGCAGTTTCTTAAATCGTACCCCGAGTTTCCAGATCTGCTCGTGAAAGTACGCCGCCTGTCAGCTCATTTTCGCAAGTCGGCTACAGCTTCCGCCGCCCTTTCTGTGTTGCAGCAGCGTTTGCAGCTTCCGGCACACTGACTCTTGTGTGATGTCCCCACACGTTGGAACTCTACCCTCCACATGTTGCAAAGGATTTGTGAGCAGAACAGAGCAGTTGTGGAGTACCAGCTGCAACAAGGCCGTCGATATTCAGGTCAGACTCCACACATAAGACCTCAGGAGTGGACCTGGATGTCTGACATATGTACCATCCTGACAAACTTTGAGGATGCACCAAGATGGTGAGTGGCGATGACGCCATCATTAGTGTCAGCATCCCACTTGTCTGTCTTTTGCAACGCTCTCTGCAGAGAATTAAAGAGGAGGCATTGCAGCCAGAGTATGATGAGATGGATCAAGAAGCCGTAGCGGGCGATTACACACAGCCCAGCCTCATCTCATCCCAACGTGCATTGGGGGACAATGAGGGAGAGGAGGAGGAGGAAGAACAGGAGCTGCTATCATGCGTTGTAGACGGTAGTACCTGTACAAGTGTCATACCGTCGGTTCAGCGTGGGTGGCCTGAGGACAGGGTGGAGGAGGAAGAGGAGGAGGAGGAGAGCATGGTCAGTCGTCATCTTGGTGAGGACACGGAAATCTTGCCCGTTACCAGTCTGGCACGCATGGCTGACTTTATGTTACGCTGCCTTAACCGTGACCCTTGCGTTGTCAAAATGTTGGGTGACAGTCATTACTGGTTGGTGACACTTGTAGACCCCCGCTACAAGGAGAAATTTCACTCTCTTATTCCTGAGGTGGAGAGGTCTACAAAAATGGGGTAGTACCAGAAGGCCCTTGCTGCAGAACTCTTAAAAAAATTCCCATCTGAACACGCTAGCGGCAGAGGTCACAGTTCGTTGCCCAACCAAGGCGTAAAGGCGAGAGAGATGCAACTCCAATCCAGCAGAGGCAGGGGAACACTGTCAACGTTCTGGGACAGTTTTCTGACACCCACCCAGCTTACAGGCCCTGAGGCGCGGGGTACTCTCACAAGGAGTGGAAAGTTTCAAAATATGGTGAGGGAGTACCTTTCCGACCGTACCAGCGTCCTCCGTGATTCCTCTGTGCCTTTTAATTATTTTGTATCCAAGCTGGACACTTGGAATGAACTCGCTCTGTACGCCTTGGAGGTCCTGGCCTGCCCTGCCGCTAGCGTGTTATCGGAGCGTGTTTTTAGTGCCGCTGGGGGAATTATAACTGATAAGCGCACTCGCCTGTCAACTGACAATGCTGACAAGCTGACCCTTATCAAAATGAACAAGGGCTGGATTGGGCCAGACTTCTCATCACCACCAAATGACAGCAGAGTAACATAAAGTCAAATCCACTGTGTTATTTTGGGAGGTGTATTCACATGCACTGCTTCACACCCACACATGGGTATACGCATCCTCGTTTCGGCTGTTTTATCTTCTTCTCCTTATCCTCAGCCTTCACCACCACTATACCACCAGGGTGCCAGCATTGCAAGTTCCTCCGTCCTTATTTTTGGCAGCTTTTGCTTGCAAGGCATAAGCAAATACTATGGGACACCCACTCCCCAATAATGGGACTTATGTTTGTAATATGCTGTACTGCATGGCTCTTGTAAGGGGCATTGCAAGTTGCTCCGTCCTAATTTTTGGCAGCTTTTGCTTGCAAGGCATAAGCAAATACTATGGGACACCCACTCCCCAATAATGGAACTTATGTTTGTAATATGCTGTACTGCATGGCTCTTGTAAGGGGCATTGCAAGTTGCTCCGTCCTAATTTTTGGCAGCTTTTGCTTGCAAGGCAAAAGCAAATACTATGGGACACCCACTCCCCAATAATGGAACTTATGTTTGTAATATGCTGTACTGCATGGCTCTTGTAAGGGGCATTGCAAGTTGCTCCGTCCTAATTTTTGGCAGCTTTTGCTTGCAAGGCATAAGCAAATACTATGGGACACCCACTCCCCAATAATGGAACTTATGTTTGTAATATGCTGAACTGCATGTGACGCGCCCCCTGAGTCGTGTGTACACGTGTGTGGGATACCCGGTGCCGGGTCTCTGGGGTCTGTAGTCTCCGTGGCGGTGACCCGGTCCCGTGGCTCAGGCTGGTCAAACCAGTGGCAGTCTTTCTTAGGTTTTGAGGTTAATTGTCCGACTGCGCCACCCGTGGATTGCAGTCTGGGAGTACCACCGCTGCGAGGCAGACCGCTGAGGCTGGTGTTGTGTGCGCAGCAGAGAATGGGATAACTCCCCACGGGAGGAGTATAGCCTCAGGACAGTGAGTGTGGATGATGGGGGTGATGGTGCACGAGCACAGCAGGAACGACTCAGAGTCTTTGCAGTGCAGTTCAGGGTCTTTACTGATGATTATAAGGTAGAAACTCCCGGGAGTACTGGCTAGCATAAGAGGCCTGGTCAGTCTGTGAGCAAGCAGGAGTTCCCCTGGCCAAGTGGAGTTGTAGGCCTCCCCGTCTGTCTGCACTCTTCCTGGCTACCTTGCTGTAAGTGGGTAGAAGTAGCCCATGTCCCTGAGTGTACCGTGTAGTGCTCACCCGTATGGCTGGTGACTTGGGGCCTTCTGTTAGCCTCCGTTCCACGACCGCGGTGCTGGTCCCTTGCTTGTGACTGAGCCTCCGGGCTTCTATGGCCAGAGGACCTGAAATCCCCTGCCGGCTGGTTTCTGCTGCTGGATATATAAGTCCTCACAGCCTCGGACTCCTGTGTCCGGTTCCTATTGTCTTCTGCCAGGGCGAGCTCTGTTCAGCTTCCAGCCCCTGGTCTTTAGCTCCTAGCTCCTACAGAGCTCCTTGCTGTTACTTTCCCTTGCTCTCACTCTGACTCTGACTGTTCTCTGGCTCAATCAACCCCGCCCCAGATCCAGTTTATAAGGGCAGAATTCTCCCCTCCCAGGACTGGGGCAGGAGGATGTTGCATGTTTTAGGGATCTTGACCAGGAAACCTCCCACTTGCTCTCCGACGTAATATCTCTATTACTGTGGTGACCAGACCCCTGGGGTGCCACACATGGCTCTTGTAAGGGGCATTGCAGTTCCTCATAATTTTTGGAAAGCCTTCCATTCACTGCTTATGCCAACAGTGCACAGGAGACCCAGTGGCTATAAATGGAAAAAAAGGTTTAGTTAACGCCCTCTGACCTCCATGTCATTTCCAAGGGGCATTGGAGTGCCTTAAAATTTTTGGTAGGCATTGCACTCACTGTATGCCCTATAACTGTGTAGCCGAACCACTCCTTTTGCTACAGAAACATATCCTACAAGACATATCTGGTTGACTGGCCTGAAATTGATGTGAATGGTCCCTGTTCCTCCTGCTCTTTCTCTTTTGCCACTACCTCATCCATCATTTATCACCTGAAGCTTTGTTTTAACGGGAGTCATAGAACTTGGATAGTAGCAGGAAAACATCCAGCAATCCTCGGAGGAGGTAGGATATGCGCCAAAACGCTGACCTCCTCAGGCCTAGCCGCTACTACATACATGCGCTTGCATTACAACAAAACAAAGCAGATGCTAACTTCTATCATCCTCATCATGCTCCTCACCTTGGCACTCTCAACTCCCCTGATGGAGAAGCCAGGGCCCACCGGAGGAGTCTGCAAGCAGGCCAGGCTAAGAAAAGTGTGGGAAAGGTTACCGGGACAAATAGGGGTGGCTGGGGACCGAGTATGGACACCCGGCCACCCCCTGGAGGCTGGGGAGCAAGCGAGAACTCCCGGCCACCAGGCGGCTGGGGACTGAGTATGGATACCAGGCCGCCGACACAGCCATGGCGTGGTGGCCAGATTCCACCTCCACACGCCTAAAAGGCCCAATTTAAAGTGCAAGCAAGCAAGCAGTATGGTATTGCAGCCTGGGGGTGGGTGGGTGGCAGGCTGCATACTTGCGCTTGCATTGCAAGGAATGGGAGAGGTCCAATTGAACACTGCCCTGGGACAAGGATTTGAATGGGGATAGTTGCAAGTCTGCAACGACAGGTGCAAGGTGGGAGGCATCTTCGCATGTACCATGAACAGGGGTTTGGCATGCACACACTACAGCAGAAAAGGCTCTCCTTCCCACTAAATGCACTGGGGAGGGCACAGGTAATGTTTTGGTATACGCGCTTAATCTTATGTATAAGGCACACCAGGACAAATAGGGGCGGCTGGGGACTGAGTATGGATACCTCGCTGCCGAAGCAGCCATGAGGCAGTGGCCAGCTTTGGCCTCCTCCAAACTAAAAGGCCCCATTCCAAATGCAAGCTAGCAGTATGGAATTGCAGTCTGGGGGTGGGTGGGTGGCAGGCTGCACACTTACACTTGCATTAAAAGAAAACATAGCAGATGCTAACTTCTGTCATCATCATCATGCTCCTCACCTTGGCACTCTCAACTCCACCAATGGAGAAGTCAGGGCCCACCGGAGGAGTCTGGTTCTCTGGTGGGCTCGTCCAATGCTGCCTAAAGCAGGCCGGGCTTAGAAAAGTGTGTGGGGGGATGTTCCAAGGAGAAATAGGGGCGGCTGGGGACCGTTTATGGACACCCGGCTGCCCCAAGGCGGCTGGGGACCGTGTGTGGACACCCGGCCACGGGGCGGCTGGGGACCGAGTATGGACACCCGGCCGCCGGGCGGCTGGGGACTGAGTATGGATTCCAGGCCGCCAACACAGCCATGACGTTTTGGCCAGATTCCGCCTCCACATGCCTAAAAGGCCCAATTTCATGTTCAAGCAAGCAAGCAGTATGGTATTGCAGCCTGGGGGTGGGTGGGTGGCAGGCTGCATACTTGCGCTTGTATTGCAAGGAATAGGGGAGGTACAATTGAACACTGCCCTGGGACTAGAACTTGCATGGGGATAGTTGCAAGTCTGCATCTTCTGATGCGGCAAGGATCACTTATGATGGGCACACTTTTAGACAGTGACCTGGGAGTCAGAGATGCTTCCAGGGGTCTTCCCCATGCTGTTCCCATGTCTTTTCAGCACTTTATGCATGTGTCACACAGCACATGGCCAGATAAGGTTGTAAAATGTTAAAATGACATTTCCCGGTGAATGCATTTGTCATAGTTTAAAGCAATACAAAAGTGCAAAAACGCATAAAAATTGCTACTTGTGAACATAGCCGAAGGTGTGGAGGAGTATTTTTGTTTTTGGTCATTTATTTTAACTTATACTCAAGTCTTTTCCCTGGAAAGGATGTTCCTTAACATATTTCACAGGAAAAAAGTTTCACTTTCGTTTTTGAACGTTTTATTGTGAGCCCGTAAAAGTGGCTTAATACCTCCGACCACGTTGTTGACAGCAGTGACCTGGGGGTCAGAAATGCTTCCTGGGGCGATCCCCATGCTGTCCCCATGTCATTTTAGCACTGTCACTATCGTTTTGGGCACTTGTTAGGCTTTTAAAAGACTGCCGGGGGTGCCACCGCAAAAGTGCTCAAGTCTCCCATAGACTAACATTGGGCTCGTTGCTCGGGTCGAGCACCCAAGTATCATGGCGAGCTCGGCCCGAGCTTCGAGCACCAGAGCATTTTAGTGCTCGCTCAACACTAACAGTCATGGCTTCGATGTTTACTTGGAGATACTCCTGTACCATCGTCTCTAGGCGTTGACTATGTGTCAGACTTCTTGTCTCCTGTGGCCTTGCAAAGGATGGGCTAAAAAATCTGTGAAATGATTCCGCAAAATTGCAGTTACCAGCAGATACTGTGTTTCTGTTACGGTTTGAGTGCTGAACACTCGACAGTCCCACGGTTGGCAAGTTAGAATTGTGAGATTCACTACGTGCACCACTGGTGTTTTGTGGAAGAGCACATGTAAGATTCTGCAACAGTCTCTGCTGATACTCCTGCATGCGTGAATCCCTTTCTATGGCAGGAATTATTTCGGCAAATTTACTTTTGTACCGTGGATCTAAGATTGTGGCAACCCAGTAGTCAGGATTATTTCGAATTCTGACAATTCGAGAGTCATGTTGCAGGTAGTGCAGCAACAAGGCACTCATGTGTCTTGCGCATCCAGGAGCACCAAGTCCCTGTTGTGTTGGTGGCGAGGTAACAATCATGCTTCCTTCCTCTGCCCTCTCCCCACAATCTCGCACAACAGAAATGTGATCAAGGTCTCCCTCATCTGATGAGTCTTCCATCAGTTCGTCCTCCACTTCTTCCTGGGCTCCTGCACCTTCCTCACTAGTTGGGCTGCTACCATGCACCCTGGTAAATCCATCTCCCCCACCCTCACATGCCTGCCACCTTGGTGCTGCCGACCGTCTGGACCTTGCAGATGTTAGCCCTTCCGCATACAACTCCTCCTCCTCTACTTCCTCTACCTCCTCTTGTCGCACCACCTGACTCCGAATTCTGTTTAACCAGTGCTCCAGCAGGTAAATCACCGGAATAGTCATGGTGATAATGGCATCGTCAGCACTAAACATCTTCGTCGCCATTTCAAAACTGTGCAGAAGGGTGCATAGGCCCCTGATCTGAGACCACTTCTCCAGCGTGATTTGCCCCACCTCTGGATCCCGTTGGCCCAGGCTATACGTCAGAACATGTTGCACCAGATCTTGTCGGTGCTGCCACAGTCGCTGCAACATGTGCAGAGTTGAATTCCACCGGGTAGGCACATCGCATTTTAGCCGGTGAAGTGGCAGGCCCAACGACTTCTGTAGAGATGTAAGTCGCTGAGCTGCGGGATGCGAACGGCGGAAGTGAGCACACAGCGACCGTGCCCGCTGCAGAAGGCCATCTAGTCCAGGATAGTTGCCTAAAAATTGCTGGACAACCAGGTTCAACACGTGAGTCATACAAGGCACGTGTGTGACATTGCCCCGGCAAAGGGCCGCCCGCACCGAGGTTTGCAGCATTGTCGCACAAGGCCTTCCCTGGTTTCAGGTCCAGTGGAGACAACCATTCATGAAACTGGTTCTCCAGAGCTGACCACAACTCCTCAGCTGTGTGACTCACATTTCCCAGACATTTCAAAGTATAAACCGCCTGATGACGTTGAGCCCTGCTGCCAGCATAGTAAGGAGGTGTGCAGGATTCCTTCTGCGCAATTAGAAAGCGTGTGGCATGACCAGACAGGATTTGGGTGCAGGTGGAGGACCGAGTGGAGGTTGAGGAGGCAGAAGCAATGGAGGAACTTCGAGATAAAGAGGATTGACGCACAACTCGTGAGGACGGCAAGACTTGGACAGCAGCCCCCTTGTCCTGCTGTCACCATAGTTACCCAGTGCCCTGTCAGCGACATGTAATGCCCCTGTCCATGCCTACTCGTCCAAGTGTCTGTGGTGAAATGCACCCTGTCACACACAGAGTTTCTCAAAGAAGCCGTGATGTTGTGTGCGACATGCTGGTGGAGCGCAGGCACACCTTTCTTTGAGAAGTAGTGCCGACTGAGCATCTGGTACTGGGGCACTGCGACGGACATAAGGTCTCGAAATCCTCTGTGTCCACCAGGCGGAACGGCAGCATTTCTGTAGCCAAGAGCTTGAAGATGGTGAAATTCAACCTCTTAGCTTTCTCATGGCTATGGGGAAATGGTCTTTTACTTGTCCACTTCTGAGGGACTGAGGGCTGGCTGTTGTGCTTAGACGGGTTTGAGAAGGGTGTCCCTGGCAAACTGTCGGTCTGTGAGGAAGATGCAGGCGAACATGTTAGGTTGCCTTGATCCTAAGGTGGTGCTCTCGATGTCGGAGAGCGCTCAACACCAGCTGGTGTTTCCACCTCCAAATAAAATGATGACCTGCCAATCACGCTGGCTGTTGCGGGTAAAGAGGTGGCAGGTCTGCGTCCCAAAACAGGTGTGACTTCTGTCCCCCCAGTCACAGAGGATAAAGAGGCCGCGGATGCACAAGATGGGGCATACGGTGGTTGGCCCGGCCGGCTAGGCCGCATTGTAGCACAGTGAGCTTCCCACTGCAACTTATGCTTCATATCCTTGTGATGGTTCATGCATGAAGTACTCAAACTATGGATTTTTTGGCCTCTACTTAGCTTTTGGTGACAAATGTTACAGATAACACGAGTTGGGTCATCCTTATCGATCTGAAAAAATGCCCAGGCTATGTAAGGCTTAGCACCCATGCGACCAGAAGAGCCACCACGACTTGTGGTCAGAGGCAGAGTTGTGTTTGAGGATGCAGTTGTTGACGTGCTTCCAGTACTACGTCTCTGTCCAGGAAGGCGCAACCTGACCTCGTCGTCACTAGCATCCTCCTCCACCTCCTCTGCTGACCTCATCGACTGACTGACTGTGGGTTGACAGTAAGTGGTATCTGCAACCTTGTCATCATCACCCTGGGTGTTCTCACACCCGTCGTCCTCAGAGCCAACCTCTTCCTGCCCTGACAAAAAACTCAAGTTGTCGCTCCAATCAGGTATTTGAGTCTCATCATCGTCTTCCTCATTGTCTCCACCAACAGGAGTTACAGTTTGGGAAAGAGGGTCTACATTATGGTCAGAACCTTCTGCATCTGGTCCTGGATCCGACTCATAAAGATTCTGGGCATCAGTGCAGATCATTTCCCCGTCTGTATTCACAGAAGCTCTGGAGCCGACCTCTGATTCCCAGGCTATAGTATGAGTAAACAGCTCTGCAGGCTCAACCATCTGTTCTATCCCATACTCAGATGGGCAGCTGGAGACTTGGGAGCTGTGAGGAAGCAAGTGCGATTGGGGTGACATCTCTGAGGACTGGAGTATTTGTGAGGTTGAAGTTGGTGTGGAGGAGAGCCCACTTAAAGGAGCACTTGATATCCGTTGAAGCACTTGCTGTTTTTGTGCCTCATCTGGAATTGTAGCGATTGGCGTGGCCGTAAGAAAGGGATCTTATCACATTGTCCGCTAAAAGAAGTAGACATCTTAGTTTGGCTGGAAGATTGTCTTTCTTCTGCAGATGTTACTGTTGCTTTAACACCTACCCCACGGACACAACCTTTTTTTCCCTTCCCAACACACCTATTCCCCTTTCCACCAGCAGCAGGCCTTTTTCCACTCATTTTGGTGGTTAACTAATTGACAACTCTGAAGTTGTTTGCACAAAAAACGATGGATGGGAACCAAGCAGATCTGAGTGGCCATACTGTGGTATTAGCCCAAAAGGATTGGCTGGGTTAGATGCAGTAAAACAATTTTATTACATACACAGGTGGTGGAGCTTAGTATAGGTGGACTAATAGAATGAGTACCACACACTGCTACTATGCCCAAAATTATTTTCCGAGCTAGATGCAGCTAAAAATTATTTGTAATTTGCAAGCTGGTGGAGCTTAGTATAGATGGCCTAATAGAATGAGTACCACACACTGCTACTATGCCCAAAATTATTTTCCAGACAAGATGCAGCTAAAAATTATTTGTAATTTGCAAGCTGGTGGAGCTTAGTATAGATGGCCTAATAGAATGAGTACCGCACACTGCTACTATGCCCAAAATTATTTTCCAGACAAGATGCAGCTAAAAATTATTTGTAATTTGCAAGCTGGTGGAGCTTAGTATAGATGGACTAATAGAATAATTCCCACACACTGCTACAAGCCCAAAATTATTTTCCGAGCTAGATGCAGATAAAAATTATTAGTCATTTGCAAGCTGGTGGAGCTTAGTATAGATGGCCTAATAGAATGATGCTATGCCCAAAAGGTTTTACTTGGCTAGGTGTAGTAAAAAAAATTGTATTCTATACACAGGTGGTGTAGCTTGCAACACAGATACGCTACTCCACTGGCTAACACACACTGCAAGAGGCCAAAAAGGATTTGCTTAGCTAGATTTAGTCAAATGCTGTGAAAAACACTTGCACAGCACTGGCACAGACCTGCCTGGTAAAAAGTACTAGGAAATGCTGTAACCTAGTCCTCAAAAGGACTGCAATTACAACTAGTCCCTACTCCCAAGCTGTCTATTTAAGAGCACAGACCTGCCTGCTAAAAGTCGTAGGAAATACTGTAACCTAGTCCTCAAAAGGACTGCAATTACAACTATTCCCTACTCCCAAGCTATCTGTATATTTCTGAGAAAATTGGCTTGAAATTAACACTGAAAGTATAGCGCACACAGCAACAGCGGTGCTGTCTAACACGCAGCTGCAGCAGTGAGAAAATGGTGGCGACAGGTAAAATGGCTGGGTCTTATAGGGCAAGGACATGTGACATACACTGCCAATGACACATGCCCTTGCTTGTGTGAAAAAAAGCAGTTCGCTCCGTGTGTGCGCTGCTGATAGGCTGACAGATTGCACCTCCCCACTGTAAATGCGGGAAAGAGAAAAAAAATGGAGATCTTCATTATTTATGCAGAGATCCATCCCCTTCCCCTCCCCCCGCCCTGCTGTATACTCAAACTGCGTATTAACATTGATTATCAGCATTACTGTGAAAAAATCCAGTTATGATTTTGGTGCACGAACAGTTATCGAACATAACCTCAAACAGCCGGATTTTTTTCAAATCGTTCGTGTTCGCCGAACGGCTCGAACACCGCTCAAAACAGCTCGAATTTGAGATTGGCGAACAGTTCGAGACGAACACCGCTCATCTCTAGTCATCATCGTGTTTTCGGATGGATCCAGAGAAGATGTGTGCTGTACTTGATTTGGACAGTCCCGAGAACCTGAAGGCATTACAACGCCTTCTGGCTTTTACTAATTTTTACTGTAAATTTATCCAAAATTATTCGGTAATTGTGAAGCCCCTCACTGAAATGACAAGAAAATGGTCTGATCTTTCTAAATGGTCGAATGCTGCCCAGCAGGCTTTTTCCTCCTTAAAGGGATGTTTTGCCACAGGACCTATACTCAGTCAACCCGATGTTTCTCAACATTTCATCATAGAAGTTGATGCGTTGGAGGTGGGGTTGAGGCTGTGTTGTCTCAGGGTCCGTCCCCTAGTAAATGGCATCCATGCGCTTTCTTTTAAAAAAAAATTTTCTTCGGCCAAGGGAATTTGTGACGTGGGTAATAGGGAGCTTTTGGCGATGAAGTTGGCTTTCGAAGAATGGCGACATTGGTTGCTGGGGGCAGTCCATCCTATTGCTGTTATCATGGACCATAAGAACCTGTGATATCTTTAGTCTGCTAAAAGTCTCAACCCTAGGTAGGTTAGATGGTCTCTGTTTTTTACTAGGTTAAATTTTGTTGTCACTTTCCGTCCAGGAGTTAAAAACATCACGGCTGATGCTTTATCCAGGAGCTTCCCTGGTGGTGGTGACCTAAAGAACCCTGCCCCTATTTTGCAGAAGGAGGTAGTTGACGCGCCCCCTGGACCGTGGGGCACTCGGTAGCCTTGCCGGTCGATGCTGAGGGATGTCACAGTGATGGTGACCCGGTCCGTGACCCAGGGCGGTCAATAAAAGGGGATTAGTGAAAGAGGAATAAAGTTTTTGTATATATAATGTTTGTGACACCACCTGTGGTATATGGCTATAAGGGGCCGCCACTGCGGTGGAGATCCTCCGGAACTGATGGTGACACAGCAGAGTTGGTTCAGTTCTCCACAGGTAGAGCTTAGCTCTAGGGCAGGATGTAGTAATACTAAGAGGTAGCTGTGGTTGGTGCAGTGTAATGCAGGTGATGGCGCAGATAATAATTCAAGGACACAGTGGGGGTGCAGTCTTCAGATTTACTCACAGTTGTCAGACTCCAGGTTACCAGCGCCAGGGTAACCTCCCACGCCGTCCTGTGTTCACCAAGGGAGGGGTTCAGCAATCTCCCAGGCATTTCAGGAATACTTAATGGGACCCTATTCTGTGTGCCTTCCTCGGTCGTCTTCCTGCGCTGGCTCTCATCCTCCTGCCCTGCGCCTCGCAACCAGTGTCCCAAGCCGGTAACCTCGGATTCTGGCGGGCAACCTGCAGTCCCCTGAATCCTATGCGGCCACCTTTTTGACGATGTAGCTGTGGTAGTGAGCAGCTGCACCCTGAAAGTACAGCAGCCTCCGGTTCCTAGCTGAGCCTCGTAGTTCTCCACTAGTTAGGGGCCGGTCCCCTTTGCGGCCTGATCCCTCCACGTTCTTGTAGATTCGGGCGCACGGGTGGCTTCCACACTCGCCGTGCACCTGGCATCCCCTCGTTCCTGGAGCCTTCTCTCTGCTCCCGTCCTCTTCCAGCCTGTCCTCCTGGGACTCTTAGTCTAGGCCCGCTCCTCTCTCCCCTTACTGAGCAGAGCTCCTGCTCCCACTAATTTCGGCTTTGTACACTGACCTGGAGGAGAGGTGTTGGAGGCTCAGTGGGACATCCCCACCTCCTGACATTCGGGGAGGTTATTTTTACCATCTAATCTGCACTGTAAAGTAATTAGGGAACATCACAACTCTGTGCTTGCTCATCATCCAGGTGGTAAGGCAACCACTGCCGCTGCCTATTCCTAGCAAACCATGGACACACTTGTCCATGGATTTTTTTACTGACCTACCGCTTTCTGCAAGCAAGACTGTGGTTCTGGTGGTTGTAGATAGGTTCAGTAAGATGGTTCATTTCATCGCATTACCGGCACTTCCGAATACCAAGATTCTTGCTAAGGTATTCATTAATGAGATTGTGAAACTTCACTGGGTTCCTTCAGGTGTGTTGTCAGATCAGGGGACCCAGTTTGTTTCTAATTTCTGGAAAGCTTTCTGTACTCGACAGGGGGTGCAGTTGTCTTTTTATTCTGACTTCCAGCCTCAGTCGAATGGACAGACTGAGCGCATTAATAAGAATTTTGGAAACTTACCTCAGGTGTTTTGTCTTCGAGAACCAAGAGGATTGGGCATCTTACTTACCGTTGGCCGAGTTTTGCTATTAATAATCATCGTCAAGAGTCTACTGGCAGGGCACCTTTCTTTGGTGCATACAGCTTTCATCCACAGTTTGGTACCATTAGTGGGGCAGGGGCTTTGGGAGTTCCCGAGGAGAAACATTTTGCTTCCTCACTCTCTTCTGTGTAGCGGGGGGTTCAAACTAATGCCAATAGAAACTAGAAACTACTAATATTTTTAATTTATCCAATTATTATCTTACTGCAATTGAAAAATCCCTGCTTGCTAAAGGTCTTTCCTTTTGTCCGATCTACAAACCAAAGGACTTTGATCTTTTTTTCAAAAAGATGACCTTAAAAAGACACTTCATAATTAATAAAAAGAAAATACAGTCAGATCCCTCACCACAAACTGACAATGGTTTTCATATTGATCTAAAAGGTAAATTACAATTTTATACCCTAGAAAATAAGGGGCATCATATCAAAACCACAATGATATAGTTTTGGATAAGTTTAGATTGATTACAGACACCACCCAAAAGTCTATAAAATCATAATCTCACCTCCAATGAGAAATCTGCGCTACGCTCCTTATGTGATAATCAAAATATAGTCATTAGATCATCTGATAAGGGTGGTGGAATTGTTATACAGAATTTCACCGATTATTATAATGAAGCCATGAGAATTTTGTCAGATACCAAGTACTATAAAAATGTTGCAATCAGATCCCATTCCAGATATTATTCCTAAGTATTATTTTCTCATTAAACAAGCAGTTCACAATGCTGCTTTAAATATACAAGAAAAGAAGTTTCTCTTTGTGAAATGTCCTACAACCTCCTTCATGTATCATCTCCCAAAAATTAATAAGAATATATATCAGTAATCCTCCTGCCAGGCCAATCATATCTGGAATTGGCTTGCTAGCCAGCAAGCTTGCAGAATATATAGAAAAAATAATGTAGCCTCATGTCCTTAGTTTATCTAATTACATTACAGATTCCACTTATTTAATTAGTATTTTGCAGGACATTGAACGGAATCCTTCTTTTTCTTTTTTTTAACACTAGATGTCACTTCCCTCTATTCAAATATTTCTCATGACATAGGTCTATTATGTTTTAGTAGATATCTATTAACGGATGAACGGTTATCTACTAATCATAAAGAATTTATTCAGGCAGGTTTCCTTCATATTTAATAATAATTATTTTACTTTTTCGAAGGATTTCTACCATCAAATAAAAGGGACTGCAAAGTGTTCAAAAGTTGCACCTGCTTACGCCAAACTATTTATGGGAATTTTTGAGGAAATATTTATATACATGGACCTATATAAGGAAAATGTCATTCTATATAAACTTTTTATCTATAATCTCTTTATTATTTGGAATAGTTCAAACAAAGACATAGAATCCTTCATGCAAGACATAAATTCCAATTATTGTGGTATCTCCTTCATTTCTAATATTAATCATGAGGGCATTCAATTTCTTGATTTACCAATTTTTGTTCTTAACAATCGCATTTGCACAAAAACATTATTTTTAAAAAGTGGATGCCAATGGTTACATTCACTATGAAAGCGGCCATTATAGCAAATGGCCTGAAAATATTCTGCAAAATCAATTTAAAAGGATTCTGAAAAACTGTACCTTGACCTCTGATTTCATAAGTCAAGTGGATATATTAAAACAGAAATTTTCAGAGCAAAAATACTCTAAGAAACTTACCAAGCGTGCCTTTAACAATACCAAAGATTGTGAACAAGTCTCTGTTATTGAAAAGAAAAATATAAAACAGGATATTACTACCTACAATATTCGTCATAAAAATATCCACAGCATTATTAAAGAATATTGGCATATTCTTTTGAATGACCCTATTTTAGGAAAATCTATACACAGAAATCCAGTGGTCACTTTTCGGAGAGCTCTTACTTTAAAGAATATGCTAGCTCCCAACCGACTCAGGGATAATAAAAGTGAGTCTAAAGTCCCTGACCACACTTTTTGAGTGGTAAAATGTAATGCAAAAAAACGGTTTATGCTGTGAAGCTATCTGCAATGGAGTTAACTCATTCACACATGATTTAAAAGGAGAAATTATCACAATCAAAAGCTATATGTCTTGTTCTAGTAATTTTTTAGTATATGTTGTTATCTGTTCTTGTAAAAAATTATATGTCGGAAGAACTATTCAGCCTTTGCACAAGAGGCTGAATTCTCATAAGAAATGAGAAGAAAATAGAAAGGCAGCAACTCATCGATCCTGTTGCAAATTAAAAGTCCTTTAATCAAGAAAAGATGCTAATCCAGCAAGCGGTACATTGCAAGGCAAGAGTGAGCAGTGCGGGGAGAGGGGAAGAGGACTTTTCCCCTTCCCCTCTCCCCGCACTGCTTATTTGCTTGAATATTTGTCGGCTTTTCCACCACCCCGGGAAATCCCTGTCACAGCTGAGCCAACCAGCCAGCCACAACACTCTGGAGACTGGTGTCTATTGACCCCTTATTTCACATTAAGTCTATCATTTGTAAGGCAGCACTAGTCATCATACTGGGGGTAACTCGCTTCGCTGCGTCAATCAATGCACACGTGCAATGTCTTTACGTTTTTCTCACAATGTTGCAGTTTATTACATCATAAGCCACAGTTCACCGGGTCCAACTCCGTGGCACGCCGACACACATAAACACAATGTTCATGAGCCAGTGGCACACAGGCCCACTTGCTCCAGGTTACAGCTTACGGCAAGGTAATAAAGTAGCAATGTTCATATCACAATGTCCATATAGCACAGGGTATTACCTTTGCCGGTTTTAGCTGTCTCAGTCCATTACGCTTGCCACCACTGTGGCTTTGTGGCTTCCCAGGTAGGGGTCTCTAGCCATTGTTCCCTCAAAGGCCACTGACATCCACACAGGATCCAGGCTCTGCCTTTCAGGACTCTTACTCAAGCCGGCTCTCCCTCAAAGGCCACTGACATCCACACAGGATCCAGGCTCGACCTTCCAGGTACCAGGCTTCACTCCAAAGCCGCTGCCTTCCAAGGCCACTAGCATCCGCACAGGATCCAGTCTTTGCCTTTCAGGCTGCCAGGCTTCACTCGGCCTCACTAAGCTTCTCTCAAACGGTGTCCCACACACACGGAGCACAGGCCTCACTCCTCACACCGAACACACCTGTCTCAAATTAAGCAGGGTTTATATATGCATCCCGTGCACACACACACATACACATACTGACAGGACCTTAACTGTGTGCATCAGGACCTGTGTGATGTCACGGTCATGTGACCAGTCAGTTAAAGGGTACATGGTCCGGTAAACACATCCTGGACCATTTACAGTAATGCTAGCAAGCTGCTGCATTACATATCCCCCCCTCTGTTCAAACTTGTGGGGTTGAACACATAATATGCACAATAACATTATAACCCCCAGCTCACATAGAGACCATGTACTTTACAATTGTGCTACTCAGCCCCTGGAACCTTAGTCAATGACATTAGCCCATTCCTTAGGGACCTACCATTTGTCACTGTCACTGACTTCGTCAGGTCACCTTTCCGGGTCGTAACCTTGTCAGGTCTCCCCCGCTCCCAGCGGTCAGTTGTAACCTTGTCAGGTCTCCCCCACTCCCAGCGGTCAATTGAAACCCTGTCAGGTCTTCCCCGCTCCCAGCGGTCAATACAGCAGCGCGACTCACATGCCCTGGTATCTAAGGTCCGGTTCGACTCCGTACTGTCCCGTCCTCTATTGGGTCGTTTGTATGGGCTGCTCAAACCTCTAAACCCACGCCCACTACTCTCAGGACATCTTGAAAGGTCCCTAACTTCAGCTGTAGCTGTTTTGTTATTTAGGGGGCCCTTTCTCTGTCGGGTCTCACTATTTCTAGACGGCTTCCATCTTCTGCTGCTCATATGATGCTGTCTATCTACTCGCAGTCTAGCGAGATTCAATTGTTCTACTTCCTGCAGGTAGGTCACTCGGTACTGAATCAGCATGCGTATATATTCTAGGCTTTCTTATGTTCCTACAGTGGAGAAGGACACCATGCCGTCTTCATCTGGAATCCAGTCCTGATGATCACGTGGACTGCTTACTTTCACCACACCAGACTTCTTGACCATCATCTGCATGGCTCGACCGCTTCTCCCAATGAGTTTTCTCACCAGAACATGAGGCACCCGGATGACCTCTTCACGCATACTGTGAGCTTTTCTCCTAAGCTCCAGTTGTCTAACGGCTTGTTCTGTCTTCAACCGGAGAAACCGCTTCGTGCGAATACATCGCCAGTGCATGTCACTTAGGATAGCCACCCTCTTCACTGTGACTTCGGTCGTGGACAGGACCACCAGCTGTTTAGCTTCTGAGGTCAGGTACACCTTACAGGCTCCCACGGCTTTCTTAAACTCCTCATGCGCGCACTCACGGGTGCATTCTTCCCTCAAGTCCTCGGGTACATCTACGAGGCACTTGTACCGAGACGTTTCGGTCTCACCAGTGGTTTTCAGACGATCAACCAGCTCAGGTTTCAGGGACAACTGACTTCCAGCTTCTTCACCCTGGATGCTTCCCCTGAGCTGACTCACAGCTACCACTTCACAACTTTTCATCTTGACCACCTCCACTTCACCTTTATCTTCCAACACCATACTCTTAGCTCTCCTCAGGTCCACTTTCTCATGGTCTAAGGGAGTGAGTGCAACTTGTTTGCCTTTTCCCTTCTCCAAGGAGACCTCGTTCACCACGTGACACTTTGCTAGGCGACCTTTGAGCTCTAAAACTTCTCCTTCCAGCTCAGTTACTCGCCTCTCAGCGGCCCATCTCTGAAGCTCTTCCTGCTTCAACTGCTCTTCCAGCAGCAGAGCTCTCTCAGACCTCTCCGTCTCCAATGTGCCCACTGGGCTCTCAATAGCCAGTCTCTCACGCTTCTCTTGTGTCCTCTGGGTTTGTAGCAACTCCTTGAGCTGCTTGATCTCGGCTTCGACATCCACCGAACCCTCCGAGCCCACATCACTCGAGGAGGTATCTGCTTCATACCTCCCATCACCAGCGGTCAACTCCTGGCCCTGGTCTGTGGCTTTTCCGATGGACTCCTCCATCCTCTCTTGCTCAGCTTCCATCTTGCTGACTGTTTCCTTAAGTTACGTCTTCGCCTTCTGGAGAGTATCACAGGACATCTGTAGCTCCTTCACCTGAGCTTCCAGATCTAGGGTCTTTCCCCGGAGATCATCATTCTCCTCACGGGTGTCTTGCAGAGTGGTCTCAACCACTTGGCGCACTTGCTCTGCACCCGCCTTATCCTCCTCTAGTTTTTTCTTCACCTTGAGGAGATCCTCATAATCTCTCTTACTCTGTTGCAATTCCCTACTGCGTTCACCACACACCTTCTTGGAGTCACACAGCTCCTGGTTGAGCTGTTTGCGCAGTCGTTCTAGGATTTGTTCGCGTCCAGAAACACCATCCTGCCGCGCCTCCTTCTCAAGCTTCAACTGCAAAACCTCTTCCTGGATTTCGCGGCGGTCCTCCTTAATTGCGTAGAACATTTCCTTCCACTGGTTAATTTCCTCGTTGCTTCCCTTTAGATCTCACTGTAAGTTCTTCACAAGCTGGTGTATTTTCTGCTGTTCAGACTCCAGGCTCCGCTGGTCTGAGGACATGTTCCCCAGGTTTTCACATAATTGCTGCCCGTCACTCTGACCCTGCTGGCCGATAGGTTCCAGCTCTTGGTCACGACTGGCCGCCTCCTCTTTCAGGGCTGTCAGATCCTTCTGACTTGGTACCGTACCGGAGGTTGCTACTGGCAATGTCACCTCCTCTTCTACCTCTAATGGAGGACCCACACTTGAAGCAAAGGCACACAGTATTACCCTCTCTTTATTTTTATTTTCAGCCAAGTCTACAGGAGCAACCTTTTTGTGGCCCTTGCGCCGTGTACGAGATGGGGACTCTCTCACCTCGTCTAGCCCCTCCTGACTGACCTCTCCTTCTACTTTCGTAGTGTCACCATCAGCTACGGGGTCTGTGTCACTCCCCATGGTGTTGTGGACTAACAGGTCACCTCCCACTTTGACGTCACCCCCTTCTACTGGAGTTACCCCGTTATCAACGGTCACATTGTCATTTTTAGGAGGTACCAACCCACAATCAGTAACAATTTTCAGTTTTCTACACTCCACACTCTTGTGAAAATCCACCCCTTTTTTAGACTCCGCCCCCTTTTTAACAACCACACCGGCAGGGTAATTTTTACACAAAAATCAGCAGTAGTCTTAGGACTCAGTTCACAACAGCTCTTACCACCTCCCCGGGCACTCTGGGACAACACTGGCGCCCCCGGAGAGTCCATAGAATGGTCCACTGCCACCATTCCATATGGTGCCCACAGCTCCTTCGGTTCCTGCACCATGTCCAGTAAAAGTTTCCCAAATACCTGCTACGGTCCCAACCGGCCCTTCAACCACTCAACAGCTCCAGAGAGATCTGCTGCTTTGCTCACAGCCATCGCGGTACACTGTTCACACTAGCACTTCATTGCTCTTCTAGAAAAATTTTCGTGGCCCCACCAAGCCACCGCAAAACCGGATTTGAGTGCGATGAGAATCTTCGTAACCCCGCCTAGTTGCCGCAAGATGCTTTATACTTCGTGAGCCCCGCCGAGCCACAGCAAACCAGGTTTGAGTGCGACGCCAATCTTCGCAACCCCGCCGAGTTGCCGCAAGATGCTTTATCCACACTCGTCATCCTGTGCCATTGACGCTAGCAACCGGGTTGTCGTTGCCGCTAGCAACCGGGCTGCCGTTGCCCGCACTCTCGAACCATATGTAAGGCAGCGCTAGTCATCATACTGGGGGTAACTCGCTTCGCTGCGTCAATCAATGCACACGTGCAATGTCTTTACGTTTTTCTCACAATGTTGCAGTTTATTACATCATAAGCCACAGTTCACCGGGTCCTACTCCGTGGCATGCCGACACACATAAACACAATGTTCATGAGCCAAGTGGCACACAGGCCCACTTGCTCCAGGTTACAGCTTACGGCAAGGTAATAAAGTAGCAATGTTCATATCACAATGTCCATATAGCACATGGTATTACCTTTGCCGGGTTTAGCTGTCTCTGTCCATTACGCTTGCCACCACTGTGGCTTTGTGGATTCCCAGGTAGGGGTCTCTAGCCGTCGTTCCCTCAAAGGCCACTGACATCCACACAGGATCCAGGCTCGACCTTCCAGGTACCAGGCTTCACTCCAAAGCCGCTGCCTTCCAAGGCCACTAGCATCCGCACAGGATCCAGTCTTTGCCTTCCAGGCTGCCAGGCTTCACTCGGCCTCACTAGGCCTCTCACAAACGGTGTCCCACACAAACGGAGCACAGGCCTCACGCCTCACACCAAACACACCTGTCTCAAATTAAGCAGGGTTTATATATGCATCCCGTGCACACACACACATACACATACTGACAGGACCTTAACTGTGTGCATCAGGACCTGTGTGATGTCACGGTCATGTGACCAGTCAGTTAAAGGGGAAGGTACATGGTCCGGTAAACACATCCTGGACCATTTACAGTAATGCTAGCAAGCTGCTGCATTACACATTTAAAAGGGTTTTCTCAAACATGGGCTGTCACGTTATTGTATGATTAAAGATTATAAACAATATAGATAAACGTATCTTTCCCGTAGAACATATTCCCCCACATATACAGAATAGTATGGAGCAGCTCAATAGAAAGGAGATCTATTGGATATATAAGCTCAATACACTCAGCCCGAATGGACTATTTTTAATCTTATCAATTTTATAAATTGTATTCATGTTACAATATTTAATATTTTTATAAATTCGGAAATGTATTCAATTCATTGTCTATTTTATCAAATTGTTCATGTAAAAATCTAAAAATATTTAATACCTCATAATCATTGTATATTCAAATATACTTTTATAATATACATTATTAAACTCCTGATCCTCTCCTCCCAAAATCATAAGCGCTTTCCTGAAGAGAGTTTTTTCAATATGAATGTTTCTCACGAGTACAAAATAGCTATTAACAATTTAGATCTCCATTTGTCCTGTAAGTGTTATTGATTTTTTTTTCACCACAATCAATGTTCTGGTGTGTCATCTCCTTTTCCACACAGGTAGCCTGCGATCTCTCTATGGGTCGCATCAGATGCATCTCTTCTAGCTTCAGCGCTTGTGTAATATTCGGCTCAAAACGGTAGTCAATGATGGGAATGAGTTAGTTCCCACGTCTGCGTCACCGCTGACCTACATTCACAGGCGGCAGAGACCTTTGCATCCATACATGTTGATGACAACTTTATTATTAAATTGAGAATCGTTAATATTCATACTTATTTTAATCTGTTCCATTCATTATTAAATGATTCAACTTTTTAATGATATTAAAACCTTTAGACATGACACTTTATTCCTAATGTTCTTAAAACCTTTGACATGATATCAAAACCCGTGGTGGCATTATACTTAACTCAAACTATTAGCGATCTGGACAGTGGTGCCAGAGTTAGTTCAAATCCTATCAAAATAATATATATGTTTTCATATATTTTTTATCATCTTAGTACTTACTTTTTTTAAATAAATGAAAATAAAGATTTATATTACATTTTTATCTATGTTTTATTTAAAAAGTGTTTAGATGTGTTCTGATTTTATGTTTTTCATGTGTTTTTGTCTATTTTCACTTTGAAATGTGTCATGTCATGTGCCATTTTTTGGCGCTTCTTTTTGAAATTCTAGTGTATATAACTGATGGTCTGCTATGGTTCTCCAGTTTGGTTATGTCCTGAAGAACTTCGAAACACATTGACTTTATAACCATTTAATAAAAATCCTTTATTGGAAACCCTCGTGAGTTTAACTTTCCATGTGGGTTTGCCAGCAGCGCAGAGAAAAGCTGCTTTGAATCCTCACAGCTATCCTATCCGCTCTGATGACCTGGGGTTTGCAGCAGCTGTTTATGTGGCACCCCTGAGGGTTCATTCGCCACAGGGGTACTGCACCTCGGAACGAGGTGTGGTATCTCCTCTCCCAGGTAAGGATGGAGCACCACACAGGACCCCAACCACACACTCAACACTACACCACTCCAGTTCTGAAGGGGGGCCTAAAGCCCCATAGTGCTGCCCCGGGCCTGAATGGAGGAGTTGGGGGGAACCAAAGATAGGGGGAACCACGTAGTGAATGAGGGTGGAGGAAGCATTTACTTAAGCACTTTACCAAAATTCTATAAAACTGGTGGCCATTTTAATAACCGGGTCTTTGGTCATGGGTCTTTGGGACGGCAGGTCAGCACAAGGCTTCAGCCGGCTGAGGGTCCATGGTTCCCGGTCGCTCGCCATGTGACAACAGAGAGAAGCTCTGAGCTGAGAAAATACTACCGTGAGTAAAAGACTTGGATGACTTCAACTACTGCCTCTGTCTGTTCTTTCCTCCGCGGCTCTGCACCCGCCAACGCTCTACTCTGCATCCCTCTCTACACTGCCCTGAGGCCCCGCTCCACCTGTGGGGAGCAGCACCATCTAAGCTGCCTGAACACTGGCCCCAGAGGACCGTTGCAGTGCTGGTGATCCTCATCAGACACCACGGGTGGCGTCACGAACATTCCCCTATCCCATACAACTCTCCCCCTTTTCCTTGCTTTTAAGAGTGACCCCAGGGTACGGGCCCGGGAGCCGGCCACCGCGACATCCCCCAAAACCAACAACGGGGCCCGGGCGCCGATTCATTTCCCCTCATCACCCTGGGCACGTCATTTACTGCATAAACATTGTTGAAATTGCAACTTTTCAAAGTGAGCATGCATTCACTTTTTTCTACCTGTTTTTAATCAGTTAAAGTCCTATTTGCGCCTTCTTTGGTTTCCAGTCCCTTCTCATGAACATACCACCATGAAAGAATATGTAAACAAAAGTTTACAAAAGGATCATATCCCTCCTTCCTCTTCGTCTGTAGCTGCTGGGTTTTTCTTTGTTAAAAAGAAAGATGGGGGTCTATGTCCTTGCCTCGATTTCCGTGAATTAAATAAAATTACAGTTAAGGATACTTACCCACTTCCACTCTATCCTCAACCTATATAATCAGCTTAAAAGACTTTCTAAACTTGATCTTAGAGGGGCTTATAATTTGATATGCATCCACGAAGGTGACGAGTGGAAAACAAAGTTTTTACCGTCTTAGGGCCTATTTGAAAATCTTGTCATGCCTTTTGGGTTAACCAATGTGCCAGCAGTTTTTCAAAACTTTATGAACGATATCCTTTCTGATTGTGTTGGAAGGTTCATTGTAGTATACCTTGATGATATTCTAATTTTTTCACCTGATCTGTATTCACACTATGAACATGTCAGTTTTGTTTTACAAAAGCTTAGAGAAAATTCTTTGTTTGCTAAATTGGACAAATGTACTTTTTCTCTGCAATAACTATCGTTCATAGGGTTCATTTTATCGGCTGAATGGTTTAAGATGGATCCTGGGAAAGTACAGGCTATAATTGATTGGGTTCAAACTCGTGACCTTAAAGCATTGCAACATTTTCTAGGATTTGCCAATTACTATAGAACAGTGATGGCGAACCTTTTACGGACCAAGTGCCCAAACTACAATCCAAAGCTCACTTATTTATCTCCAAGTGCCAACACGGCAAATAAACCTGAATACTGAGGTTTTAGTTTAGAAAAAACAACTCATACAGAGAGCAGACAAGTGTAGCATATAGCAGCCACAGAAAGGAGCAAGGGTATGAGACCGCAGAAATAAAGAATGTGCTCACCCCCTTCTTGTTATATGCCCCCATCCATGTATATATGCCGCCCTCCCCCAATCCATGCATATATGGCTGCCCTCCCCCAATCCATGTATATATGGCTGCCCTCCCCCAATCCATGTATATATGGCTGCCCTCCCCAATCCATGTATTTATGCTGTTTCCCCCCCATTCCATGTATATAGGCTGTTTCCCCCCATTCCATGTATATATGCTGTTTCCCCCCATTCCATGTATATATGATGTCCCCCCATTCCATGTATATATGCTGTTTCCCCTCCATTCCATGTATATATGCTGTCCCCCCATTCCATGTATATATGCTCTTTCCCCCATTCCATGTATATATGCTGTCCCCCCCAATCCATGTATATATGCTCTTTCCCCCATTCCATGTATATATACTCTTTCCCCCCATTCCATATATATATGCTTCCCCCCATTCCATGTATATATGCTCTTTCCCCCCATTCCATATATATATGCTGCCCCCCATTCCATGTATATATTGCTGTTCACTCCCCCATTCCATGTATATATGCTGTTTCCCTCACCCCCCATTCCATGTATATATTGCTGTTCCCCCCTCTCGCCCCCCATTCCGTGTATATATTGCTGTTCCCCCCTCCCGTCCCCCATTCCATATATATATTGCTGTTCCCCTCTCCCGCCCCCATTCCATATATATATTGCTGTTCCCCCCTCCCATCCCCCATTCCATATATATATTGCTGTTCCCCACTCCCGCCCCCCATTCCTTTCATATATTGCTGTTCCCCCCTCCCGCCCCCATTCCATTTATATATTGCTGTTCCCCCCCTCCCGCCCCCCATTCCATGTACAGTATATATTGCTATCGTCCATCCCCCGCCACCCCCCATTCCATCCAGCTGGCACCTCTGTTCATATGAAAAAAAACAAAAAAAACATAAACACTCCTACTCACCTACCTTCCTCTCCCGCGCTGCATCCTCTCCTGTAGCTAGCAGCTGACTCCAGCGTCCTAGCGACGGGGCGCTTGACGTCACTGCCTTGCGCCCGGTCACTTGTACGCTGACATCAGCTGCTGGCCTCTGATTAGCCAGCAGCATGTATTGCGGCGCACGGTCCTTGCAACTCGTTCGCTGCAATACACTTCAGCTAGATGTGTGTCAGAGAACGCACAACTAGCTGAAGTGGGGACTGGCGTTGGCGGGCTCCGAGTACTCACCCGCCGGGCCAAGTCCTGGTCCAATAGCGCTAGTGCTGCGGCAATGGCGCGCGTGCCCTTGGGGAGGGCTCTGCGTGCCCACTCTGGCACGTGTGCCATAGGTTCGCCAGCACTGCTATAGAAAATGTAGTATAGTTTTTTCTCAGATCGTTAAACCTCTTACTGATCTCACACATAAGGTGGCGAATCTAAGAGTTTGGTTGCCGGATGCTGTTGGGGCCTTTAACACCTTCACCCCTGGGTCATTTTACATTTTTGTGCTTTCATTTTTTGCTCCCCTTCTTCCCAGAGCCATAACTTTTTTACTTTTCCATCAATATGGCCATGTGTTTTTTGCAGGACGAGTTGTACTTTTGCACTACACCATTGGTTTTACCATATAGTGTACCATGTTCACTAAATGCTAAAACTTACCTGCCATTATGATTATCCAGGTCATTACAAATTCGCAGATACCAAACATGTATAGGGTCTTTTTTATTTAAGTGGGGGAAAAAATGATGCCATTTTCTGAGACCCATAGCGTCTCCATGTTTCAGAATCTGGAGCTGGGTAAGGGCTTATTTTTTGCATTCCAAGCTGACGTTTTTATTGATACCATTTTGGTGTAGATACGAAGTTCGTAGTTCGTAGGTACCGAACTTCAAACACGGACGTTTTCCCAGAAGTCCTTTTTACTGTTTAAGTTCAGTGACTAATAAAATTTGTTGAAAGGCTGCTGCACAGCCAATCAACAAGCTTTTAGGCTGTAGGCATTTACAAGTATTGGCATGGCTGTGATTGGTCGATGCAACATGTGACCCAGCCTGTATAAGTGCGGGATCATGGGTGGTGCTGCCATTGTGTTCTGACTAGAGTAGGGACAGTGTAAAATAAATTTATTTAAAAAAACGACATGGGGTCTCCCCTATTTTTAATAACCAGTTAATGCAAAGCAGACAGCTGGGGGCTGATATTAATAGGCTGGGAAGGTCCATGGATATTAGCCCCTTCCCAGCTTGAAAAGATCAACCTGCAGCCGCTCCAGAATTGGCGCATCCATTAGATGTGCTAATTCTGGCGCTTAGCCTCAGTTTTTCTTGTTTGCCCTTGTGTAGTGGCAATCAGAGTAATAGTTTTTCGGGTTGATGTCAGCTGTGTAATGGCAGCTGGCATCAAGCCCAGGGATTAGTAATGGATGCCTCTATCAGACACCCTCATTACTAACCCCATATTTAAAAATAAAAAGACACACACACAGGAAAAAATGTTTATTTGAATTAAGACTCCCCCACACATGGGTTTACCCATTTATTATTAAAAAATAATCCCAGCAGGTCTGACGTAATCCATTATGGTTCCTATGACGTCCAGCAATTCTCACCTGCAACCTATGAAGTGTCGTTCTGAGAACTATGCTCTATAGGTTACTCGCAGTCATGTCTCACGGGTGATGACGTCAGTAATCATTGCCCGTGAGACATGACAGCGATTAACCTATGAAGTTATTTTAAGTAATTTTCCTATCCACATGTTTGCAGGGAAATTGTCTTGCTCTTACCCTCATTTTGGCTCCCCTCATCCCCAATCCCGTTATGCGTGGCTCCCCTCATCCCCAATCCCAGTATGCGTGGCTTCCCTCATCCCCATTCCCAGTATGCGTGGCTCCCCTCATGCCCAATCCCGGTATGCGTGGCTCCCCTCATCCCCAATCCTGGTATGCGTGGCTCCCCTCATCCCCAATCCCGGTATGCGTGGCTCCCCTCATCCCGAATCCAAGTATGCGTGGCTCCCCTCATCCCCAATCCCGGTATGCGTGCATCCCCTCATCCCCAATGCCGGTATGCGTGGCACCCCTCAACCCCAATCCCAGTATGCGTGTCACCCCTCATCTCCAATCCCGGTATGTGTGGTTCCCCTCATCCCCAATCCCGGTATGTGTGGCTCCCCTCATCCCCAATCCCGGTATGCGTGGTTCCCCTCATCCCCATTCGCGGTATGCGTGGCTCCCCTTATCCCCAATCCCGGTATGCGTGGCTCCCCTCATCCCCAATCCCGGTATGCGTGGCTCCCCTCATCCCCAATCCCGGTATGCGTGGCTCCCCTCATCCCCAATCCTGGTATGTGTGGCTCCCCTCATCCCCAATCCCGGTATGCGTGGCTCCCCTCACTCCCCAATCCCGGTATGCGTGGCACCCCTCATTCCTCATCCCCCACTGTACACACATGCAAAAAAAAATAAACATTTATACTCACCTTTCTTCTCTGTACTCCAGCGCTGCAGCATCCTGTTTTGCCGGAGGCCGGGGGAGGAGTACGGCGCCGGAGCACCGCACTGTCCGGCGCCATTTTACTGAAGACACACTGTAAATGTGTCTTCAGTAAAATGGCGCCGGATAGCGTTATGCGCACGCATCGATCCGACGCCTCACTCTGCCCCCAGTCTCCAGCCAGAAGAGGAGCGCCCTGGCAACGCTCCTCCCAGTCAGGTAAGTATGTAAGTATGGCACCGGAGATCGCAGTATGCGTTCAGTGCCTACGCATACCGCGATCTCCGGCGTCAAACACCTCCTCTTACCTGTAACGGCTGAATGCGTGATTCTGTCTGGAGCCAGGCTGCGCGTCACGCATGCGCAGTCTATAGAGGCTTCAGACAGAGACCCGCATCCCCGGTTATATTATAGATTGACTCTCTTGAGACGTAAAACTGATAATATGGAAATGTGCATTTTTATGTTGAGGATGATATCTCTGATAATGTAATGTAACACTAGCTTTGGTCATTTTTACCAAGTGATGCTTCAGGAATCAGATTCTCCTCTAAATCTAAAGCAAGTGGGCTGAGTGGGTTTGTTGGACTAATCTAATCTAAATAAATAATTTGTTTATTTTCAGAGACAGAGACAAGACTAATACATTTGAAAATCCTGCATTTGAAGGTTTGTACTTAGCTATATTTTATACTTAAAGTGCTTGTCCAGTCTTGTATATAGAAATGGGCTTAAAAGAAATATATGTCATCTCCAGAAACACTATTTGCATACAGATACTGTATAGGGGTAATCTGAAGGCAAATACAGTTTAAAGGGAACCTGTCACATCCTTCTTCGAAATTACACTGACCTCAATGTCTTGCTACTGATGCAATGTGCATGACAACAATACTCTTCTCAAGCAAAACTTGCCACTGTTTGTCAAGAAAAACACTTTTCATCCTTAGGTGATTGCATTACATACCTTCTCTTTCAATCATAGGGGTGGCGCTTTCTATCCTTCCAGTCACGGCCAGTCACTGTCCTCTTCAAATTATTCATGCCCATTGCAGCCTGCACACTGACTAACCGGTCTCCGTGCATGCTCACTGAATCTGGGTGTACGTCCATAGTAGAGATGAGCAAACATGTTCGGAAAACGTTCAATTTCAAATTCGTCACGAACGTTGCACATTCGGATCTATGATCAGACAACTGAGTGTTTTTACTTAAAATTGGCAAAATTGGGTAAAAGTGCGGGAAATGATCGCGTTTCCACTACAGTATTTTTAGCACTTTGGCTAGGATAGTGGCGCTGTATGATGAGCAGGGGGTACATGTTTGATAAGGGGAGGTGGTGGGAAGAGGTCAGAGGAGTAGTGTGCTGGTAATCTAGTTTTTTTTGTTTCTTAACTTTTTTAGCCAGTTAGGGTGCAGGAACCATCCACAATGTCCAGACACAAGGGCTTGTGCCATTGGCTGCTGAAATCACATGTCCCTCTCCATATAAAGAGTGGACTTGTTGTTTTAGTGCCATTTTGTTAGTATAACAGCGCATAGCGGATGTCCTGACGCTGCTCCTGGATACTGAGAGATTTGACAGTCTTAGCTAGGCGGTTGCTTGTAAGTCAGATCGTTTAGATCGATAGGGTCCTGCGTGGCTGTGAAATCGACCTTCCAGCAGATTAATAGTTTTTGCTATTAGTGAGGTCCAGACAGAGATAGCAGGGCACATTTCAGCATAGAACTCAGTTGGGCACTGCTTATATTATGCTCCACGCAGGAGTACACCTTTGAAACTCAATTTTTTTCTGTTACTACTGTGATACATACAGCATCTCAGCTTGAAAGTTTTTGGCACATATATTCTACTGTATGCAGAGCTCATCACAGTAAAAAAATCAAAATTTTTCTGTTACTAACTAGTGATGAGAGAGAACTAAAATGCTCGGGTGCATGCTGCTCAGGTCAAGCAAATTGGAATGCTCGGGTCAAGCCCGACCCGAACAACGAGTCCAGTGTCAGTCAAGGGGAAACACAAATATTTTTACGGCGCCCCCTCGGAGGTCTGGAGGGGGCATAAAAATTGGCCAAATCGATGGGTACAGTGCTCAAATAATATGGGAAAAGCATGGGAAAGACCCCTGGAAGCACTAGCTTCCTTTCCCACTTTCTAGGGGGCCGCGGAATACCACTCTTGAAGCCAGACCAGTGTGAAAAGATTGTTGGATGGATGACAGATAAATAGATAATGATTCCAGTCGGTTTGCAATCACCACCACCCTGTCTTCCACATGGTTAAGTCTCAGTAGCCATGAGCCTGGACCACATTATTGTTATTTATTATTATACTGCCTTACATGTGAAAAAGGGGTATACATAGTAAAAACAATTACAATAATCTTGAACAAAAACGTGATTGCGACTGGTGCAGGAGGAGAGAGGACCCTGCCCGCGAAGGCTCACAGTGTACAAGGGATGGGTGAGGATACAGTAGCTGTGGTTACTGCAGGTTCTAGACATGTCAGAAGAGGTAAGTCTTCAGGTACCTTTTAAAGGTTTCCATGGTAGGCGAGAGCCTGATATGTTGGGGTAGAGAGTTCCAGAGTAGGGGGATGCATGGGAGAAATCTTATATGCAATTGTGGGAAGAGGAGATAAGTGGGGAGTAGAGAAGGAGATCTTGTGAGGATCGGAGGTTGTCTGCAGGTAAGTACCGGGAGACTAGATCCCTGATGTATGGAGGAGACAGGTTGTGGATGGCTTTGCATGCCAAGGTTATGGTTTTGAACTAGAGTCTCTGGGCAATGGGGAGCTCATGAACATATTTGACTCGCCCCCTGGGCCGTGGGGCACCCGGAACCAGGCTTCGGTGCAATGTTGGGGGTAGTAGTGGCAACCCGATCCCGTGGCTCAGGGTGGTCAGACCAAATGCTGTGGCAGTCTATTTGTAGGGTTTTGAATGTCCGACTACGCCACCCGTGGATTGCGGTCAGGGATGACCGCCGCTGAAAGGAAGACCGCTGAGGCTGATGTTGGTATGCAGCACAGGGATAGGATAACTCCTCACGGGAAGAGTGTAGCCTCAGGGCAGTGTAATAGGATGCTGGGGGTGATGGCGCAGGCCGCAATAAAAAGGGTTAAGAGTCTGCTTCAAACAGTCCAGGGTCTTTATTGTAGTTAGTACTAATGACCCAACAGGAGAACAGGGCAGGAATGGGCCTGGGTGTCTGAGAGCATTTGGGCGAGCCCCACTGGTCAGGGTGAGTGGGTAGGCCTACCGTTCTCTCTCTGCCCTTGCTGACTATCCCCCTTTTTGTGTTCTGATAGCCCACATCCCTGAGCTGGCCGTGTACTACGCCTGTATGGCTTGCGACTCGGGCCTTAGGTACCTGTTGCTTCTCCGTGCTGTACTGGTCCCTCTGTGTGGCGGAGCCTCCAGGCTTCTCAGGCCAAGGGACCTGAAATCCCTCGCGGGTTGGTTATCTGCTGTCGGGCTTGCAACCCTGACAGCCTCGGACCCCAGTGTCCGGTTGTGTAGTTCTTTCTCAGCCAGGACCGGCTCTCGTCGCCTCTGTCCCTGGCTTACTGTTCCTCCTCTGCCTCCCGGACTCCTCAGCTGCTACTGACCTGTCCCTTTCCTCTGGGAACCCTTCTGGATGCTTCAGAAGTGGATCCTGGTCTCTCTAACCCTGCCATCAGTTCCAGCTTTTATAGGGGCGGCCTGCTCCCCCCTACTGGCCTGGGACAGGAGGTGCTGCATGCTAATGGTCCCTGACCAGAGAACCTCCCTCCTGCTCTCAGACACAGCCTTTAATATTTGTGGCATCCAGGCCTGGGGTGACACATTCCCCCCTAGTAAATTTTAGTACTCCGGGACTAAACAAGAATCACAAATACAGGGTATAAATGCATGACGATAAACACAACAGGGAAAGAAATAACAAACCACACCACATATTGAGTTCTTTAGGTCACCGTGTGGTCTGTGACCGGGTGTCCATATCACCAAGAAAAGAAGAGGGTCACAGTATGATCCGTGACCGGGTGTCCATTTCACCCAATAAGGCAAAGTTTTTGAGCGATGTGGGGACCTGTCCCTATAAACCCCAAGATCCTGGCCTTCGGCGTGGCGGCAAGGCTGAGCTACCTACTTTGGACCACAAGGAGGCCACGCCAGACAGGTTTTTCTTCTGTGGCCAACTTCACAAAAGGGCACCAGGTGCAACTATCTACATGGTAGTTCCGGTTATTCACTGTCCATAACCTGTCAGTCCATTGCATCTAGGAAAACTGGAGAAACATTATTAATAACCAGGGTACAAACATAGCACATTAAATATATACATTTAGATCTTACAGCGAGCTGGTATTTGACCCCTAGTGCTCCGGGTTGACCTCCGTAGCCCACTGTCTGGTGGTGGTCTAACCTGGGTTTCCCCACTAGTATTAAGGGTACAGCTACTAGCTGGGTTTACAGGCAGGGCAGGCAGCTGTCTGCGGGTTCTTTGGCTTACCGCAGGCATGGCAGGCTCACTGTCTGCAGAGGGTTGACTCTCCTGGGCTGCTGGCATGGGTTCTTCTACCTCTGGGGCTGCTTGTTCTTCTTGTTCTTCCTGCTCTCCTGTAGGCTCTTGCTGGGTAGGCTGAAGGAAGTGTAGGACGGGTACCACTATGGCATAATTTATTCGAGTCCAGGTGCGGGGGAACTCTCCGAGAACTGTGCTGATCATTTCTTCCTTGTCCTCTGCGGGTTCAAGGTCATCTTGATCTTCACTTGGACTCTGCAGTTGCTCAGGGCACCGTTTTAGGTGGTCTCTGGAGATGGTGCTAGTGGTTTCTCCTCCATCCTTGGTAACCACAGATACCTTCGGGTTGTTGTGGTCGGACTGCAGTACTGTGTACGGGTCTCTCTCCCACTGGTCGTCCAGCTTGTGAAGCCTTCTCTTACGCTTCAGGACCTGCTCACCAGGATCCAGGGGACCAGCAGGGGTGTGTTGGTTGAAGAGCCTCTCTTGCTTTTCTCTCGCTTGAGCCAGACTCCTCTCCACACTCTCCTGTACCTTCTTGTACTGTTCCGTATCCCAGTCCGCGTCTGGGGAGGTGTCCTCGGGTGTCAGGACTCCCATCTCCAGGTCTATCGGCAGCTTGCCTGGTCTTGCGCGCATCAGGTAAGCCGGGGTGCAATTTGTAGCATTCACCGGGATATGGTTGTACAAGTCAATCAGGTCTGGCAGCTTCTCCGGCCACAGGCTGTGTTCTTCCAGGGGATGCGTCTTGAGGAGATCAATGACGATATTGTTCATTTTCTCACACAGCCCATTGGTTTGCGGGTGGTACAGCGTTGTCAGAATCTTCCTACAGCCGCAGAGGTTGCAGAACTCCTGGAAGACTTCCGCCTCAAACGCTGGACCTTGATCTGTCAAGACCTGTTCCGGACACCCGTGTGGACGGCAGAAGTGTTGCTGGAAGGCTCTGGCCGCAGTTTGGGCTGTCAGGTCTTTAACAGGAACCACCACCAGGAACCGGGAGTAATGGTCCACAATCGTGAGGGCATAGACGTAGACCCTGAGACCGCTGCACCATTGTTTATTGGTGGTTAGGTCTTTGTCTCTTACCCGGTGAGAATACTGAGTGGCCCCATACCGGTGGAACGCAGGGAGCTCTACTTCCTCCAGCTCTTCCGAGTCTTCTTCTACTTCAGGTAGGTGGGGCATTCTTGATAGGGCGTCTGCGTTGGCGTTGGTCCTGCCTGCCCGGTACTTGATTGTGAAGTCATAATTGGATAGCCGGGCCATCCACCGCTGTTCTAGGGCACCTAGTCTTGCATTGTCCAGGTGTGTCAGCGGGTTGTTGTCCGTTTACACAGTGAACTTTGCGGAGGCCAGGTAATGCTTAAACCATTCTGTGACGACCCACACCACTGCCAAGAATTCTATCTTGAAGAACCTGTAATTCTCCGGGTTTCTCTCGGTGGGCCTCAGCTTCCGGCTGGCATACGCGATCACCCTTTCTCTGCCCTGTTGGTTTTGTGACAGTACGGCTCCCAGCCCCACATTACTGACGTCTGTGTGGAGGATAAAAGGCTGGCCATCATCGGGGTAGGCCAGGATCTCATCCCCCGTGAGGGCCATCTTCAACTGGCGGAAAGACTCCTCTTCCGGCTTGTCCCACTTGAAGAGTGGCTTTTGACTTCTGGATTTAGACTGACCTATCAGGAGGTCCTGCATTGGAGCCGCCATCTTTGTGAACCCGGGGATGAACCTTCGGTAGTAGCCTACCAACCCGAGGAACTGCCTCACTTCTTTGATGTTTGAGGGGCTTGGCCAGCTCTTGATTACTGTGACCTTGTCGGGGTCGGGGGCTACTCCTTCTGCACTCACCACGTGCCCCAGGTACTGTACCTTCGGCTTTAACAGATGGCACTTGGAGGGTTTCACTTTCATGCCATAGCCTGCCAGGGCTTCGAACACCTCTGCCAGGTGTTTTAGATGGTCCTCGTTAGTCTTCGAATAGACAATCACGTCATTCAGGTAAAGTAGGACCGTCTCGAAGTTTCGGTGCCCTAGACAGCATTCCATCAGCCTCTGGATGGTCCCTTGTGCGTCGCAGAGCCCGAAGGGCATACAGTTGAATTCGCTCAATCCCATCGGGGTGGTGAAGGTGGTCTTCTCCTTGTCAGCCTCTGCCACAGGAACCTGCCAGTACCCGTTAGTAAGGTCCAAAGTAGAGAAGAAATAGCTGATTTTAGAACTGCTAAAGACTCCTTTATCCTAGGTAACGGGTACGCGTCTTTATGGGTGATACGATTGATTTGTCTATAGTCCACGCACATTCTCATGGTACCGTCTTTCTTTTTTACCAGAACCAAGGGGGCTGCCCAGGGGCTACAGCTGTCTCTAATGACCCCGGCTTCTTTCATTTCTCTCAGCATGCCCTTTGCGTTCTGATAATGTGCAGGGGGTACAGGTCTGTGTCTCTCTTTTATTGGTGGGTGGCTCCCCGTGGGGATGTGGTGTTCCACTCCCTTTACTTGGCCGAAGTCTAGCGGGTGCTTACTAAAAATTCTCTCGTACTCCTGAACCACCCGGTAGACTCCTTGTTTTTGGTGCAGGGGAGTAGAGTCAGCACCCACATGGAGTTTCTGGCACCAGTCCTTCTTGTGTTTCTGGGAGCCATTACCCTCCACCGGGGAAGATGGAGGCAAGGGTTCCACGACCCTGATAGCATTGTGTTCGACGGCAAACAATTTGGCTAGTGTTGCGTACCGGGGCAAGTGTACTTCCCTTTCCCCGATGTTTAAGATCCGGACGGGCACCCTTCCATGGCGGACATCAACCACTCCCCTGGCTGTCAAAATGGTGGGCCTGCTGTCTGAGTACACAGGTTCTACCATGGCTTGGTAGTCTCTCCCTCTTAACCCGATTGCAGTCCGACACCAGATCATCATTTCACTTTTGGGAGGCATGGTAATGGGGAACGGGTCGCTCATCCTTACTCTACCGATCTCACCACCAGACAGTTCTACCTGTTGCCGTCTCATCAGGGCTCTTATCTCTTTCTGGAGGACCCTCTGTTGAATGGAGCTCGCATTCATCGCCACCTGCTGCAAAATCACAATTATTTCTGAAAGACAGTTTTCAATCACATTAGTACCTAAGGTTATTTTAGGGTGACTTTCATGACGGTCAATGTCCACAATGATCACTCCCTGTGCTGGCAGTTCCACCTTACCAATCTTGATGGTCATCTCTCTGAACCCCACCTGCGGCACGGGTTGGCCATTGCTGGCGATGATGCTTAAGTCATCGTCTGGATAACGGGTTATATCCGCGTCACTCCAGTACCGCTTGAAAAGTACGTAGGGGATGGTAGTCACTTGAGACCCGGTGTCCAGTAGTGCACTCATGGGGATACCGTCCAGCACTACGGGTAAGACCGGACGTCCCCCCATGTACTTATCACGCCAATTAGATGGGCCTGATGACCTTATGCCTGGGGATTGGCCCTCTGCCCAGGTCGGACCCATTTAAAGTACAGTACCTTGCTATGTGTCCTGGCTGACTGCAACGGCGGCAAATCGGCTGTCCATCCTCAGTGTAACGGTCGGCGGGCCTCCCTCTGAACGACGGGATCCTCCACTGTCTACGCCACTGGACATCCTCCGTAGTGGAAGCCAGATTGATTGGTCTTGACGGTTCCACCTGCAACAACTGTACGGTCCTGGTCAATGCAGCCACACTCTTTGTTAGTTCTTAGACCTGATGGTGCAGGCTTGCGGGCTGGGATGGATTTAGGGCCTGTGCATCAGCCCCCACAAGGTCTGCGGGGTAGGGCGCTGCCTCCTGGTGGTAAGTGATGGCAGGGCGCCGGGGAACTACAGTGCCACTTGGTGCGGAGCACCCGGATGGCCCTATCCTTGAACTGCACAAAAGTCAAATCGGGGTTCTGTAGGGCCTTGAGGCGCACTGGGTTCTGTGGGCGCTGGACAGCAGACCTTCTATGAACTGGTCAGTCAACAGTTTATCGGTTTCCTGCACGCTGCCAGGGTCAGCTTGTTTAATTGCTCCCAGAGCTTCTTGCAGGTTCAAGGCATAGTCTCTGATACTATCTTGGGCTCGCTGCTTACAGCCATAGAACCGCATTTTGATTTTTGCTGAGGTACGGGTATCAAAGGTACTCCGCAGCCGGGTCAGAATGTCCTTTACAGTCCTTTTCTCTTCATCTGACCATGATTTCACTTCCCGCTGGGCTGCACCGGTTAGCTGCCCCGTCAGAATGCTCACTTTCTGTTCTTCTGTCAGGGGATAAACTTTAAATAAACTGTGCAGTCTTTCCTTAAATTCAGTTAATGTATGGGATTCCCCTGAGTATTGGGGCAGCCAGGCTGCTCCGGGGATGTAGGGCATGGAGAACGGCATCACCGCTGCTGCAGACACGCTGGTGGTAGAAGGTCCCTCCGCGTCCGTCATCTTCCTCCCCCCTAGTTAAGCGTGGCCTACCTTCCGTTGATCCTCTTCCGTAGGCCGCAGCTCCGCTGGTGCTGCTCCGGGCGAGGACCTTGCGTCGCGTCCTGGTGACGTCAGTGTCGCTCTTGCCCCTTCCAGGACCTTGCGCAGCGTCAGTGCGTAGGGCGGGGCTTCAGGTCTCGCGCGGTTTGGACGTCCACACCCCTCTTCTTCCCGTGCGGCGTCCCGAAGATGGCGTCCGATGGCGGGAAAACGGCTGAAGATGGTGGGAAACGACTGAAGATGGCGGGAAAACGGCTCCGAATGGCGGGAAACTTCACTCAGGTAAGTACAAAGTCTTTTTCAGGCACGCAATACCCGTTTGTGGTGGGTTGGTCACAATCCTGCCGACTACGCCAAAGCTGACTCGCCCCCTGGGCCGTGGGGCACCCGGAACCAGGCTTCGGTGCAATGTTGGGGGTAGTAGTGGCAACCCGATCCCGTGGCTCAGGGTGGTCAGACCAAATGCTGTGGCAGTCTATTTGTAGGGTTTGAATGTCCGACTACGCCACCCGTGGATTGCGGTCAGGGATGACCGCCGCTGCAAGGCAGACCACTGAGGCTGATGTTGGTATGCAGCACAGGGATAGGATAACTCCCCACGGGAAGAGTGTAGCCTCAGGGCAGTGTAATAGGATGGTGGGGGTGATGGTGCAGGCCGCAATAATAAGGGTTCAGAATCTGCTTCAAACAGTCCAGGGTCTTTATTGTAGTTAGTACTAATGACCCAACAGGAGTACAGGGCAGGAATGGGCCTGGGTGTCTGAGAGCATTCGGGCGAGCCCCACTGGTCAGGGTGAGTGGGTAGGTCTACCGTTCTCTCTCTGCCCTTGCTGACTATCCCCTTTTCGTGGTGTGATAGCCCACGTCCCTGAGCTGGCCGTGTACTACGCCTGTATGGCTTGCGACTCGGGCCTTAGGTACCTGTTGCTTCTTCGTGCTGTACCGGTCCCTCTGTGTGGCGGAGCCTCCAGGCTTCTCAGGCCAAGGGACCTGAAATCCCTCGCGGGTTGGTTATCTGCTGCCGGGCTTGCAACCCTGATAGCCTCGGACCCCAGTGTCCGGTTGTGTAGTTCTCTCTCAGCCAGGACCGGCTCTCGTCGCCTCTGTCCCTGGCTTACTGTTCCTTCTCTGCCTCCCGGACTCCTCAGCTGCTGCTGACCTGTCCCTTTCCTCTGGGAACCCTTCTGGATGCTTCAGAAGTGGGTACTGGTCTCTCTAACCCTGCCCTCAGTTCCAGCTTTTATAGGGGCAGCCTGCTCCCCCCTACTGGCCTGGGACAGGAGGTGCTGCATGCTAATGGTCCCTGACCAGGGAACCTCCTTCCTGCTCTCAGACACAGCCTTTAATATTTGTGGCATCCAGGCCTGGGGTGACACATATTGACAGAGAGGAGAGGCTAGGGAATAGCAGGTGGACAGGTGGATTAGTTGGATTGGAGGAGTGCGAGAGCCTTAGAAGTGAGGCCACAGAGCAGGAGGCTGCAGTAGTCGAGGCAGGAGATGATGAGAGCATGTACAATTGTTTTTGCAGATTCTTGTTTGAGGAATGTGGGATCCGGGAGATTTTTTTTACTTGGAGTCGGCATATTACTCACCCTGATCCTCATTTCTCCCACGATATCGAGTGCCCTTAGACAACAGATCCCACACTTGGACACTCCGAAGAGCTGTTTTGTTCATTTTTCCATTTATAGATTCTGGCTAGCAATCAGCAAGCATGGTTGATTTTGCTCGGTACTCACCCGAGCATCTCACTGCTTGACATGCTCGGATCTCAGTGAGTATTTATGGGTTGCTCGGGCGGAAGCTCGGGTCCCTCCCTGCATGTTTGGAGCTCTTTAGAGAGTTAATCAACATGCAGGGATTGCTTGCCATGCACTGTAATGCCGTAGCCATGTTGGATGTGGTATTACAGTGATTGGCTGGCCGCATAGCGTCATCGGGTCTATATAAGACCTGGTGACCCTATGTTCGTCACAGTCTAACCCGGAAACAGACAGAGTAGGGAGAGATGCTGCTGAGCTAGGGACAGAATTGGTTGTGTAATAGTTACATATAGGCATCCACACCAGGATACATATCCATCTGAACTAACAGTCCTTCTGATGACTAATCCAGCTGCATATCTTCAGTGGTGATATCAGGAGTTAGGCAGGCAGGCATGGTTTGTGGCAATGTATACAGCACAAGAGGGTCCATTGCACATTCTGTCTGCTCCTGCTGTTATAGATATCTGTAGACATAGCCCCAGATATCAGAGGCCAGGGCTATTATTTTTTTTTTATCTTAATAGTGATTATTTGCTTAAAAATCAATCCAGAGTACACCATTTTAGTGCTCCATTTGCTTGTAAGCAGAATACAGACAGATTTTTTTTATTTTTATTTTATTCGCATTACTGTGTTGTGGATGAAGAGAAACTTTTTTCAATGATAAGACGTGATCCCATATGACTGCCGTAATAATCCAGAAATTTTGTGGAGTGTGTCAAATATTACACTCCATTTAAAGTCTGCCAGCTGTGTACTGTTGAACCAATTGACATTTGGTCGCTGACAAATACCATACTATTAGGTGATTGCCTGAAATCTTGCTCATAAGACGTGATCCCATTTGACTGCCGTAATAATACAGAAATTTTTGTGAGCGTGTCAAATATTACACTTCATTTAAAGTATTGCATTTGTGGGTTCAAACCTATTCACAGTTGGTTGTTGAAAAATAACCTATCTGTGAACAATGTTGTCAGAGTATCACCCCACTTTTAGGGACTGACAATAAAAAAAAAAAAAAAAACAAGCTAAAATGGAAAAAATGTTAAGAAACATTCTTTCCAGGGTAATGACTTGTATATAAGGCCAAAGAAATAATAAAAAAAAGTGTTATGGACTGTGGAAGACATTTTTGAAAGCAGAATGAACACTCATCTGGAGCTGATGATACCACCTAGCACCTGTCCCTATTGTAAATGCATATAACAGCATTATCGATAGGGAATAGAATAGATTTTATTTTTTTTTGGTAAGCACGAGCAGCACGCAGTATAAGGCAATAATACTTGGCTGGATCGGTGTAATACGCTATCCATACTGCTATACCTCACCTGTAAACAAATTTCAGATAAGACAGTTATTATTTTAGAATGCAGAATCTATTTGAATTGTCATTTCCATTATTAAGGAGTGGCTCTCCTATACTGTTATTGCATATGTAGCAAACTCAAGGCCTGCCAAAAATTAGAGCGCACTCCAATGCACATTTGAAGAGACGTAAAAAAAAAATAATAAACACAGTAGGATCTTTAGTATAAAAACCAGACGCTCCAATGTAACCTCAATGTAATCACATTGTTCAGCTCCTGCACCTCCTTCTCACCCCCCTGTTCAGCCTCCATCTCTGAAATGACCACATCAGTCATAAGCTGGAAGCACTGCAGCACTGCCTCGGCCAAGCAACAACAGGCTGTGCTGAAGATAATATGCTTATGCTTAGGTGACAAACCGCACACCGCTGCAGAGTTTTTGAAAGCTTTAACACAACAGGCAGACCCATTGCTCTCACTAGGTGGTGGAGAAATGACAGCCGGAGTAGATACGGTTTCCCTGTATGCCAGTCCTTTCATCCGACCTAAAGAATATGGCTGTGGTGAAATATAACGCTCTCCGAGAAGCAGCTCTGGCTAAGAAAAGTGTGTGTGATTTTTTTCTATGGTTGGATGTGCTTATTCATGTTATTTCTCAAAACGCTTTGCAGAACAGGCCATTGCCCAACTCTGTAGTTATGAAATTCAAGGAGCAAAGAAAGATCTTTGTGTGCCAAAGCACCACTGAGAAGTGTGAGCTGATGTTGGACGGGCTGCCATTGCTTATGCTATGCCAGTTCTTTCACTGAGCTAAAGAATATGGCTGTGGTGAAATGCTACTCTCACCGAGAAGCAGTGTCAGACTTCAGAACATTGGGCCCACCAGAGGATTTGATTCTCTAAGAACCCACCTTTCTCCCCCACTCAAGAGCCCCATAGCAGCTGCAAGGTTTGCACTATGAACTCTCCTGAAGAAGAAGCCAGGGCCCACCGGAGGAGTCTCCGGTTCTCTGCTGGGCCCGTCCAACCCTGCCGAGAAGCAGCCCTTGCTTAGAAAAGTCTGTGGGAAGGTTCCCGGGCACTCTATGGCTGCTTTTTTAATGTGGACTGGCTCCAGCAATCTATAAGATTGCAATCTATAAAATCCCTTCACTGGCTCCAAATTGTCCAGCGTATCCAGTTCAAACTACAAACACTGACCTACAAAGCAATCCATAACCTTTCTCCTCCGTACATCTCTGAACTAATCTCTCCCGATATATTCGCTTATGTAATCTCTTGTCTAACATGCTGGAGAAACTTGCACCTACTGCCACTCAGTATCTTCAGCTCCTTTGTGAGAAACTAATGTATTTGGCCAGCCACTAAGTCTACCAAATAAAATTCCTGAGAAAGAAATTGTGGATGGCTTCACTACTGGTACTGGGGACACTGTTAATACAATGGTGTCTTGCCATAATTTACTGGAAATATTCCAGGCTGGTGGAAGCTAAGCTGATTGCCACAGAAAAGTACCAGCAGCAAGCTAAGGAGATGGTGGCCTCTATTATCATGAATAATTTGCTCATTGACTACGAGACCGATTACTGTTGCTGTCTACCTTTTGAATATTGTGTTGAAGCTTGATTGACCCAGGGCCCACAATCCTATGTGTCAGGAAGACGTGTTCCATCCCAGGGTCCCACTGGGTTCCGGCTTCCACAATATTAACCCAGTGAGGCATCAGTGAGATGTACCATCCCTGGCCACATTCACTTGTCCATGTGTCTGTGGTTAGGCGGTCCTTCCCACTAACTGCGCTGGTGAGGGTACGGGTAATGTTCTGGGACCCGTGTTTGTATAAGCCAGGGACGACACTGGGAGAAATAGTGGCGGTTGGGAATTGAGGGCCAGCTGCCATGAAGTTGCGGAAAGCTTCCGCCTTCACGAGCCTAATAGGCAAAATTTCTAGTTCAAGCAGTCTAGAAATGTGTCAATTTAGCAGTGTGGCCTGTGAGTGGTTGGCTACGTATTTGTGCTTACTTTCAAAGGACTGGGGTAGGGACAACTGAACGCTGCACTGGGACAAGGACGTGGACGTGGTTACTGAGGTGATGGCTGCAAGTGTGCATCGACAGATGCAGGGTGGGAGGCATTTTCATCTGCATCATGGACGGAGGCTTGGCGTGTATGTAAAACAGGGGAAGAGGCAGTGATGTCACCCGCAGACACTATTTCTGGACCCTGGTGTTCGGCCCATCGACTTCATCGTCCACCACCTTGTCTTACACTTCCACACCCGGGTCCTCCTCCTGACTTTCTGTCCATTGTGTCTCATCATCATCCACTTCTTGTGACAGTAATTTCACTTTCCCGCCGTCACCTTCGAGTAAAAATGGCTGCTGAAATATTTGGGTATAGGTACATGCGATCTTCTGCTGCCCTGCTTGAAGCAGGCCAGGCGAGAGGCCCGACTCTATAGATGGAAAGTGAAAGCTCTTGGGGAAGCCCTGGACTCTAATCTCTCCTTCAAACCGCATATCCAAGCTCTTTCCATTTCCGAGTGGACTGAGCGATAGGCCAGAATCTATAAATGGAAATTTGAAGAAGACAGCTCTTTGTAGTGTCCAAGTGTGGGATCAGTTGTCTCAGGGCACTAGGAATGGTGGGAGGAAGGAGGATCAGGGTGAGGAATATGCCAACTCCAAGTAAAAAAAAAATCTCACAGATCTGCACATTCCTCGACCATGAATCTACAATAATTAGTTCATACCTTCATCATCTCCCGCCTCGATGACTGCAACCTCCTGCTCTGTGGCCTCCCTTCTAACACTCTTGCACCCCTCCAATCTATCCTAAACTCTGCTGCCCTACTAATCCACCTGTCTTCCCGCTATTTCCTAGCCTCTCCTCTCTGTCAATTCCTTCACTGGCGCCCCGTTGCCTAGATACTCCAGTTCAAAACCCTAACCTTGCATGCAAAGCCATCCACAATCTGTCTCCTCCATACATCTGTGACCTAGTCTCCCGGTACTTACATACATGCAACTTCTGATCCTCACAAGATCTCCTTCTCTACTCCCCTTTTATTTCCTCTTCCCACAATCGCAAACAAGATTTCTCCCGTGCATCTCCCCTACTCTGGAGCTCTCTACCCCAACATTTCTGATTCTCGTCTACTGTTGAAACCTTCAAAAGGCACCTGAAGACCCACCTCTTTGTAGCACTGGCGTCTCTGCCTCCTGCCCGGCAGAGATGCCGCTCCCCTCACCGCCGCGGTCCTGGACCGGCGTCCTCCAGCTCTCTTGCTGCTGTTGCACGCACCGCGCGCAGCTTCCTGGGCACTGTGCTTAGGGCACGCGCTGCCTCCCTCTTAAAGGGGCCACGCGCACCATCCTAAAGAGTCCCCGGCCAATGGCTGGAGGACCACCCCTATTTAAAGCACCTCCTCCAAAATGGAGGTGCCTGTGCAAGATTGTTGTTTGTGTGCTAACACTCTCGTCAGCCCTCAGGTTCCTGTGCCCGCCAGTCTATCTGTCAGCCGTGCCCACCTGCCTGTCTATCAGCCGTGCCTGCCAGCCTGTCTATCAGCTGTGCCCGCCAGCCTGTCTATCAGCCGTGCCTGCCAGTCTGTCTACCCGGATCACCTGTCTGGCTACCAGCTGTACCCGCCTGCTTGCCTATCTGGATCACCGTTAAAGCTACCTGCCGCTGTACCTGTCAGCCTCAGCCACCTGACCCGTGGGAGTCGCCTGCTCTCAAACAAAGTTGGTCCCAGAGTGGCGCCTGGTTCCCCTGCCCAGTCCCTTCTTGGTTCACGGAGTCGACTAAGCTGCAGTGTGCCCAGGGTCAGTCCGAGTAGGTGCTTAGTTACGCCCCTCTGGTCCCTCCTTGCATCCCAGCACAGAGGTTCCACCACCCAGACCCGCAGCACTCTTCCGACAAGCGTACAACCTGCAGTTACCCTCGATCCACCATATCGCTGCATGATGATCTCTATCCTCACCTACTGTATCCTCACCCATCCCTTGTGCATTGTGAGCCCTCGCGGGCAGGGCCCTCTCATCTCCTTTCCTGTACCAGTCGCTGTCATATTTTTGTTCAAGATTATTGCAATTGTTTTTGCGATGTATTTGTATACCCCTTTTTCACATGTAAAGTGCCATGGAATAAATGGTGCTAAAGTAGTAAAAATAATGTGGTCCAGAATCATGGCTACTGAGACTGTACTGTGTGGAAGACAGGGAGGTGGTGGTGGGAAACTGACTGGAAGCATTCTCTGCTATCCAATCAACAACCTTTTCACACTGGTCTGGCTTCAATAGTTGTGTTTCGCGGCACCCTAGAAATTGGGACAGGAAGGTAGTTCGAAATGATGTGGATGTTTGTTGTGCTCCCTCAGCAGGCACAGTTTCATCTTGCCCAAAGCGTCAGCCTTTGCGTGCACCATCACCATTACGTCCACTTCTCTGTCCCTTGCCACGCACCTTGCCCTTTTTAAATGGAGTTTAATATTTGTCACGTTGCCAAAAATGTCTGTATTATTGCCGCAGTAATGTAGGATCACGTCTAATGACTACAGTTTTAGGCAGTGACCTAGGAGTCAGAGATGCTTCCAGGGGTCTTCCCCATGCTGTTCCCATGTCTTTTCTGCACTGTATGGATGTGTCTGATGATGTTTCACACACCACATGGCCAGATAAGGTAGTAAAATGTTAAAATGACATTTATCGGTGAATGTATTTTTCACCATTGAAAGTAATGCAAAAGTGCAAAAGCACATCAAAAACGCTAAGTGTGAACAAGGTGTGGAGGAGCATTTTCTTTTTGGTTATTTATTTTACCTCATATACAAGTAATTACCCTGGAAAGGATGTATGTTCTGTATGTTTTATTGTGAGCCCGTAAAAGTGGCGTAATACTCTGACAACATTGTTCACAGCAGTGACCTGGGAGTCAGAGATGATTCCAGGAGCCTTCCCCATGCTGTTCCCATGTAATTTCAGCACTGTTCCCATCAATTTGGGCATTTTTTAGGCCCCCTATAGACCTCCGTGGGCAGAGGGGGGCTACCGGAAAAATGCTTGAGTTTCCCATAGACTTACATTGGGCTCGTTGCTTGGGTCGAGCACTCGAGCATTCAAATTTGCTCGACTCGAGCAACGAGTACCCGAGCATTTTAGTGCTCACTCATCACTAATTCCGGCCTCTCACTCAGTCCTCTTCAACCGGGGCGACAGGAGATCGCATGTAGCGATTCCCAAATATTTCAGCAGCCATGGTCACAAGAAGGTGATGGTGGAAAAGTGCAATTACTGTCGCAAGAGGTGGATGATGATGAGATACAATTGCTAGCAAGTCAGGAGGAGGACCAGGGTGTGGAACTGGAATGCAAGGTAGTAGACTATTAAGTCACTGACCCAACCTGGTAAGGTGAAATGCATAGCAAGGACAGCAGCGCAGAGGGGGAGGGATTTGTAGCACCACAACAATACCAGAAAAGTGACCTATTCAACTACTAGGTCTTTCCGAGTCTGGCTCTTTTTTTAAGACTGTCCAGTAAACCCAAAAAAAGGCCATCTGCAACATCTGCCATGTTAGCATCAGCAAGGGCAGCAAAATTACCAGCCTGACCACCATCAGCATGCTCAGGCACATGACAGCAAAGCGCACAAGTAGTTCGGCCGAACGCCAGGGTCCAGAAAAAGTGTCTGCGGGGGACAGCACTGCCTCTTCCTCTGTTGTACATGCACGCCATGATGCAGGCGAAGATGCCTTCCACCCTGCACCTGTTGTTGCACACTTGCAACCATCACTTTCAGCAATCGCGTCCATGTCCTTGTCCCAGCGCAGTGTTCAGTTGTCCCCAGTTCTTGGAACGCAAGTGCAAATACGCAGCCACCCACAGGCCACAATACTATACTGCCAAATTTCTTGACTGCTTGCACTAGAAATTTTGCCTTTTAGGCACTTGAAGCTTTCTGCAACCTGATGGCGGCAGCTGTCCCTCGGTACTCGGTCCCCAACTGCCACTATTTCTCCCGGTGTGCAGTCCCCACCTTATACGAGCATGGGTCCCAGAACATTACCCGTACCTTCACCAACGCAGTTACTTGGAAGGACCACCTTACCATGGACACGTGAACAAGTGCTTTTGGCCAAGGACGGTACATCTCACTGACGGCACACTGGGTTAATATTGTGGAAGCCGGGACACAGTGGGACCCTGGAACTGAACACATCCTCCCGACGCAGAGGATTGCGGGCCCTGGGTCAATCAGGGTTGCCTCCACATTCTACGGCTTCTGCACCTCCTCCTTTTCGGACTCCATCTCCGAAATGACCAAATCCGTTGCAAGCTGGAAGCACTGCAGCACTGCCTTGGCCAAGCGGCAACACGCCGTGCTGAAGATAATATGCTTAGGTGACAAACCGCAAACCGCTGAAGAGTTGTTGAAAGCTGTAACTGAGCAGGCAGATCTGTGGCTCTCACCACTGAGCCTACAGGCAGGCATGGTCGTGTGTGACAATGGCCGGAACCTGGTGGCGGCTCTCAGGCTTGGCAACCTCGCACAGGTACAATGCCTGGCTCATGTGCTCAACTTAGTGGTTCAGCGGCTTCTCAAAACCTACCCAGATCTGCCTGAGCTGCTTGTGAAAGTACGCTGTGTGTGCACATTTCAAAAAGTCAACTACAGCTTTCGCCGCCCTGGCATTGCTTCAGCAGCATTTTCAGCTTCCAGCTCACCGACTGGTGTGCGATGTGAGCTCGCGTTGGAAATCAACAATGCAGATGTTGGGAAGGATTTGTGAGCAGCAGAGGGCAGTTGTTGAGTATCAGCTTCAACATGACCATCGGAATTCAGGTGAGTCTTCGCACATAAGAGCTGATGAGTGGGCATAGATGTCTGACATCTGTGCCATTCTCCAAAACTTTTATGACTCCACCAAGATGGTAAGCGGCGATGACACCATAATTAGCAGCACCATCCTGCTTCTCTGTCTACTGAAATGCTCGCTGCTCACTATTAAAGAGGAGGCATTGCAGGCGGAGCAAGGAACTATGCAGGGTGCTGCTACACAGCCCAGCCTCATCTCAATGCGTATTCGGAGCTAATGAAGAGGATGAGGAGGAAAAGGAGCTGGTTTACTTTGCTACAGACAATAGAACCCACACCACATTCATACCATCTGTTTAGCATGAATGGCCTGAGGAGAGGTAGAACGAGGAGGTGGACGAGGAGAGAACGGTTTCCTTGAGGCCTAGAGAGTGGAGCACAGTGAGGAGGAGCTGGTGATCCACAGTGTCAAATGTGGCAGAGAGATCCAGGAGAAACAGCAAGGAGTAGTGCCAATTGGATTTAGCTGTTAGTAGATCATTAGAGAGGTTAGTGAGGGCAATTTCAATAGAGTATGAAGAGTGGAAACCAGATTGTAAAGGGTTGAGAAGAGCGTTATCTGAGAGATAGCAGATGAGATGGGAGTGGACCAAGCATTCCAGGAGTTTATAGATGAAAGGAAGATTAGAGACCGGTCTGTAGTTAGTGTGGCATCCTGCTGTTCACAGGTACCATAGGACCCAAAAGGGTGCATGGATGGACTTCTCCACAAGAGGCCCTCATTACAAACAAACACCTCTTCCCTTCCACCTCATACCACCAGAGGGAGCCCGTTAGGGATATACACTGTGTGCAGAATTATTAGGCAAGTTGTATTTTAGAGGATTATTTTTATTATTGATCAACAACTATGTTCTCAATCAACCCAAAAGACTCATAAATATCCAAGCTTAATATTTTTGGAGGTTGAAGTGGGCTTTTTTTCGATTTGGCTATCTTAGGAGGATATCTGTTTGTGCAGGTAACTATTACTGTGTAGAATTATTAGGCAACTTAATAAAAACCAAATATAATCCCATCTCACTTGTTTATTTTCACCAGGTAAACCAATATCAGTGCACCAAATTTAAATTAATACATTTCTGACATGCAAAAACAAAAACAAAAAAAATTAGTGATGAATATAGCCACCTTTCTTTACGATGACACTCAACAGCCTTCCATCCATAGATTCTGTCAGTTGCTTGATCTGTTTTCAATCAACATTGCGTGCAGCAGCCACCACAGCCTCCCAGACACTGTTCCGAGAGGTGTACAGTTTTCCCTCCCTGTAGATCTCACATTTTATGATGGACCACAGGTTCTCTATGGGGTTCAGATAAGGTGAACAAGGGGGCCATGTCATTATTTTTTCTTCTTTTAGACCTTTACTGGCCAGCCACGCTGTGGAGTAGTTGGATGCATGTGATGGAGCATTGTCCTGCATGAAAATCATGTTTTTCTTGAACGATACCGACTTCTTCCTGTACCACTGCTTGAAGAAATTGTCTTCCAGAAACTGGCAGTAGGTCTGGGAGTTGAGCTTCACTCCATCCTCAACCCGAAAAGGTCCCACAAGCTCATCTTTGATGATACCAGCCCATACCAGTACCCCACCTCCACCTTGCTGCCCTCTGAGTTGGAGTGGAGGTCTCTGCCCTTTACTGATCCAGCCTCTGGCTCATCCATATGGCCCATCAAGAGTCACTCTCATTTCATCAGTCCATAAAACCTTTGAAAAATCAGTCTTAAGATATTTCTTGGCCCATTCTTGATGTTTTATCTTATGTTTCTTGTTCAAAGGTGGTAGTTTTTCAGCCTTCCTTACATTGGCCATGTCCCTGAGTATCGCACACCTTGTGCTTTTTGATACTCCAGTAACGTTGCAGCTCTGAAATATGGCAAAACTGGTGGCGAATGGCATCTTTGCAGCTTCACGCTTGATTTTCCTCAATTCATGGGCAGTTATTTTGCGCCTTTTTTGGCCAACACGCTTTTTGCGACCCTGTTGGCTATTTGCCATGAAACGCTTGATTGTTCGGTGACCACGCTTCAAAACTTTGGAAATTTCAAGACTGCTGCATCCCTCTGCAAGACATCTCACAATTTTGGACTTTTCAGAGCCCGTCAAATCTCTCTTCTGACCCATTTTGCCAAAGGAAAGGAAGTTGCCTAATAATTAAGCACACCTTATATAGGGTGTTGATGTCATTAGTCAACACCCCTCCTCATTACAGAGATGCACATCACCAGATTTACTTAATTGGTAGTTGGTTCTCAAGCCTATGCAGCTTGGAGTAGGACAACATGTATAAAAAGTATCATGTGATCAAAATACTCATTTGCCTAATAATTCTGCACGTGGTGTATATATATGGAGGGTGGAGTTAGGCAGTCAGAGAGTCTCTCAGTCTGAGAGAGCGCGTGCTGATGCTGAGAGCAGTGAAGACGCAGCACGTCTGCTGCTGTATTGAGGGCCCCAAGTGTGGCCGGAGGCAAAGAGGAGAGGAGAGAGGAGTTAAGGGGGCGGAGGAGCATCATAGGCTCACCCCAAGACACAAACCGGATACCGAGTCCGCGCCTACAGGGTCCTTTATACCCAGTAGGGATCACCGGCATACCAGGAGAACTACAAGTCCCTGGTCGACCTGAAGCTAAACCCTTGACAGGACTAGGAACCACGAAGGCCCCGGCGTCCAGGGATAGTGGTTGCCAGAGAAAGGTCCTACTACCAAGCGACAGGTGAAGGAACAGCACGACACAGAAGCTAGGCCCAGTTGCAGGCTGACCAGGAGCTTAGAGAGAGGGAGACACGGACCAGGAGGCCTTATTCCCGCTCACTGGGGAGAAGTCCTGAAGTGCACCCTTCCTACCAAGTACCCTGGACCGTACCTGACATTCGCACCAGTAAAGGTACTGAAGTGAATCCCCTGTCTCTGTCAGTTACCTCTGCTGCGCCAACTCTCCTGCACTACAAGCCCCAGCATCACCACCATCTGCACCTACACTGCCCTGGGGGCTCGCTCCACCTGTGGGGAGCGGAAACATCCCAGCTGCCATCCCATCACCCCCAGAGGTCTGCAGCAGCGCCGGTAACGGTTACCGGAGACCACAGGTGGCGTCACGAGACAAACTGTACACTAAAACCCCTTTTAAAAGAGAGACTCAGAGTATGGGCCCAGGAGCCGACTGCCGTGACTTCCTAAACAAGGTAAAAGGCCCAGGTACCGAAGTCCTTTATATTCCCCCTGGGTGACATACATTAGCAGCGTAGTTCTGGTCCATGGATGGCTTTTTAAGAAAAGAAGTTATGATTGCATGTTTAAATAAAGAGGGAAAGATACCCGAAGAAAGAGAGAGGTTAAATATTTTAGTTAGGTGGGTAGTGACAGCTGGGGAAAGGGACTGGAAGAGATGTGGGGAATAGGGCCACTGTTGCAGGTTGAAGAAAGGAGTCTGGTCACTTCTTTTTCTGTGAAAGGCTCGAAGATGAAAAGTGACCTATAGATGCGGAAGGGAAGGGAATCCAGACTCTGAGGGGATTGTGCAAAAATGTCTTGATGGATATGATTGATTTTTTTTGTTGGAAATAAGTGGCCAGATTGTCAGCGCTTAGGTTGGTGATGACGGGGGTCTGTACTTTAGGGCTCAGGAGTGGAAGGTTTCAAAGAGTTGTTTAGGATTATTGGCTAGATATGTGATGAGGGTGATGAAATAGACTTGCTTAGCCAGATGGAGAGCAGAGTTATAAGTTTTGAGCATGAACTTATAGTGGATGAAGTCTTCCGCTGAAAGTGATTTTCTCCACAGACTCTCAGCGCACCTTCAGCAGCGCTGGAGAAAACATGTTTGCATCGTGTTCCAGGGCTGCCGTCTCTGCTGGGTCATTCTGCATGTAGATTGTTCTGCTTCATCCAGGGCACTGCAATGTGTTGTTATAGTATGACAATTCTGAGACTGTACAGGAGAGGGATAGGATGCGAGCTAAAGATGACTATAGATTGTTCATATGCTGCTGGGTTTTGATGGCACGTAGATTTCTGTGTGTATGGCCTAGACCCACGCTACAAGGAGACCTTCTAGACCCACGATACAAAGAGAGCTTTCTATCTCTCTTTCCTGAGGCGGAGAGGTCTAATAAAATGTTGCAGTACCAGAAGGCCCTTGTTGAAGAATTATTAAAAAAATTCCCATCTGACAACGCTGGCGGCAGAGGTCACAGTTCCTTGGATAACCAAAGAGTACAGGCGAGGGAGACACAAACCATATGCAGCAGAGGCAGTGGAACACTGGCAAAGGTCTGGGACAGTTTTATCAGACCCTCCCAGCACCCAGATTCTGATAAGCAGGGTTCTCTGAAAAGGAGGGAAAAGTTTTGGAAGATGCTGAAGGACTACCTTGGCAACCGTACCAGCATCCTCCGTGATTACTCTGTACCTTACAACTATTGGGAATTCAAGCTGGATACTTGGCATGAACTGTCTCTCTATGATTTGGAGGTCCTGGTCGAAAGGTGGTTTGTCAGAGATGGTTTTTAGTGCTCCCGGCGGCATTATAACTGATATAGCTGATAGGCGCATCCACCTGTCAACTGAAAACGCCGACAGGCTGACTCTTATCAAAATGAACAAGGGCTGGATTGGGCCAGACTTCTCAACACCATCGGATGATAGCATTGGACCATAAACTCAAATCCAGTGGGTTTTTTTGTTGCCCTCTGTACCCAAGCAACCCTTTACACCCAGACATGGTAATACGCTTCAAGATTTCTTATATTTTATGTCGCCCTCCTCCTTCTCCTTCTCCTCATCCTTCACCACCATATCACCAGGGTGACCATCATGCAATACCCACATAATTTTTTTAAGGGTGTTTATGATGCGCGTAGGAACTATTTTTAGAGGCCTACTTCAAACTTCATATATAATATATATGCATACTCCCCAGGGGTCAATGTTTTTCAGCCCATGAACTTAGTGCATGGGCTTTACCACTCTAGGAAACCCACTACTTATTTATAGAAAATACATTTTTAACTGAGGCCCTCCACTACGTCTCTTCAAATGTGTATTGGAGTGTGTCCTAATTTTTGTCAGCCCTTGAACTTGCTGCATACGCAATAACAGTATAGGACACTCAGTACTTAAAGGGAATCTGTCACCCCCCTGGGCGATATCAGACCTCTACTATGGGCATACAGGTTATAGAAAAGTAAATCTATACATACCTGTATGGCTCATAGTAGAGGTTTGATTTCAGAGAAATGTGTTTTTATAAACTCCGTTTTGCACAGGCTTGGCATCTCCCGGACGCCAAGAAATCCCTGCCTATCTGTTTATTATTCCCCCAAATACCCGCCTTTGTGCATAGTTACCATATTTCCCCCCCTCCCCTGCATGTCACAGGGCCCTATGACGTGCACTATGCTCCCTGACTTCCCGGGCATGCGTTCACATAGAGCGCATTTTGCTGCCTCCCGGCCAGTCTCTCCGTGCACTGTGCCGCAGGGTTCTATTGTGCAAGTGCCGATCAGTGACAATGACTCCCCGGCGCCTGCACAGTGCACGTCACAGGGTCCTGTGACGTGCAGGGGAGGGGGGGAATATGGTAACTAATCATATAGGCAAGGATTTTGGGGAATAATAAACAGTTAGGCTGGTATTTCTTGGCGCCCGATACTGTGCAAAAGGGAGTATATAAAAACACTTTTCTCTGCAATCAAACCTCTACTATTGTCCATACAGGTATGTATGGATTTACTTTTCTATAACCTGTATGCCCATAGTAGAGGTCTGATATCTCCCAGGGGGTGACATATTCCCTTTAATAATGGGAAGTCCAATTCAAATAGATTCTATATTCTACAATATTACCTCTCTTGCCTGAAATTAATTTACGGAGGAGCTACCACATTATGGATAGTGTATTACACCAATCCAGCCAGGTATTATTGTCTTATACTGCATGCTGCTGGTGCTGAAGAAAAAAACAAACAAATCTATTTTATTCCCTATGTATACCGCTGTTAGATGCATTTATTTTATCTTTTATTTGTAGGCCTCATTCCAATTACATTAAACAGTTGAATAATGTGCTGCTTTACAAAAAAAGCTTTATCTTGGTCTCATCTGTCCCCAAGATGCCTGTTGGCCCTCCAAAAATAGTGGAGCCGCCTACTGTCACTCTATAAATTGTGAGGGCAGCATGCTGGATATCCTTAAATTGTGAGGGCCACCTGATTGATATCAAAATTTCAAACTTGACAGAATATATATGAAAAAGAAAATGTGAATGTGGCGCTCCTGAGGGTTCAGTCGCCACAGAGGTACTGCACCTCACCCAGAGGTGTGGTGTCTCTCTTCTCTCAGGTAAGGAGGGAGTGCTGCTTGGAACCCCAAACACCTGCATCCAACACTACACTACTCCAGGCCGGCTGGAAGGGCAAGACGCAATGTATGTTCCTGCTGAGCCCTGACCCTGGTTGGAGTGGGGGGAACTCAAAGGTAGGGGGAACCAGTAGTGGGTGTGGGTGGAGGAAGTAGTTAGAGGGAGCACTTTGGTAGGAGTATATAATAGGGAAGCCATCTTAGGGTGGCAGTTCAGTCAGAGGAGAGCAGTTCAGAAGAACAGCTCAGGACAGTTCAGAAGAACAGTCTGGGAGCAGAGTCTTATTAGGAGCTCTGCTCCACAAGTAGGGCCCAATGTCAGAGGCCCAGGAGGAGAGCAGGGAATAGGCTCCGTTCTAAGAAGTGATCCTAGGGGGTACGGCGAGTGCAGGACGGCACCCGTACGCCCCGAATCTGTCAGAATTCAGAGGGATCATAAGCCGCATTCTAATCCCCGTGAGGGTCAAGCAGGTCTGTGAACTTCGACGTACAGGAGGGACTTCAGAGCACCCGAGCCGGATTGAGAGTGGGCAGGGCAGATCAGGAGGGAGAAAGACCCAGTGTGAAGTCGGTCTAGTGAGGAACACTGGAAAGTGGGGTTCTGCCAGGCATTCCCAAATCACCTGAGGAAGAACTGAACTCCTGCCGGGTGAAAGCAACACGACGCGGGAGGCTGTAAGCAGACCATGTGTAGCGCCCCAAGGGTTCGGCCGCTACAGGGGTATTTCACCTCTGCCAGAGGTGTGATATTCCACTCCCGGGTAAGGATGGAGTTTGGATCATGGCTCAGTTAGCTGCATGCATCACACCCACCCCATTTCCGGGGGACAGCTCAACGGTGCTCCCATTAGTACAGTAATGCAGGCACGACAGACCATGTCCCTGGCTGGAGTGGGGAGGGCGGAGGAAAACCCAGTGATGTAGGAGCAGAAGGGGACGGTTTCTGAGCATAGGTAGGAGCTCATTGGTTGCTGGTCACCTGAGCTCACACACTAGGGGAAGGTATATAAGGTGGGCACCATCTTAGTTCGGGGGGAAATTCTGTCAGAGGAGTGAGAGAAGGAGTTCAGCCAGAGAGGGCTGACAGGAAGCTGTGGCTCAGTCTGGGCCCAGCTCCACGAGGCAGGCCTAGAGTGAAGGCCGGAGCCAGAAGAAAGGAACAGAAACAGAAAGGAACAGCAAAGAAAAGAAAAGTACCCAAAGTGTAGAAGGGCTCAGAAACAAGAAGGCAGAAGGGACCCTAAGAGCCCATGAGAATACCGGGTGAAGGGTCAGGCAGATTAAAGGTACCGGATCCCAAGTTGGTGGAGGAGAAACTACCCTCAGCCAAAGACCGGAGGTCGTGATCATTTATTGGTGCGACACCTCACCAAACCTGCTAGGAAGGCACCATATAGGACATCGGGGAACGGGGCCCACGTTTACCCGCGCAGATCCGCGGCAGCTGGACAAAAGTTGGTCACTGGTGGGGCAGGCCAGAGAAAGGATAGAAGCCATATTCCTGAACTGCCTGGGGGTTGACCGAGCCCCTCACCTGGTGGACGCAGCACGACTTGGAGTATACGAACTGTGAGTAAAAGACCCTGGACTGCAACACGTTGTCTTTGCATTTCTTACCTCAGCTGCACACACCATCAGCCTCAGTGGACTGCCTTGCAGCGGCGGTTCATAATAGCCACAATCCACGGGTGGCGTAGTCGGACATTTCCTAAAACATATAAAAGACTGCCACTGGTCTGACCACCCTGAGCCATGGGACTGGGTCGCCACTACTACCCCCATCGTTACACTGAAGCCCAGTTCCGAGTGCCCCAAGGCCCAGGGGGCGAGTCACATGCACCCTGAGGAACTAAAGAACTGTGAGTAAAGACACGGATGACTGCACCGCACCGCCTCTGTCCAATTATTTCGTCTGCGCCAACATTCCCTCTCTGCACCACATCGCCCAGCACAACCACCATCTAGCTTACACTTCCCTGGAGCTAAGCTCTACCTGTGGAGAGCCACACCACCCCTGCTGCCATAACACCAGCTCCAGAGGACTGTTCTGCAGCGGCGGCACCCTTTAGCCGCATTCCACAGGTGGCGTCACGAACAATCCCCAAAACCCCATATAATAGAAGTTCCCCCTTTTTACTGACCGCCCTCGGACACGGACCGGGCCAGCCACCGTGATATCCCCCATACCGGCATCCACAAGAGGCCCGGCTGCCGAGTACCCCACGGCCCAGGGGGCGCTTCAGCTTTGGCGTCATGAACAGGATACGTGACCAACCCGTTATCGGCGGGTGAAGTGTGCCTAAAGGACTGCGTTATGTTGTTGAATGTGGTGCCCGCCCCAGAAGAATGGGCTCCATTATGTACGTGCTAAAGGACAACAAAATGGAACCTCCCATCGTGGGCCGGGTCCCGGAATGGCGCAAAAATCCAACCCTGCCCCTTGCAACCGTGACTGTCCGCATAGATGTGTCCGTCAAGGCAGGGAGGCCGTCACAGGGAGTGACCAACAGCAGATTGCCATGGGACCGCCCCCGAAAGAAGAGAGGAGGAGGAGAGAAGGAATGGAGACAGGATGTGGTCTTAACCAGTCTAGACAGACCGCACCCGGCAGCCAGAATGGAAGGAAGCGAAAGTCCAGCCTCCGCCTCTGGCCTGCCGCAGCGTCAAGTGACCCCCCCTCACCCTGGAGGGAGAAGTTGAGAAATTGTCCCCGGAGGACGTGGAGTTCCTCCAGAGCGAGGTCTTGTAGTATGTATTGGCAATGGTCAGTGACCAAGTGTGAATAGTTTTGAACAACACACAACTGGCAGACTTTAAATGGAGTATAATATTTGACACACTCCCAAAAAATTCAGGATTATTAGCGCAGTAATATCTGATCACGTCTGATGACCACGGTTTTAGGCAGTGGCCTATTAGTATGGTATTGGTCAGCAACCAAGTGTGAATAAGTTGTACAACACACACAACTGGCAGATTTTAAATGGAGTGTAATGTTTGGCACGCTAAAAAAATGTCACGATTATTAACGCAGTAATATTGGATCACGTCTGTTGATGGAAAAGTTTCACTGCTTCCACAATACTGCAATGCAAATAAAATGAAACAAATCTGTCTGTATGCTGCTAACAAGCAAATGGAGCAGTAAAAATGGTGTATTATAAGGTTTTTCAAGCAAAGAATCAGGATTAAGAGCAAAAAGAATATTAGCCTTATAACTAGGGCTATGAATATCAGTAGACTAAAAAAAGGATAATTAGCTCATATCACCTGATACTCACAGGAATCCCAGGCTCACAGATTAGTGTCCAGCATACATTTGCAAGGATATATAAAGAAGGTAAAATCCGGTGCCACATGCGATAAATCCTTTTATTCCAAAATTAAAAATCACAACATGTCCCTAGGAGGGGAACAACTGGACACGTTTCGAGGACACAGCCCCTTATTCGTCAGTATACAAAGTATACAAATGAATTAAAAAACAACACATTTATAATAAAAACTATGACCACCCCTAAACATGTGTGATAAATTAGTATACAAATTAGGATATTAACTCCTACTTAGACAAGATTTGCGTGCAATGAATTCTCATAGAATATTCAGATATAAACTTAGGAGAAAAAAAAAAAATTATATACAGTGCTGGCCAAAAGTATTGGCACCCCTGCAATTCTGTCAGATAATACTCAGTTTCTTCCTGAAAATGATTGCAATCACAAATTCTTTAGTATTATTCTCTTCATTGAATTTGTCTTCGATGAAAAAAACACAAAAAGAATTGTCCTAAAGCCAAATTGGATATAATTCCACACCAAACCTAAAAAAGGGGGTGGACAAAAGTATTGGCACCCTTTGAAAAATCATGTGATGCTTCTCTAATTCGTGTAATTAACAGCACCTGTAACTTACCTGTGGCACCTAACAGGTGTTGGCAATAACTAAATCACACTTGCAGCCAGTTAACATGGATTAAAGTTGACTCAACCTCTGTCCTGTGTCCTTGTGTGTACCACATTGAGCATGGAGAAAAGAAAGAAGACCAAAGAACTGTCTGAGGACTTGAGGAACCAAATTGTGAGGAAGCATGAGCAATCTCAAGGCTACAAGTCCATCTCCAAAGACCTGAATGTTCCTGTGTCTTCCGAGCGCAGTGTCATCAAGAAGTTTAAAGCCCATGGCACTGTGGCTAACCTCCCTAGATGTGGACGGAAAAGAAAAATTGACGAGAGATTTCAACGCAAGATTGTGCGGATGGTGGATAAAGAACCTCGACTAACATCCAAACAAGTTCAAGCTGCCCTGCAGTCCGAGGGTACAACAGTGTCAACTCGTACTATCCATCGGCGTCTGAATGAAAAGGGACTGTATGGTAGGATACCCAGGAAGACCCCACTTCTTACCCCGAGACATAAAAAAGCCAGGCTGGAGTTTGCCAAAACTTACCTGAGAAAGCCTAAAACATTTTGGAAGAATGTTCTCTCGTCAGATGAGACAAAAGTAGAGCTTTTTGGGAAAAACATCAACATAGAGTATACAGGGAAAAAAAAGAGGCATTCAAAGAAAAGAACACGGTCCCTACAGTCAAACATGGCGGAGGTTCCCTGATGTTTTGGGGTTGCTTTGCTGCCTCTGGCACTGGACTGCTTGACCGTGTGCATGGCATTATGAAGTCTGAAGACTACCAACAAATTTTGCAGCATAATGTAGGGCCCAGTGTGAGAAAGCTGGGTCTCCCTCAGAGGTCATGGTTCTTCCCGCAGGACAATGACCCAAAACACACTTCCAAAAGCACTATAAAATGGTTTTAGAGAAAGCACTGGAGACTTCTAAGGTGGCCAGCAATGAGTCCAGACCTGAATCCCATAGAACACCTGTGGAGAGATCTCAAAATGGCTGTTTGGAGAAGGCACCCTTCAAATATCAGGGACCTGGAGCAGTTTGCCAAAGAAGAATGGTCTACAATTCCAGCAGAGCATTGTAAGAAACTCATTGATGGTTACCAGAAGCGGTTGTTCGCTGTTATTTTAGCTAAAGGTTGTGCAACCAAGTATTAGGCTGAGGGTACCAATACTTTTGTCCGGCCTTTTTTGGAGTTTTGTGTGAAATGATCAATGATTTGATTTTTGCTTCATTCTCTTTTGTGTTTTTTCCTTGCAAGCAAATTAAATGAAGATAATAATACCAAAGAATTTGTGATTGCAATCATTTTCAGGAAGAAACTGAGTATTATCTGACAGAATTGCAGGGGTGCCAATACTCTTGGCCAGCACTGCATGTAATAGATTTGCCATATAAATGCACAGAAACAGAACATGCATATAATATTGTAAGTGCAAGCATATATATATAATTTAATAAAAAAACATTAGATCTGATCTATAATTCATACCTTGCGGTATCCGTGCATTTAATTTCAATATTCATAATTTTTCTTTGTTATGGAGCATTTTTTCCCAATTACCGCCACGATGGGGACGTGGTACTCTCTCTATGCCTCTAATATTTAATGTACTTATATTGCCCGTATGTGCCTCCCTGAAATGTTTGGAGAGACCTGATAACCTGATGGATTTTGAGGCAGGATTTGCTCCTGTAATATGCTCTGATATTCTTGCTTTAAGGGCTCTGATAGTACAGCCTATATAATATTTTGAACAGCTGACACAAGTTGCCATATAGACAACATGGGAGGTGTTAAAATTTATATAAGACTCTATGACATATTTTCTACCCATATGTAGATCAGAGAAACTTGAACCCATAGCGACATATTTGCACATACAGCATCTATTTTCACCACATTTATACATACCGACATATTTCAGCCAGGTAGGACTTTGTACTTTATTATCCAAAAATACGCTGGGTGACAACATATTGCGTAGATCATGACCTTTCCTTGAAACCACCCTACAACCTGCTTCCAATATATTAGAGAATTTGTCATCCTGATATAATATGGGTAAATTCTTGAGAAAAATTTGTTTAATGTTGTAAAAATGATCACTATATGGCGTAGAGAAAGTTAATGATGATTTTGCCTTATTGGAACTATGTTTTTTTATATATGACTAAATTTCTAGAAAAAAAATGATGTGGGGTCCCCAGTAATTTTATTAACCAGCAGAGGGAAAGCGGACAGATGTTTTTAGCCTGGGAAGACGGTAATACCCATGGAGCTTCCCAGGCTACTATCAACCCCCAGCTGTATACATAGCCTTTACTATGAAAATGGGGGACCCCCAAAAAAATTACGTGGGGTCCCCCTATTTTAACATCTAGCAAAGGCTATGCAGACAGCTGGGGGCTTATATAAATATCCTAGGAAGGGGCCATCCATAGGATGTGCCAATTCTGGCACTTAGCCTTGCTCTACCCACTGCCCTGTAGCAGTGACAGTGGAGTAATAGGGTTGGGGTTGATGTCAGCTTATAATGCCAGCTGACATCAAGCCCAGGTTAGCAATGGAGAGACATCTATAAGACGACCCCATTACTAACCCTATAGTGTAAGAAAAATGTAAAATAAAAACACAGACACCATGTATAAAAAAAAAATTTTAAAATAAAAACAGTATTCCTTTAATATTCTAAATTAAACCATACTTGCAGTCACACCCATTCCAGTTGAAACCAACATCCCAGTTCAACTCATTGCAAGCGTGGGAAAATTCTCACTGCGCATGCGCAGACCTCATTTGCTGGCAATACACTGAGTCAGTGTATTGCCGGCAAATGAACAGAGCGGTCACATACAGTGTGGTCGCTCTGTTCATGGAATCTTCGTGGGACACTCGTTATTTGGACTGCGTCGTAAAGGTAAGGATGAGGTTGGTTTATTATTTTACTTTTATTACAGGTGATCGTGGGCTTCAGGGATTAGGTGTAAGGTGAGTATATGGTGTTTTTTTTTATTTTTTATTTTTTGCAGGGGCGGCGAACATCGGGGACAAGGTGTAGGTGAGTATAATGTGTGTTATTTTTATTTTAATATTTTTTTAATAATTTTAACTTTCTTTTTTAACATTCAGCACAGCACAGGTGCCGGCGGATGAGAGACTACTGCTCCCATCCAGCGGTGCCTGTGCTCGCTGTATCCAATGGCAGGAGGCATCGGCTGATGGTGGTAGTAGTACCATGAGCCGGCGCCTATGACCCGCGGTAAGCTTTTTTCCATGGGTCACTGTCACGGGTGTGTCAGAGGTGACATACAGTCGTCCTGCAGTGGTTGGCAGGAGATCTCCAAGTTTGGCAATGCAGACAGCTGATAGGAGGCTGTCTTTAGGATGCAGCAACTACCTCCCTCTGGCCTGGGTGTGTATGTACCTGATCTTTCCAGGTGGGCATCACCGGTTATACTCATTTCTACTTGGAACTTGGCTGAAGCAGCATCATGTCCTCTCTGTAGTCTTTAGGCCGTGTGCCCTTTTGTGGTTTCTTCTAAAGCTAAGTTCTAATTCCCCTGTGTTGTCTTCCCCTTTTGTCTTTAGAGTGCTAGCGGAGGTTGACTAGTGCTCATATCCTTCCACCCCCAGCTATAGACTTACGCTAGGGATAGTAGGGCGAGGCACGTGATCGGCGACAACTGCGGAAGCTGTATAGGGACGTTAGGGGGAGACGGGGTGACGCTAGTCCAGATTAGGAGGTCACCTCTTCCCCCATTCCCTAGTGTCTGGGCTCCCTTTCCCTTTCCCCTCTGTGTTGCACTCACACCTGGTGTGACTCTTTGTGTTGCACTCACACCTCGCGTGACAGTCACTGCCACAGCGCTCTGATCACGGTAATGCAATTACCGCCGATCAGAGCCTGTGCTTCCTGTGCTGCCACTCAAATGACAGCGTGGGAAACCAGGTGAATTCGGGTCCCCCATTCAAATGAATGGGGTCCTTGTTCGGATTTGGGGTTCAGGTACTGTTGTACCCGAACCCCAACTTATAAAAAACTGTTTGGTGTTTGGCTATATTAGCCAAACCCAAACAGTGACGGGTTCGCCCATCACTATTCCTGGGGCAAATAATGTCCAGAGAAGGATATACCATGGACCCAGCGAAAATCGTTCTGGTAATGGCCTTAAAAGACAAGCGGCCATCTACTGTGGGGGAATTGAGGCAGATCTTAGGATTCCTCTCCTACTATCATACTTACTTCTCCCGGATTGCCACTCTGTTATACCTCCTCTTGCAGGGAACGACAGATTCAACAACATCCAAGGAGAAAAAGAAGAACACGGGCAGGACCGGGCCTAAAGGAAGCAACGCAGTATCGTCCCTGCAATCCATTTTTTGGACATCAGGTCACCAGGAGATATTGGAAGAACTGGTGGATTACCTTGTAAAACCACCCATAATGGGATACCCCGACTTCAACATACAATTTGTCCTTCATTGTGACCCTTCTCAAGTGAGACTGGGAGCTGCCCTGTATCAGTGTCAAGATGGGAAATTGAGAGTCATCGGTTACAGCTCCAGAATGCTGACAGATGCCGAGAAGAATTACCATCTACAATCTGGAAAATTGGAGTTCCTGGCATTGAAATGGGCCATTTGTGAATGATTTAGAGATTATTTCTACCACAGTAAAGAGTTTGAGGTATACACTGACAACAACCTTTTGATCTATGTCCTCAGTATGGCCAAACTGAATGCTATGGGTCAGAGATGGGTACCTGAGATAGCTAACTTCAATTTCAGTATCAAGTACAGGCCAGGAAAATGCAAAGCGGATACTGACGGATTGTCGAGAATGCCGTTTGAGCCTGAGGAGTTCATGCAGGAGTACTCTGAAGAAGTCAGTCTAGAAGCTATTATGAGCACCACCCAAGCAGTACAAGTTCAACAACAGGAAGGCACACTGCTGTGGTGTCTGTTGACAGTGGAAACTTCCTTAAAAGCAAAGAAACAAGACCACCCCCTGTCCATTCAACAACTATCGAAATAAATGATCCTTAGAGTACAACGGGAAGATCAGATAATTGGCAGAATACTACCTTATGTGGGCCAAAATCAGTTTCAAAGGAAATGGGAGATAGTTACTGAGTCACCAGCAGTAGCTGTCCTATTCAAAGAATGGGGGAAGCTCTACCTCAGCGTAGATGATATCCTGTATTGCAAAAGAGGACAAAACCAACAGTTGATACTACCCAGAGTATTCCGCAGGCTGGTCTTCAAAGAACTCCATCAAAATATGGGACACCTCGGAGTGGAAAGGTCAACGAACCTGGTTCATGAATGTTTTTTCTGGTCGTACATGCAAAGAGATTTTGAGAGGTACGTGACCAGGGAGTGTAGGTGTCTGAAAGATAAACATTTTAAAACATCAACTCGAGCACTTGTAGTCAACATCCAAACTCAATCTCAGTCTCAATAGACTTTCTGCATCTCCAGACATGCAAGGGCGGTTACAAATACATTTTGCTGGGGATGGACCATTTTACTCGATTTAGTCAAGCATATGATACCACGAATAAATCTGGTAAGACAGCAGCAGGCAAGATCTTCAATGATTTTGTTCTGAAGTTTGGGTTCCCGATGAGGTTACACCACGACCAGGGAAGAGAATTTGAGAATCAGCTCTTTGCCAAGTTAGGGAAATACTGTAGAATTCAGAGATCACAAACAACACCTTATCACCCTGAAGGCAATGGACAAGTGGAACGTTTCAACCAGACTTTACTGTTGATGTTGCGCACTTTGACAGCTGATGAAAAGAAAGATTGGAAGAGTTGTTCTCTGTCAAAAGTGTGCATGCCTACAATTGTACAAAGAGTGAGGCAATGGGTACTTCACCATTCTTCCTATTGTATGGATGATCACTAAGACTGCCAATCAACATAATGTTCAATACTCCAGTGTCAGAGACTTACAAGACGTACCCTGAGTATGTTCAGAAATGGAAAGAATGGATGACAGAGGCATACAAAATAGCGTTCAAGGTGTTCATGGAACAGCAAAGCAAAAGTAAGGAATACTATGATAGAAAATGTTATGGAGCGAAATTGACACTGGGAAGTCGGGTGCTAGTCAAGAATGTATGTGAAAAAGGTGGTCCAGAAAAACGTTGGTCATATTGAGAAAGCAAAATGTATGTGGTTGTAAGGATGAAGGCTGATGACAGTCCAGTCTTTGAAATCAGACTGGAAACAGAAGACAAGAAAACTAGAATCGTCCATCTGAATTTACTACTACGCTGTGATTACCTCGAGTAAGATACCAAGGACATTGTCGCTGGTATCAGAGAACCAATACTGATAGCTAAGAGTCAGATCTATTGCATGAAGATAAGAGAGTGAAAGAATCGTTCACACAAGACTCATTCCCCTCACTCCCTCCATTTGCCTCACTACAAGATAAAGGAATAGAGATTTGCTGTGTAAACACTGTGCCTCTGTGAAGAGAACTGATTGTTGAAGAGACTATCTTAATTGTGCTGGAAGCATTGTACAGAGAATAATGATTTTGTGCGCTTGACTGAAACTTGAATTAAACAACTGTGATTAACTGCATCCTATGAACTCTGTCATCACCGTTTGTGCCTGGAGGCTGATATTCCTAATGACTGTGGAAGCTCTGATTAATGGTCGCCATGAGTAACATTTCCCCAGGATTTCAAAGAATTCATGTTAATTTGTATTGCCTACATATACACTATTGGGTGCATGCAACAATAACAATGTCTCTTAAGTTCCAGACTGTCGTCACACAGGCAGGTGCCAAGGGAGGGTGGATTACAGCAATTGAGGGGGCCTGGTGATACCAAAAAAACTGTTAGTGAAGGTGCAGGAGCCGAGGAACAAATGGAGGAGGAAGAGGTGATGGTTGAGTAACAGTCATGAGATGAAGAGGATAATAATCCCCTCTCTGTTGTTCGTGGTTGGTGGGAGCGGTCGGAGGAAACAAGCATCAGTGTTACCCAGCCACCAACACACCATGGGCCTGGAATGCATGGAAGAGCCTGACACATGAGCACTTTCTTGCTGCAACATGATCCCAGTATACTTATGATTCGAGATAGTGCCGCTACTGGGTTGCCACTCTGTTAGATCCACGTTATAAGAGTAAATTTTGCCAGATGCTTCCCGCCCTGGAAAGGGACCCGCGAATGCTGGAGTATCGAAACACGCTTTTACACAAGCTTAAAATAGGTTTTCCCCAAGTCAGCAGTGAGGCAAACAGAGTTCATCGCAGCTCTACACTTCCAACCTCCGGCACATCAATTCGTCAACGCCAAAATATTAGCAGCAGCAGAAGTGTAAATGGCAGAAGCAATTTCTGTCAGTCCTTTCACACATTTTTTAGACCAGCTCGTGCACCTGCACAACAGAGAACAAGTCTGACACGTGGTGAACGACTGGAGAGGATGGTGCACTTCCTGATTGAGTCTTCATCTGCTGGGTTGGCTGTAGTGGAAGAGGTTTTGGTCTCCATTATACCACTTCTACTCTAGTGAAATTGATGCCGCTTTGCTGGTGTCTGCCACTAATTTTTGGAAATGTGGGGAATCCTGATTGGGTCTCCATCTATTGGGTTGGCTGTAGTGGAAGCGGTGTCGGTCCCCATTATACTACTTCAACTCTAGTGAAATTGATACCACTTTGGTGGTTTTAGGCCCTCATTTTTTTAAATATGAACACTCCTGATTGTATCTCCATCTATTGGGTTGGCTTTAGTGGAAGAAGTTTCTGTCTCCATTAAACTACTTCTGCTGTGGTAAAATTGATACCACTTTGGTGGTTTTAGGCCCTAATTTATTAAAATGTGAACACTCCTGATTGGGTCTCCATTTATTGAGTTGGCTGTAGTGGAAGAGGTTTCTGTCTCCATTAAACTACTATTCTGGTGAAATTGATGCCACTTTGCTGGTGTCTGCCACAAATTTTTGGAAATGTGGGGAATCCTGATTGGGTCTCTATTTACTGGGTTGGCTGTAGTGGAAGAGGTGTCTGTCCCCACTATGCTACTTCTAATCTAATTAAATTGATGCCACTTTGGTGGTGTCAGGCCCTAATTTTTTTAATGTGAAACCTCCTGGTTGGGTCTCCATTTGCTGGGTTGGCTGTAGTGCAAGAGGTTTTGATCTCCATTATAATAGTTATACTCTATTGAAATTTTTTTTTGGAGCAGATATTTTTCTCCACATAGGGGTACACAAACATGATAAACTCAAAATTGGTTTTCAATAAACAACCATCAGCCGCCCCATCAAACGCATCTGCTGCTTCTTCCTCCTCCTCTATTACTGTGCCAAGTATTGACACTCAGGTCTCCCACCGCAGTACCTCCGGTTGTATTACTGCTCCAGTCAGGCTGAGTGAGAGCCCGTCAGCTCTAACGGAAGCGGACATGCCTGGTGGTTTGCTTCACCAAGCACACCAAACGTTTCTCAATCCACCATAACATCTCCATCTGCACCTCACTCCCGGTACAGCAGTTTGTCCGTTTCACAGTACTCCACCCTCACTTAGCACTGCAGCCAGCCCTCGGTCCCACAGTTGTGGTCACGTGAAAGATTGTTTACTCGTTCACATGACAAAACTAAGAGGTTGAACTCCACCATCCCCAATCTGTTGGCCATGGAAATGGTGGCTTTAGGCCCTATTTTTTTTTTAAATGTGAACAGTTCTGATTATGTCTCTGTCTGCTGGATTGGCTGTAGTTGAAGAGATGTCGGTCCCCATTATACCTCTTAAACTCCAGTGAAATTGATGCCACTTCGGTGGTTTTAGGCCCTAATTTATTAAAATGTGAACACTCCTGATTAGGTCTCCATCTATTGGGTTGGCTGTAGTGGAAGAGGTTTAGATCTTCATTAAACTACTTCTACTCTGGTGAAATTGATGCCACTTTGCTGGTGTCTGACACTAATTTTTGGAAATGTGGAGAATCCTGATTGGGCCTCCATTTATGGGGGTTTGGCTGTAGTGGAAGAGTTGTCGGTCACCATTATACAAGTTCTACTCTAATGAAATGAATTCTTTGGTGCAGATATTTTTGTCACAGGGGTACACAAGATATAATCGAAATTGGTTTTCTTAGTGCCGTGGTATATAAAGCAGGCTATATTTCATTTTTTTATTTTTTGGTGCTGATATTGTTCTCCATACAGAGGTACACATTAGTAATGAGAGAGCACTAAATGTGCTCAACTTAGTGGTTCAGCGGTTTCTCAAAACCTACCCAGATCTGCCAAAACTGCTTGTGAAAGTATAATGCATGTGTGCCCTTTTCAGAAAGTCAGCTATAGCTTCTGCCACCCTGGCAGTGCTTCAGCAGCATTTGCAGCTTCCAGCTCACCGACTGTTGTGCGATGTCACTACTAGTGATGAGTAAACGTGCTCACCACTGCCCGGTACTCACCCGAGCATCACTGTGCTCGACAAGCTCAGCAAGTATTTCCAGGTTGCTCTGGTGGGAACTCGGGTCCCCTCCCTGCATGTTTGGCGCTCTTTAGAGAGCCAATAAACATGCAGGGATTGCCTGCCATGCATTGTAATGCCATAGCCATGTTGGTTGTGGGCATTACAGTGATTGGCTGGCTGCACAGCATCATCAGGTCTATATAAGACCTGGTGCCGATATGCTTGTCACAGTCTACCCTGGATCAGGCAGAGTAGGGAGAGCTGCTGCTGAGTCAGGGAGAGATTTGCTTGTTTATAGTTAGTATAGGTATTCCACAACATATATATATATATCCTACTGAACTAACAATCCTTCTCAGGACTAATCCAGCTGCATATAATCAGTGCTAGGCAGGCAGACAGTGTATGCGGCAGACTGCAGTCTATGATACAGCACAAGAGGGTTCATTGAATGTCCTGTCTGCTGCTGCTGTAATAATTACAGATATTTGTAGACATAGTCTCAGATATCAGGGGCCAGGGCAATTTTTTTTATCTTAATCCTGGTTATTTGCTTAAAAAGCAATCCAGAGTACACAATTTTTCTGCTCCATTTGCTTATTCTCAATGCAGAATAAAGCCAGATCAGTTCCATATTTCAGTGATAAAAATCCAGAAATTTTAACTGAACGTGGAAAATATTGGCCTCCTTTTCCCTTCTGTTGCATTGTTTCGGTCAAGCTATTCACACTTGGTGTCTGTGAAGAATAGTATTAGTAAATTACAGGCCTGCTATTTAAAACCGTGGTTCTCTGTCAGACATATCACCTACAAGACTGTTCCAAAATCAGACATTTCTTCCATTTTCATTCCGTTGCAATGTGTCAGTGAAGCTATTTACACTACGTGTCTGTGAAGAATAGTATTAGTAAACTACATGCCTGCTATTTAAAACTGTGGTTCTCTGTCAGACATATCACATATATAACAGTGTTTCAAAATCAGCCATCTCTGCCTTCCATTTCTTTGCAGTGTTTCGGTCAAGTTATTCACACTAGGTGTCTGTGAAGAATAGTATTAGTAAATTACAGGCCTGCTATTTAAAACCGTGGTTCTCTGTCAGACATATCACCTACAAGACTGTTCCAAAATCAGACATTTCTTCCATTTTCATTTCGTTGCAGTGTGTCGGTCAAGCTATTCACACTAGGTGTCTGTGAAGAATAGTATTAGTAAATTACAGGCCTTCTATTTAAAACCGTGGTTTTCTGTCAGACATATCACCTATAAGACTGTTCCAAAATCAGCGATTTCTTCCATTTTCATTCTTTTGCAGTGTGTTGGTCAAGTTATTCACACTAGGTGTCTGTGAAGAATAGTAGTAGTAAGTTACAGGCCTGTTATTTAAAACCATGGTTCTCTGCCAGGCATATCACCTGTAAGGCTGTTTAAAAATCAGACATTTCTTCCATTTTCATTTCAATGCAGTGTGTCCGTCAAGCTATTCACACTAGGTCTCTGTGTAGAATAATATTAGTAAATTACAGGCCTGCTATTTAAAATCGTGGTTCTCTGTCAGACATATCACATATAGCTGCATTCCAAAATCAGCCATTTCTCGTGAACGTGGAAAATATTGCTCTCCATTTAAAATGGGCAAAGTGCGTGGCAAGGGACGGGGAAATGGACATGATGGTTATGGTGCATTCAGAGGCCTATTACATGGCCGTGGGCAAGCTGAAATTGTGCCACAACAAACACCCACATCTTGTCGCTCGACCTTCCTGTCCCAATTACTAGGGGACCACAGAACACCACTATTGAACACAGAGCAGTGTCAAAAGGTTGTTGGTTGGACAGCAGATAATGAAAGAGCAGGCAGATCTGTGGCTGACTTTACAGCCAGGCATGGTCGTGTGTGACGATAGCTGGAACCTGGTGGCGGCTCTGAGGTGAGGCGAGCTCACACACATACCATGCCTGGCCCATGTGCTTAACTTCGGGATTCAGCAGTTTCTCAAAACCTCCCTGGATCTGCCAGATCTGCTTGTCAAAGTATGCCGTCTGTGTGCCCATTTTAGAAAGTCAGCTACAGCTTTCGCCACCCTTGCCATGCTTCAGCAGCGTTTGCAGCTTCCAGCTCACCGACTAATCTGTGATGTCCCCACGCATTGGAACTCTACATTGCAGATGTTGGGAAGGATTTGTGAGCAGAAGAGGTCAGTTGTTGAGTACCAGCATCAACAAGGCCATCGGTATTCAGTTCAGACTCCACACATAAGACCTCAGGAGTGGACATGGATGTCAGACATATGTACCAGCCTCCAAAACTTTGAGAACTCGAACAAGATGGTGAGCAGTGATGACGCCATAATTAGCATCAACAAGCAAAACAGTGAGAGTAACACCCAGCAATACTGAGAAATGTTCTCACTAAGGATTAGATACTAGACAGCATTAAGGTGAGAATCTAAAACATAACTTTTAATATTTATAGTTAAGAACAATAAACAGAAAATGCCACCCATAAAAAGAGATAGGTCTCAATGCTGGAATGATTATTACCATTAACACAGTCAAGGGACCGTCTCTGTATTAAATATGTGTAAAAATACACAAAGAGCTTAAACTCTACCTTCAGATGTGAAGACCAGGCTCTGGATAGAATCTGCAAAGGAAAGAGAGTGTATATGGGGGAGACAGTCAATCGCCCTCCCTTGAAACACCAACTTTTTTAACAGATCCAGATATACATCAATTAAAGTAGGGGGAAATCTCTGTTCTTCCCTTTATTCCATGGATTAATCATTTGTTTCTATCTCCAGGAATCCAAACACTTAAATGAAGGACAGAGATTTCTCAAAACACAAGTATACACCCTCTTTCCTTTACAGATTCTATCCAGAGCCTGGTCTTCACATTTGAAGATAGAGTTTAAGCTCTTTGTGTATTTTTACACATATTTAATACAGAGACGGTCCCTTGACTGTGTTAATGGTAATAATCATTCCAGCATTGAGACATAATTAGCATCACCATCCCACTTCTCTGTCTTCTGTCTTCTATGCTCTTGTCTGCCTCCTTCTCTGCATCCTCATCCTCCAAGACCATATCATCACCATATGTACCATATCAACATATCTACGTCTCTTGCTAGGGACATTGGAGTTCCTACAAACTTTTGGCAGCTGTTGCTTCACTGCATAGACAAACAGCATGGGAGACCCACTTGCTAATAATAGGAACATTGTTTTCAGGAGGCCTTCCAACCTCTATGTCTCTTGCAAGACACAGTTGAGTTTATCTAAATTTTTGGCAGCTGTTGCTTCACTGCATAGACAAACAGTATGGGAGACCCACTTCCAAATAATGGGAAAATTGTTTTCAGGAGGCCCTCTGACCTCTATGTCTCTTGCAAGGGGCATTGGAGTTCCTCCAAATTTTTGTCAGCCGTTGCTTCACTGCATAGGCAAATGTGGCAGCCTAGGGGTCCGGTTGCCACAGTGGCATTGCCTCCCTCACAAGACGTGATGCCATGCCTGGAAGCAAGCAGGGGTCCCCTAATCAGGTTTTGCTAAGCATGTAACACTTTCCTGGCTCCAGACCAGCAAGGGGAGCTCCTCCCCTTGGCAACTGGGATCTGCAGGCGGGGTTAGTTAGACTGAGTGTGAGGAGTTGAATAGAGCACAGCGAAGAGGAAAGACCTGGGGAGTGGAGCTGCGCGGCAGTTCACCCCAGAGGAAATAAGCACAGAAGAACCGGACACCGGAGTCCGAGGTTGTGGGGCACTGAAGGCCCAGCAGCAGAAACCGTAGGGCAGGAGACTGCAGGTCTCCTGGCCCCACCAGACTCCCGGAGGCTCTGCAGTACCACAGGGCCCAGCACCGCCACGTGGGAGCGACACTCCAGGAAGGCCTGAGCTGACTGCCATACGGGTGAGCACAAAGACGTTTTACTCAGGGACGAGGGCCACAGCACAGCTACAAGCAGCAGGGCCAAAGAGATTAGTGCAAAGGGAAGGACTCCAACTTCACCTGACGAGGTGGATCCCTTACTTGCTTCCAGGCCGCCCGGACTTTCACTACTAGCCAGTATCCGTGTCCTGGTTTGCCTAATCACCTCAAATAAAGATAAAAGGAAACCGCCATTGAGTTGTGGACTGATTATTAACTGCGCCATCCCCTGCACTACACTGCACAGCAATGTCTATTACAGTACCACTTCCTGCCCTGGAGCTAAGCCCTGTCTGTGGATAGCTGAACCAACTCTGCTGTGTCATCATCAGCTCCAGAGGACCTGCTCCACAGCAGCGGCTCTCTTTGGCCGCATACCACAGGTGGTATCACGAACTTTAAATTCAAAAACTTTTTTCCCTTTTCTATAAATTCCCCTTTTATTGACCGCCCTGGGTCGCGGACCGGGTCACCGCCACTGTAACATCTCCCTTAGCAACGACCGGCCCGGCTACCGAGTACCCCACGGCCCAGGGGGCGCGTCAACTTGGCGTCACAAACAGGATTCACGAAGCCTGGTATAACCGGGTCCTGTGTGCCATAGACTTTACTGAACTGTGTCATCACGTCATTTGCCGTCTGCCGAGGGGAAGCAAGAGGCCCCGATCCGGAACCGCCGGATAAGAGATACTTCTGCCTGAGCAGCATACTGGTACGTGAGCAGATGCCCAGGACCTGGCTGAGGTTCACTACGGGGGAGGAGGATGCCCAACCTAGGAGAGGATTCAGCCGCCGCCACTATAATGCCGTTATCAATGCCAAATATACCGGGGGCGGCGTGGTTGCCCCAGTACTCAGGGGAATCTCACACCCTGAACGACTTGGAGGAGAAATTGCGCAGTTTGTTTAAAGTGTACCCCCTGTCTGAAGAGTAAAAAGTTAGCATCCTCATAGGCCAGCTAATCGGTGAAGCCCAGAGGGAGGTAAAGTCCTGGCCGGGCAGGGACAAAGGCACTGTTAAGGAAATACTGGCCCGGTTGAAGGATACCTTTGACACCCGCACCGCAGCAGAAATTAAGATTGAAACTTGGTGGGATGATACACATGATTGGAATAAAAGGCTAAAAGGATACAACTTATTTGCAAGAAACAGACTTGATAAACGAGGAGGAGGTGTTGCATTGTATGTTAGAAAAGCGTATATCTGCACAGAGATTGAAGCTTCAGAGACTGGGAGTTCTGTGGAAACTATTTGGGTAAGAATACAAGGAGAGAACAACGGAAACGACACCATTGTAGACATTTACTACAGGCCACCTGGGCAAGCTGAAGATATGAATGAACTCTTTATGTATCAAATGACCAAGTTCTCCAAAAAATATGGCGTAGTGGTCATGGGAGATTTCAACTATCCAGACATTTGTTGGGAATCTCTCTCAAGTAAAACTAACAGGTCAAGCAAATTCTTATCCTCTCTTGCTGACAACTTTATCTTCCAAAAGGTAGGGGAGAAAACAAGGGGATCTGCTACTTTGGATCTAATCCTTATAAACAGGGAGGAAATGGTTGAGGAGGTAAAGGTGGCTGGGACCCTAGGAGGCAGCGATCATGCTATTATAGAATTTTGGATAACTAGAGGAGGAAGACATGTGAAGACTCAAACTTCAAGGTTAGATTTTAGAAGGGCAGATTTTAAGAGACTCAGAAAGAGAATAGGAGGGATCCAATGGCTGGATGTCCTTAAGGACAAAAATGTCCAGGAAGGATGGGAAATTTTTAAAAATGAGATTCTCAAAGCACAATCGTTAACAATCCCGAAAAGTAGGAAGAATGGGAAGCATTTAAGGAAACCAGGATGGATGAACACAGAACTTAAACACATGCTAAAAAGAAAGAAAGAAATGTTTATTAAATGGAAATAGGGAGGCATATCTAAAGAAGATTATAATGCAGTCTGCAGATCCTGCAGGACACGTATCAGGTTAGCTAAAGCTGACAATGAATTAAGGCTTGCAAGAGATGTTAAAAGCAATAAAAAAGGATTTTGGGGGTATGTCAAAAGTAAAAGAAAAGTCAAAGATGCTATAGGATTTTTACAGGATGAAAATGGAGAAATGGTAAGAGAGGATGTTGAGAAGGCCGAACTTTTTAATTCCTATTTTGCATCTGTTTTCTCTCAGAAAGAAAATGTAACATCAACTGATCTTCACTGTCCTTTTAAAGGAATAGAGGAATCCAAGTTATCTGTAAACAGAAAGATTGTGAGGGAATATTTAGCTAACATAAATGAGTTCAAGTCTCCAGGTCCAGATGAATTACACCCCAGAGTACTGAAGGAGATCGTAGAAGAAATTTTAGAACCACTCTCCATAATCTTTGAAAATTCTTGGAGAACAGGAGAAGTCCCAGAAGACTGGAGAAGAGCAAATGTTGTTCCTATCTTCAAAAAGGGGAAGAAGGTGGACCCAGGGAACTATAGGCCGGTGAGTCTGACTTCTATACCAGGAAAGATCTTTGAACAAATTATTAAACAACATGTATGTAAGTACATGGATAAGAATGAAGTGATTAACCAGAGTCAGCATGGGTTTGTAACTAACAAGTCATGTCAGACTAACTTAATTTCCTTCTATGACAGAATCACTGACTGGGTGGATCAGGGAAATGCTGTAGATATAGTATATCTTGACTTCAGCAAAGCATTTGACAAAGTATCTCACACCATCCTTATTGAAAAAATGACCAAGTATGCAATGGACCAGGCAACTGTTAGGTGGATTCATAACTGGCTTAGTGATCGGACTCAAAGGGTGGTTGTAAATGGCTTCACATCCAGCTGGATGAATGTCTCAAGTGGGGTACCACAGGGCTCCGTCCTGGGACCTGTATTGTTTAACATCTTTATCAATGATTTAGATGAAGGAATTGAGGGTAAACTGATTAAATTTGCTGATTACACAAAGCTAGGAGGGATAGCTAATACTAGAGAAGAGAGAGAGAGGATTCAAAAAGACCTAAATAAACTGGAGCAGTGGGCAGCAACCAACAGAATGGTTTTTAACAGGGAAAAATGCAAGGTACTACATCTGGGCAATAAAAATGAAAAAAGTATATACAGAATGGGAGGAATAGAGCTAAGCAACAGTACATGTGAAAAAGACTTAGGTATACTAATAGATCATAGACTGAACATGAGTCAACAGTGTGATGCAGCAGCAAAAAAGGCAAATACAATTCTGGGATGTATTAACAGAAGCATACAGTCTAGATCACGTGAAGTCATTATCGGTCTTTACTCCTCTTTGGTCAGACCTCATCTGGAATACTGTGTACAGTTTTGGGCACCACATTTTAAAAAAGACATAGACAAACTGGAGCAAGTTCAGAGAAGAGCGACCAGAATGGTGACTGGTCTGCAAACCATGTCCTATGAGGAACGGTTACAGGATTTGGGAATGTTTAGCTTGCAAAAAAGAAGACTGAGAGGAGACTTAATAGCTGTCTACAAATATGTCAAGGGCTGTCACATTGTAGAAGGATCATCTTTATTCTCATTTGCACAAGGAAAGACTAGAAGCAATGGGATGAAACTAAATGGGAGGAGACACAGATTAGATATTAGAAAAAACTTTTTGACAGTTAGGGTGATTAATGAGTGGAACAGGCTGCCACGAGAGGTGGTGAGTTCCCCTTCAATGGACGTCTTCAAACAGAGGCTGGACAGACATCTGTCTGAGATGATCTAGTGAATCCTGCTTTGAGCAGGGGGTTGGACCAGATGACCCAGGAGGTCCCTTCCAACTCTACCATTCTATGATTCTATGATTCTAAGATGAAGTTCTACGGGTGCAAACAAAGGGTGCAGGACAGTGTAAGGGACTATGCTCTAAACCTGCAGGAGGCGCTGCGGGCCATCAAACAGGTAGACATCGACAGTGTGCGAGATGAGGACAGATTGCTAACTGAGCAGTTTATTGAGGGGCTCCTGTCTAACGCTCACCGGACACAGCTGCGCATTATGGCTCTGCAAAACCCTGATTTGGACTTTGCGCAATTTAAAGACCGAGCCATTCGGGTGCTGCGAGAAGCAACCCCAGGCGACACTGCACCCCTCCGGCGCCCAGGTATCAGGTACCACCAGGAGGTGGCGTCCTTTTCCCCAGCACCTGTGGAGGCTGACGCGCAGACTCTAGACAATGACCCGCCTGCAGACCTACGCCTTAAGGTCCAGGAGCTGACCAAAAGTGTGGCTGCGTTAACCAAAACCGTGCAGGCCATGCAAGTGTCTCCAAAGGAAAAGATCCAGCTGGCTTCCAGTCCACATGATGTGCCGTGGCAACGACAGAGAAGAATTCCACCGTCAAGAGGGAGCAACAGCGATCACTACGACCAGGACGGACAACCCATCTGCCGCCGCTGTCAAAAGGCAGGGCACTTCGCACGATTCTGTAATTTAAACGAGCAACCCCTGGGACAGGGGGCCAACCCCCAGGAGTAAGACTACCAGGCCCACAAAGCTGGCGAGACAAGTACGTGGGAGGACGACCGGTCCTACCTGTCGTGCTTGATGGCATCCCGGTGAACGCGTTGCTGGACACTGGGTCCCAGGTGACCACGATGCCATATAACCTTTATAAACAATACTGGACTGATTCAGACATTACCCACCGTCCAGATGAACATCTTAGCATCTTTGCCAACAATGGTCAGCCCTTGCCTCAGGTGGGGTATAAAGAGGTGACCATAAAAGTTGGCAAAGTAGAATTCCCATCACAAGGAATGATTATTGTTGATATTGATCGCTGAGAAAGTCATCCCATGATAACCTTAGGCACCAATGTGATAGAAAATTGTCTTGGAGAAATTATTCTTTTGTTGCAACATGTCGCAGAGACTGCCAGTTCCAGTCAGCAGCGAGTTCTGCCGAAGGAGATCAGAGCCCTGATGAAAAGACAACAGGTAGAGCTGTCTGGTGGAGAAGTCGGCAGTGTCAGGATGACTGATCCATTCCCCATTGCAATGCCCCCTAGGAGTGAAATGTTAATATGGTGTCGGGCAGCTATCGGTCTCAGGGGTTCAAGATTATCAGGCCCTGGTAGAACCCATGTACTCTGATAGTAGGCCCACCATCTTGACAGCCCGGGGGGTAGTCGATGTCCGCAAGGGGAGAGTACCGATACCCATCCTGAATTGTGGGGAGAAAGAGGTCCATTTACCCCGGTATGCTACCCTTGCTAAACTGTTCACTGTCAGTAACAATGCAATAAAGGCAGTGGAACCCTTGCAGGTGGAGGATTGGTGTCAGAAGCTACAAGTGGGCACTGACTCCACCCCTTTGCACCAAAAGCATGATGTATACCGGGAGGTCCAAGAATATGAGCGAGTCTTCAGCAAACACCTTTTTGCTTTGGGCAGGTAAAATGGGTCCAACATCATATCCCCACAGGAGATCATCCGCCCATTAAAGGGAGGTACCGGCCTGTACCCCCAGCTCACTATCAATGTGCCAAAGGAATGTTACGAGAGATGAAGGAGGCTGGGGTGAGCAGAGATAGTTGTAGCCCCTGGGCAGCTCCATTAGTTCTCGTTAGACAGAAGGATGGTACAATGAGGATGTGTGTTGATTACAGGCAGATTAACCGCATTACACATAAGGACGCCTACCCATTACCCAGAATTGAGGAATCATTAGCAGCATTGAGATCAGCTAACTATTTCTCCACTTTGGATCTCACCAGTGGGTACTGGCAGGTTCCTGTGGCAGAAGCGGAAAGAGAAAAGACCGCGTTTACAACACCAATGGGCCTCAGCGAGTTCAACTGCATGCCATTCGGGCTCTGCAACGTCCCAGGAACCTTGCAGCGGTTAATGGAGTGTTGGCTAGGACACAAAAACTTTGAAACTGTCTTGCTGTACCCAGATGATGTAATTGTCTACTCAAAGACATATGAAGACCACCTGGAGCACCTGGCCGAGGTGTCCGAAGCCCTATCTGGTTTTGGCCTGAAGGTAAAGCTGTTCAAGTTCCAACTGTTGAAGCCCAAGGTGCAGTACCTAGGTCATGTGGTAAGCACCGAAGGTGTAGCGCCAGACCCTGAAAAAGTCACCGTGATCAAGGACTGGCCAAGACCCTTCACTATCAAGGAAGTGCGGCAGTTCCTCGGGCAGGTAGGCTAATACAGGAGATTTTTCAAGGGTTTCACCAAGATAGCGGCACCCATGCCGGACCTCCTAGTGGGCCAATCCAAGAAGGCCAAGAACCCGAAACCTCAGTTCAAATGGGGTAAATCAGAAGACGAATCTTTCACTTGACTGAAAATGGCTCTTACTGGAGACAAAGTGCTGGCCTACCCCGACTATGGCCAACCCTTTATTCTTCATACGGATGCCAGCAACGTGGGATTGGGAGCGGTGCTGTCCCAGGCACAGCAAGGCAGAGAGAGAGTGATTGCATTTGCCAGCAGGAAGCACCGGCCCACGGAAAGGAACCCTGACAACTATAGTTCATTTAAGTTGGAGTTTCTAGCCATAGTGTGGGCTGTGACAGAGTGCTTCAAACACTACCTCGCCTCCTCCAGATTTACCGTCTTCACGGATAACAACCCGCTGACGCACCTGGAGACTTTGAAGTTTGGTGCCCTAGAACAACGATGGATGGCCCGACTGTCTAACTACGAGTTTACCATCAAGTATCGGGCGGGGCATAAAAACACAAATACTGATCCGCTGTCTAGGATGCCCAACTTGCCAGATGGGGGAGAAGACCCGGAAGAGCTGGAGGAGATAGAGCTACCCGCTTTCCATCATCACGGGGTGACCCAGTGCTCCCACTGTGTGAGGGACAAGCGCTTTGCCAACAGAGAGGCCATGTTCAACCCATTGCCCCACCATGGATGGGCAGAGACGCAAGATAGCGACCTGGCTGTCCGCCTGGTAAAGGAGTTGCTGACACAAGCTGACTCACACCCTGATCCAGATGCTCCACAGGAGACCCAACAGTTGTGGAAGGAGAAGGGCAAGCTGTTCATCTATGAGGGAAAGCTGTGTCGAAGGAGTATCAACTCCCGGGCACACAAACTGGTCTGGCAGGTGGTAGTCCCGAGGCGCGATGCGCCAATGGTCTTAGAAGCATACCACGATGGAGCAGGACACTTCGGGTGGAAGAAGTTGGAAGTCCTGCTACGTGAGCAATTCTACCGGGTTGGCATGCATGAGGAAAGCAATTGAGAGATGATGTCGAGAATGTGGTCCATGCAACCTGGGACGGAAAGACCGTGACAGCCAGAGGGCTCCCCTGCAGCCCATCATCACCAAACAGCCACTTGAACTGGTAGCCTTGGATCACGTGAAGCTAGCCCCAAGCCGGTCAGGCTATGTCTACACTCTAACCATAGTAGACCACTACTCCGGGTTCTTGGTAGTAGTGCCAGTGAAAGACCAGATGGCTCAGACGGCAGCCAAAGCGTTCCAACAGCACTTTTGTTGCCCGCACGGTTACCCTGAATGAGTGCTCACCGACCAAGGTCCAGCCTTTGAAGCAGAAGTGTTTCAAGAATTCTGTAACTTGTACGGCTGCAAGAAAATAAGGACGACGCCGTATCATCCCCAGACCAACGGGTTGTGCGAGAAAATGAACCAGGTGGTAATAGACCTGTTGAAGACGTAGCCTGTGGCCAGAGAAGCTACCAGATTTGGTGGACCTATATAACCACATCCCGGTGAACTCCACCAACTGCACAGCCGCTTACCTGATGAGAGCAAGACCTGGTAAGCTACCCATCGACTTAGACGTGGGAGTTCTAACACAGGATGCAACATCACCAGATGCGGATTGGGATACCGAGCGGCAGCAACAATACCGCAAAGTGCAGGAGTGTGTTGAGAAAAGTTTGTCCCAGGCGAGGCAGAAGCAAGCGAAGACTTACAATCAGCACGCACCTGCCGTTCCCTTATCGCCTGGAGAACAGGTACTTAAGAGGGAGAGACGAGTCCATAAATTAGATGACCAGTGGGAGGTTGAGCCATACACCGTCCTTCCCTCAAATTACGATAGCACCAAAGTGTGCGTCATCAGTAAAGATGGAGGGGAAACTTCAGCGGCAGTCTCAAGAGACCACTTGAAGATATGTCCTGAACAGTTGAAACACAAAGAAGAAGATCAAGACAGCCCTCAGCCCACAGAAGAGGTGGAGGAAACGGTCCAGACAGTCCTTGGAGCATTTCCCCGGTCGTGGACGCAGGTGAACAGAACAATTGTGGTACCGGTCCTGACCTTTCTCCAAGCGGCCTAACCGGAAGCTGCAGAGGCTCCAGAACATCTGGAAGACAAGTCGACCCCAGAGACAGATGCTTCAGGAGAATCTACTCTCTGGTAGCAGTGAACCTGTCATACCCATGGTGAGCCAAAGAATTTGTAGGAGATTGCCCAGCCTACTGGTGTTACCTCAAATTACCTGTAGTGTAGTTCACACTGAACCCACCACACCAGGGGTAGACACTAGGGACCAGGGTAGGACAGTGACAACTAATGTACTACGTAGATCGACCCGGAGTACTAAAGGTCAGCTCCCTGCCCTCTGGAGAAAATAAAGTATAAGGGAATTAAAGTGTATGTTGTATATAGATGTACCCATTAAATAGTCTTGGAAAAGTATATTTGTTAAATTTATGGACAATTGGACCACAGAACTAGGTGTGGTCAGGACAATATTGGATATAGTTACTGATAGGCCTAGAAAATAAACCGCAGGCGTGGCTGAAGACCAGGCCCACCGAAAGAGTGCCCTGAAGCCACGCCCAGGGACGATGCACTAAGTGGGTTGAAGCGGTTCCCACCAGCCCAATTACAGTTAGCCGGTTTGTGGCGTAAGGACTAAGCGCCGCAGTGACTGCTTTCAATTTTTGTTGGGTTTTTGTAATTTTTGACTTTGGTAATCTGTTTGTAATGTGAATTGTATTTTTGATTGTTAATTTTCAAAGGTATCCTCAGTCCGGGAGTACTGAAGTTAAATAGGGGGGAATGTGGCACCCCAAGGGTCCGGTTGCCACAGTGGCATTGCCTCCCTCACAAGAGGTGATGCCATGCCTGGAAGCAAGCAGCAGTCCCCTAATCAGATTTTGCTAAGCATGCAACACTTTCCTGGCTCCAGACCAGCAAGGGGAGCTCCTCCCCTTGGCAACTGAGATCTGGAGGCGGGGTTAGTTAGACTGAGTGTGAGGAGTTGAATAGAGGACAGCGAAGAGGAAAGACCTGGGGAGTGGAGCTGCGCGGCAGTTCACCCCAGAGGAAATAAGCACAGAAGAACCGGACACCGGAGTCCGAGGTTGTGGGGCACTGAAGGCCCACAGCAGAAACTGGAGGGCAGGAGACTGCAGGTCTCCTGGCCCCACCAGACGCCCAGAGGCTCAGCAGCACCACAGGGCCCAGCACCACCACATGGGAGTGACACTCCAGGAAGGCCTGAGCTGCCTGCCATACGGGTGAGCACAAAGACATTTTACTCAGGGATGAGGGCCACAGCACAGTTACAAGCAGCAGAGTCAAAGAGATTAGTGCAAAGGGAAGGTCTCCAACTTCACCTGCCGAGGTGGATCCCTTACTTGCTTCCAGGCCGCCCGGACTTTCACTACTAGCCAGTACCCGTGTCCCGGTTTGCCTAATCACCGCAAGTAAAGATAAGAGGAAACCGCCATTGCACAGCAACGTCTATTACAGTACCACTTCCTGCCCTGGAGCTAAGCTCTGCCTGTGGAGAGCTGAACCAACTCTGCTGCGTCATCATCAGCTCCAGAGGACCTGCTGCGCATTGGCGGCTTTCTTTGGCCGCATACCACAGGTGGCATCACGAACTTTAAATACAAAAACTTTATTCCCTTTTCTATAAATTCCCCTTTTATTGACCGCCCTGCAGTCACAGCATAGACAAACAGTATGGGAGACCCTCTCCTTTCTAATAAGATAAGATAAGATAAGATATACTTTATTTATCCCGGAGGAAATTGCGGTATCACAGCAGCAGAACACAGATCTCGAACATGACACATATGATAACATAACATTTGGAATGCTTTAGACATTGCTTTTCAGACATTTGTTAAACACCCCCATAGCTGTTGGAACAAACGATCTCCTGTATTTTTCCTTTTTACACCTTAGTTGTATTAGGCGATTGCTGAATGTGCTCTTCTGTTTCACAAACAGTTCAGTGTGTGTTGTTGCCCATTATAGCTCTGCACTTCTTAATCCTATCCTCTACCACCTCTTCAAAAGTCCCAAGCTGTAGGCCCACCGTCGCGCTAGCCTTCTTTATAAGTTTGTTGAGCTTGTTGGCGTCAGCAACACGCACACTGTTACCCCAGCAAATTATTGCCGCAAAGGTGGCACTAGCCACAATGGATTGGTAGAACACCTCAAGCATTTTGCCACACACATTAAAAGACCTTATCTTCCTTAGGAAGTACAATCTACTCATCCCCTTCTTGTAGAATATGTTGTTACTGAGGCCCACCTCTATGTATCTTTAAATTGTTAGGGGGATTTTTCCTACATTTTGGCAGCTGTTGGACTCACAGTATGCCCTATAATTGAATAGCAGACCCTCTCCTTTCTAATGGGAACATGTCGTTAATGTGGCCCAGCTCTGTGTCTTTAAATTGTTAGTAGGGTTTTTCTTAAATTTTGGCAGCCGTTGGACTCACTGCATACCCTATAACTGAATAGCAGACCCTCTCCTTTATAATGGAAACATGTCGTACTCATTACTGTGGCCCAGCTCTATGTGTCTTTAAATTGTTAGTGGGGTTTTTCCTAAATTTATATACAAGTCATTAGGATGTTCCGAAACATATTTCCCAGAAAAATCCATTTTGGTTTCGCTTTTGTATGTTTTATTGTGAGTCTGTAAAAGTGGTGTAATACCTATGACAACATTGCTGACAGCATTGACCTGGGAGTCAGAAATGCTTCCAGGGGTCTTCCCCATGCTGTTCCCGTGTCATTTGAGCACTGTTCCCATTGATTTGGCCAACTTTTAGGCCCTCTTCAGACCACTGGGGGGAGCCGCCGGAAAAATGCTCAAGTTTCCCATAGACTTACATTGGGCTCGTTACTCGGACCGAGCAATGGAGCATTCCAATTTGCTCGACTCGAACAACGAGTACCCGAGCATTTTAGTTCTTGCCCATCACTAGTCAGCACATGTTGGAAATCAACGTTGCAGATGCTGGGAAAGATTTGTGAGCAGCAGAGGGCACTTGTAGAGTACCAGCTTCAACACACCCATCGGCATTCAGGTCAGCCTACGCACATAAGAACTGAGTGGGCATGGATGTCTGACAACGGTGCCGTCCTCCAAAACTTTGAGGACTCCATCAAGATGGTCACCATCCCTCTTCTCAGTCTATTAAAACACTCGGTGCTCATAGTTAAAGAAGAGGCATTGCAGGCAGAGCAAAGAACTATGCAGCCCAGCCTCATCTCATCTCAATGCAGATTGGGTGATAATGAAGAGGAGGATAAGGAGGAGAAAATGGACAGTCGTCCTCTTGGGGAGGACAGGGAAGTCTTGCCTGTCTTGGAAGTCTTGATACCCCTCTTTCAGTCTGTGGGAAAGCTGTTTGAATTTTGCTTAATGACCTTCAGTAGCCTAAACCATGACTTTGCTTGTGCACTTTATTTCTGAAAACACATTGCAGATCAGGCCATTGTCCAACTCTGTAGTGATTAAATTCAAGGCGAAAACAAAGATCTTTGTCTGTGACTAAGCATCACCGAGAAGTATTAGCTAATGTTGGACGGGCTGCCATTGCTTATGTAAACAAGCTGCATTAGAGGACTTCCTGGGAGAAATGACAGCCGTAGTAGATACGGTTTCCCTCTATGGCAGTCCTTTTACAGAGCTAAAGAAATACAACTCTCACCGAGAAGCAGTGTCAGACTGAAGAACATTGGGCCCACCAGAGGATTTGATTCTGAGGGACCACATTTCTCACCTGGACTAACTAAGGAGATGGATGACCTCATCATCATCACAACCTGAAAGGTTTGCACTATGAACTCTCCTGATGGAGAAGCCAGGGCCCACCAGAAGATTCTCCGGTTCTCTGGTGGGCCCGTCCAACCCTGCCGAGAAGCAGCCCTGGCTAAGAAAAGTGTTTGGGTAGGTTCCCGGACACACTATGGCTACTTTTTTACTGATAGGGAAACCCCTGCAAACACTGGTAGGACATACAAAATCCTTGCAGATGTTGTCCTTGGTGGGATTTGAAACCTAGACCCAAGCACTGCAAGGCTTCAGTGCTAATCACTGAGCCACTGTGTTGCCCTCTCTGTTCTCCCTCTGATATCTAACATGCTGGAGAAACTTGCACCTACTGCCACTCAGTATATTCAGCTTCTTTGTGAAAAACTAATGTATTTGGGCAGCCACTCAGTCTACCAAATAAAATTCCTGAGAAGGAAATTGTGGATGGCTTCGCTACTGGTATTGGAGGCACTGTTAATACCATAGTGTTGTGCCATAGTTAACTGGAAATATTCCAGGCTGGTTGGAGCCAAGCTGATTCCCATAGAAAAGTACCAGAGGCAGCCTAAGAAGATGGTGGCCTCTATCATCACCACGACCTCTATCATCATCACAACCTCGGCACTATGATCTCTCTATGAGAAGCCATGGCCCACCAGAGGAGTCTCCGGTTCTCTGATGGGCCCATCCATCCCTGCCGAGAAGTCAATTTTCTTAGCCCTGGCTAAGAAAAGTGTGTGGGAAGGTTCCCGGACACTCTATGGTTGCTTTTTTGCTGTGGCCTGGCTCCAGTGAGATGTACCGTCCCTGGCCACATTCACTTGTCCACGTGTTTGTGGTTAGGCGGTCCTTCCCACTAAGTGCACTGGGGAGGGCATGGGTAATGTTCTGGGACCCGTGCTTGTGGAAGGTGGGGAAGACACCGGGAGAAATAGTGGTGGCTGAGGACCGAGTATGGAGACCCAGCCGCCGCCATGAGGTTGTGAAAAGCTTCTGCCTCCACGAGCAACATTTCAAGTGCAAGCAGCTGTCCAGAAATGTGGCAGCTTAGTGTTGCGGCTTGTAGGTGGGTGGGTGGCTGGCTGCATACTTGTGCTTGCACTCCAAGTAAGAGAATACTAAGGGGATGGATGGCCTCATCATCATCACAACCTGAAAGGTTTGCGCTATGAACTCTCCTGATGGAGAAGCCAGGGCCCACAGGAGGATTCTCCAGTTCTCTGGTGGGCCCGTCCAACCCTGCCGAGAAGCATCCCTGGCTAAGAAAAGCAATCTATAAGATCCTTTCACTGGCTCCCAATTACCCAGCGTATCCAGTTCAAACTACTAACATTGACGTACAAAGCCATCCATAACCTTTCTTCTCCATACATCTCTGAACTAATCTCTCGATATATTCCCTTACATAATCTCTGGTCTTCCCAAGACCTCCTTCTTTCCACAATAATTTGTTCCTCACCCAATCACCTCCAATACTTCTACCAAATATCCCACATCCTCTGGAATTCTGTGCCTCAACACGTCCGATTAGCCACCACATTCGGATCCTTCAGACACAACCTGAAAACCCATCTCTTCATGACAGCCTACGGCCTGCCATTGCCTCATTGCCACCTCACCCCAACACCCCTGGAGCTAGTGCAATTCCATGACCTACTGTCTCCTTCTCCACCATCCTGTATAATTTAAGGCCGCAAATGCAGGGTCTATAAGACTTAAGATGCAATATTGCACCTTGGAAAAGCCCAGTTATGTTCTGTCTCTGATATCGAACAATAACAAACAGGTCATGCTGGAGAAACTTGCACCTACTGCCACTCAGTATCTTCATCTCCTTTGTGAGAAACTAATGTTTGCTCAGCCAGTCTACCAAATAAAATTCCTGAGGTATGGAAATTGTGGATGGCTTACCTTCTTGTACTGGGTGCTAATACCAAACCATGGCGTGCCATTCACTGGATATTCCTGGCTGGTTGGAGAGAAGCTCAATCCCACAGAAAAGTACCAGCAAGCTAAGGAGATGGTGGCCTCTGTCATCATGAAGGAGTTTGCGTGTTGTCTAGTAGTCTGGCTTTTATACTAAAGATCCTGCTCATTTTTATAGTTTTAAGTGAGCACGCAGAGATCGTGGTTTCTACAGCAGCGCATCCAGGGTGGGATAGTGGCGGAGAAATTGCTGTACCATCAGGTTGAGGATGCGAGCCATGCAAGGCACGTGTCTGAGGTTGCCCCAGCTTAGGGCTGCCACCGGGTTTGCACCATTATCGCACATGGCTTTCCCTTGCTCCAGGTTCAGTGGAGACATTCAATGCTCAAACTCGGCCTGGAGAGCTGTCCACAACTCTTCAGCTGATTGAATGCGATCTCCAAGGCATATTAATTTTAACACTGCCTGATTGCTGTGAGACCTGGCTGCGCAGTACAGAGGTGGGGGGATTCTCTCTGCACTGTTGGAACGTGTGTCTCAGTAAGGCAGAGGCTGAGAGCGCAGGTGGGGGCCCTAGAGGAAGTAGAGGATGCAGAAGCACTGGAGGAAGTATTAGATACAGAGGTTTGTCCCACAGGCCTTGGGGATTCTATCACTTGCTGTCTAGTGACACCTTGCTGTCTAGTGGTTTAGTTCTCACTGTCTAGTGCAGTGATGGCGAATCTGCTCGGTACTCGCCCGAGCATCTCACTACTCGGGATGTTCGGTGAGCACCGAGCATTTTCAGTATACTCGGGCGGGAGCTCGGGTCTCCGCCCTGCATGTTTGGCGCTCTTTACAGAGCCAATGAACATGCAGGGATTGCCAGCCAGTCACTGTAATGCCGCAGCCATGTTGGTTGTGGGCATTACAGTGATTGGCTGGCAGCACAGCGTCACCTCGAGTATTTAAAACTGGGTGCCGCCATCTTGGACACAGTCGCTCCAGATCAGCCAGTGTAGGGAGAGTGCTGCTGAGCTAGGGAGAGATTTATACTGCCAAATCGGTAGTGTAGGGTCCCATGCACCGCTGGTGTCATGCGCTGTAGAGGGTAGTACCTGTACAACTGTCATACTGTCGGTTCAGCGTGGGTGGCCTGAGGACAGGGGGGAGGAGGTGGAGGAGGAGGAGAGCATGGTCAGTCATCATCTTGGTGAGGACACGGAAGTCTTGCCCGTTACCAGTCTGGCACGCATGGCTGACTTTATGTTATGCTGATGCCTTAACCGTGACCCTCGCGTTGTCAAAATGGTGGGTGACAGTCATTACTGGTTGGTGACACTTTTAGACCCCTGCGACAAGGAGAACTTTCACTCTCTTATTCCTGAGGTGGAGAGGTCTACAAAAATGGGGCAGTACCAGAAATCCCTTGCTGCAGAACTGTTAAAAAAAATCCGATCTGAACACGCTAGTGGCAGAGGTCACAGTTCGTTACCCAACCAAGGCGTACAGGCGAGAGAGACGCAACTCCAATCCAGCAGAGGCAGGGGAACACTGTCAATGTTCTGGGACAGTTTTCTGACACCCGCCCAGCTTACAGGCCCTGAGGCGTGGGGTACTCTCACAAGGAGTGGAAAGTTTCAAAAGATAGTGAGGGAGTACCTTGCCGACCATACCAGCGTCCTCCGTGATTCCTCTGTGCCTTTTAATTATTGGGTATCCAACCTGGACACTTGGAATGAACTCGCTCTGTATGCCTTGGAGATCCTGGCCTGCCCAGCCGCTAGCGTGATATCGGAGCGTGTTTTTAGTGCCACTGGGGGAATTATAACTGATAAGCGCACTCGCCTGTCAATTGACAATGCTGACAAGCTGACCCTTATCAAAATGAACAAGGGCTGGATTGGGCCAGACTTCTCATAACCACCAAATGACAGCAGAGTAACATAAAGTCAAATGCACTGTGTTATTTTGGGAGGTCCTCCGTTCTTCTCCTCTCTGACTGAACTCAGCAGCTCTTCTCTTCTCTAGGCTCAGGCCTTGAGACTTGGCCTCCCTGCGGAGCAGAGCCCCTACAGAGCCCCTGCTTCCAGTCTTCTTCTCTCTCTTTTCTCTCTTTTCTCTCTTCTCCCTGGCTCCAAGATGGTGCCCACCTTATATACTGCTCCTTCCAGTGCACCCTGGATCTACTGTCCCCACCCACACACTACCGGGTTCCCCCCTTTCTAGGTGTTCCCTCCCCTCACTCCAGCCAGGGACAGGGGCAGTTGTGCTCACTCTTGGGAGCATTGTCGTCCTGCCCCCCGGAAATAAGGTGTAGTGCATGTGGGTGTTAGGGTCCTGAGCCACACTCCATCCTTACCTGGAAGTGAGATATCACACCTCTGGGTGAGATGCAATACCTCTGTAGCGACTGAACCCTCGGGGCGCTACATCAGCATTGCAAGTTACTCCGTCCTAATTTTAGGCAGCTTTTGCTTGGAAGGCATAGGAAAAGACTATGGGAGACCCACTCCCCAATAATTGGAATAATGTTTTTAATATGCTGTACTGCATGGCTCTTTTTAAGGCTGTGTGCACACGATGCATTTTTTAAGCGTTTCCGCAGCGGCAAAAACGCTGCAGAAATACTTAAAAAAACGCATGGTAGAAGGCCTGCCATGTTCCCCAATGATAATCTGCATGTGCTATGCACATGCTGCGGAAATTTCCTCTTCGGATTATCATTGCGGAAAAAAACGCAGCACTACCAATTATTTTGCGGAAGTGCTGCGTTTTCGCCGCCATTCACTTGCATTAGAATGCGCCAATTCTGCAAGGCTCCATCTGTACTTGCGTAATTGGCGCATTCTAATGTGCGGATGATACCCGGGTGTGGAGAACAGGAGACTGTCCTCCACACCCAGGTACCCTAAAAGCTGTAAAAAAAATAATAAAATAAAAAATAAAGATTATATTGACCTTCCGACGGCGCCCGGACTCCTTCCCTGTGCTGGCTGCCGACAGATCGCGCAGGACTGAAGGATGTGCGCTGACGTCACAGTCATGTGACGGCAGGTCTTTCAGTACAGCGTACTGCGATCTGCCGGCAGCCAGCACAGGAGCGCAGGAAGACTGCAGGGGCCATCGGAAGTGAAGTATAGGTTTATTTTTTATTTTTTGACATTCTCTCGGGTCACACTTTATAAATCCATGCTGTTTGCATGGATTTATATAGTGTGACCAAGTTGTCAAGCACTTTCCAAGTGATGCTAAAATCGCTTGGAAAGCGCTTGACACCCGCATGAGGAAATGCAAGCGAAGAACGCTTAATTTCCGCATGTCCCTGGCAGGAAAACGCATGTACAATCCACATGCATTTTTTTATGCCAGGGAGATGCAGAAACGCTCAGGAAAAAATCCTGAGCATTTCTGCATCGTGGGTACATAGCCTTAGGGGCATTGCAAGTTCCTCCGTCCTAATTTTTGGCAGCTTTTGCTTGGAAGGCATAGGCAAAGACTATGGGAGACCCACTCCCCAATAATAGGAATAATGTTTTTAATATGCTGTACCTCATGGCTCTTGTAAGGGGAATTGCAAGTTCCTCTGTCCTAATTTTTGGCAGCTTTTGCTTGGAAGGCATAGGCAAAGACTATGGGAGACCCACTCCCCAATAATAGGAATAATGTTTTTAATATGCTGTACTGCATGGCTCTTGTAAGGGGAATTGCAAGTTCCTCTGTCCTAATTTTTGGCAGCTTTTGCTTGGAAGGCATAGGCAAAGACTATGGGAGACCCACTCCCCAATAATGGGAATAATGTTTTTAATATGCTGTACTGCATGGCTCTTGTAAGGGGCATTAAAATCGTCTTGTTAAGCTACTGTGACCTCCAAGTCTCTTCCAAGCGTCATTGATATTGTCTTTTTATTCCACTGGGACCTCCATGTCTCTTCCAAGGGGCCTTGATATTGTCTTTTTATTCCACTGTGACCTCCACCACTCTTCCAAGGGGCATTAAAACCATCTTGTTAAGCTACTGTGACCTCCACGTCTCTTCCACAGGGCATTGATATTGACTTTTTATTCCACTGTAACCTCCACCATTCTTCCAAGGGGCATTAAAACCGTCTTGTTAAGCTACTGTGACCTCCATGTCTCTTCCACAGGGCATTGATATTGTCTTTTTATTCCACTACGACCTCCACCACTCTTCCAAGGGGCAATAAACCGTCTTGTTAAGCTACTGTGACCTCCACGTCTCTTCCACAGCGCATTGATATTGTATTTTTATTCCACTGTAACCTCCACCACTCTTCCAAGGGGCATTAAAACCGTCTTGTTAAGCTACTGTAACCTCCACGTCTCTTCCAAGGGGCATTAAAACCATCTTGTTAAACCATTCTGAACTCCACAGCTTTTCCAAGGGGCATTGAAATGTTGTTTTTAATTACCTCTTATCTCCATGACTCTTCCAACGGGCATTGCATTTCTTCCTAATTTTTGTCAGCTTTTGCTTTTCAATGCATAGGCGAACACTAAGGGAGACCCACTTCCCAATAATGGGTAGAAGGTTTTTAGTACGCTGTAATCCACGTCTGTTTCAAGGGGCATTGCAGTTCCTCATAGTTTTTGGAAAGCCTTCCATTCATTGCTTAGGCCAACAGTGTGCAGGAGACCCAGTTGCTATAAATGGAAAAAACAGTTTAGTTAAGGCCCTCTGACCTCCATGTCACTTCCAAGGGGCATTGGAGTGCCTCGAAATTTTTGGTAGGCATTGCACTCACTGTATGCCCTATAACTGTGCAGCCGAACCGCTCCTTTTGGTACAGAAACATATCCTACAAGACATATGTGGTTGACTGGCCTGATATTGATGTAAATGGTCCCTGTTCCTCCTGCTCTTTCTCCTTTGCCACCACCTCATCCATCATTCATCACCTGAAGCTTTGTTTTAACGGGAGTCATAGAACTGGGATAGTAGCAGGAAAACATCCAGCAATCCTCGGAGGAGGTAGGATATGCGCCAGAACGCTGACCACCTCAGGCTTAGCCGCTACTACATACATGCGCTTGCATTCCAAGGAACAGAAAGCTAAGGAGATGGATGGCCTCATGATCATGAATAGTGTTGAGCCACCCCCGTAGTGTTCGGGTTCGGTTCGGTTCGTCGAACACCGGGATGTTCGAGGAACTGTTCGTCGAACTGTTCGTCGAACACCTTAGAACACCGTCGAACACCGTTAAAACCAATGGCAGGCAAACAAAAACACATAGAAACACATAGAAAACACCTGCAAAGGTGTCCAAAAGCTGACAAACTGCTCAGAAGACACTCTCTTTAAAAAAGCCGGCCGGCAAATTCAGCAGCGGCATACACCGGTACCCGACAATTTAGACAAGAAGGAATAGAGCATCACACATAGATTAGATAGATAGAAACATGTCAGTCACACATATAAGAAGCACAGTGACAGTGTTGGTTACTGCACTTGTCATTTAGTGTAAAGGATTTATTAAAAAAAATATTAGTGTTTTCATGCACCGTCTCTTTAAAAAAGCCGGCCGGCAATTCAGCATCTGTACCCGACAATTTAGAACAGAAAGAATAGAGCTTCACACATAGATTAGATAGATAGAAACATGTCAGTCACATATATAATAAGTACAGTGACAGTGTTGCTTACTGTACTTGTCATTTAGTGTAAAGGATTTATTTAAAAAAATAATAGTGTTTTCATGCACTGTCTCTTTAAAAAAGCCGGCCGGCAATTTAGCAGCGGTACCCGACAATTTAGAACAGAAAGATAGAGCATCACACATAGATTAGATAGATAGAAACATGTCAGTCACATATATATGAAGTACAGTGATAGTGTTGGTTACTGTACTTGTCATTTAGTATTAAAATAAAGGATTTATTATTAAAAAAATTGGCGTGGGGTTCCCCTTAATTTTAGGCTCTAGCGGAGGTTAAGCAGACGGCTGGGGCAGATGTTTGAAGCCTGGGAAGAGGGTAATACCCACGGAGCTTCCCAGGCTACTAATATCAGCCCCCAGCTGAATACATAGCCTTTACTAGCTATTAAAATGGGGGACCCCCCAAAAAAAATGACGTGGGGTCCCCCCTAATTTAATAGCTAGCAAAGGCTAGGCAGACAGCTGGGGGCTGATATTAATAGCCCAGGAAGGGAGCCATGAATATTGGCCCCCTCCCAGGCTAGAAACACCAGCCGTCAGCCGCCCCAGAAATGGCGCATCCATAGGATGCGCCAATTCTGGCACTTAGCCTCGCTCTTCCACGCTGCCCTGGTGCGGTGGCAGGGGGTAATAGGGTTGGGGTTGATGTCAGCTTATAATGCCAGCTGACATCAAGCCCAGGTTAGTAATGGAGAGGCGTCTATAAGACACCCCCATTACTAACCCCATAGTCAAAGTTAAAAAAAACACAAACACCCAGAATAAAGTCCTTTAATTGAAATAAAGACACAATCCTTTATTGTTCTAAATTAAACCATACTTACCATCACGCCCATTCCAGCTGAAGCCAACGATCTCCTGCAATAAAAGAAAAATAATAAAGCAACCTCATCCTTACCTTTCCATGGTTCCCAGGACGGGTCCAGCTCTGCTACATCGAGATGACAGGCTGGACCGCAGCAGAACGCTGCCATCCAGCCTGTCATCCCGCAGACACTGAGAAGCGCAGGCTTGCTTGCGCTGCTCAGCGTCTCTCTGTGACGACATCCAGATGAGCCGAGTTCATGTCCAATGAACTCGGCTCACCTCATGCACGTCACTGACAGCGTGGGAAAATTCTCACGCTGAAGCGCTGATTGCAGGAGAATTTTCCCACGCTGTCAGTGACGTGCAGGAGGTGAGCTGAGTTCATTGGACATGAGCTCACCTCATGCACATCACTGACAGCGTGGGAGAATTCTCCTGCACTCAGCACTTCAGCGTGAGAATTATCCCACGCTGTCAGTGACGTGCATGAGGTGAGCCGAGTTCATTGGACATGACCTCGGCTCATCTGGATGCCGTCACAGCGAGACAGTGAGGAGCGCAAGCATGCCTGCGCTTCTCAGTGTCTGCGGGATGACAGACTGGATGGCAGCGTTCTGCTGCGGTCCAGCCTGTCATCTCGATGTAGCAGAGCTGAAGCTGTCGTGGGAACCATGGAAAGGTAAGGATGAGGTTGCTTTATTATTTTTCTTTTATTGCAGGAGATCGTTGGCTTCAGCTGGAATGGGCGTGACGGTAAGTATGGTTTAATTTAGAACAATAAAGGATTGTGTCTTTATTTCAATTAAAGGACTTTATTCTGGGTGTTTGTGTTTTTTTTAACTTTGACTATGGGGTTAGTAATGGGGGTGTCTTATAGACGCCTCTCCATTACTAACCTGGGCTTGATGTCAGCTGGCATTATAAGCTGACATCAACCCCAGCCCTATTACCCCCTGCCACCGCACCAGGGCAGCGTGGAAGAGCGAGGCTAAGTGCCAGAATTGGCGCATCCTATGAATGCGCCATTTCTGGGGCGGCTGACGGCTGGTGTTTCTAGCCTGGGAGGGGGCCAATATTCATGGCTCCCTTCCTGGGCTATTAATATCAGCCCCCAGCTGTCTGCCTAGCCTTTGCTAGCTATTAAATTAGGGGGGACCCCACGTCATTTTTTTGGGGGGGTCCCCCATTTTAATAGCTAGTAAAGGCTATGTATTCAGCTGGGGGCTGATATTAGTAGCCTGGGTAGCTCCGTGGGTATTACCCCCTTCCCAGGCTTCAAACATCTGCCCCAGCTGTCTGCTTAACCTCCGCTAGAGACTAAAATTACGGGGAACCCCACGCCAATTTTTTTAATAATAAATCCTTTATTTTAATACTAAATGACAAGTACAGTAACCAACACTATCACTGTACTTCATATATATGTGACTGACATGTTTCTATCTATCTAATCTATGTGTGAAGCTCTATTCTGTCTGTTATAAATTGTCGGGTACCGCTGCTGAATTGCCGGCCGGCTTTTTTAAAGAGACAGTGCATGAAAACACTATTATTTTTTTAAATAAATCCTTTACACTAAATGACAAGTACAGTAATCAACACTGTCACTGCACTTCTTATATATGTGACTGACATGTTTCTATCTATCTAATCTATGTGTGATTCTCTATTCCTTCTATTCTAAATTGTCGGGTACCGCTGCTGAATTGCCGGCCGGCTTTTTTAAAGAGACGGTGCATGAAAACACTATTATTTTTTTTGATAAATCCTTTACGCTAAATGACAAGTACAGTAAGCAGCACTTTCACTGTACTTCATATATATGTGACTGACATGTTTCTATCTATCTAATCTATGTGTGAAGCTCTATTCTTTCGGTTCTAAATTGTCGGGTACAGGTGTATGCCGCTGCTGAATTGCCGGCTTTTCATGTTTCACTGTTGGCACTGTTCCCATCGATTTGGGCAATCACTGTAATGCCACAACCACCATGTCTGTGGCATTACAGTGAGTGGCAGACAATCCCTGCATGATTGGTGCTCTAAATAGCGCCAGACATGCAGGACACGCTTTTGGTGCACGAACAGTTATCGAACATAACCTCGAACAGCCGAATTTTTTGCAAATCGTTCGGGTTCGTCGAACAACTCGAACACCGCCCAAAACAGCTCGAATTTGAGATTGGCGAACAGTTCTAGTCGAACACCGCTCATCTCTAATCATGAATAATTTACTCGTTGTGTAGGAGGCCGACCACTGCTGCTGTCTACCTTCTGAACTTTGTGTTGAAGCCTGATTGACCCAGGACCGGCAATCCTCTATGTCTGGAGGACGTGTTGCATCCCAGTGTCCAACTGTGTCCCGGCTTCCACAATACTAACCCAGTGTGAAGGCGTCAGTGAGATAGACCATACCTGGCCACATTCACTTGTCCACGTGTTTGTGGTTAGGCTGTCCTTCCCACTAAATGCACTGGGGAGGGCACAGGTAATGTTTTGGTATGCGAGCTTGTGTATAAGGCACACCGGGACAAATAGGGGCGGCTGGGGACCGTTTATGGACACCCGGCCGCACCCAGGCGGCTAGGGAACCGTGTGTGGACACCCGGCCGCCGGGCAGCTTGGGACTGAGTATGGATACCAGGCCGCCGATGCAGCCATGACGTGGTCGCCAGATTCCGCCTCCACATGCCTAAAAGGCCCAATTTCAAGTGCAAGCAAGCAGTATGGTATTGCAGCCTGGGGGTGGGTGGGTGGCAGGCTGCATACTTGCGCTTGCATTGCAAGGAATGGGGGAGGTACAATTGAACACTACCCTGGGACAAGGACTTGAACGGGGATAGCTGCAAGTCTGCAATGACAGGTGCAGGGCAGGAGGCATCTTCGCATGTGTCATGAACAGGGGGTTGGCGTGCAAACACTACAGTGGAATAGGCTGTTCTTCCCACTAAATGCACTGGGGAGGGCACAGGTAATGTTTTGGTATGCGCGCTTGTGTATAAGGCGCACCGGGACAAATAGGGGTGGCTAGTGACTGAGTATGGACACCCGGCCGCCGAGAGGCTGGGGACTGAGTATGGATACCAGGCCACCGATGCAGCCATGACATGGTGGCCGGCGTCTGCCTCCACAAGCCTAAAAGGCCTCATTTAAAGTGCAAGTGAGCTAGCAGTATGGTATTGCAGCCTGGGGGTGGGTGGGTGGCAGGCTGCACACTTACGCTTGCATTCCAAGAAAACAAAGCAGATGCTAATTTCTATCATCATCATCATGCTCCTCACCTTGGCACTCTCAACTCCCCTGATGGAGAAGCCAGGGCCCACCGGAGGAGTCTGATTGTCTGGTGGGCTCGTCCAATGCTGCCCTAAAGCAGGCCAGGCTAAGAAAAGTGTGGGGAAGGTTACCGGGACAAATAGTGGCGAATGGGGACTGAGTATGGAGACCTCGCTGCCGAAGCAGCCTTGAGGTAGTGGCCAGCGTCGGCCTCCTCCAAGCTAAAAGGCCCCATTTCAAGTGCAAGCTAGCAGTATAGTATTGCAGCCTGTGGGTGGGTGGGTGGTTGGCTGCATATTTGCGCTTGCATTGCAAGGAATGGGGGAGGTATAATTGAACACTGCCCTGGGACAAGGACTTGCAATAGTATAGTTGCAAGTCTGCATCTTCTGATGCGGCAAGGATCAATTCTGATGGGCACACTTTTAGGCAGTGACCTGGGTGTCAGAGATGCTTCCAGGGGTCTTCCCCATGCTTTTCCCATGTCTTTTCAGCACTGTATGCATGTGTCACACACCACATGGCCAGATAAGATTGTAAAATGTTAAAATGACATTTCCCGGTGAATGCATTTGTCATGGTTGAAAGCAATGCAAAAGTGCAAAATGCATAAAAAATGCTACTTGTGAACATAGCCCAAGGTGTGGAGGAGTATTTTTGTTTTTGGTTATTTATTTTACCTTATACACAAGTCTTTACCCTGGAAAGTGTAACGTACCTGGTGGCGTCCTTGCATAGTGGTCCATCTCCCACTGTGCAAGAGCGCGCACTTGATCTCCAGTCCAGAATGTCTCTCTGGCTTCCCTCCATGCTGTCTGTTTGCTTCTGTGTGCTGCTGCTTAGGGGCGGCGCCCGATCACTTCCTGCTTTTTGTACCTGCTGCAGGCACGCCCCTTGTGCTTCCTCAGCCTATTCCTGTCTGTCACCTGGTATTTAAACCAGCTGCTCCAATTAACCCATGCCTGAGCATTGTGTTTCATTTAGTGTGCTCTTGCACTCTGAATGTGCCAGGTCCCTTCTGTGTTCTCTTGTCTGCCTATTCTGGAGGCTGTATTTCCAGGCCTGTCTGAACACGCTCCTAGCCTGTTCCTCCCGCCATCTAGGGGCTGCATTTCTAGACCCGCTCCTGTATCTTGTCTGAACACGCTCCTAGCCTGTTCCTCCTGCCTTCTAGGAGCTGCTACCTAGACCCGCTCCTGTATCTTGCTACTGTGTGTGTTCTTGTCTGTTCACTCTTCTAGCCTGTTTCCCGTGTTTCTTTATGTCAGTACTTTTCCTTTTTCTGCAGAGTCTGAACTCGTACCTAACTCCTGCTCGTTGTCACTGTACTCCCGTTTGTGAGTTTGTGGTCCACTCACTACTTCACTGCAAGTACCCTGTGGGTATCTGGTTCTGCCTTTCCCTTCCTGTCTGTTCCGTGTGAACAGAGCCCTGTCCCCCCTGCTCTGCCTTTGCTCACCGCTTCGGCGGTTCTAGCCTGCTCTGCCTTTGCTCACCGCTCCGGCGGTTCTAGCCTGCTCTGCCTTTGCTCACTGCTCCGGAGGTTCTAGCCTGCTCTGCCTTTGCTCACCGCTCCGGCGGTTCTAGCCTGCTCTGCCTTTGCTCACCGCTCCGGCGGTTCTAGCCTGCTCTGACTTTGCTCACCGCTCCGGCAGTTCTAGCCTGCTCTGCCTTTGCTCACCGCTCCGGCGGTTCTAGCCTGCTCTGCCTTTGCTCACCGCTCCGGCGGTTCTAGCCTGCTCTGACTCCTTTGCTCGCTGCTCCGGCAGTCTCACTCTGCTCTACTCTTGCTCGCTGCTCCGGCAGTCTCGCTCTGCTCTACTCTTGCTCACTGCTCCAGGCGGCCTCGTCCTGCTCTATTCTTGCTCACCGCTCCAGGTGGCCTCGTCCTGCTCTACTCTTGCTCACCGCTCCAGGCGGCCCCGTCCTGCTCTACTCTTGCTCACCGCTCCAGGCGGTCTTGTCCTGCCCTGCCCTCGCTCACCTCTCTGGGCGGCCTCACTCTGCTGTGTTTGTCCGCCACATCTGTGGTTCTGTTCCTGAGTCCCAGTGTGTACTGGGTCCTATCCCGCCTGTGTTCCAACCTGCTAGTGCCTCCCTGTCTGCACTCTAGCCGTACTTGCCTGTACCCCCCTGCCTGCATACCCGCCTGCCTGCATACCAGTTGTGCCTGCCTATTCCCACCAGTCTGTGTGCCAGCCTAACCAGTCTGTTCCTGTATTCCCCTGTGTGGGTCAACAGCCGTGTCCGGGGTCTGTCCTTGAGTAGCACCTGGTCCCTCTGCTCGGTTCCTCCTTGGTGCACTGGCGTCGCATGCCGTCGTGCGACCCTGGTCGGATCGGGTGAATACCTGGTTGCGCCCCTCCGGGCATTCACTCTCCGGCACGGTCCAGTGGAATCACACGCACACGCCGCTCAGCCCGGGCGTGCGCATTACAGCATGCTCAGGCCATGGTTCCCGTTGAGCCCCACGGCCTTCGCTCTCGGAGACATTTTCCAGCGAATACGTGCATTAAAAATAAATAAATAAATAAAAAAATTTTTCCTTAGCTGAGTTCCAGGCAAATTACGCACCCGTCCAGATGGATCTTTCTGCACTCGTTCCTGCGGATCTGCCACGTTACTATGGGGATCCAAGACAGAGTCGTGCATTTGTGGAGCAATGCATGCTACACTTCAAGTTCTACCCTCTATGTTTTCCCACAGATCGGGCTAAGGTGGGATTCATGATGCCTTACCTAGCGGGTGATGCCTTGAATTGGATCACCCCCCTATGGGACGCACAGGATCCTATCGTCCTGGACATAATGGCCTTCCTGGTGGCCTTTCTAATGGTCTTCGATGATCCTAACCCGGAGGCTCCTGCTGAAGCTTCACTTCCCAATATCCCGGAGCAGCCCCGATGGGTAATGTGTGTGGGTAGCGCAATAGTCCTCAAGCCCAATGAGACTACTGCCCACCCAGAATCCTCACAGGGTGACTACACTCTCCGGAATACTTCTCCCAACCTCAAGAGGCAGTCCAGACGTGCTAGACGTAGAGGCAAGCCGTCACGCCAGGGTCTGTCCTCCCTGAGACCTCCTGACCCCAACCTTGAAGTCCCTACTGAAGCTTCATCTCCCTGTATCCCGGAAAAGCCCCAACGGGTAATGTGCGTGGGTAGTGCACCAGTTCTCCTGTCCGAAGAGACTGCTGCCCACCCAGAATCCACACCGGAGGACCCCCTGTTGCCTCCTGAATCCCCCGGGATACCACTTGATGACAATTGGAGAGAGACTTCCCTATACTCTGCACCTGATACCTCGCCAGCTTCGTCCAGTGAGTCTGACCTAGTGTTCTCCGAAGCAGAGGTTACTCCCGAGTCTCTACACCCCTCCGACCAGGCGGAGGATCTCCAGTTGTCTCCTGAACCCTTCGGGGTGCTACCTGGTAGCGAATGGACAGAGACTCTCCTATACTCTGTACCTGATACCTTGCTCGCTTCGTCCAGTGAGTCCAACCTAGTGCACTCCGAAGCAGAGGTTACTCCCGAGTCTCTACACCCCTCCGACCAGGCGGAGGACCTCCAGTTGTCTCCAGAACCCTTCGGGGTGCCACCTGGTGGTGAATGGACAGAGACTTTCCTATATCCTGGAGCTGATACCTCGCTCTCTTCGCCTAGTGAGTCTAACCTAGTGTACTCCGAAGCAGAGGTTATTCATGAGTCTCTACACCCCTCCGACCAGGCAGAGGACCTCCAGTTGTCTCCAGAACCCTTCGGGGTGCCACCTGGTGGTGAATGGACAGAGACTTTCCTATACTCGGCACCCGATACCTCGCCTGCTTCGTCCAGTGAGTCCGACCTAGTGTACTCTGAAGCAGATGTTTTCCCCGAGCCTCTGCACTCTTCTGACCCGGCGGAGGACCTCCAGTTGTTTCCTGAATCCTCCGGGGTACCACCAGATAACAAAGAGACAGTGACTTTTCCTCACCCTGTACCTGATAACCCGTCTCTTTCTTCCTGTGAGTTTGACAAGATGTACCTCGAAGCAGAGATTACTAGAGATGAGCGTTGTTCTACTCGAACTGTTCGCCAATCTCAAATTCGAGCTGTTTTGGGCGGTGTTTGAGCCGTTCGGCGAACACGAACGATTTGAGAAAAATTCGGCTGTTCGAGGTTATGTTCGATAACTGTTCGTGCACCAAAATCATAACTGGATTTTTTCTCAGTAATGATGAAAATTAATGTTAATACGCAGTTTGAGTGTACAGCGGGGTGGGGGGAGGGCCAGGGGATGGATCTCTGCAGGAATAATGAAGATCTCCATTTTTTTTTCTCTTTCCCGCATTTACAGTGAGGAGGTGCAATCTGTCAGCCTATCAGCAGCGCACACACGGAGCGAAGTGCTTTTTTTCACACAAGCAAGGGCATGTGTCATTGGCAGTGTATGTCACATGTCCTTGCCCTATAAGACCAAGCCATTTTCCCCGTCGCCACCATTTTCTCACTGCTGCAGCTGCGTATTAGACGGCACCGCTGTTGCTGTGTGCGCTATACCTTGTTAATTTCAAGCCAATTTTCGCACAAATCTACAGATAGCTTGGGAGTAGGGAATAGTTGTGATTGCAGTCCTTTTAAGGACTAGGTTACAGCATTTCCTACAACTTTTATCAGGCAGGTCTGTGCTCTTAAATAGATAGGTTGTGGGAGTAAAGACTAATTGTAATTGGAGTCCTTTTCAGGACTAGGTTACATCAGTTCCTATCAGTTTTTGCCAGGCAGGTCTGTGCCAGTGCTGTGCAAGTTTTTTTCACAGCATTTGGCTGAATCTACCAAAGCTAATCCTTTTTGGCCTATTGCAGAGTGTGTTAGTCAGTGGAGTAGCCTATCTGTGTTGCAAGATATACCACCTGTGTATAGAATACCAATTTTTTCACTGCAGCTAGTGAAGTAAAATCTTTTGGGCATAGCATCATTCTATTAGTCCATCTATACTGACCTCCATCAGGTTGCAAATTGAATATAATTTTTTTCTGCATCTGGCTCTGAAAAAATATTTGGCCTTCTAGCAGTGTGTGGGACTTTCTCTATTAGTCCATCTATACTGACCTCCATCAGGTTGCAAACTGAATATATTTTTTTCTGCATCTATCTCTGAAAAAATATTGGGCTTGTAGCTGTGTGTGGGACTTGTTCTATTAATCCATCTATACAGACCTCCATCAGGTTGCAAACTGAATATAATTTTTTTCTGCATCTACCTCTGAAAAAATATTTGGGCTTCTAGCTGTGTGTGGGACTTGTTCTATTAATCCATCTATACTGACCTCCATCAGGTTGCAAATTGAATATAATTTTTTTCTGCATCTAGCTCTGAAAAAATATTGGGCTTCTAGCTGTGTGTGGGACTTGTTGTATTAGTCCATCTATACTGACCTCCATCAGGTTGCAAACTGAATATATTTTTTTCTGCATCTACCTCTGAAAAAATATTGGGCTTCTAGCTGTGTGTGGGACTTGTTCTATTAATCCATCTATACAGACCTCCATCAGGTTGCAAACTGAATATAATTTTTTTCTGCATCTAGCTCTGAAAAAATATTTGGCCTTCTAGCAGTGTGTGGGACTTTCTCTATTAGTCCATCTATACTGACCTCCATCAGGTTGCAAACTGAATATAATTTTTTTCTGCATCTAGCTCTGAAAAAATATTTGGCCTTCTAGCAGTGAGTGGGGCTTTCTCTATTAGTCCATCCATACTGACCTCCATCAGGTTGCAAACTGAATATAATTTTTTTCTGCATCTAGCTCTGAAAAAATATTTGGCCTTCTAGCAGTGTGTGGGACTTTCTCTATTAGTCCATCTATACTGACCTCCATCAGGTTGCAAATTAAAAATAATTTTTATCTGCATCTAGCTCTGAAAAAATATTTGGGCTTCTAGCTGTGTGTGGGACTTGTTCTATTACTCCATCTATACTGACCTCCATCAGGTTGCAAATTGAATATAATTTTTTTCTGCATCTAGCTCTGAAAAAATATTGGGCTTCTAGCTGTGTGTGGGACTTGTTGTATTAGTCCATCTATACTGACCTCCATCAGGTTGCAAACTGAATATATTTTTTTCTGCATCTACCTCTGAAAAAATATTGGGCTTCTAGCTGTGTGTGGGACTTGTTCTATTAATCCATCTATACAGACCTCCATCAGGTTGCAAACTGAATATAATTTTTTTCTGCATCTAGCTCTGAAAAAATATTTGGCCTTCTAGCAGTGTGTGGGACTTTCTCTATTAGTCCATCTATACTGACCTCCATCAGGTTGCAAACTGAATATAATTTTTTTCTGCATCTAGCTCTGAAAAAATATTTGGCCTTCTAGCAGTGTGTGGGACTTTCTCTATTAGTCCATCTATACTGACCTCCATCAGGTTGCAAACTGAATATAATTTTTTTCTGCATCTAGCTCTGAAAAAATATTTGGGCTTCTAGCTGTGTGTGGGACTTGTTCTATTACTCCATCTATACTGATCTCCATCAGGTTGCAAATTGAATATAATTTTTTTCTGCATCTAGCTCTGAAAAAATATTGGGCTTCTAGCTGTGTGTGGGACTTGTTGTATTAGTCCATCTACACTGACCTCCATCAGGTTGCAAACTGAATATATTTTTTCTGCATCTACCTCTGAAAAAATATTGGTCTTCTAGCTGTGTGTGGGACTTGTTCTATTAATCCATCTATACAGACCTCCATCAGGTTGCAAACTGAATATAATTTTTTTCTGCATCTAGCTCTGAAAAAATATTTGGCCTTCTAGCAGTGTGTGGGACTTTCTCTATTAGTCCATCTATACTGACCTCCATCAGGTTGCAAAGTGAATATAATTTTTTCTGCATCTAGCTCTGAAAAAATATTTGGCCTTCTAGCAGTGTGTGGGACTTTCTCTATTAGTCCATCTATACTGACCTCCATCAGGTTGCAAACTGAATATAATTTTTTTCTGCATCTAGCTCTGAAAAAATATTTGGGCTTCTAGCTGTGTGTGGGACTTGTTCTATTACTCCATCTATACTGACCTCCATCAGGTTGCAAATTGAATATAATTTTTTTCTGCATCTAGCTCTGAAAAAATATTGGGCTTCTAGCTGTGTGTGGGACTTGTTGTATTAGTCCATCTATACTGACCTCCATCAGGTTGCAAACTGAATATATTTTTTTCTGCATCTACCTCTGAAAAAATATTGGGCTTCTAGCTGTGTGTGGGACTTGTTCTATTAATCCATCTATACAGACCTCCATCAGGTTGCAAACTGAATACAATTTTTTTCTGCATCTAGCTCTGAAAAAATATTTGGCCTTCTAGCAGTGTGTGGGACTTTCTCTATTAGTCCATCTATACTGACCTCCATCAGGTTGCAAACTGAATATAATTTTTTTCTGCATCTAGCTCTGAAAAAATATTTGTCCTTCTAGCAGTGTGTGGGACTTTCTCTATTAGTCCATCTATACTGACCTCCATCAGGTTGCAAACTGAATATAATTTTTTTCTGCATCTAGCTCTGAAAAAATATTTGGCCTTCTAGCAGTGTGTGGGACTTTCTCTATTAGTCCATCTATACTGACCTCCATCAGGTTGCAAATTAAAAATAATTTTTATCTGCATCTAGCTCTGAAAAAATATTTGGGCTTCTAGCTGTGTGTGGGACTTGTTCTATTGCTCCATCTATACTGACCTCCATCAGGTTGCAAATTGAATATAATTTTTTTCTGCATCTAGCTCTGAAAAAATATTGGGCTTCTAGCTGTGTGTGGGACTTGTTGCATTAGTCCATCTATACTGACCTCCATCAGGTTGCAAACTGAATATATTTTTTTATGCATCTACCTCTGAAAAAATATTGGGCTTCTAGCTGTGTGTGGGACTTGTTCTATTAATCCATCTATACAGACCTCCATCAGGTTGCAAACTGAATATAATTTTTTTCTGCATCTAGCTCTGAAAAAATATTTGGCCTTCTAGCAGTGTGTGCGACTTTCTCTATTAGTCCATCTATACTGACCTCCATCAGGTTGCAAACTGAATATAATTTTTTTCTGCATCTAGCTCTAAAAAAATATTTGGCCTTCTAGCAGTGTGTGGGACTTTCTCTATTAGTCCATCTATACTGACCTCCATCAGGTTGCAAATTAAAAATAATTTTTATCTGCATCTAGCTCTGAAAAAATATTTGGGCTTCTAGCTGTGTGTGGGACTTGTTCTATTACTCCATCTATACTGACCTCCATCAGGTTGCAAATTGAATATAATTTTTTTCTGCATCTAGCTCTGAAAAAATATTGGGCTTCTAGCTGTGTGTGGGACTTTCTCTATTAGTCCATCTATACTGACCTCCATCAGGTTGCAAACTGAATATAATTTTTTTCTGCATCTAGCTCTGAAAAAATATTTGGCCTTCTAGCAGTGTGTGGGACTTTCTCTATTAGTCCATCTATATTGACCTCCATCAGGTTGCAAACTGAATATTTTTTTTTCTGCATCTACCTCTTAAAAAATATTTGGGCTTCTAGCTGTGTGTGGGACTTGTTCTATTAGTCCATCTATACTGACCTCCATCAGGTTGCAAATTGAATATAATTTTTTTCTTCATCTAACCCAGCCAATAGTTTTGGCCTAATACCACAGCTTGTCCACTCAGCTCTGCTCGGTTCCCATCCATTGTTTTTTTGTGCAAACAACTCCAGAGTTGTGAATTAGTTAACCACCAAAATGAGTGGAAAAAGGCCTGCTGCTGGTGGAAAGGGGAATAGGCATGTTGGGAAGGGGAAAAAAGGTTGTGTCCGTGGGGTAGGTGTTAAAGCAACAGTAACATCTGCAGAAGAAAGACCATCTTCCAGCCAAACTAAAATGTCTACTTCTTTTAGCGGACAATGTGATAAGATCCCTTTCTTACGGCCACTCCAATCGCTACAAATTCCAGATGAGGCACAAAAACAGCAGGTGCTTCAACGGATATCAAGTGCTCCTTTAAGTGGGCTCTCCTCCACATCAACTTCATCATCACAAATACTCCAGTCCTCAAAGGTGTCACCCCAATCGCACTTGCTTCCTCACAGCTCCCAAATCTCCAGCTGCCCGTCTGAGTATGAGGTAGAACAGATGGTTGAGTCTGCAGACTGTTTACTCATACTATAGCCTGGGAATCAGAGGTCGACTCCAGCGCTTCTGTGAATCCAGACGAGGAAATGATCTGCACTGATGCCCAGAATCTTTATGTGTCGGATCCAGGACCAGACGCAGAAGGTTCTGACCATAATGTAGACCCTCATTCCCAAACTGTAACTCCTGTTGGTGGAGACAATGAGGAAGACGATGATGAGACTCAAATACCTGATTGGAGCGACAACTTTAGTTTTTTGTCAGGGCAGGAACAGGTTGGCTCTGAGGACGACGGGTGTGATAACGCACAGGGTGATGATGATGAGGTTGGAGATCCCACTTACTGTCAACCCACAGTCAGCCAAGAGATGAGGTCAGCAGAGGAGGTGGAGGAAGATGCTAGTGACGACGAGGTCAGGTTGCACCTTCCTGGACAGAGACGTAGTACTGGAAGCACGTCAACAACTGCATCCTTAAACACAACTCTGCCTCTCACCACAAGTCGTGGTGGCTCTTCAGGTCGCATGGGTGCTAAGCCTTGCATAGCCTGGGCATTTTTTCAGATCGATAAAGATGACCCAACTCATGTTATCTGTAACATTTGTCAGCAAAAGCTAAGTAGAGGCCAAAAAATACATAGTTTGAGTATTTCATGCATGAACCGGCACATGGACATGAAGCATAAGTTGCAGGGGGAAGCTCAGTGTGCTACAATGCGGCCTAGCCGGCCGGGCCAACCACCGTCTGCCATATCTTGTGCATCCGCGGCCTCTTCATCCTCTGTGACTGGGGGGACAGCAGTCACACCTGTTTTGGGGCGCAGACCTGCCACCTCTTTACCCGCAACAGCCAGCGTGATTGGCAGGTCATCATTTTCTTTGGAGGTGGTAACACCAGCTGGTGTTGAGCGCTGTCCGACATCGATAGCACCACCTTTGGATCAAGGCAACCTAACATGTCCGCCTGCATCTTCCTCACAGACCGGCAGTTTGCCGGGGACACCCTTATCAACCCCGTCTAAGCACAATAGCCAGCCCTCGGTCCCTCAGATGTGGACAAGTAAAAGACCATTTCCTCCTAGCCATGAGAAAGCTAAGAGGTTGAATTTCACCATCTGCAAGCTCTTGGCTACAGAAATGCTGCCTTTCCGCCTGGTGGACACAGAGGATTTTCGAGACCTTATGTCCGTCGCAGTGCCCCAGTACCAGATGCCCAGTCGGCACTACTTCTCAAAGAAAGGTGTGCCTGCGCTCCACCAGCATGTCGCACACAACATCACCACTTCTTTGAGAAACTCTGTGTGTGACAGGGTGCATTTCACCACAGACACTTGGACGAGTAGGCATGGACAGGGGCGTTACATGTCGCTGACTGGGCACTGGGTAACTATGGTGACAGCAGGACAAGGGGCTGCTGTCCAAGTCTTGCCGTCCCCACGAGTTGTGCGTCAATCCTCTTTATGTCAAAGTTCCTCCACTGCTTCTGCCTCCTCAACCTCCTCTCGGTCTTCCACCTGCACCCAAAGCCTGTCTGGTCATGCCACAAGCTTTCTAACTGTGCAGAAGGGATCCTGCACACCTCCTTACTATGCTGGCAGTAGGGCTCAACGTCATCAGGCGGTTTTTACTTTGAAATGTCTGGGAAATGTGAGTCACACAGCTGAGGAGTTGTGGTCAGCTCTGGAGAACCAATTTCATGAATGGTTGTCTCCACTGGACCTGAAACCAGGGAAGGCCGTGTGCGACAATGCAGCAAACCTGGGTGCGGCCCTTCGCCGGGGCAATGTCACACACGTGCCTTGTATGGCTCACGTGTTGAACCTGGTTGTCCGGCAATTTTTAGCCCACTATCCCAGACTAGATGGCCTTCTGCAGAGGGCACGGTCGCTGTGTGCTCACTTCCGCCGTTCGCATCCCGCAGCTCAGCGACTTACATCTCTACAGAAGTCGTTGGGCCTGCCACTTCACCGGCTAAAATGCGATGTGCCTACCCGGTGGAATTCAACTCTGCACATGTTGCAGCGACTGTGGCAGCACCGACCATCCCTGGTGCAATACGTTCTGACGTATAGCCTGGGCCAACGAGATCCAGACGTGGGGCAAATCACGCTGGAGGAGTGGTCTCAGATCAGGGACCTATGCACCCTTCTGCACAGTTTTGAAATGGCGACGGAGATGTTTAGTGCTGACGATGCCATTATCAGCATGACTATTCCGTTGATTTACATGCTGGAGCACATGTTAAACAGAATTCGGAGTCAGGTGGTGGCACAAGAGGAGGTGGAGGAAGTAGAGGAGGAGGAGTTGTATGCGGAAGGGCTAACATCTGCAAGGTCCAGACGGTCGGCAGCACCAAGGCGGCAGGCATGTGAGGGTGGGGGAGATGGTTTTACCAGGGCGCATGGTAGCAGCCAAACTAGTGAGGAAGGTGCAGGAGCCCAGGAAAAAGTGGAGGACGAACTGATGGAAGACTCATCAGATGAGGGAGACCTTGATCACATTTCTGTTGTGCGAGGTTGGGGCGAGAGGACAGAGGAAGGAAGCATGATTGTTACCTCGCCACCAACACAACAGGGACTTGGTGCTCCTGGATGCGCAACACACATGAGTGCCTTCTTGCTGCACTACCTGCAACATGACCCTCGAATTGTGAGAATTAGAAATAATCCTGACTACTGGGTTGCCACACTGTTAGATCCCCGGTACAAAAGTAAATTTGCAGAAATTATTCCTGCCATATAAAGGGATGCACGCATGCAGGAGTATCAGCAGAGACTGTTTCAGAATCTTACATGTGCTTTTCCACAAAACACCAGTGGTGCACGTAGTGAATCTCACAGTCCCAACTTGCCAACCGTGGGACCGTCAAGTGTTCAGCACTCAAACCATAACAGAACCACAGTATCTGCTGGTAACATCAATTTTGCGCAATCATTTCACCACTTTTTTAGCCCATCCTTTGCAAGGCCACAGGAGACAAGAAGTCTGACACATAGTCAATGCCTAGAGACGATGGTACAGGAGTATCTCCAAGTAAACATTGAAGTCATGACTGTGTCACTGGACCCTTGCTCTTTTTGGGCTTCCAATCTGGATAAATGGCCGGAGCTAGCCACTTACGCCTTGGAGATCTTGTCATGCCCCGCAGCCAGCGTTCTGTCTGAACGTGTGTTCAGCGCTGCTGGTGGTGTGCTGACAGATAAGCGCACGTGGCTCTCCACTGATAATGTAGACAGACTCACGTTCATAAAGATGAACAAACCATGGATCCGAAACGACTTTTCTACCCCTGTGTCATCCTGGGGAGAGTAAAAGATGGATGATTGGTTAAAATCACCCTACCAACCGTTTTAAGCTTTCAAATTACTAATCATGTTTATCTGTATCTTGGCTGGAAAATAATTTGGGCTTTGTAGCAGTGTGCAGCACTGATTCTATTAGGCCATCTATAATAAGCTCCACCAGATTTAAAATTACTAATCATGTTTATCTGTATCTTGGCTGGAAAATAATTTGGGCTTTGTAGCAGTGTGCAGCACTGATCCTATTAGGCCATCTATACTAAGCTCCACCAGATTTAAAATTAATAATAATTTTTAGCTGCATCTAGCCCGGAAAATAATTTTGGGGCTCCGAGATGCGCAAGACACATAAGTGCCTTCTTGCTGCACTACCTGCAACATTCTGACCCTCATATTGTCAGAATTCGAAGTAATCATGACTACTGGGTTGCCACACTCTTAGATCCGCCAAACTTTTCGATCAACCTTTTCATTTTAATAAAGACCAAAAAAATGGTCATTTTTGAATTTATAAGCATTAGCAGGTGTCACGCTGTCTCTGTATACTGGAGGTAGGGGGCCTAAGCTGACCCTAAGCTGGGGCCCTGACTAATCCCTCAACCTGGAGGTACTGTTAAAGGTACAGAGGTCCAGGCCGCCAGCGTAACCCCTACCTCCTGAGGATCCCTGCACCTAAGTAATCTAGTCCTGAGAAGGACCCCGATCACAACAAAAGGGGACAAGTAATAATATGCCCACACACAGTACTTAGACGAACGAGACAGTACAAGGGAAAAACCAAAACCACCTTGCATACAAAAACTACACAACTACAACAGAGGGAACACCAACGGGAAAGGAGATAAATGATAAAGCGAGGAAGGGAAAAAACACTCCAAATACACTTATCTCTGAAACTCCAAATACCACGATCCGCTCTGTTAGTCTGCATGAAATGCTTTCACCGACACTTCCCTAACAGACCAGCAGGCATTTGAAGGAGTCTCACTACAGCAGCATTGATTGCAGCTGGGCGAGGCTGGACCTCGTCTAGCACAGAGAGAGAGAATTAACTCCCTCACTGCCGAAAAACACAAAGCACCAAAAAGTCAGCTGCGAGAAGTCAGGCTGTGTAATCGTGACGATCTTCGTGGCGACACACCCGTGACAGTACCCCCCCTTCTACGAGGGGCCTCCGGACCCTCAGGGCCAGGTTTATCCGGGTGAGTCGTGTGGAAGGCCCGAACTAATCGGTCTGCGTTAATATCCGACGCAGGAACCCACATCCTCTCCTCAGGACCATACCCTTTCCAATGAACCAGGTACTGAAGGGACCGGCGATTAAAGCGTGAATCGATGACCCTCGATACCTGGAACTCCAAGTTACCATTGACCACCACTGGAGGGGGAGGTAAAGGTGACGGTACCACCGGCGCCACATACCTCTTAAGCAACGATCTGTGGAACACGTTGTGAATTTTAAACGTAGGGGGGAGGTCAAGACGGAATGCCACCGGATTAATTATAGAACTGATTCTGTACGGCCCGATGAACCTGGGACCCAGTTTCCAGGAGGGAACACCAACGGGAAAGGAGATAAATGATAAAGCGAGGAAGGGAAAAAACACTCCAAATACACTTATCTCTGAAACTCCAAATACCACGATCCGCTCTGTTAGTCTGCATGAAATGCTTTCACCGACACTTCCCTAACAGAACAGCAGGCATTTGAAGGAGTCTCACTACAGCAGCATTGATTGCAGCTGGGCGAGGCTGGACCTCGTCTAGCACAGAGAGCGAGAATTAACTCCCTCACTGCCGAAAAACACAAAGCACCAAAAAGTCAGCTGCGAGAAGTCAGGCTGTGTAATCGTGACGATCTTCGTGGCGACACACCCGTGACAGCAGGTTATTAGAAACTGAAATCAAACAGTTTTCAACTCAAAACTTTATTCTAGGTGATGTTACATTTTCACATAGGACCCCTTGTTCGAAAGGAGCTTCTGAACTCTCTCGTCCATTGAATTTGTCAGGTTTTGCATGATTTCTGCTTCAATTGTTTTGCATGAGGACAGAATACCCTCCCAGAGCTGTTGCTTAGATGTGAACTGCCTCCCGCCATCATAGACACTCCTTTTGATGATGCTCCAGAGGTTCTGAATGGGGTAGAGGTCAGGGGAGCATGGGGGTCACACCATAAGTTTGTCCCCTTTTATGCCCATATCAGCCAGAGATGCAGATGTTTTATATGCAGCATGAGATGGTGCATTATCATGCAAAAAAATGATCTTGCTGTGAAATACACGGTTCTTCTTCTTGAACCATGGCAGGAAGTGCTGTTTGAGAAAATCCACGTACATTATGGAGTTCATCTTTAGTGCCTTCAGGGATCCTAAAGGGGCCGACAATCTCTCTCCCCATGATTCCAGCCCAAAACATTACTCCACCTCCTCCTTGTTGGCGCTGTAGCCGTGTTTGCGTGGGGTGTTCATCAACCAGTCATCCTCCACTCCATCCATCTGGACCATCGAGCGCTGCACGGCACTCATCCGTGAACAAAACAGTTTTGAAATCAGTCTTCATGTAATGTTTGGCCCACTGGAGCCGTTTCTGCTTGTGTGAAGTGGATAGAGGAGGTCGACAGGATGGTGTATGCACAGCTGCAAACCTCTGAAGGACCCTGCATCTTGTTGTTCGGGGGACGTTGGAGGCACCAGCAGCTTCAAAAACTTGTCTGCTGCTATGACAAGGCTTTTTTGCCGCTGCTCTTTTAACCTGACGTAATTGCTTGTAGGAAAGAGTCCTCAATTTGCCCTTATCAGCACGCACACGTGTGTACTGTGAATCAGCTACATACTTCTTGATTGCCAAGACACTTCATCCTGATCATCGCACAATGTTGATTGTAGTCATGCCTTGACCTAAACACTCCACAATTTGTTGCTTCTCAGCAGCCGACACATCCTTTTTCTTTCCCATTTTGGCAGAAAATGTAGGCTGCTTAATAATGTGAGACAGGCTGTTATGCACACGCCCGGACTGACTGGCGTGTGCGGGAGAAGTGGTTCCACTGGACCATGAACCGGAGAGTGCCTGGAGGGGCGTGACTAAGTATCTGGCCGATCCGACCAAGATGGCACGACGGCATACGACGCCAGTGCACCAGGGAGAAACCGGGCAGAGGGACCAGGTGCTACTCCAGGTCAAACTCCGGACACGGGGGTTGTCCCACACAGGGATTACTGGAACAGGCAGGTTAGGCTGGCACAGACTGGTGGATATAAGCGAACACGGCAGGTATGCAGACGGGTGGATACAGGCAAATATGCAGGCAGGGAGGTACTGGCCGAAAGGACGGGCTGGAGCACAGAGAGGACAAGACCCAGTACAGACTGGGTCACAGAAACAGAACCGCAGATGCGGTAGCCAAACACAGCAGAGAGGGAATGCCCGAAGCGGTGGGCAAGAGCAGAGCAGGACGGGACTGCCGAAGCAGCGAGCACAAGCAGAGCAGGACAGGACTGCCGGAGCAGCGAGCAGATGCAGAGCAGGACGGGGCTGCCGGAGCAGCGAGCAGAAGCAGAGCAGGACAGGACTGCCGGAGCAGCGAGCAGATGCAGAGCAGAAACCGCAGGAGCGGCAAGCAAGGCAAGAGCAGAGTGGAAACCGCAAGAGCGGTAAACAAGGCAGGAGCAGAGCGGAAACCGCAGAGCGGCTAAGAAGGCCGCAGCAGAGCGGAAACCGCAGAGCAGCAAACAAGGCAGGAGCAGAGCGGAAACCGCAGAGCGGTAAACAAGGCAGGACCAGAGCGGAAACCGCAGAGCGGCTAAGAAAGCCGCAGCAGAGCGGAAACCGCAGAGCGGCAAACAAGGCAGGAGCAGAGCGGAAACCGCAGAGCGGTAAACAAGGCAGGAGCAGAGCGGAAACCGCAGAGCGGTAAACAAGGCAGGAGCAGAGCAGAAACCGCAAGAGCGGCAAGCTAAGCAGGAGCAGAGCGGAAACCGCAGAGCGGTAAGCAAGGCAGGAGCAGAGCGGAAACCGCAGAGCGGTAAACAAGGCAGGAGCAGAGCGGAAACCGCAGAGCGGTAGGCGAGGCAGAAGCAGAGCGGAAACCGCAGAGCGGCTAGAACCGCCGGAGCGGCGAACAAGACAAGGCAAGGGGATAGGACTCTGTTCACAAAGAACAGACGGAGAAGGAAAGGCAGAACCAGAAGCACACGAAGTACTTACAAAGAAGTAGCGAGCGTACACTAAATTCACAACAGAGGTACAGAGACGACGAGAAGGAATTTAGGAGCAAGTTCAGACTCTGCAGAAAGACGCAGAAAACAGACATAGAGGGAAAAGGGAGAAAAGGCTAAAGTAGAAACGAGGCACAGACAACTGGGAACAGAGGAACGGGAACAAATACAGCAAGGCTGGAACACAAACAGGACACTGTTCAGACAGGAACAGATACCGCAAGGCACAGACAGGCAGATCTAGGAATACGGCCCCTAGAAGGCGAAAGAACAGGCTGGAAGCGTGTTCACAAGAACAGACCACAGTTCAGACACAGAACTGGAAAACAGGCAGGAAAACAGGAAAGGACCTGGCACGTCAGAGACAAAAAGCCAACTGACAGGACACAATGCTCAGGCGCCATCTTGAGGAAGAAGGTGGAATAAATACCCAAAGATGGACAGCAATAGGCTGAAGACGCAACAGGGGCGTGTCCGCAGCAGCTACAAGAAACAGGAAGTTCAGCGGGCGTCGCCCTATGCAGCCAAAGTAGAGCAGAGCAGAGCACAAGGAAAGAAGCCAGACCAGGAAGCTGGGCGGGAGATGAAGTTTGCGATCTTGCATGATGAGAGATGGAACACCATGCAAGAACGCCGCCAGGTATGCTACACAGCCTTCTTAAGTAGTCTTGCCTTTCATTGGACACACCTGCCAAACTAATTAGCACAGGTGTCTGCAATTGCTTACAGTGATATAAAGAGCCCTGACACACATCACCATCAATGAGTTTAACTGACAAACAAACAAATTCTTCCCTTATCACTCCTAAACACTTTTTGCATAATAATTTGGAACACAGTGTACATGTGCTTTTCCACAAAACACCAGTGGTTCACGTAGTGAATCTTACAGTTCTAACTTGCCAACCGTGGTCTGTATGGAGTTGTTCAATAAAGGGCCCAAAATTAAGATAACATAGATGGGAGAGGTCTCTATGAATAGGAATTCCTAAGTATTTGATACCCTGTGAGGGCCAGGCAAAGGGAAAGTTGGACTGGATGGAATCCTATATGGATTTGGGGAGGGAGACATCGAGGGCCTCAGACTTCGCTGCATTGATTTTAAAATTTGACCATGTAACAAAGTGATCTATTTCAGCCATAACAGCATGGATGGATATATGTGATTGAGTGATATATTCTAGGACATCATCAGCAAATAGAGAGCACTTGTACTCGGTGCCTCCCACCTCAATCCACCTAATATTGGGGTTATGGCGAATTGATGAGAGCAGGTGCTCCGTCACTAGGATGTATAAGAGAGGGGACAGAGAACATCCCTGCCTTGTCCCATTGGTGATTGTGAAAGGTGATGAAAATGTTCTGACGCGCCCCCTGGGCCTTGGGACACCCGGAGCCGGACCCTTTTTGGTGGATGCTGGTGGTTGTAGTCTCCGTGGCGGCGACCCGGTTCCGTGGCTCAGGGCGGTCAAACCAGTGGCGGAACTATTTATGTGGTTTTGATGTTTAAATGTCCGACTACGCCAATCGTGGATTGCGGTCAGAGTGAACCGCCGCTCCAGGGCAGACCGCTGAGGCTGGTGTTGTGGGTGCAGCAGAGCGTAGCATAACTCCCCACGGGAGGAGTATAGCCTCAGGGTAGTGTATGCGGAGGATGGGGGTGATGGTGCAGGGCAGCAGCAGTAACGACACGGAGTCAGTGATGCAGTCCAGGGCCTTTACTCACAGTTCTTATTATCAAGACCACGTCTGCAGGTAACGGCTGCCCACGTCGTACTGTGCTCACCAGGTGAGGGGCTCAGACAACTCCCAGATAACTTTGGAGCGCTTCACAGGACCCCCTTTGTGTGTCCTTTGTCTGGCCTTTCTTACCAACCCTTCTGTCCGGCTGCCTCGGGCCTCCTCTTGGTAAACTTGGCGCCAGTTTCCCTGACCCTATGTGGTGCCTTCCTAGCGGGTGTAGCGAGGGGCTGCGCCACATAAAATGTCACAGCCTCCGGTTTCTAGCTGAGGGTCGTTTCCTGCCTCCATTAGTTTCGGGGACCGGTCTCCCCCTTTGGCCTGACCCCTCCACGCAGGTTGATTCGGGCGTGCGGTGGCGACTCGCCCGTCCGCACCCCTGGGATCCCTTCATTCCTCATTCCTGGAGCCTTCTCCGCTCCTCTTCCTTCCTTCTCCCTCTTCCAGGCCTGGGCCTCTGTTACTAGGCCCGCCTCCAGAGCAGAGCTCATGCAGAGCCCCTGCTCCCTGCCACTTCTGCTCAGACTTCTCTGCACTGAACTAAGATGGTGCTCACCTTTTATACTCCCTTCTCAATGCACCCAGGAACTGCTTCCTCCCTGCTCCTGCACTACAGGGTTCCCTTTCCTCAGTGTTCCCTCCCCCCACTCCAGCCAGGGACAGGGACTGTCGTGCCCATCTCAGGGGCATATTGGTTGCCCTGCCCCACGGCAATGTGGTGTAATGCATGCAGGTGTCGGGTCCTGATCCACACTCCATCCTTACCTGAGAGTGAGATATCACACCTCTGGGTGAGGTGCAATACCTCTGTAGCAACCGAGCCCTCAGGGTAATACAGTTCCATTTATCTTCAGCCTAGGTGACGTATTGCGATACAGGGCCGTGATTTTGGCTATAAAAGGGTCCCCTAGACCCCTACCCCAAGCTTTTTAAGAGAATCATATATGGCGTGCCAGGAGACTCTATGGAATGCTTTCTCAGCATCCAACGAGAGTATCTAATTACAAATTTTTAACTGCATCTAGCCCAGGAAATACTTTGTGCCTAGTAGCAGTGTCTGCTAGTCAGCGGATTATCCCGGCTGTTAAGCAAGCTACACCACCTGTAGTTTTGACACTTAATTTTTTCAAAGGAAATGCTTCGGGACCACGGGATACTCAGTGAAGAGCATCAGGAGGCATCCCAAGGCATAGGGGCTGGGACTGGCAGTAGGATGCCTTGCGGTGGACAGCCGAGCTCGATCCTTATAAAAGCTTTTTAACTGCAGCAGCTTTAGTGGACGCTACTGGAGCTGGAATTACGCGGCTGCTGGCATGAGACTTGCCCTCCAATAGATCCTTGTAAATGGATTTAAAGTGTATTCATTCAAATTAGAGAGACAATTTAAATTAAAAAGCTTAGAGCTGCCTCCACCACAGGGGGGCTCGCTCGACCCACCAGCGGACAGGCACCAGTATTGGGAGAGGGGGGCTGGCCGTCAGGGTCCACCGCGGCTCTGGCACAAACGGAGGTGGCATGGGCAGGAACGGACTGGTCGTGTCGGCTTCTCACTTTTTGGATTTTAGAAGGGCATGACATGCCTATATCTGTGTCTCCCCCTCTTTTTACTCCTCCACCTCTTTTCTTTTCGCATGACTATATGTACTTGTCACTTTTCCATGTGTTAGTTGTGTCTTCAGAGCAGTTTGTCAGCTTTTGGACACCTTTGAAGGTGTTTTCTATGTGTTTCTATGTGTTTTTGTTTGCCTGCCATTGGTTTTAACGGTGTTCGAAGGTGTTCGACGAACAGTTCGACGAACAGTTCGGTGAACACACGGGTGTTCGATGAACCGAACCGAACTCGAACACTACGGGGGTGGCTCAACACTAGAGATTATCCCCAAGTCTCTGCTCCCCCTCCAACCCGTTGGAGGACTTCCACTTGTCTCCTGTACCCTCTGGAGTGCCACCTGAAAATATATGGAGAGAGACTTCCTTGTGTGCTGTTCCTGGTACTCCACCCATTTCGTCTGTTGCTAAGGGTGGCTGGATGGGAGGTAGCATCCTAGCTACCCAGAGGAGACCAGTTTTTCCGGTGGACAGTGGAAGTGATCTCCTTGAAGCGAAGGATTGGCCCTCGAATTCCCTGTGGAACATTCTGGCAGGCCTGAAGAAGAGGGGGCGTAAGGGGGACGTACTGTGACGTACCTGGTGGCGTCCTTGCATAGTGGTCCATCTTCCACTGTGCAAGAGCGCGCACTTGATCTCCAGTCCAGAATGTCTCTCTGGCTTCCCTCCATGCTGTCTGTTTGCTTCTGTATGCTGCTGCTTAGGGGCGGTGCCCGATCACTTCCTGCTTTTTGTACCTGCTGCAGGCACGCCCCTTGTGCGTCCTCAGCCTATTGCTGTCTGTCACCTGGTATTTAAACCAGCTGCTCCAATTAACCCATGCCTGAGCATTGTGTTTCATTTAGTGTGCTCTTGCACTCTGAATGTGCCAGGTCCCTTCTGTGTTCTCTTGTCTGCCTATTCTGGAGGCTGTATTTCCAGGCCTGTCTGAACACGCTCCTAGCCTGTTCCTCCCGCCCTCTAGGGGCTGCATTTCTAGACCCGCTCCTGTATCTTGTCTGTCCTGTCTGAAAACGCTCCTAGCCTGTTCCTCCCGCCTTCTAGGGGCCGATTACCTAGACTCGCTCCTGTATCTTGTCTGTCCTGTCTGAACACGCTCCTAGCCTGTTCCTCCCGCCTTCTAGGAGCTGCTACCTAGACCCGCTCCTGTATCTTGCTACTGTGTCTGTTCTTGTCTGTACACTCTTCTAGCCTGTTTCCCGTGTTTCTTTATGTCCGTACCTTTCCTTTTTCTGCAGAGTCTGAACTCGTACCTAACTCCTGCTCATTGTCACTGTACTCCCGCTTGTGAGTTTGTGGTCCACTCGCTACTTCACTGCAAGTACCCTGTCGGTATCTGGTTCTGCCTTTCCCTTCCTGTCTGTTCCGTGTGAACAGAGCCCTGTCCCCCCTGCTCTGCCTTTGCTCACCGCTCCGGCGGTTCTAGCCTGCTCTGCCTTTGCTCACCGCTCCGGCGGTTCTAGCCTGCTCTGCCTTTGCTCACCGCTCCGGCGGTTCTAGCCTGCTCTGCCTTTGCTCACCGTTCCGGCGGTTCTAGCCTGCTCTGCCTTTGCTCACCGCTCGGGCGGTTCTAGCCTGCTCTGCCTTTGCTCACCGCTCCAGCGGTTCTAGCCTGCTCTGCCTTTGCTCACCGCTCCGGCGGTTCTAGCCTGCTCTGCCTTTGCTCACCGCTCCGGCGGTTCTAGCCTGCTCTGCCTTTGCTCACCGCTCCGGCGGTTCTAGCCTGCTCTGCCTTTGCTCACCGCTCCGGCGGTTCTAGCCTTCTCTGCCTTTGATCACCGCTCCGGCGGTTCTAGCCTGCTCTGCCTTTGCTCACCGCTCCGGCGGTTCTAGCCTGCTCTGCCTTTGCTCACCGCTCCGGCGGTTCTAGCCTGCTCTGCCTTTGCTCACCGCTCCGGCGGTTCTAGCCTGCTCTGCCTTTGCTCACCGCTCCGGCAGTCTCGCTCTGCTCTGACTCCTTTGCTCGCTGCTCCGGCAGTCTCGCTCTGCTCTGATTCCTTTGCTCGCTGCTCCAGCTGTCTCGCTCTGCTCTGACTCCTTTGCTCGCTGCTCCGGCAGTCTCGCTCTGCTCTGACTCCTTTGCTCGCTGCTCCGGCAGTCTCGCTCTGCTCTGACTCCTTTGCTCACTGCCCCAGCAGTCTCGCTCTGCTCTGACTCCTTGCTCACTGCTCCGGCAGTCTCGCTCAGCTCTGACCCTTTGCTCACCGCATCAGGCGGCCTTGTCCTGCTCTACTCTTGCTCACTGCTCCAGGCGGTCTCGTCCTGCTCTACTCTTGCTCACCGCTCCAGGCGGTCTCGTCCTGCCCTGCTCTTGCTCACCTCTCTGGGCGGCCTCACTCTGCTGTGTTTGTCTGCCACATCTGTGGTTCTGTTCCTGAGTCCCAGTGTGTACTGGGTCCTATCCCGCCTGTGTTCCTACCTGCTAGTGCCTCCCTGTCTGCACTCTAGCCGTGCTTGCCTGTACCCCCCTGCCTGCATACCCGCCTGCCTGCATACCAGTCGTGCCTGCCTATTCCCACCAGTCTGTGTGCCAGCCTAACCAGTCTGTTCCTGTATTCCCCTGTGTGGGTCAACAGCCGTGTCCGGGGTCTGTCCTGGAGTAGCACCTGGTCCCTCTGCTCGGTTCCTCCTTGGTGCACTAGCGTCGTATGCCATCGTGCGACCCTGGTCGGATTGGGTGAATACCTGGTTGCACCCCTCCGGGCATTCACTCTCGGGCACGGTCCAGTGGAATCACACGCACACGCCGCTCAGCCCGGGCGTGTGCAATACAGAAAGGATGTTCCTTAACATATTTCACAGGAAAACTGTTTCTGTTTCGTTTTTGAACGTTTTATTGTGAGCTCATAAAAGTGGCTTAATACCTCTGACCACGTTGTTGACAGCAGTGACCTGGGGGTCAGAAATGCTTCCTGGGGCGATCCCCATGCTGTCCCCATGTTATTTGAGCACTGTCACTATCGTTTTGGGCATTTTTTAGGCTTTCTACAGACTGCCGGGGGTGCCGCCGCAAAAATGCTCAGGTCTCCCATAGACTAACATTGGGCTCATTGCTCGGGTCGAGCACCTGAGTATCACGGTGAGCTCAGCCCGAGCTTCGAGCACCCGAGCATTTTACTTCTCGCTCAACACTAATGGCGAACCTTTTACGGATCGAGTGCCCAAACTGCAATCCAAAACCCACTTATTTATCGCCAAGTGCCAACACGGCAAATTAACCTGAATATTGAGGTTTTAGTTTAGAAAAAACAACTCATACAGAGAGCAGACAAGGGTAGCATAGAACAGCCACAGAAAGGAGCAAGGGTATGAGACTGCAGAAATAACGAATGTGCTCACCCCCATCTTGTTATATGCCCCCATCCATGTATATATGCCGCCCTCCCCCAATCCATGTATATATGGCTGCCCTCCCCCAACCCATGTATATATGGCTGCCCTCCCCAATCCATGTATTTATGCTGTTTCCTCCCATTCCATGTATATATGCTGCCCCCCCCCATTCCATGTATATATGTTGTTTCCCCCCTATTCCATGTATATACGCTGTCCCCCCCATTCCATGTATATATGCTGCTCCCCCGCATTCCATGTATATATGCTGCTCCCCCCCATTCCATGTATATATACTGTTTCCCCCCCATTCCATATATATATGCTGTTCGCCCCCCCATTCCATGTATATATGCTCTTTCCCCCCATTCCATATATATATGCTCTTTCCCCCCATTCCATATATATATATATATATATATATATATATATATATATGCTGTCCCCCCCATTCCATGTATATATGCTGTCCCCCATTCCATGTATATATGCTGTTCCCTCCCCATTCCATAACGCCTAAACTTGGAATAATTCCAAATACCACTTGCAATTATATAATGACAATCTTTATTAACAAAATAATAATTAAAAAATCATTGTAAAATGATCACAAAGTTTAAAAAGATTTTTAAGAGGAAAAGGATGAAACAAAAAAATTCAAGCACATATAGACAAAAATAATTTCCCAGTGGATTCTAATTCCTATGGGCAAGTATTCATAGAAAAAGGACTAGGTAGAATAATAATAGTGACATCTCCCATACCAGCCAATGATATACTAGAAAATGTGGCCATACAAATGAAATTATAGGTCATATGCCATATTTAGTGAAGACCCTAAGATTAAATACAATAGTATGGCTCACAAAAGAGATCTATATGGAGAGAGTGACAGAATGATGCTTCCCCTAATGGGAGCACCAACCTAGACCATTTAGCTTACCCATTAGGAATATCGCTGCGTACAGTCCCGTGCCACAAGTAACGCCCCAACGTGCGTTTCGCACACCCAGTGCCTTCTCAAGGGGAGTATGTATTCCATGTATATATGCTGTTCCCTCCCCCATTCCATGTATATATGCTCTTTCCCCACATTCCATATATATATATGCTGTTTCCCCCTCCATTCCATGTATATATTGCTGTTCCCCCCTCCGGCCCCCATTCCATTTATATATTGCTGTTCCCCCCCCTCCTGTCCCCCATTCCTTGTACAGTATATATTGCTATCGTCCGCCCCCCGCCGACCCCATTACATCCTGCTGTTCATATATAAAAAAAAAACCATAAACACTCCTACTCACCTTCCTTCCTCTCCCGCGCCGCATCCTCTCCTGTAGCGAGCAGCTGACTCCAGCGTCCTAGCGACGGGGTGCATGACGTCACTGCCTTACGCCCGGTCGCTTGTACTCTGACATTAGCAGCATGTATTGCGGGGCACGGGCCGGGCAACTCGTGCGCTGCAATACACTTCACCTAGATGTGTGTCAGAGAACACACATCTAGCTGAAGTGGGGACTGGCATCGGCGGGCTCCGAGTACTCACCCGCCAGGCCAGGTCCTGGTCCAGTAGCACTAGTGCTGCGGCGATGGTGCGCGTACCCTTAGGGAGGGCTCTGAGTCCCCACTTTGGCACACGTGCCATAGGTTCGCCTGCACTGGTCTAGTGGTTTAGCGGCTGCTGCACTGTGACGTTTCAGGTCAGAGGGCGCGATGGAAAGATGATAGCTGAGCAGTCACAGCGCAGAGTGGGAAGACAGCAGCACAGCTGTGGAGTCCGGAGCAGCGCCAGCAGCAAAAATGAGAGCAGCGGCAGCGGGTGAGGTGAAGTATTTTATTTTTTTTCATGTATAGAGGCATGGGGCACCTGCATGGGACATTATATGGGTGCCCAGGAGGCATGGGGCATTATATGGGGGCCCAGGATGAATGGGGCATTATATGGGAGCCCAGGAGGCATGGGGCATTATATGGGGGCCCAACCTGCATGGGGCATTATATGGCGGCCAGTATTCTGTATGGAGCATTATATGGGGGCCAGTATTCTGCATGGAGCATTTTATGGGGGCCAGTATCCTTTATGAAGCATTATATGGGGTCCATTATTCTGTATGGAGCATTATATGGAGTCCATTATTCGGTATGGAGCAATATATGGGGCTCATAATATTGTATGGAGGACTTAGTGGTGCCCATAATACAGTATGGAGGACTACAGTATATTGTCTGGTCTGCACTGTGCGCTGCGAGGATTCCCCAGTTTCTGGGCTATTGTAGAATTTACAATAGATATCACTCATGTAATGTAAGAAGTGAAATCTTTGGCACTGTACTATATCTATATTTCTCCGCGGTATCTGTACATCATGAATCGCGGTATGTGTTAAAGGGGCCCACTGAGACTCTTTCGCTCAGGACCCACAAAAACCTGGAGCCGGCACTGTCTATGCTGATGACGCACAGATCTACCTCTCTGGACCTGATATCACCTCCTTGCTAACCAGAATCCCACAATCTGTGTCCTGTATTTCATCTTTCTGCTCTGCTGGATTTTTAAAAATGAACATGGATTAAACAGAATGCATCATCTTTCCACCATTTCATTCACCCCCCCCCCAATTGACCTACCCATCAAAGTCAATGGCTGCCCACTCTCCCCAGCCCCGCAAGCTTGACTCTGATCTGTCCTTCAAACGTCAGATCCAAGACCTTTCCACTTGCTGCTAACTTCAACTTCAAAGTATCTCGGGGATCTGCACATTCCTCAACCATGAATCTATAGAAAAACACCAGTGCACGCCCTCATCATCTCCTGCATCGACTACTACAAGCTTCTGCTCTGTGGCCTCCCTTCCACCACTCTCACACCCCTCCAATCTATCCTAAACTGTGCTGGCCGATTAATCCACCTGTCACCCCCACTATTCCCAGGCTTCTCCCCTCTGTCAATCCCTGCGCTGGCTCCCTGTTGCCCAGAGACTCCAGTTGAAAGGCCTAACTTTGGCATACCAGGCCAACGAAAACCTGTCTCCTCCATACATGTGTGACCTAGTCTCCCTGTACTAGTTACCTGCACGCAACCTCCCATCTTTCCAAGATCTCCTTCTCTGCTTCCCTCTTATCTCTTCTTGTCACAATTGCATACAAGATTTGTCCCTTGCATCTTCGCTACTGTGTAACTCTGTACCCCAACACATCAGACTCTCGCCTGCCGTGCAAGCCTTGAAAAGGAAGCTGAAGACCCACTTCTTGTGACAAGTGTACAATCTGCGGTAACCCTCGCTCCAGCATACCACTGCGCGACTAGCTGTACCCTGACCTACTGTAACCTCACCCATCCCTTGTGATATGGAATAACTTCTCAGTGTCCCAAAGGATGAGGTCTCGCGCTTTCTCTACAGATTAAAGAAAGTTTTATTGTAGCCACAAGAGCTCTGATCAATGTTAGAACAGAACTCCCTCCATTATGTCGGGTTACAATTCTTATAGTAAATCACAAAGGGTGGTACACCTACGAGGGACATAGGGGAATTATTACATAACCAATCATATTACAGTGCAAACAACTAACAACCAATCATGACTAATTAGGCGGTTATATAAAAATGCTTACCTATGTACTTATATAATTATTTGATGGAATGTACCTGTTTTGTTGGTCAATGTGCTTTCCCTAGACCATCATGACCCTAAAAGGGTAGTTTAACAAAGATAAGCGGCCACTGCAAATAGCACAGTAGCTTGGGTAAATTTTGCATCTTTGCTTAGTGATTATTTATTAATCTTGTTATGATCTAGTTGCTTGAGCAGCATCATTTTCTGAATTGATTCTTACAGGAGTTTTAAAGGGATGAGGTATATGGATTAAAGGGGTTTAGATTAATATACATTGAATTTCCTATCATTTTCCTCTCTCTGATAATTCATATTATTACTTACACCTCCATATCAAAGTAATAATATCTGTGCTATCCCTACGGAAAGGAGGGGGAGGAGCAAGGAGAGGTATGTCAGAGTTTTCGGTGGCTGGAAGAAGATGAACGTTTAAGACATTCTTGGGTCTGCGGATATAACTTATGACCCACTTGCCTATTTTTATCATGAATATGATGAGGATAACAATCAGGTAAATTTGTAAGAACATGTGACTTATACCGGAAATCCAGCCTCCTATACCTTTAAACCAGTTGGCAGGATTTAACCATTGTAACTGTAGCGCCCCGAGGGTTCGGTCGCTACAGAGGTATTGCATCTCACTTCCAGGTAAGGATGGAGTGTGGCTCAGGACCCTAACACCCACATGCACTACACCACATTTCCAGGGGACAGGGCAACAATGCTCCCAAGAGTGAGCACAACAGTCCCTGTCCCTGGCTGGAGTGGGGGGAGGGAACACCTAGAAAGGGGGAACCCGGTAGTGTGTGGGTGGGGAGAGTAGATCCCGGGTGCACTGTATAGAGGAGTATATATGGTGGGCACCATCTTAGAGTCAGGGAGAAAAGGAGTAGAAAGTGAGAGGGAGCAGAGGCTCTGCATGGGCTCTGCTCCGCAGGCAGGCAAAGTCTTAAGGCCTGAGCCTGGAGGGAGGAAACAGAAGGAGAAGGAAGGAAGGAAGAAGAATGGAGGAAGCTCTAAGAGAAGACTGAAGGGACCCCAGGGGTGCGGACCGGCCAGCCGCCACCGCACGCCCGCCGCTACCAGAGTAGGGGGGTCAGGCCAACAAAAGGGAACCGGGTCCCTCATCTAGTGGAGGAGAGCAACTACCCTCAGCTAGTAACCGGAGGCCGTGGCATTGTACGTGTTACGGCCCCTCACTACACCCGTTAGCAAGGCACCATATAGGGCCCAGGGAAACGGAACATATGTTTGCCCGCCAAGGCCCGAGGCAGCTGGACAGAAACGTGGTCAATTGTGGGGTACGAAAGGCCAGAGAAAGGACACACGAAGGGGGTCCTGAAAAGCGCTCCAAAGGTACCTGGGAGTTGGCCGAGCCCCTCACCTGGTGAGCACAGTACGACATGGGCAGCCATCATCTGCAGAAGTGGCTTGGAGTGTAAAACTGTGAGTAAAGACCCTGGACTGCATCACTGGACTCTGAGTCATTACTGCTGCTCCCGCGCACCATCACCCCCACCATCTGCACTCACTGCCCTGAGGCTATACTCCTCCCGTGGGGAGTTATACTACCCCCTGCTACGCACACAACATCAGCCTCAGCGGTCTGTCCGCAGCGGCGGTTCACAGTGACCGCAATCCACGGGTGGCGTAGTTGGACATTTAATATCATAAAAACCACATAAATAGACTGCCACTGGTTTGACCACCCTGAGCTACGGGACCGGGTCGCCGCCACGGAGACTACAACCCCCAGCGTTACACAGACACTCGGCTCCGGGTATTTCCCCCACACACACGGCCCAGGGGGCGCGTCATAACCAACCACTTAAGGTGTATTCATCATCATGGGAATGTTCTTCTCTGAATTTTTCCTTTAATTCCATGGCTTTGGCTATATGTTTATCAACTCTGACCGAAAAATTAGCATCTACATAATTACAGCAGGCCGGTCCGATTATTTGACACATACCTCCTTGGCTGGCTATTAAGTAGTCCAGTAATAATGTGCTGATTCAGTACTTTAGCATGAAACCTAGTTTGATTGTTTAGTATAATATGGCATTGAATATTTCATCTGTAACATTATCAAATAATTCTGCTAATTGTTCATTGTTATGAGAATTGTGGCTAACCAAACCTGTAATCGTGAGAGTGAGGCCAAACTTTGTGTACCAGGGAGTGCGTATCAAAGGCTTGATTTTTGTTCTTCTCTTCTGCATCATATGTCTTGGTATCTGATCAAGATCTATCTCATCATGGGAGATGGTCCATGTAGCTAGGGTCAATCTTGCTAGGGTACATGTACCAGCTCCATCATAAGGTAGACATTTTTAAGCAAAAGTCCCACAAACAAAATACATATTTTTTGGAAGAATTATATGTTCTCCACCTAGATTTGATAGTAACCTGTAAGAAATTTCAGACGCGTACCATATGAGGGGTAGTAAACTTGGAGTTGGACACCAGGGGTGTCTTAGTATACCTCTTACTGTCTCATTGCATGTATTCTTAACCTTGTTATATCCTGAACTATTTATCAAATCATGCAACAATCCTGAGGTTCCTTCTGTTAGTTCATACACTAGGCCCCCAAATATAGTAGATTCATCATTATTATCGAGTGTGTAAGGAACATGACTAGGTAGGAATATTACCTGTAACGAATCCAAATCTACAGGTATATATCTCAAGTCGTTATTTATGATATTGACTCTATTACATCGTATGCTAGTAGACCCAGGGCCATATACAGCTATGTTGTGGGGTGTAATGAGGGATAGATCTAGGATTGTTACCCACCATGGTGGAGCTGCCCACTATGCTATCGGAAGGGACACCCGTGTATTGTTGTATCGTGAGTATAGTAGAGTTAATACATCGCACTCTCGTATAGATGCAAAGTGTGGTTTATTAAAACAGCATAAGTAGAAATACTTAAACCAGACCAGTGGTAGAAGGCGACAATACAAAGAATATAGCGAACAGTGAAGACGTTTCGGCTCACTCGGCCTTAAGCAATTCGGTCGCTATTTCTACTGGTTAGTATAGGTATAGAGTTTATAGCTGTGTATTCAGGTAGATAGGGTTCTTTAGAAGCTAGACTCTTAGTCCAGGTAAGCGTGTAGAGGCCGGTAAAACATCCGGTTACAGGCTGCCAGGTAATGGTGGATAGTGGTGCTGCCAGCACCTTGCTCTGTGGAACAGCTGATCCACAGAGCAAGGTGCTGGCAGCACCACTATCCACCATTACCTGGCAGCATGTAACCAGATGTTTTACCGGCCTCTACACGCTTACCTTGACTAAGAGTCTAGCTTCTAAAGAACCCTATCTACCTGAATACACAGCTATAAACTCCATACATATACTAACCAGTAGAAATAGCGACTGAATTGATTAAGGCCGAGTGGGCCGAAACGTGTTCACTGTTCGCTATATTCTTTGTATTGTCGCCTTCTACCACTGGTCTGGTTTAAGTGTTTCTACTTATGCTGTTTTAATAAACCACACTTTGCATCTATACGAGAGTGCGATGTATTAACTCTACTATACTCAACCTGGGCTTACTGGCCCATTACATCTGCACCTCAACCTGTGACAGAGTGCACGCCAATCTTACCCCCCATTGTTGTATCATGAGGCACTCAGATTTGTAGGGAAAGTGAAATTCTCCTCAAGTGGCAGGATGAGTTCCTCCATTGGAACAGGAGTAGCTAAGACAGGCATAGATTTGGAGGATATTGATGAATGAGTGCATATCCAACAATCTTTGACTCCTGTGCGTTTGGCTATGGTGTCATGCATGCTTAACAGCTTATTGTCACAGGGCTCTTGTAGGTGTTCATGTAAATCTTTTTTACCTCTGAGGAATTCTCTTTCATCAAAACACCAAACTATGCACCTGGCTTCATAACCATTTGGCTTACAAAAGTGTTCTATACAGTCATTAACATCTGGTACACATCTTTTCATTCTTCCTCCTAAGAATGGATCTTGCACTATTGCTGGATTATCGGTATCTGTGGAAGCAAAACATTCACTCATACTGTGTAGACACACCATTATCACCAAGAGACTACATAGGCCTATCACCGCTCCCCAGTCTTTTGCTCGCATGTGGTCCATAAAACTGCTCATAGAGTGACATTTTCTCCTTTGTATTATCCTCTTCACGTGATGGAAGAACAGTGCTGGAATTATTTTCAGCTGTTACAGCAGCGACTAAGGTGGCAGCCTGAGGAAAGCGTATTTCTGCCTTGTCTCAGACCACAAACAAAATCACTTACAGGTGCAGCTCAGGATGTGTGGTATCGATTATGTCTGCTGGCTCTTCTTTGGCTGGCATAGACAGTGATGTCGTCTCAGCTGTGGGTTGCACTCATTTACAGCGAGATGTGTGGATCCAAGTCCCTCCTCCTTCTACCTTAACGCTGGTAGGTGTTGTCAACAGGACTTAGTGTAGACCTTCCCACTGTTCTGTAAGTGAACCAGACCTCAAGAACTTACGTACCGACACGTAGGCTCCTGGCTACACCTCGTGACAGGACAAGTTGACTTGTGGTTGCTGTAGATGAACACTCTGGGCAATGTCTCTCAGTTGTCGTTGTAAACGTAAGACGTAGTCCACATTCACGGTGTTCTGAGCAGCATGAGCAGTTTCTGGGGTTGAAAGCGGGTGATTAGGTATTTTGCCATACAGAATCTCAAAAGGTGATAGCTGTAAAAGACCTCGGGGTGTTATTCTGATATCCATCAGTGCAGTCAGTGCATCTGGCCATTTCATACCTGTTTCTTTGCAACATTTTGCTAGTTTCTCTTTTATGGTTCGGTTGTACCTTTCCACTTTCCCACTAGCTTGTGGTTGATAGGGAGTATGCAGTTGTTGTTTTACCCCTATCATTGAGTATACCTTTTGGAACACTTTACCTGTAAATGCAGGACCTTGATCACTGGATATTACCTGAGGAATACCATACCTACAAACAAATATCTTACATATCTTGGAAGCAGTAACTTCTGCTGTCTGTGAGGCAGTTGGATAAGCTTCTACCCATCCTGAGAATTGATCAACACATACCAAGACATATTGCAATCTACCAACTTTAGGTAGTTGAATGTAATTGATCTGCCGGATTTGGAAAGGACCTGTGGTTGATGGAAGGTGAGAAGGCGGAGCTTTCACACCTCCTCCAGCATTTTGCTGGAGGCATGTTTGACAAGACAAACACTTTCTTTTTACAATAGCTGTGAAGCCCGGTGCACACCAGTATGTATATACCAAATTTCACATCTCAGTTTTACTTCCATGGGTTAAACCATGTGCGGCATCTGCTAGCGCTGTCAGAAGGGTTTTTTTGGCCACTGGTTTACCTTCACTGTCTCTCCAGAGGCCATCTGAATCCTGGGAGCACTCTATATCTAAGTGTTTATCTTACATAGCATTGCCTGCTCTAGCCCTGTGCTAATTGGCTAATTACTCAGTTTGTCCAACTGGTGCTGGCCTCTAGCAGACATTTCATTTCATATATATTCAGCTCTGGCTGGGAATAGCACGCGTGCTGGGTCACGCGTGCAATAATTACAAGTGCAGTTAGACAATGGCAGTTGGACAGGGCAGGAGACAGGTAAGGTGCATAAAATATTCATACAAACATGCTTCTCGGTCACTAAGACTGCATTTTGCATTATTCTTATCAATCTGCTTTTTATTTGTTTTTACTTCTGCTTTCTCACAACTCACCCGCCCTTCAACACATTCTGTGCACTCTCTCTATATCAGCCCCTCCCTTCTCCCCTCTCCCATGTATAACTCTGAGGCTCTACTGACATTCCTCACCCACTGCAAACCATCCTCTACCTCCATACAGCACTCAAAACGTTCATACAAATCATTAGACCACCTGCTCTTTCTCTTCTTTCTCCTTTTACTAGTCGCAGGCGACATCTCCCCCAACCCTGGGCCTCCCTCCACTAGCATACACCACTCTCCTCCAGCTGCATATAGAAACCCTGCTAATCTTATTAACGTTCAGTGCATGCCCTCTCCTATCGATTTCCATTGCGCTCTCTGGAACGCACGGTCTGTGTGTAACAAATTAACTTACATCCATGATTCTTTCCTCTCTAATTCTCTTAACCTTCTGGCTATCACAGAAACCTGGATTCAGCAGCCAGACACCACCACTGCTGCTGCTCTCTCGTTTGGTGGGCTGAAATTTTCACATACCGCCAGACCTGGCAACAGACAGGGTGGAGGTGTTGGTCTGCTCCTTTCCTTACAATGTGCTTTCCAGGTCATCCCCCCGGTTCCCTCACTTATGTTTCCTTCCTTTGAAGTCCACACCATCAGACTCTTTAAACCCTTCTCCCTGCGAGTGGCAGTCGTGTATCGCCCTCCAGGCTCCCCCCGCCAGTTCTTGGATCACTTTGCCTCCTGGCTTCCTCACTTTCTATCCTGTGACATCCCCACCCTCATCATGGGTGACTTTAACATCCCCATCGATGATCCCCTCTCCCAATCTGCCTCTCATCTACTTTCTCTAACCTCTTCATTCCGTCTCTCACAGTTTACTAATTCTCCTACCCATGAAGACGGGAACACTCTGGACCTGTTTTTTTCCAGTCTCTGCTTGCTGGATGACTTTACCAACTCCCCTCTCCCGCTCTCGGACCACAACCTTCTTTCCTTCTCTGTTAAGAATTGTCTCCTCACCCGGGACACCCCCACTTACCACACTTATAGGAATACACGTACCATTAATACCCAGCAGCTTATGGACAATCTCCACACATCTTTAGCCCCCATCTCCTCCTTCTCCTGTCCAGACTTAGCATTGTCACACTACAATAATACACTGAAGAGCGCCCTAGATGAAGCAGCTCCTTCTACTCGCAGAAAGATCCGACACAGACAACGGCAGCCCTGGCACACGATGCAAACACGTTTTCTTCAACGTTGCTCAAGGTGTGCTGAGCGTCAGTGGAGAAAATCTCTTTTAGAAGAGGACTTCGTCCACTATAAATTCATGCTCAAAACCTATAACTCTGCCCTTCATCTGGCCAAACAATCCTACTTCACCACCCTCATCACTTCAATGTCCAACAATCCAAAACGACTGTTCGAAACCTTAAACTCCCTCCTGAAACCTAAAGCACAGGCCCCCACCACCAACCTCAGCGGGGAGGATCTGGCCACTTATTTCTTGGAAAAAATCAACCACATCCATCAGGACATCTCAGCCCAATCTCCTCAGTGCCTGGATCCCCTTCCCTACCGCACTTCAAGCTCACTAGCCATCTTTGAGCCAGTCACAGAAGAAGAAGTTACCCAGCTCCTCGCTTCTTCTCGGCCTACAACCTGCAACAGTGACCCCATTCCTTCACATCTCCTGCAGTCCCTCTCACCGGTGGTCACCACTCACCTGACTAAAATATTTAACCTCTCTCTTTCGTCAGGTATCTTTCCCTCCTCATTTAAACATGCCATCATAACCCCTTTACTTAAAAAGCCATCCCTGGACCAGAACTGCACTGCTAACTACAGACCTGTCTCTAATCTTCCTTTCATCTCTAAACTCCTGGTACACTTGGTCCACTCCCGTCTAATCCGCTATCTCTCAGATAACTCTCTCCTCGACCCTCTACAATCTGGTTTCCGCTCCTTACACTCCACTGAAACTGCCCTCACTAAAGTCTCTAACAATCTACTAACAGCCAAATCCAAAGGTCACTGCTCCCTGCTGATTTTCCTGGATCTCTCTGCAGCATTTGACACTGTGGATCACCAGCTCCTCCTCACTATGCTCCGCTCTATAGGCCTCAAGGAAACCGTTCTCTCCTGGTTCTCCTCCTACCTCTCTGACCGCTCCTTCACTGTACCTTTTGCCGGCTCCTCTTCCCCTCCTCATCTCCTTACTATCGGGGTTCCGCAGGGCTCAGTCCTAGGCCCCCTCCTCTTCTCTCTATACACTGCCCCTATTGGACAAACAATCAGCAGATTTGGGTTCCAGTATCATCTCTATGCTGACGACACCCAACTATACACTTCTTCCCCTGACATCACCCCTACCCTAATACAAAATACCAAGGATTGTTTGTCTGCTGTGTCTAGCATCATGTCCTCCCTCTATCTCAAACTGAATCTCTCCAAAACTGAACTTCTTGTGTTTCCCCCATCTACTAACCGAACTCTACCTAACATCGAAATTACCTTGGAGGGGTCAACCATAACTCCCAAGCAGCACGCCCGCTGCCTTGGGGTCATATTCGACACTAACCTTTCCTTTACTCCCTATATCCGATCACTCACTCGCTCTTGTCACCTGCATCTTAAAAACATCTCCAGAATCCGATCTTTTCTCACTTTGGAAACTGCTAAAACTCTTACTGTCGCTCTTATTCACTCTCGTCTGGACTACTGCAACTCTCTTCTGATCGGTCTCCCTCTTACCAAAATTTCCCCTCTCCAATCTGTCCTGAATGCGGCAGCCAGGGTCGTATTTCTGTCCAGCAGCTTCACCGACGCCTCCACCTTGTGCCAGTCATTACACTGGTTACCCATTCGCTACAGGGTCCAATATAAACTCATTGCTCTCACCCACAAAGCTCTCCACAGTTCTGCACCACCTTATATCTCCTCTCTCATCTCAGTCTATCGTCCTACACGTGCCCTCCGTTCCACAAATGACCTTAGGCTAACATCCCCCATAATCCGAACCTCGCACCTCCGTCTCCAAGACTACTCTCGTGCTGCGCCAGTTCTCTGGAATGCTCTACCCCAGACGATCCGATTGATGCCCAACCCCCTATGTCTTCAAGCGCGCTTTAAAAACCCATCTCTTTAAACAAGCCTACCATCTCAAATACCCAGTAAACTAACTTTCCCCTGTTCCCTCCTGAATACTACTCAGAATCTGCCCCCTACTGTTCATCTGTTTGTACACCCTCCATGCGCACGATAACTGCACTCGGTAATTGAGTATTGCACTTTAACATACAGGCTGATGACCGGATCATACAGCTTTATATGATAATCCCAACTTATTATAATTGCCTGACCTGAAATAACAAGCACTTTCCACCTATTGTGTCCCCCCATTTCCGTGTAGAATGTAAGCTTGCGAGCAGGGACCTCACTCCTGATGTAACTGTTAAACTGTCTCACCTTGTATTGAATTTATTGTTTGTACATGTCCCCACTTAATTGTAAAGTGCTGCGGAATATGTTGGCGCTATATAAATAAAAATTATTATTATTATTATTATATCCTTCCATCGGGCCTTTTCCTGAGAAGGACAATTGTTTTGCATTGTTTGCAGTTTTTCCCAATTTGGGATTTCAATCAGGCTCATTATGCATGTACTTAAAATCTTGCTTGCTGCAGTTCTTGCAGCCGCATCAGCTCTGTTGTTTCCTTTTGCCACTGGATCTTGTCCAGTGGTATGAGCCTGACACTTGATGACAGCAATCTCTTTTGGGAGATGTACTGCATCAAGTAACTGAGCAATTTTTCGTGAGTGGCTTATTGGAAAACCATTGACAGTAAGAAAATTTCGAATTTTCCAGATAGTACCAAAATCATGTATTACACCAAATGCGTACCTCGAGTCTGAATAAATGTTAACACGTTGTCCTTCCGCTAACTGACATGCTTTTGTGAATGCAATGAGCTCTGCTCTTTGTGCTGAGTGTGGTGTTCCTAGAGCTTCGGCATGTACCACATTGTGGTCATCCACTACAGCAAACCCAGAATTCAATTCTCCTGTATCTGTTTGTCTGTGACAACTACAGTCAACATACAACACCAAATCTGGTTTCTGAAGCTGTTCTTCTTGTAAGTCTGCCCTAGGCAGTGTCAATGTTTGCGTGAGAAGTACACAATCACGTTCATCAGGGTGTGTTGTTCTGTCAAATTCTCTGTTTGTGCCGTACTCACCAGTCTCGCCATTCACTCCCTCTCTATGAGACAATCCTGTCTCATAGGGCAGTAAAGTAGCAGGGTTCAGCTGTGAGCACCTGCATAAAGTGATGTGGCTTGGCTGCAAGAGTGCCACTTCCCATCTGGTAAGTCTTGCTTGGGTGACATGCTTAGTCGTCTGGCAGTTAAGCAGAGCATACGAGGAGTAGGGAACCCACACAATCAATGAGTGCATGAGAACCAAGTCTGTGGATTTCTCCACAAAGAATGCTGCTGCTGCTATGGCCTTAAGTCCAGCATGCATTCCTCGTGCAACTGGATCTAGTTCAGAGCTGTAGTAGGCAATTCGTCTGTTGGTGTCGTTATGTCTTTGAGTCAGTACTGCTTGAGCATGCCACTTCATTACAAAAAAATGACATGAAAATGGAGAGCGTAATTGAGTCAACCAAGTGCAGGGGCAGACAACAAGGCATCTTTCAGTTCTACAAAAGCAGAACTTCATCTGTATGCTCAAAAGGTTCTCAGACAGTGTCTTTGGTAAGAGCATACAATGGGGTTGCATACAAAGAAAAACAAGGAATGCACTGTCTACAGTATCCAACCATCCCTAAAACTGTCTCATCTGTTTTTGTTATAGGGGATGGTCAGGCGTCTTATGGCAGTCACTCTTTCTGTCAAAAGATGTCTTAGTCCTTTTGTCAAACAGTGTCAAATGTAAGTCACCTTAGTCTGACACAGTTGCCACTTGGTTTTTGCTGCTTTGTGTCCGTTTTCTGCCAGAAAGAACAGAAGGGCTTCTGTATCTTTCAGACTCTTTTTGGAATACAGCAACAGGTCATCCACATACTGAATCAAGATGGATCCGCATGGGAGCTGTAGATCAGCCAGGTTGTTACTGAGTGCTTGACTGAAGATGGTGGGTGAGTTTAGAAAACCCTGTGGTAGCCGAGTCCATGTATACTGTTGTCCTCTGTAAGTAAAGGCAAAAAGGTATTGTGAGTCAGGGTGAATAGGAATGGAGAAAAAGGCAGAACACAAATCAATAACAGAAAAATAAGAACTGTCTGATGGGATCTGCATTAAAATAGTGTCTGGATTTGGAACAACTGGGTGTAATGGTACAACCACTTCATTTATAGTCCTTAGATCTTGGGCCATTCTCCATTGTCCTTTGCTTCTGACTCGCCCCCTGGGCCGTGGGGTACCCGGAACCAGGCTTCTGTACGATGCTGGGGGTAGTAGTGGCAACCCGATCCCGTGGCTCAGGGTGGTCAGACCAAATTGTGGCAGTCTATTTATCAGTGTTTTGAATGTCCGACTACGCCACCCGTGGATTGCGGTCAGGGATAACCGCCGCTGCAAGGCAGACCGCTGAGGCTGGTGTTGGTGTGCAGCACAGGGGTAGGATAACTCCCCACGGGATGAGTGTAGCCTCAGGGCAGTGTAGGTGGATGCTGGGGGTGATAGTGCAGGCCGCAATAATAAGAGTTGTAGCATCGGCGTCCCTGCCTCCTGCTAGGCAGGGACGCCGTTCCCCACACCTCTCCGCTCCGTGCCCGGTGTCTTCCTCCCGCTCTGCTGGCAGCGCACACTGCTTCCCGGTCACTGTGCTTAGGGCGCGCGCGCGCTCCCTCTCTCTTAAAGGGGCCACACTCGCCGTCCTAAGGAGTCCCCGGCCAATGGCCGGAGGACCTCACCATATATAAGGCACTTCCTCCAAAATGGAGGTGCCCGAGCAATGTCGTTGCAAAGCCTTTCAACTCTGCTTCAGGTCCCGTTGCTTGATTCCTGCCTGATATCTGCCTGATTTCTGTCTACCTGCTTGCAATCCTGTGGTCCGACAGTCTGCCTACCAGTACCTGCCAGTCTGTCAATGGATCAGTCCGCCTGCGGACCAGGAAGTACCTGCCAGATACCCGCCTGATACCTGCCTGCCTGTCCAGAGACTCTTACCCGCTCACCTGGGAGCGCTCACCTGCTACCCGCCTGCTAGCCTACCTGGAGGCTTAGCCGTCACTTGCTGTGACCACCTGCCTGTCCAGAGACTCTCACCCGCTCACCTGGGAGCGCTCTCCTGCTACCTGCCTGCTAGCCTACCTGGAGGCTTAGCCGTCACTTGCTGTGACCACCTGCCTGTCCAGAGACTCTCACCCACTCACCTGGGAGCGCTCTCCTGCTACCTGCCTGCTAGCCTACCTGGAGGCTTAGCCGTCACTTGCTGTGACCACCCGCCTGTCCAGAGACTCTTACTCGCTCACCTGGGAGCGCTCACCTGCTACCTGCCTGCTAGCCTACCTGGAGACTCAGCCGTCACTTTGCTGTGACCACCTGCCTGTCCAGAGACTCTACTCGCTCAACTGGGAGCGCTCACCTGCTACCTGCCTGCTAGCCTACCTGGAGGCTCTGCCATCACTTGCCTGACCCCCTGCCTGCCTAGAGACTCTTACCCTGTTGTCACTTGCCGTGACCACCCGCCTGTCAAGAGACTGTCCATGTCACTTGCTGTGACCGCCCTGCCCTTCTACCCTGAGACTGTCCTTGCCACTTGCCGTGTCTACCTACCCGCCATCCCTGGGAGCCACCCGCTTCCTTACAAGGACAGCCCTTTGTATAGTAGCTCAGAGGTTCCACCTCCCAGACCCGTTACAAGAGTTCAGAGTCCGCTTCAAACAGTCCAGGGTCTTTATTGTAGGTATTATTAATGACCCAACAGTGGTACCAGTTAGGAATGGGCCTGGGTGTCTAAGAGCATTCGGGCGAGCCCCACTGGTCAGGGTGAGTGTGTAGGCCTACCGTTCTCTCTATGCTCTTTCTGACTATCCCCCTCTTCGTGGTGTAATAGCCCACGTCCCTGAGCTGGCCGTGTACTTCTCGCCCGTATGGCTTGCAACTTGGGTTACTTTTACCTTTGGCCCCTCTTGGCCTTGCTGGTCCCTTCTATTGTGGCCGAGTCTCCGGGCTTCTTAGGCCAAAGGACATGAAATCCCTCGCGGGTTGGTTCTCTGCTGTGGGACTTAGAGTCTTTACAGCCTCGGACCCCAATGTCCGGTTAGATTAATTCTTTGCCAGGACCGGCTCTCGTCACCTCTGTCCCTGGCCTGCAGTTCCTCCTCTGCCTCACGGACTCCTCAGCTGCTGCTGACCTGTCCCTTCCTCTAAGGAACCCTTCTGGTCACTTCAGAAGTGGGTTCTGGTCTCTCTAACCCTGCCCCAGTTCCAGCTTTTATAGGGCAGCCAGCTCCTCCTATTGGCCTGGGACAGGAGGTGCTGCATGCTAATGGTCCCTAACCAGGGAACCTCCCTCCTGCTCTCAGACACAGCCTTTAATATTTGTGGTATCCAGGCCTGGGGTGACACATTCCCCCCTAGTAAAATTTAGTACTCCGGACTAAACAGGAAACACAAATACAGGGTATAAATGATAACATAACATATTTACAAGCACATTTTGTCCTTAAGGTCACGGCGCTTCCGTGACCGGGTGTCCATGTCACTCAACAAGGTGAAGTTTTGCACGGTGCGGGGACCTGTCTCCATAAACCCCAAGTTCCTGGCCTTGGGCGTGGCGACAAGGCTGAGCTACCTACTTTGGACCACAAGAGGGCCACGCCGGACAGGTTTTTTTTTTTATTCTGTGGCCATCTTCGCAAGAGGGCACCAAGTTCAACTATCTACAAGACAGTTCCGGCCATTCAGTGTCCATGACCTGTCAGTCCATCGTACTAGGGAAACTGGAAAAACAGTATTAATAATCAGGTAAAAAACATAAAACATTTTCAATATACAGCATTTAGATCTTCCAGCGAGCTGGTATTTGACCCCTGGTGCTCCGGGGTGACCTGCGTAACCCACTGTCTGGTGGTGGTCTAACCTGGCTTTCCCCACTAGCATTTAGGGTACAACTACTAGCTGGGTTTACAGGCAATGCAGGCAGCTGTCTGCGGGTCCTTTGGTTTACCGCAGGCATGGCAGGCTCACTGTCAGCAGAGGGTTGACTCTCCTGGGCTGCTGGCATGGGTTCTTCTGCCTCTGGGGCTGCTTGTTCCTCTTGTTCTTCCTGCTCTCCTGTAGGCTCCTGCTGGGTAGGTTGAAGGAAGTGTAGGACGGGTACCACTATTGCGTCATTTATCCGAGTCCAGGACCGGGGGAACTCTCCGAGAATGGTGCTGACCATTTCTTCCTTGTCCACTGTGGGTTCAAGGTCATCTTGATCTTCTCCTGCACTCTGTAGTTGCTCGGGGCACCTTTTTAGGTGGTCTCTGGAGACGGTGCTAGTGGTTTCTCCTCCATCCTTGGTAATTACACATACCTTCGGGTTGTTGTGGTCGGACTGCAGTACTGTGTACGGGTCTCTCTCCCACTGGTCATCTAGCTTGTGAAGCTTTCTCTTCCGCTTCAGGACCTGCTCACCAGGTTCCAGGGGACCAGCAGGGGCGTGTTGGTTGAAAAGCCTCTCTTGCTTTTCTCTCACTTGAGCCAGACTCCTCTCCACACTCTCCTGTACCTTCTTGTACTGCAGCCGCCGTTCCGTATCCCAGTCCACGTCTGGGGAGGTGTCCTCGGGTGTCAGGACTCCAGGTCTATCGGCAGCTTACCTGGTCTTGCTCGCATCAGGTAAGCCGGGGTGCAATTTGTAGCATTCACCGGGATATGGTTGTATAAGTCTATCAGGTCCGGAAGTTTTTCCGGCCACAGGCTGCGTTCCTCCAGGGGCAACGTTTTGAGGAGATCAATGATGATATTATTGATTTTCTCACACAGCCCGTTGGTTTGCGGGTGGTAAGGCGTTGTCCGAATCTTCTTACAGCCGTAGAGGTTGCAGAACTCCTGGAAGACTTCAGCCTCAAACGCTGGACCTTGATCTGTCAAGACCTGTTCCGGATACCCGTGTGGATGGCAGAAGTGTTGTTGGAAGGCTCTGGCCGCTGTTTGGGCTGTCAAGTCTTTAACGGGAACCACCACCAGGAACCAGGAATAGTGGTCCACTATTGTCAGGGCATAGACGTAGCCCATCCGGCTTGGAGCCAATTTCACATGGTCCAGAGCTACCAGCTCAAGAGGCTGCCTGTTGACGATGGGCCTCAAGGGTGTCTTCTGGCTGGTACCGTCCTTCCTTCTGAGGTTACATGGGCCGCAGTCCCTGCACCACTTCTCTATGGACCCTCTCATACCGACCCAGAAGAACCGCTCTCTCAGTAGGAACTCCAGTTTCTTCCACCCGAAGTGTCCCGCTCTGTCATGGTAGGCCTCCAGGACCATTGCTGCATCTTGTCTTGGGACCACTACCTGCCAGGTCAGCTCGTGCGTCCGGTGGTTGACAAGCCTTCTGCACAGCTTACCTTCGTAGAGGAATAGCCTGCTTTTCTCCTTCCATAACTGCTTGGCTTCCTCTGGAGCGTCCAGGCCCGGGCTAGCGTCTGCCTGGGTTAACATGTCTTTCACAAGGCGTATTGCAGGGTCACTATCTTGCGTTTCAGCCCAGCCGTGGTGGGGTAAGGGGTTGAACATGATGGTGGTTAGGTCTTTGTCTCTTACCCGGTGAGAATACTGAGTGGCCCCATACCGGTGGAACGCAGGGAGCTCTACTTCTTCCAGCTCTTCCGAGTCTTCTTCTCCTTCGGGTAGGTGGGGCATTCTTGATAGGGCGTCTGCATTGGCGTTGGTTCTGCCTGCCCGGTATTTGATTGTGAAGTCATAATTTGATAGCCGGGCCATCCACCTCTGTTCTAGGGCACCTAGTCTTGCACTGTCCAGGTGTGTCAACGGGTTGTTGTCCATGTACACAGTGAACTTTGCGGAGGCCAGGTAATGTCTAAACCGTTCTGTGATGGCCCACACCACTGCCAAGAATTCTAGCTTAAAGGAGCTATAATTCTCCGGGTTTCTTTCAGTGGGCCTCAGCTTCCAGCTGGCGTACGCGATCACCCTTTCTCTGCCCTGCTGGTTCTGTGACAGTACGCCTCCCAGCCCCACATTACTGGCGTCTGTGTGGAGGATAAAAGGCTGGCCATAATCGGGGTAGGCCAGGATCTCATCCCCCGTGAGGGCCATCTTCAGCTGGCGGAAGGACTCCTCTTCCGGCTTATCCCACTTGAAGGTTGGCTTTTGGCTTCTGGTCTTAGATTGTCCTATCAGGAGGTCCTGCATAGGAGCTGCCATCTTGGTGAACCCGGGGATGAACCTTCGGTAGTAGCCTACCAACCCGAGGAACTGCCTCACTTCTTTTATGTTAGAGGGGCTTGGCCAGTTTCTTTATTACTGTAACCTTGTCGGGGTCAGGAGCTACTCCCTCTGCACTCACCACGTGTCCAAGGTACTGTACCTTCGGTTTCAACAGGTGACACTTTGAGGGCTTCACCTTCAGGCCAAAGCCTGTCAGGGCTTCGAACACCTCCGCCAGGTGTTTCAGATGGTTCTCGTAGGTCTTTGAATATACAATCACGTCGTCCAGGTAAAGTAGGACCGTCTCAAAGTTTCGGTGCCCTAGACAGCATTCCATCAGCCTCTGGAAGGTCCCGGGTGCATTGCAGAGCCCGAATGGCATACATTTGAATTCACTTAATCCCATCGGGGTGGTGAAGGCGGTCTTCTCCTTGTCAGCCTCTGCCACAGGAACCTGCCAGTACCCGCTAGTAAGGTCCAAAGTAGAGAAGAAATTAGCTGATTTTAGCGCGGCCAAAGACTCCTCTATTCTAGGCAACGGGTATGCGTCTTTATGGGTGATACGATTGACTTGTCTATAGTCCACGCACATTCTCATGGTACCGTCTTTCTTTTTTACCAGAACCAAGGGGGCTGTCCAGGGGCTACAGCTGTCTCTAATGACCCCGGCTTCTTTCATTTCTCTCAGCATGCCCTTTGCGTTCTGATAGTGTGTGGGGGGTACAGGTCTGTATCTCTCTTTTATTGGTGGGTGGCTCCCCGTGGGGATGTGGTGTTTTACCCTTTTCACTCTGCCGAAGTCTAGCGGGTGCTTACTAAAGATTCTCTCGTACTCCTGAACCACCCGGTAGACTCCTTGTTTTTGGTGCAAGGGAGTGGAGTCAGCACCCACGTGGATTTTCTGGCACCAGTCCTCCTTGGGTTTCTGGGAGCCATTACCCTCCACCTGGGGAGATGGAGGCTAGGGTTCCACGGCCCAGACAGCATTGTGTTCAACGGTATACAATTTGGCTAGTGTACCGGGGCAAGTGTACTTCCCTTTCCCCAATGTTTAAGATCCGGACGGGCACCCTCCCATGGCGGACATCAACCACCCCCCAGGCTGTCAAAATGGTGGGCCTGCTGTCTGAGTACACGGGTTCTACCATGGCTTGGTAGTCTCTCCCTCTTAACCCGATTGCAGTCCGACGCCAGATCATCATTTCACTTTTGGGAGGCATGGCAATGGGGAACGGGTCGCTTATCCTCACGCTACCGATTTCACCACCAGACAGTTCTACCTGTTGCCGTCTCATCAGGGCTCTTATATCTTTCTGGAGGACCCTCTGTTGGCTGGAGCTCGCATTCATCACCACCTCCTGCAAAATTACAATTATCTCTGAAAGACAATTTTCAATCACGTTAGTACCCAAGGTTATTTTAGGGTGACTTTCTCGACGGTCAATGTCCAATATGATCACTCCCTGTGCCAGCAGTTCAACTTTACCAATCTTAATGGTCATCTCTCTCAACCCCACCTGCGGCACGGGCTGGCCATTGCTGGCGATGATGTTCAAGTCATTGTCTGGATAGCGGGTTATGTCAGTGTCACTCCAATACTGCTTAAAGAGTACATAGGGGATGGTAGTTACTTGTGACCCGGTATCCAGCAGTGCACTCATGGGGATACCGTCCAGCACTACGGGTAAAACTGGGCATCCCCCCACGTACTTATCACGCCAATTAGACGGGCCTGATGACCTTATGCCTGGGGGTTGGCCCTCTGCAACAGGTCAGACCCATTTAAAGTACAGTACCTGGCTACATGTCCCGGCTGGCTGCAACGGCGGCAAATCGGCTGTCCATCCTCAGTGTAACGGTCGGTGGGCCTCCCTCTGAACGACGGGATTCTCCTCCGGACTGGAAGCCAGCTTGATTGGTCCTGACGGGTCCATCTGTAACGACTGTACGGTCCTGGTCAATGCAGCAACACTCTTTGTTAGTTCTTGGACCTGATGGTGCAAGTTTGCAGGCGGGGATGGATTTAGGGCCTGCGCATCAGGCAGGGAGCCGGGAAACTACAGCGCCACCCGGTGCGGGTTTTCGGAGCACTCGGATGGCCCTATCTTTGAACTGTGCAAAAGTCAAATCGGGGTTCTGTAGGGCCATGAGGCACAGCTGAGTTCTGTGGGCGCTGGACAGCAGACCTTCTATGAACTGGTCAATCAAAAGTTTATCTGTATCCTGCACGCTGCCAGGGTCAGCTTGTTTGATTGCTCCCAGGGCTTCCTGTAAATTTAGGGTGTAATCTCTGATGCTATCTTGAGCTCGCTGCTTACATCCATAGAACCGCATTTTGATTTCTGCTGAGGTACGGGTATCAAAGGTGTCCCGTAGACGGGTCAGAACCCCCCTTACAGTCCTTTTCTCCTCAGCTGTCCAAGACTTTACCTCCCGCTGGGCCTCACCAGTTAACTGCCCTATCAGTATGCTTACTTTCTGTTCTTCTGTCAGGGGATAAACTTTGAACAGGCTATACAGCCTTTCTTTAAAGTCGCCCAAGGTATGCAACTCGCCGGCATACTGTGGCAGCCAGGCTGCTCCGGGGATATAGGGCATGGAAAACGGCATCACAGCTGCAGCGGCTACGCTGGCGGTAGAGGGTCCCTCCGCGTCCGACATCTTCCTCCCCCCTAGTTAACCGTGGCCTACCTTCCGGCGATCCTCTTCTGTAGGCCGCGGCTCCGCTCGCGATGCTCTGGGCGAGGACCTTGCGTCGCACGGTGATGACGTCGGCGTCCACTGGATTTCCTTCCAGGAGCTTGCGCAGCGTCTCAGCGTAGGGCGGGGCTTCAGGTCTCGCACGGTTTTGACATCCACGCCCCTCTTCTTCCTGCGCGGCGTCCCGAAGATGGCGCCCAATGGCGGGAAATGGCTCCGATTGGCGGGAAATGGCCCCGAATGGTGGGAAACTTCACTCAGGTATTTATAAAGTCTTTTTCAGGCACGCAATACCCGTTTGTGGTGGGTTGGTCACAATCCTGCTGACTACGCCAAAGCTGACTCACCCCCTGGGCCGTGGGGTACCCGGAACCGGTCTTCTGTACGATGCTGGGGGTAGTAGTGGCAACCCGATCCCGTGGCTCAGGGTGGTCAGACCAAATTGTGGCAGTCTATTTATCAGTGTTTTGAATGTCCACCCGTGGATTGCGGTCAGGGATAACCGCCGCTGCAAGGCAGACAGCTGAGGCTGGTGTTGGTGTGCAGCACAGGGGTAGGATAACTCCCCACGGGAAGAGTGTGGCCTCAGGGCAGTGTAGGTGGATGCTGGGGGTGATAGTGCAGGCCGCAATAGCAAAAGTTCAGAGTCCGCTTCAAACAGTCCAGGGTCTTTATTGTAGGTATTATTAATGACCCAACAGTGGTACCGGTTAGGAATGGGCCTGGGTGTCTGAGAGCATTCGGGCGAGCCCCACTGGTCAGGGTGAGTGTGTAGGCCTACCGTTCTCTCTATGCTCTTTCTGACTATCCCCCTCTTCGTGGTGTAATAGCCCACGTCCCTGAGCTGGCCGTGTACTTCTCGCCCGTATGGCTTGCAACTTGGGTTCCTTTTACCTTTGGCCCCTCTTGGCCTTGCTGGTCCCTTCTGTTGTAGCGGAGCCTCCGGGCTTCTTAGGCCAAAGGATATGAAATCCCTCGCGGGTTGGTTCTCTGCTGTGGGACTTAGAGTCTTTACAGCCTCGGACCCCAGTGTCCGGTTAGATTAATTCTTTGCCAGGACTGGCTCTCGTCGCCTCTGTCCCTGGCCTGCAGTTCCTCCTCTGCCTCACGGACTCCTCAGCTGCTGCTGACCTGTCCCTTCCTCTAAGGAACCCTTCTGGTCACTTCAGAAGTGGGTTCTGGTCTCTCTAACCCTGCCCCAGTTCCTGCTTTTATAGGGCAGCCAGCTCCCCCTACTGGCCTGGGACAGGAGGTGCTGCATGCTAATGGTCCCTAACCAGGGAGCCTCCCTCCTGCTCTCAGACACAGCCTTTAATATTTGTGGTATCCAGGCCTGGGGTGACACACTTCCAGGTTTCTTGATGGGAAAAATAGGACTGTTACAGGGTCTGTGAATTTTCTTTAAAACCCCTTGTTTCAAGAGTGACTCAATAGTTTGAGCTATGCCAACTTCAGCCTCAGGTTTTAATGGGTACTGAGGTTTACAGGGGAGGACACAGTGTAGTTTTAGGTCAATTTGTACAGGTTAGACATGATTCATGTTACCAACCTCAGTAGAATCAGTATTCCACAGTTTGTGGGGGATTCTTGTCAACATTGATTCTACTGCCGGATCCATTGTCTTGGATAAAGGTGTGGCATCCGGACTCATATACAGCAAATTCACTACATCCTCAGTATTGCCCTTTGGTACCTGTAGATGTACTCCATCTGGAGTGCAGTATATGGTACAATTTAGCTTACATAGAAGGTCCGGTCCTAGAAGGCTTATCGGGGCATCTGCTGACAACAAGATGGAATGGTCAGTTGTGATGAGACCTATGGTAACAATTGTTGGATCTGAAATAGAAAGAAAGTTAGGTTTTCCTGTAACTTCAACCGTTTTCAATTTCTCTCCTGTATTGGGAAGAAATGAGTTGTCATTAATTAGGGACACTGATGCACGTTTGTCAATAAGAAAAGGTACGTTTTCTCCTGCAACGTCACAGTGTAGAACTGGTTCTCTGGAAGAAAAGGAAGAAGTGTTCAAAGGCATTAAAGGGTTGATGACACAATTTACTTTTTCACTATCATCTAGTCAATCCTGCTTATCTTCTTCCTGTTTTGTTGTTTCTTTGGCTTCTTAGGCTGTGTGCCCACGATGCGTTTTTTAAGCATTTCCGCAGCGGCAAAAACGCTGCAGAAACACTTAAAAAACGCATGGTAGAAGGCCTGCCATGTTCCCCAATGATAATCCGCATGTGCTGTGCACATGCTGCGGAAATTTCCACTGCGGATTTTCATTGCGGAAAAATACGCAGCATGTCCATTAATTTTGCGGACACGCAGTGTAATTGCCGCCATTGACTTGCATTGAAACGCATATTATCCGTGTCAGCACATTTGCACACACGGATAATATGCGTTTCTATGTGCGGATGGTACCCGGGTGTGGAGGAGAGGAGACCCTCCTCCGGACCCAGGTACCATAGAGCCTGTGAAAAAAAGAATAAAATAAACAATATTATATTTACCTTCTGATGGCCCGCGGTCTCCTTGTCTTCACTTGCCGGCAACTCGTGGTGGACTGATGGGCCTGCGCTGACATTATAGTCATGGCACGGCAGGTCCTTCAGTGTACCGCGAGCTGCCGGCAAGCCAGGACGGAGCGAAGCAAGACTGCGGGGGTCATCAGAAGGTAAGTATAGATTTTTTTTTTAACGTTCTTTACGGCCACACTATATAAATCCATACCGGTTGCATGGATTTATATAGTGTGACCAAGTTGTCAAGCACTTTCCAAGTGATGCTAAAATCGCTTGGAAAGCGCTTGTCAACCCGCATGCGTAAATGCATGTGAAGTACGCTTCACATCCGCATGTCCCTGGCAGGAAAACGCATGTACAATCCGCATGTACAATCCACATGTCCCTGGCATGTACAATCCGCATGTACAATCTGCGTGCGTTTTTTCTGCCAGGGAGATGCAGAAATGCTCAGGAAAAAATCCTGCGCATTTCTGCATCGTGAGCACATAGCCTTACAATATCTAGCAATGTGACCTTTGCCATTGCAATTGAAACACCTAAAATCTTTACCTTTAGAATTTTCATTCTTACCAGTAGAGTTCGTTCTGTAGCAGATATTTGTAACTGCATTAATCTTTCTTCCTTTTTTCTTTGTGCCCCCTCAAGATTTTTCTCATGGTGATATAAATCAGCTAACACACTATCCATCGTTAATGTTTTCCAATGGGGTAGTCTAGTGGTGAGTCTGCTTTATAACACCTTAGTTAATCCATCAACAAAAGTTTGGACAAGAATTATAGCTACCTCGGGAACCTCAAATAAGTTTTTCTCACCACTTTGATCTTTTACCAATTGGCAGAATCTGGGATGGTACTCTCTTACAGATTCATTAACCCCTTGTTGGATATTGCTTATTGTATTCCAATCAGGGGTTTGTTTAAATATTTCCTTAAAACTTTGATGGTTTTTATCCCACCGAACTTGTAATTCAGCAACATTAAATTCTGGAACAGGTCCAGCATACTTAGTATCTTTAAGTAACTCCACAACCTCTGCAGGGGTAAAAACAGTATGTAAAATTTGTAAAATATCTTGACCATTTAGTTTATGTGTATGAAAAATCTTATCTAACATTTCCTAAGATTTTCTGTGATTTTTCTTACATTCCCCCACTTGTTTATTTATTTCAAATAAATCAGTGCAAGTATAAGGCTTTCTCATCTTCCATGACTGGTTACTAGGGCCTGTGATTTCTTGCATGGGGAGTAATTGTGCAGGGTTTTTTTCTTTAGTGGGCCTTCTGCCTTCAGTTATAATATTAGCAGTGCTTATGTTGGTATAATTCTCATTTATTATTGCTAATTTGCTAAAATGCTTCCCCAATTCTCCATTTGGATATAGTTCTTCTCTTGCTCCAGTAGTACTAGGAAGCACCTTTTCATCTGTAATAGCTACAGAAGGAGATGGGATTGTTTTTATAGTACCACTATCTATTGTAGTTGATGCAGGTGCATGAGTAACTTTGGGGAAGATGCTTGCAATGGGGAAGTTACGGATGCCGAAGGCTGAGCTACTTGTTCAGCTCTTGCAGCACGGGCTTGATCTAAGAAGCTCTGGGCCACACAGGCTATCATCTGTTCATCATCACAATCCATCATATTTAATAATTTTGGTTTACTAGAATAATATGATGGTGGGGCGTTGGGCATAAGGGAAGTTACAGGTGCTGGAGTAGTGGTTGATGCTGCCACTTCTAACCAGGCACAATACATTTTCTGTTCTTCCTCGCTGATACAGCAAGGTGATAGTCTTTAGAAGAGTAATATCTAATGTGCCCTCAACTGGTAGATCAGGAAAAACAGATCTCCATTTAGTCCATATAATGTATGCTGGTTGCCCATATGTATCAATCATATAAATCATCGGACTCCCTTCTGAGTATTGCACACATTTCGTTTCCTTCTGTGGGGTATTGCAGGGTTTAGCACAATTGCTATTGACATTCCCCATTTCTCTTTGGAGTAATTCTTCCAGGAAACAAATGTAGGTCTCGTCAGACCAGCTTATTAGCTAACAATATTCAGCTTATCTTTATATACGACTGATACAGGGTCGGCTAATCATGTGGTTATCTCTTGTTTTACTGTAAATATTACTTTATACAGCAATATATAGTAGTATGCTTACTATAATATAAGTTAGACCAATAGTGAATAATTGTATTATTTACTTTAAGTCTTATCATCTGCTTATTCCAGTATGTTTACTCAGAGAGCTGTGTGATTTTAATACCATCTTCCCTTCTCACTGGCTTGTGCCGGTGGAAGGTCCACTGATCAAACTGTCAGTGACTGATATATTGATTGATTAAACAATATTGCGGATGTATTCACACAGCTTTCCCAGAAAACAACCAGAAAGTAGAATAAACAATACAGTAACACTTAAATCACTTTAACTTTAAAACTTAATCACTTTAAACCTGTTATACTTAATACTTAACCCCTTTCCAACCATGTCAGTAATAGTACGTAGCTGTGCCCTGGGCCTATTGGGCCAGCTACGTATTATTACGCACGTTGCGATCGCGCCCGCACACAAGTTGTCACAGCTGACACCCGGTGCTATGTGCAGGGAGTCGATCGCAGCATTGCGGTGGCAAGGGGGGAGGTGATCGTTATACTCACCACTCCTGCTGGCGTCCAGCGATATCTGCGGCGGCTTCCCGATATTGCCATGATGACCCGATGTCGTCAAGACAACATCCGGGTCACCAGGAGGCAGAACATTGCTTTGGTCATGTGCAGTGCGCGACCAAAGCAATGTCTCCCCTGTGTGCAGCGCTGACAGGCTGCATGACAAAGGGAGCTGCTGCTCTCTATGCCATGCAGGTGATCAGGCTGCAAAAAGTGAAAGTCCCATAGTGGGACAATGTGTAAAAGTAAAAAAAAAGTAGAAAAAAAAAATTGTAAAAATATAAAAAAAAATGAAAAAAATAATCCCCAAAAAATAAAACTATATTTAACCCATAATATTTATTTATTATGAAACAAAAAAAATAAACCATTAAAAGTACACATATTTGGTATCGTCGCGTCCAGAACGACCTGACCTATAAAACTGCCCCATTAGTTAACCCCGTTAGTGAACACGGTAAAAAAAAAAAACGAATCAAAAAACAATGCTTTATCATACCGCCAAACAAAAAATGGAATAACATGCGATTAAAAAGACAAATGTAAATAAAAATTGTACCGCTAAAAACCTCATCTTGTCCCGCAAAAAACAAGCCACCACACAGCTCCATTGTCCGGAAAAAAAAAAAGTTATAGCTCTCAGAATAAAGCGATGCAAAAAAATAATTTTTTCTAGAAAATCGTTTTTATTGTGTAAAAGCGCCAAAACATAAAAAAATATATATAAATGTGGTACCGCTGCAAATGCACTGACCCGAAGAATAATTCTGCATTATCAATTTTACCACATGCGGAACGGCATAAAAAAAACGCAAAAAAACAATTCCTGAATTGTTGGTTTTTGCTTATTCTGCCTCCCAAAAATCAGAATAGAAAATGTCATGTGCCTGAAAATGGTACCAATAAAACGTCAACTTGTCCCGCAAAAAACAAGCCATCACATAACTCTGTCGGCCAAAGTATGGAAAAATTATAGCTCTCAAAATATGGTGATGCAAAAACTAGTCTTTGCAAAAAAAGCGTCTTTTAGTGTGTGACAGCTGTCAATCATAAAAACCCGATATGAATCTAGTATCGCTGTAATCACACCGACCCGAAGAATAATGTAGTCTATTCACTTATACCACACGAGGAACGTCGTAAAAAAATAAACTCTAGGGTTACGGTTGTGCTAGGGTTAGGGTTGGGCTAGGGTTGGGGCTAGGGTTGGGGTTTTTCCAAATGTAAAGGAAAAAAAAAATGATGACAATATGGCGACCAGTGTTGAGCGCAAGTGCTTGCTACTTGAGTTTGCATCGGGTGCTCGAGTATGCATTGAGTATCGTGGGTATTTGAGTGACATGCTTGAGTCTCCACCCCATATGCTTCGTGGCCAAAAGAAACGTTGCTGGGATCACCTGCCATGCATGAGCAATCCCCGAATGTTTTTTTTTGGGTGTCTAACAACCGTGAAACATGCGGGGCGGGGACTCGAGTATGTCATTCGAGCACCCGCGATACATGGTGCATACCCAAGTACCCGATGCAAACTCAAGTAGCGAGCACTTGCGCTCAAGACTAATGACAACTTATTCAATATGGTGACCTAATGTTATCAAATTCTGTCGTACCTTTGGGTTCAAAATGTACACTATACCCCTTGATAAAATTCTTGAGGGGTCTAGTTTCCAAAATGGAGTCAATTGTGGGGTGTTTCCACTATTTCGGCACATTAGGGGCTCCCGAAATGCGACATGGCGTCTGCTCTTGATTCCAGGCAATTTTGCGTTCAAAAAGTCACACAGTGCTCCTTCCCTTCTGAACCCTGACTTGCGCCCAAACAGTGTATTTTCCCCACATATGGGGTATTGGCGTACTCAGGAGGAATTGCACAACAGGTTCTATTTTCTCCTCTTACCCTTGTGAAACTAAAAAAATTGGGGCAATAAGATCATTTTTGTGGAAAAAGTTTGATTTTTTTATTTTCACGGCTTCATGTTCTAAACTTCTGTGAAGCACCTGGGGTTAAGGGTGCTCATGCTCACTACATCTAAATAAGTTCCCTCAGGGGTCTAGTTTCCAAAATGGTGTCACTTGTGGGGTTTTTCCACTGTTTAGGCACATCATGGGCACATCCGCTAATTATTCAAGCAAATTTTACATTCAAAAAGTCAAAACGCTCCTTCCCTTCCGAACCCTGCCGTGTGCCCAAACAGTGGTTTTCCCCCACATATGGGGTATCGGCTTACTCAGGAGAGATTTCACAACAAGTTGCATGGTGCAATTTCTCCTGTTACCCTTATGAAAATGCAAAACTGGGGACTGAAAAACATTTTTGTGGGAAAAATGTGAAAATCTTATTTTCACGGCTCCATGTTATAAACTTCTGTGAAGCACCTGGGGGTTCTAGATGCTCACCACACATCTAGATAAGTTCCCTGAGGGGTCTAGTTTCCAAAATGGTGTAACTTGTGGGGGGTTTCCACTGTTTAGGCACATCAGTAGCTTTCCAAACGCAACATGGCGTCCGCTAATTATTCAAGCAAATTTTACATTCAAAAAGTCAAATGGCGCTCCTTCCCTTCCGAACCCTGCCGTGCGCCCAAACAGTGGTTTTCCCCCACATATCGGCTATCGGCTCACTCAAGAGAGATTTCACAACAAGTTGCATGGTGCAATTTCTCCTGTTACCCTTATAAAGATGCAAAACTGGGGGCTGAAAAACATTTTTGTGGGAAAAATGTGAAAATTTTATTTTCACGGCTCCATGTTATAAACTTCTGTGAAGCACCTGGGGGTTCAAGATGCTTACCACACATCTAGATAAGTTCCCTGAGGGGTCTAGTTTCCAAAATGGTGTCACTTGTGGGGAGTTCCCACTGTTTAGGCACACCAGGGGCTCTCCAAACGCAACATGGCGTCCGCTAATTATTCAAGCAAATTTTACATTCAAAAAGTCAAATGGCGCTCCTTCCCTTTCAAACCCTGCCGTGCGCCCAAACAGTGGTTTTCCCCCGCATATGGGGTATCTGTGTTCTCAGGGGAAATTGCAAAACTAATTTTGGGTCCATTTTTTGCTGTTTGGCCTGCAAAAATAAAAAAAAATTGGGGTCTAAAGTAACATTTTTGTGAAAAAAGTTAAATGTTCATTTTTTTCTTCCCCATTCCAAAAATTCCTGTGAAGCACGTGAAGGGTTAATAAACTTCTTGAATGTGGTTTTGAGCACCTTGAGGGGTGCAGTTTTTAGAATTTTGTCACTTTTGGGTATTTTCTGTCATAAAGGCCCCTCAAAGTCACTTCAAATGTGATGTGATCCCTAAAAAAATGGTTTTGTAAATTTTCTTGGAAAAATGAGAAATCGCTGATCAACTTTTAACCCTTATAGCGCACTAATAAAAAAAAATTTTGGTTCCAAAATTGTGCTAATGTAAAGTAGACATGTGGGAAATGTTATTTATTAACTATTTTGTGTAACATCTCTCTGGTTTAATGGAATAAAAATTCAAATTTTGAAAATTGTGAAATTTTCAAAATTTTCACCAAATTTCTATTTTTTTCACAAATAAACGCAAGTGATATCGAAGAAATTTTACCACAATCATGAAGTACAATATGTCACGAAAAAACAGTATCAGAATCAGCGGGATCCGTTGAAGCGTTTCAGAGTAATTACCTCATAAAGTGACAGTGGTCAGAATTGTAAAAATTGGCCTGGTTATTAACGTGCAAACCACCCTCGGGGGTAAAGGGGTTAAACAATAAAACAATAACAATATAATAATAAAACAGTATGACAGATTTATTTTACTTATTCTAACCCTTTGGGAGAGTGGACACAAATAGAAATAAAGGCTGAAATAAATACCTCAGACGCTACCGGTCAGGAACAAGTAGTTACTGGCAGGCAAAAGTGGATGACCACCCAAAAACAGGGAACCTCACCTGCAGAACGCTTTGTCGCTTTGTAGTAGTGATCCACCTGTCCAGTCAGCATGCAACTTGTAGTTCTCCCGTCTAGGGCAACGGCTAAGGTCCCAGGTCGACAGGCAACATATGATACGGAATAACTTCTCAGTCTCCCAAAGGATGAGGTCTCAGCTTTCTCTATAGATTAAAGAAAGTTTTATTGTAGCCACAAGAGCTCTAATCAATGTTAGAACAGAACTCCCTCCATTATGTCGGGTTACAATTCTTATAGTAAATCACAAAGGGTGGTACACGTAGGAGGGATGTAGTAACATAGTAACATAGTTTTTAAGGTTGAAGGAAGACTCAGTCCATCTAGTTCAACCCATAGCCCAACATGTTGATTCAGAGGAAGGCATGTGGCAAACACTAATCTCCACATTGGGGAAAAAAATTCCTTCCTGACTCCATACGACAATCAGACTAGTTCCCTGGATCAACGCTCTATCTAGTATATAACCTGTAATATTATACTTTTCAAGAAAGGCATCCATGCCCTTCTTAAATTTTAGTAGTGAATCACTCATTACAACATCATGCGGCAGAGAGTTCCATAGTCTCACTGCTCTTACAGTAAAGAATCCCCGTCTGTGATTATGATTAAACCTTCTTTCCTCCAGACGTAGAAGATGCCCCCTTGTCCCCGTCCCAAGCCTCAGAGTAAAAAGATCAGTAGAAAGGTCTTTGAACTGTCCCCTCATATACTTGTACATAGTAATAAGATCACCCCTAAAGGCCCCGTCACACTTAGCGACGCTGCAACGATCCCGATAATGATACGACCTGTCAGGGATCGTTGCTGCGTCGCTATGTGGTCGCTGGTGAGCTGTCAAACAGGCAGGCTCACCAACGATCAGGGGAGCAGCGACATCGTGGAAAGAATCTTTCCACGATGTCCTGCTCCACGTTACGAGCCTGCTGAAGCAGGAGCAGGCTGGTAACTATGGTAAACATCGGGTTACTAGGGGCACACGCGCGCCTAGTAACCCGTTGTTTATCATGGTTACCACTCTGCTACAGTGAGCGGGAGGTTACCGCTCACTTTAGCAGGCTCGTAACCATGATAAACAACGGGTTACTAGGTGCGCGTGTGCCCCTAGTAACCCAATGTTTACCATAGTTACCAGCCTGATCGCTGCTCCCACTGGTCACACACAGCGATGTGTGCAGACCAGCGGGAGAGCAACGACCAAAAAATGGTCCAGGACACTTTGCAGCGATCAGCGACCTCACAGCAGAGGCCTGATCGTTGCAAAGTGTCACACATAGCGACATCGCTGGTGAGGTCGCTGTTGCGTCACCAAAACCGTGACACAGCAGCGACCTCGCTAGCGATCTCGCTATGTGAGACGGGGGCTTAAGCCTTCGTTTTTACAAAATAAATAACCCCAAGTGTAATAACCTGTCTTGGTATTGCAGACCCCCCAGTCCTCTAATTACCTTGGTCGCTCTTCTCTGCACCCGCTCTAGTTCAGCTATGTCTTTCTTATACACCAGAGACCAGAACTGTACACAGTATTCTAAGTGTGGTCGCACTAATGCCTTGTATAGAGGTAAAATTATGTTCTCCTTATGAGCATCTATGCCTCTTTTAATGCATCCCATTATTTTATTTGCCTTTGCAGCAGCTGCCTGATACTGGCCACTAAACGTGAGCTTGTCGTCCACCAATACACCCAGGTCTTTTTCAGTTACAGTTTTGCCCAGTATTTTACAATTAAGCATATAATTATACATTTTATTTCCTCTGCCCAAGTGCATTACCTTATATTTATCCCCATTAAAGCTCATTTGCCATTTATCAGCCCAAGCTTCTAGTTTACATAGATCCTCTTGTAATATAAAATTGTCCTCCTCTGTATTGATTACCCTGCAGAGTTTAGTGTCATCTGCAAATATTGAAATACTACTCTGTATGTGTGATTCCCCTGCAGGTTCAGTTGCCACAGAGGTACTGCATCTCACCCAGAGGTGTGGTATCTCACTCTCAGGTAAGGATGGAGTACTGCCCGGGACCCAAACACCTGCATTCATTACACTTCACTTCAGAGGGCAGGGCGAGATTGCTCCTAAGGGAGAGCATAGTCCCTGGTCCCTGGCTAGAGGGTGGAACCATGTAGTGGGTGGTGGGTAGAGGACATAGTTCAAGGGAGCACTTCAGTAGGAGTATATAAAGGGAAGCCATCTTGGGTGTGACAGTCAGAACAGGGGAGAACAGTGAGGAGAGAGTGAGTGGGAGCAGGAGCTCGGCTCAGGCGGAGCAGGCCTAGTCTGAGAGGCCCAGGAGGTGAGACTGACTGAGGAGAGGAGAGGAGCAGGAAGGAAGGCTGTAAGAAGAAAAGAGGGGATCCTAGGGGTATGGGAAGTGCTGGAGGCCACACGTACGCCCGAATCTACCAGCACGTGGAGGGATCAAGCCGCAGAGGGGACCGGCCCCTTAACTAGTGGAGAACTACAAGGCTCAGCTAGAAACCGGAGGCTTCTGTACTCTTAGGGTGCAGTTGCCACAGCCACAATTACATCGCCAAAAGGTGGCCACAGAGGGTCCAGGGGACTGCAGGTCGCCCGACAAGATCCGAGGCTACCGGCTTGGGACACTGATTGTGAGGCGCAGGGCATGAGGGAGAGAGCCAGCGCAGGAAGACGACTGAGAAAGCCACACAGAAAGGGGTCTCGTTAAGTGCTCCTGAGTTATCTGAGGGATTGCTGAACCCCTTCCTTGGTGAACACAGGACGACATGGGAAGTTACACTGGTACCTGTAACTTGGATTGCAACAACTGTGAGTAAACCCTGAAGACTGCACCCCACTGTCTCTGTGATTATTATCTGCGCCATCACTCCTGCACTACAACGCCCAGCACCACCTATAACATCTACACTGCCCTGGAGCTAAGCTCTATCTGTGGAGAGCCACACCAGCTTTGCTGCACTAACATCAGCTCCAGAGGACCTGCTCCGCAGTGGCAGCTCCCTTTAGCCGCATACCACCGGTGGCGTCACGAACTTTACTTAAAAACTATAAATCCCCTGTAAATAACCCCTTTTATTGACCGCCCTGGGTTACGGACCGGGTCACCGCCACTGTGACACCTCCCCTAGCAATGACCGGCCCGGCTACCGAGTACCCCATGGCCCAGGGGGTGCGTCATATTCCCCCTACAAGGTCATTAATAAATATGTTAAAAAGAAGCGGGCCCAATACTGACCCCTGTGGTATCCCACTGTTAACTGTGACCCAGTCTGAGTGTGTTCCATTAATAATCACCCTTTGTTTCCAATCACTGAACCAGTTCTGAACCCACATACATATATTTTCCCCTATCCCCAATGTTCTCATTTTATGAATCAACCTTTTGTGTGGAACCATATCAAAAGCTTTTGAAAAGTCCATATACACAACATCCACTGCATTTCCTTGGTCCAGTCCGGAACTTGCCTCCTCATAAAAGCTGATCAGATTAGTTTGACAAGAACGGTCCCTCGTAAACCCATGTTGATATTGGGTCATGAGGTTATTCTTCTTCAGATACTCTAGTACGGCATCTCTTAGGAAACCCTCCAGGATTTTACCCACAGTAGAGGTTAAGCTTACTGGCCTATAATTGCCATGTTCAGTTTTTGTCTGCTTTTTGAATATTGGCACCACATTTGCTATACGCCAGTCCTGTGGTACAGACCCTGTTATTATGGAATCTTTAAAGATTAAAAATAATGGTCTCTCTATGACTTTACTTAATTCCTGCAGTACTCATTAGTGTATCCCATCCGGGCCTGGGGATTTGTCAACTTTAGTGATTTTTAGACGTCGCTGTACTTCCTGCTGGGTTAAGCAAGTGACATTTAATGGAGAATTTCTGTTATCACTGATCTTGTTTTCTATCATGCGATTTTCTTGTGTAAATACTGTTGAAAAAAAATAATTTAGCATATTGGCTTTTTCCTCATCCTCATCCACCATTTCACCCAGACTATTTTTATGGGGGCCAACACTATCATTTTTTAGTTTCTTACTATTTATGTAGTTAAAGAATATTTTGGGATTATTTTTACTTTCTCTGGCAATGAGTCTCTCTGTCTCAATCTTTGCTGCCTTGATTTGGTTTTTACAGAATTTATTTAATTTTCTATATTTATTTAATGCCTCATCACTACCTACTTGCTTTAGTTCTCTAAATGCTTTTTTGTCACTTATTGTGACCCTTACAGCTCTATTTAGCCATAGTGGTTTCCTCCTATTTCTAGCATGTTTATTCCCATATGGTATATATTGTGCACAGGTCCTTTTCAGGATGCTAATAAATGTCACCCATTTGCTTTGTGTAGTTTTATGTCTCAGGATATCGTCCCATTTTATTGCACTAAGATCATCTCTCAACCGTTGGAAATTTGCCTTCCTGAAGTTTAGTGTCTTTGTAACCCCTCTACTACACATCTTATTAAAGGATACATGAAAACATATTATTTTGTGATCACTATTACACAAGTGACCCCCAACTCGTATATTTGATATGCGGTCTGGCCTGTTGGTTAATATTAGGTCTAGCAGTGCCCGCCTTCTTGTTGGGTCCTGAACCATTTGTGAAAGTTAATTGTCTTTCATAATTGTCAAAAACCTATTACCTTTGCTGGATCTACAGGTTTCTGTTCCCCAATGTATTTCAGGGTAGTTGAAGTCCCCCATAATAAAGATTTCTCCTTAAGTCGCTGCTTCATCTATTTGCTTTATGAGGATATTCTCCGCTGCTTCCATTATTTTTGGAGACTTATAACAAACACCTATCAGTAATTTATTATTTTTCCCCCCTCCCCTTATTATCCAACAAAATTAATTCTAATTCCTCCATTTTGTTGGTGAGGCTTCTGGCATTAGGGGAATTATTACATAACCAATCATATTACAGTACAAACAACTAACAACCAATCATGACTAATTAGGCGGTTATATAAAAATTCTTACCTATGTACTTATAATTATTTGATGCAATGTACCTGTTTTGTTGGTCAATGTGCTTACCCTAGACCATCCTGACCCTAAAAGGGTAGTTTAACCAAGATAAGCGGCCACAGCAAATACCACAGTAGCTTGGGTAAACTTTGCATCTTTGCTTAGTGATTATTTATTAATCTTGTTATGATCTAGTTGCTTGAGCAGAATAATTTTCTGAATTATTTCTTTCAGGAGTGTTAAAGGGATGAGGTATATGCATTAAAGGGGTTTAGATTAATATACATTGAATTTCTTATCACTTGTAGATTGTTTGTGCGCCCTCGCAGGCAGGGTCCTCTCTCCTCTTGTACTAGTCGGTGAGTCACCGATGGTGACTGCTTTTGACATGTAAAGTGCCACAGAATAAATGTCGCTGTAATAGTAATAATAATTATGTACTCATTTGATGGTACTTTCCAGGTGTCTACCCCTAATTTGATGTGTTTTGGCAGCTTTTGGGCCCGTTTGGTGGTGTTGTGTATGCGATTTCTTGGCCCCCCATTGAATCCTATGGCGTTCGGTAACTTTCAATGAACATTCGACGAATAAATTGGCGAATATTGTAAATTCGGCAATTGTAATCTGAATCGAATATTGAAACATTCGCTTATCTCTATCCTGGACTTCACTTACGGCATTAGTGCTGCGTGAGAATTTTCCACGCAACACTAATGCCGTAAGTGAGATCACCTGAGCGCTCAGCTGATCTTCAACTATTTGAACTCAAGTGACCTCACTCCTGCAGCACAGTGATGTACGCTAACCGGAGTGATTACACTCCTGTCAGTGTATACAGTGATGTCTTCTGCAGCAGTCACATCAGTTATTGCTGATGTGACAGCTGTAGAAGTGCCCCCCATCGCCGTCAGACACTGGGATGGCGGACAGGTAAGGGATATGGTTGTTTTTTATTTTTGGTTTCTTACAGGAGACGCGGGCTTCAGGGACTGGGGGCGTTAGGTGAGTATATGGTGTTTTTTATTTTTAAATAAATTAATAAAACCTTGTGGAATTTTATCTAAATAAAATACTTTATTCTGGCAGTGTCTTTATTGAAAAAACATCAAAAACCTTACTGCGGGGTTATTGGTTATTAATGGGTGCATCTTATAGACACCTCTTCATTACTAACCTGGGCTTGATATCAGCCGACAATAAAAGGCTGAAATGAACCCCAACCTATTACCCCACTTGCCTCCACTACACGGTAGTGGGAAGAGTTAGGCTAAGCGCCAGATTTGGTGCATCTTTTGGATGCGCCATTTCTGGGTCAGCTGAGGGCTGATATTATTAGCCTCTGAGGGGGCCAGGATCCACGGCCCTATCCATGGCTATTAATATCAGCTCACAGCTGTCTGTTTAGCCTTTGCCGGTTAGATTTTATAAGGGGACACTACGTCAATTTTTTTCAGGGGTCCTCCTGTAATTTAGCCAGTAAAGGCAAAGCAAACAGCTCTGAGCTGTTAATAATAGCCAGTGAACATCTTTGGCTAATGGCTGCTTCCCCGGCTAGTAATATCAGCCCCCAGCGGTCAGCTTTCCCTCTGCTGGTGATGAAAATTCTTCATTTTATTTCATTTCATTTATAAGAAATCCCTTGCCCACTGTGCTTGTTTTTGACGCCGCGTAAACTCACCTGTAGCATGTCAATTTCTGTAGCAGAGACACAAGTCTCCGCTGCCGATTTCAACCTATTGAAATGTCATTACATACGGTAGATCCGCATGTACTGACAAAACAAGTGTGGTATTAGAACGCAGCATTTTGAACACAGCGAAAATACTCACCCCTGGTGCTACTGTAATACAAGAGTTAGGGTATATGCACACAATCTGGACAGGCAGCCTTTTGGATGCAGCATACTTTATGCTGCGTACAAAGCGCTGCGTTCTATTGAACGCAGGTGAATCCACATGTGTTCATTGAACAATGTGGATTCACTGCATGCAGTACATTATATTGATCAGATTCAGAACTCATAGGGGACATAGGATTTCTACAAATCCCATCCACTATGCTGTAACATCTGTCATCTGCGGGTTTGATGCTGCATAAGCATGCAGTGAGTGTGCACATGCCCTTAGAGTGATGCCCCATGTTTCTTTCTTCAAATATCTTTAGCTCCAAAAAGCATTCATTGCTGTACAAAAATGCATACAGAGTCTGGAGGAAGAGTGGAGAGGTACACAATCCAAGCTTTTTGAGGTCTAGTGTGAAACTTCCACAATCTGTGATGGTTTGGGGAGCCATGTCATCTGCTGGTGTAGGTCCACTGTGTTTTATCAAGACCAAAGTTAGCGCAGCCGTCTACCAGGAAATTTTAGAGCACTTCATGCTTCCCTCTGCCGACAAGCTTTTTGGAGATGGAAATTTCATTCTCCAGCAGGACTTGGCACCTGTCCACACTGCCAAAAGTACCAATACCTGGTTTAAAAACAACAGTATCTTTGTACTTGATTGGCCAGCATACTCACCTGATCTTAACCCCACAGACAATCTATGGGGTATTGTCAAGAGGAAGAAGAGTGACACCAGACCCAACAATGCAGACGAGCTGAAGGCTGCTATGAAAGCAACCTGGGCTTCCATAACACCTCAGCAGTGCCACAGGCTGATCGCCCCCATGCCACGCTGCATTGATGCAGTAATTGATGCAAAAGGAGCCAATTATTGAGTGCATTTACTGAACATACATTTCAGTAGGCCAACATTTCGGATTTTAAAAACATTTTTCAAGCAGTTGTTATAAATATTCTAATTTACTGAGATAATGACTTTTGTGTTTTCATTGGCTGTAAGCCATAATCATCAAGATTAGCAGAAATAAACACTTAAAATAGATAATTCTGTTTGTAATGACTCTATATATTATATGAGTTTCACTTTTTGTATTGAAGAACAGAAATAAATGTACTTTTTGCTGATATTCTAATTTAGTGAGATGCATCTGTATGTGATGCAATTGTAAGAGAGTGTACAATGAAAGATGAGATTCACCAGCAGTGTACACCATTTGTGATTAGAAACTGACATCTACTGCTCAGACAGAACGAGAAGAAAAAAGGAAGTGTTGGAGGGGGGACGGATCCAAAAAGATCCAAAAAGAGCACTGGATCAGGTGACTTACACAACTCTCCAGTATAAAAGAATGCAGTGACAAGGCGGGAAGGAGTTTGGCACCAATGAACGAGACCAGAAGGACGTGTGCTGAGAGGGACTTCGCCGAGTAACTAGTAGAGGCCTGGGGGCATCACGCGTCAATGCACAGGACCCAGACCCAGTAGCCAGACTACGCCTGTCAAGACCTGAGGCCTAGCCCTGCTCCGATCAAGATCCATGAGCCAGACTATGCCTGTCAAGACCGGATGCCCAGCCCTCATCTTTCTTAGCCAGCCAGACGACCATCCCAGGTCAAGCACTCCAATCCAGAAGTGGACGTCCACAGTGGTGATCAAGAAGCCGTTACTTCTGATGCTGACGTACAGGGGTCAGTTGGGAGTGGTGCAACATACAGGATGGGGACCGTCCAGAGTGCAAGAGGCACAGAGAGCATTGATTGACTTTGTCAAAAGGACTTGTCACTTAGCTGAAAGAACAGGAGACCCCCGCTTGGGCCTACTATATAAAGGGGATCATTATAGTGGTACCCTTAGTACTGTGGTCATTGCTCTCATAACAAGAAATGGGATACATGTAAAGAAGTGAAATCCCCCTGCAAGAGTTATAGTGCGTTGATAACAACTGTGATATTATTGTAAATTTAATATTGTACCCTGCAATTACCCTGTTATCCCTTAACTGTTCTTTGTTCAAATCACCTCTTTCCTATATTCACACCCGGAGAATAGATAGTTAAGTTGATTATGACGCGCCCCCTTGGCCATGTGGGGAACCCGGAACTGGGCCTTTTGTGGGATGCTGGGGGTTGTAGTCTCCGCATGGCGGTGACCCGGTCCGTGGCTCAGGGTGGTCAAACCGAATGGCAGTCTGTTTGTTGTATTTTAAATGTCCGACTACGCCACCCGTGGATTGCGGTCAGGATGAACCGCCGCTGCAGGGCAGACTGCTGAGGCTGGTGTTGTGGGTGCAGCAGAGTGTAGTACAACTCCCCACGGGAGGAGTGTAGCCTCAGGGCAGTATATGCGGAGGATGGGGGTGATGGTGCAGGAGTAGCAGTGACGACACAGAGTCAGTGATGCAGTCCAGGGTCTTTGCTCACAGTTCTTATTAACCACTTCTGCAGGTAACAGCTGCCCACGTCGCACTGTGCTCAACAGGTGAGGGGCTCGGCCTACTCCCAGATAACTTTGGAGCGTTTCACAGGACCCCCTTTGTGTGTCCTTTCTCTGGCCTGTCATACCCCGCCAGTGACCTCGCTTCTGTCCAGCTGCCTCGGGCCTTCTCGGGCAAACGTTGGCGCCGTTTCCCAGACCCTATGTGGTGCCTTCCTAGCGGGTGTGGCGAGGGGCAGCGCCACTTGAAATGTCGCAGCCTCCGGTTTCTAGCTGAGGGTAGTTCCCCGTCTCCACTAGTTTCGGGGACCGGTCTCCCCCTTGGCCTGACCCCCCTACTCCAGTAGCGACGGGTGTGCGGTGGCGACTGGCCGGTCCACACCCCTAGGGTCCCTTTTTTCTTCTGTGTTCCAGGAGCCTCCTCCGCTCCCCTTCCTTCTTCCCTCTTCCTTCAGGCCCAGTCCTCCTGACAGAGCCTGCCTGTGGAGCAGAACCCATGCAGCAGCCCTGCTCCCTGTCTTCTCTCTGTCTTGGGCCTCTCAGGCTAGGCCTGCCTCCTGGAGCAGAGCTCCAAAGAGCCCTGCTCCTGCTCCTTTCCTCCTCTGACTGGCTGCTGCCAGAAAACAAAAAACTCTTTCAGCAGCATTCTTGCGATGCAGTCTCTCTAACGGGTCACAGTTCTTGCCCCGACCAGGTGTCCATGTCACCCAACAAGGTGCAATCTTTCCAAGTGCAACAAACACCTTTAGGTATCTCTTGAGGTAGTTGTGTATCAAACCAGTAGAGGGCACTTTAAGAAGAGTAACTATTTACAGATGTGGCTGCTCCCAGTCCTCAGCCGGATAGTTCACAGAAAGTTGGCTGCTCCCAGTCCTCAGCCGGATATTTTACACAAAGTTGGCTGCTCCCAGTTCTCAGCCGGCTACTACTCAGAGACCCTTTTCGGGTAACTCTAATAAACACACAAACGTTCACAACAACCCTTAACCGGGTAAACTCTTCTGTAATCCGGCAAGCTTCTCATACTCCGGAAGACGGCATGTTTTTTAACTTTTCACCCAGGCGGGTAACTATTTACAGTTCCTGCTGTTGTTCTTTAATAGCGGTCTCCCTGCGCCTCATCCTCCTCAGGCTCGTCCAGGTCCTCCGCGTAGCAGGGTTCAGGATAGCGGTGCTCCCTCCGGGGAGGCTCTTGTCCACTGTAGGCTGGCCCAGCCGGGTCTTCAGCGCTGTAGGGTGAAGAACTGCTCTTTGTCTCCACCCTGTGGACATTCAGGGCATGCCAGCCCCTCTCACCGCTGTGCCTGGTGCAGATGACGTGATCAACAGGGTACAGTTCTGGGGTGTGAATTCCCGGGTAGTTCCCCGCCTCCACTAGTTTCGGGGACCGGTCTCCCCCTTGGCCTGACCCCCCTACTCTGGTAGCGACGGGCGTGCGGTGGCGACTGGCCGGTCCACACCCCTAGGGTCCCTTCTTTCTTCTGTGTTCCAGGAGCCTCCTCCGCTCCCCTTCCTTCTTCCCTCTTCCTTCAGGACCAGTCCTCCTGACAGAGCCTGCCTGTGGAGCTGAACCCATGCAGCAGCCCTGCTCCCTGTCTTCTCTCTGTCTTGGACCTCTCAGGCTAGGCCTGCCTCCTGGAGCAGAGCTCCACAGAGCCCTGCTCCTGCTCCTTTCCTCCTCTGACTGGCTGCTGCTCTAAGATGGCCCCTCCCTTTTATATCTCTCTCTCTGTGCATCCAGGAACTGCTTCCTCTCTGCCACTGCACTACAGGGTTCCCCCTTCCTAGGTGTTCCCTCCCCCCACTCCAGCCAGGGACAGGGACTGTCGTGCCCAACTTAGGGGCATATTGGTCGCCCTGCCCCCTGGAAATGTGGTGTAGTGCATGCAGCTGTCAGGGTACTGATCCACACTCCATCCTTACCTGGAAGTGAGATATCACACTTCTAAGTGAGATGCAATACCTCTGTAGCAACCGAGCCCTCGGGGTGCTACATTCCCCCCTGGTAAATCACAGCACGTCCGCGGGCTGGAACAGAGCTAAAGACATTTTTGTTCAAAGACATGCAAATTTTTGAATGCATCAACATATAATATTATCAACACAATAACTGATCCCTTTATGGGAGGCAATTTTTCTTTTAGAGGTTATGGTCATTATACAAAACTTTTCACTTTCAATATGACTTTCAGCTTACAAATTTAAAATGGATTGTCTAGTAGAAAACAAAAAACTCTTTCAGCAGCATTCTTGCGATGCAGTCTCTCTAACGGGTCACAGTCCTTGCCCCGACCAGGTGTCCATGTCACCCAACAAGGTGCAATCTTTCCAAGTGCAACAAACACCTTTAGGTATCTCTTGAGGTAGTTGTGTATCAAACCAGTAGAGGGCACTTTAAGAAGAGTAACTATTTACAGATGTGGCTGCTCCCAGTCCTCAGCCGGATAGTTCACAGAAAGTTGGCTGCTCCCAGTCCTCAACCGGATATTTTACACAAAGTTGGCTGCTCCCAGTTCTCAGCCGGCTACTACTCACAGACCCTTTTCGGGTAACTCTAATAAACACACAAACGTTCACAACAACCCTTAACCGGGTAAACTCTTCTGTAATCCGGCAAGCTTCTCATACTCCGGAAGACGGCATGTTCTTTAACTTTTCACCCAGGCGGGTAACTATTTACAGTTCCTGCTGTTGTTCTTTCATAGCGGTCTCCCTGCGGCTCATCCTCCTCAGGCTCGTCCAGGTCCTCCATGTAGCAGGGTTCAGGCTAGCGGTGCTCCCTCCGGGGAGGTCCTTGTCCACTGTAGGCTGGCCCAGCCGGGTCTTCAGCGCTGTAGGGTGAAGAACTGCTCTTTGTCTCCACCCTGTGGACATTCAGGGCATACCAGCCCCTCTCACCGCTGTGCCTGGTGCAGATGACGTGATCAACAGGGTACAGTTCTGGGGTGTGAATTCCCGGGTAGTTCCCCGCCTCCAATAGTTTCGGGGACCGGTCTCCCCCTTGGCCTGACCCCCCTACTCCGGTAGCGACGGGCGTGCGGTGGCGACTGGCCGGTCCACACCCCTAGGGTCCCTTCTTTCTTCTGTGTTCCAGGAGCCTCCTCCGCTCCCCTTCCTTCTTCCCTCTTCCTTCAGGCCCAGTCCTCCTGATAGAGCCTGCCTGTGGAGCTGAACCCATGCAGCAGCCCTGCTCCCTGTCTTCTCTCTGTCTTGGACCTCTCAGGCTAGGCCTGCCTCCTGGAGCAGAGCTCCACAGAGCCCTGCTCCTGCTCCTTTCTTCCTCTGACTGGCTGCTGCTCTAAGATGGCCCCTCCCTTTTATATCTCTCTCTCTGTGCATCCAGGAACTGCTTCCTCTCTGCCACTGCACTACAGGGTTCCTCCTTCCTAGGTGTTCCCTCCCCCCACTCCAGCCAGGGACAGGGACTGTCGTGCCCAACTTAGGGGCATATCGGTCGCCCTGCCCCCCGGAAATGTGGTGTAGTGCATGCAACTGTCAGGGTACTGATCCACACTCCATCCTTACCTGGAAGTGAGATATCACACCTCTAAGTGAGATGCAATACCTCTGTAGCAACCAAGCCCTCGGGGTTCTACAATTACTTCTACCTTGACCTTGTCTGCATGTTGCATCCCAGTAACCTACTTACACAATCACCTAAGGATAAAAAGTGTTTTGTTTTTTTTAGATAAATAGTGGGAAGTTTTGCTTGAGAAGACCATGTTAGTGATGTACATTGCATCACTAGCAAGACACTGGGGACAGTTATATATCGAAAAAGGACAGTACAGGTTCTCTTTAAATCCAGTCACAGTGTAAGAGATTTACTAAACCAAAAGCACCATAATTGTTGCTCAATTCAATTAAAAATGTATTATGTGTTTAAAGGGGTTATTCAGTCTAAAACGAGTCTGCAGTCAATTTATGTGACTGCAGACTTGTGAATCCTCAAGTCGCTCACACTGCACGCAAGGAGGATTCTCCAGTGTCAACGCCAGAAATGGTGGTCACATGACCATAAGTATGTGATATGTATACTCTTGGCCACAATCCGACTAGATGGACGCAAGTGTAATGAGTGAAGCTGGAAACTATCTGGTCGGATTGTGGCAGGGAGCACTGGAAATATTATTTTACCTTATTTTCATTCTTACTTTGTTTTCTTCTAGATAACGACATCTAATTTCATCCCTGATTGCTGGAATTGTTCTTCAATTCTAGTGCCACCATTGCCTGTCAAACACTACACAATTGTGGACGGAAGAAAAATCTTACAAAGGAAATATCTTAAATAATAAAACACCTTCAAATATGCAAAATGTGTATTCAATTTAGGCTACATTTTTGGGCACAGTACATTGGTATGCAGATTTTTTTATATATTCGATGAAAATAATAACAAAAAGGTAAAAAAAAATATCTGGGTGTCAAGTTTAATTTCTGTGCTAAGATAAGCAAAACTGTCCATAACCCTGACAATGGCTAAGACTTAATCATCAGTATTTTAGTCCTTTCAATTTTTAGTTTGGAGTATTTTTTTGTAAAAAAAAATGCTATATTTATGTTTGTCTTAGTAGGAGTTTCAGAATGCATGATGAGCATTATTAAACATGATTCCTATCTTGTACTGAAAAGATATAATACTAATAATAATAATTTTTATTTATATAGCGCCATCATATTCCGCAGCACTTTACAATTAAGCGGGGACATGTACAAACAATAAATTCAATACAAGGTGAGACAGTTTAAACAGTTACATCAGGAGTGAGGTCCCTGCTCGCAAGCTTACATTCTACAAGGAAATGGGGGGACACAATAGGTGGAAAGTGCTTGTTATTTCAGGTCTGGAAATTATAATAATAAGTCGGGATTATCATATAAAGCTGTATGATCCGGTCATCAGCCTGTATGTTCAAGTGCAATACTCAATTACCGAGTGCAGTTATCGTGTGCATGGAGGGTGTAGAGACAGGTGAACAGTAGGGAGCAGATTCTGAATAATATTTAGGAGGGAACAGGGGAAAGTTAGTTTACTGGGTATTTGAGATGGTAGGCTTGTTTAAAGAGATGGGTTTTTAAAGCGCGCTTGAAGACATCGGGGCTAGGCATCAATCGGATCATCTGGGGTAGAGCTTTCCAGAGAACTGGTGCAGCATGAGAGAAGTCTTGGAGACGGAGGTGCGAGGTTCGGATTATGGGGGATGTTAGTCTTAGGTCATTTGTGGAACGGAGGGCACGTGTAGGACAATAGACTGAGATGAGAGCGGAGATATAAGGTGGTGCAGAACTGTGGAGAGCTTTGTGGGTGAGAGCAATGAGTTTATATTGGACCCTGAAGTGAATGGGTAACCAGTGTAATGACTGGCACAAGGTGGAGGCATCGGTGAAGCGGCTGGACAGAAATACGACCCTGGCTGCCGCATTCAGGACGGATTGGAGAGGGGAAATTTTGGTAAGAGGGAGACCGATCAGAAGAGAGTTGCAGTAGTCCAGACGAGAGTGAATAAGAGCGACAGTAAGAGTTTTAGCAGTTTCAAAAGTGAGAAAAGATCGGATTCTGGAGATGTTTTTAAGGTGCAGGTGACAAGAGCGAGTGAGTGATCCGATATAGGGAGTAAAGGAAAGGTTAGTGTCGAATATGACCCCAAGGCAGCGGACGTGCTGCTTGGGAGTTATGGTTGAACCCTCCAAGGTAATTTCGATGTTAGGTAGAGTTAGGTTAGTAGAGGGGGGAATACAAGAAGTTCAGTTTTGGAGAGATTCAGTTTAAGATAGAGGGAGGACATGATGTTAGACACAGCAGACAAACAATCCTTGGTATTTTGTATTAGGGTAGGGGTGATGTCAGGTGAAGAAGTGTATAATTGGGTGTCGTCAGCATAGAGATGATACTGGAACCCAAATCTGCTGATTGGTTGTCCAATAGGGGCAGTGTATAGAGAGAAGAGGAGGGGGCCTAGGACTGAGCCCTGCGGAACCCTGATAGTAAGAGGATGAGGAGAGGAAGAGGAGCCGGCAAAAGATACAGTGAAGGAGCGGTCAGAGAGGTAGGAGGAGAACCAGGAGAGAACGGTGTCCTTGAGGCCTATAGAGCGGAGCATAGTGAGGAGGAGCTGGTGATCCACAGTGTCAAATGCTGCAGAGAGATCCAGGAGAATCAGCAGGGAGCAGTGACCTTTGGATTTGGCTGTTAGTAGATCATTAGAGACTTTAGTGAGGGCAGTTTCAGTGGAGTGTAAGGAGCGGAAACCAGATTGTAGAGGGTCGAGGAGAGAGTTATCTGAGAGATAGCGGATTAGATGGGAGTGAACCAAGCATTCCAGGAGTTTAGAGATGAAAGGAAGATTAGAGACAGGTCTGTAGTTAGCAGTGCATTTCTGGCCCAGGGATGGCTTTTTAAGTAAAGGGGTTATGATGGCATGTTTAAATGAGGAGGGAAAGATACCTGAAGAAAGAGAGAGGTTAAATATTTTAGTCAGGTGAGTGGTGACCACCGGTGAGAGGGACTGCAGGAGATGTGAAGGAATGGGGTCACTGTTGCAGGTTGTAGGCCAAGAAGAAGCGAGGAGCTGGGTAACTTCTTCTTCTGTAACAGGCTAAAAGATGGCAAGTGAGCTTGAAGTGCGGCAGGGAAGGGTATCCAGGCTCTGAGGAGATTGGGCTGAGATGTCCTGATGGATGTGGTGGATTTTTTCAAAGAAATAAGTGGCCAGATCCTCCCCGCTGAGGTTGGTGGTGGGGGCCTGTGCTTTAGGTTTCAGGAGGGAGTTTAAGGTTTCGAAAAGTCGTTTTGGATTGTTGGACATTGAAGTGATAAGGGTGGTGAAGTAGGATTGCTTGGCCAGATGAAGGGCAGAGTTATAGGTTTTGAGCATGAATTTATAGTGCATGAAGTCCTCTGCTAAAAGAGATTTTCTCCACTGACGCTCAGCACGCCTTGAGCAACCTTGAAGAAAACGTGTTTGCATCGTGTGCCAGGGCTGTCGTTGTCTGTGTCGGGTCTTTCTGCGTGTAGAAGGTGCGGCTTCATCTAGGGCACTCTGCAGTGTATTATTATAGTGTGACAGTGCCAAGTCTGGACAGGAGAAGGAGGAGATGGGGGCTAAAAATGTGTGGAGATTGTCCATAAGCTGCTGGGTATTAATGGTACATGTATTCCTATAAGTGTGGTAAGTGGGGGTGTCCCGGGTGAGGAGACAATTCTTAACAGAGAAGGAAAGAAGGTTGTGGTCCGAGAGCAGGAGAGAGGAGTTGGTAAAGTCACCCAGCGAGCAGAGACTGGAAAAAACCAGGTCAAGAGTATTCCCGTCTTCATGGGTAGGAGAATTAGTAAACTGTGAGAGACGGAATGAAGAGGTTAGAGAAAGTAGATGAGAGGCTGATTGGGAGAGGGGATCATCGATGGGGATGTTAAAGTCACCCATGATGAGGGTGGGGATGTCACAGGATAGAAAGTGAGGAAGCCAGGTGGCAAAGTGATCCAAGAACTGGTGGGAGGAGCCTGGAGGGCGATACACAACCACCACTCGCAGGGAAAAGGGTTTAAAGAGTCTAATGGTGTGGACTTCAAAGGAAGGAAACATAAGTGAGGGAACCGGGGGGATGACCTGGAAAGCACATTGTGAGGAAAGGAGCAGACCAACACCTCCACCCTGTCTGTTGCCAGGTCTAATGCATAATGCAGTATGTGTGACCGAGAAGCATGTTTGTATGAATATCTTATGCACCTTACCTGTCTCCTGCCCTGTCCAACTGCCATTGTATAACTGCACTTTTAACTATTGCACTTAAAATCTATTGCACGCATGACCCACCACACGTGCTATCCCCAGCCAGAGCTGAATATATATGAAATGAAATGTCTGCTAGAGTCCTGCACCAGTTGGTCATGCTGAGTAATTAGCCAATTAGCACAGGGCTAGAGCAGGCAATGCTATGTAAGATAAACACAGAGGCCATAAAACAGTGAAATACAAGGCTTTGAACATTTTAAAATAGAAACAAGACAACAAAAACAAAAAAGACAAAAATACACAGGACCAAGGAATTAAATACCATGGAAAAATGTTGCTAGAGAATATGACTCTGTTCACACTTATCAGACAGCACACAAACGGATGGATGAATTAAATACCATGGAAAAATGTTGCTAGAGAATATGACTCTGTCCACACTTATCAGACAGCACACAAACGGATGGATGAATTAAATACCTGTGTGAAGAAGAGGAGAGTGGATTATCAGCTTCCGGACATTGTATAACTGCACTTGTAAAGATGAGAATTTTACTTTGCAATATAAAAGAAAATGTAACCAAAAAACACACTGAGCTTCATCTTATGCCAAGACAAGATGCAGACCCGTATTTGCTGCATATACCACAAAATGTTCTTTTTTGTCCAGAATCTTTAGTAAGTATATGCTGCCTGCATGTGTGTGTATATATGCCTGTGTGTATATATGCCTGTGTGTGTATATGCCTGTGTGTGTATATGCCTGTGTGTGTATATGCCTGTGTGTGTATATGCCTGTGTGTGTGTATATGCCTATGTGTGTGTGTATATGCCTCTGTGTGTGTATATGCCTGTGTGTGTGTAAATGCCTGTGTGTGTGTGTAAATGCCTGTGTGTGTAAATGCCTGTGTGTGTAAATGCCTGTGTGTGTATATGCCTGTGTGTGTGTGTGTGTGTGTGTGTGTATGCCTGTGTGTGCATATGTGGCACCCCAGGGGTCTGGTTGCCACAGTGGTAGAAATACCATGTCTGAGAGCGAGCATGGGTTTTCCTGGTCAGGAGTACATTTGCATGCAACGTCTCCTGCCCCAGTCCAGGGAGGGGAGGAACCTGCCCTTTATAAACTGGATCTGGGGCGGGGTTAGAGGAGTTAGTTCCAGAGGAAGGGACAGAGCAGCAGCAAGGAGCTCTGTAGGAGCCAGGAGCTGAAGACCAGGGACTGGAAGCTAGCAGAGCTCGTCCTGGCAGAAGACGCAGAGAACCGGACAACGAAGTCCGATGCTGTGGGGATATCTACATCCAGCAGCAGAAACCACCTGGAAGGGGATTTCAGGTCCTCTGGCCATAAAAAGCCCAGAGGCTCAGTCACACGCAAGGGACCGCCATCGAGGAGCGGAAGGAACCAAAGGCCCCGAGTCACCAGCCATATGGGTGAGCACCACACGGTACACTCAGGGACGTGGGCTACTACACGACTACAGCAAGGTAGCCAGGAAGAGTGCAGTCAGACGGGAAGGCCTACACCTCCACCTGGCCAGGGGAACTCTTGTTCGCTCACAGACTGACCAGGCCTCTAATGTTAGCCAGTACTCCCGGCAGGGTCTCCTTTATTACCAAGTAAACATCTGCCACTGGTTTGACCACCCTGAGCCACGGGACGGGTCGCCGCCACGGAGACTACAACCCCCAGCATTACACAGAGACCCGGCTCCGGGTATTCCCCCACACACGGCCCAGGGGGCGCGTCAACTTGGGCGTAGTCGGCAGGATTTCGTGCCCGCAACCACCGGGTACTGCGTGCCTGAAGAAAGACTGTGATACTTACCGTGGTGAAGTTTCCCGCCATCCGCAGCCATTTTCCCGCCATCCGCAGCCATTTTCCCGCCATTGGGTGCCATCTTTGGGACGCCGCGCGGGAAGAAGAGGGGCGTGGACGCCAAAATCGCGTGAGAGCTGAAGCCCTGCCTTACGCACTGATGCTGCGCAAGGTCCTGGAAGGAGCCCAGTGGACGCCGACGTCGCCAGAGCGTGATGCAAGGTCCTCGACCCCGACGATCGCCTGCGGAGCCGCGGCCTACGGAGAAGAAGCAACGGAAGGTAGGCCATGGTTAACTAGGGGGGAGGAAGACACCAGAAATGGAGGGAGCTCCCACCGCCAGCGCGGCTGCTGCCGCAGTGATGCCGTTCACGATGCCGTATATCCCCGGAGCAGCATGGTTACCCCAGTACTCAGGGGAGTCGCATACCCTGAGCGACTTTAAAGAAAGACTGTATAGCCTATTCAAAGTATACCCCCTGTCCGAGGAACAAAAAGTGAGCATCCTGACAGGCCAGTTAATTGGGGCAGCCCAAAGAGAAGTGAAGTCCTGGTCAGCCAGGGAAAAGGGGACTGTAAAGGAAATACTGGCCCGTCTAAAGGACACTTTTGATACCCGGACCTCAGCAGAGATCAAGCTAAAATTTTATGGATGCAAACAGCGGGCACAAGACAGTATTCAGGACTATGCTTTGAATTTGCAGGAGGCCCTGAGAGCCATTAAGCAGGCAGACTCTGACAGCGTGCGGAATGAGGTTAAGCTGTTGACTGAACAGTTCACTGAGGGTCTACAGTCCAGCACCCACCGAACCCAGTTGCGTATAATGGCCTTGCAAAACCCTGATTTGGACTTTGCGCAGTTCAAAGACAGGGCCATCCGGGTGCTCCGAGAGCCGGCACCGGGTGGCGCTGTAATCCACAGGCGCCCTGCTATTACCTATCACCAGGAGGCGGCGCCCTTGTCTGCAGAGCCTGTGGGAGCTGATGCACAGGCTTTGGACAAAGACCCGGCTGCAGACCTGCACCTTCAGGTCCAAGAACTGACCAAAAGCGTTGCCGCGCTAACCAGAACTGTGCAGTCTTTACAGGTGTCTTCCCCAGGAAAGATCCAGCTGGCTTCCAGTCCGGAGGACATCCCTTGGAGCCGACGGAGGAGGATCCCATCGTCCAGAGGAAGGCCCAGCGACCGCTATGACCAGGACGTACAACCCATCTGCCGCCACTGCAACCAACCAGGACATATGGCAAGGTACTGTCATTTAAACGGGCCCAACCTGGGGCAGAGGGCCGACCCCCAGGCATAAGACCATCAGGCCCATCGAGTACGCAGGGGGACGACCGGTCTTGCCTGTGGTGCTGGATGGCATTCCTATGAGTGCACTACTGGACACCGGGTCACAGGTAGCCACCATCCCCTATGTGCTCTTTAAGCAGTACTGGAATGACTCAGATATTACCCACTACCCAGATGACAATTTGAGAATCATCGCCAGCAATGGTCAGCCCGCACCGCAGGTAGGATTCAAGGAAGTGACCATCAAAATTGGTAAAGTTGAATTGCCAGCGCAAGGACTGATTATTGTGGACATTGACCGTCGTGAAAGCCACCCTAAGATAACCTTGGGTACTAATGTTATTGAAAATTGTCTTGCAGAGATAATTGTCATATTACAGCAGGTTGCGGTGAATGCCAGCTCCAGCCAGCAGCGTGTCCTACAAAAAGAGATCAGAGCCCTGATGAAAAGGCAACAGGTAGAACTGTCTGGTGGTGAGATTGGTAGCGTTAGGATGAGTGACCCATTCCCTATCGCCATGCCCCCAAAAAGTGGTGCCGGACTGCAATCAGGTTAAGAGGAAGGGACTACCAAGCCATGGTAGAACCCGTCTACTCAGACAGTAGGCCCACCATTTTGACAGCACGGGGGGTGGTCGATGTACGCCATGGGAGGGTACCCGTCCGCATCCTAAACATTGGGGAAAGAGAAGTATACTTGCCCCGGTATGCCACTCTAGCCAAATTGTTCACCGTTAACCAAAACTCCGTAAAGGCCGTGGAACCCTTGCCTCCATCTCAACCAGAGGAGGGTAATGGCTCCAAGAAACAAATGGAGGACTGGTGTCAGAAACTGCATGTGGGCACCGACTCCACTCCCTCACACCACAAACAGGGAGTCTACCGGGTGGTTCAGGAGTACGAAAGAGTTTTTAGCAAACACCCGCTAGACTTTGGAAAAAGTAAAGGGGGTAGAACACCACATCCCCACGGGAGACCATCCACCCATAAAGGAAAGATACCGACCTGCACACTATCAGAATGCCAAGGGAATGTTGCGAGAAATGAAGGAGCCTGGGGTAATCAGGGACAGCTGTAGCCCCTGGGCAGCTCCACTAGTTCTTGTGAAAAAGAAAGATGGCACCATGAGAATGTGTGTAGATTACTGGAAGGTCAACCGTATCACACACAAAGACGAGTACCCGTTGCCTAGGATAGAGGTATCTTTAGCTGCATTAAAGTCTGCTAACTTCTTCTCCACTTTGGATCTTACTAGCGGGTACTGGCAGGTTCCTGTAGCAGAGGCCGACAAGGAGAAGACCGCGTTCACCACCCCGATGGGTCTCAGCGAATTCAACTGTATGCCGTTCGGGCTCTGCAACGCGCCAGGAACCTTCCAGCGGTTGATGGAGTGCTGTCAGGGGCACAGGAATTTCAAGACGGTCCTGCTATACCTGGACGATCTCATCGTGTATTCCAAAACATATGAGGACCATCTGAAACACCTGGCAGAGGTGTTTGACGCCCTGGCAGGCTACGGCCTAAAGGTGAAACCCTCCAAGTGTCATCTACTGAAACCAAAGGTACAGTACCTGGGACACGTGGTGAGTGCTGACGGAGTAGCTCCAGACCCTGATAAGATCGAGGTGATTAAGGACTGGCCAAGACCCTCCAGCATAAAGGAAGTGCGGCCGTTCCTCGGGTTGGTAGGCTACTACCGAAGATTCATCTCCGGGTTCACCAAAATGGCAGCCCCTATGCAATATCTCCTGTTGGGTCAGTCAAACACCAAGAATCAGAAGCCGCCCTTCAGTTGGGACAAGCTGGAAGAGGAGTCTTTCCGCCTGCTGAAGATTGCCCTCACGGGGGATGAAATCCTGGCGTACCCTGATTACGGCCAGCCCTTTATTCTCCACACAGATGCGAGCAACATCGGGCTAGGGGCGGTGCTGTCCCAAATCCAACAGGGCAGAGAACGGGTAATCGCTTATGCCAGCAGGAAGCTCCTGCCCACAGAAAGGAATCCTGAAAATTACAGCTCCTTCAAGCTAGAGTTCCTCGCGGTGGTATGGGCAGTGACAGAGCGTTTTAAACATTACCTTGCCTCTTCCAAGTTCACCGTGTACACGGACAACAACCCGTTGACACACCTGGACACTGCAAAACTTGGTGCCCTGGAGCAGAGATGGATGGCAAGCCTATCCAACTATGAGTTCACCATCAAATACCGGGCGGGACGCACGAATGCCAAAGCAGACGCCCTGTCCAGGATGCCGAACTTGCCGGACGGAGTTCCAGAAGAACTGGAAGAGATTGAACTCCCTGCGTTCCACCGTCGTGGGATTACCCAGTGTTCCCACCATGTAAGGGACAGGCACTCTGCCACGTTCAATCCCTTACCCCACCACAGCTGGGCGGAGACGCAAGACAGTGACCCAGCCGTCCACCTGGTAAAAGAGATGCTGACACAGGCTGATGCCCACTTTGACCCAGATGCTCCGGAAGAAACGAAACAGCTGTGGAAGGAGAAGAGTAAACTGTTTCTCTACAAGGGGAAGCTGTGCCGGAGAATTGTCAACTCCTGGACACATGAGCTGACCTGGCAGGTAGTGGTCCCGAGACGAGACGTGGCTATGGTCCTGGAGGCATACCACGACGGAGAAGGGCACTTTGGATGGAAGAAGTTGGAGTTCCTGTTGCGTGAACGGTTCTTCTGGGTAGGCATGAGAGGGGCCATTGAGAGATGGTGCAGAGACTGCAGCCCGTGCAACCTGAGAAGAAAGGACCATGCCAGCCAGAAGACTCCCCTGCAGCCCATCATCACCAAGCAGCCACTAGAGCTGGTAGCCCTGGACCATGTGAAGTTGGCTCCAAGTAGGTTCGGGTACATCTATGCCCTCACCATCGTAGACCACTACTCCTGGTTTCTAGTGGTGGTCCCTGTCAAGGACTTAATGGCTCAGACAGCAGCTAGAGCCTTCCAGCAGCACTTCTGCCATCCACACGGGTATCCGGAGCAAGTGTTCACTGACCAAGGTCCAGCCTTCGAAGCGGAGGTCTTCCAGGAGTTCTGCAACCTCTATGGCTGCAAGAAGATAAGGACAACACCCTATCACTCCCAAACCAACGGATTATGCAAGAAGATGAACCAGGTGGTGATAGACTTGCTGAAAACGTTGCCCCTGGAGGAGAGCAGTCTGTGGCCTGAAAAACTGCCTGATCAGGTGGACTTGTATAACCACATCCCAGTAAATTCCACCAACTGCACCCCGGTTTACCTAATGAAAGCAAGACCTGGTAAGCTGCCTATTGACCTGGATATGGGAGTCCTGACGCCAGAGGACACCTCGCCAGAGGCAGACTGGGATACAGAACGGCAGCAGCAGTACCGGAAAGTGCCGGAGAGTGTTGAGAGAAGTCTGTCTCAAGGAAGAGAAAGGCAAGAGAGGACTTACAACCAGCATGCTCCCGCTGTTCCCCTGGCACCTGGAGAGCAGGTCTTGAAGAGGAAGAGGCGGCTCCAAAAGTTGGATGACCAGTGGGAGAAAGAACCGTACACAGTACTGCCCTCAAGCCATGAAAATCCGAAAGTATGCGTTATCAGTAAGGATGGAGGAGAGACCACAGCCACTGTCTCCAGAGACCACCTGAAGAAGTGTCCCGAGCAGTTGCAGAGCACTGACGAAGACAAAGATAGCCCTCAACCTGCGGAGGAAAGTGAAGAAATGGTCAGTACAGTACTCGGAGAATTTCCTCGTTCCTGGACACAAATTAACAACGCTATTGTGGCACCCGTCCTTACCTTTCTCCAGCCAGCCCCTCAAGGGCCTACAGAAGAGCAAGTAGAGTTGGGAGAGCAACCGGCCCCGGAGGCAGAAGATTCCATACCAGCAGCCCAGGAGAATCAACCCTCTGCTAGTAGTGAGCCTGCCATGCCCGAAGTAAGCCAAAGAGTATGCAGAAAGCTGCCCAACCTACCCATGGCAGCTCCAAACACCTGTAGTGCAGACACTAGTGAGCCCACTACACAAGGGGTGGAGACAGGGGACCCAGAAAGAACACCACCAGATAGTGTGTTACGTAGGTCCACCAGGAGCACTAGAGGTCAGATGCCCGCTCGCTGGAGAATCTAAATGCAGTGTATATATACCAGTATATTGCAACTTTTGAAATGTTTAATGTTTGTTGCCTGCATATTAATTGTGTTTTTCTAGTTACGCGACAGGATTCATGGACTGACAGGTTAAGGACAATGAATAACCGGAACTGTACCTTGTAAATAGTTGCACCTGTAAAGTGCCCCTTTTTGTCCCAGACCACAGAACAAAAACCCGTGGAGGTGGCTGAAGACATGGTCCAACATCGGATCATCGATGCCCTGAAGCCACCCCAGGGCCTACGTGGAGGGCTTGGGACGGGTCCCTCAAAATACATCTTGAGTGACATGGACACCTGGTTACTGAAGTGCCGTGACCTATAAGACTAAACTTCTAGTATATATGTTGTGTTATTGCTTATACCCTGTTGTGTTATGTTTTCATAAAATATGTTTAGTCCCGGAGTACTAAAATTCACTAGGGGGGAATGTGGCACCCCAGGGGTCTGGTTGCCACAGTGGTAGAAATACCATGTCTGAGAGCGAGCATGGGTTTTCCTGGTCAGGAGTACATTTGCATGCAACGTCTCCTGCCCCAGTCCAGGGAGGGGAGGAACCTGCCCTTTATAAACTGGATCTGGGGCGGGGTTAGAGGAGTTAGTTCCAGAGGAAGGGACAGAGCAGCAGCAAGGAGCTCTGTAGGAGCCAGGAGCTGAAGACCAGGGACTGGAAGCTAGCAGAGCTCGTTCTGGCAGAAGACGCAGAGAACCGGACAACGGAGTCCGAGGCTGTGGGGATATCTACATCCAGCAGCAGAAACCACCTGGAAGGGGATTTCAGGTCCTCTGGCCATAGAAAGCCCAGAGGCTCAGTCACACGCAAGGGACCGGCACCGCCATTGAGGAGCGGAAAGAACCAAAGGCCCCGAGTCACCAGCCATATGGGTGAGCACCACACGGTACACTCAGGGACGTGGGCTACTACAAGACTACAGCAAGGTAGCCAGGAAGAGTGCAGTCAGACGGGAAGGCCTACACCTCCACCTGGCCAGGGGAACTCTTGTTCGCTCACAGACTGACCAGGCCTCTAATGTTAGCCAGTACTCCTGGCAGGGTCTCCTTTATTACCAACAGTAAAGACCCTGAACTGCACTGCACAGACTTTGAGTCATTCCTGCTGCGCCTATGCACCACAACCCTCACCATCTACACACGCTGCCCTGAGGCTATACTCCCCTCCCGTGGGGAGTTATACTACCCTCTGCTGCGCACACAACATCAGCCTCAGCGGTCTGCCCTGCAGCGGCGGTTCTCAGTGATCGCAATCCACGGGTGGTGTAGTCGGACATTTAAATAGTAAAAACCAAGTAAACAGATCCGCCACTGGTTTCACCACCCTGAGCCACGGGACCGGGTCGCCGCCACGGAGACTACAATCCCCAGCATTACACAGAGACCCGGCTCTGGGTATTCAACCACACACGGCCCAGGGGGCACGTCACATATGCCTGTGTGTGTAAAGTGTGTGTATATGCCTGTGTGTATATGCCTGTGTGTGCGTATATGCCTGTGTGTGTATATGTCTGTGTGTGTGTATATGCCTGTGTGTGAGTGTGTATATTCCTGTGCGTGAGTGTGTATATGCCTGTGTGTGTGTATATGCCTGTGTGTGTGTAAATGCCTGTGTGTGTAAATGCCTGTGTGTGTGTAAATGCCTGTGTGTGTGTGTAAATGCCTGTGTGTATAAATGCCTGTGTGTGTGTACATGCCTGTGTGTATATGCCTGCATGTGTGTGTATATGCCTGCATGTGTGTGTATATGCCTGCATGTGTGTACAGTGTGTGTGTATATGCCTGCATGTGTGTGTGTGTATATGCCTGCATGCGTGTGTGTGTGTATATGCCTGCATGCGTGTGTGTGTATATATGCCTGCATGTGTTTGTGTGTCTGTGTGTATGTATTTGAGTCCCTGCATGTCTATGTGTGTATATGTGTCTTCACACGTATGTGCATGCTTCCCTGCGAGTCTGCATTTTTGTGTGTGTGTGTGATTGTCTGAGTGTGTCTGTGTGTGCTTGCCTGTGTGTGTACGTGTCCCCATTTCTGTGAGTATGTGTATCTGCGTGTGTATATTAGGGCTCTTTCACATGTCCTGATATGGGACTGGAGATATCCGTGTCCACCTGTGTGTCATCCATGTGACACATACTGGCGCTTTGGAATCAGTGTACAGTTAGCACTGTTTCCAAGAGCCGGATGCTGAGCGTTGCACTCATCATAGATCCCTGCCGGTGCTGCGATCAGCAGCAGGGTCAATGATGAGAGTAGTAGTCTACTCCCGCCATGTCCAACTGTAAAAATAAGAATAAAATAAAAAAATCCTTATACTCACCTCTCCTAAGTGTCACCCGCTGTAATCCGTGAGAGCGCTCACGCCGAGGGGAATGACTCCTGCAGTGAGCAGGCCCCGGAGCTGTGCTCAGTGATAGACAGGGCACCGCTTGTTGAGCGCAGCTCCGGGGCCCAGCCTGGCTTAGTTATGATGAGGCTTTTAGGCAGAAGCTGGCTGTATATCCAAATCTCAAATGGGGGACTAAAGACGTGGGGCTATGGCTGAATCTGATGCTCCATCAAAGACATTCTTTCTCTAGGCAAACTGCTAATAATACAAATAAAAAAGGAGTTTGCTTTGCATTCAATGAGACATCTTGCAAGTGGCTACAAAATTGCAGGTTTCGGCATAAATGCTCCTTCTGTGGAGGAGCACATCCCATGTCTAAATGTTTTAAAAAACAGTCTCAGTCAGCAGAATTCTGGAAAGGAAAATAATTTTAAAATCCATGACTCCAGTGAATCTGGAAAAAATGTTATCGTGGCTAGAAATATACCCAGACCTGGAGAGTAAGGTTCTGTTATACCAAGGTTTTCTCAATGGGTTTTATATCCCCCCTTTTTCGGGTTCGGGTTGTACTATAGTTCAGAATTTACCTTCTATTAATGACTTAAAAGATGTAGTAATAGTAAAATTAAGTAAGGAATTAGAATTGGATCGTATTGCTGGTCCTTTTGATTTCCCTCCATTTGAAAATTTTCGAATTTCCCCTTTAGGAATTGTCCCTAAAAAGGAATCTGGTTCCTTTAGACTCATCCACCATTTATCATACCCTCAGGGCTATTCTCTAAATGATGAGGTTGATAAATCTGTAGCCTCTGTAAAATATACTTCTTTGGATATGGCGGTGGATATTCTTAAAAAATTTGGTCAGAATGCCTTAATGGCAAAATCTGACATAAAATCTCCTTTCAGATTACTTCCTGTTAACCCTTCTGGTTTTATTTTTTGGGTTATTTTGATAACAAGTTTTTTTTTGACAAATGCTTGCCTATGGGCTTTTCTCTTTCGTGTTTTTACTTCGAATCATTTTCTTCTTTTTTACAATGGTTAGTGGAATATGAATTTAAGGAGGGAGGCGTCCTACATTACCTGGATGATTTTCTATTTATTGGTCTCCCAAAATCCCAGGTTTGCTTAGATTTACTTAACAAGTTTATTTCCATTTGTGATAATTTTGGTGTTCCTATTGCATATGAGAAAACAGTTTATCCTTCTTTATCCTTGGAATTCCTTGGTATAAAAATAGATTCGTAAAACATGGAATGCAGCCTTCCTCCTGAAAAAATCTCGGGTATGTGTAAGACAATTCACAATTTTCTTTCCAGAGATAAAGTTACTGTAACATACCTGGCGGCGTCCTTGCATAGTGGTCCATCTCCCACTGTGCAAGAACGCGCACTTGATCTCCAGTCCAGTCTGCTAGCCTGGCTTTCCTCCATGCTGTCTGCTTGCCTCTGTTTCTGCAGCTTAAGGGCAGCGCCCGATCACTTCCTGTTTCTTGTACCTGCTGCAGACACACCCCTGATGCGTCCTCAGCCTATTGCTGTCTGTCACCTGGTATTTAACCCAGCTCCTCCCAAGAAACCCTGCCTGAGCATTGTGTTTCATTCAGTGTGCTCTTTCACTCTGAATGTGCCAGGTCCCTTTCTGTGTTTGCTTGCTTGCCTGCCTTTCCTGGAGGCTGTATTTCCAGGCTTGTCTGAACTCGCTCCTAGCCTGTTCCTTCCGCCTTCTAGGGGCTGCATACCTAGACCCGCTCCTGTATCTTGCTACTGTGTCTGTTCTTGTCTGTATACTCTTCTAGCCTGTTTCCTGTATTTCTCTATGTCCGTACCTTTCCTTTTTCGGCAGAGTCTGAACTCGTACCTAACTCCTGTTCATTGTCACTGTACTTCCGTCTGTGAGTTTGTGGTCCACTCGCTACGTCACTGTAAGTACCCTGTGGGTATCTGGTTCTGCCTTTCCCTTCCTGTCTGTTCCGTGTGAACAGAGCCCTGTCCCCTCTGCCCTGCCTCGCTCTCCGCTGCTCCGGCAGTCTCACTCTGCTCTGACCCTTTGCTCGCTGCTCCGGCAGTCTCGCTCTGCTCTGACCCTTTGCTCGCTGCTCCGGCAGTCTCGCTCTGCTCTGACCCTTTGCTCGCTGCTCCGGCAGTCTCACTCTGCTCTGAACCTTTGCTCGCTGCTCTGGCAGTCTCGCTCTGCTCTGACCCTTTGCTCGCTGCTCCGGCAGTCTCGCTCTGCTCTGACCCTTTGCTCGCTGCTTCGGCAGTCTCGCTCTGCTCTGACCCTTTGCTCGCTGCTCCGGCAGTCTCACTCTGCTCTGACCCTTTGCTCGCTGCTCCGGCAGTCTCGCTCTGCTCTGACCCTTTGCTCGCTGCTTCGGCAGTCTCGCTCTGCTCTGACCCTTTGCTCGCTGCTCCGGCAGTCTCGCTCTGCTCTGACCCTTTGCTCGCTGCTCCGGCAGTCTCGCTCTGCTCTGACCCTTTGCTCGCTGCTTCGGCAGTCTCGCTCTGCTCTGACCCTTTGCTCGCTGCTCCGGCAGTCTCGCTCTGCTCTGACCCTTTGCTCGCTGCTCCGGCAGTCTCGCTCTGCTCTGACCCTTTGCTCGCTGCTTCGGCAGTCTCGCTCTGCTCTGACCCTTTGCTCGCTGCTCCGGCAGTCTCGCTCTGCTCTGACCCTTTGCTCGCTGCTCCGGCAGTCTCGCTCTGCTCTGACCCTTTGCTCGCTGCTTCGGCAGTCTCGCTCTGCTCTGACCCTTTGCTCGCTGCTCCGGCAGTCTCGCTCTGCTCTGACCCTTTGCTCGCTGCTCCGGCAGTCTCGCTCTGCTCTGACCCTCTGCTCGCTGCTCCGGCGGCCTCGCTCTGCTCTGACTCTTTGCTCGCTGCTCCGGCAGTTTCGCTCTGCTCTGACCCTTTGCTCGCTGCTCCGGCGGCCTCGTCCTGCTCTATTCTTGCTCACCGCTCCAGGCAGCCTCGTCCTGCTCTATTCTTGCTCACCGCTCCAGGCTACTTCATCCTGCTCTACTCTTGCTCACCGCTCTAGGCGGTCTCGTCTTGCCCTGCTCTCGCTCACCTCTCTAGGCGGTCTCGTCTTGCCCTGCTCTCGCTCACCACTCTGGGCGGCCTCACTCTGCTGTGTTTGTCCGCCACATCTGTGGTTCTGTTCCTGAGTCCCAGTGTGTACTGGGTCCTATCCCGCCTGTGTTCCAACCTGCTAGTGCCTCCCAGTCTGCACTCTAGCCGTGCTTGCCTGTACCCCCCTGCCTGCATACCCGCCTGCCTGCATACCAGTCGTGCCTGCCTATACCCACCAGTCCGTGTGCCAGCCTAGCCTGTCTGTTCCTGTGTTCCCCGGTGTGGGTCAACAGCCGTGTCCAGGGTCTGTCCTGGAGTAGCACCTGGCCCCTCTGCTCGATTCCTCCTTGGTGCACTGGCGTCGTATGCCATCGTGCGACCCTGGTCGGATCGGGTGAATACTTAGTTACGCCCCTCCAGGCATTCACTCTCTGGCACGGTCTAGTGGAATAACTACATATACACGCACACGCCACTCAGCCCGGGCGTGTGCATTACAGCATGCTCAGGCCATGGTTCCCGTTGAGCCCCACGGCCTTCGCTCTCTGAGACTTTTTCCAGTGAATACTTGCTTCTAGAAGAAATTTATTTTTTTTGTTACCAGCTGGGTTTCAGGCGAATTACGCATCCGTCCAGATGGATCTATCAGCACTCGTTCCTGCGGATCCGCCACGGTACTATGGGGATCCAAGACTGAGTCGTGCATTTGTGGAGCAATGCATGCTACACTTCAAGGCCTACCCTCTCTATTTTCCTTCCGATTGGGCTAAAGTGGCCTTTATGATTGACTACCTAGCGGGTGATGCCTTGAAATGGGTCACCCCCCTATGGGAAGCATGGGATCCTGTCGTCCTTGACCTGCAGGCCTTCCTGGTGGCCTTTCATATGGTCTTCGAGGACCCTAATCCTGAAGCCCCTGCTGAAGCTTCACTTCCCAATATCCCGGAGCAGCCCCGACGGGTAATGTGTGTGGGTAGCGCACTAGTCCTCCTGCCCGAAGAGACTACTGCCCAACCAGAATCCACACAGGATGACTACTCTCTCCGGAATACTTCTCACGACCTCAAGAGGCAGTCCAGACGTGCTAGGCGTAGAGGCAAGCCGTCACGCCAAGGTCTGTTCTCCCAAAGACCTCCTGATTCCAACCTTGAGTTTCCTGCTGAAACTTCATTTCCCGGTATCTCGGAGCAGCCCCGATGGGTAATGTGCGTGGGTAGCGCACCAGTTCTCCTGCCCAAAGAGACTACTGCCTACCCATAATCCACACAGGAGGACTTCCTGCACCCGGTATCTGATGCTTCACCCACTTTAACCAGTGAGCCGGTCCAAGGGTACTCTGAAGCAGTGATTACCTCCGAGTCTGTGCATCTCTACTACCTGGCGGAGGACCCCCTGTTGCCTCCTGAATCCTCCGGGATACCACCTGATGACAAATGGAGAGAGACTTCCCTACACCCGGTACTCGATACTTCGTCTGCTCCGTCCTGTGAGCCTGACAATGGGTACCTCAAAGCGGTAGTTAACCCCGAGTCTCTACACCCCTCCGACCAGGCGGAGGACCTCCGGTTGTCTCCAGAACCCTTCGGGGTGCTACCTGGTAGCGAATGGACAGAGCCTTCCCTATACTCTGTACCTGATACCTCGCCCGCTTCGTCCAGTGAGTCCGACCTAGCGTACTACGAAGCAGAGGTTATCCCCGAGTCTCTACACCCCTCCGACCAGGCGGAGGACCTCCAGTTGTCTCCTGAACCCTTTGGGGTGCTACCTGATAGCGAATGGACAGAGACTCTCCTATACTCGGTACCTGATACCTCGGCCACTTCTTCCAGTGAGTCCGACCTAGTGTACTCCGAAGCAGAGGTTACCCCCGAGTCTCTGCACTCTTCCGACCCGGCGGAGGACCCCCAGTTGTTTCCTGAATCCTCCGGGGTACCACCAGATAACAAAGTGACAGTGACTTTTCTACACCTTGTACCTGATACATCGCCCATTTCATCCTGTGAGCTTGACAAGATGTACCCCGAAGCAGAGGTTACCCCCGAGTCTCTGCACCCCTCCAACCCAGCGGGGGACTTCCAGTTGTCTCCTGAACCCTCTGGGGTGCTACCTGATAATAAGTGGAGAGAGACTTCCTTGTGTGCTGTTCCTGGTACTCCACCCGTTTCGTCTGTTGCTGAGGATGGCTGGATAGGAGGTAGCATCCTAGCTAACCAAATGAGACCAGTTTTTCCTGTGGACAGTGGAAGTGATCTCCTTGAAGTGAAGGATTGGCCCTCGAATTCCCTGCGGAACATTCTGGCAGGCCTGAAGAAGAGGGGGAGTAAGGGGGGGTACTGTAACCTACCTGGCGGCGTCCTTGCATAGTGGTCCATCTCCCACTGTGCAAGAGCGTGCACTTGATCTCCAGTCCAGTCTGCTAGCCTGGCCTCCCTCCATGCTGTCTGCTTGCCTCTGTTTCTGCAGCTTAAGGGCAGCGCCCGATCACTTCCTGTTTCTTGTACCTGCTGCAGACACACCCCTGATGCGTCCTCAGCCTATTGCTGTCTGTCACCTGGTATTTAACCCAGCTCCTCCCAAGAAACCCTGCTTGAGCATTGCGTTTCATTCAGTGTGCTCTTTCACTTTGAATGTGCCAGGTCCCTTTCTGTGTTTGCTTGCTTGCCTGCCTTTCCTGGAGGCTGTATTTCCAGGCCTGTCTGAACTCGCTCCTAGCCTGTTCTTTCCGCCTTCTAGGGGCTGCATACCTAGACCTGCTCCTGTATCTTGCTACTGTGTCTGTTCTTGTCTGTATACTCTTCTAGCCTGTTTCCTGTTTTTCTCTATGTCCGTACCTTTCCTTTTTCTGCAGAGTCTGAACTCGTACCTAACTCCTGTTCGTTGGCACCGTACTTCAGTCTGTGAGTTTGTGGTCCACTCGCTACTTCACTGTAAGTACCCTGTGGGTATCTGGTTCTGCCTTTCCCTTCCTGTCTGTTCCGTGTGAACAGAGCCCTGTTCCCTCTGCCCTGCCTCGCTCTCCGCTGCTCCGGCAGTCTCACTCTGCTCTGACCCTTTGCTCGCTGCTCCGGCAGTCTCACTCTGCTCTGACCCTTTGCTCGCTGCTCTGGCAGTCTCGCTTTGCTCTGACCCTTTGCTCGCTGCTCCAGCAGTCTCGCTCTGCTCTGACCCTTTGCTCGCTGTTCCGGCGGCCTCACTCTGCTCTGACCCTTTGCTCGCTGCTCCGGCGGCCTCGCTCTGCTCTGACCCTTTGCTCGCCGCTCCGGCGGCCTCGTCCTGCTCTATTCTTTCTCACCGCTTCAGGCGGCCTCGTCTTACTCTATTCTTGCTCACCGCTCCAGGTGGCCTCGTCCTGCTCTATTCTTGCTCACCGCTCCAGGCGGCCTCGTCCTGCTCTACTCTTGCTCACCGCTCCAGGCGGCCTCGTCCTGCTCTACTCTTGCTCACCGCTCCAGGCGGCCTCATCCTGCTCTACTCTTGCTCACCGCTCCAGACGGCCTCGTCCTGCTTTACTCTTACTCACTGCTCCAGGCGGCCTCGTCCTGCTCTACTCTTGCTCACCGCTCCAGGTGGCCTTGTCCTGCTCTACTCTTGCTCACCGCTCCAGGCGGCCTCGTCCTGCTCTACTCTTGCTCACCGCTCCAGGCGGCCTTGTCCTGCTCTACTCTTGCTCACCGCTCCAGGCGGCCTCGTCCTGCTCTACTCTCGCTCACCGCTCCAGGCGGCCTCGTCCTGCTCTACTCTTGCTCACCGCTCCAGGCGGCCTCATCCTGCTCTACTCTCGCTCACCCCTCCAGGCGGCCTCGTCCTGCTCTACTCTTGCTCACCGCTCCAGGCGGCCTCGTCCTGCTCTACTCTCGCTCACCGCTCCAGGTGGCTTTGTCCTGCTCTACTCTCGCTCACCACTCTAGGCGGCCTCATCCTGCTCTACTTTCGCTCACCGCTCCAGGCGGCCTCGTCCTGCTCTACTCTCGCTCACCGCTCTAGGCGGCCTCGTCCTGCTCTACTCTCGATCACCGCTCTGGGCGGCCTCACTCTGCTGTGTTTGTCCGCCACATCTGTGGTTCTGTTCCTGAGTCCCAGTGTGTACTGGGTCCTATCCCGCCTGTGTTCCAACCTGCTAGTGCCTCCCTGTCTGCACTCTAGCCATGCTTGCCTGTACCCCCCTGCCTGCATACCCGCCTGCCTGCATACCAGTCGTGCCTGCCTATACCCACCAGTCCGTGTGCCAGCCTAGCCTGTCTGTTCCTGTGTTCCCCGGTGTGGGTCAACAGCCGTGTCCGGGGTCTGTCCTGGTGTAGCACCTGGTCCCTCTGCTCGGTTCCTCCTTGGTGCACTGGCGTCGTATGCCGTCGTGCGACCCTGGTCGGATCGGGTGAATACTTAGTTACGCCCCTCCAGGCATTCACTCTCCGGCACGGTCCAGTGGAATCACTACATATACACGCACATGCCACTCAGCCCGGGCGTGTGCATTGCAGTTACTTTAAAGGAGCTTCAATCGTTATTAGGTATGTTAAATTTTGCTCTAAAGATCACACCCATGGCAAGAGTTTTTTCAAGGCGCTTGTATGATGCCGCGAAAGGTTTTAGTGCACCTGGATCTCATATTAGAATGGGAGATGATATAAAAAATGATCTTCAAATATGGCACGAGTTCTTATTGAATTTCAATGGTAAGTCATGTTGGCAATGCTCTTTTGTCTCTTCTGATTCTTTATCTTTGTTTTTCTCAATTGATGAAACCACAGGTTATGGGATACTATTTTTTTCTCACTGGTCATCTCAAAATTGGCCTGTTTCTTGGGTTTTAAAGAATTTAACCAAGAATTTAACAGTACTTGAAGTTTTTTCGGTCCTGCTTTCTGTGATTTTTTGGGGACCATTGTTGAAGGATAAGAGAATTTTGGTGTTGCTAAAAAAACGGGCTTCGGTTTTTTCCATCAACACTTTGTCTTCAAAAAACACATGGATTGCGAGGATTGTCAGAAAACTGGTTCTGAACTGTTTAAAATATAACATTTGGTTAAAAGCTGGCTAATTTCACAATAAGACTAATTTTATCACTAATATTCTTTGTCATCGCCAGTTAACAGAATTTCGCAAACTGGTGCCGGATGCGAATTTGGAAGGAGTACCATGTCCACAACATCTTTGGGACACAATTTGGGAATGATTCCTTATTTTATTCAAAAATCCCTAGCTGATAGAACATGGACTGATTATTGAGTTGCATGGCAGCAATGGATTTTATTTTGCCAAACATATAACTATGATTATACTGAAGCTCGCTCAGAACCCGCCTTAAAGTTTGCAGATTCTCTGGTTAGCAAGGGCTTATCTTTTTCAGCAGTATCAAAGTATTTAGCCGGAGTTTCATTTTTCTTAAAATTAACAGGTAAACCTTCTTTAAATGGTTTATTCCCAGTGAAGCAATTCATTAAAGGCTTTAAGAAATGCAAAAACAATAGACGTCCAATATCGTTTTCGTTATTAAAGGATCTTTGTTCGATTTTGGACTCAGTTTGTATTGATTTTATTGAAGCATGTTTATTTCGTTCAGCTTTTTCCTTAGCTTTCTTTGCTGCTCTCAGGATTGGAGAATTATTGTCAGCAAAGAAGAGCACACCTTCAGGTTTAATGGTTAATGACGTTTCTTTTCAGCACTAGCCCTTAATGATTTTCATAAGACGATGAAAAACTGATCAAATTGGTAGAGGGGCATCTATTAAATTGAATGCAATATCTGACAAAACAATTTGCCCTGTCACAAATGCAAAGAGATGGCTCGACGTAAGGCCAAAAATTCAGGGTCCATTTTTTATACATTGTAACACCGAACCAGTCACAATTTTTCAATTTAACGCTGTCTTGAAGAAATCCTTAAAATTTTTGGGCAAAGACAATTTAAGGATCTCTTTGCATTCATTTAGAATCGGAGCGACGTCTGAAGCATCCCAGCTCGGTTTTAGAGATGATAGCATTAAGAAAATTGGGAGATGGGAATCTAGGAGATTTAAGCTGTATGTCCGACCAGATTTATTTGATTATTAATTCTTCATCTTCGTTTTTAGGTCCTCTAATAGTTTGGATTATTGGACATTCTTTCATTCATTGGGAAGAGAAGAGAGCAAGTCAGGGGTCATACACCGAAAACCTTTCATTTAGTTCAGCCTCGGTCCAAGTTTGGTGGCATAGTATCAGAGGGATGAAGTGGAAGAGTTTATTATCTGAGATGCGTGAATTAGCTATTAAATGGCCCATTCTGGGCTTAGTTATCTTTCACTTGGGTGGTAACGATATTGGAAAAAGCAACACCTTGAATTTAATTGCTTTAATGAGAAAAGACCTTTCGCTTTTAAAAACAGAATTTTATAATTAGGGTTTTGTTTTTTCTGAAATCGTTCCTAGAATGTTATGGTCTAGGCCAAATTTAAATTTTATGGACAAGATTTGCAAAAGAGTTAATAAGGAGATGGAGAAATTTATGGTACTCTTAAATGGTTTTTCTTACAGGCATTCAGATTTGGAAGGTTTTAATCCAGGGTTATACAGAAATGATTTGGTTCATCTTTCGGAAATTGGCTTAGACATTTTTAATCTAGATTTTCAGACGATAATTGAAAGATGGCTGTGTTGTTTGGGGGGGGCCATGCCTCTTTGAGTCATGGCGTTTGGGAAAATCGCCCAGTTACTGGGTGGATTGGATTAATGTGTTGGTAATTTGATTGAGTTTTATTGGTTAATAAATTATTCAATTTAATTAATTTATTTATTTAGTTACCCTAAATAAACATCACGGCCATTTTCTTCCAAATGGTGTTATGTGTTGTTATTTCAGGTTATTTACACAAAATGTGTTCTATGTTACCATGGTAGCCCCCCCCCCTGTATACCCCAATAAAAGGGGGGTCTCATGGGAACAGGGACACTGGATGGAATTAAGTTATCAGTTTATGGTTCTCAATACAGTTAATATTCGCCTGTATATGGCTTTTTGGGGTCAAAGGATATGCTGTGGTCTCTGGTGTCCATGAGCAGGTTCTAACCAGTTTGAGCCAGTTATTCTTGGCGCTCTTTTGCGACCTCCTGATTAGTTATTTCAAGAAGGTGCAGGAATTTCAGAAATGTATAAATAGAACATCTTATCTGGGGTTCCTCATTATCCTGTCAAAAGAGCGAAGACCCCACCCTCCCTCCTTTGATATCAATAAAGGTTTTATATGTCGTGCTGTTTATTTGTGGGAAAATCGCCCAGTTACTGGGTGGATTGGATTAATGTTGTAGCGTCGGCGTCCCTGCCTCCTGCTAGGCAGGGACGCTGTTCCCCTCACCTCTCCACTCCGTGCCCGGCGTCCTCCTCCCGCTCTGCTGGCAGCGCGCGCTGCTTCCCGGCCACTGTGCTTAGGGCGCGCGCGCGCGCGCTCCCCCTCTCTTAAAGGGGCCGCGCGCGTCGTCCTAAGGAGTCCCCGGCCAATGGCCATATATAAGGCACCTCCTCCAAAATGGAGGTGCCCGAGCAATGTTGTTGCAAAGCCTTCACTCTGCTTCAGCCCTCAGGTCCCGTTACCAGTTACCTGCCAGTCACCTGCCAGATTCCTGCTTGATACCTGCCTGATATCCGTTTACCTGCTTGCAAGCCTGCGGTCCGACGGTCTGCCTTCCGACACCTGTCAGACTGTCTATGGACCAGCCTGCCCGCTCACCTGGGAGCGCTCATCTGCTACCTGCCTGCTAGCCTACCCGGAGGCTCCGTTGTCACTTGCCGTGACCACCTGCCCGTCCAGAGACTCTTGCCCGCTCACCTGGGAGCGCTCACCTGCTACCTGTCTGCTAGCCTACCTGGAGGCTCTGCTGTCACTTGCCGTGACCACCTGCCTGTCCAGAGACTCTTGCCTGCTCACCTGGGAGCGCACACCTGCTACCTGTCTGCTAGCCTACCTGGAGGCTCTGCCGTCACTTGCCGTGACCACCTGCCCGTCCAGAGACTCTTGCCTGCTCACCTGGGAGCGCTCACCTGCTACCTGTCTGCTAGCCTACCTGGAGGCTCTGCCGTCACTTGCCGTGACCACCTGCGTGTCCAGAGACTCTTGCCCGCTCACCTGGGAGCGCTCACCTGCTACCTGCCTGCTAGCCTACCTGGAGGCTCTGCCGTCACTTGCCGTGACCACCTGTCTGTCCAAAGACTCTCGCCCGCTCACCTGGGAGCGCTCACCAGCCACCTGCCTGCTGTCCATCTACCCAGAGACTGTCCCTGTCACTTGCCGTGAGTACCCGTCCTTCTACTCAGAGACTGTCCCTGTCACTTGCCGTGTCTACCTGCCCTTCTACCCAGAGACTGTCCCTGTCACTTGCCGTGACTATCTGCCCGTCTTCCCCGGGAGCCACCCGCTTCCTTACAAGGACCGCCCCCTTGTATAGTTGCTCAGAGGTTCCGCCTCCCAGACCCGTTACAAATGTATTGGTAATTTGATTGCGTTTTATTTGTTAAGAAATTATTCAATTTAATTAATTTATTTAGTTACCCTAAATAAACATCACAGCCATTTTCTTCCAACTGGTGTCATGTGTCGTTATTTCAGGTTATTTACACAAAATGTGTTCTATGTTACCATGACACTGCTATCTTTAAGGGCATCGTGTCAGGATGTGCTGCAGAAGACCGGAGAAGATGGAAGTCTGCAGAGACGAGCTGCGGATGAGAAAACTCATCATGGCGTCTGGACAACATGAAGAAAAGAAAGAGAATGACTCTAATCAGAGAAACCGTCTCAGGTAAGATACCTGGATGTAAATGTTCATTTGTGATACTGCCTGCGTCTCATCAGTACTGTGGTTCCTGTATGGTCCGCAGTCTGATGATTACTGATAACAACTTCCAGTATCTCTATTGTTAATTACATACTGGGAGTTGTAGGTTTATGCGATACAAAGATATATGGGTCTGACCTGACATTACAATTGATGGTGGTTCAGATGATGCATTCATGTACTGATGTGTTTGTGCGCGTCTGCGTATCTGGAATAATATGTATTTTTGTAAGATGCATGTATGTAAGAGTCCATTGTGGTGTGTAATAACATTCATATGCTTGGGGCACCTTTACTAAATCTATTAGGACTCTTTCACATGTGTTAGGGAATTCCATTTGTCTTTCCACATTTAGGAACAGACAAGTGAAATTTGCTAACCTTGTCATAATTGTCACCATTGGGATATGCTTGTATGGAGCGGGTTCAGGAGCTGAGCCTGCTCCATACCGGGCAGATATCGGCTGTGTTACATAGCCGGCGTCTGCCTGTAACAGCAGTGTTCAGAGCTCGCCTTGATTGCTGCTGCTTTGAGTATTTAAGTGCCCTTGTCAATCACTGACAGCGGCATTTAGATAGCACGATGGCCGGTGCATGCAGTCATCAGCTCTCTTCAGCCCCCTGTGACGCAGTTGCAGGTTGCTGATGGGTTGCCAGTAGTGCTAAGTGAGCGTGGTCTGATAATGTGTTATCCCAGCATGCTCGGATGTTATCTGAGTATCTTGTAGTGCTCTGCTAGTATGCTCGAGTCCTTGCGGTAACATGTTTTGCGGCGGTAGACAGAAGCAACACATGCAAGGATTACCTAACAAACAGGCAATTCCTGCATGTGTTGCGTCTGTCTACCGCCGCAAAACATGCTACTCCGGGGACTGGAGCATACTAGCAGAGCACTACAAGATACTCGGTTAACACCCGAGCATGCTGGGATAACACCTTATCAGACCACTCTCGCTCAGCACTAGTGGCCAGGTACTGCTGCCATGTTAGTCATTCAATGAAGCTCAGCCTGAGGTTGGGCTCCATGGAAGATGTCACAATCAAGGTGCCGGACGTTATTTCAGCAAGTTCACTTTGTAGTTGTGACCGTAATGTCTCCCTCCTTGCACCGACCCTATAACAGGAAGCGAGTGGCGACAGGGAGAATAAAATGTAATTTTCTCTGTGTAGCCAATGCTTTTTCATTAAGCCATCTAAACAGGCTTTAAACCCTATTTACCTGCAGATTACCCGTATATCTGCAGAAAAATAGCATTTTTCAAGGTGACAAGTTACCATTAACCCCTTTAGAGCCCATGCCGTATTAGTACGCACATTTGCGTACTGCCCGTTCAGTGAGGGCTGCTGCGCTGAGCCTTCACTGAACGGAGCAAATGTCAGCGGAATCTTACAGCTGACATGTGCCCGCAACAGCCGCGGGTGGAATCGCGATCCACCCGCGGCTGTTAACCTGTTAAATGCCGCTGTCAATCTCCGACAGCGGCATTTAACGCGCGCTTCCTGGAAGCGCGTCCTAAGCCCCGCCCACCGGCGAACCCGTCACGTGATCGCGGGTCGCGATGGGTGTGCATGACAACCCAGGGTCTGCAGCAGACGCCTGTGGTTGTCATGATCTGGTCGCTATGAGCGCCACCTAGTGGTCGGCGCTCATGGCACAGGACCAATTCTGCTATATGCAGGGGATCTGCTGGTCCCCTGTATGTAGCAGAGCCGATCAGACAACTGCTGCTTCTAGTCTCCTATGGAGACTATTGAAGCATGCAGTAAGTGAAAAAAAAAAGTTTTTAAAAAAAAAAAAAAAAATATATATATATAAAAGTTTAAATCACCCCCCTTTTGCCCCATTCAAAATAAAATAATAAAAAATAAACCCCATATACACATATTTGGTATCGTCGCGTTCAGAATCGCCCGATCTATCAATATAAAAAAAGAGTTAATCCGATCGGTAAACGGCGAAAAAATTCTAAACGCCAGAATTATGTTTTTTGGTCGCAATAAAATGCAATAACGGGCGATCAAAACATCGGATCTACACCAAAATGTTATCAATAAAAACGTCAGCCTGGCGCGCAAAAAATAAGCCCTCACGCAGCCCCAGATCATGAAAAATGGAGACGCTACAGGTCTCGGAAAATGGCGCTATTTTTTTTTTTTTTTACCAAATTTTGGAATTTTTTTTCACCACTTGAAAATAAAAGAACCTATACATGTTTGGTGTCATGAACTCGTAATGACCTGTAGAATAAGAATGGCAGGTTAGTTTTAGCATTCAGTGAACGTGGTAAAAAAAAAATAAAAAACAACTGTGGTATTGCACTTTTTTTGCAATTTTACCGCACTTGGAATTTTTTTCCTGTTTTCCCGTACATGATATGGTAAAACTAGTAATGGCGTTGAAAAGTACAACTCGTCCCGCAAAAAATAAGCCCTCATATGGCCATATTGACCAAACAATAAAAACACTATGGCTCTGGGAACAAGGGGAGCAAAAAACGAAAAAGCAAAAACGACAAAACCCAAGCTTGCGAAAGGGTTAAAGACACTCTGGCAGTACGGAATGACTGATCAAGCAAAGTCCTGCCGCTTGGTGCTCCACAGCGAGGCCAATCATGTAATTATAGTACATTATAGAAAAACATAACAAGTAATAAAACCGTTTATGGTGGGCTGTAGTGTGGGCCCCTAGAGTCAGTTCCCCTGGTGGGCCCTAGGCACCTCAGTCCGACCCTGAGTAGGGAGGTGATATAAGGTCCAGAGAGGTAGACCTGTGTGTCATCAGCATAGAGATGATACTGAAAGCCGTGTGTTCTATGAGCTGACCCAGGCTGAAGGTGTATATGGAGAAGAGTAGGGGCCCCAGGACTGAACCTTGGGGGACACCGACAGATAGGGGGCAAGATGAGGAGTTGATGTGTGAGTGGGAGACACTAACTGTCCGGTCTGTTAGGTATGAAGAGATCCAAGAGAGGGCCAAGTCTGTGATGCCAAGAAATGAGAGAGTCTGTAGTAAGAGGAAATGGTCCACTATGTCAAAGGCAGATGACAGGTCCAGGAGGAGGAGGACAGAGTAGTATAGGGTTTCCAATAAATCCGAAGAAATGTGCCATGCGGAAAGAAGAAGCGAAATACCTGGGATATGTAGCGGGTAGAGGCGAGATCAAACCCCAAATCACTGAAGTGGAGGCAATCCAAAGTTGGCCGAGACCGTTGTCGAAGAAGCAGATTAGAGCCTTTCTGGGAATTGTGGGATACTATAGGAGGTTTATTCCAAACTTCGCCATGATGGCCATACCCTGACTGACCTCCTTAAGTGGACAAAATCAGCCATGGCCAAGTGGACTGCAGAGGCGGGGACGGCCTTTCAAGAGACGAAAGTGGCTCTGTGTAGGCAACCAGTTCTCGTTGCCTTCGACTTCAAGAAAGAATTTATACTCCAAACAGACGCCTCAGATGTCGGTTTAGAGGTTTAGAAGCAGTCCTTTCCCAGGAGATACAGTTGGAGGGGTACTCTGTTCTCTACCTGAGTAAGAAGCTGTCCTCATGTGAGAAAAATTATTCTGTGATAGAAAAGGAGTGCTTGGCCATAAAGTGGGCGGTGGACACGTTACGGTACTATCTGTTAGGCCGAAAGTTTAGACTGGTATCCGACCATGCCCCACTCAGATGGATGGGGGAAAAAAGGGAAGAAATGCTAGGGTCACCAGCTGGTTCTTAGCCCTACAAGATTTCAACTTTCATGTAGAAAATAGAGCATGGAAACTACATGGTAATGCCGATGCCCTCTCGAGACTCTCCTGTCTAGAAGTAGAAGGTGCCAAGCCCACGGCTTTAGGCAGAGGGGGGAGATATGTAAGGTGGCTAACGGACGCATAGTGGACGGGAGGTATGTGTCACAGAGGTGGCTGTCCTCTGTGATGTAACGAAGAGTGTTGCTCTAGTGCACGTAAGCACAAAGAGGACTGTTTGGTGCACTTGGGACCGGGTTACAGGTAGTTTGAGAGATGGGCGGGTCTTGCAAAGAACATACCTCACCTCTGGGTGTGGCTAACAACCTCTAAAATGGAGGCCGTTGTTTGGTTCATGGTCTGTGTGTTTGTAGGGAGAAGGCCTCTTGTGTGTTGTTGTCTCCAGGCCGAGCCAGGATACTGGATGTACCCCAGCCCATGCGTCACGGGGCTGCCTAAGCTGAGACTTGCTTAAAGGACACTTTACTTTGTTTTGCCTGAACTGAAGGCTGTTTTTATTCCTTTGCTTTTTGGTTTATGAACTAATAAACCGACATGGACATTTAAAGGAACATGCTTCCTGTTTGACTCCCGACGCACACAAGTGAGTAAAACCCCTACAGTGTATACAATGCAAAGCTGTTTTCCTTCAGTGCAGAGCTGTGTACATACAGTGGCTAGCGAAAGTATTCACCACCTTGGCTTTTTACCTATTTTGTTACATTACAACTAGTGTTGAGCGAGCACTAAAATGCTCGGGTGCTCGAAGCTCGGGCCGAGCTTGCCGTGATACTCGGGTGCTCGACCCGAGCAACGAGCCTAATGTTAGTCTATGGGAGACCCGAGCATTTTTGTGGCGGCACCCCCGTCAGTCTGTAGAAAGCCTAAAAAGTGCCCAAAACGATAGTGACAGCGCTCAAAAGACATGGGGACAGCATGGGCATCTCCCCAGGAAGCATTTCTGCTGTCAACAACGTGGTCAGAGGTATTAAGCCACTTTAACGGGCTCACAATAAAACGTTCAAAAACGAAACAGAAACGGTTTTCCTGTGAAATATGTTAAGGAACTTCCTTTCCAGGGTAAAGACTTGTGTATAAGGTAAAATAAATAACCAAAAACAAAAATACTCCTCCACACCTTGGGCTATGTTCACAAGTTGCATTTTTTATGCGTTTTTGCACTTTTGTATTGCTTTCAACCGTGACAAATGCATTCACCGGGAAATGTCATTTTAACATTTTACAATCTTATCTGGCCATGTGCTGTGTGACACATGCATACAGTGCTGAAAAGACATGGGAACAGCATGAGGAAGACCCCTGGAAGCATCTCTGACACCCAGGTCACTGCCTAAAAGTGTGCCCATCAGAAGTGATCCTTTCCGCATCAGAAGATGCAGACTTGCAACTATCCCCGTGCAAGTCCTTGTTCCAGGGCAGTGTTCAATTGTACCTCCCCCATTCCTTGCAATGCAAACGCAAGTATGCAGCCTGCCACCCACCCACCCCCAGGCTGCAATACCATACTGCTAGCTTGCTTGCACTTGAAATAGGGACTTTTAGTTTGGAGGAGGCCAAAGCTGGCCACTACATCATGGCTGCTTCGGCAGCGAGGTTACCATACTCAGTCCCCAGCCGCCCCGTGGCCGGGTGTCCATGCTCGGTCCCCAGCCGCCAGGGGGCGGCCGGGTGTCCATACTCGGGCCCCAGCCGCCCCGCAGCCGGGTGTCCACACACGGTCCCCAGCCGCCTGGGGGCGGCCGGGTGTCCATAAACGGTCTCCAGCTGCCCCTATTTCTCCTTGGAACATCCCCCCACACTTTTCTTAGCCAGGCCTGCTTTAGGGCTGCATTGGACAAGCCCACCAGAGAACCAGACTCCTCCGGTGGGCCCTGGCTTCTCCATCAGGGGAGTTGAGCGTGCCAAGGTGAGGAGCATGATGATGATGATAGAAGTTAGCATCTGCTTTGTTTTCTTGGAATGCAAGCGTAAGTGTGCAACCTGCCACCCACCCACCCCCAGGCTGCAATACCATACTGCTAGCTTGCTTGCACTTGAAATTGGGCCTTTTAGGCAAGTGGAGGCAGACGCTGGCCACCATGTCATGGCTGCGTCAGCGGCCTGGTATTCATACTCAGTCACCAGCCACCTGGTGGATGGGTGTCCACGCTCGGTCCCCAGCCGCCAGGGGGCAGCCAGGTGTCCATTCTCGGCTCCCAGCTGTCCCGCGGCCGGGTATCCACACACGGTCCCCAGCTGCCTGGGGGCGGCCGGGTGTCCATAAACGGTCCCCTGCCGCCCCTATTTCTCCTTGGAACATCCCCCCACACTTTTCTTAGCCCGGCCTGCTTTAGGGCAGCATTGGACGAGACCACCAGAGAACCAGACTCCTCCGGTGGGCCCTGGCTTCTCCATCAGGGAAGTTGTGAGTGCCAAGGTGAGGAGCATGATGATGATGATAGAAGTTAGCATCTGCTTTGTTTTCTTAGAATGCAAGCGCAAGTATGTATTAGCGGCTAGGCCAGAGGTGGTCAGCGTTTTGGCGCATATCCTACCTCCTCCGAGGATTGCTGGATGTTTTCCTGCTACTATCCCAGTTCTATGACTCCCGTTAAAACAAAGCTTCAGGTGATGAATGATGGATGAGGTGGTGGCAAAGGAGAAAGAGCAGGAGGAACAGGGACCATTCACATCAATATCAGGCCAGTCAACCACACATGTCTAGTAGGATATGTTTCTGTACCAAAAGAAGAGGTTCGGCTACACAGTTATAGGGCATGCAGTGAGTGCAATGCCTACCAAAAATTTTGAGGCACTCCAATGCCCCTTGGAACTGACAAGGCGGTCAGAGGGCCTTAACTAAACCGTTTTTTCCATTTATAGCAACTGGGTCTCCTGTGCACTGTTGGCGTAAGCAGTGAATGGAAGGCTTTCCAAAAATTATGAGGAACTGCAATGCCCCTTGAAACAGACGTGGATTACAGCATACTAAAAACCTTCTACCCATTATTGGGAGTGGGTCTCCCTTAGTGTTCGCCTATGCATTGAAAAGCAAAAGCTGACTAAAATTAGGAGGAAATGCAATGCCCGTTGGAAGAATGGTGGAGTTCGCAGTGGAATGAAAAGACAATATCAATGCCCCTGGGAAATGTGGTGGAGGTCGCATTAGCTTAACAAGACGGTTTTAATGCCCCTTGGAAGAGACGTGAAGGTCGCAGTGGAATAAAAAGACAATATCAATGCCCCTGGGAAAAGTGGTGTAGGTCGCATTAGCTTAACAAGACGGTTTTAATGCCCCTTGGAAGAGCGTGGAGGTCGCAGTAGCTTAACAAGACAGTTTTAATGCCCCTTGGAAGAGTGGTGGAGGTCACAGTAGCTTAACAAGACAGCTTTAATGCCCCTTGGAAAAGTGGTGGAGGTCGCAGTAGCTTAACAAGACAGCTTTAATGCCCCTTGGAAAAGTGGTGGAGGTCGCAGTAGCTTAACAAGACGGTTTTAATGCACCTTGGAAAAGTGGTGGAGGTCGCATTAGCTTAACAAGACTGTTTTAATGCCCCTTGGAAGAGATGTGGAGGTTGCAGTAGCTTAACAAGACAGTTTAAATGCCCCTTGGAAGAGTGGTGGAGGTTACAGTAGCTTAACAAGACGATTTTAATGCCCCTTGGAGAAGTGGTGGAGGTCGCAGTAGCTTAACAAGATGGTTTTAATGCCCCTTGGAAGAGACGTGGAGGTCAGAGTGGTTTAACAAGATGGTTTTAATGCCCCTTGGAGAAGTGGTGGAGGTCGCAGTAGCTTAAAAAGACGGTTTTAATGCCCCTTTGAAGAGACGTGGAGGTTGCCGTAGCTTAACAAGATGGTTTAAATGCCCCTTGGAAGAGAAGTGGAGGTCACAGTAGCTTAACAAGACGGTTTTAATGCCCCTTGGAAAAGTGGTGGAGGTCACATCAGCTTAACAAGACGGTTTTAATGCCCCTTGGAAGAGACGTGGAGGTTGCAATAGCTTAACAAGACTGTTTAAATGCCCCTTTGAAGGGACGTGGAGGTCAGAGTGGTTTAACAAGACAGTTTTAATGCCCCTTATAAGAGCCATGCAGTACAGCATATTAAAAACATTATTCCATTATTGGGGAGTGGGTATGCCTTCCAAGCAAAAGCTGCCAAAAATTAGGACGGAGGAACTTGCAATGCTGGCAACACAGACCACGGTCACCCTGGTGGTATAGTGGTGGTGGAGGCTGAGGATAAGGAGAAGAGCAAAAAAAATGCCAAATTGAGGAAACGTATACCCATGTGTGGGTGTGAAGCGGTGCATGGGAATACACCTCACGAAATAACACAGTGGATTTGACTTTATGTTACTCTGCTGTCATGGTGGTGATGAAAAGTCTGGCCCAATCCAGCCCTTGTTCATTTTGATAAGGGTCAGCTTGTCAGCATTGTCAGTTGACAGGCGAGTGCGCTTATCAGTTATAATTCCCCCAGCGGCACTAAAAACATGCTCCGATAACACGCTAGCGGCAGGGCAGGCCAGGACCTCCAAGGCGTACAGAGCGAGTTCATTCCAAGTGTCCAGCTTGGATACCCAATAATTAAAAGGCACAGAGGAATCACGGAGGATGCTGGTACGGTCGGCAAGGTACTCCCTCACCATCTTTTGAAACTTTCCACTCCTTGTGAGAGTACCCCGCGCCTCAGGGCCTGTAAGCTGGGCGGGTCTCAGAAAACTGTCCCAGAATGTTGACAGTGTTCCCCTGCCTCTGCTGGATTGGAGTTGCGTCTCTTTTGCCTGTACGCCTTGGTTGGTCAACGAACTGTGACCTCTGCCGCTAGAGTGTTCAGATGGGAATTTTTTTAGCAGTTCTGCAGCAAGGGCCTTCTGGTACTGCCCCATTTTTGTAGACCTCTCCACCTCAGGAATAAGAGAGTGAAAGTTCTACTTGTAGGGGGGTCTAAAAGAGTCACCAACCAGTAATGATTGTCACCCAACATTTTGGCAACGCGAGGGTCACGGTTAAGGCAGCGTAACATAAAGTCAGCCATGCGTGCCAGACTGGTAACGGGCAAGACTTTCGTGTCCTCACCAAGATGACGACTGACCATGCTCTCCTCCTCCTCCTCCTCCCTGTCCTCAGGCCACCCACGCTGAACCAACTATATGACAGTTGTACAGGTACTACCATATACAGCGCATGATACCAGCTCCTGTTCTTCCTCCTCCTCCTCCTCTCCCTCATTGTCCCCCAATGCACGTTGGGATGAGATGAGGCTGGGCTGTGTGTAATCACCCATTATGGGTTCTTGATCCATACTCTGGCTGCAATGCCTCCTCTTTAATTCTTTGCAGAGAGCGTTGTAAATACAGACAAGTGGGATGCTTACGCTAATGATGGCGTCATCGCCACTCACCATCTTGGTGGACTCCTCAAAGTCTGTCAGGATGGTACATATGTCAGACATCCAGGTCCACTCCTGAGGTCCTATGTGTGGAGTCTGACCTGAATATCGACGGCCTTGTTGCAGCTGGTACTCCACAACTGCTCTCTTCTGCTCACAAATCCTTTGCAACATGTGGAGGGTAGAGTTCCAACGTGTGGGGAAATCACACACCAGTTGGTGTGCCGGAAGCTGCAAACGCTGCTGCAACACAGCAAGGGCGGCGGAAACTGTAGTAGACTTCTGAAAATGAGCTGACAGGCGGCGTACTTTGACGAGCAGATCTGGCAACTCGGGGTACGATTTAAGAAACCGCTGAACCACGAGGTTAAGCATATGAGCCAGGCATGGTACGCTTGTGATCTCGCCTCGCCTCAGAGCCCCCACCAGGTTACGGCCATTGTCACACACTACCATGCTTGGATGTAGGTTCAGCGGTCTCAGCCACAGATCTGCCTGCTCTTTCACAGCTGTCCACAACTCACAAGCAGTGTGAGGTTTATCACCTAAGCTTATGAGTTTCAACACAGCCTGTTGCCGCTTGGCTGGGGCAGTACTGCAGTGCTTCCAGCTTGTAACTGATGTGGTGATATCTGAGATGGAGGCTGAACATGAGGAGGAGGAGCTGTACACTGTGGGGGCAACTCTGACTGACATAGTGCCCGCAATCCTCGGTGTGGGGAGGATGTGTTCCGTCCCAAGGTCCAACTGGGTCCCGGCTTCCACTATGTTTACCCAGTGTGCCGTCAGGGAGATGTACCGTCCCTGGCCACAAGCACTTGTCCACGTGTCTGTTGTCAGGTGGACTCTCCCAGTAACTGCGTTGTTGAGGGCACGGCAGATGTTTTAGGACACGTGCTTGTGTAGTGCGGGGATGGCACACCGGTTTAAATAGTGTCGTCTGGGGACCGAGTACCGAGGGACGGCCACCACCATAAGGTTGCGGAAGGATTCCGTCTCCACCAGCCTAAAAGGCAGCATTTCCAACACAAGCAGTCGTGAAATGTGCGAATTTAGGACTGTGGCCTGTGGGGCGTTGGCTGCGAATTTGTGCTTTCGTTCAAAGCTCTGGGATATGGACATTTGAACGCTGCGGTGGGACGTGGACGTTGATGCTGTTTCTTGAGAAACTGCCATAACAAGTGAACACTGAGAGGAGGGGGCATCTTTGCATGCAGTATGGACAGGGGATTGCCTTGCACATACAAGAGGGGGTTCTATTACACGTACAACAGCGGAAGAAGCAGTGGTGACACCCGCTGACACGGGTCGTGGACCCTGGGTTTCGCCCCACAAAGTCGGGTGCTTTGCTGCCATGTGCCTGATCAGGCTGGTGGTGGTCAGGCTGGTAGTTTTGTCACCCCTGCTGATGCTGGCATGGCAGGTGGTACAAATGGCCTTTTTGGGGTTATCAGCAGAGTCTTTAAAAAAATTCCAGACTCTGGAAGACCTACCAGTTGTACTGGTAACGTCCCTCGTGTTGGTATTACGGGGAACTGTTGCCCGCCTTCTGTGTGCAGCCACCACACTGCTTCTTCCTGCCTGTTGGGGTACTCTGCCTCCCTCCCCCTGTGTGCTGCTGGCCTCGCTCTGCATGTCCTCCTGCCACGTTGGGTCAGTTACAAGATCATCCACCACCTCCTCCTCTTCCACTTGCGCACCATGATTCTCCTCCTCACTTCGTGGCAATTGTGTCTCGTCATCGTCCACCTCTTGTGACAAATTGCCAGCGTCGACTTCCTCTGGCCATGGCTGTTCAAATATTTGGGCATCGCAACATGGGATCTCCTCTTCCACCACTTCAAGCGGAGAAAGCAAAGAGCACAAATATCAAAATGGACCAGTGAACAGCTCTTCAGAGTGTCCAAGTGTGGGATCAGTTGCTGTCTGACGACACTCGGCATGGTGGGAGGAAGGAGCATCAGGGTGAGGATGAGTATGCGGTCGAGACTCATGGCTACAAAAACTTGACCGTGTGGAAGACAGACCGGAGGTGGTGGTGCCCAGGTAACTGGAAGTATTATCTGCTATCCAATTAATAACCTGTTCACACTGATCAGTTCGCAATACTGGTGTTGTGGTGTGCTTCCCTAGTAATTCGGTCAAAAAGTGGGAGCGAGAAGATGTGGCTGTTGGTTGTGGCACATTTTCACCTTGGCCATGGCTCTGTCCTCTACATGCACCATCACCAGAACGTCCAGTTCCACGTCCCTTGCCATGCGCCTTGCATATTGCAAATGAAGTAAAATAGCTTACACTCGCACTGTCAATGGAAAAAGTGTAATAAAAAGGAGACTAGAACCGTGGAAGAGGAAAACCACCGTTCTATTTGTCTGACCTACACAGGACTCTTTTAAACAGATATATTGGTGTCTGACCAGTCAGGGAGACACTATTACAGTTTTTTTTACGGCAAAAAATGCCTTAAACAGGATAATACAGAGATTTGACCCGTGGAACTGCAAAACCACAGTTCTATTTGTCTGGCCTACACCAGACTCTTTTAAACAGATATATTGGTGTCTGACCAGTCAGGGAGACACTATTACAGGTTTTTTTTACGGCAAAAAATGCCAAAAACACGATAATACAGAGATTTGACCCGTGGAACTGCAAAACCACAGTTCTATTTTTCTGGCCTACACAAGACTCTTTTAAACAGATATATTGGTGTCTGACCAGTCAGGGAGACACTGTTACAGTTTTTTTACGGCAAAAAATGCCAAAAACAGGATAATACAGAGATTTGACCCGTGGAACTGCAAAACCACAGTTATAGTTATGTGGCATACACCAGACTCTTTTAAACAGATATATTGGTGTTTGACCAGTCAGGGAGACACTATTACAGTTTTTTATACGGCAAAAAATGCCCAAAACAGGATAATACAGAGATTTGACAAGTGGAACTGCAAAATCACAGTTCTATTTTTCTGGCCTACACCAGACTCTTTTAAACAGATATATTGGTGTCTGACCAGTCAGGGAGACACTATTACAGTTTTTTTTACGGAAAAAAATGCCAAAAACAGGATAATACAGAGATTTGACCCGTGGAACTGCAAAACCACAGTTATAGTTATGTGGCATACACCAGACTCTTTTAAACAGATATATTGGTGTCTGACCAGTCAGGGAGACACTATTACAATTTTTTTTTTATGGCAAAAAATGCCAAAAACAGGATAATACAGAGATGTGACCAGTGGAACTGCAAAACCACAGTTCTATTTTTCTGGCCTACGCCAGACTCTTTTAAACAGATATATTGGTGTCTGACCAGTCAGGGAGACACTATCACAGTTTTTTTTTTACGGCAAAAAATCCAAAAACAGGATGATACAGAGATTTGACCCATGGAACTGCAAAACCACAGTTATAGTTATGTGGCGTACACCAGACTCTTTTAAACAGATATATTGGTGTCTGACCAGTCAGGGAGACACTATTACAGTTTTTTTTTACGGCAAAAAAATGCCAAAAACAGGATAATACAGAGATGTGACCCGTGGAACTGCAAAACCACAGTTCTATTTTTCTGGCCTACGCCAGACTCTTTTAAACAGATATATTGGTGTCTGACCAGTCAGGGAGACACTATTACAGTTTTTTTTACGGCAAAAAATCCAAAAACAGGATGATACAGAGATTTGACCCATGGAACTGCAAAACCACAGTTATAGTTATGTGGCGTACACCAGACTCTTTTAAACAGATATATTGGTGTCTGACCAGTCAGGGAGACACTATTACAGTTTTTTTTACGGCAAAAAATGCCAAAAACAGGATAATACAGAGATTTGACCAGTGGAACTGCAAAACCACAGTTATAGTTATGTGGCGTACACCAGACTCTTTTAAACAGATATATTGGTGTCTGACCAGTCAGGGAGACACTATTACAGTTTTTTTTTATGGCAAAAAAATGCCAAAAGCAGGATAATACAGAGATGTGACCCGTGGAACTGCAAAACCACAGTTCTATTTTTCTGGCCTACGCCAGACTCTTTTAAACAGATATATTGGTGTCTGACCAGTCAGGGAGACACTATTACAGTTTTTTTTACGGCAAAAAATCCAAAAACAGGATGATACAGAGATTTGACCCATGGAACTGCAAAACCACAGTTATAGTTATGTGGCGTACACCAGACTCTTTTAAACAGATATATTGGTGTCTGACCAGTCAGGGAGACACTATTACAGGCCTTTAGAGACCGCACGCTACCTATTTTGCACTATATATCTCTCCCTAACTCAGCAGCACTGACCCTACACTGGCTGATCCGGAGCGACTGTGTCCAAGATGGCGGCGCCCGGTTTTAAATACTCGAGGTGACGCTCTGCGGCCAGCCAATCACTGTAATGCCCACAAACAACATGGCTGCGGCATTAGTGACTGGCTGGCAATCCCTGCATGTTCATTGGCTCTGTAAAGAGCGCCAAACATGCAGGGCGGAGACCCGAGCTCCAGCCTGTGTAACCCGTAAATGCTCGGTGCTCGCCGAACATCCCGAGTAGCCTGATGCTCGAGCAAGTAACGAGCAGTGTCGAGCATGCTCGCTCAACACTAATTACAACCTGCGTTTGAATATTTTTGTAATCCAATTTGTGTGTGATACATCAGCACTAAATAGTCTAAGTTGGTGAAGTGAAAAAAATGTAGGCATAAATTAAATTTATGGGATTAAATAACTAAAAATTAGCATGTTTATATACAGTACAGACCAAAAGTTTGGACACACCTTCTCATTTAAAGATTTTTCTGTATTTTCATGACTGAAAATTGTACATTCACACTGAAGGCATCAAAACTATGAATTATCACATGTGGGATTATATACTTAACAAAAAAGTGTGAAACAACTGAAAATATGTCTTATATTCTAGGTTCTTCAAAGTAGCCACCTTTTGCTTTGATGACTGCTTTGCACACTCTTGGCATTCTCTTGATGAGCTTCAAGAGGTAGTCACCGGAAATGGTCTTCACTTCACAGGTGTGCTCTGTCAGGTTTAATAAGTGGGATTTCTTGCCTTATAAATAGGGTTGGGACCATCAGTTGTGTTGTGCAGAAGTCTGGTCTGGTGGATACACAGCTGATAGTCTTACTGAATAGACTGTTAGAATTTGTATTATGGAAGAAAAAAGCCGCTAAGTAAAGAAAAACGAATGGCCGTCATTACTTTAAGAAATGAAGGTCAGTCAGTGCGAAAAATTGGGAAAACTTTGAAAGTGTCCCCAAGTGCAGTTGCAAAAGCCATCAAGCGCTACAAAGAAACTGACTCACATGAGGACCGCCCCAGGAAAGGAAGACCAAGAGTCACCTCTGCTTCTGAGGATAAGTTTATCCGAGTCACCAGCCTCAGAAATCGCAGGTTAACAGCTGCTCAGATTAGAGACCAGGTCAATGCCACACAGAGTTCTAGCAGCAGACACATCTCTCCAACAACTGTTAAGAGGAGACTTTGTGCAGCAGGCCTTCATGGTAAAATAGATGCTAGGAAACCACTGCTAAGGACAAGCAACAAGCAGAAGAGACTTGTTTGGGCTAAAGAACACAAGGAATGGACATTAGACCAGTGGAAATCTGTGCTTTGGTCTGATGAGTCCAAATTTGAGATCTTTGGTTCCAACCACCGTGTCTTTGTGTGATGCAGAAAAGGTGAACGGATGGACTCTACATGCCTGGTTCCCACCGTGACGCATGGAGGAGGAGGTGTGATGGTGTGGGGGGGCTTTGCTGGTGACACTGTTGGGGATTTATTCAAAATTGAAGGCATACTGAACCAGCATGGCTACCACAGCATCTTGCAGCGGCATGCTATTCCATCTGGTTTGCGTTTAGTTGGACCATATTTTATTTTTCAACAGGACAATGACCCCAAACTCACCTCCAGGCTGTGTAAGGGCTATTTGACCAAGAAGGAGAGTGATGGGGGGCTACGCAAGATGACCTGGCCTCCACAGTCACCAGACCTGAACACAATCGAGATGGTTTGGGGTGAGCTGGACCGCAGAGTGAAGGCAAAAGGGCCAACAAGTGCTAAGAATCTCTGGGAACTCCTTCAAGATTGTTGGAAGACCATTTTCGGTGACTACCTCTATAAGATCATCAAGAGAATGCCAAGAGTATGCAAAGCAGTCATCAAAGCAAAAGGTGGCCACTGTGAAGAACCTAGAATATAAGACATATGTTCAGTTGTTTCACACTTTTTTGTTAAGTATATAATTCCACATGTGGTAATTCATAGTTTTGATGCCTTCAGTGTGAATGTACAATTTTCATAGTCATGAAAATACAGAAAAATCTTTAAATGAGAAGGTGTGTCCAAACTTTTGGTCTGTACTGTATATTCAACCATTTTTCTATGAAGCCCCTAAAAATCTCTGGTGCAAGCAATTACCTTCATAAGTCACATGCTTAGTGAAAGTCCACCTGTGTGCAATCTAAGTGTCACACGGTCTGTCAGTATATACACACCTTTGCTGAAAGGCCACAGAGGCTGTCCATTTTATACCAACTCCAACTCCGACTGCACCAAAATGGACACCGACTCCGCGACTCCGAATCCACAGCCCTGGCTGCAACACCATTGATCCCCCGGAGCATCATCAAATTCATTATCATCAAATGGAAAGAACATGGTACCACAACAAACCAGCCAAGAGAGGGCTGCCCACCAAAACTTTCAGCCCGGGCAAGGAGGGCATTAATCAGAGAGGCAGCACAGAAAAAAGAAAACCCTGAAGGAGCTGCAGAGTTCCCAAGCAGAGACTTGAGTATCTGTCCATATGACCACAATAAGCCGTACACTCCATAGAGGTGGCCTTTATGGAAGAGTGGGCAGAAAAAAGCCTTTACTTGCACACAAAATTGTGACAAGAGATTACCGGAGGCGCTCTCGTGGATAATGATAGAGAATCCACTGTAAGTTTAGTGGAAACGTTCCAATAGGCTCGCAGGTGACTGCTCAAAAGCGCATAGATTCAAGATATAAAAATGTAATTTGAATTAAAAACCACTCAAGGGATGAGTGGTTGACATATAACAGCATATAAAGGCACAATGCGTTTCTGCTCTCAAGGAGCCTTCATCAGGTTTCCACTAAACTTACAGTGGAGTTTCTATCATTATCCATGGGGGCGCCTCCGGTAATCTCTTGTCACTAACCCACGTGGAGGCAACCTGTCGAATGAGCCGCTGCAGCGAGCAGGGCCCTTCAGTGAGCGGAGCTCACTGAGTGACAAGTCACCGCTCTTGAGCTCAGAGCAGGTCCGGGGCCCACTCGCTGCAGCGGCTCATTCTCCCCTGCTCCTCAGCGTCAGCGATCAGAGATCAGAGGATTACAGCGAGGGGCACCTAAGACAGGTGAGTATAAGGATTTTATTATTTTACTCTTATTTTTACACATGGACACTGAGGGAGCAGGCGCCACTACTCTCAACATTGTCCCTGCTGGTGCTGATCGGAGTGCCGGCAAGGGACAATGATGAAAGCAGTGTTTAACACCCGGCGCTTGAGAAAAGCGCTAACTGTATCCGATTCCAAGGTGCCGGTAAATGTCTCACTGATGACAGCTTGGGACATTTTGCGGACCGTGCAGCGGGGAAAAAACGGACATGTCAGCGTGTGGCGCACAAGGGCCGACATGTGCGCAGACCCATAGATTTGAATGGGTCTGCGTGTGTCAGTGTCTTCAGTACATGTGGAAACTGTCACCACTTGTAGGGACACACTGACATGTGAAAGAGACCTCATTCAGCTCTGGCTGTGTTGAACTTGGCTGACATGCGCACTAACACCACAACCCTATTGCCGGCTAATCAGACGTTGTCACACATTCAGAAGTGCATCCGCATCTCCTCCCACACACGTGGCTGATCACATGATTCTGACATCATCTCTCCGCGCTGGTGGTGGACATGTGAGGTAAGCTAGTGTCGCTGTCCTGCAGGGTGAGTCACACGGGGATCAGTGACAGAACTGCATCAGTTAGCGCCGTGATGTGCGGCACATGGCTCCTGGGGTGCGGTGCACACGGTGTGTATGTGCCCAGAGAGGATGCGCCTGGGGTTACTGGGCAGCCTCTGTTCTACTGTACGCGGCACTGGCACCGCTCTAGTCACACGACTCCGCACGGCTTCTGCATCTCGGAAACATTTTTTTTCATTACCATATTCCAATGGCGCCCCCTGTGCTATGCCGGGGAAGAGGGGGGGGGGGGGGGCGCTCTGTGCTATGCCGGGGAAGGGGGGGGGGGGGGGGGCGCTCTGTGCTATGCCGGGGAAGGGGGGGGGGGGGGGCGCTCTGTGCTATGCCGGGAAAGAGGGAAGGGGGGGTGCTCTGTGCTATGCCGGGGAAGGGGGGGGGGGGGGCGCTCTGTGCTATGCCGGGAAAGAGGGAAGGGGGGGTGCTCTGTGCTATGCCCGGGGAAGAGGGGGGGGGGCGCTCTGTGCTATGCCCGGGGAAGAGGGGGGGGGGGCGCTCTGTGCTATGCCTGAGGGGGGGGGGGCGCTCTGTGCTATGCCTGAGGGGGGGGGGCGCTCTGTGCTATGCCTGAGGGGGGGGGGGCGCTCTGTGCTATGCCTGTGGGGGGGGGGGGGCGCTCTGTGCTATGCCTGTGGGGGGGGGGGGGCGCTCTGTGCTATGTCTGAGGGGAAGGGGGGGGGGGGGGCGCTCTGTGCTATGTCTGAGGGGAAGAGGGGGGGGGCGCTCTGTGCTATGCCTGAGGGGAAGAGGGGGGGGGGGGGGCGCTCTATGCTATGCCAGAGGGGGGGGGGGGCGCTCTGTGCTATGCCTGAGGGGAAGGGGGGGGGGCGCTCTGTGCTATGCCGGGCCGGGGAAGAGGGGGGGGGGGCGCTCTGTGCTATGCCTGGGAAAGAGATGGGGGGGGGGGGGGGGCGCTCTGTGCTATGCCCGGGGAAGAGGGGGGGGGGGGGCGCTCTGTGCTATGCCCGGGGAAGAGGGGGGGGGGGGGGCGCTCTGTGCTATGCCCGGGGAAGAGGGGGGGGGGGGGGCGCTCTGTGCTATGCCCGGGGAAGAGGGGGGGGGGGGGGCGCTCTGTGCTATGCCCGGGGAAGAGGGGGGGGGGGGGCGCTCTGTGCTATGCCCGGGGAAGAGGGGGGGGGGGCGCTCTGTGCTATGCCCGGGGAAGAGGGGGGGGGGGCGCTCTGTGCTATGCCCGGGGAAGAGGGGGGGGGGGGCGCTCTGTGCTATGCCCGGGGAAGAGGGGGGGGGGGGGCGCTCTGTGCTATGCCCGGGGAAGAGGGGGGGGGGGGGGCGCTCTGTGCTATGCCCGGGGAAGAGGGGGGGGGGGCGCTCTGTGCTATGCCCGGGGAAGAGGGGGGGGGGCGCTCTGTGCTATGCCGGGGAAGAGGGGGGGGGGGGGCGCTCTGTGCTATACCGGGGAAGAGGGGGGGGGGGCGCTCTGTGCTATGCCTGAGGGGGGGGGGCGCTCTGTGCTATGCCTGAGGGGGGGGGGCGCTCTGTGCTATGCCTGAGGGGAAGAGGGGGGGGGCGCTCTGTGCTATGCCTGAGGGGAAGAGGGGGGGGGCGCTCTGTGCTATGCCTGAGGGGAAGAGGAGGGGGGCGCTCTGTGCTATGCCTGAGGGGAAGAGGGGGGGGGCGCTCTGTGCTATGCCTGAGGGGAAGAGGGGGGGGGCGCTCTATGCTATGCCAGAGGGGGGGGGGGCGCTCTGTGCTATGCCTGAGGGGAAGGGGGGGCGCTCTGTGCTATGCCGGGCCGGGGAAGAGGGGGGGGGGCGCTCTGTGCTATGCCTGGGAAAGAGATGGGGGGGGGGGGCGCTCTGTGCTATGCCTGGGAAAGAGATGGGGGGGGGGGGGCGCTCTGTGCTATGCCCGGGGAAGAGGGGGGGGGGGTGCTCTGTGCTATGCCTGAGGGGAAGAGGGGGGGGCGTTCTGTGCTATGCCGGGCCGGGGAAGAGGGGGGGGGGGCGCTCTGTGCTATGCCGGGCCGGGGAAGAGGGGGGGGGCGCTCTGTGCTATGCCGGGGAAGAGATGGGGGGCGCTCTGTGCTATGCCAGGGAAGAGATGGGGGGCGCTCTGTGCTATGCCGGGGAAGAGATGGGGGGCGCTCTGTGCTATGCCGGGGAAGAGATGGGGGGCGCTCTGTGCTATGCCGGGGAAGAGATGGGGGGCGCTCTGTGCTATACCTGAGGGGAAGAGGGGGGGCGCTCTGTGCTATACCTGAGGGGAAGAGGGGGGGGTGGTGCTCTGTGCTATGCCTGAGGGGAAGAGGGGGGGGGTGGTGCTCTGTGCTATGCCTGAGGGGAAGAGGGGGGGGGGGTGCTCTGTGCTATGCCTGAGGGGAAGAGGGGGGGGGGGCGCTCTGTGCTATGCCTGAGGGGGGGGGGGCGCTCTGTGCTATGCCTGAGGGGAAGGGGGGGGGGCGCTCTGTGCTATGCCTGAGGGGAAGGGGGGGGGGGCGCTCTGTGCTATGCCGGGCCGGGGAAGAGGGGGGGGGGCGCTCTGTGCTATGCCCGGGAAAGAGATGGGGGGGGGGGGCGCTCTGTGCTATGCCCGGGGAAGAGGGGGGGGGCGCTCTGTGCTATGCCTGAGGGGAAGAGGGGGGGGCGCTCTGTGCTATGCCGGGCCGGGGAAGAGGGGGGGGGCGCTCTGTGCTATGCCGGGGAAGAGGGGGGGGGGGCGCTCTGTGCTATGCCCGGGGAAGAGGGGGGGGGGGGCGCTCTGTGCTATGCCCGGGGAAGAGGGGGGGGGGGGCGCTCTGTGCTATGCCGGGGAAGAGGGGGGGGGGGCGCTCTGTGCTATGCCGGGGAAGAGGGGGGGGGGGCGCTCTGTGCTATGCCGGGGAAGAGGGGGGGGGGCGCTCTGTGCTATGCCTGAGGGGGGGGGGCGCTCTGTGCTATGCCTGAGGGGGGGGGGGGGCGCTCTGTGCTATGCCTGAGGGGAAGAGGGGGGGGGCGCTCTGTGCTATGCCTGAGGGGAAGAGGGGGGGGGCGCTCTGTGCTATGCCTGAGGGGAAGAGGGGGGGGGCGCTCTGTGCTATGCCTGAGGGGAAGAGGGGGGGGGGGCGCTCTATGCTATGCCAGAGGGGGGGGGGGCGCTCTGTGCTATGCCTGAGGGGAAGGGGGGGGGCGCTCTGTGCTATGCCGGGCCGGGGAAGAGGGGGGGGGGGGCGCTCTGTGCTATGCCTGGGAAAGAGATGGGGGGGGGGGCGCTCTGTGCTATGCCCGGGGAAGAGGGGGGGGGGGTGCTCTGTGCTATGCCTGAGGGGAAGAGGGGGGGGCGCTCTGTGCTATGCCGGGCCGGGGAAGAGGGGGGGGGGCGCTCTGTGCTATGCCGGGCCGGGGAAGAGGGGGGGGGGCGCTCTGTGCTATGCCGGGGAAGAGGGGGGGGGCGCTCTGTGCTATGCCGGGGAAGAGATGGGGGGCGCTCTGTGCTATGCCGGGGAAGAGATGGGGGGCGCTCTGTGCTATGCCGGGGAAGAGATGGGGGGCGCTCTGTGCTATGCCGGGGAAGAGATGGGGGGCGCTCTGTGCTATACCTGAGGGGAAGAGGGGGGGGTGCTCTGTGCTATGCCTGAGGGGAAGAAGGGGGGGGGGTGCTCTGTGCTATGCCTGAGGGGAAGAGGGGGGGGGGGTGCTCTGTGCTATGCCTGAGGGGGGGGGGCGCTCTGTGCTATGCCTGAGGGGGGGGGGCGCTCTGTGCTATGCCAGAGGGGGGGGGGGGCGCTCTGTGCTATGCCTGAGGGGAAGGGGGGGGGGGCGCTCTGTGCTATGCCGGGCCGGGGAAGAGGGGGGGGGCGCTCTGTGCTATGCCCGGGAAAGAGATGGTGGGGGGGCGCTCTGTGCTATGCCCGGGGAAGAGGGGGGGGGGCGCTCTGTGCTATGCCTGAGGGGAAGAGGGGGGGGCGCTCTGTGCTATGCCGGGCCGGGGAAGAGGGGGGAGGTGCTCTGTGCTATGCCGGGGAAGAGATAGGGGGCGCTCTGTGCTATGCCGGGGAAGAGATGGGGGGCGCTCTGTGCTATACCTGAGGGGAAGAGGGGGGGTGCTCTGTGCTATGCCTGAGGGGAAGAGGGGGGGTGGGTGCTCTGTGCTATGCCTGAGGGGAAGAGGGGGGGGGTGCTCTGTGCTATGCCTGAGGGGAAGAGGGGGGGGGTGCTCTGTGCTATGCCTGAGGGGAAGGGGGGGGGGGGGCGCTCTGTGCTATGCCGGGCCGGGGAAGAGGGGGGGGGGGCGCTCTGTGCTATGCCCGGGAAAGAGATGGTGGGGGGGCGCTCTGTGCTATGCCCGGGGAAGAGGGGGGGGGGCGCTCTGTGCTATGCCTGAGGGGAAGAGGGGGGGGCGCTCTGTGCTATGCCGGGCCGGGGAAGAGGGGGGAGGTGCTCTGTGCTATGCCGGGGAAGAGATAGGGGGCGCTCTGTGCTATGCCGGGGAAGAGATGGGGGGCGCTCTGTGCTATACCTGAGGGGAAGAGGGGGGGTGCTCTGTGCTATGCCTGAGGGGAAGAGGGGGGGTGGGTGCTCTGTGCTATGCCTGAGGGGAAGAGGGGGGGGGTGCTCTGTGCTATGCCTGAGGGGAAGAGGGGGGGGGTGCTCTGTGCTATGCCTGAGGGGAAGGGGGGGGGGGGGCGCTCTGTGCTATGCCTGAGGGGAAGAGGGGGGGGAGGCGCTCTGTGCTATGCCTGAGGGGAAGAAGGGGGGGGGGGGCGCTCTGTGCTATGCCTGAGGGGAAGAGGGGGGGGGGCGCTCTGTGCTATGCCTGAGGGGAAGAGGGGGGGGGGGGCGCTCTGCGCTCTGCCTGAGGGGAAGAGGGGGGGGGGGGTGCTCTGCGCTATGCCTGAGGGGAAGAGGGGGGGGGGAGGGCGCTCTGCGCTATGCCTGAGGGGAAGAGGGGGGGGGGGGCGCTCTGTGCTTTGCCGGGCCGGGGAAGAGGGGGGGGGGCGCTCTGTGCTATGCCCGGGGAAGAGATGGGGGGGGGGGGCGCTCTGTGCTATGCCCGGGGAAGAGGGGGGGGGCGCTCTGTGCTATGCCTGAGGGGAAGAGGGGGGGGGGGCGCTCTGTGCTATGCCTGAGGGGAAGAGGGGGGGGGGGCGCTCTGTGCTATGCCTGAGGGGAAGAGGGGGGGGGGCGCTCTGTGCTATACCTGAGGGGAAGAGGGGGGGTGCTCTGTGCTATGCCGGGCCGGGGAAGAGGGGGGGGGGCGCTCTGTGCTATGCCGGGGAAGAGATGGGGGGCGCTCTGTGCTATGCCGGGGAAGAGATGGGGGGCGCTCTGTGCTATGCCGGGGAAGAGATGGGGGGCGCTCTGTACTATACCTGAGGGGAAGAGGGGGGGGCGCTCTGTGCTATGCCGGGCCGGGGAAGGGGGGGGGGGCGCTCTGTGCTATGCCGGGGAAGAGATGGGGGGCGCTCTGTGCTATGCCTGAGGGGAAGAGGGGGTGGCGCTCTGTGCTATGCCGGGCCGGGGAAGAGGGGGGGGGGGGCGCTCTGTGCTATGCCCGGGGGAGAGGGGGGGGGGTGCTCTGTGCTATGCCCTTGGGAATAGGGGGGGGCGCTCTGTGCTATGCCCGAGGGGGGGGCGCTCTGTGCTATGCCCGGGGAAGAGGAGGGGGGTGGCGCTCTGTGCTATGCCCGGGGAAGAGGGGGGGGGGGGGTGCTCTGTGCTATGCCCGGGGAAGAGGAGGGGGGTGGCGCTCTGTGCTATGCCCGGGGAAGAGGAGGGGGGTGCTCTGTGCTATGCCCGGCGTGAAGAGGAGGGGGTGCTCTGTGCTATGCCCGGGGGAAGAGGGGGAGTGCTCTGTGCTATGCCTGAGGGGAAGAGGGGGGGGGGTTCTCTGTGCTATGCCTGAGGGGAAGAGGGGGGGGGGTTCTCTGTGCTATGCCTGAGGGGAAGAGGGGGGGGGGGGGTGCTCTGTGCTATGCCCGGCGGAAGAGGGGGGTGGTGCTCTGTGCTATGCCCGGCGGAAGAGGGGGGTGGTGCTCTGTGCTATGCCCGGGGGAAGAGGGGGGGGGGGTGCTCTGTGCTATGCCTGAGGGGAAGAGGGGGGGGGGTGCTCTGTGCTATGCCTGAGGGGAAGAGGGGGGGGGGTGCTCTGTGCTATGCCTGAGGGGAAGAGGGGGGGGGGGTGCTCTGTGCTATGCCTGAGGGGAAGAGGGGGGGGGGGTGCTCTGTGCTATGCCTGAGGGGAAGAGGGGGGGGGGGTGCTCTGTGCTATGCCTGAGGGGAAGAGGGGGGGGGGGTGCTCTGTGCTATGCCTGAGGGGAAGAGGGGGGGGGTGCTCTGTGCTATGCCTGAGGGGAAGAGGGGGGGGGTGCTCTGTGCTATGCCCGGGGGAAGAGGGGGGGGGAGCTCTGTGCTATGCCCGGGTGAAGATGGGGGGGGGGGAGCTCTGTGCTATGCCCGGGGGAGACGGGGGGGGGGGGAGCTCTGTGCTATGCCCGGGGGAGAGGGGGGGGGTGTGCTCTGTGCTATGCCCTTGGGAATAGGGGGGGGGGCGCTCTGTGATATTGCCCTTGGGAATAGGGGGGGGGCGCTCTGTGCTATGCCCGAGGGGGGGGCGCTCTGTGCTATGCCCGGGGAAGAGGAGAGGGGTGGCGCTCTGTGCTATGCCCGGGGAGAGGGGCACTCTGTGCTATGCCTGGGGGAAGGGGGGGGGGGGGGGCGCTCTGCGCTATGCCCGGGGGAAAAGGGGGGGGAGCGCTCTGCACTATGCCCGGGGGAAGAGGGGGGGGGGGCGGGCGCTGTGTGCAATCTCGGGGGGGGGGGGGGAGAGAGGGGGGCGGGCGCTCTGTGCTATGCCCGGGGGAAGAGGCGGGGGCGCTCTGTGCTATGTCGGGGGAAAGGTGGCGGTGCGCTCTGTGCTATGCCCGGGGGAAGAGGGGGGGGCGCTCTGTGCTATGTCGGGGGAAAGGTGGCGGGGCGCTCTGTTCTGTGCCCGGGGGAGAGGGGGGGGCTCTCTGTGCTATGCTGGGGGAGAGGGGGGGCGCTCTGTGCTATGCCCGGGGGAAGCGCTCTGTGCTATGCTGGGGGAGAAGGGGGGTGCTCTGTGCTATGCCCGGGGGAAGGGGGGGGTCGTTCTGTCGGTGGAGAGGGGGTGGCGCTCTGAGCTATGTCGGAGAAGAGGGGGGGGCGCTCTGTGCTATGCCCGGGGCAAGAGGGGGTGGCGCTCTGTGCTATACCCGGGGGAAGAGGAGGGGGTGCTCTGTTCTATGCCCGGAGGAAGAGGGGGGGTGCTCTATGCTATGCCCGGGGGAAAAGGGGGGGGTCCTCTGTGCTCTGCCGGGGGAGGGGGGAGGGACGCTATGTGCTATGCAGGGAAAGAGAAGGGGTGCTTGTGTTATGCCGGGGCAGAGGGGGGGGGGGTGCTCTGTGCTATGCCAGGGGAGAGGTAGGGGGCTCTGTGTTATGCCGGGGAAGAGAGGGGGCTCTGTGTTATGCCGGGGAAGAGAGGGGGCTCTGTGTTATGCCGGGGAAGAAGAGGGGGTGCTCTGTGCTATGTCGGGGAAGAAGAGGGGGTGCTCTGTGCTATGCCGTGGGAGAGGGAGGAGGGCGCCCTGTGCTATGCCAGGAGAGATAGAGGGGGGCGCTCTGTGCTATGCCTGAGGGGAAGAGGGGGGCACGCTCTGTGTTTCATACTTGACTGCACTGTATCCTTTTCTAGTGGCGGCGTTACACATACCTACTAACTTTGGGGACAGGTTCCGACTGTATAACTCAGACAAGTGCTATTCGTCGTTTTGATGGACAACACTTGTCCTCATGTTAGTATGTGGGGCTGTGCATATGACCAGGTTGGTCCAAGGAAATAAATTGTAGCATGTATGATTTGTCTCATAATCGAATGGCATTCCCCCATTCACTCTGATGGCACTCACCCATAATTCTAAAAATTCTCCACATCTAAGAAATTTGGAACCTACTCTGATTAGAGTCGACCAATTTAGCCAGATGTGTTAAAACAGCTGTCTGCACCTGCCCTGAAACTAAGGAAGGATGGGGGATACACACATTATGCTTAGGACACCACGGAAAGTTTTATTTTATGCTAAGCCACTTTCCTAACCTCACTCAGTTTTTAATATTTGGAGTATATATAAAAAACAGGGGTGTGGAGTCGGTAACCCAAACCGCCGACTCCCAACATTTCCTTGACTTCCTTTTCCACAGCACAGTCTCACTACATAAAGTGCATCACAGATTCATCCCAACTAAAAGCCGAGATCCTTAGATCAGGAACAGAACAGACATTTATAGGACATTTCATAACTTTCCCAAATTCTTATGAAAACATTTACTGCACATTCTGCATTGTATTACTGTACCCAATTTATTATGTATTTTAGGAGTCGGTCCATTTTATACCAACTCCCCTGGAATGGACACCAACTCTCACTCCACATCCCTGATAAAATTATTGGTGCTCTTCCCAAAGTAACTCTAGGCTATAGCTGCTGGTAGAAAATGAGTTGTGTGTGTCAACCTGCTGATAATTAATAAGGATAGATACAGAAAAACAACCGCGGTAGAAATAATACTGCCAAAAGAGCCACCTGAAAAGTGGGCAAGCAGATGTATACTAAACCAGCTGAGAGCACATATACGCACTGCCGACTGTGCTCTAGATTGGAGGCTGGTAACACCTGGAGGTAAATGAAAGTGCCTGGATGTGAAACACAATTGTGGCCAAATAGGTAATAAAAATGGTGCACACCAAATAAAATGGTATATAAAAACAGCAATTGTATCAACTGATGTCACAACAATACCTGTAATAATGACAACATTGGTAATGTAACAGCATAAAAGACAGGATGAAAGTCAATGGTGTAAGGATCCGCTGTATATACCTTGATGAAGAAGGACCTTGTTCCTTTGAAATGTGTTTATTTGGCTGCCTCTGTTTTCTAGTTAAACAATTATTCTTTATTTAAAATCATGAAGAATATAAAGACAAATAAAAAGAGATATACTGCACAATGAAACAGCTGGTATACAGATGTCACATGCATAGAATAAATCCAGGCACTTTCATTTACCTCCTAGTGTTTCAGCCTCCAATCAAGAGCACAGTCGGCAGTGCTTGTGCACTTTTCAAGTGGCTTTTTGGCAGTATTATTTCTAGCGCGGTAGTTTCTGTGTATCTATCTTTAGTTTTTAACTTTTTATTCCCCAGAAAAAATATTTCTCCTAGTGAAGCCCATTATAGTGTCACCACACAGTACAATACCTTATTCACAGCCATAACCGTATGATGCCCTGACCTCCCAGGGTAGTGGGACAGCAAACCAGATTGGGACTTACGGTGTTACCCAACTCACGGGAATTGGCCAGTGCTGCCATAACATGCATCGCCACTAAGAAAAGTACGGAGCACCTGGCACGCTGAAGGAGTTCTGATAGACTATGGCAGTGCAGGGTTTGGACACACCTTCTCATTTAAAGATTTTTCTGTATTTTCATGATTTTGAAAATTGTACATTCACACTGAAGGCATCAAAACTATGAATTAACACATGTGGAATTATATACTTAACAAAAAAGTGTGAAACAACTGAAAATATGTCTTATATTCTAGGTTCTTCAAAGTATCCACCTTTTGCTTTGCACACTCTTGGCATTCTCTTGATGATCTTATAGAGGTAGTCACCGGAAATGGTCTTCCAACAATCTTGAAGGAGTTCCCAGAGATGCTTAGCACTTGTTGGCCCTTTTGCCTTCACTCTGCGGTCCAGCTCACCCCAGACCATCTCGATTGGGTTCAGGTCTGGTGACTGTGGAGGCCATGTCATCTGGCGTAGTACCCCATCACTCTCCCTCTTGGTCAAATAGCCCTTACACAGCCTGGAGGTGTGTTTGGGGTCATTGTCCTGTTGAAAAATAAATGATGGTCCAACTAAACGCAAACCAGATGGCATAGCATGCCGCTGCAAGATGCTGTGGTAGCCATGCTGGTTCAGTATGCCTTCAATTTTGAATAAATCCCCAACAGTGTCAACAGCAAAGCACCCCCACACCATCACACCTCCTCCTCCATGCTTCATGGTGGTAACCAGGCATGTAGAGTCCATCTGTTCACCTTTCCTGCGTCGCACAAAGGCACGGTGGTTGGAACCAAAGATCTCAAATTTGGACTCATCAGACCCAATCACAGATTTCCACTGGTCTAATGTCCATTCCTTGTGTTCTTTAGCCCAAACAAGTCTGTTCTGCTTGTCGCCTGTCCTTAGCAGTGGTTTCCTAGCAGCTATTTTGCCATGAAGGCCTGCTGCACAAAGTCTCTAAACAATTGTTGAAGAGATGTTTCTGCTGCTAGAACTCTGTGTGGCATTGACCTTGTCTCTAATCTGAGCTGCTGTTAACCTGCGATTTCTGAGGCTGGTGACTCGGATAAACTTATCCTCAGAAGCAGAGGTGACTCTCGGTCTTCCTTTCCTGGCGCGGTCCCCATGTGAGCCAGTTTCTTTGTAGTGCTTGATGGTTTTTGCAACTGCACTTGGGGACACTTTCAAATTTTTCCCAATTTTTCGGACTGACTGACCTTCATTTCTTAAAGTAATGATGGCCACACGTTTTTCTTTATTTAGCTGCTTTTTTCTTGCCATAATACAAATTCTAACAGTCTATTCAGTAGGACTATCAACTGTGTATCCACCTGACTTCTGCACAACACAACTGATGGTCCCAACCCCATTTATAAGGCAAGAAATCCCACTTATTAAACCTGACAGGGCACACCTGTGAAGTGAAAACCATTTCCGGTGACTACCTCTTGAAGCTCATCAAGAGAATGCCAAGAATGTGCAAAGCAGTCATCAAAGCAAAAGGTGGCTACTTTGAAGAACCTAGAATTTAAGACATATTTTCAGTTGTTTCACACTTTTTTGTTAAGTATATAATTCCACATGTGTTAATTCATACTTTTGATGCCTTCAGTGTGAATGTACAATTTTCAAAGTCATGAAAATACTGAAATTTCTTTAAATGAGAAGATGTGTCCAAACTTTTGGTCTGCACTGTACATATCCATAGAAGCCTCACACAAATGTGAGCAGAAATTTATTACTAAATTGTGTATGAATGAAATGTCTCTCTTTATTACTTCTACACATTTTTTGTTCTAATTTATTTCTTTAATTTTTACAGGATAATCTTTTTCAACTGAGCTGTAACCTCAAGATGATTTGTATTCTGCCAGGCCTGTACATTGGCAGCGTCAGTGATGCCACAGATGTACCGTCCTTGCAGGGTGCTGGCATTTCTCACATACTGACCGTAGACAGAATAGAGCAAAATGACCAACAAGACTCGTTTCAGAAGAAGTTTATCCATCTTTTGGATGATTCCAGTGCCGATCTTCTAAGCCATTTATCGGAGTGTTTAGAGTTTTTAAAAGATGCTCTTAAAAAGCCAGGATCATGTGCGCTGGTGCATTGGTAAGTGGCAGAAGTGTGCAAATACTCTTCAGTAATTGCTATTAGCTAGTGATGAGCGAGCGTGCTCAGATATCGTGTTATCCAAGTATCTCAGACGTGCTCGAGTAACATGTTCGAGTCCCCGTGTCTGCATGATTTGCGGCTGTTAGACAGCTGCACCACATGCGAGGATTGCCTGTTTGTTAGGCAAACCCAGCCGCGGGAACTCGAGTACACCCGAGCATTCTCGGATAACATGTTATCAGATCACACTCGCTCATCACTTCACCACCCTTTAACCCCTTCACCACCTATGACGTACAGGTACATCATAGGTCGTGCATCCCCCTTTTATTCGGGCTCTGGCACTGTGCCTGCATCTTTTCAGGTACATGACAGCTGATTTGATCAGGCACAGGTGGAATCGCGATCCACCCGCGGCTGTTAACATGTTAAATGCCGCTGTTAATCTATGACAGCGGCATTTAACATGGGCGCACCCGACGCACGTCACTAACCCCGTCCATCGGCACCCTGCATTCATATGACCGCGGGCGCCAATGTGTTGCATGGTAGGAGACGTCCGTGCTTGTCATGGCAGATTTGCTATGAACGCCGCCCGTGGCCGGCTTTCATAGCAGGTGATCATTTCTGCTACACAGCGGGGCTGAAGCCCTGCTATGTGTGGCACAAGCAGTCAGAAGATCACAGCTTCAATGCTCCAAAAAAAAAAATATAAAAGTTCAAATCACATTTCTAATATCGCTGAATTCAAAAACACCCGATCTATCAAAATATAAAAATAATTAATCCGATCGGTAAACAGCATAACTTAACCCCTTACTGGCCTGGGATTTATTAGTATGCCCCAGGCCATCACCCTCGGTTCAGTGAGGGCTCCGGCGCTGAGCCCGTGCTGAACTGGGAATGTCAGCTGATTCTTACAGCTGACATGTGCCCGCAACAGCCGCAGGTGTAATCGCGATCTACCCGCTGCTGTTAACCAGTTAAATGCCGCTGTCAATCTCTGACAGCGGCATTTAACATCGCTGCGCTGGAGGCGCGGCATTAGCCCTGCCCATCGGTGACCCCGTCACGTGATCACGGGTCACTGATGCGTGGGCATGACAACCCGGCGTCTGCAGCAGACCCCTGTGGTTGTCATGTCTCGCTAGCTATGAGCGCCACCTAGTGGTCGGTGCTCATAGCACATGAGCATTTCTCGAGCATACAGGCGATCTGCTCGTTGCCTGTATGCAGTAGAAGCAATCAGACAATTGCTGCTTCTAGTCTCTTATGGAGACTATAGAAGCATGCAGAAAGTGTAAAAAAAAGTTTTTAAAAAAATAAAAAATGTATAAAAGTTTAAATCACCCCCCATTCAAAATAAAAAAAAAAAAAAAAAGCCACACATACACATATTTGTTATCGCCGCGTTCAGAATCGCCCTATCAATATAAAAAACATAATCCGATTGGTAAACGACGTAACGAAAAAAAAATTCTAAACGCCAGAATTACTTTTTTTTGGTCACCGCAACATTGCAATAAAATGCAATAATGTGCGATCAAAACATTGGATCTACCCCAAAATGGTATCAATAAAAACTTCAGCTCGGCGCAAAAAATAAGCCCTCACCCAGACCCAGGTCCCGAAAAATGGAGACGCTACAGGTCTTGGAAAATGGCGCTTTTTTTTTTTTTTTTTAAGTAAACTCTGGATTTTTTTTTTCACCACTTAAATAAAGAAGAACCTGTACATGTTTGGTGTCTATGAACTCCTAATGACCTGGAGAATAATAATGGCAGGTCAGTTTTAGCATTCAGTGAACGTGGTAAAAAACAACTGGTATTGCACTTTTTTTTGCAATTTCACCACACTTGGAAATTTTTCCTGTTTTCCCGTACATGATATGGTAAAACCAGTAATTTCGTTAAAAGTACAACTTGTCCCGCAAAAAATACGCCCTCACGTGACCATATTGACCAAAAAATAAAAACGCTATGGCTCTGGGAACAAGGGGAGCAAAAAATGAAAATGCAAAAACTGAAAATCCCAAGGTCCTTAAGGGGTTAAATAAAAAAGAACTTATACACGTTTGCTATCTGTGTACTAGTACTGACCTGGAGAATCATAAGGTTAACATGTCAGTGGTGTTTTCTGGAGTAGAAAACTTTCTTACAGCCATGAGCTGTAATTTTACATAACCATTCTACTACTTTTCTCTGCACTTCGTCTGGCTCCTCCATGGTCCTGTGTGATGACGTGTGCTTATCATGTAACTTGGCTGTGTTCATGTTCTAAATCGATCAATGGTTAAAACATTTTGGCCCCAATTCTTCAAAGTGTGTACACTATAAAACTGGCTTAAAAAACATGTAAAACATTTTGAACAGTCGCAAAATTTTTGTGACTTTTGGTTTTCTTACACCAGTTTTGGGCTGCTCCGCCACTAAGTTGTCCTGAATTCATTAACTGGCGTGCACCAGTTAATAAATTCAGTGCACCATGGAGCGTTTGTGTTGGATCAACCTTCCACACTGACATACATTTGTAATGTGTCATCGTATGTAGTGTCATCTGTTCTGCTGCCTCCCTCTGTAAGATCAGCGCCCTGGTTTCTTCATCTCCTAAATGGCTTCCAGAGAGGCATTGGGAACACTTTATAATGCCTGAACCTGCCTTTCTCTGCCACAGGATGGACACAGCACTGTTGTCATCGATGCTGGTCCATCCTACATAAATGTGAAGGCATAGGAGGTGGTCCATGTTTTTGTGGAGGGTATTAGATTTGGTAATGTTGGAGAATTTTGTTCAAGTGCCAGACTGAGAGGAACTTACATGATGCCTGTGAGTTTCAAATCAAAGATCAGTATCTCTCTCTAGGTGCAGGGCATGTGTTCAATGACATCTCTGGATGTGCCCAGGGGACGCCTTATTTGTAGTACCCTGGGTTACCAACCCCTTACAGGCTATTGATATTGTTCATTAGAAATGTATAAACACATTTAAAGGTAACTTGACATCAAAAAATTGCCTATCAAACTAATCCCTGTCCCATGTAAATTATTACAATGACATTGAAGTGTATAGTGGTTTTGCTATAGTTATCAAGTTAAAAAAACCCTTTTTTTCATGAGTAGAAAACCGTTTCTCTGCTTCATCGAGGCGGTGTGGGTCATTTGCTTAGTCACCAAGTCATGGTGTGAAGATTGACCACTCCAGCCAGATGACGTCAGCACTAAGGCTGTGGAGTCAGTAAGCCAAACCACCAACTCTGACATTTCCCTAACTGACGACTCCTGACTCCACAGCACTAGTCACCACTGAGCATGTACATAAAGTGCAACACAGATTCATCTCAACTAAAAGCTTAGCTCAGGAACAGAACAGACATTTATAGGACATTTCATAACTTTCCCAAATTCTTATGAAAACATTTATAGCACAACCTGCATTGTACTACTGTACCCAAGTTGTTATATATTGAAGTCAGTCCATTTTATTCTGACCCCACCAAAATGGACACCGACTCCACAGCCCTGGTCAGCATTGACATTTTTAAAGTCCAGTAAGGTAGCCCGGCAGCATCTCCTTTTTTTTAAGCAAAACTAGTAAAACCTTTAAAAAAAAGAATTAGATTTTCTCATGACCATATAGACCTGCAGAAATAAAGTGGCATGTGAATTATCCTGAATGGAGAGCGGTATTTAAAAACAGAAACCAGAACTACCTCTCAAAAGTTCATATTTACCCAAAAATGGGACCAATGAAGACATCTTCTTGCTTCCCAGATAAAGCCTTGTAACAGAAAAATGTTAAACTTATGACTTTCAGAATAGGCAACAAAAAAAACAAATGATTTTTTTTCTAGTGTATTATATGAAAGTAATAATACAAAACTTAATTTGGTATCGCCATAATTGTTCTAAGGCCGGGGTCACACGAGCGATGATTCTCTGCTGCAAGAGAATCTGATCCATTATGCTAATGATGCTCTGTTCAGACTGTCAGAGCCTGAGCCAAGTGTCAGGTCACTGTGATCAGATTCGCTCACATGCGAGAATTCACGCAGAGGTGTGGAGAAGACAGACAATGTCATTTCTCCAACTCCATTCTATGTGTCCGGATGTCAGGCTGTACTCGGATGAGTGCCGCCCGACCTTTCACACACACCCATAGACATGTATGTGATCTGAATTCCGGAGCCACTCGCAACATGCGGGGAATGTTTTCTCATGCCAAATCATGAGAAAATAATTGCTGATCTGCACTGCCCCATAAAATAACATTGGACCGAGTGCTATCTGATAAAACATTGCTCCTGTGAGTGAGACCTAACCCACAGTAACCCAAGTTAATGCTTTATTTGAACAACAAATTAAAAGTGTGAAACTTGATGTGTCAAAAAACTGCAAAATTATTTTTTTATTTCTTCACATAAAGAGTTAATAACAGTTAGGTATTAGGTTGTATATTCCCCAGAATGGTGGCACTTAAAAATACAAGTCATCCAGTGGAAAAAAAAAACACAGCTGTCCAGCTGCGTCTACAAAAAAAGAGAAAGTTATGGGTCCTAGAAGGGGGCAATGGCGAAAAAAGGAGGTAGCAGAAAAAAAAAAGTGTCGGGTGTTTGCTCAGTAGACCCCCATTTACCTGCCTCACCATATCCACAGATATTGTGTTACCAGTCATTGATATTTTGTTATGATGTCGTGAGGCAGTGGATTCCTTGTAATGCTACAATATAATATAGAACTCGTGGTTCCTATTGAGGTTTAAAGGGAATCTGTCACCCCCTGGGAGTTATCAGACCTCTAATATGGGCATACAGGTGATAGAAATGTAAATACACACGTGGTCAAAATTGGCGGTACCCCTCGTTTAATGAAAGAAAAACCCACAATGGTCACAGAAATACCTTGAATCTGACAAAAGTAATAATAAATTAAAAATCTATGATTACAATGTGGTATTATGAATAGTGACTATGCCAGAAGGGCATTCCTATACATAGTAGATACTGATAGTATCTAATGAGTCCATAAGATAAACCCTGAGCCAAAGCGTATAGTACCTAGTACATCTTGGTAGTTATCAGTAGGCTCAAGGGAGAATACATATTAAATAATTAGACTCAGCAGTTGGAGATGGATGCCAATGGGACCGTCATCCTGGTGAGAAGATTCCCCAAGTCCCCTACGCACATTTCGCTTGTATAAATGACCGCTTCATCATGGGGGAATATCATGATATGGGTGTTTTTTGTTACTGATTTTAATCTTTCTATGCAATAAAATTTGAATAATCGTTCTAAGCTATTGAAGGCTCCATTTTTCTCTTTGTTATAAATTATGCCCATATCAGAGGTCTAATAATTCCCAGGGGGTGACAGATTCCCGTTAATTGTATTGCATGAGCAGGTGTTTTTGTGGGACCTTCTGTAACCTTTTTAAGGGGGTATATATTGTCTTTTGGGATCAATTTTGTTTATTGGATGATCAATTTTTTTTCCTTTTTGTTTTTTTCATAGCCTTGTTCTGTAGAACACATTGTATTATTTATTTCTTATCGACAGTGTTTTTCTTTTTATATTTGTGGACACAGTGAGCCGACTTAGGCCTTGTGTACAGTATTTGGTCAGTATTTTACATCCAGTATTTGTAATCCAAAGTCAGGGGTGGAACAATCAGGAAAAGTATAATAGAAACATGTGCACCACTTGTGCATTTTTCACCTTCTACTAGTCTTGGCTTACAAATACTGATGTAAAATACTGAACGTGTGAACGTGGCCTTATTGCGAGAGTTTGGGTTTTTTTTGTTTTGTTTGTATAATTATGATATTTGGAACTTGAGGTTTCTGCTTGTCTAAATTTTTGTTAATCTCTTTCTTTGTGACATTTTTGAAAAACAGAATAAAAATGAGTTCAAAGAAACACTACCATCAAAGTTTTTATCCTCTTTATTTACTGCCATCATCATATTATACACCACGGTGTTCCGTATTTTTCTGACTATAAGACGCACTGGACCATAAGGCGGACCTAGGTTTTACAGGAGAAAAATAGGAAAAAAAATTTAAGCAAAAAATATAGTCATGTTTAACTGTTGAGAGGGAGTCTGCTGCTGACCCTGTTATAGAGGTAACGTCCTCCAATTCTGTTAATATCCCCCATCCTGGTATATATGACTCCCTCCTTCCTGTTATACTTGGCCCTCATCCCCCATCCTGGTATGCATGGCACCCCTCATCCTCATCCTGGTATGTATGGCGCCCTTCGCCCCTCATCCTGGTATGTATGGCACCCCTCATGCTGGTATGTATGCCCCCCCCATCTCTTTTTCCTGGTATAAATTGCACCCTTCATCCAGGTATGGCCCCCCTCATCCCCATCCTGGTAAGCATGGTACCCTTCATCCCTCATCCTGGTATGCATGGCACCCTTCATCCCTCATCCTGGTATGTATGGCACCCTTCATCCCTCATCCTGGTATGTATGGCACCCTTCATCCCTCATCCTGGTATGTATGGCACCCTTCATCCCTCATCCTGGTATGTATGGCACCCTTCATCCCTCATCCTGGTATGTATGGCACCCTTCATCCCTCATCCTGGTATGTATGGCACCCTTCATCCCTCATCCTGGTATGTATGGCACCCTTCATCCCTCATCCTGGTATGTATGGCACCCTTCATCCCTCATCCTGGTATGTATGGCACCCTTCATCCCTCATCCTGGTATGTATGGCACCCTTCATCCCTCATCCTGGTATGTATGGCACCCTTCATCCCTCATCCTGGTATGTATGGCACCCTTCATCCCTCATCCTGGTATGTATGGCACCCTTCATCCCTCATCCTGGTATGTATGGCACCCTTCATCCCTCATCCTGGTATGTATGGCACCCTTCATCCCTCATCCTGGTATGTATGGCACCCTTCATCCCTCATCCTGGTATGTATGGCACCCTTCATCCCTCATCCTGGTATGTATGGCACCCTTCATCCCTCATCCTGGTATGTATGGCACCCTTCATCCCTCATCCTGGTATGTATGGCACCCTTCATCCCTCATCCTGGTATGTATGGCACCCTTCATCCCTCATCCTGGTATGTATGGCACCCTTCATCCCTCATCCTGGTATGTATGGCACCCTTCATCCTGGTATGTATGGCACCCTTCATCCCTCATCCTGGTATGTATGGCACCCTTCATCCCTCATCCTGGTATGTATGGCACCCTTCATCCCTCATCCTGGTATGTATGGCACCCTTCATCCCTCATCCTGCTATGTATGGCACCCTTCATCCCTCATCCTGCTATGTATGGCACCCTTCATCCCTCATCCTGCTATGTATGGCACCCTTCATCCCTCATCCTGCTATGTATGGCACCCTTCATCCCTCATCCTGCTATGTATGGCACCCTTCATCCCTCATCCTGCTATGTATGGCACCCTTCATCCCTCATCCTGCTATGTATGGCACCCTTCATCCCTCATCCTGCTATGTATGGCACCCTTCATCCCTCTCCCTGGTATGTATGGCACCCTTCATCCCTCTTCCTGGTATGTATGGCACCCTTAGTTCCTTTTCCTGGTATGCTTGGCACCCTCTGATCTCCATCATGCTGCACACAAAAAATAAACAATATACTCACCTCCTCACTCTCCTTCAGCGCTGCGTCCTGCTCTGCTGCCGACAGGGATTTCACTGTGTGAGCCGTGCATAGACTGCCATGCGCCCTCACACTATGAGATGCTGTGCCTGAATAGTCACTGCTCCCATGCCGGGACTGTGGTGCGTTGGGAGCAGTGACCATTCACTCACCTTTATAGCGCGCACACTGTACCCGCATTGTGGCTTCTGCTGCCGCTCTGCGGTCTGTGTGCCCGTTATTAAAGATCATGAATATTCACTACAATCTACTCCCATGGGTTGTAGTGAATATTCATAGTCTTTAATAGCGTGTGCACAGACCACAAAGCGGCAGCAGAAGCCGCTCTGCGGGTATACAGTTGTGATCAAAAGTTTACATGCCCCGGCAGAATTTTTCCTTTCTTGGCCTTGTTTCAGAGAATATGAATGATAACAAAAAAAAAATTTTTCTCCACTCATGGGTATTGGTTGGGTGAAGCCATTTATTGTCAAACTACTGTTTTTTTCTCTTTTTAATTCTTAATGACAACAAAAAACATCCAAATGACCCTGATCAAAAGTTCACATACCCTGGTGATTTTGGCCTGATAACATGCACAGAATTTGACACAAATGGGTTTGAATGGCTACTAAAGGTAGCATCCTCACCTGTGACCTGTTTGCTTGTAATTAATGTGTGTGCATAAAAGCTGAGTGAGTTTCAGGGATCCAGACAGACTCCTGCATCTTTCATCCAGCCACTGACATTTCTGGATTGTGAGTCATTGGGAAAGCAAAAGAATTGTCAACGAATCTACGGGAAAAGGTAGTTGAACTGTATAACACAGGAAAGGGATACAAAAAAAAATCCAAGGAATTGGTAATGTCAGTCAGCAGCGTTCAAACTGTGATTAACAAATGGAAAATCAGGGGCTCTGTAAAAACCAAACCATGGCCAGAACTGCCAGGAAAATTGTTCGGGATGCAAAGAAAAACCCACAAATAACATCAGCTGAAATTCAGGACTCTCTGAAAACCAGAGGTGTGGCTGTATCAAGATGCACAATAAGAAGGCACGTGAAGAAAAATGGGCTGCATGGTCGAGTCGCCAGAAGAAAGCCATTACCGCGCATTTGCCACAAAGTATCTCGTCTACAATAGGCCAAACACCACAGAGACAAGCCTCAAAACTTCTGGAACAAGGTAATTTGTAGTGATGAGACCAAAATTGAACTTTTTGTCCACAACCATAAACGTTACATTTGGAGAGAGGTCAAAAAGGCCATGATGAAAGGAGCACCATTCCTACAGTAAAGCACGGAGGTGGATCGCTAATGTTTTGGGGATGTGTGAGATACAAAGGCACAGGAAACTTGGTAAGAGTGGAAGAAAAGATGAATGCAGCACGTGATCAGCAAATACTGGAGGCAAATTTGCACTCATCAGCCCGGAAGCTGCGCATGGGATGTACTTGGATGTTCCAACATGACAACGATCCAAAACACAAGGCCAAGTCGACCTGTAATTGGCTACAGCCGAACAAAGTGAAGGTTCTGGAGTGGCCATTTCAGTATCCTGACCTCAATATCATTGAGCCACTCTGGGGAGATCTCAAGCGCGCAATTCATGCTAGACGGCCCTGGAATTTACAGCAACTGGAGGCTTTTTGCCAAGAAGAATGGGCAACTTTACCATCTGATAAAATAAAGAACCTCATCCATAACTACCACAAAAGACTTCAAGCTGTCATTGATGTTAAAGGGGGCAATACACGGTATTAAGAACTGGGGTATATGAACTTTTGATCAGGGTCATTTGGATGTTTTTGGTTGTCATTAAGATTTAAAAAGAGAAAACACAGTAGTTTGACAATAAATGGCTTCACCCAACCCTAGTTTTTTGGTTATTTTTCATATTCTCTAAAACAAGGCCAAGAAAGGAAAAATTCTGCCGGGGTATGTAAACTTTTGAGCTCAACTGTAGTGTGCGCGCTACTAAAGTTAATGGTCACTGCTCCCTCCGCACACAGTCTCGGCGTGGGGAGCAGTGACTATTCCGGCACAGCATCTCACAGTGTGAGGGCGCATGGCAGTCCATGCGCGGCTCACACAGGGGGATCCCTGTCGGCAGCAGAGCAGGATGCAGCGCTGGAGGAGAGAGGAGGTGAGTATAATTGTTTATTTTTTTGTGTGCAGCGTGATGGGAATCGGGGTGCCAAGCATACCAGGATGAGGGGTGAAGGGGGCCATACATACCAGGATGAGGGGTGCCATACATACCAGGATGAGGGGTGCCATACATACCAGGATGAGGAGTGCCATACATACCAGGATGAGGGGTGCCATACATACCAGGAAAAGGGATGAACTGTGCCATACATACCAGGATGAGGGATGAAAGGTGCCATACATGGGCGTGGGAAGCAGTCAATACTCATTTTCTTTAGTAGCGGGCACAGTGTAGGCTGCAGCAGGTGGCTGATGCCGCCTGTGCCCCTCTCCTCCGCTGCTACTGCTCCTCCCACACCATCCACAGCCACAGTTTGTGTGTGTATATATATGTTATATCGGACTATAAGACGCACCCCCCACTTTTCTCCAAAATTTTGGAAGAAAAAAGTATGTCTTATAGTCTGAAAAATACGGTACTTACAATTTCTCATTTTGCCCTTTTACCCAGTTAATTTTTTTTCTCTGCTCTGTGTAGAAATAAGAAGTCTCTTGTCCCTGAATTTCTCATTTTCCCTCTTCAACTCCCTACCAAGCAGCTCCCTTTCCCCTGTCAGAGACTTTTGCAATGACTGATTAGTCATACCGGCAAAATTGACCTCCAGTTTCTTCATAGAGCTTAGAAGGATTCAGCTGATCTGTTTTTAATCACGGGATGTTATAGACCTAATGGAAAAGAGAAGGATTAGCTGGGTAGAAAGGCGAAATGAGCAATTGTAAGTACACAGTGTTATATAATATGATGACTGCAATATATTAAGAGGATAAAAATGTTGATGGGAGTGCTTCTTTAAGTAAAAATAGAAGCACTCCCATCACCTGCATCCAAACACCTGAACCCCAGGCTGACTGGGCCTTCTGAAAATTATCAGATGTTGTGTGGCTTCCCTGCCTTAGTCCTTATTCAGATGTTCTTGACTTTTTAGGTGTGTGAACACACGGATCGTTGTTCATCTGTGCTTTGGCCGTCCCCTTTGGACAGCACACAGATGTATTGAGTAATGAATATGTCCATTTCCAGGGGCGGACATACCGCCGGTGCAACTGCATCGGGGCCCGGCGGTGCAGGGGGGGGCCTTGCCAGGCGACTAATATTGAGCACAATCTGGGCTGCTTCTCTGAGCCCCAGGCTCCAGGGGGCCCATGGCCAGATTGCCCTTTTATGTGCGGCGGACAGGGAGTGGTCCCTCCAGCTCCGTTGCCATTTTCCTCCTGAAAATGGCAGCGGAGCTGAGGGATCCATGCTCTGCTTCCTACCCAGAGCTTTCTCCCTGACACAGATGTTGCCAGCTTGATGACGTCATCATGCAGTGCGCGCCTGGGTCAGAGAGAAAGTTGCCGGCAACCAGGAGGATTCTGCAGGCGAGCGGGCTGAGAGGTAAGTTGTGTTTTGTGTTTTTTTTTTTTGTTTTTTTTATATTGAAACGCTGAGGGGAGGTGGGGAGAGCAATGATGTTGATGGTGGGGATGGGGAGAGCAATGATGAGGATGGTGGGGAGGGGAGAGAAATGATGAGGATGGTGGGAATGGGGAGGGCAATGATGGGGATGGGGAGAGCAATGATGGGGATGGGGAGAGCAATGATGAGGATGGGGAGAGCAATGATGAGGATGGGGAGAGCAATGATGAGGATGGTGGGGATGGGGCGAGCAATGATGAGGATGGTGGGGATGGGGAGAGCAATGATGAGGATGGTGGGGATGGGGAGAGCAATGATGGCGATGGAGAGAGCAATGATGAGGATGGTGGGGATGGAGAGAGCAATGACGGGGGGTGCTGGGAGAGAACAGTGATGGGGTTTCACTTTGCTTGTACTGTAAAGCGTTGTATATTTTCCGTGTGCATATAGCCTTACAGTTAATTGGGGAGAGTCACAGAGAATTATTAATTTTATATTATTAAAATGAAGGTCTGACCAGATGGAGAAGAAACAGCAGAAACTGACTCTGATCAGAAGAGACGTCAGCGGTAAGTTCCTGGATGTAAATATTATTCTTTGTCTGCACTGTGTGACTTGTAGTGATAATGTTATCTGTAAAATCCCTTAGGCTGCATTCTCACATTTGTGTGAAATGTCCGTGTGCTGCCAGATTTTTTTATCGGATGGTCCACGGACTCGTACAGTTTTATAGATCCATTCACACATCCATGAAAATCACGTATCTGAGAATGAGATCTGTGAGGGTCAGAGAATGTCCTGTTCTGATCCGATTTTGAGGATTAGAATAGGACAAGATCAATACATCTGTAAAACAGGGCAGCACACCGACACTGCACACAGATGCAGGAATGTAGCCTTATTATGTATAGCGCAGTCCCTTAGTATATAGTGTACTCACTTATGTATAGCGCCGTCCTTAGTTATATATTTTCATCTTTTATTATGTATAACACCCTCCTTTAATACGTACCATCCTCTCTAGCTATATATGATGCCGTCTCTTATTATATAGCTTCCTCTGCTATGTGCAGTGCTCTCCCTTACATAACATATTCTTGTTATTTTTGTCAGTCACAGCACCCTCTTTTATTACATAGTCATCTCTTGTTAGTTATAAAAGGACTGCTGATGGAGCAGCCAGTGACATGAAGACCAGCCCATCAGCTCCTACATCAGGAAAGAAGCTTTCCCTTGCTCCATCAGCCGTCATCGCTCTTGTTAGATATATAATGCAGAAGGTATGTAATAAAGACAGGGGGCTATAGATAATCCAATATGTAAGGAACGGTGCTGTACATAATAAAGGAGGCTATGTATATGTGTTTGTGGCTATATATACATCTGTAGCTTTGTCTCCATAAAAGGTGGGGGACCCAGACACATTTCTTGCACAGGGGCCCCAAGCAGTCAGTGTCCGCCCCTGTCCTGTGTTCTGATTCTCAAAATCAGCTCTAAATAGGAACTGCTCTGTCTCACTGATCCCATTCTCAAATCTGTCATTTTAATGGATGCCTGAATAGATCCACATAGCTAAATGGGTCTGTGTGCTCTCAGATAAAAATATCGGGGGCAGCTTGGACATTTCACACGGATGTATGAATGTAGCCTTACCATCAGTTTCATCTGTGCTTTTCACTGATGAAAAATGTAATAATTTACGCAGCTTCTATCCATTTACAATATAAATCATGAGCATCACACAGATTGTACACTGATGCCATCCATGTGCTGTCCTTCATTTTCACAGACCCATAGACTTTTATGGGTCAATTTCATCTGTGACGCGGATCAAAAATAGACATGTCTTCTTTATTTTTTTATCTTTTTTGCAGACACCGTTTACAAAAAAAACGGTCATCTGAACAGCCCCGTAGACTATAATGTTTACATGTTCTAGTGATGAAAACATGGATAAAACACGAACATGACACATGGACGTCTCAAAAGGCCACGTGTTGCTACTGGTTGGACTTTTGCTTAAGTGGATGGATATTTTGTATAGCATCATTGTGACTTGTTTCTTTTTTCTCCCTTATAAAACAATTTTCATTCATATCACAATGATGATTTGACCTGAATTCTTGCACAACTGACTTTTTTGTCCTGGAACTTAAAGGGCACCTGTCATGTCTGCAAACCTTTTTAATCTGCAGTTAAATAGTGCTGTCTGGCTGCTGTACTGTAAGTCCGGCTACTGAGAATAAAATAACTTTATTCCTCCCGGGAGTTGCTGGCTTTCAGTCATAGAGCCACACCATGCCCCAACACGGATTGACAGCTCGCTCTGAAACGCATCTGCACCATGTCAATCAGTGTGCCGGAGCGTGCATACATTGCTGTGAGCGGTAACTGTAGCCGCACCTCAATGACTGAAAGCCTTTGGCTTCAGGGAGAGTTGAAGGTAATTTTCTCCCAGTAGCCCAGCTTTCAGTACAGCTGCCAGACAGCACTGTGATGCTATTAATGTGCAGATTAACCCTGTATCTGCAGATTAATAGCTTTTGGAGACCTGACCGATTCCCTTTAGCCATAAAAACACATTTTATACGCGACATTACTCACATGAATTAAACCTTTCATGTTTCAGCCCATATTTTTCTTTAATAGTCACGCTGGAGTAAGCCGAAGTGCTGCTGTGATCGCCGCGTACATGATGAACACCACAAAGTGCACGTTTGGAGAGGCTTACCAGAGACTGCAAGAGAAAAAATCTGATATTAAGTAGGTTCTTCAGAAGGTTTCATGACTTGTATCTAGAACACTGTATATATATTTCACAGGCTATGAACACCTTAGATTTATTTTTACTTGTATGTTTGTATTTTTTGGCAGATTTTGTTTTGTACATCAAATGGCTCCCATATATAAATAAACTATCCAGTACAATTGCCTGTAACACATTGGCCCAAATATACACACATCACAAAATACTGCTTACCCATGTTTTAAATTAGAGACCACCCCAAGGAGGGGGGCTACTGACCAATATTTTGGTTCTGATGAAGAAGTTGGTCCAACTTCAAAACACGTTGAGAATAAACCGCATGGCCTAATCCCTCATCACATCCTCAGGATTTCTTGTATCTAGCACAGCAGCGCAGACTACTACTCCTATTCTCCTACCAATTGTTCTACATGGTGGGCTCTCCCAACCTGAGGGTACTGCAGCAGCTGTCATACCTTGATTCCTCAGTTGTGGGTGAGCAGTTCCTATACCTCTTACCTAGAGTAATTTCTCCACCAGATAAGACCCTATTGCGCTTGGTGTATATACTTGGTATACTTCTACTTTCATAAGGATGAAAAACTGTTGTTTTTTTATCTGGACGTAAATTAATGATTTTGGATGTGCTTTTGTGAACCCTGCTTTAAGGACATGGATCAGACGTGCATGAATAAGCCTTGGCCTCCATGATCCTGAGTCCGGTTCACCAGTTCTGCTTCCTTGGATTAATAGTATACCAGGAACACTATACAAGAATTTTCACTTAGAAGATGCTGTATCCCAGTTGTCTTAGTCCTTGTCATACTTCATTTCTATGATGAGTATTTTGTGAGTTTTGATGTTCCTGATTTTCTGCACATATTAGGTTACTTGCGTTTTTTTACATGCATCTTTATCACGGTTTTGGCTCTGAATTTTTTTGTCTCTTGGTATGCCATGTTTTAAATAAAGCTTCTTTGTTTTTGATACTTCCTGGTATTGGGTTTTGACTTTATTGATGCGGTCTGTGTTGACTACGTGTATTTTTATTGTTTTTTCTGCAGCAGAGACAGGCTAAAAATGTGTATGTGTTTTTACTTTCAGATTCTCTGCATAAATACAATCTGCACATAAAAGTCAGCGTACCCACAAGAGAAAATGGCACGTTGCTGATATTAAACACTGCAGGTCCACTTACACAGCATAGAAAAACCGCGGGCATGAGATTTCTGTAAATCCCATCCACTTTGTTGGAACTGTAAGACGCTGCGTTTGTGCACCGAGAATATGCAGCTTCAAAAACTCATTGTGGGAAAGTTGCCCAAAACCTTGGAGGGAGCCTGTCCTAAAAAAAGCGGTATTTCCCTGCAGCCGTAATGGTTATGGCATGTAAACACTTTTATACATGTGCGGCAGTCTACTTTTATCTTTGGCTGCAGGGAGAAAGTGAAGTTGTAGTCTCTCTGCAGCCGCTTGCTTATAGTTCCATGGGCAGTTATGAGCTGGCAGCATTCTACCACTGAGAGCGCTGTAATCATGCAGCTCACAGCCCCGGCATCGGCCTGATGACTGAAAATGAGCAGCTGCCAGGAGAACATGACTTAATTTTCTCCCTGCAGCCAAACATCACATTAGACTGTCTCATGTTTAAAACTGTATTTACTTGCAGATTAACACTATGGCTGCAGGGAAATACTGTTTTTTTCACTGTACAGTTCCCCTTTAAGGATTTGGGCAACTTTGAGGCCTCTTTTGTCCTTGGTAACCTTTTAATGACCAGGTATTTTTTTTTCTTTTCACTTGACTTCCTCCAAGAGCCATAACATTTTTATTTTTCTGTTGACATAGCCTTTATGAGGACCTTTTATTTTACCGGGTAAGCTGTAGTGATGAATGCCATCATTAATTTTGCCATACAATGTACTGAAAAATGGGGAAAAAATATTTTCAAGCAAGATGAAATGGTAAAAAAATGCAATACTGACATTGGTGTTTCACTTACATGTTCTAGCTGTGATTTTCATGGATAGAACATGTACCCATTATAGTCTAGGGCTGTTCACACATCTGTATTTTTTGTGGGACATGTCTGCATGGAGACATGTCTTTTTTACCACCATCACGGATGCAAAGTACCAATACAAGTCTGTCGGTCTGTGAAAATCATAGACCGCACACGGATGGCATCACTGTGCTGTCCGCAATTAACTTTGCAAGGGTTAGAATTTTTTTTTAATTCTGTTTATTTTTTCATATATTCATGGTAACTCATTGGTTCTTCAAGATGCGAGGGGAGGGCGTGATGGGACTAGCGCCCACATGGAGATTGACAGCAGCATTTAAATGCTTACCATCCGATACCGGTGTCAGGGCTCGCTCCCACTTGCGATTAAAAATCGTATTGCATTCATACCAATTTAATCCTATGCTTGTGTTCTCTATGGCGTTTTTTTTCCTGCTCCCATCAGATCACGATTGGACAGAAAAAAAAACGCAGCATACTGCGATTGCATGCGGATTTCAGATTGCACGCACCAATATAAGTCTATGGGTGCATGTGAAACCGCACTGCACTCGGATATCACCTGAGTGCAGTGCGATTACCGCCGACAACAGCAACAGAGGAGATGGAGAGATTAATTTATCTGTCTCCTTCGCAGCTATACTGCCATCCTCTCATGCAACAGAATCAGAGCACTGACACTCAGCTCCCACTCGCAGCAGAGCAGGAGCCGAGTGTCATTAGCATATCACGTCCGATGCTCTCGCATCGGATGCCATACGCTGGTTTGACGCTGGCCTTAGTCACACTTTCCAGCTATGTAACGTAGCTGGCATCTACCGCATGTGGAGTGAGCTCAGCTCATAAGCACCCTCCACACTTGTGCATCCCTGCCCAGGACGTTTATTTATGTCCTAATGAGATGAATGGGTTAATAATGGCTCAATTTGCATCAGATGGGGTACTTGCTGTGAATTGAGCCTTATCTATTTATCAAGGCAACTCTTCAGCTTTTCATGAAAGAGGTTGTTCTTTACTCGGACAGTACCTTGTCAATCCCTATGTTTCCAGACAGTAAAATAATAAACCCTATACTCACCTCAGGTCCTGCTTCAGCAGTGTCAGCATTGGTTCTCCCGGTGATTGTACCATATTATGTCACACAATCCCTGCAGCCAATCAGTACTGTTTTCACTATCCCCTCCCTTGGACGTAAGTGACATCCGGAGGAGGAAAGACAGCAGCCAAAAGAAGATCTTTATACGGAGAAGCTCATCTGACTCATCAGCTCTTTGTTTCTTTCAGAATCCATGATGAGTTTGTTAACCAGCTGGTGATATTTGAAGACATGGGTTGTGAAGTGGATATCAGCAGCGCTTGCTACAAACAGTATCGCTTACAGAAACTGATGCAGAAATACCCTGGTAATGAACACAAGGGTTCAAGGATTTTTTACTTTCTTTGAAAAAAGTTTTCATATTTCTGTTTAAAAAATATGGACAACTTCAGTGACACTTATTTAATATTTTTTTAAGGGCACCAGTCATCTTCAGAAATGCTGTTTACTTGCAGATATAGGGGAATTCTGCAGATAAATAGCATTTACATTATGTCTAGCCTACAGTAAGTATAGCTACAGGGTGAAAATGAAGCTACATTCTGCCCACTTGCCATATTTAACCCCTTAACAACATTAGACGTACTAATACGCATCTGTGCCCTGGAACTTAAGAGCCAGACCCATATTAGTACGTCATCGCGATCGCACACGAGCTGTGCGGGCGCGATCGCCGCCGGGTGTCAGCTGATTGTCACAGCTGACACCCGGTACTATGTGCAGGGAGCAGTCCTGCACCGCTCCCTGCACATTAACCCCCGCAATGCTGCGATCGAAGTCGATCGCAGCATTGCGGTGGCAAGGGGAGGTAATCACAGATACTCACCTCCTCTTCCGGCCTCCAGCGCTGTCTGCCGTGGCTTCCAGGATGTTGCCATGACGACCTGATGTCGTCATGACAACATTCGGGTCACCAGACAACAGGAAGATTGTTTGGACATGCGCAGTGCATCTCCAAACTATCTTCTCCCTGTCTAGCGCTGACAGCCTGCATGGCACAGGGATGGTGCTGCATTCCTGTGCCATGCAGGCGATCAGAATAAAAAAAGTGAAAGTCCCAGAGTGGGACAGAGTAAAAAAGGGTAAAAACTGTCAGAAAGTGAAAAAAAAAAATAAATAAAAATAAAATAAAAAAAATAATCCACCAAAAATAAAAATATAATGTACCTATCAATAAATATTATTATAAAAAACAAAAAAAAAACAATATAAGTACACATATTTGGTATCGCCGCATCCAGAACAACCTGACCTATAAAACTGTCCCACTATTTAACCCCTTCAGTGAACACGGTAAAAAAAAAAAAAAAACGAAGCAAAAAACAATGCTTTATCATCATGCCGCCAAACAAAAAATGGAATAACACGTGATCAAAAAGACGAATATAAATAAAAATGGTACCGCTGAAAACGTCATCTCGTCCCACAAAAAACAAGCCGCCATACAGCTCCATCAGCCGAAAAATAAAAAAGTTATAGCTCTCAGAATAAAGCTATGCTAAAAAATATTTTTTTCTATAAAATTGCTTTTATTATGTAAAAGTGCAAAACATAGAAAAACCATATAAATGTGGTACCGCTGTAAACGTACTGACCCGAAGAATAAAGCTACCTTATCAATTTTACCACACGCGGAACAGAATAATAAAAAAAAAAAAAAAAAATCCTGAATTGTTGGTTTTGTTTATTCTGCCTCCTAAAAATCGGAATAGAAAGCGATCAAAAAATGTCACGTGCCTGAAAATGGCACCAATAACCACGTCAACTCATCCCGCAAAAAACAAGCCATCATATGACTGTCTGCCAAAATCTGGAAAAATTATAGCTCTCAAAATATGGCGATGCAAAAACTAGATTTTACAAAAAATGCGTCTTTTAGTGTGTGACAGCTGTCAGTCATAAAAACCCCATATGATTCTGGTATCACTGTAATCGCACCGACCCGAAGAATAAAGTCGTCTAATCACTTATACCGCACGAGGAACGGCGTAAAAAATAAACTCTCGGGTTACGGTTGGGCTAGGGTTAGGGCTGGGTTTGGGGTTAGGGTTGTGATGGGGTTGGGATTTTTTTCAAAAGTAAGAAAAAAGATGACGATATGGCGACTAGTGTTGAGCGCAAGTGCTCGTTACTTGAGTTTGCATCGGGTGCTCTGGTATGCATTGAGTATCGTGGGTATTTGAGTGACATGCTCAAGTCTCCGCCCCATATGCTTCGCGGCCAAAAAAACTTTGCGGGGATTGCCTGCCATGCACGAGCGATCCCCGCATGTTTTTTTTTGGGTGTCTAATAACCGTGAAACATGCGGGGCAGGGACTCGAGCATGTCACTCGAGCACACGCAGTACATGGTGCATACCTGAGTACCCGATGCAAACTTAAGTAGCGAGCACTTGCGCTCAAGACTAATTACAACTTATTCAATATGATGACCTAATGTTAACAAATTCTGTGTCGTACCTCTGGGTTCAAAATGTCCACTATACACCTTAATAAAATCCTTGAGGGGTATAGTTTCCAAAATGGGGTCACTTGTGGGGGAGCTCCACTGTTTAGGCACATCAGGGGCTCTCCAAACGCGACATGGTGTCCGCTAACAAATTGAATGGAAAATCGGCTCAAATTGTTTGCGGACGCCATGTTGCGTTTGGAGAGCCCCTGCGTGCCTAAACATTGGATCTCCCCCACAAGTGACCCCATTTTGGAAACTAGACCCCCCAATGCACCTATCTAGATGCATAGTGAGCACTTGGAATCCCCAGGTGCTTCACAAATTGATTCGTAAAAATTAAAAAGTGAAATAAAAGACACTTTTTCATTTTTATGAATCAATTTGTGAAGCACCTGGGGGTTCCAAGTGCTCACTATGCATCTAGATAGGTGCCTTGGGAGGTCTAGTTTCCAAAATGGGGTCACTTGTGGGGGCGCTCCAATGTTTAGGCACACAGGGGCTCTCCAAACGCAACATGGTGTCCGCTAATTATTCAAGCAAATTTTACAATCAAAATGTCAAATGGCGCTCCTTCCCTTCCGAGCCCTGCCGTGCGCCCAAACAGTGGTTTTTCCCCACGTATGGGGTATATGCGTGCCCAGGGGAAATTGCACAACAAATTTTGGGGTCCATTTTTTCTTGTTACCTCTGTGAAAATAAAAAACAAACATTTTTGTGAAAAAAGTTAAATGTTCATTTTTTTCTTCCACATTCCAAAAATTCCTGTGAAGCACCTGAAGGGTTAATAAAGTTCTTGAATGTGGTTTTGAGCACCTTGAGGGGTGCAGTTTTTAGAATGGTGTCACTTTTGGGTATTTTCTGTCATAAAGACCTCTCAAAGTGACTTCAAATGTGATGTGGTCCCTAAAAAAATGGTTTTGTAAATTTTGTTGGAAAAATGAGAAATCGCTGGTCAACTTTTAACCCTTATATCTCCCTAACAAAAAAAAATTTTGGTTCCAAAATTGTGCTGATGTAAAGTAGACATGTGGGAAATGTTATTTATTAAGTGTTTTGTGTGACATATCTCTCTGATTTAAGGGCATAAAAATTCAAAGTTTGAAAATTGCAAAATGTTCAAAATGTTCGCCAAATTTCTGTTTTTTTCACAAATAAACGCAAGTGATATTGAATAAATTTTACCACAATCATTAAGTACAATATGTCACGAAAAAACAATCTCAGAATCAGGGGGATCCGTTGAAGCGTTCCAGAGTAATTAACTCATAAAGTGACAGCGGTCAGAATTGTAAAAATTGGCCTGGTCATTAACGTGCAAACCACCCTTGGGGGTTTAGGGGTTAAAGAACATTTCATGGATATAGCGAAGAATAAAGTAAGAAGAGCATGCCCTGATTAACAGAGGCACCAGTAGTCTTTGGGGAGCACCTGAATCACAGGGGAGTAGATGAACTCTTCGGTGGGCTCCTGAGCCTGGAGTGAGCGAATCTGCCTATTCCACCAATGTAACAGAGATAATGCAGACTACTCAGTATTCCCTCTCCTCCGCCCCAAGTCCTTGACATTGTAGCAGAGGCTCAGTCCCCACACATCATCCTGCAGCTTCATCCTGTGGCCTGCCATTGTGTGAGCGCATGTTCCCGGCACATGGAACCTTAACCTCTTTACAACCCAGGGTGGTTTGCATGTTAATAACCAGGTCAATTTTTACCATTCTGACCACTGTCACTTTGAGGTAATTACTCTGATTCTGAGATTGTTTTTTTTTAATGACATATTGTACTTCATGATTGTGGTAAAATTTCTTCGATATCACTTGCGTTTATTTGTGAAAAAAATGGAAATTTGGCGAAAATTTTGCAATTTTCAAAATTTCAATTTTTATGCCCTTAAATCAGAGAGATATTTATTAACTATTTTGTGCGACATAACATTTCCCACATGCCTACTTTACATCAGTGACACCATTCTAAAAACTGCACCCCTCAAGGTGCTCAAAACCACATTCAAGAACTTTATTAACCCTTCACGTGCTTCACAGGAATTTTTGGAATGGGGAAGAAAAAAATGAACATTTAACTTTTTTCACAAAAATGTTACTTTAGACCCAAATTTTTTTTTATTTTTGCAGGCCAAACAGCAAAAAATGGACCCAAAATTAGTTTTGCAATTTCCCCTGAGAACACAGATACCCCATATGCGGGGGAAAACCACTGTTTGGGCGCACGGCAGGGTTTGAAAGGGAAGGAGCGCCATTTGACTTTTTGAATGTAAAATTTGCTTGAATAATTAGCGGACGCCATGTTGCGTTTGGAGAGCCCCTGGTGTGCCTAAACAGTGGGAACTCCCCACAAGTGACACCATTTTGGAAACTAGACCCCTCAGGGAACTTATCTAGATGTGTGGTAAGCATCTTGAACCCCCAGGTGCTTCACAGAAGTTTATAACATGGAGCCGTGAAAATAAAATTTTCACATTTTTCCCACAAAAATGTTTTTCAGCCCCCAGTTTTGCATCTTTATAAGGGTAACAGGAGAAATTGCACCATGCAACTTGTTGTTAAATCTCTCTTGAGTGAGCCGATAGCCCATATGTGGGGGAAAACCACTGTTTGGGCGCACGGCAGGGTTCGGAAGGGAAGGAGCGCCATTTGACTTTTTGAATGTAAAATTTGCTTGAATAATTAGCGGACGCCATGTTGCGTTTGGAAAGCTACTGATGTGCCTAAACAGTGGAAACCCCCCACAAGTTACACCATTTTGGAAACTAGACCCCTCAGGGAACTTATCTAGATGTGTGGTGAGCATCAAGAACCCCCAGGTGCTTCACAGAAGTTTATAACATGGAGCCGTGAAAATAACATTTTCACATTTTTCCCACAAAAATGTTTTTCAGTCCCCAGTTTTGCATTTTCATAAGGGTAACAGGAGAAATTGCACCATGCAACTTGTTGTGAAATCTCTCCTGAGTAAGCCGATACCCCATATGTGGGGGAAAACCACTGTTTGGGCACACGGCAGGGTTCGGAAGGGAAGGAGCGTTTTGACTTTTTGAATGTAAAATTTGCTTGAATAATTAGCGGATGTGCCCATGATGTGCCTAAACAGTGGAAAAACCCCACAAGTGACACCATTTTGGAAACTAGACACCTTCAGGTGCTTCACAGGAATTTTTGGAATGTGGAAGAAAAAAAATGAACATTTAACTTTTTTCACAAAAATGTTACTTTAGACCCAATTTTTTTTTATTTTCTCAGGGGTAACAGGAAAAAATGGACCCCAAAATTTGTTGTGCATTTTTCCCTGAGCACGCAAATACCCCATATGTGGGGGAGTAAGCAGATACCCCATATGTGGGGGAAAACCACTGTTTGGGCACACGGCAGGGTTCGGAAGGGAAGGAGCGCCATTTGACTTTTTAAATGTAAAATTTGCTTGAATAATTAGCCCCTGATGTGCCCCTGATGTGCCTAAACAGTGGAAACCCCCCCACAAGTGACACCATTTTGGAAACTAGACCCCTCAGGGAACTTATCTAGATGTGTGGTAAGCACCCTGAACCCCCAAGGGTTTTACAGAAGTTTATACCATGGAGCCGTGAAAATAAAAAAAAATCTAACTTTTTCCACAAAAATGTTGTTTTAGCCCCGATTTTTTTATTTTCACAAGGGTAAGAGGAGAAAATGGGCCCCAAAAACTTTTGTGCAATTTCTCCTGAGTACGCAGATACCCCATATGTGGGGAAAATAGTGTTTGGGCGCACGGCAGAATTCAGAACGGAAGGAGCATTGTGTGACTTTTTGAACGCAAAATTGGCTGGAATCGAGAGCGGATGCCATGTCGTGTTTGGAAAGCCCCTGATTTGCATAAACAGTGGAAACCCCCCGCAAGTGACCCCATTTTGGAAACTACACCCCTCAAGAATTTTATCAAGGGGTATAGTGAACATTTTGAACCCAGAGGTACGACACAGAATTTGACATTAGGTCATTATATTGAATAAGTTGTCATTAGTCTTGAGCGCAAGTGCTTGGTACTTGAGTTTTCATTGGGTACTCAGGTATGTATCGTGGGTGCTCGAGTGACATGCTCGAGTCCCTGCCCCGCATGTTTCACGGTTATTAGACACCCAAAAAGAAACATGCGGGGATCGCTCGGGCATGGCAGGCAATCCCTGCTAGGTTTTTTGTCCGCGAAGGATATGGGGCGGAGACTCGAGCATGTCACTCGAGCACCCACGATACTCAGTGCATACCCGAGCACCCGATGTAAATTCAGGTAGCGAGCACTTGCGCTCAACACTAGTCGCCATATCGTCATCTTTTTTTTTTTCTACTTTTGAGAAAAATCCCTAGCCCCAGAGTTTATTTTTTACGCTGTTCCTCGTGTGGTATAAGTGATTAGATGACTTTATCCTTCGGGTTGGTGAATTACAGCGATACCAGAATCATATTGGGTTTTTATGATTGACAGCTGTAACACACTAACAGACACATATTTTGTAAAATCTAGTTTTTGCATCGCCATATTTTGAGAGCTATAATTTTTCCATATTTTGGCCGACAGAGTCATATGACGGCTTTTTTTTTGCGAGATGAGTTGACGTTTTTATTGGTGCCATTTTCAGGCACATGACATTTTTTGATCACTTTCTATTCCGATTTTTGTGAGGCAGAATAAACAAAAACAAACAATTCAGGAATTTGTTTTTTTTTTTATTTTTTTTATGCTGTTCCTCGTGTGGTAAAATTTATACGGTAGCTTTATTTTTCGGGTCAGTACGTTTACAGCGGTACCACATTTATATCGTTTTTCTATGTTTTGGCGCTTTTACGCAATAAAATCTATTTTATAGAAAAAATTATTTTTTTGCATCGCTTTAGTCTAAGAGCTATAACTTTTTTGATTTTTCAGCTGATGGAGCTGTATTGCGGCTTGTTTTTTGCGGGACAAGATGATGTTTTCAGCGGTACCATTTTTATTTATATTCGTCTTTTTGATCGCGTGTTATTCCATTTTTTTGTTTGGCGGTATGATAAAGCATTGTTTTTTGATTCTTTTTTTTTTTTTCTTCAGTCTTCATTAACCCCTTAAGCCCCGAGGGTGGTTTGCACGTTAATGACCAGGCCAATTTTTACAATTCTGACCACTGTCACTTTATGAGGTAATTACTCTGGAACGCTTCAACGGATCCCCCTGATTCTGAGATTGTTTTTTCGTGACATATTGTACTTTATGATTGTGGTAAAATTTCTTCGATATCACTTGCGTTCATTTGTGAAAAAAATGGAAATTTGGCGAAAATTTTGCAATTTTCAAACTTTGAATTTTTATGCCCTTAAATCAGAGAGATATGTCACACAAAAGAGTTAATAAATAACATTTCCCACATGTCTACTTTACATCAGCACAATTTTAGAACCAACATTTTTTTTTGTTAGGGAGCTATAAGGGTTAAAAGTTGACCAGCGATTTCTCATTTTTCCAACAAAATTTACAAAACCATTTTTTTAGGGACCACATCACATTTGAAGTCACTTTGAGAGGTCTTTATGACAGAAAATACCCAAAAGTGACACCATTCTAAAAACTGCACCCCTCAAGGTGCTCAAAACACTTTTTCATTTTTATGAATCAATTTGTGAAGCACCTGGGGGTTCCAAGTGCTCACTATGTATCTAGATAGGTGCATTGGGGGGTCTAGTTTCCTAAATGGGGTCACTTGTGGGGGGAGCTCCAATGTTTGGGCACACAGGGACTCTCCAAATGCAACATGGTATCCGCTAAAAAATTGTCGGCTCAAATTGTTAGCGGACACCATGTTGCGTTTGGAGAGCCCCTGTGTGCCCAAACATTGGAGCTCCCCCACAAGTGACCCCATTTTGGAAGCTAGAATCCCCAAGGCTCCTATCTAGATGCATAGTGAGCACTTGGAACCCCCAGGTCCTTCACAAATTAATTCGTAAAAATGAAAAACTGAAAAAAAAAACACTTTTTCATTTTTATGAATCAATTTGTGAAGCACCTGGAGGTTCCAAGTGCTCACTATGCATCTAGATAGGTGCCTTGGGGGGTCTAGTTTCCAAAATGGGTTCAGTTCTGGGGGAGCTCCAATGTTTGGGCACGCAGGGGCTCTCCAAACGCAACATGGCGTCCACTAACAATTTGAGCCGATTTTCCATTCAATTTGTTAGCGGACACCATGTCGCATTTGGAGAGCCCCTGATGTGCCTAAACAGTGGAGCTCCCCCACAAGTGACCCCATTTTGGAAACTATACCCCTCAAGGATTTTATTAAGGTGTATAGTGAACATTTTGAACCCAGAGGTACGACACAGAATTTGTTTACATTAGGTCATCATATTTAATAAGTTGTCATTAGTCTTGAGCGCAAGTGCTCGCTACTTATGTTTGCATCGGGTACTCAGGTATGCACCATGTACAGCGTGTGCTCGAGTGACATGCTCGAGTCCCTGCTCCGCATGTTTCACGGTAATTAGACACCCAAAAAAATCCATGCGGGGATCGCTCGTGCATGGCAGGCAATCCCCGTAAAGTTTTTTTTGGCCGCGAAGCATATGGGGCAGAGACTCGAGCATGTCATTCAAATACCCACGATACTCAATGCATACCAGAGCACCCGATGCAAACTCAAGTAACGAGCACTTGCGCTCAACAATAGTCGCCATATCGTCATCTTTTTTTCTTACTTTTGAAAAAAATCCCAACCCCATCACAACCCTAACCCCAACCCCAGCCCTATCCGTAGCACAACCCTAACCCTAGCACAACCCTAACCTTAGCCCAATCCTAACCCAAGAGTTTATTTTTGACGCCGTTCCTCGTGCGGTATACGTGATTAGACGACTTTATTCTTCGGGTCGGTGTGATTACAGCAATACCAGAATCATATGGGGTTTTTATGACTGACAGCTGTCACACACTAAAAGACGCATTTTTTGTAAAATCTAGTTTTTGCATCGCCATATTTTGAGAGCTATAATTTTTCCAGATTTTGGCAGACAGTCATGTGACGGCTCGTTCTTTGCGGGATGAGTTGACGTCGCTATTGGTGCCATTTTCAGGCACTTGACATTTTTTGATCGCTTTCTATTCCGATTTTTGTGAGGCAGAATAAACAAAAACCAACAATTCAGGAATTTTTTTTTTTTTTATTCTGTTCCGCGTGTGGTAAAATTGATAAGGTAGCTTTATTCTTCGGGTCAGTACATTTACAGCGGTACCACATTTATATCGTATTTCTATGTTTTGGCGCTTTTACATAATAAAAGCAATTTTATAGAATTATTTTTTAGCATAGCTTTATTCTGAGAGCTATAACTTTTTTATTTTTCGGCTGATGGAGCTGTATGGCGGCTTGTTTTTTGCGGGACGAGATGTCGTTTTCAGCGGTACCATTTTTATTTATATTTGTCATTATGATCGCGTGTTATTCCATTTTTTGTTTGGCGGTATGATGATAAAGCATTGTTTTTTGCTTCTTTTTTTTTTTTTTTTTTTTTTTTTTTTTACCGTGCTCACTGAAGGGGTTAACTAGTGGGACAGTTTTATAGGTCAGGTTGTTCCGGACGCGGCGATACCAAATATGTGTACTTTTATTGTTTTTTTTTTTGTTTTTTTTTAGAATAATATTTATTGATGGGTACATTATATTTTTATTTTTGGTGGATTTTTTATTTTATTTTTTTTTTATATTTTTTTATTTTTTTTAATTTTTTTTTCACTTTCTGAAAGTTTATATACTTTATTACTTTGTCCCACTCTGGGACTTTCACTTTTTTTTCTCTGATCGCCTGCATGGCACAGGAATGCAGCACCATCCCTGTGCCATGCAGGCTGTCAGCGCTGGATAGGGATAAGATTGTTTGGAGATGCACTGCGCATGTCCAAACAATCTTCCTGCTGTCTGGTGACCCGGATGTTGTCATGACGACATCGGGTCGTCATGGCAACACCCGGGAAGCCTTTTCAGACAGCGCTGGAAGCCGGAAGAGGAGGTGAGTATCGGCGATCACCTCCCCTTGCCCCCGCAATGCAGCGATCGACTTCGATCGCCGGGGTTAATGTGCTGGGAGCGGTGCAGGACCTCTCCCTGCACATTGTCACAGCTGACACCCGATACTATCAGCTGACACCCGGTGGCGATCGCGCCCGCACAGCCTGTGTGCACGCGCGATCGCCATGACGTACTAATACGGGTCTGGCTCTTAAGTCCCAGGGCACAGACGCGTATTAGTACGTCAAATGTTGTTAAGGGGTTAAAGGGTTAACTAGTGGGACAGTTTTATCGGTCAGGTCGTTCCGGACGCGGTGATACCAAATATGTGTACTTTTATTGTGGGGTTTGTTTGTTTTTCATAATATTTATTGATAAGTACATTATATTTTTATTTTTGGTGGATTTTTTTAATATTTATACAATTTTTTTTTTTTCTCACTCTGACACTTTTTTTTACTTTTATTCTTTGTCCCACTATGGGACTTTCACTTTTTTCATTCTGCTCGCCTTTATAGCACAGGGATGGAGCACCATCCCTTTGCTATACAGGCTGTCAGCACTGCAGATGCAGAAGATATTTTGGTCATGCACTGCCTGGTGACCCGGATGTTGTCATGTCGACATCGGGTTGTCATGACCACATCCGGGAAGCCGCAGCAGACAGCGCTGGAGGCCGGCAGGAGAGGTGAGTATCCCGATCACCTCCCCTTGCCACCGCAATGCTGCGATCGACTTCGATCGCTGCATTGCAGGGGTTAATGTGCCGGGAGCGGTGCAGGACCGCTCCCAGCATATAGGACGCGGTGTCAGCTATGACAATCAGCTGACACTCGGCTGCGATCGTGCCCACACAGCCTGTGTGCGGGCGCAATCGCAAAGATGTACTAATACGTGTCAGGCTCTTAAAGCCCAGGGTGCAGATACGTATTAATACGTCTTGGGCTTTAAAGGGTTTAGAGCTTTAGTTTATCTAATGTGGGTATATATAAGTGGAATGTGTATTTGCTTGTGTATTTGCTTGTGTAATCTATAAATATGTGCGTATTTTATATATACACCTAATGTGTGTGTGTGTGTATGTATGTGTGTGTGTGTGTATACATAGGTGGGGTGTCACAGTGGGGCCCAGAAACACATTCAGAGGCCCTACCCTGTGAATATTTCCTTGGGTATATATTTATATTTTTCATGAAACACTGCAAATTACTTTTAAACATCTATATTCAGTATTCCAGGACTTTTAGAATAATGATAATGGATTAACCCCATTGTAAAGTTAGTTTCAGGGTCCTGACTTGGTTGCTGTTCTTTTCCTTTATTTGGCATGTTTAGGAAAGGTTAACTTGCAGCCTGATTATTTCTTAATGAGTTGCTTGGATAAAATGAGCAAATTTAATAATGAAGGGATTTTAAAACCAAATGATGGAATGTGGCAATGATATACCTTCACTTGCAAACTGGCCTTCGTGCCCCTATACATTGCTCCAGTCCTTTTGAAGCTTGCCCTGTATAGCAACACTTCCTTTCCCTTGAATGACACAGATTTTGCATGGACTTGATGGATGCTTCTAAAAATCGGCTCATATTAAAGAATGTTATATTCACACAAATTTGTAATTCCAGCAAAATGTATAATAATCCGGCTCTACCACAGTATACTATAGGGCAGTGATGGCGAACCCTTTAGAGACCGAGTGCCCAAACTACAACCCAAAACCCACTTATTTATCTCAAAGTGCCAACACGGTAATTTAACCTGAATGCTTAGGTTTTAGTTTAGAAAAACAACTTGTACATTAGCATCTTTTTGTCTTCAATGAAAAACACAATAACAGAACTTTCCACTTTTTTTTTGAAAATTAAGTTTACATTTGGCATTCTTCTCTGAAAAGTCATAGGTACTCTTCAGAAAGCACTGTGTTATGGGTACTTTTCAGAAGACACTGTATACTGACTCATTGGCTCCAGCTCAAGTCACTCTGGTGGTCTCTAGCTAGACAGGGAGCAAGCACATGTGATGATGTTTTGTTAGTCACCTGAGGTGTTAGGCTATGTTCACACATCATCTGTTTTTTTTGCGTCAATTTTCTGCAGCAAAACCTGATCTCTCAAGGGAGGTTTTTGGTGCGTTTTTTCAGTGTTTTTTTTTCCACTGTCCTTCTGTCCCTTTTTATGCATGTACATAAAGTTCAGTGAAAAAAAAACATTCTATTTTGGTATCAATGTAAATCCTTTTATGCCCAAAAATAACAAAAGTATTCTTGGAGTGTTACCTTTGTTGGCTAACCAGAACAAAATACCGTATATTCCGGCGTGTAAGACGACTTTTGAAGACTGAAAAATCTTCTGTCTAGTCTGGGGTCGTCTTATACGCCGGTAATGCTTTTGAGCTTTCAGAAATTGACATGCGGGGATACTCTGGGGGTGTTAATAAGCTGCCGTGGCCGTATCCCTGCCATGTCGGAGTTAATATAAGGTGGAGGGAGTTAAAATACGGCGGCGGTAGGTCCAGACAGTCAGCGCTTCTGTGCTGAAACTGACACATCGCTGCGTATTCCCAGCTCCGGACACAGCGCAGGGCTTCTGTGCCGACAGCTTTCACTTGTCACAGAAGCGCTGCGCTGTGTCCGGAGCAGGGAAGTTCGCATCGCTTCTGTGACAATATATGAAAAGCCGGCAATTCAGCAGCGGCATAAGCCGGCACCCGACAATTTAGAATAGAAAGAATAGAGAATCACACATAGATTAGATAGATAGAAACATGTCAGTCACATATATATGAAGTACAGTGACAGTGTTGCTTACTGTACTTGTCATTTAGTGTAAAGGATTTATTAAAACAAATATTAGTGTTTTCATGCACCGTCTCTTTAAAAAAGCCGGCCGGCAATTCAGCAGCGGTACCCGACAATTTATAACAGAAAGATAGAGCATCACACATAGATTAGATACATAGAAACATGTCAGTGACATTTATAATAAGTACAGTGACAGTGTTGCTTACTGTACTTGTCATCTAGTGTTAAAATAACGGATTTATTAAAAAAAAAATTGGCGTGGGGTTCCCCTTAATTTTAGTCTCTAGCGGAGGTTAAGCAGACAGCTGGGGCAAATGTTTGAAGCCTGGGAAGGGGGTAATACCCACGGAGCTTCCCAGGCTACTAATATGAGCCCCCAGCTGAATACCTAGCCTTTACTAGCTATTAAAATGGGGGATCCCAAAAAAATGACGTGGGGTCCCCCCTATTTTAATAGCTAGCAAAGGCTAGGCAGACAGCTGGGGGCTGATATTAATAGCCCAGGAAGGGAGCCATGAATATTGGCCCCCTCCCAGGCTAGAAACACCAGCCGTCAGCCGCCCCAGAAATGGCGCATCCATAGGATGCGCCAATTCTGGCACTTAGCCTCGCTCTTCCACGCTGCCCTGGTGCGGTGGCAGGGGGTAATAGGGTTGGGGTTGATGTCAGCTTATAATGCCAGCTGACATCAAGCCCAGGTTAGTAATGGAGAGGCGTCTATAAGACACCCCCATTACTAACCCCATAGTCAAAGTAAAAAAAAAACACAAACACCCAGAATAAAGTCCTTTAATTGAAATAAAGACACAATTCTTTATTGTTCTAAATTAAACCATACTTACCATCACGCCCATTCCAGCTGAAGCCAACGATCTCCTGCAATAAAAGAAAAATAATAAAGCAACCTCATCCTTACCTTTCCATGGTTCCCAGGACCGGTCCAGCTCTGCTACATCGAGATGACAGGCTGGACCGCAGCAGAACGCTGCCATCCAGCCTGTCATCCCGCAGACACTGAGAAGCGCAGGCTTGCTTGCGCTCCTCAGTGTCTGACTGTGACGGCATCCAGATGAGCCGACAATGAACTCAGCTCACCTCCTGGACGTCCGTCACTGACAGCGTGGGAAACTTCTACTGCGCATGCGGGGAGCAGGAGAATTTTCCCACGCTGTCAGTGACGTGCATGAGGTGAGCCGAGTTCATTGGACATGATCTCGGCTCATCTGGATGCCGTCACAGTCAGACACTGAGGAGCACAAGCATGCCTGCGCTTCTCAGTGTCTGCGGGATGACAGGCTGGATGGCAGCGTTCTGCTGCGGTGCAGCCTGTCATGTGAATGTAGCAGAGCTGGATCGGTCCTGGGAACCATGGAAAGGTAAGGATGAGGTTGGTTTATTATTTTACTTTTATTTCAGGAGATCGTTGGCTTCAGCTGGAATGGGCGTGACGGTAAGTATGGTTTAATTTAGAACAATAAAGAATTGTGTGTTTATTTCAATTAAAGGACTTTTTTTCTGGGTGTTTGTGTTTTTTTTTAAATACTTTACTAGAAATTCATGGCGGTCATGTCTAATACTGGCGTGACCCCATGAATTTCAGGCTTAGGGCCAGCTGATAATGCCAAGCTGGCCTTAACCCCTTTATTACCCAGTGAGCCACCGCACCAGGGCCCTGGATGAGTTGGGTACAGCGCCAGAAGATGGCGCTTCTATGAACGCGCCATTTTCCGGGGCGGCTGCGGACTGCAATTTGCAGCGGGGGGGGGCCCAGAAAGCTTGGGCCTCCCTGCGCTGCAGATTCCAGCCCCCAGCTGCCTAGTTGTACCTGGCTGGACACAAAAATAGGGCGAAGCCCCACGTATTTTTTTTTTTAATTATTTCATGAAATAATTTAAAAAAAAAGGGCTTCCCTATATTGTTGTGTCCGGCCAGGTACAAATAGGCAGCTGGTGGTTGGGGGCAGCCCATTCCTGCCTGCTGTACCTGGCTGGACACAAAAATATGGCGAAGCCCCACGTCAACATTTTTGGGAAAAATTAATTACAAAATTAATAATTTAGGGACTGCATCTTTATTAACCCCTCAATTGTCATTTAGTGTTAAAATAAAGGATTTTTTAAAAAGAAAATTGGCGTGGGATCCACCATCATTATAGTCTCTAGCGGAGGTTAAGCAGACGGCTGGGGCAGATGTTTGAAGCCTGGGAAGGGGGTAATACCCACGGAGCTTCCCAGGCTACTAATATCAGCCCCCAGCTGAATACCTAGCCTTTACTAGCTATTAGAATGGGGGACCCCCCCAAAAAATGACGTGGGGTCCCCCCTATTTTAATATGTTTATGAGTGACAGTTTTCCTGCTATATACCTGCATGTCATAAGAATTTAAATTAAAAAAGGACCATGTTAAATTCAAATCTGTTTTTTTTTTATTTTTACCGGTGTTTGGTATGCGTTGGAAAAGGGGTAGTCTTATACGGTGAATATATCCTAAACTCTATATTTTAACAGGAAAGTAGGGGGGTCGTCTTATACACCAGGTCGTCTTATACGCCGGAATATACGGTATATATGTGCAAGCTTTCAGAGCACAGAGGCTCCTTTGTCAGGCAATATTACAAATTAATTCTTAAGACAAGGGGCACAAGATTTAAGAGATGTTACAGTACGATATTTGTTCATGAGGAGGAGGGGATGATGCCTCCTAATGATAAGTGCAAGAGATGTCTGTGGGAATGCTTAAAGGGAATTTGTCACCCCCCCTCCCCCCCGGGCGATATCAGATCTCTACTATGGGCATACAGGTGATAGAAAAGTAAATCTATACTTACCTGTATGGCATATGGCAGGGGTCTGATTGCCGAGAAATCTGGTTTTATAAAGTCTGTTTTCCAGAGGCTTGGCAGACTCCAAGCAAACCCCTCCTATCTGCTTAATATTCCTCTAAACCGCTGGCTCTGTGCTAAATTACCATATTCCCCCATACCCTGCATGTCACAGGGCACTGTGACAGGCCCTGTGACGTGCCCTGCTCTGCCTCCCCTCCCATGCAATCGCAATGCATGCCTCCAGCCCCGTTTGGCTGCGTACTGCACTGCAGCCTTGTATTGCGCAAGTGACGGTGAGTCAGAGACTTCCGCTCCGCTTGCAGTACACAGCCAAATGGGGCCGGAGGGAGACAAAGTGCGCTCTATGGGAGTGGTGCTTTGCGGTTGCGCAGGAGGAGTGGCAGAGCAGGGCACGTCACAGGGCCCTGTGATGTGCAGGGGAGGGGGAATATGGCAATTTAGCACAGAGGTGGCAATTTAGGGGAATAGTAAGCAGATAAGCGGGGTTTGCTTGGCATCCTTCGGACACCAAGCCTCTGGAAAATAGACTTTATAAAACCAGATTTCTCTGCAATCAGACCTCTGCTATGGGCCATACAGGCAAGTATAGATTACTTTTCTATCACCTGTATCCCTATAGTAGAGGTCTGATATCGGCCAGGGGGTGACAGATTCCCTTTAACTATTTGGAGACCATCTGGTGGAGGTGTGCATTGACTCCATGTAGTGAGTCATAAACCCAGGTGTTAGATTGAGTCCTGCTGTCAGTGAATTGAACTTCTTTATCAATTTGAATTCCCAGATTCTTCTCTCCCGGTCATCTTTGAAGTGACCTTTTAGAACTAAAACTTTTAAATCTTTCATACAGTGTCCCTGACTAGAGGATATTTTGGTATCAAAAACGCTGAAAAAATTACCTGTGTTTTTTTCATCACCCATTACTTCCTGTGGCTGAAAAAATGCTGAAAGTGACATGCTCTATTTTCTAAAAAAAAACATGCAAGGCACAAAATCCTGAACAAAAAAACCGGTGTGAACTAAGAATTCTTGAATGTCATAGACTTTGCTGGTACTGCAAAACACAGCTGAAAATTTGAATAAAGACGCTTAAAAAAACATGATGTGTGAACACAGCCTTAGTGGTCAGGTAACCAAAGAATGCATGTCCTTACTTCCTGTCTTGCTAGAGACCACTAAATTAGCTTGTGCTAGACCAGGAGTGGGGAACCTTTTTTCTGTTAAGGGCTATTTGGGTATTTATAAATTAGTCCATACTAAATTATCAACTAGACCCCTCCCCCCGGCGCATCACCAGCAGTACAGAAATACATCACCAAAACCACCAGTAGTACAGAAACACAGCATAAAAACCCTCATCAGTACAGAAATGCATCAGATCCACCAGAAGTACAAGCAGAAAAGAAATAAATCACCAGAACCAGTAGCAGTACAGAAATACATCTTCAGAACCGCCATCAGTGCAGAAATACGTCACCAGAATCAACAGTACATGGTACATCAATTGTAATGTCCAGTCAGCTTCATACACTTTTGTATCACATGAATCTACTACTCTCAGGAAGTCCTTAACAATGGTAAGAAGATGCTGGGAGTTATTATCCGTCATTATCAGACTGTGGACCATACAGGAACCACAGTACTGATGAGAATTGGTCAGTATCACAAACACTTACATCCAGTTACCTTATAGATGATGTTGTCTCTTATTGGAGGAGTTCTCATTCTTTTCTTCATCTTGTCCACACACCATGTTGACTTTTCACAGCCACAGCTCTTCTCTGCACACTTCCATCTTCTCCGCTCTTGTGCAACACATCTTGACATGTTGCCCCTAAAAATAGCAGTGTCATTATAATGCTCTTTAAGAAAAATATCTGCCCTATTCTGAGCCCCTGAATAAATAATTACTTCTCACTATATTCACTGCACAAAATATGACCCATACACTGTCCCTTTTATGGTACTGTGTCCCTCAACACTATTCCCCTCCATAGTATCCTCACTCATTTCCCCCTTCCTCATACTGTGTCCTCTCACATTGAACCTGCTAACCATACTGTCTCATCACATATTTACCCCCTCGCTCTCCATACTGTATTCTCACACATCACCCCGCTCACCATACTGTCTGCATTCATTCCTCCCCTCATAATGTGTCCACATGCATTCCTACTTTGTCTGCATACATTCCTCCCTCACTCCTCACTGTCAGCACCCATCCCCTCACTCGCTCCTCATACTTTGCCCTCAAATCTCGCTCCGCATACTGTCGCACCCATCCCCCTCATACTTTTTCCCCATGCATGCTTCCCACCCCTGCTCCACATACTGTGTCAACACCCAACCCTTCCTCGCTCCCAAAATTGTGCCTTTTCGATATCTGAAACCTGCCATAGAAAGCATTAGTAAATGTGCCTCATTGCTTTTGTTGCCTATAACAACCAATCATAGCGCAGCTTTCATTTTTCAAACTGCATTGGTAATATGAAAGCTGTACTGATTGATTGCTATGGACAATGTGAGCAGTTTTCATTTAGACTGAGTATCCCACTGATTATGGACTGAATTGCAGTCTGATACCAGAATCCCATTCATTTAACAGTGTTATTCCTAATATTGTGTTCCGTGCATTATAGATACAGGGCAGTTGAATTTTATAAGTCCGCAGCTAGGGAAGGTCAGTGATGTGACACACACAACAGTATGTAGGTCATGAGCACAGGCTCAGGTAAGAGAACACAGCAGCGCTGCGGCGAAGCTCCAGATGGACAGGCAGATGGCTCACCGCTGCCTCTCGGCAATTGTACTTCCTGCTCCCGCCATGCCTCATAAAGCAGCGCTCCCAAAAGACTACATGACCGGTGAGTGACTTCCGCAGCGTGATCACGGTGCTGATGTCGCCCTGACCGAGCGGTCAGGGCTCGAATTGTAGCCGTGTCTGAAAGAGACGGGTCAGGGCTCGAATTGTAGCCGTGTCTGAAAGAGACGAGTGCAATTAATTGCTGGGAGCCGGAACGCTGCATCTTCTCTGTGCCAGCTGTCAGCTTGACAGCCGGTTCAGAAAACTGCCGACCAGAAAAATTCATAGTGCTGGGGCGACGGCGCGTAGTATAAGTAGTAAAATTCAATTTTATTAATTTTTTTTTTTTATTATTTTCCTAATGAAATGTTAATCATAAAAAAACCCATAAAATAATACTGGTCTGGACGACTTCAAAAAATACCTTGGGACAATTGTGTTTGAATAAACAAATCCTTTAGGGAGTTAGTCCCACTGTTATCACTGCAAACCACCACCGGAACACAATCCTGATGGGTAATAAGTCACATAGGTATTAATTTGCATGCAAACCAAAACTAAAGATTCATCATCCCATTCTTGGATATGGTGTTCAACTAGATCTTATAACTTATTAGGTCTTAATGTAGCATCTAGTAAAAATCCCAAACAAGTGTAGCTGACCTTTAGTGGCATCGTGAGATGTACAGTGCTGATGTATGAAAACTGTACTTGCAGTTAATAAAATACACTTTTTACTGTTTGGATGCTGTTCACACAAAACTGCGCTATGACAGTATTGTTACTTGCGTAGTGCTATCGCATTTATCACCGCTCCATAATCTCTGCAGGCTGAATACAGTGTAGCTCCGAAAATAAGATGGAGTGTTATTATTTTTTGCTCCGAAAGATGGGTTAGGGCTTATTTTCAGGGGGTATCTTATTTTTATTCCATGAACAACAATCCACGTTTATTCTTGAACGAAAAATCAATATTTATTCAAAAATAATCATGTCATCACATATTGAAAGCATCATCATAACTCTCCAAATCCTGAATTCCATCATAAATTTCTTGAGATCATATTTCCTTTTTCCGTGTACAGCGATCTACTCTTAACACATGCAGAGGAAGAACGATGGGGTTACAGCGAACACTAATCAATCATTCTGTCCCCATATAGATCATCGGCAGCACATCTCTTGTTTACACCGGGCCATGTGCTAACGAGAGCAATGGATCTGATTCATTAAGACTGAAGTTGTGCAGGACAATCTTAAAGGGAAGGTGCCGCGATTTTAAATTTTGTACACTGACCCTATCTCTTACATTAGAGGCCGCTCTTCCTGCCTCTTAACTGCGACCTGGGCACGTCCCCTGGGCTGTCCAGGTCACAGCCGTGGGAGGAGATCGTATCCATCTTTGTGGAGCCCACAGTGTAGGCTGCGAGCTGCACATTTCCCCTGTCATTGCACTGCTCAGTCAGTGCGTGCCAAGACAGGAGCTGCTGGGGAGAGAAGGCGCCGGGAGCGGGTGTCCCGGGTGAGTATCTGCTGCGGCGGCGGCAGGGTGCAGTGATCTCAGCCCCTCAGCTCACCGCCGACATCTTCAGAGAACACAGCACTGCGTGGAAATTGAGTAGAAGTGTTTTTTTTTGTTTTTTTTCTTTGAATCGCATATATGGGGGCATATAACCTACCCAGGATGGAGGGGATGGGAACGTAGACCTACCCAGGATGGAGGGGATGGGGACGTAGACCTACCCAGGATGGAGGGGACGGGGACGTATACCTACCCGGGATGGAGGGGACGTATACCTACCCGGGATGGAGGGGACGTATACCTACCCGGGATGGAGGGGACGTATACCTACCCGGGATGGAGGGGACGTATACCTACCCGGGATGGAGGGGACGTATACCTACCCGGGATGGAGGGGGCGTATACCTACCCGGGACGGAGGGGGCGTATACCTCCCCGGGACGGAGGGGGCGTATACCTCCCCGGGACGGAGGGGGCGTATACCTCCCCGGGATGGAGGGGGCGTATACCTCCCCGGGATGGAGGGGGCGTATACCTCCCCGGGATGGAGGGGGCGTATACCTCCCCGGGATGGAGGGGGCGTATACCTCCCCGGGCTGGAGGGGGCGTATACCTCCCCGGGCTGGAGGGGGCGGGGGCGTATACCTCCCCGGGCTGGAGGGGGCGGGGGCGTATACCTCCCCGGGCTTGAGGGGGCGGGGGCGTATACCTCCCCGGGCTGGAGGGGGCGGGGGCGTATACCTCCCCGGGCTGGAGGGGGCGGGGGCGTATACCTCCCCGGGCTGGAGGGGGCGGGGGCGTAGAGCTACCCGGGATGGAGGGGGCGGGGGCGTAGAGCTACCCGGGATGGAGGGGGCGGGGACGGGGGCGTAGAGCTACCCGGGATGGAGGGGACGGGGGGGCGTAGAGCTACCCGGGATGGAGGGGACGGGGGGGCGTAGAGCTACCCGGGATGGAGGGGACGGGGGGGCGTATAGCTACCCGGGATGGAGGGGACAGGGGGGGCGTATAGCTACCCGAGATGGAGGGGACAGGGGGGGCGTATAGCTACCCGGGATGGAGGGGACGGGGGGGGGCGTATACCTACCCGGGATGGAGGGGATGGGGGGGGCGTATACCTACCCGGGATGGAGGGGGCTGGGGGGCGTATATGAGGCCACCATTATACTATGGTTCACTATATTGGGGCCATTATGCAAAGGGCTCAGCGACTCTGATAAGCGTTGTAGTTACTGAAGTCATTGCTCATCATAGCCGCTAGGTCTCGTGGAGCGCAGCAGGACCCGGAGAGGCTGCTGCTATGACTTATGGAGCGTCGTTCTCGGAACAAGGCGCCATAGCCTTTGGATGTCGGATTTGGAGATAATCGTGGGAACAACATGGACTACGTCGGGCCTTCTTGTTTTTTTTCAAAAATAAATTGATGAACCAGTGAAAGTGCCGGGGAGTCTTTATTCAAATAACATTTATTTTTCTGTTTTTTTTTTTATTGGTGGGTTAGTAGTGGGGGTGTCTGATAGACCCTTCTCCATTACTAACCACCAGGCTTTATGCCAGATGTGAATTTTGACAATTCATAGCTGTCATCAACTCCAACTACCATTACCTCGATTGCCACCACACCAGGGCAATCAGGAAGAGAGAGGCAAAGTGCGATCTAATGTAATGCACCAATTCTAGGGCTGCTGCGGGCTGGTATTTTTAGGCTGGGAAGGGCCCAGTAACCCGGGACGTTTGCAGCCTGATAATATCAGCTCACAGCTGTCTTTACCTTGGCTGGTTACGATAAATAGGGGGGGACTGCACATCTGTTTTTTTTTATTAACTAGGGTAAACACCCTTTAGTGCCACATAAAAGGCACTAAAGGGTGCAAGTTTATTATACAGTTGTGCTCAAAAGTTTACATACCCTGGCAGAATTTTTCTCAATACGCCTTTTATGACTGCATTGGAGGATGTTGTCCACGCCCTATTGTGGGACAGGAACACAGGTTAAAAGCCCCTCCCCACCGTTAATCCCCAGTGTTTTCCTGTCCCCCATGGGGCATGGAGAGGTCCTGCAGTGCCGTCGGGCCGGCAGGGCAGCATTGTGTTAATTATACTTGCCAGGCAGCGGTCGGTCGGGGCGCTCCCTCCATGCTGCTCCCGTTGGGACCGTCCTGGCTTCCTGCGCCCCATAGAGGGTAAAGCAAGCCGTTTGATTTTCATGCTGGAGGCCTGTTCCAGCATCTCCTCCTTCCTCCGGCGGTCTGTGCGCGCACGCACCGCAAGTGACGTCATCGCAGGTCCTTGTCACTTCCGGGCTATGCGTTCCACGCTGGAATGCATGATGTTTGAGCGCGTCCCAGGGCCCGCAAATTCTAATATCAGTCCGGATTGGCCCACAAGTGACCGGAAGGGGGAGGGGACTGAGGTTCCTTGCTGGGGGCATGTTTTTTTCACATAAAAACCTGCCTGAAAACGCCAAAGGTAAGGCTATATCTCCACCATGGAAGGTGACCGATCCAGTATCTCTGCATCTGCAGAGCCCAGCACGCCCCCAGCTACAGTGAGTAGTACCGGGGTGGGTCACTAAGGGGTGCTACAGGAAGACAAGGCCCCCGCTTCTAAGAAGGATAAAGACCAACCCCGTAGATGTGGAATCTGTGCTAAAAAATTGTCCTCATCCTGTAGGAAGAAGTTGTGCCGACCCTGTACGGATAAAATAATTAAAGAAAAAGTACATATTTCAGCCTTAAGTTCTATGCTTGACCAAGATTTGGCCTCTCACAGATGGATCAAGAGATTCATGACTTCGGCACTCAGACTTGACCCAAGAATTCAGTTTCATGTCCCAACCTGGGATCTTAATGTGGTGCTCAGGGGTTTAACTCTCTCTCCCTTCAAAGGAAACAGAGTTCCATCTCTTAAATGTCCGCAGAGTTGTTCTTTATTATCCTCAACAGACTGAGTCTTGGAGATTGGATCAAAATCTATTTATACAACATTCAGGGCATAACAGAGGAAGGAAGGCAGCTAAATCCACTATTGCAAATCGGATTAAAAAGGCAATTGGTGAAGCCTACATCAACCAGCAGATGGTTCCACCGATTACCTTGAAGTCACATTCTACCAGATCGACATCAACTTCCTGGGCCGAAAGAGGGGGCGCATCTTCAGAACAGATCTGCAAGGCAGCTACATGTTCTTCCCTTCACACATTTTCCAAGCATTGTAGATTAGACTTATCATCCAGTAGGGATTTAGCCTTTTGGTAGGAAAGTCCTACAAGCTATTGTCCCTCCCTAATAAAATATCATTGGTATTCCTCCAATGCTGTCATGGAAGGCGTATTGAGAAAATAGAATTAGTCCTTACCGGTAATTCAGTTTCTAGAAGCCTTCCACGACAGCACAAATTTCCATCCCTATGGATTCCATATAACTGTCAGGTAGCGATTTTTCCAGGTGATCTTGGTAAACACTGGGGATTGACGGTGGGGAAGGGATTTTAACCTCTCTGTGTTCCTGTCCCCAATAGGGCGTGGACAACATCCTCCAATGCTGTCGTGGAAGGCTTCTAGAAACCTAATTACCGGTAAGGACTAATTCTATTTTTCTTTCTTGGCCTTGTTTCAGAGAATATGAATGGTAACAAAAAAATTTTTTTCTCCACTCATGGTTATTGGTTGGGAGAAGCCATTTATTGTCAAACTACTGTTTTTTCTCTTTTTAAATCTTAATGACAACCAAAAACATCCAAATGACCCTGATCAAAAGTTCAAATACCCTGGTGATTTTGGCCTGATAACATGCACAGAATTTGACACAAATGGGTTTGAATGGCTACTAAAGGTAACATCCTCACCTGTGACCTGTTTGCTTGTAATTAGTGTGTGTGCATAAAAGCTGAGTGAGTTTCAGAGATCCACACTTACTCCTGCATCTTAGGTAGCCCAACAAAGATTTCGACCACAGCTGCCAGGAAAATTGTTCGGGATGCAAAGAAAAACCCACTAATAACATCAACTGAAGTTCAGGACTCTCTGAAAACTAGCGGTATGGCTTTTTCAAGATACACCATAAGGAGGCCCATGAAGAAAAATGGGCTGCCTGGTCGAGTCGCCAGAAGAAAGCCATTACTGCACAAATGCCACAAGGTATCTCGCCTACAATACCCCAAACAGCAAAGAGATAAGCCTCAAAACTTCTGGAACAAGGTAATTTGGAGTGATGAGACCAAAATTGAACTTTTTGGCCACAACCATAAACGTTACATTTGGAGAGAGGTCAACAAGGCCAATGATGAAAGGAACACCATTCCCACAGTAAAGCATGGAGGTGGATCGCTGATGTTTTGAGGATGTGTGAGCTACAAAGGCACAGGAAACTTTGTAAAAGTGGAAGAAAAGATGAATGCAGCACGTTATCAGCAAATACTGGAGGCAAATTTGCACTCATCAGCCCAGAAGCTGCGCATGGGACGTACTTGGACGTTCCAACATGACAACGATCCAAAACACAAGGCCAAGTCGACCTGTCATTGGCTACAGCAGAACAAACTAATGGTTCTGGAGTGGCCATTTCATTCTCCTGACCTCAATATCATTGAGCCACTCTGGGGAGATCTCAAGCGTGCAGTTCATGCTAGACAGCCCAGAAATTTACAGGAACTGGAGGCTTTTTGCCAAGAAAAATGGGCAGCTTTACCATCTGAGAAAATAAAGAACCTCATCCATAACTACCACAAAAGACTTCAAGCAGTCATTGATGTTAAAGGGGGCAATACACGGTATTAAGAACTGGAGTATATGAACTTTTGAACAGGGTCATTTAGATGTTTTTGGATCTAATCCTTATAAACAGGGAGGAAATGGTTGAGGCGGTAAAAGTGGCTGGGACCCTAGGAGGCAGCGATCATGCTATTATAGAATTTTGGATAACTAGAGGAGGAAGACATGTAGACTCAAACTTCAAGGTTAGATTTCAGAAAGGCAGATTTTAAGCAACTCAGAAAGAGAATAGGAGGGATCCAATGGCTGGATGTCCTTAAGGACAAAAATGTCCAGGAAGGATGGGAAATTTTTAAAAATGAGATTCTCAAAGCACAATTGTTAACAATCCCGAAAAGTAGGAAGAATGGGAAGCATTTAAGGAAACCACGATGGATGAACACAGAACTTAAACACATGCTAAAAAGAAAGAGAAATGTTTATCAAATGGAAAGAGGGAGGCATATCTAAAGATATCACGTATCAGGTTAGCTAAAGCTGACAATGAATTAAGGCTTGCAAGAGATGTCAAAAGCAGTACAAAAGGATTTTGGGGGTATGTCAAAAGTAAAAGAAAAGTCAAAGATGCTATAGGATTTTTACAGAACGAAAATGGTGAAATGGTAAGAAAGGATGTTGAGAAGGCCAAACTTTTTAATTCCTATTTTGCATCGATTTTCTCTCAGAAAGAAAATGTAACATCAACTAATCTTCACTGTCCTATTAAAGGAATTGAAGAATCCAGGTTATCTGTAAACAGAGAGATTGTGAGGGAATATTTAGCTAACATAAATGAGTTCAAGTCTCCAGGTCCAGATGAATTACACCCCAGAGTACTGAAGGAGATCGTAGAAGAAATTTTAGAACCACTCTCCATAATCTTTGAAAATTCTTGGAGAGCAGGAGAAGTCACAGAAGACTGGAGAAGAGCAAATGTTGTTCCTATCTTTAAAAAGGGGAAGAAAGTGGACCCAGGGAACTATAGGCCGGTGAATCTGACTTCTATACCAGGAAAGATCTTTGAACAAATTATTAAACAACATGTATGTAAGTACCTGGATAAGAATGAAGTGATTAACCAGAGTCAGCATGGGTTTGTAACTAACAAGTCATGTCAGACTAACTTAATTTCCTTCTATGACAGAATCACTGACTGGGTGGATCAGGGAAATGCTGTAGATATAGTATATCTTGACTTCAGCAAAGCATTTGACAAAGTATCTCACACCATCCTTATTGAAAAAATTGCCAAGTATGGAATGGACAAGGCAACTGTTAGGTGGATTCATAACTGGCTTAGTGATCGGACCCAAAGAGTGGTCGTAAATGGCTTCACATCCAGTTGGATGAATGTCTCAAGTGGGGTACCACAGGGCTCTGTCCTGGGACCTGTATTGTTCAACATCTTTATCAATGATTTAGATGAAGGAATTGAGGGTAAACTGATTAAATTTGCTGATGACACAAAGCTAGGAGGGATAGCGAATACTAGAGAAGTGAGAGAGAGGATTCAAAAAGACCTAAATAAACTGGAGTTGTGGGCAGTAACTAACAAAATGGTTTTTAACAGGGAAAAATGCAAGGTACTACATCTGGGCAATAAAAATGAAAAAAACATATACAAAATGGGAGGAATAGAGCTAAGCAACAGTACATGTGAAAAAGACTTAGGTATGCTAATAGATCATAGACTGACCATGAGTCAACAGTGTGATGCAGCAGCAAAAAAGGCAAATACAATTCTGGGATGTATTAACAGAAGCATACAGTCTAGATCACGTGAAGTCATTATCAGACTTTACTCCTCTTTGGTCAGACCTCATCTGGAATACTGCGTCCAGTTTTGGCCACCACATTTTAAAAAAGACATAGACAAACTGGAGCAAGTTCAGAGAAGAGCGACCAGAATGGTGACCGGTCTGCCAACCATGTTCTATGAGGAACGGTTACAGGATTTGGGAATGTTTAGCTTGCAAAAAAGAAGACTGAGAGGAGACTTAATAGCTGTCTACAAATATATCAAGGGCTGTCACATTGTAGAAGGATCATCTTTATTCTCATTTGCACAAGGAAAGACTAAAAGCAATGGGATGAAACTGAATGGGAGGAGACACAGATTAGATATTAGAAAAAACTTTTTGACAGTTAGGGTGATCAATGAGTGGAACAGGCTGCCACGAGAGGTGGTGAGTTCCCCTTCAATGGACGTCTTCAAACAGAGGCTGGACAGATATCTGTCTGAGATGATTTAGTGAATCCTGCTTTGAGCAGGAGGTTGGACCAGATGACCCAGGAGGTCCCTTCCAACTCTGCCATTCTATGATTAAGATTTAAAAAGAAAACACAGTAGTTTGACAATAAATTGCTTCACCCAACCAATAGCCATGAGTGGAGAAAAATTTTTTTGTTATCATTCATATTCTCTGAAACAAGGCCAAGAAAGGAAAAATTCTGCCGGGGTATGTAAACTTTTGAGCACAACTGTATGTAGTATGTATTATTGTGAAATTCTATTACACCCCTGCTCCCTAAGAAGTGGACAGAGCAAGGTTACACATTTCGAAGGGAACAGTGGTATAATGTGTGACCCCACTCTGTCCACTTCTATGGAAATAGTACTATGGTGGATGGAGCTTGGGTCAAACATTACACCACTGCTCCCATAGAAGTGGACGGAGTGGTGTCACCGGAAGTTTAGATAGGGTTTTGGTTTGGGATGGTGAACCTTCTGAGTGGGCCCCTAACCAGGTAACCTTGATTACAAGTACGGTGGTGCACCCTAATAGTACATGTAGGAGAACCTCAGCAGATTACCGCGCTGTTACTAAAAATATAAAATACTCCTACAGTAGAATGCGCTCCCCATCGGCCTCCATACTGTAGAATGCGCTCCCCATCGGCCTCCATACTGTAGAATGCGCTCCCCATCGGCCTCCATACTGTAGAATGCGCTCCCCATCGGCCTCCATGCTGTAGAATGCGCTCCCCATCAGCCTCCATGCTGTAGAATGCGCTCCCCATCGGCCTCCATACTGTAGAATGCGCTCCCCATCGGCCTCCATGCTGTAGAATGCGCTCCCCATCGGCCTCCATGCTGTAGAATGCGCTCCCCATCGGCCTCCATGCTGTAGAATGCGCTCCCCATCGGCCTCCATGCTGTAGAATGCGCTCCCCATCGGCCTCCATGCTGTAGAATGCGCTCCCCATCGGCCTCCATGCTGTAGAATGCGCTCCCCATCGGCCTCCATGCTGTAGAATGCGCTCCCCATCGGCCTCCATGCTGTAGAATGCGCTCCCCATCGGCCTCTATACTGTAGAATGAACTACCCATCGCCTCCCACATTGGCCGCATGGCAGTGCAGGGAGATCATGTCCCCCTGCTCTGCCGCAGAGTTGATACAGTTTACAGTAGCGTATCTCCAGGTGGGCCCCTCAGGGCGTGGACCCGAGGCAACATCAAACTCTGCCCCCCCTAGTGGGTGTCACATAATACACCACTGCTCCCATAGAAGTGGACGGAGTTGGTTCACATCTTACATACGTCAGATACTGCGTATCTAATCCCATCCTGTGTGTTACACTGCGCTGAGCTCAATACAGTGGGTACGGAAAGTATTCAGACCCCTTTAAAATGTTCACTCTTTGTTTCATTGCAGCCATTTGGTAAATTCTAAAAAGTTCATTTTTTTTTCTCATTAAAGTACACTCTGCACCCCATCTTGACTGAAAAAAAACAGAAATGTAGAAATTTTTGCAAATTTATTAAAGAAAAACTGAAATATCACAAGTATTCAAACCCTTTGCAGACACTTATATTTAAGTCACATGCTGTCCATTTCCTTGTGCTCCTCCTTGAGATGTTTCTACTCCTTCATTGGAGTCCAGCTGTGTTTAATTAAACTGATAGGACTTGATTTGGAAAGGCACACACCTGTCTATATAAGACCTCACAGTGCATATCAGACCAAATGAAAATCATGAGCTCAGAGACAGAATTGGGGCAATGCACAGATCTGGCCAAGGTTACAAAAGAATTTTTGCAGTACTCAAGGTTCTTAAAAGCACACTGGCCTCCATAATCTTTAAATGGAAGAAGTTTGTGACCACCAGAAGTCTTCCTAGACCTGGCCGTCCAGCCAAACTGAGCAATTGTGGGAGAAGAGCCTTGATGAGAGAGGTAAAGAAGAACACCAAGATCACTGTGGCTGAGCTCCAGAGATGCAGTAGGGAGATGGGAGAAAGTTCCACAAAGTCAACTATCACTGCAACCCTCCACCAGTCGGGCCATTATGGCAGAGTGACCCGACGGAAGCATCTGCTTAGTGCAAGACATATGAAAGCCCACATAGTTTGCTCAAAAACACATGAAGGACTCCCAGACTATGAGAAATAAGATTCTCTGGTCTGATGAAACGAAAATATAACTTTTTGGTGCTAATTCTAAGCGTTATGTGTGGAGAAAACCAGGCACTGCTCATCACCTGCTCAATACATTCCCAACAGTGAAACATGGTGGCAGCATCATGCTATGGGGGGTGTTTTTCAGCTGCAGGGATGGGACGACTGGTTTCAATTGAAGGAAACATGAATGCAGCCAAGTACAGATATATCCTGGATGAAAACCTCTTCCAGAGTGCTCTGGACCTCAGACTTGGCCGAAAGTTCACCTTCCAACAAGACAATGGCACTAAGCACACAGCTAAAATAATAAAGGAGTGGCTTCAGAACGACTGTGACCATTCTTGACTGGCCCAGCCAGAGCCCTGACCTAAACCCAATTGAGCATCTCTGGAGAGACCTGAAAATGACTGTCCACCAATGTTCACCATCCAACCTGATGGAACTGGAGAGGATCTGCAAGGAAGAATGGCAGAGGATCCCCAAATCCAGGTGTGAAAAACTTGTTGCATCATTCACAAGAAGACTCATGGCAGTACTAGCTCAAAAGGGTGCTTCTACTCAATACTGAGCAAAAGGTCTGAATACTTATGACCACGTGATATTTCAGTTTTTCTTTTTTAAGAAATTTGCAAAAATTTCTACATTTGTTTTTTTCAGTCAAGATGGGGTGCAGAGTGTACTTTAATGAGAAAAAAATGAACTTTTTAGAATTTAACAAATGGCTGCAATGAAACAGTGACAAATTTAAAGGGATCTGAATACTTTCCGTACCCACTGTATCTAATCCCATCATGTGATACACTACATTTATTTATTTTTCTCACTTATATAGCGCCATTAATTTCACAGCGCTTCACAGACAATATCAGCTTTGAGCACTGTATCTAATTTCTGCTTATTACTCTAAACGTATCTAATCACACGCATGATACACTCCGCGTATCTAACCCCAGCTTAAGATACAGGTAACAGCACCATCTAACAGAATTGGTGCTGGTGGCCGTCCTCAGTGACCCTATTATTTTCAGTATCCCTGATAAGCACCAAAAATATTGGCCTCTCTTATCCTGTTACAAACACCCAGATCCAGCCCACATTTAATGCAGTTCATAATGTGAGCTAGTTGTACAGTAGGTTTTCATGCCAAATTTCAGTAGCTGCTCCACTTAGTGTTTAAAAGTGAAAATACCAAACCGTTTAAAATTATTTTTCATATTTTACTTAATTTAAAAACAAATTATAATATTTAAAAAAAAAAATAAAACATTAATACTTCAATTTTTGTCAATTGTTTGAAAGTTTTTTTTTATGGCACCTAATTCATTAAAAGTGGCACACCAGTGCCGTGTGCCTCAGGCAGAAATGTACATATACGCTAATGTATATACTGTAGGGTTTTGTACTCACTCAGCCGCGTTAGAGGTAGGAACAGGACACTGTCTCTTTAAAATGTCTCCACACCCAGACTCTGAATGAGGCACTTAGTCCTCATTTTATACACACACCCTGGGGTGGGGATATGTGAGCAGCCGTTCCCACCCGTCTCTTATGACTGCTCGAACAAACCATCCCTGATACGCCCTATTAACCCGCTCAGCACTATGTGTGCTGGAGCATGCTTTCCCGGTTTTACATCACTGAAGCTGACAACCTCAGCAATGCATAGCTCCCCTCAAGAACATGACCGGCAGCCATCTTACAAACATCCCCTTCTTGGCACCTTCTGCTAACATACAGTGGACCCTTGACAATGCGTCTACATTGTCATGTAGTTTCCCAGGCCTATGCTCTACCTGGAAGCTGAACTTCTAAAGAGCTAGGAACCACCTAGCATTGTTCCTCTTCTCGCTCATCCACCTTAGTGGGCCATGGTCTGACACCAGCTTGAACTTCCTGCCTAATAGGTAGTATCTTGGTGTGTAGCACCCACTTGATGGCCAAACATTCCTTCACTATGGAGTAATTTCTCTCACAGGACGTCAGCTTCTGGCTTAAATACATTATGGGGTGCTCTTCGCCGTTCATCTCTTGTGAAAGGACCGCACCCAGCCCGACATCTGACGTGTCCGTCTGCTCCACAAACTCCTTTGAGAAATCTGGTGCCACCAACACCGGCTGTTTACACAGGGCTTGCTTGAATTCCTGGAAGGCTGTCTGTTTCTGGAGACCACTTAGCCATAGCCAATTTTGTCTCCTTAAGGAGGTCTGTCAAAGGGGCGGCTGTCATGGCTAAGTTAGGGATGAACCTGCTTTAGTAGCCCACGATGCCCAGGAACGCTCTGACCTGCTTTTTTGTCAGGGGTTGTGGCCAACCCTTATAGCGTCAATTTTATTTATTTGGGGCTTTATCACGCATCTACCTACGACACAGCCCAAATATCTGGCCTCCTCCATACCCATTAATGGAAAACCCCGCCTTCCGTAGAGCATCAAATATCACCTGGACTTTGCTCAGATGACTACCCCAATCCTGGCTGTAGATCACAATATCATCCAGGTAGGCTGCTGCATACTTCTTGTGGGGAGCTAGAATCTGGTCCATGGCTCTTTGGAAGGTAGCTGAAGCTCCTTGCAATCCAAACGGCATTCTGGTGTATTTAAAACACCCATTTGGACTTGTAAAGGCCATCTTCTCCTTGGTCATAGGGATCTGCCAATACCCTTTTGTGAGGTCAAGGGTGGTAATGTACCTGGCCGGCCCTAGTCTCTCAATTAGTTCTTGGGAGTTGGGTATGAATCAAACTTAGAGACCTCATTCAGTTTCCTATAGTCATTGCAGAACCGCCGTTCTCCATCTTGTTTTGGCACTAAGACTATGGGACTGGACCAGCCACTCTTGGACTCCTTCGATGACTCCCAGATTCAGCATGCGCTTCACCTCCTTCGAGATTACCTCTCGGCGGGCTTTAGGAATGCGACATGGCTTCATATTCACTCGGACATGAGGCTTCATAAGTACCTTCTGCTCTATGACCTGAGTACAGCCCGGTAGATCTGAAAACAGGTCCCTGTTCCACTGCAGCAACTCTCGACATTGTTGCTTCTGGGCACTTGACAGCTACTCTGCCACCTTGACTTTCTCCACGTCAGTTTCAGTTTTCGCCATCAGACATGGAGCTTCCACTGGCTCCCTGTCTCGCCACGGCTTAATGAGGTTGACGCGGTACACCTGGTAGGGCTTCCTTCTCCCAGGTTTGTGGACTTTATAGTTGACGTCGCCAAGATTTTCAACCACTTCATAGGGGCCCTGCCACTTGGCCAGGAACTTGCTCTCCGTCGTAGGTACCAGCACTAGTACCCGAACCCCAAGGTTGAAGTGTCTCACCCTCGCTAATCTATTGTACACCCACAACTGTGCCTCTGATGCTTTGAGGAGATGTTCTTTCACAATGGGCATCACCACTGCAATCCTCTCTTGCATCTGGGCCACATGTTCGATTACACTCCTGTAGGGTGTAGACTCCGCCTCTCAGGTCTCCTTTGCTACGTCCAGGAGTCCGCGGGGGTGTCGACCATATAATAGCTCAAATGGGGAGAACCCAGTAGAGGCCTGTGGGACTTGTCTGATGGAGAATAGAAGGTATGGCAGTAGACAGTCCCAATCCCGGCCATCTTTCTCCACGACCACCTTTATCATGGCCTTCAAGGTTTTATTAAACCTCTCCACTAAGCCATCTGTCTGGGGGTGGTAGACTGAGGTTCTCAGTTGTGTGATCTACAGGGTTCTGCACAACTCCCTCATCACCTGTGACATAAATCGGGTCCCTTGTTCCGTTAGGATCTCCTTAGGCAACCCCTTTCTAGAAAAGATATGGACCAACTCCCGGGCTATACATTTGGCAGAGGAGTTGCGTAGTGGCACAATCTCCGGATACTGTAGCATAGTCCACAATCACAAGGATATACTGATGTCCTCTGGTGGACTTAACCAGGGGTCCCACTAGATCCATGGCTATGCGATCAAATGGCACCTCAATGATTGGTAATGGCACTAAGTGGCTACTGAAGTGGGCCTCCCGGTCAGCTGGCAGGTGGGACATGACCTACAAAAATGTACAATTTGTTGGTGACAACCGGGCTACTTGAACCTCTGGAGGATTTTTTCCTGGGTTTTCTCTACCCCCAGATGACCACCTAACACCCTACGCCTGTAAGGCCCTGGCACCAGTAACTAGTGATGAGCGAGCATGCTCTACTGCTCGGTGCTCGCCCGAGCATCTCACTGCTCGAGATGCTCGTCGCTCGCCGAGTATTTATGGGGTTGCTCAATGGGAGCTCGGGAGCTCGGGTACCTTCCCTGCATGTTTGGCGCTCTTTAGAGCGCGAGTGAACATGCAGGGATTGTCTGCCACACACTGTAATGCCACAACCATGTTGGTTGTGACATTACAGTGATTGGCTGGCTGCACAGCGTCATCAGGTCTATATCAGACCTGGCGCCGCCATGCTCGTCACAGTCTACTCCGGAATAAGGCAGTGTAGGGAGAGGTGCTGCTGAGTCTGGGAGAGATTCGCTCGTTTCTTAGTTAGTGTAGGTATAGCACAACATATTCTACACACATATCCATCTCAATTAACAGTCCTTCTGGGGACTAATCCAGCTGCATAGATATCAGTGCTAGGCAGGCAGTGTATGTGTAAGACTGCAATGCATATAGCAAGAGGGTCCATTCCAGTTCTGTCTGCTTGTGCTTTTACAGATATTTCTAGAAATAGCCCCGGGTATCAGGGGCCAGGAGTAATTTTTTTGGGATTTTAATCCTGATTATTTGCTTAAAAAGCAATCCAGAGAACACTGTTTTTCTGCTCCATTAGCTTGTTGGCACTGCAGAATACAGCCAGATCCTTTCCATATTACAGCGCTAAAAATCCATCTATTTAAAACTGTGGTTTGTCCGTCATACAGATCACATGTAATTGCACTGAAAATTCTGCCATTTCTGGCCTCCATTGAAATTTTGTAGCAGTGTGTCAGCTAAGTTATCGTCCTCCATTTAAAATGGGCAAGGCGCGTGGCAAGGGACGGGGAAGTGGATGTGATGGTGATGATAGTGCATGCAGAGGATGAGGCCGAGGCTGTGGGCTAGCTGAAATTGTGCCACAACAAACACCCACATCTTCTCGCTCGACCTTCCTGGCCCAATTAATAGGGGACCACAGAGCAGTGTGAAAAGTTTATTGCTTGGATTCCAGATAATGCTTCCAGACACGTCTTTCCAACGCCGAGGATTGCAGGCCCTCGGTCAATCAGGGTTGCCCTCACATTCTACAGCTCCTGCACCACATCCTCCTCTTCAGCATTAATCTCCGAAATGACCACATCATTCGCAAGCTGGAAGCACTGCCTCGGCCAAGCGGCAACAGGCAGTGCTGAAGCTAATATGCTTAGGTGACAAACCACACAACGCTGAAGAGTTGTAGGCAGATCTGTGGCTGACACCGCTGAACCTACAGCCAGGCATGGTCGTGTGTGACAATGGCCGGAACCTGGTTGCGACTGAGGCGAGGCGAGCTCACACACGTGCAATGCCTGGCCCATGTGCTTAACCTCGTGGTTCAGCATTTTCGCAAAACCTACCTGGAGCTGCCGGATCTGCTTGTCAAAGTACGCTGCTTGTGTGCCCATTTTAGAAAGTCACCTACAGCTTCCGCCTCCCTTGCCGGGTTTCAGCAGTGTTTGCAGCTTCCGGCTCACAGACTGGTCTGTGATGTCCCCACGCGTTGGAACTCTACATTGCAGATGTTGGGAAGGATTTGTGAGCAGAAGAGGGCAGTTGTTGACTACCAGCCTCAACAAGGCCGTCGGTATTCAGTTCAGACTCCACACATAAGACCTCAGGAGTGGATATGGATGTCAAACATATGATGAGCGGCGATGATGCCATAATTGGCGTCACCATCCCGCTTCTCTGTCTTCTGAAATGCTCTCTGCTCACAATCAAAGAGGATGCATTGCAGACGGAGCACGATGAGATGGAGCAAGGAACCATACAGGGTAATTACACACAGCCAAGCCTCATCTCATCCCAACGTGGATTGGGTGATAATGAGGAAGAGCTAGTTTCATGCGCTATAGACAGTACTACCTGCACAACTGTCATGCCGTCTGTTCAGCGTGGATGGCCTGAGGACAGGGAGGAGGAGTAGAGAATGGTCAGTCGTCTTCTTGATGAGGACATGGAAGTCTTGCCTGTTAGCAGTCTGGCACGCGTGGCTGAGTTTGTTACGCTGCCTTTCCCTTGACCCTCGCATTTCTCAAAATTTTGGGTGACCGTCATTACTGGTTGGTGACACTTCTAGACCCACGCTACAAGGAGAACTTTCTATCTCTTCTTCCCGAGGCGCACAGGTCTACTAAAATGGGGCAGTATCAGAAGGCCCTTGTTGCGGAATTAGTAATTTCCCATCTCAAAACGCTGGCGGCAGAGGTCACAGTTCGTTGGACAACCAAGGAGTACAGGCGAGAGAGACACAAATGCAATCCAGCAGAGGCAGGGGAACACTGTCAAAGTTCTGGGACAGTTTTCTCAGACCCTCCCATCTTACAAGCCCTGAGGCGCGGGATACTCTCACAAGGAGTGCAAAGTTTGGGAACATGGTGAGGGAGTACCTTGCCGACTGTACCAACGTCCTCCATGATTCCTCTGTGCCTTATAATTACTTGGTATCCAAGCTGGACACTTGGAATGAACTGGCTCTCTACGCCTTGGAGGTCCTGGCCTGCCCTGCCACTAGCGTTTTATCAGAGTGGATTTTTAGTGACGCCGGTGGAATTATAACGCATCCGCCTGTCAACTCAAAATGCTGACAGGCTGACTCTTATAAAAATGAACAAGGGCTGGATTGGGCCAGACTTCTCAACACCACTGAATGATAGCAGCGTAACATAAATTCAAATCCAGTGCTTTTTTTTGGGAGGTCTATTCCCATGCCCGTCTTCACACCTACACATGGAACTAAAAGGCCCAAACATCAAATGTAGTGAAGAAATTATTTTATTTATTAATTACAGGTGACAGACAAGTGGATAGGAAACAATGCTAATAATAAAACATATTTTTAAAAACATTTAAAAACAGGGGCACATATCCGGGTAGTGTATAAAGAAATTCATAATGGGAGCAGCCAATTAATAAATAGGATTACCAATCCATACACAACAATTTATAAATGTATACACACGATTATCACATAAGAACTATATAAAAATGAACCAAAATATATAAAGTGCAAATGCATATGCTGTGTCGAACCATCTTCCATCAATGTGTATATGTGCAACAGTATATGTACTGTATCACTATTGCTCCAAAAATGTGCAAAGTTGCAATTATATATATATATATTCACAAAGTGTGTGAAATTATGTAAACATTATCCCATGTTTCCACAGGTATGCAAAATTTACAAATGAATTAGATAAGAAACCTTATCTGTCATTTGATGTTTGGGACTTTATGGTCGGGTTTTTCCTTCTGTTTTGGTTTGTCTGTTTCTTCCGACTGTCCCTTACTTTCACGCTTGGTCCGAAATCCTGGTCGGTAATTACCGAGATATACAGTACAGACCAAAAGTTTGGACACACCTTCTCATTTAAAGATTTTTTGTATTTTCATGACTATGAAAATTGTACATTCACACTGAAGGCATCAAAACTATGAATTAACACATGGAATTATATGCTTAACAAAAAAGTGTGAAACAACTGAAAATATGTCTTATATTCCAGGTTCTTCAAAGTAGCCACCTTTTGCTTTGATGACTGCTTTGCACACTCTTGGCATTCTCTTGATGAGCTTCAAGAAGTAGTCACCGGAAATGGTCTCCCAACAATCTTGAAGAAGTTCCCAGAGATGCTTAGCACTTATTGGCCCTTTTGCCTTCACTCTGCGGTCCAGCTCATCCCAAACCATCTCGATTGGGTTCAGGTCTGCTGACTGTGAAGGCCAGGTCATCTGGCGTAGCACCCCATCACTCTCCTTCTTGGTCAAATAGCCCTTACACAGCCTGGAGGTGTGTTTGGGGGTCATTGTCCTGTTGAAAAATAAATGATGGTCCAACTAAACGCAAACCGGATGGAATAGCATGCCGCTGCAAGATGCTGTGGTAGCCATGCTGGTTCAGTATGCCTTCAATTTTGAATAAATCCCCAATAGTGTCACCAGCAAAGCACCCCCACACCATCACACCTCCTCCTCCATGCTTCACGGTGGGAACCAGGCATGTAGAGTCCATCCGTTCACCTTTTCTGCGTCGCACAAAGACACGTTGGTTGGAACCAAAGATCTCAAATTTGGACTCATCAGACCAAAGCACAGATTTCCACTGGTCTAATGTCCATTCCTTGTGTTCTTTAGCCCTAACAAGTCTCTTCTGCTTGTTGCCTGTCCTTAGCAGTGGTTTCCTAGCAGCTATTTTACCATGAAGGCATGCTGCACAAAGTCTCCTCTTAACAGTTGTTGAAGAGATGTGTCTGCTGCTAGAACTCTGTGTGGCATTGACCTGGTCTCTAATCTGAGCTGCTGTTAACCTGTGATTTCTGAGGCTGGTGACTCGGATAAACTTATCCTCAGAAGCAGAGGTGACTCTTGGTCTTCCTTTCCTGGGGCAGTCCTCATGTGAGCCAGTTTCTTTGTAGCGCTTGATGGTTTTTGCAACTTCACTTGGGGACACTTTAAAAGTTTGCCCAATTTTTCGCACTGACTGACCTTCATTTCTTAAAGTAATGATGGCCACTCATTTTTCTTTACTTAGCTGCTTTTTTCTTGCCATAATACAAATTCTAACAGTCTATTCAGTAGGACTATCAGCTGTGTATCCACCTGACTTCTGCACAACATAACTGATGGTCCCAATCCCATTTATAAGGCAAGAAATCCCACTTATTAAACCTGGCAGGGCACACCTGTGAAGTGAAAACCATTTCCGGTGACTACCTCTTGAAGCTCATCAAGAGAATGCCAAGAGTGTGCAAAGCAGTCATCAAAGCAAAAGGTGGTGTAATGCAGTGACTTGCTGGCATTACGGTAATGGTCCAGGATGTGTTTTACCTGACCATGTACCTTCCCCCTCAGGTGACTGGTCACATGACTGTGACATAGCACAGGTCCTGCGCGCACAGAATGTCTGATCACATGACTGTGACATCAGCAAGGTCCTGTCAGTATGTGTGTGTGTGTGCACGGGATGCATATATAAACCCTGCTTGATGGGAGACAGGTGTGTTTAGTGTGAGAGGCATTAGGCCTGTCCCCCATGTGTGTGCAACACCGTTTGTGTGAGGCCTAGTGAGGCTGAGTGAAGCCTGGCAGCCTGAAAGGCTGAGACTGTATCCTGTGAGTGGATGCTAGTGGCCTTGGAAGGCAGAGGCTTGCTGAAGAGTCCTGAAAGGCGCAGACTGGATGTGAGTGAAAACATACCAGTAGCCTTCGAAGGTACGACAGCTAGAGACCCCCACCTGGGAAGCCTGAAAGCGGAATTGGTGGCAAACTAAACCTGGAACCGTTAAGACCCTGCAAAAGGTAAAAGCGGTACGTTATATGGACATTGTGATATATGGACATTGTTATAGTTTGCTGAAGCCAAGTGTTATAGTTTACCTGGAGCCAAGTGGGCATAGCTGCCACTGGAAAGGCTCGTGGACTTTATATGTGTGAACTGCGGTTTATGAAGTGCAATAATAAACTGCTGAATTGAGAAATACCGGAAAGACCTTGCTGGTGTGCATTAATTGACCCGGTGCAGCGAGTATCCCCCATTATGATGTCTAGCGCTGCCTTACATATGGTTCGAGAATGCGGGCAACTGAAGCCTGGCTGCTAGCGGCAACGACAACCCGGTTGCTAGGGGCAACTGCAGCCCGGTTGCTAGCAGCAATGACAGCCGGTTGCTAGGGGCAACGGCACAGGACGACGAGTGTGGATACAGGCATCTTGCTGCAACTCGGCGGGGTTGCGAAGATTGTCGTCGCACTCAAATCCGGTTTTTGCTGCAACTCGGCGGGGTTGCGAAGATTGCCGTCGCACTCAAATCCGGTTTTTGCTGCAACTCGGCGGGGTTGCGAAGATTCTCATCGCACTCAAATCCGGTTTTGCGGTGGCTCGGCGGGGCCACGAAAATTTTTCAAGGGAGAGCGGTGAAGTTCTGGTGTGAACAGTGCACTGCGATGGCTGTGAACGGAGCAGCAAATGGGTCTGACGAGTCGGACCGCATGTATGAGAAACGTCTACTGGACATGAAACTGGACATGGTACGGGAGCTATGGGCACCATGTGGAATGGCGGCAGTGGACCATTCTATTAACTCTCCAGGGGCGCCATCGTTATCCCAGAGTGCCCGGGGAGGTGGTAAGAGCTGTTGTGAACTGAGTCCTAAGACTATTGTTGATTTTTCTTGTAAAAATTCCCCTGCCGGTGAGGTTGTTAAAAAGGGGGCGGAGTCTAAAAAAGGGGCGGTTGTTCAAAACAGCATGGAGGATAGAAAATCAAAAAAAATTACTGGTGGTGGGTTGGTACCTCCTAAAAATGACAATGTGACCGTTGATAACGGGGTAGCTCCAGTAGAAGGGGGTGACGTCAAAGTGGGAGGTGACCTGTTAGTCCACAACACCATGGGTAGTGACACAGACCCCGTAGCTGACGGTGACACTACGAAAGTAGAAGGAGAGGTCAGTCAGGAGGGGCTAGACGAGGTGAGAAAGTCCCCATCTCGTAGCCGGCGCAAGGGCCACAAAAAGGTTGCTCCTGTAGACTTGGCTGAAAGTGAAAATAAGGAAAATGTAATGCTGTGTGCCTTTGCTTCAAGGGTAGATCCTCATGTAGAGGCAGAGGGGGAGGTGACGTTGCCAGTGTCAGCCTCCTGTGCAGTAGCGGGTCAGAAGGGTCTGACAGCCCTGAAAGAGGAGGTGGCTAGTGACCAAGAGCTGGAGCCTATCAGCCAGCAGTGTCAGTGTGACGTGCAGCAATTATGTGAAAACCTGGGGAACTTGTCCTCAGACCAGTTGATCCTGGAGTCTGAACAGCAGAAAATACACCAGCTTATGAGGAACCGGCAGCGAGACGTGGAGCAAAGCCACGCGGAAATTAACCAGTGGAAGGAAATGTTCTACGCAATAAAGGAGGACCGCCGCAAAATCAAGGAAGAGGTTTTGCAGTTGAAGCTTGAGAAGGAGGCGCGGCAGGATGGTGTTTCTGGACGTGAACAAATCCTAGAACGACTGCGCAAACAGCTCAACCAGGAGCTGTGTGACTCCAAGAAGGAGTGTGGTGAATGCAGTAGGGAACTGCAACAGAGTTAGAGAGATTATGAGGATCTCCTCAAGGTGAAGGAAAAACTAGAGGAGGATAAGGCGGGTGCAGAGCAAGTGTGCCAAGTGGTTGAGACCACTCTGCAAGACACCCGTGAGGAGAATGATGATCTCCGGGGAAAGACCCTAGATCTGGAGGCTCAGGTGAAGGAGCTACAGATGTCCTGTGATTCTCTCCAAAAGGCGGAGACGTACCTTAAGGAAACAGTCAGCAAGATGGAAGCTGAGCGAGAGAGGATGGAGGAGTCCATCGGAAAAACCACAGACCAGGGCCAGGAGTTGACTTCTGGTGATGGGAGGTATGAAGCAGATACCTCCTCGAGTGATGTGGGCTCTGAGGGTTCGGTGGATGTCGGAGCCGAGATCAAGCAGCTCAAGGAGTTGCTACAAACCCAGTGGACGCAAGAGAAGCGTGAGAGACTGGCTATTGAGAGCCGAGTGGGCGCATTGGAGACGGAGGGGTCTGAGAGAGCTCTGCTGCTGGAAGAGCAGTTGAAGCAGGAAGAGCTTCAGAGACGGGCCACTGAGAGGCGAGTGGCGGAGCTAGAGTAAGAAGTTTCCGGGCTCAAAAGTTGCCCGACAAAGTATCACTCAGTGAACGAGGCCTTCTTGGAGAAGGAAAAGGGCGAACACGTTGCACTCACTCCCTTATACCAAGAGAGGGTGGACCTGAGGAGAGCTAAGAGAGTGTTAACCACAGATAAATATGAGATGGAAGTGGTCAAGAGGGAAATTCGTGAAGTTGTATCTGTGAATCAGCTCAGGGAAAGCATACAGGGTGAAGAAGCTGGAGGTCAGTTGTCCCTGAAATCTGAGCTGGTTGATCGTCTGGAAACCACTGGTGAGACCGAAACGTCTCGGTACAAGTGCCTCGTAGATGTACCCGAGGATTCGAGGGAAGAATGCACCAGTGAGTCCGTGCATCAGGAGTTTAAGAAGGCCGTGGGAGCCTGTAAGGTATACTTGACCTCAGAAGCTAAACAGCTGGTGGTCCTGTCCACGACCGAAGTCACAGTGAAGAGGGTGGCTATCCTAAGTGACATGCACTGGCGATGTATTTGCATGAAGCGGTTTCTACGGTTGAAGACGGAACAAGCCGTTAGACAACTGGAGTTGATGAGGAAAGCTCACAGTATGCGTGAAGAGGTCATCCGGGTGCCTCATGTTCTGGTGAGGAAGCTCGTTGGGAGAAATGGTCGAGCCATGCAGATGATGGTCAAGAAGTCTGGTGTGGTGAAAGTAAGCAGTCCACGTGATCATCAGGACTGGATACCAGACGAAGACGGCATGGTATCATTCTCCGCTGTAGGAACAGAAGAAAGCCTGGGATATATGCGCATGCTGTTGGAGTACCGAGTGACCTACCTGCGAGAGGTAGAACAGTTGAATCTCGCTAGACTGCGAGTGGATAGACAGCATCATCTGAGTAGCAGAAGATGGCAGCCGTGTAGAAATTATGAGACCAGGCAGAGAAAGGGCTCCCTAAATAACAGAACAGCTATAGCTGGAGTTAGGGACCTTTCAAGATGTCCTGAGAGTAGTGGGCGTGGGTTTAGAGGTAGTGAGACCTCCAGTAACTCAGGTTTGAGCAGCCCATACAAACGACCCAACAGAGGACGGGACAGTACGGAGTCGAACCGGACCTTAGATACCAGGGCACGTGAGTCGCGCTGCTGTATTGACCGCTGGGAGCGGGGAAGACCCGACAGGGCTTCGATTGACCGCTGGGAGCGGGGGAGACCTGACAGGGTTTCGATTGACCGCTGGGAGCGGGGGAGACCTGACAGGGTTTCGATTGACCGCTGGGAGCGGGGGAGACCTGACAAGGTTACGACTGACCGCTTGGAGCGGGGGAGACCTGACAAGGTTACGGCCGACCGCTGGGAGCGGGGGAGACCTGACAAGGTTACAACTGACTGCTGGGAGCGGGGGAGCTCTGACAAGGTTACGACCCGGAAAGGTGACCTGACTAAGTCAGTGACAAATGGTAGGTCCCTAAGGAATGGGCTAATGTCGTTGACTAATGTTCCAGGGGCTGAGTAGCACAATTGTAAAGTAAATGGTCTCTATGTGAACTGGGTATTATAATGTCATTGTGTATATTATCTGTCCAACCCCACAAGTTTGAACAGAGCTGGGGGTTATAGTGATTGTGTATATTATGTGTTCAACCCCACAAGTTTGAACAGTGGGGGGGGGATATGTAATGCAGCGACTTGCTGGCATTACGGTAATGGTCCAGGATGTGTTTTACCTGACCATGTACCTTCCCCCTCAGGTGACTGGTCACATGACGGTGACATAGCACAGGTCCTGCGCGCACAGAATGTCTGTCTGATCACATGACTGTGACATCAGCAAGGTCCTGTCAGTATGTGTGTGTGTGCACGGGATGCATATATAAACCCTGCTTGATGGGAGACAGGTGTGTTCGGTGTGAGAGGCATGAGGCCTGTTCCCCATGTGTGTGGGACACCGTTCGTGTGAGGCCTAGTGAGGCTGAGCGAAGCCTGGCAGCCTGAAAGGCTGAGACTGGATCCTGTGAGTGGATGCTAGTGGCCTTGGAAGGCAGAGGCTTGCTGAAGAGTCCTGAAAGGCGCAGACTGGATGTGAGTGAAAACATACCAGTAGCCTTCGAAGGTACGACAGCTAGAGACCCCCACCTGGGAAGCCTGAAAGCGGAAGTGGTGGCAAACTAAACCTGGAACCGTTAAGACCCTGCAAAAGGTAAAAGCGGTACGTTATATGGACATTGTGATATATGGACATTTGTTATAGTTTGCTGAAGCCAAGTGTTATAGTTTACCTGGAGCCAAGTGGGCATAGCTGCCACTGGAAAGGCTCGTGGACTTTATATGTGTGAACTGCGGTTTATGAAGTGCAATAATAAACTGCTGAATTGAGAAATACCGGAAAGACCTTGCTGGTGTGCATTAATTGACCCGGTGCAGCGAGTATCCCCCATTATGATGTCTAGCGCTGCCTTACAGTGGCTACTTTGAAGAACCTAGAATATAAGACATATTTTCAGTTGTTTCACACTTTTTTGTTAAGTATATAATTCCACATGTGTTAATTCATAGTTTTGATGCCTTCAGTGTGAATGTACAATTTTCATAGTCATGAAAATAAAAAAAAAATCTTTAAATGAGAAGGTGTGTCCAAACTTTTGGTCTGTACTTTATATTACTAATGTGAATAAACAGCTATACCGATATATTTTAAGGAATATATATTCGCAGGTACCCTTGTATTGTTTCAACACCTACACATGGGCATACGCTTCCTGATTTTGTCTATTTGCTCTTGTCCTCCTCCTTCTTCTCCATCACCATATCATTCACCACCATAGCTACCATATCACCTCCTCTGTGTCTTGCAAGGGGCATTGGAGTTTCTCCAAGTTTTTGGCAGCTTTTGCATTTACTGCATAGGCAAACACTTTGAGAGGCCCACTTCCTAATAGTGGGAACAATGTTTTTAGTAGGCTCTCCGACCTCTACGTCTCTTCTAAGGGGCATTGGAGTGCCTCCAAATTTTTCGCAGCCGTTGCTTCACTACATATACTAACACTATAGGAGACCCACTTCCTAATAATGGGAACATTGTTTTTAGGCGGCTCTTTGACCTCTACGTCTATTGCAAGGGGCATTGGAGTGCCTCCAAATTTTTGGCAGCCCTTGCAGTCATTGCATACGCAATCACAGTATAGGAGACCCACTCGTTAATGATGGGAACAACAAAGCATAGCCGGCTGATGGTTCTCTAACAATAGCGAGGGCCGACTGCTGGCCTTTTAAGAATATTAATGGCCGCCTGATGGCCCTATAAAAATAGGCTTTGTGACTTTCAGAGTCCCTCCATCATAAATGAAACAGGATGTGTCAGATGATGTGTCACACATCACATGGCCAGATAAGGTTGTAAAATGTTAAAATGACATTTCCAAGTCTTGTCTTGGTTGAAAGCAATGCAAAAGTGCAAAAGCGCATCAAAAACGCTACGTGTGAACATAGCCCAAGGTGTGGAGGGGCATTTTTGTTTTTGTATATTTATTTTGCCTTCTAAACAAGTCAATACCCTGGAAAGGATGTGTCTTAACATATTTCCCAGGAAAATCCATTTTGATTTTGTTTTTGTATGTTTTCTTGTGAGTCCGTAAAAGTGGCGTAATACCTCTGATAACGTTGTTGACTGCAGTGACCTGGGTGTCATAAATGCTTCCAGGGGTCTTCCCCATGCTGTTCCCATGTCATTTGAGCACTGTTCCCATCGATTTGGGCAATTTTTAGGCCCTCTGCAGACCGCCGGGGGGGAGCCGCCTGAAAAATGCTCGAGTTTCCCATAGACTTACATTGGGCTCGTTGCTCGGGTCGAGCACCTGCATCCCAATTTGCTTGACCCGAGCATCGAGCACCCGAGCATTTTAGTGCTCGCCCATCACTACCAGTAACTACTCAATTACCTCCCCTCTGAGCTTGGTGACCTGATAAAGTAACTCCACATTTACAGCAAAGTATGGCTATCGGGTGTCAGCCCCCGGCTCTTGAGCAACACCATTCAAGACAGTGACATTATCAAACGTCCATTTTAAAGCAAAGTCTCTGAGATGGGCGGTTCCAAAGTTTCCCACAGACACCACCAGCTCAGGGATGTTGGCCTCCTGGTATGCCGCCTCATCCTTATCCCCAACAAGCACACAAAAAGGAAACTCGTCTGTGGCGGCCAGTGATGCGTTTTTTTCTGGAGCATCCTGGTTGTTCCTCTCTTTCTCCCAAAAGTCCCAAAACAAGGCAAAGTCACGCACTATTATAACAGAGTGCAACAGGTTCTTGACTATGCCATCCTCATGGGACTCGGCGCCACAGTTTGTGTCTTGACCACTCTGGCCACAGGGTAGACTTAGCGTCCCCATGGATACAACAGATGCCGACGTTTTACCTGGGAACCAGCCGACGAGGAACTGTGGCCCTCACTAGGGTTACCAAACTCCCCAAGTCTAACAAAGCAGTCACTTGCACTCCATTTACTGATAAGAGGCACAACTGCGGTCCTTCGCCTGGTTGAGGAACAGCACTGCAGGCAGGATATGCAAAGTACAAACAGTGGCGTTCTGTGCTGCAGTCTTTTGGCTCATTGGTTATGGGGCAATGGGTGGCTGTGTGACCTGTGGTGTGACATCTCCAACAAACTATGGTATGGGTCGGGACCTTTGGCAGTAACTCAGACCCTTCCTGAGCTCTAGGACGCCCCCCAGGTTTGTCTCTAGCTACCCTCTTTTGGGTGTCCGCCCCCTTTTGGGAACCCCAGTACGGAGAGGCTATGACCCATTGTTTCCCCAAGGAACTCTCAACCGCCTGGTACTTTTCCACCAACCCCACCAAGTCATCGGCATTACGGAGATCTCCCTGGGCAACCCAGGTTTGCACAGACCTCGGAAGGGAGTGTATGAACCGGTCTATGACGACCCTGTCCACCATCTGTACTGGGGAGAAAAATTCAGGTTGCAACCACTTTTGGACTAGGTGTAGGAGGTCAAACATCTGAAACCGGGGAGGATTGTAACTGCAATTGTTACACCCCAGGGGTCTGGTTTCCACAGTAACAGCAATGTTATGTCTGAGAGCAGGTGGGAGGTCTCTTGGTCAGGGATCCTGTGCATGCCACACCTCCTGCCCAGTCCTGGGAGGGGAAGAACTTCCCCTATATAAACCTAGGGCTGAGGCAGGGTTAGTGAGTAGAGAAGAAGTAGAGACAGAGAAGCAGATATAGGAAAAGAACATCAGGAGCTCTGTGGGAGCAGTGCTACAAGGAGTCAGGGGCTGGCAGCTGCAGAGCTCGCCCTGACTGAGAAGTTATCACCGGAGTCCGAGGCTGTGGGGACTAACTCCTATCCAACAGCAGAAACCGACCGGTAGGGGACTGCAGGTCCTCTGGCCCAGAAACCCGAAGGCACGGTCACACGTGTGGGACCAGCACCGCCGTCGTGGAGCGGAAGCTACTAGAAGGCCCCGAGTCACCGGCCATACGGGTGAGCACCACACGGTACACTCAGGGACGTGGGCTACTTATACCCGCCTCTAGCAAGGTAGCCAGAAGAGTATCGTTAGTTTGGGAGGCCTACAACTCCGCCTGGCCAGGGGAGATCCCATCTGCTCAAAGACTGACCAGGCCCCAATCGCTAGCCAGTACTCCGGGAGGGTCTATCTTTGTCACCAGTAAAGACCCTGAACTACACCGTACCGTCTCCGAGTGGTTCCTGCTACCCCCATCATCCACGTCGGCTGCCCTGAGGCCATACCCCTCCCGTTGGGGGTTATACTATCACGCTGCACAATCCTACCACCGGCCTCAGCGGTCTGCCCTGCAGTAGCAGCTCCTTAGCTGTACTCAACGGGTGGCGTAGTCGTCCAACATCTACCGCTAATACAGCGCCACTTAGTCTGACTCCCTGGGCACGGACCGGATCACCGCCACGAGACTACAACCCTCAAAAGATCCGGCTCCGGGTAAGCTCCCGCGTGCGCAACGCAGCGCGACACAGGCCCAGGGGCGCGTCAACTTTTGGCGTAGTCGGCAGGATTTCGTGCCCGCAACCACCGGGTACTACGTGCCTGAAAAAGACTGTTCAAACTTACCTGTGGTGAAGATTCCCGCCATCCGGCGCCATCTTCCGCTTCCTTCCCGCCATACGTGGAGTTTTCCCGCCATTGGACGCCATCTTGAGGACGCCGCGCGGGAAGAAGAGGGGCGTGGACTCCGAAAGCGCGCGAGAACTGAAGCCCCGCCTCACGTCCGGACGTTGCGTAAGGTCCTGGAAGGAGCCCAGCAGACGCCGACGTCACAGGAGCGCGACGGAAGGTCCTCAACCCTGACGATCCACTGCGGAGCCGCGGCCTACGGAAGAGGATCAGGATCATCGCAAGGTAGGCCACGGTCCACTAGGGGGGAGGATGCCGGATACGGAGGAGAGCTTCACCGCTTCAACCCCCGCCAGCGCCACCGCTGTTGCGGTCATGCCTTTCACCATGCCCTATATCCCGGGGGCAGCCTGGCTACCCCAGTACTCAGGGGAGTCACATACCCTGCATGACTTTAGAGAAAAGCTGGATAGCCTCTTCCAGGTGTACCCCCTCACAGAGGAGCAAAAAGTGAGCATCCTGGTGGCCCAATTAACCGGGGCAGCCCAAAGGGAGGTAAAGTCCTGGCCACCTGGGGGGAGGACTGTCGCAGGGATACTAACCCGGCTGAGGGACACCTTTGATACCCGCACCTCAGCCGAGATCAAGCTTAGATTCTACGGGTGCAAACAGCGGGCACATGAGAGTATAAGGGACTATGCCCTGAACCTACAAGAGGCCCTGAGAGCCATTAAGCAGACCGACCCTGACGGCGTGGGAGACGAGGACAGGCTGTTGACTGAACAATTTATAGAGGGTTTATATTGCAATGCCCACCGAACCCAGTTGCGGGCAATGGCCTTACAGGACCCTCATCTGGGATTTGCACAGTTCAAGGACAGAGCCATCCGGGTGCTTCGAGAACCGGCACCAGGTGGCGTTGTGACCCCCAGACGCCCCACTACCACTTACCACCAGGAGGCGGCGCCCTTGTCGGCAGGGCCTGTGGGAGCTGATGCGCAGGCTTTGAACAATGACCCGGCTCCAGACCTGCACCATCAGGTCCAAGAGCTAGCTAAAAGCGTTGCTGCGCTAACCCGAACTGTGCAGTCTTTACAGGTTTCCACTCCAGGGAAGATCCAGCTGGCATCCGGACCGGAGGATATCCCGTGGCGTCGACCAAGGAGGACCCCACCGGCCAGAGGAAGACCCAGCGACCGATACAACGAGGACGGACGACCCATCTGCCGCCGCTGCAATCAACCCGGACATATGGCAAGGTACTGTCCTTTAAACTGGCACAACCTGGGGTAGAGGGCCAACCCCCAGGAAAAAGATCACCAGGCCCATCGAACTGGCGCGACAAATATGTGGGAGGACGTCCAGTCTTACCCGTGGTACTGGATGGCATTCCTATGAGTGCCCTACTGGACACCGGGTCACAGGTCACCACCATCCCGTACGTGCTCTTCAAGCAGTACTGGAATGACTCGGATATCACCCGCTACCCTGACGACGACTTGAGTATCATCGCCAGCAATGGTCAGCCCGTGCCACAGATTGGATTTAAAGAGGTGACCATTAAAATCGGTAGAGTCGAACTGGCAGCACAGGGACTGATCATTGTAGACATTGACAAACACGAGAGTCACCCAAAGATAACTCTAGGAACTAATGTAATTGAAAATTGTCTTGCAGAGGTGATTTTCCTTTTACAGCAGGTTGCCAAGAACGCCAGCTCCGGCCAGCAGCGAGTGCTCCAGAAAGAGATCCGGGCACTGATGCGACGGCAACAGCTAGAACTCTCCGGTGGTGAGATTGGTAGCGTGCGAATGTGTGACCCTTTCCCTATTGCCATGCCCCCGAAAAGTGAAATGATGATTTGGTGCCGGGCAGCTATTGGTCTGAGAGGTAGAGATTACCAGGCAATGGTAGAACCAGTTTACTCAGACAGTAGGCCCACCATTTTGACAGCACGGGGGGTGGTCAATGTACGCCATGGGAGGGTGCCCGTTCGCATAATAAATATCGGGAAGAGGGAAGTGTACCTGCCCCGGTATGCCACGCTAGCCAAATTGTATACCATCAATCAAGATTCCATACAGTCCGTAGAACCCTTGCCTCCATCTTCCCCGGAGGAAGGTAACGGCTCTCAGAAAACAATGGAGGACTGGTGTCAGCAACTACATTTGGGTACTGACTCCACTCCCTCACACCAGAAACAGGGAGTCTATCGGGTGGTTCAAGAGTACGAGAGAGTGTTTAGTAAAGACCCGTTAGACTTCGGGCGAGTCAAGGGGGTAGAACACCGCATCCCCACGGGAGACCATCCTCCCATAAAAGAGAGGTATCGACCCGTACCCCCTGCACACTACCAACACGCCAAGGGGATGCTTAGAGACATGAAGGAGGCTGGGGTGATCAGGGATAGCTGTAGCCCCTGGGCAGCTCCACTAGTCTTAGTCAAAAAGAAAGACAACACCATGAGGATGTGTGTAGATTACCGGAAAATCAACCGTATCACACACAAGGATGCGTACCCCTTACCAAGGATAGAGGAGTCTTTGGCTGCTTTAAGATCTGCTAACTTCTTCTCTACCTTGGATCTCACTAGTGGGTACTGGCAGGTTCCTGTAGCAGAGGCGGACCGGGAGAAGACCGCATTCACCACCCCGATGGGACTCAGCGAGTTTACCTGCATGCCGTTCGGACTCTGCAATGCACCAGGAACCTTCCAACGATTAATGGAGTGCTGTCTGGGCCACAGAAACTTCGAGACGGTCCTGTTGTACCTGGACGATGTCATCGTATATTCCAAGACGTATGAGGACCACCTGAAACACCTGGCGGAAGTGTTCGAAGCTCTGGCAAGCTACGGCCTAAAGGTGAAACCCTCCAAGTGTCACCTCCTGAAACCAAAGGTGCAGTACCTGGGACACGTGGTGAGCGCTGATGGAGTGGCTCCCGACCCTGATAAGATCACCGCAATTAAGGAATGGCCAAGTCCCTCCAGTGTAAAGGAAGTGCGGCAGTTCCTCGGGTTGGTAGGCTATTACCGCAGATTCATCCCCGGTTTCACCAAAAAGGCAGCTCCTATGCAGGACCTCCTGATAGGCCAGTCCCGGAAGGCCAAGAACCAGAAGTCACCCTTCAGATGGGAGAAGTTAGAAGAAGAGTCCTTCCGCCAGCTGAAGATGGCCCTCACGGGGGATGAAATCCTGGCGTACCCTGATTACAGCCAGCCCTTTATCCTCTACACCGACGCAAGTAACATCGGGCTAGGAGCCGTACTGTCCCAGATCCAGCAGGGGAAAGAACGAGTAATCGCTTACGCCAGCCGAAAACTGCGACCCACCGAAAGAAACCCTGAGAATTACAGCTCATTTAAGCTAGAGTTCCTGGCAGTGGTGTGGGCAGTCACCGAACGCTTTAAGCACTACCTCGCTTCTTCCCGGTTCACCGTGTACACGGATAACAACCCGTTGACACACCTGGACACGGCAAGACTCGGTGCCCTAGAGCAGAGATGGATGGCCCGTCTGTCCAACTACGAGTTCACAATCAAATACCGGGCAGGACGCTCCAATACCAACGCGGACGCCCTGTCCAGGATGCCAAACCTACCGGACGTAGGAGAAGATCCAGAGGGACTGGAAGAAGTCGAACTCCCCGCGTTCCACCGTCATGGGACTATCCAGTATTCCCATCGGGTAAGGAGTAAGCAAGCCGCTACGTTTAACCCCTTGCCTCACTACAACTGGGAGGAAACGCAAGACAGTGACCCTGCCGTCCGGCTGGTGAAGGAGATGCTGACTCGGCCAGAGGCTCGCCTTGACCCAGACGCTCCGGAGGAAGCCAAGCAACTGTGGGCTGAGAAGAGTCGACTGTTCCTTTACAAGGGGAAGTTGTGCCGCAGAATGGTTAACTCCCGGACGCATGAACTAATCTGGCAAGTAGTGGTGCCACGGAGAGACGCAGCCATGGTGATGGAAGCATACCACGACGGGGCTGGACACTTCGGATGGAAGAAGCTGGAGTTCCTGCTGCGTGGGCGGTTCCACTGGGTAGGCATGAGGGGAACCATCGAGAGGTGGTGCAGAGACTGTGGCCCGTGCAACCTAAGAAGGAAGGACCGTGCCAGCCAGAAGACTCCCCTGCAGTCCATCGTCACCCGGCAGCCGTTGGAACTGGTAGACTTGGATCATGTAAAACTGACCCCAAGCAGAAGTGGCTACGTCTACGCGTTAACCATTGTGGATCATTACTCCCGGTTCTTGGTTGTCGTCCCCGTTAAGGACTTAACGGCTCAAACAGCAGCTAGAGCCTTCCAGCAGCACTTCTGCCGTCCACACGGGTACCCGGACCAAGTGCTGACGGACCAGGGACCTGCCTTTGAAGCGGAGGTCTTCCAGGAATTCTGCAATCTGTATGGCTCCCGGAAGATAAGGACGACACCCTATCATCCGCAAACTAATGGACTTTGTGAGAAAATGAACCAGGTGGTAATGGATCTCCTGAAAACGTTGCCCCTGGAAGAACGCAGTCTGTGGCCTGAGAAGCTGCCCGATCTGGTGGACCTATACAACCACATCCCGGTCGGTTCCACCAACTGTACCCCGGCTTACCTAATGAGGGCAAGACCTGGTAAGTTACCTGTTGACCTGGAAATGGGAGTCCTGACACCCGAGGACACTTCACCAGAAGCAGACTGGGACACAGAGAGGCAGCAGCAGTACCGGAGAGTACAGGAGAGCGTGGAGCGAAGTCTCTGTCAGGCTAGGGAAAGACACGAGAAAACTTACAACCAGTATGCTCCCGCTGTTCCCCTGGTACCCGGAGAGCAGGTCTTGAAGAGGAAAAGACGGCTCCACAAGTTGGACGACCAGTGGGAGAAGGACCCGTACACCGTACTGCCCTCAAGCCACGAGAACCCGAAAGTCTGTACCATCAGTAAAGACGGAGGGGAGACCATAGCCATTGTATCCCAGGATCACCTGAAGAAGTGTCCTGAACAGCTACGGAACCCTGAAGAGGAACAAGAAGACCATCGACCCGTAGAGGAAAGGGAAGATATGGTTAGTACTGTGCTCGGAGACTTCCCTCGGTCCTGGACTCAAGTCAATGGTGCAGTTGTGGTACCCGTCCTCACGTTCCTCCAACCAGCATCCCAAGTGCCTACGGAGCAACAGGTAGAGCTGGAAGAGCAGCCGGTCCAGGAGGCAGAAGACTCCACACAAGCAGAACAGGAGGATCAACCCTCTGCTTATAGTGAGCCTGCCGTACCCCTAGTGAGCCAAAGAGCCGGTAGACAGCTGCCCAGTTTACCCTTGACAGCTCCTACACCCTGTAGTTCAGGGCTAGACAGTCAGCTCCGTAGGTCTACTAGGGCCACTAGAGGCCAGTTACCCGCACGTTGGAGGATTTGAAGTGTATAAATTGTTTTATTTGTGGTTACCTGTTTTTCTTGTTGCTTGTGTATAATTATGTGTTTCTAGTTATTTATAGGAGTCCTTGGTGGATTTACCGGGAATCCTTGTACATGGTTGGAGCGTAACCCAGGAATGGACTAAAGACTGTTAAAGACTCGGGGCAGGACAGACCCCTACCTGGTTACGTCTCCCTGTTTTGGTGAAATGGACACCTTTGTTTTCTTCAAAGACTGCACCCGGTTGCGGACACGCCGTAACCATCTTTATGTGTTTTTCTTATTGTATTATTATTGTTTATACCTTGTTATGTTTTTCTAAAAATATGTTTAGTCCCGGAGTACTAAATTTCACTAGGGGGGAATGTGGCACCCCAGGGGTCTGGTTTCCACAGTAACAGCAATGTTATGTCTGAGAGCAGGTGGGAGGTCTCTTGGTCAGGGATCCTGTGCATGCCACACCTCCTGCCCAGTCCTGGGAGGGGAAGAACTTCCCCTATATAAACCTAGGGCTGAGGCAGGGTTAGTGAGTAGAGAAGAAGTAGAGACAGAGAAGCAGATATAGGAAAAGAACATCAGGAGCTCTGTGGGAGCAGTGCTACAAGGAGTCAGGGGCTGGCAGCTGCAGAGCTCGCCCTGACTGAGAAGTTATCACCGGAGTCCGAGGCTGTGGGGACTAACTCCTATCCAACAGCAGAAACTGACCGGCAGGGGACTGCAGGTCCTCTGGCCCAGAAACCCGAAGGCACGGTCACACGTGTGGGACCAGCACCGCCGTCGTGGAGCGGAAGCTACTAGAAGGCCCCGAGTCACCGGCCATACGGGTGAGCCCCACACGGTACACTCAGGGACGTGGGCTACTTATACCCGCCTCTAGCAAGGTAGCCAGAAGAGTATCGTTAGTTTGGGAGGCCTACAACTCCGCCTGGCCAGGGGAGATCCCATCTGCTCAAAGACTGACCAGGCCCCAATCGCTAGCCAGTACTCCGGGAGGGTCTATCTTTGTCACCAGTAAAGACCCTGAACTACACCGTACCGTCTCCGAGTGGTTCCTGCTACCCCCATCATCCACGTCGGCTGCCCTGAGGCCATACCCCTCCCGTTGGGGGTTATACTATCACGCTGCACAATCCTACCACCGGCCTCAGCGGTCTGCCCTGCAGTAGCAGCTCCTTAGCTGTACTCAACGGGTGGCGTAGTCGTCCAACATCTACCGCTAATACAGCGCCACTTAGTCTGACTCCCTGGGCACGGACCGGATCACCGCCACGAGACTACAACCCTCAAAAGATCCGGCTCCGGGTAAGCTCCCGCGTGCGCAACGCAGCGCGACACAGGCCCAGGGGCGCGTCACAATAGGCCCAGTGGTGCACCCGTTGCGCCCTGACAGTCACTTCCAAGTGCGCCAAGATCTCAGTTTTTAATTTGACGCACTCTTTTGCGTCCTGCAAGGCCAAGTCATAATAGGCTTTCTGCAGCTCGCCTGTTAAATATGGCGCCAAAGCCTGCGCCCACTGCTCCGGAGGCAATTTTCCCACTCTGCCACCCTCAAAGACCATCAGGAATGCCTTGACGTCATCACCCGTGGTCATATTTTGTAACTCTCTCCTTACCCTTTTCCTCAAGTGAGAGTCATCACCTGGAGTTGCGGGTGAGGCGGTTGTCCTGCCACGGATCTGCTCTGCTAGGAGTTCCATCTGTCTTTGCTGCTATTGGATTTGCTGCATCAGAAGTCTATTTGTCTCCTGCTCCCTTTGCTGCTGCTGTATGTTTTTCTGGCTCTGCAACTGCTCCCGATACTGCTGTTGCATGTTCTGCAGGTGCTGCCGCTTGCTTTGCTGTTGCTGTTTGCTGTGCCTGCAACAAATGTTTAAGCAGGTCCTCCATTTTGTCTGGCACCACTTGTTGGCTTACGGCCGACTTCACCCAGGACATAAACGGTTTCCTGTAGCAGTCACACTGCCCCTTGGGATTCATGCCCGTATTCTCCAACAATTGTAGTGTTTTGTACTCACTCAGCCGCGTAGAGGTAGGCACAGGACACTGTCTCTTTAAAATGTCCAAGGCCGGTTTATTCCGGCATCATAAACCACACTTTCAAAGGAAACAAAACACAGCCTTCTCTGGCACAAAGTAACAAAACAGAAAAATAAACAGTTCATATAGTACTGCGGGTTCACCCGCTCGCATACACTCGATCTCCATTTTATACACACACCCTGGGGGTGGGGATATGTGAGCAGCCAATCCCACCCTTCTATTAACCACTTCGCACCAGAGCCTGTTTTTGCCTTCGTGACCGGGCCAATTTTTTCAATTCTGACCACTGTCACTTTATGAAGCAATTACTCTGGAACGCTTCAACGGATCCCCCTGATTCTGAGATTGTTTTTTCGTGACATATTGTACTTCATGATAGTGGTAAAATTTCTTTGATATCACATGCGTTTATTTGTGAAAAAATCGGAAATTTGGCGAAAATTTTGAAAATTTTGCAATTTTCAAACTTTGAATTTTTAAGCCCTTAAATCAGAGAAATATGTCACACAAAATACTTAATAAATAACATTTCCCACATGTCTACTTTACATCAGCACAATTTTGGAACCAAAATTTTTTTTTGTTAGGGAGCTATAAGGGTTAAAAGTTGACCAGCGATTTCTCATTTTTCCAACAAAATTTACAAAAACATTTTTTTAGGGACCACATCATATTTGAAGTCACTTTGAGGGGTCTTTATGACAGAAAATACCCAAAAGTGACACAGTTCTAAAAACTGCACCCCTCAAGGTGCTCAAAACCACATTCAAGAACTTTATTAACCCTTCAGGTGCTTCACAGAAATTTTTGGAATGTGGAAGAAAAAAATTAACATTTAACTTTTTTCACAAAAATGTTACTTTAGACCCAATTTTTTTTATTTTCACAGGGGTAACAGGAAAAAATGGACCCCAAAATTTTTTGTGCAATTTCTCTTGAGCGTGCTGATACCCCATATGTGAGGGAAAACCACTGTTTGGGCGCACGGCAGGGCTCGGAAAGGAAGGAGCACCATTAGACTTTTTGAATGTAAAATTTGTCTGAATAATTAGCAGACACCATGTTGCGTTTGGAGAGCTCCTGATGTGACTAAACAGTGGAAACCCCCCACAAGTGACACCATTTTGGAAACTAGACCCCTTAGGGAACATATCTAGATGTGTGGTGAGCACCTTGAACCCCAAGGTGCTTCACAGAAGTTTATAATATTGAGCTGTAAAAATAAAATTTTCACATTTTTCCCACAAAAACGTTTTTCATCCCTTAATTTTCCATTATCATAATGGTAATAGGATAAATTGCACCATTCATTTTGTTGTGCAATTTCTCCTGAACACGCCGATACCCCATATGTGGGGGAAAACCACTGTTTGGGCGCACGGCAGGGTTTGGAAGGGAAGGAGCGCCATTTGACTTTCTGAATGTAAAATTTGTCTGAATAATTAGCAGACGCCATGTTGCGTTTGGAGAGCCCCTGATGTTCCTAAACAGTGGAAACCCCCCACAAGTGACACCATTTTGGAAACTAGACCCCTTAGGGAACTTATCTAGATGTGTGGTGAGCACCTTGAACCCCAACGTGCTTCACAGAAGTTTATAATAATCAGCTGTAAAAATAAAATTTTCACATTTTTCCCGCAAAAACGTTTTTCATCCCTTAATTTTGCATTATCATAAGGGTAATAGGATAAATTGCACCATGAAATTTGTTGTGCAATTTCTCCTGAACACGCCGATACCCCATATGTGGAGGCAAACCACTGTTTGGGTGCACGGCAGGGCTCGGAAGGAAAGGAGCGCCATTTGACTTTTTGAATGCAAAATTTGTTTGAATAATTAGCGGACGCCATGTTGCATTTGGGGAGCCCCTGATGTGCCTAAACAGTGGAAACCCCCCACAAGTGACACCATTTTGGAAACTAGACCCCTTAGGGAACTTATCTAGATGTGTGGTGAGCACCTTGAACCCCAAGGTGCTTCACAGAAGTTTATAATAATCAGCTGTAAAAATAAAATTTTCACATTTTTCCCGCAAAAACGTTTTTCATCCCTTAATTTTGCATTATCATAAGGGTAATAGGATAAATTGCACCATGAAATTTGTTGTGCAATTTCTCCTGAACACGCCGATACCCCATATGTGGGGGAAAACCACTGCTTTGGTGTACGGCAGGGTTCGGAAGAGAAAGGAGCGCTATGTTGGCTGGGATAGGCAGCAGACACCATGTCACATTTGAAGAGTCGCTGACATGCAGAAACAGCAGAAACCCCCACAAGTGACCCCATTTTGTAAACTACACCTCTCAAGGAATTCATCTAGGGAAGTAGTGAGTATTTTTTAATTTTTAAATTTATACCATTGGGCAGTGAAAAAAGCATAATTATATTTTTACCACAAAAAAATGTTTTACCCTCAGATTTTACATTTTCACACAGGGCAATGGGTAAAAATGGTGCCGAAATGTGTCACACAATTTCTTCTAAAAGTGCCAATACCCCATATGTGGCTGTATCGTACCGCTCAGCCATACGGCGAGATCTGGGGGGGACGGAGTGCTATTTGACAATTGGAGAACAAATTATTGTAGAATAGGCATTTGGATTTGGGAGCACAAAATTTTTTGAATTTCTTTTGGGGGGCAAGGGCCATTTCGCTTTTCCAGAGCCTTTCTGCTACCAGTAACTTGGAAGTCCCTTATATTTTTAACAGATGACGGACCTGAGTGGGGACTAGCTTTTTTTGAGGACTGAGTTGAAGCTTTTATTGGGAACATTTTACGTAACATTTATCCGGCGCTCTAGGCTGAGCACTTACATCGGGGTTTCCATCTAAATTTCCAAGTGATGTAATTCAGATGAAACCCCTGCGGGATCCATTCACTGTAATGAGGCAGCAGAGTTACTCTGGACTCCGTCTGGCCTCTGTTTAGCGGTGTCCTTTTTTTCAGAAGTGCACAAAACTGTGGCCAACCGCACTTTTATGCACGCCTAAAACAAATGACACCGTGGGATCACAGGCCAGACGGCATCCACAGTGGCCTATATCTGCCTCATTACAGGGAATCTTCCGTCATGGGTTCCGGCTGAATCACATATTTCAGAGATTTACATGGAAACTCTGGCGTAAGTGCTCAGCGCAGAGCGCAGGATAAATGTGTGCCGAGCCATACTGCGATCTTTGGGAGACATAATAAACAAATCAGTAGCAGGTGAAGAATTGGTTTTATTTATTTTTTTACGCCGTTCCTAGTGTGATATAACTGATTAGATTACTTTATTCTTCGGGTCGGTGCGATTACAGAGATACCAGATTTATATCGGGTTTTTATGACTGACAGCTGTCACACACTAAGAGACGCTTTTTTTTTGCAAAATCTAGTTTTTGCATCGCCATATTTTGAGAGCTATAATTTTTCCATATTTCGGCCGACAGAGTCATGTGATGGCTTGTTTTTTGCGGGACGAGTTGACATTTTTATTGGTACCATTTGTGGGTACGTGACATTTTTTGATCGCTTTCTATTCCGTTTTTTTGGGAGGTAAAATTAACAAAAACCAACAATTCAGGAATTGTTTTTTGAGGTTTTTTTTTATGCCGTTCTGCGTGTGGTAAAAGTGATCAGGCAGCGTTATTCTTCGGGTCAGTACATTTACAGCGATACTACACTTACTGTATATTTTTTTATGTTTTGGCGCTTTTACACAATAAAACAATTTTAAAGAAAAAATATTTTTTTTGCATTGCTTTATTCTGAGAGGTATAACTTTTTTATTTTTTGGCTGATGGAGCTGTATAGTGGCTTGATTTTTGCAGAACAAGATGACGTTTTCAGCGGTACCATTTCTATTTCCATTTTGCTTTTTGATCGCATTCTTTTCCACTTTTTGTTTGGCGATATGAGGAAAAAGCATAGTTTTTTGCTCCGTTTTTTATTTATTTTTATTACGGTGTACACATAAGGAGTTAATTAGTGTGACAGTTTTATAGCTCGGGTTGTTTCGAACGCGGCAATACCAAATATGTGTACTTTTTTTTATTTTTGCATAACTATATGGATTTATCGGTTTAATATTTTATTTATTTATTTTTATTTATTTTGTATTTTTTTTTTAACAGTTTCAAAACATTTTTTTTTACTTTTTTTACATTTTTACTTAGTCCCTGTATGGGACATTAATTTTTATTTTTCTGATCCCTGATCTCATGTAATGTAATAGACATATATTACATTACATGAGATCTTCACTGACTCTTTCAGTCAGTTTCCTGTCTGGCATCAGCTACATACAGGCTGAAGTCAGACAGGAAGGACACCATATATGGCAGAGCTGGAGGCGGTCATGTGACCTCCAGCTGCCATAGCAACGCCAGGTCCTGAAAGCAATCAAGGGGTCGTCAGAGAGGTAAGTGGACGACCCCCTCTCCTCCTGCTGTCTCCTATATGCCGCGATCACTATAGATCACAGCATATAGAAGACAGCAAAGGGTTAACATCACTGGGACCTGATCTAATCAGGTCCCGATGATGTTCCCTGTCAGAGCTAACGCTCTGCACCGCTCTCACAGCGCTTGCAGGACCCAGGGGGTCCTGAGCACTGCGAGACCACCCACCGTTTTTAAACGTCCGCGCTGCACAGAGCCCAGGCAGCGCGGACGTTTATCTACAGTGGGCGGTCGGGAAGCGGTTAATCCTCTCAGCACTGTGTGTGCTTGAGCATACTTTCCCGGTTTTACATCACTGAAGCTGCCAACCTCAGCGATACAAATCTCCCCTCAAGAACATGTGTGGTGGCCATCTTACAATACACACACATTTCATATACACATGTAGATTCACACACTGCTCATACATACACGTGTGTGTGTGTATATACTTACATACACGTGTGTGTGTGTGTATGTATATATACATACATACACGTGTGTGTGTGTGTATGTATATATACATGTATACACACACTGCACATACTAGCTTGTCTCTTTAGTTGCTCCAGACTCCTGCAGTTAAGAGATCTTTGGTGACATTATTGTCACATGACTGATGTCACATAAGGTCCTTAAGCAGTCTTAACAAATGCTGGGGGCCCCTAAGAGAGTGGGCGCCCTGAGAAATTGTCTATTTTTATTTCTACTTTCGCCGGCCCTGCATACCAGTCTGTCTCTTTCAGTTCCTCTAAAGTCTTGTAGTTAAGAGACCTTTGGTGACATCATGGTCGCGTGACTGTGAAGTCACCAAAGATCCTTATGCCGTCTTAAAGCGCACCTGTCAGCAGGATTGTGCGCAGTAAACCATATACACTGTCAGGTGAGCGACGTTACGCTGATTAAAATGATACCTTGGTTAATGAAATCAGTCCTGTGGTTCTTGTGTAGTCTTTACTTTCAGTTTGGAGATAATGATATGCTCGTGCTCCGGGGCAGCCTGTAGGGGGCGCTCTATCTGCTACTCTGCTTACATATTCCTCTGTATGCTCTTATGACAGCTCACTGTGCCTTCACTGACCTGCCTACTATTTTACCTAGCCCCGCACTACTAGATGCCTTATGTAAAATAAGAGGCAGGTCAGTGAAGGCACAGTGAGCTGTCATAAGAGCATACAGAGTATGAGCATATCATTGTCTCCAAACTGAAAGTAAAGATTACGCAAGAACCACAGGATGGATTTCATCACCCAAGGTATCATTTTAATAAGTGTAATGTCGCCCTCCTGACAGTATATGTGGTTTACTGCGCAAAATACTGCTAACAGGTGCGCTTTAACCTTGAAATCGAAAATCTGGGGGCTCTGGGTGATTGCCCAGTTTGATTTCCCCTAAATCCGACACTGACTATAACTTGGGCTTGTTTTTGGAGTAGGGCTTATATTGCAAGCATACTCCAGAAACCCTGCTAGGTTTTATTTATATAATGTGTGTGTATATTTATTATACACACATTATTCTTTTGCATATTTGCTGTCTCGTGTTGACTAAATGTAACTGGCTTCTCTCAGTGTCTTAAAGGTGCTGGATAGAGCGGTATGCGCATGCGCTGACTCTGGTGTCATTTTATTGAAGTATTGTGCTACAAAATTAAAGGGATCCTGTCAACAGAAATAACGCTGTAAACCTGGAGATATATGGTTAATCTGCAGGTTAACAGCGTTTTTATGCACGCTGTTGAATGCAGCGGTGAGAAAATTAACTTTGTTCTCCCCGCTAGCATTCCGTTTCAGTGAAGAAAAAATCCGGCACTCAGAGTTGCAGAAAAATAATCAGATTTATTAGTAAAGCAATGCAAAAATGTTTCGGTCTAAAGGACCTTCTTCAGACAGATTGCATATAGTTCACTTCATGTAACAGGGCTGTGGGGAATAGGGGTTCCATGTCCATTGGATTTGCGCTTGAGAGCACTGTTACATGCAGTGAACCATATGCAGTCTGTCTGAAGAAGGTCCTTTAGACCAAAACGTCACTGTTTTTTGATTGCTTTACTAATAAATCTGTTTTTTTTTCTGCAACGGAGTGCCGGATTTTTTTTTTTTTACTGAGTATACGGAGTGGTATCCTATCCTGGCACCATATTTTTATACAGAGTGACGTACATCCTATCTGCATAAACCATTCGGTTTCAGTTATGAGGTCGGGGGCGGCACTGGTTCAGTCATTGCTCTGAGAATACAGAACGGCCGCTGTAACTGCGCCCTCGGCCCTGACTGACACTCGCTCTGCTTTGGGGCCGGCTATCAGTCAGGGCGAGGGGTGCGGTTACAGCGGCCGCTCTGTATTCTCAGAGCAATGACTGAACCGGTGCCGTCCCCGAACCCATGACTGAAACCGAATGCTCCCCCGTCCTGGTATATGCTCCAGCATCCTGCTCCCCCATCCTGGAATGTGCTCCCCCATCCTGGAATATGCTCCCCCATCCTGGAATATGCTTCTCCATCCTGGTCTATGCTCCCACGCCACCCTGTTATATGCACCCACCCCATCCTGATCTATGCTTCCTCCCCCCCTCATTATGGTATATGCCACCCCCCCCAATCCTGGTGCCCCATCCTATTATATGCTCCCCATCCTGCCTGCGCTGCTGTTGATCCAGCCATCCATAAAAAAAAAAAACACTCCACACCTTTTCCTCGTTCCCGTGCAACATGTCGTCTGCGTTATTTAAATAAAATGGTGCCGCTATACGGCGCCCTTTTGTTTAAGGCCATCTGTGCAAATTTGTCTTCAACATAATGGCGCTAGCTAAATGCAGGTGCTTACTCCGGCGCCACACTTTTCCGCTCTGTCAATGAATGCACGTGCGGTGGATGCCGGGTATGATGGGATGGGGGATAACCCCGCCCACAGCCCATCACTCACCGTGGAACGCGAAACAGGAGAACCCTTGGCTGCAGCCGCAAATAGTCGTGACATAAGCGGAAGCAAGAACCAGCTGCAGCCGGGGGTCACATGCTGCCTGTGCGCGGTGACCCGAGTATAAGCCGAGACCCCTAATTTTACAACAAAAAACTGGGAAAATTTATTGACTTTTTGGCGCCAAAATCGGTCATCTCCCGGCTGCATCGCCGCTGACCTCCGTGCGGCAGATGAGCCGCTAACGGCCGTCATCTTGTTCTGAAATCCCGCGTCGCTGATTGGCCGCGGCTGAACCAATCAGCGAAGCGGGATTTCCTGGGCAGACCGGCGGGATAAGCCGATTATATAGTAGATATACACTGGTACAATGCTGAAGTGTGGTATCTTGGCAATGGTGCAGAATGCTGACCGTGAGTATATTGCAAACTGTCATCATTCTGCAGCCTAGGTACACACACAGAATAGGGGAAGAGCTTGGACAACCCCTTTAAGAGCACATGATAAATGTGAACTGAGCCTTGTACTGAATTTTGGGAGGCAGATTGAACAAATAAACAGCCATTAACTTTTTTCTTTTTTTATTCTGTTCATCGTGTTGTAAAAATGATAGGACTGCCTTATCCTTTGGGTCAGTACGAGTACAGTAATACCAGATTTACCTAGATTTCTTAATGTTTGCTACTTTTGCACATTAAAAATGTTTTTTTTTTTTTGTAAAAAAAACTAACTTTTTAGCTGTCAGCAGATTCTGAAAACCATTATTTTTTTTTTATTTTTTTTGTTCAACTGAGCTCTGTTTGTGTGTGCTTTTTTTTTTTTGCTGGATGAGTTGAAGTTTTTATTGTTACCATTTTGATGAACATATCATTTTTTTTTCACAATTTTCAGACATGGAATAAACAAAAACCCACATTTGAGGAATTGTTTTTATATTTTTCTTTCCCCTTGTGGTAAAATAGACAGCTCTGTTCTTCGGGTCAGTTTCGATACAATGTAGTGTATATTCTGTTACTTTTGCACATTAAAAAAATTTGTTTTTGCAGTGCCAAGGGTCTCATTCAGAGGTCTGTTTTTAATTTCTTTCCATAATTTTCACAGATGGAACTTGTATCTATAGTAGACTATGAGGCTGTGCATGATCTTTTTGTTGGACTAAAAATTGTGCAAAATTGTGGAGACATGTCCGATATTGATCCGAGTGTCAGAACAAAATTGGCAATTCAAGTTTGTGGATCCATGAAAAAATCAGACAGCAGTTGGATGCCACACAAGTGCTGTATGTTTTTTATGGACTGATAGATAGGAAAAGGTGGAGAAACTTTTTATTTCCATCCAAGAAAAACTGATGAAATGAGGACCAAGTTTGATGACACTCTGCTGAAACTCTGATCAAAAAATCTTGGTTCATTTTTCTCGTCCATGGAATAAAAAACAGCACCTGAACTTTTTTATTACTTTTATTCTGACTGAGCTGTATGAGGGCTTATGTTTTACAGGAAAAGTTGACTTTCAGTTACTGTATATTTTATTTTCTTTTATTACAAATGACTTTTTGATTACTTTTTATTCCTTTTTGTGTGTATCAGTAAGATTTAAAAAGGCATTTTTTACTTATATTTTCATGATTTTCAATGTACAGGATAAGAAATGTGATAGTTTTATTGTTCAGATCTTCTCGGACATGGCAATAACAATTATGTGTATGTTTTTTGTTTTTACATAAAAACTGTTTTGTCTTGTCTTTCACAAAGATTATTAAACTTTTGCTTTTTTTTACTTAGTCTCACTGTGACAAGTTGTGATTTGATCACTGGTCTATTACACTGAAAATCGTATGTTTTGAAGTGCATCAGACCTGTCATTGTTACATACAGTTGGCCTGTTTAGACCTACTTGTGGGAAGATCTCACAGGCCACTGTAGCTAGTAGGCACGAAGGCCATTACTTGGCTTTGCATTGCTATGGCAACCGTCGGGTCTGTCACTGTTGATAGCAGCATCTTTTGGGTTGAACTGCTACCATCATGGCCGATGCAGCAGGATGTCAGCTGTAGTATACATCTGACAGCCTCTGCATTTTTGCCCTTCTGGGGACGGTATTGTCACGCAAGGTGTAGGAAAGACAAAGTGCTACACGAAGGGAAGAGGGCAAGGGAGTCCAGACACTAGAAAGGGGGAGTGGAGACCTCCTAGGCTGATCTGATATCACCCGGTCTCCCCTATCGTCTCTATATTGGTTCCTCACCAATCGCCGCACAGGAACCTAAACCCTGTATTTCCCTAGAGCTTGGCCCTGGATAGGGAAGGGAATGAGCACTAGTCAGTCCCCACTAACCACTAAAGACAACAAGGGAGACAAACACAGGGGAAAGTAACTTTGCTTGAGCTGACTTGAGAGAGATTATACCACACGTCCTCCTAACACCAGAGAGGGTGTAAGTAGACTGCAATAGCTCCAAGCCTTCACAAGGGAAGGGAAAAACCGATGGGTCCTAGAGTGAGACAGATCTAAGAAGGTGTCTGTAATGCCAAAACGAAGAGATCTTCTGCAACCAACTGCAAGGCGACCGTCACATCTGACACACCCGTGACAGGTATACACTTATTCCTCAGTGCCGCAAAAAGGTGGCGCTGAGAAAGAAGACCCTTTGATGACTGTCATAAAATGGCATACTTGGTGTAATTAAGGGGTTAAACTTTGGAAAATGTTTATTTCGATTTTTATTTCGCAACTTTTTAACACCAATTCTCTGATTTGCTTTTAGAATTACAGAAAGTTCCACATGAAGTATTTGTGTCAGATCCAGCCTCTTTGGGTCAAAGTAAAGAAATCTTATTCAGATGCAGAAAATGCAGGTAATTTTTATATATATTATATATACACAAAATAACAAGCAATCCATCCATATATTACATGGTTATCGATTCTTCTCTGGGGACGTTTCTTTTTTTCCTCTGCATGACATTGCCCATTCCTAACCTGGCAGCGTAATACAGGGAAGATAAAACTTCCCCCAAGTTTAGAATTGACTTTTCCCTGTGATCTGGTAAGACGCTGCCGCCATAGTCTCCCTGTACTGTCATGCCATTCATAATGTAATTACTTGACGGAAGAGAGCTGCAGCGTATCGAATACATTGCTCTACATCTAGATCTTGTCCAGGTATTTATCTGTGATGCCGGGGATAGATGCAGAGTGGTGTATGTAATGACATTACAGCGCAGTTCTGCTCGGTCTTCACTTGTAGACAGTAAGTGCCGGCAGTGAGATCTCATTGTGACCCGGATAGATATCTAACCAGTTCACTGTAAGCCAGTTCTAAGCTTCTCTGGAGGCGTTTTCTTTTCTTTACCCTGTATGGCCTCCTTCACATGTCTGTATAATAACAGTACTGGGAAAAACGTTACTGGTGCCATCAGTGTTTTGGATCAACGGATAAAGAAAGAAGAAAGGCAGCACTCACCAAATCCAGAAGGTAAGATCGTCCTTGGACTTATGGAAGCACCGTGAGCGCTAAACAGCTGTCGTCCAACACCTCCATCCACCGCACCGCCTTTCCCTGATCCTGCACACCGCTCATATGTCCTACATGCAACAATAAAGGACGATCTTATCTTCTGGATTTGGTTGCTGCTGTCTTTCTTTCCCTATCCGTTGATATCACTATGCCTTGGCAAATGCACCAATGCTAGGGGTATGTGCCCACTATGCGTTCCAGCCTGCGGTTCCAACTCTGCGGAGGAGCTGCCGGCGGATATGCAAATGAACGGCTGTTTTTCTTTTTTTTTTTCACCTGCGGACTTTCCCCATAGAGGTTACGTCTATGGGGAAAGCCCACATGCGGCCCTGCCGGAGAAATTGACATGCTGCCGGCTGGAAAGAAGCGCCGCAAGTCAGTTTCTGCGTGTGAGCCGCAGACGCATAGTGTACATGGGATTTCTACAAATCCCATCCACTATGCAGTAACATCTGGCCACTGCGGGTTTGACGCTGCATAAGTCTGCAGCATCAAACCCGCATCGGCTCCAGATCGTTGGCACACAGCCTTAAGAATTCATGAGTACTGCAACTGAGATGAAGTGTTAGTCTGCTTGCACTGGTTATTAGGCTTGGTGCCGGAGTGCTTTTTTTTTCTATAGAAGTGTTTTGGATCAGTGTGTCATCCCTTTTTTTCCGGTATGGCTTAAGAAAAATCAATTCCAAAGTTTCTCCTACACTTTGCAATGCTAAATATGTACAGCATATGGGTGACAGATGGATGCCATCCATGTGCTATACATGTTTTACACTGACCCATAGACTTCTATTAGCCCTTGTTATCCGTACAAAAAAACAACCGTGTGCAGCACCAAAGGTTATAATGGTAAACAAAACGGATGCCACATGTACTGGAAACACTTACTTGTGAAGGAGGCCTAAGACGTTACCTGCTTGTGATTGAGCAATGTCATGCAGAGGTAAAAGTAACTTCCGCCAGAGATGAATCTCTGCTCATCCCCCTTTGTTGTGGGGTAAAGTAACTGTCCCCCAGAGAAGAATCTCTCTGCTCATGCCCCTTAGTTGTGGAGTAAAGTAACTGTCCCCCAGAGAAGAATCTCTGTTCATGCCCCTTTATTGTGGGGTAAAGTAACCATCCCCCAGAGAAGAATCTCTATGCTCAAGCCCCTTTGTTGTGGAGTAAAGTAACTGTCCCCCAAAGAAGAATCTCTGTTCATGCCCCTTTATTGTGGGGTAAAGTAACCATCCCCCAGAGAAGAATCTCTATGCTCAAGCCCCTTTGTTGTGGAGTAAAGTAACTGTCCCCCAAAGAAGAATCTCTGCTCATGTCCCCTTATTGTGGGGTAAAGTAACTTCCCCCAGAGATGAATCTCTGCTCATCCCCCTTTGTTGTGGGGTAAAGTAACTGTCCCCCAGAGAAGAATCTCTCTGCTCATGCCTTTTTATTGTGGGTTTAAGTAACTGTCCCCCAAAGAAGAATCTCTGCTCATACCCGTTTGCTCATGAAATAATTAAAAAAAAAAAAAAAAAATACATGGGGCTTCGCCCTATTTTTGTGTCCAGCCAGGTACAACTAGGCAGCTGGGGGCTGGAATCCTCAGCGCAGGGAGGCCCAAGCTTTCTGCCCCCCCCACCCCCTCTGCAAATTGCAGTCCGCAGCCACCCCAGAAAATGGCGCGTTCATAGAAGCGCCATCTTCTGGCGCTGTACCCAACTCATCCAGGGCCCTGGTGCTGTGGCTCACTGGGTAATAAAGGGGTTAGGGCCAGCTTGGTATTATCAGCTGGCTCTAAGCCTGAAATTCATGGGGTCACGCCAATATTAGACATGATCGCCATGAATTTCTAGTGAAGTATTTAAAAAAAACACAACACCCAGAATAAAGTCCTTTAATTGAAATAAACACACAATTTTTTAATGTTCTAAATTAAACCATACTTACCATCACGCCCATTCCAGCTGAAGCCAATGTCTTCTGCAATAAAAGTAAAATAATAAAGCAACCCACGCTGTCAGTGACGTGCATGAGGTGAGCTGAGTTCATTGGACATGTCCAATGGATGCGCCATTTCTGGGTCGGCTGACGGCTGGTGTTTCTAGCCTGGGAGGGTGCCAATATTCATGGCACCCTTCCTGGGCTATTAATATCAGCCCCCAGCTGTCTGCTTAGCCTTTGCTAGCTATTAAAATAGGGGGGACCCCACGTCATTTTTTTGTGGGGTCCCCCATTTTAATAGCTGGTAAAGCCTAGGTATTCAGCTGGGGGCTGATATTAGCCTGGGAAGCTCCGTGGGTATTACCCCCTTCCCAGACTTCAAACATCTGCCTCAGCCGTCAGCTTAACCTCCGCTAGAGACTGAAATTATGGGGAACATTACGCCAATTTTTTTTTTAATAAATCCTTTATTTTAACACAAAATGACAAGTACAGTAACCAACACTGTCACTCTACTTATTATATATGTGACTGACATGTTTCTATCTATCTAATCTATGTGTGATGCTCTATTCTTTCTGTTCTAAATTGTCGGGTACCGATGTATGCCGCTGATGAATTGCCGGCTTTTCATGTTTCACTGTGAGCACTGTTCCCATCGATTTGGGCAATCACTGTAATGCCACAACCACCATGGCTGGGACATTACAGTGAGTGGCTGACAATCCCTGCATGATTGGTGCTCTAAATAGCGCCAAACATGCAGGACGGGGACTCGAGCTCCCGCCCGAGCATCTCGAAAGTACTCGGCGAGCTCCGAGCATCTCGAGTACTGAGATGCTCGGGTGAGTACCGAGCAGTGGCCAGCATGCTCGCTCATCACTAGTACTGACTCAAAGAATAACTCTGCCTTATCAATATTACCACACGTGGAACGGCATAAAAAAATAACAATTCCTGAATTGTTAGTTTTTGTTTATTCTGCCTCCCAAAAATCGGAATAGAAAGCGATCAAAAAATTAAATTTTCCCTAAAATGGTAAAAATGGTACCAATAAAAACATCAACTTGTCCCAAGAAAAAACAAGCCCTTACATGACTGCCGAAATATGGAAAAATGATTGCAAAAACTAGTCTTTGCAACAAAAAAAAAAAAAAAAGCGTCTTTTAGTGTGTGACAGCTACCAAACATAAAAACCCGATCTGAATCTGGAATCGCACCGACCTGAAGAATAAAGTCATCTAATCACTTATACTGCACGAGGAGCAGTGTAAAAAAATAAACTCTAGAATTAGAGTTACGATTAGGGTTGTGTTACGATTAGGGTTGGGTCACGATTAGGGTTGGGTTAGGGTTTTGTCGGTGTTGGGATTTTTTCAAAAGTAAAGAAAAAAAAATGATGACAATATGGCGACTAGTGTTGAGCACAAATGCTCGTTACTTAAGTTTGCATCGGGTACTCGGGTATGCACCAAGTATCACGGGTGCTCAAGTGACATGCTCGAGTCTGCGCCCCATATGTTTTGCAGCTGTTATACAACCAAAAAAAAACTTGCGGGATTGCCTGCCATGCATGAGAAATCCCCGCATATTTTTATTTGAGTGTCTAACAGCCGTGAAACATACGGGGCACGGACTCAAGCATGCCATTCGAGCACCCGCGATACTTGGTGCATATCCGAGTACCCGATGCAAACTCAAGTAATGAGCACTTGCGCTCAAGACTAATGACAACTTATTCAATGTGATGACTTAATGTTATAAAATTCTCTGTCGTACCTCTGGGTTCAAAATGTTCACTATACCCCTTGATAAATACTTGAGGGGTTTAGTTTTCAAAATGGGGTCACTTGGTGGGGGGGGTTCCACTGTTTAGGTGCATCAAGGGCTCTCCAAATGCGACATGGCATACGCTAATTATTAAAGGAAATTTAAAATTCAAAAAGTCAAATGGTGCTCCTTCCCTTCCGAACCCTGCCGTGCACCCAAACAGTGCTTTTCCCCCACATGGGATATCGGCGTACTCAGGAGAAATTGCACAACAAATGGTATGGTGCAATTTCTCCTGTTACCCTTATAAATATGCAAAATTGGGGAATGAAAAACATTTTTGTGGTAAAAATGTGAAAATTATATTTTTACGGCTCAATTTTCTAAACTTCTGTGAAGCACCTGGGGATTGAAGGTGCTCACCACACATCTAGATAAGTTCCCTGAGGTGTATCTGATGAAGGCTAGTCAGCCGAAACGCGTTGTTTACATTTTTATCAAGTTTTTTAAATTTGTCCTATTTTGTACAGCAACCTTTTGCTAGGTTTTTAAAATGAAAAATCTCAAATCTATCTATACCTCTGGATTCTCAATGCATCTGAGTGGAAGCGCCTTATAGCCTGGTCCTCTATTTCTTTGTTCTAATTCTTGCAGAAAAAGTGTTCATTTATGCAGTTTATTGGCGTTCCAATCTGGGTTTATTCCTTGCCATAAAACAAATGCATTGTAGGCAAATACATCAAGAATGTTATAAAATAAAACTATTGGCTACAGATTGCGTTTACTTGTGTATGTAGCTATTAGTTGATCTAGTGTTTCAACTAACCCTGTGCTGATGATGTAATCTAATATTTTTTCTCATCTCAACTACTCTCTGCATTGTCATGGTGCATCGTGCTCATCAGAATGACCTGTTAGCTTTTTTGGGAATGTAAGAAAACACTGTCGTATCTCCAGTAAAGTAAAACGTTGAACTATGAACATCTCTTTATCAAGGATACATTGTGGCAGTTTAGACTTGCTTTTTTTTAACAGTGCCCAGCATTGTAAGTTTCTGTTTTAGCTACAGCTGCCCCAGTTGGTGCGATGTAAAAACGTTGTCACATGTCACATTTTGTCCTCTTAGTCCATACGTCAAATCTGAAATGACTCGCATACCTGGATTCTTTTCAGGATTTTCTCCAGGCTTTTTTCCTGTTTATACCTGAGCGTTTCGTATGAACTGCTTCTGTCACAAAGTGTCCATATCTTGATGCCTTACTTTGCTGACTAACTGTGTATATATTGTTTGAAGGGGCACCTACCTCGGAATGCCACAAGTTGTTCATCCACAATGACATTTTCACCAGTATTGTATAATTTTGGAAGAATCTCTATCCATTTATCCCAAACTTCTCTAACAACGACTAGTTCTTAGAGAATTATCTGATGTTAGCAGAGGACATTTTTCCTGCGTGGGCAGAAGGCTGCAAGTTCCAAATTACATTTTTGGTTTCAGACTGAATTGCTTGCATTGCACTAGTTGTCTGGGTATTGTACCTCATCAGATTCAGCTTCAGAATTCTTATATTCACTTTCCCCGCCACTTATGTGGTCCTCATCTTCGGAAACTTTCCCCAGTTGGATATCTTCAGAAGCTGAGGCGTTGGAAAGGTTTTACAATTGGGCTTCACTAAATGGACGTCTTCACCACAATTTTATCCAACTTTCCAAATAATAGACACACATCACTTTCACAGGGGTTAATTCAGCGTTGTGGAATAAAATAACAATATGTGAATAAACAATAATAATAAAATCACAACAAACACTAACCTGTTTAGCAACAATAAGAGCTTATATACTACAGGGAAACAGACCTACACAGACCTGTACTCAAAGCCTGCCCATCTGCAGTAACTTGCAAATGTATCGAGCGCATGGACCTGCAGGAACTGGAAACATTTCTAAACAATAGTAGATGCAATAAATAATCCACAATGATATTATAAATCGTTTGTGACTGAAAATATGGCTGGAGATCTGTATCTAGTTGTGAAGACCCAGGGTCTTCCATGGGCGTAATACTACTCAAACAAAACAGAGTGAGAGTAAAACAGTGTGGCAATATTTTATTGAACCACCAAATAAAGCACATAGAACAATCCCAGCAAATACCCAAGTTGGTACAACATTACATAGTCTCACCCTTCAACTGTCCCGCCTTTGATAGAACAGCTACGACTTTGGGACTTCCAGGGCCAACTACCTCAACCAGTGGCCCCCCGCTTCTGGCGGGCCCCCACAGAGAGAAGGTAGCAGCAAGCTTAGGAAGCTGACAGTCCATCGAGGCACAAGGCCAGGAGACCCGAGGGTCCCACCCTTGTCCTCTCGGAGAGTTATCATGGGGCCAGATGACTGGTCAAAATCTGGCTTCTCCGAATGTCTCCATGGGTTCCAGGCGACCAGAGGGTCCCACCTGGCAACCCCAGACAACATATTCATGGGGTCAGGTGACTTAATTGTCCTAACCTGGTCTCCCCAAATGTATCCATGGGCTCTGTTTGTCAGTGGAGTGGATCCGTATCTTTCCAGTCAGGGCCTTACACCCTTAGGCTGGAATCATGTAGAATGCAAATCTGTGTCTCTTTGGATAAAGCCATGCTGCCAAGCCGAGAGTCTGATCTTTACAAGGAGAATCAAAGTCTCTTTCAATTCTGCCTGCTGCAGAGGCATATGTTCCTTAATGTGCACCTGTCAGCAGGATTGTGCTCAGTAAATTTCATGAAATAATTTTTAAAAAATTGACGTGGGGCTTCGCCCTATTTTTGTGTCCAGCAAGGTACAGAAGACAGGAACGGGCTGCCCCCAACCACCAACTGCCTATTTGTACCTGGCCGGACACAACAATATAGGGAAGCCCTTTTTTATTATTATTGCATGAATTTCATGAAAAAATTAAAAAAAAAAAATAGTCATTGCCAACAAAGGGTTTTCAACCAAGTACTGGAAATTAACATTTTATTTACAATTATTTAATCTGTCCAATTACTTTTGGTCCCTTTAAAAACAGGGTGGCACATGTTAAGGAGCTGAAACTCCTAAATCCTTCATCCAATTTTAATGTGGATACCCTCAAATGAAAGCTGAAAGTCTGAACTTCAACTGCATCTGAATTGTTTTGTTTAAAATTCATTGTGGTAATGTCTAGAACCAAAATTAGAAAAATGTTGTCTCTGTCCAAATATAAATGGACCTAACTGTATGTATAGCAATATGAAGAGAGGGGTATCTCAAAGGAAATCTACAAGGAATATATGGAAAAACCTGAGAAGATATATATGGGATAAAGTTGTATAATGTTGAACAAATTATATGAAAAAAAATCTAATAGATGAATATGTAAAATCCAGATGAAGTATGTATACAACATTTTTAAAAAAACGTCCGGAACAAGTTTATGTGAAGAAATATGTAAAGAAAGGGGTATAGCAGACACAAGCGTAGTCTACCATGCTATTTAGTGTTTCTATTGGGGGTTCCAACAGAATGAAGGTGACATGTTGTTTAATGGACAACCCGTTCAAGGAAGTGACATGAAATAAAGTTTGCTGCTCATTGGACGGATTTTTTTTTCTGTGGTGTTTGTAGGAAGAATAGAATATTGTACGTGTTGTCTGTGTGATGGGGCTGCTTTTTTGTCCAAGTCCAGCTGTGACACAGCCATACTGATCATACTGTTGGCCGGTTAGTATTGGATGTTAAAACTATTCACAGGATAAGTGTTAAATGGCATTAGTGGCGTATTAATGGTGCTGAGGCGCATATTGTATATTGGAGTTTCTGAAAATTATGCACTGCTCAAAAATGCTCCAAGGATTATTTTTACACTGCTGGAAAATATCTAGTGTGACCTCTTGTCCGAAAGCTATTTCGGCCCTGTTGTCCATCATTGCTGATTCAGATATGGGAAGGGGACTGGTTTAGCTCTTCGACAGAGCCAGTGGTAACTGCACAGTGGAAGTGGAGATCCCTTTCTGTTTTGAACAGTCCCAAAAGTGGAATGAACTAGAGCGGACATTGAGGCTGCTATCATGAACAAATAAATGTAAGTTTAATTACTGTAATTTGCATTTGTAATACAATGGATCTCGCAGGACAACCTCTTATGTTCTTTTGTTTATTCTTTTCTATTTAGGAATGGTAAAAGCATTATTTGTGTCTTTCTGTATCACATTTCTTTTTTGTTCATTCAGACGTTCCTTGTTCAGAGCAGGAAGTATCTTGAACCATGCATTAGGTGATGGAGTGGCCACATTTGCTCATAAAAGACTGGCACCGTTAAAAGTTTCAGACCCTACAAAGTGCACTTCATTTTTTGTGGAGCCGGTGCAGTGGATGGGGGATGCTCTTTTAGGAGTACTGGATGGACAGGTAAAGTTAGAGTTTTATAGCCTCTAAGCAGATCTATTAGCCCATTCATACTGGCTTATTTATAGTTTGGATGGATGCTGGCCATACAGTACATGGACACATGGTGCTTTTTAAAATTGTTTTTTTTACTTTTGATTGTCTTTGAAAACTCTTCTCCGTATTCGTCATTCTTGCATTCAGTAAAAGATGTTAAAATATAGCAGAAAAATACATATTGTCCTAAAAATAGTCAGTGACAGGCAACAATTGATCTATTGCTGAATCACAAGGGATTTAAGGCACTTTGCGGTGATGCAGGAGAATGACAAAAAGAGAACAAAGGGTATCCAAAAAGACACCAGACATGCTGAATATGTAGAATAAAGCAAATAATGTACAAAAATATGTATAATTCTCATCTGTTGGTTCCCCTCTAACATGTGGACACTATTGGTCTGTACAATATGGTCTTTATTACTTGATATGTTATTTATAATGCCGGGTAATACATGGGACCTTCATTTGTATCACAATATATGACATGTGTAGTCCTTGCTGGATATAAAATCACTGTATGGAAACGGTGCTATTATCCGGGGCTGTCACTTCGATTTATAGATCTATTTATTCAGTCTATCCCCATAATTTATGAGACCAGGCCATATAAAGTCTTTTCCACATGATATATGGATTATTGGTACATATGGAACATACATACATACATATGGTATGTTCCTAAGGGGATCACTTTTGTATGTATTTTAAGTATGTTTTAATTTGTGGTATTTGTCTAGTGTTCTCAATAAAAATTATACATATTTTTGTACATTACTATTGTCTTTATTCTACATATTCAGCATGTCTGGTGCCTTTTTGGATACCCTTTGTTCTCTTTTTGTCTTGTTCCATTTTTGGGGGGTTTTTGGCACAGCATCCAGTATTTAATGTGTGGTGCCAGGTTCTCTTTCCTTCTTATTTTTCGATGCAGGAGTATATCACAGCTGACACTCTGTTGCAGCGTCCTGGGTTAGACACATCAGTGCCGGGCGTTTAGACTTTTCTCTGCCAGGGCAAGTTTTACACCTGATAAAACAAAACAGACTCTCGTACATTCTAAAAGACATGAACCATACCCACACATTTTTTCTGTTTTAACCTCTTCTGATCAAGTAATAAAAAACAACCAACAGCTAGGAATGTGCTAGTCTTTGGCCCTGCTGTATATTTGCGGTTCCCCTCTCCTGAGAATTGTAAAAGTTTCTGCTGCATAGTGTTTCCAGATCAGGTTGCAGTTACCAGCCTCTGGCCCAAGGGCAAGGAACCAAAGCTGTTTTGTTCATGTCTCTAGAACAGCCAGATTGCTAATTATCTGCTATCAGACCTAGGCATCCCTGTATTGCTGTAATGCATCGTTTGTCATATTTCACAGTAATCTCTAGCTCTGCAACATTTTTTGTTCTGGGTAATGATGAGATCACGCGGACCATAGACTGTTGCTGTCAGACCTCTGCATAACTATGTTGCAGTGACAAAATGATCGCTGGGCCTCTAGCTACACAGCTGTGTCCAGTTCTGGTACCCGGATAAGAGAATAAAAAGTTAAAATGTAAAGCAAAATTATTCTAAATAAAAATAGTTTACAATAAAAAATAACGCCTTCCCTATGCAAGACGTAATGGTACATCCTATGACAAGTGTGGGTGTAGGAAGCAGGCTCAGAAACTGAGCCCAGCTGCATTATACAGCTGATATGTGCCTTTAACTGGAACAAAGGTTGCTGCCCTTTAACAATTTAAATGCCGCTGTTAATTGGCTAACAGCAAAATTTAAATGGACTGGCAGCCAACCACACATGCACGCAACTTTGTCCTATTCTGAAGCCAACCGTGTGGCTGGGCTTCACTGGAGAACATAATTTTAAGTGTATATTACAATATTGGACTATTGCAGTATATAGTGGAAGAGATTAAATGAGTGCAAGTTTTAAGGGAATTTGTCAACAAGTATTTGCAATGTAAACTGAGAGCAGCATAATTTAGGGGCAGAGACCCTGACGCTTACTGGACTGCTTGGTGTAGTTTAGATAGAATCCCTGTTTAAACTTTTGTATAAGCTGCGTATAAGCCCGTTCCCACCAGTGATTGGCAGCTTGCTGACAGTGTTCACAGGAAGCTGCCAGTCAGTGATGGGGGTGGGGGGTTACACAGATTAGCTGGACTGGCATTCACCTGAAACAAAGTCCTTTGTTGATAATCACCTGCTGATAAAACACACAGTCCAGTAAGTAACACATTTCTGGAATCAGAGTCTTTGCCCCTATATTGTGCTGCTCTCAGATTAAATAGCAAAAACCTGCTAACAGATTCCCTTTAAGTTCCTTAACAGGACTAATGAGTACAGTAAAAAGTAAAAAAAAATGCTTTTAAATAGTAAAAAAATACACCTGATTTCCCAGTTTAAAAATACAGAAATTTGAAAAAAAAAATGTCCGGTCTATCAAAATGTAAAATTATTTACCTTGATGGTAAATGTCGTAACACAAAAAAAAGATCAAAACTCCAGAATTCATGTTAAGTGATCAAAACATATGTACCTCATATTAGCATATAAAAAAGGCACCCACCATGCAAAAAAATCTCTTATCGACAGAAAAATAATGCTGCATGTCACAGAAAATAGCGATGCAAACTTTTTTTTTCAATGTCCAATTTAAGAAGTGAATATCTATTTGAGCTCATATACATAATATTACATTATGCAAAGTTCTTATATATCTTTTGTAATTACTTTTGTAATACTTACAGCTTCTCTGTCCCAAGTGTAATGCCAAACTGGGTTCCTTCAACTGGTATGGAGAACAGTGTTCATGCGGTCGATGGGTCACTCCAGCATTCCAGGTGCATAAGAACAGGGTGGATGAAATGAAGCCTTTACTAGTTCATGGAAGATGAGAATGCTGACACAGACCAACTCTACCGTCTATTACCGAATAAAACCTTATTTGTTTATATTACGTGATTTATAACTATTAGCTGTAAAATGTAGCCGATACTGCCGGTGATGACACATATAACAATATACTGTTAACAAACTAATTTGGAGATGCACAAGAAGCAAGAAGATTAAGGCACCAAGAACAGCGCTTTTTTTTTTGTGACTATAAGTACATGTGTTTAGTCCTTGAAGTTCTATAGAAAAGACTAAAGAAACGACATAAAAAATGAACAAATGCAAGCTGCAGCCACGGACTCCGAAAAAGCAACAAAACATCAAAGACAGCAGTTGTCCATTGACATGTTTAAGTAAAAAAAAAAGTGTAACAAAAGCCATTAAAAATGTAAAAATGCTGAGTGAAGCCGACCTAGAGAAGCTTTAAATTTTGCAGCTGACAATTTTCACCTTCTGTACACATCACACTTCTGACAAATGATTGTACTTCATGTGTATATACATAATAAACATTGTTTGCTAGACTTCATTTTGTATCATATTCTACCAAATAAATGGGCAGCTGACAAATAACTGCACATTCAGTTTGGACAAAATAGCAGAGAGTATGAAAGAGTAGAGTAAAATTCTTGCCTTTAACAGTAGACTATCAATTGGTTATGTCCATGGAAGGTTCCTGATGTTACACAAGGAGATTTTTCAATATGCAGTTGTGTTTTTAATCATAGTAGTACAATCTGAGAACCATTATGCTGGCAGCAATACTTACACAAAGGGGGAGGGGGAGGCACTGAGATGTCTGGTCATGTGTGACCACCCCATCACAGAAACTATATCACCTCAATATATAATATTGAGCAAAAGTTTTATGCATGTGTAGAAAAAGTGCTGCAAAGTAAGAATCATTTGAAAAATAGAAAAATATTTCGATTTGAGAGTCTTCAGTGGTTGATACATTTTAATGGCTAATTGAAAGGATGGTAACAAATTGCAAGCTTTCGAAAATACTCAGGTCTCTTCATCAGGCATAGTATAACACAATCTGAAAAGTCACATTTATACACATCAAGACACAGAAATAATGCAATAGATGAGAGACGTGACATAAAGCAGAACTTTTACTATGGGAGAGGGATAAACAGTTGTTGCCTGTAAATATTGGAATAGTTCATAGATAAGGTGTGTGAAAGTTTTGTTATCCTGTGATTTAAGTCTGGTCCGGGGCTGTGATGCTCCCACATGTCTGAGGAGCACATTCTTTAGTTGATGTAGAATGACAAATCTATGCGACACATACTGAGTGCTTTTCTACCTGTTTAGTTTTATTGGGCTTTTTAAAACCTATTTTCTCTCTACAGTTTTACAGTCTCTTATTTTACTACCTGTGTATTTAAGGGTTAACTACATTGCACTTAAATCCTGGGGTGTAGCTATACTCACAAGGGGTTAATTATGGGTGAGGGGTCAGAATTAAGGGTTTATAAGGGGCAGCTGGTTGGGGCATCCAGTCCTTTGGAAGTGTATTGAGCTGTAGGTTAGATTGCTGCTAAAAGGGAAAAAAAACACTCTTTAAATCTTCTTACTTAGTGAGTGTGAACGGAGCGTAAGTGCAAACTGAAGTAAGTGTGTGACTTGTTTTTCAGTGACTCGGATTCAGGGAGTTTGGAAGGGAGGAATTTGGACTGAATTGCTGTCTGTATTTTATTAATTCTTTACATTTCTTTTTACTTAACATTTCTGTCTAGTGCAATCCCCATTAGGAAATGAGCTCCATTATTGACAATGCTATCCACTGTACATCTTGCCACATGTATGCAATCCTTGAACAGTCATGGGTGCATACTGCTGTGCGAGATGTGTGCACGTTGTGCGTTTGGAAGCCCAGGTACTGGACCTAAATGAGCAGCTGGCAACACTGAGATCCATAGACAATATAGAAAGGAGTCTGCTGCTCAATGAGCATCTGCTCACTGGGGTAGATGTGGGGGAGGGTGGTAGTAGGGAGCTGCAAGACAGTGAGGCAGCTAGCTGGCTGACAATTAGAAGGGGGGGTCGAGGGAAGAGTGCCTGGGAGGCTAGTCCTGATCTGGCACACCCCAATAAGTTTGCAGATGAGGGCGGTGTCAGTACAGGGGTAGCACTGCTGCAGCAAGACATGTCCTCTGAAAGCCGGAGGAGTGTTAGCTCCAGTAAGGGGGGAAATAGGAGAGCAGGGCAGGCCAGGCAGTTGCTGGTAGTGGGGGACTCAAGTATTAGGGGAACAGGGCAATCTGTTACAATGACAGGGATCGTCGAACAGTGTGCTGCCTACCTGGCGCTAGAGTCCGGCACAACGCTGATTGGGTTGACAGATTACTGGGAGGGGCTGGTGAGGACCCAGCAGTCATGGTGCACATTGGCACAAATGACAATGTTAGAGGTAGGTGGAAGGTCCTTAAAGATGATTTCAGGGAATTAGCCTGCAAGGACCTCCAAGGTGGTATTCTCTGAAATACTGCCTGTACCACGTGCCACGCCAGCGAGGCAACGGGAGATTAGGGAGATAAATAAGGGGCTCAGAAATTGGTGTAGGAAGGAGGGGTTTGGGTTCCTGGAGAACTGGGCCAACTTCTCAGTTCGCTACAGGTTCTACGCTAGGGACGGGCTGCACCTCAATGGTGAAGTTGCAGCTGTGCTGGGGGAGAAAATGGCTAGAAGTTTGGAGGAGTATTTAAACTAGGGATTGGGGGGGGGGGTATTCATTTTATAGGTGGGGAAGATAAAGATAGTGCAGATAGTCACCTGGGCACAAATAAAGAAATTGGGGGTGGGGTTAGAACAGTTAATGTAGTAAGAAGGTACAGAGGTACAGAGAGATACATAAAATGCATGTACACTTAATGCCAGAAGCCTCACCAACAAAATGGAGGAATTAGAATTAATTTTGTTGAAAAAATAATTATGACATGGTAGGGATATCTGAGACATGGCTGGACGAGAGCCATGACTGGGCTGTTGATTTACAGGGCTATAGTCTGTTCAGAAATGACCGTACAAACAAGCGAGGGGGGGGGGTGTGATTATATGTAAAATCATCCTTAAAACCCATCTTGCGTGAGAATATATGTGAATCTAATGAAAATGTAGAGTCCCTGTGGGTGTAGATAAGGGGAGGGGGAAAAATAATAAATTACTGATCGGGGTTTGTTATAAGTCTCCAAAAATAATGGAAACTGCGGAGAGTATCCTCATAAAGCAAATAGATGAAGCAGCGACTCAAGGAGAAGTCATTATTATGCTGGACTTCAACTACCCTGAAATACATTGGGGAACAGAAACCTGTAGTTCAAGTAAAGGTAATAGGTTTTTGACAACTATGAGAGACAATTACCTTTCACAACTGGTTCAGGACCCAACAAGAAGGGGGTCACTGCTAGACCAATATTAACCAACATGCCAGACCGCATATCAAATATACGAGTTGGGGGTCACTTGGGTAATAGTGATCACAAAATAATAAGTTTTCATGTATCCTTTAATAAGATGTGTAGTAGCGGGGTTACAAGGACACTACACTGTGTGCAGAATTATTAGGCAAGTTGTATTTTAGAGGATTATTTTTTTTATTGATCAACAACTATGTTCTCAATCAACCCAAAAGACGTATAAATATCCAAGCTTAATATTTTTGGAAGTTGGAGTGGGCTTTTTTTCGATTTGGCTATCTTAGGAGGATATCTGTTTGTGCAGGTAACTATTACTGTGCAGAATTATTAGGCAACTTAATAAAAACCAAATATAATCCCATCTCACTTGTTTATTTTCACCAGGTAAACCAATATCAGTGCACAAAATTTAGAAATAAACATTTCTGACATGCAAAAACAAAAACCAAAAAAATTAGTGATCAATATAGTCACCTTTCTTTACGATGACACTCAACAGCCTTCCATTCATAGATTCTGTCAGTTGCTTGATCTGTTTTCAATCAACATTGCATGCAGCTGCCACCACAGCCTCCCAGACACTGTTCCGAGAGGGGTACTGTTTTCCCTCCCTGTAGATCTCACATTTTATGATGGACCACTGGTTCTCTATGGGGTTCAGATCAGGTGAACAAGGGGACCATGTAATTTTTTCTTCTTTTAGACCTTTACTGGCCAGCTACGCTGTGGAGTTGTTGGATACATGTGATGGAGCATTGTCCTGCATGAAAAGCATGCTTTTCTTGAACGATACTGACTTCTTCCTGTACCACTGCTTGAAGAAGTCTTCCAGAAACTGACAGTAGGTCTGGGAGTTCAGCTTCACTCCATCCTCAACCCGAAAAGGTCCATAAGTTCATCTTTGATGATACCAGCCCATACCAGTACACCACCTCCACCTTGCTTGCGTCTGAGGTGGAGTGGAGCTCTCTGCCCTTTACTGATCTAGCCTCTGGGTCATCCATCTGGCTCATCAAGAGTCACTCTCATTTCATCAGTCCATGAAACCTTTGAAAAATCAGTCTTAAGATAAAACGTCAAGAATGGGACAAGAAATATCTTATGTTTCTTATTCAAAGGTGGTCGTTTTTCAGCCTTCCTTACCTTGGCCATGTCCCTGAGTATCGCACACCTTGTGCTTTTAGATACTCCAGTAACGTTGCAGCTCGGAAATATGGCAAAACTGGTGGCAAATGGCATCTTGGCAGCTTCACGCTTGATTTTCCTCAATTTATGGGCAGTTATTTTGCGCCTTTTTTGGCCAACACGCTTCTTGCGACCCTGTTGTCTATTTGCCATGAAACGCTTGATTGTTCGGTGATCACGCTTCAAAAGTTTGGAAATTTCAAGACTGCTGTATCCCTTTTCAAGACATCTCACAATTTTGGACTTTTCAGAGCCCGTCAAATCTCTCTTCTGACCCATTTTGCCAAAGGAAAGGAAGTTGCCAAATAATTAAGCACACCTTGTATAGGGTGTTGATGTCATTAGTCAACACCCCTCCTCATTACAGTGATGCACATCACCAGATTTACTTAATTGGTAGTTGGTTCTCAAGCCTATGCAGCTTGGAGTAGGACAACATGTATAAAAAATATCATGTGATCAAAATACTCATTTGCCTAATAATTCTGCATGCGGTGTAAACTTCAGGAAGGCAAATTTCCAACGGTTGAGAGATGATCTTAGTGCAATAAACTGGGATGATATCCTGAGACCTAAAACTACACAAAGCAAATGGGAGACATTTATTAGCATCCTGAATAGGACCTGTGCACAATATATACCCTATGGGAATAAACATGCTAGAAATAGGAGGAAACCACTATGGCTAAATAGAGCTGTAAGGGGCGCAATAAGTGACAAAAGGAAAGCATTTAGAGAACTAAAGCAAGTAGGTAGTGATGAGGCATTAAATAAATACAGAAAATTAAATAAATTCTGTAAAACTTTAACTACATAAATAGTAAGAAGCTAAAACATGATAGTGTTGGCCCCCTTAAAAATAGTCTGGGTGAAATGGTGGATGAGGATGAGGAAAAAGCCAATATGCTAAATTATTTTTTTTCAACAGTATTTACACAAGAAAATTGCATGACAGAAAACATGATTAGTGGTGACAAAAATTCTCCATTAAATGTCACTTGCTCAACCCAGCAGGAAGTACGGCGACGTCTAAAAATCACTAAAGTTGACAAATTCCCGGGCCTGGATGGGATACACCCTCGTGTACTGCAGGAAATAAGTAACGTCATAGATAGACCATTATTTTTAATCTTGATTCCATAATAACGTGGTCTGTACCACAGGACTGGCGTATAGCAAATGTGGTGCCAATATTCAAAAAGGGGACAAAAACCGAACTTGGAAATTATAGGCCAGTAAGCTTAACCTCTACTGTGGGTAAAATCCTGGGGGTTTCCTAAGAAATTCTATACTAGAGTATCTGAAGAAGAATAACCTCATGACCCAATATCAACATGGGTTTACGAGGGACCGTTCCTGTCAAACTAATCTGATCAATTTTTATGAGGAGGCAAGTTCCGGACTGGACCAAGGAAATGCAGTGGATGTTGTGTATATGGACTTTTCAAAAGCTTTTGATACGGTGCCACACAAAAGGTTGATACATAAAATGAGAACAATGGGGATAGGGGGAAATATATGTATGTGGGTTAAGAACTGGCTCAGTCATAGGGGACAAAGGGTGGTTATTAATGGAACACACTCAGACTGGGTCTCATTTAACAGTGGGGTACCACAGGGGTCAGTATTGGGCCTGCTTCATTTTAACATTTATTAATGACCTTGCAGGGGGCATACAGAGTAGTATTTCAATATTTGCAGATGACACTAAACTCTGCAGGGTACTCAAGACAGAGGAGGACAATTTTATATTACAGGAGGATCTATGTAAACTAGAAGCTTGGTCTGATAAATGGCAAATGAGCTTTAATGGGGATAAATGTAAGGTAATGCACTTGGGCAGAGGAAATAAAATGTAGAATTGTATGCTTAATTGTAAAACACTGGACAAAACTGTAACTGAAAAAGACCTGGGTGTATTGGTGGACGACAAGCTCACGCTTGGTGGCCAGTGTTAGGCAGCTGCTGTAAAGGCAAATAAAATAATGAGATGCATTAAAAGAGGCATAGATGCTCATGAGAAGAACATAATTTTACCTCTATTCAAGTCATTAGTGCGACCACACTTAGAATGCGATGTACAGTTCTGGTCTCTGGTGTATAAGGAAGACATAGCTGAAATAGAGTGGGTGCAGAGAAGAGTGACCAAGGTTATTAGAGGACTGGGGGGTCTGCAATACCAAGACAGGTTATTACTAGTGTTGAGCGAGCACTAAAATGCTCGGGTGCTCGAAGCTCGGGCCGAGATCACCGTGATACTCGGGTGCTCGACCCAAGCAACGAGCCCAATGTTAGTTTATGGGAGACCCGAGCATTTTTGCGGCGGCACCCCCGGCGGTCTGTAGAAAGCCTAAAAAGTGCCCAAAACGATAGTCACAGTGCTCAAATGACATGGGGACAGCATGAGGATCGCCCCAGGAAGCATTTCTGACCCACAGGTCACTGCTGTCAACAACGTGGTCAGAGGTATTAAGCCACTTTTACAGGCTCACAATAAAACGTTCAAAAATGAAACTGAAACGGTTTTCCTGTGAAATATGTTAAGGAATTTCCTTTCAGCAGCGGAAGGGAGACACAGATCCATTACTAGTGGGTAGGCGGAGCCCCACAGGATAGTTCACCTCAGATTTATAAAAAGTGACGACCGGCCCCTCCAGCTTAGGCTCCTCCTACTCCCATGTTCCTCAGTTTTAAATTTGAGGTCGCAGAGGATAGTCGCTGCCTTTGCAGCTCCTCAGAAGAGTTTATTATTTTTATCCAGAGACCTGGACCCCCAGTGGTCTAGAGGTCTCAGGGGGTCTCAGCGCTGCTGGGACCCCTGACCCTGCCTGGCGGATCTGCGTACCCCCTAAGGAAGACCCCGCAGAACCCTGCTGACCCCGGGGGATACAGGGCGCTCCCTGGCGGAGACACACACCACTCTTATGGGGTCCCTGCGCGCTCCGCTGTGGGGAGGAGCAAGGGCCACGGCGCCACACATCCCTGGGGGTCCTTGTGGCGCTCAGCTGGGTAAGTGCTCTTATGGAGTGCTTCCAGCGCTGCTGCGGCAGCCGCTGTCACTTTGTATGTGTTTTGTGGTGACTGCTATTTTTTTCTGCTTGCAGGGATTTCTCCTCTGCATGCAGCGTTTGATCCTCAGCGGGGACCGAGGATTCGCGCGCTCTGTTCATATTCGGCGGGTGGGCGTGGCTTATCGTCTCTCTGCTGCCAGTTCGTGACAGGAAGTGCCGGGAAAGCGCGCGCTGGAGATGTCCCAGCCCCTTCTTCTTCCGGCCAGTGTCCATCCTCATGCTGCGTCTCCTACTCCCTGCTCCCCGCTCTCATCACACCGAGAAGAGCAGTCTCTACGCCAGCTGGTGAGTCTCTCCTGCCATTTAGGCAGAAAGTTCCTTCTACAGCGCAGAGCACTTTCCTTATGTCCTAGCTGACAGGGTGTGCTGTATATGGCGCTGCTTCTTCCCATGCTGAGATGGCTCTGACACACACCTCACAAAAAGGGTAGTGTGGATCAGTAGCATTAACCCCTTCTGAACGGGGTCTGGCCCATCAGGCTGTTAACCCTCTCTGGAGGTTCACCCTTCTGGGATCAGAGGGTGCTTCTCTCTAGTCTGTCAGGTTAACTTTTACTCCGCAGGCCACTGGGGTAGCTTTTCTCCTTCTAGGAGGAGCTTTAACCCTTCAGTGAAAGGGTGATTTTTTGTGCAAGAACAGGCTGTGATAGTGGAATTCACACATCCTTGGTTACTGCACCCATTGTAAGGTTATTACCGCCTTATCCGCGATGCTCGCAACTGTGTGGGGGCATGTCGGATCAGGGACCAGGGGGCGCGGACCTCTCTCCCGGTCCTCTTCAAGATCGGTCACGCGTATCTGATACGCCGGGGTCTTCAACGGCGTCAGGTTCGACGCTAGTTGGGGGTCTCAGTGATGTTAAGGTGGAGGCGCTCACTCGCTCCATTGACAGTCTGTCTGACCTCCTGGGTCATTGGGTCTCTGCTAAGTCCCAACCGACGTCTAGAAGCAAGAAGCGTCACAGGCCTGCGGCGGCGCCGTCTCCTCCGCGCAGTGCGTCGGATGCTTCAGAATCGCCGACAGACTCTTCTGGTGAGATCTCTGATTCTGATGAAGAGAATCGGCGGGGTCGCTCTGCTTTGCTTTCGGGCCACGTGGACGCCTTTGTTGAAGCTATGCGGGAAGCGTTACAACTGTCTGAAGAGATGACGGAACGCCCTCGCAAATCGGCCCGACTGTATCAGGAGTCGCTGCCGATGCACAAGGAACTTAACAAGGCGGTGGAGAAAGAACGCCTGTGTCCGGATAAACGTTTCCAAGGGGTGCGGTTGTTTGATGCCCTGTATCCCTGTTCCACGGAAACGATCACTAATTGGGTCCCCTCTCCTGAAGTGGATGTGCCATTGTCTCAGCTGAGCAAATCCTCTTTGCTTCCTGTTAAAGGGAAGGCGAGTCTCCAGGACCCGCTGGACAGAAGGACGGAGTCAGCGGCAAAGTCCATCTACGAGGCCGCGGGTCACGGATTCCGAGCGGCCTTGGGGGCCATGTGGGCTGGTGAGGCTTCACTGCGGTGGTTGGATCAGCTGCGGATGGCATGGCAAGATGGAACTCCGCTGTCTGAAGTGGAAAGGCTCTTCCAGCTCTTGGAAGAGGCGGCCCGATATGGCAGGGACGCAGTGCTGGATACTACTGCGGTGATGTCCAGGGCTCAATCCTCGTCCGTCTCTGTCAGGAGAGCACTGTGGCTTAAACAGTGGACCGGTGACGCAGTATCCTAACATGGTTTGCTGAGTCTGGCGTACAAGGGAGGTCAGCTGTTTGGTTCGGACCTCACGGAGCTGATTGCTAAAGCCAAGGCCAAAGATATGGCCTTGCCGCAGCAAAAGGCAGCGGTTACTACGTCCGGCAGGTCAAGTGCCGGTAGTGGTCGTCGGTCATTTCGGCCCAGGGGTCGGTTCGGTCAGCCTTCTTGGAGATCGGATCGTCCCTCGCCTTCCGGAAAAAAGTCCTCCCAGAAATCCCGTACTCCCTGGAAACAACATTTCCGTCAGGACAAGCGGGAGGTTGACAAAAAGCCCGCTAAGGCGTACTGACGCCAGGAACCCTCTCGAGGGCTCTCGGGTGGGAGGTCGTCTACTACAATTCGGGTCTATTTGGGCGTCACACGTATCGGACGCCTGGGTGACGCGGGTTATGTCGGAATGTTATTTCATAGAGTTTCACTCTCGACCCCCGGACAGGTTTCGTCAGTCGTGCATCCCGTCCGAGCCCAGGCTAGCTGCCGCACTGCTGCGGGAGGTCGACTCTCTTCTGCAGCAGGGTGTGGTGATTCCGGTTCCGCCGGAGGACCAGGGAAGGGGGTTTTACCCCAACCTTTTTGTGGTTCCCAAAAAGGAGGACAAGTTTCGCCCTATTCTGGACCTCAAAGATTTGAATTTGCATGTCCGGACCCGAAAATTCCGTATGGAGTCTCTTCGCTCCGTCGTGGCGGTCCTGTCGCAGCACGATTTTTTGGTGTCGATCGACATCGGCGACGCCTATTTACATGTCCCTATCAGCAGGGCTCACCAGCGCTTCCTGCGGTTCGCCATAGGTCAGGCCCATTACCAGTTTGTGGCCCTACCATTCGGGTTGGCCTCGGCGCCCAGGGTTTTTACAAAGATTCTGGTGCCGCTCATGGCACTCCTTCAAAAGCAAGGAGTTACGATTCTCCCCTGGACGACCTGTTGATTGTGTCATCCACAGCGGAGGAGGCGGTAACGGCTCGCGATCTCTCCCTTCAGCACCTGGAGGACTTCGGGTGGCTGGTCAATTGGAAGAAGTCATCGTTGGAGCCGTCGCAGTCAATCCTGTTCTTGGGGATGCATTTCGACACGGTTCGAGCTGTGGTGTCCCTGCCTCCGGACAAACAAGCGAACCTTCATCACCATGTACAGGTTATGAGGTCGGCCATGGCAATGTCCCTTCGGAAGTGTATGCACCTTCTGGGTCTGATGGTGGCAGCAATGGAAGCGGTACCTTTTGCACAATTTCATTCCCGGGGTCTCCAAAATCTTATTCTGACCCGCTGGGACCGATCGCCGGCTTCGCTAGATCGCTGTGTCGGTATCTCCCACAGGGTGCGAGAGTCTCTTGGATGGTGGTTACGTCCGGAGACCTTATCCCTGGGGAAATCCTTCCTCCTCCCACGGTGGTCGGTCATTACCACCGATGCCAGGCTGACTGGGGGGGGGTTGGAACGATCTCTGGGTTCAGGGGGTCTGGTCGTCAGAGGAGTCGTCTCTGCCGATCAACATCCTGGAGTTGAGGGCGATTTTTCTCTGCCTCCGACATTGGACGATCCCCTTGAGCGGTCTGCCGGTCCGGATTCAAACGGACAATGCGACAGCGGTCGCGTATATCAACCATCAGGACGGGACGAGGAGTTCCAGACTCATGATGGAGGTCTCTCGGATCCTGGTATGGGCCGAGTCCAGGGTCCCAGCCATCTCCGCGATTCACATCCCATGAGTGCTGAATATCATGGTGGACTTCCTCAGTCGCGAGCAGGTGGATCCCAGAGAATGGAGTCTTCATCCGGAAGTTTTTACACTGCTGTGCTCCCGTTGGGGGACTCCCCAGGTGGACTTGATGGCATCCAGGCTGAACGCCAGGATTCCGACGTTTATGTCCAGGTACATGGACCCGGAGGCTGTGGCGGTAGATGCTCTGGTGGCCCCGTGGGACCAGTTCGAGCTCATCTACATGTTTGCGCCGGTGTCCTTGCTTCCTCTGGCCACCCGGCGGATCAAACTCGAACGGATTCCGGCAATTTTGGTGGCGCCGGATTGGCTGCGGAGGGCGTGGTATTCAACGCTGGTGTCTCTTCTGGTGGCGCCTCCGTTTCCACTGCCTCTTCACCCGGACCTGTTATCCCAAGGGCCCATTCGTCATCCGGACCTGAAGTCGCTTCGTTTGACGGTGTGGCACTTGAGACCGAGATCTTGACTCGTCGTGGGTTTTCGGCAGAGGTCATTGCCACCTTGCGGGCGGCCAGATGTACAGCTATGACCAGGATTTATCACAGAACTTGGGAGGCCTTCTATTCATGGTGTTCTGGATCGTCAAGGAACCCGAGGGTTTTTTCCATTTCCAACTTCTTGGCTTTTCTGCAATGTGGTTTGGCCAAGGGTCTGGCAGTTGGTACCTTGCAGGGTCAAGTATCTGCACTATCTGTGCTTTTTCGGAAGGCTATTGCCTCGCGCATGGATGTGCGTTCGTTTTTTCGCGGGGTTGCACGTCAGTTTCCGCCTCGGAGGGCGTTTGTGGCTCCTTGGCGGCTCAATCTAGTCTTGGAGGCTCTTCAGCATGGGCCGTTTGAGCCTATGGATTCAACTACGCTTTACTTACTTTCTTGGAAGGTGGCCTTCCTGGTGGCGGTCACCTCCTTGAGAAGGGTTTCTGAGTTGGCTGCACTGTCTTGCTCGCCCCCTTTTCTAGAGTTCCACTCGGATCGCGTGGTGCTTCGTACCCGTGGCGATTTTTTGCCTAAAGTGGTGTCGCGTTTCCACGTCAATCAGGACATCGTGTTTCCCTCCCTCTGTCCGAATCCGAAAAGTCCAAAGGAGTGAGCCTTGCACTCGTTGGATTTTGTGCGGGCTTTGAAGTTTTATCTGTCAATCACGCAAGGGTTTCGGAAGTCGGACTCTCTTTTTGTAATTCCTGCTGGTCGTCGGCGTGGTCAGCGGGCCTCCAAGGACACTATAGCTCGGTGGATACGTTCGGCTATCCTGGAAGCGTACCGGCTCAGGGGCGAGCCTTGTCCGGTTAAGGTTCAAGCTCATTCCACGAGAGCTGTTGGTTCGTCGTGGGCTTTTCATCAGGGGGCCTCGGCAGCGCAGCTCTGCCGGGCGGCTACCTGGCACTCTGTTCACACTTTTACTAAATTTTATAAAGTGGACGTGAGTTCTTCCGCCGATGCGGCCTTGGGACGCAGGGTCCTGCTGGCGGCGGTGGTTTAGGTTATCTCTTTATCTAGTTTCGGCGCTTGTTGCGCGCTTGACTAAGTTGTTGGGGTATTGGCGATTCTGCCACTGTTTCCCACCCTTGAGTTCTGGACTGCTTTGGGACGTCCCACTAGTAATGGATCTGTGTCTCCCTTCCTTCCCTTCTGCTGCTGAAAGACGGATTTTGGTAAGACCTTACCTGTAAAATCCTTTTCAGCGAATGAAGGAAGGGAGACACAGCACCCTCCCAGGGCAGAAGTGCATTATTGTTTTTCCAGATGCGGCGCGACTCCTCTCTGATGGCGGTCATCGGGACTGGGGTCGGCTCGCTAGGGCTCTGTTCCAGCATTGCCAGCTCATCGCAGTTGTCAGGTCCAGTGAGTAGTGCCTGGGACTGTGTGTTTTTTCTGTTATATGCATAACCTGTTCTCTCACATTTCTGATTTTTCAGAAGGGGTTGTGTTGTTCCGCTTGTGTTATCTGCTCTTCCTTAGCTTGTGTACGAACTGAGGAACATGGGAGTAGGAGGAGCCTAAGCTGGAGGGGCCGGTCGTCACTTTTTATAAATCTGAGGTGAACTATCCTGTGGGGCTCCGCCTACCCACTAGTAATGGATCTGTGTCTCCCTTCCTTCCTTCGCTGAAAAGGATTTTACAGGTAAGGTCTTACCAAAATCTGTCTTTCCAGAGTAAAGACTTGTGTATAAGGTAAAATAAATAACCAAAAACAAAAATACTCCACACCTTGGGCTATGTTCATAAGTAGCATTTTTTATGCGTTTTTGAACTTTTGTATTGTTTTCAACCATGACAAATGCATTCACCGGGAAATGTCATTTTAACATTTTATAACCTTATCTGACCATGTGCTGTGTGACACATGCATACAGTGCTGAAAAGACAAGGGAACAGCATGGGGAAGACCCCTGGAAGCATCCCTGGCACCCAGGTCACTGCCTAAAAGTTTGCCCATCAGAAGTGATCCTTGCCGCATCAGAAAATGCAGACTTGCAACTATCCCCGTGCAAGTCCGTGTCCCAGGGCAGTGTTCAATTGTACCTCCCCCATTCCTTGCAATACAAGCGCGAGTATGCAGCCAACTACCCACCCCCAGGCTGCAATACCATACTGCTTGCTTGCACTTGAAATTGGACCTTTTAGGCATGTGGAGGCGGAATCTGGCCACCACGTCATGGCTGCGTCGGCGGCCTGGTATCCATACTCAGTCCCCAGCCGCCTGACGGCCGGGTGTCCACGCTTGGTCCCCAGCCACCAGGGGGCGGCCGGGTGTCCATACTCGGTCCCCAGCCACCCCGCGGCCGGGTGCCATACTCGGTCCCCAGCCGCCCCGCGGCCGGGTGTCCATACTCGGTCCCCAGCCGCCCCGCGGCCCGGTGTCCATACTTGGTCCCCAGCCACCTGGGGGCCGCCGGGTGTCCATAAATGGTCCCCAGCCACCCTATTTGTCCCAGAGCACGTTATACACAATCGCGCATACCAAAACATTACCTGTGCCCTCCCCAGTGCATTTAGTGGGAAGGACAGCCTAACCACAAACACGTGGACAAGTGAATGTGGCCAGGGATGGTCCTTTTCACTGACGACTTCACACTGGGTTAATATTGTGGAAGCCGGGACACAGTTGAACACTGGGATGCAACACGTCCTCCAGACATAGAGGATTGTGGGTCCTGGGTCAATCAGGCTTCAACACGAAGTTCAGAAGGTAGACAGCAGCAGTGGTTGGCCTCCTACATGAATAAATTATTCATGATCATGAGGCCATCCATCTCCTTAGCTTTCTGTTCCTTGGAATGCAAGCGCATGTATGTAGTAGCGGCTAGGCCTGAGGTGGTCAGCGTTTTGGCGCATATCCTACCTCCTTCAAGGATTGCTGGATGTTTTCCTGCTACTATCGCAGTTCTATGACTCCCATTAAAACAAAGCTTCAGGTGATGAATGATAGATGAGGTGGTGGCAAAGGAGAAAGAGCAGGAGGAACAGGGACCATTCATATCATTATCAGGCCAGTCAACCACACATGTCTTGTAGGATATGTTTCTGTACCAAAAGGAGCGGTTCGGCTAAACAGTTATAGGGCATACATTGAGTGCAATGCCTACTAAAAATTTCGAGGCACTACAATACCCCTTGGAAGTGACATGGAGGTCAGAGGGCCTTAACTAAACCATTTTTTCCATTTATAGCAACTGGGTTTCCTGTACATTGTTGGCCTAAGCAGTGAATGGAAGGCTTTCCAAAAATTATGAGGAACTGCAATGCCCCTTGAAACAGACGTGGATTACAGCGTACTAAAAACCTTCTACCCATTATTGGGGAGTGGGTCTTCCTTAGTGTTCGCCTATGCATTGAAAAGCAAAAGCTGACTAAAATTAGGAGGAAATGCAATGCCTATTGGAAGAGTCATGGAGGTTAGAGGTAATTGAAAACAACATTTCAATGCCCCTTGGAAGAGCTGTGGAGTTCAGAGTGGTTTAACAAGACGGTTTTAATGCCCCTTGGAAGAGACGTGGAGGTCACAGTAGCTTAACAAGACGGTTTTAATGCCCCTTGGACGAGTTGTGGAATTCAGACTGGTTTAACAAGACGGTTTTAATGCCCCTTGGAAGAGACGTGGAGGTCACAGTAGCTTAACAAGACGGTTTTAATGCCTCTTGGAAGAGTGGTGGAGGTTACAGTGGAATAAAAAGACAATATCAATGCCCCTTGGATTAGACGTGGAGGTCACAGTAGCTTAACCAGACGGTTTTAATGCCCCTTGGAAGACTGGTGGAGGTCGCAGTGGAATAAAAAGACAATATCAATGCCCCGTGGAAGAGACGTAGAGGTCACAGTAGCTTAACAAGATGATTTTAATGCCCCTTGGAAGAGTGGTGGAGGTCGCAGTGGAATAAAAAGACAATATCAATGCCCCGTGGAAGAGACGTAGAGGTCACAGTAGCTTAACAAGATGGTTTTAATGCCCCTTACAAGAGCCATGCAGTACAGCATATTAAAAACATTCCCATTATTGGGGAGTGGGTCTCCCATAGTCTTTGCCTATGCCTTCCAAGCAAAAGCTGCCAAAAATTAGGAAGGAGGAACTTGCAATGCTGGCAACACGGACCACAGTCACCCTGGTGGTATAGTGGTGGTGGAGGCTGAGGATAAGGAGAAGAGCAAAAAACAGCCGAAATGAGGAAGCGTATACCCATGTGTGGGTGTGAAGCGGTGCATGGGAATACACATCCCAAAATAACAGTGGATTTGACTTTATTTTACTCTGCTGTCATTTGGTGGTGATAAGAAGTCTGGCCCAATCCAGCCCTTTTTCATTTTGATAAAGGTCAGCTTGTCAGCATTGTCAGTTGACCGGCGAGTGCGCTTATCAGTTATAATTCCCCCAGCGGCACTAAAAATACGCTCCTATAACACGCTAGCGGCAGGGCAGGCCAGGACCTCCAAGGCGTACAGAGCGAGTTCATTCCAAGTGTCCAGCTTGGATACCCAATAATTAAAAGGCACAGAGGAATCACGGAGGACGCTGGTACTGTCGGCAAGGTACTCCCTCACCATCTTTTGAAACTTTCCACTCCTTGTGAGAGTACCCCGCGCCTCAGAGTTTGTCCGAAGGGAGGGTCTGAGAAAACTGTCCCAGAACGTTGACAGTGTTCCCCTGCCTCTGCTGGATTGGAGTTGCCTCTCTCTCGCTTGTACGCCTTGGTTGGTCAACGAACTGTGACCTCTGACGCTAGCGTGTTCAGATGGGAATTTTTTTAACAGATCTGCAGCAAGGGCCTTCTGGTACTGCCCCATTTTTGTAGACCTCTCCACCTCAGGAAGAAGAGAGTGAAAGTTCTCCTTGTAGCGGGGGTCTAAAAGTGTCACCAACCAGTAATGACTGTCACCCAACATTTTGACAACACGAGGGTCACAGTTAAGACAGCGTAACATAAAGTCAGCCATGCGTGCCAGACTGGTAACGGGCAAGACTTCCGTGTCCTCACCAAGATGACGACTGACCATGCTCTCCTCCTCCTCCTCCTCCTCCCCCCTGTCCTCAGGCCACCCACGCTGAACCGACGGTATGACAGTTGTACAGGTACTACCGTCTACAGTGCATGATACAAGCTCCTGCTCTTCCTCCTCCTCCTCATCCTCCTCCTCTCCCTCATTGTCCCCCAATGCACGTTGGGATGAGATGAGGCTGGGCTGTGTGTAATCGACCACTATGGCTTCTTGATCCATCTCATCATACTCTGTCTGCAGTGCCTCCTCTTTAATTCTCTGCAGAGAGCATTGCAAAAGACAGACAAGTGGGATGCTGACGCTAATGATGGCGTCATCGCCACTCACCATCTTGGTGGACTCCTCATAGTTAGTCAGGATGGTGCATATGTCAGATATCCAGGTCCACTCCTTAGGTCTTATGTGTGGAGTCTAACCTGAATATCAACGGCCTTGTTGCAGCTGGTACTCCACAACTGCTCTCTTCTGCTCACAAATCCTTTGCAACATGTGGATGGTAGAATTCCAACGTGTCGGGACATCACACACCAGTCAGTGTGCCGGAAGCTGCAAACGCTGCTGCAACACAGCAAGGGCGGCGGAAGCTGTAGCCAACTTGCGAAAATGAGCTGACAGACGGCGTACTTTGACGAGCAGATCTGGCAACTCGGGGTACGATTTAAGAAATCGCTGAACCACGAGGTTCAGCACATGAGCCAGGCATGGTACGTGTGTGAGCTTGCCTTGCCTCAGAGCTGCCACCAGGTTACAGCCATTGTCACACACGACCATGCCTGGATGTAGGTTCAGCGGTCTCAGCCACAGATCTGCCTGCTCTTTCACAGCTGTCCACAACTCACAAGCAGTGTGAGGTTTATCACCTAAGCTTATGAGTTTCAGCACAGCCTGTTGCCGCTTGGTGGAGGCAGTACTGCAGTGCTTCCAGCTTGTAACTGATGTGGTGATATCTGAGATGGAGGCTGAACATGAGGAGGAGGAGGATGATGCACAGGAGCTCTACACTGTGGGGGCAACTCTGACTGACATAGGGCCCCCAATCCTCGGTGTGGGGAGGATGTGTTCCGTCCCAAGGTCCGACTGGGGCCTGGCTTCCACTATGTTTACCCAGTGTGCCATCAGGGAGATGTACCGTCCCTGGCCACAAGCTCTTGTCCACGTGTTCGTTGTCAGGTGGACTCTCAAAGTAACTGCGTTGTTGAGGGCACGGCAGATGTTTTAGGACACTTGCTTGTGTAGTGTGGGAATGGCACACCGGGCAAAATAGTGTCGGCTGTGGACCGAGTACCGAAGGACGGCCACCGCCATATGGTTGTGGAAGGATTCCGTCTCCACCAGCCTAAAAGGCAGTATTTCCAACACAAACAGTCGTGAAATGTGCGAATTTAGGACTGTGGCCTGTGGGGTGTTGGCTGCGAATTTGCGCTTTCATTCAAAGCTCTGGGGTATGGACAATTGAACGCTGCGGTGGGACGTGGATGTGGACGTTGATGCTGTTTCTTGAGAAACTGCCATAACAAGTGAAGACTGAGAGGAGGGGGCATCTTTGCATGCAGTATGGACAGGGGATTGCCTTGCACGCACAACAGGGGGTACTCTTATACGCACAACAGTGGAAAAAGCAGTGGTGACACCCGCTGACACTGGTCGTGGACCCTGGGGTTCGCCCCACAAAGTCGGGTGCTTTGCTGACGTGCCTGATCATGCTGGTGGTGGTCAGGCAGGTAGTTTTGTCACCCCTCCTGATATTGGCATGGCAGGTGGTACAAATGACCTTTTTGGGTTATCAGCAGAGTCTTTAAAAAACTTCCAGACTCTGGAAGACCTACCTGTTGTACTGGCCACGTCCCTCGTGTTGGTGTTACGGGGAACGGTTGCCCGCCTTCTGCCTACGGCCACCACACTGCTTCTTCCTGCCTGTTGGGGTACTCTGCCTCCCCCCCCCATGTGTGCTGCTGGCCTCGATCTGCGTGTCCTCCTGCCACGTTGGGTCAGTTACTAGATCATCCACCACCTCCTCCTCTTCCTCTTCTGCACCACGATCCTCCTCCTAACTTCGTGGCAATTGTGTCTCATCATCGTCCACCTCTTGTGACAAATTGCCAGCGTCGCCTTCCTGTGGCCGTGGCTGTTCAAATATTTGGGCATCGCTACATGGGATCTCCTCTTTCTCCACTTCAAGTGGAGCAGGCGAGGAGCACAAATCTGGAAATGGACCAGTGAACAGCTCTTCAGAGTGTGCAACTGTAGGATCAGTTGCTGTCTGACGACACTCGGCATGGTGGGAGCAAGGAGCATCAGGGTGAGGAGGAGTATGCGGTCGAGACTCACGGCTACTAAAACTTGAACATGTGGAAGACAGACCGGAGGTGGTGGTGCCCAGTTAACTGGAAGTATTATCTGCTATCCATTTAATAACCTGTTCACACTGATCAGTTCGCAATACTGATGTTATGTGCTTCCCTAGTAATTCGGTCAAGAAGTGGGAGCGAGAAGATGTGGCTGTTTGTTGTGGCACATTTTCACCTTGGCCACGGCCCTGTCCTCTGCACGCACTATCACCAGAATATCCAGTTCCACGTCCCTTGCCATGTGCCTTGCCCATTGTAAATGAAGTAAAATAGCTTACACTTGCACTATCAATGGAAAAAGGGTAATAAAAAGGAGATTAGAACCGTGGAAGAGGAAAACCACAGTTCTATTTCTCTGGCCTACACCAGAATCTTTTAAACAGATATATTTGTGTCTGAACAGTCAGCGAGACACTATTACTGGGTTTTTTTTACGGAAAAAAGGCAAAAAGCTGGATAATACAGAGATTTGAACCGTGGAACTGCAAAACCACAGTTCTAGTTATCTGGCCTACACCAGAATCTTTTAAACAGATATATTTGCGTCTGAACAGTCAGCGAGACACTATTACTGTTTTTTTTTTTACGGAAAAAAGGCAAAAAGCTGGATAATACAGAGATTTGAACCGTGGAACTGCAAAACCACAGTTCTAGTTATCTGGCCTACACCAGAATCTTTTAAACAGATATATTTGTGTCTGAACAGTCAGGGAGACACTATTACTGTTTTTTTTATGGAAAAAAAGGCAAAAAGCTGGATAATACAGAGATTTGAACCGTGGAACCGCAAAACCACAGTTCTAGTTATGTGGCCTACACCATAATCTTTTAAACAGATATATTTGTGTCTGAACAGTCAGTGAGACACTATTACTGTTTTTTTTCACAGAAAAAAGGCAAAAAGCTGGATAATACAGAGATTTGAACCGTGGAACTGTAAAACCACAGTTCTAGTTATCTGGCCTACACCAGAATCTTTTAAACAGATATATTTGTGTCTGAACACTAACAGACACACTCATTTTTTTTTTGGGGGGGGGGGGGACACCAAAAGGTTAATAAGATGGGTATTTGTACAGTCTGACTGAGGAAAAAAAAAAAAGAGGATTTAGATGAAAAAAAAGGATTTTTCCTGGCCCCTGAGACCTGGGACTAAGTCGAGCAATTTGAGCAGTACCACACAGGACTGTAATGCAGTGTTTGTTAGTATAACCACTGCGTCTCCTATACAGCCTGCCTGCCTGATATCTGAGATGGATATTAGTCCTGAGAAGGACTGTTTGTTTGATTTGGCAGGCTTTAGAGACCCTACACTACCTATTTCGCACTATATATCTCTCCCTAAATCAGCAGCACTGACCCTACACTGTCTGATCCCGGGCGACTATGTCCAAGATGGCGGCACTCGGTTTTAAATACTCGAGGTGACGCTGTGCGGCCAGCCAATCACTGTAATGCCCACAATCAACATGGCTGTGGCATTACAGTGACTGGCTGGCAATCCCTGCATGTTCATTGGCTCTGTAAAAAGAACCAAACATGCAGGGCGGAGACCCGAGCTCCCGCCCGAGTAACCCAGAAATGCTTGGTGCTCGCCGAACATCCTGAGTAGTGAGATGCTCGGGCGAGTACCGAGCAGTGTTGAGCATGCTCGCTCAACACTAGTTATTACACTTGGGTTTATTTACTTTTGAAAAACAAAGGCTTAGGGGTGATCTTATTACTATGTACAAGTATATGAGGGGACAGTTCAAAGACCTTTCTACTGATCTTTTTACTCTGAGGCCTGAGACAGGGACAAGGGACATCTTCTACATCTGGAGGAAAGAAGGTTTAAGCATAATCACAGATGAGGATTCTTTACTGTAAGAGCAGTGAGACTATGGAACTCTTTTCCGCATGATGTTGTAATGAGTGATTCACTACTAAAATTAAAGAAGGGCATGGATGCCTTTCTTGAAAAGTATAGTATTACAGGTTATATATACTAGATTCCTTGATAGGGCGTTAATCCAGGGAACTAGTCTGATTGTTGTATGGAGTCAGGAAGGATTTTTTTTCCCCAATGTGGAGCTTAGTGTTTGCCACATGGTTTTTTTTTGCCTTCCTCTGGATCAACATGTTAGGCTATGGGTTGAACTAGATTGACTTAGTCTTCCTTCAACCTTAAAAAACTGTAACTATAACTATATACATGCATTCCTTCTCTGAAGGTGTCAAAGGTCATCATTAGTGATGAGCGAGTATGTTCGGTTAACTCTTTTGGCTCGTGTGTGAGTACCAAGTATCTTCAGCGTACTCTGTGATATGTTTTAATCACTCCCATGTGCATGATTTGCGACTGTTTGACAGCTTTAATACAAGTGAGGAATGCGAAAGAAACAATCATTCCTCACATGTATTAAAGCTGTCAAACAGTCGCAAATCATGCACACAGGAGTGATTCAAACATATCACCGAGTACGCTGAAGATACTCGGTACTCGCACGAGTATACTCGTCGAAAGGGTTAGCGGTAACCGAACATACTCGCTCATCACTAGTCATCATGAGTTTATTTTCCCAAACCTTTCTGTCTTTCTGAGCTTTGAAATTCCCTTTTAATACCAGTAATTTCATATCTGTGATCAGGGATACAAAAATGTTTTGCTACCGGTAGATCTATTCTTTATTCTTTTTTTGTGCGGCGATGAGAATTCATCCTTGTTCTAAGTTTTTATAAGAATATCGTGATATATTAATTGATCGATCACATCTGATAAGAAGTCCTGTATAAAAAATATACGTAAATAAGTATTTTTTACATTTGGCGAGCATCCAGTCCTGATTTTTCGTGTTTTTAAAGGGGTTGTGCTGTACTTTAGATTACCCCCCCATGTATCACCCCCAGGTCCCTAAGACTTTTTGTATGTGCAGCATCTGAAACAACGGATACTGGAATCCTGTGCTAGCATTTCTTCTGCGGTGTTGTGTCAAGAGTGGGAGAAGAGGGTTGCATTGACAATGCAACACAATGGGCAGCACTTTGAACACATTTTATAAGTGGTCATAAACTTGTAGAAAACTCATGAAAGAATAAAGTTACATTAAAAAAAAGCACACCATTGTTTTTCTTATGAAATTCTCAATAAGTTTGATGTGTCACATGACCCTCTTCCCACTGAAAAAAATAAAGTTGGATCCAAAATGGCCGACTTCAAAATGGCCGCCATGGTCACCACCCATCTGGAAAAGTTTTCCCCCTCCCATATACTAATGTGCCACAAGCAGGAAGTTGATATCACCAACCAATCCCATTTAATTTAGGTGTATCCATATAAATTGCCCACCCTGTATAACTAATTGAACTATATTACGTGTAACACTCATTAATTAATTCTTTTGTGCTGCTAATATTTTCTGTGCATGAAGTGTTTGTGCTTTGTAATTAAAGTAACTTTACTGCATGACGTGTGTGACAGCTGCAGATTTGAACTTTGAGCAAATAATATGGATTTCCATTCATCCTATCTTTAGTTGGTGTAATTTAAACCTGGTAGCCAGTAAAAAAGAATCTAAGACATTTCTATTTTTGCAAGTCAAAAGCATTTTTTTTCAAGCGTTCTAAATTTCAGTGAAGAAAAATCTAATATTAGTTGTATTTGGGGAATATTCAAAAAAAGATATTAAGATATTACATTTAATAGTTTACAATGGGCATTGATAATTAGTATCCAAAAAATTTTGGGGGTAAAATATATATATAACTATAACTTCATATGTTAAATGTTTGAGCTGACTGAATCTGTGACAGTCAGAGTGAAATGTGATGAATATATGAGCAGCTGCTAAGTAAAACTGAATGTGAGGCCTAGGGAAAAAGAAAAAAAACACAACTTGTTATCTTAAGTGAAGCAATAGAAATACATTTAATTCTGAGAATATTATGATACATAATTATTATCTACATAAAGTATATTTCACCACACATCAAAATGGTTTATAAAGCAAATTTACATTTACAATAATTTTTCCACAGGATAATTTTATAGTATTCAAGGATATTATTTTTTTATGGTTACCCAGATGAGTACATACATCTTCAGACAAATATATGCAACACATTGATATGAAATCTATACAAAATATGTATAGAATTAATTATTTTAATTTAGGTTCTGATACATAAATTATTTTATAAAATAATATTTTTAGTATTAAGGGGGAAAATGTGTTTTTTGACCCTGATTACATAATCACTTTTTGAACTAGCGTGGGCTGAACAAATTAACAAGGTCTTCAGTAATGGCTCCAACCTGGTTTTAAATTCTAACAATGTGGAGATGAGGGATCTCACTAATAAATTGAAGGAACTACTAAATAAACGTATTTGTTTGTGGTGGAACAAATCCTTCCTTGAAAAATATGTTTCTAAAGGCTTAATACCACGTGGTTTACGTGTACAGGTTTTTCCCTCCTTTCAGGCTATTGACGAAACTTTTAGGAATAACTGGGAGGCCCTATCAGCAACCTGTTCTAGAGGATACATGGAACTTCTCATTAAATCTAATGAGGGATCCATAACAGAATTGGATAGGGAGATTAATTTGACCCAGGAGGAACTTCAGAAGTTACTCACACTTGAGTCATTAACAACACTTAATGTATAAATAGATAGAGATATTAAGAAATGGGAGAAGGAAATTTTGTCCGTTAAAACTAAAAAATATCAGCGAGATGTGTATGATTTTCAGAATAAACATGTCTATAAATGGAGAAGGCCAAGTCACAGAATGGGGTCAGTCACGACCAGGCCTGGTCCCTTTTCCCCTGTATCATCATGTGAAGATAGCTTGGGGGGAGGGTCTCTACCTGAAACTAACCAAATCTCAAAATATGCCAAATCAAAACAAGGAAAGAATAACTTCAAATCAAAAAATCCCATATTACAACAACGTGAGAGGAAAACACGCAGCAATATGGAGGTAATTAACCTCTCATCTCACGTTTTGTCTCATGCACAGCGAGAACTATTATGCCTTGGTTTGAATTTTGTACCTACTAACAGGTTCAATCTCTTTACAGCTATAAAGGACCTACATCTTTTTTCCAGAAAACTTTTACTACATAAACTCCACAATATATCAAAAATTGAACAGGGCTTCACCATGAAGGAAGAGTTTGAGGCCTTGCTGGCCCTTGAGGCTTTGTTGAAGGAGCAGACCCCGGATCATACAGATGGGTTCCCTTGCTCGGCCTACCCCAGATCTACGACTTTTCCCCCCTTGTCACTGTGTCCACAAATTGAGATCTTCACCAGGATGGTGATGGAGGATTTTCGGCAAATCCCCGTTAGAATGAGGGGTGACAACTTAACAAAATTACAGCGAAGGGCCCTTAAGGAATTACAGGCACTCAAAGATGTAGTTATTAAACCAGCTGACAAGGGGGGAAATATCGTTATCTGGCCTACCCACCTGTATGAAAAGGAGGCACTTAGACAATTAAGGGACAGAGAAACATATACTGTACTCCCCAACAATCCACTCTTGGCTTATACCAGGGAATTACTTAATATCCTTGAGGTTGCAGTCGAGAGAGGGATCATTCCCAAGCGCATTTTGGATGGACTTTTGGCAAACCAACCGAAGGTACCTACTTTCTATTTGCTGCCAAAGGTCCACAAAAATATGTGTGATCCACCCGGGCGTCCTATTGTCTCTGGCATCGGACGGCTGTATGACCCAATATGTAAGTTTCTTGAACATTATCTGCACCCTATGGTTGAAACTTTGCCCTCCTATGTCAGGGACACTATGGACTTCCTGGCAAAAATGGACGGGATTTATATGGAGTCGGACATGTATTTTGTGGTGGCTGACGTGGAGTCCCTCTATACTTGTATTGACCATAATGATGGCCTTAGAGCTACCCAATTTTTTCTAAGTATGAGCAGATTAGATCAATCCATGTGTGACCTTCTCTTGGAGCTATTGCAGTTCATCCTGACACATAACTTTTTCACTTTGAAAGACCGTTTCTATCTTCAGAAACGCGGCACTGCCATGGGCGCGGCTTGTGCACCGTCGTACGCTAATCTCTTCCTGGGTTACTGGGAGAGGGAGATTTTCGGTGCTGGTGCTCCGGACGCTTCTCATGTGCAGTGCTGGTATCGATATATTGATGACCTGCTGATTATATGGCAGGGCCCTGAAGCTGGGATTAATGAATTTGTGACTGGGCTGAACCGAAATGGCTCTAACATTAGGCTCACACACAGATATCACATCCATCGATTTCCTGGACATCCAACTCAGTATTGCGTGGGATGGCTATATTGAAACAGATGTTTTCCGTAAAGAAACATCTGTAAATTCCCTGTTGCATGCATCGTCTGCACATGACTCCACTACAATTAGGGCTATTCCCACTGGCCAATTTCTGCGGATGAGGAGAAATTGCTCCTCTGACGCCAACTTTGAGAATCAGGCTCTTGATTTAAAAGAGCGATTTATTTCCCGGGGCTACAGCAAGAGATGCGTCAACAGGGGTTACATTAGAGCCAAGCAAACTTCTAGAGTGCAATTACTGAGTAAGAAGACGGAAAGGAAATCGTTGGATAATCCTATACGCTTTATATCCACATACAATTCCGAGTGGAATCCCATCCGCCAGATCTTGAAAAGACATTGGAAGATTTTGAGGACGGACTCCACGTTGGCCGCCACCTTGTCCGACCGCCCGTATCTGACCTTAAGGCATAATAGGAATGTTAAAGACTTTTTGGTCAGGAGTCACTATATTGCCCGGCCTGCTCTCCCGTTTGGATCCAGGGGTCCTGGATGGGGCTTCTTTCCATGCGGCGATTGTGCAGGTTGCCGGAACATGATTAGGGCACATGATTTTCAATCGTCGGATGGCACTAAACATTTTAAGATCACTCATCATATTTCATGTAGTACCACACACGTGGTATACTATGCCACCTGTGCTTGTAACCTAATTTATGTGGGCCTTAGATCTAGGGAGCTCAGGGTCCGAACGAGGGAACATGTACGGGACATCTTGGCAGCCAAGGAGGTCCTTGATCCATCTGGTCTCAAGACCATACCAAGACATTTTCGAGTCCGGCACGGCTGTGACCCTTCTTTTTTCAGGGTCCGAGGCATTGATCGTGTCCGCTGTGGCATCAGGGGAGGCGATACCAAGTGCCTCCTTGCCAAATGGAGTGTCGCTGGATTGTCACACTTGACACAGTGACACCCAAGGGACTAAATGAGAACCTTAGCTATTCTTCCTTCCTTTAGCTGAGATCCCTCCTTTCCCATTGTCTTTTAATTTTTGTGGATTTTAATTGTTGTGTTTTTGTCCTTATTTTAGAATCTTGCACTGCTTGTCGGAGTGACGGTTTATCTGCATGAATCCCTACATGCTGTCACTGATCTGTATTGCGGATAGTCGATAACGAACAGGATACCTACCTGCAGCTCTATATTTCACCTTGGGAGGGAGAACCAAAGAAATGGGAAGAACAATTATGACCTATACTCCCCCCTTGGTGTGTGATTATCGTATCCCTTATTTTTACCCCTATATATATATATGTATGATTAATGAATAGATATTTAACTTTTGTGAGGACTTCAATCTGACATGCATGTTGGATAATGTTGATGTTTACATATGGTCTGTTGATGCATCAATGTGATTCCCTAATGGGAGTCTATATGTATGTATGTAAGCATATGTCACATGTATGATATATATCTGTGATTGATATCACTCCATAGGGAGTTTAAAATATGGATTGTTGGTGCTAAATAGAACTTTTGAAGGATGGTGTTTCCACCGGACTTTTGACATGATTATGTAATATTTGATTTATGCACCATCCTTCTGATCCCCATAACTTAGTCATGTTCTGATACAACATTTGGATTTTTTACTGTGGAATTTTTTCCTCTCATTATACGTAGTCTTTTTTCAATTGTTGTATTTAGGTCTGCATAGGGGAAGACAACTTGCCCCTTCACCTTCAATACTCAAATGAATGTATGCATACTTACACTACGGCATTTGTCTGGGGATTTCTTCTTCATACTCCATCTTAGCTGGACCTGCGCTTGCGCTCCTGCGCATCTCAGCTGCTGCTCGGCCTCCGGCGCTCACGCGACGCGCGCACACGTGGGTCAGGGGAAGTGCACCCTCTGACCCATGCGCGCCGCTGTGATCTTCCGGATACTGAGCGCTATGCGGCGTGTGTGCTGGCACGCATGCGCTACTTCGTCCTGACATGTGATTGCACAGCTGCATCTGCAGCATATAAGAAACACAAGTTCTCACTAATACCAGGTCACTTTCCCCTTGAAAAAGGTGCTATATGCACCGAAACGTGCGTAGGGGCACAGGGTATTGATCCAGCAGTGCAGAGACGCAGGGTAGGTACTCACTACATGTGGAAATATTTTCATCCTATGATTTATAACTTTTACCATTACCATTATTATTTCATGGCTTAATGTGAGATTTAGGTGTGGATACTATGTCCCATGAAGCCTTGTTGTTTCATGTACAAAAAACCTTTTCTATCCATGGGCTACATCTCTTTTACAGAAATTATACTTAACATGTATTTACATGTATAAATGTGACTTATAGCTCATGGTAAGGGATTTAGTGTTGTATGACCAGTGACCTCCTGGTCTTTTCTTCTTTCCTCCCTACATATATGTGATCTGCACTGCACCTTGTGAAGCCTTTATCTGGACCTCGTTCTAATTCTATGAGATACTTTCCTCTTGCTCTGGTGTTGAATTGGACCCAGTTCTTTTACTGTGTTTGTATGAGTTTTGTTCAATAAAATTATGTCTATTTTTCAAAATGATTGATTGACGGATCTTCTTCATGACTCCTATTTGGTGTGCTGTAGGTAGTAGAATTTAGTCTTGATCCATAATGAATACTGTTGCCCTAACCTTTTCTCTGTTCTATAAAGTATATTTCACCACACATCAAAATTGTTTATAAAGCCAATGTACATTTACATTAATTTTTCCATAGGATAATTTTATATTATTCAAGGATATTATTTTTTTTACGGTTACCCAGATGAGTACATACATCTTCAGACAAATACAGTACAGACCAAAAGTTTGGACACACCTTCTCATTTAAAGATTTTTCTGTATTTTCATGACTATGAAAATTGTACATTCACACTGAAGGCATCAAAACTATGAATTAACACATGAGGAATTATATACTTAACAAAAAGTGTGAAACAACTGAAAATATGTCTTATATTCTAGGTTCTTCAAAGTAGCCACCTTTTGCTTTGATGACTTCTTTTCACACTCTTGGCATTCTCTTGATGAGCTTCAAAAGGTAGTCACCGGAAATTGTCTTCCAACAATCTTGAAGGAGTTCCCAGAGATGCTTAGCACTTGTTGGCCCTTTTGCCTTCACTCTGCGGTCCAGCTCACCCCAAACCATCTCGATTTGGTTCAGGTCTGGTGACTGTGGAGGCCAGGTCATCTGGCGTAGCACCCCATCACTCTCCTTCTTGGTCAAATAGCCCTCACACAGCCTGGAGGTGTGTTTGGGGTCATTTTCCTGTTTAAAAATAAATGATGGTCCAACTAAACGCAAACCGGATGGAATAGCATGCCGCTGCAAGATGCTGTGGTAGCCATGCTGGTTCAGTATGCCTTCAATTTTGAATAAATCCCCAACAGTGTCACCAGCAAAGCACCCCCACACCATCACACCTCCTCCTCCATGCTTCACGGTGGGAACCAGGCATGTAGAGTCCATCCATTCACCTTTTCTGCGTCGCACAAAGACACGGTGGTTGGAACCAAAGATCTCAAATTTGGACTCATCAGACCAAAGCACTGATTTCCACTGGTTTATTGTCCATTCCTTGTGTTCTTTAGCCCAAACAAGTCTCTTCTGGTTGTTGCCTGTCCTTAGCAGCGGTTTCCTAGCAGTTATTTTACCATGAAGGCCTGCTGCACAAAGTCTCCTCTTAACAGTTGTTGAAGAGATGCGTCTGCTGCTAGAACTCTGTGTGACATTGACCTGGTCTCTAATCTGAGCTGCTGTTAATCTGCGATTTCTGAGGCTGGTGACTCGGATAAACTTATCCTCAGAAGCAGAGATGACTCTTGGTCTTCCTTTCCTGGGGCGGTCCTCATGTGAGCCAGTTTCTTTGTAGCGCTTGATGGTTTTTGCAACTGCACTTGGGGACACTTTCAAAGTTTTCCCAATTTTTCGGACTGACTGACCTTCATTTCTTAAAGTAATGATGGCCACTCATTTTTCTTTACTTAGCTGCTTTTTCTTGCCATAATACAAATTCTAACAGTCTATTCAGTAGGACTATCAGCTGTGTATCCACCAGACTTCTGCACAACACAACTGATGGTCCCAACCCCATTTATAAGGCAAGAAATCCCACTTATTAAACCTGACAGGGCACATCTGTGAAGTGAAAACCATTTCCGGTGACTACCTCTTGAAGCTCATCAAGAGAATGCCAAGAGTGTGCAAAGCAGGCATCAAAGCAAAAGGTGGCTACTTTGAAGAACCTAGAATATAAGACATGTTTTCAGTTGTTTCACACTTTTTTGTTAAGTATATAATTCCACATGTGTTAATTCATAGTTTTGATGCCTTCAGTGTGAATGTACAATTTTCATAGTCATAAAAATACAGAAAAATCTTTAAATGAGAAGGTGTGTCCAAACTTTTGGTCTGTACTGTATATGCAACAAATTGATATGAAATCTATACAAAATATGTATAGAATTAATTATTTTAATTTAGGTTCTGATACATAAATTATTTTATAAAATAATATTTTTAGTATTAAGGGGGAAAATATGTTTTTTGACCCTGATTACATAATCAATACTTATTTTTCACACATTTTAATGAAGAAGAAATATTGATAAGGTACAATGGTATAATTAAGAAGGGTATTACATGCAAAGTTGCATAACTTGGTCATTTTTGGTAATGCAAGATTATGACCAATATGATATCATCCAGATAATGGAAATATAAGGGTATTTTTATGGAGAATATAATTACTCTGCATTTGTCATTAACATATAAAGGCCTTGTTTTTATTCGTATTTTTATTTTTCATTTTTAAATTTTATTCTTACTTTCTTCATATTTTTCAATTTTTAATTTTAAGTCTCTTTTTTTATTTTATTTCAGTTCAATATCTCAATAGAGAAAACACATCAATATTTAATAAAGTAATGTCTAATACAAGAATATTGCTTTATTAAATATAATGATTCCAATATAAGAAGAAAAATGTTTCAATTTTCTGAGTAAACACAACAAGTCATTCTTGCATTCATTCATTCATATATTTATTCATTTTGGTTCATGAGTATACATTCTTTGGTATTATTGGTTTAATAAAGATATAAACACTTGTTTCAAAACACACTGACACCTATGGGTTGGAAAAGGTAATTATACCTATGACATAAAAATGTTCTGTCACATGAAGAACCTGATTAATAATGAATTATTATCTATTATTGTTTTATTATTTCAAACATCATTTATGTTAATATTTTGATAATAATTAGATGAATATTACTGATTGCTATGGTACGCTGTGATATTATAGGTTAGGAAATTGCCAGATTTGGTATTAGATTAGAGAATGAAGATTTTAATCAAAATACTGCAATCATGAATTCTATCTTAATAAAGACTTTTCATATTTATAAATGATTCTCAAAAGTTACGAGAAGAAATAACCGATATCCGGAAGGCGCAGAAGGTAACAGGTGTAAACACTGAATGATAATAGACTGTGTCAATTACATACAATACATTCTCACCACTGACCCCCAGGACTGCAGAGGACGATGATCCTATATGAACTGGGTTGTGTTTAAGTTTATCTTTTTCCAGTGGTTTTTTTTATCACCTGCAACTCTTCAATGAAAGCTGGTGAAAAGGTAATTGTCAGGATTCTGCCAGCCTGACATGTGTCTTGTACATTAAGGACTGAGTACTGGTTATGGTGCTATATAAAGCAGGGAAGTGTCAAGTTAACCCTTGCTTTGCTGACCAAAGACGTCACATCTGTTTCAAAAGTGACACGAGACCAGTGCGGATGACACGGAGGATTCCAGAATTATCCAAAGACAATCCAACGTAAGCCCAGGTGACACTGCACAGATATTAAAGCTACATTTCATCCATGGACTTGATTCTTATAAACAGTTAATTGACACACATGATCTTTCTAATAAAGAGTACAGTTTATGGACTGAGCAATAATGAATACAATTATGGACTGTACAATATCTACACGCTATAGTTTATTTCAAAGGCTTTTTCATCTAAAGACTGTGTTTTAAAAGAACCAAGAAGATGAGATGAAGACCCGATGACATCAGATGATGACGGTTGGACCGGTGATTGTTTCGATTTAGGGAAGTGTCCAGGAGTTGGCGGATGCTTTAGTCCAGGTCTGGGAGGAGATCCCACAGGAGACCATCCACAACCTCATCAGGAGCATGCCCAGGCACTGTAGGGAGGTCATACAGGCACGTGGAGGCCACACACAATACTGAGCCTCATTTTGACTTGTTTTAAGGACATTACATCAAAGTTGGATCAGCCTGTAGTGTGTTTTTCCACTTTAATTTTGGGGGTGACTCCAAATCCAGGCCTCCATTGGTTAATAAATTTGATTTCCATTGATGATTTTTGTGTGATTTTGTTGTCAGCACATTCAGCTTTGTACAGAACAAAGTATTCAATGAGAATATTTCATTCATTCAGATCTAGGATGTGTTATTTGAGTGTCCCCTTTATTTTTTTGAGCAGTGTATTTCACCTATTTTATTCTTTTTAATGGACAATCCAAGAATAAATCGATACTTTTTTTTATAAGAATATCGTGATTTATGCATTGATCAATCACATCTGATAAGAAGTCCTCTCTAAAAAATATATGTAAATAAATATTTTTTACACTAGTCAAGCCAGAAGCCGAGATTAGAGGAGTCGCAATAGCGGAGACACTGTCGAAGACCCAAAAGCAGCAGTGTCGGGCATCCCGCCTAATCGAATAGTAGGGGCGTGTAATAGGATGCTGGCTAGGCACGGTGCCACGAGTGTGTGAATTGCACCCTACTGCAAGTTTCATCTGTGTGCAGTTTTAGTACAAGGCAATCGCCCCTCCAGTGTGAGTGGGTGAGGGTGATTGTTCATCAGCATTCTGCACCTGTGTTACCTCCTTCTAACAAAAGGGGGCCGGCCGTGTCCTGGTGTGCATTTTTCTTGAAACCTTGGCTGGTGAGTACCATTGCCTTTTGCTATTTTCTAATTTGATTTTGGAATTTTTTAAAAAATAATTTTTATTGTTCTGGCTATGCTGTATTTAATGTTAGAGTAGGGACTCGCAAAACTGTGAGGACCCTTGACGATGGGTTGCGAGCTTACGTATTCTGAACAAAATATTAACTAATACCTCATATGACATCTTTTGCACTTTTTTATCTGCCAGGGCACGGCCAGGCCCAGTAATGGTGACCTTGTGAGCTGGGGCTTCGCAACTCTGTCGCAACTCTGTCGCACCCTGTCCGGGATGCCCGTACAGGGTGCCGGGCATCCCGCCTAATCGAATAGTAGGAGCGTGTAATAGGATGCTGGCTAGGCACGGTGCCGTGAGTGTGTGAATTGCACCCTACTGCAAGTTTTATCTGTGTGCAGTTTTAGTGCTAGGCAATCGTCCCTCCAGTGTGAGTGGGTGAGGGTGAATGTTCATCAGCATTCTGCACCTGTGTTACCTCCTTCTAACAAAAGGGGGCCGGCCGTGTCCTGGTGTGCATTTTTCTTGAAACCTTGGCTGCAGAAGAGCAGGCAGCTGTTCTCGCAATTGCCTGGGTGTACAAAGGTCATGGAACACGAAGTTCTGACGGAACCACATGTGCGGGTGAACTTGAAGTCTTATCGAATTCCTGAGGCCCGGCGAGAGTTGACCTCCAAGGAAGTGAGACGTATGTTGAAACTCTGAGTCATTGAGGAATCCAAGAGTGGATGGTCGAGCCCGGCTGTCCTGGTTCCAAAACCCGATGGCGAATGGAGATTCTGCAAAGATTAGGAAGTTGAATGAAGTCTCCAAATTCGATCCTGTGTGTCGATGAGCTGATCGAGAAACTAGGGACTGCCAGGTACAAAACCACCTTGGATTTAAAAAAGGGATATTGGCAGAGCCCCATGTCACAGGGAGCCAAGTAGAAGACTGCTTTTTCTACACCTGACGGATGCTTCCAATATGTCCGGATGTACTACAGAGGTCCCCAGCCACCTTCCAGAGGGCCATGGACCAAATCCTTGCACCCCATAAGAAGTAGGCCCCGACATACCTAGGCAATATTATAATCTTCAGCCCGGACTGGAGAAGTCATCTGGAAAAGGTCCAGGGGTTGTTTGATGCTCTAATGAAGGCGGGATTTTCAATAAATCCCCCAAACATGTGCCATGGGGAAAGAAGAAGCCAAATACCTGGGATATGTAGTGGATTGAGGCGAGATCAAACCTCAAATCAGTAAAGTGGAGGCAATCCAAACCTAGCCGAAACTGATGTCAAAGAAGCAGGTTGGAGCCTTTCTGGGAATTGAGGGATACTACAGGAGGTTCATCCCAAACTATGCCATGATGGCCGCACTCCTGACTGACCTCCTTAAGGGGATCAAATCAGCAATGGCCAAACGGACTGCAGAGGCAGAGATGGCCTTTCAGACGGCTGCATAAGCAGCCATTTCTGGTTGACCCCGACTTCAAGAGGGAATTTATACTCCATACAGACACCTCAGATATTGGTTTAGGAGCAGTCCTATCCCAGGAAATACATGGGGAGGAGCACCTTGTTCTTTACCTGAGTAGGAAGCTATCCTCATGTGCAAAGAATTATTCTGTCATGGAAAAGGAATGCTTGGCCATAAAGTGGGTGGTGGACACGTTACAGTACTATCTGTTGAGATGAAAGTTTAAATTGGTATCAGACCATGCCCCACTCAGGTGGATGAAGAAGAAAAAAGGGAAAAATGCTAGGGTCACCCGCTGGTTTTTAGCCCTACAGGATTTCAGCTTCCATAAGGAACATAGAGCTGGAAAGCTAAATGGGAATGCTGATGCCCTTTCAAGAATTCCCTGTCTAGTAGTAGAAGGTGCCAAGCCCAGCGACTTTAGGCAGAGGGGGGAGGTATGTAACGCAGCTACCGGACATATAGTTGATGAGAGGTATGTGTCACAGAGATGGTAGTCATCTGTGATGTAATCCTGGAGTGTTGCTCTAGTGCACGTAAGCACAAAGAACATTGTTTGGAGCATCCAGGACCAGGTTTTACGGGCAACTTGAGAGGTGGGCGGGTCTAGTTGCCCACATACCTCACCTCACCTGTGGGTGTGTTTAGTTAAAATAGAAGCTGTTGTTTGGCACATGGTCTGTGTCATGGAGGGAGAAGGCCTCCTGTGTGCCTCCTGTGTGTTGTAATCTCCAGACTGAGCCAGTGTACTGGACGCTATCCAGCCTGTGTGGCCACAGGACTGGATAACCAGAAACTTTGCCTAAAGGACTGTTTTCTTTGTTTTGCCTGCACTGAAGGTTGTTTGTTTTCCTTTTGCTTCTAGACTGTTTAAGAGGTAATAAACCGACATGAACAATTAAAACAGAAACGCTTCCTGTTTTGCCTCCCGATGCACACAAGTGAGGGTAATCTCCACACTGTGTATAAATATGTGACTCTTCAGATTTTGTGTTATACTATGCCTGATGACAAGACCTGAGTAGTTTCGAAAGCTTGCAATTTGTTACCATATTTTCAGTTAGCAATTAAAAGGTATCAACCACTGAGGACTCTCAAATCTAAATATTTTTCTGTCCATTGGCTAACATGGTGCAAAGATACCGTATACATTTTTCCTGTTTAAAAATAGAAATAATCATTTTATTTTTCACCAATTAATTCAAATTAATGCAAAGTGAATGAACAAATGAATTTCAAAGTAAATCTATTTTTGCCTTCAAATCATCATCAAAGCATCAATTCTTCTAGATACACTGTTTTTGAAGGAATTCGTCTGAGAGGTTGTTCCAAATTTCTTGGAGAACTAACCACAGATCTAATGTGGATGTAGGATTGCACATTTTTTGTAACACTTACTTAAAACACAGTACTGTATGTGAAGAAATCCTTAAACAATTGTCTTTTTATTGGTGGTGATTTAGTTGCATGCTATAATTCTCTTTGCTATTATTGGACTTAGTATAAAGTCATTGCATTTGGAACTAACATTGTAATGGGATTGTACTTGTTGATCAGGGATAGGGAACCTTTGGCCCATGGGCCATTTCTGTCACGCTATATCATTTGATTCTGCCCTTGGGCAGATTTCCAGTGGGCAACAGTGCTTGGGCCTTTGATCCTTTAATTTTTCTGTAGTGTTCCCATACGCATGCAACATTCACTACTGGCCACTGCTGCAGTGCATGCAACGCTTGATTAAGTTTGACACTAGAGAGTAGTGTTGAGCCACCCCCGTAGTGTTCGAGTTCGGTTCGGTTCGTCGAACACCCGTGTGTTCGCCGAACTGTTCGTCGAACTGTTCGTCGAACACCTTCGAACACCGTTAAAACCAATGGCAGGCAAACAAAAACACATAGAAACACATAGAAAACACCTTCAAAGGTGTCCAAAAGCTGACAAACTGCTCAGAAGACATAACTAACACATGGAAAAGTGACAAGTACATATAGTCATGCGAAAATAAAAGAGGTGGAGGAGTAAAAGGAGGGGGAGACACAGATATAGGCATGTCATGCCCTTCTAAAATCCCAAAACTGAGAAGCCGACACGGCCAGTCCGCTCCTGCCCGTGCCACCTCCGTGTCGCCGGGTTTGTGCCAGAGCCGCGATGAACCCTGACGGCCAGCCCCCCTCTCCCAATACTGGTGCCTGTCCGCTGGTGGGTCGAGCGAGCCCCCCTGTGGTGGAGGCAGCTCTAAGCTTTTTAATTTAAATTGTCTCTCTAATTTGAATGAATACACTTTAAATCCATTTACAAGGATCTATTGGAGGGCAAGTCTCATGCCAGCAGCCGCGGTAATTCCAGCTCCAGTAGCGTCCACTAAAGCTGCTGCAGTTAAAAAGCTTTTATAAGGATCGAGCTCGGCTGTCCACCGCAAGGCATCCTACTGCCAGTCCCAGCCCCTATGCCTTGGGGTGCCTCCTGATGCTCTTCACTAAGTATCCCATGGTCCCGAAGCATTTCCTTTGAAAAAATTAAGTGTCTAAACTACAGGTGGTGCAGCTTGCTTAACAGCCGGGATAATCCGCTCACTAGCAGACACTGCTACTAGGCACAAAGTATTTCCTGGGCTAGATGCAGTTAAAAATTTGTAATTAGATACTCTCGTTGGATGCTGAGAAAGCATTCCATAGAGTCTCCTGGCACGCCATATATGATTCTCTTAAAAAGCTTGGGGTAGGGGTCTAGGGGACCCTTTTATAGCCAAAATCACGGCCCTGTATCGCAATACGTCACCTAGGCTGAAGATAAATGGAACTGTAGCACCCTGAGGGCTCGGTTGCTACAGACGTATTGCACCTCACCCAGAGGTGTGATATCTCACTCTCAGGTAAGGATGGAGTGTGGATCAGGACCCGACACCTGCATGCATTACACCACATTGCCGTGGGGCAGGGCGACCAATATGCCCCTGAGATGGGCACGACAGTCCCTGTCCCTGGCTGGAGTGGGGGGAGGGAACACTGAGGAAGGGGAACCCTGTAGTGCAGGAGCAGGGAGGAAGCAGTTCCTGGGTGCATTGAGAAGGGAGTATATAAGGTGGGCACCATCTTAGTTCAGTGCAGAGAAGTCTGAGCAGAAGTGGCAGGGAGCAGGGGCTCTGCATGAGCTCTGCATGAGCTCTGCTCCGGAGGCGGGCCTAGTAACACAGGCCCAGGCCTGGAAGAGGGAGAAGGAAGGAAGAGGAGCGGAGAAGGCTCCAGGAACGAGGAATGAAGGGATCCCAGGGGTGCGGACGGGCGAGTCGCCACCGCACGCCCGAATCCACCTGCGTGGAGGGGTCAGGCCAAAGGGGGAGACCAGTCCCCGAACTAGTGGAGGCAGGAAACGACCCTCAGCTAGAAACCGGAGGCTCTGACATTTTATGTGGCGCAGCCCCTCGCTACACCCGCTAGGAAGGCACCACATAGGGTCAGGGAAACTGGCGCCAAGTTTACCAAGAGGAGGTCCGAGGCAGCCGGACAGAAGTGTTGGTAAGAAAGGCCAGACAAAGGACACACAAAGGGGGTCCTGTGAAGTGCTCCAAAGTTATCTGGGAGTTGTCTGAGCCCCTCACCTGGTGAGCACAGTACGACGTGGGCAGCCGTTACCTGCAGACGTGGTCTGGATAATAAGAACTGTGAGTAAAGGCCCTGAACTGCATCACTGACTCCGTGTCGTTACTGCTGCTGCCCTGCACCATCACCCCCATCCTCCGCATACACTGCCCTGAGGCTATACTCCTCCCGTGGGGAGTTATGCTGCGCTCTGCTGCACCCACAACACCAGCCTCAGTGGTCTGCCCTGTAGCGGCGGTTCACTCTGACCGCAATCCACGGGTGGCGTAGTCGGACATTTAAACATGAAAACCACATAAATAGTTCCGCCACTGGTTTGACCGCCCTGAGCCACGGAACTGGGTCGCCGCCACGAAGACTACAACCACCAGCATCCACCAAAAAGGGTCCGGCTCCGGGTGTCCCAAGGCCCAGGGGGTGCGTCAGAACATTTTCATCACCTTTCACAATCACCAATGGGACAAGGCAGTGATGTCCTCTGTCCCCTCTCTTATACATCCTAGTGACGGAGCACCTGCTCTCATCAATTCGCCATAACCCCAATATTAGGTGGATTGAGGTGGGAGGCACCGAGTACAAGTGCTCTCTATTTGCTGATGATGTCCTAGTATATATCACTCAATCACATATATCCATCCATGCTGTTATGGCTGAAATAGATCACTTTGTTACATGGTCAAATTTTAAAATCAATGCAGCGAAATCTGAGGCCCTCGATGTCTCCCTCCCCAAATCCATATAGGATTCCATCCAGTCCAACTTTCCCTTTGCCTGGCCCTCACAGGGTATCAAATACTTAGGAGTTCCTATTCATAGAGACCTCTCCCATCTATGTTATCTTAATTTTGGGCCCTTTATTGAACAACTCCATACAGACCACGGTTGGCAAGTTAGAACTGTAAGATTCACTACGTGAACCACTGGTGTTTTGTGGAAAAGCACATGTACACTGCGTTCCAAATTATTATACAAAAAGTGTTTAGGAGTGATAAGGGAAGAATTTGTTTGTTTGTCAGTTAAACTCATTGATGGTGATGTGTGTCAGGGCTCTTTATATCACTGTAAGCAATTGCAGACACCTGTGCTAATTAGTTTGGCAGGTGTGTCCAATGAAAGGCAAGACTACTTAAGAAGGCTCTCTCACATTATTAAGCAGCCTACATTTTCTGCCAAAATGGGAAAGAAAAAGGATGTGTCGGCTGCTGAGAAGCAACAAATTGTGGAGTGTTTAGGTCAAGGCATGACTACAATCAACATTGTGCGATGATCAGGATGAAGTGTCTTGGCAATCAAGAAGTATGTAGCTGATTCACAGTACACACGTGTGCGTGCTGATAAGGGCAAATTGAGGACTCTTTCCTACAGGCAATTACGTCAGGTTGAAAGAGCAGCGGCAAAAAAGCCTTGTCATAGCAGCAGACAAGTTTTTGAAGCTGCTTGTGCCTCCAACGTCCCCCGAACAACAAGATGCAGGGTCCTTCAGAGGTTTGCAGCTGTGCATGCGCCATCCTGTCGACCTCCTCTATCCACTTCACACAAGCAGAAACGGCTCCAGTGGGCCAAACATTACATGAAGACTGATTTCAAAACTGTTTTGTTCACGGATGAGTGCCGTGCAGCGCTCGATGGTCCAGATGGATGGAGTGGAGGATGGCTGGTTGATGGACACCCCACGCAAACACGGCTACAGCGCCAACAAGGAGGAGGTGGAGTAATGTTTTGGGCTGGAATCATGGGGAGAGAGATTGTCGGCCCCTTTAGGATCCCTGAAGGCGCTAAAGATGAACTCCATAATGTATGTGGATTTTCTCAAACAGCACTTCCTGCCATGGTTCAAGAAGAAGAACCGTGTATTTCACAGCAAGATCATTTTTCTGCATGATAATGCACCATCTCATGCTGCACATAAAACATCTGCATCTCTGGCTGATATGGGCATAAAAGGGGACAAACTTATGGTGTGACCCCCATGCTCCCCTGACCTCTACCCCATTCAGAACCTTTGGAGCATCATTAAAAGGAGTGTCTATGATGGCGGGAGGCAGTTCACATCTAAGCAACAGCTCTGGGAGGGTATTCTGTCCTCATGCAAAACAATTGAAGCAGAAACCATCCAAAACCTGACAAATTCAATGGACGAGAGAGTTCAGAAGCTCCTTTCGAACAAGGGGTCCTATGTGAAAATGTAACATCACCTAGAATAAAGTTTTGAGTTGAAAACTGTTTGATTTCATTTTATAACAACCTGCTAATGCTTATAATTTCAAAAATGACCATTTTTTTGGTCTTTATTAAAATGAAAAGGTTGATCGAAAAGTTTGGGGGATCTAAGAGTGTGGCAACCCAGTAGTCATGATTACTTCGAATTCTGAGAATATGAGGGTCATGCTGCAGGTAGTGCAGCAAGAAGGCACTTATGTGCCTTGCGCATCTCGGAGCCCCAAAATTATTTTCCGGGCTAGATGCAGCTAAAAATTATTTTTAATTTTAAATCTGGTGAAGCTTTAGTATAGATGGCCTAATAGGATCAGTGCTGCACACTGCTACAAAGCCCAAATTATTTTCCAGTCAAGATACAGATAAACATGATTAGTAATTTGAAAGCTTAAAACGGTTGGTAGGGTGATTTTAACCAATCATCAAGCTTTTACTCTCCCCAGGATGACACAGGGGTAGAAAAGTCGTTTCGGATCCATGATTTGTTCATCTTTATGAACGTGAGTCTGTCTACATTATCAGTGGAGAGCCGCGTGCGCTTATCTGTCAGCACACCACCAGCAGCGCTGAACACACGTTCAGACAGAACGCTGGCTGCGGGGCATGACAAGATCTCCAAGGCGTAAGTGGCTAGCTCCGGCCATTTATCCAGATTGGAAGCCCAAAAAGAGCAAGGGTCCAGTGACACAGTCGTGGCTTCAATGTTTACTTGGAGATACTCCTGTACCATCGTCTCTAGGCGTTGACTATGTGTCAGACTTCTTGTCTCCTGTGGCCTTGCAAAGGATGGGCTAAAAAAGTGGTGAAATGGTTCCGCAAAATTGATGTTACCAGCAGATACTGTGGTTCTGTTACGGTTTGAGTGCTGAACACTTGACGGTCCCACGGTTGGCAAGTTGGAACTGTGAGATTCACTACGTGCACCACTGGTATTTTGTGGAAAAGCACATGTAAGATTCTGCAACAGTCTCTGCTGATACTCCTGCATGCGTGCATCCCTTTCTATGGCAGGAATAATTTCTGCAAATTTACTTTTGTACCGGGGATCTAACAGTGTGGCAACCCAGTAGTCAGGATTATTTCTAATTCTCACAATTCGAGGGTCATGTTGCAGGTAGTGCAGCAAGAAGGCACTCATGTGTGTTGCGCATCCAGGAGCACCAAGTCCCTGTTGTGTTGGTGGCGAGGTAACAATCATGCTTCCTTCCTCTGTCCTCTCCCCCCAACCTCGCACAACAGAAATGTGATCAAGGTCTCCCTCATCTGATGAGTCTTCCATCAGTTCGTCCTCCACTTCTTCCTGGGCTCCTGCACCTTCCTCACTAGTTTGGCTGCTACCATGCGCCCTGGTAAAACCATCTCCCCCACCCTCACATGCCTGCCGCCTTGGTGCTGCCGACCGTCTGGACCTTGCAGCTGTTAGCCCTTCCGCATACAACTCCTCCTCCTCTACTTCCTCCACCTCCTCTTGTGCCACCACCTGACTCCGAATTCTGTTTAACATGTGCTCCAGCATGTAAATCACCGGAATAGTCATGCTGATAATGGCATCGTCAGCACTAAACATCTTCGTCGCCATTTCAAAACTGTGCAGAAGGGTGCATAGGTCCCTGATCTGAGACCACTCCTCCAGCGTGATTTGCCCCACCTCTGAATCTCGTTGGCCCAGGCTATACGTCAGAACGTATTGCACCAGGGCTTGTCGGTGCTGCCACAGTCGCTGCAACATGTGCAGAGTTGAATTCCACCGGGTAGGCACATCGCATTTTAGCCGGTGAAGTGGCAGGCCCAACGACTTCTGTAGAGATGTAAGTCGCTGAGCTGCGGGATGCGAACGGCGGAAGTGAGCACACAGCGACCGTGCCCTCTGCAGAAGGCCATCTAGTCTGGGATAGTGGGCTAAAAATTGCTGGACAACCAGGTTCAACACGTGAGCCATACAAGGCACGTGTGTAACATTGCCCCGGCGAAGGGCCGCACCCAGGTTTGCAGCATTGTCGCACACGGCCTTCCCTGGTTTCAGGTCCAGTGGAGACAACCATTCATGAAATTGGTTCTCCAGAGCTGACCACAACTCCTCAGCTGTGTGACTCACATTTCCCAGACATTTCAATGTAAAAACCGCCTGATGACGTTGAGCCCTACTGCCAGCATAGTAAGGAGGTGTGCAGGATCCCTTCTGCGCAGTTAGAAAGCTTGTGGCATGACCAGACAGGCTTTGGGTGCAGGTGGAAGACCGAGAGGAGGTTGAGGAGGCAGAAGCAGTGGAGGAACTTTGACATAAAGAGGATTGACGCACAACTCGTGGGGACGGCAAGACTTGGACAGCAGCCCCTTGTCCTGCTGTCACCATAGTTACCCAGTGCCCAGTCAGCGACATGTAACGCCCCTGTCCATGCCTACTCGTCCAAGTGTCTGTGGTGAAATGCACCCTGTCACACACAGAGTTTCTCAAAGAAGCGGTGATGTTGTGTGCGACATGCTGGTGGAGCGCAGGCACACCTTTCTTTGAGAAGTAGTGCCGACTGGGCATCTGGTACTGGGGCACTGCGACGGACATAAGGTCTCGAAAATCCTCTGTGTCCACCAGGCGGAAAGGCAGCATTTCTGTAGCCAAGAGCTTGCAGATGGTGAAATTCAACCTCTTAGCTTTCTCATGGCTAGGAGGAAATGGTCTTTTACTTGTCCACATCTGAGGGACCGAGGGCTGGCTATTGTGCTTAGACAGGGTTGATAAGGGTGTCCCCGGCAAACTGCCGGTCTGTGAGGAAGATGCAGGCGGACATGTTAGGTTGCCTTGATCCAAAGGTGGTGCTATCGATGTCGGACAGCGCTCAACACAAGCTGGTGTTACCACCTCCAAAGAAAATGATGACCTGCCAATCACGCTGGCTGTTGCGGGTAAAGAGGTGGCAGGTCTGCGCCCCAAAACAGGTGTGACTGCTGTCCCCCCAGTCACAGAGGATGAAGAGGCCGCGGATGCACAAGATATGGCAGACGGTGATTGGCCCGGCCGGCTAGGCCGCATTGTAGCACACTGAGCTTCCCACTGCAACTTATGCTTCATGTCCATGTGCCGGTTCATGCATGAAGTACTCAAACTATGTATTTTTTGGCCTCTACTTAGCTTTTGCTGACAAATGTTACAGATAACACGAGTTGGGTCATCTTTATCGATCTGAAAAAATGCCCAGGCTATGCAAGGCTTAGCACCCATGCGACCTGAAGAGCCACCACGACTTGTGGTGAGAGGCAGAGTTGTGTTTGAGGATGCAGTTGTTGACGTGCTTCCAGTACTACGTCTCTGTCCAGGAAGGCGCAACCTGACCTCGTCGTCACTAGCATCTTCCTCCACCTCCTCTGCTGACCTCATCTCTTGGCTGACTGTGGGTTGACAGTAAGTGGGATCTCCGACCTCATCATCATCACCCTGTGCGTTATCACACCCGTCGTCCTCAGAGCCAACCTGTTCCTGCCCTGACAAAAAACTAAAGTTGTCGCTCCAATCAGGTATTTGAGTCTTATCATCGTCTTCCTCATTGTCTCCACCAACAGGAGTTACAGTTTGGGAATGAGGGTCTACATTATGGTCAGAACCTTCTGCGTCTGGTCCTGGATCCGACTCATAAAGATTCTGGGCATCAGTGCAGATCATTTCCTCGTCTGGATTCACAGAAGCGCTGGAGTCGACCTCTGATTCCCAGGCTATAGTATGAGTAAACAGCTCTGCAGACTCAACCATCTGTTCTACCTCATACTCAGACGGGCAGCTGGAGATTTGGGAGCTGTGAGGAAGCAAGTGCGATTTGGGTGACACCTTTGAGGACTGGAGTATTTGTGATGTTGAAGTTGATGTGGAGGAGAGCCCACTTAAAGGAGCACTTGATATCCGTTGAAGCACCTGCTGTTTTTGTGCCTCATCTGGAATTTGTAGCGATTGGCGTGGCCGTAAGAAAGGGATCTTATCACATTGTCCGCTAAAAGAAGTAGACATTTTAGTTTGGCTGGAAGATGGTCTTTCTTCTGCAGATGTTACTGTTGCTTTAACACCTACCCCACGGACACAACCTTTTTTCCCCTTCCCAACACGCCTATTCCCCTTTCCACCAGCAGCAGGCCTTTTTCCACTCATTTTGGTGGTTAACTAATTCACAACTCTGGAGTTGTTTGCACAAAAAAACAATGGATGGTAACCGAGCAGAGCTGAGTGGCCAAACTGTGGTATTAGGCCAAAACTATTGGCTGGGTTAGATGCAGAAAAAAATTATTTTGAATTTACAACCTGATGGAGGTCAGTATAGATGGACTAATACAAATAGTCCCACACACTGCTAGAAGCCCAAATATTTTTTCAGAGGTACTGTAGATGCAGATAAAAATTATTTTTAATTTGCAACCTGATGGAGGTCAGTATAGATGGACTAATAGACCAAGTCCCACACACTGCTAGAAGCCCAAATATTTTTTCAGAGCTAGATGCAGAAAAAAATTATTTTTAATTTGCAACCTGATGGAGGTCAGTATAGATGGACTAATAGACCAAGTCCCACACACCGCTAGAAGCCCAACTATTTTTTCAGAGCTAGATGCAGAAAAAAATTATATTCAATTTGCAACCTGCTGGAGGTCAGTATAGAAGGACTAATAGAACAAGTCCCACACACTGCTAGAAGCCCAAATATTTTTTCAGAGCTAAATGAAGAAAAAAATTATTTTTAATTTGCAACCTGATGGAGGTCAGTATAGATGGACTAATAGACCAAGTCCCACACACTGCTAGAAGCCCAAATATTTTTTCAGAGCTAGATGCAGAAAAAAATTATTTTTAATTTGCAACCTGATGGAGGTCAGTATAGATGGACTAATAGACCAAGTCCGACACACCGCTAGAAGCCCAAATATTTTTTCAGAGCTAGATGCAGAAAAAAAATATTTTTAATTTGCAACCTGATGGAGGTCAGTATAGATGGACTAATAGACCAAGTCCCACACACTGCTAGAAGCCCAAATATTTTTTCAGAGCTACAGTTATATGAAAAACTTTGGGCACCCCTATTAATCTTAAGCTTAATGTTTTATAAAAATTGGTGTTTTTGCAACAGCTATTTCAGTTTGATATATGTAATAACTGTTGGACACAGTAATGTTTCTGCCTTGAAATGAGGTTTATTGTACTAACAGAAAATGTGCAATCTGCATTCAAACAAAATTTGACAGGTGCATAAGTATGGGCACCCTTATCATTTTCTTGTTTTAAATACTCCTACCTACTTTTTACTGACTTACTAAAGCCCTTTTTTTGGTTTTGTAACCTCATTGAGCTTTGAACTTCATAGCCAGGTGTATGCAATCATGAGAAAAGCTACTTAAAGTGGCCACTTGCAAGTTGTTCTCCTGTTTGAATCTCCTCTGAAGAGTGGCATCATGGGCTCCTCAAAACAACTGTCAAATTATCTGAAAACAAAGATTATTCAACATAGTTGTTCAGGGGAAGGATGCAAAAAGCTGTCTCAGAGATTTAACCTGTCAGTTTCCACTGTGAGGAACATAGTAAGGAAATGGAAGAACACAGGGACAGTTCTTGTTAAGGCCAGAAGTGGCAGGCCAAGAAAAACATCAGAAAGGCAGAGAAGAAGAATGGTAAGATCAGTCAAGGACAATCCTCAGACCACCTCCAGAGAGCTGCAGCATCAACTTGCTGCAGATGGTGTCACTGTGCATCGGTCAACTATACAACGCACTTTGCACAAGGAGAAGCTGTATGGGAGAGTGATGCGAAAGAAGCCTTTTCTGCAAGCACGCCACAAACAGAGTCGGCTGAGGTATGCAAAACCACATTAGGAGAAGCCAATTTCTTTTTGGAAGAAGGTCCTGTGGACTGATGAAACCAAGATTGAGTTGTTTGGTCATACAAAAAGGCGTTATGCATGGCGGCAAAAAAACACAGCATTCCAAGAAAAACAGTTGCTACCCACAGTAAAATTTGGTGGAGGTTCCATCATGCTTTGGGGCTGTGTGGCCAATGCCGGCACCGGGAATCTTGTTAAAGTTGAGGGACGCATGGATTACACTCAGTATCAGCAGATTCTTGACAATAATGTCCAAGAATCAGTGACAAAGTTGAAGTTACACAGGGGATGGATCTTTCAGCAAGACAATGATCCAAAACACCGCTCCAAATCTACTCAGGCATTCATGCAGAGGAACAATTACAATGTTCTGGAATGGCCATCCCAGTCCCCAGACCTGAATATCATTGAACATCTGTGGATCATTTGAAGGGAGCAGTCCATGCTCAGCGACCATCAAACTTAACTGAACTGGAATTGTTTTGTAAAGAGGAATGGTCAAAAATACCTTCATCCAGGATCCAGGAACTCATTATAAGCTACAGGAAGCGACTAGAGGCTGTTATTTTTGCAAAAGGAGGATCTACTAAATATTAATGTCACTTTTCTGGTGAGGTGCCCATACTTATGCACCTGTCAAATTTTGTTTGAATGCAGATTGCACATTTTCTGTTAGTACAATAAACCTCATTTCAAGGCAGAAACATTACTGTGTCCAACAGTTATTACATATATCAAACTGAAATAGCTGTTGCAAAAACACCAATTTTTATAAAACATTAAGCTTAAGATTAATAGGGGTGCCCAAACTTTTTCATATAACTGTAGATGCAGAAAAAAATTATTTTTAATTTGCAACCTGATGGAGGTCAGTATAGATGGACTAATAGACCAAGTCCCACACACCGCTAGAAGCCCAAATATTTTTTCAGAGCTAGATGCAGAAAAAAATTATTTTTAATTTGCAACCTGATGGAGGTCAGTATAGATGGACTAATAGACCAAGTCCCACACACTGCTAGAAGCCCAAATATTTTTTCAGAGCTAGATGCAGAAAAAAATTATTTTTAATTTGCAACCTGATGGAGGTCAGTATAGATGGACTAATAGACCAAGTCCCACACACCGCTAGAAGCCCAACTATTTTTTCAGAGCTAGATGCAGAAAAAAATTATATTCAATTTGCAACCTGCTGGAGGTCAGTATAGAAGGACTAATAGAACAAGTCCCACACACTGCTAGAAGCCCAAATATTTTTTCAGAGCTAAATGAAGAAAAAAATTATTTTTAATTTGCAACCTGATGGAGGTCAGTATAGATGGACTAATAGACCAAGTCCCACACACTGCTAGAAGCCCAAATATTTTTTCAGAACTAGATGCAGAAAAAAATAATTTTTAATTTGCAACCTGATGGAGGTCAGTATAGATGGACTAATAGACCAAGTCCCACACACTGCTAGAAGCCCAAATATTTTTTCAGAGCTAGATGCAGAAAAAAATTATTTTTAATTTGCAACCTGATAGAGGTCAGTATAGATGGACTAATAGACCAAGTCCCACACACTGCTAGAAGCCCAAATATTTTTTCAGAGCTAGATGCAGAAAAAAATTATTTTTAATTTGCAACCTGATGGAGGTCAGTATAGATGGACTAATAGACCAAGTCCCACACACCGCTAGAAGCCCAAATATTTTTTCAGAGCTAGATGCAGAAAAAAATTATTTTTAATTTGCAACCTGATGGAGGTCAGTATAGATGGACTAATAGACCAAGTCCCACACACTGCTAGAAGCCCAAATATTTTTTCAGAGCTAGATGCAGAAAAAAATTATTTTTAATTTGCAACCTGATGGAGGTCAGTATAGATCTACTAATAGACCAAGTCCCACACACCGCTAGAAGCCCAAATATTTTTTCAGAGCTAGATGAAGAAAAAAATGATTTTTAATTTGCAACCTGATGGAGGTCAGTATAGATGGACTAATAGACCAAGTCCCACACACTGCTAGAAGCCCAAATATTTTTTCAGAGCTAGATGCAGAAAAAAAATATTTTTTAATTTGCAACCTGATGGAGGTCAGTATAGATGGACTAATAGACCAAGTCCCACACACCGCTAGAAGCCCAAATATTTTTCAGAGCTAGATGCAGAAAAAAATTATATTCAGTTTGCAACCTGATGGAGGTCAGTATAGATGGACTAATAGAATGATGCTATGCCCAAAAGATTTTACTTCACTAGGTGCAGTAAAAAAATTGGTATTCTATACACAGGTGGTATATCTTGCAACACAGATAGGCTACTCCACTGACTAACACACTCTGCAATAGGCCAAAAAGGATTAGCTTTGCTAGATTCAGCCAAATGCTGTGAAAAAAACTTGCACAGCACTGGCACAGACCTGCCTGGCAAAAACTGATAGGAACTCATGTAACCTAGTCCTGAAAAGAAACCCAATTACAATTAGTCTTTACTCCCACAACCTATCTATTTAAGAGCACAGACCTCCCTGATAAAAGTCGTAGGAAATGCTGTAACCTAGTCCTTAAAAGGACTGCAATCACAACTATTCCCTACTCCCAAGCTATCTGTATATTTGTGCGAAAATTGGCTTGAAATTAACAAGGTATAGCGCACACAGCAACAGCGGTGCCGTCTAACACGCAGCTGCAGCAGTGAGAAAATGGTGGCGACGGGGAAAATGGCTTGGTCTTATAGGGCAAGGACATGTGACATACACTGCCAATGACACATGCCCTTGCTTGTGTGAAAAAAAGCACTTCGCTCCGTGTGTGCGCTGCTGATAGGCTGACAGATTGCACCTCCCCACTGCAAATGCGGGAAAGAGAAAAAAAAATGGAGATCTTCATTGTTCCTGCAGAGATCCATCCCCTGCCCCTCCCCCCACCCCGCTGTACACTCAAACTGCGTATTAACATTAATTTTCATCATTACTGAGAAAAAATCCAGTTATGATTTTGGTGCACGAACAGTTATCGAACATAACCTCGAACAGCCGAATTTTTCTCAAATTGTTCGTGTTCGCCGAACGGCTCGAACACCGCCCAAAACAGCTCGAATTTGAGATTGGCGAACAGTTCGAGTAGAACAACGCTCATCTCTACTAGAGAGTGCCATCATCAGGACATTCTTTGTGGGTGCAATTTGCGTGTTCTGCTCTCTTGTCGCACTCCTGACTGTGATGTGTGCGGTAGTTTGTGTCTCATATGTAATGTGTACACAGCAGTCTCGGTGTATACCATGTGATGTATATACAGCAACCTCAGTGTCTCTTATATGATATATGTACATCAGTCTGTGTCCCCCATGTGATATGCACACAGCAGTCTCTGGGTCTCCTATGTGATGTACACTGCAGACCTCCTATTACTTGAGTTCTATAAACGTTACATGACCAATGATGAATCAGAATCAGGACATTCTTTGTAGGTAGCTTTAGGGCACTTTGCTGTCCTGTCTCGCTCCTGCCTATATGATATATAGACAGCAGTCTTCGTGAGTCCCAAATGATGTATACAGCACACCTCCCACTACTTGAGTTCTATATATGCTTTAGATGACCAATGATAAATCTCCCACTGTGGAGACGTACATTGAAATATGCATCTGTGTTTAGAACAACTTACTGCTGTGAACAGTTCTTTACAAAACTAATTACAAAGAGTCGACTGCTCTCCAGACCAACGTAAGCCTAGAAAATCATTTGTGTGGACTAGCAATATCATCCATACCACCTAACTTCACAGCCTCACCAAAGAGAAGGAGTTCCAGCCAACACATTAGGGGTGACGTAATTAATTATTTGACCAAATATAGCAGGATAATTTTCAAGATGATTTTACAAATGATGTGATACTGTAAATTTACAAATGGCTTGTAGTAGAAAAAAGATTCCCCACCCATGGTGTAGGCAGTAGCAAATCTGAATGAGCAGAGCTGATGCTGGCTTTAAAGGGGATATAAACCTTTAAGAAAAATTAAAATAAAATACGCAACAAGTCAAAAAACTCACCTGTCCTTTTTTTGCAGACCCAGCTCAATAGACCTAATTTTCCCCAGGTGTTTGTTTTCACTGGTCACAATCATTAACCTTAGTAGTTACAAGCAGAGGTCGAAACAACACCTGTACAAGCATCACTGACAGGCTGATTTATGCTTTTAGAAAAGTCACATGCGTGTTACTACACATGAGACCAGAGATACTTCTGCCATGAGAGCAGTGCACTGGGGAATCTCTCATGGGGCTGCACAATATTTTGAAGCAGGAGGATTGTGCTGCCCCCTGAGAGACCTCTATCAATCTTAGGCAATGTTCGATTACACAGAATATAGTAATGCTGAGGCTGTCACCATATTCGGCAGCATCACTATTCTGTGCGGGTGACAAAAACATCAAACACAGCCCTGTGTGCTGCATAGTCATGTGGCTTTGTCTCCTGGCTCCTCTTCGGTTCCATACACTGAGGAGGAATAGAGGACCCCAGGAGCTGGTGTTGGATGTACTGATATAGTGGGACTTTTATATGTGTGCCTATAGTGTATATGGGGCGAGTTTATGTATGCATAATGTATGTGAGTATATTCTGTAGGTGTATGTGTGTGTACAGTAGTGTTCAAAATAATAATCCAATATGACTAACCAGATTAATGACTGTTGTTGGTATAAATTATATTGCCACATGTCAAGCAATTTACCAGTTGGTGCAGTAGATTCTAAGAAAAGCACCAGACTCCGCATTCATTATCTGCATGTTTTTGAGTCTATGTATTTGAATGATTAATTGAAAGGCATACTCATAGGGAAACTAGATTGTGACCCCAATGGGGACAGTGTTCATAATGTCTGTAAATTGTGTGAATTGTAAATCGCTGCGGAATATGTTGGCGCTATATAGATAAAAAGATTATTATTATTATTATTATTATTAATAGCAGTGTGGAGTTCAATTAGTGAGGTTAATCATTCTGTGAAGACACAGGTGTAAATCAGGTGGCCCTTATTTAAGGGTGAAGCCAGCACATGTTGCACATGCATTTCTCCTTGAAAGCCTGAGAAATATGGGTCGTTCGAGACATTGTTCAGAAGAACAGCGTACTTTTTTAAACTCTCCAATCAACTTTTTAAAGAAGTGAAGACAATGATAGACTGTTCAGCTAAAATGATCTCCAGTGCTTTAACCCCTTAACAATATTAGAAGTACTAATACGCATCTGTGCCTTGGGACTTAAGAGCCAGACCCGTATTAGTACGTCATCGCGATCGCGCGAGCACACAGGCTGTGCGGGTGCGATCGCCGCCGGGTGTCAGCTGATTGTTACAGCTGACACCCGGTACTATGTGCAGGGAGCGGTCCTGCACCGCTCCCAGCACATTAACCCCCGTAATGCTGCGATCAAAGTCGATCGCAGTATTGCGGTGGCAAAGGGAGGTGATCGCAGATACTCACCTCCTCTTCCGGCCTCCAGCGCTGTCTGCCGTGGCTTCCAGGATGTTGCCATGACGACCCGATGTCGTCATGACAACATCCGGGTCACCAGACAGAAGGAAGATTTTTTGGACATGCGCAGTGCATCTCCAAACTATCTTCTCCCTGTCCAGCGCTGACAGCCTGCACGGCACAGGGATGATGCTGCATTCCTGTGCCATGCAGGTGATCAGAATAAAAAAAAGTGAAAGTCCCAGAGTGGGACAGAGTAAAAAAGTGTTAAAAGTGTCATAAAGTGAAAAAAAATATATAAAAAAAAATTGTAAAAATATAAAAAAAAAAAAAAAAAAATAATCCACCAAAAATAAAAATATAATGTACCCATCAATAAATATTCTTATTATAAAAAAACAAAAAACAAAACAATAAAAGTACACATATTTGTTATCGCCGCGTCCGGAACAACCTGACCTATAAAACTGTCTCACTATTTAACCCCTTCAGTGAACACGGTAAAAAAAAAGAAAAGAAACAAAGCAAAGAACAATGCTTTATCATCATACCGCCAAACAAAAAATGGAATAACACGCGATAAAAAAGACGAAGATAAATAAAAATGGTAACGCTGAAAACGTCATCTAGTCCCGCAAAAAACAAGCCGCCATACAGCTCCATCAGCCAAAAAATAAAAAAGTTATAGCTCTCAGAATAAAGCTATGCTAAAAAATAATTTTTTCTATAAAATTGCTTTTATTATGTAAAAGTGCAAAACATAGAAAAACAATATAAATGTGGTACCGCTGTAAGCGTACTGACCCGAAGAATAAAGCTGCCTTATCAATTTTACCACACGCGGAACAGAATAAAAAGAAACAAAAAAAACAATTCCTAAATTGTTGGTTTAGGTTTATTCTGCCTCCCAAAAATCGGAATAGAAAGTGATCAAAAAATGTCACGTGCCTGAAAATGGCACCAATAACAACGTCAACTCATCCCTCAAAAAACGAGCCATCACATAACTGTCTGCCAAAATCTGGAAAAATTATAGCTCTCAAAATATGGCGATACAAAAACTGGATTTTACAAAAAATGCGTCTTTTAGTGTGTGACAGCTGTCAGTCATAAAAACCCGATATGATTCTGGTATCGCTGTAATCGCACAGACCCGAAGAATAAAGTCGTCTAATCACTTATACCGCACGAGGAATGGCATAAAAAATAAACTCTCGGGTTAGGGTTAGGCTAGGGTTAGGGCTAGGGTTAGGGCTGGGTTTGGGGTTAGGGTTGTGATGGGGTTGGGATTTTTTTCAAAAGTAAGAAAAAAAGATGACGATATGGCGACTAGTGTTGAGCGCAAGTGCTCGTTACTTGAGTTTGCATCGGGTGCTCTGGTATGCATTGAGTATCGTGGGTATTTGAGTGACATGCTCGAGTCTCCGCCCCATATGTTTCGCGGCCAAAAAAACTTTGCGGGGATTGCCTGCCATGCACGAGCGATCCCTGCATGTTTTTTTTTGGGTGTCTAATAACTGTGAAACATGCGGAGCAGGGACTCGAGCATGTTACTCGAGCACACGCAGTACATGGTGCATACCTGAGTACCCAATGCAAACTCAAGTAGCGAGCACTTGCGCTCAAGACTAATGACAACTTATTCAATATGATGACCTAATGTTATCAAATTCTGTGTCGTACCTCTGGGTTCAAAATGTTCACTATATACCTTAATAAAATCCTTGAGGGGTATAGTTTCCAAAATGGGGTCACTTGTGGGGGAGCTCCACTGTTTAGGCACATCAGGGGCTCTCCAAACGCGACATGGTGTCCGCTAACAAATTTAATGGAAAATCGGCTCAAATTGTTAGCGGACACCATGTTGCGTTTGGAGAGCCCCTGTGTGCCCAAACATTGGAGCTCCCCCACAAGTGACCCCATTTTGGAAACTAGACCCCCAAGGCACCTATCTAGATGCATAGTGAGCACTTAGAACCCCCAGGTGCTTCACAAATTGATTCGTAAAAATGAAAAAGTGAAAAAAAACAACACTTTTTCATTTTTATGAATCAATTTGTGAAGCAAAGTGCTCACTATGCATCTAGATAGGCGCCTTGGGGGGTGTAGTTTCCAAAATGGGGTCACTTGTCGGGGAGCTCCAATGTTTGGGCACACAGGGGCTCTCCAAACGCAACATGGTGTCTGCTAACAATTTGAGCCGATTTTCCATTCAATTTGTTAGCGGACACCATGTTGCATTTGGAGAGTCCCTGTATGCCCAAACATTGGAGCTCCCCCACAAGTGACCCCATTTTGGAAACTAGACCCCCCCAAGGCACCTATCTAGATGCATAGTGAGCACTTGGAACCCCCAGGTGCTTCACAAATTGATTCGTAAAAATGAAAAAGTGAAAAAAAAAACACTTTTTCATTTTTACGAATCAATTTGTGAAGCACCTAGGGGTTCCAAGTGCTCACTATGCATCTAGATAGGTGCCTTGGGGGGTCTAGTATCCAAAATGGGGTCACTTGTGGGGGAGCTCCAATGTTTGGGCACACAGGGGCTCTCCAAACGCATCATGGCGTCCGCTAATTATTCAAGCAAATTTTACAATCAAAAAGTCAAATGGCGCTCCTTCCCTTCCGAGCCCTGCCGTGCGCCCAAACAGTGTTTTTTCCCCACATATTGGGTATCTGCGTGCCCAGGAGAAATTGCACAACAAATTTTGGGGTCCATTTTTTCTTGTTACCTCTGTGAAAATAAAAAAAAATTGGGTCTAAAGTAACATTTTTGTGAAAAAAGTTAAATGTTCATTTTTTTCTTCCACATTCCAAAAATTCCTGTGAAACACCTGAAGGGTTAATAAAGTTCGTGAATGTAGTTTTGAGCACCTTGAGGGGTGCAGTTTTTAGAATGGTGTCACTTTTGGGTATTTTCTGTCATAAAGACCCCTCAAAGTGACTTCAAATGTGATGTGGTTTTGTAAATTTTGTTGGAAAAATGAGAAATCGCTGGTCAAATTTAACCCTTATAGCTCCCTCACAAAAAATAATTTTGGTTCCAAAATTGTGCTGATGTAAAGTAGACATGTGGGAAATGTTATTTATTAGCTCTTTTGTGTGACATATCTCTCTGATTTAAGGGCATAAAAATTCAAATTTTGAAAATTGCAAAATTTTCAAAATTTTTGCCAAATTTCCATTTTTTTCACAAATAAACACAAGTGATATCGAAGAAATGTTACCACAATCATGAAGTACAATATGTCTCGAAATAACAATCTCAGAATAAGGGGGATCCGTTGAAGCGTTCCAGAGTAATTACCTCATAAAGTGACAGTGATCAGAATTGTAAAAATTGGCCTGGTCATTAACGTGCAAACCACCCTCAGGGGTTAAGGGGTTAAAATGGAAAGCAAAACCAGAGAGACGTGGAAGAAAATGGAAGACTACCATTCGAATGGATTGAAGAATAGCCAGAATGGCAAAGGCTCAGCCAATGATTAGCTCCAGGATGATCAAAGATACAATTCTTTCAATTCTTCCATACAAAAAGTGAAAATCATATATTACATAGAGTCATTACAAACAGAGTGATCTATTTCAAGTGTTTATTTCTGTTAATGTTGATGATTATGGCTTACAGCCAATGAAAACACAAGTCATTATCTCAGTAAATTAAAATACTTTAACATCAGCTTGAAAAATGATTTTAAAATCCGAAATGTTGGCCAACTTAAATGTATGTTCAGAAAATGCACTCAATACTTGGTCGGGGCTCCTTTTGCATCATTACTGCATCAATACGGTGTGACATGGAGGTGATCAGCCTGTGGCATTGCTGAGGTGTTATGGAAGCCCAGGTTGCTTGTATAGCAGCCTTTAGCTCATCTGCATTGTTGGGTCTAGTGTCTCTCATCTTCGTCTTGACAATACCGTTAAGGTTAGGCGAGTTTGCTGGCCAATCAAGCTCACTGATACTGTTGTTTTTAAACCAGGTATTGGTACTTTTGGCAGTGAGGACAGGTTGCAAGTCCTGCTGGAGAATGAAATTTCCATCTCCAAAAAGCTTGTCAGAAGAGGGAAGCATGAAGTGATCTAAAATTTCCTGGTAGACGGCTGCGCTGACTTTGGTCTTAATAAAACACAGTGGACCTACACCAGCAGATGACATGGCTCTCCAAACCATCACTGATTGTGGAAACTTCACACGAGACCTCAAGCAGCTTGGATTGTGTGCCTCTCCACTCTTCCCCCAGACTTTGGGACCTTGATTTCCTAAAGAAATGCAAAATTTACTTTCATCTGAAAACAACACCTTGGACCCCTGAGCGACAGTCAAGGTCTTTTTCTCCTTGGCCCAGGTAAGATGCTTCTGGCATTGTCTATTGGTCATGAATGGCTTGATACAAGGAATGTGACACTTGTAGCCCATGTCCTGGATATGTCTGTGTATGGTGGCTCTTGAAGCAGTGACTCCAGCAGCAGTCCACTCCTTGTGAATCTCCCCCAAATTTTTAATGGCCTTTTCTTAACAATCCATTCAAGACTGCGGTTATCCCGGTTGCTTGTGCACCTTTTTCTATCACACTTTTTCCTTCCACTCAACTTTCCATTAATATGCTTGGATACAGCACTCTGTGAATAGCCAGCTTCTTTAGCAATGACCTTTTATGGCTTACCCTCTTTGTGGAGTGTGTCAATGACTGCTTTCTGGACATCTGTCAAGTCAGCAGTCTTCCCCATGATTGTGGATCCTACTGAAACAGACTAAGGGACCTTTTTAATTGCTCTGGAAGCCTTTGCAAGTGTTTTTGTTAATTATTCTAAGTTACTGAGATAATGACTTTTGTGTTTTCATTGGCTGTAAGCCATAATCATCAACATTAACAGAAATAAACACTTGAAATAGATCACGGTTTGTATAATATGAGTTTCACTTTTTGTATTGAAGAACTGAACTTTTTGATTTTATTCTAGTTTTGTTAGAAGCACCTGTAGTCTCAAGTTACCTGTGAGTACTGTGACAGTTAGAAGACACCTGTGTGAAGCTAATCTCTTAGCAAGAAGTCCCACTGTTAAAAAAAAAAAGACATGTACTGAAGCAGATACAGTTTGTCAAAGAACACATCAACTGGCTTAAAGAGAAATGGAGAAACATTTTGTGGACTGATGAAAGTAAAATTGTTCTTTTTGGGTCCAAGGGCTGCAGACAGTTCATCAGACGAACTCCAAACTCTGCATTCAAGCTACAATACACTCTGAAGACAGTGAAGCATCATGGTGCAAGGATCATGATATGGGCATCTTTCTCTTTCTATGATGCTAGACCTATTTATCGCATACCAGGGATCATGGACCAGTTTGCATACATTAAAATACTTGAAGAGGTCATGTTGCCTTACACTGAAGAGGATATGCCCTTGAAATGGGTGTTTCAACAAGACAACGTCTCTAAACACAGCAGTAAAGAGCAAAATCTTGGTTCCAGTCCAACAAAATTGGGGTTGTGGAGTGGCCAGCCCAATCCCCGGACAGTAATTCGATAGAACACTTTTGGGTTGACCTAAAAAATGCCATTTCTGAGGCAAAGCCAACAAATGCCAAATCATTGTGAGATATAGTCAAAGCTTCCTGGACTGGAATAACAGTTGACAGGTGCAAGAAGATGGTTGACTCTGTGCAACATAGATGTGAAGGAGTTCTAAAAAATTGTGGTTATACAACTAAATATTAGGTTAGTGATTCACAGGAATGCTAAATCCTTAAAAGAAAGAGTCGATTATGTGAGTTTGTAAAGACAAATGCAGACACTATTTTTTTAGAACAGCCCAATGTTCAATTTTTGTTATTTTCTTTAACCCCTTTAGAGCCCATGCCGTATTAGTACGCACATTTGCGTACTGCCCGTTCAGTGAGGGCTGCTGCGCTGAGCCCTCACTGAACCGAGCACATGTCAACTGATTCTTACAGCTGACATGTGCCCGCAACCGCCGCGGGTGGAATCGCGATCAACACGCGGCTGTTAACCTGTTAAATGCCGCTGTCAATCTCCGACAGGGGCATTTAACGCGCGCTTCCTGGAAGCGCGTCCTAAGCCCCGCCCACCGGCGACCCCGTCACGTGATCGCAGGTCGCCGATGGGCGTGCATGACAACCCAGGGTCTGCAGCAGACGCCTGTGGTTGTCATGATCTGGTCGCTATGAGCGGCACCCAGTGGTCGGCGCTCATAGCACAGGACCAATTCTGCTATATGCAGGGGATCTTCTGGTCCCCTGTATATAGCAGAGCCGATCAGACAACTGCTGCTTCTAGTCTCCTATGGAGACTATTGAAGCATGCAGTAAGTGAAAAAAAAAACGTTTTTAAAAAAATTAAAAAAATGTAAAAGTTTAAATCACCCCCCTTTTGCCCCATTCAAAATAAAATAATACAAAAATAAACCCCACATACACATATTTGGTATCACCACGTTCAGAATCGCCCGATCTATCAATATAAAAAAAGAATTAATCCGATCGGTAAACGGCGTAACAAGAAAAAAATTCTAAACGCCAGAAATACGTTTTTTGGTAGCCGCAAAATTGCAATAAAATGCAATAACGGGCGATCAAAACATCAGATCTACACCAAAATGTTATAAATAAAAATGTCAGCCCGGCACGCAAAAAATAAGCCCTCACCCAGCCCCAGATCACGAAAAATGGAGACGCTACAGGTCTCGGAAAATGGCTATTTTTTTTTTTTTTTTTACCAAATTTTGGAATTTTTTTTCACCACTTAAATATAAAAGAACCTATACATGTTTGGTGTCTATGAACTCGTAATGACCTGTAGAATAAGAATGGCAGGTCAGTTTTAGCATTCAGTGAACGTGGTAAAAAAAATAAATAAAAATCAACTGTGGTATTGCACTTTTTTTGCAATGTTACCGCACTTGGAATTTTTTCCCGTTTTCCCGTACATGATATGGTAAAACTCGTAATGGCAATGAAAAATACATCTCATCCCGCAAAAAATAAGCCCTCACATGGCCATATTGACTGAACAATAAAAATGCTATGGCTCTGGGAACAAGGGGAGCAAAAAACGAAAAAGCAAAAACGACAAAACCCAAGGTTGCGAAAGGGTTAAAGTAGTTAAAAATTGTTTTGAATATAAACTAGTGTAAATAATTTGTGCTTAACTCGTGTTTTTGAACACATTGCTATTATTTTGAACAGTACTGTATGTATGAGCCACAGCTCATAATTCTAAACATAGGAGAATTTGGTAACCTTGACCTGTATTGCAGGCAGAGAAACCAAAAGCAGATTATGTATGTACATAGAGATATATTGTATATTTCAATGTATTTGTATGTTCCCTGTATACTGAAGTGAAGAAAAAGTAATATTTTTTTGTTCCTATAAAACTCCTAAAAATAATAAAGCAATTACAAAAAAGTATTTTTTTAGTTAGTGTCCCCTGTAACTAAACCCACAGCCCTCAACCTAACAGGCAGGAGATAAAGCAATTGAACCACCAGCTCCGGTGATGTAATGGGGAGAATTTTGTGTTCTTGATCTGTACTGTACTCTTACTTCACAGGCAGATTGTTCTGATACATTGTACACAGCAGTGTATTTTTATGTATTTGTATTATTGAGGGTAAATAAAAGTTTTTTTTATCCTATAAAATTACTAAAAAGTAATGTAAACCACTTAAAATATTGTCTTTTTTAATGCGCTTTTTGAAAAATAATGAACATCACAAGTCATCAAATAACATGGACATATTTGGTGTCCCTGTGATCATAACGACCTACGTAACACAGATTATTTACTAGGATCGGTAAGTGGCAAAAAAAAATTGAGTGATAGATAACTTTTTTTATGGGTTTAATAGAGAAAAAATAAAAATGCAACGCTAAAGCCATGGTCACATGTAGCATAAATGCCACAATTTTTTTCTGCAGGTGTCCTTACCACATGACGAAATAACAATCTTCTCTGATTATTACGTGTTTGCTATGTTTCCTTTCTCTTTTCCCCCATATTTGATACGGTTTTGGTGCTCCCTGTGGTGCTGCACTGTGTGATTTTGGTGCTTTTTTTCCTCTTTTGTCTTGTATGTGGAGCCTAAAAAAAGCAAATGTAAAAAACTGCAGTTACTTTTTTAAGTGCGGAATCAAAGGTTTTCTGTACTATAAAAAACACGTTAAAAAATCGGCTTCACAAGGGGGAATAGTATAAAAAAAACGCAGCAATAGTAGAGAAGATTGTTATTGTGTAGTTTGGTGCAGACACCTGCAGAAAACAAAAAACACAGTATTTATGCAACATGTGAACACTGCCTTACAGACACCACAAATTTAGATGTCATATAGTGAGGCTACATAAAGATGAGAAAGTTCTGGCTGCTGCAATTTTGAAACCAATAGGTCCCAACTAGAGATGAGCAGCATACACAGATGATGTGACATGAGCCCTGGATAATTAAAAGCTGCGCTGGTGACGCTGGAAGGTAAAAGATTTGTGGCCTCCCATCCAGCTACCAGTTACCACTGACCTGGACACTGGACTGGAGTCTAGTGAATCGTTCTGCTCATCTCTATTCCCAACTGTCCTGGTCCGGATGCAGCGGACAGTCCTGGGTTTGGGTCTACGCCCTGCAGTCTCTGGCGTCTACTGAATGTCCCTCACTGCCACCGCCCCTCTGAAAACTCCTCCTGCCAGGGAAGAAGGAAATGGTAAATGGCTGTGGATTGGGGTGTGGCCAAGGGCGTGGAAAAATTGACATGGCACGCTAGCGCGACGCACAATTTGTCCCTCTTTCTGATCTTCAAACACTGGGAGGCAGGACTGCCATCAGGGCATTACTGCCCTTACTGCTTTATGGGGCCCGGTGAACAGCAGTAAAGGGTGGGGGCACAGGCCAGGGCCCCTCCTCTTGTGCTTCTGCTCACCGGGCCCCAGGGTATCCAGTACTGCCAGCGGCTTACTTGTGCTCTGCGCAGAGAGCCTTGGAGCTCTCATGGCCGTCAAATCTTAACGGCCGTGCAGCTCCCATGGATTCATTCCTCTCCTTCAGTAACGCGCTGGAGACCGCGATATGCGATGACGTCATTGCGGCGTACTCACTGCCATTCAACGCAAAGATGCTGCCAGACTAGAAGTGGAGCTGCAGGATATCGTATGAGAGGTAAATATGAAAACTTTCTTTTTTTTATAGAATTAATTAAATTATCTTGTTGGACGGAACATGATGAACTGGGAGTGGTGGGTGGGGAGAGCACATGATGAACTGGGAGTGGTGGGTGGGGAGAGCACATGATGAACTGGGAGTGGAGAGTGGGGACAGGACATGATGAACCTGGAGTGGGGGTGGGGAGAGCACATGATGAATTGGGAGTGGGATGTGGGGAGAGCACATGATAAATTGGGAGTGGGGGTGGGGAGAGCATATGATAAATTGGGAGTGGGTGGTTGAGAGAGCAAATGATGAATTGGGAGTGGGAATGTGGAGAGCAAATGATGAACAACATCTGCAAGGAGTTTCTATGTTCACCCCGTGTTTGCGTGGGTGTCCTCTGGGTACTTCTGATAGGGAATCTAGATTGTGAGCCCCAATGGGGACAGTGCCCATAATGTCTGTAAAGCGATGTGGAATAAATGAAGCTATATAAATGAGTAAAATAAATAAATAAACTGGGAGTGGGGGCAGAGCACATGATGAACTCTGAGTGGGGGAAAGCACATGATGAAGTGGGAGTGTGGGGTGGGGAGAGAACATGATGAACTGGAAGTGGGGAGGAGAGCACATGATGAATTGGGAGTGGGAGTTGGGGAGAGCACATGATGAATTCGGAAGGTAGATGGGGAGAGCACATGGTGAACTGATAGTGGGGGGTGGGAAGAGCTAATGATGAATTGAGAGTGGGGGTGGGGAGAGCAAATGATTTGGGAGTGGAGGTGGGGAGAGCTAATGATGAATTGGGGGTGAGGAGAGCTAATGATGAATTGGAAGTGGGGCTGGGGAAAGCAAATGAATTGGGAGTGTGGGATGAGATGGGGCGAGCAAATAATGAATTGAGGGTGGGGGAGGCAAATCATGAATTGAGGGTGGGCGACGGAGTACAGCAAATGATGAATTGAAGGTGAGGGTGGGAAGAGCAAATGTTGACTTGAGGGTGGAGGGGGAGAGTAAATGATAATGAATTGAGGATGGGGGACAACAAATGATGATGAATTGGGGGTGGGAGAGAAAGGACATGACAAAATGAATTGGGGCGGAGGGGGGCATGTAAATGTAATGAATCAGGAGAGTGGGGGGCGTTGAGGATGATGGAGTATGACTGGTAATGAATTGGGGGAAAGAGTACAGATTCTAATTAATTTATATATTTATTAGGTGGGGAAAGTGTCTATTTACAGTTAGCGGGGGCACAGTGGTGGAATGCAATTTATATTTGAAATAGTGGGTTGCATAATAACTAATTATATATTAATGGTGGGTGCACGTCTACATTCAGGTGCGTAGTGTAAAAGTTGGGGAATGTGCTCTACATAACTGTGTGTTATTTTATGCAGAGATGAGTCCTGGCTGGAAGAAGTGATGGCGGGCTGCGCTTGATGAAGGAGAAAAGCGAAGATGAAGGACTTCAACTAGAGACGTCACTGGTGAGTCAATATATTATCTGTACACTGACACTACACACTATATACTATTAGTGTTGAGTGAGCACTAAAATGCTCGGGTGCTCGAAGCTCGGGCCGAGCTCACTGTGATACTCGGGTGCTCGACCCGAGCAACGAGCCCAATGTCAGTCTATGGGAGACCCGAGCATTTTTGCGGCGGCACGCCCGGCAGTCTGTAGAAAGCCTAAAAAGTGCCCAAAACGATAGTGACAGTGCTCAAAAGACATGGGGACAGCATGGGCATCGCCCCAGGAAGCATTTCTGATCCCCAGGTCACTGCTGTCAACACCGTGATCAGAGGTATTAAGCCACTTTAACAGGCTCACAATAAAAAGTTCAAAAACTAAACTGAAACAGTTTTCCTGTGAAATATGTTAAGGAACTTCCTTTCCAGGGTAAAGACTTGTGTATAAGGTAAAATAAATAACAAAAAACAAAAATACTCCTTCGCACCTTGGGCTGTGTTCACAAGTAGTATTTTTTATGCGTTTTTGCACTTTTGTATTGCTTTCAACCGTGACAAATGCATTCACCGGGAAATGTCATTTTAACATTTTACAATATTATCTGGCCATGTGCTGTGGGACACATGCATACAGTGCTGAAAAGACATGGGAACAGCATGGCGAAGACCCCTGGAAGCATCTCTGACACCCAGGTCACTGTCTAAAAGTGTGCCCATCAGAAGTGATCCTTGCCGCATCAGAAGATGCAAACTTGCAACTATCCCCATGCAAGTCCTTGTCCCAGGGCAGTGTTCAATTGTACCTCCCCCATTCCTTGCAATGCAAGCGCAAGTATGCAGCCTGCCACCTACCCACCCCCAGGCTGCAATACCATACTGCTAGCTTGCACTTGAAATGGCGCCTTTTATTTTGGAGGAGGCCGAAGCTGGCCACTACCTCATGGCTGCTTTGGCAGCGAGGTATCCATACTCAGTCCCCAGTCACCCGGTGGCCGGGTGTCCACGCTCGGTCCCCAGCCGCCCCGCGGCCGGGTGTCCACACATGGTCCCCAGCCGCCTGGGGGCGGCCGGGTGTCCATAAACGGTCCCCAGTAACATAGTTTGTAAAGCCGAATAAAGACTTGCGTCCATCAAGTTCGACCTGTTAGTTCTGTAATTGCTAAAGTTGATCCAGAGGAGGGCAAAAACCCCAAATGATTTAGCCAATCTTCACCTGAGGAAAAATTCCCTCCCGACTCTGAAACCAGCAGTCAGAATAAATCCCTGTATCAACATACTATTTTATTCTATTTTTAAGTATATGCTGAAATCTGCCTGGTATCTAGAAATGCATCCAGTCCCCGCTTGAACTGGTTTAGTGAATCCGACATTACTGTCTCCTCACTCAGTGAATTCCATATTCTCACTGCTCTTACCGTAAAGAACCGCTTCCTATGCTGGTGCTGAAACCTTTTCTCTTCTAGTCTTAGTGAATGCCCTCTTGTTACCGTAATATCCCTCCTTTTGAACAAATCCCAGGCAAGGTCTCTATACTGTCCCCTAACATATTTGTACACTTTTATTATGTCCCCCCTCAACCTTCTCTTTTCCAGGCTGAATAGTCCTAGTTTTGCCAACCTCTCTGGGTATTGCAGTCCCTCCATTCCCTTTATTAATTTTGTTGCCCTTCTTTGTACCTTTTCAAGCTCATTTATATCCTTTCTATATATTGGGGCCCATAACTGAGCACAGTATTCCAAGTGTCGTCTGACCAGTGCTTTGTACAGTGGAAGAACAATGTTCTCATCCTTTGCAGCTATACCTCTTCTGATACATCCCATTACCCTGTTTGCCCTTACAGCAGCGGCCTGACTTTGGGCACTCCAATTTAGTTTGCTATCAATCAAGATGCCCAAGTCCTTCTCCATCTCTGAATTCCCCAATGATTTCCCATTCAGTGAGTACTGGTGACTTCCATTTTTCCTTCCCATATGTATGACCTTACATTTCTCCTCATTAAACCTCATTTGCCATTTAATGCTCCACCTACCCAGCTTATCCAAGTCCCTCTGTAGGTCTGCACTATCCTCTTTTGTATTAATTGTTTTACATAACTTTGTGTCATCTGCAAATATTGATATTTTACTATTTAACCCGTTGACTATGTCGTTAATAAAGATATTAAATAACATTGGGCCTAGTACAGACCCCTGTGGTACCCCACTAGTGACGCTTACCCAATCTGAGTATATTCCATTTATAACTACCCTCTGCTTTCTATCCTTTAGCCAGTTAGCTATCCACTTGCAGACATTTTCCCCCAGCCCCATCATTCTCATTTTGTATACCAACCTATTATGTGGCACGCTATCGAACGCTTTTGAGAAGTCGAGATACACGACATCCACTGGTTCCCCCTGATCTAATCGAGAGCTAACCTCCTCGTAGAAGTCAATCAGGTTTGTTTGACAGGAGCGATTCCTCGTGAATCCATGTTGGTTAGGGGTTAATAGATTATTAGCATCAAGATGCTCTGTAATTGCCTCTTTAATTAAACTCTCAAAAATTTTGCCCACAACGAACGTCAGACTCACCGGCCGATAGTTTCCGGCATCACTTTTTGCTCCCTTTTTGAATATTGGCACTACATTCGCCTGTCGCCAATCAAGTGGTACAGACCCAGTCTCAACAGAGTCCTTAAATATAAGATATAACGGTCTGTCTATCACATTACTTAGTTCCCTTAGTACCCGTGGGTGTATGCCATCAGGTCCTGGTGATTTGTTTATTTTAATGTTACTGAGGCGTTTCTGTACCCCAGCTTGGGTTAGATTTGTCATACTTAGTGGAGGATTAAGTTTGTCACTTCTCATTTCGCCTGTTAGTTCTATTTCCTTTGTGAAAGTTGTCGAAAAAAAATTATTTAATAGATTAGCTTTATCCTCATCTTTCTCTATGATTTTGTCTTCATCACTTTTTATCGGTCCAATATTATCCGATTTAATCCTTTTACTATTTATATACGTAAAGAACAGTTTGGGATTTGATCTACTTTCCCTATCAATACGTCTCTCTGTTTCCTCCTTCGCTATTTTTATTTGTTTTTTGCAAGTTCTCATTTTTTCCTTGTAACACATTAGTGCCTCCTTACTGTTTTCCTGTTTTAATCTCTTAAATGCCTCTTTTTTGCTATTTAACGCCCCTTTTACGTTCTTGTTCAACCATATTGGTTTCCTCTTATTTCTGGCCCGTTTATTCCCATACGGTATATATCTCTCGCACTGAGTATTCAGAATTCTTTTGAAGGTTTCCCATTTACTATTCGTATTCCTTTGATTAAGAACTTTGTCCCAGTCTATAAGTTGAAGGTTTTCTTTCAGCTGATCAAACTTCGCCCTCCTAAAGTTTAATGTTTTTGTTGTTCCCTTATTGATAACCCTACTGAAGGGCATTTCGAAATTGATAATATTATGATCGCTATTACCTAGGTGCCCCCCTATCTGTACCTCAGTTATTATATCAGGCCTATTAGTCAATATTAAGTCCAACACGGCCTTCCCTCTCATTGGTTCCTGCACTAGTTGGGAGAGAATTATCCTTAATATTTGTCAAGAACCTTTTTCCTTTTTGAGATCTACAGGTTTCTGTTTCCCAGTCAATATCCGGGTAGTTAAAGTCCCCCATAACAATCACTTCATTATGTTTTGCTACTTTGCCTAATTGTCCTAATAGCAGATTCTCATTCTCCTCTGTTATATTGGGTGGCTTATAGCTGACCCCTAGTAATATTTTATTATTATTTTTTGCCCCCTCTATCTCTACCCACATGGACTCGACCCACTCTTCTCCCTCTCCTATATCTTCCCTTAGTCTGGGCTTTAGACATGACTTTACATATAAGCAGACTCCTCCCCCTTTCCCCTGTTTCCGGTCCCTTCTAAATAAACTATAATCTAATAAATTTACCGCCCAGTCGTAGCTATCGTCTAGCCAAGTCTCTGTTATACCTACGATGTCATACCTCTCCTCCGATATAAGCGCCCGCAGCTCATCCACCTTATTGGTCAGGCTTCTTGCGTTGGTCAGCATGCAAGATAAAATTTTGGGGTTATTTAGCATCCTATTCTTCTCTAACGATCTAACTGTACTATCCCCACCCCCTCTCCACCCTCATTATATTCACTTCTTCCCGTCCCCTTTGCTTGCCTTACATCCCACCTATTTCCTTGGTTCCCCCCCCAGCCGCCCCTATTTCTCCTTGGAACTTCCCCCCACATTTTTCTTAGCCCAGCCTGCTTTAGGGCAGCATTGGATGAGCCCACCAGAGAACCAGACTCCTCCGGTGGGCCCTGGCTTCTCCATCAGGGGAGTTGAGAGTGCCAAGGTGGGGAGCATGATGATGATGATAGAAGCTAGCATCTGCTTTGTTTTCTTGGAATGCAAGCATAAGTGTGCAACTTGCCACCCACCCGCCCCCAGTCTGCAATACCATACTGTTAGCTTGCTTGCACTTGAAATTGGGCCTTTTAGGCATGTGGAGGCAGACGTCAGCCACCATGTCATGGCTGCGTCGGCGGCCTGGTATCCATACTCACTCCCCAGCCGCCCGGCGGCCGGGTGTCCATACTCGGTCCCCAGCCGCCCCGCGGCCGGGTGTCCACACACGGTCCCCAGCCGCCTGGGGGCAGCCGGGTGTCTATAAACGGTCCGCAGTTGCCCCTATTTCTCCGTGGAACTTCCCCCCACACTTTTCTTAGCCCGGCCTGCTTTAGGGCAGCATTGGACGAGCCCACCAGAGAACCAGACTCCTCCAGTGGGCACTGGCATCTCCATCAGAGGAGTTGAGAGTGCCAAGGTGAGGAGCATGATGATGATGATAGAAGTTAGCATCTGCTTTGTTTTCTTGGAATGCAAGCGCATGTATGTAGTAGCGGCTAGGCCTGAGGTGGTCAGCGTTTTGGCACATATCCTACCTTGCACCTTGGAAGTGACATGGAGGTCAGAGTGCCTTAACTAAACCGTTTTTTCAATTTATAGCAACTGGCTCTCCTGTGCACTGTTGGCCTAAGCAGTGAATGGAAGGCTTTCCAAAAATTATGAGGAACTGCAATGCCTCTTGAAACAGACGTGGATTACAGCATACTAAAAACTTTCTACCCATTATTGGGGAGTGGGTCTCTTTTAGTGTTCGCCTATGCATTGAAAAGGAAAAGCTGACTAAAATTAGGAGGTAATGCAATGCCCTTTGGAAGAATGGTGGAGTTTGCAGTGGAATAAAAAGACAATATCAATGCCCCTTGAAAAAGTGGTGGAGGTCGCAGTAGCTTAACAAGACGGTTTTAATGCCCCTTGGTAGAGATGTGGAGGTCGCAGTAGCTTAACAAGACGGTTTTAATGCCCCTTGGAAAAGTGGTGGAGTTTGCAGTAGCTTAACAAGACGGTTTTAATTCCCCCTGAAAAAGTGGTGGAGGTTGCAGTAGCTTAACAAGACGGTTGTAATGCCCCTGGGAAAAGTGGTGGAGGTCGCAGTAGCTTAACAAGACGGTTTTAATGCCCCTTGGAAGAGACATGGAGGTCGCAGTGGATTAAAAAGACAATATCAATGCCCCTGGGAAAAGTGGTGGAGGTCGCAGTAGCTTAACAAGACGTTTTTCATGCCCCTTGGAAGAATGGTGGAGGTCGCAGTGGAATAAAAAGACAATATCAATGCCCCTGGGAAAAGTGGTGGAGGTCGCAGTAGCTTAACAAGACGGCTTGCAGTACAGCATATTAAAAACATTATTCCCATTATTGGGGAGTGGGTCTCCCATAGTCTTTGCCTATGCCTTCCAAGCAAAAGCTGCCAAAAATTAGGACGGAAAAACTTGCAATGCTGGCAACACGGACCGCGGTCACCCTGGTGGTATAGTGGTGGTGGAGGCTGAGGATAAGGAGAAGAGCAAAATACAGCCGAAATGAGGAAGCGTATACCCATGTGTGGATGTGAAACGGTGCATGGGAATACACCTCCCGAAATAACACAGTGGATTTGATTTTATGTTACTCTGCTGTCATTTGGTGGTGATGAGAAGTCTGGCCCAATTCAGCCCTTGTTCATTTTGATAAGGGTCAGCTTGTCAGCATTGTCAGTTGACAGGCGAGTGTGTTTATCAGTTATAATTCCCCCAGCGGCACTAAAAACACGCCCCGATAACACGCTAGCGGCAGGGCAGGCCAGGACCTCCAAGGCGTACAGAGCGAGTTCATTCCAAGTGTCCAGCTTGGATACCCAGTAATTAAAAGGCACAGAGGAATCACGTAGGACGCTGGTACGGTCGGCAAGGTACTCCCTCACCATCTTTTGAAACTTTTCACTCCTTGTGAGAGTACCCTGTGCCTCAGGGCCTGTAAGCTGGGCTGGTCTCAGAAAACTGTCCCAGAATGTTGACAGTGTTTCCCTGCCTCTGCTGGATTGGAGTTGCGTCTCTCTCGCCTGTACACCTTGGTTGGTCAACAAACTGTGACCTCTGCCGCTAGAGTGTTCAGATGGGAATTTTTTTAACAGTTCTGCAGCAAGGGCCTTCTGGTACTGCCCATTTTTGTAGACCTCTCCACCTCAGGAATAAGAGAGTGAAAGTTCTCCTTGTAGCGGGGGTCTAAAAGTATCACCAACCAGTAATGACTGTCACCCAACATTTTGACAACTTGAGGGTCACGGTTAAGGCAGCGTAACATAAAGTCAGCCATGGATGCCAGACTGGTAACGGGCAAGACTTCCATGTCCTCACCAAGATGACGACTGACCATGCTCTCCTCCTCCTCCTCCTCCTCCCCCCTGTCCTCAGGCCACCCACGCTGAACCGACTGTATGACAGTTGTTCAGGTACTACCGTCTACAGCGCATGATACCAGCTCCTGTTCTTCCACCTCCTCCTCCTCTCCCTCATTGTCCCCCAATGCATGTTGGGATGAGATGAGCCTGGGCTGTGTGTAATCGCCCATTACGGATTCTTGATCCATCTCATCATACTCTGGCTGCAATGCCTCCTCTTTAATTCTCTGCAGAGAGTGTTGCAGAAGACTGACAAGTGGGATGCTGACGCTAATGATGGCATCATCGCCACTCACCATCTTGGTGGACTCCTCAAAGTTTGTCAGGATGGTACATATGTCAGACATCCAGGTCCACTCCTCAGGCCTTATGTGTGGAGTCTGACCTGAATATCGACGGCCTTGTTGCGGCTGGTACTCCACAACTGCTCTCATCTGCTCACAAATCCTTTGCAACATGTGGAGGGTAGAGTTCCAACGTGTGGGGACATCACACACCAGTCGGTGTGCTGGAAGCTGCAAACGCTGCTGCAACACAGCAAGGGCGGCAGAAGCTGTAGCCGACTTGTGAAAATGAGCTGACAGGCGGCGTACTTTGATGAGCAGATCTGGCAACTCGGGGTACGATTTAAGAAACTGCTGAACCACGAGGTTAAGCACATGAGCCAGGCATGGTACGTGTGTTATCTCGCTTTGCCTCAGAGCCGCCACCAGGTTACGGCCATTGTCACACACGACCATGCCTGGATGTAGGTTCAGCGGTGTCAGCCACAGTTCTGCCTGCTCTTTCACAGCTGTCCACAACTCACAAGCAGTGTGAGGTTTATCACCTAAGCTTATGAGTTTCAGCACAGCCTGTTGCCTCTTGGCTGAGGCAGTACTGCAGTGCTTCCAGCTTGTAACTGATGTGGTGATATCTGAGATGGAGGCTGAACATGAGGAGGAGGATGATGCACAGGAGCTGTACACTGTGGGGGCAACTCTGACTGACATAGGGCCCGCAATCCTCAGTGTGGGGAGGATGTTTTCCGTCCCAAGGTCCGACTGGGTCCTGGCTTCCACTATGTTTACCCAGTGTGCCGTCAGGAAGATGTACTGTCCCTGGCCACAAGCACTTGTCCACGTGTCCGTTGTCAGGTGGACTCTCCCAGTAAGTGCATTGTTGAGGGCACGGCAAATGTTTTGGGACACGTGCTTGTGTAGTGTGGGGATGGCACACCGGGCAAAATAGTGTCGGCTGGGAACCGAGTACTGAGGGACGACCACCGCCCTAAGGTTGCGGAAGGATTCCGTCTCCACCAGCCTAAAAGGCAGCATTTCCAATGTAAGCAGTCGTGAAATATGCGAAATTAGGACTGTGGCCTGTGGGGAGTTGGCTGCAAATTTGTGCTTTCGTTCAAAGCTCTGGGATATGGACAAATGAATGCTGCGGTGGGACGTAGACGTTGATGCTGTTTCTTGAGAAACTGCCATAACAAGTGAAGACTGAGAGGAGGGGGCATCTTTGCATGCAGCATGGACAGGGGATTACCTTGCACGCACAACAGGGGGTTCTATTACACGCACAACAACGGAAGAAGCAGTGGTGGCACCCGCTGACAATGGTCGTGGACCCTGGGATTCGCCTCATAAAGTCGGGTGCTTTGCTGCCATGTGCCTGATCATGCTGGTGGTGGTCATGCTGGCAGTTTTGTCACCCCTGCTGATGCTGGCAAGGCAGGTGGTACAAATGGCCTTTTTGGGGTTATCAGCAGAGTCTTTAAAAAACTTCCAGACTCTGGAAGACCTACCGGTTGTACTGGCAACGTCCCTCGTGTTGGTGTTACGGGGAACTGTTGCCCGCCTTCTGTGTGCTGCAACCACACTGCTTCTTCCTGCCTGTTGGGGAACTCTGCCTCCCTCCCCCTGTGTGCTGCTGGCCTCGCTCTGCGTATCCTCCTGCCACGTTGGGTCAGTTACTAGATCATCCACCACCTCCTCCTCTTCCACTTCCGCACCACGATCCTCCTCCTCACTTCGTGGCATTTGTGTCTCGTCATCGTCCACCTATTGTGACAAATTGCCAGAGTCGACTTCCTGTGGCCGTGGCTGTTCAAATGTTTGGGCATCGCTACATGGGATCTCCTCTTCCACCACTTCAAGTGGAGCAGGCGAGGGGCACAAATATGGAAATGGACCAGTGAACAGCTCTTCAGAGTGTCCAAGTTTGCGATCAGTTGCTGTCTGACGACACTCGGCATGGTGGGAGGAAGGAGCATCATGGTGAGGAGGAGTATGCGGTCGAGACTCACGGCTACTAAAAGTTGACCGTGTGGAAGACAGACCGGAGGTGGTGGTGCCCAGGTAACTGGAAGTATTATCTGCTATCCAGTTAATAACCTGTTCACACTGATCAGTTCGCAATACTAGTGTTGTAGTGTGCTTCCCTAGCAATTCAGTCAAGAAGTGGGAGCAAGAAGATGTGGCTTTTGTGGCACATTTGCACCTTTGCCACGGCCCCGTCCTCTACACGCACCATCACCAGAACGTCCAGTTCCACGTCCCTTGCCACGCGCCTTGCCCATTGTAAATGAAGTAAAATAGCTTACACTCGCACTATCAATGGAAAAAGGGTAACAAAAAGGAGATTAGAACCGTGGAAGAGGAAATCCACAGTTCTATTCCTCTGGCCTACACCAGACTCTTTTAAAGAGATATATTGGTGTCTGACCAGTCAGGGAGACACTATTACAGTTTTTTTTATGGCAAAATATGCCAAAAGCAGGATAATACAGAGATTTGACCCATGGAACTGCAAAACCACAGTTATAGTTATGTGGCGTACACCAGAATCTTTTAAACAGATATTGGTGTCTGACCAGTCAGGGAGACACTATTACAGTTTTTTTTTTACGGCAAAAAATGCCAAAAGCAGGATAATACAGAGATTTGACCAATGGAACTGCAAAACCACAGTTCTATTTCTCTGGCCTACACCAGACTCTTTAAACAGATATATTGGTGTCTGACCAGTCAGGGAGACACTTTTACAGGTTTTTTTTTACGGCAAAAAATGCCAAAAGCAGGTTAATACAGAGATTTGACCCGTGGAACTGCAAAACCATAGTTCTATTTCTCTGGCCTACACCAGACTCTTTTAAACAGATATATTGGTGTCTGACCAGTCAGGGAGACACTATTACAGTTTTTTTACGGCAAAAAATGCCAAAAGCAGGATAATACAGAGATTTGACCCATGGAACTGCAAAACCACAGTTATAGTTATGTGGTGTACACCAGATTATTTGAAACACATAAATTGGTGTCTGACCAGTCAGGGAGACACTATTACAGTTTTTTTTACGGCAAAAAATTCCAAAACAGGATAATACAGAGATTTGACCCGTGGAACTGCAAAACCACAGTTCTATTTCTCTGGCCTACAACAGACTCTTTTAAACAGATATATTGGTGTCTGACCAGTCAGGGAGACAGTATTACAGTTTTTTTATGCCAAAAAATGCCAAAAGCAGGATAATACAGAGATTTGACCCATGGAACTGCAAAACCACTGTTATAGTTATGTGGCGTACACCAGAATATTTTAAACAAATAAATTGGTGTCTGACCAGTCAGGGAGACACTATTACAGGTTTTTTTACGGCAAAAAATGCCAAAAACAGGATAATACAGAGATTTGACCCGTGGAACTGCAAAACCACAGTTCTATTTCTCTGGCCTACACCAGACTCTTTTAAACAGATATATTGGTGTTTCAACAGTCACAGACACACTCATTTTTTTTTGGGGGGGGGTATACCAAAAGTTTAATAAGACGCGTATTTGTACAGTCTGACTGAGGGAAAAAAAGAAAAATACAGGATTTAGATGAAAAAAAAAAATTTTTTTCCTGGCCCCTGAGACCGGGGTGATAAGTCTAGCAATTTGACCAACAGGAGCACACAGGACTGTAATGCAGCGTTTGCTGGTTTAACCACTGAGTCTCCTATACAGCCTGCCTGCGTGCCTGATATCTGGGCTGGATATTAGTCCTGAGAAGGACTGTTTGTTTGATTTGGCAGGCTTTAGAGACCCTACAGTACCTATTTCGCACTATATATCTCTCCCTAACTCAGCAGCACCCTGTCTACACTGTCTGATCCGGAGCGACTAACTGCAATATTGTAGTGGCTTACCTGGTTAGTGTGCCTGTATTGTAAACATTCATTCATGAGTTCAAATCCCTGGAGAGCTTTGAGGTGTTCCAGTGGTTTACTGGGATAATGCTCTTGGTTTGTAAACAGGGGTTCATGAGTTTGAATCCACAGAAAGCCCATTTTAATCTACTTACTAATAATCTAACTATTGAGTCAATGGAAATTTGCATTGATTTTGGGATTGAGATAGTGCAATTGTGAGATATAGAATCTGTATTAAGTGTTCATAAAGAACAAGATGTCATCATACGCTGTATAGATTGGCATTAAGAATAACACAGAGGTTAGATTTTAGAAAGGCAGATTTTAAGAGACTCAGAAAGAGAATAGGAGGGATCCAATGGCTGGATGTCCTTAAGGACAAAAATGTCCAGGAAGGATGGGAAATTTTTAAAAATGAGATTCTCAAAGCACAATCGTTAACAATCCCGAAAAGTAGGAAGAATGGGAAGCATTTAAGGAAACCAGGATGGATGAACACAGAACTTAAACACATGCTAAAAAGAAAGAAAGAAATGTTTATTAAATGGAAAGAGGGAGGCATATCTAAAGAAGATTATAATGCAGTCTGCAGATCCTGTAGGGCACGTATCAGGTTAGCTAAAGCTGACAATGAATTAAGGCTTGCAAGAGATGTCAAAAGCAATAAAAAAGGATTTTGGGGGTATGTCAAAAGTAAAAGAAAAGTCAAAGATGCTATAGGATTTTTACAGGATGAAAATGGAGAAATGGTAAGAGAGGATGTTGAGAAGGCCGAACTTTTTAATTCCTATTTTGCATCTGTTTTCTCTCAGAAAGAAAATGTAACATCAACTGATCTTCACTGTCCTTTTAGAGGAATAGAGGAATCCAAGTTATCTGTAAACAGAAAGATTGTGAGGGAATATTTAGATAACATAAATGAGTTCAAGTCTCCAGGTCCAGATGAATTACACCCCAGAGTACTGAAGGAGATCATAGAAGAAATTTTAGAACCACTCTCCATAATCTTTGAAAATTCTTGGAGAACAGGAGAAGTCCCAGAAGACTGGAGAAGAGCAAATGTTGTTCCTATCTTCAAAAAGGGGAAGAAGGTGGACCCAGGGAACTATAGGCCGGTGAGTCTGACTTCTATACCAGGAAAGATCTTTGAACAAATTATTAAACAACATGTATGTAAGTACATGGATAAGAATGAAGTGATTAACCAGAGTCAGCATGGGTTTGTAATTAACAAGTCATGTCAGACTAACTTAATTTCCTTCTATGACAGAATCACTGACTGGGTGGATCAGGGAAATGCTGTAGATATAGTATATCTTGACTTCAGCAAAGCATTTGACAAAGTATCTCACACCATCCTTATTGAAAAAATGACCAAGTATGCAATGGACCAGGCAACTGTTAGGTGGATTCATAACTGGCTTAGTGATCGGACTCAAAGGGTGGTTGTAAATGGCTTCACATCCAGCTGGATGAATGTCTCAAGTGGGGTACCACAGGGCTCCGTCCTGGGACCTGTATTGTTCAACATCTTTATCAATGATTTAGATGAAGGAATTGAGGGTAAACTGATTAAATTTGCTGATGACACAAAGCTAGGAGGGATAGCTAATACTAGAGAAGAGAGAGAGAGGATTCAAAAAGACCTAAATAAACTGGAGCAGTGGGCAGCAACCAACAGAATGGTTTTTAACAGGGAAAAATGCAAAGTACTACATCTGGGCAATAAAAATGAAAAAAGCATATACAGAATGGGAGGAATAGAGCTAAGCAACAGTACATGTGAAAAAGACTTAGGTATACTAATAGATCATAGACTGAACATGAGTCAACAGTGTGATGCAGCAGCAAAAAAGGCAAATACAATTCTGGGATGTATTAACAGAAGCATACAGTCTAGATCACGTGAAGTCATTATCGGTCTTTACTCCTCTTTGGTCAGACCTCATCTGGAATACTGTGTACAGTTTTGGGCACCACATTTTAAAAAAGACATAGACAAACTGGAGCAAGTTCAGAGAAGAGCGACCAGAATGGCGACTGGTCTGCAAACCATGTCCTATGAGGAACGGTTGCAGGATTTGGGAATGTTTAGCTTGCAAAAAAGAAGACTGAGAGGAGACTTAATAGCTGTCTACAAATATGTCAAAGGCTGTCACATTGTAGAAGGATCATCTTTATTCTCATTTGCACAAGGAAAGACTAGAAGCAATGGGATGAAACTAAATGGGAGGAGACACAGATTAGATATTAGAAAAAACTTTTTGACAGTTAGGGTGATTAATGAGTGGAACAGGCTGCCACGAGAGGTGGTGAGTTCCCCTTCAATGGACGTCTTCAAACAGAGGCTGGACAGACATCTGTCTGAGATGATTTAGTGAATCCTGCTTTGAGCAGGGGGTTGGACCAGATGACCCAGGAGGTCCCTTCCAACTCTACCATTCTATGATTCTATGATTCTATGATTCTATGACTGTATCCAAGATGGCGGTGTCCAGTTTTAAAGACTCGAGGTGACGCTGTGCGGCTAGCCAATTACTGTAATACCCACAAACAACATGGCTGCGGCATTACAGTGACTGGCTGGCAATCCTTGCATGTTCATTGGCTCTGTAAAGAGCGCCAAACGTGGAGGGCGGAGACCAGAGCTCCCGCCCGAGTAACCCGGAAATGCTCGGTGGTCGCCGAACATCCCGAGTAGTGAGATGCTCGGGCGAGTAACGAGCAGTGTCGAACATGCTCGTTCAACACTTTATACAGTACTATGTACAGAGCTCCTGTGTATAATGTTACTGGTGATCACTGTATTACCTGTACACTATATACAGAGTTCCTGTAAATAATGTCACTGGTGATCCCTGTATTACCTGTACACTGGCACTATATACAGTACAAAGCTCCTGTGTATAATGTCACGGCGATTCCTGTATTACCAGTACACTATATACAGAGCTCAAGTTTATAATGTCACTGGTGATCACTATATTACCTGTATACTGACACTATGACGCGCCCCCTGGGCCAGTAGCCGGGCCGGTCGATGGTGGGGGATGTCACAGTGGCGGTGACCCGGTCCGTGACCTAGAGCGGTCAATAAAAGGAGAATAAAGAAAAAGGGGAATTAAAGTTTTATATATATAATATTCGTGACGCCACCTGTGGTATGCGGCTATATGGGGCCGCCGCTATGGTGCAGATCCTCTGGAGCTGATGATGGTGCAGCAGAGTTGGTTCAGCTCTCCACAGGCAGAGCGTAGCTCCAGGGCAGGAAGTGGTGATGTTATAGATGTTGCTGTGCAGTGTAGTGCAGGGGATGGTGCAGATAATGACCAGTCCACAACTTAATGGCGGTTTCCTCTTATCTTTAGGCAGACTGGGGCACGGGTACTAGCTGGTAGCAGAGGTCCGGGCGGCCTGGAAGCAAGTTGGGAATCCACCTCGCCAGGTGAAGCTGTAGGCCTTCCCTTTGCGCTAATCTCTTTGGCCCTGCTGCTTATAGCTGTGCTGCGGCCCTCGTCCCTGAGTAAAATGTCTTTGTGCTCACCCGTATGGCAGGCAGCTCGGGCCTTCCTGGAGTGTTGCTCCCACATGGCGGTGCTGGGCCCTATGGTGCTGCTGAGCCTCCGGGCATCTGATGGGGCCAGGAGACCTGCAGTCTCCTGTCCTCCGGTTTCTGCTGCTGGGCCATCAGTGCCCCACAACCTCAGACTCCGGTGTCTGGTTCTTCTGCGCTCCTCTCTGGGGTGAACTGCCGTGCAGCTCCTCTCCCCAGGTCTTTCCTCGTTGCTATCCTGTCTTCAACTCCTCTTACTAACTCAAATTAGCCCCGCCTCCAGATTCCAGTTGCTAAGGGGAGGAGCTCCTCTTTCTGGTCTAGAGCCAGGAAAGTGTTGCATGCTAGTATACCTGACTAGGGGACCCCCTGCATGCTTCCAGGCATAGCATCACCTCTTGTGAGGGAGGCAATGCCACTGTGACAACCGGACCCCTGGGGTGCCACATTCCCCCCCTAGTTAACTTAAGTACTCCCGGACTGAGGATACCTTTTTGAATTAACAATTAACAATAACAATTCACTTTACAAATAGTTTACAAAGTAAAAAATTACAAAAAACCCAACCAAAAACTTATAGCAGTCACTGCGGAGCTTAGTCTTTATGCCACAATCCGGATAACTGAAATTTGGCTGGTGGAACCGCATCAACCCACTTTGTGTATCGTCCCTGGGTGTGGCTTCAGGGCACTCTTTCAGTGGGCCTGATCTTCAGCCATGTGTGCGGTTTATTTTCTAGGCCACTTATTAACTATTTTCAATATTGTCCTGACCACACCTAGTCCTGTGGTCTAATTATCCACAAGTTTAACAAATATACATATCCAAGATTATTTAACGGGTACAACTATATATAACATACACTTTAGTACCTCCAGCGCGCAGGGAGCTGACCATTAGTACTTCGGGTCGATCTACGTAGTACATTTGTTGTCACTGACCTACCCTGGTCCCTAGTGTCTACCCCTGGTGTGGTTGGTTCAGTGTGAACTACACTACAGGTAGTCTGAGGTAACACCGGTAGGCTGGGTAATCTACGAATTATTTGACTCACCCTAGGTACGACAGGTTCACTGCTAGCAGAGGGTAGATTCTCCTGATCTGCTGCTGATGAAGCATCTGTCTCTGGGGCTGACTGGTCTCTCTGCTGTTCTGGAGTCTCTGCAGCTTCCGGTGAGGCCGCTTGGAGAAAGGTTAGGACCGGTACCACAATTGCTCTGTTCACCTGCGTCCAAGACCGGGGAAATGCTCCAAGGACTGTCTGAACCATTTCTTCCACCTCTTCTGTGGGCTGAGGGCTGTCCTGGTCCTCTTATTTGTGTTTCAACTGTTCAGGACATATCTTCAAGTAGTCTCTTGAGACTGCCGCTGAAGTTTCCCCTCCATCTTTACTGATGAGGCACACTTTGGTGTTATCGAAATTCGAGAGTAGGACGGTGTATGGCTCAACCTCCCACTGGTTATCTAATTTGTGAACTCGTCTTTTCCTCTTAAGTACCTGTTCTCCAGGTGATAAGGGAACGGCAGGTGCGTGCTGATTATAAGTTTTCTCTTGCTTCTGTCTCGCCTGGGACAAACTTCTCTCAACACACTCTTGCACCTTGCGGTATTGTTGCTGCCACTCGGTATCCCAATCCGCACCTGGTGATGTCGTCTCTGGTGTTAAAACTCCCATGTCTAAGTCAATGGGTAGCTTACCAGGTCTTGCTCTCATCAGGTAAGCAGGTGTACAGTTGGTGGAGTTCACTGGGATGTGGTTATATAGGTCCACCAAATCTGGTAACTTCTCTGGCCACAGGCTACGTTCTTCAAGGGGCAACATCTTCAACAGGTCTATTACCACCTCGTACATCTTCTCACACAACCCGTTGGTCTGGGGATGATACGGCATCGTCCTTATTTTCTTGCAGCCTTACAAGTTACAGAATTCCTGGAACACCTCTGCTTCAAAGGCTGGACCTTGGTCGGTAAGCACCCGTTCAGGGTAACCGTACAGGCGACAAAAGTGCTGTTGGAACGCTTTGGCTGCCGTCTGAGCCGTCTGGTCTTTCACTGGCACTACTATCAAGAATGAGGAGTAGTGGTCCACTATGGTGAGAGCGTAGACATAGCCTGACCGGCTTGGGGCTAGCTTCACGTGGTCCAAGGCTACCAGTTCAAGTGGTTGTTTGGTGATTATGGGCTGCAGGGTATCCCTCTGGCTGTCACTGTCATTCCGTCTCAGGTTGCATGGACCACATTCTCGACACCATCTCTTGATTGCTTTCCTCATGCCAGCCCAGTAGAATCGCTCATGTAGCAGGGCTTCCAACTTCTTCCACCCGAAGTGTCCTGCTCCATCGTGGTACGCTTCTAAGACCATTGGCGCATCCTGCCTCGGGACTACCACCTGCCAGACCAGTTCGTGTGTCCGGGAGTTGATACTTCTTCGACACAGCTTTCCCTCGTAGATGAACAGTTTGCCCTTCACCTTCCACAACTGTTGGGCCTCCTGTGGAGCATCTGGATCATAATGCGAGTCAGCTTGTGTCAGCAACTCCTTTACCAGGCGGACAGCCGGTTTGCTATCCTGCATCTCTGCCCATCCATGGTGGGGCAATGGGTTGAACGTGGCCTCTCTGTTGGCGGAGCGCTTGTCCCTCACACAGTGGAAGCACTGTGTCACCCTGTGACGATGGAAAGTGAGTATCGCTATCTTCTCCAGCTCTTCCGGGTCTTCTCCCCCATCTGGCAAGTTGGGCATCCTGGACAGCACATCAGCATTAGTGTTTTTATGCCCCGCCTGATACTTGATGGTAAACTCGTAGTTAGACAGTCGAGCCATCCATCGTTGTTCTAGGGCACCAAGCTTCGCAGTCTCAAGGTGCATCAGCGGGTTGTTGTTGGTGAAGACTGTAAATCTGGAGGAGGCAAGGTAGTGTTTGAAGCGCTCTGTTACAGCCCAGACTATGGCTAAAAACTTAAACTTAAAGGAACTCTAGTTGTCGGGGTTCCTTTCCGTGGGCCAGAGCTTCCTGCTGGCGTAGTCAATCACTCTCTCTCTGCCCTGCTGTACCTGTGACAGCGCCGCTCCCAATCCCATGTTGCTGGCATCCGTATGAAGTATAAAGGGTTGGCCACAGTCGGGGTAGGCCAGGACTTTGTCTCCAGTAAGAGCCATTTTCAGTCGAGTGAAAGATTCGTCTTCTGGTTTACCCCATTTGAACGGAGGTTTCAGGTTCTTGGCCTCCTTGGACTGGCCCACTAAGAGGTCCTGCATGGGTGCCGATATCTTGGTGAAACCCTTGATAAATCTCCTGTAGTAGCCTACCAGCCCAAGGAACTACCGCACTTCCTTGATAGTGGAGGATCTTGGCCAGTCCTTGATCATGGTGACTTTTTCAGGGTCTGGTGCTACACCTTCGGCGCTTACCACATGACCTAGGTACTGCACCTTGGGCTTCAACAGGTGGCACTTGGACGGGTATACTTTCAGGCCATAACCAGATAGGGCTTCGAACACCTCGGCCAGGTGCTCCAGGTGGTCTTCATATGTCTTAGAGTAGACAATTGCATCGTCTAGGTACAGCAGGACGGTTTCGAAGTTTTTGTGTCCTAGGCAACACTGCATTAACTGCTGGAAGGTTCCTGGGGCGATGCAGAGACCGAATGGCATGCAGTTGAACTCGCTGAGGCCTATTGGTTTTGTAAACGCGGTCTTTTCTGTGTCCGCCTCTGCCACAGGAACCCGCCAGTACCCACTGGTGAGATCCAAAGTGGATAAATAATTAACGGATCTTAGTGCAGCTAATGATTCCTCAATCCTGGGTAATGGGTAGGCGTCCTTATGTGTAATGCGGTTAATCTGCCTGTAATCAACACACATCCTGATTGTACCATCCTTCTTTCTAATGAGAACTAATGGAGCTGCCCAGGGGCTACAACTATCTCTGCTTACCCCAGCCTCCTTCATCTCCCGTAACATTCCTTTGGCACATTGATAGTGAGCTGAGGGTACAGGCCGGTACCTCTCTTTAATGGGCAGATGATCTCCTGTGGGGATATGATGTTGAACCCATTTTACCTGCCCAAAGTCTAGTGGGTGTTTGCTAAAGATTCGCTCATATTCTTGGACCATTCGGTACACTCCATGCTTTTGGTGAAAAGGGGTGGAGTCAGTGCCCACTTGTAGCTTCTGACACCAATCCTCCATCTGCCCCTTGGAGCCATTATCCTCTGCTCGGCCAACTTTTATGGTCACCTCTTTATACCCCACCTGAGGCAAGGGCTGACCATTGCTGGCAAAGATGTTAATATGTTCATCTGGACTGCGGGTAATGTCTGAATCAGTCCAGTATTGTTTATAAAGAATATATGGCATCGTTGTCACCTGGGAACCCATGTCCAGCAACGCGTTCATCGGGATGCCATCAAGCACAACAGGTAGGACCGGTCGTCCTCCCACGTACTTGTCTCGCCAGCTGTGTGGGCTTGGTCGTCTTACTCCTGGGGGGTTGATTCTCTGCCCCAGGGGTTGCTCGTTTAAATTGCAGAATCTTGTGAGGTGCCCCGCCTTTTGACAGCGGCGACAGATGGGTTGTCCGTTCTGGTCATAGCGATCGCTGTTTCTCCCTCTGGTCGGTGGAATTCTTCTCTGCCGTCGCCACGGGATGTCATCTGGACTGGAAGCCAGCTGGATCTTTTCCTTTGGAGACACTTGCATGGCCTGCACAGTTTTGGTTAGCTTCTGGACCTGAAGGCGTAGGTCTGCAGACGGGTCATTATCTAGGGTCTGAGCATCAGCCTCCACAAGTGCCAGGGAAAAGGACGCCGTCTCCTGATGGTACGAGATAGCTGGGCGCCGGAGGGGTGCAGTGCCACTTGGGGTTGGTTCTCGTAGTGTGCCGCCCCTGAGGGTTCAGTCGCCACAGAGGTAGTGCACCTCACCCAGAGGTGTGGTATCTCCTTCTCTCAGGTAAGGATGGAGTACTGCCCGGGACCCCAACACCTGCACTCAACACTACACTGTTCCAGCCGGCTGGAAGGGCATTATGCACTTCTTTTGCTGCCCCGTCCCTGGCTGGAGTGGGGGGAACCAAAAGTGAGGGGAAACCAGTAGTGGGTGTGGGTAGAGACTACGTAGACCAAGGGAGCACTTGAATAGGAGATATATATATAGAGAGCCATCTTACAAAGGGAGCAAAAAGTTGAGTAGTGAGTCACAGGAGCAGGGGCTCTTCGGGAGCTCTGCTCGGGAGGCAGGCTCGGCCTGTCATGTCCCAAGCCGAGATAGGAGTGGGAGCAAGAGAGGAATGCTCCCGGAACTGAAGGGGTTCCAGGGGGTACGGTGAGTGCAGGACAGCACCCATACGCCCAAATCTGCCAAGTGTCAGATGGATCAGGCCGCTAGAAGGGAACCGGTCCCTGGACTAGCCGTGTTACTTTAAGTCTCGGCTGGAAAACCGGAGGTTTCTGCACTTTTAAGGTGCAGTTGCCACAAAACGCACCTAAGCCGCCGAAAAGGGCACCAAGTCAGGTCCGGGAACTTCAAGTTGCCCAGAGGGATCTCAAGGTACCCGATTGGGACTTTGTGTGGCGGGGCGCAGGGCAGGAGGGAGAAGACCCAGCGCAGGAAGTCGGCTAAGAAAGGAACATAAAGAGAGGGGTCCCGTTAAGTGCTCTTGAGATACTTGAGGGAGTGTTGAACCCCAGCCTGGTAATCGCAGCGCGACGTGGGAGGCTGACACCTGTACAGTGCACCTGAGGAACCTAAAGAACTGTGAGTAAACTCGGATGACTGCACCCCACAGTTTCTGTCAGTTATTTCTACCACGTTATCCCTCCTGCACTACAACGCCCAGAATTACCATCTGCACCTACACTGCCCTGGAGCTGTGCTCTGCCTGTGGAGAGCCGCACCAACTCAGCTGCCCTAACATCTGCTCCAGAGGGTTGCCGCAGCGCCGGTACCCATTACCGGGAACCACAGGTGGCGTCACGAGACAAAACTGTTATTCATCCCTTCAAGTAACAAAAAACCCTTTTAAACAGTGACCCCAGGGTACGGGCCTGAGAGCCGACCACCGTGACATCCCACAGAAGGTAAAGGCCCGGGTACCGAGTTTCCCCCATATCCCCCTGGGCGAGTCAGTAGCACCCGGATGGCTCGGTCTTTATATTGCGCAAAGTCCATATCAGGGTTTAATGCGCAGCTGTGTCCGGTGAGCGTTAGACAGGAGCCCCTCAATAAACTGCTCAGTTAGCAATCTGTCCTCGTCTCGCACACTGTCGGGGTCTACCTGTTTAATGGCCCGCAGCTCCTCCTGCAGGTTTAGAGCATAGTCCCGTACATTGTCCTGCACCCCTTGAACTTCATTTTAATCTCTGCTGCTGTGCGGGTGTCAAAGGTATCCTTTAACAGGGCCAGTATTTCCTTAACAGTGCCTTTGTTCCTGCCCGGCCAGGACTTCACCTCTCTCTGGGCTGCACCGATTAGCTGGCCTATAAGGATGCTGACTTTTTGCTCCTCAGACAGGGGGTACACTTTAAACAAACTGCGCAGTCTCTCCTCAAAGTCGGTCAGGGTGTGCGACTCCCCTGAGTACTGGGGCAACCACGCCACCCCTGGTATATATGGCATTGATAACAGCATTACAGTGGCGGTGGCCACGCCCGCGGCTGAATCCTCTCCCAGGTTGGGCATCTTCCTTCCCCCTAGTGAACCTCAGCCAGGTCCTGGGTTTCTGCTGAAGTACCAGTCTGCTGCTCTGCAGGTCACTGTACAGCTGGACTCTTGCTGCACAGCTTCTCACACTTGTATTGTATTCACAGAGCTGCAGCAGCTGGGTGGATGGGATCACACAGCACAGGGCTCCAGCAGCTGGGTGGATGGAATCACACAGCACAGAGCTGCAGCAGCTGGGAAGGATGCATGGATGGGATCACACAGTCCTCTGCAGGGGGAGGCGACAATCTCCCCCCTCAGTCTGATGCAAAGGGGAAGGCTGGCACCTTTCAGCCTGAGTGACAGACAACTCTGGTACAGTCTATGCTAGTGGAAGGGGCCTATTTTGGCGCCAATTCCGAGGCTCTGCCCATGATGGGACACCCCACATATCATTAACTCCGCATGTGCTACAGTAATGGCTGCAGTTTATACAGTTATACACAGTCTTTGTGGCACACAGGACCCGGTTATACTGGGCTTCGTGAATCCTGTTCGTGACGCCAAGTTGACGCGCCCCCTGGGCCGTGGGGTACTCGGTAGCCGGGCCGGTCGATGCTGGGGGATGTCACAGTGGCAGCGACCCGGTCCATGACCCAGGGCGGTCAATAAAAGGGGAATAAAGAAAAGGGGAATTAAAGTTTTATATATATAATATTTGTGACGCCACCTGTGGTATGTGCGGCTATATGGGGCCGCCGCTGCGGTGCAGATCTTCTGGAGCTGATGATGACGCAGCAGAGTTGGTTCAGCTCTCCACAGGCAGAGCGTAACTCCAGGGCAGGAAGTGGTGATGTTATAGATGTTGCTGTGTATTGTAGTGCAGGGGATGGCGCAGATAATGACCAGTCCACAACTTAATGGTGGTTTCCTCTTATCTTTACTTGCGGTGGTTAGGCAGACCGGGGCACGGGTACTAGCTGGTAGTAGAGGTCCGGGTGGCCTGGAAGCAAGTTGGGAATCCACCTCGCCAGGTGAAGTTTTAGGCCTTCCCTTTGCGCTAATCTCTTTGGCCTTGCTGCTTATAGCTGTGCTGCGGCCCTCGTCCATAAGTAAAACGTCTTTGTGCTCAACCGTATGGCAGGCAACTCGGGCCTTCCTGGAGTGTCGCTCCCACGTGGCGGTGCTGGGCCCTATGGTGCTGCTGAGCCTCCGGGTGTCTGATGGGGCCAGGAGACCTGCAGTCTCCTGCCCTCCGGTTTCTGCTGCTGGGCCTTCAGTGCCCGCACAACCTCGGACTCCGGTGTCGGGTTCTTTTGGGCTCCTCTCTTGGGTGAACTACCGTGCAGCTCCTCTCCCCAGGTCTTTCCTCGTCGCTATCCTGTCTTCAACTCCTCTCACTAACTCTAACTAACCCCGCCTACAGATTCCAGTTGCTAAGGGGAGGAGCTCCCCTTTCTGGTCTGGAGCCAGGAAAGTGTTGCATGCTAGTATACCTGACTAGGGGACCCCCTGCTTGCTTCCAGGCATAGCATCACCTCTTGTGAGGGAGGCAATGCCACTGTGGCAACCGGACCCCTGAGGTGCCACATATACACTGTATACTATGTACAGAACTCCTGTGTATAATGACACATATGGTAATATTAGTATTGTGTTTTTTTTATTGATGATCAGTATTGTAGTATTCGGTCAGTATGTGGTGGCAATATGTAGTCAGGTCACGGTGTGGAGGTATTTGTTCCTTGCATATGGTATTATTCGGTCACTATGTGGTGGTAATATGTGGCCTATGTTATGCACACGCCCGGACTGACTGGCGTGTGCGTGTTTATGTAGTGATTCCACTGTGCCATGAACCGGAGAGTGCCTGGAGGGGCGTAACTAAGTATTTGCCCGATCCGACCAAGGTCGCACGACGGCATACGACGCCAGTGCACCAGGGAGGAACCGAGCAGAGGAACCAGGGTCTACTCCAGGTCAGACTCCGGACACGGCTGTTGACCCACACCGGGGAATACAGGAACAGGCAGACTAGAGCACAGGCTGGGTAGGGTCCAGTACAGACTAGGAGACAAATTCGAAACCGCAGACGCGGTAGACAGAGCTGAGCAAAGCGAAAACCGCAGACGCGGTGGACAGAGCTGAGCAAAGCGAAAACCGCAGACGCGGTGGACAGAGCTGAGCAAAGCGAAAACCGCAGACGCGGTGGACAGAGCTGAGCAAAGCGAAAACCGCAGACGCGGTGGACAGAGCTGAGCAAAGCGAAAACCGCAGACGCGGTGGACAGAGCTGAGCAAAGGGAAAACCGCAGACGCGGTGGACAGAGCTGAGCAAAGCGAAAACCGCAGACGCGGTGGACAGAGCTGAGCAAAGCGAAAACCGCAGACGCGGTGGACAGAGCTGAGCAAAGCGAAAACCGCAGACGCGGTGGACAGAGCTGAGCAAAGCGAAAACCGCAGACGCGGTGGACAGAGCTGAGCAAAGCGAAAACCGCAGACGCGGTGGACAGAGCTGAGCAAAGCGAAAACCGCAGACGCGGTGGACAGAGCTGAGCAAAGCGAAAACCGCAGACGCGGTGGACAGAGCTGAGCAAAGCGAAAACCGCAGACGCGGTGGACAGAGCTGAGCAAAGCGAAAACCGCAGACGCGGTGGACAGAGCTGAGCAAAGCGAAAACCGCAGACGCGGTGAACAGAGCTGAGCAAAGCAAAAACCGCAGACGCGGTGGACAGAGCTGAGCAAAGCGAAAACCGCAGACGCGGTGGACAAGGCTCTGTTCACACAGAACAGACTAGAAGGGAAAGGCAGAACCAGATACCCACAGGATACTTGCAGAGAAGTAGCGAGTGGACCACAAACTCACAAACGGAAGTACAGTGACAACGAGCAGGAGTTAGGTACGAGTACAGACTCTGCAGAAAAAGGAAAGGAACGGACATAGAGAAAAAAACAGGTAAAAGATAGGAGAGAGTTCAGACTGGAACTGAGTGTACGGAGGAGACCGACACTACAGCGGGATACAGGAGTGGGTCTGGAAATACGGCCCCCAGAGAGGCGGGACGAACAGGCAAGGAGCGTGTTCAGACTGGCCTGGAAATACAGCCTCCAGGAAGGCGGAACGAACAGGCAAGGAACGAGTACAGACTGCAGGTTAAGGTACACAGATAGGACACAGTACAGACATGGAAACAGATACTGCAAGACAGGTAACATAGACAGGACCTGGCATGTCAGAGACAAAAGCCAACTGACAGGGCAAGATGCTCAGACGTGGGTTAATTGGAGCAGCTGTTTTAAATACCAGGAGACAGACAGCAATAGGCTGAGGACGCACAAGGGGTGTGCCTGCAGCAGGTACAAAAAGCAGGAAGTGATCGGGCGCCGCCCTTAAGCAGCAGACACAGAGGCAAACAGACAGCATGGAGGGAAGCCAGAGAGACATTCTGGACTGGAGATCAAGTGCGCGCTCTTGCACAGTGGGAGATGGACCACTATGCAAGGACGCAGCCAGGTATGTTACAGTACCCCCCCCTTTACGCCCCCTCTTCTTCAGGCCTGCCAGAATGTTCCGCAGGGAATTCGAGGGCCAATCCTTCACTTCAAGGAGATCACTTCCACTGTCCACTGGAGAAACTGGTCTCATCTGGTTAGCTAGGATGCTACCTCCTATCCAGCCATCCTCAGCAACAGACGAAAAGGGTGGAGTACCAGGAACAGCACACAGGGAAGTCTCTCTCCACTTATTATCAGGTAGCACCCCAGAGGGTTCAGGAGACAACTGGAAGTCCTCCGCCGGGTTGGAGGGGTGCAGAGACTCGGGGGTAACCTCTGCTTCGGGGTGCATCTTGTCAAGCTCACAGGATGAAATGGGCGAGGTATCAGGTACAAGGTGTAGAAAAGTCCCTGTTACCTTGTTATCTGGTGGTACCCAGGAGGATTCAGGAAAAAACTGGGGATCCTCCGCCGGGTCGGAATAGTGCAGAGACTCGGGGGTAACCTCTGCTTCGGAGTACACTAGATCGGACTCGCTAGATGAAGCGGGCGAGGTATCAGGTACCGAGTATAGGAAAGTACCTGTCCATTCGTTATCAGGTAGCACCCCGAAGGGTTCAGGAGTAGTGTTGAGCCACCCCCGTAGTGTTCGAGTTCGGTTCGGTTCGTCGAACACCCGTGTGTTCGCCGAACAGTTCGTCGAACTGTTCGTCGGACACCTTCGAACACCGTTAAAACCAATGGCAGGCAAACAAAAACACATAGAAACACATAGAAAACACCTTCAAAGGTGTCCAAAAGCTGACAAACTGCTCAGAAGACACAACTAACACATGGAAAAGTGACAAGTACATATAGTCATGCGAAAAGAAAAGAGGTGGAGGAGTAAAAGGAGGGGGAGACACAGATATAGGCATGTCATGCCCTTCTAAAATCCAAAAAGTGAGAAGCCGAGACGGCCAGTCCGCTCCTGCCCGTGCCACCTCCGTGTCGCCGGGTTTGTGCCAGAGCCGCGGTGAACCCTGACGGCCAGCCCCCCTCTCCCAATACTGGTGCCTGTCCGCTGGTGGGTCGAGAGAGCCCCCCTGTGGTGGAGGCAGCTCTAAGCTTTTTAATTTAAATTGTCCCTCTAATTTGAATGAATACACTTTAAATCCATTTACAAGGATCTATTGGAGGGCAAGTCTCATGCCAGCAGCCGCGTAATTCCAGCTCCAGTAGCGTCCACTAAAGCTGCTGCAGTTAAAAAGCTTTTATAAGGATCGAGCTCGGCTGTCCACCGCAAGGCATCCTAGTGCCAGTCCCAGCCCCTATGCCTTGGGGTGCCTCCTGATGCTCTTCACTAAGTATCCCGTGGTCCCGAAGCATTTCCTTTGAAAAAATTAAGTGTCCAAACTACAGGTGGTGTAGCTTGCTTAACAGCCGGGATAATCCGCTGACTAGCAGACACTGCTACTAGGCACAAAGTATTTCCTGGGCTAGATGCAGTTAAAAATTTGTAAGTAGATACTCTCGTTGGATGCTGAGAAAGCATTCCATAGAGTCTCCTGGCACGCCATATATGATTCTCTTAAAAAGCTTGGGGTAGGGGTCTAGGGGACCCTTTAATAGCCAAAATCACGGCCCTGTATCACAATACGTCACCTAGGCTGAAGATAAATGGAACTGTAGCACCGAGGGCTCGGTTGCTACAGACGTATTGCACCTCACCCAGAGGTGTGATATCTCACTCTCAGATAAGGATGGAGTGTGGATCAGGACCCGACACCTGCATGCATTACACCACATTGCCGTGGGGCAGGGCGACCAATATGCCCCTGAGATGGGCACGACAGTCCCTGTCCCTGGCTGGAGTGGGGGGAGGGAACACTGAGGAAGGGGAACCCTGCAGTGCAGGAGCAGGGAGGAAGCAGTTCCTGGGTGCATTGAGAAGGGAGTATAAAAGGTGGGCACCATCTTAGTTCAGTGCAGAGAAGTCTGAGCAGAAGTGGCAGGGAGCAGGGGCTCTGCATGAGCTCTGCTCCGGAGGCGGGCCTAGTAACAGAGGCCCAGGCCTGCAAGAGGGAGAAGGAAGGAAGAGGAGCGGAGAAGGCTCCAGGAATGAGGAATGAAGGGATCCCAGGGGTGCGGACGGGCGAGTCGCCACCGCACGCCCGAATCCACCTGCGTGGAGGGGTCAGGCCAAAGGGGGAGACCGGTCCCCGAACTAGTGGAGGCAGGAAACGACCCTCAGCTAGAAACCGGAGGCTCTGACATTTTATGTGGCGCAGCCCCTTGCTCCACCCGCTAGGAAGGCACCACATAGGGTCAGGGAAACTGGTGCCAAGTTTACCAAGAGGAGGCCCGAGGCAGCCGGACAGAAGTGTTGGTAAGAAAGGCCAGACAAAGGACACACAAAGGGGGTCCTGTGAAGCGCTCCAAAGTTATCTGGGAGTTGTCTGAGCCCCTCACCTGGTGAGCACAGTACGACGTGGGCAGCCGTTACCTGCAGACGTGGTCTGGATAATAAGAACTGTGAGTAAAGGCCCTGAACTGCATCACTGACTCCGTGTCGTTACTGCTGCTGCCCTGCACCATCACCCCCATCCTCCGCATACACTGCCCTGAGGCTATACTCCTCCCGTGGGGAGTTATGCTACGCTCTGCTGCACCCACAACACCAGCCTTAGCGGTCTGCCCTGTAGCGGCGGTTCACTCTGACCGCAATCCACGGGTGGCGTAGTCGGACATTTAAACATCAAAACCACATAAATAGTTCCGCCACTGGTTTGACCGCCCTGAGCCACGGAACCGGATCGCCGCCACGAAGACTACAACCACCAGCATCCACCAAAAAGGGTCCGGCTCCGGGTGTCCCAAGGCCCAGGGGGTGCGTCAGAACATTTTCATCACCTTTCACAATCACCAATGGGACAAGGCAGGGATGTCCTCTGTCCCCTCTCTTATACATCCTAGTGACGGAGCACCTGCTCTCATCAATTCGCCATAACCCCAATATTAGGTGGATTGAGGTGGGAGGCACCGAGTACAAGTGCTCTCTATTTGCTGATGATGTCCTAGTATATATCACTCAAACACATATATCCATCCCTGCTGTTATGGCTGAAATAGATCACTTTGTTACATGGTAAAATTTTAAAATCAATGCAGCGAAGTCTGAGGCCCTCGATGTCTCCCTCCCTAAATCCATATAGGATTCCATCCAGTCCAACTTTCCCTTTGCCTGGCCCTCACAGGGTATCAAATACTTAGGAATTCCTATTCATAGAGACCTCTCCCATCTATGTTATCTTAATTTTGGGCCCTTTATTGAACAATTCCATACAGACCACGGTTGGCAAGTTAGAACTGTAAGATTCACTACGTGAACCACTGGTGTTTTGTGGAAAAGCACATGTACACCGCGTTCCAAATTATTATGCAAAAAGTGTTTAGGAGTGATAAGGGAAGAATTTGTTTGTTTGTCAGTTAAACTCATTGATGGTGATGTGTGTCAGGGCTCTTTATATCACTGTAAGCAATTGCAGACACCTGTGCTAATTAGTTTGGCAGGTGTGTCCAATAAAGGCAAGACTACTTAAGAAGGCTCTCTCACATTATTAAGCAGCCTACATTTTCTGCCAAAATGGGAAAGAAAAAGGATGTGTCGGCTGCTGAGAAGCAACAAATTGTGGAGTGTTTAGGTCAAGGCATGACTACAATCAACATTGTGCGATGATCAGGATGAAGTGTCTTGGCAATCAAGAAGTATGTAGCTGATTCACAGTACACACGTGTGCGTGCTGATAAGGGCAAATTGAGGACTCTTTCCTACAGGCAATTACGTCAGGTTGAAAGAGCAGCGGCAAAAAAGCCTTGTCATAGCAGCAGACAAGTTTTTGAAGCTGCTTGTGCCTCCAACGTCCCCCGAACAACAAGATGCAGGGTCCTTCAGAGGTTTGCAGCTGTGCATACGCCATCCTGTCGACCTCCTCTATCCACTTCACACAAGCAGAAACGGCTCCAGTGGGCCAAACATTACATGAAGACTGATTTCAAAACTGTTTTGTTCACGGATGAGTGCCGTGCAGCGCTCGATGGTCCAGATGAATGGAGTGGAGGATGGCTGGTTGATGGACACCCCACGCAAACACGGCTACAGCGCCAACAAGGAGGAGGTGGAGTAATGTTTTGGGCTGGAATCATGGGGAGAGAGATTGTCGGCCCCTTTAGGATCCCTGAAGGCGCTAAAGATGAACTCCATAATGTATGTGGATTTTCTCAAACAGCACTTCCTGCCATGGTTCAAGAAGAAGAACCGTGTATTTCACAGCAAGATCATTTTTCTGCATGATAATGCACCATCTCATGCTGCACATAAAACATCTGCATCTCTGGCTGATATGGGCATAAAAGGGGACAAACTTATGGTGTGACCCCCATGCTCCCCTGACCTCTACCCCATTCAGAACCTTTGGAGCATCATTAAAAGGAGTGTCTATGATGGCGGGAGGCAGTTCACATCTAAGCAACAGCTCTGGGAGGGTATTCTGTCCTCATGCAAAACAATTGAAGCAGAAACCATCCAAAACCTGACAAATTCAATGGACGAGAGAGTTCAGAAGCTCCTTTCGAACAAGGGGTCCTATGTGAAAATGTAACATCACCTAGAATAAAGTTTTGAGTTGAAAACTGTTTGATTTCAGTTTCTAACAACCTGCTAATGCTTATAATTTCAAAAATGACCATTTTTTTGGTCTTTATTAAAATGAAAAGGTTGATCGAAAAGTTTGGGGGATCTAAGAGTGTGGCAACCCAGTAGTCATGATTACTTCGAATTCTGACAATATGAGGGTCATGCTGCAGGTAGTGCAGCAAGAAGGCACTTATGTGTCTTGCGCATCTCGGAGCCCCAAAATTATTTTCCGGGCTAGATGCAGCTAAAAATTATTTTTAATTTTAAATCTGGTGAAGCTTATTATAGATGGCCTAATAGGATCAGTGCTGCACACTGCTACAAAGCCCAAATTATTTTCCAGTCAAGATACAGATAAACATGATTAGTAATTTGAAAGCTTAAAACGGTTGGTAGGGTGATTTTAACCAATCATCAAGCTTTTACTCTCCCCAGGATGACACAGGGGTAGAAAAGTCGTTTCGGATCCATGATTTGTTCATCTTTATGAACGTGAGTCTGTCTACATTATCAGTGGAGAGCCGCGTGCGCTTATCTGTCAGCACACCACCAGCAGCGCTGAACACACGTTCAGACAGAACGCTGGCTGCGGGGCATGACAAGATCTCCAAGGCGTAAGTGGCTAGCTCCGGCCATTTATCCAGATTGGAAGCCCAAAAAGAGCAAGGGTCCAGTGACACAGTCGTGGCTTCAATGTTTACTTGGAGATACTCCTGTACCATCGTCTCTAGGCGTTGACTATGTGTCAGACTTCTTGTCTCCTGTGGCCTTGCAAAGGATGGGCTAAAAAAGTGGTGAAATGATTCCGCAAAATTGATGTTACCAGCAGATACTGTGGTTCTGTTACGGTTTGAGTGCTGAACACTTGACGGTCCCACGGTTGGCAAGTTGGAACTGTGAGATTCACTACGTGCACCACTGGTATTTTGTGGAAAAGCACATGTAAGATTCTGCAACAGTCTCTGCTGATACTCCTGCATGCGTGCATCCCTTTCTATGGCAGGAATAATTTCTGCAAATTTACTTTTGTACCGGGGATCTAACAGTGTGGCAACCCAGTAGTCAGGATTATTTCTAATTCTCACAATTCGAGGGTCATGTTGCAGGTAGTGCAGCAAGAAGGCACTCATGTGTGTTGCGCATCCAGGAGCACCAAGTCCCTGTTGGGTTGGTGGCGAGGTAACAATCATGCTTCCTTCCTCTGTCCTCTCCCCCCAACCTCGCACAACAGAAATGTGATCAAGGTCTCCCTCATCTGATGAGTCTTCCATCAGTTCGTCCTCCACTTCTTCCTGGGCTCCTGCACCTTCCTCACTAGTTTGGCTGCTACCATGCGCCCTGGTTAAACCATCTCCCCCACCCTCACATGCCTGCCGCCTTGGTGCTGCCGACCGTCTGGACCTTGCAGATGTTAGCCCTTCCGCATACAACTCCTCCTCCTCTACTTCCTCCACCTCCTCTTGTGCCACCACCTGACTCCGAATTCTGTTTAACATGTGCTCCAGCATGTAAATCACCGGAATAGTCATGCTGATAATGGCATCGTCAGCACTAAACATCTTCGTCGCCATTTCAAAACTGTGCAGAAGGGTGCATAGGTCCCTGATCTGAGACCACTCCTCCAGCGTGATTTGCCCCACCTCTGAATCTCGTTGGCCCAGGCTATACGTCAGAACGTATTGCACCAGGGCTTGTCGGTGCTGCCACAGTCGCTGCAACATGTGCAGAGTTGAACTCCACCGGGTAGGCACATCGCATTTTAGCCGGTGAAGTGGCAGGCCCAACGACTTCTGTAGAGATGTAAGTCGCTGAGATGCGAACGGCGGAAGTGAGCACACAGCGACCGTGCCCTCTGCAGAAGGCCATCTAGTCTGGGATAGTGGGCTAAAAATTGCTGGACAACCAGGTTCAACACGTGAGCCATACAAGGCACGTGTGTGACATTGCCCCGGCGAAGGGCCGCACCCAGGTTTGCAGCATTGTCGCACACGGCCTTCCCTGGTTTCAGGTCCAGTGGAGACAACCATTCATGAAATTGGTTCTCCAGAGCTGACCACAACTCCTCAGCTGTGTGACTCACATTTCCCAGACATTTCAATGTAAAAACCGCCTGATGACGTTGAGCCCTACTGCCAGCATAGTAAGGAGGTGTGCAGGATCCCTTCTGCGCAGTTAGAAAGCTTGTGGCATGACCAGACAGGCTTTGGGTGCAGGTGGAAGACCGAGAGGAGGTTGAGGAGGCAGAAGCAGTGGAGGAAAAATGACATAAAGAGGATTGACGCACAACTCGTGGGGACGGCAAGACTTGGACAGCAGCCCCTTGTCCTGCTGTCACCATAGTTACCCAGTGCCCAGTCAGCGACATGTAACGCCCCTGTCCATGCCTACTCGTCCAAGTGTCTGTGGTGAAATGCACCCTGTCACACACAGAGTTTCTCAAAGAAGCGGTGATGTTGTGTGCGACATGCTGATGGAGCGCAGGCACACCTTTCTTTGAGAAGTAGTGCCGACTGGGCATCTGGTACTGGGGCACTGCGACGGACATAAGGTCTCGAAAATCCTCTGTGTCCACCAGGCGGAAAGGCAGCATTTCTGTAGCCAAGAGCTTGCAGATGGTGAAATTCAACCTCTTAGCTTTCTCATGGCTAGGAGGAAATGGTCTTTTACTTGTCCACATCTGAGGGACCGAGGGCTGGCTATTGTGCTTAGACGGGGTTGATAAGGGTGTCCCCGGCAAACTGCCGGTCTGTGAGGAAGATGCAGGCGGACATGTTAGGTTGCCTTGATCCAAAGGTGGTGCTATCGATGTCGGACAGCGCTCAAGACCAGCTGGTGTTACTACCTCCAAAGAAAATGATGACCTGCCAATCACGCTGGCTGTTGCGGGTAAAGAGGTGGCAGGTCTGCGCCCCAAAACAGGTGTGACTGCTGTCCCCCCAGTCACAGAGGATGAAGAGGCCGCGGATGCACAAGATATGGCAGACGGTGGTTGGCCCGGCCGGCTAGACCGCATTGTAGCACACTGAGCTTCCCACTGCAACTTATGCTTCATGTCCATGTGCCGGTTCATGCATGAAGTACTCAAACTATGTATTTTTTGGCCTCTACTTAGCTTTTGCTGACAAATGTTACAGATAACACGAGTTGGGTCATCTTTATCGATCTGAAAAAATGCCCAGGCTATGCAAGGCTTAGCACCCATGCGACCTGAAGAGCCACCACGACTTGTGGTGAGAGGCAGAGTTGTGTTTGAGGATGCAGTTGTTGACGTGCTTCCAGTACTACGTCTCTGTCCAGGAAGGCGCAACCTGACCTCGTCGTCACTAGCATCTTCCTCCACCTCCTCTGCTGACCTCATCTCTTGGCTGACTGTGGGTTGACAGTAAGTGGGATCTCCGACCTCATCATCATCACCCTGTGCGTTATCACACCCGTCGTCCTCAGAGCCAACCTGTTCCTGCCCTGACAAAAAACTAAAGTTGTCGCTCCAATCAGGTATTTGAGTCTTATCATCGTCTTCCTCATTGTCTCCACCAACAGGAGTTACAGTTTGGGAATGAGGGTCTACATTATGGTCAGAACCTTCTGCGTCTGGTCCTGGATCCGACTCATAAAGATTCTGGGCATCAGTGCAGATCATTTCCTCGTCTGGATTCACAGAAGCGCTGGAGTCGACCTCTGATTCCCAGGCCATAGTATGAGTAAACAGCTCTGCAGACTCAACCATCTGTTCTACCTCATACTCAGACGGGCAGCTGGAGATTTGGGAGCTGTGAGGAAGCAAGTGCGATTTGGGTGACACCTTTGAGGACTGGAGTATTTGTGATGTTGAAGTTCATGTGGAGGAGAGCCCACTTAAAGGAGCACTTGATATCCGTTGAAGCACCTGCTGTTTTTGTGCCTCATCTGGAATTTGTAGCGATTGGCGTGGCCGTAAGAAAGGGATCTTATCACATTGTCCGCTAAAAGAAGTAGACATTTTAGTTTGGCTGGAAGATGGTCTTTCTTCTGCACCTACCCCACGGACACAACCTTTTTTCCCCTTCCCAACACGCCTATTCCCCTTTCCACCAGCAGCAGGCCTTTTTCCACTCATTTTGGTGGTTAACTAATTCACAACTCTGGAGTTGTTTGCACAAAAAAACAATGGATGGTAACCGAGCAGAGCTGAGTGGCCAAACTGTGGTATTAGGCCAAAACTATTGGCTGGGTTAGATGCAGAAAAAAATTATTTTTAATTTGCAACCTGATGGAGGTCAGTATAGATGGACTAATAGACCAAGTCCCACACACCGCTAGAAGCCCAAATATTTTTTCAGAGCTAGATGCAGTAAATTTTTTTATTCAATTTGCAACCTGATGGAGGTCAGTATAGATGAACTAATAGACCAAGTCCCACACACTGCTAGAAGCCCAAATATTTTTTCAGAGCTAGATGCAGAAAAAAATTATTTTTAATTTGCAACCTGATGGAGGTCAGTATAGATGGACTAATAGACCAAGTCCCACACACTGCTAGAAGCCCAAATATTTTTTCAGAGCTAGATGCAGAAAAAAATTATTTTTAATTTGCAACCTGATGGAGGTCAGTATAGATGGACTAATAGACCAAGTCCCACACACCGCTAGAAGCCCAAATATTTTTTCAGAGCTAGATGCAGAAAATTTTTTTATTCAATTTGCAACCTGATGGAGGTCAGTATAGATGGACTAATAGACCAAGTCCCACACACTGCTAGAAGCCCAAATATTTTTTCAGAGCTAGATGCAGAAAAAAATTATTTTTAATTTGCAACCTGATGGAGGTCAGTATAGATGGACTAATAGACCAAGTCCCACACACTGCTAGAAGCCCAAATATTTTTTCAGAGCTAGATGCAGAAAAAAATTATTTTTAATTTGCAACCTAATGGAGGTCAGTATAGATGGACTAATAGACCAAGTCCCACACACTGCTAGAAGCCCAAATATTTTTTCAGAGCTAGATGCAGAAAAAAATTATTTTTAATTTGCAACCTGATGGAGGTCAGTATAGATGGACTAATAGACCAAGTCCCACACACCGCTAGAAGCCCAAATATTTTTTCAGAGCTAGATGCAGAAATTTTTTTTATTCAATTTGCAACCTGATGGAGGTCAGTATAGATGGACTAATAGACCAAGTCCCACACACTGCTAGAAGCCCAAATATTTTTTCAGAGCTAGATGCAGAAAAAAATTATTTTTAATTTGCAACCTGATGGAGGTCAGTATAGATGGACTAATAGACCAAGTCCCACACACCGCTAGAAGCCCAAATATTTTTTCAGAGCTAGATGCAGAAAAAAATTATATTCAATTTGCAACCTGCTGGACGTCAGTATAGAAGGACTAATAGAACAAGTCCCACACACTGCTAGAAGCCCAAATATTTTTTCATAGCTAAATGAAGAAAAAAATTATTTTTAATTTGCAACCTGATGGAGGTCAGTATAGATGGACTAATAGACCAAGTCCCACACACTGCTAGAAGCCCAAATATTTTTTCAGAGCTAGATGCAGAAAAAAATTATTTTTAATTTGCAACCTGATGGAGGTCAGTATAGATGGACTAATAGACCAAGTCCCACACACCGCTAGAAGCCCAAATATTTTTTCAGAGCTAGATGCAGAAATTTTTTTTATTCAATTTGCAACCTGATGGAGGTCAGTATAGATGGACTAATAGACCAAGTCCCACACACTGCTAGAAGCCCAAATATTTTTTCAGAGCTAGATGCAGAAAAAAATTATTTTTAATTTGCAACCTGATGGAGGTCAGTATAGATGGACTAATAGACCAAGTCCCACACACTGCTAGAAGCCCAAATATTTTTTCAGAGCTAGATGCAGAAAAAAATTATTTTTAATTTGCAACCTGATGGAGGTCAGTATAGATGGACTAATAGACCAAGTCCCACACACCGCTAGAAGCCCAAATATTTTTTCAGAGCTAGATGCAGAAAAAAATTATATTCAATTTGCAACCTGCTGGACGTCAGTATAGAAGGACTAATAGAACAAGTCCCACACACTGCTAGAAGCCCAAATATTTTTTCAGAGCTAAATGAAGAAAAAAATTATTTTTAATTTGCAACCTGATGGAGGTCAGTATAGATGGACTAATAGACCAAGTCCCACACACTGCTAGAAGCCCAAATATTTTTTCAAAGCTGGATGCAGAAAAAAATATTTTTAATTTGCAACCTGATGGAGGTCAGTATAGATGGACTAATAGACCAAGTCCCACACACTGCTAGAAGCCCAAATATTTTTTCAGAGCTAGATGCAGAAAAAAAATTATTTTTAATTTGCAACCTGATGGAGGTCAGTATAGATGGACTAATAGAACAAGTCCCACACGCTGCTAGAAGCCCAAATATTTTTTCAGAGATAAATGAAGAAAAAAATTATTTTTAATTTGCAACCTGATGGAGGTCAGTATAGATGGACTAATAGACCAAGTCCCACACACTGCTAGAAGCCCAAATATTTTTTCAGAGCTAGATGCAGAAAAAAATTATTTTTAATTTGCAACCTGATGGAGGTCAGTATAGATGGACTAATAGACCAAGTCCCACACACTGCTAGAAGCCCAAATATTTTTTCAGAGCTAGATGCAGAAAAAAATTATTTTTAATTTGCAACCTGATGGAGGTCAGTATAGATGGACTAATAGAACAAGTCCCACACGCTGCTAGAAGCCCAAATATTTTTTCAGAGATAAATGAAGAAAAAAATTATTTTTAATTTGCAACCTGATGGAGGTAAGTATAGATGGACTAATAGACCAAGTCCCACACACCGCTAGAAGCCCAAATATTTTTTCAGAGCTAGATGCAGAAAAAAATTATATTCAATTTGCAACCTGCTGGACGTCAGTATAGAAGGACTAATAGAACAAGTCCCACACACTGCTAGAAGCCCAAATATTTTTTCAGAGCTAAATGAAGAAAAAAATTATTTTTAATTTGCAACCTGATGGAGGTCAGTATAGATGGACTAATAGACCAAGTCCCACACACTGCTAGAAGCCCAAATATTTTTTCAGAGCTAGATGCAGAAAAAAATTATTTTTAATTTGCAACCTGATGGAGGTCAGTATAGATGGACTAATAGACCAAGTCCCACACACCGCTAGAAGCCCAAATATTTTTTCAGAGCTAGATGCAGAAATTTTTTTTATTCAATTTGCAACCTGATGGAGGTCAGTATAGATGGACTAATAGACCAAGTCCCACACACTGCTAGAAGCCCAAATATTTTTTCAGAGCTAGATGCAGAAAAAAATTATTTTTAATTTGCAACCTGATGGAGGTCAATATAGATGGACTAATAGACCAAGTCCCACACACTGCTAGAAGCCCAAATATTTTTTCAGAGCTAGATGCAGAAAAAAATTATTTTTAATTTGCAACCTGATGGAGGTCAGTATAGATGGACTAATAGAACAAGTCCCACACGCTGCTAGAAGCCCAAATATTTTTTCAGAGATAAATGAAGAAAAAAATTATTTTTAATTTGCAACCTGATGGAGGTCAGTATAGATGGACTAATAGACCAAGTCCCACACACTGCTAGAAGCCCAAATATTTTTTCAGAGCTAGATGCAGAAAAAAATTATTTTTAATTTGCAACCTGATGGAGGTCAGTATAGATGGACTAATAGACCAAGTCCCACACACTGCTAGAAGCCCAAATATTTTTTCAGAGCTAGATGCAGAAAAAAATTATTTTTAATTTGCAACCTGATGGAGGTCAGTATAGATGGACTAATAGAACAAGTCCCACACGCTGCTAGAAGCCCAAATATTTTTTCAGAGATAAATGAAGAAAAAAATTATTTTTAATTTGCAACCTGATGGAGGTCAGTATAGATGGACTAATAGACCAAGTCCCACACACTGCTAGAAGCCCAAATATTTTTTCAGAGCTAGATGCAGAAAAAAATTATTTTTAATTTGCAACCTAATGGAGGTCAGTATAGATGGACTAATAGACCAAGTCCCACACACCGCTAGAAGCCCAAATATTTTTTCAGAGCTAGATGCAGAAAAAAATTATATTCAGTTTGCAACCTGATGGAGGTCAGTATAGATGGACTAATAGAATGATGCTATGCCCAAAAGATTTTACTTCACTAGGTGCAGTAAAAAAATTGGTATTCTATACACAGGTGGTATATCTTGCAACACAGATAGGCTACTCCACTGACTAACACACTCTGCAATAGGCCAAAAAGGATTAGCTTTGCTAGATTCAGCCAAATGCTGTGAAAAAAACTTGCACAGCACTGGTACAGACCTGCCTGGCAAAAACTGATAGGAACTGATGTAACCTAGTCCTGAAAAGGACTCCAATTACAATTAGTCTTTACTCCCACAATCTATCTATTTAAGAGCACAGACCTGCCTGATAAAAGTCGTAGGAAATGCTGTAACCTAGTCCTTAAAAGGACTGCAATCACAACTATTCCCTACTCCCAAGCTATCTGTATATTTGTGCGAAAATTGGCTTGAAATTAACAAGGTATAGCGCACACAGCAACAGCGGTGCCGTCTAACATGCAGCTGCAGCAGTGAGAAAATGGTGGCGACGGGGAAAATGGCTTGGTCTTATAGGGCAAGGACATGTGACATACACTGCCAATCACACATGCCCTTGCTTGTGTGAAAAAAAGCACTTCGCTCCGTGTGTGCGCTGCTGATAGGCTGACAGATTGCACCTCCCCACTGCAAATGCGGGAAAGAGAAAAAAAAATGGAGATCTTCATTGTTCCTGCAGAGATCCATCCCCTGCCCCCCCCCCGCCCCGCTGTACACTCAAACTGCGTATTAACATTAATTTTCATCATTACTGAGAAAAAATCCAGTTATGATTTTGGTGCACGAACAGTTATCGAACATAACCTCGAACAGCCGAATTTTTCTCAAATTGTTCGTGTTCGCCGACCGGCTCGAACACCGCCCAAAACAGCTCGAATTTGAGATTGGCGAACAGTTCGAGTAGAACAACGCTCATCTCTATTCAGGAGACAACTGGAGCTCCTCCGCCTGGTTGGAGGGGTGTAGAGACTCGGGGATAACCTCTACTTCGGAGTACACTAGGTCGGACTCACTGGAAAAAGCGGCCGAGGTAACAGGTACCGAGTATAGGAGAGTCTCAGTCCATTCGCTATCAGGTAGCACTCCAAAGGGTTCAGGAGACAACTGGAGGTCCTCCGCCTGGTCGGAGGGGTGTAGAGACTCGGGGATAACCTCTGCTTCGGAGTACACTAGGTCGGACTCACTGGAAGAAGCGGCCGAGGTAACAGGTACCGAGTATAGGAAAGTCTCAGTCCATTCGCTATCAGGTAGCACCTCGAAAGGTTCAGGAGACAACTGGAGGTCCTCTGCCTGGTCGGAGGGGTGTAGAGACTCGGGGATAACCTCTGCTTTGGAGTACACTAGGTCGGACTCACTGGAAGAAGCAGCCGAGGTATCAGGTACCGAGTATAGGAAAGTCTCTGTCCATTTGCTACCAGGTAGCACCCCGAAGGGTTCAGGAGACAACTGGAGATCCTCCGCCTGATCGGAGGGGTGTAGAGACTCAGGGGTAACCTCTGCTTCGGAGAACACTAGGTCGGACTCACTGGACGAAGCGGGCGAGGTATCAGGTGCAGGGTATAGGGAAGTCTCTCTCCAATTGTCCTCAAGTGGAATCCCGGGAGATTCAGGAGGCAACAGGGGGTCCTCCGGTGTGAATTCTGGGTGGGCAGCAGTCTCTTCGGGCAGGAGAACTGGTGCACTACCCACGCACATTACCTGTTGGGGCTTCTCTGGGATACAGGGAGATGAAGCTTCAGTAGGGACTTCAAGGTTAGGGTCAGGAGGTCTCAGGGAGGACAGACCCTGGTGTGACGGCTTGCCTCTACGTCTAGCACGTCTGGACTGCCTCTTGAGGTTGGAAGAAGTATTCTGGAGAGTGTAGTCACCCTGTGAGGATTCTGGGTGGGCAGTAGTCTCATTGGGCTGGAGGACTATTGCGCTACCCACACACATTACCCATCGGGGCTGCTCCGGGATACTGGGAAGTGAAGCTTCAGTAGGAGCCTCTGGGTTAGGATCATCGAAGACCATTAGAAAGGCCACCAGGAAGGCCATTATGTCTAGGACGATAGGATCCTGTGCATCCCATAGGGGAATGATCCAATTCAAGGCATCACCCGCTAGGTAAGACATCATGAATCCCACCTTAACCCGATCTGTGGGAAAACATAGAGGGTAGAACTTGAAGTGTAGCATGCATTGCTCCACAAATGCACGACTCTGTCTTGGATCCCCATAGTAACGTGGCGGATCCACAGGAACGAAAGCTGATAGATCCATCTGGACAGGAGCGTAATTCGCCTGGAACTCAGCTAAGGAAAAAAAAAAAAATTATTTATTTTTAATGCACGTATTCGCTGGAAAACATCTCAGAGAGCGAAGGCCGTGGGGCTCAACGGGAACCATGGCCTGAGCATGCTGTTGCTGTTATGCACACGCCCGGACTGACTGGCGTGTGCGTGTTTATGTAGTGATTCCACTGTGCCATGAACCGGAGAGTGCCTGGAGGGGCGTAACTAAGTATCTGCCCGATCCGACCAAGGTCGCACGACGGCATACGACGCCAGTGCAACAGGGAGGAACCGAGCAGAGGAACCAGGGTCTACTCCAGGTCAGACTCCGGACACGGCTGTTGACCCACACCGGGGAATACAGGAACAGGCAGACTAGAGCACAGGCTGGGTAGGGTCCAGTACAGACTAGGAGACAAATTCGAAACCGCAGACGCGGTAGACAGAGCTGAGCAAAGCGAAAACCGCAGACGCGGTGGACAGAGCTGAGCAAAGCGAAAACCGCAGACGCGGTGGACAGAGCTGAGCAAAGCGAAAACCGCAGACGCGGTGGACAGAGCTGAGCAAAGCGAAAGCCGCAGACGCGGTGGACAGAGTTGAGCAAAGCGAAAACCGCAGACGCGGTGGACAGAGCTGAGCAAAGCGAAAGCCGCAGACGCGGTGGACAGAGCTGAGCAAAGCGAAAACCGCAGACGCGGTGGACAGAGCTGAGCAAAGCGAAAACCGCAGACGCAGTGGACAGAGCTGAGCAAAGCGAAAACCGCAGACGCGGTGGACAGAGCTGAGCAAAGCGAAAACCGCAGACGCGGTGGACAGAGCTGAGCAAAGCGAAAACCGCAGACGCGGTGGACAGAGCTGAGCAAAGCGAAAACCGCAGACGCGGTGGACAGAGCTGAGCAAAGCGAAAACCGCAGACGCGGTGGACAGAGCTGAGCAAAGCGAAAACCGCAGACGCGGTGGACAGAGCTGAGCAAAGCAAAAACCGCAGACGCGGTGGACAGAGCTGAGCAAAGCGAAAACCGCAGACGCGGTGGACAAGGCTCTGTTCACACAGAACAGACTAGAAGGGAAAGGCAGAACCAGATACCCACAGGGTACTTGCAGAGAAGTAGCGAGTGGACCACAAACTCACAAACGGAAGTACAGTGACAACGAGCAGGAGTTAGGTACGAGTACAGACTCTGCAGAAAAAGGAAAGGAACGGACATAGAGAAAAAAACAGGTAAAAGATAGGAGAGAGTTCAGACTGGAACTGAGTGTACGGAGGAGACCGACACTACAGCGGGATACAGGAGCGGGTCTGGGAATATGGCCCCCAGAGAGGCGGGACGAACAGGCAAGGAGCGTGTTCAGACTGGCCTGGAAATACAGCCTCCAGGAAGGCGGAACGAACAGGCAAGGAACGAGTACAGACTGCAGGTTAAGGTACACAGATAGGACACAGTACAGACATGGAAACAGATACTGCAAGACCGGTAACATAGACAGGACCTGGCATGTCAGAGACAAAAGCCAACTGACAGGGCAAGATGCTCAGGCGTGGGTTAATTGGAGCAGCTGTTTTAAATACCAGGAGACAGACAGCAACAGGCTGAGGACGCACAAGGGGTGTGCCTGCAGCAGGTACAAAAAGCAGGAAGTGATCGGGCGCCGCCCTTAAGCAGCAGACACAGAGGCAAACAGACAGCATGGAGGGAAGCCAGAGAGACATTCTGGACTGGAGATCAAGTGCGCGCTCTTGCACAGTGGGAGATGGACCACTATGCAAGGACGCCGCCAGGTATGTTACAGCCTAGTCATGGTGTGGCGGTATTTGTTCCTTTTATGTGGTATTATTCGGTCACTATGTGGTGGTAATATGTGGCCTAGTCATGGTGTGGCGGCATTTGTTCCTTGTATGTTGTATTATTCGATCACTATATGGTGGTAATATTTGGTCTGGTCATGGTGTGATGGTATTTGTACTTATTCAGTCATTATGTGGTGGTAATATGTGGTTCGGCCATGGTGTGACAGTATTTCTCCCTTGTATGTGGTATTATTTAGTCACTATGTGGTAGTAATATGTGGTCTGGTTATAGTGTGGCAGTATTTGTTCCTTGTATGTTGTATTATTCAGTTATTATGCGGTGGTAATATCTGGTCCGGCCATGGTGTGAAAGTATTTGTCCCTTGTATGTGGTATTATTCAGTCACTATGTGGTGGTAATATGTGGTCTGGACATGTTGTGACAGTATTTGTCCCCTGTATGTGGTATTATTCAGTAACTATGTAGTGGTAATATCTGGTCCGGCCATGGTGTGACAGTATTTGTCCCTTGTATGTGGTATTATTCAGTCACTATGTGGTGGTAATATGTGGTCTGGTTATAGTGTGGCGTTATTTGTTCCTTGTATGTGGTATTATTCGGTCACTATGTGATGGTAATATGTGGTCCGGCCATGGTGTAACAGTATTGGTCATTTAAAAAAATGTATGTGACACATTCCCTTAAAGAAAAAGTAATAAAAATATACCTAAAAAGAGTATTGGATATTTTAAAAAATGTTTAATAGGTCTCTACAGTAGAGTAAGGCAAGGCAGAAAGGCTACTTTGTTGTGGCAGCTTAAAAATTTTTTGGGCCAAAGCAAAAGCTGATGGCTATGTGATGTGGTGTTTGATGAGAACTGTTAATGTGTGATTGGTGAGCAGGGTTGGACTGGCCTGGCGGGGTACCGGTGGAATGCCCGGTGGGCCCCAGAGAAATAAGAAGGAGAGGAAAAGAAAAAAAAATTTTTTTTAGGAATGCATGCCCTTTAAAAGTGCGTGCGCATGCACACAAACCTGGCCCGCCACATCGTCACCACCCGCCGCACCCAGTTTAGTGCTGGGGACCCGGGGGGAAGAGACACCGGCACCCTATAGGGCCCATGAGTCGGGGGAGAGAGAGCCCCCACCGCCCTTTCCTTCTCAAATACTCACATGTCACCTCTCCTCGTTCCCCATTTCTACAGTGACATCAGCGTCTTCTGACTGACGTCTCAGGGCAGAGGACGAGGTGACGTCATTACAGCCCTCTACTCTGAGCATTGCAGAATCAGAAGACATGCTGAGTATACTGGACCTGCAGGGAACGGGAGAGGTGAGAATTTGATTTTTTTTCTTATGTATGCAGCAATATGTGGGGGCCCAATATACTGTATGCAGCATCTTATGGGGCCCAATATACTATATGCAGCATCTTAAGGGGGCCCAATATAATGTATGCAACACCAAAAGGGGGCCAAATATCCTGCATGCAGCATCTTATGGGGGCCCATTATATACTGTATGCAGCAGCTTATGGGGGCTCAATATACTGTATGCAACATCTTATGGAGGCCCATTAGATACTGCATGCAGCATCATATGGGAGTGCATTATATACTGTATGCAGCATCACAGGGGGGTCCATTAAATACTGTATACAGCATCATATGGGGGCCCATATAACGTATGCACCATGTTATGGGGGCCCAATATACTGTATGCAGCATATTAAAGGGGCCCAATATACTGTATGCAGCATTACATGGGGCCCATATACTATATGCAGCATTATAAGGGGGCATAATATACTTTATGCAGCATCATATGGGGGCCCAATATACTGTATGCAGCATCATATGGGGGCCCAATATACTGTATGCAGCATCTTAGGGTGGCCATTATTTACTGTATGCAGCATCAAATGGGGGCCCATTATATACTGTAACCAGCATCATATGGGGGCCCATTATATAATGTATGCAGCATCATATGGGGGTCCATATACTGTATGCAGCATCATACAGGGGCCCAATATACTGTATGTAGCATCTTATGGGGACCCAATATACTGTATGCAGCATCTTATGGGGGCCCAACATAATGTATACAGCATTACATGGGGGCCCATTTACTATATGCAGCATCTTTTGGGGACCCATATACTGTATGCAACATGTTATGGGGGCCCATATACTCTATGCAGAATGTTATGGGGGCCCAATATACTGTATGCAACATCGTATGGGGGCCCAATAAACTGTATGCAGCATGTTTTGGGGGCCCAATATTCTGTAAGCAGCATCAAATCGGAGCCCATATACTCTATGCAGTATCTTATGCGGGTCCAATATACTGTATGCAGCATCTTATAGGAGCCCATATACTGTAGGTAGCATCTTATAGGGGCCAATATATTGTATGCAGCATCATATGGGGGCCCATATACTGTATGCAGCATGTTATGGGGGCCCAATAAACTGTATGCAGTATATTATAGGGGCCCAATATACTGTATGCAGCATTACATGGTGCCCATAAACTGTATGCAGCATCATATGGGGGCCCAATATACTGTATGCAGCATCATATGGGGCCCATATACTGTATGCAGCTTGTTATGGGGCCCAATAAACTGTATGCAGCATATTATAGGGGCCCAATATACTGTATGCAGCATTACATGGTGCCCATAAACTGTATGCAGCATCATATGGGGGCCCATTATATACTGTATGCAGCATCATACGTGGGCCCATATACTGTATGCAGCATCATACGGGGGCCAAATATACTGTATGCAGCATCTTATGGGGACCCAATATACTGTATGCAGCATATTATGGGGGCCCAACATACTGTATACAGCATTACATGGGGGCCCATATACTATATGCAGCATCTTATGGGGGCCCATATACTGTAGGCAACATGTTATGGGGGCCCAATATGCTGTATGCAGCATCGTATGGGCGTCCAATATACTGTTTGCAGCATCTTAGGGGGGGCCCATTACTTACTGTATGCAGCATCAAATGGGGGCCCATTATATACTGTATGCAGCATCATATGGGGGCCCATTATATACTGTATGCAGCATCATATGGGGGCCCATATACTGTATGTAGCATCTTATGGGGACCCAATATACTGTATGCAGCATCTTATGGGGGCCCAACATACTGTATACAGCTTTACATGGGGGCCTATATACTATATGCAGCATCATATGGTGGCCCATATACTGTATGCAGCATGTTATGGAGGCCCAATAAATTGTATGCAGCATAGTAAAGGGGCCCTATATACTGTATGCAGCATTACATGGTGCCCATGTACTGCATGCAGCATCATATGGGGGCCCAATATACTGTATGCAGCATCATATGGGGGCCCATATACTGTATGCAGAATCATATGGGGGCCCAATATACTGTATGCAGCATCAAACGGGGGCACATTATATACTGTATGCAGCATCATATGGGGGCTCATTATATACTGTATGCAACATCTTTTGGGGATCCAACATAGTGTATACAGCATTACATGGGGGCCCATATACTATATGCAGGATCTTATGGGGGCCCTTATACTGTATGCAACATCTTATTGGGGCCCATTATATACTGCATGCAGCATCTTATGGAGGGCCCATTATATACTATATGCAGCATTACATGGGGCCCCTATAATGTATGCAGCATCATATGGGGTCCCAATATACTGTATGCAACATCTTATGGGGCCCAATATACTATATGCAGCATCTTATGAGGGCCCAATATACTATATGCAGCATCTTATGGGGGCCCAATATAATGTATGCAACACCATATGGGGGCCCAATATCCTGTAAGCAGCATCTTATGGGGACTCATTATATGCTGTATGCAGCAGCTTATGGGGGCCCAATATACTGTATGCAGCATCTTATGGGGCCCATAATATACTGTATGCAGCATCTTATGGGTGCCCATTATATACTGTATGCAGCATCATATGAAGGCCCATTACATACTGTATGCAGCATCATATGGGGGCCCATACTGTATGCAGCATCACATGGGGCCCATTAAATACTGTATACAGCATCATAAAGTGCCCAATATACTGTATGCAGCATCATATGGGGGCCCATATACTGTATGCACCATGTTATGGGGGCCCAATATACTGTATGCAGCATATTATATAGGCTCAATATACTATATGCAGCATTACATGGGGCCCATATACTGTATGGAGCATCATATGGGGGCACAATATACTTTATGCAGCATCATATGGGGGCCCAATATACTGTATGCAGCATCATATGGGGGCCCAATATACTGAATGCAGCATCTTAGGGGGGCCAATTATTTACTGTATGCAGCATCAAATGGGGGCCCATTATATACTGTATGCAGCATCATATGGGGGCCCATTATATACTGTATACAGCATCATACGGGGACCCATAAACTGTATGCAGCATCATACGGGGGCCAAATATACTGTATGCAGCATCTTATGATTGGCCAACATACTGTATACAACATTACATGGGGGCCCATAAACTTAATGCAGCATCTTATGGGGGCCCATATACTGTATGCAACATGTTATGGGGGCCCAATATGCTGAATGCAGCATCTTATGGGGGCCCATATACTCTATGCAGCATCATATGGGGGTCCAACATAATGTATGCAGCACCTTATGGGGGCCCAATATACTGTATGCAGCATCTTATGGGGGCCCAATATACTGTATATTCTATGCAGAATCTTTTGGGGGCCCATTGTCAACTGTATACAGCATCTTATGGGGGCCCAATATATACTGTATGCAGCATCATATGGGGGCCCAATATACTGTATGCAGCATCTTATGGGGGCCCAATATACTGCATGCAGCATCATATGGGGGCCCAATATACTGTATTCATCATAATATGGGGGCCAATATACTGTATGAGCTCCAGATGGGGGCCAGTATACTGTATACAGCATAATATGGATGCCCATATACTGTATACAACATGTTATGGGCTCCCATATACTGTATGCAGCATCTTATGGGGGCCCATATACTGTATGCAGCATCATATGGGGGCCCATATACTGTATGCATCATCTTATGAGGGCCCAATATACTGTGGGCAGCATCCAATAGGGGACCAATATACTGTATGCAACATCACCTGGGGGCCCAATATACTGTATGCAGCATCATATGGGGGCCCAATATACTGTATGCATCATAATATGGGGGCCAATATACTGTATGAGCACCAGATGGGGGCCAATATACTGTATGCAGCATAGTATGGATGCCCATATACTGTATACAACATGTTATGGGTGCCCATATAGTGTATGCAGCATCATATGGGGGCCCATATACTGTATGCAGCATCATATGGGGGCCCAATATACTGTATGCAGTATCATTTGGGGAACCAATATACTGTATTCAGCATCTTATGGGGGCCCAATATACTGAATGCAGCATCTTATGGGGGACCATATACTGTATGCAGCTTCTTATGGGGGACCATATACTGTATGCAGCATCTTATGGGGTACCATTATATACTGTATGCAGCATCTTATGGCGGCCCATTATATAATATATGCAGCATCATATGGGGACCCAATATACTGAATGCAGCAACTTATGGGGGCCAAATATACTTCATCCAGCTTTTTATGGGGGCCCATATACTGTATGCAGCATGTTATGGATGCCCAAATACTGTATGCAGCATGTTATGGGGTCCATATACTGTATGCAGCATGTCATGGGGCTCAATATACTGTAAGCAACATCTTATTGGGGCCCATTATATACTGTATGCAGCATTATATGGGGGCCCATATACTGTATGTAGCATCATATGGGGGCCCAATATATTGTGTGCATCATCTTTTGGGGGCCCAATATACTGTATTCAGCTTCCTAAGGGGGCCAAATATATTTTGTGCAGCATCTTATGGGGGACCAATATACTGTATGCAGCATCTTATGGGGGACCAATATACTGTATGCAGCTTATTATGGGGGGCCATATACTGTATGGAGCATGCAATGGGGCCAATATACTGTATGCAGCATGTTATAGGGGCCCAGTATACTGTATGCAGCATCATATGGGGGCCCATATGCTGTGTGCAGCATCGTATGGGGGCCCAATATCCTGTGTACTGCATTATTTGAGGGCCCAATATGCTGAATGCAGCATCTTATGGGGGCCCAATATACTGTATGCCGCTTCTTATGGGGGCCAAATATACTTTATGCAGCATCTAATGGGGGCCAAATATAATGTATGCAGCTTTTTATGGGGGCCTATATACTGTATGCAGCAAGTTAAGGAGGCCCATATACTGTATGCAACATGTTATGGGGGCCCTAAACTGCATGCAGCATGTTATGGGGGCCCATATACTGTATGCAGAATGTTATTGGGGCCCAATATACTGTATGCAGCATCTTATGGGGGCCATTATATACTGTATGAAGCATCTTATGGGGCCCATTATATAGTGTATGCATCATCTTATGGGGGGCCCATTATATAATATATGTACCATGTTATCGGGGCCCATATACTGTATGCAGCATGTTATGGGGCCCATATACTGTATGCAGCATGTTATGGGGGCCCAATATACTGTATGCAGCATCTTATGGGGGCCCATTATATACTATTTTAAGCATCTTATGGGGCCCATTATATACTGTATGCATCATCTTATGGGGGGCTCATTATATACTCTATGCAGCGTCATATGGGGGCCCATGTATTGTATGCAGCATCATATGGGGGCCGAATATGCTGTATGCAGCATCATATGGGGGCCCATTATACTGTATGCAGCATCTCTTGGGGGCCCAATATACTGTATGCAGCATCTTATGGGGGAGCATATACTGTATGCAGCAGCTTATGGGGGCCCAATATACTGTATGCAGCATCTTATGGGGGCCCATTATATACTGTACTATATACTGCAACATATGGGGGCCCAATATACTGAATGTAGCAGCTTTTTATGGGGGCCCATATGCTGTATGCAGCATGTTAAGGAGGCCCATTTACTGTATGCAGCATGTTATGGGGGCCCATATACTGTATGCAGCATGTTATGGGGGCCCAATATACTGTATGCAGCATCTTATGGGGGCCCATTATATACTGTTTGCATTATCTTATGGGGGTCCTATTATATACTATATGCAGCATCATATGGGGGCCCATATACTGTATGCAGCATCATATTGGGGAACAATATACTGTGTGCAGCATCTTTTGGGGGCAAAATATACTTTATTCAGCATCTTATGAAGGCCCAATATAAAGTATGCAGCATCTTATGGGGGACTAATATACTGTTTGCAGCATCTTATGGTGGCCCATTATATACTGTATGCAGCATGTTATTGGGGCCCATTATATACTGTATGCATCATCTTATGTTGGACCCATTATATACTATATGCAGCATCATCTGGGGGCCCATATACTGTATGCAGCATCATATGGGGGCCCAATATACTGTATGCAACATCATATGGGAGCCCAATTTACTGTATGCAGCAACACATCGGGGAACATATACTGTATGCAGCATCCTATGGGGGCCCATATACTGTATGCAGCATGTTATGGGGCCCATATTTTGTATGCAGCATCATATGGGGGCCAATATACTGTATGCAGCATCATATGAGGCCCAAATACTGTATGCAGCATCATATGGGGGCCCAATATACTTTATGCAGCATCTTATGAGGCCCAATATACTGTATGCAGCATCTTATTGGGGACCCATTATATACTACATGCAGCATCATATCGGGCCCATATACTGTATGTAGCAACATATGGCGGCCCAATAGTCTGTATGCATAATCTTATGGGGGCCCAATATACTGTATGCAGCATCTTTTGGAGGCCCAATATACTGTATATAGCATCTTATGGGGGCCCCTGTACTGTATGCTGCATGTTATGCAGCATCATATGTGGGCCCAACATACTGTGTGCAGCATCTTTTGGGGGCCCAATATACTGTATGCTGCACATTATGGGGGCCCAATATTCTGTATGCAGCATCTTTTGGGGGCCCATATACGGTATGCATCAACTTTTGAGAGCCCATATACTGTATGCAGCATCTTATGGGGGCCCATAAACTGTATGCAGCATCATATGGTTGCCCAACATACTGTGTGCAGCATCTTTTGGGTGCCCATATACTGTATGCATCATTCTCTTTTGAGAGCCTATATACTGTATGCAGCAACTGATGGGGGCCCAATAAACTGTACGCAGCATCTTTTGGGGGCCCATATACTGTATGCATCATTCTCTTTTGAGAGCCTATATACTGTATGCAGCATCTTACGGGGGCCCATATACTGTATGCAGCATCATATTGGGGCCAATATACTGTATACAGCATCATATGGGGGCCCATATACTGTATGCAGCATCTTATGGTGGCCCATATACTGTATGCAGCATCTTATGGGGGCCCAATAAACAATATGCAGCATCTAATGGGGGTCCAATATACTGTATGCAGCATCTTATGGGGGCCCATTATATGCTGTATGCAGCATCTTATGGGGGCCCATTATATACTATATGCCTCATCATCTGGGGGCCCAATATACTATATGCTGCACCTTGTGGGGGCCCATTATATACTGTATGCAGCACCTAATGGGGGCCCATTATATACTATATGCAGCATCTTATGGAGTCCCATATACTGTGTGCAGCATCTTATGGGGGAACAATATACTGTATGCAACATCATCTGTGGGCCCAATATGCTGTATGCAGCATCCTATGGGGGCCAATTATATACTGTATGCAGCATGTTATTGGGACGCATATACTGTATGCAGCATGTTATGGGGCCCATATACTGTATGCAGCATGTTATGGGGCCCATATACTGTATGCATCATGTTATGGGGACCCAATATACTGTATGCAGCATGATATGGGGGCCCAATATACTGTGTGCAGCATCTTATGGGGGTCCATATACTGATGCAGCATATTATTGGCGCCCATATACTGTATGCAGCATGTTATAATGCCCATATACTGTATGCAGCAAGTTATGGGGCCCATATACTCTATGTAGCATGATATGGGGACCCAATATACTGTATGCAGCATCTTATGGGGGCCCATATACTGTATGCAGCATCATATGGGGGCTCAATGTTCTGTATGCAGCATCTCATGGGGGCCCATTATATCCTGTAGGCAGCATCATATGGGGGCCCAATATACTGTATGCAGCATCTTATGGGGGCCCATTATATACTATAGCCAGCATCTTATGAGGGGCCCATTATATACTGTATGCATCATCTTAAGGGGGCCCATTATATAATATAGCAAGCATCTTATGGGAGGCCCATTATATCCTGTAGGCAGCATCATATGGGGGCCCAATATACTGCATGCAGCATCTTATGGGGGCCAATTATATACTATAGCCAGCATCGTATGGGGGGCCCATTATATCCTGTAGGCAGCATCATATGGGGGCCCAATATACTGTATGCAGCATCTTATGGGGGCACATTATATACTATAGCCAGCATCTTATGGGGGGCCCATTATATACTATATGCAGCATCTTATGGGGTCCCATAAACTGTGTGCAGCATCTTATGGGGGACCAATATACTGTATGCAACATCATCTGGGGGCCCAATATGATGTATGCAGCATCTTATGGGGGCCAATTATATACTGTATGCAGCATGTTATTGGGACACATATACTGTATGCAGCATGTTATGGGGCCCATATACTGTATGCAGCATGTTATGGGGCCCACATACTGTATGCATCATGTTATGGGGACCCAATATACTGCATGCAGCTTGATATGGGGGCCCAATATACTGTATGCAGCATCTTATGGGGGTCCGTATACTGATGCAGCATATTATTGGAGTCCATATACTGTATGCAGCATGTTATAGTGCCCATATACTGTATGCAGCATGTTATGGGGCCCATATGCTCTATGCAGCATGATATGGGGACCCAATATACTGTATGCAGCATCTTATGGGGGCCCATATACTGTATGCAGCATCATATGGGGGCTCAATACTCTGTATGCAGCATATTATGGGAGGCCCATTATATCCTGTAGGCAGCATCATATGGGGGCCCAATATACTGTATGCAGCATCTTATGGGGGCCCAATATATACTATAGCCAGCATCTTATGGGGGGCCCATTATATCCTGTAGGCAGCATCATATGGGGGCCCAATATACTGTATTCAGCATCTTATGGGGGCACATTATATACTATAGCCAGCATCTTATGGGGGGCCATTATATACTATATGCAGCATCATATGGGGGCCCAATATTCTCTATGCAACATCATATATGGGCCCTATATACTGTATGCAGCATATTATGGGGGCCCATTATATACTATAACAAGCATCTTATGGGGGCCCATTATATGCTGCATGCAGCATCATATGGGGGCCCATAAACTGTGTGCAGCATCTTATGGGAGCCCAATATACTGTATGTAGCATCTTATTGGAACCCAGTATACTGTATGCAGAATCTTATGGGGATCCATATACTGTATGCAGCATCATATGGGGACCCATATACTGTATGCAGCATCATATGGGAGCCCATATACTGTATGCAGCATCATATGGGGCCCCAAAATACTGTATGTAGCATCTTATGGGGGCCCATATACTGTATGCAGCATCTCATGGGGGCCAAAAATACTGTATGCAGCATCTTATGGAGGTTTATTATATACTGTATGCAGCATCTTATGAGGGCCCAATATACTGCATGCAGCATCATATGGGGGCCCAATATATATTGTAAGCAGCATCATATGGGGTCCAATATATACCGTATGCAGCATGTTATGGTGGCGCATTATAAACTGTGTGCATCATCTTATGGGGGGCCCATTGTATTCTGTATGCAGCATCATATGGGGGCACATATACTGTATGCAGCATCATATGGGGGCCCAATATATTGTATGCAGCATAATATGGAGGGCAATATACTTTATGGGGGGCCATATACTTTATGTGGGCCATATACTTTATTATACAGTATATAATGCATTATAAACTGTAAGCATCATCTTATGTTGCATACAGTATATGGGCCCTTGTGTGATGCTGCATATAGTATATTGGGCCATAAGATCTTGCATGCAGTATATGGACCCCGATAAGATGGGCCCATTATATACTGCATGCAGCATCTTATGGGGGCCCATAATATAATGTATGCAGCATGTTATGGGGGCCCATATACTGTATGCAGAATCATATGGTGGCCCAATATACTATATGTAGCATCTTATGAGGGCCCATTATATACTGTATGCAGCATTTTATTGGGGCCCATATATTGTATGCAGCATCATATGGGGACCCATATACTCTATTCAGCATCTTATGGGGGCCTATATACTATATGCAGCATATTATGGTGGCCCATTATGCATTGTATGCAGCATCATATGGGGGCCCATTATATACTGTATGCAGCATTTTATAGAGGCCTATATACTATAAGCAAAATCTTATGGTAGGTCTATTATATACTAAATTCAGCCTCTTATGAGGGGCCCATTATATACTGTATGGAGCATCTTATTGGGGGCCCATTATATACTGTATGCAGCATCTTATGGAGGTCCATTATATACTGTATGCAGCATCATATGGGGGCCCATATTCTGTATGCAGCATCTTATTGGGGCCCAATATACTATATGCACCATCTTATGGGGGGCATATTAGATACTGTATGCAGCATCTTTTGGAGGACCATTATATACTGTATGAAGCATCTTATGGGGGCCCATATACTGTATGCAGCATCATATGGGGGCCCAATATACTGTGTGCAGCATCTTTTGGGGGCCCAATATACTGTATGCAGCATCTCATGGGGGCCCATATACTGTATGTAGAATGTTATGGGGGCCCAATATACTGTATCCATCATCTTTTGGAGGTCCATATACTGTATGTAGCATCTTATGGGGGCCCATATACTGTATGCAGCATCTTATGGGGACCTATATACTGTATGCAGCATCTTTGGGGGCCCATATACTGGATGCAGCATCTCATGGAGGCCCATTTACAGTATGCAGCATCTTTTGGGGGCCCAATATACTATATGCAGCATCTTATGGGGGCCCATATAATGTATGCAGAACTTTATGGGGGCCTATATACTGTATGCAGCATCATAAGGGGGCCCGATATACTGTACTGTATGTAGCATCATATTGGGGCCCATATACTGATTGCAGCATCTTATGATGGCCCATATACTGTATGCTGCATCTTGTAGGGGCCCAGTATACTGTATGCAGCATCTTATGGGGGCAAAATATACTGTATGCAGCATCATATGAGGGCTCAATATACTGTATGCAGCATCTTATGGGGCCCATTAATTACTGTATGCAGCATCTTATGGGGGCCCATTATCCATATATGCAGCATCATCTGGGGGCACAATATACAGTATGCAGCATCTTATGGGGGCCCATTATATACTGTATGCAGCATCTTATGGGGGCCCATTATATACTGTAAGCAGCATCATATGGGGGCGCAATATATACTATATGCAGCATCTTAAGGGGGCCCATTATACACTATATGCAGCATCTGATGGGGTCCCACATAGTGTGTGCAGAATCTTATGGGTGATCAATATACTGTTTGCAACATCATCTGGGTGTCCAATATACTGTATGCAGCATCTTATGGGGGCCCATTATATAATGTATGCAGCATCTTATGGGGGACCAATATACTTTATACAGCATTTTATGGGGGCCCAATATACTGTATGCACCATGATATTGGGGCCTACATACTGTATGCAGCATGTTATAGTGCCCATATACTCTATGCAGCATGATATGGGGACCCAATACACTGTATGCAGCATCTTATAGAGGGCCCATATACTGTATGCAACATCATATTGGAGCCCATATACTGTATTCAGCATCATATGGAAGCCCAATACAGTTAGGTCCATATATATTTGAACAGATACAACATTTTTCTCATTTTGGTTGTAGACATTACCACAAATAATTTTAAACAAAACAATTCAGATGCAGTTGAAGTTCAGACTTTCAGCTTTGATTTGAGGGTATCCACATTGGGTGAAGGGTTTAGGAGTTTCAGCTCCTTAACATGTGCCACCTTATTTTTAAAGGGACCAAAAGTAATTGGACAATTGACTCCAAGGCTATTTCATGGACAGGTGTGGGCAATCCCTTCGTTATGTCATTCTCAATTAAGCAGATAAAAGGCCTGGAGTTGATTTGAGGTGTGGTGCTTGCATTTGGAAGGTTTTGCTGTGATGTAAACATGCGGTCAAAGGAGCTCTCCATGCAGGTGAAACAAGCCACCCTTAAGCTGCAAAAACAGAAAAAAACCATCCGAGAAATTGCTACAATATTAGGAGTGGCAAAATCTACAGTTTGGTACATCCTGATAAAGAAAGAAAGAAAGCACCGGTGAACTCATCAATGCAAAAAGACCTGGGCACCCACGGAAGACAACAGTGGTGGATGATCGCAGAATAATCTCCATGGTGAAGAGAAACCCCTTCACGACAGCCAACCAAGTGAACAACACTCTCCAGGAGGTAGGCGTATCAATTTCTAAATCTACCATAAAGAGAAGACTGCATGAAAGTAAATACAGAGGGTTCATTGCATGGTGCAAGCCATTCATAAGCATCAAGAATAAAAAGGCTAGACTAGACTTTGCTAAAAAACAACAAAAAAAAACAGCACAGTTCTGGAAGAACATTCTTTGGACATATGAAACCAAGATCAACCTCTACCAGAATGATAGAAAGAGAAAAGTATTGCGAAGGCGTGGTATAGCTCATGATCCAAAGCATACCACATCATCTGTAAAACACGGCGGAGGCAGTGTTATGGCTTGGGCATGCATGGCTGCCAGTGGCACTGTGTCACTAGTGTTTATTGATGATGTGACACAGGACAGAAGCAGCCGAATGAATTCTGATGTATTCAGAGCCATACTGTGTGCTCAGATCCAGCCAAATGCAGCCAAACTGATTGGTCGTCGTTTCATACTACAGATGGGCAATGACCCAAAACATAAAGCCAAAGCAACCCAGGAGTTTATTAAAGCAAAAAGTGGAATATTCTTGAATGGCCAAGTCAGTCACCTGATCTCAAAGCAAAGTGAGCATGCATTTCACTTGTTAAAGACTAAACTTCAGACAGAAAGGCCCACAAACAAACAGCAACTGAAAACCACCGCAGTGAAGGCCTGGCAGAGCATCAAAAAGGAGGAAACACAGCGTCTGGTGATGTCCATGAGTTCAAGACTTCAGGCAGTTATTGCCAACAAAGGGTTTTCAACCAAGTACTAGAAATGAACATTTTATTTACAATTATTTAATCTGTCCAATTACTTTTGGTCCCTTTAAAAACAGGGTGGCACATGTTAAGGAGCTGAAGCTCCTAAACCCTTCATCCAATTTTAATTTGGATACCCTCAAATGAAAGCTGAAAGTCTGAACTTCAACTGCATCTGAATTGTTTTGTTTAAAATTCATTGTGGTAATGTCTAGAACCAAAATGAGAAAAATGTTGTCTCTGTCCAAATATATATGGACCTAACTGTATACTATACGCAGCATCTTATGGGGCCTAATATACTATATGCAGCATCTTTTAAGTGCCCTATATACTGTGTGCAGCATCTTATGGGGCCGAATATACTGTATGCAGCATCACATGGGGGCCCATCTACTGTATGCAGCATCACATGGGGGACATATATTGTATGCAGCATCTCTTGGGGGCCCATGTAATGTATGCAGCATCTTATGGGGGTCCATATACAGTATGCAGCATCTTTTGGGGACCCAATATACCGTATGCAGTGTCTTATGGGGGCCCATATACTGTATGCACTATCTTATGGGGGCTCATATACTGGATGCAGCATCTCATGGGGGCCCATATACAGTATGCAGCATCTTATGGGGGGCCATATACTTTATGCAGCATCTCTTGGTGGCCTATATACTGTATGCAGTATCATATGGGGGCCCGATATACTGTATGCAGCATCATATGAGGGCCCATATACTGTATGCAGCATTTCATGGGGGCCCATATACAGTATGCAGCATCTTTTGGGGGCCCAAATATACTGTATGCAGCATCGTATGAGTGCCCCTGTACTGTATGCAGCATCTTATGAGGGCCCATATAGTGTATGCAGCATCTCATGGGGGCCCATATACAGTATGTAGCATCTTTTGGGAGCCCAAAATACTGTATGCAGCATCTTATGGAGTGTCAATATACAGTATGAAGCATCATATGGGGGCCTATATACTGTATGCAGCATCTTATGGGGGCTAATATACTGTATGCAGCATCTCATGGGGGCCCATATACAGTATGCTGCATCTTATGGGGGCCCATATACTGTATGCAGCATCTTATAATGGCCCATATACTGTATGCAGCATCTTATGGGGGCCCAATATACTGTATGCAGCATCATATGGGGGCCCAATATATTGTGTGCAGCATCTGTTGGTGGCCCATTATACTGTATGCAGCATCTAATGGGGGCCAATCCACTGTATGCAGCATTTTATGGGGGGACCATATACAGTATGAAGCATCTTTGAGGGCCCAATAAACTGCATGCAGTGTCTTATGGGGGCCCATATACTGTTTGCAGCATCTTATGGGGGCTCATATACTGTATGCAGCATCTCATGGGGGCCCATATACAGTATGCAGCATCTTTTGGGGGTCAAATAAACTGTATGCAGCATGTTATGGATGCCTATATACTGTATGCAGCATCATATGGGGCCCAATATACTGTATTGAGCATCATATGGGGGCCCATATACTGTATACATCATTTTATGTGGGCCAATATACTGTATGCAGCATCATATGTGGGCCTATATACTGCATTCAACATCATATGGGGGCCCAATATACTGTATGCAGCATCATATGGGGGCCCAATATACTGTGTGCAGCATCTTTTGGGGGCCCCATATACTGTATTCAGCATCTAATGGGGGCGAAGTATATTTTATGCAGCATCTTATGGGGGCCCAATATACTGTATGCAGCTTTTTATGGGGGCCCATATATTGTATGCAGCATGTTATGGGGGCCCATATACTGTATTCAGCATGTTATGGGAGCCTATATACTGTATGCAGCATGTAATGGGGCCCATATACTGTATGCAGCATGTTATGGGGGCCCAATATACTGCATGCAGCATCATATGGAGGCCTATATACTGTATGCAGCAACATATGGGGGCCCAATATACTGTGTGTAGCATCATATGAGTGCCCAATATACTGTATGCAGCATGTTATGGGGGCCAAATATACTTTATGCAGCATCTTATGGGGGCCCAATATACTGAACGCAGCTTTTTATGGGGGCCTATATACTGTATGCAGCATGTTATGGAGGCCCATATACTGTATGCAACATGTTATGGGGGCCCATATACTGTATGCAGCATGTTATTGGGTCCCAATATACGGTATGCAGCATCTTATGGGGGCCCATTATATACTGTACGAAGCATCTTATGGGGGCCCATTATATACTATATGCACCATGTTTTGGGGGCCCATATACTGTATGCAGCATGTTATGGGGCCCATATACTGTATGCAGCATGTTATGGGGGCCCAACATACTGTATGCAGCATCTTATGGGGGCCCATTATATATTGTTTGAAGCAACTTATGGGGCCCATTAAATACTATATGCATCATCTTATGGGGGGCCCATTATATACTATATGCAGCAACATATGGGGGCCCATGTATTGTATGCAGCATCATATGGGGGCCCATTATACTGTATGCAGCATCATATGTTGGAACATATAATGTATGCAGCGTCATATGGGGGCCCAATATACTGTGTGCATCATCTCTTGGGGGCCCAATATACTGTGTGCAGCATCTCTTGGGGGCCCAATATACTGAATGCAGCAGCTTATGGGGGCCCAATATACTGTATGCAGCATCTTATGCGGGCCTATTTTATACTACAGTATATGCTGCAACATATGGGGGCCCAATATACTGAATGTAGCATCTTATAGGGGCCAAATATACTTTATGCAGCATCTTATGGGGGCCCAATATACTGTATGCAGCTTTTTATGGGGGCCCATATTCTGTATGCAGCATGTTAAGGAGGCCCATTTACTGTATGCAGCATGTTATGGGGTCCCATATACTGTATGCAGCATGTTATGGGGTCCCATATACTGTATGCAGCATGCTATTGGGGCCCAATATACTGTATGCAGCATCTTATGGGGGCCCATTATATACTGTATGAAGCATCTTATGGGGGCCCATTATATACTGTATGCATTATCTTATAGGGGGCCCATTATATACTATATGCATCATCATATGGGGGCCCATATACTGTATGCAGCATTATATGGGGGAACAATATACTGTGTGCAGCATCTTTTGGGGGCAAAATATAACGTATTCAGCATCTTATGAAGGCCCAATATATTGTATGCAGCATAATATGGAGGGCCATATATTTTATGGGAGTCCATATACTTTATGTGGGCCATATACTTTATTATACAGTATATAATGCATTATAAACTGTAAGCACCATCTTATGTTGCATACAGTATATGGGCCCTTGTGTGATGCTGCATATAGTATATTGGGCCATAAGATCTTGCATGCAGTATATGGACCCCGATAAGATGGGCCCATTATATACTGCATGCAGCATCTTATGGGGGCCCATAATATAATGTATGCAGCATCTTATGGGGGCCCATATACTGTATGCAGAATCATATGGTGGCCCAATATACTATATGTAGCATCTTATGAGGGCCCATTATATACTGTATGCAGCATTTTATTGGGGCCCATATATTGTATGCAGCATCATATGGGGGCCCATATACTCTATTCAGCATCTTATGGGGGCCTATATACTATATGCAGCATATTATGGGGGCCCATTATGCATTGTATGCAGCATCATGTGGGGGCCCATTATATACTGTATGCAGCATTTTATAGGGGCCTATATACTATTAGCAGAATCTTATGGTAGGTCTATTATATACTAAATTCAGCATCTTATGAGGGGCCCATTATATACTGTATGGAGCATCTTATTGGGGGCCCATTATATACTGTATGCAGCATCTTATGGAGGTCCATTATATACTGTATGCAGCATCATATGGGGGCCCATATTCTGTATGCAGCATCTTATTGGGGTCCAATATACTATATGCACCATCTTATGGGGGGCATATTAGATACTGTATGCAGCATCTTTTGGAGGGCCATTTTATACTGTATGAAGCATCTTATGGGGGCCCATATACTGTATGCAGCATCATATGGGGGCCCAATATACTGTGTGCAGCATCTTTTAGGGGGCCCAATATACTGTATGCAGCATCTCATGGGGGCCCATATACTGTATGTAGAATGTTATGGGGGCCCAATATACTGTATCCATCATCTTTTGGAGGTCCATATACTGTATGCAGCATCTTATGGGGGCCCATATACTGTATGCAGCATCTTATGGGGACCTATATACTGTATGCAGCATCTTTGGGGGCCCATATACTGGATGTAGCATCTCATGGAGGCCCATTTACAGTATGCAGCATCTTTTGGGGGCCCAATATACTATATGCAGCATCTTATGGGGGCCCATATAATGTATGCAGAATTTTATGGGGGCCTATATACTGTATGCAGCATCATAAGGGGGCCCGATATACTGTACTGTATGTAGCATCATATGGGGGCCCATATACTGATTTCAGCATCTTATGATGTTCCATATACTGTATGCTGCATCTTGTAGGGGCCCAGTATACTGTATGCAGCATCTTATGGGGGCCCAATATACTGTATGCAGCATCATATGAGGGCTCAATATACTGTATGCAGCATCTTATGGGGCCCATTAATTACTGTATGCAGCATCTTATGGGGGCCCATTATCCATATATGCAGCATCATCTGGGGGCACAATATACAGTATGCAGCATCTTATGGGGGCCCATTATATACTGTATGCAGCATCTTATGGGGGCCCATTATATACTGTAAGCAGCATCATATGGGGGCCCAATATATACTATATGCAGCATCTTAAGGGGGCCTATTATACACTATATTCAGCATCTTATGGGGTCCCACATACTGTGTGCAGAATCTTATGGGTGATCAATATACTGTTTGCAACATCATCTGGGTGTCCAATATACTGTATGCAACATCTTATGGGGGCCCATTATATAATGTATGCAGCATCTTATGGGGGACCAATATACTTTATACAGCATTTTATGGGGGCCCAATATACTGTATGCACTATGATATTGGGGCCTCCATACTGTATGCAGCATGTTATAGTGCCCATATACTCTATGCAGCATGATATGGGGACCCAATACACTGTATGCAGCATCTTATAGAGGGCCCATATACTGTATGCAACATCATATTGGAGCCCATATACTGTATGCAGCATCATATGGAAGCCCAATACAGTTAGGTCCATATATATTTGAACAGATACAACATTTTTCTCATTTTGGTTGTAGACATTACCACAAATAATTTTAAACAAAACAATTCAGATGCAGTTGAAGTTCAGACTTTCAGCTTTCATTTGAGGGTATCCACATTAAAATTGGATGAAGGGTTTAGGAGTTTCAGCTCCTTAACATGTGCCACCTTGTTTTTAAAGGGACCAAAAGTAATTGGACAATTGACTCCAAGGCTATTTCATGGACAGGTGTGGGCAATCCCTTCGTTATGTCATTCTCAATTAAGCAGATAAAAGGACTGGAGTTGATTTGAGGTGTGGTGCTTGCATTTGGAAGGTTTTGCTGTGATGTAAACATGCGGTCCAAGGAGCTCTCCATGCAGGTGAAACAAGCCACCCTTAAGCTGCAAAAACAGAAAAAACCCATCCGAGAAATTGCTACAATATTAGGAGTGGCAAAATCTACAGTTTGGTACATCCTGATAAAGAAAGAAAGAAAGCACCGGTGAACTCATCAATGCAAAAAGACCTGGGCGCCCACGGAAGACAACAGTGGTGGATGATCGCAGAATAATCTCCATGGTGAAGAGAAACCCCTTCACGACAGCCAACCAAGTGAACAACACTCTCCAGGAGGTAGGCGTATCAATATCCAAATCTACCATAAAAAGAAGACTGCATGACAGTAAATACAGAGGGTTCACTGCACGGTGTAAGCCACTCATAAGCATCAAGAATAAAAAGGCTAGACTAGACTTTGCTAAAAAACATCTAAAAATCCAGCACAGTTCTGGAAGAACATTCTTTGGACATATGAAACCAAGATCAACCTCTACCAGAATGATGGAAAGAGAAAATTATGGCGAAGGCTCATGATCCAAAGCATACCACATCATCTGTAAAACACGGCGGAGGCAGTGTGATGGCTTGGGCATGCATGGCTGCCAGGGGCACTGTGTCACTAGTGTTTATTGATGATGTGACACAGGACAGAAGCAGCCGAATGAATTCTGATGTATTCAGAGCCATACTGTGTGCTCAGATCCAGCCAAATGCAGCCAAACTGATTGGTCGTCGTTTCATACTACAGATGGGCAATGACCCAAAACATAAAGCCAAAGCAACCCAGGAGTTTATTAAAGCAAAGAAGTGGAATATTCTTGAATGGCCAAGTCAGTCACCTGATCTCAAAGCAAAGCGAGCATGCATTTCACTTGTTAAAGACTAAACTTCAGACAGAAAGGACCACAAACAAACAGCAACTGAAAACCACCGCAGTGAAGGCCTGGCAGAGCATCAAAAAGGAGGAAACACAGCGTCTGGTGATGTCCATGAGTTCAAGACTTCAGGCAGTCATTGCCAACAAAGGGTTTTCAACCAAGTACTAGAAATGAACATTTTATTTACAATTATTTAATCTGTCCAATTACTTTTGGTCCCTTTAAAAACAGGGTGGCACATGTTAAGGAGCTGAAACTCCTAAATCCTTCATCCAATTTTAATGTGGATACCCTCAAATGAAAGCTGAAAGTCTGAACTTCAACTGCATCTGAATTGTTTTGTTTAAAATTCATTGTGGTAATGTCTAGAACCAAAATGAGAAAAATGTTGTCTCTGTCCAAATATATATGGACCTAACTGTATACTATACGCAGCATCTTATGGGGCCCATATACAGTTTGCAGCATCTTTTGGGGGTCAAATAAACTGTATGCAGCATGTTATGGGTGCCTATATACAGTATGCAGCATCATATGGGGCCCAATATACTGTATTGAGCATCATATGGGGGCCCATATACTGTATACATCATTTTATGTGGGCCAATATACTGTATGCAGCATCTTATGTGGGCCTATATACTGCATTCAACATCATATGGGGGCCCAATATACTGTATGCAGCATCATATGGGGGCCCAGTATACTGTGTGCAGCATCTTTTGGGGGCCCCATATACTGTATTCAGCATCTTATGGGGGCGAAGTATATTTTATGTAGCATCTTATGGGGGCCCAATATACTGTATGCAGCTTTTTATGGGGGCCCATATACTGTATGCAGCATGTTATGTTGGCCCATATACTGTATTCAGCATGTTATGGGAGCCTATATACTGTATGCAGCATGTAATGGGGCCCATATACTGTATGCAGCATGTTATGGGGGCCCAATATACTGCATGCAGCATCATATGGAGGCCTATATACTGTATGCAGCATCATATGGGGGCCCAATATACCGTGTGCAGCATCATATGAGTGCCCAATATACTGAATGCAGCGTCTTATGGGGGCCCAATATACTGTATGCAGCATGTTATGGGGGCCAAATATACTTTATGCAGCATCTTATGGGGCCCAATATACTGAACGCAGCTTTTTATGGGGGCCTATATACTGTATGCAGCATGTTATGGAGGCCCATATACTGTATGCAACATGTTATGGGGGCCCATATACTGTATGCAACATGTTATGGGGGCCCATATACTGTATGCAGCATGTTATTGGGTCCCAATATACGGTATGCAGCATCTTATGGGGGCCCATTATATACTGTATGAAGCATCTTATGGGGGCCATTAAATACTGTATGCATCATCTTATGGGGGGCCCATTATATACTATATGCAGCAACATATGGGGGCCCATGTATTGTATGCAGCATCATATGGGGGCCCATTATACTATATGCAGCATCATATGTTGGAACATATACTGTGTGCATCATCTTTTGGGGGCCCAATATACTGTGTGCATCATCTTTTGGGGGCCCAATATACTGTGTGCAGCATCTCTTGGGGGCCCAATATACTGAATGCAGCAGCTTATGGGGGCACAATATACTGTGCGCAGCATCTTATGCGGGGCTATTTTATACTACAGTATATGCTGCAACATATGGGGGCCCAATATACTGAATGTAGCATCTTATAGGGGCCAAATATACTTTATGCAGCATCTTATGGGGGCCCAATATACTGTATGCAGCTTTTTATGGGGGCCCATATTCTGTATGCAGCATGTTAAGGAGGCCCATTTACGTATGCAGCATGTTATGGGGTCCCATATACTGTATGCAGCATGCTATTGGGGCCCAATATACTGTATGCAGCATCTTATGGGGGCCCATTATACACTGTATGAAGCATCTTATGGGGTCCCATTATATACTGTATGCATTATCTTATAGGGGGTACATTATATACTATATGCATCATCATATGGAGGCCCATATACTGTATGCAGCATCATATGGGGGAACAATATACTGTGTGCAGCATCTTTTGGGGGCAAAATATAATGTATTCAGCATCTTATGAAGGCCCAATATATTGTATGCAGCATCTTATGGGGGACCAATATACTGTATGCAGCATCTTATGGGCGCCCATTATACACTGTATGCAGCATGTTATGGGGGCCAATTATTTATTGTATGCATTATCTTATTGTGGGCCCATTATATACTATATGCAGCATCATATGGGGGCCCATATACTGTATGCTGCATAATATGGTGGCCCAATATACTGTATGCAACATCATATGGGAGTCCAATATACTGTGTGCAGCATCATATGGGGGAACATATACTGTATGCAGCATCCTATGTGGGCCATTATACTGTATGTAGCATTTTATGGGGCCCATATTTTGTATGCAGCATCATATGGGGGCCCATATACTGTATGCAGCATCATATGAGGCCCATATACTGTATGCAGCATCATATGGGGGCCCAATAAACTGTATGAAGCATCTTATGAGGCCCAATATACTGTATGCAGCATCTTATGGGGACCCTTTATATACTGTATGCAGCATCTTATAGGGACCCATTATGCACTGTATGCAGCAACTTATGGGGGACCCATTATATACTTTATGCAGCATCATATCGAGCCCATATTCTGTATGCAGCATCATATGGCGGTCCAATATACTGTATGCATAATCTTATGGGGGCCCAATATACTGTATGCAGCATGTTATGGGTGCCCAATATACTGTATGTAGCATCTTATGGGGGCCCTTATCCTGTATGCTGCATGTCATGGGGCCCATATTTTGTATGTAGCATCATAATAGAGCCCAATATTCTGTATGCAGCTTCTTACGGGGGCCCAATCTACTGTATGCAGCATCTTATGGGGGCCCAATATACTGTATGCAACATCTTAAGGGCGCCCATATACTGTATGCAGCATCATATTGAGGCCCATATACTGTATGCAGCATCATATGGGGGCCCATATACTGTATGCATCATCTTATGGGGGCCCTATATACTATATGCAGCATCTTTTGGTGGCCCATTATGTACTGTATGCAGCAGCTTATGGGAGCCCATTATAAACTGTATGCAGCATCTTATGGGTGCCCATTATATACTGTATGCAGCATCTTATGGGAGCCCATTATAAACTGTATGCAGCATCTTATGGGGGCTCATTGTATGCTGTATTCAGCATCATATGGAAACCCAATATACTGTATGCATCATGTTATGGGGGCCTAATATACTGTATGCAGCATCTTATGGGGGGCCCATTAGATACTGTATGCAGCATCTTATGGGGGCCCATTATACAGTACAGACCAAAAGTTTGGACACACCTTCTCATTTAAAGATTTTTCTGTATTTTCATGACTTTGAAAATTGTACATTCACATTGAAGGCATCAAAACTATGAATTAACACATGTGGAATTATATTCTTAACAAAAAAGTGTGAAACAACTGAAAATATGTCTTATTTTCTAGGTTCTTCAAAGTAGCCACCTTTTGCTTTGATGACTGCTTTGCACACTCTTGGCATTCTCTTGATGAGCTTCAAGAGGTAGTCACCGGAAATGGTCTTCCAACAATCTTGAAGGAGTACCCAGAGATGCTTAGCACTTGTTGGCCCTTTTGCCTTCACTCTGCGGTCCAGCTCACCCCAAACCATCTCGATTGGGTTCAGGTCTGGTGACTGTGGAGGCCAGGTCATCTGGTGTAGCACCCCATCACTCTCCTTCTTGGTCAAATAGCCCTTGCACAGCCTGGAAGTGTGTTTGAGGTCATTGTCCTCTTGAAAAATAAATGATGGTCCAACTAAACGCAAACCGGATGGAATAGCATGGCGCTGCAAGATGCTGTGGTAGCCATGCTGGTTCAGTATGCCTTCAATTTTTTATAAATCCCCAACAGTGTCACCAGCAAAGCACCCCCACAACATCACACCTCCTCCTCCATGCTTCACGGTGGGAACCAGGCATGTAGAGTCCATCCGTTCACCTTTTCTGCATCGCACAAAGACACGGTGTTTGGAACCAAAGATCTCAAATTGGACTTATCAGACCAAAGCACAGATTTCCACTGGTCTAATGTCCATTCCTTGTGTTTTTTAGCCCAAACAAGTCTCTTCTGCTTGTTGCCTGTCCTTAGCAGTGGTTTCCTAGCAGCTATTTTACCATGAAGGCCTGCTGCACAAATTCTCCTCTTAACAGTTGTTGTAGAGATGTGTCTGCTGCTAGAACTCTGTGTGGCATTGACCTGGTCTCTAATTTGAGCTGCCGTTAACCTGCGATTTCTGAGGCTGGTGACTTGGATAAACTCATCCTTAGAAGCAGAGGTAACTCTTGGTCTTCCTTTCCTGGGGCGGTCCTCATGTGAGCCAGTTTCTTTGTAGCGCTTGATGGTTTTTGCAACTGCACTTGGGGACACTTTCAAAGTTTGCCAATTTTTCAGACTGACTGACCTTAATTTCTTAAAGTAATGATGGCCACTCGTTTTTCTTTACTTAGCTGCTTTTTTCTTGCCATAATACAAATTCTAACAGTCTACTCAGTAGGACTATCAACTGTGTATCCACCAGACTTCTGCACAGCACAACTGATGGTCCCAACCCCATTTATGAGGCAAGAAATCCCACTTATTAAACCTGACCGGGCACACCTGTGAAGTGAAAACCATTTCCGGTGACTACATCTTGAAGCTCATCAAGAGAATGCCAAGAGTGTGCAAAGCAGTCATCAAAGCAAAAGGTGGCTACTTTGAAGAACCTAGAAAATAAGACATATTTTCAGTTGTTTCACACTTTTTTGTTAAGTATATAATTCCCCATGTGTTAATTCATAGTTTTGATGCCTTCAGTGTGAATGTACAATTTTCAAAGTCATGAAAATACAGAAAAATCTTTAAATGAGAAGGTGTGTCCAAACTTTTGGTCTGTACTGTATGATGCATGTAGCATTATAAGGAGGCCCATATACTGTATGCAGCATCATATGGGGGCCAATATACTGTATACAGCATCTTGCGAGGGCCCATATACTCTATGCAGCATCATATTGGGGCCCAACATACTGTGTGCAGCATCTTTTGGGGGCCCAATATACTGTATGCAGCACCTTATGGGGGCCCAATATACTGTATGCAGCATCTTTTGGGGGCCCATATACTGTATGCATCATCTTTTGAGAGCCCATATACTGTATGCAGCATCTTTTGGGGGCCCATATACTGTATGCATCATCTTTTGAGAGCCCACATACTGTATGCAGCATCATATGGGGGCCAATATACTGTATACAGCATCTTATGGTGGCCAATATACTGTATGCAGCATCATGGGGGGACTCAATATGCTGTATGCAGCATCTTTTGAGAGTCCACATACTGTATGCAGCATCATATGGGGGGCCATATACTGTATGCAGCATCTTATGGTGGCCAATATACTGTATGCAGCTTCATATGGGGGCTCAATATACTGTATGCAGCATCTTATGGAGACCCATTATCCACTATATGCAGCATCATCTGGGGGCACAATATACTGTATGCAGCATCTTACGGGGGCCCATTATATACTGTATGCAGCATCTCATGGAGGCCCATATACAGTATGCAGCATCTTATGGTGGCCCATATAATGTATGCAGAAACTTATGGGGGCCTATATACTGTATGCAGTATCATAAGGGGGCCCGATATACTGTACTGTATGTAGCACCATATGGGGGCCCATATACTGTATGCAGCATCTTATGGTGGCCCATATAGTGTATGCAACATCTTGTAGGGGTCCAATATACTGTATGCCGCATCTTATGGTGGCCCAATATACTGTATGCAGCATCATATGAGGGCTCAATATACTGTATGCAGCATCTTATGGGGGCCCATATACTGTATGCAGAAACTTATGGGGGCCTATATACTGTATGCAGCATCATAAGGGGGCCCGATATACTGTACTGTATGTAGCATCATATGGGCCCATATACTGTATGCAGCATCTTATGGTGGCCCATATACTGTATGCAGCATCTTGTAGGGGTCCAATATACTGTATGCAGCATCTTATGGTGGCCCAATATACTGTATGCAGCATCATATGAGGGCTCAATATACTGTATGCAGCATCTTATGGGGGCCCATTAAATACTTTATGCAGCATCTTAAGGGGGCCCATTATCCACTATATGCAGCATCATCTGGGGGCACAATATATTGTATGCAGCATCTTATGGGGGCCCATTATATACTGTAGGCAGCACCTTATGGAGGCCCATTTTATACTGTAAGCAGCATCATATGGCGGCCCAATATATACTATATACAGCATCTTAAGGGGGCCCATTTTATACTATATGTAGCATCTGATGGGGTCCCATATACTGTGTGCAGAATCTTATTGGTGATCAATATACTGTTTGTAACATCATCTGGGGGTCCAATATACTGTATGCAGTATTTTATGGGGGCCCAATATACTGTATGCGCCATGTTATTGGGGCCCACATACTGTATGCAGCATTTTATAGTGCCCATATACTGTATGCATCATGTTATGGGGGCTGTAACGGGTCTGGGAGGCGGAACCTCTGAGCAACTATACAAGGGGGCGGCCCTTGTAAGGAAGCGGGTGGCGCCCAGGTAAGACGGGCAGGTAGTCACAGCAAGTGACAGGGACAGTCTCTAGGTAAACGGGCAGGTGGTCACGGCAAGTGACCGGGACAGTCTCTGGGTAAACGGGCAGGTGGTCACGGCAAGTGACTGGGACAGTCTCTTGACAGGCGGGTGGTCACGGCAAGTGACGGCAGAGCCTCCAGGTAGGCAAGCAGGCTGGTAGCAGGTGGACGCTCCCAGGTGAGCGGGCAAGAGTCTCTGGACAGGCAGGTGGTCACAGCACGTGACGGCAGGGCCTCCAGGTAGGCTAACAGGCAGGTAGCAGATGAACGCTCCCAGGTGAGCGGGCAAGAGTCACTGGACAGGCAGGTGGTCACAGCACGTGACGGCGGAGCCTCCAGGTAGGCTAGCAGACAGGTAGCAGGTGAGCGCTCCCAGGTGAGCGGGCAAGAGTCTCTGGACAGGCTGGTGGTCACAGCACGTGACGGCGGAGCCTCCAGGTAGGCTAGCAGGCAGGTAGCAGATGTGCGCTCCCAGGTGAGCGGGCAAGAGTCTCTGGACAGGCTGGTGGTCACAGCACGTGACGGCGGAGCCTGCAGGTAGGCTAGCAGGCAAGTAGCAGATGTGCGCTCCCAGGTGAGCGGGCAGACGGATCCATAGACAGACTGGCAGGGCTGGTAGGCAGACTGTCGGACCGCAGGAATAGTAGCAGGTTGACACGAGACAGGCAGGTATCAGACAGGAAACTGGCAGGTAACTGGCAGGTAACTGGCAGGTAACTGGAAACGGGACCTGAGGGCTGAAGCAGAGTGATGAACTGTGCTACAACATTGCTCGGGCACCTCCATTTTGGAGGAGGTGCCTTATATATGATGAAGTCCTCCGGCCATTGGCCGGGGACTCCTTAGGACGGCGCGCGCGGCCCCTTTAAGAGAGGGGGAGCGCGCGCGCACGCACCCTAAGCACCGTGGACGGGAAGGAGCGCGCGCTGCTAGCAGAGCGGGAGGAAAACGCCGGGCACGGAGCGGAGAGGTGAGGGGAACAGCGTCCCTGCCTAGCAGGAGGCAGGGACGCCGACGCTACAGTACCCCCCCCTTTAGGCCCCCCCTTTTTTAGGCCAGACAGAAATTTAGCAAGGATGAGAGGGGCATGGATGTTCTCCCGGGGCTCCCACGTTCTCTCCTCAGGACCAAACCCCTTCCAATCTACCAGAAAAAAAGTCTTTCCTCTTACCCTTTTGGTGGCCAGAATGTTCTCTACCTCAAACTCGTCTTCAGCAGAAACCGGAGCAGGAGGCGTACCTGTAGACTTGGAAAAAGAGTTAAGTACCACGAGTTTGAGGAGAGATACATGGAAGGAGTTAGGGATCCGCAAGTTGGCCGGGAGTTTCAATTTATAGGCCACCGGGTTGATCTGTTTGATAACCTCCAGTGGGCCAATGAACCGAGGCCCTAACTTGTAGGAGGGAATCTTGAGCTGGACATACTTGGACGAGAGCCAGACTTTATCTCCAGGACGGAATTGTGGAGGATCCAGGCGTTTTTTGTCAGCGTGTTTTTTCATCCGCTCGGACGACTGAAGGAGTGCGGATCGGGTACTCTCCCAAATGGAGGAAAATTCGCTAACGAGAGATTCCGCAGCCGGATTATCCACCGAGGTGGAGACGGGAAATGGGATCCGAGGATGCTGACCGAAGACTACAAAAAACGGGGATTTGGAGGAAGATTCGCTCTCGTGATTGTTGTAAGAGAATTCGGCCCATGGCAGGAGATCCACCCAGTCTGAATGGTGGGCATTAACGAAGTGCCGGAGGTAACTGGTCAGGATCTGATTGATCCGCTCCACTTGAACATTGGACTGTGGATGGTAAGCGGAGGAGAAGTCCAGGGTGACGTCTAGCAGTTTACATGTGGCTCTCCAGAAGCGTGAAGTGAACTGAACCCCACGATCCGACACGATGTGGAGAGGCTGGCCATGAAGACGGAAGATGTGGCGGATAAAGTCTTTAGCCAGCTCGGGTGCAGAAGGGAGGCCTGGCAGGGGAATGAAATGGGCCATTTTGGAAAAGCGGTCAGCGACCACCCAAATGACTGTACAACCGGCCGAGACAGGGAGATCTGTTATGAAGTCCATAGCTATATGCTGCCAAGGGGCAGCAGGTACAGGAAGCGGAAGGAGGCGACCGGCTGGCAGGTGTCTCAGAACCTTGTTGCGGGTGTAGGACACACAGGCAGAAACAAAGTCTATTACGTTCTTGTGCAGGGTAGGCCACCAGTAGTGCCGGGTAATAAGCTGGAGGGTCTTTTTCTGACCGGCGTGGCCAGCTAGTTTAGACGAGTGACCCCAGTGTAGGATCTTCTCCCGATCAGGTACAGTGACGAACGTCTTACCGGGAGGGAGACGATTTAGACTCACGGGAGCCACCTGCATTACTCTGGCGGGATCGATGATATGTTTAGGTTTCTCCTCGAGATCAGACACCAGAAAGGATCGGGACAAGGCGTCCGCTTTGATGTTTTTGTCAGCCGGGCGAAAATGAAGAACAAAATCAAAGTGAGCAAAAAACAAGGACCACCGGGCTTGGCGCGGGTTAAGTCTCTGGGCACTCTGGAGGTAAGCCAAGTTCTTGTGGTCAGTGTAAATTATTACCGGGTGAAGAGCCCCCTCGAGCAGGTAACGCCACTCCTCCAAAGCCAACTTAATGGCCAATAACTCTCGGTCTCCAATAGAATAGTTGCGCTCAGAAGAAGAGAAGAGTTTGGAGAAGAAGCCGCAAGTTACCATTCTCCCGGAAGACGATTTTTGGGTAAGTACCGCTCCGGCTCCAGAGGAGGAGGCGTCAACTTCCAGGAAGAACTGCTTGTTGCCGTCCGGGCGATGCAGCACCGGGGCGGAAGAGAAAGCCTGTTTTAAGGAAAGAAAGGCTTCCTCTGCTGCGGGCGGCCATTCTCTGGGATTAGTGCCCTTACGGGTGAGCGCGGAAATTGGGGCAGTCCGGGAAGAGAAGTGCGGTATAAAGAGGTGGTAGTAGTTGGCGAAGCCCAGGAACCGCTGAATAGCCTTCAACCCCTCTGGTCGAGGCCACTTCTCGATGGCAGACAGTTTCTCAGGATCCATTCGTAGGCCGGTCTGAGAAATTATGTAGCACAAAAACGGAAGCGAGGTCTGCTCAAAGAGGCACTTCTCATATTTAGTATAGAGGTGGTTCTGCCTGAGCCTGAGCAGGACCTGACGAACATCCCTCCGGTGAGTCTGGAGATCCGGAGAGAAGACCAAGATGTCGTCCAGGTACACCACTACGCAGGAGTAGAGAAGGTCCCGGAAGATGTCATTGACCAACTCTTGAAAGACGGCGGGAGCGTTACAGAGACCAAAGGGCATTACCAGATATTCATAGTGGCCGTCCCGGGTGTTGAATGCCGTCTTCCATTCATCCCCCTGATGGATACGGACCAGGTTATACGCCCCACGGAGGTCCAGTTTGGTGAAGATTCTAGCCCCCCTCAGGCGGTCAAATAATTCAGGAATGAGCGGGAGGGGGTATTTATTCTTCACTGTAATCTGGTTAAGGCCTCTATAATCTATACATGGACACAGTGAGCCGTCCTTCTTTTTGACGAAGAAGAAGCCTGCTCCCGCCGGGGAGGTAGATTTCCGGATAAATCCCCGGGCCAGATTCTCCTCAATATATTCAGACATGGACCGGGTCTCTGCTGCGGACAAAGGGTAGCTACGCCCACGGGGAGGAGTAGAGCCGGGTATCAGGTCGATTGGACAGTCATATGGTCTATGAGGGGGTAATGTCTCTGCTTCTTTTTTATTGAAGACATCCGCATAAGACCAATAGGGAACCGGTAGACCGGGTAGATTGACTGGGGTAGGAGAAGGACGAGCAGGATGAACGGGAACTAGACAAGTCTTATGGCAGTCCTGTCCCCAGCGAAGGACTTCTCCGGTCTGCCAGTCAAGCACGGGTGCATGTTTCTGGAGCCAAGGTAGACCCAGCAAGAGTGCGTGAGAGAGTCCAGGTAGAACATGAAAGGAGATGCTCTCAGAATGCAGCATTCCCACCTGCAGAGTTATGGATTCTGTGATGAGTTGGATGGGATGTGGTAAGAGGCCCCCATCCACGGCGGCGACAGATAAAGGTACGGCCAGAGGTTTGGTGGGAATGCGGTACCTCTCTACCAGGGATTGAGAGATGAGCTTACCAGCAGCTCCTGAGTCAAGTTGAGTCAGTTCGAAATAGCGGTTCTCTCCGCAGGTGATAGAGACTGACAGCATCAGGGATGGAGAGGGTTTACTTTTGTCTAGGGCGACCTCTCTGAGCGACCCTAGACACAGGCATTTCCCGATCTCTCAGGGCAGGAACGGATCCGGTGCTCCTTACTGCCACAGTAGAAGCAGCTCCCCTCGGCACGGCGTGAGTCTTGACGGGTTTTGACCATCTTGGTCTGGTCGACCTGCATAGGCTCGGGTGAGTGTGCCTGGGGAGTAACGGAGGGAGTGACGGGTTTCTGGAAAGTAGGGGCTAGACGTGGAAACCTCCTCTCACGGGTGACCTCTTTGGCGCGCTCCTGGAACCGGATGTCAATCCGGGTGGCAAGTGTTATTAAGTCGTCGAGAGTGGTAGGAATGTCCCGACCGGCGAGTTCATCTTTAATACGGCCGGACAGACCCTCCCAGAAGACAGACACCAGAGCGTCGTTATCCCAGGCCAGCTCCGAAGCAAGGGTACGGAACCGTATGGCATATTGGCCCACGGTGAGATCTCCTTGACGGAGGCGTAGCAGAGACGATGCGGATGAGGTCTTCCGTCCGGGTTCGTCGAAGACTTTCCGGAAAGCAGTGAGAAAGACTGGCAGGTCGGACACCAGGAGGTCTCCTCTCTCCCATAGAGGATTTAGCCAAGCCAGTGCCTCCCCCGTGAGATGAGACATGATGAATAAGTATCGGGCCAGTATTTCTCAGCATTGAGGACACCAATAATTCTGACCAAAAATAGTACACAGAAATAATGGTGCCATGCAGTGCACAGAAATAACTCTGTGCCATACTGTACAATTATATATACTGTAACGGGTCTGGGAGGCGGAACCTCTGAGCAACTATACAAGGGGGCGGCCCTTGTAAGGAAGCGGGTGGCGCCCAGGGAAGACGGGCAGGTAGTCACAGCAAGTGACAGGGACAGTCTCTGGGTAAACGGGCAGGTGGTCACGGCAAGTGACCGGGACAGTCTCTGGGTAAACGGGCAGGTGGTCACGGCAAGTGACCGGGACAGTCTCTTGACAGGCGGGTGGTCACGGCAAGTGACGGCAGAGCCTCCAGGTAGGCAAGCAGGCTGGTAGCAGGTGGACGCTCCCAGGTGAGCGGGCAAGAGTCTCTGGACAGGCAGGTGGTCACAGCACGTGACGGCAGGGCCTCCAGGTAGGCTAACAGGCAGGTAGCAGATGAGCGCTCCCAGGTGAGCGGGCAAGAGTCACTGGACAGGCAGGTGGTCACAGCATGTGACGGCGGAGCCTCCAGGTAGGCTAGCAGACAGGTAGCAGGTGAGCACTCCCAGATGAGCGGGCAAGAGTCTCTGGACAGGCTGGTGGTCACAGCACGTGATGGCGGAGCCTCCAGGTAGGCTAGCAGGCAGGTAGCAGATGTGCGCTCCCAGGTGAGCGGGCAAGAGTCTCTGGACAGGCTGGTGGTCACAGCACATGACGGCGGAGCCTCCAGGTAGGCTAGCAGGCAGGTAGCAGATGTGTGCTCCCAGGTGAGCGGGCAGACGGATCCATAGACAGACTGGCAGGGCTGGTAGGCAGACTGTCGGACCGCAGGAATAGTAGCAGGTTGACACGAGACAGGCAGGTATCAGACAGGAAACTAGCAGATAACTGGCAGGTAACTGGCAGGTAACTGGAAACGGGACCTGAGGGCTGAAGCAGAGTGATGAACTGTGCTACAACATTGCTCGGGCACCTCCATTTTGGAGGAGGTGCCTTATATATGATGAAGTCCTCCGGCCATTGGCCGGGGACTCCTTAGGACGGCGCGCGCGGCCCCTTTAAGAGAGGGGGAGCGCGCGCGCGCCCTAAGCACCGTGGCCGGGAAGGAGCGCGCGCTGCTAGCAGAACGGGAGGAAGACGCCGGGCACGGAGCGGAGAGGTGAGGGGAACAGCGTCCCTGCCTAGCAGGAGGCAGGGACGCCGACGCTACAGGGGCCCAATATACTCTATGCAGCATGATATGGGGACCCAATACACTGTATGCAGCAACTTATAGAGGGCCCTTATTCTGTATGCAACATCATATTGGAGCCCATATACTGTATTCAGCATCATATGGAAGCCCAATACAGTTAGGTCCATATATATTTGGACAGAGACAACATTTTTCTTATTTTGGTTGTAGACATTACCACAATGAATTTTAGACAAAGCAATTCAGATGCAGTTGAAGTTCAGACTTTCAGCTTTCATTTGAGGGTATCCACATTAAAATTGGATGAAGGGTTTAGGAGTTTCAGCTCCTTAACATGTGCCACCTTGTTTTTAAAGGGACCAAAAGTAATTGGACAATTGACTCCAAGGCTATTTCATGGACAGGTGTGGGCAATCCCTTCGTTATGTCATTCTCAATTAAGCAGATAAAAGGCCTGGAGTTGATTTGAGGTGTGGTGCTTGCATTTGGAAGGTTTTGCTGTGATGTAAACATGCGGTCCAAGGAGCTCTCCATGCAGGTGAAACAAGCCACCCTTAAGCTGCAAAAACAGAAAAAACCCATCCGAGAAATTGCTGCAATATTAGGAGTGGCAAAATCTACAGTTTGGTACATCCTGATAAAGAAAGAAAGAAAGCACCGGTGAACTCATCAATGCAAAAAGACCTGGGCGCCCAAGGAAGACAACAGTGGTGGATGATCGCAGAATAATTTCCATGGTGAAGAGAAACCCCTTCACAACAGCCAACCAAGTGAACAACACTCTCCAGGAGGTAGGCGTATCAATATCCAAATCTACCATAAAGAGAAGACTGCATGAAAGTAAATACAGAGGGTTCACTGCACGGTGCAAGCCATTCATAAGCATCAAGAATAAAAAGGCTAGACTAGACTTTGCTAAAAAACATCTAAAAAAACCAGCACAGTTCTGGAAGAACATTCTTTGGACAGATGAAACCAAGATCAACCTCTACCAGATTGATGGAAAGAGAAAAGTATGGCAAAGGCGTGGTACAGCTCATGATCCAAAGCATACCACATCATCTGTAAAACACGGCGGAGGCAGTGTGATGGCTTGGGCATGCATGGCTGCCAGTGGCACTGTGTCACTAGTGTTTATTGATGATGTGACACAGGACAGAAGCAGCCGCATGAATTCTGATGTATTCAGAGCCATACTGTGTGCTCAGATCCAGCCAAATGCAGCCAAACTGATTGGTCGTCATACCATACTACAGATGGACAATGACCCAAAACATAAAGCCAAAGCAACCCAGGAGTTTATTAAAGCAAAGAAGTGGAATATCCTTGAATGGCCAAGTCAGTCACCTGATCTCAAAGCAAAGTGAGCATGCATTTCACTTGTTAAAGACTAAACTTCAGACAGAAAGGCCCACAAACAAACAGCAACTGAAAACCACCGCAGTGAAGGCCTGGCAGAGCATCAAAAAGGAGGAAACACAGCGTCTTGTGATGTCCATGAGTTCAAGACTTCAGGCAGTCATTGCCAACAAAGGGTTTTCAACCAAGTACTAGAAATGAACATTTTATTTACAATTATTTAATCTGTCCAATTACTTTTGGTCCCTTTAAAAACAGGGTGGCACGTGTTAAGGAGCTGAAACTCCTAAACCCTTCATCCAATTTTAATGTGGATACCCTCAAATGAAAGCTGAAAGTCTGAACTTCAACTGCATCTGAATTGTTATGTTTAAAATTCATTGTGGTAATGTCTAGAACCAAAATGAGAAAAATGTTGTCTCTGTCCAAATATATATGGACTTAACTGTATACTGTACGGAGCATCTTATGGGGCCTAATATACTATATGCAGCATCTTTTAAGTGCCCTATATACTGTATGCAGCATCTTATGGGTGCCCATATACTGTATGCAGCATCTTATGGGGGCCCATATACTGTATGCAGCATCCCTTGGGGCCCATATACAGTATGCTGCATCTTTTGGGGGCCCAATATACTGTATGCAGCATCACATTGGGGTCCATATACTGTATGCAGCATCATATGGGGGCCCAATATATTGTGTGCAGCATCTTTAGGTGGCCCAATATACTGTATGCAGCATCTTATGGGGGACCATCCACTGTATGCAGCATTTTAGGGGGGCCCATATACAGTTTGCAGCATCTTTTGGGGGCCCAATAAACTGTATGCAGTGTCTTATGGGGGCCCATATACTGTTTGCAGCATATTATGGGGGCTCATATACTGTATGCAGCATCTTTTGGGGGTCAAGTAAACTGTATGCAGCATGTTATGGATGCCTATATACTGTATGCACCATCATATGGGGCCCAATATACTGTATTGAGCATCATATGGGGGCCCATATACTGTATATAGCATTTTATGGGGGCCAATATACTATATGCAGCATCTTATGTGGGCCTATATACCGTATTCAACATCATATGGGGGCCCAATACACTGTATGCAGCATCATATGGGGGCCCAATATACTGTGTGCAGCATCTTTTGGGGGCCCCATATACAGTATTCAGCATCTTATGGGGGCGAAGTATATTTTATGCAGCATCTTATGGGTAGAGATGAGCGTTGTTCTACTCGAACTGTTCGCCAATCTCAAATTCGAGCTGTTTTGGGCGGTGTTCGAGCCGTTCGGCGAACACGAACAATTTGAGAAAAATTCGGCTGTTCGAGGTTATGTTCGATAACTGTTCGTGCACCAAAATCATAACTGGATTTTTTCTCAGTAATGATGAAAATTAATGTTAATACGCAGTTTGAGTGTACAGCGGGGTGGGGGGAGGGGCAGGGGATGGATCTCTGCAGGAACAATGAAGATCTCCATTTTTTTTTCTCTTTCCCGCATTTGCAGTGGGGAGGTGCAATCTGTCAGCCTATCAGCAGCGCACACACGGAGCGAAGTGCTTTTTTTCACACAAGCAAGGGCATGTGTCATTGGCAGTGTATGTCACATGTCCTTGCCCTATAAGACCAAGCCATTTTCCCCGTCGCCACCATTTTCTCACTGCTGCAGCTGCGTGTTAGACGGCACCGCTGTTGCTGTGTGCGCTATACCTTGTTAATTTCAAGCCAATTTTCGCACAAATATACAGATAGCTTGGGAGTAGGGAATAGTTGTGATTGCAGTCCTTTTAAGGACTAGGTTACAGCATTTCCTACGACTTTTATCAGGGAGGTCTGTGCTCTTAAATAGATAGATTGTGGGAGTAAAGACTAATTGTAATTGGAGTCCTTTTCAGGACTAGGTTACATCAGTTCCTATCAGTTTTTGCCAGGCAGGTCTGTGCCAGTGCTGTGCAAGTTTTTTTCACAGCATTTGGCTGAATCTAGCAAAGCTAATCCTTTTTGGCCTATTGCAGAGTGTGTTAGTCAGTGGAGTAGCCTATCTGTGTTGCAAGATATAACACCTGTGTATAGAATACCAATTTTTTTACTGCACGTAGTGAAGTAAAATCTTTTGGGCATAGCATCATTCTATTAGTCCATCTATACTGACCTCCATCAGGTTGCAAACTGAATATAATTTTTTTCTGCATCTAGCTCTGAAAAAATATTTGGGCTTCTAGCGGTGTGTGGGACTTGGTCTAGTAGTCCATCTATACTGACCTCCATCAGGTTGCAAATTAAAAATAATTTTTTTCTGCATCTAGCTCTGAAAAAATAGTTGGGCTTCTAGCAGTGTGTGGGACTTGGTCTATTAGTCCATCTATACTGACCTCCATCAGGTTGCAAATTTAAAATAATTTTTTTCTGCATCTAGCTCTGAAAAAATATTTGGGCTTCTAGCGGTGTGTGGGACTTGGTCTATTAGTCCATCTATACTGACCTCCATCAGGTTGCAAATTAAAAATAATTTTTTTCTGCATCTAGCTCTGAAAAAAATATTTGGGCTTCCAGCAGTGTGTGGGACTTGGTCTATTAGTCCATCTATACTGACCTCCATCAGGTTGCAAATTAAAAATAATTTTTTTCTGCATCTAGCTCTGAAAAAATATTTGGGCTTCTAGCGGTGTGTGGGACTTGGTCTATTAGTCCATCTATACTGACCTCCATCAGGTTGCAAATTAAAAATAATTTTTTTCTGCATCTAGCTCTGAAAAAATATTTGGGCTTCTAGCAGTGTGTGGGACTTGGTCTATTAGTCCATCTATACTGACCTCCATCAGGTTGCAAATTAAAAATAATTTTTTTCTGCATCTAGCTCTGAAAAAATATTTGGGCTTCTAGCAGTGTGTGGGACTTGGTCTATTAGTCCATCTATACTGACCTCCATCAGGTTGCAAATTAAAAATAATTTTTTTCTTCATTTAGCTCTGAAAAAATATTTGGGCTTCTAGCAGTGTGTGGGACTTGTTCTATTAGTCCTTCTATACTGACCTCCAGCAGGTTGCAAATTGAATATAATTTTTTTCTGCATCTAGCTCTGAAAAAATAGTTGGGCTTCTAGCGGTGTGTGGGACTTGGTCTATTAGTCCATCTATACTGACCTCCATCAGGTTGCAAATTAAAAATAATTTTTTTCTGCATCTAGCTCTGAAAAAATATTTGGGCTTCTAGCAGTGTGTGGGACTTGGTCTATTAGTCCATCTATACTGACCTCCATCAGGTTGCAAATTAAAAATAATTTTTTTCTGCATCTAGCTCTGAAAAAATATTTGGGCTTCTAGCGGTGTGTGGGACTTGGTCTATTAGTCCATCTATACTGACCTCCATCAGGTTGCAAATTAAAAATAATTTTTTTCTGCATATAGCTCTGAAAAAATATTTGGGCTTCTAGCAGTGTGTGGGACTTGGTCTATTAGTCCATCTATACTGACCTCCATCAGGTTGCAAATTAAAAATAATTTTTTTCTGCATCTAGCTCTGAAAAAATATTTAGGCTTCTAGCGGTGTGTGGGACTTGGTCTATTAGTCCATCTATACTGACCTCCATCAGGTTGCAAATTAAAAATAATTTTTTTCTGCATCTAGCTCTGAAAAAATAGTTGGGCTTCTAGCAGTGTGTGGGACTTGGTCTATTAGTCCATCTATACTGACCTCCATCAGGTTGCAAATTAAAAATAATTTTTTTCTTCATTTAGCTCTGAAAAAATATTTGGGCTTCTAGCAGTGTGTGGGACTTGTTCTATTAGTCCTTCTATACTGACCTCCAGCAGGTTGCAAATTGAATATAATTTTTTTCTGCATCTAGCTCTGAAAAAATAGTTGGGCTTCTAGCGGTGTGTGGGACTTGGTCTATTAGTCCATCTATACTGACCTCCATCAGGTTGCAAATTAAAAATATTTTTTTTCTGCATCTAGCTCTGAAAAAATATTTGGGCTTCTAGCAGTGTGTGGGACTTGGTCTATTAGTCCATCTATACTGACCTCCATCAGGTTGCAAATTAAAAATAATTTTTATCTGCATCTACAGTACCTCTGAAAAAATATTTGGGCTTCTAGCAGTGTGTGGGACTATTTGTATTAGTCCATCTATACTGACCTCCATCAGGTTGCAAATTCAAAATAATTTTTTTCTGCATCTAACCCAGCCAATAGTTTTGGCCTAATACCACAGTTTGGCCACTCAGCTCTGCTCGGTTACCATCCATTGTTTTTTTGTGCAAACAACTCCAGAGTTGTGAATTAGTTAACCACCAAAATGAGTGGAAAAAGGCCTGCTGCTGGTGGAAAGGGGAATAGGCGTGTTGGGAAGGGGAAAAAAGGTTGTGTCCGTGGGGTAGGTGTTAAAGCAACAGTAACATCTGCAGAAGAAAGACCATCTTCCAGCCAAACTAAAATGTCTACTTCTTTTAGCGGACAATGTGATAAGATCCCTTTCTTACGGCCACGCCAATCGCTACAAATTCCAGATGAGGCACAAAAACAGCAGGTGCTTCAACGGATATCAAGTGCTCCTTTAAGTGGGCTCTCCTCCACATCAACTTCAACATCACAAATACTCCAGTCCTCAAAGGTGTCACCCAAATCGCACTTGCTTCCTCACAGCTCCCAAATCTCCAGCTGCCCGTCTGAGTATGAGGTAGAACAGATGGTTGAGTCTGCAGAGCTGTTTACTCATACTATAGCCTGGGAATCAGAGGTCGACTCCAGCGCTTCTGTGAATCCAGACGAGGAAATGATCTGCACTGATGCCCAGAATCTTTATGAGTCGGATCCAGGACCAGACGCAGAAGGTTCTGACCATAATGTAGACCCTCATTCCCAAACTGTAACTCCTGTTGGTGGAGACAATGAGGAAGACGATGATAAGACTCAAATACCTGATTGGAGCGACAACTTTAGTTTTTTGTCAGGGCAGGAACAGGTTGGCTCTGAGGACGACGGGTGTGATAACGCACAGGGTGATGATGATGAGGTCGGAGATCCCACTTACTGTCAACCCACAGTCAGCCAAGAGATGAGGTCAGCAGAGGAGGTGGAGGAAGATGCTAGTGACGACGAGGTCAGGTTGCGCCTTCCTGGACAGAGACGTAGTACTGGAAGCACGTCAACAACTGCATCCTCAAACACAACTCTGCCTCTCACCACAAGTCGTGGTGGCTCTTCAGGTCGCATGGGTGCTAAGCCTTGCATAGCCTGGGCATTTTTTCAGATCGATAAAGATGACCCAACTCGTGTTATCTGTAACATTTGTCAGCAAAAGCTAAGTAGAGGCCAAAAAATACATAGTTTAAGTACTTCATGCATGAACCGGCACATGGACATGAAGCATAAGTTGCAGTGGGAAGCTCAGTGTGCTACAATGCGGCCTAGCCGGCCGGGCCAATCACCGTCTGCCATATCTTGTGCATCCGCGGCCTCTTCATCCTCTGTGACTGGGGGGACAGCAGTCACACCTGTTTTGGGGCGCAGACCTGCCACCTCTTTACCCGCAACAGCCAGCGTGATTGGCAGGTCATCATTTTCTTTGGATGTGGTAACACCAGCTGGTGTTGAGCGCTGTCCGACATCGATAGCACCACCTTTGGATCAAGGCAACCTAACATGTCCGCCTGCATCTTCCTCACAGACCGGCAGTTTGCCGGGGACACCCTTATCAACCCCGTCTAAGCACAATAGCCAGCCCTCGGTCCCTCAGATGTGGACAAGTAAAAGACCATTTCCTCCTAGCCATGAGAAAGCTAAGAGGTTGAATTTCACCATCTGCAAGCTCTTGGCTACAGAAATGCTGCCTTTCCGCCTGGTGGACACAGAGGATTTTTGAGACCTTATGTCCGTCGCAGTGCCCCAGTACCAGATGCCCAGTCGGCACTACTTCTCAAAGAAAGGTGTGCCTGCGCTCCACCAGCATGTCGCACACAACATCACCGCTTCTTTGAGAAACTCTGTGTGTGACAGGGTGCATTTCACCACAGACACTTGGACGAGTAGGCATGGACAGGGGCGTTACATGTCGCTGACTGGGCACTGGGTAACTATGGTGACAGCAGGACAAGAGGCTGCTGTCCAAGTCTTGCCGTCCCCACGAGTTGTGCGTCAATCCTCTTTATGTCAAAGTTCCTCCACTGCTTCTGCCTCCTCAACCTCCTCTCGGTCTTCCACCTGCACCCAAAGCCTGTCTGGTCATGCCACAAGCTTTCTAACTGCGCAGAAGGGATCCTGCACACCTCCTTACTATGCTGGCAGTAGGGCTCAACGTCATCAGGCGGTTTTTACATTGAAATGTCTGGGAAATGTGAGTCACACAGCTGAGGAGTTGTGGTCAGCTCTGGAGAACCAATTTCATGAATGGTTGTCTCCACTGGACCTGAAACCAGGGAAGGCCGTGTGCGACAATGCTGCAAACCTGGGTGCGGCCCTTCGCCGGGGCAATGTCACACACGTGCCTTGTATGGCTCACGTGTTGAACCTGGTTGTCCAGCAATTTTTAGCCCACTATCCCAGACTAGATGGCCTTCTGCAGAGGGCACGGTCGCTGTGTGCTCACTTCCGCCGTTCGCATCCCGCAGCTCAGCGACTTACATCTCTACAGAAGTCGTTGGGCCTGCCACTTCACCGGCTAAAATGCGATGTGCCTACCCGATGGAATTCAACTCTGCACATGTTGCAGCGACTGTGGCAGCACCGACAAGCCCTGGTGCAATACGTTCTGACGTATAGCCTGGGCCAACGAGATTCAGAGGTGGGGCAAATCACGCTGGAGGAGTGGTCTCAGATCAGGGACCTATGCACCCTTCTGCACAGTTTTGAAATGGCGACGAAGATGTTTAGTGCTGACGATGCCATTATCAGCATGACTATTCCGGTGATTTACATGCTGGAGCACATGTTAAACAGAATTCGGAATCAGGTGGTGGCACAAGAGGAGGTGGAGGAAGTAGAGGAGGAGGAGTTGTATGCAGAAGGGCTAACATCTGCAAGGTCCAGACGGTCGGCAGCACCAAGGCGGCAGGCATGTGAGGGTGGGGGAGATGGTTTTACCAGGGCGCATGGTAGCAGCCAAACTAGTGAGGAAGGTGCAGGAGCCCAGGAAGAAGTGGAGGACGAACTGATGGAAGACTCATCAGATGAGGGAGACCTTGATCACATTTCTGTTGTGCGAGGTTGGGGGGAGAGGACAGAGGAAGGAAGCATGATTGTTACCTCGCCACCAACACAACAGGGACTTGGTGCTCCTGGATGCGCAACACACATGAGTGCCTTCTTGCTGCACTACCTGCAACATGACCCTCGAATTGTGAGAATTAGAAATAATCCTGACTACTGGGTTGCCACACTGTTAGATCCCCGGTACAAAAGTAAATTTGCAGAAATTATTCCTGCCATAGAAAGGGATGCACGCATGCAGGAGTATCAGCAGAGACTGTTGCAGAATCTTACATGTGCTTTTCCACAAAATACCAGTGGTGCACGTAGTGAATCTCACAGTTCCAACTTGCCAACCGTGGGACCGTCAAGTGTTCAGCACTCAAACCGTAACAGAACCACAGTATCTGCTGGTAACATCAATTTTGCGGAATCATTTCACCACTTTTTTAGCCCATCCTTTGCAAGGCCACAGGAGACAAGAAGTCTGACACATAGTCAACGCCTAGAGACGATGGTACAGGAGTATCTCCAAGTAAACATTGAAGCCACGACTGTGTCACTGGACCCTTGCTCTTTTTGGGCTTCCAATCTGGATAAATGGCCGGAGCTAGCCACTTACGCCTTGGAGATCTTGTCATGCCCCGCAGCCAGCGTTCTGTCTGAACGTGTGTTCAGCGCTGCTGGTGGTGTGCTGACAGATAAGCGCACGCGGCTCTCCACTGATAATGTAGACAGACTCACGTTCATAAAGATGAACAAATCATGGATCCGAAACGACTTTTCTACCCCTGTGTCATCCTGGGGAGAGTAAAAGCTTGATGATTGGTTAAAATCACCCTACCAACCGTTTTAAGCTTTCAAATTACTAATCATGTTTATCTGTATCTTGACTGGAAAATAATTTGGGCTTTGTAGCAGTGTGCAGCACTGATCCTATTAGGCCATCTATACTAAAGCTTCACCAGATTTAAAATTAAAAATAATTTTTAGCTGCATCTAGCCCGGAAAATAATTTTGGGGCTCCGAGATGCGCAAGGCACATAAGTGCCTTCTTGCTGCACTACCTGCAGCATGACCCTCATATTGTCAGAATTCGAAGTAATCATGACTACTGGGTTGCCACACTCTTAGATCCCCCAAACTTTTCGATCAACCTTTTCATTTTAATAAAGACCAAAAAAATGGTCATTTTTGAAATTATAAGCATTAGCAGGTTGTTAGAAACTGAAATCAAACAGTTTTCAACTCAAAACTTTATTCTAGGTGATGTTACATTTTCACATAGGACCCATTGTTCGAAAGGAGCTTCTGAACTCTCTCGTCCATTGAATTTGTCAGGTTTTGGATGGTTTCTGCTTCAATTGTTTAGCATGAGGACAGAATACCCTCCCAGAGCTGTTGCTTAGATGTGAACTGCCTCCCGCCATCATAGACACTCCTTTTAATGATGCTCCAAAGGTTCTGAATGGGGTAGAGGTCAGGGGAGCATGGGGGTCACACCATAAGTTTGTCCCCTTTTATGCCCATATCAGCCAGAGATGCAGATGTTTTATGTGCAGCATGAGATGGTGCATTATCATGCAGAAAAATGATCTTGCTGTGAAATACACGGTTCTTCTTCTTGAACCATGGCAGGAAGTGCTGTTTGAGAAAATCCACATACATTATGGAGTTCATCTTTAGCGCCTTCAGGGATCCTAAAGGGGCCGACAATCTCTCTCCCCATGATTCCAGCCCAAAACATTACTCCACCTCCTCCTTGTTGGCGCTGTAGCCGTGTTTGCGTGGGGTGTCCATCAACCAGCCATCCTCCACTCCATCCATCTGGACCATCGAGCGCTGCACGGCACTCATCCGTGAACAAAACAGTTTTGAAATCAGTCTTCATGTAATGTTTAGCCCACTGGAGCCGTTTCTGCTTGTGTGAAGTGGATAGAGGAGGTCGACAGGATGGCGCATGCACAGCTGCAAACCTCTGAAGAACCCTGCATCTTGTTGTTCGGGGGACGTTGGAGGCACAAGCAGCTTCAAAAACTTGTCTGCTGCTATGACAAGGCTTTTTTGCCGCTGCTCTTTCAACCTGACGTAATTGCCTGTAGGAAAGAGTCCTCAATTTGCCCTTATCAGCACGCACACGTGTGTACTGTGAATCAGCTACATACTTCTTGATTGCCAAGACACTTCATCCTGATCATCGCACAATGTTGATTGTAGTCATGCCTTGACCTAAACACTCCACAATTTGTTGCTTCTCAGCAGCCGACACATCCTTTTTCTTTCCCATTTTGGCAGAAAATATAGGCTGCTTAATAATGTGAGAGAGCCTTCTTAAGTAGTCTTGCCTTTCATTGGACACACCTGCCAAACTAATTAGCACAGGTGTCTGCAATTGCTTACAGTGATATAAAGAGCCCTGACACACATCACCATCAATGAGTTTAACTGACAAACAAACAAATTCTTCCCTTATCACTCCTAAACACTTTTTGTATAATAATTTGGAACGCAGTGTACATGTGCTTTTCCACAAAACACCAGTGGTTCACGTAGTGAATCTTACAGTTCTAACTTGCCAACCGTGGTCTGTATGGAGTTGTTCAATAAAGGGCCCAAAATTAAGATAACATAGATGGGAGAGGTCTCTATGAATAGGAATTCCTAAGTATTTGATACCCTGTGAGGGCCAGGCAAAGGGAAAGTTGGACTGGATGGAATCCTATATGGATTTGGGGAGGGAGACATCGAGGGCCTCAGACTTCGCTGCATTGATTTTAAAATTTTACCATGTAACAAAGTGATCTATTTCAGCCATAACAGCATGGATGGATATATGTGATTGAGTGATATATACTAGGACATCATCAGCAAATAGAGAGCACTTGTACTCGGTGCCTCCCACCTCAATCCACCTAATATTGGGGTTATGGCGAATTGATGAGAGCAGGTGCTCCGTCACTAGGATGTATAAGAGAGGGGACAGAGGACATCACTGCCTTGTCCCATTGGTGATTGTGAAAGGTGATGAAAATGTTCTGACGCACCCCCTGGGCCTTGGGACACCCGGAGCCGGACCCTTTTTGGTGGATGCTGGTGGTTGTAGTCTTCGTGGCGGCGACCCAGTTCCGTGGCTCAGGGCGGTCAAACCAGTGGCGGAACTATTTATGTGGTTTTCATGTTTAAATGTCCGACTACGCCACCCGTGGATTGCGGTCAGAGTGAACCGCCGCTACAGGGCAGACCACTGAGGCTGGTGTTGTGGGTGCAGCAGAGCGTAGCATAACTCCCCACTTGAGGAGTATAGCCTCAGGGCAGTGTATGCGGAGGATGGGGGTGATGGTGCAGTGCAGCAGCAGTAACGACACGGAGTCAGTGATGCAGTTCAGGGCCTTTACTCACAGTTCTTATTATCCAGACCACGTCTGCAGGTAACGGCTGCCCACGTCGTACTGTGCTCACCAGGTGAGGGGCTCAGACAACTCCCAGATAACTTTGGAGCACTTCACAGGACCCCCTTTGTGTGTCCTTTGTCTGGCCTTTCTTACCAACACTTCTGTCCGGCTGCCTCGGGCCTCCTCTTGGTAAACTTGGCGCCAGTTTCCCTGACCCTATGTGGTGCCTTCCTAGCGGGTGTAGCGAGGGGCTGCGCCACATAAAATGTCAGAGCCTCCGGTTTCTAGCTGAGGGTCGTTTCCTGCCTCCACTAGTTCGGGGACCGGTCTCCCCCTTTGGCCTGACCCCTCCACGCAGGTGGATTCGGGCGTGCGGTGGCGACTCGCCCGTCCGCACCCCTGGGATCCCTTCATTCCTCGTTCCTGGAGCCTTCTCCGCTCCTCTTCCTTCCTTCTCCCTCTTCCAGGCCTGGGACTCTGTTACTAGGCCCGCCTCCGGAGCAGAGCTCATGCAGAGCCCCTGCTCCCTGCCACTTCTGCTCAGACTTCTCTGCACTGAACTAAGATGGTGCCCACCTTTTATACTCCCTTCTCAATGCACCCAGGAACTGCTTCCTCCCTGCTCCTGCACTACAGGGTTCCCCTTCCTCAGTGTTCCCTCCCCCCACTCCAGCCAGGGACAGGGACTGTCGTGCCCATCTCAGGGGCATATTGGTCGCCCTGCCCCACGGCAATGTGGTGTAATGCATGCAGGTGTCGGGTCCTGATCCACACTCCATCCTTACCTGAGAGTGAGATATCACACCTGTGGGTGAGGTGCAATACGTCTGTAGCAACCGAGCCCTCAGGGTGCTACAGTTCCATTTATCTTCAGCCTAGGTGACGTATTGCGATACAGGGCCGTGATTTTGGCTATAAAAGGGTCCCCTAGACCCCTACCCCAAGCTTTTTAAGAGAATCATATATGGCGTGCCAGGAGACTCTATGGAATGCTTTCTCAGCATCCAACGAGAGTATCTAATTACAAATTTTTAACTGCATCTAGCCCAGGAAATACTTTGTGCCTAGTAGCAGTGTCTGCTAGTGAGCGGATTATCCCGGCTGTTAAGCAAGCTGCACCACCTGTAGTTTAGACACTTAATTTTTTCAAAGGAAATGCTTCGGGACCATGGGATACTTAGTGAAGAGCATCAGGAGGCACCCCAAGGCATAGGGGCTGGGACTGGCAGTAGGATGCCTTGCGGTGGACAGCCGAGCTCGATCCTTATAAAAGCTTTTTAACTGCAGCAGCTTTAGTGGACGCTACTGGAGCTGGAATTACCGCGGCTGCTGGCATGAGACTTGCCCTCCAATAGATCCTTGTAAATGGATTTAAAGTGTATTCATTCAAATTAGAGAGACAATTTAAATTAAAAAGCTTAGAGCTGCCTCCACCACAGGGGGGCTCGCTCGACCCACCAGCGGACAGGCACCAGTATTGGGAGAGGGGGGCTGGCCGTCAGGGTTCACCGCGGCTCTGGCACAAACCCGGCGACACGGAGGTGGCACGGGCAGGAGCGGACTGGCCGTGTCGGCTTCTCACTTTTTGGATTTTAGAAGGGCATGACATGCCTATATCTGTGTCTCCCCCTCCTTTTACTCCTCCACCTCTTTTATTTTCGCATGACTATATGTACTTGTCACTTTTCCATGTGTTAGTTATGTCTTCTGAGCAGTTTGTCAGCTTTTGGACACCTTTGAAGGTGTTTTCTATGTGTTTCTATGTGTTTTTGTTTGCCTGCCATTGGTTTTAACGGTGTTCGAAGGTGTTCGACGAACAGTTCGACGAACAGTTCGGCGAACACACGGGTGTTCGACGAACCGAACCGAACTCGAACACTACGGGGGTGGCTCAACACTACTTATGGGTGCCCAATATACTGTATGTAGCTTTTTATGGGGTCCCATATACTGTATGCAGCATGTTATGGAGGCCCATATACTGTATGCAGCATGTTATGGGGGCCCATATACTGTATTCAGCATGTTATGGAGGCCCATATACTGTATGCAGCATGTAATGGGGCCCATATACTGTATGCAGCATGTTATGGGGATCCAATATACTGCATGCAGCATCATATGGAGGCCTATATACAGTATGCAGCATCATATGAGGGCCCAATATACTGAATGCAGCGTCTTATGGGGGCCCAATATACTGTATGCAGCATCTTATGGGGGCCAAATATACTTTATGCAGCATCTTATGGGGGCCCAATATACTGAACGCAGCTTTTTATGGGGGCCTATATACTGTACGCAGCATGTTATGGAGGCCCATATACTGTATGCAACATGTTATGGGGGCCCATATATTGTATGCAACATGTTATAGGGGCCCATATACTGTATGCAGCATGTTATTGGGTCCCAATATACTGTATGCAGCATCTTATTGAGGCTCATAAACTGTATGCTACATCTTTTGGGGGTAAAATAAACTGTATGCAGCATGTTATGGATGCCTATATACTGTATGCAGCATCATATGGGGCCCAATATACTGTATTGAGCATCATATGGGGGCCCATATACCGTATACAGCATTTTTTGGGGGCCAATATACTCTATGCAGCATCTTATGTGGGCCTATGTACTGTATTCAACATCATATGGGGGCCCAATATACTGTGTGCAGCATCTTTTGGGGGCCCCATATACTGTATTCAGCATCTTATGGGGGCAAAGTATATTTTATGCATCATCTTATGGGGGCCCAATATGCTGTATGCAGCTTTTTATGGGGGCCCATATACTGTATGCAGCATGTTATGGAGGCCCATATACTGTATTCAGCATGTTATGGGAGCCCATATACTGTATGCATCATGTAATGGGGCCCATATACTGTATGCAGCATGTTATGGGGGCCCAATATACTGCATGCAGCATCATATGGAGGCCTATATAGTGTATACAGCATCATATGGGGGCCCAATATACTGTGTGCAGCATCATATGAGTGCCCAATATACTGAATGCAGCGTCTTATGGGGGCCCAATATACTGTATTCAGCATCTTATGGGGGCCAAATATACTTTATGCAGAATCTTATGGAGGCCCAATTTACTGAACGCAGCTTTTTATGGGGGCTATATACTGTATGCAGCATGTTATGGGGCCCATATACTGCATGCAACATGTTATGGGGGCCCATATACTGTATGCAACTTGTTATTGGGTCCCAATATACTTTATGCAGCATCTTATGGGGGCCAATTATATACTGTATGAAGCATCTTATGGGGGCCCATTATATACTATATGCACCATGTTTTGGGGGCCGATATACTGTATGCAGCATGTTATGGGGCCCATATACTGTATGCAGCATGTTATGGGGACCCAACATACTGTATGCAGCATCTTATGGGGGCCCATTATATACTGTTTGAAGCAACTTATGGGGCCCATTAAATTCTGTGTGAATCATCTTATGGGGGGCCCATTATATACTATATGCTGCAACATATGGGGGCCCATGTATTGTATGCAGCATCATATGGGGGCCCATTATACTGTATGCAGCATCATATGGGGGAACATATAATGTATGCAGCATCATATGGGGGCCCAATATACTGTGTGCATCATCTCTTGGGGGCCAAATATACTGTGTGCAGCATCTCTTGGGGGCCCAATATACTGTATGCAGCATCTTATGGGGGCCCTTTATATATTACATGCTGCAACATATGGGGGCCCAATGTACTGAATGCAGCATCTTATAGGGGCCAAATATACATTATGCAGCATCTTATGGGGGCCCAATATACTGTATGCAGCTTTTTATGGGGGCCCATATACTGTATGCAGCATGTTAAGGAGGCCCATTTACTGTATGCAGCATGTTAAGGAGGCCCATTTACTGTATGCAGCATGTTATGGGGTCCCATATACTGTATGCAGCATGCTATTGGGGCCCAATATACTGTATGCAGTATCTTATGGGGGCCAATTATATACTGCATGAAGCATCTTATGGGGGGCAATTATATACTGCATGAAGCATCTTATGGGGGCCCATTATATACTGTATGCATTATATTATAGGGGGCCCATTATATACTATAGGCAGCATCATATGGGGGCCCATATACTGTATGCAGCATCATATCGGGGCCCATATACTGTATGCAGCATCATATGGGGGCCCATATACTGTATGCTGCATCTTATGGGGGCCTATATACTATATGCAGCATCTTTTTGTGGCCCATTATGTACTGTATGCAGCATCTTATGAGGGGCCCATTATGTACTGTAGGCAGCATCTTATGGGGGCCCATTATATATTGTATGCAGCTTCTTATGGGAGCCCATTATAAACTGTATGCAGCATCATATGGGGGCCCATTGTATGCTGTATTCAGCATCATATGGGGACCCAATATACTATATGCAGCATGTTATGGGGGCCTATTAGATACTGTATGCAGCATTTTATGGGGGCCATTAGATACTGTTTGCAGCACCTTATGGGGGCCCATTATATGATGCATGTAGCATTATAAGAAGTCCCATATACTGTATGCAGCATCATATGGGGGCCAATATACTGTATACAGCATCTTACGAGGGCCCATATACTCTATGCAGCATCATATGTGGGCCCAACATACTGTGTGCAGCATCTTTTGGGGGCTCAATATACTGTATGCAGCACCTTATGGGGGCCCAATATACTGTATGCAGCATCTTTGAGGGCCCATACACTGTATGCATCATCTTTTGAGAGCCCATATACTGTATGCAGCATCTTTTGGGGGCCCATATATTGTATGCATCATCTTTTGAGAGCCCACATACTGTATGCAGCATCATATGGGGGCCAATATACTGTATACAGCATCATATGGTGGCCAATATACTGTATGCAGCATCTTATAGGGGCCCAATATACTGTATGCAGCATCTTATGGGGGCTCAATATACTGTATGCAGCATCTTATGGGGGCCCATTATATACTGTATGCAGCATCTTATGGGGACCCATTATCCACTATATGCAGCATTATCTGGGGGCAAAATATACTGTATGCAGCATTTATGGGGACCCATTATATACTGTATGCTGCATCATATGGGGGCCCATTATATACTACATGCAGCATCTGATGGGGTCCTATGTACTGTGTGCAGCATCTTATGGGTGATCAATATACTGTTTGCAACATCATTTGGGAGTCCAATATACTGTATGCAGCATCTTATGGGGGGCCCATTTTATAATGTATGCAGCATCATATGGGGGACCAATATACTTTATGCAGCATTTTATGGGGGCCCAATATACTGTATGCAGCATGTTATTGGGGCCCATATACTGTATGCTGCATGTTATAGTGCCCATATACTGTAAACATCATGTTATGGGGGTCCAATATACTCTATGCAGCATGATATGGGGACCCAATTCCCTGTATGCAGCATCTTATAGAGGGCCCATATACTGTATGCAACATCATATTGGAGCCCATATACTGTATGCAACATCATATGGAAGCCCAATATACTGCATGCAGTATCTTATGGGGCCTAATATACTATATGCAGCATCTTTTAAGTGCCCTTTATACTGTATGCAGCATCTTATGGGGGTCTAATATACTGTATGCAGCATCACATGGGGGCCCATATACTGTATGCTGCATCACATGGGGGCCATGCAATGTATGCAGCATATTATGGGGTCCCATATACAGTATGCAGCATCTCATGAGCGCCCATATACAGTATGCAGCATCTTTTGGGGACCCAATATACCGTATGCAGTGTCTTTTGGGGGCCCATATACTGTATGCAGCATCTTATGTGGGCTCATATACTGTATGCAGCATCTCATGGGTGCCCATATACAGTATGCAGCATATTTTGGGGGCCCAAATACTTTATGCAGCATCTTATGGGGGCCCAATATACTGTATGCAGTATCTTATGGGGGCCTAGATACTGTATGCAGCATCTTATGGGGGCTCATATACTGTATGCAGCATCTCTTGGGCGCCCATATACTGTATGCAGCATCTTATGGGGGCCCATAAACTGTATACAGCATCTTATGATGGCCCAATATACTGTATGCAGCATCACTTGGGGGCCTATATACTGTATGCAGCATCATATGGGGGCCCAATATACTGTATGCAGCATCATATGAGGGCCCATATACTGTATGCAGCATCTCATGGGGGCCCATATACAGTATGCCTCATCTTTTGGGGGTCATATATACTGTATGCAGCATCATATGGGGGCCCATATACTGTATGCAGCATTTTATGGGGGCCATTAGATACTGTTTGCAGCACCTTATGGGGGCCCATTATATGATGCATGTAGCATTATAAGAAGTCCCATATACTGTATGCAGCATCATATGGGGGCCAATATACTGTATACAGCATCTTACGAGGGCCCATATACTCTATGCAGCATCATATGTGGGCCCAACATACTGTGTGCAGCATCTTTTGGGGGCTCAATATACTGTATGCAGCACCTTATGGGGGCCCAATATACTGTATGCAGCATCTTTGAGGGCCCATACACTGTATGCATCATCTTTTGAGAGCCCATATACTGTATGCAGCATCTTTTGGGGGCCCATATATTGTATGCATCATCTTTTGAGAGCCCACATACTGTATGCAGCATCATATGGGGGCCAATATACTGTATACAGCATCATATGGTGGCCAATATACTGTATGCAGCATCTTATAGGGGCCCAATATACTGTATGCAGCATCTTATGGGGGCTCAATATACTGTATGCAGCATCTTATGGGGGCCCATTATATACTGTATGCAGCATCTTATGGGGACCCATTATCCACTATATGCAGCATTATCTGGGGGCAAAATATACTGTATGCAGCATTTATGGGGACCCATTATATACTGTATGCTGCATCATATGGGGGCCCATTATATACTATATGCAGCATCTGATGGGGTCCTATGTACTGTGTGCAGCATCTTATGGGTGATCAATATACTGTTTGCAACATCATCTGGGAGTCCAATATACTGTATGCAGCATCTTATGGGGGGCCCATTTTATAATGTATGCAGCATCATATGGGGGACCAATATACTTTATGCATCATTTTATGGGGGCCCAATATACTGTATGCAGCATGTTATTGGGGCCCATATACTGTATGCTGCATGTTATAGTGCCCATATACTGTAAACATCATGTTATGGGGGTCCAATATACTCTATGCAGCATGATATGGGGACCCAATTCCCTGTATGCAGCATCTTATAGAGGGCCCATATACTGTATGCAACATCATATTGGAGCCCATATACTGTATGCAACATCATATGGAAGCCCAATATACTGCATGCAGTATCTTATGGGGCCTAATATACTATATGCAGCATCTTTTAAGTGCCCTTTATACTGTATGCAGCATCTTATGGGGGTCTAATATACTGTATGCAGCATCACATGGGGGCCCATATACTGTATGCTGCATCACATGGGGGCCATGCAATGTATGCAGCATATTATGGGGTCCCATATACAGTAGGCAGCATCTCATGAGGGCCCATATACAGTATGCAGCATCTTTTGGGGACCCAATATACCGTATGCAGTGTCTTTTGGGGGCCCATATACTGTATGCAGCATCTTATGTGGGCTCATATACTGTATGCAGCATCTCATGGGTGCCCATATACAGTATGCAGCATATTTTGGGGGCCCAAATACTTTATGCAGCATCTTATGGGGGCCCAATATACTGTATGCAGTATCTTATGGGGGCCTAGATACTGTATGCAGCATCTTATGGGGGCTCATATACTGTATGCAGCATCTCTTGGGCGCCCATATACTGTATGCAGCATCTTATGGGGGCCCATAAACTGTATACAGCATCTTATGATGGCCCAATATACTGTATGCAGCATCACTTGGGGGCCTATATACTGTATGCAGCATCATATGGGGGCCCGATATACTGTATGCAGCATCATATGAGGGCCCATATACTGTATGCAGCATCTCATGGGGGCCCATATACAGTATGCCTCATCTTTTGGGGGTCATATATACTGTATGCAGCATCATATGGGGGCCCATATACTGTATGCAGCATCATGTGGGGGCCCATATACTGTATGCAGCATCTTATGGGGGCCCATATACAGTAGCAGCATCTTCTGGGGGCCCAATATACTGTATGTAGCATCTTATGAAGTGCCTATATACTGTATGCAGCATCATTTGGGTGCCTATATACTGTATGCAACATCTTATGGGGGCTAATATACTGTATGCAGCATCTCATGGGGGCCCATATACAGTATGCAGCATCTTATCGGGGCCCATATACTGTATGCAGCATCATATGGGGGCCCGATATACTGTATGCAGCATCATATGATGGCCCATATACTGTATGCAGCATCTTATGTGGGCCCAATATACTGTATGCAGGATCTTATGGGGGCCTATATACTGTATGCAGCATCATATCGGGGCCCAATATACTGTATGCAGAATCATATGGGGCCCATATACTGTATGCATCATCTCATGGGGGCCCATATACAGTATGCAGCATCTTTTGGGGGCCAAATATACTGTATGCAGCATCTAATGGGGGCCCATATACAGTATGCAGCATCTTTTGGGGGCTCAATATACTGTATGCAGCATCTTATGGAGGGCCAATATACTGTATGCAGCATCATATTGGGGCCCAAATACTGTATGCAACATCATATGGGGGCCCAATATACTGTGTGCAGCATCTTTTGGTGGCCCAAATACTGTATGCAGCATCTTATGTGGGCCCATGCACTGTATGCAGCATTTTATGAGGGCCCATATACAGTATGCAGCATGTTTTGGTGACCCAGTAAACTGTCTGCAGTGTCTTATGGGGGCCCATATACTGTTTGCAGCATCTTATGGGGGCTCATATACTGTATGCAGCATCTCATGGAGGCCCATATACAGTATGTAGCATCTTTTTTGGGGGCCAAATAAACTGTATGTAAGATCTTATGAAGGCCCATATACTTTTTGCAACATATTATGGGGGCCCAATTAACTGTATGCAGCATGTTATGGGTGCCTATATACTGTATGCAGCATCATATGGGGCCCAATATACTGTATGGATCATCATATGGTGGCCCATATACTGTATACAGCATTTTATGGGGGCCCAATATACTGTATGTAGCATCTTATGGGGGCCCAATATACTGTATACAGCATCATATGGGGGCCCATATACTATATGCAGCATCTCATGGGGGCCCATATACAGTATGCAGCATCTTTTGGGGGCCAAATATACTAATTGCAGCATACTATGGGGGCCCATATACTGTATGCAGCATCTAATGGGGGCCCATATACTGTATGCAGCTGACTCACCCAGGGGGATATATGGGGGAGACTCGGTACCCGGGCCTTTACCTTCTTTGCAGGATATCACGGCAGTCGGCTCCCGGGCCCGTCCTCTGGGCCACTCTTTAAAAAAGGGGTTTTAGTGCTTTTGTTAACAGTTTGTCTCGTGACGCCACCTGTGGTTTCTGGTAATGGTTACCAGCGCTGCCGCAGGCCTCCGGGGATGATGGGAAGGCAGCTGGGATGTTTCTCTTCCCCACAGGCGGAGCGGGCCCCCGGCAGGGTTGATGGATGGGATACAGGTGAGAGATTGCCCAGTCGGGTCAGGGGGGGAATGACGGACACGCACACAGGGGATTCGCTTCAGTACCTTTACTGGTGTAACGTCAAGTATGGTCCAGGGTACTTGCTAGGAAGGGTGCACTTCAGGACTCTCCCCAGTGAGCGGGTATAAGGCCTCTTGATCCGTGTCTTCCTCTCTCTAAGCTTCTGGCCAGTCTGTAACTTGGTCTAGCTTCTATGTTTTGTTGCTCTCTCACCTGACCGCTTGGTAGTAGGACTTTTCTTTGGCAACCACTATCCCTGGACACCGGGGCCTTCGTGGTTCCTAGTCCTGTATTTGATGGTAGCTTCAGGATAACCAGGGGTCTGGAAGCCTCCTGGTATGCTGGTAGTCCCTACTGGGTATAAAGGACCCTGTAGGCGTAGACCCGGTGTCCAGATTGTGTCTTGGGGTGAGCCTGTGATACTCCTCTGCCCCCTTAACTCCTCTCTCCTTGCCTCGGCCACACTCGGGGCCCTCAATACAGCAGCAGACGTGCTGCTCTCAGACTGCTCTCTGACTAACTCTCTGTCTGACTGAACTCAACTGCCTGACTCCACCCTCCATATATATATCCCTAACAGGGCTCCCTCTTGCGGCCCGAGGTGGAAGGATGGAGGTGTCTGTTTGTAGTGAGGGCCTCTTGTGGAGAAGTCCATCCATGCACCCTTTTGGGTCCTGTGGTACTGTACCTGTAGTAGCAGGGTGCCACGCAGCATCATATGGGGGCCCAATATACTATATGCAGCATCATATGGGGGCCAATAAACTGTATGCAGCATCTTATGGTGGCCCAATATACTGTATGCAGCATCATATGGTTGCCCATATACTGTATGCACCATCTTATGGGAGCCCAATATACTGTATGCTGCATCTTATAGGGGCCTATATACTGTATGCAGCATCATGAGGGGGCCCAATATACTGTATGCAGCATCATATGGGGGCCAATATACTGTATGCAGCATCATGTGGGGGCCCATATACTGTATGCAGCATCTTGTGGGGGCCCATATAATGTATGCAGCATCTTATGGGGGCCCATATACTGTATGCAGCATCTTATGGGGGCCCATATACTGTATGCAGCATCACATGGGGGCCCATATACTGTATGCAGCATTTTATGAGGCCCAATATACTGTATGCGGCATATTATGGGGTCCCATGTACTGTGTGCAGCATCTAATGGGGGACCAATATACTGTATGCAACATCATCTGGGGGCCCAATATACTGTATGCAGCATCTTATGGGGGCCCAATATACTGAATGCAGCATCTTATGGGGGCCCATTATATACTGTATGTAGCATTTTATGGGGGCCCATTACATACTATATGCAGCATCATATGGAGGGCCAATATATTGTATGCAGCATCTTATGGGGGCCCAAATTACTTTATGCAGCATGTTATGGGGGCCAAATATACTGTATGCAGCATCTTATGGGGGCCCATTATATATTGTATGCAGCATCTAATGGGGGCCCAATATTCTGTATGCAGCATCTTATGGGGGCCTATATACTGTATGTAGCATCATATGGGGCCCAATATACTATATGCAGCATTATATGGGGGCCAATATACTTTATGCAGTATCTTATGGGGGCCCAATATACTGTATGCACCATCATATGGTTGCCCATATACTGTATGCACCAACTTATGGGGGCCCAATATACTGTATGTTGCATCTTATGGGGGCCTATATACTGTATGCAGCATCATGACTAGGGCCCAATATACTCTATGCAGCATCATATGGGGGCCCATATACTGTGTGCAGCATCCTATGGAGGACCAATATACTGTATGCAACATCTTATGGGGGCCCAATATACTGTATGAAGCATCTTATGGGGGCTCATTATATTCTGTATGCAGCATCTTATGGGAGCCCAATTTACATTATGCAGCATCTTATGGGGACCCATTATATACTGTATGCATCATCTTATGGGGCCCATTATATACTGTATGCAGCATCTTATGGGGGTTCATATACTGTATGCAGCATGTTATGGGGGCCCATATAGAGTATGCAGCATGTTATGGGGCCCATATACTGTATGCAGCCTGTTATGGGGCCCATATACTGTATGCAGCATGTTATGGGGGCCCAATATATTGTATGCAGCATGTTATGGGGGCCCAATATACTGTATGCAGCATTTTATGGAGGGCCCATATACTGTATGCAGCATCATATGGGGACCCAATATACTGTGTGCAGCATCTTATGGGGGCCCAAATACTGTATGTAGCATCTCATGGGGGCCCATATACAGTATGCAGCATCTTTTCAGGACCCAATATACTGTATGCAACATCTTATGGGGACAATATACTCTATGCATCATCTTATTGGGGCCTATATACTCTATGCAGCATCTTATGGGGTCCTATATACTGTATGTGATGCGCCCTCCCTGGGCGATGGGGATTCCACGCAGCTGTAGAACGGGGTGGATACAGTCGTGGCCTAGACCCATTCCGTGCCCAGGGCTGCCTCATGAAAAGATATAGTGGGCTTTGTTCTTAGGATGAGTGTTATCTCGCCTGCACCACCTGTGGTTTCCGGTGATTACCACCAGCGCTGCGGCAGTCCACTGAGGCCGATGTTAGGGGCAGCCGAGTTGGTACTACTTCCCACAGGCGGAGTAGGCCTCAGGGCAGTGAGAGGGAGCAAGTACAGTTCTTGAGGCCTGAGGTGTGTGCAGGGCCGCGCAAGAAAGGATAACAAAGACCAGAGGTGAAGTCATCCAAGCTTTACTCACGGTAGTTAGTAGCAGCTGCAAAGCTTCCCTCTGCTTCTCACAGCTTGCTGCGGCCACCAGGAAGGGGTTCAGCACACTCCGGGTAGTTCAGGTGCACTTAACATTACCCCCCGCACCAGAGTGTTCCTCTCTCTCTCTAATTGAACTAGAACCACCTTGTGTCCCCCACTGAGTCCCGTACGGGTACTGCGATGTCCTATAAGGGTAGCTTGTAGCTCCCGGACCGACTGGGCCCCGTGTTGGTGACTGTAGTGTGGACGTAGCGTTAAGCCGGGTCCCTCTGGATGAACGCAGATTAAGAGATACAGGTGGCGTACGCCGCTCCGTTCATATCCCCCTGGGATCCACTAAGCCTCCGGGCTTTTCCGACTGAGACGTGAAGTAACAAAGTCAGATATCGGGGGCGGGTTACCCCTCTTGCAGCAGGAATCCCTCTGACTAGGCCAGAATCAAGAGTACAGGTGGCGTATGCCGCTCCGTCCGTATCCCCCTGGGATCCTTTTGCCTGTGGAGCTTTTCTCCTCTGCTCCCCTCCTGGGCCTTCTGGAATTGGACTAAGATTTAGAACAGAGCTGGCTATAACTGTTAGAACTCTCCTGTTAGGTTTTTTTCTATCTTGCTGGTCACATGACCTTTTTTGCCTATTTAATCCTGCCCCGCCCTCCTGGCTTTGCTGGACTTCATTGTAATTTCTACTCTTAAGTTAGCCTGGTGCTTAGTTACCTTTCTCAGTCAGTTTAGCTAGGTCTTCGGACCTTTATGTTCTATATTGTGTGTTTGTCTTTTTCTGCTACAATTTCTGCTAGGAGGTGTCCAACTTTATCCCAGTCCCTAGTTCTTGTAGGGATCCCTCCCTTGCATCTATAGGTCTGCGTTCAGACTAGCCGAGGACTTTAGCGGGTCTGATCGCAGGATCAGGTTCCCCGTTACATCGTAGGGATTTAGCTTAGTTCTATTGTAGGGACAGATCTCCTTTCTTTCCTTAGTGCTTGTAGCAGATCATAACAGTAAGTCCAGCCCAAAAATATCTCTAAGGATAGACTTCCAGTTTCCATCATGGTGTCGGTTCAGGATTTGGCTCAACGACTGCAGGGACTCTCTCTGGAGGTGGCCGAGCTCCAACAACACATGAGTAGCTGTTCTGGAGCACATTTTGTGGAGCCAAAGGTACGTTTGCCTGATTTATTTTTTGGTGATCAAGAAGAATTTCTTTCCTTTAAAAATGCTTGTTTGTTGTATTTTCGTTTGAGACCCAGATCCTCTGGTGATGAATCACAGCGCATAGGGTTCATAATGTCACTTTTGCGCAAAGAACCTCAGGGATGGGCCTTTTCTCTCCAACCTAGTGATCCATGCTTTAGATCAGTGGATAGTTTTTTTTCTGCTTTGGGTTTGTTGTATGATGATCCTGATCGTGTCTCATCAGCTGAGACTGAATTAAGACGTTTGAGGCAGGGATCAGGTAATGTGGAAAAATATTGTTCTCACTTCCGTCGGTGGTCTGCCCAGGTGGGGTGGAACGATTCTGCTTTGAAAAGTTTGTTTCTTGCAGGGCTAGGTGAAAGGGTTAAAGATTTGCTGATTGCGTATCCCACACCTGGAAACTTGCAGGAGGCAATGCAATTAGCTATACGGGTGGACAGGAGACTGCGTGCAAGGGTTAATGAGAGTAAATCCTCTGCCATGTCAGCTCCGAGTCTTGAGAGGGTCTGTACTGACACTGGAGAGCCGATGGAGATTGGGGCGATGACACCCCGCTCTCAGGAAAAAGATCGCAGATCTTCTGAAGGTTTGTGCTTCTACTGTGGGAAATCTGACCATTTTATTAAGAACTGTGTGCTGCGTATGAACAAAGAAAAAAAAAGGTCAGTTATGCCCGTATTGCCTGTTTAAATTCTAAGGGGGTATTTCTTTCTGCGACTACTGCTGCTCAGGAAGAATTAATTGAATTTCGGATATTTGTGGATTGTGGTTCTACTCTGAATGTGATTGATGGGGGATTCTTGGAAAAACTTAAATTAAAACCCAAACCTTTGTCATCCCCTATTTCTGTGGTTTCTGTCGATGGCTCCCCCTTGAAGAGTGTTACTCACAAGGTCTGTGAATTTCCCCTCACTATTAATGGTATTCACCAAGAAAATTTGAATTTGGTGGTATTAAATAATTTGCCTTCTCCAGTGATTTTGGGGTTACCCTGGTTGAAATTGCATAATCCTGTACTGGATTGGTCTACCAATCAAATTAAGTCCTGGAGCCCTAAGTGTTATGACAAGTGTTGTAACGGACGTATTGCTGCGGTGGAAAAAGGGGAATTACCTGTACCTATTCAGGATTTTTGGAGAGTTTTTTCTGAGGAGGAGTCACAAATTTTGCCTCCCCATAGAGACTATGATTGTACCATTGAATTTGTCCCTGGAGCGACTCTTCCTAAAAGTCGTTTATTTAATCTTACTATTCCTGAGAGAAAGGCTTTGGAGGAATACATACAGACAAGCTTGGCCGCCGGTCACATTAGGCCTTCCAAGTCTCCTGTGGCTGTTGAATTTTTTTTTTGTAAAAAAAAAAGGACGGCGGTTTACGTCCTTGTCTGGATTTTCGTGAGATTAATAAAATTACTGTACGCAATCCTTACCCACTGCCATTGATTCCTGACTTGTTTAACCAGTTAGTGGGGGCCAAGTGGTTCTCTAAAATTGATCTCCGGGGGGCATACAATTTGTTGCGCATGAAGGAGGGTGATGAATGGAAGACTGCTTTTAACACTCCTGTGGGTCATTTTGAGAACCTGGTTATGCCTTTTGGTCTTACCAATGCTCCAGCATTTTTTCAGAATCTTATTAATGACATCCTTAGACCTTTGATCGGCAAAAATGTGGTTGTGTATTTGGATGACATTTTGATTTATTCACCGGATCTGGAGTCTCATTGGCGGAGCGTACGTGAGGTATTGCAGTTATTAATTGACAATTCGCTTTTTGCTAAGCTGGAGAAATGTGAGTTTGCTGTACAAAGAATTAGTTTTTTGGGCTACATTATCTCCAGCGAAGGCTTTGAGATGGACCCTGTGAAGGTTCAGGCGGTTCAGGAATGGCCTAGGCCTATTGGTTTGAAATCGATACAGAGGTTTTTGGGTTTCGCCAATTATTACAGAAAATTCATTAAAAATTTTTCTATTATTGTCAAACCACTGACCGATCTCACCAGGAAAGGTGCTAATGCGGTTCAGTGGACTACTGAGGCCATTGAAGCTTTTGTGTTTCTAAAGGAGAGGTTCATCTCTGCTCCCATCCTTATGCAGCCTGATGTGACTAAGCCGTTTTTGGTTGAGGTTGATGCTTCTTCGGTGGGGGTCGGTGCTGTGTTGTCTCAGAAAAACAAGGATGGAGTACATCCCTGTGCTTTTTTTTCAAAAAAATTTTCTGAGACTGAACTTAATTACGATATTGGTAATCGGGAATTGCTGGCTATTAAACTCGCATTTGAACACTGGCGTCATCTCTTGGAAGGTGCTGAATTTCCCATTCAGGTTTTCACTGATCATAAAAATCTGATCTATCTTGATGCTGCCAAGCGCTTGAATGCCCGTCAGGCTAGGTGGGCACTTTTTTTCTCACGGTTTAATTTTTCCGTTACTTACATCCCGGGTACCAAGAATGTTAAAGCTGATGCTTTGTCTTGCAGCTTTTCTCCCATGGTCGGTGCTGAGGAGGAAGGGAGCATTTTACAAGAAGGTGTTGTGATTGCTGCATTGGACTCCGTTTTGGAAGATGAGATTCTTAAAGCACAGGAGAATGCCCCATGGGAGGTTGTTTGTGCCTAGGACCTTTAGGAGAGATTTGTTTGTTGAGTGTCATGAGTCTCGGTTGGCAGGTCATCCAGGAATTTCTGAGACCAAGAGACTTGTGGGTCGCAGTTTTTGGTGGCCTGGATGGCAGAAGGAAGTCATTAAGTGGGTGCGTCAATGTACGGTGTGTGCTAGATCTAAGTCTTCTCATACTCCTGCAGGGGGGTTGCTTTGCCCTCTGGAGGTCCCTAGTGCACCTTGGACACATCTGGCTATGGACTTTATTACTGACCTTCCCTCCTCTGAGGGTTTCAGAGTCATCTGGGTGGTCGTGGACCGTTTTAGCAAGATGTGTCACTTGGTTCCTTTCATCAAACTGTCCTGCGCTAAGACACTCGCTAAGGCCTTTGTCAAGGAAATTGTCAGACTACATGGCGTTCCTACTGACATTGTTTTGGATAGGGGACCTCAGTTCGTTTCTCGTTTTTGACGTGCTTTTTGTGACCGGTTGGGAGTTCATTTGTCGTTTTCATCCGGATATCATCCTGAGTCTAATGGCCAGACAGAAAGGAAGAATCAGGATGTTGAGCAGTTCTTGCATTGTTTTGTGGCAGACAATCAGGAGGGGTGGTCTGAGTTTCTGCCACTTGCTGAGTTTGCTCTTAACAACCATACATCCTCTTCTGCTGGTTGTTCGCCTTTTTTTTGTTGTTCTGGGAGACATCCGTCTTTTGGGTCATTCTCCAAATTGGTATCGGCTGTGCCTGAGGAGGAGAGTTTTTCGGTTGATTTGGAGAGAGTTTGGACGGATGTGCGTGGTAATCTTCAGGAGGCTAACAAAAAATCTAAGAGGTATTTTGATAGGAAACGGCAAGAGGTTTTGTTTGCTATTGGTGACATGGTTTGGTTGTCCTCTAAGAATCTGCGGTTGAGGATTCCTTCTAAAAAATTGGGTCCCAAGTTTGTAGGGCCCTTTAAGGTGCTTCAGGTAGTTAACCAATCTGCTGTTAGGTTGGAGGTTCCTACCTCCTGGAAGATTAATCCGGTGTTTCATGTTTCTCTGTTGAAAAGAGCTTGTGTGTCGGATGGAGACGTCTCTGCCACTGTTCCTCCGGTGGTGGAGGACGGGGAATATGAAATTTCCCACATCCTAAATTCTAGACGGTATAGAGGGAGTTTGCAGTATCTCTTCGCTTGGAAGGGTTTCGGACCCGAGGATAACTCATGGGTGAGGGCGGATGATGTTTCTGCTTCCAGACTTGTCAGAGCGTTTCACAAGAGGTTTCCTGATAAGCCTGGGCCTAGGGGATCCGGAGGATCCTCTTAGAAGAGGGGGTACTGTTAGAACTCTCCTGTTAGGTTTTTTTCTATCTTGCTGGTCACATGACCTTTTTTGCCTATTTAATCCTGCCCCGCCCTCCTGGCTTTGCTGGACTTCATTGTAATTTCTACTCTTAAGTTAGCCTGGTGCTTAGTTACCTTTCTCAGTCAGTTTAGCTAGGTCTTCGGACCTTTATGTTCTTTATTGTGTGTTTGTCTTTTTCTGCTACAATTTCTGCTAGGAGGTGTCCAACTTTATCCCAGTCCCTAGTTCTTGTAGGGATCCCTCCCTTGCATCTATAGGTCTGCGTTCAGACTAGCCGAGGACTTTAGCGGGTCTGATTGCAGGATCAGGTTCCCCGTTACATCGTAGGGATTTAGCTTAGTTCAATTGTAGGGACATATCTCCTTTCTTTCCTTAGTGCTTGTAGCAGATCATAACAATAACTCAACTCTGCCCCAATCCCCAGTCTCGAGGCCTGAGACCGGGAATCACAGAATCCTAGAACAGCTGCAGCATGTACTGACTAACCACTCCAGGGGACTGCGACCAAAGACCCGGTTATTAAAATGGCCTCTATATTTATATGAATCTATTAAGTGCTTAATAAAGTGCTTCCTCCACCCTCACTCACTATAAGGTTCCCCCTTTCCTTGGTTCCCCCCCACTTCTCCATTCAGGACCGGGGCAGCACATTGTGCTTTAAACCCCCTTCAGAACGGGAGTAGTGTGGTGTTGGATGTGTAGTGGGGTCCTGTGTGGTGCTCCATCCTTACTTCGGAGAGGAAATACCACACCTCGATCTGAGGTGCAGTACCCCTGTGGAGACTGAACCCTCAGGGATGCCACATATGCAGCATCTTATTGGGGGCCCAAATTCTGTATGCAGCATCTCATGGGCGCCCATATACAGTATGCAGCATATTTTGGGGGCCCAATATACTGTATGCAGCATGTTATGGGGGCCCATATACTGTATGCAGCATCTCATGGGGGCCCATATACACTATGCAGCATCTTTTGGGGGCCCATATCCTGTATGCAGCATCTTAAGGGGGCCCAATATACTGTATGCAGTGTCTTATCGGGTCCCATATACTGTGTGCAGCATCTTATGGGGACCAATATACTGTATGCAGCATCATCTGGGGGTTCAATATACTCTTTGCAGAATCTATTGGGGGCCCATTATATACTCTATGCAGCATCTTATGGAGGCCCAAATTACTTTATGCCGCATCTTTTGGGGGCCTAATATACTGTATACAGCATCTTATGGGGGGCCAATATACTGTATGCAGCATGTTATGAGGACCCATATACTGTATGCAGCATGTTATGGAGGCCTATATACTGTATGTAGCATCATATGGGTGCCCAATATACTATATGCAGCATCATATGGTGGCCCATAGACTGTATGCAGCATCTTATGTTGGACCAATATACTGTATGCAGCATCATATGGGGGCCAATGTAATGTATGCAGCATCTTATGGGGGCCCAATATACTGCATGCTGCATCTTATGGGGGCCTACATACTGTATGCAGCATCATATGGGGTTCCAATATACTGTATGCAGCATCTTATGGTGGCCATATACTGTATGCATTATCTTCTGGGGGCCCAATATACTGTATACAGCATCATATGGCGGCCAATATACTGTATGCAGCATTTTAGGGGCTCCCAATATAATGTATGCAGCATCCTTTAGGGGCCCATATACTGTATTCAGCATCTTATGGGTGCAGATATACTGTACACAGCATCATATGGGGGCTCATATACTGTATAGAGTATCTTATGGGGGCCCATATACTGTATGCAACATCATCTTTGGGCCCAATATACTGTATGCACCATCTTATGGGGGCCCATTATATACTGTATGCAGCATTTTATGGGGGCCCAATATACTGTATGCAGCATCTTATCGGGGCCCATTTCATACTATATGCAGAATTATATGGGTGCCCAGTATACTGTATGCAGCATCTTAAGGCGACCCAATATACTTCATGCAGCATCTTATGAAGGGCACATAAACTGTAAGCAGCGTCTTATGGGGGCCCAAATACTGTATGCAGCATCTCATGGGGGCCCATATACAGTATGTAGCACCTTTTGGGGGCCCAATATACTGTATGCAGCATCTTATGGGGGCCCATTATATACTGTATGCAGCATCTAATGGGTGCCCATTATATACTATATGCAGCATCTCATGGGGGCCCATATACAGTATGTGCCACCTTTTGGGGGCCCAATATACTGTGTGCAGCATCTCTTGGGGGCCCATATACTGTATGCAGCATATTATGGGGGTCCATATACTGTATGCAGCATCTTATGGGGGCCGAAATACTGTATGCAGCATCTCATAGGGGCCCATATACAGTATGTAGCACCTTTTGGGGGCCCAATATACTGTATGCAGAATTTTATGGGGGCCCAAATACTGTATGCAGCATCTCATAGGGGCCCATATACAGTATATAGCACCTTTTGGGGGCCCAATATACAGTACGCAGCATCTTATAGGGGCCCATAAACTGTATGCAGCATCTTAAGGGGTCCCATATACTGTATGCAGCATCTTATGGGGGTCCATATACTGAATGCAGCATCTCATGGGGGCCCATATACAGTATGAAGCATCTTTTGGGGGCCCAATAAACTCTATGAAACATCATCTGGGGGCCCAATATACTGTATGTAGCATCTTATGGGGGATCATTATATACTGTATGCAGCATCTTAATGAGGTCTATTTTATACTGTATGCAGAATCCTATGGGGGCCCATTATATACTATATGCAGCATCATATGGGGGCCTAATAAACTGTATGCAGCATTTTATGGAGGTCCATTATATACTGTATGCAACATCCTATGGAGAGCCCATATACTGTAAGCAGCATCTTATGGGGGCCCAAATACTGTATGCAGCATCTCATGGGGGCCCATATACAGTATGCAGCATCTTTTGGGGGCCCAATATACTGTATGCAGCATCTTATGGCTGCCCATTATATACTGTATGAAGCATCTTATGGGTGCTTATTATGTACTTTATGCAGAATCATATGGGGGCCCAATATACTGTGTGCAGCATGTTTTGGGGACCCATATACTGTATGCTGCATCTTATGGGGGTCCATATACTGTAAACAGCGTCTTATGGGGGCCCAAATACTGTATGCAGCATCCCATGGGGGCCCATATAGAGTATGCAGCATATTTAGGGGGCCCAATATACTGTATGCAGCATCTTATGAGGGCCCATATGCTGTATGCAGCATCTTAAGGGGGCCCATATACTGTATGCAGCATCTTATGGGGGCCCATATATTGTGTGCATCATCTTGTGGGGGGCCAATATACTCTATGCAACATCATCTGGGGCCCAATATACTGTATGCAGCATCTTTTGGGGGCTCATTATATACTGTATGTAGAATCTTATGGGGGCCCATTATATACTATATGCAGCATCATACGGGGGCCCAATATACTGTATGCAGCATCTTATGGAGGCCCATATTCTGTAGGCAGCATGTTATGTGGGCCGATATACAGTATGCAGCATGTTATGGGGGCCCATATACTGTATACAGCATGTTATGGGGGCCCATATACTGTATGCAGCTTGTTATGGGGGCCCATATACTGTATTCAGCATGTTATGGGGGCCCATATAATGTATGCAGATTGTTATGGGGCCCATATACTGTATACAGCATGTTATGGTAGCGCAATTTACTATATGCAACATTTTATGGAGGGCCCATATACTGTATGTAGCATCATATGGTGGCCCATATACTGTATGCAGCATCATATGGGGGCCCAATATACGGGGTGCAGCATCATATGGGGGCCCAAAATACTGTATGCAGCATCTTATGAGAGCCCATATAAACTGGGTGCAGCATCATATGGGGGCCCAATATACTGTATGCAGCATCTTATGGGGGCCCATATATTGTATGCAGATTCTTATGGGGGCCCATATACTGTATTCAGCATCTTATGGGGCCCATATAGTGTATGCAGCATCTTATGGGGGCCCATATACGGGGTGCAGCATCATATGGGGGCCCAAAATACTGTATGCAGCATCTTATGGGAGCCCATATAAACTGGGTGCAGCATCATATGGGGGCCCAATATACTGTATGCAGCATCTTATTTGGGCCCATATATTGTATGCAGATTCTTATGGGGGCCCATATACTATATTCAGCATCTTATGGGGCCCATATAGTGTATGCAGCATCTTATGGGGGCCCATATACTGTATGCAGCATATTATAGTGGCCCAAATACTGTATGCAGCATCTCATGGGGGCCCATATACAGTATGCAGTATCTTTTGGGGTCCCAATATACTGTATTCAGCATCTTATGGGGCCCATATAGTGTATGCAGCATCTTATGGGGGCCCATATACTGTATGCAGCATATTATAGGGGCCCAAATACTGTATGCAGCATCTCATGGGGGGACAATATACAGTATGCAGTTTCATTTGGGGTCCCAATATAATGTATGCATCATTTTATGTGGGCCCATATACTGTACGTAGCATCTTATGAAGGCCCATATACTGTATGCTGCATCTTATGGGGGTCCATATACTGTACACAGAGTCTTATGGGGGCCCAAATACTGTATGCAGCATCCCATGGGGGCCCATATAGAGTATGCAGCATCTTTAGGGGGCCCAATATACTGTAATCAGCATCTTATGAGGGCACATATGCTGTATGCAGCATTTTAAGGGGGCCCATATACTGTATGCAGCATCTTATGGGGGCCCATATATTGTGTGCATCATCTTGTGGGGGGCCAATATACTCTATGCAACATCATCTGGGGCCCAATATACTGTATGCAGCATCTTTTGGGGGCTCATTATATACTGTATGTAGAATCTTATGGGGGCCCATTATATACTATATGCAGCATCATACGGGGGCCCAATATACTGTATGCAGCATCTTATGAGGGCCCAATATACTGTATGCAGCATGTTATGGAGGCCCATATTCTGTATGCAGCATGTTATGTGGGCCGATATGCAGTATGCAGCATGTTATGGGGGCCCATATACTGTATACAGCATGTTATGGGGGCCCATATACTGTATACAGCTTGTTATGGGGGCCCATATACTGTATTCAGCATGTTATGGGGGCCCATATAATGTATGCAGAATGTTATGGGGCCCATATACTGTATGCAGCATGTTATGGGGGCGCAATTTACTATATGCAACATTTTATGGAGGACCCATATACTGTATGTAGCATCATATGGTGGCCCATATACTGTATGCAGCATCATATGGGGGCCCAATATACGGTATGCAGCATCATATGGGGGCCCAAAATACTGTATGCAGCATCTTATGGGAGCCCATACAAACTGGGTGCAGCATCATATGGGGGCCCAATATACTGTAAGCAGCATCTTATGGGGGCCCATATATTTTATGCAGATTCTTATGGGGGCCCATATACTGTATTCAGCATCTTATGGGGCCCATATAGTGTATGCAGCATCTTATGGGGGCCCATATACTGTATGGAGCATATTATAGAGGCCCAAATACTGTATGCAGCATCTCATGGGGGCCCATATACAGTATGCAGTATCTTTTGGGGTCCCAATATACTGTATTCAGCATCTTATGGGGCCTATATAGTGTATGCAGCATCTTATGGGGGCCCATATACTGTATGTAGCATATTATAGGGGCCCAAATACTGTATGCAGCATCTCATGGGGGGACAATATACAGTATGCAGTTTCATTTGGGGTCCCAATATAATGTATGCATCATTTTATGTGGGCCCATATACTGTACGTAGCATCTTATGAAGGCCCATATACTGTATGCAGCATCTTATGGGGGCCCATATTCTGTATGCAGCATCTTATGGGGGCCCATATATAGTATGCAGCATCTTTTGAGGACCCAATATACTGTATGCAGCATTTTATGGGGGCCCATATACTGTATGTAGCATCTTATGGGGGCCCATATATTGCCTGCTGCATTATATGGGGGCCCATATACTGTATGCAGCATCTTATGGGAGCCCATTTACAGTATGCAGCATCTTATGGGTTCCATATACTGTATGCAGCATCCTTTAGGGGCCCATATACGGTATGCAGCATCTTATGGGTGCCCATATATTGTACACAGCATCATATGGGGGCTCATATACTGTATGCTGCATCTTATAGGGGCCCATATACTGTATGCAACATCATCTGGGGGCCTAATATACTGTATGCAGCATCTTATGGGGGCCCATTATATACTGTATGCAGCATCTTATGGGGGCCCAGTATACTGTATGCAGCATTTTATGGGGGCCCAATATACTGTATGCAGCATCTTAAGGCGACCCAATATACTTCATGCAGCATCTTATGAAGGGCACATAAACTGTAAGCAGCGTCTTATGGGGGCCCAAATACTGTATGCAGCATCTCATGGGGGCCCATATACAGTATTTAGCACCTTTTGGGGGCCCAATATACTGTATGCAGCATCTTATGGGGGCACATTATATACTGTATGCAGCATCTAATGGGTGCCCATTATATACGATATGCAGAATTTCATGGGGGTCCATATACAGTATGTGCCACCTTTTGGGGGCCCAATATACTGTATGCAGCATCTCTTGGGGGCCCATATACTGTATGCAGCATATTATGGGGGTCCATATACTATATGCAGCATCTTATTGGGGCCGAAATACTGTATGCAGCATCTCATAGGGGCCCAAATACAGTATGTAGCACCTTTTGGGGGCCCAATATACTGTGTGCAGAATTTTATGGGGTCCGAAATACTGTATGCAGCATCTCATAGGGGCCCATATACAGTATGTAGCACCTTTTGGAAGCCCAATATACTGTATGCAGCATCTTATAGGGGCCCATAAACTGTATGCAGCATCTTATGGGGGCCCATATACTGTATGCAGCATCTTATGGGGGTCAATTTACTGAATGCCGCATCTCATTGGGGCCCATATACAGTATGAAGCATCTTTTGGGGGCCCAATATACTGTATGCAGCATTTTATGGGGGCCCATATACTGTATGCAGCATGTTATGGGGGTCCATATTCTGTATGCAACATCTTATGGGGGCCCATATATTGTGTTCAGCGTCTTATTGGGGACCAATATACTCTATGCAACATCATCTGGGGGCCCAATATACTGTATGCAGCATCTTATGGGGGCTAATTATATACTGTATGCAGCATCTTAAGGGGGTCTATTTTCTACTGTATGCAGAATCTTATGGGGGCCCATTATATACTATATGCAGCATCATATGGGGGCATAATATACTGTGTGCAGCATCTTATGGGGGCCCATTATATACTGTATGCAGCATCTTATTGGTGCCCAATATACTTCATGCAGCATCCTATGGAGGGCCCATATACTGTAAGCAGCATCTTATGGGGGCCCAAATACTGTATGCAGCATCTCATGGGGGCCCATATAGAGTATGCAGCATCTTTGGGGGCCCAATATACTGTATGCAGCATCTTATGGCTGCCCATTATATACTGTATGAAGCATCTTATGATTGCTTATTATGTACTATATGCAGAATCATATGGGGGCCCAATATACTGTGTGCAGCATGTTTTGGGGACCCATATACTGTATGCTGCATCTTATGGGGGTCCATATACTGTAAACAGCAGCTTATGGGGGCCCAAATACAGTATGCAGCATCCCATGGGGGGCCATATAGAGTATGCAGCATCTTTTGGGTGCCCAATATAATGTATGCAGCATCTTATGAGGGCCCATATGCTGTATGCAGCATCTTATGGGGATCCATATACTGTCTGCAGCGTCTTATGGGGGCCCATATATTGTGTGCATCATCTTATGGGGGGCCAATATACTCTATGCAACATCATCTGGGGCCCAAATACTGTATGCAGCATCTTTTGGGGGCTCATTATATACTGTATGCAGAATCTTATGGGGGCCCATTATATACTATATGCAGCATCATACGGGGGCCCAATATACTGTATGCAGCATCTTATGAGGGCCCAATATTCTGTATGCAGCATGTTATGGAGGCCCATATTCTGTATGCAGCATGTTATGTGTGCCCATATACAGTATGCAGCATGTTATGGGGGCCCATATACTGTATACAGGATGTCATGGGGGCCCGTATACTGTATGCAGCATGTTATGGAGGCCCATATACTGTATTCAGCTTGTTATGGGGGCCCATATAATGTATGCAGCATGTTATGGGGCCCATATACTGTATGCAGCATGTTATGGGGGCGCAATTTACTATATGCAACATTTTATGGAGGGCCCAAATACTGTATGTAGCATCATATGGTGACCCATATACTGTATGCAGCATCATATGGGGGCCCAATATACTGGGTGCAGCATCATATGGGGGCCCAATATACTGTATGCAGTATCTTATGGGGGCCCATAAATTGAATGCAGAATCTTATGGGGGCCCATATACTGTATTCAGCATCTTATGGGGCCCATATAGTGTATGCAGAATTTTATGGGGGCCCATATACTGTATGCAGCATATTATAGGGGCCCAAATACTGTATGCAGCGTCTCATGGGGGCCCATATACAGTATGCAGTATCTTTTGGGGTCCCAATATACTGTATGCAGCATTTTATGGGGGCCCATATTCTGTATGTAGCATCTTATGGGGGCCCATATATTGCATGCTGCATTATATGGGGGCCCATATACTGTATGCAGCATCTTATAGGAGCCCATTTACAGTATGCAGCATCTTATGAAGGCCCATATACTGTATGCAGCATCTTATGGGTCCCATATTCTGTATGCAGCATCTTTTGGGGGCCCAAAATACTGTATACAGCATCTTATGGGGCCCATATACTGTATGCAGCATCTTATGGGGGCCCATATACTGTATGCTGCATCTTATGGGGGCCCATATATTGTATGCAGCATCTTTTGGGGGCCCAATATAATGTATGCAGCATCTTATGGGGACGCATTTTCTGCATGCAGGATCTTATAAGGGCCCAATATATTGTATGCAGCATCTTATGGGGCCCAATATACTGTATGCAGCATCATATGGGGGCCAATATACTGTATGCAGCATCTCATGGGGGCCCATATACTGTATGCACCATCTTATGGGGGCCCAATATACTCTATGCTGTATCTTATGGGGACATATATACTGTATGCAGCATGAAATGGGGGTCCAATATACTGTATGCAGCATCATATGGGGGCCCATATACTGTATGCAGCATCTTATGGGAGCCCAATATACTGTATGCAACATTTTATGGGGTCCCATACACTGTATGCAGCATCTTATGGTGGCCCATATGTATGCAGTGTAGCGTCGGCGTCCCTGCCTCCTGCTAGGCAGGGACGCTGTTCCCCTCACCTCTCCTCTCCGTGCCCGGCGTCCTCCTCCCGCTTTGCTGGCAGCGCACGCTGCTTCCCGGCTATTGTGCTTAGGGCGCGCGCGCGCGCGCGCTCCCCCTCTCTTGAAGGGGCCGCGCGCCGTCCTAAGGAGTCCCCGGCCAATGGCCGGAGGACCTCACCATATATAAGGCACCTCCTCCAAAATGTAGGTGCCCGAGCAATGTTGTTGCAAAGCCTTCACTCTGCTTCAGCCCTCAGGTCCCGTTACCAGTTACCTGCCAGTCACCTGCCAGATTCCTGCTTGATACCTGCCTGATATCCGTTTACCTGCTTGCAAGCCTGCGGTCCGACGGTCTGCCTTCCGACACCTGTCAGTCTGTCTATGGACCAGCCTGCCTGCTCACCTGGGAGCGCTCACCTGCTACCTGTCTGCTAGCCTACCTGGAGGCTCCGCCGTCACTTGCCGTGACCACCTGCCTGTCCAGAGACTATTGCCTGCTCACCTGGGAGCGCTCACCTGCTACCTGTCTGCTAGCCTACCTGGAGGCTCCGCCGTCACTTGCCGTGACCACCTGCCTGTCCAGAGACTCTTGCCTGCTCACCTGGGAGCGCTCACCTGCTACCTGTCTGCTAGCCTACCTGGAGGCTCCGCCGTCACTTGCCGTGACCACCTGCCTGTCCAGAGACTCTTGCCTGCTCACCTGGGAGCGCTCACCTGCTACCTGTCTATATGGGGGCCCATATACTGTATGCAGCATATTATAGTGGCCCAAATACTGTATGCAGCATCTCATGGGGGCCCATATACAGTATGCAGTATCTTTTGGGGTCCCAATATACTGTATTCAGCATCTTATGGGGCCCATATAGTGTATGCAGCATCTTATGGGGGCCCATATACTGTATGCAGCATATTATAGGGGCCCAAATACTGTATGCAGCATCTCATGGGGGGACAATATACAGTATGCAGTTTCATTTGGGGTCCCAATATAATGTATGCATCATTTTATGTGGGCCCATATACTGTACGTAGCATCTTATGAAGGCCCATATACTGTATGCTGCATCTTATGGGGGTCCATATACTGTACACAGAGTCTTATGGGGGCCCAAATACTGTATGCAGCATCCCATGGGGGCCCATATAGAGTATGCAGCATCTTTAGGGGGCCCAATATACTGTAATCAGCATCTTATGAGGGCACATATGCTGTATGCAGCATTTTAAGGGGGCCCATATACTGTATGCAGCATCTTATGGGGGCCCATATATTGTGTGCATCATCTTGTGGGGGGCCAATATACTCTATGCAACATCATCTGGGGCCCAATATACTGTATGCAGCATCTTTTGGGGGCTCATTATATACTGTATGTAGAATCTTATGGGGGCCCATTATATACTATATGCAGCATCATACGGGGGCCCAATATACTGTATGCAGCATCTTATGAGGGCCCAATATACTGTATGCAGCATGTTATGGAGGCCCATATTCTGTATGCAGCATGTTATGTGGGCCGATATGCAGTATGCAGCATGTTATGGGGGCCCATATACTGTATACAGCATGTTATGGGGGCCCATATACTGTATACAGCTTGTTATGGGGGCCCATATACTGTATTCAGCATGTTATGGGGGCCCATATAATGTATGCAGAATGTTATGGGGCCCATATACTGTATGCAGCATGTTATGGGGGCGCAATTTACTATATGCAACATTTTATGGAGGACCCATATACTGTATGTAGCATCATATGGTGGCCCATATACTGTATGCAGCATCATATGGGGGCCCAATATACGGTATGCAGCATCATATGGGGGCCCAAAATACTGTATGCAGCATCTTATGGGAGCCCATACAAACTGGGTGCAGCATCATATGGGGGCCCAATATACTGTAAGCAGCATCTTATGGGGGCCCATATATTTTATGCAGATTCTTATGGGGGCCCATATACTGTATTCAGCATCTTATGGGGCCCATATAGTGTATGCAGCATCTTATGGGGGCCCATATACTGTATGGAGCATATTATAGAGGCCCAAATACTGTATGCAGCATCTCATGGGGGCCCATATACAGTATGCAGTATCTTTTGGGGTCCCAATATACTGTATTCAGCATCTTATGGGGCCTATATAGTGTATGCAGCATCTTATGGGGGCCCATATACTGTATGTAGCATATTATAGGGGCCCAAATACTGTATGCAGCATCTCATGGGGGGACAATATACAGTATGCAGTTTCATTTGGGGTCCCAATATAATGTATGCATCATTTTATGTGGGCCCATATACTGTACGTAGCATCTTATGAAGGCCCATATACTGTATGCAGCATCTTATGGGGGCCCATATTCTGTATGCAGCATCTTATGGGGGCCCATATATAGTATGCAGCATCTTTTGAGGACCCAATATACTGTATGCAGCATTTTATGGGGGCCCATATACTGTATGTAGCATCTTATGGGAGCCCATTTACAGTATGCAGCATCTTATGGGTTCCATATACTGTATGCAGCATCCTTTAGGGGCCCATATACAGTATGCAGCATCTTATGGGTGCCCATATATTGTACACAGCATCATATGGGGGCTCATATACTGTATGCTGCATCTTATAGGGGCCCATATACTGTATGCAACATCATCTGGGGGCCTAATATACTGTATGCAGCATCTTATGGGGGCCCATTATATACTGTATGCAGCATCTTATGGGGGCCCAGTATACTGTATGCAGCATTTTATGGGGGCCCAATATACTGTATGCAGCATCTTAAGGCGACCCAATATACTTCATGCAGCATCTTATGAAGGGCACATAAACTGTAAGCAGCGTCTTATGGGGGCCCAAATACTGTATGCAGCATCTCATGGGGGCCCATATACAGTATTTAGCACCTTTTGGGGGCCCAATATACTGTATGCAGCATCTTATGGGGGCACATTATATACTGTATGCAGCATCTAATGGGTGCCCATTATATACGATATGCAGAATTTCATGGGGGTCCATATACAGTATGTGCCACCTTTTGGGGGCCCAATATACTGTATGCAGCATCTCTTGGGGGCCCATATACTGTATGCAGCATATTATGGGGGTCCATATACTATATGCAGCATCTTATTGGGGCCGAAATACTGTATGCAGCATCTCATAGGGGCCCAAATACAGTATGTAGCACCTTTTGGGGGCCCAATATACTGTGTGCAGAATTTTATGGGGTCCGAAATACTGTATGCAGCATCTCATAGGGGCCCATATACAGTATGTAGCACCTTTTGGAAGCCCAATATACTGTATGCAGCATCTTATAGGGGCCCATAAACTGTATGCAGCATCTTATGGGGGCCCATATACTGTATGCAGCATCTTATGGGGGTCAATTTACTGAATGCCGCATCTCATTGGGGCCCATAGACAGTATGAAGCATCTTTTGGGGGCCCAATATACTGTATGCAGCATTTTATGGGGGCCCATATACTGTATGCAGCATGTTATGGGGGTCCATATTCTGTATGCAACATCTTATGGGGGCCCATATATTGTGTTCAGCGTCTTATTGGGGACCAATATACTCTATGCAACATCATCTGGGGGCCCAATATACTGTATGCAGCATCTTATGGGGGCTAATTATATACTGTATGCAGCATCTTAAGGGGGTCTATTTTCTACTGTATGCAGAATCTTATGGGGGCCCATTATATACTATATGCAGCATCATATGGGGGCATAATATACTGTGTGCAGCATCTTATGGGGGCCCATTATATACTGTATGCAGCATCTTATTGGTGCCCAATATACTTCATGCAGCATCCTATGGAGGGCCCATATACTGTAAGCAGCATCTTATGGGGGCCCAAATACTGTATGCAGCATCTCATGGGGGCCCATATAGAGTATGCAGCATCTTTGGGGGCCCAATATACTGTATGCAGCATCTTATGGCTGCCCATTATATACTGTATGAAGCATCTTATGATTGCTTATTATGTACTATATGCAGAATCATATGGGGGCCCAATATACTGTGTGCAGCATGTTTTGGGGACCCATATACTGTATGCTGCATCTTATGGGGGTCCATATACTGTAAACAGCAGCTTATGGGGGCCCAAATACAGTATGCAGCATCCCATGGGGGGCCATATAGAGTATGCAGCATCTTTTGGGTGCCCAATATAATGTATGCAGCATCTTATGAGGGCCCATATGCTGTATGCAGCATCTTATGGGGATCCATATACTGTCTGCAGCGTCTTATGGGGGCCCATATATTGTGTGCATCATCTTATGGGGGGCCAATATACTCTATGCAACATCATCTGGGGCCCAAATACTGTATGCAGCATCTTTTGGGGGCTCATTATATACTGTATGCAGAATCTTATGGGGGCCCATTATATACTATATGCAGCATCATACGGGGGCCCAATATACTGTATGCAGCATCTTATGAGGGCCCAATATTCTGTATGCAGCATGTTATGGAGGCCCATATTCTGTATGCAGCATGTTATGTGTGCCCATATACAGTATGCAGCATGTTATGGGGGCCCATATACTGTATACAGGATGTCATGGGGGCCCGTATACTGTATGCAGCATGTTATGGAGGCCCATATACTGTATTCAGCTTGTTATGGGGGCCCATATAATGTATGCAGCATGTTATGGGGCCCATATACTGTATGCAGCATGTTATGGGGGCGCAATTTACTATATGCAACATTTTATGGAGGGCCCAAATACTGTATGTAGCATCATATGGTGACCCATATACTGTATGCAGCATCATATGGGGGCCCAATATACTGGGTGCAGCATCATATGGGGGCCCAATATACTGTATGCAGTATCTTATGGGGGCCCATAAATTGAATGCAGAATCTTATGGGGGCCCATATACTGTATTCAGCATCTTATGGGGCCCATATAGTGTATGCAGAATTTTATGGGGGCCCATATACTGTATGCAGCATATTATAGGGGCCCAAATACTGTATGCAGCGTCTCATGGGGGCCCATATACAGTATGCAGTATCTTTTGGGGTCCCAATATACTGTATGCAGCATTTTATGGGGGCCCATATTCTGTATGTAGCATCTTATGGGGGCCCATATATTGCATGCTGCATTATATGGGGGCCCATATACTGTATGCAGCATCTTATAGGAGCCCATTTACAGTATGCAGCATCTTATGAAGGCCCATATACTGTATGCAGCATCTTATGGGTCCCATATTCTGTATGCAGCATCTTTTGGGGGCCCAAAATACTGTATACAGCATCTTATGGGGCCCATATACTGTATGCAGCATCTTATGGGGGCCCATATACTGTATGCTGCATCTTATGGGGGCCCATATATTGTATGCAGCATCTTTTGGGGGCCCAATATAATGTATGCAGCATCTTATGGGGACGCATTTTCTGCATGCAGGATCTTATAAGGGCCCAATATATTGTATGCAGCATCTTATGGGGCCCAATATACTGTATGCAGCATCATATGGGGGCCAATATACTGTATGCAGCATCTCATGGGGGCCCATATACTGTATGCACCATCTTATGGGGGCCCAATATACTCTATGCTGTATCTTATGGGGACATATATACTGTATGCAGCATGAAATGGGGGTCCAATATACTGTATGCAGCATCATATGGGGGCCCATATACTGTATGCAGCATCTTATGGGAGCCCAATATACTGTATGCAACATTTTATGGGGTCCCATACACTGTATGCAGCATCTTATGGTGGCCCATATGTATGCAGTGTAGCGTCGGCGTCCCTGCCTCCTGCTAGGCAGGGACGCTGTTCCCCTCACCTCTCCTCTCCGTGCCCGGCGTCCTCCTCCCGCTTTGCTGGCAGCGCACGCTGCTTCCCGGCTATTGTGCTTAGGGCGCGCGCGCGCGCGCGCTCCCCCTCTCTTGAAGGGGCCGCGCGCCGTCCTAAGGAGTCCCCGGCCAATGGCCGGAGGACCTCACCATATATAAGGCACCTCCTCCAAAATGTAGGTGCCCGAGCAATGTTGTTGCAAAGCCTTCACTCTGCTTCAGCCCTCAGGTCCCGTTACCAGTTACCTGCCAGTCACCTGCCAGATTCCTGCTTGATACCTGCCTGATATCCGTTTACCTGCTTGCAAGCCTGCGGTCCGACGGTCTGCCTTCCGACACCTGTCAGTCTGTCTATGGACCAGCCTGCCTGCTCACCTGGGAGCGCTCACCTGCTACCTGTCTGCTAGCCTACCTGGAGGCTCCGCCGTCACTTGCCGTGACCACCTGCCTGTCCAGAGACTATTGCCTGCTCACCTGGGAGCGCTCACCTGCTACCTGTCTGCTAGCCTACCTGGAGGCTCCGCCGTCACTTGCCGTGACCACCTGCCTGTCCAGAGACTCTTGCCTGCTCACCTGGGAGCGCTCACCTGCTACCTGTCTGCTAGCCTACCTGGAGGCTCCGCCGTCACTTGCCGTGACCACCTGCCTGTCCAGAGACTCTTGCCTGCTCACCTGGGAGCGCTCACCTGCTACCTGTCTGCTAGCCTACCTGGAGGCTCTGCCGTCACTTGCCGTGACCAACTGCCCATCCAGAGACTCTCGCCCGCTCACCTGGGAGCGCTCACCAGCCACCTGCCTGCTGTCCTTCTACCCAGAGACTGTCCCTGTCACTTGCTGTGAGTACCCGTCCTTCTACTCAGAGACTGTCCCTGTCACTTGCCGTGACTACCTGCCCTTCTACCCAGAGACTGTCCCTGTCACTTGCCGTGACTACCTGCCCTTCTACCCAGAGACTGTCCCTGTCACTTGCCGTGACTACCTGCCCGTCTTCCCTGGGAGCCACCCGCTTCCTTACAAGGACCGCCCCCTTGTATAGTTGCTCAGAGGTTCCGCCTCCCAGACCCATTACAGTTTGCTCGGGCCATGGAACCCGGTGGCACCCAAGCTCCCTCGCTCTCGGACCTATGTCATGAACTGTCCCGTCAGAGGTCCCAACAGGAGTCCATCCTTAGTCATCTGCGGAATGTCAACTCTCGCCTGGACACTCTGACTGCTCCACCAGCAACCACCGCTAGTGTCATGACTCGCAGCCCGGCAGCACCACTGCCCACCAATACCATGTTATCCTGCCCCGGACCACGGTTTTCTGCACCTCCTCACTTCGGAGGCGACCCCGCTCAAGCTCGGGGCTTCATAAACCAGTGCACCCTGCACTTTGAACTCCTGTCCCACCAGTTTATCTCCGATCAGGCCAAAGTAGCCTTCATCATGTCCCATCTCACGGGGGAGGCACTGGCTTGGCTAAATCCTCTATGGGAGAGAGGAGACCCCCTGGTGTCCGACCTGCCAGCCTTTCTCACGGCTTTCCGGAAAGTCTTCGACGAACCAGGACGGAAGACCTCATCCGCATCATTTCTGCTACGCCTCCATCAAGGAAATCTCACCGTGGGCCAATATGCTATACGGTTCCGTACCCTTGCTTCGGAGCTGGCCTGGGATAACGACGCCCTGGTGTCTGTCTTTTGGGAGGGTCTGTCCGGTCGTATTAAAGATGAACTCGCCGGTCGGGACATACCTACCACTCTCGACGACTTAATAACTCTTGCCACCCGGATTGACATCCGGTTCCAGGAACGCGCCAAAGAGGTCACCCGTGAGAGGAGGTTTGCAAGTCTAGCCCCTACCTTTCAGAAACCTGTCACTTCTCCCGCTACTCCCCAGGCGCACTCACCCGAGCCTATGCAGGTCAACCAGACCAAGATGGTCAAAACCCGTCAAGAGTTACGCCGTGCCGAGGGGAGCTGCTTCTACTGTGGCAGTAAGGAGCACCGGATCCGTTCCTGCCCGGAGAGGTCGGGAAACGCCTGTGTCTAGGATCGCTCAGAGAGGTCGTACTAGACAAGAGTAAACCCTCTCCATCTCTGTTGCTGTCGGTCTCTATCATCTGCGGGGAGAACCGTTTTTTTGAACTTGCCCAACTTGACTCTGGAGCTGCCGGAAATCTCATTTCTCAGTCTCTGGTAGAGAAATACCGCATTCCCACCAAACCTCTAGCTGTACCTTTATCTGTTGCTGCCGTGGATAGGGGCCTCTTACCACATCCCATCCAACTCATCACCGAATCCATAACCCTGCAGGTGGGAATGCTGCACTCTGAGAGCATCTTCTTTCATGTTCTGCCTGGACTCTCTCACGCCCTCTTACTAGGCCTACCTTGGCTTCAGAGACATGCACCCGTGCTTGATTGGCAGACCGGAGAGGTCCTTCGCTGGGGACAGGACTGCCATAAGACTTGTTTAGTTCCCGTCCATCCTGTCCGTCCTTCTCCTACTCCAGCCAATCTACCTGGTCTTCCGGCTCCTTATTGGTCGTATGCGGACGTCTTTAATAAAAAGGAGGCAGAGACATTACCCCCTTATAGACCATACGACTGCCCAATCGACCTGATGCCCAGCGCTACTCCTCCCCGTGGGCGCATTTACCCTTTGTCTGCTGCTGAGACCCGATCCATGTCAGAATATATTGAGGAGAATCTGGCCCGGGGTTCATCCGGAAATCTACTTCCCTGGCGGGAGCAGGCTTCTTCTTCGTCAAAAAGAAGGACGGCTCACTCCTTCCCTGTATAGACTATAGAGGCCTTAACCAGATCACGGTGAAGAATAAATACCCTCTTCCGCTCATTCCGGAATTATTTGACCGTTTGAGGGGGGCTAGAATCTTCACCAAGCTGGACCTCCGTGGGGCGTATAACCTGGTCCGTATCCGTCAGGGGGATGAATGGAAGACGGCATTCAACACCCGGGACGGCCACTATGAATACCTGGTAATGCCCTTCGGTCTCTGTAACGCTCCTGCCATCTTTCAAGAGTTGGTCAATGACATCTTCCGGGACCTTCTCTACTCCTGCGTAGTGGTGTACCTGGACGACATCTTGGTCGTCTCTCCGGATCTCCCCACACACCGGAGGGATGTTCGTCAGGTTCTGCTCAGGCTCAGACAGAACCACCTCTACGCTAAATATGAGAAGTGCCTCTTTGAGCAGACCTCGCTTCCGTTTTTGGGCTACATAATTTCTCAGACCGGCCTACGAATGGATCCTGAGAAACTGTCTGCCATCGAGAAGTGGCCTCGACCAGAGGGGTTGAAGGATATTCAGCGGTTCCTGGGCTTCGCCAACTACTACCGACTCTTCATACCGCACTTCTCTTCCCGGACTGCCCCTATCTCTGCGCTCACCCGTAAGGGCACTAATCCCAGAGAATGGTCTCCCGAAGCAGAGGAAGCCTTTCTCTTCCACCCCGGTGCTGCATCGCCCGGACGGCAACAAGCAATTCTTCCTGGTAGTTGACGCCTCCTCTTCTGGAGCCGGAGCGGTACTTACCCAAAAATCGTCTTCGGGGAGAATGGTAGCTTGCGGCTTCTTCTCCAAACTCTTCTCCTCTTCCGAACGCAACTATTCTATAGGAGACCGTGAGTTATTGGCCATTAAGCTGGCATTGGAGGAGTGGCGTTACCTGCTCGAGGGGGCTCTTCACCCGGTAATAATTTACACGGACCACAAGAACTTGGCTTACCTCCAGAGTGCCCAGAGACTTAACCCGCGCCAAGCCCGGTGGTCCTTGTTTTTTGCTCGCTTTGATTTTGTTCTTCATTTTCGCCCGGCTGACAAAAACATCAAAGCTGATGCCTTGTCCCGATCCTTCCTGGTGTCTGATCTTGAGGAGGAACCTAAACACATCATCGATCCCGCCAGAGTAATGCAGGTGGCCCCCGTGAGTCTAAATAGTCTCCCTCCCGGTAACACGTTCGTAACGGTACCTGATCGGGAGAAGATCCTACACTGGGGTCACTCGTCTAAGCTTGCTGGCCACGCCGGTCAGAAAAAGACCCTCCAGCTTATTACCAGACACTACTGGTGGCCTACCCTGCACAAGGACGTAATTGACTTTGTTTCTGCCTGTGTGTCCTGCGCCCGCAACAAGGTTCCGAGACACCTGCCAGCCGGTCGCCTCCTTCCTCTTCCAGTACCTGCTGCCCACTGGCAGCATATAGCTATGGACTTCATAACAGATCTCCCTGTCTCTGCCGGTTGTACGGTCATTTGGGTGGTCGCTAACCGCTTTTCCAAAATGGCTCATTTCATTCCCCTGCCAGGCCTCCCGTCTGCACCCGAGCTGGCTAAAGACTTTATCCGCCACATCTTCCGTCTCCATGGCCTGCCCCTCCACATCGTGTCAGATCGTGGGGTCCAGTTCACCTCACGCTTCTGGAGAGCCACATGCAAGCTGCTAGACGTCACCCTGGACTTCTCCTCCGCATACCACCCACAGTCCAATGGTCAAGTGGAGCGGATCAATCAGATCCTGACCAGTTACCTCCGGCACTTCGTTAATGCCCACCATTCAGACTGGGTGGATCTCCTGCCATGGGCCGAATTCTCTTATAATAATCACGAGAGCGAATCTTCCTTCAAATCCCCGTTTTTTGTAGTCTTCGGTCAGCATCCTTGGATCCCATTTCCCGTCTCCACCTCGGTGGACAATCCGGCTGCGGAATCTCTCGTTAGCAAATTTTCCTCCATTTGGGAGAGTACCCGATCCGCACTCCTTCAGTCATCCGAGCGGATGAAAAAACACGCTGACAAAAAACGCCTGGATCCTCCACAATTCCGTCCTGGAGATAAAGTCTGGCTCTCGTCCAAGTATGTCCGGCTCAAGATTCCTTCCTACAAGTTAGGGCCTCGGTTCATCGGCCCACTGGAAGTTATCAAACAAATCAACCCGGTGGCCTATAAATTGAAACTCCCGGCCAACTTGCGGATCCCTAACTCCTTCCATGTATCTCTCCTCAAACCCGTGGTACTTAACTCTTTTTCCAAGTCTACAGGTACGCCGCCTGCTCCGGTTTCCGCTGAGAACGAGTTTGAGGTAGAGAACATTCTGGCCACCAAAAGGGTAAGAGGAAAGACCTTTTTTCTGGTAGATTGGAAGGGGTTTGGTCCTGAGGAGAGAACGTGGGAGCCCCGGGAGAACATCCATGCCCCTCTCATCCTTGCTAAATTTCTGTCTGGCCTAAAAAAGGGGGGGCCTAAAGGGGGGGGTACTGTAGCGTCAGCGTCCCTGCCTCCTGCTAGGCAGGGACGCTGTTCCCCTCACCTCTCCTCTCCGTGCCCGGCGTCCTCCTCCCGCTCAACTGGCAGCGCGCGCTGCTTCCCGGCCACGGTGCTTAGGGCGCGCGCGCGCTCCCCCTCTCTTAAAGGGGCCGCGCGCCGTCCTAAGGAGTCCCCGGCCAATGGCCGGAGGACCTCACCATATATAAGGCACCTCCTCCAAAATGTAGGTGCCCGAGCAATGTTGTTGCAAAGCCTTCACTCTGCTTCAGCCCTCAGGTCCCGTTACCAGTTACCTGCCAGTCACCTGCCAGATTCCTGCTTGATACCTGCCTGATATCCGTTTACCTGCTTGCAAGCCTGCGGTCCGACGGTCTGCCTTCCGACACCTGTCAGTCTGTCTATGGACCAGCCTGCCTGCTCACCTGGGAGCGCTCACCTGCTACCTGTCTGCTAGCCTACCTGGAGGCTCCGCCGTCACTTGCCGTGACCACCTGCCTGTCCAGAGACTCTTGCCTGCTCAACTGGGAGTGCTCACCTGCTACCTGTCTGCTAGCCTACCTGGAGGCTCCGCCGTCACTTGCCGTGACCACCTGCCTGTCCAGAGACTCTTGCCTGCTCACCTGGGAGCGCTCACCTGCTACCTGTCTGCTAGCCTACCTGGAGGCTCCGCCGTCACTTGCCGTGACCACCTGCCTGTCCAGAGACTCTTGCCTGCTCACCTGGGAGCGCTCACCTGCTACCTGTCTGCTAGCCTACCTGGAGGCTCTGCCGTCACTTGCCGTGACCACCTGCCCGTCCAGAGACTCTCGCCCGCTCACCTGGGAGCACTCACCAGCCACCTGCCTGCTGTCCTTCTACCCAGAGACTGTCCCTGTCACTTGCCGTGAGTACCCGTCCTTCTACTCAGAGACTGTCCCTGTCACTTGCCGTGACTACCTGCCCTTCTACCCAGATACTGTCCCTGTCACTTGCCGTGACTACCTGCCCTTCTACCCAGAGACTGTCCCTGTCACTTGCCGTGACTACCTGCCCTTCTACCCAGAGACTGTCCCTGTCACTTGCCGTGACTACCTGCCCATCTTCCCTTGGAGCCACCCGCTTCCTTACAAGGACCGCCCCCTTGTATAGTTGCTCAGAGGTTCCGCCTCCCAGACCCGTTACATGAAGTATGTTCTGGGGGCCCAATATACTGTATGCAGCATCATATGGTGGCCAATATACTGTATAAATCATTTTAGGGGGGCCCAATATACTCTATGCAGCATCTTATGGGTGCCCATTTACTGTATGCAGCATCACATGGGGGCCCATATACTGTATGCAGCATCTTATGGGGTCCGATATACTGTCTACAGCATCTTATAGGGGACCAATATACTGCATGCATCATCTGGGGGCCCAATATACTGTATGCAGCATTTTATGGGGGCCCATTATATACTGTATGCAACATCTTATGGGGGCCAAATATACTGTATGCAGCATCTTATGGGGGCCCATTATATGCTGTATGTAGCATCTTATGGGGGCCCATTATTTACTATATGCAGAATCACATGGGGACCCAATATACTGTATGCAGCATCTTATGTCGGCCCAATATTCTTTATGCAGCATCTTATGGGGGCCCAATATAGTGTATGCAGTATATTATGGGGGCCCAATATACTGTATGCAGCATGTTATGGGGGCCCATATACTGTATGCAGCATGTTATCGGGGCCCATACACTAGATGCAGCATTTTATGGGGGCCCGTATGCTGTATGCAGCATGTTATGGGGGGCCATATACTGTATGCAGCATCTTATGGAGGCCCAATATACTGTATGCAGAATCTTATGGGGGCCCATATACTGTTTGCAGAATCTTATGGGGGCCCATATACTGTATACGCATTTTATGGGGGCCCATATACTGTATGCATCATCTTATTGGGGCCCAAATACTGTATACAGCATCTCATGAGGGCCCACAAACAGTATGCAGTACCTTTTGGGGGCCCAATATCCTGTATGCAGCATCTTATGGGGGCCCAATATACTGTATGTAGCATCTTATGGGGGCCCAATATACTGCATGTAGCAGCTTATGGGGGCCCAGATACTGTATGCTGCATCTCATGAGACCACATACAGTATGCATCATCTTATGGGGGCCCTATATTTTGTATGCAGCATCTTATGGGGGCCCATATACTGTATGCAGCATCTTATGGGGGCCCATATACAGTATGCAGCATCTTAAAGGGCCCATATACTATATGCATCATCTTATGGGGGCCCATATACTGTATGCAGCATCTTATGGGAGCCCAATATACTGTATGCAACAATTTATGGGGTCCCATACACTGTATGCAGCATCTTATGGCGGCCCATATGTATGCAGTATGTTCTGGGGGCCCAATATACTGTATGCAGCATCATATGGTGGCCAATATACTGTATAAATCATTTTAGGGGGGCCCAATATACTCTATGCAGCATCTTATGGGTGCCCATTTACTGTATGCAGCATCACATGGGGGCCCATATACTGTATGCAGCATCTTATGGGGTCCCATATACTGTCTACAGCATCTTATAGGTGACCAATATACTGCATGCATCATCTGGGGGCCCAAAATACTGTATGCAGCATCTTATGGGGTGCCCAATATACTGTATGCAGCATCATCTGGGGGCCCAATATACTGTATGCAGCATTTTATGGGGGCCCATTATATACTGTATGCAACATCTTATGGGGGCCAAATATACTGTATGCAGCATCTTATGGTGGCCCATTATATGCTGTATGTAGCATCTTATGGGGGCCCATTATTTACTATATGCAGAATCATATGGGGACCCAATATACTGTATGCAGCATCTTATGTCGGCCCAATATTCTTTATGCAGCATTTTATGGGGGCCCAATATAGTGTATGCAGTTTATTATGGGGGCCCAATATACTGTATGCAGCATGTTATGGGGGCCCATATACTGTATGCAGCATGTTATGGGGGGCCATATACTGTATGCAGCATCTTATGGAGGCCCAATATACTGTATGCAGAATCTTATGGGGGCCCATATACTGTTTGCAGAATCTTATGGGGGCCCATATACTATATGCAGCATTTTATGGGGGCTCATATACTGTATGCACCATATTATTGGGGCCCAAATACTGTACGCAGCATCTCATGAGGGCCCACAAACAGTATGCAGTACCTTTTGGGGGCCCAATATCCTGTATGCAGCATCTTATGGGGGCCCAATATACTGTATGTAGCATCTTATGGGGGCCCAATATACTGCATGTAGCAGCTTATGGGGGCCCAGATACTGTATGCAGCATCTTATGGGGGCCCATATACAGTATGCAGCATCTTAAGGGGCCCATATACTATATGCATCATCTTATGGGGGCCCATATACTGTATGCAGCATCTTATGAGGACCCATACACTGTATGCAGCATCTCATGCGGGCCCATATACAGTATGCAGCATCTTTTGGGGGCCCAACACACTGTATGCTTCATCTTATGGGGGCCCATATACTGTATGCAGCATTTTATGGGTGCCCAATATACTCTATGCAGCATCTTATGGGGTCCCATATACTGTATGCAGCATCTCATGGGGGCCCATATACAGTGTGCAGCATCTTTTGGGGGCCCAATATACTGTATGCAGCTTCTAATGGGGCCCATATACTGTATGAAACATCTTATGGGGGCCAAATATATTGCATGCAGCATCATATGGGGACCTAGATACTGTATGCACCATCATATGGGGGCCCATAAACTGTATGCAGCATCTTATGGTGGCCCATATACTGTATGCAGCATCCTATGGGGGCCCAATATACTGTATGCAGCATTTTATGGGGGCCCATATACTGTATGTAGCATCTTATGGTGGCCCATATACTGTATGCAGCATCATATGGGAGCCCATTTACAGTATGCAGCATCTTATGAAGGCCCATATACTGTATGCGGCATCTTATGGGTCCCATATTTTGTATGCAACATCTTATGGGGGCCCATATACAGTATGCAGCATCTTTTTGGGGCCCAAAATACTGTATACAGCATCTTATGGGGCCCATATACTGTATGTAGCATCGTATTGTGGCCCATATACTGTATGCAGCATCTTATGGGGGCCCATATACTGTATGCTGCATCTTATGGGGGCCCATATACTGTATGCAGTATCTTTTGGGGGGCAATATAATGTATGCAGCATCTTATGGGGACTCATTTTCTGTATGCAGCATCTTCTGAGGGCCCAATATATTGTATGCAGCATCTTATGGGGCCCAATATACTGTATGCAGCATCTTATGGGGACCCAATATACTGTATGCAGCATCTTATGGGGGCCAATATACAGTATGCACCATCTTATGGAGACCCAATATACTGTATGCTGCATCTTATGGGGGCCAATATACTGTATGCAGCATCTTATGGTGGCTCATATACTGTATGCAGCCTCATATGGGGGCCCATAAACTGTATGTAGCATCTTATGGTGGCCTATATACTGTATGCAGTATCTTATGGGGGCCCAATATACTGTATACAGCATCATATGGGGGCCAATATACGAGGGTCTGTCAATAAGTAATGCCTCCTATTTTTTTTCTCCTTAAATAAGGTAGTTATGTTAAATATTCGAATTTGGCACAATTCCTCAAACCTTCTTCTCCAATCCACAGCAATTGCAACTTCCTGCACCAACAGGTGGCTTGACTGTATCCGTTTGCAAAATGGCTGACATCGATGTTCGTATTAGACAATGTTCTGTGATTGAATTCTTGCATGCAGAAGGTGAAACGCCCATTCAAATTCATGAGAGACTGAAAAATGTGTACGGTGATGCAACAGTGGATGTCAGTACTGTTAGACGATGTGTTCGTCGCTGTAACACAGCTGAAGGGCCATCACCGTTGGTTGACAAAATGCGGAGTGGCAGGCCAGTAACTGCAGTGACTCCAAGCAACATTCAGCGAGTCGATGACATCATTCGTGGTGACCGCCGAGTGACTGCAGATGAATTGTGTGGCATTATCTGCCTCAGTAAAGGCAGTGTGATGAAAATTATTGGACAACTGGGATAGAGAAAAGTTTGTGCATGGTGGGTCCCAAGAATGCTTTTTACCATGCTGGAATACATGCCCTTGTTAAACGGTGGACCAAGACTGTGGGAATGGATGGAGATTATATTGAAAAGTGACAAATTAATCGTTAATGTTGTGGTTTTCAACCTATGTAATTGCATTAGAATTTCTTGCCATTTAAAAGGAGAAAAAAAATAGGAGGCATTACTTATTGACTGACCCTCGTACGTATGCAGCATGTTATGGGGGCTCAATATACTGTATGCATAATCTTATGGCGTCCCATTTACTGTGTGCAGCATCTTATGGGGGATCAATATACTGTATGCAACATTATCTGGGGGCCCAATATACTGTATGCAGCATCTTATGTGTGCCCAATATACTTTATGCAGCATCTTATGCGGGCTCAATATACTGTATGCAGCATCTAATGGGGGCCCAATATACTGTATGCAGCATGGTATGAGGCCCAATGTACTGTATGCCGCATGTTATGGGGGCCCATATACTGTATGCAGTATAAAAAACCAAGCAATGTGAACTGAGGTCTAAGATGGTAGACATGCAAGAAATAGGAGCATGTTCACACTAGCAAAGAGAAGCAAAACCTACAAAAGACAAAAATATATCTCATACCCTACCATCATTATATATAAATGTAAAGCAAAGTTGCATAATAAATATAGGGTACTTAGTGAACTATTTTTGATCAAAAAAAGTATACAAGCCGTCCCACCAGCGGCAAGGTGACCCTAAATTGGGACGGTACCTATACTGCCTATATTAAAAACCTTACTGTATATCAAAGTTGAAGTAATGCATATAAAAGGGTAGACAAATAGGACCGGGTCCCAACTCCAGACCACCCAGGCCCGTGGTAAGCTACATATATACTAATCAGCTCAACAAAGGGGATGCCACACCCTTAAATTGCACAGAATGCAAACAAGACAAAAAACCAAGCAATGTGAACTGAGGTCTAAGATGGTAGACATGCAAGAAATAGGAGCATGTTCACACTAGCAAAAAGAAGCAAAACCTACAAAAGACAAAAATATATCTCATACCCTACCATCATTATATATAAATGTAAAGCAAAGTTGCATAATAAATATAGGGTACTTAGTGAACTATTTTTGATCAAAAAAAGTATACAAGCCGTCCCACCAGCGGCAAGGTGACCCTAAATTGGGACGGTACCTATACTGCCTATATTAAAAACCTTACTGTATATCAAAGTTGAAGTAATGCATATAAAAGGGTAGACAAATAGGACCGGGTCCCAACTCCAGACCACCCAGGCCCGTGGTAAGCTACATATATACTAATCAGCTCAACAAAGGGGATGCCACACCCTTAAATTGCACAGAATGCAAACAAGACAAAAAACCAAGCAATGTGAACTGAGGTCTAAGATGGTAGACATGCAAGAAATAGGAGCATGTTCACACTAGCAAAAAGAAGCAAAACCTACAAAAGACAAAAATATATCTCATACCCTACCATCATTATATATAAATGTAAAGCAAAGTTGCATAATAAATATAGGGTACTTAGTGAACTATTTTTGTATGCAACATTATCTGGGGGCCCAATATACTGTATGCAGCATCTTATGTGTGCCCAATATACTTTATGCAGCATCTTATGCGGGCTCAATATACTGTATGCAGCATCTAATGGGGGCCCAATATACTGTATGCAGCATGGTATGAGGCCCAATGTACTGTATGCCGCATGTTATGGGGGCCCATATACTGTATGCAGTATCATATGGGGGCCCATAAACTGTATGTAGCATCTTATGGTGGCCCATATACTGTATGCAGTATCTTATGGATGCCCAATATACTGTATGCAGCATCATATGGGGGCCAATATACTGTATGCAGCATCTTATGGGGGCCCATATACTGTATGCAGCAACCTATGGGGGCCCAATATACTATATGCAGAATTCTATGGGGTCACATTTACTGTGTGCAGTATCTTATGGGGGCACAATATACTGTATGCAGCATGTTATGTGGGCCCATTATATAATGTATGCAGCATCTTATGGGGGCCCATTATATACTATATGCAGCATCATATGGGGACCCTATATACTGTATGCAACATCTTATGTGGGCCAATTATATACTTTATGCAGCATCTTATGGGGTCCCAATATACTGTGTGCAGCATCTTATGGGGGCCCAATATACTGTATGCAGCATGGTATGGGGCCCAATATACTGTAAGAAGCATGTTATGGGGGCCCATATACTGTATGCAGCATCATATGGGGCACAATATACTGTATGCAGCATCTCATGGTGGCCCAAATGCTGTATGCTGCATCTAATGGGGGCCCACATTCAGTATGCAGCATCTTATGGGGGCCGAATATTCTGTATGCAGCGTGTTATGGGGGTCCATATACTGTATGTAGCATCTTATGGGGGCCCATATAATGTATGCAGCATCTTATGGGGGCCCATATACTGTATGCAGCATCTTATGGGGGCCCATATACTGTGTGCAGCATCTTAACGGGGCCCATATACTGTATGCAGCATCATATAGGGGCCAATATACTGTATGAAACATCTTATGGGGGCCCAATATACTGTATGCAGGATCTTATGAGGTCCATTATACTTTGTGCAAAATCTTATGGGGGCCCATATACTTTATGCAGCATCGTATGGGTGCCCAATATACTGTATGCAGACTCTTATGGGGTCACATATACTGTGTGCAGCATCTAATGGGGATCAATATACTGTATGCAACATTATCTGGAGGCCCATTATATACTGTATGCAGCATCTCATGGGGGCCCATTATATACTGTATGCAGCATCATATGGGGGCCCTATATTCTCTATACAGCATCTTATGTGGGCCCAATATACTTTATGCAGAATATTATGGGGTCCCAAAATACTGTATGCAGCAGGGTATGGGGCCCAATATACTGTATGCAGCATGTCATGGGGGCCCATATACTGTATGCAGCATCATATCGGGGCACAATATACTGTATGCAGCATCTTATGGGGCCCAATATACTATATGCAGCAACTTATGGGGGCCAATTATATACTATATGCATCATTTTATGGGGGCCTATTATATACTGTATGCTGCATCCTATGGTGGGCCCATTATATACTGTATGCAGCATCATATGGCGGCCCAATATGCAGTATGCAGCATCATATGCGGGCCCATTATATATTGTTTGCAGCATCATATGGGGACCCATTATATACTGTAAGCAGCATCATATGTGTTACCATATACTGTATGTTGCATCATATGGGGGAAAATTATACTTTATGCTGCATCCTATAGGCGCCCAATATACTATATGCAGCATCTTATGGGGGCAAATATACTGTATGCAGCATGTTAAATGGGCACATATACTGTATGCAGCATGTTATGGAGGTCCATATACTGTATGCAGCATGTTATGGGGCCCATATACTGTATGCAGCATGTTATAGGGGCCCAAGATACTTAATGCAGCATGTTATGGGGGCCCAATATACTGTAAACCTCATCTTATGGGGCCTATATACTGTATGCAGAATAATATGTTGGCCCAGTATACTGCATGCAGAATCTTATGGGGGCCCATATACTGTATGCAGCATCTTATGGGGGCCCAAATACTGTATGCGGCATCTCATGGGGGCCCATATACAGTATGCAGCATCTTTTTGGGGGCCCAATATACTGTATGCAGCATCTCATGGGGGCTCAAAATACTGTATGCATCATCTTATGGGGGCCCATATACAGTTTGCAGCATCTCATGGGGGCCCATATACTGTATGCAGATTCTTATGGTGGCCCATATTCTGTATGCATATTCTTATGGGGCCTATATAGAGTATACAGCATATTTTGGGGGCCCAATATACTGTATGCAGCATCTTCTGGGGGGCCCATATACAGTTTGCAGCTATACTGTATGCAGTTTTTGATGGGGGCCCATATACTGTATGCTGCATCTCATGGGGGCAAATATACAGTATGCAGCATGTTTTGGGGGCCCATATACTGTATGCAGCATGTTATGGGGGCTCATATACTGTATGCAGCATGTTATGGGGGTCCATATACTGTATGCAGGATGTTATGGGACCAATATACTGTATGCAGCATGTTATGGGGTCCTAATATACTGTATGCAGCATCTTATGGGGGCCCAATTTACTGTATGCATCATCTTATGGGGGCCTATATACTGTATGCAGCATCATATGGGGACACAATATATTGTATGCAGCATCATATGGGGGCCCAATATACTGTATGCAGTTTCTTATGGGGGCCCAATATACTGTATGCAGCATCATAGTAGGGCCAATATGCTGTATGCAGCATCATATGGGGGCCCAATATATTGTATGTAGAATCTTATGGGGTCTCATATACTGTGTGCAGCATCTCATGGGGGCCCGTATACTGTATGCAGCATCATATGGGGGCACGTATACTATATGCAGCATCATATGGGGGCCATGATATACTGTATGCAGCATCATATGGGGGCCCAATATACTATATGCAGCAACTTATGGGGGCCAATTATATACTATATGCAGCATTTTATGGGGGCCTTTTATATACTGTATGCTGCATCCCATGGGGGGCCCATTATATACTGTATTCAGCATCATATGGGGGCCCAATATGCAGTATGCAGCATCATATGCGGGCCCATTATATACTGTATGCAGCATCATATGGGGACCCATTATATACTGTAAGCAGCATCATATGTGTTCCCATATACTGTATGCAGCATCATATGGGGGAAAATTATGCTTTATGCAGCATCCTATAGGGGCCCAATATACTGTATGCAGCATCTTATGGGGGCCCATATACTGTATGCAGCATGTTAAATGGGCACATATACTGTATGCAGCATGTTATGTGTGTCCATATACTGTATGCAGCATGTTATGGGGCCCATATACTGTATGCAGCATGTTATGGGGGCCCAAGATACTTAATGCAGCATGTTATGGGGGCCCAATATACTGTAAACATCATCTTATGGGGGCCTATATACTGTATGCAGCATCATATGTGGGCCCAGTATACTGTATGTAGAATCTTATGGGAGCCCATATACTGTATGCAGCATCTTATGGAGGCCCATATACTGTATGCAGCATCTTATGGGGGCCCATATAGTGTATGCAGCATCTTATAGGGGCCCAAATACTGTATGCAGCATCTCATGGGGGCCCATACACAGTATGCAGCATCTTTTTGGGGGCCCAATGTACTGTATGCAGCATCTCATGGGGGCTCAAAATACTGTATGCATCATCTTATGGGGGCCCATATACAGTTTGCAGCATCTCATGAGGGCCCATATAGTGTATGCAGATTCTTATGGTGGCCCATATTCTGTATGCAGATTCTTATGGGGCCTATATAGAGTATACAGCATCTTTTGGGGGCCCAATATACTGTATGCAGCATCTTCTGGGGGCCCATATACTGTATGCAGCATCTTATGGGGGCCCATATACTGTATGCTGCATCTCATGGGGGCCAATATACAGTATGCAGCATGTTTTGGGGGCCCATATACTGTTTGCAGAATGTTATGGGGGCCTGTATACTGTATGCAGCATGTTATGGGGGTCCATATACTGTATGCAGGATGTTATGGGACCAATATACTGTATGCAGCATGTTATGGGGTCCTCATATACTGTATGCAGCATCTTATGGGGGCCCAATTTACTGTATGCATCATCTTATGGGGGCCTATATACTGTATGCAGCATCATATGGGACACAATATATTGTATGCAGCATCATATGGGGGCCCAATATACTGTATGCAGTTTCTTATGGGGGCCCAATATACTGTATGCAGCATCATAGGAGGGCCAATATACTGTATGCAGCATCATATGGGGGCCCAATATATTGTATGTAGAATCTTATGGCGTCTCATATACTGTGTGCAGCATCTTATGGGGGCCCGTATACTGTATGCAGCATTATATGGGGGCACGTATACTATATGCAGCATCATATGGGGGCCCAATATACTGTATGCAGCATCTTATGGGGGCCAAATATACTTTATGCAGCAGCTTATGGGGACCCAATATACTGTATGCAGCATCTTATGGGGGCCCATATACTGTATGCAGCATGTTATGGGGTCCCATATGCTATATGCAGCATGGTATGGGGACCTACATTCTGTATGCAGCATGTTTTGGGGCCCATATACTGTATGCAGCATGTTAGGAGGGCCCAATATACTGTATGCAGCATCTTATGGGAGCCCAATATACTGTATGCAGCATCTATTGGGGGCCCATACACTGTATGCCGCATCTTATCGGGGCTCAATATACTGTATGCAGCATCATATGGGGGCCCCCATACTGTATGCAGCATCATATGGGGGCCCAATATACTGTATGCAGCATCATATGGAGGCCCATATACTGTATGTAGCATCTCATGGGGGCCCAATACATAGTATGCATCATCTTTTGGGGGCCAAATATACTGTATGCAGCATCATATGGGGGACCAATATACTGTATGCAGCATCATATGGGGGACCAACATACTGTATGCAGTATCTTATGATGGCCCATATACTGTATGCAGCATCTTATGGCTGCCCAATATACTGTATGCAGCATCATATGGGGGCCCAGTATACTGTATGCAGCATCTTATGGGAGCCCATATACTGTATGCAGCATCTTATGGAGGCCCATATACTGTATGCAGCATCTTATGGGGGCCCATATAGTGTATGCAGCATCTTATAGGGGCCCAAATACTGTATGCAGCATCTCATGGGGGCCCATATACAGTATGCAGCATCTTTTTGGGGGCCCAATATACTGTATGCAGCATCTCATGGGGGCTCAAAATACGGTATGCATCATCTTATGGGGGCCCATATACAGTTTGCAGCATCTCATGAGGGCCCATATACTGTATGCAGATTCTTATGGTGGCCCATATTCTGTATGCAGATTCTTATGGGGCCTATATAGAGTATACAGCATCTTTTGGGGGCCCAATATACTGTACGCAGCATCTTATGGGGGCCCCTATACAGGTTGCAGCATCTCATGGGCGCCCATATACTGTATGCAGATTCTTATGGGGGCCCATATTCTGTATGCAGATTCTTATTGGGCCTATATACAGTATACAGCATCTTTTGGTGGCCCAATATAAGGCATGCAGCATCTTCTGGGGGGCCATATACTGTATGCAGCATCTTATGGGGGCCCATATACTGTATGCAGCATTTTATGGGGGCCCATATACTGTATGCTGCATCTCATGGGGGCCAATATACAGTATGCAGCATGTTTTGGGGGCCCATATACTGTATGCAGCATGTTATGGGGGCCCATATACTGTATGCAGCATGTTATGGGGGTCCATATACTGTATGCAGGATGTTATGGGACCAATATACTGTATGCAGCATCTTATGGGTGCCCAATTTATTGTATGCAGCATCATATGGGGGCCCATATACTGTATGCAGCATCATATGGGAACCCATTAACTGTGCTGCATCATATGGGGGCCCATATACTGTATGCAGCATCTAATGGGGTCTCATTTACTGTATGCAGCATCTCATGGGGGCCCAATACATAGTATGCATCATCTTTTGGGGGCCAAATATACTGTATGCAGCATCATATGGGGGACCAATATACTGTATGCAGCATCATATGGGGGACCAATATACTGTATGCAGTATCTTATGATGGCCCATATACTGTATGCAGCATCTTATGGCTGCCCGATATACTGTATGCAGCATCTTATGGGGTCTATATACTGTATACTGCATCATATGGGGGCCCAATATGCTGTATGCAGCATCATATGGGGGCCCAATATACTGTATGCAGCATCTTATGGTGGCCCATATACTGTATGCAGCATATGGGGGCCCATATACTGTATGCAGCATGTTATGGGGACCTATATACTATATGCAGCATCCTATGGGGGCCCATTATGTACTGTTTGTATCATCTTATGAGAGGTCCATTATATACTGTCTGCAGCATCTTATGCAGCCTCATATGGGGGCCCAATATACTGTATGTAGCATATTATGGTGCCAAATATACTGTATGTAACATCTTATGGGGGCCCATATACTGTATGTGACTCGCCCCCAGGGCCGTGGGGTACTCGGCAGCCGGGCGTTATGGCTGCTTTTGGGGGAGATCACGGTGGCTGGCCCGGTCCGTGACCCAGGGCGTTCAGTGCAAAAAGGGGATATTTATAGGGGATTTGTCGTGACGCCACCTGTGGTGTCTGGTGAGGATCACCAGTGCTGCAACAGTCCTCTGAGGCCGATGTTAGCTGGAGATGGAATGGCTCCCCACAGGTGGAGCAGGCCTCAGGGCAGCGTGGGGTGTATTAGATGGTGGTGTAGGGGAGAGACGGCAGGACGGTCCCGGAGGAAAGACGGACACTCACACGGGGGTAAGCTTCAGTGCCTTTACTGATGATGCTGCAGGCACGATCCAGGGTACTCCAGGTCAAGGGCGCACTTCTGGGCTCTCCCCAGTGAGCGGGTATAGGGCCTCCTGATCCGTTGCTTTATTCTCTAAGCTTCTGGCCTGCCTGGAGCTGGGCCTAGCTTGGTTACTGTCTCTTTTTTTACACCTGCTGACCTGGTGGTAGGTCCTTATCCTTGGAGATCACTCTCCCTGGACGCTGGGATCTCCGTGACTCATAGCCCTGGTACTTTAATCAGCGTTTGGTGAACCTGGGACCTGTAGTTCTCCAGGGGTTCCGGTGGTTCCTACTGGGTATAAGGAGTCCCTGTAGGCGTGGACCCGGTGACCGGTATATATATCGGGGTGAGCTTACTATGCTTCTCTGCCCCCTTAGCTCCACTCTCCTTTTCTCCTCGCCGTCGACCACACCTGGGACCCTCACTACTTGGCAGCTGGCGTGCTGCGTCTTCACCGCTCTCTGAGCGTCGGCACGCTCTCTGCTCACTCTGAGCTGACTGCTCTTGACACTCACTGCAGACTAACTGAGCTGCCTGGCTCCACCTTCCCTTTATATATCCCTAATGGGCTCCCTCTGCTGGTCTGAGGTGGAAGGTGGAGGTGTATGAATGTAGTGAGGGCATCTTGTGGAGAAGTCCATCCATGCAACCTTCTGGGTTCTGTGGCACAAAGGAACAGCAGGGCGCCACATATGCAACATCTAATGATGGCCCATATACTGTATGCCTCATCTTATGGGGGCCTATATACTGTATGCAGCGTCTCATGGGGGCCCATATACAGTATGTAGAATCTTTTTGGGCCAAATATACTGTATGCAGCATCATATGAGGGCCCATATACTTTACGCAGCATCTCATGGGATCCCATATACTGCATGCAGCATCTCATGGGGGCCCATATACAGTATTTAGCATCTTATGGGTGCCTATAAACTGTATGCAGCATCTCATGGGGGCCCATATACAGTATGCAGCATCTTTTGGGGGCCAAATATACTGTATGCAGCATCTTATGGGGGCCCATATACAGTATGCAGCATCTTATGGGGTCCCATATTCTGTATGCAGCAACTTATGGGGGCCCATATACTCTGTGCAGCATCTTACGGGGGCCCATATACTGTATGCAGCATCTTATGGTGGACGGTGGAGGTGTATGAATGTAGTGAGGGCCTCTTGTGGAGAAGTCCATCCATGCACCCTTCTGGGTTCTGTGGCACAAAGGAACAGCAAAGCGCCACATATGCAACATCTTATGATGGCCCATATACTGTATGCAGCATCTTATGGGGGCCTATATACTGTATGCAGCGTCTCATGGGGGCCCATAGACAGTATGTAAAATCTTTTTGGGCCAAATATACTGTATGCAGCATCATATGAGGGCCCATATACGGTATGTAGCATCATATGGGGGCCCATATACTCGTATGCAGCATCATATGAGGGCCCATATACTGTTTGCAGCATCTCATGGAATCCCATATACTGCATGCAGCATCTCATGGGGGCCCATATACAGTATTTAGCATCTCATGGGGGACCAATATACTGTATGCAGCATCTCATGGGGGCCATATACAGTATGCAGCATCTTACGGGGGCCCATATACTCTGCAGCATCTTATGGTTTCCCAAAATACTGTATGCAGAATCTTATCGGGTCCCATTTACTGTGTGCAGCATCTTATGGGGTACCAATATACTGTATGCAACATTATCTGGGGGACCAATATACTATGTGCAGCATCTTATGGGGGCCCATTATGTACTGTATGCAGCATCTTATGGGGGCCCATTATATACTATATGCAGCATCATATGGGGGCACAATATTCTGTATGCAGCATCTTATGGGGGCCCAAAATACTGTATGCAGCATCTTATGGGGGCCCATATACTATATGCAGCATGTTATGGGGGCCCATACACTGTATGCAGCATGTTATGGGGGTCCATGTACTGTATACAGCATGTTATGGGGCCAATATACTGTATGCAGCATCTTATGGGGACCCTATATACTGCATGCATCATCTTATGGGGGCCTATATACTGTATGCAGCATCATATGGGGGCCCAATATACTGTATGCAGCATCATATGGGGTCCCAATATACTGTATGCATCATCATATGGTGGCCCACATACTGTATGCAGTATCTTATGGGGGCCCAATATACTGTATGCAGCATCATAGGGGGGGCAATATACTATATGCAGCATCATATGGGGACCCAATATTTTGTATGTAGAATCTTATGGGGTCCCATATACTGTGTGCAGCATCTTATGGGGGACTAATATACTGTATGCAGCATCTTATGATGGCCCATATACTGTATGCAGCATCTTATGGCTGCCCAATATACTGTATGGAGGATATTATGGGGGCCTATATACTGTAGACTACATCATATGGGGGCCCAATATACTGTATGCAGCATTTTATGGTGGCCCATATACTGTATGCAGCATATGGGGGCCCATATACTGTATGCAGCATGTTATGGGGGACTATATACTATGTGCAGCATCCTATGGGGGCCCATTGCAGCATCTTATGAGAGGCCCATTATATACTGTATGCAGCATCTTATGCGGGCCCATTATAAACTGTATGCAGCATCTTATGGGGGCCCATTATATGCTGTATGCAGCATCATATGGGTGCCCAATATACTGTATGCAGCATATTATGGGGCCAAATATACTGTATGTAACATCTTATGGGGGCCCATATACTGTATGCAGCATCTTATGATGGCACATATACTGTATGCCGCATCTTATGGGGGCCTATATACTGTATGCAGCATCTCATGGGGGCCCATATACAGAATGTAGCATCTTTTTGGGCCAAATATACTGTATGCAGCATCAAATGGGGGCCCATATACTGTATGCAGCATCATATGGGGGCCCATATACTGTATGCAGCATCACATGGGGGCCCATATACTGTATGCAGCATCATATGGGGGCCCATATACTGTATGCAACATCTCATGGGGGCCCATATACTGCATGCAGCATCTCATGGGGGCCCATATACAGTATTTAGCATCTCATGGGGGCCCATACACTGTATGCAGCATCTCTTGGGGGCCCATATACAGTATTTAGCATCTCATGGGGGCCCAACATACTGTATGCAGACATCTCATGGGGGCCCAAATACACTATGCAACATCTTTTGGGGGCCAAATATACTGTATGCAGCATATTATGGGGGCCCATGTACAGTATGCAGCATCTTTTTGGACCAAATATACTGTATGCAGCATCATATGGGGGCCCATATACTGTATGCAGCATCATATGGGGGCCCATATACTGTATGCAGTATCATATGGGGGCCCATATACTGTAAGCAGCATCATATGGGGGCCCATATACTGTATGCAGCATCTCAAGGGGGCCCATATACTGCATGCAGCATCTCATGGGGGCCCATATACAGTATTTATCATCTCATGGTGGCCCATATACTGCATGCAGCATCTCTTGGGTGTCCATATACAGTATTTAGCATCTCATGGGGGCCCAGCATACTGTATGCAGCATCTCATGGGGGCCCATATACAGTATGCAGCATCTTTTGGGGGCCAAATATACTGTATGCAGCATATTATGGGGGCCCATATACAGTATGCAGCATCTTATGGGGGCCCATATACTGTATGCAGCATCTCATGGGGGCCCATATTCTGTATGCAGCATCTTATGGGGGCCCATATACAGTATGCAGCATCTTATGGGGGCCCATATATTGTGTGCAGCACCTTACGGGGGCCCATACACTGTATGCAGCATCTTATGGGGGCCCTAAATACTGTATGCAGAATCTTTTTGGGTCCCATATACTGTGTGCAGCCTCTTATGGGGGACCAATATACTGTGTGCAACATTATCTGGGGGACCAATATACTATGCGCAGCATCTTATGGGGGCCCATTATGTACTGTATGCAGCATCTTATGGGGGCTTATTATATACTATATGCAGCATCATATGGGGGCCCAATATTCTGTATGCAGCATCTTATGGGGGCCCATTATACTGTATGCAGCATGTTATGGGGGCCCATATACTATATGCAGCATGTTATGGGGGTCCATATACTGTATGCAGGATGTTATGGGGGTCCATATAAAGTATGCAGTATGTTATGGGGGTCCATATACTGTATGCAGCATCTTATGGGGGCCCAATATTCTGTATGCATCATCAAATGGGGGCCTATATACTGTATGCAGCATCATATAGGGGCCCAATATATTGTATGTAGAATCTTATAGGGTCCCGTATACTGTGTGCAGCATCTTATGGGGGCCCGTATACTGTATGCAACATCATATGGGGGCCCAATATTCTGTATGCAGCATCTTATGGGGGCCCAAAATACTGTATGCAGCATGTTATGGGGTCCCATATACTGTATGCAGCATGTTATGGGGGCCCATATACTGTATGCAGCATCATAGTGGGGGCCAATATACTATATGCAGCATCATATGGGGGCCCAATATATTGTATGTAGAATCTTATGGGGTCCCGTATACTGTGTGCAGCATCTTATGGGGGCACGTATACTGTATGCAGCATCATATGGTGGCACGTATACTGTATGGAGCATCATATGGGGGCCCATGATATACTGTATGCAGCATCATATGTGGGCACACGTACGGTATGTAGCATCATATGGGAGCCCAATATACTGTACGCAGCATCTTATGGGGGCCCAATATACTTTATGCAGCAGCTTATGGGGGCCCAATATACTGTATGCAGCATCTTTTGGGGGCCCATATACTGTATGCAGCATGTTATGGGGGCCCATATACTATATGCAGCATGTTATGGGGACCTACATTCTGTATGCAGCATGTTTTTGGGGCCCATATACTGTATGCAGCATGTTATGGGGGTCCATATACTGTATGCAGGATGTATTAGGCGGGCTCCCGACACTTTTCCCTTTTGTCATCAGGGGAGTAAATGTGCCCATGATCATGCCCCCATTCATTAGATATGTTAAACTGCTGGTACATTTTCCAAACTGATATGGTGCCTCTTATATACACGCTGCACACTAAAACTAGCATTACACTTCCGGGTATGACGTCACATCCTGTGCGCTATCCAGCAGGACGCTAGAAAAATGACAACATCCGGTCTGTGGAACGCATATGGAGCGCACCATTCCCGCGCATGCGCAAATTATACTTAAGGATTACCTCATAAACATCACATGTCAGCGATGGGCGTGTTCAAAACATACACGCTCTTATTGGTAACGCACTAGATGCAGAGCTCCTTACCATACATCAGCGTCCTAAAGTGATCCAGTGAGCCCAAGGCAAACAACCAATGGGGTCACCCCAGATCACATACCACAAAGTGATGTACAGTACCTAGTCACAGTATAAAGTAGATAAATGCGTGCACAGAGATGCAGGAACACCAAGGCCAGGATAGATGGTATATATATACACATATTGGAACTGGGGATCACTGAGCTCGCGTGGATACAACACAGGATAAAAGGTGGCAAGGTGGGAAAAAGAGAAAGAAAGGAGCATCTAACATGGCCCTAACAGTAAACTAAGGGCTAACTGACCCTACCTAGCATGGAGGTTGGCACCCTATGGGGAACGAGAATGGCGCCCCCACTCATCGGCGGCTATCCCTCTCTACAATAAACCCTAAAAGGCCCTCTATCTACAAAAAAGATATGAAAGATAGTTGTTCATTTAGGCCTAATGGTTGCAATGTCTTGAGCCAAAAAATCCATTTGCATTCTTTTTGTAGGATTTTTTGGTCCCAATTTCCACCTCTTACAGAGGGTATGATCTTATCAATCCCTATAAACTGGATATAGTTGACATCACCCCCATGATTATCATTGACATGATTCGATACCGGGGTGTCACGTTTATTAACAATGTCACGGACATGTTCTCTTATGCGCTTTCTAAATTCCCGTTTAGTCTTGCCCACATATTCCATGCCACAACGGCATGTGGCTTTGTATATCACTCCTGTGGTACGGCAATTAATGAAATGTCGTATGGTGTATTCCTTCCCGGTCACATTCCCCTGAAAGGACCTACCCTTCGTCACAGATTTACATGCGCAGCAATTTCCAAATCTAAAGCAGCCCTTTGTTTGATTACCCAACCATGATGGATCAGGAGTCTCTTTGAAAAAACTGTGTACCAGCCTATCCTTGAGTGACCTACCCTTACGAAAAGTGATTTGAGGAAAGGGACCCACCATCTCTCTAATGTCTGCATCCATAAGTAAAACAGGCCAGTGACGTCTAAGAATCTCTCTGACCCCTTTGGCCCCACTGGAAAAAGTGGTAATAAACCTAGATATGCTGGCCTCTTCCTTGGCAATATTCGGGGTTAACAGAGTCTTATGGTCTTTAATCAATGAGTTATTGTAGGCTTCAGAAAGAATGTATTTGGGATAGCCTCTCTCAATAAAACGTCCACTTAAGTCATTGGCCTGCTTTTTGAAAACACTGAGAACAGAGAAATTCCTAGGTATCCTTAAATACTGTCCTTTTGGAATATCTCTTTTAAGAGGGCCAGGATGGCCACTCTCCCATCTCAAGAGAGAGTTTGTGGCTGTAGGTTTTCTGTAATTGCTAGTGCTCAATTCGCCATTATCAATTTTCTCAATGCAGACATCAAGAAACGGCAGTTTATTGTAGTTACACTCATGTGTAAATCGTAAACCAATATTATTCATATTGAGTTGTGTAACAAAATCACCAAAAAGAGTTCAGATCCCCTCCAAATGACAAATATGTCATCAATGTAGCGCAGCCAAACGATGACATTGTCACTCAGAGGGATGGCTGGTTCACAGAAGACCATAGTTTCCTCCCACCAGCCCAGGAACAGGTTAGCATACGAGGGGGCACAAGGGCTCCCCATCGCAGTACCCCATAGCTGGTGGAAGTACTTTTTGTCAAAAAGAACAAATTTTTTTTGTGAGACAAAATTCAAGAGCGCGCAGGACAAAGGTATTATGTCTGCTGAATTGACGACCTCTAGTACTTAAATAGTGGTCTATTGCTTGTAATCCCATTGCATGTGGAATGGAAGTATATAATGCTTCTACATCAATGCTGCACAGTAGCATATCAGGTTCAAGGCAGATCCCATCTATTTTGCTCAGAAGGTCTGTGGTATCGCTCAGTGACCCCACGAATGGTTTAAGTATATGATCAAGAAAAATACCCAGATTTTGTGTAATACTGTTGGTTCCCGCCACTATAAGTCTACCCTTTAAGGGATTACAACCTTTATGGATCATAGGCAAACAAGAGAAAGTGGCCATCATCAGGTATTCTGAATAAAGAAAATCTCTCTCGTTTTTGTCCAAAACTCCAGTGGCAAGCCCCTCATCAACCAGAAGCCTCAGCTCCCTCATAAGACCTGTTGTGGGATTGGTGGCTACAACTTCATAACTAGTATGATCATTAAGTAATGTCATACATAAATTTTTATAGTCCACAGTATTCATTACTACTATAGTCCCACCTTTATCTGATTGTTTAATAGCAATATTGGTATCACTTTCAAGATTACAGAGACTCTGCATTTCAAGTTTCGTTAGATTATTCCTAGAAGAAGATTTTGTAGAGGATAAGTCCATAATGTCTTTAGTAACAAGATCAAGAAAGACATCTATAGATCCAGGGTCACCAGAAGCCGGAGGCCTCTGGTGACCCTAATGGTACAATGTGATGTCAATTAGGGCAGTGTACATTGAATCGCTAATAAGTAAGTTAAAAATGAAATCCATTGGTTTTACTAAGTTATTCTTAATACCAATCTATACAACGTGTGATGACATCTTGTTCTTTATGAACACTTAATACAGATTCAATATCTCACAATTGCACTATCTCAAACCTAAAATCAATGCAAATTTCCATTGGCTCAATAGGAAGAATATTAGTAAGTAAATTAAAAGGGCTCTCTGTGGATTCAAACTCATAAACACCTGTTCACAAGACAAAAGAATTAACCCAGTAGACCACTGGAACATCTCAGGTGCAGAACGATGTCAATTAGGGCAGTGAACATTGAATCACTAATAGGTAAGTTCAAAAAGAAATCCATTGGTTTTACTATGTTATTCTTAATGCCAATCTATACAGCGTATGATGACATCTTATTCTTTATGAACACTTAATACAGTTTTTATATATGACAATTGCACTATCTCAAGCACAAAATCAATGCAAATATGCATTGGCTCAATAGGAAGCTTGTTAGTAAGTAAATGAAAAATGCTCTCCGCGGATTCAAAATCATGAACACCTGTTTACAAAACAGGAGCATTAACCCAGTAAACCACTGGAAAATCTCACCTACGTTGTGATGTCAATTAGGACAGTGTACATTGAATGGCTAATAAGAAAATTCAAAAATAAATCCATGGGTTTTACTATGTTATTCTTAATGCCAATCTATACAGCGTATGATGACATCTTGTTCTTTATGAACACTTAATACAGTTTTTATATATGACAATTGCACTATCTCAAGCACAAAATCAATGCAAATTTCCATTGGCTCAATAGGAAGCTTGTTAGTAAGTAAATGAAAAAGGCTCTCTGTGGATTCAAACTCATGAACTCCTCGACAAAGGACAGGCGCATTAACCAAGTAAGCCAATGAAACATTACTGGCTCGATGTGATGTCAATTAGGGCAGTGTACATTGAATCGCTAATAAGTAAGTTAAAAATGAAATCCATTGGTTTCACTGTGTTATTCTTATTGCCAATCTATACAGCGTATGATGACATCTTGTTCTTTATGAACACTAAATACAGTTTTTATATCTCACAATTGCGCTATCTCAAGCCCAAAATGAATGCAAATTTCCATTGGCTCAATAGAAAGAATATTAGTAAGTAAATAAAAAATGCTCTCTGCGGATTCAAAATCATGAACACCTCTTTAAAAGACAGGTGCATTAACCCAGTAAACCACTGGAACATCTAAGGTGAAACATAATGTCAATTAGGACAGTGTACATTGAATCGCTAATAAGAAAGTTCAAAAAGAAATCCATTGGTTTTACTATGTTATTCTTAATTAGAGATGAGCGGTGTTCGACTCGAACTGTTCGCCAATCTCAAATTCGAGCTGTTTTGGGCGGTGTTCGAGCCGTTCGGCGAACACGAACGATTTGAGAAAAATTCGGCTGTTCGTGCACCAAAATCATAACTGGATTTTTTCTCAGTAATGATGAAAATTAATGTTAATACGCAGTTTGAGTGTACAGCGGGGTGGGGGGAGGGGCAGGGGATGGATCTCTGCAAGAATAATGAAGATCTCCATTTTTTTTTCTCTTTCCCGCATTTACAGTGGGGAGGTGCAATCTGTCAGCCTATCAGCAGCGCACACACGGAGCGAAGTGCTTTTTTTCACACAAGCAAGGGCATGTGTCATTGGCAGTGTATGTCACATGTCCTTGCCCTATAAGACCCAGCCATTTTCCCCGTCGCCACCATTTTCTCACTGCTGCAGCTGCGTGTTAGCCGGCACCGCTGTTGCTGTGTGCGCTATACCTTGTTAATTTCAAGCCAATTTTCGCACAAATCTACAGATAGCTTGGGAGTAGGGAATAGTTGTGATTGCAGTCCTTTTAAGGACTAGGTTACAGCATTTCCTACTACTTTTATCAGGCAGGTCTGTGCTCTTAAATAGATAGATTGTGGGAGTAAAGACTAATTGTAATTGCAGTCCTTTTCAGGACTAGGTTACATCAGTTCCTATCAGTTTTTGCCAGGCAGGTCTGTGCCAGTGCTGTGCAAGTTTTTTTCACAGCATTTGGATGAATCTAGCAAAGCTAATCCTTTTTGGCCTATTGCAGAGTGTGTTAGTCAGTGGAGTAGCCTATCTGTGTTGCAAGATATACCACCTGTGTATAGAATACCAATTTTTTTACTGCACCTAGTGAAGTAAAATCTTTTGGGCATAGCATCATTCTATTAGTCCATCTATACTGACCTCCATCAGGTTGCAAATTGAATATAATTTTTTTCTGCATCTAGCTCTGAAAAAATATTTGGGCTTCTAGCAGTGTGTGGGACTTGTTCTATTAGTCCATCTATACTGACCTCCATCAGGTTGCAAACTGAATATAATTTTTTTCTGCATCTAGCTCTGAAAAAATATTTGGCCTTCTAGCAGTGTGTGGGACTTGTTCTATTAGTCCATCTATACTGACCTCCATCACGCTGCAAATTCAAAATAATTTTTTGTCTGCATCTAGCTCTGAAAAAATATTTGGCCTTCTAGCAGTGTGTGGGACTTTCTCTATTAGTCCAACTATACTGACCTCCATCAGATTGCAAATTAAAAATAATTTTTATCTGCATCTACCTCTGAAAAAATATTTGGGCTTCTAGCTGTGTGTGGGACTTGTACTATTAGTCCATCTATACTGACCTCCATCAGGTTGCAAACTGAATATAATTTTTTTCTGCATCTAGCTCTGAAAAAATATTTGGCCTTCTAGCAGTGTGTGGGACATTCTCTATTAGTCCATCTATACTGACCTCCATCAGGTTGCAAATTAAAAATAATTTTTATCTACATCTAGCTCTGAAAAAATATTTGGCCTTCTAGCAGTGTGTGGGACTTTCTCTATTAGTCCATCTATACTGACCTCCATCAGGTTGCAAATTCAAAATAATTTTTTGTCTGCATCTAGCTCTGAAAAAATATTTGGCCTTCTAGCAGTGTGTGGGACTTTCTCTATTAGTCCATCTATACTGACCTCCATCAGGCTGCAAATTAAAAATAATTTATATCTGCATCTTGCTCTGAAAAAATATTTGGCCTTCTAGCAGTGTGTGGGACTTTCTCTATTAGTCCATCTATACTGACCTCCATCAGGTTGCAAATTAAAAATAATTTTTTGTCTGCATCTAGCTCTGAAGAAATATTTGGCCTTCTAGCAGTGTGTGGGACTTTCTCTATTAGTCCATCTATACTGACCTCCATCAGGTTGCAAACTGAATATATTTTTTTTCTGCATCTACCTCTGAAAAAATATTGGGCTTCTAGCTGTGTGTGGGACTTGTTCTATTAATCCATCTATACTGACCTCCATCAGGTTGCAAACTGAATATAATTTTTTTCTGCATCTACCTCTGAAAAAATATTTGGGCTTCTAGCTGTGTGTGGGACTTGTTCTATTAGTCCATCTATACTGAACTCCATCAGGTTGCAAACTGAATATAATTTTTTTCTGCATCTAGCTCTGAAAAAATATTTGGCCTTCTAGCAGTGTGTGGGACTTTCTCTATTAGTCCATCTATACTGACCTCCATCAGGTTGCAAATTAAAAATAATTTATATCTGCATCTAGTTCTGAAAAAATATTTGGCCTTCTAGCAGTGTGTGGGACTTTCTCTATTAGTCCATCTATACTGACCTCCATCAGGTTGCAAATTAAAAATAATTTTTTGTCTGCATCTAGCTCTGAAAAAATAATTGGCCTTCTAGCAGTGTGTGGGACTTTCTCTATTAGTCCATCTATACTGACCTCCATCAGGTTGCAAACTGAATATATTTTTTTTCTGCATCTACCTCTGAAAAAATATTGGGCTTCTAGCTGTGTGTGGGACTTGTTCTATTAATCCATCTATACAGACCTCCATCAGGTTGCAAACTGAATATAATTTTTTCTGCATCTACCTCTGAAAAAATATTTGGGCTTCTAGCTGTGTGTGGGACTTGTTCTATTAGTCCATCTATACTGACCTCCATCAGGTTGCAAACTGAATATAATTTTTTCTGCATCTACCTCTGAAAAAATATTTGGGCTTCTAGCTGTGTGTGGGACTTGTTCTATTAATCCATCTATACAGACCTCCATCAGGTTGCAAACTGAATATAATTTTTTTCTGCATCTACCTCTGAAAAAATATTTGGGCTTCTAGCTGTGTGTGGGACTTGTTCTATTAGTCCATCTATACTGACCTCCATCAGGTTGCAAACTGAATATAATTTTTTTCTGCATCTAGCTCTGAAAAAATATTTGGCCTTCTAGCAGTGTGTAGGACTTTCTCTATTAGTCCATCTATACTGACCTCCATCAGGTTGCAAATTAAAAATAATTTTTATCTGCATCTAGCTCTGAAAAAATATTTGGCCTTCTAGCAGTGTGTGGGACTTTCTCTATTAGTCCATCTATACTAACCTCCATCAGGTTGCAAATAAAAATAATTTTTTGTCTGCATCTAGCTCTGAAAAAATATTTGGCCTTCTAGCAATGTGTGGGACTTTCTCTATTAGTCCATCTATACTGACCTCCATCAGGCTGCAAATTAAAAATAATTTTTATCTGCATCTACCTCTGAAAAAATATTTGGCCTTCTAGCTGTGTGTGGGACTTGTTCTATTAGTCCATTTATACTGACCTCCATCAGGTTGCAAATTCAAAAAAATTTATATCTGCATCTAGCTCTGAAAAATATTTGGCCTTCTAGCAGTGTGTGGGACTTTCTCTAGTAGTCCATCTATACTGACCTCCATCAGGTTGCAAATTAAAAATAATTTTTTGTCTGCATTTAGCTCTGAAAAAATATTTGGCCTTCTAGCAGTGTGTGGGACTTTCTCTATTAGTCCATCTATACTGACCTCCATCAGGTTGCAAACTGAATATATTTTTTTTCTGCATCTACCTCTGAAAAAATATTTGGGCTTCTAGCTGTGTGTAGGACTTGTTGTATTAGTCCATCCATACTGACCTCCATCAGGTTGCAAACTGAATACAATTTTTTTCTGCATCTAGCTCTGAAAAAATATTTGGGCTTCTAGCTGTGTGTGGGACTTGTTCTATTAGTCCATCTATACTGACCTCCATCAGGTTGCAAATTGAATATAATTTTTTTCTGCATCTAACCCAGCCAATAGTTTTGGCCTAATACCACAGTTTGGCCACTCAGCTCTGCTCGGTTCCCATCCATTGTTTTTTTTGTGCAAACAACTCCAGAGTTGGGAATTAGTTAACCACCAAAATGAGTGGAAAAAGGCCTGCTGCTGGTGGAAAGGGGAATAGGCGTGTTGGGAAGGGGAAAAAAGGTTGTGTCCGTGGGGTAGGTGTTAAAGCAACAGTAACATCTGCAGAAGAAAGACCATCTTCCAGCCAAACTAAAATGTCTACTTCTTTTAGCGGACAATGTGATAAGATCCCTTTCTAACGGCCACGCCAATCGCTACAAATTCCAGATGAGGCACAAAAACAGCGGGTGCTTCAACGGATATCAAGTGCTCCTTTAAGTGGGCTCTCCTCCACATCAACTTCAACATCACAAATACTCCAGTCCTCAAAGGTGTCACCCCAATCGCACTTGCTTCCTCACAGCTCCCAAATCTCCAGCTGCCCGTCTGAGTATGAGGTAGAACAGATGGTTGAGTCTGCAGAGCTGTTTACTCATACTATAGCCTGGGAATCAGAGGTCGACTCCAGCACTTCTGTGAATCCAGACGAGGAAATGATCTGCACTGATGCCCAGAATCTTTATGAGTCGGATCCAGGACCAGACGCAGAAGGTTCTGACCATAATGTAGACCCTCATTCCCAAACTGTAACTCCTGTTGGTGGAGACAATGAGGAAGACGATGATGAGTCTCAAATACCTGATTGGAGCGACAACTTTAGTTCTTTGTCAGGGCAGGAACAGGTTGGCTCTGAGGACGACGGGTGTGATAACGCACAGGGTGATGATGATGAGGTTGGAGATCCCACTTACTGTCAACCCACAGTCAGCCAAGAGATGAGGTCAGCAGAGGAGGTGGAGGAAGATGCTAGTGACGACGAGGTCAGGTTGAGCCTTCCTGGACAGAGACGTAGTACTGGAAGCACGTCAACAACTGCATCCTCAAACACAACTCTGCCTCTCACCACAAGTCGTGGTGGCTCTTCAGGTCGCATGGGTGCTAAGCCTTGCATAGCCTGGGCATTTTTTCAGATCGATAAAGATGACCCAACTCGTGTTATCTGTAACATTTGTCAGCAAAAGCTAAGTAGAGGCCAAAAAATACATATTTTGAATACTTCATGCATGAACCGGCACATGGACATGAAGCATAAGTTGCAGTGGGAAGCTCAGTGTGCTACAATGCGGCCTAGCCGGCCGGGCCAACCACCGTCTGCCATATCTTGTGCATCCGCGGCCTCTTCATCCTCTGTGACTGGGGGGACAGCAGTCACACCTGTTTTGGGGCGCAGACCTGTCACCTCTTTACCCGCAACAGCCAGCGTGATTGGCAGGTCATCATTTTCTTTTCAGGTGGTAACACCAGCTGGTGTTGAGCGCTGCCCGACATCGATAGCACCACCTTTGGATCAAGGCAACCTAACATGTCCGCCTGCATCTTCCTTACAGACCGGCAGTTTGCCGGGGACACCCTTATCAACCCCGTCTAAGCACAATAGCCAGCCCTCGGTCCCTCAGATGTGGACAAGTAAAAGACCATTACCTCCTAGCCATGAGAAAGCTAAGAGGTTGAATTTCACCATCTGCAAGCTCTTGGCTACAGAAATGCTGCCATTCCGCCTGGTGGACACAGAGGATTTTCGAGACCTTATGTCCGTCGCAGTGCCCCAGTACCAGATGCCCAGTCGGCACTACTTCTCAAAGAAAGGTGTGCCTGCGCTCCACCAGCATGTCGCACACAACATCACCGCTTCTTTGAGAAACTCTGTGTGTGACAGGGTGCATTTCACCACAGACACTTGAACGAGTAGGCATGGACAGGGGCGTTACATGTCGCTGACTGGGCACTGGGTAACTATGGTGACAGCAGGACAAGGGGCTGCTGTCCAAGTCTTGCCGTCCCCACGAGTTGTGCGTCAATCCTCTTTATGTCAAAGTTCCTCCACTGCTTCTGCCTCCTCAACCTCCTCTCGGTCTTCCACCTGCACCCAAAGCCTGTCTGGTCATGCCACAAGCTTTCTAACTGTGCAGAAGGGATCCTGCCCACCTCCTTACTATGCTGGCAGTAGGGCTCAACGTCATCAGGCGGTTTTTACTTTGAAATGTCTGGGAAATGTGAGTCACACAGCTGAGGAGTTGTGGTCAGCTCTGGAGAACCAATTTCATGAATGGTTGTCTCCACTGGACCTGAAACCAGGGAAGGCCGTGTGCGACAATGCTGCAAACCTGGGTGCGGCCCTTCGCCGGGGCAATGTCACACACGTGCCTTGTATGGCTCACGTGTTGAACCTGGTTGTCCAGCAATTTTTAGCCCACTATCCCAGACTAGATGGCCTTCTGCAGAGCGCACGGTCGCTGTGTGCTCACTTCCGCCGTTCGTATCCCGCAGCTCAGCGACTTACATCTCTACAGAAGTCGTTGGGCCTGCCACTTCACCGGCTAAAATGCGATGTGCCTACCCGGCGGAATTCAACTCTGCACATGTTGCAGCGACTGTGGCAGCACCGACAAGCCCTGGTGCAATACGTTCTGACGTATAGCCTGGGCCAACGAGATCCAGAGGTGGGGCAAATCACGCTGGAGGAGTGGTCTCAGATCAGGGACCTATGCACCCTTCTGCACAGTTTTGAAATGGCGACGAAGATGTTTAGTGCTGACGATGCCATTATCAGCATGACTATTCCGGTGATTTACATGCTGGAGCACATGTTAAACAGAATTCGGAGTCAGGTGGTGGCACAAGAGGAGGTGGAGGAAGTAGAGGAGGAGGAGTTGTATGCAGAAGGGCTAACATCTGCAAGGTCCAGACGGTCGGCAGCACCAAGGCGGTAGGCATGTGAGGGTGGGGGAGATGGTTTTACCAGGGCGCATGGTAGCAGCCAAACTAGTGAGGAAGGTGCAGGAGCCCAGGAAGAAGTGGAGGACGAACTGATGGAAGACTCATCAGATGAGGGAGACCTTGATCACATTTCTGTTGTGCGAGGTTGGGGGGAGAGGACAGAGGAAGGAAGCATGATTGTTACCTCGCCACCAACACAACAGGGACTTGGTGCTCCTGGATGCGCAACACACATGAGTGCCTTCTTGCTGCACTACCTGCAACATGACCCTCGAATTTGGAGAATTAGAAATAATCCTGACTACTGGGTTGCCACACTGTTAGATCCCGGTAGAAAAGTAAATTTGCAGAAATTATTCCTGCCATAGAAAGGGATGCACGCATGCAGGAGTATCAGCAGAGACTGTTGCAGAATCTTACATGTGCTTTTCCACAAAACACCAGTGGTGCACGTAGTGAATCTCACAGTTCCAACTTGCCAACCGTGGGACCGTCAAGTGTTCAGCACTCAAATCGTAACAGAACCACAGTATCTGCTGGTAACATCAATTTTGCGGAATCATTTCACCACTTTTTTAGCCCATCCTTTGCAAGGCCACAGGAGACAAGAAGTCTGACACATAGTCAACGCCTAGAGACGATGGTACAGGAGTATCTCCAAGTAAACATTGAAGCCATGACTGTGTCACTGGACCCTTGCTCTTTTTGGGCTTCCAATCTGGATAAATGGCCGGAGCTAGCCACTTACGCCTTGGAGATCTTGTCATGCCCCGCAGCCAGCGTTCTGTCTGAACGTGTGTTCAGCGCTGCTGGTGGTGTGCTGACAGATAAGCGCACGCGGCTCTCCACTGATAATGTAGACAGACTCACGTTCATAAAGATGAACAAATCATGGATCCGAAACGACTTTTCTACCCCTGTGTCATCCTGGGGAGAGTAAAAGCTTGATGATTGGTTAAAATCACCCTACCAACCGTTTTAAGCTTTCAAATTACTAATCATGTTTATCTGTATCTTGGCTGGAAAATAATTTGGGCTTTGTAGCAGTGTGCAGCACTGATTCTATTAGGCCATCTATAATAAGCTCCACCAGATTTAAAATTACTAATCATGTTTATCTGTATCTTGGCTGGAAAATAATTTGGGCTTTGTAGCAGTGTGCAGCACTGATTCTATTAGGCCATCTATAATAAGCTCCACCAGATTTAAAATTACTAATCATGTTTATCTGTATCTTGACTGGAAAATAATTTGGGCTTTGTAGCAGTGTGCAGCACTGATTCTATTAGGCCATCTATACTAAGCTCCACCAGATTTAAAATTAATAATAATTTTTAGCTGCATCTAGCCCGGAAAATAATTTTGGGGCTCCGAGATGCGCAAGACACATAAGTGCCTTCTTGCTGCACTACCTGCAACATGACCCTCATATTGTCAGAATTCGAAGTAATCATGACTACTGGGTTGCCACACTCTTAGATCCCCCAAACTTTTCTATCAACCTTTTCATTTTAATAAAGACCAAAAAAATGGTCATTTTTGAAATTATAAGCATTAGCAGGTTATTAGAAACTGAAATCAAACAGTTTTCAACTCAAAACTTTATTCTAGGTGATGTTACATTTTCACATAGGACCCCTTGAATACACCTTAAATCCTTTTACAAGGATCTATTGAAGGGCAAGTCTCATGCCAGCAGCCGCGTAATTCCAGCTCCAGTAGCGGCCACTAAAGCTGCTGCAGTTAAAAAGCTTTTATAAGGATCGAGCTCGGCTGTCCACCGCGAGGCGTCCTACCGCCAGTCCCAGCCCCTATGCCTTGGGGTGCCTCCTGATGCTCTTCACTGAGTATCCCGTGGTCCCGAAGCATTTCCTTTGAAAAAATTAAGTGTCCAAACTACAGGTGGTGTAGCTTGCTTAACTGCCGGGATAATCCGCTGACTAGCAGACACTGCTACTAGGCACAAAGTATTTCCTGGGCTAGATGCAGTTAAAAATTTGTAATTAGATACTCTCGTTGGATGCTGAGAAAGCATTCCATAGAGTCTCCTGGCACGCCATATATTATTCTCTTAAAAAGCTTGGGGTTGGGGTCTAGGGGACCCTTTTATAGCCAAAATCACAGCCCTGTATCGCAATGCCTCACCTAGGCTGAAGATAAATGGAACTGTAGCACCCCGAGGGCTCGGTTGCTGCAGAGGTATTGCACCTCACCCAGAGGTGTGATATCTCACTCTCAGGTAAGGATGGAGTGTGGATCAGGACCCCGACACCTGCATGCATTACACCACATTGCCATGGGGCAGGGCGACCAATATGCCCCTGAGATGGGCACGACAGTCCCTGTCCCTGGCTGGAGTGGGGGGAGGGAACACTGAGGATGGGGAACCCTGTAGTGCAGGAGCAGGGAGGAAGCAGTTCCTGGGTGCATTGAGAAGGGAGTATAAAAGGTGGGCACCATCTTAGTTCAGTGCAGAGAAGTCTGAGCAGAAGTGACAGGGAGCAGGGGCTCTGCATGAGCTCTGCTCCAGAGGCGGGCCTAGTGACAGAGGCCCAGGCCTGGAAGAAGGAGACGGAAGGAAGTGGAGCAGAGAAGGCTCCAGGAACGAGGAACGAAGGGATCCCAGGGGTGTGGATGGGCGAGTCGCCACCGCACGCCCGAATCCACATGCGTGGAGGGGTCAGGCCAAAGGGGGAGACCGGTCCCTGAAACTAGTGGAGGCGGGAAACGACCCTCAGCTAGAAACCGGAGGCTGTGACATTTTATGTGGCGCAGCCCCTCGCTACACCCGCTAGGAGGGCAGCACATAGGGTCAGGGAAACTGGCGCCAAGTTTACCAAGAGGAGGCCCGAGGCAGCCAGACGGAAGGGTTGGTAAGAAAGGCCAGACAAAGGACACACAAAGGGGGTCCTGTGAAGCGGTCCAAAGTTATCTAGGAGTTGTCTGAGCCCCTCACCTGGTGAGCACAGTACGACATGGGCAGCCGTTACCTGCAGAAGTGGTCTGGATAATAAGAACTGTGAGTAAAGGCCCTGGACTGCATCACTCACTCTGTGTCGTTACTGCTGCTGCCCTGCACCATCACCCCCATCCTACACTGCCCTGAGGCTATACTCCTCCCGTGGGGAGTTATGCTACGCTCTGCTGCACCCACAACACTAGCCTCAGTGGTCTGCCCTGCAGCGGCGGTTCACTCTGACCGCAATCCACGGGTGGCATAGTTGGACATTTAAACATCAAAACCACATAAATAGTTCCGCCACTGGTTTGACCGCCCTGAGCCACGGAACCGGGTCGCCGCCACGGAGACTACAACCACCAGCATCCACCAAAAAGGGTCCGGCTCCGGATGTCCCAAGGCCCAGGGGGCACGTCATAACATTTTCATCACCTTTCATAATCACCAATGGGACAAGGCAGGGATGTCCTCTGTCCCCTCTCTTATACATCCTAGTGACGGAGCACCTGCTCTCATCAATTCGCCATAACCCCAATATTAGGTGGATTGAGGTGGGAGGCACCGAGTAAAAGTGCTCTGCATTTGCTGATGATGTCAATCACATATATCCATCAGCAGGCTGTTATGGCTGAAATAGATCACTTTGTTACATGGTCAAATTTTAAAATCAATACAGCGAAGTCTGAGGCCCTCAAAGTCTCCCTCCCCAAATCCATACAGGATTCCATCCAGTCCAACTTTCCCTTTGCCTGGCCCTCACAGGGTATCAAATTCTTAGGAATTCCTATTCATAGAGACCTCTCCCGTCTATGTTATCTTAATTTTGGGCCCTTTATTGAACAACTCCATACAGACCACGGTTGGCAAGTTAGAACTGTAAGATTCACTACGTGAACCACTGGTGTTTTGTGGAAAAGCACATGTACACTGTGTTCCAAATTATTATGCAAAAAGTGTTTAGGAGTGATAAGGGAAGAATTTGTTTGTTTGTCAGTTAAACTCATTGATGGTGATGTGTGTCAGGGCTCTTTATATCACTGTAAGCAATTGCAGACACCTGTGCTAATTAGTTTGGCAGGTGTGTCCAATGAACGGCAAGACTACTTAAGAAGGCTGTCCCACATTATTAAGCAGCCTACATTTTCTGCCAAAATGGGAAAGAAAAAGGATGTGTCGGCTGCTGAGAAGAAACAAATTGTGGAGTGTTTAGGTCAAGGCATGACTACAATCAACATTGTGCGATGATCAGGATGAAGTGTCTTGGCAATCAAGAAGTATGTAGCTGATTCACAGTACACACGTGTGCGTGCTGATAAGGGCAAATTGAGGACTCTTTCCTACAGGCAATTACGTCAGGTTAAAAGAGCAGTGGCAAAAAAGCCTTGTCATAGCAGCAGACAAGTTTTTGAAGCTGCTGGTGCCTCCAACGTCCCCCGAACAACAAGATGCAGGGTCCTTCAGAGGTTTGCAGCTGTGCGTACGCCATCCTGTCGACCTCCTCTATCCACTGCACACAAGCAGAAACGGCTCCAGTGGGCCAAACATTACATGAAGAATGATTTCAAAACTGTTTTGTTCACGGATGAGTGCCGTGCAACGCTCGATGGTCCAAATGGATGGAGTGGAGGATGGCTGGTTGATGGACACCCCACGCAAACACGGCTACAGCGCCAACAAGGAGGAGGTGGAGTAATGTTTTGGGCTGGATTCATGGGGAGAGAGATTGTCAGCCCCTTTAGGATCCCTGAAGGGGTAAAGATGAACTCCATAATGTATGTGGAGTTTCTCAAACAGCACTTCCTGCCATGGTTCAAGAAGAAGAACCGTGTATTCCACAGCAAGATCATTTTCATGCATGATAATGCACCGTCTCATGCTGCACATAACACATCTGCATCTCTGGCTGATATGGGCATAAAAGGGGACAAACTTATGGTGTGACCCCCATGCTCCCCTGACCTCTACCCCATTCAAAACCTCTGGAGCATCATCAAAAGGAGTGTCTATGATGGCGGGAGGCAGTTCACATCTAAACAACAGCTCTGGGAGGGTATTCTGTCCTCATGCAAAACAATTGAAGCAGAAACCATCCAAAACCTGACAAATTCAATGGACGAGAGAGTTCAGAAGCTCCTTTCGAACAAGGGGTCCTATGTGCAAATGTAACATCACCTAGAATAAAGTTTTGAGTTGAAAACTGTTTGATTTCAGTTTCTAATAACCTGCTAATGCTTATAATTTCAAAAATGACCATTTTTTTGGTCTTTATTAAAATGAAAAGGTTGATCGAAGAGTGTGGGGGATCTAAGAGTGTGGCAACCCAGTAGTCAGGATTACTTCGAATTCTTACAATCTGAGGGTCATGTTGCAGGTAGTGCAGCAAGAAGGCACTTATGTGTCTTGCGCATCTCGGAGCCCCAAAATTAATTTCCGTGCTAGACGCAGCTAAAAATTATTATTAATTTTAAATCTGGTGGAGCTTAGTAAAGATGGCCTAAAAGAATCAGTGCTGCACACTGCTACAAAGCCCAAATTATTTTCCAGCCAAGATACAGATAATCATGATTAGTAATTTTAAATCTGGTGGAGCATAGTATAGATGGCCTAATAGAATCAGTACTGCACACTGCTACAAAGCCCAAATTATTTTCCAGCCAAGATACAGATAAACATGATTAGTAATTTGAAAGCTTAAAACGGTTGGTGAGGTGATTTTAACCAATCATCAAGCTTTTACTCTCCCCAGGATGACACAGGGGTAGAAAAGTCGTTTCGGATCCATGATTTGTTCATCTTTATGAACGTGAGTCTGTCTACATTATCAGTGGAGAGCCGCGTGCGCTTATCTGTCAGCACACCACCAGCAGCGCTGAACACACGTTCAGACAGAACGCTGGCTGCGGGGCATGACAAGATCTCCAAGGCATAAGTGGCGAGCTCCGGCCATTTATCCAGATTGGAAGCCCAAAAAGAGCAAGGGTCCAGTGACACAGTCATGGCTTCAATGTTTACTTGGAGATACTCCTGTACCATCGTCTCTAGGCGTTGACTGTGTGTCAGACTTCTTGTCTCCTGTGGCCTTGCAAAGGATGAGCCAAAAAAGTGGTGAAATAATTCCGCAAAATTGATGTTACCAGCAGATACTGTGTTTCTATTACGGTTTGAGTGCTGAAGACTCGACGGTCCCACGGTTGGCAAGTTGGAACTGTGAGATTCACTACGTGCACCACTGGTGTTTTGTGGAAAAGCACATGTAAGATTCTGCAACAGTCTCTGCTGATACTCCTGCATGCGTGCATCCCTTTCTATGACAGGAATAATTTCTGCAAATTTACTTTTGTACCAGGGATCTAACAGTGTGGCAACCCAGTAGTCAGGATTATTTCTAATTCTCCCAATTCGAGGGTCATGTTGCAGGTAGTGCAGCAAGAAGGCACTCATGTGTCTTGCGCATCGAGGAGCACCAAGTCCCTGTTGTGTTGGTGGCGAGGTAACAATCATGCTTCCTTCCTCTGTCCTCTCCCCCCAACCTCGCACAACAGAAATGTGATCAAGGTCTCCCTCATCTGATGAGTCTTCCATCATTTCATCCTCCACTTCTTCCTGGGCTCCTGCACCTTCCTCACTAGTTTGGCTGCTACCATGCGCCCTGGTAAAACCATCTCCCCCACCCTCACATGCCTGCCGCCTTGGTGCTGCCGACCGTCTGGACCTTGCAGATGTTAGCCCTTCCGCATACAACAACTCCTCCTTCTCTACTTCCTCCACCTCCTCTTGTGCCACCACCTGACTCCGAATTCTGTTTAACATGTGCTCCAGCATGTAAATCACCAGAATAGTCATGCTGATAATGGCATCGTCAGCACTAAACATCTTCGTCGCCATATCAAAACTGTGCAGAAGGGTGCATAGGTCCCTGATCTGAGACCACTCCTCCAGCGTGATTTGCCCCACCTCTGGATCCCGTTGGCCCAGGCTATACATCAGAACGTATTGCACCACGGCTTGTCGGTGCTGCCACAGTCGCTGCAACATGTGCAGAGTTGAATTCCACCGGGTAGGCACATCTCATTTTAGCCGGTGAAGTGGCAGGCCCAACGACTTCTGTAGAGATGTAAGTCGCTGAGCTGCGGGATGCGAACGGCGGAAGTGAGCACACAGTGACCGTGCCCTCTGCAGAAGGCCATCTAGTCTGGGATAGTGGGCTAAAAATTGCTGGACAACCAGGTTCAACACGTGAGCCATACAAGGCACGTGTGTGACATTGCCCCGGCGAAGGGCCGCACCCAGGTTTGCAGCATTGTCGCACACGGCCTTCCCTGGTTTCAGGTCCAGTGGAGACAACCATTCATGAAATTGGTTCTCCAGGGCTGACCACAACTCCTCAGCTGTGTGACTCACATTTCCCAGACATTTCAAAGTAAAAACCGCCTGATGACGTTGAGCCCTACTGCCAGCATAGTAAGGAGGTGTGCAGGATCCCTTCTGCGCAGTTAGAAAGCTTGTGGCATGACCAGACAGGCTTTGGGTGCAGGTGGAGGACCGAGAGGAGGTTGAGGAGGCAGAAGCAGTGGAGGAACTTTGACATAAAGAGGATTGACGTACAACTCGTGGGGACGGCAAGACTTGGACAGCAGCCCCTTGTCCTTCTGTCACCATAGTTACCCAGTGCCCAGTCAGCGACATGTAATGCCCCTGTCCATGCCTACTCGTTCAAGTGTCTGTGGTGAAATGCACCCTGTCACACATAGAGTTTCTCAAAGAAGCGGTGATGTTGTGTGCGACATGCTGGTGGAGCGCAGGCACACCTTTCTTTGAGAAGTAGTGCCGACTGGGCATCTGGTACTGGGGCACTGCGACGGACATAAGGTCTCGAAAATCCTCTGTGTTCACCAGGCGGAATGGCAGCATTTCTGTAGCCAAGAGCTTTCAGATGGTGAAATTCAACCTCTTAGCTTTGTCATGGTTAGGAGGAAATGGTCTTTTACTTGTCCACATCTGAGGGACTGAGGGCTGGCTGTTGTGCTTAGACGGGGTTGATAAGGGTGTCCCCGCTAAACTGCCGGTCTGTGAGTAAGATGCAGGCGGACATGTTAGGTTGCGGGTTCATGCATGAAGTACTCAAACTATGTATTTTTTGGCCTCTACTTAGCTTTTGTTGATGAATGTTACAGATAACACGAGTTGGGTCATCTTTATCGATCTGAAAAAATGCCCAGGCTATGCAAGGCTTAGCACCCATGCGACCTGAAGAGCCACCACGACTTGTGGTCAGAGGCAGAGTTGTGTTTGAGGATGCAGTTGTTGACGTGCTTCCAGTACTATGTCTCTGTCCAGGAAGGCGCAACCTGACCTCGTCTCCACTAGCATCCTCCTCCACCTCCTCTGCTGACCTCATCTCTTGTCTGACTGTGGGTTGACAGTAAGTGGGATCTCCAACTTCATCATCATCACCCTGTGCGTTATCACACCCGTCATCCTCAGAGCCAACGTGTTCCTGCCCTGACAAAAAGCTAAAGTTGTCGCTCCAATCAGGTATTTGAGTCTCATCATCGTCTTCCTCATTGTCTCCACCAACAGGAGTTACAGTTTGGGAATGAGGGTCTACATTATGGTCAGAACCTTCTGCGTCTGGTCCTGGGTCCGACTCATAAAGATTCTGGGCATCAGTGCAGATCATTTCCTCGTCTGGATTCACAGAAGCGCTGGAGCCGACCTCTGATTCCCAGGCTATAGTATGAGTAAACAGCTCTGCAGACTCAACCATCTGTTCTACCTCATACTCAGACGGGCAGCTGGAGATTTGGGAGCTGTGAGGAAGAAAGTGCGATTGGGGTGACACCTTTGAGGACTGGAGTATTTGTGATGTTGAAGTTGATGTGGAGGAGAGCCCACTTAAAGGAGCACTTGATATCCATTGAAGCACCTGCTGTTTTTGTGCCTCATCTGGAATTTGTAGCGATTGGCGTGGCCGTAAGAAAGGGATCTTATCAAATTGTCCGCTAAAAGAAGTAGACGTTTTAGTTTTGCTGGAAGATGGTCTTTCTTCTGCAGATGTTACTGTTGCTTTAACACCTAATCCACGGACACAACCTTTTTTCCCCTTCCCAACACGCCTATTCCCCTTTCCACCAGCAGCAGGCCTTTTTCCACTCATTTTGTTGGTTAAGTAATTCACAACTCTGGAGTTGTTTGCACAAAAAAACAATGGATGGGAACCGAGCAGAGCTGAGTGGCCAAACTGTGGTATTAGGCCAAAACTATTGTCTGGGTTAGATGCAGAAAAAAATTATATTCAGTTTGCAACCTGATGGAGGTTAGTATGGATGGACTAATAGAACAAGTCCCACACACAGCTAGAAGGCCAAATATTTTTTCAGAGCTAGATGCAGAAAAAAATTATATTCAATTTGCAACCTGATGGAGGTCAGTATAGATGGACTATTAGAACAAGTCCCACACACTGCTAGAAGGCCAAATATTTTTTCAGAGCTAGATGCAGAAAAATATTATATTCAATTTGCAACCTGATGGAGGTCAGTATAGATGGACTAATAGAACAAGTCCCACACACTGCTAGAAGGCCAAATATTTTTTCAGAGCAAGATGCAGAAAAAAATTATATTCAATTTGCAACCTGATGGAGGTCAGTATAGATGGACTAATAGAACAAGTCCCACACACTGCTAGAAGGCCAAATATTTTTTCAGAGCTAGATGCAGAAAAAAATTATATTCAATTTGCAACCTGATGGAGGTCAGTATAGATGGACTAATAGAACAAGTCCCACACACTGCTAGAAGGCAAAATATTTTTTCAGAGCTAGATGCAGAAAAAAATTATATTCAATTTGCAACCTGATGGAGGTCAGTATAGATGGACTAATAGAACAAGTCCCACACACTGCTAGAAGGCCAAATATTTTTTCAGAGCTAGATGCAGAAAAAAATTATATTCAGTTTGCAACCTGATGGAGGTCAGTATATATGGACTAATAGAACAAGTCCCACACACTGCTAGAAGGCAAAATATTTTTTCAGAGCTAGATGCAGAAAAAAATTATATTCAATTTTCATCCTGATGAAGGTCAGTATAGATGGACTACTAGAACAAGTCCCACACACTGCTAGAAGGCCAAATATTTTTTCAGAGCTAAATGCAGAAAAATATTATATTCAATTTGCAACCTGATGGAGGTCAGTATAGATGGACTAATAGAACAAGTCCCACACATTGCTAGAAGGCCAAATATTTTTTCAGAGCTAGATGCAGAAAAATATTATATTCAATTTGCAACCTGATGGAGGTCAGTATAGATGGACTAATAGAACAAGTCCCACACACAGCTAGAAGCCCAAATATTTTTTCAGAGCTAGATGCAGAAAAAAATTATATTCAGTTTGCAACCTGATGGAGGTCAGTATAGATGGACTAATAGAACAAGTCCCACACACTGCTAGAAGGCCAAATATTTTTTCAGAGCTAGATGCAGAAAAAAATTATATTCAATTTGCAACCTGATGGAGGTCAGTATAGATGGACTAATAGAACAAGTCCCACACACTGCTAGAAGGCCAAATATTTTTTCAGAGCTAGATGCAGAAAAAAATTGTGTTTAGTTTGCAACCTGATGGGGGTCAGTATAGATGGACTAATAGAACAAGTCCCACACACTGCTAGAAGCCCAAATATTTTTTCAGAGCTAGATGCAGAAAAAAATTATATTCAATTTGCAACCTGATGGAGGTCAGTATAGATGGACTAATAGAACAAGTCCCACACACTGCTAGAAGGCCAAATATTTTTTCAGAGCTAGATGTAGAAAAAAATTATATTCAGTTTGTAACCTGATGGAGGTCAGTATAGATGGACTAATAGAATGATGCTATGCCCAAAAGGTTTTACTTCACTAGGTGCCGTTAAAAAATTGGTATTCTATACACAGGTGGTGTAGCTTGCAACACAGATAGGCTACTCCACTGACTAACACACTCTGCAATAGGCCAAAAAGGATTAGCTTTGCTAGATTTAGCCAAATGCTGTGAAAAAAACTTGCACAGCACTGGTACAGACCTGCATGGCAAAAACTGATAGGAACGATGTAACTTAGTCCTGAAAAGGACTCCAATTACAATTAGTCTTTACTCCCACAATCTATCTATTTAAGAGCACAGACTTGCCTGATAAAAGTCATAGGAAATGCTGTAACCTAGTCCTTAAAAGGACTGCAATCACAACTATTCCCTACTCCCAAGCTATCTGTAGATTTGTGCGAAAATTGGCTTGAAATTAACAAGGTATAGCGCACACAGCAACAGCGGTGCCGTCTAACACGCAGCTGCAGCAGTGAGAAAATGGTGGCGACGGGGAAAATGGCTGAGTCTTATAGGGCAAGGACATGTGACATACACTGCCAATGACACATGCCCTTGCTTGTGTGAAAAAAAGCACTTTGCTCCGTGTGTGCGCTGCTGATAGGCTGACAGATGGCACCTCCCCACTGTAAATGCCAGAAAGAGAAAAAAAAAATGAAGATCTTCATTATTCCTGCAGAGATCCATCCCCTGCCCCTCCCCCCACCCCGCTGTACACTCAAACTGCGTATTAACATTCATTTTCATCATTACTGAGAAAAAATCCAGTTATGATTTTGGTGCACGAACAGTTATCGAACATAACCTCGAACAGCCGAATTTTTTTCAAATTGTTCGTGTTCGCCGAACGGCTCGAACACCGCCCAAAACAGCTCGAATTTGAGATTGGCGTACAGTTTGATTTGAATAACGCTCATCTCTACTCATGAACTCCTCGTTAAAAGACACGCGCATTAACCCAGTAAGCCACTGAATCATCACTGGTTAAATGTGATGTCAATTAGGGCAGTGTACATTGAATCGCTAATAAGTAAGTTAAAAATGAAATCCATTGGTTTCACTGTGTTATTCTTATTGCCAATCTACACAGCTTATGATGACATCTTGTTCTTTATGAACACTTAATACAGTTTTTATATCTCACAATTGCACTATCTCAAGCCCAAAATCAATGCAAATTTCCATTGGCTCAATAGAAAGAATATTAGTAAGTAAATGAAAAATGCTTTCCGCGGATTCAATATCATGAACACTTATTTGCAAGACAGGAGCATTAACCCAGTAAACCACTGGAACATCTCACATAAATTGTGATGTCAATTATGGCAGTGTACATTGAATCTCTATTAAGTAAGTTAAAAATGAAATCCATTGATTTCACTGTGTTATTCTTAATGCCAACCTATACAGCCTATGATGACATCTTATTCTTTATGAACACCTAATGCAGATTCTATATCTCACAATTGCACTATCTCAAGCCTAAAATCAATGCAAATTTCCATTCACATAATAGTAAGCAAATGAAAAAGGCTATTTGTGTATTCAAACTCATGAACTCTTCGTTACCAGACAGGAGCATTAACCCAGTAAACCACTGGAACATCTAAAGAGAAATATGATGTCAATTAGTGCAGTGTACATTGAATCGCTAATAAGAAAGTTAAAAAAGAAATCCATTGGTTTTACTATTTTATTCTTAATGTCAATCTAAACAGCATATGATGACATCTTGTCCTTTATGAACACTTAATCCAGTTTTATATCTCGCAATTGCACTATCTCATGCAGAAAATCTATGCAAATTTCCATTGGCTCAATGGAAAGAAAATTAGTAAGTAAATAAAAAAAGCTTTCTGTGGATTCAAAATCATGAACACCTGTTTACAAGACAGGAGCATTAACCCAGTAAGGCTATGTGCCCACGTTGCATTGATGAAGCAGAAAATTTCTGCTTCATTTCTGCAAGTCCTCTCCCGGAAAAACGCATGCGGAATTCCGCATGCGTTTATCGCGCATTTTTCGCGCTTTTATCACGCGTTTTCCACATGCGGAATTGCCTTGCGTTTTTTTATGCATTGGACAAAGGCAATTCTGCTTGCGGAAACGCAAAATTAAATGACATGCTGCGGATTTTTGAGCGCAGCATAAACGCTGCGGAAAAATCCGCAGCATGTGCATAGAACTTGCGGAATCCCATTGGGGACCATGGGGTGCGGGTTACCAAGCTTTTTACAAGCGTTTCCGCTGCGGAAATTCCGCATCAAAAACGCTTGAAAAACGCTACGTGGGCACACAGCCTAAACCACTGGAACAATTAAGGTAAAATGCGATGTCAATTAGTGCAATGTACATTGAATCGCTAATAAGCAAGTTAAAAATGAAATCCATTGGTTTCACTGTGTTATTCTTAATGCCAGTCTGTACAGCGTATGGTGACATCTTATTCTTTATGAACACTTAATACAGATTCTATATCTCACAATTGCAGTATCTCAAGCCAAAAATCAATGCAAATTTCCATTGGCTCAATAGAAAGAATATTAGTAAGCAAATGAGAAATGCTCTCCGCCGATTCAAGATCATGAACACCTGTTAACAAGACAGGAGCATTAACCCAGTAAACCACTGGAACATATCACCTATATTGTGATGTCAATTAGGGCAGTGTACATTGAATCGCTAATAAGTAAGTTAAAAATGAATTCCATTGGTTTCACTGTGTTATTCTTAATGACAATCTATACAGCGTATGATGACATCTTGTTCCTTATGAACACTTAATACAGATTCTATATCTCACAATTGCACTATCTCAAGCCCAAAATCAATGCAAATTTCCATTGGCTCAATAGAAAGAATATTAGTAAGTAACTGAAAAATGCTCCCCGCGGAATCAAAATCATGAACAGTTGTTTACAAGACAGGAGCATTAACCCAGTAAAACACTGGAACATCTCACGTAAATTGTGATGTCAATTAGGGCAGAGTACACTGAATCGCTAATAAGTAAGTTAAAAATGAAATCCATTGGTTTCACTGTGTTATTCTTATTGCCAATCTATACAGCGTATGATGACATCTTGTTATTTAGTAACACTTGGTACAATTTTTATATCTCACAATTGCACTATCTCAAGCCAAAAATCATTGCAAATTTCCATTGGCTCAATAGAAAGAATATTAGTAAGCAAATGAAAAATGCTCTCTGCGGATTCAAGATCATGAACACCTGTTAACAAGACAGGAGTATTAACCCAGTAAACCACTGGAACATATCACCTATATTGTGATGTCAATTAGGGCAGTGTACATTGAATCGCTAATAAGTAGAGATGAGCGTTGTTCTACTCGAACTGTTCGCCAATCTCAAATTCGAGCTCTTTTGGGCGGTGTTCGAGCCGTTCGGCAAACACGAACAATTTGAGAAAAATTCGGCTGTTCGAGGTTATGTTCGATAACTGTTCATGCACCAAAATCATAACTGGATTTTTTCTCAGTAATGATGAAAATTAATGTTAATACGCAGTTTGAGTGTACAGCGGGGTGGGGGGAGGGGCAGGGGATGGATCTCTGCAGGAACAATGAAGATCTCCATTTTTTTTTCTCTTTCCCGCATTTACAGTGGGGAGGTGCAATCTGTCAGCCTATCAGCAGCGCACACACGGAGCGAAGTGCTTTTTTTCACACAAGCAAGGGCATGTGTCATTGGCAGTGTATGTCACATGTCCTTGCCCTATAAGACCAAGCCATTTTCCCCGTCGCCACCATTTTCTCACTGCTGCAGCTGCGTGTTAGACGGCACCGCTGTTGCTGTGTGCGCTATACCTTGTTAATTTCAAGCCAATTTTCGCACAAATCTACAGATAGCTTGGGAGTAGGGAATAGTTGTGATTGCAGTCCTTTTAAGGACTAGGTTACAGCATTTCCTACGACTTTTATCAGGCAGGTCTGTGCTCTTAAATAGATAGATTGTGGGAGTAAAGACTAATTGTAATTGGAGTCCTTTTCAGGACTAGGTTACATCAGTTCCTATCAGTTTTTGCCAGGCAGGTCTGTGCCAGTGCTGTGCAAGATTTTTTCACAGCATTTGGCTGAATCTAGCAAAGCTAATCCTTTTTGGCCTATTGCAGAGTGTGTTAGTCAGTGAAGTAGCCTATCTGTGTTGCAAGATATACCACCTGTGTATAGAATACCAATTTTTTTACTGCACCTAGTGAAGTAAAATCTTTTGGGCATAGCATCATTTTATTAGTCCATCTATACTGACCTCCATCAGGTTGCAAATTGAATATAATTTTTTTCTGCATCTAGCTCTGAAAAAATATTGGGCTTCTAGCTGTGTGTGGGACTTGTTCTATTAATCCATCTATACAGACCTCCATCAGGTTGCAAACTGAATATATTTTTTTCTGCATCTACCTCTGAAAAAATATTGGGCTTCTAGCTGTGTGTGGGACTTGTTGTATTAGTCCATCTATACTGACCTCCATCAGGTTGCAAACTGAATATATTTTTTTCTGCATCTACCTCTGAAAAAATATTGGGCTTCTAGCTGTGTGTGGGACTTGTTCTATTAATCCATCTATACAGACCTCCATCAGGTTGCAAACTGAATATATTTTTTTCTGCATCTAGCTCTGAAAAAATATTGGGCTTCTAGCTGTGTGTGGGACTTGTTCTATTAATCCATCTATACAGACCTCCATCAGGTTGCAAACTGAATATATTTTTTTCTGCATCTACCTCTGAAAAAATATTGGGCTTCTAGCTGTGTGTGGGACTTGTTGTATTAGTCCATCTATACAGACCTCCATCAGGTTGCAAACTGAATATATTTTTTTCTGCATCTACCTCTGAAAAAATATTGGGCTTCTAGCTGTGTGTGGGACTTGTTCTATTAATCCATCTATACAGACCTCCATCAGGTTGCAAACTGAATATATTTTTTTCTGCATCTACCTCTGAAAAAATATTGGGCTTCTAGCTGTGTGTGGGACTTGTTCTATTAATCCATCTATACAGACCTCCATCAGGTTGCAAACTGAATATATTTTTTTCTGCATCTACCTCTGAAAAAATATTGGGCTTCTAGCTGTGTGTGGGACTTGTTCTATTAATCCATCTATACAGACCTCCATCAGGTTGCAAACTGAATATATTTTTTTATGCATCTACCTCTGAAAAAATATTGGGCTTCTAGCTGTGTGTGGGACTTGTTCTATTAATCCATCTATACAGACCTCCATCAGGTTGCAAACTGAATATATTTTTTTCTGCATCTACCTCTGAAAAAATATTGGGCTTCTAGCTGTGTGTGGGACTTGTTGCATTAGTCCATCTATGCTGACCTCCATCAGGTTGCAAACTGAATATATTTTTTTCTGCATCTACCTCTGAAAAAATATTGGGCTTCTAGCTGTGTGTGGGACTTGTTCTATTAATCCATCTATACAGACCTCCATCAGGTTGCAAATTGAATATAATTTTTTTCTGCATCTAACCCAGCCAATAGTTTTGGCCTAATACCACAGTTTGGCCACTCAGCTCTGCTCGTTTCCCATCCATTGTTTTTTTGTGCAAACAACTCCAGAGTTGTGAATTAGTTAACCACCAAAATGAGTGGAAAAAGGCCTGCTGCTGGTGGAAAGGGGAATAGGCGTGTTGGGAAGGGGAAAAAAGGTTGTGTCCGTGGGGTAGGTGTTAAAGCAACAGTAACATCTGCAGAAGAAAGACCATCTTCCAGCCAAACTAAAATGTCTACTTCTTTTAGAGGACAATGTGATAAGATCCCTTTCTTACGGCCACGCCAATCGCTACAAATTCCAGATGAGGCACAAAAACAGCAGGTGCTTCAATGGATATCAAGTGCTCCTTTAAGTGGGCTCTCCTCCACATCAACTTCAACATCACAAATACTCCAGTCCTCAAAGGTGTCACCCCAATCGCACTTTCTACCTCACAGCTCCCAAATCTCCAGCTGCCCGTCTGAGTATGAGGTAGAACAGATGGTTGAGTCTGCAGAGCTGTTTACTCATACTATAGCCTGGGAATCAGAGGTCGACTCCAGCGCTTCTGTGAATCCAGACGAGGAAATGATCTGCACTGATGCCCAGAATCTTTATGAGTCGGACCCAGGACCAGACGCAGAAGGTTCTGACCATAATGTAGACCCTCATTCCCAAACTGTAACTCCTGTTGGTGGAGACAATGAGGAAGACGATGATAAGACTCAAATACCTGATTGGAGCGACAACTTTAGTTTTTTGTCAGGGCAGGAACAGGTTGGCTCTGAGGACGACGGGTGTGATAACGCACAGGGTGATGATGATGAGGTTGGAGATCCCACTTACTGTCAACCCACAGTCAGCCAAGAGATGAGGTCAGCAGAGGAGGTGGAGGAAGATGCTAGTGACGACGAGGTCAGGTTGCGCCTTCCTGGACAGAGACGTAGTACTGGAAGCACGTCAACAACTGCATCCTCAAACACAACTCTGCCTCTCACCACAAGTCGTGGTGGCTCTTCAGGTTCTAAGCCTTGCATAGTCTGGGCATTTTTTCAGATCCATAAAGATGACCCAACTCGTGTTATCTGTAACATTTGTCAGCAAAAGCTAAGTAGAGGCCAAAAAATACATAGTTTGAGTACTTCATGCATGAACCGGCACATGGACATGAAGCATAAGTTGCAGTGGGAAGCTCAGTGTGCTACAATGCGGCCTAGCCGGCCGAGCCAACCACCGTCTGCCATATCTTGTGCATCCGCGGCCTCTTCATCCTCTGTGACTGGGGGGACAGCAGTCACACCTGTTTTGGGGCGCAGACCTGCCACCTCTTTACCCGCAACAGCCAGCGTGATTGGCAGGTCATCATTTTCTTTGGAGGTGGTAACACCAGCTGGTGTTGAGCGCTGTCCGACATCGATAGCACCACCTTTGGCTCAAGGCAACCTAACATGTCCGCCTGCATCTTCCTCACAGCCCGGCAGTTTGCCGGGGACACCCTTATCAACCCCGTCTAAGCACAATAGCCAGCCCAATAGCCAGCCCTCGGTCCCTCAGATGTGGACAAGTAAAAGACCATTTCCTCCTAGCCATGAGAAAGCTAAGAGGTTGAATTTCACCATCTGCAAGCTCTTGGCTACAGAAATGCTGCCTTTCCGCCTGGTGGACACAGAGGATTTTCGAGACCTTATGTCCGTCGCAGTGCTCCAGTACCAGATGCCCAGTCGGCACTACTCAAAGAAAGGTGTGCCTGCGCTCCACCAGCATGTCGCACACAACATCACCGCTTCTTTGAGAAACTCTGTGTGTGACAGGGTGCATTTCACCACAGACACTTGGACGAGTAGGCATGGACAGGGGCGTTACATGTCGCTGACTGGGCACTGGGTAACTATGGTGACAGCAGGACAAGGGGCTGCTGTCCAAGTCTTGCCGTCCCCACGAGTTGTGCGTCAATCCTCTTTATGTCAAAGTTCCTCCACTGCTTCTGCCTCCTCAACCTCCTCTCGGTCTTCCACCTGCACCCAAAGCCTGTCTGGTCATGCCACAAGCTTTCTAACTGCGCAGAAGGGATCCTGCACACCTCCTTACTATGCTGGCAGTAGGGCTCAACGTCATCAGGCGGTTTTTACATTGAAATGTCTGGGAAATGTGAGTCACACAGCTGAGGAGTTGTGGTCAGCTCTGGAGAACCAATTTCATGAATGGTTGTCTCCACTGGACCTGAAACCAGGGAAGGCTGTGTGCGACAATGCTGCAAACCCGGGGCAATGTCACACACGTGCCTTGTATGGCTCACGTGTTGAACCTGGTTGTCCAGCAATTTTTAGCCCACTATCCCAGACTAGATGGCCTTCTGCAGAGGGCACGGTCGCTGTGTGCTCACTTCCGCCGTTCGCATCCCGCAGCTCAGCGACTTACATCTCTACAGAAGTCGTTGGGCCTGCCACTTCACCGGCTAAAATGCGATGTGCCTACCCGGCGGAATTCAACTCTGCACATGTTGCAGCGACTGTGGCAGCACCGACAAGCCCTGGTGCAATACGTTCTGACGTATAGCCTTTGCCAACGAGATCCAGAGGTGGGGCAAATCACGCTGGAGGAGTGGTCTCAGATCAGGGACCTATGCACCCTTCTGCACAGTTTTGAAATGGCGACGAAGATGTTTAGTGCTGACGATGCCATTATCAGCATGACTATTCCGGTGATTTACATGCTGGAGCACATGTTAAACAGAATTCGGAGTCAGGTGGTGGCACAAGATGAGGTGGAGGAAGTAGAGGAGGAGGAGTTGTATGCGGAAGGGCTAACATCTGCAAGGTCCAGACGGTCGGCAGCACCAAGGCGGCAGGCATGTGAGGGTGGGGGAGATGGTTTTACCAGGGCGCATGGTAGCAGCCAAACTAGTGAGGAAGGTGCAGGAGCCCAGGAAGAAGTGGAGGACGAACTGATGGAAGACTCATCAGATGAGGGAGACCTTGATCACATTTCTGTTGTGCGAGGTTGGGGGGAGAGGACAGAGGAAGGAAGCATGATTGTTACCTCGCCACCAACACAACAGGGACTTGGTGCTCCTGGATGTGCAACACACATGAGTGCCTTCTTGCTGCACTACCTGCAACATGACCCTCATATTGTCAGAATTCGAAGTAATCATGACTACTGGGTTGCCACACTCTTAGATCCCCCAAACTTTTCGATCAACCTTTTCATTTTAATAAAGACCAAAAAAATGGTCATTTTTGAAATTATAAGCATTAGCAGGTTGTTAGAATCTGAAATCAAACAGTTTTCAACTCAAAACTTTATTCTAGGTGATGTTACATTTTCACATAGGACCCCTTGTTCGAAAGGAGCTTCTGAACTCTCTCGTCCATTGAATTTGTCAGGTTTTGGATGGTTTCTGCTTCAATTGTTTTGCATGAGGACAGAATACCCTCCCAGAGCTGTTGCTTAGATGTGAACTGCCTCCCGCCATCATAGACACTCCTTTTAATGATGCTCCAAAGGTTCTGAATGGGGTAGAGGTCAGGGGAGCATGGGGGTCACACCATAAGTTTGTCCCCTTTTATGCCCATATCAGCCAGAGATGCAGATGTTTTATGTGCAGCATGAGATGGTGCATTATCATGCAGAAAAATGATCTTGCTGTGAAATACACGGTTCTTCTTCTTGAACCATGGCAGGAAGTGCTGTTTGAGAAAATCCACATACATTATGGAGTTCATCTTTAGCGCCTTCAGGGATCCTAAAGGGGCCGACAATCTCTCTCCCCATGATTCCAGCCCAAAACATTACTCCACCTCCTCCTTGTTGGCGCTGTAGCCGTGTTTGCGTGGGGTGTCCATCAACCAGCCATCCTCCACTCCATCCATCTGGACCATCGAGCGCTGCACGGCACTCATCCGTGAACAAAACAGTTTTGAAATCAGTCTTCATGTAATGTTTGGCCCACTGGAGCCGTTTCTGCTTGTGTGAAGTGGATAGAGGAGGTCGACAGGATGGCGTATGCACAGCTGCAAACCTCTGAAGGACCCTGCATCTTGTTGTTCGGGGGACGTTGGAGGCACAAGCAGCTTCAAAAACTTGTCTGCTGCTATGACAAGGCTTTTTTGCCGCTGCTCTTTCAACCTGACGTAATTGCCTGTAGGAAAGAGTCCTCAATTTGCCCTTATCAGCACGCACACGTGTGTACTGCGAATCAGCTACATACTTCTTGATTGCCAAGACACTTCATCCTGATCATCGCACAATGTTGATTGTAGTCATGCCTTGACCTAAACACTCCACAATTTGTTGCTTCTCAGCAGCCGACACATCCTTTTTCTTTCCCATTTTGGCAGAAAATGTAGGCTGCTTACTAATGTGAGACAGCCTTCTTAAGTAGTCTTGCCTTTCATTGGACACACCTGCCAAACTAATTAGCACAGGTGTCTGCAATTGCTTACAGTGATATAAAGAGCCCTGACACACATCATCATCAATGAGTTTAACTGACAAACAAACAAATTCTTCCCTTATCACTCCTAAACACTTTTTGCATAATAATTTGGAACGCAGTGTACATGTGCTTTTCCACAAAACACCAGTGGTTCACGTAGTGAATCTTACAGTTCTAACTTGCCAACCGTGGTCTGTATGGAGTTGTTCAATAAAGGGCCCAAAATTAAGATAACATAGATGGGAGAGGTCTCTATGAATAGGAATTCCTAAGTATTTGATACCCTGTGAGGGCCAGGCAAAGGGAAAGTTGGACTGGATGGAATCCTATATGGATTTGGGGAGGGAGACATCGAGGGCCTCAGACTTCGCTGCATTGATTTTAAAATTTGACCATGTAACAAAGTGATCTATTTCAGCCATAACAGCATGGATGGATATATGTGATTGAGTGATATATACTAGGACATCATCAGCAAATAGAGAGCACTTGTACTCGGTGCCTCCCACCTCAATCCACCTAATATTGGGGTTATGGCGAATTGATGAGAGCAGGTGCTCCGTCACTAGGATGTATAAGAGAGGGGACAGAGGACATCACTGCCTTGTCCCATTGGTGATTGTGAAAGGTGATGAAAATGTTCTGATGCACCCCCTGGGCCTTGGGACACCCGGAGCCGGACCCTTTTTGGTGGATGCTGGTGGTTGTAGTCTTCGTGGCGGTGACCCGGTTCCGTGGCTCAGGGTGGTCAAACCAGTGGCGGAACTATTTATGTGGTTTTGATGTTTAAATGTCCGACTACGCCACCCGTGGATTGCGGTCAGAGTGAACCGCCGCTGCAGGGCAGACCGCTGAGGCTGGTGTTGTGGGTGCAGCAGAGCGTAGCATAACTCCCCACGGGAGGAGTATAGCCTCAGGGCAGTGTATGCGGAGGATGGGGGTGATGGTGCAGGGCAGCAGCAGTAACGACACGGAGTCAGTGATGCAGTCCATGGCCTTTACTCACAGTTCTTATTATCCAGACCACGTCTGCAGGTAACGGCTGCCCACGTCGTACTGTGCTCACCAGGTGAGGGGCTCAGACAACTCCCAGATAACTTTGGAGCGCTTCACAGGACCCCCTTTGTGTGTCCTTTGTCTGGCCTTTCTTACCAACCCTTCTGTCCGGCTGACTCGGGCCTCCTCTTGGTAAACTTGGCACCAGTTTCCCTGACTCTATGTGGTGCCTTCCTAGCGGGTGTAGCGAGGGGCTGCGCCACATAAAATGTCACAGCCTCCGGTTTCTAGCTGAGGGTCGTTTCCTGCCTCCACTAGTTTCGGGGACCGGTCTCCCCCTTTGGCCTGACCCCTCCACGCAGGTGGATTCGGGCGTGCGGTGGCGACTCGCCCGTCCGCACCCCTGGGATCCCTTCATTCCTCGTTCCTGGAGCCTTCTCCGCTCCTCTTCCTTCCTTCTCCCTCTTCCAGGCCTGGGCCTCTGTTACAAGGCCCGCCTCCGGAGCAGAGCTCATGCAGAGCCCCTGCTCCCTGCCACTTCTGCTCAGACTTCTCTGCACTGAACTATGATGGTGCCCACCTTTTATACTCCCTTCTCAATGCACCCAGGAACTGCTTCCTCCCTGCTCCTGCACTACAGGGTTCCCCTTCCTCAGTGTTCCCTCCCCCCACTCCAGCCAGGGACAGGGACTGTCGTGCCCATCTCAGAGGCATATTGGTCGCCCTGCCCCACGGCAATGTGGTGTAATGCATGCAGGTGTCGGGTCCTGATCCACACTCCATCCTTACCTGAGAGTGAGATATCACACCTCTGGGTGAGGTGCAATACCTCTGTAGCAACCGAGCCCTCAGGGTGCTACAGTTCCATTTATCTTCAGCCTAGGTGACGTATTGTGATACAGGGCCGTGATTTTGGCTATAAAAGGGTCCCCTAGACCCCTACCCCAAGCTTTTTAAGAGAATCATATATGGCGTGCCAGGAGACTCTATGGAATGCTTTCTCAGCATCCAACGAGAGTATCTAATTACAAATTATTAACTGCATCTAGCCCAGGAAATACTTTGTGCCTAGTAGCAGTGTCTGCTAGTCAGCGGATTATCCCGGCTGTTAAGCAAGCTACACCACCTGTAGTTTAGACACTTAATTTTTTCAAAGGAAATGGTTCGGGACCATGGGATACTCAGTGAAGGGCATCAGGAGGCACCCCAAGGCATAGGGGCTGGGACTGGCAGTAGGATGCCTTGCGGTGGACAGCCGAGCTCGATCCTTATAAAAGCTTTTTAACTGCAGCAGCTTTAGTGGACGCTACTGGAGCTGGAATTACATGGCTGCTGGCATGAGACTTGCCCTCCAATAGATCCTTGTAAATGGATTTAAAGTGTATTCATTCAAATTAGAGAGACAATTTAAATTAAAAAGCTTAGAGCTGCCTCCACCACAGGGGGGCTCGCTCGACCCACCAGCGGACAGGCACCAGTATTGGGAGAGGGGGGCTGGCCATCAGGGTTCACCGCGGCTCTGGCACAAACCCGGTGACACGGAGGTGGCACGGGCAGGAGCGGACTGGCCGTGTCGGCTTCTCACTTTTTGGATTTTAGAAGGGCATGACATGCCTATATCTGTGTCTCCCCCTCCTTTTACTCCTCCACCTCTTTTATTTTCGCATGACTATATGTACTTGTCACTTTTCCATGTGTTAGTTATGTCTTCTGAGCAGTTTGTCAGCTTTTGGACACCTTTGAAGGTGTTTTCTATGTGTTTCTATGTGTTTTTGTTTGCCTGCCATTGGTTTTAACGGTGTTCAAAGGTGTTCGACGAACAGTTCGACGAACACACGGGTGTTCGACGAACCGAACCGAACTCGAACACTGCGGGGGTGGCTCAACACTACTAATAAGTAAGTTAAAAATCATGAACAGTTGTTTACAAGACAGGAGCATTAACCCAGTAAAACACTGGAACATCTCACGTAAATTGTGATGTCAATTAGGGCAGTGTACACTGAATCGCTAATAAGTAAGTTAAAAATGAAATCCATTGGTTTCACTGTGTTATTCTTATTGCCAATCTATACAGCGTATGATGACATCTTGTTCTTTAGTAACACTTAGTACAGTTTTTTTATCTCACAATTGCACTATCTCAAGCCAAAAATCAATGCAAATTTCCATTGGCTCAATAGAAAGAATATTAGTAAGCAAATGAAAAATGCTCTCCGCGGATTCAAGATCATGAACACCTGTTAACAAGACAGGAGCATTAACCCAGTAAACCACTGGAACATATCATCTATATTGTGATGTCAATTAGGGCGGTGTACATTGAATCGCTAATAAGTAAGTTAAAAATGAAATCCATTGGTTTCACTGTGTTATTCCTAATGCCAATCTATACAGCGTATGATGACATCTTGTTTTTTAGTAACACTTAGTACAGTTTTTATATCTCACAATTGCACTATCTCAAGGCCAAAATCAATGCAAATTTCCATTGGCTCAATAGAAAGAATATTAGTAAGTAAATGAAAAATGCTTTCCGCGGATTCAAAATCATGAACACCTATTAACAAGACAGGAGCATTAACCAAGTAAACCACTGGAAGATCTCACGTAAATTATAATGTCAATTAGGGCAGTGTATATTGATTCGCTAATAAGTAAGTTAAAATGAAATCCATTAGTTTCACTGTGTTATTCTTAATGCCAATCTATAGAGCGTATGATGACATCTTGTTCTTTATGAACACTTAGTACAGATTCTATATCTCACAATTGCACTATCTCAATACCAAAATCAATGCAAATTTCAATTGGCTCAATAGTTAGCTTATTAGTAAGTATATTAAAAAGGATCTTTCTGGATTCAAACTCATCTTTACAAGACAAGCGCATTAACCCAGTAAGCCACCATAACATCACTGTTTCAATGTGATGTCAATGAGGGCAGTGTACATTGATTCGCTAATAAGTAAGTTAAAAATGAAATCCATTGGTTTCACTGTGTTATTCTTAATGCCAATTTATAGAGCATATGGTGACATCTTGTTCTTTATGAACACTTAGTACAGATTCTATATCTCACAATTGCACTATCTCAAGCCCAAAATCAATGCATATTTCCATTGGCTCAATAGTAAAAAAAATGAGAAAGGCTCTCCGAGGATTCAGACTCATGAACTCCTCGTTACCACACAGGCGCATAAACACAGTAAACCACTAGAACATTTAAGTTGAAATGTTATGTCAATTATGGCAGTGTACATTGAATCGAAAATAAGAAAGTTCAAAAAGAAATCCATTGGTTTCACTGGGTTATTCTTAATGACAATCTATACAGCATATGATGACATCTTGTATTTTATGAACACTTAATACAGGTTTATATCTCAAAATTGCACTCTCTCAAGCCCAAAATCAATGCAAATTTCCATTGGCTCAATAGAAAGAATATTAGTAAGTAACTGAAAAATGCTCCCCGCGGTATCAAAATCATGAACAGTTGTTTACAAGACAGGAGCATTATCCCAGTAAAACACTGGAACATCTCACGTAAATTGTGATGTCAATTAGGGCAGTGTACACTGAATCGCTAATAAGTAAGTTAAAAATGAAATCCATTGGTTTCACTGTGTTATTCTTATTGCCAATCTATACAGCGTATGATGACATCTTGTTCTTTAGTAACACTTAGTACAGTTTTTATATCTCACAATTGCACTATCTCAAGCCAAAAATCAATGCAAATTTCCATTGGCTCAATAGAAAGAATATTAGTAAGCAAATGAAAAACGCTCTCTGCGGATTCAAGATCATGAACACCTGTAAACAAGACAGGAGCATTAACCCAGTAAACCACTGGAACATATCACCTGTTTTGTGATGTCAATTAGGGCGGTGTACATTGAATCGCTAATAAGTAAGTTAAAAATGAAATCCATTGGTTTCACTGTGTTATTCCTAATGCCAATCTATACAGCGTATGATGACATCTTGTTCTTTATGAACACTTAATACAGATTCTATATCTCACAATTGCACTATCTCAAGCCCAAAATCAATGCAAATTTCCATTGACTCAATAGTAAAAAAATGAGAAAGGCTCTCCGAGGATTCATACTCATGAACTCTTCGTTACCAGACAGGCGCATAAACCCAGTAAACCAATGGAACATCTAAGGTGAAATGTAGTGTCAATTAGGGCAGTGTACATTGAATCGCTAATAAGTAAGTTAAAAATGAATTCCATTGGTTTCACTGTGTTATTCTTAATGCCAATCTATACAGCGTATGATGACATCTTGCTTTTATGAACACTTAATACAGATTCTATATCTCACAACTGCACTATATCAAGCCCAAAATCAATGCAAATTTCCATTGGCTCAATAGGAAGAATATTAGTAAGTAAATGAAAAATGCTTTCCGCGGATTCAAAATCATGAACACTTCTTTACAAGACAGGAGCATTAACACAGTAAACCACTGGAACATCTAAGGAGAAGTGTAGTGTCAATTAGGGCAGTGTACATTGAATCGCTAATAAGAAAGTTAAAAAAAAAATCCATTGGTTTTACTATGTTATTCTTAATGCCAATCTATGCAGCATATGATGACATCTTGTTCTTTATGAACACTTAATGCAGATTCTATATCTCACAATTGCACTATCTCAAGCAGAAAATCAATACAAATTTCCATTGACCCAATCGTAAGCAAATGAAAAAGGTTCTCTGTGGATTCAAACTGATGAACTCCTCGTTACAAGACAGGCGCATTAACCCATTAAATCACTGGAACATCTAAGGTGAAATGTGATGTCAATTAGGGCAGTGTACATTGAATCGAAAATAAGAAAGTTCAAAAAGAAATCCTTTGGTTTCACTGGGTTATTCTTAATGACAATCTATACAGCATATGATGACATCTTGTATTTTATGAACACTTAATACAGGTTTATATCTCACAATTGCAATCTCTCAAGCCCAAAATCAATGCAAATTTCCATTGGCTCAATAGAAAGAATATTAGTAAGTAACTGAAAAATGCTCCCCGCGGTATCAAAATCATGAACAGTTGTTTACAAGACAGAAGCATTAACCCAGTAAAACACTGGAACATCTCACATAAATTGTAATGTCAATTAGGGCAATGTACACTGAATCGCTAATAAGTAGAGATGAGCGTTGTTCTACTCGAACTGTTTGCCAATCTCAAATTCGAGCTGTTTTGGGCGGTGTTCGAGCCGTTCGGCGAACACGAACAATTTGAGAAAAATTCAGCTGCTCGAGGTTATGTTCGATAACTGTTCGTGCACCAAAATCATAACTGGATTTTTTCTCAGTAATGATGAAAATTAATGTTAATACGCAGTTTGAGTGTACAGCGGGGTGGGGGGGAGGGGCAGGGGATGGATCTCTGCAGGAACAATGAAGATCTCCATTTTTTTTTTCTTTTTCCCGCATTTACAGTGGGGAGGTGCAATCTGTCAGCCTATCAGCAGCGCACACACGGAGCGAAGTGCTTTTTTTCACACAAGCAAGGGCATGTGTCATTGGCAGTGTATGTCACATGTCCTTGCCCTATAAGACCAAGCCATTTTCCCCGTCGCCACCATTTTCTCACTGCTGCAGCTGCGTGTTAGACGGCACCGCTGTTGCTGTGTGCGCTATACCTTGTTAATTTCAAGCCAATTTTCGCACAAATCTACAGATAGCTTGGGAGTACCGAATAGTTGTGATTGCAGTCCTTTTAAGGACTAGGTTACAGCATTTCCTATGACTTTTATCAGGCAGGTCTGTGCTCTTAAATAGATAGGTTGTGGGAGTAAAGACTAATTGTAATTGGAGTCCTTTTCAGGACTAGGTTACATCAGTTTTTGCCAGGCAGGTCTGTGCCAGTGCTGTGCAAGTTTTTTTCACAGCATTTGGCTGAATCTAGCAAAGTTAATCCTTTTTGGCCTATTGCAGAGTGTGTTAGTCAGTGGAGTAGCCTATCTGTGTTGCAAGATATACCACCTGTGTATAGAATACCAATTTTTTAACGGCACCTAGTGAAGTAAAATCTTTTGGGCATAGCATCATTCTATTAGTCCATCTATACTGACCTCCATCAGGTTGCGAACTGAATATATTTTTTTCTGAATCTACCTCTGAAAAAATATTGGGCTTCTAGCTGTGTGTGGGACTTGTTCTATTAATCCATCTATACAGACCTCCATCAGGTTGCAAACTGAATATATTTTTTTCTGCATCTACCTCTGAAAAAATATTGGGCTTCTAGCTGTGTGTGGGACTTGTTGTATTAGTCCATCTATACTGACCTCCATCAGGTTGCAAATTAAAAATAATTTTTATCTGCATCTACAGTACCTCTGAAAAAATATTTGGGCTTCTAGCTGTGTGTGGGACTTGTTCTATTATTCCATCTATACTGACCTCCATCAGGTTGCAAATTGAATATAATTTTTATCTGCATCTAGCTCTGAAAAAATATTTGGCCTTCTAGCAGTGTGTGGGACTTTCTCTATTAGTCCATCTATACTGACCTCCATCAGGTTGCAAATTAAAAATATTTTTTATCTGCATCTACCTCTGAAAAAATATTTGGGCTTCTAGCTGTGTGTGGGACTTGTTCTATTAATCCATCTATACAGACCTCCATCAGGTTGCAAACTGAATATATTTTTTTCTGCATCTACCTCTGAAAAAATATTGGGCTTCTAGCTGTGTGTGGGACTTGTTGTATTAGTCCATCTATACTGACCTCCATCAGGTTGCAAACTGAATATATTTTTTTCTGCATCTACCTCTGAAAAAATATTGGGCTTCTAGCTGTGTGTGGGACTTGTTCTATTAATCCATCTATACAGACCTCCATCAGGTTGCAAACTGAATATATTTTTTTCTGCATCTACCTCTGAAAAAATATGTGGCCTTCTAGCAGTGTGTGGGACTTTCTCTATTAGTCCATCTATACTGACCTCCATCAGGTTGCAAACTGAATATAATTTTTTTCTGCATCTAGCTCTGAAAAAATATTTGGCCTTCTAGCAGTGTGTGGGACTTTCTCTATTAGTCCATCTATACTGACCTCCATCAGGTTGCAAATTCAAAATAATTTTTTGTCTGCATCTAGCTCTGAAAAAATATTGGGCTTCTAGCTGTGTGTGGGACTTGTTGTATTAGTCCATCTATACTGACCTCCATCAGGTTGCAAATTAAAAATAATTTTTATCTGCATCTACAGTACCTCTGAAAAAATATTTGGGCTTCTAGCTGTGTGTGGGACTTGTTCTATTAGTCCATCTATACTGACCTCCATCAGGTTGCAAATTGAATATAATTTTTATCTGCATCTAGCTCTGAAAAAATATTTGGCCTTCTAGCAGTGTGTGGGACTTTCTCTATTAGTCCATCTATACTGACCTCCATCAGGTTGCAAATTAAAAATAATTTTTATCTGCATCTACCTCTGAAAAAATATTTGGACTTCTAGCTGTGTGTGGGACTTGTTCTATTAGTCCATCTATACTGACCTCCATCAGGTTGCAAATTGAATATAATTTTTATCTACATCTAGCTCTGAAAAAATATTTGGCCTTCTAGCAGTGTGTGGGACTTTCTCTATTAGTCCATCTATACTGACCTCCATCAGGTTGCAAATTAAAAATAATTTTTATCTGCATCTACCTCTGAAAAAATATTTGGGCTTCTAGCTGTGTGTGGGACTTGTTCTATTAGTCCATCTATACCGACCTCCATCAGGTTGCAAATTGAATATAATTTTTATCTGCATCTAGCTCTGAAAAAATATTTGGCCTTCTAGCAGTGTGTGGGACTTTCTCTATTAGTCCATCTATACTGACCTCCATCAGGTTGCAAATTAAAAATAATTTTTATCTGCATCTACCTCTGAAAAAATATTTGGGCTTCTAGCTGTGTGTGGGACTTGTTCTATTAATCCATCTATACAGACCTCCATCAGGTTGCAAACTGAATATATTTTTTTCTGCATCTACCTCTGAAAAAATATTGGGCTTCTAGCTGTGTGTGGGACTTGTTGTATTAGTCCATCTATACTGACCTCCATCAGGTTGCAAACTGAATATATTTTTTTCTGCATCTACCTCTGAAAAAATATTGGGCTACTAGCTGTGTGTGGGACTTGTTCTATTAATCCATCTATACAGACCTCCATCAGGTTGCAAACTGAATATATTTTTTTCTGCATCTACCTCTGAAAAAATATTTGGGCTTCTAGCTGTGTGTGGGACCTGTTCTATTAGTCCATCTATACTGACCTCCATCAGGTTGCAAATTGAATATAATTTTTATCTGCATCTAGCTCTGAAAAAATATTTGGCCTTCTAGCAGTGTGTGGGACTTTCTCTATTAGTCCATCTATACTGACCTCCATCAGGTTGCAAATTAAAAATAATTTTTATTTGCATCTACCTCTGAAAAAATATTTGGGCTTCTAGCTGTGTGTGGGACTTGTTCTATTAGTCCATCTATACTGACCTCCATCAGATTGCAAATTGAATATAATTTTTATCTGCATCTAGCTCTGAAAAAATATTTGGCCTTCTAGCAGTGTGTGGGACTTTCTCTATTAGTCCATCTATACTGACCTCCATCAGGTTGCAAATTAAAAATAATTTTTATCTGCATCTACCTCTGAAAAAATATTTGGGCTTCTAGCTGTGTGTGGGACTTGTTCTATTAGTCCATCTATACTGACCTCCATCAGGTTGCAAATTGAATATAATTTTTATCTGCATCTACCTCTGAAAAAATATTTGGGCTTCTAGCTGTGTGTGGGACTTGTTCTATTAGTCCATCTATACTGACCTCCATCAGGTTGCAAATTGAATATAATTTTTATCTGCATCTAGCTCTGAAAAAATATTTGGCCTTCTAGCTGTGTGTGGGACTTTCTCTATTAGTCCATCTATACTGACCTCCATCAGGTTGCAAATTGAATATAATTTTTATCTGCATCTAGCTCTGAAAATATATTTGGCCTTCTAGCAGTGTGTGGGACTTTCTCTATTAGTCCATCTATACTGACCTCCATCAGGTTGCAAATTAAAAATAATTTTTATCTGCATCTACCTCTGAAAAAATATTTGGGCTTCTAGCAGTGTGTGGGACTCATTGTATTAGGCCATCTATACCAAACTCCACCAGCTTTGAAATTAATAATAATTTTTAGCTGCATCTAGCCCTGAAAATAATTTTTCCCAATAGTGGTAGCAATAGAAATATGGGGCGCGCGCCTGGCTAACAAAAATATACGCTTCATAACACAAAACACCAGCCTAGCGCACTGCATTAATAAGATGGCATCATCATCTCTCCCAGTGCTAGGCCTACTGCGCAGGCTAGTATTCCTGTGCCTAAAACACAATGTATGGGTCCGCGCTAGCCACTATGCTGAGGGGTATAAAGCTGCTGCTAACGCTTTATAACAATTCAATTGGCAGATTTTCACAGAGCTCTTCCACAACGCCCATCCATCGGGCAACAGTTGCCCACCCTCCCTATGGGATCTAGTGGCGAATAGTTGATGCCATTAATCAGAGCGTCAGTTGCCCCGTCAACGTGGCAAGCATACGGTAAGGCATGGGAAGAGTGGACACGACTAGTAGCAGGCAGACGGGTTGACCAATGTGAACAAGCCAGATCACAAGTCACCATAGAATTTCTCCACCAGCTAATGATGAGGGGCATATCAGGGGCGTCAGCGCAGCGGTGTCTGACCGGAGTAGCATTTCACTTCCAACTACTGAATTGGGGAGATGTGACAAAGATTCATCATCAGACAATCCATAAAAGGGTGGAAAAGGGGTCAGCCAAGTCAGGAATGTAGACGTCCCGTCCCGTGTCACTAAAACTGATTTCTCACATCTTATCCCTAACACCATTAACATGACACTCACAATTTGAAGCAACCCTAATGTCTACTGCATTTGTGATCGCCTTCTTCGGGGCGCTATGTATAAGCGAATTAGTCCCTCAATCCAAAATTACCACCAGTGGACGCTTATTACACCAGGAAGTAGTCATAGCCAATAATGCAATACGTGTACGCATACACCAATCGAAAACGGTTCCAGCGGGCAGGGGTACTTGGGTACTTCTACAACCCACAAACGGTACACTGAGTCGGGTAACAATAGTAAAAACATATCTAACCATCAGATCACAAAGAAATTTCTTCGCATCACACATTGATGGAACGCTATTATCAAGATACCTGTTCCAAGCTATATTTAATAAATGCATAACATCGGCAGGGAACCACCCCAAAGATTACGGGACACACTCATTCCGCATAGGTGCGGCCACGGAAGCAGCAAGAGCAGGACTGTCAGAAACGGAAGTTCAGAGGATAGGGAGATGGCGATCCACGTGTTTGGCGAGATGCATAAAACCGGACTTGTTATCCTAACGTGGTTTGTTTCTTTTACAGGTGACGCTAAGCCAACAGTGTGAGTGATAGGCCACTCGTATATATATTGGGCACAAAAAAGGGCGAAAGTCCGCCCAGGCGGGAGGAAATTAGAGTTTCATAACACATATTTCAACTGGAGAGGTATTAGAGGCCTGCTATGGCCACAGGTACTAATGGAGGTAATCAAGGTAGGGAGAGAGGCAAGAGGTCCGGTCATCTTAGTTATACAGGCCGGGGGAAACAACCTAGGTCATCACAAGAGCGCATAACTAATGGCAATAATGAAACTAGACACTGAGCGCTTCAGAGAATTTTTCACAAAATTAGCTATAGTATGGTCAGAGATTGTGCCGATAGCGGTGTGGCAAAGTGCGCGAGACATCACGGCCATCGAGTGGACAAGGCGGGTAATAAATATTCGGATGGCAAAATTTAGAAGAGACAGAGGCGGTGTAGTGATACGACACCGACAACTGGAAGGAGATAAAGCAGGCCTCATACGGCCCGACGGTGTTCGCTTAATAGATATTGGACTGGACATATTCCTGTCAGGACTCCAGGACGGAGTGGAACAAGCGTTAAGAGTGATGGGTGGGGGTCAGAGCCCTGCATATGAGTACGCTGGATCCTCCGTGGCCTGGAAATAGAAAGGACATGTTGGAGAGTTACACTTGTTGGCCAACTTGCTGGAGTGGGGACCCAGGGCATGCTGCAACAAGCTGAATTATTTTAGAAATAAAATGCCTTTCTAATGGAATGAGTATAAAGAGTTAATAAAGCTGTGACCGATCCTCACCCATCCAGTTGTAAGAGTTACATTATTGGGTTGTCCATGAAAGGGGGGCGGTAGGGGGGCTGAGCATCTGGGTTTGGTTGGGGGTCCCCACAGTCTGCCTAGGCTAGATTAATTTAAAAATTCTTATTAGATACACAGGCGGTGCAGCTTGCTTCGCAGCTGGGCTACTACGCCCAAAGTATTGCCTAGGCTAGATGCAGTTAAAAATTCTACGCTGACTAGCAGACACTGAAGATTTGGAGCAGACCTCTGAGTAAACAGCTCTTCAGACTCAACCATCTGTGTTACCCCAAGCCATAGTGTATGTAGTTTCTTACAGTTAAAAGGGGGGGGTGCGACCCAACCCACCTGGAATTGACGATGCCAACATCACGTAAGACACAGCAAGGGGACTCCCAAAATTGTGGCACAGACACCACTTAACCCTAGAACGCATACCTGTGGCCTTGCAGGCCCGCCCAGTTAATTGTTTTCTATTTTCTGCAAGATTGCTTTAGTTAGAATTTTGAAACTCTAGGTATTCTTCCTGTATATAGTTGTTTGTCATTTGAGTTTGAGTTATTCCATGTTATTTGCACACGGGCCTAAAGGGCCCCAGGTATGTGAAAGTGTAGATTTTTATGGTCATGCGTTCTAGGGTTAAGTGGCATCAATTGCCCCACTGTTGCTTAAAACGGTTGGTGAGGTGATTTTACCAAATCTCCAAGCTTTTAGTCTCCCAAGGATGACACAGGGGTAGAAATGTCCTTGCGAATCCATGATTTGATCATCTTTATGAACGTGAGTCTGTCTACATTCTCAGTGGACAGCCGCGTGCGCTTATCTGTCAGCACACCACCAGCAGCGCTGAACACACGTTCAGAGAGAACGCTGGCTGCATGGCATGACAAGATCTCCAAGGCGTGAGTGGCGAGCTCCGGCGATTTTTCAAGATTGGAATACCAAAATGAGCAAGGGTCCAGTGACACAGTCATGGCTTCGATGTTCACTTGGAGATTCTCCTGTACCATCCTCTCTAGGCATTGACTATGTGTCAGACTTCTTGTCTCCTGTGGCCTTGCAAAGGATGGTCTAAAAAAGTGGTGAAACGATTCCACAAAATTGCTGTTACCAGCAGATACTGTGTTACTGTTACTGTTTGAGTGATGAAGACTCGACAGTCCCACTGTTGGCAAGTTAGAACTGTGAGATTCACTACGTGCACCACTGGTGTTTTGTGGAAAAGCACATGTAAGATTCTGCAACAGATACTCCTGCATTCGTCAATACCTTTTTATGGCAGGAATTATTTCGGCAAATATACTTTTGCACCGGGGATCTAAGAGTGTGGCAACCCAGTAGTCGGGATTACTTAGAATTCTCACAATCCGGGGGTCATGTTGCAGGTAGTGCAGCAAGAAGGCACTCATGTGTCTTGCGCATCCAGAAGGACCAAGTCCTTGTTGTGTTGGTAGCGAGGTAAGAATCATGCTTCCTTCCTCTGCCCTCTCCCTCCAACCTCGCACAACAGAAATGTGATCAAGGTCTCCCTCATCTGATGAGTCTTCCATGCCCATTGCCAGTTCGTCCTCCACTTCTTCCTCGGCTCCTGCACCTTCCTCAACAGTTTGGCTGCTACCATGCGCCCTGGTTAATCCCTCTCCCCCACCCTCCCATGCCTGCCGCCTTGGTGCTGCCAACCGTCTGGACCTTGGAGATGTTATCCCTTCCGCATACGACTTCTCCTCTACTTCCTCCACCTCCTCTTGTCCCACCACCTGACTCCGAATTCTGTTTAACATGTGCTCCAGCATGTAAATCACCGTAATAGTCATGCTGATAATGGCATCGTCAGCACTAAACATCTTCGTCGCCATTTCAAGACTGTGCAGAAGGGTGCATAGGTCCCTGATCTGAGACCACTCCTCCAGCGTGATTTGCCCCACCTCTGGATCTCGTTGGCCCAGGCTATACGTCAGAACGTATTGCACCAGGGCTTGTCGGTGCTGCCACAGTCGCTGCAACATGTGCAGAGTTGAATTCCACCGTGTCGGCACATCGCATTTCAGCCGGTGAACTGGCAGGCCCAACGACTTCTGTAGAGATGTAAGTCGTTGAACTGCGGGATGCGAACGGCGGAAGTGAGCACACAGCGACCGTGCACTCTGCAGAAGGATATCTAGTCCGGGATAGTGGGCTAAAAATTGCTGGACAACCAGGTTCAACACGTGAGCCATACAAGGCACGTGTGTGACATTGCCCCGGCGAAGTGCCGCACCCATGTTTGCAGCATTGTCGCACATGGCCTTCCCTGGTTGCAGGTCCAGTGGAGACAACCTTTCATGAAACTGGGTCTCCAGAGCTGACCAAAACTCCTCAGCTGTGTGACTCACATTTCCCAGACATTTCAAAGTAAACACTGATGCGTTGAGCCCTGCTGCCAGCATAGTAATGAGGTGTGCAGGATTCCTTCTGCGCAGTTAGAAAGCAGGTGGCATTACCAGACAGGCTTTGGGTGCAGGTGGAGGACCGAGAGGAGGTTGAGGAGGCAGAAGCAGTGGAGGAAGTTCGAGATAAAGAGGATTAACACACAACTCGTGGGGACGGTAAGACTTGGACAGCAGCCCCTTGTCCTGCTGTCACCATAGTTACCCAGTGCCCAGTCAGCGACATGTAACGCCCCTGTCCATGCCTTCTCGTCCAAGTGTCTGTGGTGAAGTGCACCCTGTCACACACAGAGTTTCTCAAAGAAGCGGTGATGTTGTGTGCGACATGCTAGTGGAGCGCAGGCACACCTTTCTTTGAGAAGTAGTGCCGACTGGGCATCTGGTACTGGGGCACTGTGACGGACATAAGGTCTTGAAAATCCTCTGTGTCCTCCAGGTGGAAAGGCAGCATTTCTGTAGCCAACAGCTTGCAGATGGTGAAATTCAACCTCTTAGCTTTCTCATGGCTAGGAGGAAATGGTCTTTTACTTTTCCACATCTGAGGGACCGAGGGCTGGCTGTTGTGCTTAGACGGTGTTGAGTAGGGTGTCCCCGGCAACTGCCGGTCTGTGAGGAAGATGCAGGCGGACATGTTAGGTTGCCTTGATCCAAAGGTGGTGCTCTCGATGTCTGAGAGCGCTCAACACTAGCAGGTGTTTCCACTTCCCAATGAACTGACGACCTGCCAATCACACTGGCTGTTGCGGGTAAAGAGGTGGCAGGTCTGCGTCCAAAAACATGTGTGACTGCTGTCCCCCCAGTCACAGAGGATGAAGAGGCTGCGGATGCACAAGATGCGGCAGACGGTGGTTGGCCCAGCCGGCTAGGCCGCATTGTAGCACAGTGAGCTTCCCACTGCAACTTATGCTTCATATCCATGTGACGGTACATGCATGAAGTACTCAAACTATGTATTTTTGGGCCTCTACTTAGCTTTTGCTGACAAATATTACAGATAACACGAGTTGGGTCATCCTTATCGATCTGAATAAATGCCCAGGCTATGCAAGGCTTAGAGCCCATGTGACCTGAAGAGCCACTACGACTTGTGGTCAGAGGCAGAGTTGTGGTTGAGGATGCAGTTGTTGACGTGCTTCCAGTACTCCGTCTCTGTTCAGGAAGGCGCAACCTAACCTCGTCGTCAATAGCATCTGTGATGCCCCGCTGCGCTTGGTATCACAGATCCTACAAGAGTGCATTGATGGAATCCTCCACAAGAGGCCCCCATAAACATTCACACATCTCCACCTTCCACCTCAGACCAGCAGAGGGAGCCCGTTAGGGATATAAATAGGGAAGGTGGAGCTAGGCAGTTCAGTTCCTCTGAAGAGTTCCTGCAGTAGAGAAGCCTAAGAGAGGTCAGTCTGCCGTGGAGCTCAGTCTAGTCTAGAGAACGCAGTTAATAGTTCAGCAGTGGAGCACGAGGCTCCTGCTTGCTAGATTCAGGGAGCCCAGATAGAGCTTAAGGTGTGCCGGTGCCGTAAGATCAGTGAAGCGCGGCAAGCTGCCGTTAGTGTGTATAGCCTAGTGAGGGCCCGAGTAGGCCGAAGGCGAGTGGCGAGTTAGTACATAAGGGGCAGAGGAGCTTAACCAGCTCACCCCGAAGCATTTACCGGACACAGGATCCGAGCTTACCGGTATCTCTATGACCCAGTAAGGCATAACCGGAATCCCTGGAGAACTACAAGTCCCAGGATCGCTAAGGTGCTGATATGTAACAGAGCCAGGAGACGCTTAGGCCCCGCATACTGGGAGCGTGAACTCCAAGAGAAGGCCCTACCACAAGGTCAGCCAGCGCAGGACAGAGACAAAGTTAGGCCTAGCTCCAGGCAGGTCAGAAACTTACTACCCAGAGGCAAGAAACAGGAGGCCCTACACCCGCTCATTGGGGAGGATCCTGATATGCACCCTTCACCCTACAGTGCTCCGGGATGTGCCTGAATTTCCACCAGTAAAAGGTACTGAAGTGACTACCGTGTCCGTTCCCGTTCTTGCTCTGACTCAGCTGGGTCTCGCCTGTCCTGCATTCCCCCTGCATACGCTGCCCTGAGACCTAGCTCCACCTGTGGGGAGCTATACCATCGAGCTGCCTTATCACCGGCCTCAGTGGACTGCTGCAGCGCTGGTGCTTGTCACCAGATACCACAGGTGGCGTCATGAACTCTTATAAAATTAACAATTATCCACCCTTTTAAAGAGAGACCCCAGGGTACGGGCCAGGGAGCCGACCACCGCGACATCCCCAAGGCCAGGCAAATGCCCGGGTACTGAGTCATCCCCATCCCCAGGGCTAGTCACATCCTCCTCCACCTCCTCTGCTGACCTCATCGACTGTCTGACTGTGGGTTGACAGTAAGTGGGATCTCCAACCTCGTTATCATCACCCTGTGTGTTATCACACCCGTCGCCCTCAGAGCCAACCTCTTCCTGCCCTGACCGAAAAGTCAAGTTGTCGCTCCAATCAGGTATTTGAGTCTCATCATCGTCTTCATCATTGTCTCCACCAACAGGAGTTACAGTTTGGGAACAAGGGTCTACATTATGCTCAGAACCTTCTTCATCTGGTCCTGGATCCAACTTATAAAGATTCTGGGCATCGGATCAGATCATTTCCTCATCTGGATTAACAGAAGCTCTGGAGCAGACCTCCGTTTCTCAGGCTATAGTATGAGTAAACAGCTGGGCAGACTCAGCCATCTGTGTTACCCCATACTCAGACGGGCAGCTGGAGACTTGGGAGCTGTGAGGAAGCAAGTGCGATTGGGGTGACACCTCTGAGGACTGGAGTATTTGTGATGTTGAAATTGAGGTGATGGAGAGCCCACTTGAATGAGCACTTGATATCCGTTGAAGCACCTGCTGTTTTTGTGCCTCATCTAGAATTTGTAGCGATGGGCGTGTCCGTAAGAATGGGATCGTATCACATTGTCCACGAAAAGAAGTCGACATCTTAGTTTGGCCGGAAGATGGTCTTTCTTCTGCAGATGTTACTCCCCCCCCCCCCCCCCACCGTGGGGGGCCTCGACCCACCGGCGGACAGGCACCAGTATTGGGATAGGGGGGCTGGCCGTCAGGGTCCACCGCGGCTCTGGCACAAACCCGGCGACACAGAGTTGGCACAGGCAGGAACGGACTGGCCGTGTCGGCTTCTCACTTTTTGGATTTTAGAAGGGCATGACATGCCTATATCTGTGTCTCCCCCTCCTTTTACTCCTCCACCTCTTTTCTTTTCGCATGACTATATGTACTTGTCACTTTTCTATGTGTTAGTTGTGTCTTCTGAGCAGTTTGTCAGCTTTTGGACACCTTTGAATGTGTTTTCTATGTGTTTCTATGTGTTTTTGTTTGCCTGCCATTGGTTTTAACGGTGTTCGAAGGTGTTCGACGAACAGTTCGACGAACACACGGGTGTTCGACGAACCGAACCGAACTCGAACACTACGGGGGTGGCTCAACACTACTAATAAGTAAGTTAAAAATGAAATCCATTGGTTTCACTGTGTTATTCTTATTGCCAATCTATACAGCGTATGATGACATCTTGTTCTTTAGTAACACTTAGTACAGTTTTTATATCTCACAATTGCACTATCTCAAGCCAAAAATCAATGCAAATTTCCATTGGCTCAATAGAAAGAATATTAGTAAGTAAATTAAAAAGGATCTTTGTGGATTCAAACTCATCTTTACAAGACAAGCACATTAACCCAGTAAGCCACCATAACATCACTGGTTCAATGCGATGTCAATGAGGGCAGTGTACATTGATTCGCTAATAAGTAAGTTAAAAATGAAATCCATTGGTTTCACTGTGTTATTCTTAATGCCAATCTATAGAGCGTATGGTGACATCTTGTTCTTTATGAACACTTAGTACAGATTCTATATCTCACAATTGCACTATCTCAATACCAAAATCAATGCAAATTTCAATTGGCTCAATAGTTAGCATGTTAAAAAGGATCTGTGTGGATTCAAACTCATCTTTACAAGACAAGTGCATTAACCCAGTAAGCCACCATAACATCACTGGTTCAATGTGATGTCAATGAGGGCAGTGTACATTGATTCGCTAATAAGTAGTGTTGAGCCACCCCCGTAGTGTTCGGGTTCGGTTCGGTTCGTCGAACACCGGGATGTTCGAGGAACTGTTCGTCGAACACCTTAGAACACCATCGAACACCGTTAAAACCAATGGCAGGCAAACAAAAACACATAGAAACACACAGAAAACACCTCCAAAGGTGTCCAAAAGCTGACAAACTGCTCAGAAGACAAGAAGGAATAGAGCATCACACATAGATAGATATAAACATGTCAATCACATATATAATAAGTACAGTGACAGTGTTGGTTACTGTACTTGTCATTTAGTGTAAAGGATTTATTTAAAAAAATATTAGTGTTTTCATCCACCGTCTCTTTAAAAAAGCCGGCCGGCAATTCAGCATCTGTACCCGACAATTTAGAACAGAAAGATAGAGCATCACACATAGATTAGATAGATAGAAACATGTCAGTCACATATATATGAAGTACAGTGACAGTGTTGATTACTGTACTTGTCATTTAGTGTTAAAATAAAGGATTTATTAAAAAAAAAATTGGCGTGGGGTTCCCCTTAATTTTAGTCTCTAGCGGAGGTTAAGCAGACGGCTGGGGCAGATGTTTGAAGCCTGGGAAGGGGGTAATACCCACGGAGCTTCCCAGGCTACTAATATCAGCCCCCAGCTGAATACCTAGCCTTTACTAGCTATTAAAATGGGGGACCCCCCCAAAAAAATGACGTGGGGTCCCCCCTATTTTAATAGCTAGCAAAGGCTAGGCAGACAGCTGGGGGCTGATATTAATAGCCCAGGAAGGGTACCATGAATATTGGCCCCCTCCCAGGCTAGAAACACCAGCCGCCAGCCGCCCCAGAAATGGCGCATCCATAGGATGCGCCAATTCTGGCACTTAGCCTCGCTCTTCCCACTGCCCTGTAGCGGTGGCAGTGGGGTAATAGGGTTGGGGTTGATGTCAGCTTATAATGCCAGCTGACATCAAGCCCAGGTTAGTAATGGAGAGGCGTCTATAAGACACCCCCATTACTAACCCCATAGTCAAAGTTAAAAAAAAAACACAAACACCCAGAATAAAGTCCTTTAATTGAAATAAGCACACAATTCTTTATTGTTCTAAATTAAACTATACTTACCATCACGCCCATTCCAGCTGAAGCCAACGATCTCCTGCAATAAAAGAAAAATAATAAAGCAACCTCATCCTTACCTTTCCATGGTTCCCAGGACAGCTTCAGCTCTGCTACATCGAGATGACAGGCTGGACCGCAGCAGAACGCTGCCATCCAGCCTGTCATCCCGCAGACACTGAGAAGCGCAGGCATGCTTGCGCTCCTCAGTGTCTCTCTGTGACGGCATCCAGATGAGCCGACAATGAACTCGGCTCACCTCATGCACGTCACTGACAGCGTGGGAGAATTCTCACGCTGAAGCGCTGAGTGCAGGAGAATTTTCCCACGCTGTCAGTGACGTGCATGAGGTGAGGTCATGTCCAATGAACTCAGCTCACCTCATGTACGTCACTGACAGCGTGGGAGAATTCTCACGCTGAAGCGCTGAGTGCAGGAGAATTTTCCCACGCTGTCAGTGACGTGCATGAGGCTGATATTTAAATTTGGCGCACAAATCGGTGATTGGTCGCGGGCAGCGTCCGCGACCAATCAGCACGGTAGTGTTTAACTTTGGCGGCAAGATCAGTGATTGGTCGCGCGCCAAGACCGCGACCAATCACCGATTTGTGCGGCACATTTAAATAGCGGCCGCGACCAATTGGATGTCAGCGCCGCTCCCCGGTCCTCCCTTCACACCCTAGCCGCTGATGTCCCCACAGTATCCGCATGGTGTTACAAAGGTCCGGACATTTGTGTTAAAAATCGCTGATTGGTCGCTGGCGCTGCCCGTGACCAATCACCGATTTGGGCACCAAATTTAAATATCAGCCGCGACCAATCACCTATTTGGGCGCTAAATTTAAATATCCTCCGCGACCAATCACCCATCTTGGCTCCACATTAAACAACGCTGTACTGATTGGTCGCGGACGCTATTTAAATGTGGCGCCAAAATCGGTGATTGGTCGCGCCCAGCGTCGGCAACCAATCAGCACAGCGGTGTTTAAATGTGGAGCCAAGATCGGTGATTGGCTGCGGCCGATATTTAAATTTGGCGCCCAAATCGGTGATTGGTCGCGGGCAGCGCCAGCGACCAATCAGCGATTTTTAACACAAATGTCCGGATCTTTGTAACACCATGCGGATACTGTGGGGACATCAGCGGCTAGGGTGTGAAGGGAGGACCAGGGAGCGGCGCTGCGGGTCGGGATACTTCTGCTGGAAGCAGTCGCTCATCTCCCGGCTTCTCGCAACGGAAGTATCCGACCAGGCAGCGGCGCTCCCCGGTCCTCACCAATACGATTAGCTGATTGGTCGCGCTCTCCGCACGCGACCAATCAGTGATCTTGGCACTAAAGTTAAACACCGCTCTGCTGATTGGTCGCAGACGCTGCCCGCGACCAATCACCGATTTGGGCGCCACATTTAAATAGCGGCCGCGACCAATCAGCGAGCTTGGCGCCAAATTTAAACCCCGCTCTGCTAATTGGTCGCGGATGCCGGCCGCGACTAATCAGCATTATTGGCGCCAAATTTAAACACCGCTCTGCTGATTGATCGCGGTCGCCGTCCACGACCAATCAGTAGTATTGGCGCCAAATTTAAACCCTGCTCGGCTGATTGGTCACGGTTGCCGGCCGCGACCAATCAGCAGTATTGGCGCCAAATTTAAACCCCGCTCTGCTGATTGGTCACAGTTGCCTTCCGCAACCAATCAGCGATTTTGACGCCAAATTTAAACACCGCTCTGCTGATTGGTCGCGGCCGGCGATTGCGACCAATCAGCATTATTGGCGCCAAATTTAAACCCTGCTCGGCTGATTGGTCACGGTTGCCGGCCGCGACTAATCAACATTGTTGCCGCCAAATTTAAACACCGCTCTGCTGAATGGTCGAGGTCGTAACCAATCACCATTATTGGCGCCAAATTTAAACACCGCTTTGCTGATTGGTCGCGACCACAACCTATCAGCATTATTGGCGCAAAATTTAAACCCCGCTCTGCTGATTATTCGCGACCGCCGGCCGTGACCAATCAGTGATATAGTCGCCAAATTTCAACACCGCTTTGCTGATTGGTCGCGGTTGCTGGCCGCGACCAGTCAGCGATTTTGGCGCCAAATTTAAGCACCGCTCTGCTGATTGCGCCGGGTCTGCCGCATACATATTCTAGAATACCCGATGCGTTAGAATCGGGCCACCATCTAGTTTCATGAAATAATTTTAAAAAAAATTGACGTGGGGCTTCGCACTATATTTGTGTCCAGCCAGGTACAGCAGGCAGGAACGGACTGCCCCCAACCACCAGCTGCCTATTTGTACCTGGCCGGACACAACAATGTAGGGAAGCCCTTTTTTTCTTAATTATTTCATGAATTTCATGAAATAATTTAAAAAAAAAATAAGTGGGGCTTCGCCCTATTTTTGTGTCCAGCCAGGTACAACTAGGCAGCTGGGGGCTGGAATCTGCAGCGCAGGGAGGCCCAAGCTTTCTGGGCCCCACCCGCTGCAAATTGCAGTCCGCAGCCACCCCGGAAAATGGCGCATTCATAGAAGCGCCATCTTCTGGCGCTGTACCCAACTCATCCAGGGCCCTGGTGCGGTGGCTCACTGGGTAATAAAGGGGTTAGGGCCAGCTTGGCATTATCAGCTGGCCCTAAGCCCGAAATTCATGGGGTCACGCCAATATTAGACATGACCACTATGAATTTCTAGTAAAGTATTTAAAAAAAACACAACACCCAGAAAAAAGTCCTTTAATTGAAATAAACACACAATTCTTTATTGTTCTAAATTAAACCATACTTACCGTCACGCCCATTCCAGCTGAAGCCAACGATCTCCTGCAATAAAAGTAAAATAATAAAGCAACCTCATCCTTACCTTTCCATGGTTCCCACGATGGCTTCAGCTCTGCTACATCGAGATGACAGGCTGGACCGCAGCAGAACGCTGCCATCCAGCCTGTCATCCCGTAGACACTGAGAAGCGCAGTCTTGCTTGCGCTCCTCAGTGTCTGGCTGTGACGGCATCCAGATGAGCCGAGGTCATGTCCAATGAACTCAGCTCACCTCATGTACGTCACTGACAGCGTGGAAGAATTCTCCTGCACTCAGCGCTTCAGCGTGAGAATTCTCCCACACTGTCAGTGACGTGCAGGAGGTGAGCTCATTCATGTCCAATGAACTCGGCTCACCTCATGCACGTCACTGACAGCGTGGGAAAATTCTCACGCTGAAGCGCTGAGTGCAGGAGAATTCTCCCACGCTGTCAGTGACGTGCATGAGGTGAGCCGAGTTCATTGTCGGCTCATCTGGATGCCGTCACAGCGAGACACTGAGGAGCGCAAGCATGCCTGCGCTTCTCAGTGTCCGCGGGATGACAGGCTGGATGGCAGCGTTCTGCTGCGGTCCAGCCTGTCATCTCGATGTAGCAGAGCTGAAGCCATCGTGGGAACCATGGAAAGGTAAGGATGAGGTTGCTTTATTATTTTACTTTTATTGCAGGAGATCGTTGGCTTCAGCTGGAATGGGCGTGGTGGTAAGTATGGTTTAATTTAGAACAATAAAGGATTGTGTCTTTATTTCAATTAAAGGACTTTATTCTGGGTGTTTGTGTTTTCTTTTAACTTTGACTATGGGGTTAGTAATGGTGGTGTCTTATAGACGCCTCTCCATTACTAACCTGGGCTTGATGTCAGCTGGCATTATAAGCTGACATCAACCCCAGCCCTATTACCCCACTGCCACCGCTACAGGGCAGTGGGAAGAGCGAGGCTAAGTGCCAGAATTGGCGCATCCTATGGATGCACCATTTCTGGGGCGGCTGACGGCTGGTGTTTCTAGCCTGGGAGGGGGCCAATATTCATGGTACCCTTCCTGGGCTATTAATATCAGCCCCCAGCTGTCCTTTGCTAGCTATTAAAATAGGGGGGACCCCACGTCATTTTTTTGGGGGGGGGTCCCCCATTTTAATAGCTAGTAAAGGCTAGGTATTCCGCTGGGGGCTGATATTAGTAGCCTGGGAAGCTCCGTGGGTATTACCCCCTTCCCAGGCTTCAAACATCTGCCCCAGCCGTCTGCTTAACCTCCGCTAGAGCCTAAAATTAAGGGGAACCCCACGCCAATTTTTTTTTAAATAAATCCTTTATTTTAACACTAAATGACAAGTACAGTAATCAACACTATCACTGTACTTCTTATATATGTGACTGACATGTTTCTATCTATCTAATCTATGTGTGATGCTCTATTCCTTCTATTCTAAATTGTCGGGTACAGATGCTGAAATGCCGGCCGGCTTTTTTAAAGAGACAGTGCATGAAAACACTATTATTTTTTTTGATAAATCCTTTATACTAAATGACAAGTACAGTAAGCAACACTGTCACTGTACTTCATATATATGTGACTGACATGTTTCTATCTATCTAATCTATGTGTGATTCTCTATTCTTTCTATTCTAAATTGTCGGGTACCGCTGCTGAATTGCCGGCCAGCTTTTTTAAAGAGACGGTGCATCAAAACACTATTATTTTTTTTGATAAATCCTTTACACTAAATGACAAGTACAGTAAGCAACACTGTCACTGTACTTCATATATATGTGGCTGACATGTTTCTATCTATCTAATCTATGTGTGAAGCTCTATTCTTTCGGTTCTAAATTGTCGGGTACCGGTGTATGCCGCTGCTGAATTGCCGGCTTTTCATGTTTCACTGTGAGCACTGTTCCCATCGATTTGGGCAATCACTGTAATGCCACAACCACCATGGCTGTGGCATTACAGTGAGTGGCAGACAATCCCTGCATGATTGGTGCTCTAAATAGCGCCAGACATGCAGGACACGCTTTTGGTGCACGAACAGTTATCGAACATAACCTCGAACAGCCGAATTTTTTGCAAATCATTCGGGTTCGTCGAACAACTCGAACACCACCCAAAACAGCTCGAATTTGAGATTGGCGAACAGTTCTAGTCGAACACCGCTCATCTCTACTAATAAGTAAGTTAAAAATGAAATCCATTGGTTTCACTGTGTTATTCTTAATGCCAATTTATAGAGCATATGGTGACATCTTGTTCTTTATGAACACGTGCTTGCGCTCCTCAGTGTCTCTCTGTGACGGCATCCAGATGAGCCGACAATGAACTCGGCTCACCTCATGCACGTCACTGACAGCGTGGGAGAATTCTCACGCTGAAGCGCTGAGTGCAGGAGAATTTTCCCACGCTGTCAGTGACGTGCATGAGGTGAGGTCATGTCCAATGAACTCAGCTCACCTCATGTACGTCACTGACAGCGTGGGAGAATTCTCAAGCTGAAGCGCTGAGTGCAGGAGAATTTTTAAATGTGGAGCCAAGATCGGTGATTGGTTGCGGCTGATATTTAAATTTGGCGCACAAATCGGTGATTGGTCGCGGGCAGCGTCCGCGACCAATCAGCACGGTAGTGTTTAACTTTGGCGGCAAGATCAGTGATTGGTCGCACGCCAAGACCGCGACCAATCACCGATTTGTGCGGCACATTTAAATAGCGGCCGCGACCAATTGGATGTCAGCGCCGCTCCCCGGTCCTCCCTTCACACCCTAGCCACTGATGTCCCCACTGTATCCGCATGGTGTTACAAAGGTCTGGACATTTGTGTTAAAAATCGCTGATTAGTCGCATGCCTGCGCTTCTCAGTGTCCGCGGGATGACAGGCTGGATGGCAGCGTTCTGCTGCGGTCCAGCCTGTCATCTCGATGTAGCAGAGCTGAAGCCATCGTGGGAACCATGGAAAGGTAAGGATGAGGTTGCTTTATTATTTTACTTTTATTGCAGGAGATCGTTGGCTTCAGCTGGAATGGGCGTGGTGGTAAGTATGGTTTAATTTAGAACAATAAAGGATTGTGTCTTTATTTCAATTAAAGGACTTTATTCTGGGTGTTTGTGTTTTCTTTTAACTTTGACTATGGGGTTAGTAATGGTGGTGTCTTATAGACGCCTCTCCATTACTAACCTGGGCTTGATGTCAGCTGGCATTATAAGCTGACATCAACCCCAGCCCTATTACCCCACTGCCACCGCTACAGGGCAGTGGGAAGAGCGAGGCTAAGTGCCAGAATTGGCGCATCCTATGGATGCACCATTTCTGGGGCGGCTGACGGCTGGTGTTTCTAGCCTGGGAGGGGGCCAATATTCATGGTACCCTTCCTGGGCTATTAATATCAGCCCCCAGCTGTCTGCCTAGCCTTTGCTAGCTATTAAAATAGGGGGGACCCCACGTCATTTTTTTGGGGGGGGGTCCCCCATTTTAATAGCTAGTAAAGGCTAGGTATTCCGCTGGGGGCTGATATTAGTAGCCTGGGAAGCTCCGTGGGTATTACCCCCTTCCCAGGCTTCAAACATCTGCCCCAGCCGTCTGCTTAACCTCCGCTAGAGCCTAAAATTAAGGGGAACCCCACGCCAATTTTTTTTAAAATAAATCCTTTATTTTAACACTAAATGACAAGTACAGTAATCAACACTATCACTGTACTTCTTATATATGTGACTGACATGTTTCTATCTATCTAATCTATGTGTGATTCTCTATTCTTTCTATTCCAAATTGTCGGGTACCGCTGCTGAATTGCCGGCCGGCTTTTTTAAAGAGACGGTGCATGAAAACACTATTATTTTTTTTGATAAATCCTTTACACTAAATGACAAGTACAGTAAGCAACACTGTCACTGTACTTCATATATATGTGGCTGACATGTTTCTATCTATCTAATCTATGTGTGAAGCTCTATTCTTTCGGTTCTAAATTGTCGGGTACCGGTGTATGCCGCTGCTGAATTGCCGGCTTTTCATGTTTCACTGTGAGCACTGTTCCCATCGATTTGGGCAATCACTGTAATGCCACAACCACCATGGCTGTGGCATTACAGTGAGTGGCAGACAATCCCTGCATGATTGGTTCTCTAAATAGCGCCAGACATGCAGGACACGCTTTTGGTGCACGAACAGTTATCGAACATAACCTCGAACAGCCGAATTTTTTGCAAATCATTCGGGTTCGTCGAACAACTCGAACACCGCCCAAAACAGCTCGAATTTGAGATTGGCGAACAGTTCTAGTCGAACACCGCTCATCTCTACTAATAAGTAAGTTAAAAATAAAATCCATTGGTTTCACTGTGTTGTTCTTAATGCCAATTTATAGAGCATATGGTGACATCTTGTTCTTTATGAACACTTAGTACAGATTCTATATCTCAAGCCCAAAATCAATGCAAATTTCATTTGGCTCAATAGTTAGCTTATTAGTAACCAAATTAAAAAGGTTCCTGTGGATTCAAACTCATGAACTCCTTGTTACAAGACAGGCTTATTAACCAATTAAGCCACCGGGACATCACTGGTACAATATGATGTCAATTAGGGCAGTGTACATTGATTCACTAATAAGAAAGTTAAAAATGAAATCAATTGGTTTCACTGTGTTATTCTTATTGCCAATCTATACAGCATATGATGACATCTTGTTGTTTATGAACACTTAGTACAGATTCTATATCTCACACTTGCACTATCTCAAGCCCAAAATCAAAGCATATCTCCATTGGCTCAATAGTTTGCTTATTAGTAAGTAAATTAAAAAGATTGCTGTGGATTCAAACTCATGAACTCCTCGTTACAAGACAGGCTCATTAACCAATTAAGCCACCGGAACATCACTGGTTCAATATGATGTCAATTAGGGCAGTGTACATTGATTCACTAATAAGTAAGTTAAAAATGAAATCAATTGTTTTCACTGTGTTATTCTTATTGCCAATCTATACAGCATATGATGACATCTTGTTCTTTATGAACACTTAATGCAGATTCTATATCTCACAATTGCACTATATCAAGCCCAAAATCAATGCAAATTTCCTTTGACTCAATAGTACAAAAATGAGAAAGGCTCTCCGAGGATTCAAACTCATGAGCTCCTCATTACCAGACAGGCGCATAAACCCAGTAAACCACTGGAACATCTAAGTTGAAAGGTGATGTCAATTAGGGCAGTGTACATTGAATCGCTAATAAGTAAGTTAAAAATGAATTCCATTGGTTTCACTGTGTTATTCTTAATGCCAATCTATACAGCGTATGATGACATCTTGTTTTTATGAACACTTAATACAGATTCTGTATCTCACAATTGCACTATCTGAAGCCCAAAATCAATACAAATTCCCATTGGCTCAATAATTAGCTCGTTAGTAAGTAAACTAAATGGGCTCTCTGTGGATTCAAACTCATAATCTCCTCGTTACAAAACAGGAGCATTAACCAAGTAAGCCACTGGAACAACACCGGCTCAATGTGATGTCAATTAGAGAAGTGTACACTGATTCGCTAATAAGTAAGTTAAAAATGAAATCCATTGGTTTCACAGTGTTATTCTTAATGCCAATCTATAGAACGTATGGTGACATCTTGTTCTTTATGAAAACTTAATACAGATTCTATATCTCACAATTGCACCATCTCAAGCCCAAAATCAATGCAAATTTCAATTGGCTCATTAATTAGCTTATTAGTAAGTAAATTAAAAAAGCTTTCTGTGCATTCAAACTCATGAACTCCTGTTTAGAAGACAAGAGAATTATCCCAGTAAACCACTGGAACTCCTCGAGTGAAACTTGGTGTCAATTAGGGCAGTGAACATTGAATCGCTAATAGCTAAGTTCACAAAAAAAAATCCATTAGCTTTACTATGTTATTCTTAATGCCAATCTATACAGCGTACGATGACATCTTGTTCTTTTTGAACACTTAATACAGATTCTATATCTCACAATTACACTATCTCAAGCCCAAAATCAATGCAAATTTCCATTGGCTCAATAGTTAGCTTATTAGTATGTAAATTAAAAAGGCTCTCTGTGTATTCAAACTCATGAACTCTTCGTCACAAGACAAGCGCATTAACCCAATAAACCATCGGAACATCACTCGTTCAATTTGATGTGAATTATGGCAGTGTACATTGATTCGCTAATAAGTAAGTTAAAAACGAAATCCATTGGTTTCACTGTGTTATTCTTAATGCCAATATATACAGCGTACGATGACATCTTGTTCTTTATGAACACTTAATACAGATTCTATATCTCACAATTGCACTATCTGAAGCCCAAAATCAATGCAAATTTCCATTGGCTCAATAATTAGCTAATTAGTAAGTAAATTAAAAGAGCTCTCTGTGGATTCAAACTCATGTACTCCTCATTACAAAACAGGCGTATTAACACAGTAAACCACAGGAACATCACTAGCTCAAAGTGATGTCAATTAGGGCAGTGTACATTGATTCGCTAATAAGTAAGTTAAAAATGAAATCCATTGGTTTCACTGTGTTATTCTTAATACCAATCTATAGAGCGTATGGTGACATCTTGTTCTTTATGAACACTTAATACATATTCTATATCTCACAATTGCACAATCTCAAGCCCAAAATCAATGCAAATTTCCATTGGCTCATTAGTTAGCAGATTAGTAAGTAAATTAAAAAGGTTCTCTGTGGATTCAAACTCATGAACTCCTCGATACAAGACAGGCACATTAACCCAGTAAACGACCGGAACATCACTGGCTCATCACTGGCTCAACGTGATGTTAATTAGGGCAGTGTACATTGATTCGCTAATAAGTAAGTTAAAAATGAAATCCATTGGTTTCACAGTGTTATTCTTAATGCCAATCTATACAGCGTATGATGACATCTTGTTCTTTATAAACACTTAATACAGATTCTATATCTCACAATTGCACAATCTCACGCCCAAAATCAATGCAAATTTCCATTGGCTCAATAATTAGCTTATTTGTAAGTAAATTAAAAAGGCTTTTTGTGGATATAAACTCATGAACTTCTGTTTAGAAGACAAAAGCATTATCCCAATAAACCACTGGAACACTACAAGGGAAATGTGATGTTAATTATGGCAGTGAACATTGAATCGCTAATAGGTAAGTTCACAAAAAAATCCATTGGCTTTTCTATGTTATTCTTAATGCCAATCTATACAGCGTACAATGACATCTTGTTCTTTATGAAAACTTAATACAAATTCTATATCTCACAATTGCACTATCTCAAGCCCAAAATCAATGCAAATTCCCATTGGCTCAATAATTAGCTCGTTAGTAAGTAAACTAAATGGGCTCTCTGTGGATTCAAACTCATAATCTCCTCGTTACAAAACAGGAGCATTAACCAAGTAAGCCACGGGAACAACACCGGCTCAATGTGATGTCAATTAGAGAAGTGTACACTGATTCGCTAATAAGTAAGTTAAAAATGAAATCCATTGGTTTCACAGTGTTATTCTTAATGCCAATCTATAGAACGTATGGTGACATCTTGTTCTTTATGAAAACTTAATGCAGATTCTATATCTCACAATTGCACCATCTCAAGCCCAAAATCAATGCAAATTTCAATTGGCTCATTAATTAGCTTATTAGTAAGTAAATTAAAAAAGCTTTCTGTGCATTCAAACTCATGAACTCCTGTTTAGAAGACAAGAGCATTATCCCAGTAAACCACTGGAACTCCTCGAGTGAAACTTGGTGTCAATTAGGGCAGTGAACATTGAATCGCTAATAGCTAAGTTCACAAAAAAAAAGCCATTAGCTTTACTATGTTATTCTTAATGCCAATCTATACAGCGTACGATGACATCTTGTTCTTTTTGAACACTTAATACAGATTCTATATCTCACAATTACACTATCTCAAGCCCAAAATCAATGCAAATTTCCATTGGCTCAATAGTTAGCTTTTTAGTATGTAAATTAAAAAGGCTCTCTGTGTATTCAAACTCATGAACTCCTCGTCACAAGACAAGCGCATTAACCCAATAAACCATCGGAACATCACTCGTTCAATGTGATGTGAATTATGGCAGTGTACATTGATTCGCTAATAAGTAAGTTAAAAACGAAATACATTGGTTTCACTGTGTTATTCTTAATGCCAATATATACAGCGTACGATGACATCTTGTTCTTTATGAACACTTAATACAGATTCTATATCTCACAATTGCACTATCTGAAGCCCAAAATCAATGCAAATTTCCATTGGCTCAATAATTAGCTAATTAGTAAGTAAATTAAAAGAGCTCTCTGTGGATTCAAACTCATGTACTCCTCATTACAAAACAGGCATATTAACACAGTAAACCACAGGAACATCACTAGCTCAAAGTGATGTCAATTAGGGCAGTGTACATTGATTCGCTAATAAGTAAGTTAAAAATGAAATCCATTGGTTTCACTGTGTTATTCTTAATACCAATCTATAGAGCGTATGGTGACATCTTGTTCTTTATGAACACTTAATACATATTCTATATCTCACAATTGCACAATCTCAAGCCCAAAATCAATGCAAATTTCCATTGGCTCATTAGTTAGCAGATTAGTAAGTAAATTAAAAAGGTTCTCTGTGGATTCAAACTCATGAACTCCTCGATACAAGACAGGCACATTAACCCAGTAAACGACCGGAACATCACTGGCTCATCACTGGCTCAACGTGATGTTAATTAGGGCAGTGTACATTGATTCGCTAATAAGTAAGTTAAAAATGAAATCCATTGGTTTCACAGTGTTATTCTTAATGCCAATCTATACAGCGTATGATGACATCTTGTTCTTTATAAACACTTAATACAGATTCTATATCTCACAATTGCACAATCTCACGCCCAAAATCAATGCAAATTTCCATTGGCTCAATAATTAGCTTATTTGTAAGTAAATTAAAAAGGCTTTTTGTGGATTCAAACTCATGAACTTCTGTTTAGAAGACAAAAGCATTATCCCAATAAACCACTGGAACACTACAAGGGAAATGTGATGTTAATTATGGCAGTGAACATTGAATCGCTAATAGGTAAGTTCACAAAAAAATCCATTGGCTTTTCTATGTTATTCTTAATGCCAATCTATACAGCGTACAATGACATCTTGTTCTTTATGAAAACTTAATACAGATTCTATATCTCACAATTGCACTATCTCAAGCCCAAAATCAATGCAAATTCCCATTGGCTCAATAAATAGCTCGTTAGTAAGTAAACTAAATGGGCTCTCTGTGGATTCAAACTCATAATCTCCTCGTTACAAAACAGGAGCATTAACCAAGTAAGCCACTGGAACAACACCGGCTCAATGTGATGTCAATTAGAGAAGTGTACACTGATTCGCTAATAAGTAAGTTAAAAATGAAATCCATTGGTTTCACAGTGTTATTCTTAATGCCAATCTATAGAACGTATGGTGCATCTTGTTCTTTATGAAAACTTAATACAGATTCTATATCTCACAATTGCACCATCTCAAGCACAAAATCAATGCAAATTTCAATTGGCTCATTAATTAGCTTATTAGTAAGTAAATTAAAAAAGCTTTCTGTGCATTCAAACTCATGAACTCCTGTTTAGAAGACAAGAGCATTATCCCAGTAAACCACTGGAACTCCTCGAGTGAAACTTGGTGTCAATTAGGGCAGTGAACATTGAATCGCTAATAGCTAAGTTCACAAAAAAAAAGCCATTAGCTTTACTATGTTATTCTTAATGCCAATCTATACAGCGTACGATGACATCTTGTTCTTTTTGAACACTTAATACAGATTCTATATCTCACAATTACACTATCTCAAGCCCAAAATCAATGCAAATTTCCATTGGCTCAATAGTTAGCTTATTAGTATGTAAATTAAAAAGGCTCTCTGTGTATTCAAACTCATGAACTCCTCATCACAAGACAAGCGCATTAACCCAATAAACCATCGGAACATCACTCGTTCAATGTGATGTGAATTATGGCAGTGTACATTGATTCGCTAATAAGTAAGTTAAAAACGAAATACATTGGTTTCACTGTGTTATTCTTAATGCCAATATATACAGCGTACGATGACATCTTGTTCTTTATGAACACTTAATACAGATTCTATATCTCACAATTGCACTATCTGAAGCCCAAAATCAATGCAAATTTCCATTGGCTCAATAATTAGCTAATTAGTAAGTAAATTAAAAGAGCTCTCTGTGGATTCAAACTCATGTACTCCTCATTACAAAACAGGCATATTAACACAGTAAACCACAGGAACATCACTAGCTCAAAGTGATGTCAATTAGGGCAGTGTACATTGATTCGCTAATAAGTAAGTTAAAAATGAAATCCATTGGTTTCACTGTGTTATTCTTAATACCAATCTATAGAGCGTATGGTGACATCTTGTTCTTTATGAACACTTAATACATATTCTATATCTCACAATTGCACAATCTCAAGCCCAAAATCAATGCAAATTTCCATTGGCTCATTAGTTAGCAGATTAGTAAGTAAATTAAAAAGGTTCTCTGTGGATTCAAACTCATGAACTCCTCGATACAAGACAGGCACATTAACCCAGTAAACGACCGGAACATCACTGGCTCATCACTGGCTCAACGTGATGTCAATTAGGGCAGTGTACATTGATTCGCTAATAAGTAAGTTAAAAATGAAATCCATTGGTTTCACAGTGTTATTCTTAATGCCAATATATACAGCGTATGATGACATCTTGTTCTTTATAAACACTTAATACAGATTCTATATCTCACAATTGCACTATCTCACGCCCAAAATCAATGCAAATTTCCATTGGCTCAATAATTAGCTTATTTGTAAGTAAACTAAAAAGGCTTTTTGTGGATTCAAACTCATGAACTTCTGTTTAGAAGACAAAAGCATTATCCCAATAAACCACTGGAACACTACAAGGGAAATGTTATGTTAATTATGGCAGTGAACATTGAATCGCTAATAGGTAAGTTCACAAAAAAATCCATTGGCTTTTCTATGTTATTCTTAATGCCAATCTATACAGCGTACAATGACATCTTGTTCTTTATGAAAACTTAATACAGATTCTATATCTCACAATTGCACTATCTCAAGCCCAAAATCAATGCAAATTCCCATTGGCTCAATAATTAGCTCGTTAGTAAGTAAACTAAATGGGCTCTCTGTGGATTCAAACTCATAATCTCCTCGTTACAAAACAGGAGCATTAACCAAGTAAGCCACTGGAACAACACCGGCTCAATGTGATGTCAATTAGAGAAGTGTACACTGATTCGCTAATAAGTAAGTTAAAAATGAAATCCATTGGTTTCACAGTGTTATTCTTAATGCCAATCTATAGAACGTATGGTGACATCTTGTTCTTTATGAAAACTTAATACAGATTCTATATCTCACAATTGCACCATCTCAAGCCCAAAATCAATGCAAATTTCAATTGGCTCATTAATTAGCTTATTAGTAAGTAAATTAAAAAAGCTTTCTGTGCATTCAAACTCATGAACTCCTGTTTAGAAGACAAGAGCATTATCCCAGTAAACCACTGGAACTCCTCGAGTGAAACTTGGTGTCAATTAGGGCAGTGAACATTGAATCGCTAATAGCTAAGTTCACAAAAAAAAGCCATTAGCTTTACTATGTTATTCTTAATGCCAATCTATACAGCGTACGATGACATCTTGTTCTTTTTGAACACTTAATACAGATTCTATATCTCACAATTACACTATCTCAAGCCCAAAATCAATGCAAATTTCCATTGGCTCAATAGTTAGCTTATTAGTATGTAAATTAAAAAGGCTCTCTGTGTATTCAAACTCATGAACTCCTCGTCACAAAACAAGCGCATTAACCCAATAAACCATCGGAACATCACTCGTTCAATTTGATGTGAATTATGGCAGTGTACATTGATTCGCTAATAAGTAAGTTAAAAACGAAATCCATTGGTTTCACTGTGTTATTCTTAATGCCAATATATACAGCGTACGATGACATCTTGTTCTTTATGAACACTTAATACAGATTCTATATCTCACAATTGCACTATCTCAAGCGCAAAATCAATGCAAATTCCCATTGGCTCAATAATTAGCTCGTTAGTAAGTAAATTAAATGGGCTCTCTGTGGATTCAAACTCATAATCTCCTCGTTACAAAACAGGAGCATTAACCAAGTAAGCCACTGGAACAACAACGGCTCAATGTGATGTCAATTAGAGAAGTGTACACTGATTCGCTAATAAGTAAGTTAAAAATGAAATCCATTGGTTTCACAGTGTTATTCTTAATGCCAATCTATAGAACGTATGGTGACATCTTGTTCTTTATGAAAACTTAATACAGATTCTATATCTCACAATTGCACCATCTCAAGCCCAAAATCAATGCAAATTTCAATTGGCTCATTAATTAGCTTATTAGTAAGTAAATTAAAAAAGCTTTCTGTGCATTCAAACTCATGAACTCCTGTTTAGAAGACAAGAGCATTATCCCAGTAAACCACTGGAACTCTTCAAGTGAAACTTGGTGTCAATTAGGGCAGTGAACATTGAATCGCTAATAGCTAAGTTCACAAAAAAAAAGCCATTAGCTTTACTATGTTATTCTTAATGCCAATCTATACAGCTTATGATGACATCTTGTTCTTTTTGAACACTTAATACAGATTCTATATCTCACAATTACACTATCTCAAGCCCAAAATCAATGCAAATTTCCATTGGCTCAATAGTTAGCTTATTAGTATGTAAATTAAAAAGGCTCTCTGTGTATTCAAACTCATGAACTCCTCGTCACAAGACAAGCGCATTAACCCAATAAACAATCGGAACATCACTCGTTCAATGTGATGTGAATTATGGCAGTGTACATTGATTCGCTAATAAGTAAGTTAAAAACGAAATCCATTGGTTTCACTGTGTTATTCTTAATGCCAATATATACAGCGTACGATGACATCTTGTTCTTTATGAACACTTAATACAGATTCTATATCTCACAATTGCACTATCTGAAGCCCAAAATCAATGCAAATTTCCATTGGCTCAATAATTAGCTAATTAGTAAGTAAATTAAAAGAGCTCTCTGTGGATTCAAACTCATGTACTCCTCATTACAAAACAGGCGTATTAACACAGTAAACCACAGGAACATCACTAGCTCAAAGTGATGTCAATTAGGGCAGTGTACATTGATTCGCTAATAAGTAAGTTAAAAATGAAATCCATTGGTTTCACTGTGTTATTCTTAATACCAATCTATAGAGCGTATGGTGACATCTTGTTCTTTATGAACACTTAATACATATTCTATATCTCACAATTGCACAATCTCAAGCCCAAAATCAATGCAAATTTCCATTGGCTCATTAGTTAGCAGATTAGTAAGTAAATTAAAAAGGTTCTCTGTGGATTCAAACTCATGAACTCCTCGATACAAGACAGGCACATTAACCCAGTAAACGACCGGAACATCACTGGCTCATCACTGGCTCAACGTGATGTTAATTAGGGCAGTGTACATTGATTCGCTAATAAGTAAGTTAAAAATGAAATCCATTGGTTTCACAGTGTTATTCTTAATGCCAATCTATACAGCGTATGATGACATCTTGTTCTTTATAAACACTTAATACAGATTCTATATCTCACAATTGCACAATCTCACGCCCAAAATCAATGCAAATTTCCATTGGCTCAATAATTAGCTTATTTGTAAGTAAATTAAAAAGGCTTTTTGTGGATTCAAACTCATGAACTTCTGTTTAGAAGACAAAAGCATTATCCCAATAAACCACTGGAACACTACAAGGGAAATGTTATGTTAATTATGGCAGTGAACATTGAATCGCTAATAGGTAAGTTCACAAAAAAATCCATTGGCTTTTCTATGTTATTCTTAATGCCAATCTATACAGCGTACAATGACATCTTATTCTTTATGAAAACTTAATACAGATTCTATATCTCACAATTGCACTATCTCAAGCCCAAAATCAATGCAAATTCCCATTGGCTCAATAATTAGCTCGTTAGTAAGTAAACTAAATGGGCTCTCTGTGGATTCAAACTCATAATCTCCTCGTTACAAAACAGGAGCATTAACCAAGTAAGCCACTGGAACAACACCGGCTCAATGTGATGTCAATTAGAGAAGTGTACACTGATTCGCTAATAAGTAAGTTAAAAATGAAATCCATTGGTTTCACAGTGTTATTCTTAATGCCAATCTATAGAACGTATGGTGACATCTTGTTCTTTATGAAAACTTAATACAGATTCTATATCTCACAATTGCACCATCTCAAGCACAAAATCAATGCAAATTTCAATTGGCTCATTAATTAGCTTATTAGTAAGTAAATTAAAAAAGCTTTCTGTGCATTCAAACTCATGAACTCCTGTTTAGAAGACAAGAGCATTATCCCAGTAAACCACTGGAACTCCTCAAGTGAAACTTGGTGTCAATTAGGGCAGTGAACATTGAATCGCTAATAGCTAAGTTCACAAAAAAAAAGCCATTAGCTTTACTATGTTATTCTTAATGCCAATCTATACAGCGTACGATGACATCTTGTTCTTTTTGAACACTTAATACAGATTCTATATCTCACAATTACACTATCTCAAGCCCAAAATCAATGCAAATTTCCATTGGCTCAATAGTTAGCTTATTAGTATGTAAATTAAAAAGGCTCTCTGTGTATTCAAACTCATGAACTCCTCGTCACAAGACAAGCGCATTAACCCAATAAACCATCGGAACATCACTCGTTCAATGTGATGTGAATTATGGCAGTGTACATTGATTCGCTAATAAGTAAGTCAAAAACGAAATCCATTGGTTTCACTGTGTTATTCTTAATGCCAATATATACAGCGTACGATGACATCTTGTTCTTTATGAACACTTAATACAGATTCTATATCTCACAATTGCACTATCTGAAGCCCAAAATCAATGCAAATTTCCATTGGCTCAATAATTAGCTAATTAGTAAGTAAATTAAAAGAGCTCTCTGTGGATTCAAACTCATGTACTCCTCATTACAAAACAGGCGTATTAACACAGTAAACCACAGGAACATCACTAGCTCAAAGTGATGTCAATTAGGGCAGTGTACATTGATTCGCTAATAAGTAAGTTAAAAATTAAATCCATTGGTTTCACTGTGTTATTCTTAATACCAATCTATAGAGCGTATGGTGACATCTTGTTCTTTATGAACACTTAATACATATTCTATATCTCACAATTGCACAATCTCAAGCCCAAAATCAATGCAAATTTCCATTGGCTCATTAGTTAGCAGATTAGTAAGTAAATTAAAAAGGTTCTCTGTGGATTCAAACTCATGAACTCCTCGATACAAGACAGGCACATTAACCCAGTAAACGACCGGAACATCACTGGCTCATCACTGGCTCAACGTGATGTTAATTAGGGCAGTGTACATTGATTCGCTAATAAGTAAGTTAAAAATGAAATCCATTGGTTTCACAGTGTTATTCTTAATGCCAATCTATACAGCGTATGATGACATCTTGTTCTTTATAAACACTTAATACAGATTCTATATCTCACAATTGCACTATCTCACGCCCAAAATCAATGCAAATTTCCATAGGCTCAATAATTAGCTTATTTGTAAGTAAATTAAAAAGGCTTTTTGTGGATTCAAGCTCATGAACTTCTGTTTAGAAGACAAAAGCATTATCCTAATAAACCACTGGAACACTACAAGGGAAATGTGATGTTAATTATGGCAGTGAACATTGAATCGCTAATAGGTAAGTTCACAAAAAAATCCATTGGCTTTTCTATGTTATTCTTAATGCCAATCTATACAGCGTACAATGACATCTTGTTCTTTATGAAAACTTAATACAGATTCTATATCTCACAATTGCACTATCTCAAGCCCAAAATCAATGCAAATTCCCATTGGCTCAATAATTAGCTCGTTAGTAAGTAAGCTAAATGGGCTCTCTGTGGATTCAAACTCATAATCTCCTCGTTACAAAACAGGAGCATTAACCAAGTAAGCCACTGGAACAACACCGGCTCAATGTGATGTCAATTAGAGAAGTGTACACTGATTCGCTAATAAGTAAGTTAAAAATGAAATCCATTGGTTTCACAGTGTTATTCTTAATGCCAATCTATAGAACGTATGGTGACATCTTGTTCTTTATGAAAACTTAATACAGATTCTATATCTCACAATTGCACCATCTCAAGCCCAAAATCAATGCAAATTTCAATTGGCTCATTAATTAGCTTATTAGTAAGTAAATTAAAAAAGCTTTCTGTGCATTCAAACTCATGAACTCCTGTTTAGAAGACAAGAGCATTATCCCAGTAAACCACTGGAACTCCTCGAGTGAAACTTGGTGCCAATTAGGGCAGTGAACATTGAATCGCTAATAGCTAAGTTCACAAAAAAAAGCCATTAGCTTTACTATGTTATTCTTAATGCCAATCTATACAGCGTACGATGACATCTTGTTCTTTTTGAACACTTAATACAGATTCTATATCTCACAATTACACTATCTCAAGCCCAAAATCAATGCAAATTTCCATTGGCTCAATAGTTAGCTTATTAGTATGTAAATTAAAAAGGCTCTCTGTGTATTCAAACTCATGAACACCTCGTCACAAGACAAGCGCATTAACCCAATAAACCATCGGAACATCACTCGTTCGATTTGATGTGAATTATGGCAGTGTACATTGATTCGCTAATAAGTAAGTTAAAAACGAAATCCATTGGTTTCACTGTGTTATTCTTAATGCCAATATATACAGCGTACGATGACATCTTGTTCTTTATGAATACTTAATACAGATTCTATATCTCACAATTGCACTATCTGAAGCCCAAAATCAATGCAAATTTCCATTAGCTCAATAATTAGCTAATTAGTAAGTAAATTAAAAGAGCTCTTTGTGGATTCAAACTCATGTATTCTTCATTACAAAACAGGCGTATTAACACAGTAAACCACAGGAACATCACTAGCTCAAAGTGGTGTCAATTAGGGCAGTGTACATTGATTCGCTAATAAGTAAGTTAAAAATGAAATCCATTGGTTTCACTGTGTTATTCTTAATGACAATCTATAGAGCGTATTGTGATATCTTGTTCTTTATCAAAACTTAACACAGAATGTATATCTCACAATTGCACTCTCTAAAGCCAAAAAATAATGCAAATTTCCATTGGCTCAATAGTTAGCTTAGTAGCAAGTAAATTAAAACCGCACTCTGTGGATTCAAACTCATGAACTTCTGTTTATGCAACAAGAGCATTATCCCAGTAAACCACTGGAACACCTCAAGTGAAACGTTATTTAATTTAGGGCAGTGAACATTGAATCGCTAAAGTGTAAGTTCACAAAGAAATAAATTGGTTTTGCTATGTTATTCTTAATGCCAATCTATAGAACGTATGGTGACATCTTGTTCTTTATGAAAACTTAATACAGATTCTATATCTTACTGTTGCACTATCTCAAGCCCAAAATTAATGCAAATTTCCATTGGCTCAATATTTAGCTTATTAATAAGTAAATTAAAAAGGTTCTCTGTGGATTCAAACTCACAAACTCCTCGTTACAATACAGGCACATTAACCCAGTAAACCACCGAAACATAAATGGCTCAACGTGATGTCAATTAGGGCAGTGTACATTGATTCGCTAATAAGTAAGTTTAAAATGAAATCCATTGGTTTCACTGTGTTATTCCTAATGCCAATCTGTAGAGCATATAGTGACATCTTGTTCTTTATAAACACTTAATACAGATTCTATATCTCACAATTGCACTATCTCAAGCCCAAAATCAATGCAAATTTCCATTGGCTCAATAATTAGCTTATTTGTAAGTAAATTAAAAAGGCTTTTTGTTGATTCAAACTCATGAACTTCTGTTTAGAAGACAAAAGCATTATCCCAATAAACCTCTGGAACACCTCAAGGGAAATGTGATGTTAATTAGGGCAGTGAACATTGAATCGCTAATAGGTAAGTTCACAAAAAAATCCATTGGCTTTTCTATGTTATTCTTAATGCCAATCTATACAGCGTACGATGACATCTTGTTCTTTATGAAAACTTAATACAGATTTTAAATCTCACAATTGCACTATCTCAAGCCCAAAATCAATGCAAATTTCCATTGGCTCAATAATTAGCTCGTTAGTAAGCATACTAAATGGGCTCTTTGTGGATTCAAACTCATAATCTCCTAGTTACAAGACAGGAGCATTAACCAAGTAAGCCACTGGAACAACACCGGCTCAATGTGATGTCAATTAGAGAAGTGTTCATTGATTCGCTAATAAGTAAGTTAAAAATGAAATCCATTGGTTTCACAGTGTTATTCTTAATGCCAATCTATAGAACGTATGGTGACATCTTGTTCTTTATGAAAACTTAATACAGATTCTATATCTCACAATTGCACTATCTCAAGCCCAAAATCAATGTAAATTTCAATTGGCTCAATAATTAGCTTATTAGTAATTAAATTAAAAAAGCTTTCTGTGCATTCAAACTCATGAACTCCTGTTGAGAAGACAAGAGCATTATCCCAGTAAACCACTGGAACTCCTCAAGTGAAACTTGGTGTCAATTAGGGCAGTGAACATTGAATAGCTAATAGCTAAGTTCACAAAAAAAAAGCCATTAGCTTTACTATGTTATTCTTAATTAGAGATGAGCGTTGTTCTACTCGAACTGTTCGCCAATCTCAAATTCGAGCTGTTTTGGGCGGTGTTCGAGCCGTTCGGCAAACACGAACAATTTGAGAAAAATTCGGCTGTTCGAGGTTATGTTCGATAACTGTTCGTGCACCAAAATCATAACTGGATTTTTTCTCAGTAATGATGAAAATTAATGTTAATACGCAGTTTGAGTGTACAGCGGGGTGGGGGGAGGGGCAGGGGATGGATCTCTGCAGGAACAATGAAGATCTCCATTTTTTTTTCTCTTTCCCGCATTTGCAGTGGGGAGGTGCAATCTGTCAGCCTATCAGCAGCGCACACACGGAGCGAAGTGCTTTTTTTCACACAAGCAAGGGCATGTGTCATTGGCAGTGTATGTCACATGTCCTTGCCCTATAAGACCAAGCCATTTTCCCCGTCGCCACCATTTTCTCACTGCTGCAGCTGCGTGTTAGACGGCACCGCTGTTGCTGTGTGCGCTATACCTTGTTAATTTCAAGCCAATTTTCGCACAAATATACAGATAGCTTGGGAGTAGGGAATAGTTGTGATTGCAGTCCTTTTAAGGACTAGGTTACAGCATTTCCTACGACTTTTATCAGGGAGGTCTGTGCTCTTAAATAGATAGGTTGTGGGAGTAAAGACTAATTGTAATTGGAGTCCTTTTCAGGACTAGGTTACATGAGTTCCTATCAGTTTTTGCCAGGCAGGTCTGTGCCAGTGCTGTGCAAGTTTTTTTCACAGCATTTGGCTGAATCTAGCAAAGCTAATCCTTTTTGGCCTATTGCAGAGTGTGTTAGTCAGTGGAGTAGCCTATCTGTGTTGCAAGATATAACACCTGTGTATAGAATACCAATTTTTTTACTGCACCTAGTGAAGTAAAATCTTTTGGGCATAGCATCATTCTATTAGTCCATCTATACTGACCTCCATCAGGTTGCAAACTGAATATAATTTTTTTCTGCATCTAGCTCTGAAAAAATATTTGGGCTTCTAGCAGTGTGTGGGACTTGGTCTATTAGTCCATCTATACTGACCTCCATCAGGTTGCAAATTAAAAATAATTTTTTTCTTCATTTAGCTCTGAAAAAATATTTGGGCTTCTAGCAGTGTGTGGGACTTGTTCTATTAGTCCTTCTATACTGACCTCCAGCAGGTTGCAAATTGAATATAATTTTTTTCTGCATCTAGCTCTGAAAAAATATTTGGGCTTCTAGCAGTGTGTGGGACTTGGTCTATTAGTCCATCTATACTGACCTCCATCAGGTTGCAAATTAAAAATAATTTTTTTCTGCATCTAGCTCTGAAAAAATATTTGGGCTTCTAGCAGTGTGTGGGACTTGGTCTATTAGTCCATCTATACTGACCTCCATCAGGTTGCAAATTAAAAATAATTTTTTTCTTCATTTAGCTCTGAAAAAATATTTGGGCTTCTAGCAGTGTGTGGGACTTGTTCTATTAGTCCTTCTATACTGACCTCCAGCAGGTTGCAAATTGAATATAATTTTTTTCTGCATCTAGCTCTGAAAAAATAGTTGGGCTTCTAGCGGTGTGTGGGACTTGGTCTATTAGTCCATCTATACTGACCTCCATCAGGTTGCAAATTAAAAATAATTTTTTTCTGCATCTAGCTCTGAAAAAATATTTGGGCTTCTAGCAGTGTGTGGGACTTGGTCTATTAGTCCATCTATACTGACCTCCATCAGGTTGCAAATTAAAAATAATTTTTTTCTGTATCTAGCTCTGAAAAAATATTTGGGCTTCTAGCGGTGTGTGGGACTTGGTCTTTTAGTCCATCTATACTGACCTCCATCAGGTTGCAAATTAAAAATAATTTTTTTCTGCATCTAGCTCTGAAAAAATATTTGGGCTTCTAGCAGTGTGTGGGACTTGGTCTATTAGTCCATCTATACTGACCTCCATCAGGTTGCAAATTAAAAATAATTTTTTTCTGCATCTAGCTCTGAAGAAATATTTGGGCTTCTAGCGGTGTGTGGGACTTGGTCTATTAGTCCATCTATACTGACCTCCATCAGGTTGCAAATTAAAAATAATTTTTATCTGCATCTACAGTACCTCTGAAAAAATATTTGGGCTTCTAGCAGTGTGTGGGACTATTTGTATTAGTCCATCTATACTGACCTCCATCAGGTTGCAAATTCAAAATAATTTTTTTCTGCATCTAACCCAGCCAATAGTTTTGGCCTAATACCACAGTTTGGCCACTCAGCTCTGCTCGGTTACCATCCATTGTTTTTTTGTGCAAATAACTCCAGAGTTGTGAATTAGTTAACCACCAAAATGAGTGGAAAAAGGCCTGCTGCTGGTGGAAAGGGGAATAGGCGTGTTGGAAAGGGGAAAAAAGGTTGTGTCCGTGGGGTAGGTGTTAAAGCAACAGTAACATCTGCAGAAGAAAGACCATCTTCCAGACAAACTAAAATGTCTACTTCTTTTAGCGGACAATGTGATAAGATCCCTTTCTTACGGCCACGCCAATCGCTACAAATTCCAGATGAGGCACAAAAACAGCAGGTGCTTCAACGGATATCAAGTGCTCCTTTAAGTGGGCTCTCCTCCACATCAACTTCAACATCACAAATACTCCAGTCCTCAAAGGTGTCACCCAAATCGCACTTGCTTCCTCACAGCTCCCAAATCTCCAGCTGCCCGTCTGAGTATGAGGTAGAACAGATGGTTGAGTCTGCAGAGCTGTTTACTCATACTATAGCCTGGGAATCAGAGGTCGACTCCAGCGCTTCTGTGAATCCAGACGAGGAAATGATCTGCACTGATGCCCAGAATCTTTATGAGTCGGATCCAGGACCAGACGCAGAAGGTTCTGACCATAATGTAGACCCTCATTCCCAAACTGTAACTGTTATGTTCTGCTACCAAAGCTAAGGAAAGAGAGGAGATCTGTCCCTACTATGAGACTCAGCTGAATCCCTACGATGTAACAGGGAACCTGATCCTGCGATCAGACCTGCTAAAGTCCTAATCTAGTCTGTACGAAGACCTATAGATGTGGGGAGGAAATCCCTACAAGTACTAAGGACTGGGAGGAATATGGGACACCTCCTAACAGAAATAGTAGCAGACAGACGAACAAACAAAATAGATAGAACATAGAGGTCCGTAGACCAAGCAAACTAACAGAGTTAGATACAGAGCACAGGCTAGCTAGAAAGTAGATATACAATGAAGTCCAGCAAAGCCAGAAGGGCGGAGCAGGACTAAATAGGCCAACAAGGTCATGTGACCAGCAAAGGAAAAAAAACCTAACAGCAAGGTTCTGACAGTACCCCCCCTTCTAAGAGGATCCTCCGGATCCCCTAGGACCAGGCTTATCAGGAAATCTCCTGTGAAACGCTCTGATAAGTCTGGACGCGGAAACATCATCTGACCTCACCCAAGAGTTATCCTCGGGTCCGAAACCTTTCCAGGCCACAAGATACTGCAAACTACCTCTATACCGTCTAGAGTCAAGGATGCGAGAAATTTCATATTCCCCGTCCTCCACCACCGGAGGAACAGAGGCAGAGGCGTCACCATCCGACACAACAGCTTTTTTTAACAGTGAGACATGAAAGACCGGATTAATTCTCCAGGAGGTAGGAACCTCCAACCTAACAGCAGATTGGTTGACAACCTGAAGCACCTTAAAGGGCCCTACAAACTTGGGACCCAATTTCTTAGAAGGAATCCTCAACCGCAGATTCCTAGAGGACAACCAAACCATGTCACCAACAGCGAACAAAACCTCCTGTCGTTTCCTATCAAAGTAGTCTTTAGATTTTCTGTTGGCCTCCTGAAGATTACCACGCACATCCGTCCAAACTCTTTCCAAATCACCGGAAAAATTCTCCTCCTCAGGCACGGCAGATCCCAACTTGGAGAACGACCCAAACGACGGATGTCTCCCAGAACAACAAAAAAAAGGCGAACAACCAGCAGAAGAAGATGTATGATTGTTCAGAGCAAATTCGGCAAGTGGCAGAAACTCAGACCACCCCTCTTGATTGTCTGCCACAAAACAACGCAAGAACTGCTCAACATCCTGGTTTTTCCTTTCTGTCTGGCCATTAGATTCAGGATGATATCCGGACGAAAACGACAAATGAATTCCCAACCTGTCACAAAAGGCACGCCAAAAACGAGCCACGAACTGAGGACCCCTATCAGAAACAATGTCAGTAGGAACGCCATGAAGTCTGACAATTTCCTTGACAAAGGCCTTAGCGAGAGTTTTAGCGCAGGGCAGTTTGACGAAGGGAACCAAGTGACACATCTTGCTAAAGCGGTCCACGACCACCCAGATGACAGTAAAACCCTCAGAGGGGGGAAGGTCAGTTATAAAGTCCATAGCCAAATGTGTCCAAGGAGCACTGGGGACCTCCAAAGGACAAAGCAACCCCGCAGCAGAAGTATGTGAGGACTTAGATCTAGCACATATAGTACATTGGCGCACCCACTTAATGACTTTCTTCTGCCATCCAGGCCACCAAAAACTGCGACCCACCAGTATCTTGGTCTCAGAGATTCCGGGATGACCTGCCAACCGAGATTCGTGACACTCAACAAACAAATCTCTCCTAAAGGTCTCAGGCACAAACAACCTCCCATGAGGAGTGTTAGATGGGGCATTCTCCTGAGCTTTAAGAATCTCATCTTCCAAAACGGAGTCTAAAGCAGCTATCACAACACCTTCTTGTAAAATGTTTTCCTCTTTCTCAGCACCGACTATGGGAGAAAAACTGCGAGACAAGGCATCCGCCTTAACATTCTTAGTACCAGGGATGTAAGTAACGGAGAAATTAAACCGCGAGAAAAACAGTGCCCACCTAGCCTGACGGGCATTCAGGCGCTTGGCAGCATCAAGATATATCAGATTTTTATGATCCGTAAGAACCTGAACGGGAAATTCCGCACCTTCCAAGAAGTGGCGCCAGTGTTCAAATGCGAGTTTAATAGCCAATAATTCCCGATTACCAATATCGTAATTCAATTCAGTCTCCGAAAATTTTTTTGAAAAAAAGGCACAGGGATGTAATCCATCCCCGTTATCCTGAGACAATACTGCGCCAACCCCCACAGAGGAAGCATCAACCTCAACCAAAAACGGCCTAGTAACATCAGGCTGCATAAGGATGGGAGCAGAGGTGAACCTCTCCTTGAGATACACAAAAGCTTCAATGGCCTCAGAAGACCACTGAACCGCATCAGCACCTTTCCTGGTGAGATCAGTCAGAGGTTTGACAATACTAGAAAAATTTTTTATGAACTTTCTATAGTAATTGGCGAAACCCAAAAACCTCTGTATCGATTTCAAACCAATAGGCCTAGGCCATTCCTGCACAGCCTGAACCTTAACCGGATCCATCTCAAAACCTTTGCTGGAGATAATGTAGCCCAAAAAACTAATTCTCTGTACAGCGAACTCACATTTCTCCAGCTTAGCAAAAAGCGAATTGTCCATTAATAACTGTAATACCTCACGCACGCTCCGCCAATGAGACTCCAGATCTGGCGAATAAATCAAAATGTCATCCAAATACACAACCACATTTTTACCGATCAAAGGTCTAAGGATGTCATTAATCAGATTCTGAAAAAATGCAGGAGCATTAGTGAGACCAAAAGGCATAACCAGATTCTCAAAATGACCCACAGGAGTGTTAAAAGCAGTCTTCCATTCATCACCCTCCTTCATGCGCAACAGATTGTATGCCCCCTTAAGGTCAATTTTAGAGAACCACTTGGCCCCCAATAACTGGTTAAACAGATCAGGAATCAATGGCAGTGGGTAAGGATTGCGTACCGTAATTTTGTTAATCTCACGAAAATCCAGACAAGGACGTAAACCGCCGTCCTTTTTTTTTACAAAAAAAAATCCAACCGCCACAGGAGACTTAGAGGGCCTAATGTGACCGGCGGCCAAGCTTGTCTGTATGTATTCCTCCAAAGCCTCCCTCTCAGGAATAGTAAGGTTAAATAAACGACTCTTAGGAAGAGTCGCTCCAGGGACAAATTCAATAGAACAATCATAGTCTCTATGGGGAGGCAAAACCTGCGATTCCTTCTCAGAAAAAACTCTCCAAAAATCCTGAATAGGAACAGGCAATTCTCCCCTATCCAAAGCTGCAATACGCCCGTTACAACACTTGTCATAACATTTATGGCTCCAGGATTTAATTTCACTGGTAGACCAATCCAGTACAGGATTGTGAAATTTTAACCAGGGCAAACCCAATATTACTGGAGAAGGCAAGTTATTCAACACTACCAAATCCAATTTCTCATGGTGAACACCATTAATAGTGAGAGGAAATTCACTGACCTTGAGAGTAATATTCTTCAAAGGGGAGCCATCCACAGAAACCACAGCAATGGGGGATGACAAAGGTTCAGGTTTTAAATTGAGTTTTTCCACGAATCCCCCATCAATTACATTCAGTGTAGACCCGCAATCAACAAACACCCGAAATTCCATTAATTTTTCCTGAGCAATCGTGGAAGCAGCCAAAAATATACCCTTGGAATTTAAACAGGCAATACGGGCGTGACTGACCATTTTTTTTTCTTTCTTCATACGAAGCTCACAGCCTTTAATCAAATGACCAGATTTTCCGCAGTAGAAACACAAGCCTTGCGAAAAACGACGGTCTTTTTCTTGAGAGCGAGGTGCCACCGATCCAATCTCCATCGGTTCACCACTGTTAGTACACACATTATCATAACCAGAAACTGACATAGCAGAGGATTTGCTCTCATTAACCCTAGCACGCAGTCTTCTATCCACCCGTATAGCTAATTGCATAGCCTGTTGCAAATCTTCAGGTGTAGGATAAGCAATTAGCAGGTCTTTAACCCTTTCACTGAGCCCAGCAAGAAATAGACTTTTCAGAGCAGAATCGTTCCACCCTGTTTGAGTGGACCAACGACGAAAATGTGTACAATATTTTTCCACATTACCCGATCCTTGTTTTAGACGTCTCAACTCAGTCTCAGCTGATGCGACACGGTCAGGATCATCATATAATAGTCCCAAAGCAGAAAAAAAACTATCCACTGATCTGAAGCATGAATCACTAGGTTGCAAAGAAAAGGCCCACTCCTGAGGCTCTTTGCGCAAAAGTGACATTATGAACCCTACGCGCTGGGATTCATCCCCAGAGGACTTAGGTCTCAAACGAAAATACAATAAGCAAGCATTTTTAAATGAAAAAAATTCTCGGTGTTCACCAAAAAACAAATCCGGCAAACATACCTTAGGCTCCAAGAAATGTGCTCCAGGACAGTTACTCACGTGCTGACGGAGCTCGGCCACCTCCAGAGAGAGTCCCTGCAGGCGATGAGCCAAATCCTGAACCGACACCATGATGGAACAGAAAAATCTTTCCTTAGAGAATTTGCTGGCTGGACTTACTGTTATGTTCTGCTACCAAAGCTAAGGAAAGAGAGGAGATCTGTCCCTACTATGAGACTCAGCTGAATCCCTACGATGTAACAGGGAACCTGATCCTGCGATCAGACCTGCTAAAGTCCTAATCTAGTCTGTACGAAGACCTATAGATGTGGGGAGGAAATCCCTACAAGTACTAAGGACTGGGAGGAATATGGGACACCTCCTAACAGAAATAGTAGCAGACAGACGAACAAACAAAATAGATAGAACATAGAGGTCCGTAGACCAAGCAAACTAACAGAGTTAGATACAGAGCACAGGCTAGCTAGAAAGTAGATATACAATGAAGTCCAGCAAAGCCAGAAGGGCGGAGCAGGACTAAATAGGCCAACAAGGTCATGTGACCAGCAAAGGAAAAAAAACCTAACAGCAAGGTTCTGACAGTAACTCCTGTTGGTGGAGACAATGAGGAAGACGATGATAAGACTCAAATACCTGATTGGAGCGACAACTTTAGTTTTTTGTCAGGGCAGGAACAGGTTGGCTCTGAGGACGACGGGTGTGATAATGTACAGGGTGATGATGATGAGGTCGGAGATCCCACTTACTGTCAACCCACAGTCAGCCAAGAGATGAGGTCAGCAGAGGAGGTGGAGGAAGATGCTAGTGACGACGAGGTCAGGTTGCGCCTTCCTGGACAGAGACGTAGTACTGGAAGCACGTGAACAACTGCATCCTCAAACACAACTCTGCCTCTCACCACAAGTCGTGGTGGCTCTTCAGGTCGCATGGGTGCTAAGCCTTGCATAGCCTGGGCATTTTTTCAGATCGATAAAGATGACCCAACTCGTGTTATCTGTAACATTTGTCAGCAAAAGCTAAGTAGAGGCCAAAAAATACATAGTTTGAGTACTTCATGCATGAACCGGCACATGGACATGAAGCATAAGTTGCAGTGGGAAGCTCAGTGTGCTACAATGCGGCCTAGCCGGCCGGGCCAATCACCGTCTGCCATATCTTGTGCATCCGCGGCCTCTTCATCCTCTGTGACTGGGGGGACAGCAGTCACACCTGTTTTGGGGCGCAGACCTGCCACCTCTTTACCCGCAACAGCCAGCGTGATTGGCAGGTCATCATTTTCTTTGGAGGTGGTAACACCAGCTGGTGTTGAGCGCTGTCCGACATCGATAGCACCACCTTTGGATCAAGGCAACCTAACATGTCCGCCTGCATCTTCCTCACAGACCGGCAGTTTGCCGGGGACACCCTTATCAACCCCGTCTAAGCACAATAGCCAGCCCTCGGTCCCTCAGATGTGGACAAGTAAAAGACCATTTCCTCCTAGCCATGAGAAAGCTAAGAGGTTGAATTTCACCATCTGCAAGCTCTTGGCTACAGAAATGCTGCCTTTCCGCCTGGTGGACACAGAGGATTTTCGAGACCTTATGTCCGTCGCAGTGCCCCAGTACCAGATGCCCAGTCGGCACTACTTCTCAAAGAAAGGTGTGCCTGCGCTCCACCAGCATGTCGCACACAACATCACCGCTTCTTTGAGAAACTCTGTGTGTGACAGGGTGCATTTCACCACAGACACTTGGACGAGTAGGCATGGACAGGGGCGTTACATGTCACTGACTGGGCACTGGGTAACTATGGTGACAGCAGGACAAGGGGCTGCTGTCCAAGTCTTGCCGTCCCCACGAGTTGTGCGTCAATCCTCTTTATGTCAAAGTTCCTCCACTGCTTCTGCCTCCTCAACCTCCTCTCGGTCTTCCACCTGCACCCAAAGCCTGTCTGGTCATGCCACAAGCTTTCTAACTGCGCAGAAGGGATCCTGCACACCTCCTTACTATGCTGGCAGTAGGGCTCAACGTCATCAGGCGGTTTTTACATTGAAATGTCTGGGAAATGTGAGTCACACAGCTGAGGAGTTGTGGTCAGCTCTGGAGAACCAATTTCATGAATGGTTGTCTCCACTGGACCTGAAACCAGGGAAGGCCGTGTGCGACAATGCTGCAAACCTGGGTGCGGCCCTTCACCGGGGCAATGTCACACACGTGCCTTGTATGGCTCACGTGTTGAACCTGGTTGTCCAGCAATTTTTAGCCCACTATCCCAGACTAGATGGCCTTCTGCAGAGGGCACGGTCGCTGTGTGCTCACTTCCGCCGTTCGCATCCCGCAGCTCAGCGACTTACATCTCTACAGAAGTCGTTGGGCCTGCCACTTCACCGGCTAAAATGCGATGTGCCTACCCGGTGGAATTCAACTCTGCACATGTTGCAGCGACTGTGGCAGCACCGACAAGCCCTGGTGCAATACGTTCTGACGTATAGCCTGGGCCAACGAGATTCAGAGGTGGGGCAAATCACGCTGGAGGAGTGGTCTCAGATCAGGGACCTATGCACCCTTCTGCACAGTTTTGAAATGGCGACGAAGATGTTTAGTGCTGACGATGCCATTATCAGCATGACTATTCCGGTGATTTACATGCTGGAGCACATGTTAAACAGAATTCGGAGTCAGGTGGTGGCACAAGAGGAGGTGGAGGAAGTAGAGGAGGAGGAGTTGTATGCGGAAGGGCTAACATCTGCAAGGTCCAGACGGTCGGCAGCACCAAGGCGGCAGGCATGTGAGGGTGGGGGAGATGGTTTTACCAGGGCGCATGGTAGCAGCCAAACTAGTGAGGAAGGTGCAGGAGCCCAGGAAGAAGTGGAGGATGAACTGATGGAAGACTCATCAGATGAGGGAGACCTTGATCACATTTCTGTTGTGCGAGGTTGGGGGGAGAGGACAGAGGAAGGAAGCATGATTGTTACCTCGCCACCAACACAACAGGGACTTGGTGCTCCTGGATGCGCAACACACATGAGTGCCTTCTTGCTGCACTACCTGCAACATGACCCTCGAATTGTGAGAATTAGAAATAATCCTGACTACTGGGTTGCCACACTGTTAGATCCCCGGTACAAAAGTAAATTTGCAGAAATTATTCCTGCCATAGAAAGGGATGCACGCATGCAGGAGTATCAGCAGAGACTGTTGCAGAATCTTACATGTGCTTTTCCACAAAATACCAGTGGTGCACGTAGTGAATCTCACAGTTCCAAATTGCCAACCGTGGGACCGTCAAGTGTTCAGCACTCAAACCGTAACAGAACCACAGTATCTGCTGGTAACATCAATTTTGCGGAATCATTTCACCACTTTTTTAGCCCATCCTTTGCAAGGCCACAGGAGACAAGAAGTCTGACACATAGTCAACGCCTAGAGACGATGGTACAGGAGTATCTCCAAGTAAACATTGAAGCCACGACTGTGTCACTGGACCCTTGCTCTTTTTGGGCTTCCAATCTGGATAAATGGCCGGAGCTAGCCACTTACGCCTTGGAGATCTTGTCATGCCCCGCAGCCAGCGTTCTGTCTGAACGTGTGTTCAGCGCTGCTGGTGGTGTGCTGACAGATAAGCGCACGCGGCTCTCCACTGATAATGTAGACAGACTCACGTTCATAAAGATGAACAAATCATGGATCCGAAACGACTTTTCTACCCCTGTGTCATCCTGGCGAGAGTAAAAGCTTGATGATTGGTTAAAATCACCCTACCAACCGTTTTAAGCTTTCAAATTACTAATCATGTTTATCTGTATCTTGACTGGAAAATAATTTGGGCTTTGTAACAGTGTGCAGCACTGATCCTATTAGGCCATCTATACTAAAGCTTCACCAGATTTAAAATTAAAAATAATTTTTAGCTGCATCTAGCCCGGAAAATAATTTTGGGGCTCCGAGATGCGCAAGGCACATAAGTGCCTTCTTGCTGCACTACCTGCAGCATGACCCTCATATTGTCAGAATTCGAAGTAATCATGACTACTGGGTTGCCACACTCTTAGATCCCCCAAACTTTTCGATCAATCTTTTCATTTTAATAAAGACCAAAAAAATGGTCATTTTTGAAATTATAAGCATTAGCAGGTTGTTAGAAACTGAAATCAAACAGTTTTCAACTCAAAACTTTATTCTAGGTGATGTTACATTTTCACATAGGACCCCTTGTTCGAAAGGAGCTTCTGAACTCTCTCGTCCATTGAATTTGTCAGGTTTTGGATGGTTTCTGCTTCAATTGTTTTGCATGAGGACAGAATACCCTCCCAGAGCTGTTGCTTAGATGTGAACTGCCTCCCGCCATCATAGACACTCCTTTTAATGATGCTCCAAAGGTTCTGAATGGGGTAGAGGTCAGAGGAGCATGGGGGTCACACCATAAGTTTGTCCCCTTTTATGCCCATATCAGCCAGAGATGCAGATGTTTTATGTGCAGCATGAGATGGTGCATTATCATGCAGAAAAATGATCTTGCTGTGAAATACACGGTTCTTCTTCTTGAACCATGGCAGGAAGTGCTGTTTGAGAAAATCCACATACATTATGGAGTTCATCTTTAGCGCCTTCAGGGATCCTAAAGGGGCCGACAATCTCTCTCCCCATGATTCCAGCCCAAAACATTACTCCACCTCCTCCTTGTTGGCGCTGTAGCCGTGTTTGCGTGGGGTGTCCATCAACCAGCCATCCTCCACTCCATCCATCTGGACCATCGAGCGCTGCACGGCACTCATCCGTGAACAAAACAGTTTTGAAATCAGTCTTCATGTAATGTTTGGCCCACTGGAGCCGTTTCTGCTTGTGTGAAGTGGATAGAGGAGGTCGACAGGATGGCGCATGCACAGCTGCAAACCTCTGAAGGACCCTGCATCTTGTTGTTCGGGGGACGTTGGAGGCACAAGCAGCTTCAAAAACTTGTCTGCTGCTATGACAAGGCTTTTTTGCCGCTGCTCTTTCAACCTGACGTAATTGCCTGTAGGAAAGAGTACTCAATTTGCCCTTATCAGCACGCACACGTGTGTACTGTGAATCAGCTACATACTTCTTGATTGCCAAGACACTTCATCCTGATCATCGCACAATGTTGATTGTAGTCATGCCTTGACCTAAACACTCCACAATTTGTTGCTTCTCAGCAGCCGACACATCTTTTTTCTTTCCCATTTTGGCAGAAAATGTAGGCTGCTTAATAATGTGAGAGAGCCTTCTTAAGTAGTCTTGCCTTTCATTGGACACACCTGCCAAACTAATTAGCACAGGTGTCTGCAATTGCTTACAGTGATATAAAGAGCCCTGACACACATCATCATCAATGAGTTTAACTGACAAACAAACAAATTCTTCCCTTATCACTCCTAAACACTTTTTGTATAATAATTTGGAACGCAGTGTAGATGTGCTTTTCCACAAAACACCAGTGGTTCACGTAGTGAATCTTACAGTTCTAACTTGCCAACCGTGGTCTGTATGGAGTTGTTCAATAAAAGGCCCAAAATTAAGATAACATAGATGGGAGAGTTCTCTATGAATAGGAATTCCTAAGTATTTGATACCCTGTGAGGGCCAGGCAAAGGGAAAGTTGGACTGGATGGAATCCTATATGGATTTGGGGAGGGAGACATCGAGGGCCTCAGACTTCGCTGCATTGATTTTTAAATTTTACCATGTAACAAAGTGATCTATTTCAGCCATAACAGCATGGATGGATATATGTGATTGAGTGATATATACTAGGACATCATCAGCAAATAGAGAGCACTTGTACTCGGTGCCTCCCACCTCAATCCACCTAATATTGGGGTTATGGCGAATTGATGAGAGCAGGTGCTCCGTCACTAGGATGTATAAGAGAGGGGACAGAGGACATCACTGCCTTGTCCCATTGGTGATTGTGAAAGGTGATGAAAATGTTCTGACGCACCCCCTGGGCCTTGGGACACCCGGAGCCGGACCCTTTTTGGTGGATGCTGGTGGTTGTAGTCTTCGTGGCGGCGACCCAGTTCCGTGGCTCAGGGCGGTCAAACCAGTGGCGGAACTATTTATGTGGTTTTCATGTTTAAATGGCCGACTACGCCACCCGTGGATTGCGGTCAGAGTGAACCACCGCTACAGGGCAGACCACTGAGGCTGGTGTTGTGGGTGCAGCAGAGCGTAGCATAACTCCCCACGGGAGGAGTATAGCCTCAGGGCAGTGTATGCGGAGGATGGGGGTGATGGTGCAGGGCAGCAGCAGTAACGACACGGAGTCAGTGATGCAGTTCAGGGCCTTTACTCACAGTTCTTATTATCCAGACCACGTCTGCAGGTAACGGCTGCCCACGTCGTACTGTGCTCACCAGGTGAGGGGCTCAGACAACTCCCAGATAACTTTGGAGCACTTCACAGGACCCCCTTTGTGTGTCCTTTGTCTGGCCTTTCTTACCAACACTTCTGTCCGGCTGCCTCGGGCCTCCTCTTGGTAAACTTGGCGCCAGTTTCCCTGACCCTATGTGGTGCCTTCCTAGCGGGTGTAGCGAGGGGCTGCGCCACATAAAATGTCAGAGCCTCCGGTTTCTAGCTGAGGGTCGTTTCCTGCCTCCACTAGTTCGGGGACCGGTCTCCCCCTTTGGCCTGACCCCTCCACGCAGGTGGATTCAGGCGTGCGGTGGCGACTCGCCCGTCCGCACCCCTGGGATCCCTTCATTCCTCATTCCTGGAGCCTTCTCCGCTCCTCTTCCTTCCTTCTCCCTCTTCCAGGCCTGGGCCTCTGTTTCTAGGCCCGCCTCCGGAGCAGAGCTCATGCAGAGCCCCTGCTCCCTGCCACTTCTGCTCAGACTTCTCTGCACTGAACTAAGATGGTGCCCACCTTTTATACTCCCTTCTCAATGCACCCAGGAACTGCTTCCTCCCTGCTCCTGCACTACAGGGTTCCCCTTCCTCAGTGTTCCCTCCCCCCACTCCAGCCAGGGACAGGGACTGTCGTGCCCATCTCAGGGGCATATTGGTCGCCCTGCCCCACGGCAATGTGGTGTAATGCATGCAGGTGTCGGGTCCTGATCCACACTCCATCCTTACCTGAGAGTGAGATATCACACCTCTGGGTGAGGTGCAATACGTCTGTAGCAACCGAGCCCTCAGGGTGCTACAGTTCCATTTATCTTCAGCCTAGGTGACGTATTGCGATACAGGGCCGTGATTTTGGCTATAAAAGGGTCCCCTAGACCCCTACCCCAAGCTTTTTAAAAGAATCATATATGGCGTGCCAGGAGACTCTATGGAATGCTTTCTCAGCATCCAACGAGAGTATCTAATTACAAATTTTTAACTGCATCTAGCCCAGGAAATACTTTGTGCCTAGTAGCAGTGTCTGCTAGTGAGCGGATTATCCCGGCTGTTAAGCAAGCTGCACCACCTGTAGTTTAGACACTTAATTTTTTCAAAGGAAATGCTTCGGGACCATGGGATACTTAGTGAAGAGCATCAGGAGGCACCCCAAGGCATAGGGGCTGGGACTGGCAGTAGGATGCCTTGCGGTGGACAGCCGAGCTCGATCCTTATAAAAGCTTTTTAACTGCAGCAGCTTTAGTGGACGCTACTGGAGCTGGAATTACCGCGGCTGCTGGCATGAGACTTGCCCTCCAATAGATCCTTGTAAATGGATTTAAAGTGTATTCATTCAAATTAGAGAGACAATTTAAATTAAAAAGCTTCGAGCTGCCTCCACCACAGGGGGGCTCGCTCGACCCACCAGCGGACAGGCACCAGTATTGGGAGAGGGGGGCTGGCCGTCAGGGTTCACCGCGGCTCTGGCACAAACCCGGCGACACGGAGGTGGCACGGGCAGGAGCGGACTGGCCATGTCGGCTTCTCACTTTTTGGATTTTAGAAGGGCATGACATGCCTATATCTGTGTCTCCCCCTCCTTTTACTCCTCCACCTCTTTTATTTTCGCATGACTATATGTACTTGTCACTTTTCCATGTGTTAGTTATGTCTTCTGAGCAGTTTGTCAGCTTTTGGACACCTTTGAAGGTGTTTTCTATGTGTTTCTATGTGTTTTTGTTTGCCTGCCATTGGTTTTAACGGTGTTCGAAGGTGTTCGACGAACCGAACCGAACTCGAACACTACGGGGGTGGCTCAACACTATTCTTAATGCCAATCTATACAGCGTACGATGACATCTTGTTCTTTTTGAACACTTAATACAGATTCTATATCTCACAATTACACTATCTCAAGCCCAAAATCAATGTAAATTTCCATTGGCTCAATAATTAGCTAATTAGTAAGTAAATTAAAAGAGCTCTCGGTGGATTCAAACTCATGTACTCCTCATTACAAAACAGGCGTATTAACACAGTAAACCACAGGAACATCACTAGCTCAAACTGATGTCAATTAGGGCAGTGTACATTGATTCGCTAATAAGTAAGTTAAAAATGAAATCCATTGGTTTCGCTGTGTTATTCTTAATACCAATCTATAGAGCGTATGATGACATCTTGTTCTTTATGAAAACTTAATACAGATTCTATATCCCACAATTGCACTATCTCAAGCCCAAAATCAATGCAAATTTCCATTGGCTCAATAACTAACTGGTTAGTAAGTAAACTAAATGGGCTCTCTGTGGATTCAAACTCATAATCTCCTCGTTACAATACAGGAGCATTAACCAAGTAAGCCACTGGAACAACACAGGCTCTATGTGATGTTAATTAGAGAAGTGTACATTGATTCGCTAATAAGTAAGTTAAAAATGAAATCCATTGGTTTCACAGTGTTATTCTTAATGCCAATCTATAGAGCGTATGGTGACATCTTGCTCTTTATAAACACTTAATACAGATTCTATATCTCACAATTGCACTATCTGAAGACCAAAATCAATGCAAATTTCCATTGGCTCAATTATTAGCTTATTAGTAAGTAAATTAAAAAGTCTCTCTGTGGATTCAAACTCATGAACTCCTTGTTACAATACAAGTGCATTAACCCAATAAGCCACCATAACATCACTGGTTCAACGTGATGTCAATTAGGGCAGTGAACATTGAATCGCTAATAGCTAAGTTCACAAAATAAAAACCATTGGCTTTACTATGTTATTCTTAATGCCAATGTATACAGCGTACGATGACATCTTGTTCTTTATGAACACTTATTAAAGATTCTATATCTCACAATTGCACTATCTCAAGCACGAAATCAATGCAAATTTCCATTGGCTGAATAGTTAGCTTATTAGTAAGTAAATTAAAAAAGCTTTCTGTGGATTCAAACTCATAAACTCCTCATCACAAGACAGGCGCATTAACACAGTAAACCATTGGACTATCACTGGTTCAAGGAAATGTCAATTATGGCAGTGTACATTGATTCGCTTATAACTAAGTTAAAAATGAAATCCATTGGTTTCACAGTGTTATTCTTAATGCCAATCTATAGAGCGTATGCTGACATCTTGTTCTTTATGAACATTTAATACACATTCTATATCTCACAATTGCACTATCTCAAGCCCAAAATCAATGCAAATTTCGATTGGCTCAATAGATAGCTTATTAGTAAGTCAATTAAAAATGCTTTTTGTGCATTCAAACACATGAACTCCTGTTTAGAAGGCAAGAGCATTATCCCAATAAACCACTGGTACACCTCAAGAGAAATGTGATGTCAATTAGGGCAGTGAACATTGAATCGCTAATAGGTAAGTGCACAAAAAAATACATTGCTTTACTATGTTATTCTTAATGCCAATCTATACAACGTATGATGACATCTTGTTCTTTTTGAACACTTAATACAGATTCTATATCTCACAATTACACTATCTCAAGCCCAAAATCAATGCAAATTTCCATTGGCTCAATAGTTAGCTTATTAGTATGTAAATTAAAAAGGCTCTCTGTGTATTCAAACTCATGAACTCCTCATCACAAGACAAGCGCATTAACCCAATAAACCATCGGAACATCACTCGTTCAATGTGATGTGAATTATGGCAGTGTACATTGATTCGCTAATAAGTAAGTTAAAAACGAAATCCATTGGTTTCACTGTGTTATTCTTAATGCCAATATATACAGCGTACGATGACATCTTGTTCTTTATGAACACTTAATACAGATTCGGAAGCCCAAAATCAATGCAAATTTCCATTGGCTCAATAATTAGCTAATTAGTAGGTAAATTAAAAGAGCTCTTTGTGGATTCAAACTCATGTACTCCTCATTACAAAACAGGCGTATTAACACAGTAAACCACAGGAACATCACTAGCTCAAATTTATGTCAATTAGGGCAGTGTACATTGATTCGCTAATAAGTAAGTTAAAAATGAAATGCATTGGTTTCACTGTGTTATTCTTAATACCAATCTATAGAGCGTATGGTGACATCTTGTTCTTTATGAAAACTTAATACAGATTCTATATCCCACAATTGCACTATCTCAAGCCCAAAATCAATGCAAATTTCCATTGGCTCAAAAATTAGCTGGTTAGTAAGTAAACTAAATGGGCTCTCTGTGGATTCAAACTCATAATCTCCTCGTTTCAAGACAGGAGCATTAACCAAGTAGGCCACTGGAACAACACAGGCTCTATGTGATGTCAATTAGAGAAGTGTACATTGATTCGCTAATAAGTAAGTTAAAAATGAAATCCATTGGTTTCACAGTGTTATTTTTAATGCCAATCTATAGAGCGTATGGTGACATCTTGCTCTTTATAAACACTTAATACAGATTCTGTATCTCACAATTGCACTATCTGAAGACCAAAATCAATGCAAATTTCCATTGGCTCAATTATTAGCTTATTAGTAAGTAAATTAAAAAGTCTCTCTGTGGATTCAAACTCATGAACTCCTTGTTACAATACAGGTGCATTAACCCAATAAGCCACCATAACATCACTGGTTCAACGTCATGTCAATTATGGCATTGTACATTGATTCGCTAATAAGAAAGTTAAAAATGAAATCCATTGGTTTCACAGTGTTATTCTTAATGCCAATCTATAGAGCATATGGTGACATCTTGTTCTTTATGAAAACTTAATACAGATTCTATATCTCACAATTGCACTATCTGAAGCCCAAAATCAATGCAAATTTCCATTGGCTCAATAATTAGCTAATTAGTAAGTAAATTAAAAGGGCTCTCTGTGGATTCAAACTCATGAACTCCTCATTACAAAACAAGCGCATTAACCGAGTAAACCACCAGAACATCACTAGCTCAATATGATGCCAATTAGGGCAGTGTACATTGATTCTCTTATAAGTAAGTTAAAAATGAAATCCACTGGTTTCACTGTGTTATTCTTAATGCCAATCTATAGAACGTATGGTGACATCTTGTTCTTTATGAAAACTTAATACAGATTCTATATCTCACAATTGCACTATCTCAAGCCCAAAATCAATGCAAATTACATTTGGCTCAATAGTTAGCATATTAGTAAGCAAATTAAATAGGTTCCTTTGGATTCAAACTCATGAACTCCTCGTTACAAGACAAGCTCATTAACCCATTAAGCCACCGGTACATCACTGGGTCAATGTGATATCAATTAGGGCAGTATACATTGATTCAGTAATAAGCAAGTTAAAAATGAAATCCATTGGTTTCACAGTGTTATTCTTAATACCAATCTATAGAGCGTATGGTGACATCTTGTTCTTTATGAAAACTTAATACAGATTCTATATCTCACAATTGCACTATCTCAAGCCCAAAATCAATGCAAATTTCCATTGGCTCAATAATTAGCTTATTTGTAAGTAAATTAAAAAGGCTTTTTGTGGATTCAAACTCATGAACTTCTGTTTAGAAGACAAAAGCATTATCCCAATTAACCACTGGAACACCTCAAGGTAAACGAGATGTCAATTAGGGCAGTGAACATTGAATCACTAATAGGTAAGTTCACAAAAAAATCCATTGGCTTTTCTATGTTATTCTTAATGCCAATCTATACAGCGTACGATTACATCTTGTTCTTTATGAACACTTAATACAGATTCTATATCCCACAATTGCACTATCTCAAGCCCAAAATCAATGCAAATTTCCATTGGCTCAATAATTAGCTGGTTAGTAAGTAAATTAAAAAAACTTTCTGTGGATTCAAACTCATAAACTCCTCGACACAAGACAGGCGCATTAACCCAGTAAACCATCGGACTATCACTTGTTCAAGGTGATGTCAATTATGGCAGTGTACATTGATTCGCTAATAAGAAAGTTAAAAATGAAATCCATTGGTTTCACAGTGTTATTCTTAATGCCAATCTATAGAGCATATGGTGACATCTTGTTCTTTATGAAAACTTAATACAGATTCTATATCTCAGAATTGCACTATCTCAAGCCCAAAATCAATTAAAATTTCCATTGGCTCAATAGTTAACTTATTAGTTAGTAAATTATTAAAGCTTTCTGTGCATTCAAACTCATGAACTCCTGTTTAGAAGACAAGAGCATTATCCCAGTAAACCACTGGAACACCTTGAGTGAAACGTGATGTCAATTAGGGCAGTGAACATTGAATCGCTAATAGCTAAGTTCACAAAATAAAAACCATTGGCTTTACTATGTTATTCTTAATGCCAATCAATACAGCGTACGATGACATCTTGTTCTTTATGAACACTTATTACAGATTCTATATCTCACAATTGCACTATCTCAAGCACGAAATCAATGCAAATTTCCATTGGCTCAATAGTTAGCTTAATAGTAAGTAAATTAAAAAAAGCTTTCTGTGGATTCAAACTCATAAACTCCTCATCACAAGACAGGCGCATTAACACAGTAAACCATCGGACTATCACTGGTTCAAAGTGATGTCAATTATGGCAGTGTACATTGATTCGCTTATAAGTAAGTTAAAAATGAAATCCATTGGTTTCACAGTGTTATTCTTAATGCCAATCTATAGAGCGTATGGTGACATCTTGTTCTTTATGAACATTTAATACACATTCTATATCTCACAATTGCACTATCTCAAGCCCAAAATCAATGCAAATTTCGATTGGCTCAATAGATAGCTTATTAGTAAGTAAATTAAAAATGCTTTCTGTGCTTTCAAACACATGAACTCCTGTTTAGAAGATAAGAGCATTATCCCAATAAACCACTGGAACACCTCAAGAGAAACATGATATCATTTAGGGCAGTGAACATTGAATCGCTAATAGCTAAGTTCACAAAATAAAAACCATTGGCTTTACTATGTTATTCTTAATGCCAATCTATACAGCGTACGATGACATCTTGTTCTTTATGAACACTTATTACAGATTCTATATCTCACAATTGCACTATCTCAAGCCCAAAATCAATGCAAATTTCCATTGGCTCAATAGTTAGCTTATTAGTAAGTAAATTAAAAAAGCTTTCTGTGGATTCAAACTCATAAACTCCTCATCACAAGACAGGCGCATTAACCCAGTAAACCTTCGGACTATCACTGGTTCAAGGTAATGTCAATTATGGCAGTGTACATTGATTCGCTTATAAGTAAGTTAAAAATGAAATCCATTGGTTTCACAGTGTTATTCTTAATGTCAATCTATAGAGCGTATGGTAACATCTTGTTCTTTATGAACATTTAATACACATTCTATATCTCACAATTGCACTATCTCAAGCCCAAAATCAATGCAAATTTCCATTGGCTCTATAGATAGCTTATTAGTAAGTAAATTAAAAAGGCTCTTTGTGTATTCAAACTCATGATCTCCTTGTCACAAGACAAGCATTTTAACCCAGTAAACCATCGAAACATCACTGGTTCAATGTGATGTGAATTATGGCATTGTACATTGATTCGCTAATAAGTAAGTTAAAAATGAAACCCAATGGTTTCACTGTGTTATTCTTAATGCCAATATATACAGCGTACGATGACATCTTGTTCTTTATGAACACTTAATACAGATTCTGTATCTCACAATTGCACTATCTGAAGCCCAAAATCAATGCAAATTTCCATTGGCTCAATAATTAGCTAATTAGTAAGTAAATTAAAAGGGCTCTCTGTGGATTCAAACTCTTGAACTCCTCATTACAAAACAGGCGCATTAACCGAGTAAACAACCGGAACATCACTAGCTCAATATGATGTCAATTAGGGCAGTGTACATTGATTCGCTTATAAGTAAGTTAAAAATGAAATCCACTGGTTTCACTGTGTTATTCTTAATGCCAATCTATAGAGCGTATGGTGACATCTTGTTCTTTATGAACACTTAATACAGATTCTATATCTCACAATTGCACTATCTCAAGCCCAAAATCAATGCAAATTTCCATTGGCTCATTAGTTAGCAAATTAAAAAAGCTTTCTGTGGATTCAAACTCATAAACTCCTCATCACAAAACAGGCGCATTAACCCAGTAAACTATCAGACTATCACTGGTTCAAGGTGATGTCAATTATGGCAGTGTACATTGATTCGCTTATAAGTAAGTTAAAAATGAAATCCATTGGTTTCACAGTGTTATTCTTAATGCCAATCTATAGAGCGTATGGTGACATCTTGTTCTTTATGAACACTTAATACAGATTCTATATCTCACAATTGCACGATCTCAAGCCCAAAATCAATGCAAATTTCCATTGGCTCAATAGTTAGCTTATTAGTAAGTAAATTAAAAAAAGCTTTCTGTGGATTCAAACTCATAAACTCCTCATCACAAGACAGGCGCATTAACACAGTAAACCATCGGACGATCACTCGTTCAAGGTGATGTCAATTATGGCAGTGTACATTGATTCGCTTATAAGTAAGTTAAAAATGAAATCCATTGGTTTCACTGTGTTATTCTTAATGCCAATCTACAGAGCGTATGGTAACATCTTGTTCTTTATGAACATTTAATACACATTCTATATCTCACAATTGCACTATCTGAAGACCAAAATCAATGCAAATTTCCATTGGCTCAATCATTAGCTTATTAGTAAGTAAATTAAAAAGGCTCTCTGTGGATTCAAACTCATGAATTCCTCACTACAATACAGGCGCATTAACCCAATAAGCCACTATAACATCACTGGTTCAACTTGATGTCAATTAGGGCAGTGAACATTGAATCGCTAATAGCTAAGTTCACAAAATAAAAACCATTGGCTTTACTATGTTATTCTTAATGCCAATCTATACAGCGTACGATGACATCTTGTTCTTTATGAACACTTATTACAGATTCTATATCTCACAATTGCACTATCTCAAGCCCAAAATCAATGCAAATTTCCATTGGCTCAATAGTTAGCTTATTAGTAAGTAAATTAGAAAAGCTTTCTGTGGATTCAAACTCATACACTCCTCATCACAAGACAGGCGCATTAACCCAGTAAACCTTCGGACTATCACTGGTTCAAGGTAATGTCAATTATGGCAGTGTACATTGATTCGCTTATAAGTAAGTTAAAAATGAAATCCATTGGTTTCACAATGTTATTCTTAATGTCAATCTAAAGAGCGTATGGTAACATCTTGTTCTTTATGAACATTTAATACACATTCTATATCTCACAATTGCACTATCTCAAGCCCAAAATCAATGCAACTTTCCATTGGCTCAATAGATAGCTTATTAGTAAGTAAATTAAAAAGGCTCTCTGTGTATTCAAACTCATGATCTCCTTGTAACAAGGCAAGCACTTTAACCCAGTAAACCATCGAAACATCACTGGTTCAATGTGATGTGAATTATGGCATTGTACATTGATTCGCTAATAAGTAAGTTAAAAATGAAACCCAATGGTTTCACTGTGTTATTCTTAATGCCAATATATACAGCGTACGATGACATCTTGTTCTTTATGAACACTTAATACAGATTCTGTATCTCACAATTGCACTATCTGAAGCCCAAAATCAATGCAAATTTCTATTGGCTCAATAATTAGCTAATTAGTAAGTAAATTAAAAGGGCTCTTTGTGGATTCAAACTCTTGAACTCCTCATTACAAAACAGGCGCATTAACCGAGTAAACAACCGGAACATCAGTAGCTCAATATGATGTCAATTAGGGCAGTGTACATTGATTCGCTTATAAGTAAGTTAAAAATGAAATCCACTGGTTTCACTGTGTTATTCTTAATGCCAATCTATAGAGCGTATGGTGACATCTTGTTCTTTATGAACACTTAATACAGATTCTATATCTCACAATTGCACTATCTCAAGCCCAAAATCAATGCAAATTTCCATTGGCTCATTAGTTAGCAAATTAAAAAAGCTTTCTGTGGATTCAAACTCATAAACTCCTCATCACAAGACAGGCGCATTAACCCAGTAAACTATCACACTATCACTGGTTCAATGTGATGTCAATTATGGCAGTGTACATTGATTCGCTTATAAGTAAGTTAAAAATGAAATCCATTGGTTTCACAGTGTTATTCTTAATGCCAATCTATAGAGCGTATGGTGACATCTTGTTCTTTATGAACACTTAATACAGATTCTATATCTCACAATTGCACGATCTCAAGCCCAAAATCAATGCAAATTTCCATTGGCTCAATAGTTAGCTTATTAGTAAGTAAATTAGAAAAAGCTTTCTGTGGATTCAAACTCATAAACTCCTCATCACAAGACAGGCGCATTAACACAGTAAACCATCGGACTATCACTCGTTCAAGGTGATGTCAATTATGGCAGTGTACATTGATTCGCTTATAAGTAAGTTAAAAATGAAATCCATTGGTTTCACTGTGTTATTCTTAATGCCAATCTACAGAGCGTATGGTAACATCTTGTTCTTTATGAACATTTAATACAGATTCTATATCTCACAATTGCTTTACTATGTTATTCTTAATGTCAATCTATACAACGTATGATGACATCTTGTTCTTTATGAACACTTAATACAGATTCTATATCTCACAATTGCGCTATCTCAAGCCCAAAATCAATGCAAATTTCCATTGGCTCAATAGATAGCTTATTAGTAAGTAAATTAAAAAGGCTCTCTGTGTATTCAAACTCATGAACTCCTTGTCACAAGACAAGCACTTTAACCCAGTAAACCATCGAAACATCATTGGTTCAATGTGATGTGAATTATGGCATTGTACATTGATTTGCTAATAAGTAGAGATGAGCGGTGTTCGACTAGAACTGTTCGCCAATCTCAAATTCGAGCTGTTTTGGGTGGTGTTCGAGTTGTTCGACGAACCCGAACGATTTGCAAAAAATTCGGCAGTTCGAGGTTATGTTCGATAACTGTTCGTGCACCAAAAGCGTGTCCTGCATGTCTGGCGCTATTTAGAGCACCAATCATGCAGGGATTGTCTGCCACTCACTGTAATGCCACAGCCATGGTGGTTGTGGCATTACAGTGATTGCCCAAATCGATGGGAACAGTGCTCACAGTGAAACATGAAAAGCCGGCAATTCATCAGCGGCATACACCGGTACCCGACAATTTAGAATAGAAGGAATAGAGAATCACACATAGATTAGATAGATAGAAACATGTCAGCCACATATATACGAAGCACAGTGACAGTGTTGCTTACTGTACTTGTCATTTAGTGTAAAGGATTTATTAAAAAATATAATAGTGTTTTCATGCACCGTCTCTTTAAAAAAGCCGGCCGGCAATTCAGCAGCGGTACCCGACAATTTATAACAGACAGAATAGAGCTTCACACATAGATTATATAGATAGAAACATGTCAGTCACATATATATGAAGTACAGTGACAGTGTTGCTTACTGTACTTGTCATTTAGTGTAAAGGATTTATTAAAAAATATAATAGTGTTTTCGTGCACCGTCTCTTTAAAAAAGCCGGCCGGCAGTTCAGCAGCGGTACCCGACAATTTATAACAGACAGAATAGAGCTTCACACATAGATTAGATAGATAGAAACATGTTAGTCACATATATATGAAGTACTGTGACAGTGTTGCTTACTGTACTTGTCATTTACTGCAAAGGATTTATTAAAAAAAATAATAGTGTTTTCATGCACCGTCTCTTTAAAAAAGCCGGCCGGCAATTCAGCATCTGTACCCGACAATTTATAACAGAAAGAATAGAGAATCACACATAGATTAGGTAGATAGAAACATGTCAATCACATATATATGAAGTACTGTGACAGTTTTGCTTACTGTACTTGTCATTTACTGCAAAGGATTTATTAAAAAAAATAATAGTGTTTTCATGCACCGTCTCTTTAAAAAAGCCGGCCGGCAATTCAGCATCTGTACCCGACAATTTATAACAGACAGAATAGAGCTTCACACATAGATTAGATAGATAGAAACATGTCAGTCACATATATAATAAGTACAGTGACATTGTTGGTTACTGTACTTGTCATTTAGTATTAAAATAAAGGATTTATTATTAAAAAAAATTGGCGTGGGGTTCCCCGTAATTTTAGTCTCTAGCGGTGGTTAAGCAGACAGCTGGGGCAGATGTTTGAAGCCTGGGAAGGGGGTAATACCCACGGAGCTTCCCAGGCTACTAATATCAGCCCCCAGCTGAATACCTAGCCTTTACTAGCTATTAAAATGGAGGACCCCCCCCCAAAAAATGACGTGGGGTCCCCCCTAATTTAATAGCTAGCAAAGGCTAGGCAGACAGCTGGGGGCTGATATTAATAGCCCAGGAAGGGAGCCATGAATATTGGCCCCCTCCCAGGCTAGAAACACCAGCCGTCAGCCGCCCCAGAAATGACGCATCCATAGGATGCGCAAATTCTGGCACTTAGCCTCGCTCTTCCACGCTGCCCTGGTGCGGTGGCAGGGGGTAATAGGGTTGGGGTTGATGTCAGCTTATAATGCCAGCTGACATCAAGCCCAGGTTAGTAATGGAGAGGCGTCTATAAGACACCCCCATTACTAACCCCATAGTCAAAGTTAAAAGAAAACACAAACACCCAGAATAAAGTCCTTTAATTGAAATAAAGACACATTCCTTTATTGTTCTAAATTAAACCATACTTACCGTCACGCCCATTCCAGCTGAAGCCAACGATCTCCTGCAATAAAAGAAAAATAATAAAGCAACCTCATCCTTACCTTTCCATGGTTCCCACGACAGCTTCAGCTCTGCTACATCGAGATGACAGGCTGGACCGCAGCAGAACGCTGCCATCCAGCCTGTCATCCCGCAGACACTGAGAAGCGCAGGCATGCTTGCGCTCTGCAGTGTCTGGCTGTGACGGCAAAAAGATGAGACGAGTTCATGTCCAATGAACTCGGCGCACCTCATGCACGTCACTGACAGCGTGGGAGAATTCTCCTGCACTCAGCACTTCAGCGTGAGAATTCTCCCACGCTGTCAGTGACGTGCATGAGGTCAGCTGAGTTCATTGGACATGAATGAGCTCACCTCATGCACGTCACTGACAGCGTGGGAGAATTCTCACGCTGTAGTGCTGAGTGCAGGAGAATTTTCCCACGCTGTCAGTGACGTGCATGAGGTGAGCTGAGATCATTGGACATGACCTCGGCTCATCTGGATGCCGTCACAGAGAGACACTGAGGAGCGCAAGCATGCCTGCCCTTCTCAGTGTCTGCGGGATGACAGGCTGGATGGCAGCTTTCTGCTGCGGTCCAGCCTGTCATCTCGATGTAGCAGAGCTGAAGCTGTCGTGGGAGCCATGGAAAGGTAAGGATGATGTTGCTTTATTATTTTACTTTTATTGCAGGAGATCATTGGCTTCAACTGGAATGGGCGTGACGGTAAGTATGGTTTAATTTAGAACAATAAAGAATTGTGTGTTTATTTCAATTAAAGGACTTTTTTCTGGGTGTTGTGTTTTTTTAAATACTTTACTAGAAATTCATGGTGGTCATGTCTAATATTGGCGTGACCCCATGAATTTCGGGCTTAGGGCCAGCTGATAATGCCAAGCTGGCCTTAAACCCTTTATTACCCAGTGAGCCACCGCACCAGGGCCCTGGATGAGTTGGGTACAGCGCCAGAAGATGGCGCTTCTATGAACGCGCCATTTTCTGGGGCGGCTGCGGACTGCAATTTGCAGCGGGTGGGGCCCAGAAAGCTTGGGCCTCCCTGCGCTGCGGATTCCAGCTCCCAGCTGCCTAGTTGTACCTGGCTGGGCACAAAAATAGGGCGAAGCCCCACGCATTTTTTTTTTAAATTATTTCATGAAATTCATGGAATAATTAAGAAAAAAAGGGCTTCCCTATATTGTTGTGTCCAACCAGGTACAAATAGGCAGCTGGTGGTTGGGGGCAGCCCGTTCCTGCCTGCTGTACCTGGCTGGACACAAATATAGTGCGAAGCCCCACGTAAATTTTTTTTTAAAGCGTGGAAGAGCGAGGCTAAGTCCCAGAATTGGCGCATCCTATGGATGCGCCATTTCTGGGGCGGCTGACGGCTGGTGTTTCTAGCCTGGGAGGGGGCCAATATTCATGGCTCCCTTCCTGGGCTATTAATATCAGCCCCCAGCTGTCTGCCTAGCCTTTGCTAGCTATTAAATTAGGGGGGACCCCACGTCATTTTTTTGGGGGGGTCCTCCATTTTAATAGCTAGTAAAGGCTAGGTATTCAGCTGGGGGCTGATATTAGTAGCCTGGGAAGCTCCGTGGGTATTACCCCCTTCCCAGGCTTCAAACATCTGCCCCAGCTGTCTGCTTAACCTCCGCTAGAGACTAAAATTACGGGGAACCCCACGCCAATTTTTATTAATAATAAATCCTTTATTTTAATACTAAATGACAAGTACAGTAACCAACACTGTCACTGTACTTATTATATATGTGACTGACATGTTTCTATCTATCTAATCTATGTGTGAAGCTCTATTCTGTCTGTTATAAATTGTCGGGTACCGATGCTGAATTGCCGGACGGCTTTTTTAAAGAGACGGTGCATGAAAACACTATTATTTTTTTTAATAAATCCTTTGCAGTAAATGACAAGTACAGTAAGCAACACTGTCACAGTACTTCATATATATGTGACTGACATGTTTCTATCTATCTAATCTATGTGTGAAGCTCTATTCTGTCTGTTATAAATTGTCGGGTACCGCTGCTGAATTGCCGGCCGGCTTTTTTAAAGAGACGGTGCACGAAAACACTATTATATTTTTTAATAAATCCTTTACACTAAATGACAAGTACAGTAAGCAACACTGTCACTGTACTTCGTATATATGTGGCTGACATGTTTCTATCTATCTAATCTATGTGTGATTCTCTATTCCTTCTATTCTAAATTGTCGGGTACAGATGCTGAATTGCCAGACGGCTTTTTTAAAGAGACGGTGCATGAAAACACTATTATTTTTTTTAATAAATCCTTTGCAGTAAATGACAAGTACAGTAAGCAACACTGTCACTGTACTTCATATATATGTGACTGACATGTTTCTATCTATCTAATCTATGTGTGAAGCTCTATTCTGTCTGTTATAAATTGTCGGGTACCGCTGCTGAATTGCCGGCCGGCTTTTTTAAAGAGACGGTGCACGAAAACAATATTATATTTTTTAATAAATCCTTTACACTAAATGACAAGTACAGTAAGCAACACTGTCACTGTACTTCATATATATGTGACTGACATGTTTCTATCTAATCTATGTGTGATGCTCTATTCCTTCATGTCTAAATTGTCGGGTACCGGTGTATGCCGCTGCTGTATTGCCGGCCGGCTTTTTGAAAGAAAGCGTCTTCTGAGCAGTTTGTCAGCTTTTGGACACCTTTGAAGGTGTTTTCTATGTGTTCCTATGTGTTTTTGTTTGCCTGCCATTGGTTTTAACGGTGTTCGACGGTGTTCTAAGGTGTTCGACGAACAGTTCGACGAACAGTTCCTCGAACATCCCGGTGTTCGACGAACCGAACCGAACCCGAACACTACGGGGTGGCTCAACACTACTAATAAGTAAGTTAAAAATGAAACCCATTGGTTTCACTGTGTTATTCTTAATGCCAATATATACAGCGTACGATGACATCTTGTTCTTTATGAACACTTAATACAGATTCTGTATCTCACAATTGCACTATCTGAAGCCCAAAATCAATGCAAATTTCCATTGGCTCAATAATTAGCTAATTAGTAAGTAAATTAAAAGGGCTCTCTGTGGATTCAAACTCTTGAACTTCTCATTACAAAACAGGCGCATTAACCGAGTAAACCACCGGAACATCACTAGCTCAATATGATGTCAATTAGGGCAGTGTACATTGATTCGCTTATAAGTAAGTTAAAAATGAAATCCACTGGTTTCACTGTGTTATTCTTAATGCCAATCTATAGAGCGTATGGTGACATTTTGTTCTTTATGAACACTTAATACAGATTCTATATCTCACAATTGCACTATCTCAAGCCCAAAATCAATGCAAATTTCCATTGGCTCAATAGTTAGCTTATTAGTAAGTAAATTAAAAAAGCTTTCTGTGGATTCAAACTCATAAACTCCTCATCACAAGACAGGCGCATTAACACAGTAAACCATCGGACTATCACTGGATCAAGGTGATGTCAATTATGGCAGTGTACATTGATTCGCTTATAAGTAAGTTAAAAATGAAATCCATTGGTTTCACAGTGTTATTCTTAATGCCAATCTATACAGCGTACGATGACATCTTGTTCTTTATGAACACTTATTACAGATTCTATATCTCACAATTGCACTATCTCAAGCCCAAAATCAATGCAAATTTCGATTGGTCCAATAGATAGCTTATTAGTAAGTAAATTAAAAGGCTCTCTGTGTTTTCAAACTCATGAACTCCTCGTCACAAGACAAGCACATTAACCCAGTAAACCATCGGAACATCACTGGTTCAATGCGATGTGAATTATGGCAGTGTACATTGATTCGCTAATAAGTAAGTTAAAAATGAAACCCATTGGTTTCACTGTGTTATTCTTAATGCCAATATATACAGCGTACGATGACATCTTGTCCTTTATGAACACTTAATACAGATTCTGTATCTCACAATTGCACTATCTGAAGCCCAAAATCAATACAAATTTCCATTGGCTCAATAATTAGCTAATTAGTAAGTAAATTAAAAGGGCTCTCTGTGGATTCAAACTCATGAACTCCTTGTTACAATACAGAAGCATTAACCCAATAAGCCACCATAACATCACTGGTTTACCATGATGTCAATTATGGCAGTGAACATTGAATCGCTAATAGCTAAGTTCACAAAATAAAAACCATTGGCTTTACTATGTTATTCTTAATGCCAATCTATACAGCGTACGATGACATCTTGTTCTTTATGAACACTTATTACAGATTCTATATCTCACAATTGCACTATCTCAAGCCCAAAATCAATGCAAATTTCCATTGGCTCAATAGTTAGCTTATTAGTAAGTAAATTAAAAGGCTTTCTGTGGATTCAAACTCATAAACTCCTCATCACAAGACAGGCGCATTAACCCAGTAAACCATCGGACTATCACTGGTTCAAGGTAATGTCAGTTATGGCAGTGTACATTGATTCGCTTATAAGTAAGTTAAAAATGAAACCCATTGGTTTCACTGTGTTATTCTTAATGCCAATATATACAGCGTACGATGACATCTTGTCCTCTATGAACACTTAATACAGATTCTGTATCTCACAATTGCACTATCTGAAGCCCAAAATCAATACAAATTTCCATTGGCTCAATAATTAGCTAATTAGTAAGTAAATTAAAAGGGCTCTCTGTGGATTCAAACTCATGAACTCCTCATTACAAAACAGGCAAATTAACCGAGTAAACCACCAGAACATCACTAGATCAATATGATGTCAATTAGGGCAGTGTACATTGATTCGCTTATAAGTAAGTTAAAAATGAAACCCATTGGTTTCACTGTGTTATTCTTAATGCCAATATATACAGCGTACGATGACATCTTGTTCTTTATGAACACTTAATACAGATTCTGTATCTCACAATTGCACTATCTGAAGCCCAAAATCAATACAAATTTCCATTGGCTCAATAATTAGCTAATTAGTTAGTAAATTAAAAGGGCTCTCTGTGGATTCAAACTCATGAACTCCTCATTACAAAAAAGGCAAATTAACAGAGTAAACCACCAGAACATCACTAGATCAATATGATGTCAATTAGGGCAGTGTACATTGATTCGCTTATAAGTAAGTTAAAAATGAAATCCACTGGTTTCACTGTGTTATTCTTAATGCCAATCTATAGAGCACATGGTGACACCTTATTCTTTATGAACACTTAATACAGATTCTATATCTCACAATTGCACTATCTCAAGCCCAAAATCAATGCAAATTTCCATTGGCTCAATAGTTAGCTTATTAGTAAGTAAATTAAAAAAAGCTTTCTGTTTATTTAAACTCATAAACTCCTCATCACAAGACAGGCGCATTAACCCAGTAAACCATCGGACTATCACTGGTTCAAGGTGATGTCAATTATGGCAGTGTACATTGATTCGCTAATAAGTAAGTTAAAAATGAAATCCATTGGTTTCACTGTGTTATTCTTAATGCCAATCTATAGAGCGTATGGTGACATCTTGCTCTTTATAAACACTTAATACAGATTCTATATCTCACAATTGCACTATCTGAAGACCAAAATCAATGCAAATTTCCATTGGCTCAATCATTTGCTTATTAGTAAGTAAATTAAAAAGTCTCTTTGTGGATTCAATCTCATGAACTTCTTGTTACAATACAGGTGCATTAACCCAATAAGCCACCATAACATCACTGGTTCACCTTGATGTCAATTATGGCAGTGAACATTGAATCGCTAATAGCTAAGTTCACAAAATAAAAACCATTGGCTTTACTATGTTATTCTTAATGCCAATCTATACAACGTACGATGACATCTTGTTCTTTATGAACACTTATTACAGATTCTATATCTCACAATTGCACTATCTCAAGCCCAAAATCAATGCAAATTTCCATTGGCTCAATAGTTAGCTTATTAGTAAGTAAATTAAAAGGGCTCTCTGTAGATTCAAACTCATGAACTCCTCATTACAAAACAGGCGCATTAACCGAGTAAACCACCGGAACATCACTAGCTCAATATGATGTCAATTATTGCAGTGTACATTGATTCGCTTATAAGTAAGTTAAAAATGAAATCCACTGGTTTCACTGCGTTATTCTTAATGCCAATCTATAGAGCGTATGATGACATCTTGTTCTTTATGAACATTTAATACACATTCTATATCTCACAATTGCACTATCTGAAGACCAAAATCAATGCAAATTTCCATTGGCTCAATAATTAGCTTATTAGTAAGTAAATTATAAAGGCTCTCGGTGGATTGAAACTCATCTATTCCTCGTTACAATGCAGGCGCATTAACCCAATAAGCCACTATAACATCACTGGTTCAATGTGATGTCAATTAGGGCAGTGAACATTGAATCGCTAATAGCTAAGTTCATAAAATAAAAACCATTGGCTTTTCTATGTTGTTCTTAATGCCAATCTATACAGCGTACGATGAGATCTTGTTCTTTATGAACACTTATTATAGATTCTATATCTCACAATTGCACTATCTCAAGCCCAAAATCAATGCAAATTTCCATTGGCTCAATAGATAGCTTATTAGTAAGTAAATTAAAAGTCTCTCTGTGTTTTCAAACTCATGAACTCCTTGTCACAAGACAAGCACATTAACCCAGTAAACCATCGGAACATCACTGGTTCAATGCGATGTGAATTATGGCAGTGTACATTGATTCGCTAATAAGTAAGTTAAAAATGAAACCCATTGGTTTCACTGGGTTATTCTTAATGCCAATATATACAGCGTACGATGACATCTTGTCCTTTATGAACACTTAATACAGATTCTGTATCTCACAATTGCACTATCTGAAGCCCAAAATCAATACAAATTTCCATTGGCTCAATAATTAGCTAATTAGTAAGTAAACTAAAAGGGCTCTCTGTGGATTCAAACTCATGAACTCCTCATTACAAAACAGGCAAATTAACCGAGTAAACCACCAGAACATCACTAGATCAATATGATGTCAATTAGGGCAGTGTACATTGATTCGCTTATAAGTAAGTTAAAAATGAAATCCACTGGTTTCACTGTGTTATTCTTAATGCCAATCTATAGAGCGTATGGTGACATCTTGTTCTTTATGAACACTTAATACAGATTCTATATCTCACAATTGCACTATCTCAAGCCCAAAATCAATGCAAATTTCCATTGGCTCAATAGTTAGCTTATTAGTAAGTAAATTAAAAAAGCTTTCTGTGGATTCAAACTCATAAACTCTTCATCACAAGACAGGCGCATTAACCCAGTAAACCATCAGACTATCACTGGTTCAAGGAGATGTCAATTATAGCAGTGTACATTGATTCGCTAATAAATAAGTTAAAAATGAAATCCATTGGTTTCACTGTGTTATTCTTAATGCCAATCTATAGAGCGTATGGTGACATCTTGCTCTTTATAAACACTTAATACAGATTCTATATCTCACAATTGCACTATCTGAAGACCAAAATCAATGCAAATTTCCATTGGCTCAATCATTTGCTTATTAGTAAGTAAATTAAAAAGTCTCTCTGTGGATTCAAACTCATGAACTCCTTGTTACAATACAGGTGTATTAACCCAATAAGCCACCATAACATCACTGGTTCACCTTGATGTCAATTATGGCAGTGAACATTGAATCGCTAATAGCTAAGTTCACAAAATAAAAACAATTGGCTTTACTATATTATTCTTAATGCCAATCTATACAACGTACGATGACATCTTGTTCTTTATGAACACTTATTACAGATTCTATATCTCACAATTGCTCTATCTCAAGCCCAAAATCAATGCAAATTTCCATTGGCTCAATAGTTAGCTTATTAGTAAGTAAATTAAAAAAGCTTTCTGTGGATTCAAACTCATGAACTCCTCATCACAAGACAGGCGCATTAACCCAGTAAACCATCCGACTAACACTGGTTCAAGGTAATGTAAATTATGGCAGTGTACATTGATTCGCTTTTAAGTAAGTTAAAAATGAAATTCATTGGTTTCACAGTGTTATTCTTAATGCCAATCTATACAGCGTATGATGACATCTTGTTCTTTTTGAACATTTAATACACATTCTATATCTCACAATTGCACTATCTGAAGACCAAAATCAATGCAAATTTCCATTGGCTCAATCATTTGCTTATTAGTAAGTAAATTAAAAAAAGTCTCTTTGTGGATTCAAACTCATGAACTCTTTGTTACAATACAGGTGCATTAACCCATTAAGCCACCATAACATCACTGGTTCACCTTGATGTCAATTATGGCAGTGAACATTGAATCGCTAATAGCTAAGTTCACAAAATAAAAACCATTGGCTTTACTATGTTATTCTTAATGCCAATCTATACAACGTACGATGACATCTTGTTCTTTATGAACACTTATTACAGATTTTATATCTCACAATTGCACTATCTCAAGCCCAAAATCAATGCAAATTTCCATTGGCTCAATAGTTATCTTATTAGTAAGTAAATTAAAAAAGCTTTCTGTGGATTCAAACTCATAAACTCTTCATCACAAGACAGGCGCATTAACCCAGTAAACCATCGGACTATCAATGGATCAAGGTGATGTCAATTATGGCAGTGCACATTGATTCGCTTATAAGTAAGTTAAAAATGAAATCCATTGGTTTCACAGTGTTATTCTTAATGCCAATCTATAGAGCGTATGGTAACATCTTGTTCTTTATGAACATTTAATACACATTCTATATCTCACAATTGCACTATCTGAAGACCAAAATCAAATGCAAATTTCCATTGGCTCAATAATTAGCTTATTAGTAAGTAAATTAAAAAGGCTCTCTGTGGATTCAAACTCATGAATTCCTCGTTACAATGCAAGCGCATTAACCCAATAAGCCACTATAACATCACTGGTTCAACGTGATGTCAATTAGGGCAGTGAACATTGAATCGCTAATAGCTAAGTTCACAAAATAAAAACCATTGGCTTTACTATGTTATTCTTAATGCCAATCTATACAGCGTACGATGACATCTTGTTCTTTATCAACACTTATCACAGATTCTATATTTCAGAATTGCACTATCTCAAACCCAAAATCAATGCAAATTTCCATTGGCTCAATAGTTAGCTTATTAGTAAGTAAATTAAAAAAAGCTTTCTGTGGATTCAAACTCATAAACTCCTCATCACAAGACAGGCGCATTAACACAGTAATCCATCGGACTATCACTAGATCAAGGTGATGTCAATTATGGCAGTGTACATTGATTCGCTTATAAGTAAGTTAAAAATGAAATCCATTGGTTTCACAGTGTTATTCTTAATGCCAATCTATACAGCGTACGATGACATCTTGTTCTTTATGAACACTTATCACAGATTCTATATCTCACAATTGCACTATCTCAAGCCCAAAATCAATGCAAATTTCGATTGGCTCAATAGATAGCTTATTAGTAAGTAAATTAAAAGGCTCTCTGTGTCTTCAAACTCATGAACTCCTTGTCACAAGACAAGCACATTAACCCAGTAAACCATCGGAACATCACTGGTTCAATGCGATGTGAATTATGGCAGTGTACATTGATTCGCTAATAAGTAAGTTAAAAATGAAACCCATTGGTTTCACTGTGTTATTCTTAATGCCAATATATACAGCGTACGATGACATCTTGTCCTTTATGAACACTTAATACAGATTCTGTATCTCACAATTGCACTATCTGAAGCCCAAAATCAATACAAATTTCCATTGGCTCAATAATTAGCTAATTAGTAAGTAAATTAAAAGGGCTCTCTGTGGATTCAAACTCATGAACTCCTTGTTACAATACAGGTGCATTAACCCAATAAGCCACCATAACATCACTGGTTCACTATGATGTCAATTATGGCAGTGAACATTGAATCGCTAATAGCTAAGTTCACAAAATAAAAACCATTGGCTTTACTATGTTATTCTTAATGCCAATCTATACAGCGTACGATGACATCTTGTTCTTTATGAACACTTATTACAGATTCTATATCTCACAATTGCACTATCTCAAGCCCAAAATCAATGCAAATTTCCATTGGCTCAATAGTTAGCTTATTAGTAAGTAAATTAAAAAAAGCTTTCTGTGGATTCAAACTCATAAACTCCTCATCACAAGACAGGCGCATTAACACAGTAAACCATCGGACTATCACTGGTTCAAGGTAATGTCAATTATGGCAGTGTACATTGATTCGCTTATAAGTAAGTTAAAAATGAAATCCATTGGTTTCACAGTGTTATTCTTAATGCCAATCTATAGAGCGTATGGTAACATCTTGTTCTTTATGAACATTTAATACACATTCTATATCTCACAATTGCACTATCTCAAGCCCAAAATCAATGCAACTTTCCATTGGCTCAATAGATAGCTTATTAGTAAGTAAATTAAAAAGGCTCTCTGTGTATTCAAACTCATGAACTCCTTGTCACAAGACAAGCACTTTAACCCAGTAAACCATCGAAACATCACTGGTTCGATGTGATGTGAATTATGGCAGTGTACATTGATTCGCTAATAAGTAAGTTAAAAATGAAACCCATTGGTTTCACTGTGTTATTCTTAATGCCAATATATACAGCGTACGATGACATCTTGTTCTTTATGAACACTTAATACAGATTCTGTATCTCACAATTGCACTATCTGAAGCCCATAATCAATGCAAATTTCCATTGGCTCAATAATTAGCTAATTAGTAAGTAAATTAAAAGGGCTCTCTGTGGATTCAAACTCATGAACTCCTCATTACAAAACAGGCGCATTAACCGAGTAAACCACCGGAACATCACTAGCTTAATATGATGTCAATTAGGGCAGTGTACATTGATTCGCTTATAAGTAAGTTAAAAATGAAATCCACTGGTTTCACTGTGTTATTCTTAATGCCAATCTATAGAGCGTATGGTGACATCTTGTTCTTTATGAACACTTAATACAGATTCTATATCTCACAATTGCACTATATCAAGCCCAAAATCAATGCAAATTTCCATTGGCTCAATAGTTAGCTTATTAGTAAGTAAATTAAAAAAGCTTTCTGTGGATTCAAACTCATAAACTCCTCATCACAAGACAGGCGCATTAACGCAGTAAACCATCGGACTATCACTGGTTCAAGGTGATGTCAATTATGGCAGTGTACATTGATTCGCTAATAAGTAAGTTAAAAATGAAATCCATTGGTTTCACTGTGTTATTCTTAATGCCAATCTATAGAGCGTATGGTGACATCTTGCTCTTTATAAACACTTAATACAGATTCTATATCTCACAATTGCACTATCTGAAGACCAAAATCAATGCAAATTTCCATTGGCTCAATAATTTGCTTATTAGTAAGTAAATTAAAAAGTCTCTTTGTGGATTCAAACTCAAGAATAGAGATGAGCGTTGTTCTACTCGAACTGTTCGCCAATCTCAAATTCGAGCTGTTTTGGGCGGTGTTCGAGCCGTTCGGCGAACACTAACAATTTGAGAAAAATTCGGCTGTTCGAGGTTATGTTCGATAACTGTTCGTGCACCAAAATCATAACTGGATTTTTTCTCAGTAATGATGAAAATTAATGTTAATACGCAGTTTGAGTGTACAGCGGGGTGGGGGGAGGGACAGGGGATGGATCTCTGCAGGAACAATGAAGATCTCCATTTTTTTTTCTCTTTCCCGCATTTGCAGTGGGGAGGTGCAATCTGTCAGCCTATCAGCAGCGCACAAACGGAGTGAAGTGCTTTTTTTCACACAAGCAAGGGCATGTGTCATTGGCAGTGTATGTCACATGTCCTTGCCCTATAAGACCAAGCCATTTTCCCCGTCGCCACCATTTTCTCACTGCTGCAGCTGCGTGTTAGACGGCACCGCTGTTGCTGTGTGCGCTATGCCTTGTTAATTTCAAGCCAATTTTCGCACAAATATACAGATAGCTTGGGAGTAGGGAATAGTTGTGATTGCAGTCCTTTTAAGGACTACGTTACAGCATTTCCTACGACTTTTATCAGGGAGGTCTGTGCTCTTAAATAGATAGGTTGTGGGAGTAAAGACTAATTGTAATTGGAGTCCTTTTCAGGACTAGGTTACATGAGTTCCTATCAGTTTTTGCCAGGCAGGTCTGTGCCAGTGCTGTGCAAGTTTTTTTCACAGCATTTGGCTGAATCTAGCAAAGCTAATCCTTTTTGGCCTATTGCAGAGTGTGTTAGTCAGTGGAGTAGCCTATCTGTGTTGCAAGATATAACACCTGTGTATAGAATACCAATTTTTTTACTGCACCTAGTGAAGAAAAATCTTTTGGGCATAGCATCATTCTATTAGTCCATCTATACTGACCTCCATCAGGTTGCAAACTGAATATAATTTTTTTCTGCATCTAGCTCTGAAAAAATATTTGGGCTTCTAGCGGTGTGTGGGACTTGGTCTATTAGTCCATCTATACTGACCTCCATCAGGTTGCAAATTAAAAATAATTTTTTTCTGCATCTAGCTCTGAAAAAATATTTGGGCTTCTAGCAGTGTTTGGGACTTGGTCAATTAGTCCATCTATACTGACCTCCAACAGGTTGCAAATTAAAAATAATTTTTTTCTGCATCTAGCTCTGAAAAAATATTTGGGCTTCTAGCGGTGTGTGGGACTTGGTCTATTAGTCCATCTATACTGACCTCCATCAGGTTGCAAATTAAAAATAATTTTTTTCTGCATCTAGCTCTGAAAAAATATTTGGGCTTCTAGCAGTGTGTGGGACTTGGTCTATTAGTCCATCTATACTGACCTCCATCAGGTTGCAAATTAAAAATAATTTTTTTCTTCATTTAGCTCTGAAAAAATATTTGGGCTTCTAGCAGTGTGTGGGACTTGTTCTATTAGTCCTTCTATACTGACCTCCAGCAGGTTGCAAATTGAATATAATTTTTTTCTGCATCTAGCTCTGAAAAAATAGTTGGGCTTCTAGCGGTGTGTGGGACTTGGTCTATTAGTCCATCTATACTGACCTCCATCAGGTTGCAAATTAAAAATAATTTTTTTCTGCATCTAGCTCTGAAAAAATATTTGGGCTTCTAGCAGTGTGTGGGACTTGGTCTATTAGTCCATCTATACTGACCTCCATCAGGTTGCAAATTAAAAATAATTTTTATCTGCATCTACAGTACCTCTGAAAAAATATTTGGGCTTCTAGCAGTGTGTGGGACTATTTGTATTAGTCCATCTATACTGACCTCCATCAGGTTGCAAATTCAAAAGAATTTTTTTCTGCATCTAACCCAGCCAATAGTTTTGCCTAATACCACAGTTTGGCCACTCAGCTCTGCTCGGTTACCATCCATTGTTTTTTTGTGCAAACAACTCCAGAGTTGTGAATTAGTTAACCACCAAAATGAGTGGAAAAAGGCCTGCTGCTGGTGGAAAGGGGAATAGGCGTGTTGGGAAGGGGAAAAAAGGTTGTGTCCGTGGGGTAGGTGTTAAAGCAACAGTAACATCTGCAGAAGAAAGACCATCTTCCAGCCAAACTAAAATGTCTACTTCTTTTAGCGGACAATGTGATAAGATCCCTTTCTTACGGCCACGCCAATCGCTACAAATTCCAGATGAGGCACAAAAACAGCAGGTGCTTCAACGGATATCAAGTGCTCCTTTAAGTGGGCTCTCCTCCACATCAACTTCAACATCACAAATACTCCAGTCCTCAAAGGTGTCACCCAAATCGCACTTGCTTCCTCACAGCTCCCAAATCTCCAGCTGCCCTTCTGAGTATGAGGTAGAACAGATGGTTGAGTCTGCAGAGCTGTTTACTCATACTATAGCCTGGGAATCAGAGGTCGACTCCAGCGCTTCTGTGAATCCAGACGAGGAAATGATCTGCACTGATGCCCAGAATCTTTATGAGTCGGATCCAGGACCAGACGCAGAAGGTTCTGACCATAATGTAGACCCTCATTCCCAAACTGTAACTCCTGTTGGTGGAGACAATGAGGAAGACGATGATAAGACTCAAATACCTGATTGGAGTGACAACTTTAGTTTTTTGTCAGGGCAGGAACAGGTTGGCTCTGAGGACGACGGGTGTGATAACGCACAGGGTGATGATGATGAGGTCGGAGATCCCACTTACTGTCAACCCAGTCAGCCAAGAGATGAGGTCAGCAGAGGAGGTGGAGGAAGATGCTAGTGACGACGAGGTCAGGTTGCGCCTTCCTGGACAGAGACGTAGTACTGGAAGCACGTCAACAACTGCATCCTCAAACACAACTCTGCCTCTCACCACAAGTCGTGGTGGCTCTTCAGGTCGCATGGGTGCTAAGCCTTGCATAGCCTGGGCATTTTTTCAGATCGATAAAGATGACCCAACTCGTGTTATCTGTAACATTTGTCAGCAAAAGCTAAGTAGAGGCCAAAAAATACATAGTTTGAGTACTTCATGCATGAACCGGCACATGGACATGAAGCATAAGTTGCAGTGGGAAGCTCAGTGTGCTACAATGCGGCCTAGCCGGCCGGGCCAATCACCGTCTGCCATATCTTGTGCATCCGCGGCCTCTTCATCCTCTGTGACTGGGGGGACAGCAGTCACACCTGTTTTGGGGCGCAGACCTGCCACCTCTTTACCCGCAACAGCCAGCGTGATTGGCAGGTCATCATTTTCTTTGGAGGTGGTAACACCAGCTGGTGTTGAGCGCTGTCCGACATCGATAGCACCACCTTTGGATCAAGGCAACCTAACATGTCCGCCTGCATCTTCCTCACAGACCGGCAGTTTGCCGGGGACACCCTTATCAACCCCGTCTAAGCACAATAGCCAGCCCTCGGTCCCTCAGATGTGGACAAGTAAAAGACCATTTCCTCCTAGCCATGAGAAAGCTAAGAGGTTGAATTTCACCATCTGCAAGCTCTTGGCTACAGAAATGCTGCCTTTCCGCCTGGTGGACACAGAGGATTTTCGAGACCTTATGTCCGTCGCAGTGCCCCAGTACCAGATGCCCAGTCGGCACTACTTCTCAAAGAAAGGTGTGCCTGCGCTCCACCAGCATGTCGCACACAACATCACCGCTTCTTTGATAAACTCTGTGTGTGACAGGGTGCATTTCACCACAGACACTTGGACGAGTAGGCATGGACAGGGGCGTTACATGTCGCTGACTGGGCACTGGGTAACTATGGTGACAGCAGGACAAGGGGCTGCTGTCCAAGTCTTGCCGTCCCCACGAGTTGTGCGTCAATCCTCTTTATGTCAAAGTTCCTCCACTGCTTCTGCCTCCTCAACCTCCTCTCGGTCTTCCACCTGCACCCAAAGCCTGTCTGGTCATGCCACAAGCTTTCTAACTGCGCAGAAGGGATCCTGCACACCTCCTTACTATGCTGGCAGTAGGGCTCAACGTCATCAGGCGGTTTTTACATTGAAATGTCTGGGAAATGTGAGTCACACAGCTGAGGAGTTGTGGTCAGCTCTGGAGAACCAATTTCATGAATGGTTGTCTCCACTGGACCTGAAACCAGGGAAGGCCGTGTGCGACAATGCTGCAAACCTGGGTGCGGCCCTTCGCCGGGGCAATGTCACACACGTGCCTTGTATGGCTCACGTGTTGAACCTGGTTGTCCAGCAATTTTTAGCCCACTATCCCAGACTAGATGGCCTTCTGCAGAGGGCACGGTCGCTGTGTGCTCACTTCCGCCGTTCGCATCCCGCAGCTCAGCGACTTACATCTCTACAGAAGTCGTTGGGCCTGCCACTTCACCGGCTAAAATGCGATGTGCCTACCCGGTGGAATTCAACTCTGCACATGTTGCAGCGACTGTGGCAGCACCGACAAGCCCTGGTGCAATACGTTCTGACGTATAGCCTGGGCCAACGAGATTCAGAGGTGGGGCAAATCACGCTGGAGGAGTGGTCTCAGATCAGGGACCTATGCACCCTTCTGCACAGTTTTGAAATGGCGACGAAGATGTTTAGTGCTGACGATGCCATTATCAGCATGACTATTCCGGTGATTTACATGCTGGAGCACATGTTAAACAAAATTCGGAGTCAGGTGGTGGCACAAGAGGAGGTGGAGGAAGTAGAGGAGGAGGAGCTGTATGCGGAAGGGCTAACATCTGCAAGGTCCAGACGGTCGGCAGCACCAAGGCGGCAGGCATGTGAGGGTGGGGGAGATGGTTTTACCAGGGCGCATGGTAGCAGCCAAACTAGTGAGGAAAGTGCAGGAGCCCAGGAAGAAGTGGAGGACGAACTGATGGAAGACTCATCAGATGAGGGAGACCTTGATCACATTTCTGTTGTGCGAGGTTGGGGGGAGAGGACAGAGGAAGGAAGCATGATTGTTACCTCGCCACCAACACAACAGGGACTTGGTGCTCCTGGATGCGCAACACACATGAGTGCCTTCTTGCTGCACTACCTGCAACATGACCCTCGAATTGTGAGAATTAGAAATAATCCTGACTACTGGGTTGCCACACTGTTAGATCCCCGGTACAAAAGTAAATTTGCAGAAATTATTCCTGCCATAGAAAGGGATGCACGCATGCAGGAGTATCAGCAGAGACTGTTGCAGAATCTTACATGTGCTTTTCCACAAAATACCAGTGGTGCACGTAGTGAATCTCACAGTTCCAACTTGCCAACCGTGGGACCGTCAAGTGTTCAGCACTCAAACCGTAACAGAACCACAGTATCTGCTGGTAACATCAATTTTGCGGAATCATTTCACCACTTTTTTAGCCCATCCTTTGCAAGGCCACAGGAGACAAGAAGTCTGACACATAGTCAACGCCTAGAGACGATGGTACAGAAGTATCTCCAAGTAAACATTGAAGCCACGACTGTGTCACTGGACCCTTGCTCTTTTTGGGCTTCCAATCTGGATAAATGGCCGGAGCTAGCCACTTACGCCTTGGAGATCTTGTCATGCCCCGCAGCCAGCGTTCTGTCTGAACGTGTGATCAGCGCTGCTGATGGTGTGCTGACAGATAAGCGCACGCGGCTCTCCACTGATAATGTAGACAGACTCACGTTCATAAAGATGAACAAATCATGGATCCGAAACGACTTTTCTACCCCTGTGTCATCCTGGGGAGAGTAAAAGCTTGATGATTGGTTAAAATCACCCTACCAACCGTTTTAAGCTTTCAAATTACTAATCATGTTTATCTGTATCTTGACTGGAAAATAATTTGGGCTTTGTAGCAGTGTGCAGCACTGATCCTATTAGGCCATCTATACTAAAGCTTCACCAGATTTAAAATTAAAAATAATTTTTAGCTGCATCTAGCCCGGAAAATAATTTTGGGGCTCCGAGATACGCAAGGCACATAAGTGCCTTCTTGCTGCACTACCTGCAGCATGACCCTCATATTGTCAGAATTCGAAGTAATCATGACTACTGGGTTGCCACACTCTTAGATCCCCCAAACTTTTCGATCAACCTTTTCATTTTAATAAAGACCAAAAAAATGGTCATTTTTGAAATTATAAGCATTAGCAGGTTGTTAGAAACTGAAATCAAACAGTTTTCAACTCAAAACTTTATTCTAGGTGATGTTACATTTTCACATAGGACCCCATGTTCGAAAGTAGCTTCTGAACTCTCTCGTCCATTGAATTTGTCAGGTTTTGGATGGTTTCTGCTTCAATTGTTTTGCATGAGGACAGAAAACCCTCCCAGAGCTGTTGCTTAGATGTGAACTGCCTCCCGCCATCATAGACACTCCTTTTAATGATGCTCCAAAGGTTCTGAATGGGGTACAGGTCAGGGGAGCATGGGGGTCACACCATAAGTTTGTCCCCTTTTATGCCCATATCAGCCAGAGATGCAGATGTTTTATGTGCAGCATGAGATGGTGCATTATCATGCAGAAAAATGATCTTGCTGTGAAATACACGGTTCTTCTACTTGAACCATGGCAGGAAGTGCTGTTTGAGAAAATCCACATACATTATGGAGTTCATCTTTAGCGCCTTCAGGGATCCTAAAGGGGCCGACAATCTCTCTCCCCATGATTCCAGCCCAAAACATTACTCCACCTCCTCCTTGTTGGCGCTGTAGCCGTGTTTGCGTGGGGTGTCCATCAACCAGCCATCCTCCACTCCATCCATCTGGACCATCGAGCGCTGCACGGCACTCATCCGTGAACAAAACAGTTTTGAAATCAGTCTTCATGTAATGTTTGGCCCACTGGAGCCGTTTCTGCTTGTGTGAAGTGGATAGAGGAGGTTGACAGGATGGCGCATGCACAGCTGCAAACCTCTGAAGGACCCTGCATCTTGTTGTTCGGGGGACGTTGGAGGCACAAGCAGCTTCAAAAACTTGTCTGCTGCTATGACAAGGCTTTTTTGCCGCTGCTCTTTCAACCTGACGTAATTGCCTGTAGGAAAGAGTCCTCAATTTGCCCTTATCAGCACGCACACGTGTGTACTGTGAATCAGCTACATACTTCTTGATTGCCAAGACACTTCATCCTGATCATCGCACAATGTTGATTGTAGTCATGCCTTGACCTAAACACTCCACAATTTGTTGCTTCTCAGCAGCCGACACATCCTTTTTCTTTCCCATTTTGGCAGAAAATGTAGGCTGCTTAATAATGTGAGAGAGCCTTCTTAAGCAGTCTTGCCTTTCATTGGACACACCTGCCAAACTAATTAGCACAGGTGTCTGCAATTGCTTACAGTGATATAAAGAGCCCTGACACACATCACCATCAATGAGTTTAACTGACAAACAAACAAATTCTTCCCTTATCACTCCTAAACACTTTTTGTATAATAATTTGGAACGCAGTGTACATGTGCTTTTCCACAAAACACCAGTGGTTCACGTAGTGAATCTTACAGTTCTAACTTGCCAACCGTGGTCTGTATGGAGTTGTTCAATAAAGGGCCCAAAATTAAGATAACATAGATGGGAGAGGTCTCTATGAATAGGAATTCCTAAGTATTTGATACCCTGTGAGGGCCAGGCAAAGGGAAAGTTGGACTGGATGGAATCCTATATGGATTTGGGGAGGGAGACATCGAGGGCCTCAGACTTCGCTGCATTGATTTTAAAATTTTACCATGTAACAAAGTGATCTATTTCAGCCATAACAGCATTGATGGATATATGTGATTGAGTGATATATACTAGGACATTATCAGCAAATAGAGAGCACTTGTACTCGGTGCCTCCCACCTCAATCCACCTAATATTGGGGTTATGGCGAATTGATGAGAGCAGGTGCTCCGTCACTAGGATGTATAAGAGAGGGGACAGAGGACATCACTGCCTTGTCCCATTGGTGATTGTGAAAGGTGATGAAAATGTTCTGACGCACCCCCTGGGCCTTGGGACACCCGGAGCCGGACCCTTTTTGGTGGATGCTGGTGGTTGTAGTCTTCGTGGCGGCGACCCAGTTCCGTGGCTCAGGGCGGTCAAACCAGTGGCGGAACTATTTATGTGGTTTTCATGTTTAAATGTCCGACTACGCCACCCGTGGATTGCGGTCAGAGTGAACCGCCGCTACAGGGCAGACCACTGAGGCTGGTGTTGTGGGTGCAGCAGAGCGTAGCATAACTCCCCACGGGAGGAGTATAGCCTCAGGGCAGTGTATGCGAAGGATGGGGGTGATGGTGCAGGGCAGCAGCAGTAACGACACGGAGTCAGTGATGCAGTTCAGGGCCTTTACTCACAGTTCTTATTATCCAGACCACGTCTGCAGGTAACGGCTGCCCACGTCGCACTGTGCTCACCAGGTGAGGGGCTCAGACAACTCCCAGATAACTTTGGAGCACTTCACAGGACCCCCTTTGTGTGTCCTTTGTCTGGCCTTTCTTACCAACACTTCTGTCCGGCTGCCTCGGGCCTCCTCTTGGTAAACTTGGCGCCAGTTTCCCTGACCCTATGTGGTGCCTTCCTAGCGGGTGTAGCGAGGGGCTGCGCCACATAAAATGTCAGAGCCTCCGGTTTCTAGCTGAGGGTCGTTTCCTGCCTCCACTAGTTCGGGGACCGGTCTCCCCCTTTGGCCTGACCCCTCCACGCAGGTGGATTCGGGCGTGCGGTGGCGACTCGTCCGTCTGCACCCCTGGGATCCCTTCATTCCTCGTTCCTGGAGCCTTCTCCGCTCCTCTTCCTTCCTTCTCCCTCTTCCAGGCCTGGGCCTCTGTTACTAGGCCCGCCTCCGGAGCAGAGCTCATGCAGAGCCCCTTCTCCCTGCCACTTCTGCTCAGACTTCTCTGCACTGAACTAAGATGGTGCCCACCTTTTATACTCCCTTCTCAATGCACCCAGGAACTGCTTCCTCCCTGCTCCTGCACTTCAGGGTTCCCCTTCCTCAGTGTTCCCTCCCCCCACTCCAGCCAGGGACAGGGACTGTCGTGCCCATCTCAGGGGCATATTGGTCGCCCTGCCCCACGGCAATGTGGTGTAATGCATGCAGGTGTCGGGTCCTGATCCACACTCCATCCTTACCTGAGAGTGAGATATCACACCTCTGGGTGAGGTGCAATACGTCTGTAGCAACCGAGCCCTCAGGGTGCTACAGTTCCATTTATCTTCAGCCTAGGTGACGTATTGCGATACAGGGCCGTGATTTTGGCTATAAAAGGGTCCCCTAGACCCCTACCCCAAGCTTTTTAAGAGAATCATATATGGCGTGCCAGGAGACTCTATGGAATGCTTTCTCAGCATCCAACGAGAGTATCTAATTACAAATTTTTAACTGCATCTAGCCCAGGAAATACTTTGTGCCTAGTAGCAGTGTCTGCTAGTGAGCGGATTATCCCGGCTGTTAAGTAAGCTGCACCACCTGTAGTTTAGACACTTAATTTTTTCAAAGGAAATGCTTCGGGACCATGGGATACTTAGTGAAGAGCATCAGGAGGCACCCCAAGGCATAAGGGCTGGGACTGGCAGTAGGATGCCTTGCGGTGGACAGCCGAGCTCGATCCGTATAAAAGCTTTTTAACTGCAGCAGCTTTAGTGGACGCTACTGGAGCTGGAATTACCGCGGCTGCTGGCATGAGACTTGCCCTCCAATAGATCCTTGTAAATGAATTTAAAGTGTATTCATTCAAATTAGAGAGACAATTTAAATTAAAAAGCTTCGAGCTGCCTCCACCACAGGGGGGGTCGCTCGACCCACCAGCGGACAGGCACCAGTATTGGGAGAGGGGGGCTGGCCGTCAGGGTTCACCGCGGCTCTGGCACAAACCCGGCGACACGGAGGTGGCACGGGCAGGAGCGGACTGGCCGTGTCGGCTTCTCACTTTTTGGATTTTAGAAGGGCATGACATGCCTATATCTGTGTCTCCCCCTCCTTTTACTCCTCTACCTCTTTTATTTTCGCATGACTATATGTACTTGTCACTTTTCCATGTGTTAGTTATGTCTTCTGAGCAGTTTGTCAGCTTTTGGACACCTTTGAAGGTGTTTTCTATGTGTTTCTATGTGTTTTTGTTTGCCTGCCATTGGTTTTAACGGTGTTCGAAGGTGTTCGACGAACCGAACCGAACTCGAACACTACGGGGGTGGCTCAACACTATTCTTAATGCCAATCTATACAGCGTACGATGACATCTTGTTCTTTATGAACACTTATTACAGATTCTATATCTCACAATTGCACTATCTCAAGCCCAAAATCAATGCAAATTTCCATTGGCTCAATAGATAGCTTATTAGTAAGTAAATTAAAAGGCTCTCTGTGTTTTCAAACTCATGAACTCCTTGTCACAAGACAAGCACATTAACCCAGTAAACCATCGGAACATCACTGGTTCAATGCGATGTGAATTATGGCAGTGTACATTGATTCGCTAATAAGTAAGTTAAAAATGAAACCCATTGGTTTCACTGTGTTATTCTTAATGCCAATATATACAGCGTACGATGACATCTTATTCTTTATGAACACTTAATACAGATTCTGTATCTCACAATTGCACTATCTGAAGCCCAAAATCAATGCAAATTTCCATTGGCTCAATAATTAGCTAATTAGTAAGTAAATTAAAAGGGCTGTCTGTGGATTCAAACTCATGAACTCCTCATTACAAAACAGGCGCATTAAACAAGTAAACCACCGGAACATCAATAGCTCAACATGATGTCAATTAGGGCAGTGTACATTGATTCGCTTATAAGTAAGTTAAAAATGAAATCCACTGGTTTCACTGTGTTATTCTTAATGCCAATCTATAGAGCGTATGGTGACATCTTGTTCTTTATGAACACTTAATACAGATTCTATATCTCACAATTGCACTATCTCAAGCCCAAAATCAATGCAAATTTCCATTGGCTCAATAGTTAGCAAATTAAAAAAGCTTTCTGCGGATTCAAACTCATAAACTCTTCATCACAAGACAGGCGCATTAACCCAGTAAACCATCAGACTATCACTGGTTCAAAGTAATGTCAATTATGGCAGTGTATATTGATTCGCTAATAAGTAAGTTAAAAATGAAATCCATTGGTTTCACTGTGTTATTCTTAATGCCAATCTATAGAGCGTATGGTGACATCTTGCTCTTTATAAACACTTAATACAGATTCTATATCTCACAATTGCACTATCTGAAGACCAAAATCAATGCAAATTTCCATTGGCTCAATAGATAGCTTATTAGTAAGTAAATTAAAACTGCTTTCTGTGCATTCAAACACATGAACTCCTGTTTAGAAGATAAGAGCATTATCCCAATAAACCACTGGAACACATCAAGAGAAATGTGATATCAATTAGGGCAGTGAACATTGAATCGCTAATAGGTAAGTGCACAAAAAAATACATTGGCTTTACTATGTTATTCTTAATGCCAATCTATACAACGTATGATGACATCTTGTTCTTTATGAACACTTAATACAGATTCAATATCTCACAATTGCACTATCTCAAGCCCAAAATCAATGCAAATTTCCATTGGCTCAATAGTTAGCTTATTAGTAAGTAAATTAAAAAAGCTTTCTGTGGATTCAAACTCATAAACTTGTCATCACAAGACAGGCGCATTAACACAGTAAACCATCGGACTATCACTGGTTCAAGGTGATGTCAATTATGGCAGTGTACATTGATTCGCTTATAAGTAAGTTAAAAATGAAATCCATTGGTTTCACAGTGTTATTCTTAATGCCAATCTATAGAGCGTATGGTGACATCTTGTTCTTTATGATCATTTAATACACATTCTATATCTCACAATTGCACTATCTCAAGCCCAAAATCAATGCAAATTTCCATTGGCTCAATAATTAGCTAATTAGTAAATAAATTAAAAGGGCTCTCTGTGGATTCAAACTCATGAACTCTTTGTTACAATACAGGAGCATTAACCCAATAAGCCACCATAACATCACTGGTTCACCATGATGTCAATTATGGCAGTGAACATTGAATCGCTAATAGCTAAGTTCACAAAATAAAAACCATTGGCTTTACTATGTTATTCTTAATGCCAATCTATACAGCGTACGATGACATCTTGTCCTTTATGAACACTTATTACAGATTCTATATCTCACAATTGCACTATCTCAAGCCCAAAATCAATGCAAATTTCCATTGGCTCAATAGATAGCTTATTAGTAAGTAAATTAAAAGGCTCTCTGTGTTTTCAAACTCATGAACTCCTTGTCACAAGACAAGCACATTAACCCAGTAAACCATCGGAACATCACTGGTTCAATGCGATGTGAATTATGGCAGTGTACATTGATTCGCTAATAAGTAAGTTAAAAATGAAACCCATTGGTTTCACTGTGTTATTCTTAATGTCAATATATACAGCGTATGATGACATCTTGTCCTTTATGAACACTTAATACAGATTCTGTATCTCACAATTGCACTATCTGAAGCCCAAAATCAATACAAATTTCCATTGGCTCAATAATTAGCTAATTAGTAAATAAATTAAAAGAGCTCTGTGTGGATTCAAACTCATGAACTCTTTGTTACAATACAGGAGCATTAACCCAATAAGCCACCATAACATCTCTGGTTCACCATGATGTCAATTATGGCAGTGAACATTGAATCGCTAATAGCTAAGTTCACAAAATAAAAACCATTGGCTTTACTATGTTATTCTTAATGCCAATCTATACAGCGTACGATGACATCTTGTTCTTTATGAACACTTATTACAGATTCTATATCTCACAATTGCACTATCTCAAGCCCAAAATCAATGCAAATTTCCATTGGCTCAATAATTAGCTAATTAGTAAGTAAATTAAAAGGGCTCTCTGTGTATTCAAACTCATGAACTCCTTGTCACAAGACAAGCACTTTAACCCAGTAAACCATCGAAACATCACTGGTTCGATGTGATGTGAATTATGGCAGTGTACATTGATTCGCTAATAAGTAAGTTAAAAATGAAACCCATTGATTTCACTGTGTTATTCTTAATGCCAATATATACAGCGTACAATGACATCTTGTTCTTTATGAACACTTAATACAGATTCTGTATCTCACAATTGCACTATCTGAAGCCCAAAATCAATGCAAATTTCCATTGGCTCAATAATTAGCTAATTAGTAAGTAAATTAAAAGGGCTCTCTGTGGATTCAAACTCATGAACTCCTCATTACAAAACAGGCGCATTAACCGAGTAAACCACCGGAACATCACTAGCTCAATATGATGTCAATTAGGGCAGTGTATATTGATTCGCTTATAAGTAAGTTAAAAATGAAATCCACTGGTTTCACTGTGTTATTCTTAATGCCAATCTATAGAGCGTATGGTGACATCTTGTTCTTTATGAACACTTAATACAGATTCTATATCTCACAATTGCACTATCTGAAGACCAAAATCAATACAAATTTCCATTGGCTCAATAATTAGCTTATTAGTAAGTAAATTATAAAGGCTCTCGGTGGATTGAAACTCATCTATTCCTCGTTACAATGCAGGCGCATTAACCCAATAAGCCACTATAACATCACTGGTTCAATGTGATGTCAATTAGGGCAGTGAACATTGAATCGCTAATAGCTAAGTTCATAAAATAAAAACCATTGGCTTTAGTATGTTGTTCTTAATGCCAATCTATACAGCGTACGATGAGATCTTGTTCTTTATGAACACTTATTACAGATTCTATATCTCACAATTGCACTATCTCAAGCCCAAAATCAATGCAAATTTCCATTGGCTCAATAGATAGCTTATTAGTAAGTAAATTAAAAGGCTCTCTGTGTTTTCAAACTCATGAACTCCTTGTCACAAGACAAGCACATTAACCCATTAAACCATCGGAACATCACTGGTTCAATGCGATGTGAATTATGGCAGTGTACATTGATTCGCTAATAAGTAAGTTAAAAATGAAACCCATTGGTTTCACTGGGTTATTCTTAATGCCAATATATACAGCGTACGATGACATCTTGTCCTTTATGAACACTTAATACAGATTCTGTATCTCACAATTGCACTATCTGAAGCCCAAAATCAATACAAATTTCCATTGGCTCAATAATTAGCTAATTAGTAAGTAAATTAAAAGGGCTCTCTGTGGATTCAAACTCATGAACTCCTCATTACAAAACAGGCAAATTAACCGAGTAAACACCAGAACATCACTAGATCAATATGATGTCAATTAGGGCAGTGTACATTGATTCGCTTATAAGTAAGTTAAAAATGAAATCCACTGGTTTCACTGTGTTATTCTTAATGCCAATCTATAGAGCGTATGGTGACATCTTGTTCTTTATGAACACTTAATACAGATTCTATATCTCACAATTGCACTATCTCAAGCCCAAAATCAATGCAAATTTCCATTGGCTCAATAGTTAGCTTATTAGTAAGTAAATTAAAAAAGCTTTCTGTGGATTCAAACTCATAAACTCTTCATCACAAGACAGGCGCATTAACCCGGTAAACCATCAGACTATCACTGGTTCAAGGAGATGTCAATTATAGCAGTGTACATTGATTCGCTAATAAATAAGTTAAAAATGAAATCCATTGGTTTCACTGTGTTATTCTTAATGCCAATCTATAGAGCGTATGGTGACATCTTGCTCTTTATAAACAGTTAATACAGATTCTATATCTCACAATTGCACTATCTGAAGACCAAAATCAATGCAAATTTCCATTGGCTCAATCATTTGCTTATTAGTAAGTAAATTAAAAAGTCTCTCTGTGGATTCAAACTCATGAACTCCTTGTTACAATACAGGTGTATTAACCCAATAAGCCACCATAACATCACTGGTTCACCATGATGTCAATTATGGCAGTGAACATTGAATCGCTAATAGCTAAGTTCACAAAATAAAAACAATTGGCTTTACTATGTTATTCTTAATGCCAATCTATACAACGTACGATGACATCTTGTTCTTTATGAACACTTATTACAGATTCTATATCTCACAATTGCTCTATCTCAAGCCCAAAATCAATGCAAATTTCCATTGGCTCAATAGTTAGCTTATTAGTAAGTAAATTAAAAAAGCTTTCTGTGGATTCAAACTCATAAACTCCTCATCACAAGACAGGCGCATTAACCCAGTAAACCATCGGACTAACACTGGTTCAAGGTAATGTAAATTATGGCAGTGTACATTGATTCGCTTATAAGTAAGTTAAAAATGAAATCCATTGGTTTCACAGTGTTATTCTTAATGCCAATCTATAGAGCGTATGGTAACATCTTGTTCTTTTTGAACATTTAATACACATTCTATATCTCACAATTGCACTATCTGAAGACCAAAATCAATGCAAATTTCCATTGGCTCAATCATTTGCTTATTAGTAAGTAAATTAAAAAAGTCTCTTTGTGGATTCAAACTCATGAACTCCTTGTTACAATACAGGTGCATTAACCCATTAAGCCACCATAACATCACTGGTTCACCTTGATGTCAATTATGGCAGTGAACATTGAATCGCTAATAGCTAAGTTCACAAAATAAAAACCATTGGCTTTACTATGTTATTCTTAATGCCAATCTATACAACGTACGATGACATCTTGTTCTTTATGAACACTTATTACAGATTCTATATCTCACAATTGCACTATCTCAAGCCCAAAATCAATGCAAATTTCCATTGGCTCAATAGTTATCTTATTAGTAAGTAAATTAAAAAAGCTTTCTGTGGATTCAAACTCATAAACTCTTAATCACAAGACAGGCGCATTAACCCAGTAAACCATCGGACTATCAATGGTTCAAATTGATGTCAATTATGGCAGTGTACATTGATTCGCTTATAAGTAAGTTAAAAATGAAATCCATTGGTTTCACAGTGTTATTCTTAATGCCAATCTATAGAGCGTATGGTAACATCTTGTTCTTTATGAACATTTAATACACATTCTATATCTCACAATTGCACTATCTGAAGACCAAAATCAAATGCAAATTTCCATTGGCTCAATAATTAGCTTATTAGTAAGTAAATTAAAAAGGCTCTCTGTGGATTCAAACTCATGAATTCCTCGTTACAATGCAAGCGCATTAACCCAATAAGCCACTATAACATCACTGGTTCAACGTGATGTCAATTAGGGCAGTGAACATTGAATCGCTAATAGCTAAGTTCACAAAATAAAAACCATTGGCTTTACTATGTTATTCTTAATGCCAATCTATACAGCGTACGATGACATCTTGTTCTTTATCAACACTTATCACAGATTCTATATTTCAGAATTGCACTATCTCAAGCCCAAAATCAATGCAAATTTCCATTGGCTCAATAGTTAGCAAATTAAAAAAGCTTTCTGCGGATTCAAACTCATAAACTCCTCATCACAAGACAGGCGCATTAACCCAGTAAACCATCAGACTATCACTGGTTCAAAGTAATGTCAATTATGGCAGTGTATATTGATTCGCTAATAAGTAAGTTAAAAATGAAATCCATTGGTTTCACTGTGTTATTCTTAATGCCAATCTATAGAGCGTATGGTGACATCTTGCTCTTTATAAACACTTAATACAGATTCTATATCTCACAATTGCACTATCTGAAGACCAAAATCAATGCAAATTTCCATTGGCTCAATAGATAGCTTATTAGTAAGTAAATTAAAACTGCTTTCTGTGCATTCAAACACATGAACTCCTGTTTAGAAGATAAGAGCATTATCCCAATAAACCACTGGAACACCTCAAGAGAAACGTGATATCAATTAGGGCAGTGAACATTGAATCGCTAATAGGTAAGTGCACAAAAAAATACATTGGCTTTACTATGTTATTCTTAATGCCAATCTATACAACGTATGATGACATCTTGTTCTTTATGAACACTTAATACAGATTCTATATCTCATAATTGCACTATCTGAAGCCCAAAATCAATGAAAATTTCCATTGGCTCAATAGTTAACTTATTAGTAAGTAAATTATTAAAGCTTTACTGTGCATTCAAACTCATGAACTCCTGTTTAGAAGACAAGAGCATTATCCCAGAAAACCACTGGAACACCTCGAGTGAAACATGATGTCAATTACGGCAGTGAACATTGAATCGCTAATAGCTAAGTTCACAAAATAAAAACCATTGGCTTTACTATGTTTTTCTTAATGCCAATCTATACAGCGTACGATGACATCTTGTTCTTTATGAACACTTATTACAGATTCTATATCTCACAATTGAACTATCTCAAGCCCAAAATCAATGCAAATTTCCATTGGCTCAATAGATAGCTTATTAGTAAGTAAATAAAAAGGCTCTCTGTATTTTCAAACTCATGAACTTCTTGTCACAAGACAAGCACATTAACCCAGTAAACCATCGGAACATCACTGGTTCAATGCGATGTGAATTATGGCAGTGTACATTGATACGCTAATAAGTAAGTTAAAAATGAAACCCATTGGTTTCACTGTGTTATTCTTAATGCCAATATATAAAGCGTACGATGACATCTTATTCTTTATGAACACTTAATACAGATTCTGTATCTCACAATTGCACTATCTGAACCCCAAAATCAATGCAAATTTCCATTGGCTCAATAATTAGCTAATTAGTAAGTAAATTAAAAGGGCTCTCTGTGGATTCAAACTCATGAACTCCTCATTACAAAAAAGGCGCATTAAACAAGTAAACCACCGGAACATCAATAGCTCAATATGATGTCAATTAGGGCAGTGTACATTGATTCGCTTATAAGTAAGTTAAAAATGAAATACACTGGTTTCACTGTGTTATTCTTAATGCCAATCTATAGAGTGTATGGTGACATCTTGCTCTTTATAAACACTTAATACAGATTCTATATCTCACAATTGCACTATCTGAAGACCAAAATCAATGCAAATTTCCATTGGCTCAATCATTATCTTATTAGTAAGTAAATTAAAAAGTCTCTCTGTGGATTCAAACTCATGAACTCCTTGTTACAATACAGGTGCATTAACCCAATAAGCCACCATAACATCACTGGTTCACCAGGATGTCAATTATGGCAGTGAACATTGAATCGCTAATAGCTAAGTTCACAAAATAAAAACCATTGGCTTTACTATGTTATTCTTAATGCCAATCTATACAGCGTACGATGACATCTTGTTCTTTATGAACACTTATTACAGATTCTATATCTCACAATTGCACTATCTCAAGCCCAAATTCAATGCAAATTTCCATTGGCTCAATAGTTAGCTTATTAGTAAGTAAATTAAAAAAGCTTTCTGTGGATTCAAACTCATAAACCCCTCATCACAAGACAGGCGCATTAACCCAGTAAACCATCGGACTATCACTGGTTCACGGTGATGTCAATTATGGCAGTGTACATTGATTCGTTTATAAGTAAGTTAAAAATGAAATCCATTGGTTTCACAGTGTTATTCTTAATGCCAATCTATAGAGCGTATGGTGACATCTTGTTCTTTATGAACATTTAATACACATTCTATATCTCACAATTGCACTATCTCAAGCCCAAAATCAATGCAAATTTCCATTGGCTCAATAGTTAGCTTATTAGTAAGTAAATTAAAAAAGCTTTCTGTGGATTCAAACTCATAAACTCTTCATCACAAGACAGGCGCATTAACCCAGTAAACCATCAGACTATCACTGGTTCAAGGAGATGTCAATTATAGCAGTGTACATTGATTCGCTAATAAATAAGTTAAAAATGAAATCCATTGGTTTCACTGTGTTATTCTTAATGCCAATCTATAGAGCGTATGGTGACATCTTGCTCTTTATAAACACTTAATACAGATTCTATATCTCACAATTGCACTATCTGAAGACCAAAATCAATGCAAATTTCCATTGGCTCAATCATTTGCTTATTAGTAAGTAAATTAAAAAGTCTCTCTGTGGATTCAAACTCATGAACTCCTTGTTACAATACAGGTGTATTAACCCAATAAGCCACCATAACATCACTGGTTCACCATGATGTCAATTATGGCAGTGAACATTGAATCGCTAATAGCTAAGTTCACAAAATAAAAACAATTGGCTTTACTATGTTATTCTTAATGCCAATCTATACAACGTACGATGACATCTTGTTCTTTATGAACACTTATTACAGATTCTATATCTCACAATTGCTCTATCTCAAGCCCAAAATCAATGCAAATTTCCATTGGCTCAATAGTTAGCTTATTAGTAAGTAAATTAAAAAAGCTTTCTGTGGATTCAAACTCATAAACTCCTCATCACAAGACAGGCGCATTAACCCAGTAAACCATCGGACTAACACTGGTTCAAGGTAATGTAAATTATGGCAGTGTACATTGATTCGCTTATAAGTAAGTTAAAAATGAAATCCATTGGTTTCACAGTGTTATTCTTAATGCCAATCTATAGAGCGTATGGTAACATCTTGTTCTTTTTGAACATTTAATACACATTCTATATCTCACAATTGCACTATCTGAAGACCAAAATCAATGCAAATTTCCATTGGCTCAATCATTTGCTTATTAGTAAGTAAATTAAAAAAGTCTCTTTGTGGATTCAAACTCATGAACTCCTTGTTACAATACAGGTGCATTAACCCATTAAGCCACCATAACATCACTGGTTCACCTTGATGTCAATTATGGCAGTGAACATTGAATCGCTAATAGCTAAGTTCACAAAATAAAAACCATTGGCTTTACTATGTTATTCTTAATGCCAATCTATACAACGTACGATGACATCTTGTTCTTTATGAACACTTATTACAGATTCTATATCTCACAATTGCACTATCTCAAGCCCAAAATCAATGCAAATTTCCATTGGCTCAATAGTTATCTTATTAGTAAGTAAATTAAAAAAGCTTTCTGTGGATTCAAACTCATAAACTCTTAATCACAAGACAGGCGCATTAACCCAGTAAACCATCGGACTATCAATGGTTCAAATTGATGTCAATTATGGCAGTGTACATTGATTCGCTTATAAGTAAGTTAAAAATGAAATCCATTGGTTTCACAGTGTTATTCTTAATGCCAATCTATAGAGCGTATGGTAACATCTTGTTCTTTATGAACATTTAATACACATTCTATATCTCACAATTGCACTATCTGAAGACCAAAATCAAATGCAAATTTCCATTGGCTCAATAATTAGCTTATTAGTAAGTAAATTAAAAAGGCTCTCTGTGGATTCAAACTCATGAATTCCTCGTTACAATGCAAGCGCATTAACCCAATAAGCCACTATAACATCACTGGTTCAACGTGATGTCAATTAGGGCAGTGAACATTGAATCGCTAATAGCTAAGTTCACAAAATAAAAACCATTGGCTTTACTATGTTATTCTTAATGCCAATCTATACAGCGTACGATGACATCTTGTTCTTTATCAACACTTATCACAGATTCTATATTTCAGAATTGCACTATCTCAAGCCCAAAATCAATGCAAATTTCCATTGGCTCAATAGTTAGCAAATTAAAAAAGCTTTCTGCGGATTCAAACTCATAAACTCCTCATCACAAGACAGGCGCATTAACCCAGTAAACCATCAGACTATCACTGGTTCAAAGTAATGTCAATTATGGCAGTGTATATTGATTCGCTAATAAGTAAGTTAAAAATGAAATCCATTGGTTTCACTGTGTTATTCTTAATGCCAATCTATAGAGCGTATGGTGACATCTTGCTCTTTATAAACACTTAATACAGATTCTATATCTCACAATTGCACTATCTGAAGACCAAAATCAATGCAAATTTCCATTGGCTCAATAGATAGCTTATTAGTAAGTAAATTAAAACTGCTTTCTGTGCATTCAAACACATGAACTCCTGTTTAGAAGATAAGAGCATTATCCCAATAAACCACTGGAACACCTCAAGAGAAACGTGATATCAATTAGGGCAGTGAACATTGAATCGCTAATAGGTAAGTGCACAAAAAAATACATTGGCTTTACTATGTTATTCTTAATGCCAATCTATACAACGTATGATGACATCTTGTTCTTTATGAACACTTAATACAGATTCTATATCTCATAATTGCACTATCTGAAGCCCAAAATCAATGAAAATTTCCATTGGCTCAATAGTTAACTTATTAGTAAGTAAATTATTAAAGCTTTACTGTGCATTCAAACTCATGAACTCCTGTTTAGAAGACAAGAGCATTATCCCAGAAAACCACTGGAACACCTCGAGTGAAACATGATGTCAATTACGGCAGTGAACATTGAATCGCTAATAGCTAAGTTCACAAAATAAAAACCATTGGCTTTACTATGTTTTTCTTAATGCCAATCTATACAGCGTACGATGACATCTTGTTCTTTATGAACACTTATTACAGATTCTATATCTCACAATTGAACTATCTCAAGCCCAAAATCAATGCAAATTTCCATTGGCTCAATAGATAGCTTATTAGTAAGTAAATAAAAAGGCTCTCTGTATTTTCAAACTCATGAACTTCTTGTCACAAGACAAGCACATTAACCCAGTAAACCATCGGAACATCACTGGTTCAATGCGATGTGAATTATGGCAGTGTACATTGATACGCTAATAAGTAAGTTAAAAATGAAACCCATTGGTTTCACTGTGTTATTCTTAATGCCAATATATACAGCGTACGATGACATCTTATTCTTTATGAACACTTAATACAGATTCTGTATCTCACAATTGCACTATCTGAACCCCAAAATCAATGCAAATTTCCATTGGCTCAATAATTAGCTAATTAGTAAGTAAATTAAAAGGGCTCTCTGTGGATTCAAACTCATGAACTCCTCATTACAAAAAAGGCGCATTAAACAAGTAAACCACCGGAACATCAATAGCTCAATATGATGTCAATTAGTGCAGTGTACATTGATTCGTTTATAAGTAAGTTAAAAATGAAATCCATTGGTTTCACAGTGTTATTCTTAATGCCAATCTATAGAGCGTATGGTAACATCTTGTTCTTTATGAACATTTAATACACATTCTATATCTCACAATTGCACTATCTCAAGCCCAAAATCAATGCAAATTTCCATTGGCTCAATAGATAGCTTATTAGTAAGTAAATTAAAAAAGCTCTCTGTGTATTCAAACTCATGAACTCCTTGTCACAAGACAAGCACTTTAACCCAGTAAACCATCGAAACATCACTGGTTCAATGAGATGTGAATTATGGCTGTGTACATTGATTCGCTAATAAGTAAGTTAAAAATGAAACCCATTGGTTTCACTTTGTTATTCTTAATGCCAATATATACAGCGTACGATGACATCTTGTTCTTTATGAACACTTATTACAGATTCTATATCTCACAATTGCACTATCTCAAGCCCAAATTCAATGCAAATTTCCATTGGTTCAATAGTTAGCTTATTAGTAAGTAAATTAAAAAAGCTTTCTGTGGATTCAAACTCATAAACTCTTCATCACAAGACAGGCGCATTAACCCAGTAAACCATCGGACTATCACTGGTTCAAGGTGATGTCAATTATGGCAGTGTACATTGATTCGCTTATAAGTAAGTCAAAAATGAAATCCATTGGTTTCACAGTGTTATTCTTAATGCCAATCTATAGAGCGTATGGTGACATCTTGTTCTTTATGAACATTTAATACACATTCTATATCTCACAATTGAACTATCTCAAGCCCAAAATCAATGCAAATTTCCATTGGCTCAATAGATAGCTTATTAGTAAGTAAATTAAAAAGGCTCTCAGTGTATTCAAACTCATGAACTCCTTGTCACAAGACAAGCACTTTAACCCAGTAAACCATCGAAACATCACTGGTTCAATGTTTTGTGAATTATGGCAGTGTACATTGATTCGCTAATAAGTAAGTTAAAAATGAAACCCATTGGTTTCACTGTGTTATTCTTAATACCAATCTATAGAGCGTATGGTGACATCTTGCTCTTTATAAACACTTAATACAGATTCTATATCTCACAATCGCACTATCTGAAGACCAAAATCAATGCAAATTTCCATTGGCTCAATCATTTGCTTATTAGTAAGTAAATTAAAAAGTCTGTTTGTGGATTCAAACTCATGAACTCCTTGTTACAATACAGGTGCATTAACCCAATAAGCCACCATAACATCACTGGTTCACCTTGATGTCAATTATGGCAGTGAACATTGAATCGCTAATAGCTAAGTTCACAAAATAAAAACCATTGGCTTTACTATGATATTCTTAATGCCAATCTATACAACGTACGATGACATCTTGTTCTTTATGAACACTTATTACAGATTGTATATCTCACAATTGCACTATCTCAAGCCCAAAATCAATGCAAATTTCCATTGGCTCAATAGTTAGCTTATTAGTAAGTAAATTAAAAAAGCTTTCTGTGGATTCAAACTCATAAACTCTTCATCACAAGACAGGTGCATTAACCGAGTAAACCATCGGACAATCAGTGGTTCAAGGTGATGTCAATTATGGCAGTGTACATTGATTCGCTGATAAGTAAGTTAAAAATGAAATCCATTGGTTTCACAGTGTTATTCTTAATGCCAATCTATAGAGCGTATGGTAACATCTTGTTCTTTATGAACATTTAATACACATTCTATATCTCACAATTGCACTCTCTGAAGACCAAAATCAATGCAAATTTCCATTTCCTCAATAATTAGCTTATTAGTAAGTAAATTAAAAAGGCTCTCTGTGGATTCAAACTCATGAATTCCTCGTTACAATGCAGGCGCATTAACCCAATAAGCCACTATAACATCACTGGTTCAACGTGATGTCAATTAGGGCAGTGAACATTGAATTGCTAATAGCTAAGTTCACAAAATAAAAACCATTGGCTTTACTATGATATTCTTAATGCCAATCTATACAGCGTACGATGACATCTTGTTCTTTATGAACACTTATCACAGGTTCTATATCTCACAATTGCACTATCTCAAGCCCAAAATCAATGCAAATTTCCATTGGCTCAATAGTTAGCAAATTAAAAAAGCTTTCTGTGGATTCAAACTCATAAACCCCTCATCACAAGACAGGCGCATTAACCCAGTAAACCATCGGACTATCACTGGTTCAAGGTAATGTCAATTATGGCAGTGTACATTGATTCGCTTATAAGGAAGTTAAAAATGAAATCCATTGGTTTCACAGTGTTATTCTTAATGCCAATCTATAGAGCGTATGGTAACATCTTGTTCTTTATGAACATTTAATACACATTCTATATCTCACAATTGCACTATCTCAAGCCCAAAATCAATGCAAATTTCCATTGGCTCAATAGATAGCTTATTAGTAAGTAAATTAAAAGGCTCTCTGTGTTTTCAAACTCATGAACTCCTTGTCACAAGACAAGCACATTAACCCAGTAAACCATCGGAACATCACTGGTTCAATGCGATGTGAATTATGGCAGTGTACATTGATTCGCTAATAAGTATGTTAAAAATGAAACCCATTGGTTTCACTGTGTTATTCTTAATGCCAATATATACAGCGTACGATGACATCTTGTTCTTTATGAACACTTAATACAGATTCTGTATCTCACAATTGCACTATCTGAAGCCCAAAATCAATACAAATTTCCATTGGCTCAATAATTAGCTAATTAGTAAGTAAATTAAAAGGGCTCTCTGTGGATTCAAACTCATGAACTCCTCATCACAAAACAGGTGCATTAACCGAGTAAACCAACGGAACATCACTAGCTCAATATAATGTCAATTAGGGCAGTGTAAATTTATTCGCTTAAAAGTAAGTTAAAAATGAAATCCACTGGTTTCACTGTGTTATTCTTAATGCCAATCTATAGAGCGTATGGTGACATGTTGTTCTTTATGAACACTTAATACAGATTCTATATCTCACAATTGCACTATCTCAAGCCCAAAATCAATGCAAATTTCCATTGGCTCAATAGTTAGCTTATTAGTAAGTAAATTAAAAAAGCTTTCTGTGGATTGAAATTCATAAACTCCTCATCACAAGACAGGCGCATTAACCCAGTAAACCATCGGACTATCACTGGTTCAAGGTGATGTCAATTATGGCAGTGTACATTGATTCGCTAATAAGTAAGTTAAAAATGAAATCCATTGGTTTCACTGTGTTATTCTTAATGCCAATCTATAGAGCGTATGGTGACATCTTGCTCTTTATAAACAATTAATACAGATTCTATATCTCACAATTGCACTATCTGAAGACCAAAATCAATGCAAATTTCCATTGGCTCAATCATTTGCTTATTAGTAAGTAAATTAAAAAGGCTCTCTGTGGATTCAAACTCATAAATTCCTCGTTCCAATGCAGGCGCATTAACCCAATAAGCCACTATAACATCACTGGTTCAATGTGATGTCAATTAGGGCAGTGAACATTGAATTGCTAATAGCTAAGTTCACAAAATAAAAACCATTGGCTTTACTATGTTATTCTTAATGCCAATCTATACAGCGTACGATGACATCTTGTTCTTTATGAACACTTATCACAGATTCTATATCTCACAATTGCACTATCTCAAGCCCAAAATCAATGCAAATTTCCAATGGCTCAATAGTTAGCTTATTAGTAAGTAAATTAAAAAAGCTTTCTGTTGATTCAAACTCATAAACTCCTCATCACAAGACAGGCGCATTAACACAGTAAACCATCGGACTATCACTGGTTCAAGGTGATGTCAATTATGGCAGTGTACATTGATTCGCTTATAAGTAAGTTAAAAATGAAATCCATTGGTTTCACAGTGTTATTCTTAATGCCAATCTATAGAGCGTATGGTAACATCTTGTTCTTTATGAACATTTAATACACATTCTATATCTCACAATTGCACTATCTGAAGACCAAAATCAATGCAAATTCCCATTTCCTCAATAATTAGCTTATTAGTAAGTAAATTAAAAAGGCTCTCTGTGGATTCAAACTAATGAATTCCTCGTTACAATGCAGGCGCATTAACCCAATAAGCCACTATAACATCACTAGTTCAATGCGATGTCAATTAGGGCAGTGAACATTGAATTGCTAATAGCTAAGTTCACAAAATAAAAACCATTGGCTTTACTATGTTATTCTTAATGCCAATCTATACAGCGTACGATGACATCTTGTTCTTTATGAACATTTAATACACATTCTATATCTCACAATTGCACTATCTCAAGCCCAAAATCAATGCAAATTTCGATTGGCTCAATAGATAGCTTATTAGTAAGTAAATTAAAAGGCTCTCTGTGTTTTCAAACTCATGAACTCCTTGTCACAAGACAAGCACATTAACCCAGTAAACCATCGGAACAACACTGGTTCAATGTGATGTGAATTATGGCAGTGTACATTGATTCGCTAATAAGTAAGTTAAAAATGAAACCCATTGGTTTCACTGTGTTATTCTTAATGCCAATATATACAGCGTACGATGACATCTTGTCCTTTATGAACACTTAATACAGATTCTGTATCTCACAATTGCACTATCTGAAGCCCAAAATCAATACAAATTTCCATTGTTTCAATAATTAGCTAATTAGTAAGTAAATTAGAAGGGCTCTCTGTGGATTCAAACTCATGAACTCCTTGTTACAATACAGGTGCATTAACCCAATAAGCCACCATAACATCACTGGTTCACCATGATGTCAATTATGGCAGTGAACATTGAATCGCTAATAGCTAAGTTCACAAAATAAAAACCATTGGCTTTACTATGTTATTCTTAATGCCAATCTATACAGCGTACGATGACATCTTGTTCTTTATGAACACTTATTACAGATTCTATATCTCACAATTGCACTATCTCAAGCCCAAAATCAATGCAAATTTCCATTGGCTCAATAGTTAGCTTATTAGTAAGTAAATTAAAAAAAGCTTTCTGTGGATTCAAACTCATAAACTCCTCATCTCAAGACAGGTGCATTAACCCAGTAAACCATCGGACTATCACTGGTTCAAGGTGATGTCAATTATGGCAGTGTACATTGATTCGCTAATAAGTAAGTTAAAAATGAAATCCATTGGTTTCACTGTGTTATTCTTAATGCCAATCTATAGAGCGTATGGTGACATCTTGCTCTTTATAAACAATTAATAAAGATTCTATATCTCACAATTGCACTATCTGAAGACCAAAATCAATGCAAATTTCCATTGGCTCAATCATTTGCTTATTAGTAAGTAAATTAAAAAAGCTTTCTGTGGATTCAAACTCATAAACTCCTCATCACAAGACAGGCGCATTAACCCAGTAAACCATCGGACTATCACTGGTTCAAGGAAATGTCAATTATGGCAGTGTACATTGATTCGCTTATAAGGAAGTTAAAAATGAAATCCATTGGTTTCACAGTGTTATTCTTAATGCCAATCTATAGAGCGTATGGTAACATCTTGTTCTTTATGAACATTTAATACACATTCTATATCTCACAATTGCACTATCTCAAGCCCAAAATCAATGCAAATTTCCATTGGCTCAATAGATAGCTTATTAGTAAGTAAATTAAAAGGCTCTCTGTGTTTTCAAACTCATGAACTCCTTGTCACAAGACAAGCACATTAACCCAGTAAACCATCAGAACATCACTGGTTGAATGCGATGTGAATTATGGCAGTGTACATTGATTCGCTAATAAGTATGTTAAAAATGAAACCCATTGGTTTCACTGTGTTATTCTTAATGCCAATATATACAGCGTACGATGACATCTTGTTCTTTATGAACACTTAATACAGATTCTGTATCTCACAATTGCACTATCTGAAGCCCAAAATCAATGCAAATTTCCATTGGCTCAATAATTAGCTAATTAGTAAGTAAATTAAAAGGGCTCTCTGTGGATTCAAACTCATGAACTCCTCATTACAAGACAGGAACATTAACTCAGTAAGCCACTGGAACATCTAAGATGAAATGACATGTCAATTAGGGCAGTGTACATTGAATCGCTAATAGGTAAGGTCAAAAAGAAATCCATTGGTTTTATTATGTTATTCCTAATGCCAATCTATAAAGCGTATGATGACATCTTGTTCTTTATGAACACTTAAGACAGATTCTATATCTCACAATTGCACTATCTCAAGGATAAAATCAATGCAAATTTCCATTGGCTCAATAGGAAGAGTATTATTAAGTATATGAAAAATATATTCTGTGGATTCAAAACCATGAACACCTGTTGAAAACACAGGCGCATTAACCCGGTAAGCCACTGGAACATCACAGGATAAATATGATGTCAATTAGGGCAGTGTACATTGAATCGCTAATAAGCAAGTTAAAAATGAAATCCATTGATTTCACTGTGTTATTCTTAATGCCAATCTATACAACGTATGATGACATCTTGTTCTTTATGAACACTTAATACAGATTCAATATTTCACAATTGCACTATCTCAAGCCCAAAATCAATGCAAATTTCCACTGGCTCAAAAGTAAGCAAATGAAAAAGGCTCTCAGTGGATTCAAACTCATGAACGCCTCGATTCACAAAAAGCACATTTACCCAGCAAGCCACTGGAACATCACTGGTTCAATGTGATGTCAATTAGGGCAGTGTACATTGAATCGCTATTAAGTAAGTTAAAAATGAAATCCATTGATTTCACTGTGTTATTCTTAATGCCAATCTATACAGCGTATGATGACATCTTGTTCTTTATGAACACTTAATACAGATTCTATATCTCACAATTGCACTATCTCAAGCACAAAATCAATGCAATTTTCCATTGGCTCAAAAGGAAGCTTATTACTAAGTAACTGAAGAAGTCTTTCTGTGGAACCAAACTCATGTTTACGTGACAGGCGCATTAACACTGTAAGCCACAGGAACATCTCTAGTTCAATGTGATGTCAATTAGGGCAGTGTACTTTGAATCGCTAATAAGTAAGTTACAAATGAAATTCATTGGTTTCACTGTGTTTTTCTTAATGCCAAACTATACAACGTATGATGACATCTTGTTCTTTATGAACACTTAATATAGATTCTATATCTCAAAATTGCACTGTCTCACACAAAAAAACAATGCAAATTTCCATTGGCTCAATAAGAAGCTTATTAGTAAGTAAATAAAAAACGCTCTCCGTGGTTTCGAAATCATGAACACCTGTTTAAAAGACAGGAGCATTAACCCAGTAAACCACTGGAACATCACTGGTGCAATGTGATGTCAATTAGGGCAGTGTACATTGAATTGCTCATAACTAAATTAAAAATGAAATCCATTGGTATCACTGTGTTATTCTTAATGCCAATCTATACAGCGTATGATGACATCTTGTTCTTTATGAACACTTAATACAGATTCTATATCTCACAATTGCATTATCTCAAGCACAAAATCAATGCAATTTTCCATTGGCTCAAAAGGAAGCTTATTAGTAAGTAAATGAAGAAATCTTTCTGTGGATTCAAACTCATGTTGACGCGACAAGCGCATTAGCACTGTAAGCCACAGGAACATCACTGGTGCAATTTGATGTCATTTAGGGCAGTGTACATTGAATCTCTAATAAGTAAGTTAAAAATGAAATCCATTGGTTTCACTGTGTTATTCTTAATGCCAATCTATACAGCGTATGAAGACATCTTGTCCTTTATGAACACTTAATACAGATTCTGTATCTCACAATTGCACTATCTGAAGCCCAAAATCAATACAAATTTCCATTGGTTCAATAATTAGCTAATTAGTAAGTAAATTAGAAGGGCTCTCTGTGGATTCAAACTCATGAACTCCTTGTTACAATACAGGTGCATTAACCCAATAAGCCACCATAACATCACTGGTTCACCATGATGTCAATTATGGCAGTGAACATTGAATCGCTAATAGCTAAGTTCACAAAATAAAAACCATTGGCTTTACTATGTTATTCTTAATGCCAATCTATACAGCGTACGATGACATCTTGTTCTTTATGAACACTTATTACAGATTCTATATCTCACAATTGCACTATCTCAAGCCCAAAATCAATGCAAATTTCCATTGGCTCAATAGTTAGCTTATTAGTAAGTAAATTAAAAAAAGCTTTCTGTGGATTCAAACTCATAAACTCCTCATCTCAAGACAGGTGCATTAACCCAGTAAACCATCGGACTATCACTGGTTCAAGGTGATGTCAATTATGGCAGTGTACATTGATTCGCTAATAAGTAAGTTAAAAATGAAATCCATTGGTTTCACTGTGTTATTCTTAATGCCAATCTATAGAGCGTATGGTGACATCTTGCTCTTTATAAACAATTAATACAGATTCTATATCTCACAATTGCACTATCTGAAGACCAAAATCAATGCAAATTTCCATTGGCTCAATCATTTGCTTATTAGTAAGTAAATTAAAAAGGCTCTCTGTGGATTCAAACTCATGAATTCCTCGTTACAATGCAGGCGCATTAACCCAATAAGCCACTATAACATCACTGGTTCAACGTGATGTCAATAAGGCAGTGAACATTGAATCGCTAATAGCTAAGTTCACAAAATAAAAACCATTGGCTTTACTATGTTATTCTTAATGCCAATCTATACAGCGTACGATGACATCTTGTTCTTTATGAACACTTATCACAGATTCTATATCTCACAATTGCACTATCTCAAGCCCAAAATCAATGCAAATTTCCAATGGCTCAATAGTTAGCTTATTAGTAAGTAAATTAAAAAAGCTTTCTGTTGATTCAAACTCATAAACTCCTCATCACAAGACAGGCGCATTAACACAGTAAACCATCGGACTATCACTGGTTCAAGGTGATGTCAATTATGGCAGTGTACATTGATTCGCTTATAAGTAAGTTAAAAATGAAATCCATTGGTTTCACAGTGTTATTCTTAATGCCAATCTATAGAGCGTATGGTAACATCTTGTTCTTTATGAACATTTAATACACATTCTATATCTCACAATTGCACTCTCTGAAGACCAAAATCAATGCAAATTCCCATTTCCTCAATAATTAGCTTATTAGTAAGTAAATTAAAAAGGCTCTCTGTGGATTCAAACTAATGAATTCCTCGTTACAATGCAGGCGCATTAACCCAATAAGCCACTATAACATCACTGGTTCAACGTGATGTCAATTAGGGCAGTGAACATTGAATTGCTAATAGCTAAGTTCACAAAATAAAAACCATTGGCTTTACTATGTTATTCTTAATGCCAATCTATACAGCGTACGATGACATCTTGTTCTTTATGAACATTTAATACACATTCTATATCTCACAATTGCACTATCTCAAGCCCAAAATCAATGCAAATTTCTATTGGCTCAATAGATAGCTTATTAGTAAGTAAATTAAAAGGCTCTCTGTGTTTTCAAACTCATGAACTCCTTGTCACAAGACAAGCACATTAACCCAGTAAACCATCGGAACAACACTGGTTCAATGTAATGTGAATTATGGCAGTGTACATTGATTCGCTAATAAGTAAGTTAAAAATGAAACCCATTGGTTTCACTGTGTTATTCTTAATGCCAATATATACAGCGTACGATGACATCTTGTCCTTTATGAACACTTAATACAGATTCTGTATCTCACAATTGCACTATCTGAAGCCCAAAATCAATACAAATTTCAATTGGTTCAACAATTAGCTAATTAGTAAGTAAATTAGAAGGGCTCTCTGTGGATTCAAACTCATGAACTCCTTGTTACAATACAGGTGCATTAATCCAATAAGCCACCATAACATCACTGGTTCACTATGATGTCAATTATGGCAGTGAACATTGAATCGCTAATAGCTAAGTTCACAAAATAAAAACCATTAGCTTTACTATGTTATTCTTAATGCCAATCTATACAGCGTACGATGACATCTTGTTCTTTATGAACACTTATTACAGATTCTATATCTCACAATTGCACTATCTCAAGCCCAAAATCAATGCAAATTTCCATTGGCTCAAAAGTTAGCTTATTAGTAAGTAAATTAAAAAAGCTTTCTGTGGATTCAAACTCATAAACTCCTCATCACAAGACAGGCGCATTAACCCAGTAAACCATCGGACTATCACTGGTTCAAGGAAATGTCAATTATGGCAGTGTACATTGATTCGCTTATAAGGAAGTTAAAAATGAAATCCATTGGTTTCACAGTGTTATTCTTAATGCCAATCTATAGAGCGTATGGTAACATCTTGTTCTTTATGAACATTTAATACACATTCTATATCTCACAATTGCACTATCTCAAGCCCAAAATCAATGCAAATTTCCATTGGCTCAATAGATAGCTTATTAGTAAGTAAATTAAAAGGCTCTCTGTGTTTTCAAACTCATGAACTCCTTGTCACAAGACAAGCACATTAACCCAGTAAACCATCGGAACATCACTGGTTGAATGCGATGTGAATTATGGCAGTGTACATTGATTCGCTAATAAGTATGTTAAAAATGAAACCCATTGGTTTCACTGTGTTATTCTTAATGCCAATATATACAGCGTACGATGACATCTTGTTCTTTATGAACACTTAATACAGATTCTGTATCTCACAATTGCACTATCTGAAGCCCAAAATCAATGCAAATTTCCATTGGCTCAATAATTAGCTAATTAGTAAGTAAATTAAAAGGGCTCTCTGTGGATTCAAACTCATGAACTCCTCATTACAAGACAGGAACATTAACTCAGTAAGCCACTGGAACATCTAAGATGAAATGACATGTCAATTAGGGCAGTGTACATTGAATCGCTAATAGGTAAGGTCAAAAAGAAATCCATTGGTTTTATTATGTTATTCCTAATGCCAATCTATAAAGCGTATGATGACATCTTGTTCTTTATGAACACTTAAGACAGATTCTATATCTCACAATTGCACTATCTCAAGGATAAAATCAATGCAAATTTCCATTGGCTCAATAGGAAGAGTATTATTAAGTATATGAAAAATATATTCTGTGGATTCAAAACCATGAACACCTGTTGAAAACACAGGCGCATTAACCCGGTAAGCCACTATAACATCACAGGATAAATATGATGTCAATTAGGGCAGTGTACATTGAATCGCTAATAAGCAAGTTAAAAATGAAATCCATTGATTTCACTGTGTTATTCTTAATGCCAATCTATACAACGTATGATGACATCTTGTTCTTTATGAACACTTAATACAGATTCAATATTTCACAATTGCACTATCTCAAGCCCAAAATCAATGCAAATTTCCACTGGCTCAAAAGTAAGCAAATGAAAAAGGCTCTCAGTGGATTCAAACTCATGAACGCCTCGATTCACAAAAAGCACATTTACCCAGCAAGCCACTGGAACATCACTGGTTCAATGTGATGTCAATTAGGGCAGTGTACATTGAATCGCTATTAAGTAAGTTAAAAATGAAATCCATTGATTTCACTGTGTTATTCTTAATGCCAATCTATACAGCGTATGATGACATCTTGTTCTTTATGAACACTTAATACAGATTCTATATCTCACAATTGCACTATCTCAAGCACAAAATCAATGCAATTTTCCATTGGCTCAAAAGGAAGCTTATTACTAAGTAACTGAAGAAGTCTTTCTGTGGAACCAAACTCATGTTTACGTGACAGGCGCATTAACACTGTAAGCCACAGGAACATCTCTAGTTCAATGTGATGTCAATTAGGGCAGTGTACTTTGAATCGCTAATAAGTAAGTTACAAATGAAATTCATTGGTTTCACTGTGTTTTTCTTAATGCCAAACTATACAACGTATGATGACATCTTGTTCTTTATGAACACTTAATACAGATTCTATATCTCAAAATTGCACTGTCTCACACAAAAAATCAATGCAAATTTCCATTGGCTCAATAAGAAGCTTATTAGTAAGTAAATAAAAAACGCTCTCCGTGGTTTCGAAATCATGAACACCTGTTTAAAAGACAGGAGCATTAACCCAGTAAACCACTGGAACATCACTGGTGCAATGTGATGTCAATTAGGGCAGTGTACATTGAATTGCTCATAACTAAATTAAAAATGAAATCCATTGGTATCACTGTGTTATTCTTAATGCCAATCTATACAGCGTATGATGACATCTTGTTCTTTATGAACACTTAATACAGATTCTATATCTCACAATTGCATTATCTCAAGCACAAAATCAATGCAATTTTCCATTGGCTCAAAAGGAAGCTTATTAGTAAGTAAATGAAGAAATCTTTCTGTGGATTCAAACTCATGTTGACGCGACAGGCGCATTAGCACTGTAAGCCACAGGAACATCACTGGTGCAATTTGATGTCATTTAGGGCAGTGTACATTGAATCTCTAATAAGTAAGTTAAAAATGAAATCCATTGGTTTCACTGTGTTATTCTTAATGCCAATCTATACAGCGTATGAAGACATCTTGTCCTTTATGAACACTTAATACAGATTCTGTATCTCACAATTGCACTATCTGAAGCCCAAAATCAATACAAATTTCCATTGGTTCATTAATTAGCTAATTAGTAAGTAAATTAGAAGGGCTCTCTGTGGATTCAAACTCATGAACTCCTTGTTACAATACAGGTGCATTAACCCAATAAGCCACCATAACATCACTGGTTCACCATGATGTCAATTATGGCAGTGAACATTGAATCGCTAATAGCTAAGTTCACAAAATAAAAACCATTGGCTTTACTATGTTATTCTTAATGCCAATCTATACAGCGTACGATGACATCTTGTTCTTTATGAACACTTATTACAGATTCTATATCTCACAATTGCACTATCTCAAGCCCAAAATCAATGCAAATTTCCATTGGCTCAATAGTTAGCTTATTAGTAAGTAAATTAAAAAAAGCTTTCTGTGGATTCAAACTCATAAACTCCTCATCTCAAGACAGGTGCATTAACCCAGTAAACCATCGGACTATCACTGGTTCAAGGTGATGTCAATTATGGCAGTGTACATTGATTCGCTAATAAGTAAGTTAAAAATGAAATCCATTGGTTTCACTGTGTTATTCTTAATGCCAATCTATAGAGCGTATGGTGACATCTTGCTCTTTATAAACAATTAATACAGATTCTATATCTCACAATTGCACTATCTGAAGACCAAAATCAATGCAAATTTCCATTGGCTCAATCATTTGCTTATTAGTAAGTAAATTAAAAAGGCTCTCTGTGGATTCAAACTCATGAATTCCTCGTTACAATGCAGGCGCATTAACCCAATAAGCCACTATAACATCACTGGTTCAACGTGATGTCAATAAGGCAGTGAACATTGAATCGCTAATAGCTAAGTTCACAAAATAAAAACCATTGGCTTTACTATGTTATTCTTAATGCCAATCTATACAGCGTACGATGACATCTTGTTCTTTATGAACACTTATCACAGATTCTATATCTCACAATTGCACTATCTCAAGCCCAAAATCAATGCAAATTTCCAATGGCTCAATAGTTAGCTTATTAGTAAGTAAATTAAAAAAGCTTTCTGTTGATTCAAACTCATAAACTCCTCATCACAAGACAGGCACATTAACACAGTAAACCATCGGACTATCACTGGTTCAAGGTGATGTCAATTATGGCAGTGTACATTGATTCGCTTATAAGTAAGTTAAAAATGAAATCCATTGGTTTCACAGTGTTATTCTTAATGCCAATCTATAGAGCGTATGGTAACATCTTGTTCTTTATGAACATTTAATACACATTCTATATCTCACAATTGCACTCTCTGAAGACCAAAATCAATGCAAATTCCCATTTCCTCAATAATTAGCTTATTAGTAAGTAAATTAAAAAGGCTCTCTGTGGATTCAAACTAATGAATTCCTCGTTACAATGCAGGCGCATTAACCCAATAAGCCACTATAACATCACTGGTTCAACGTGATGTCAATTAGGGCAGTGAACATTGAATTGCTAATAGCTAAGTTCACAAAAATAAAAACCATTGGCTTTACTATGTTATTCTTAATGCCAATCTATACAGCGTACGATGACATCTTGTTCTTTATGAACATTTAATACACATTCTATATCTCACAATTGCACTATCTCAAGCCCAAAATCAATGCAAATTTCGATTGGCTCAATAGATAGCTTATTAGTAAGTAAATTAAAAGGCTCTCTGTGTTTTCAAACTCATGAACTCCTTGTCACAAGACAAGCACATTAACCCAGTAAACCATCGGAACAACACTGGTTCAATGTAATGTGAATTATGGCAGTGTACATTGATTCGCTAATAAGTAAGTTAAAAATGAAACCCATTGGTTTCACTGTGTTATTCTTAATGCCAATATATACAGCGTACGATGACATCTTGTCCTTTATGAACACTTAATACAGATTCTGTATCTCACAATTGCACTATCTGAAGCCCAAAATCAATACAAACTTCAATTGGTTCAACAATTAGCTAATTAGTAAGTAAATTCAAAGGGCTCTCTGTGGATTCAAACTCATGAACTCCTTGTTACAATACAGGTGCATTAATCCAATAAGCCACCATAACATCACTGGTTCACCATGATGTCAATTATGGCAGTGAACATTGAATCGCTAATAGCTAAGTTCACAAAATAAAAACCATTAGCTTTACTATGTTATTCTTAATGCCAATCTATACAGCGTACGATGACATCTTGTTCTTTATGAACACTTATTACAGATTCTATATCTCACAATTGCACTATCTCAAGCCCAAAATCAATGCAAATTTCCATTGGCTCAAAAGTTAGCTTATTAGTAAGTAAATTAAAAAAGCTTTCTGTGGATTCAAACTCATAAACTCCTCATCACAAGACAGGCGCATTAACCCAGTAAACCATCGGACTATCACTGGTTCAAGGAAATGTCAATTATGGCAGTGTACATTGATTCGCTTATAAGGAAGTTAAAAATGAAATCCATTGGTTTCACAGTGTTATTCTTAATGCCAATCTATAGAGCGTATGGTAACATCTTGTTCTTTATGAACATTTAATACACATTCTATATCTCACAATTGCACTATCTCAAGCCCAAAATCAATGCAAATTTCCATTGGCTCAATAGATAGCTTATTAGTAAGTAAATTAAAAGGCTCTCTGTGTTTTCAAACTCATGAACTCCTTGTCACAAGACAAGCACATTAACCCAGTAAACCATCGGAACATCACTGGTTGAATGCGATGTGAATTATGGCAGTGTACATTGATTCGCTAATAAGTATGTTAAAAATGAAACCCATTGGTTTCACTGTGTTATTCTTAATGCCAATATATACAGCGTACGATGACATCTTGTTCTTTATGAACACTTAATACAGATTCTGTATCTCACAATTGCACTATCTGAAGCCCAAAATCAATGCAAATTTCCATTGGCTCAATAATTAGCTAATTAGTAAGTAAATTAAAAGGGCTCTCTGTGGATTCAAACTCATGAACTCCTCATTACAAGACAGGAACATTAACTCAGTAAGCCACTGGAACATCTAAGATGAAATGACATGTCAATTAGGGCAGTGTACATTGAATCGCTAATAGGTAAGGTCAAAAAGAAATCCATTGGTTTTATTATGTTATTCCTAATGCCAATCTATAAAGCGTATGATGACATCTTGTTCTTTATGAACACTTAAGACAGATTCTATATCTCACAATTGCACTATCTCAAGGATAAAATCAATGCAAATTTCCATTGGCTCAATAGGAAGAGTATTATTAAGTATATGAAAAATATATTCTGTGGATTCAAAACCATGAACACCTGTTGAAAAACACAGGCGCATTAACCCGGTAAGCCACTGGAACATCACAGGATAAATATGATGTCAATTAGGGCAGTGTACATTGAATCGCTAATAAGCAAGTTAAAAATGAAATCCATTGATTTCACTGTGTTATTCTTAATGCCAATCTATACAACGTATGATGACATCTTGTTCTTTATGAACACTTAATACAGATTCAATATTTCACAATTGCACTATCTCAAGCCCAAAATCAATGCAAATTTCCACTGGCTCAAAAGTAAGCAAATGAAAAAGGCTCTCAGTGGATTCAAACTCATGAACGCCTCGATTCACAAAAAGCACATTTACCCAGCAAGCCACTGGAACATCACTGGTTCAATGTGATGTCAATTAGGGCAGTGTACATTGAATCGCTATTAAGTAAGTTAAAAATGAAATCCATTGATTTCACTGTGTTATTCTTAATGCCAATCTATACAGCGTATGATGACATCTTGTTCTTTATGAACACTTAATACAGATTCTATATCTCACAATTGCACTATCTCAAGCACAAAATCAATGCAATTTTCCATTGGCTCAAAAGGAAGCTTATTACTAAGTAACTGAAGAAGTCTTTCTGTGGAACCAAACTCATGTTTACGTGACAGGCGCATTAACACTGTAAGCCACAGGAACATCTCTAGTTCAATGTGATGTCAATTAGGGCAGTGTACTTTGAATCGCTAATAAGTAAGTTACAAATGAAATTCATTGGTTTCACTGTGTTTTTCTTAATGCCAAACTATACAACGTATGATGACATCTTGTTCTTTATGAACACTTAATACAGATTCTATATCTCAAAATTGCACTGTCTCACACAAAAAATCAATGCAAATTTCCATTGGCTCAATAAGAAGCTTATTAGTAAGTAAATAAAAAACGCTCTCCGTGGTTTCGAAATCATGAACACCTGTTTAAAAGACAGGAGCATTAACCCAGTAAACCACTGGAACATCACTGGTGCAATGTGATGTCAATTAGGGCAGTGTACATTGAATTGCTCATAACTAAATTAAAAATGAAATCCATTGGTATCACTGTGTTATTCTTAATGCCAATCTATACAGCGTATGATGACATCTTGTTCTTTATGAACACTTAATACAGATTCTATATCTCACAATTGCATTATCTCAAGCACAAAATCAATGCAATTTTCCATTGGCTCAAAAGGAAGCTTATTAGTAAGTAAATGAAGAAATCTTTCTGTGGATTCAAACTCATGTTGACGCGACAGGCGCATTAGCACTGTAAGCCACAGGAACATCACTGGTGCAATTTGATGTCATTTAGGGCAGTGTACATTGAATCTCTAATAAGTAAGTTAAAAATGAAATCCATTGGTTTCACTGTGTTATTCTTAATGCCAATCTATACAGCGTATGAAGACATCTTGTTCTTTATGAACACTTAATACAGATTCTACATCTCACAATTGCACTATCTCAAGCCCTAATCAATGCAATATTCCATTGGCTCAATAGGAAGCTTATTAGTAAGTAAATGAAAAAGTCTTCCTGTGGATTCAATCTCATAAGCACCTATTTATACGACAGGTGCATTGACACAATAAGCCACTGGAACATCAGTGTTGCAATGCTATGTCAATTAGGGCAGTGTACATTGAATCGCTAATAACTAAGTTAAAAATGAAATCCTTTGATTTCACTGTGTTATTCCGAAAGCCAATCTATACAGCGTATGATGGCATCTTGTTCCTTATGAACACTTAATACAGATTCTATATCTCACAATTGCACTATCTGAAGCCCAAAATCAATGCAAATGTCCATTGGCTCAATAGGAAGCTTATTAGTAAGTAAATGAAAAATGCTTTCCTCGGATGCAAAATCATGAACACCTGTTTACAATACAGGCGCATTAATCCAGTAAGCCACTGGAACATCACTGGTGCAATGTGGTGTCATTTATGGCAGTGTACATTGAATCGCTAATAAGTAAGTTAAAAATGAAATCCATTGATTTCACTGTGTTATTCCTAAAGCCAATCTATACAGCGTATGATGACATCTTATTCTTTATGAACACTAAAGACAGATTCTATATCTCACAATTGCACTATCTCAAGCACAAAATCAATGCAAATTTCCATAGGCTCAATAGTTAGCTTATTAGTATGTAAATTAAAAAGGCTCTCAGTGGATTCAAACTTACGAACTCCTCATTACAAGACAGGAACATTAACTCAGTAAGCCACTGGAACATCTAAGGTGAAATGACATGTCAATTAGGGCAGTGTACATTGAATCGCTAATAGGTAAGGTCAAAAAGAAATCCATTGGTTTTATTATGTTATTCCTAATGCCAATCTATAAAGCGTATGATGACATCTTGTTCTTTATGAACACTTAAGACAGATTCTATATCTCACAATTGCACTATCTCAAGGATAAAATCAATGCAAATTTCCATAGGCTCAATAGGAAGAGTATTATTAAGTATATGAAAAATATATTCTGTGGATTCAAAACCATGAACACCTGTTGAAAACACAGGCGCATTAACCCGGTAAGCCACTGGAACATCACAGGATAAATATGATGTCAATTAGGGCAGTGTACATTGAATCGCTACTAAGCAAGTTAAAAATGAAATCCATTGATTTCACTGTGTTATTCTTAATGCCAATCTATACAACGTATGATGACATCTTGTTCTTTATGAACACTTAATACAGATTCAATATTTCACAATTGCACTATCTCAAGCCCAAAATCAATGCAAATTTCCACTGGCTCAAAAGTAAGCAAATGAAAAAGGCTCTCAGTGGATTCAAACTCATGAACTCCTCGATTCACAAAAAGCGCATTTACCCAGCAAGCCACTGGAACATCACTGGTTCAATGTGATGTCAATTAGGGCAGTGTACATTGAATCGCTATTAAGTAAGTTAAAAATGAAATCCATTGATTTCACTGTGTTATTCTTAATGCCAATCTATACAGCGTATGATGACATCTTGTTCTTTATGAACACTTAATACAGATTCTATATCTCACAATTGCACTATCTCAAGCACAAAATCAATGCAATTTTCCATTGGCTCAAAAGGAAGCTTATTAGTAAGTAACTGAAGAAGTCTTTCTGTGGAACCAAACTCATGTTTACGCGACAGGCGCATTAACACTGTAAGCCACAGGAACATCACTAGTTCAATGTGATGTCAATTAGGGCAGTGTACTTTGAATCGCTAATAAGTAAGTTACAAATGAAATTCATTGGTTTCACTGTGTTTTTCTTAATGCCAAACTATACAGCGTATGATGACATCTTGTTCTTTATGAACAGTTAATACAGATTCTATATCTCAAAATTGCACTGTCTCAAACAAAAAATCAATGCAAATTTCCATTGGCTCAATAAGAAGCTTATTAGTAAGTAAATAAAAAACGCTCTCCGTGGTTTCGAAATCATGAGAACCTGTTTAAAAGACAGGAGCATTAACCCAGTAAACCACTGGAACATAACTGGTGCAATGTGATGTCAATTAGGGCAGTGTACATTGAATTGCTCATAACTAAATTAAAAATGAAATCCATTGGTATCACTGTGTTATTCTTAATGCCAATCTATACAGCGTATGATGACAGCTTGTTCTTTATGAACACTTAATACAGATTCTATATCTCACAATTGCATTATCTCAAGCACAAAATCAATGCAATTTTCCATTGGCTCAAAAGGAAGCTTATTAGTAAGTAAATGAAGAAATCTTTCTGTGGATTCAAACTCATGTTTACGCGACAGGCGCATTAACACTGTAAGCCACAGGAACATCACTGGTGCAATTTGATGTCATTTAGGGCAGTGTACATTGAATCTCCAATAAGTAAGTTAAAAATGAAATCCATTGGTTTCACTGTGTTATTCTTAATGCCAATCTATACAGCGTATGATGACATCTTGTTCTTTATGAACACTTAATACAGATTCTACATCTCACAATTGCACTATCTCAAGCCCTAATCAATGCAATATTCCATTGGCTCAATAGGAAGCTTATTAGTAAGTAAATGAAAAAGTCTTCCTGTGGATTCAATCTCATAAGCGCCTATTTATACAACAGGTGCATTGACACAATAAGCCACTGGAACATCAGTGTTGCAATGCTATGTCAATTAGGGCAGTGTACATTGAATCGCTAATAACTAAGTTAAAAATGAAATCCTTTGATTTCACTGTGTTATTCCGAAAGCCAATCTATACAGCGTATGATGGCATCTTGTTCCTTATGAACACTTAATACAGATTCTATATCTCACAATTGCACTATCTCAAGCCCAAAATCAATGCAATTTTCCATTGGCTCAAAAGGAAGCTTATTACTAAGTAACTGAAGAAGTCTTTCTGTGGAACCAAACTCATGTTTACGCGACAGGCGCATTAACACTGTAAGCCACAGGAACATCACTAGTTCAATGTGATGTCAATTAGGGCAGTGTACTTTGAATCGCTAATAAGTAAGTTACAAATGAAATTCATTGGTTTCACTGTGTTTTTCTTAATGCCAAACTATACAGCGTATGATGACATCTTGTTCTTTATGAACACTTAATACAGATTCTATATCTCAAAATTGCACTGTCTCAAACAAAAAATCAATGCAAATTTCCATTGGCTCAATAAGAAGCTTATTAGTAAGTAAATAAAAAACGCTCTCCGTGGTTTCGAAATCATGAACACCTGTTTAAAAGACAGGAGCATTAACCCAGTAAACCACTGGAACATCACTGGTGCAATGTGATGTCAATTAGGGCAGTGTACATTGAATTGCTCATAACTAAATTAAAAATGAAATCCATTGGTATCACTGTGTTATTCTTAATGCCAATCTATACAGCGTATGATGACAGCTTGTTCTTTATGAACACTTAATACAGATTCTATATCTCACAATTGCATTATCTCAAGCACAAAATCAATGCAATTTTCCATTGGCTCAAAAGGAAGCTTATTAGTAAGTAAATGAAGAAATCTTTCTGTGGATTCAAACTCATGTTTACGCGACAGGCGCATTAACACTGTAAGCCACAGGAACATCACTGGTGCAATTTGATGTCATTTAGGGCAGTGTACATTGAATCTCTAATAAGTAAGTTAAAAATGAAATCCATTGGTTTCACTGTGTTATTCTTAATGCCAATCTATACAGCGTATGATGACATCTTGTTCTTTATGAACACTTAATACAGATTCTACATCTCACAATTGCACTATCTCAAGCCCTAATCAATGCAATATTCCATTGGCTCAATAGGAAGCTTATTAGTAAGTAAATGAAAAAGTCTTCCTGTGGATTCAATCTCATAAGCGCCTATTTATACAACAGGTGCATTGACACAATAAACCACTGGAACATCAGTGTTGCAATGCTATGTCAATTAGGGCAGTGTACATTGAATCGCTAATAACTAAGTTAAAAATGAAATCCTTTGATTTCACTGTGTTATTCCGAAAGCCAATCTATACAGCGTATGATGGCATCTTGTTCCTTATGAACACTTAATACAGATTCTATATCTCACAATTGCACTATCTGAAGCCCAAAATCAATGCAAATTTCCATTGGCTCAATAGGAAGCTTATTAGTAAGTAAATGAAAAATGCTTTTCTCGGATGCAAAATCATGAACACCTGTTTACAATACAGGCGCATTAACCCAGTAAGCCACTGGAACATCACTGGTGCAATGTGGTGTCATTTATGGCAGTGTACATTGAATCGCTAATAAGTAAGTTAAAAATGAAATCCATTGATTTCACTGTGTTATTCCTAAAGCCAATCTATACAGCGTATGATGACATCTTATTCTTTATGAACACTAAAGACAGATTCTATATCTCACAATTGCACTATCTCAAGCACAAAATCAATGCAAATTTCCATAGGCTCAATAGTTAGCTTATTAGTATGTAAATTAAAAAGGCTCTCAGTAGATTCAAACTTACAAACTCCTCATTACAAGACAGGAACATTAACTCAGTAAGCCACTGGAACATCTAAGGTGAAATGACATGTCAATTAGGGCAGTGTACATTGAATCGCTAATAGGTAAGGTCAAAAAGAAATCCATTGGTTTTATTATGTTATTCCTAATGCCAATCTATAAAGCGTATGATGACATCTTGTTCTTTATGAACACTTAAGACAGATTCTATATCTCACAATTGCACTATCTCAAGGATAAAATCAATGCAAATTTCCATTGGCTCAATAGGAAGAGTATTATTAAGTATATGAAAAATACATTCTGCGGATTCAAAACCATGAACACCTGTTGAAAACACAGGCGCATTAACCCGGTAAGCCACTGGAACATCACAGGATAAATATGATGTCAATTAGGGCAGTGTACATTGAATCGCTAATAAGCAAGTTAAAAATGAAATCCATTGATTTCACTGTGTTATTCTTAATGCCAATCTATACAATGTATGATGACATCTTGTTCTTTATGAACACTTAATACAGATTCAATATTTCACAATTGCACTATCTCAAGCCCAAAATCAATGCAAATTTCCACTGGCTCAAAAGTAAGCAAATGAAAAAGGCTCTCAGTGGATTCAAATTCATGAACGCCTCGATTCACAAAAAGCGCATTTACCCAGCAAGCCACTGGAACATCACTGGTTCAATCGGATGTCAATTAGGGCAGTGTACATTGAATCGCTATTAAGTAAGTTAAAAATGAAATTCATTGATTTCACTGTGTTATTCTTAATGCCAATCTATACAGCGTATGATGACATCTTGTTCTTTATGAACACTTAATACAGATTCTATATCTCACAATTGCACTATCTCAAGCACAAAATCAATGCAATTTTCCATTGGCTCAAAAGGAAGCTTATTAGTAAGTAACTGAAGAAGTCTTTCTGTGGAACCAAACTCATGTTTACGCGACAGGCGCATTAACACTGTAAGCCACAGGAACATCACTAGTTCAATGTGATGTCAATTAGGGCAGTGTACTTTGAATCGCTAATAAGTGAGTTACAAATGAAATTCATTGGTTTCACTGTGTTTTTCTTAATGCCAAACTATACAGCGTATGATGACATCTTGTTCTTTATGAACACTTAATACAGATTCTATATCTCAAAATTGCACTGTCTCAAACAAAAAATCAATGCAAATTTCCATTGGCTCAATAAGAAGCTTATTAGTAAGTAAATAAAAAACGCTCTCCATGGTTTCGAAATCATGAACACCTGTTTAAAAGACAGGAGCATTAACCCAGTAAACCACTGGAACATCACTGGTGCAATGTGATGTCAATTAGGGCAGTGTACATTGAATTGCTCATAACTAAATTAAAAATGAAATCCATTGGTATCACTGTGTTATTCTTAATGCCAATCTATACAGCGTATGATGACATCTTGTTCTTTATGAACACTTAATACAGATTCTATATCTCACAATTGCATTATCTCAAGCACAAAATCAATGCAATTTTCCATTGGCTCAAAAGGAAGCTTATTAGTAAGTAAATGAAGAAATCTTTCTGTGGATTCAAACTCATGTTTACGCGACAGGCGCATTAACACTGTAAGCCACAGGAACATCACTGGTGCAATTTGATGTCATTTAGGGCAGTGTACATTGAATCTCTAATAAGTAAGTTAAAAATGAAATCCATTGGTTTCACTGTGTTATTCTTAATGCCAATCTATACAGCGTATGATGACATCTTGTTCTTTATGAACACTTAATACAAATTCTATATCTCACAATTGCACTATCTCAAGCCCTAATCAATGCAATATTCCATTGGCTCAATAGGAAGTTTATTAGTAAGTAAATGAAAAAGTCTTCCTGTGGATTCAATCTCATAAGCGCCTATTTATACGACAGGTGCATTGACACAATAAGCCACTGGAACATCAGTGTTGCAATGCTATGTCAATTAGGGCAGTGTGCATTGAATCGCTAATAACTAAGTTAAAAATGAAATCCTTTGATTTCACTGTGTTATTCCGAAAGCCAATCTATACAGCGTATGATGGCATCTTGTTCCTTATGAACACTTAATACAGATTCTATATCTCACAATTGCACTATCTGAAGCCCAAAATCAATGCAAATCTCCATTGGCTCAATAGGAAGCTTATTAGTAAGTAAATGAAAAATGCTTTCCTCGGATGCAAAATCATGAACACCTGTTTACAATACAGGCGCATTAACCCAGTAAGCCACTGGAACATCACTGGTGCAATGTGGTGTCATTTATGGCAGTGTACATTGAATCGCTAATAAGTAAGTTAAAAATGAAATCCATTGATTTCACTGTGTTATTCCTAAAACCAATATATACAGCGTATGATGACATCTTATTCTTTATGAACACTAAAGACAGATTCTATATCTCACAATTGCACTATCTGAAGCACAAAATCAATGCAAATTTCCATAGGCTCAATAGTTAGCTTATTAGTATGTAAATTAAAAAGGCTCTCAGTAGATTCAAACTTACGAACTCCTCATTACAAGACAGGAACATTAACTCAGTAAGCCACTGGAATATCTAAGGTGAAATGACATGTCAATTAGGGCAGTGTACATTGAATCGCTAATAGGTAAGGTCAAAAAGAAATCCATTGGTTTTATTATGTTATTCCTAATGCCAATCTATAAAGCGTATGATGACATCTTGTTCTTTATGAACACTTAAGACAGATTCTATATCTCACAATTGCACTATCTCAAGGATAAAATCAATGCAAATTTCCATTGGCTCAATAGAAAGAGTATTATTAAGTATATGAAAAATACATTCTGCGGATTCAAAACCATGAACACCTGTTGAAAACACAGGCGCATTAACCCGGTAAGCCACTGGAACATCACAGGATAAATATGACGTCAATTAGGGCAGTGTACATTGAATCGCTAATAAGCAAGTTAAAAATGAAATCCATTGATTTCACTGTGTTATTCTTAATGCCAATCTATACAACGTATGATGACATCTTGTTCTTTATGAACACTTAATACAGATTCAATATTTCACAATTGCACTATCTCAAGCCCAAAATCAATGCAAATTTCCACTGGCTCAAAAGTAAGCATATGAAAAAGACTCTCAGTGGATTCAAACTCATGAACGCCTCGATTCACAAAAAGCGCATTTACCCAGCAAGCCACTGGAACATCACTGGTTCAATGTGATGTCAATTAGGGCAGTGTACATTGAATCGCTATTAAGTAAGTTAAAAATGAAATCCATTGATTTCACTGTGTTATTCTTAATGCCAATCTATACAGCGTATGATGACATCTTGTTCTTTATGAACACTTAATACAGATTCTATATCTCACAATTGCACTATCTCAAGCACAAAATCAATGCAATTTTCCATTGGCTCAAAAGGAAGCTTATTAGTAAGTAACTGAAGAAGTCTTTCTGTGGAACCAAACTCATGTTTACGCGACAGGCGCATTAACACTGTAAGCCACAGGAACATCACTAGTTCAATGTGATGTCAATTAGGGCAGTGTACTTTGAATCGCTAATAAGTAAGTTACAAATGAAATTCATTGGTTTCACTGTGTTTTTCTTAATGCCAAACTATACAGCGTATGATGACATCTTGTTCTTTATGAACACTTAATACAGATTCTATATCTCAAAATTGCACTGTCTCAAACAAAAAATCAATGCAAATTTCCATTGGCTCAATAAGAAGCTTATTAGTAAGTAAATAAAAAACGCTCTCCGTGGTTTCGAAATCATGAACACCTGTTTAAAAGACAGGAGCATTAACCCAGTAAACCACTGGAACATCACTGGTGCAATGTGATGTCAATTAGGGCAGTGTACATTGAATTGCTCATAACTAAATTAAAAATGAAATCCATTGGTATCACTGTGTTATTCTTAATGCCAATCTATACAGCGTATGATGACATCTTGTTCTTTATGAACACTTAATACAGATTCTATATCTCACAATTGCATTATCTCAAGCACAAAATCAATGCAATTTTCCATTGGCTCAAAAGGAAGCTTATTAGTAAGTAAATGAAGAAATCTTTCTGTGTATTCAAACTCATGTTTACGCGACAGGCGCATTAACACTGTAAGCCACAGGAACATCACTGGTGCAATTTGATGTCATTTAGGGCAGTGTACATTGAATCTCTAATAAGTAAGTTAAAAATGAAATCCATTGGTTTCACTGTGTTATTCTTAATGCCAATCTATACAGCGTTCGATGACATCTTGTTCTTTATGAACACTTAATACAGATTCTACATCTCACAATTGCACTATCTCAAGCCCTAATCAATGCAATATTCCATTGGCTCAATAGGAAGCTTATTAGTAAGTAAATTAAAAAGTCTTCCTGTGGATTCAATCTCATAAGCGCCTATTTATACGACAGGTGCATTGACACAATAAGCCACTGGAACATCAGTGTTGCAATGCTATGTCAATTAGGGCAGTGTACATTGAATCGCTAATAACTAAGTTAAAAATGAAATCCTTTGATTTCACTGTGTTATTCCGAAAGCCAATCTATACAGCGTATGATGGCATCTTGTTCCTTATGAACACTTAATACAGATTCTATAACTCACAATTGCACTATCTGAAGCCCAAAATCAATGCAAATTTCCATTGACTCAATAGGAAGCTTATTAGTAAGTAAATGAAAAATGCTTTTCTCGGATGCAAAATCATGAACACCTGTTTACAATACAGGCGCATTAACCCAGTAAGCCACTGGAACATCACTGGTGCAATGTGGTGTCATTTATGGCAGTGTACATTGAATCGCTAATAAGTAAGTTAAAAATGAAATCCATTGATTTCACTGTGTTATTCCTAAAGCCAATCTATACAGCGTATGATGACATCTTATTCTTTATGAATACTAAAGACAGATTCTATATCTCACAATTGCACTATCTCAAGCACAAAATCAATGCAAATTTCCATAGGCTCAATAGTTAGCTTATTAGTATGTAAATTAAAAAGGCTCTCAGTAGATTCAAACTTTCGAACTCCTCATTACAAGACAGGAACATTAACTCAGTAAGCCACTGGAACATCTAAGGTGAAACGACATTTCAATTAGGGCAGTGTACATTGAATCGCTGATAGGTAAGGTCAAAAAGAAATCCATTGGTTTTATTATGTTATTCCTAATGCCAATCTATAAAGCGTATGATGACATCTTGTTCTTTATGAACACTTAAGACAGATTCTATATCTCACAATTGCACTATCTCAAGGATAAAATCAATGCAAATTTCCATTGGCTCAATAGGAAGAGTATTATTAAGTATATGAAAAATACATTCTGCGGATTCAAAACCATGAACACCTGTTGAAAACACAGGCGCATTAACCCGGTAAGCCACTGGAACATCACAGGATAAATATGATGTCAATTAGGGCAGTGTACATTGAATCGCTAATAAGCAAGTTAAAAATGAAATCCATTGATTTCACTGTGTTATTCTTAATGCCAATCTATACAACGTTTGATGACATCTTGTTCTTTATGAACACTTAATACAGATTCAATATTTCACAATTGCACTATCTCAAGCCCAAAATCAATGCAAATTTCCACTGGCTCAAAAGTAAGCAAATAAAAAAAGGCTCTCAGTGGATTCAAACTCATGAACTCCTCGATTCACAAAAAGCGCATTTACCCAGCAAGCCACTGGAACATCACTGGTTCAATGTGATGTCAATTAGGGCAGTGTACATTGAATCGCTATTAAGTAAGTTAAAAATGAAATCCATTGATTTCACTGTGTTATTCTTAATGCCAATCTATACAGCGTATGATGACATCTTGTTCTTTATGAACACTTAATACAGATTCTATATCTCACAATTGCACTACCTCAAGCACAAAATCAATGCAATTTTCCATTGGCTCAAAAGGAAGCTTATTAGTAAGTAATTGAAGAAGTCTTTCTGTGGAACCAAACTCATGTTTACGCGACAGGCGCATTAACACTGTAAGCCACAGGAACATCACTAGTTCAATGTGATGTCAATTAGGGCAGTGTACTTTGAATCGCTAATAAGTAAGTTACAAATGAAATTCATTGGTTTCACTGTGTTTTTCTTAATGCCAAACTATACAGCGTATGATGACATCTTGTTCTTTATGAACACTTAATACAGATTCTATATCTCAAAATTGCACTGTCTCAAACAAAAAATCAATGCAAATTTCCATTGGCTCAATAAGAAGCTTATTAGTAAGTAAATAAAAAATACTCTCCGTGGTTTCGAAATCATGAACACCTGTTTTAAAGACAGGAGCATTAACCCAGTAAACCACTGGAACATCACTGGTGCAATATGATGTCAATTAGGGCAGTGTACATTGAATTGCTTATAACTAAATTAAAAATGAAATCCATTGGTATCACTGTGTTATTCTTAATGCCAATCTATACAGCGTATGATGACATCTTGTTCTTTATGAACACTTAATACAGATTCTATATCTCACAATTGCATTATCTCAAGCACAAAATCAATGCAATTTTCCATTGGCTCAAAAGGAAGCTTATTAGTAAGTAAATGAAGAAATCTTTCTGTGGATTCAAACTCATGTTTACGCGACAGGCGCATTAACACTGTAAGCCACAGGAACATCACTGGTGCAATTTGATGTCATTTAGGGCAGTGTACATTGAATCTCTAATAAGTAAGTTAAAAATGAAATCCATTGGTTTCACTGTGTTATTCTTAATGCCAATCTATACAGCGTATGATGACATCTTGTTCTTTATGAACACTTAAGACAGATTCTATATCTCACAATTGCACTATCTCAAGGATAAAATCAATGCAAATTTCCATTGGCTCAATAGGAAGAGTATTATTAAGTATATGAAAAATACATTCTGCGGATTCAAAACCATGAACATCTGTTGAAAACACAGGCGCATTAACCCGGTAAGCCACTGGAACATCACAGGATAAATATGATGTCAATTAGGGCAGTGTACATTGAATCGCTAATAAGCAAGTTAAAAATGAAATCCATTGATTTCACTGTGTTATTCTTAATGCCAATCTATACAACGTTTGATGACATCTTGTTCTTTATGAACACTTAATACAGATTCAATATTTCACAATTGCACTATCTCAAGCCCAAAATCAATGCAAATTTCCACTGGCTCAAAAGTAAGCAAATAAAAAAGGCTCTCAGTGGATTCAAACTCATGAACTCCTCGATTCACAAAAAGCGCATTTACCCAGCAAGCCACTGGAACATCACTGGTTCAATGTGATGTCAATTAGGGCAGTGTACATTGAATCGCTATTAAGTAAGTTAAAAATGAAATCCATTGATTTCACTGTGTTATTCTTAATGCCAATCTATACAGCGTATGATGACATCTTGTTCTTTATGAACACTTAATACAGATTCTATATCTCACAATTGCACTATCTCAAGCACAAAATCAATGCAATTTTCCATTGGCTCAAAAGGAAGCTTATTAGTAAGTAATTGAAGAAGTCTTTCTGTGGAACCAAACTCATGTTTACGCGACAGGCGCATTAACACTGTAAGCCACAGGAACATCACTAGTTCAATGTGATGTCAATTAGGGCAGTGTACTTTGAATCGCTAATAAGTAAGTTACAAATGAAATTCATTGGTTTCACTGTGTTTTTCTTAATGCCAAACTATACAGCGTATGATGACATCTTGTTCTTTATGAACACTTAATACAGATTCTATATCTCAAAATTGCACTGTCTCAAACAAAAAATCAATGCAAATTTCCATTGGCTCAATAAGAAGCTTATTAGTAAGTAAATAAAAAATGCTCTCCGTGGTTTCGAAATCATGAACACCTGTTTTAAAGACAGGAGCATTAACCCAGTAAACCACTGGAACATCACTGGTGCAATATGATGTCAATTAGGGCAGTGTACATTGAATTGCTCATAACTAAATTAAAAATGAAATCCATTGGTATCACTGTGTTATTCTTAATGCCAATCTATACAGCGTATGATGACATCTTGTTCTTTATGAACACTTAATACAGATTCTATATCTCACAATTGCATTATCTCAAGCACAAAATCAATGCAATTTTCCATTGGCTCAAAAGGAAGCTTATTAGTAAGTAAATGAAGAAATCTTTCTGTGGATTCAAACTCATGTTTACGCGACAGGCGCATTAACACTGTAAGCCACAGGAACATCACTGGTGCAATTTGATGTCATTTAGGGCAGTGTACATTGAATCTCTAATAAGTAAGTTAAAAATGAAATCCATTGGTTTCACTGTGTTATTCTTAATGCCAATCTATACAGCGTATGATGACATCTTGTTCTTTATGAACACTTAAGACAGATTCTATATCTCACAATTGCACTATCTCAAGGATAAAATCAATGCAAATTTCCATTGGCTCAATAGGAAGAGTATTATTAAGTATATGAAAAATACATTCTGCGGATTCAAAACCATGAACACCTGTTGAAAACACAGGCGCATTAACCCGGTAAGCCACTGGAACATCACAGGATAAATATGATGTCAATTAGGGAAGTGTACATTGAATCGCTAATAAGCAAGTTAAAAATGAAATCCATTGATTTCACTGTGTTATTCTTAATGCCAATCTATGCAACGTATGATGACATCTTGTTCTTTATGAACACTTAATACAGATTCAATATTTCACAATTGCACTATCTCAAGCCCAAAATCAATGCAAATTTCCACTGGCTCAAAAGTAAGCAAATAAAAAAGGCTCTCCATGGATTCAAACTCATGAACGCCTCGATTCACAAAAAGCACATTAACCCAGCAAGCCACTGGAACATCACTGGTTCAATGTGATGTCAATTAGGGCAGTGTACATTGAATCACTATTAAGTAAGTTAAAAATGAAATCCATTGGTTTCACTGTGTTATTCTTAATGCCAATCTATACAGCGTATGATGACATCTTGTTCTTTATGAACACTTAATACAGATTCTATATCAAACAATTGCATTATCTCAAGCACAAAATCAATGCAATTTTCCATTGGCTCAAAAGGAAGCTTTTTAGTAAGTAAATGAAGAAATCTTTCTGTGGATTCAAACTCATGTTTACGCGACAGGCGCATTAACACTGTAAGCCACAGGAACATCACTGGTGCAATTTGATGTAATTTAGGGCAGTGTACATTGAATCTCTAATAAGTAAGTTAAAAATGAAATCCATTGGTTTCACTGTGTTATTCTTAATGCCAATCTATACAGCGTATGATGACATCTTGTTCTTTATGAACACTTAATACAGATTCTATATCTCACAATTGCACTATCTCAAGCCCTAATCAATGCAATATTCCAGTGGCTCAATAGGAAGCTTATTAGTAAGTAAATGAAAAAGTCTTCCTGTGGATTCAATCTCATAAACGCCTATTTATACGACAGGTGCATTGACACAATAAGCCACTGGAACATCAGTGTTGCAATGCTATGTCAATTAGGGTAGTGTACATTGAATCGCTAATAACTAAGTTAAAAATGAAATCCTTTGATTTCACTGTGTTATTCCGATAGCCAATCTATACAGCGTATGATGGCATCTTGTTCCTTATGAACACTTAATACAGATTCTATATCTCACAATTGAACTATCTGAAGCCCAAAATCAATGCAAATTTCCATTGGCTCAATAGGAAGCTTATTAGTAAGTAAATGAAAAATGCTTTCCTCGGATGCAAAATCATGAACACCTGTTTACAATACAGGCGCATTAACCCAGTAAGCCACTGGAACATCACTGGTGCAATGTGGTGTCATTTATGGCAGTGTACATTGAATCGCTAATAAGTAAGTTAAAAATGAAATCCATTGATTTCACTGTGTTATTCCTAAAGCCAATCTATACAGCGTATGATGACATCTTATTCTTTATGAACACTAAAAACAGATTCTATATCTCACAATTGCACTATCTCAAGCACAAAATCAATGCAAATTTCCATAGGCTCAATAGTTAGCTTATTAGTATGTAAATTAAAAAGGCTCTCAGTGGATTCAAACTTACGAACTCCTCATTACAAGACAGGAACATTAACTCAGTAAGCCACTGGAACATCTAAGGTGAAATGACATGTCAATTAGGGCAGTGTACATTGAATCGCTAATAGGTAAGGTCAAAAAGAAATCCATTGGTTTTATTATGTTATTCCTAATGCCAATCTATAAAGCGTATGATGACATCTTGTTCTTTATGAACACTTAAGACAGATTCTATATCTCACAATTGCACTATCTCAAGGATAAAATCAATGCAAATTTCCATTGGCTCAATAGGAAGAGTATTATTAAGTATATGAAAAATACATTCTGCGGATTCAAAACCATGAACACCTGTTGAAAACACAGGCGCATTAACCCGGTAAGCCACTGGAACATCACAGGATAAATATGATGTCAATTAGGGCAGTGTACATTGAATCGCTAATAAGCAAGTTAAAAATGAAATCCATTGATTTCACTGTGTTATTCTTAATGCCAATCTATACAACGTTTGATGACATCTTGTTCTTTATGAACACTTAATACAGATTCAATATTTCACAATTGCACTATCTCAAGCCCAAAATCAATGCAAATTTCCACTGGCTCAAAAGTAAGCAAATAAAAAAGGCTCTCAGTGGATTCAAACTCATGAACTCCTCGATTCACAAAAAGCGCATTTACCCAGCAAGCCACTGGAACATCACTGGTTCAATGTGATGTCAATTAGGGCAGTGTACATTGAATCGCTATTAAGTAAGTTAAAAATGAAATCCATTGATTTCACTGTGTTATTCTTAATGCCAATCTATACAGCGTATGATGACATCTTGTTCTTTATGAACACTTAATACAGATTCTATATCTCACAATTGCACTATCTCAAGCACAAAATCAATGCAATTTTCCATTGGCTCAAAAGGAAGCTTATTAGTAAGTAATTGAAGAAGTCTTTCTGTGGAACCAAACTCATGTTTACGCGACAGGCGCATTAACACTGTAAGCCACAGGAACATCACTGGTGCAATTTGATGTCATTTAGGGCAGTGTACATTGAATCTCTAATAAGTAAGTTAAAAATGAAATCCATTGGTTTCACTGTGTTATTCTTAATGCCAATCTATACAGCGTATGATGACATCTTGTTCTTTATGAACACTTAATACAGATTCTATATCTCACAATTGCATTATCTCAAGCACAAAATCAGTGCAATTTTCCATTGGCTCAAAAGGAAGCTTATTAGTAAGTAAATGAAGAAATCTTTCTGTGGATTCAAACTCATGTTTACGCGACAGGCGCATTAACACTGTAAGCCACAGGAACATCACTGGTGCAATTTGATGTCATTTAGGGCAGTGTACATTGAATCTCTAATAAGTAAGTTAAAAATGAAATCCATTGGTTTCACTGTGTTATTCTTAATGCCAATCTATACAGCGTATGATGACATCTTGTTCTTTATGAACACTTAATACAGATTCTATATCTCACAATTGCACTGTCTCAAACAAAAAATCAATGCAAATTTCCATTGGCTCAATAAGAAGCTTATTAGTAAGTAAATAAAAAACGCTCTCCGTGGTTTCGAAATCATGAACACCTGTTTTAAAGACAGGAGCATTAACCCAGTAAACCACTGGAACATCACTGGTGCAATATGATGTCAATTAGGGCAGTGTACATTGAATTGCTCATAACTAAATTAAAAATGAAATCCATTGGTATCACTGTGTTATTCTTAATGCCAATCTATACAGCGTATGATGACATCTTGCTCTTTATGAACACTTAATACAGATTCTATATCTCACAATTGCATTATCTCAAGCACAAAATCAATGCAATTTTCCATTGGCTCAAAAGGAAGCTTATTAGTAAGTAAATGAAGAAATCTTTCTGTGGATTCAAACTCATGTTTACGCGACAGGCGCATTAACACTGTAAGCCACAGGAACATCACTGGTGCAATTTGATGTCATTTAGGGCAGTGTACATTGAATCTCTAATAAGTAAGTTAAAAATGAAATCCATTGGTTTCACTGTGTTATTCTTAATGCCAATCTATACAGCGTATGATGACATCTTGTTCTTTATGAACACTTAATACAGATTCTATATCTCACAATTGCACTATCTCAAGCCCTAATCAATGCAATATTCCATTGGCTCAATAGGAAGCTTATTAGTAAGTAAATGAAAAAGTCTTCCTGTGGATTCAATCTCATAAACGCCTATTTATACGACAGGTGCATTGACACAATAAGCCACTGGAACATCAGTGTTGCAATGCTATGTCAATTAGGGCAGTGTACATTGAATCGCTAATAACTAAGTTAAAAATGAAATCCTTTGATTTCACTGTGTTATTCCGAAAGCCAATCTATACAGCGTATGATGGCATCTTGTTCCTTATGAACACTTAATACAGATTCTATATCTCACAATTGCACTATCTGAAGCCCAAAATCAATGCAAATTTCCATTGGCTCAATAGGAAGCTTATTAGTAAGTAAACGAAAAATGCTTTCCTCGGATGCAAAATCATGAACACCTGTTTACAATACAGGCACATTAACCCAGTAAGCCACTGGAACATCACTGGTGCAATGTGGTGTCTTTTATGGCAGTGTACATTGAATCGCTAATAAGTAAGTTAAAAATGAAATCCATTGATTTCATTGTGTTATTCCTAAAGCCAATCTATACAGCGTATGATGACATCTTATTCTTTATGAACACTAAAGACAGATTCTATATCTCACAATTGCACTATCTCAAGCACAAAATCAATGCAAATTTCCATAGGCTCAATAGTTAACTTATTAGTATGTAAATTAAAAAGGCTCTCAGTGGATTCAAACTTACGAACTCCTCATTACAAGACAGGAACATTAACTCAGTAAGCCACTGGAACATCTAAGGTGAAATGACATGTCAATTAGGGCAGTGTACATTGAATCGCTAATAGGTAAGGTCAAAAAGAAATCCATTGGTTTTATTATGTTATTCCTAATGCCAATCTATACAGCGTATGATGACATCTTGTTCTTTATGAACACTTAAGACAGATTCTATATCTCACAATTGCACTATCTCAAGGATAAAATCAATGCAAATTTCCATTGGCTCAATAGGAAGAGTATTATTAAGTATATGAAAAATACATTCTGCGGATTCAAAACCATGAACACCTGTTGAAAACACAGGCGCATTAACCCGGTAAGCCACTGGAACATCACAGGATAAATATGATGTCAATTAGGGCAGTGTACATTGAATCGCTAATAAGCAAGTTAAAAATGAAATCCATTGATTTCACTGTGTTATTCTTAATGCCAATCTATACAACGTTTGATGACATCTTGTTCTTTATGAACACTTAATACAGATTCAATATTTCACAATTGCACTATCTCAAGCCCAAAATCAATGCAAATTTCCACTGGCTCAAAAGTAAGCAAATAAAAAAGGCTCTCAGTGGATTCAAACTCATGAACTCCTCGATTCACAAAAAGCACATTTACCCAGCAAGCCACTGGAACATCACTGGTTCAATGTGATGTCAATTAGGGCAGTGTACATTGAATCGCTATTAAGTAAGTTAAAAATGAAATCCATTGATTTCACTGTGTTATTCTTAATGCCAATCTATACAGCGTATGATGACATCTTGTTCTTTATGAACACTTAAGACAGATTCTATATCTCACAATTGCACTATCTCAATCACAAAATCAATGCAATTTTCCATTGGCTCAAAAGGAAGCTTATTAGTAAGTAACTGAAGAAGTCTTTCTGTGGAACCAAACTCATGTTTACGCGACAGGCGCATTAACACTGTAAGCCACAGGAACATCACTAGTTCAATGTGATGTCAATTAGGGCAGTGTACTTTGAATCGCTAATAAGTAAGTTACAAATGAAATTCATTGGTTTCACTGTGTTTTTCTTAATGCCAAACTATACAGCGTATGATGACATCTTGTTCTTTATGAACACTTAATACAGATTCTATATCTCAAAATTGCACTGTATCAAACAATAAATCAATGCAAATTTCCATTGGCTCAATAAGAAGCTTATTAGTAAGTAAATAAAAAACGCTCTCCGTGGTTTCGAAATCATGAACACCTGTTTTAAAGACAGGAGCATGAACCCAGTAAACCACTGGAACATCACTGGTGCAATATGATGTCAATTAGGGCAGTGTACATTGAATTGCTCATAACTAAATTAAAAATGAAATCCATTGGTATCACTGTGTTATTCTTAATGCCAATCTATACAGCGTATGATGACATCTTGTTCTTTATGAACACTTAATACAGATTCTATATCTCACAATTGCATTATCTCAAGCACAAAATCAATGCAATTTTCCATTGGCTCAAAAGGAAGCTTATTAGTAAGTAAATGAAGAAATCTTTCTGTGGATTCAAACTCATGTTTACGCGACAGGCGCATTAACACTGTAAGCCACAGGAACATCACTGGTGCAATTTGATGTCATTTAGGGCAGTGTACATTGAATCTCTAATAAGTAAGTTAAAAATGAAATCCATTGGTTTCACTGTGTTATTCTTAATGCCAATCTATACAGCGTATGATGACATCTTGTTTTTTATGAACACTTAAGACAGATTCTATATCTCACAATTGCACTATCTCAAGCACAAAATCAATGCAAATTTCCAAAGGCTCAATAGTTAGCTTATTAGTATGTAAATTAAAAAGGCTCTCAGTGGATTCAAACTTACGAACTCCTCATTACAAGACAGGAACATTAACTCAGTAAGCCACTGGAACATCTAAGGTGAAATGACATGTCAATTAGGGCAGTGTACATTGAATCGCTAATAGGTAAGGTCAAAAAGAAATCCATTGGTTTTATTATGTTATTCCTAATGCCAATCTATAAAACGTATGATGACATCTTGTTCTTTATGAACACTTAAGACAGATTCTATATCTCACAATTGCACTATCTCAAGGATAAAATCAATGCAAATTTCCATTGGCTCAATAGGAAGAGTATTATTAAGTATATGAAAAATACATTCTGCGGATTCAAAACCATGAACACCTGTTGAAAACACAGGCGCATTAACCCGGTAAGCCACTGGAACATCACAGGATAAATATGATGTCAATTAGGGCAGTGTACATTGAATCGCTAATAAGCAAGTTAAAAATGAAATCCATTGATTTCACTGTGTTATTCTTAATGCCAATCTATACAACGTTTGATGACATCTTGTTCTTTATGAACACTTAATACAGATTCAATATTTCACAATTGCACTATCTCAAGCCCAAAATCAATGCAAATTTCCACTGGCTCAAAAGTAAGCAAATAAAAAAGGCTCTCAGTGGATTCAAACTCATGAACTCCTCGATTCACAAAAAGCGCATTTACCCAGCAAGCCACTGGAACATCACTGGTTCAATGTGATGTCAATTAGGGCAGTGTACATTGAATCGCTATTAAGTAAGTTAAAAATGAAATCCATTGATTTCACTGTGTTATTCTTAATGCCAATCTATACAGCGTATGATGACATCTTGTTCTTTATGAACACTTAATACAGATTCTATATCTCACAATTGCACTATCTCAAGCACAAAATCAATGCAATTTTCCATTGGCTCAAAAGGAAGCTTATTAGTAAGTAATTGAAGAAGTCTTTCTGTGGAACCAAACTCATGTTTACGCGACAGGCGCATTAACACTGTAAGCCACAGGAACATCACTAGTTCAATGTGATGTTAATTAGGGCAGTGTATTTGAATCGCTAATAAGTAAGTTACAAATGAAATTCATTGGTTTCACAGTGTTTTTCTTAATGCCAAACTATACAGCGTATGATGACATCTTGTTCTTTATGAACACTTAATACAGATTCTATATCTCAAAATTGCACTGTCTCAAACAAAAAATCAATGCAAATTTCCATTGGCTCAATAAGAAGCTTATTAGTAAGTAAATAAAAAACGCTCTCCGTGGTTTCGAAATCATGAACACCTGTTTTAAAGACAGGAGCATTAACCCAGTAAACCACTGGAACATCACTGGTGCAACATGATGTCAATTAGGGCAGTGTACATTGAATTGCTCATAACTAAATTAAAAATGAAATCCATTGGTATCACTGTGTTATTCTTAATGCCAATCTATACAGCGTATGATGACATCTTGCTCTTTATGAACACTTAATACAGATTCTATATCTCACAATTGCATTATCTCAAGCACAAAATCAATGCAATTTTCCATTGGCTCAAAAGGAAGCTTATTAGTAAGTAAATGAAGAAATCTTTCTGTGGATTCAAACTCATGTTTACGCGACAGGCGCATTAACACTGTAAGCCAAAGGAACATCACTGGTGCAATTTGATGTCATTTAGGGCAGTGTACATTGAATCTCTAATAAGTAAGTTAAAAATGAAATCCATTGGTTTCACTGTGTTATTCTTAATGCCAATCTATACAGCGTATGATGACATCTTGTTCTTTATGAACACTTAATACAGATTCTATATCTCACAATTGCACTATCTCAAGCCCTAATCAATGCAATATTCCATTGGCTCAATAGGAAGCTTATTAGTAAGTAAATGAAAAAGTCTTCCTGTGGATTCAATCTCATAAACGCCTATTTATACGACTGGTGCATTGACACAATAAGCCACTGGAACATCAGTGTTGCAATGCTATGTCAATTAGGGCAGTGTACATTGAATCGCTAATAACTAAGTTAAAAATGAAATCCTTTGATTTCACTGTGTTATTCCGAAAGCCAATCTATACAGCGTTTGATGGCATCTTGTTCCTTATGAACACTTAATACAGATTCTATATCTCACAATTGCACTATCTGAAGCCCAAAATCAATGCAAATTTCCATTGGCTCAATAGGAAGCTTATTAGTAAGTAAATGAAAAATGCTTTCCTCGGATGCAAAATCATGAACACCTGTTTACAATACAGGCACATTAACCCAGTAAGCCACTGGAACATCACTGGTGCAATGTGGTGTCTTTTATGGCAGTGTACATTGAATCGCTAATAAGTAAGTTAAAAATGAAATCCATTGATTTCACTGTGTTATTCCTAAAGCCAATCTATACAGCGTATGATGACATCTTATTCTTTATGAACACTAAAGACAGATTCTATATCTCACAATTGCACTATCTCAAGCACAAAATCAATGCAAATTTCCATAGGCTCAATAGTTAACTTATTAGTATGTAAATTAAAAAGGCTCTCAGTGGATTCAAACTTACGAACTCCTCATTACAAGACAGGAACATTAACTCAGTAAGCCACTGGAACATCTAAGGTGAAATGACATGTCAATTAGGGCAGTGTACATTGAATCGCTAATAGGTAAGGTCAAAAAGAAATCCATTGGTTTTATTATGTTATTCCTAATGCCAATCTATAAAGCGTATGATGACATCTTGTTCTTTATGAACACTTAAGACAGATTCTATATCTCACAATTGCACTATCTCAAGGATAAAATCAATGCAAATTTCCATTGGCTCAATAGGAAGAGTATTATTAAGTATATGAAAAATACATTCTGCGGATTCAAAACCATGAACACCTGTTGAAAACACAGGCGCATTAACCCGGTAAGCCACTGGAACATCACAGGATAAATATGATGTCAATTAGGGCAGTGTACATTGAATCGCTAATAAGCAAGTTAAAAATGAAATCCATTGATTTCACTGTGTTATTCTTAATGCCAATCTATACAACGTTTGATGACATCTTGTTCTTTATGAACACTTAATACAGATTCAATATTTCACAATTGCACTATCTCAAGCCCAAAATCAATGCAAATATCCACTGGCTCAAAAGTAAGCAAATAAAAAAGGCTCTCAGTGGATTCAAACTCATGAACTCCTCGATTCACAAAAAGCACATTTACCCAGCAAGCCACTGGAACATCACTGGTTCAATGTGATGTCAATTAGGGCAGTGTACATTGAATCGCTATTAAGTAAGTTAAAAATGAAATCCATTGATTTCACTGTGTTATTCTTAATGCCAATCTATACAGCGTATGATGACATCTTCTTCTTTATGAACACTTAATACAGATTCTATATCTCACAATTGCACTATCTCAAGCACAAAATCAATGCAATTTTCCATTGGCTCAAAAGGAAGCTTATTAGTAAGTAACTGAAGAAATCTTTCTGTGGAACCAAACTCATGTTTACGCGACAGGCGCATTAACACTGTAAGCCACAGGAACATCACTAGTTCAATGTGATGTCAATTAGGGCAGTGTACTTTGAATCGCTAATAAGTAAGTTACAAATGAAATTCATTGGTTTCACTGTGTTTTTCTTAATGCCAAACTATACAGCGTATGATGACATCTTGTTCTTTATGAACACTTAATACAGATTCTATATCTCAAAATTGCACTGTATCAAACAATAAATCAATGCAAATTTCCATTGGCTCAATAAGAAGCTTATTAGTAAGTAAATAAAAAACGCTCTCCGTGGTTTCGAAATCATGAACACCTGTTTTAAAGACAGGAGCATGAACCCAGTAAACCACTGGAACATCACTGGTGCAATATGATGTCAATTAGGGCAGTGTACATTGAATTGCTCATAACTAAATTAAAAATGAAATCCATTGGTATCACTGTGTTATTCTTAATGCCAATCTATACAGCGTATGATGACATCTTGTTCTTTATGAACACTTAATACAGATTCTATATCTCACAATTGCATTATCTCAAGCACAAAATCAATGCAATTTTCCATTGGCTCAAAAGGAAGCTTATTAGTAAGTAAATGAAGAAATCTTTCTGTGGATTCAAACTCATGTTTACGCGACAGGCGCATTAACACTGTAAGCCACAGGAACATCACTGGTGCAATTTGATGTCATTTAGGGCAGTGTACATTGAATCTCTAATAAGTAAGTTAAAAATGAAATCCATTGGTTTCACTGTGTTATTCTTAATGCCAATCTATACAGCGTATGATGACATCTTGTTCTTTATGAACACTTAATACAGATTCTATATCTCACAATTGCACTATCTCAAGCCCTAATCAATGCAATATTCCATTGGCTCAATAGGAAGCTTATTAGTAAGTAAATGAAAAAGTCTTCCTGTGGATTCAATCTCATAAACGCCTATTTATACGACAGGTGCATTGACACAATAAGCCACTGGAACATCAGTGTTGCAATGCTATGTCAATTAGGGCAGTGTACATTGAATCGCTAATAACTAAGTTAAAAATGAAATCCTTTGATTTCACTGTGTTATTCCGAAAGCCAATCTATACAGCGTATGATGTCATCTTGTTCCTTATGAACACTTAATACAGATTCTATATCTCACAATTGCACTATCTGAAGCCCAAAATCAATGCAAATTTCCATTGGCTCAATAGGAAGCTTATTAGTAAGTAAATGAAAAATGCTTTCCTCGGATGCAAAATCATGAACACCTGTTTACAATACAGGCACATTAACCCAGTAAGCCACTGGAACATCACTGGTGCAATGTGGTGTCATTTATGGCAGTGTACATTGAATCGCTAATAAGTAAGTTAAAAATGAAATCCATTGATTTCACTGTGTTATTCCTAAAGCCAATCTATACAGCGTATGATGACATCTTATTCTTTATGAACACTAAAGACAGATTCTATATCTCACAATTGCACTATCTCAAGCACAAAATCAATGCAAATTTCCATAGGCTCAATAGTTAGCTTATTAGTATGTAAATTAAAAAGGCTCTCAGTGGATTCAAACTTACGTACTCCTCATTACAAGACAGGAACATTAACTCAGTAAGCCACTGGAACATCTAAGGTGAAATGACATGTCAATTAGGGCAGTGTACATTGAATCGCTAATAGGTAAGGTCAAAAAGAAATCCATTGGTTTTATTATGTTATTCCTAATGCCAATCTATAAAGCGTATGATGACATCTTGTTCTTTATGAACACTTAAGACAGATTCTATATCTCACAATTGCACTATCTCAAGGATAAAATCAATGCAAATTTCCATTGGCTCAATAGGAAGAGTATTATTAAGTATATGAAAAATACATTCTGCGGATTCAAAACCATGAACACCTGTTGAAAACACAGGCGCATTAACCCGGTAAGCCACTGGAACATCACAGGATAAATATGATGTCAATTAGGGCAGTGTACATTGAATCGCTAATAAGCAAGTTAAAAATGAAATCCATTGATTTCACTGTGTTATTCTTAATGCCAATCTATACAACGTTTGATGACATCTTGTTCTTTATGAACACTTAATACAGATTCAATATTTCACAATTGCACTATCTCAAGCCCAAAATCAATGCAAATTTCCACTGGCTCAAAAGTAAGCAAATAAAAAAGGCTCTCAGTGGATTCAAACTCATGAACTCCTCGATTCACAAAAAGCACATTTACCCAGCAAGCCACTGGAACATCACTGGTTCAATGTGATGTCAATTAGGGCAGTGTACATTGAATCGCTATTAAGTAAGTTAAAAATGAAATCCATTGATTTCACTGTGTTATTCTTAATGCCAATCTATACAGCGTATGATGACATCTTGTTCTTTATGAACACTTAATACAGATTCTATATCTCACAATTGCACTATCTCAAGCACAAAATCAATGCAATTTTCCATTGGCTCAAAAGAAAGCTTATTAGTAAGTAACTGAAGAAGTCTTTCTGTGGAACCAAACTCATGTTTACGCGACAGGCGCATTAACACTGTAAGCCACAGGAACATCACTAGTTCAATGTGATGTCAATTAGGGCAGTGTACTTTGAATCGCTAATAAGTAAGTTACAAATGAAATTCATTGGTTTCACTGTGTTTTTCTTAATGCCAAACTATACAGCGTATGATGACATCTTGTTTTTTATGAACACTTAATACAGATTCTATATCTCAAAATTGCACTGTCTCAAACAAAAAATCAATGCAAATTTCCATTGGCTCAATAAGAAGCTTATTAGTAAGTAAATAAAAAACGCTCTCTGTGGTTTCGAAATCATGAACACCTGTTTAAAAGACAGGAGCATTAACCCAGTAAACCACTGGAACATCACTGGTGCAATGTGATGTCAATTAGGGCAGTGTACATTGAATTGCTCATAACTAAATTAAAAATGAAATCCAATGGTATCACTGTGTTATTCTTAATGCCAATCTATACAGCGTATGATGACATCTTGTTCTTTATGAACACTTAATACAGATTTTATATCTCACAATTGCATTATCTCAAGCACAAAATCAATGCAATTTTCCATTGGCTCAAAAGGAAGCTTATTAGTAAGTAAATGAAGAAATCTTTCTGTGGATTCAAACTCATGTTTACGCGACAGGCGCATTAACACTGTAAGCCACAGGAACATCACTGGTGCAATTTGATGTCATTTAGGGCAGTGTACATTGAATCTCTAATAAGTAAGTTAAAAATGAAATCCATTGGTTTCACTGTGTTATTCTTAATGCCAATCTATACAGCGTATGATGACATCTTGTTCTTTATGAACACTTAATACAGATTCTACATCTCACAATTGCACTATCTCAAGCCCTAATCAATGCAATATTCCATTGGCTCAATAGGAAGCTTATTAGTAAGTAAATGAAAAAGTCTTCCTGTGGATTCAATCTCATAAGCGCCTATTTATACGACAGGTGCATTGACACAATAAGCCACTGGAACATCAGTGTTGCAATGCTATGTCTATTAGGGCAGTGTACATTGAATCGCTAATAACTAAGTTAAAAATGAAATCCTTTGATTTCACTGTGTTATTCCGAAAGCCAATCTATACAGCGTATGATGGCATCTTGTTCCTTATGAACACTTAATACCGATTCTATATCTCCCAATTGCACTATCTGCAGACCAAAATCAATGCAAATTTCCATTGGCTCAAAAGGAAGCTTATTAGTAAGTAAATGAAAAATGCTTTCCTCGGATGCAAAATCATGAACACCTGTTTACAATACAGGCGCATTAACCCAGTAAGCCACTGGAACATCAGTGGTGCAATGTGGTGTCATTTATGTCAGTGTACATTGAATCGCTAATAAGTAAGTTAAAAATGAAATCCATTGATTTCACTGTGTTATTTCTAAAGCCAATCTATACAGCGTATGATGACATCTTATTCTTTATGAACACTAAAGACAGATTCTATATCTCACAATTGCACTATCTCAAGCACAAAATCAATGCAAATTTCTATAGGCTCAATAGTTAGCTTATTAGTATGTAAATTAAAAAGGCTCTCAGTGGATTCAAACTTACGAACTCTTCATTACAAGACAGGAACATTAACTCAGTAAGCCACTGGAACATCTAAGGTGAAATGACATGTCAATTAGGGCAGTGTACATTGAATCGCTAATAGGTAAGGTCAAAAAGAAATCCATTGGTTTTATTATGTTATTCCTAATGCCAATCTATAAAGCGTATGATGACATCTTGTTCTTTATGAACACTTAATACAGATTCTATATCTCACAATTGCACTATCTCAAGGATAAAATCAATGCAAATTTCCATTGGCTCAATAGGAAGAGTATTATTAAGTATATGAAAAATACATTCTGCGGATTCAAAACCATGAACACCTGTTGAAAACACAGGCGCATTAACCCGGTAAGCCACTGGAACATCAGAGGATAAATATGATGTCAATTAGGGCAGTGTACATTGAATCGCTAATTAGCAAGTTAAAAATGAAATCCATTGATTTCACTGTGTTATTCTTAATGCCAATCTATACAACGTTTGATGACATCTTGTTCTTTATGAACACTTAATACAGATTCAATATTTCACAATTGCACTATCTCAAGCCCAAAATCAACACTGGAACTATTAAGTAAGTTAAAAATGAAATCCATTGATTTCACTGTGTTATTCTTAATGCCAATCTATACAGCGTATGATGACATCTTGTTCTTTATGAACACTTAATACAGATTCTATATCTCACAATTGCACTATCTCAATCACAAAATCAATGCAATTTTCCATTGGCTCAAAAGGAAGCTTATTAGTAAGTAACTGAAGAAGTCTTTCTGTGGAACCCAACTCATGTTTACGCGACAGGCGCATTAACACTGTAAGCCACAGGAACATCACTAGTTCAATGTGATGTCAATTAGGGCAGTGTACTTTGAATCGCTAATAAGTAAGTTACAAATGAAATTCATTGGTTTCACTGTGTTTTTCTTAATGCCAAACTATACAGCGTATGATGACATCTTGTTCTTTATGAACACTTAATACAGATTCTATATCTCAAAATTGCACTGTCTCAAACAAAAAATCAATGCAAATTTCCATTGGCTCAATAAGAAGCTTATTAGTAAGTAAATAAAAAACACTCTCCGTGGTTTCGAAATCATGAACACCTGTTTAAAAGACAGGAGCATTAACCCAGTAAACCACTGGAACATCACTGGTGCAATGTGATGTCAATTAGGGCAGTGTACATTGAATTGCTCATAACTAAATTAAAAATGAAATCCATTGGTATCACTGTGTTATTCTTAATGCCAATCTATACAGCGTATGATGACATCTTGTTCTTTATGAACACTTAATACAGATTCTATATCTCACAATTGCATTATCTCAAGCACAAAATCAATGCAATTTTCCATTGGCTTAAAAGGAAGCTTATTAGTAAGTAAATGAAGAAATCTTTCTGTGGATTCAAACTCATGTTTACGCAACAGGCGCATTAACACTGTAAGCCACAGGAACATCACTGGTGCAATTTGATGTCATTTAGGGCAGTGTACATTGAATCTCTAATAAGTAAGTTAAAAATGAAATCCATTGGTTTCACTGTGTTATTCTTAATGCCAATCTATACAGCGTATGATGACATCTTGTTCTTTATGAACACTTAATACAGATTCTATATCTCACAATTGCACTATCTCAAGCCCTAATCAATGCAATATTCCATTGGCTCAATAGGAAGCTTATTAGTAAGTAAATGAAAAAGTCTTCCTGTGGATTCAATCTCATAAGCGCCTATTTATACGACAGGTGCATTGACACAATAAGCCACTGGAACATCAGTGTTGCAATGCTATGTCAATTAGGGCAGTGTACATTGAATCGCTAATAACTAAGTTAAAAATGAAATCCTTTGATTTCACTGTGTTATTCCGAAAGCCAATCTATACAGCGTATGATGGCATCTTGTTCCTTATGAACACTTAATACAGATTCTATATCTCACAATTGCACTATCTGAAGCCCAAAATCAATGCAAATTTCCATTGGCTCAATAGGAAGCTTATTAGTAAGTAAATGAAAAATGCTTTCCTCGGATGCAAAATCATGAACACCTGTTTACAATACAGGCGCATTAACCCAGTAAGCCACTGGAACATCACTGGTGCAATGTGGTGTCATTTATGGCAGTGTACATTGTATCGCTAATAAGTAAGTTAAAAATGAAATCCATTGATTTCACTGTGTTATTCCTAAAGCCAATCTATACAGCGTATGATGACATCTTATTCTTTATGAACACTAAAGACAGATTCTATATCTCACAATTGCACTATCTCAAGGATAAAATCAATGCAAATTTCCATTGGCTTAATAGGAAGAGTATTATTAAGTATATGAAAAATACATTCTGCGGATTCAAAACCATGAACACCTGTTGAAAACACAGGCGCATTAACCCGGTAAGCCACTGGAACATCACAGGATAAATATGATGTCAATTAGGGCAGTGTACATTGAATCACTAATAAGCAAGTTAAAAATGAAATCCATTGATTTCACTGTGTTATTCTTAATGCCAATCTATACAACGTTTGATGACATCTTGTTCTTTATGAACACTTAATACAGATTCAATATTTCACAATTGCACTATCTCAAGCCCAAAATCAACACTGGAACTAAACATCACAGCGTATGATGACATCTTGTTCTTTATGAACACTTAATACAGATTCTATATCTCACAATTGCACTATCTCAAGCACAAAATCAATGCAATTTTCCATTGGCTCAAAAGGAAGCTTATTAGTAAGTAACTGAAGAAGTCTTTCTGTGGAACCAAACTCATGTTTACGCGACAGGCGCATTAACACTGTAAGCCACAGGAACATCACTAGTTCAATGTGATGTCAATTAGCGCAGTGTACTTTGAATCGCTAATAAGTAAGTTACAAATGAAATTCATTGGTTTCACTGTGTTTTTCTTAATGCCAAACTATACAGCGTATGATGACATCTTGTTCTTTATGAACACTTAATACAGATTCTATATCTCACGATTGCACTATCTCAAGGATAAAATCAATGCAAATTTCCATTGGCTTAATAGGAAGAGTATTATTAAGTATATGAAAAATACATTCTGCGGATTCAAAACCATGAACACCTGTTGAAAACACAGGCGCATTAACCCGGTAAGCCACTGGAACATCACAGGATAAATATGATGTCAATTAGGGCAGTGTACATTGAATCACTAATAAGCAAGTTAAAAATGAAATCCATTGATTTCACTGTGTTATTCTTAATGCCAATCTATACAACGTTTAATGACATCTTGTTCTTTATGAACACTTAATACAGATTCAATATTTCACAATTGCACTATCTCAAGCCCAAAATCAACACTGGAACTAAACATCACAGCGTATGATGACATCTTGTTCTTTAGGAACACTTAATACAGATTCTATATCTCACAATTGCACTATCTCAAGCACAAAATCAATGCAATTTTCCATTGGCTCAAAAGGAAGCTTATTAGTAAGTAACTGAAGAAGTCTTTCTGTGGAACCAAACTCATGTTTACGCGACAGGCGCATTAACACTGTAAGCCACAGGAACATCACTAGTTCAATGTGATGTCAATTAGGGCAGTGTACTTTGAATCGCTAATAAGTAAGTTACAAATGAAATTCATTGGTTTCACTGTGTTTTTCTTAATGCCAAACTATACAGCGTATGATGACATCTTGTTCTTTATGAACACTTAATACAGATTCTATATCTCAAAATTGCACTGTCTCAAACAAAAAATCAATGCAAATTTCCATTGGCTCAATAAGAAGCTTATTAGTAAGTAAATAAAAAACGCTCTCCGTGGTTTCGAAATCATGAACACCTGTTTAAAAGACAGGAGCATTAACCCAGTAAACAACTGGAACATCACTGGTGCAATGTGATGTCAATTAGGGCAGTGTACATTGAATTGCTCATAACTAAATTAAAAATGAAATCCTTTGGTATCACTGTGTTATTCTTAATGCCAATCTATACAGCGTATGATGACATCTTGTTCTTTATGAACACTTAATACAGATTCTATATCTCACAATTGCACTATCTCAAGCCCTAATCAATGCAATATTCCATTGGCTCAATAGGAAGCTTATTAGTAAGTAAATGAAAAAGTCTTCCTGTGGATTCAATCTCATAAGCGCCTATTTATACGACAGGTGCATTGACACAATAAGCCACTGGAACATCAGTGTTGCAATGCTATGTCAATTAGGGCAGTGTACATTGAATCGCTAATAACTAAGTTAAAAATGAAATCCTTTGATTTCACTGTGTTATTCCGAAAGCCAATCTATACAGCGTATGATGGCATCTTGTTCCTTATGAACAATTAATACAGATTCTATATCTCACAATTGCACTATCTGAAGCCCAAAATCAATGCAAATTTCCATTGGCTCAATAGGAAGCTTATTAGTAAGTAAATGAAAAATGCTTTCCTCGGATGCAAAATCATGAACACCTGTTTACAATACAGGCGCATTAACCCAGTAAGCCACTGGAACATCACTGGTGCAATGTGGTGTCATTTATGGCAGTGTACATTGTATCGCTAATAAGTAAGTTAAAAATGAAATCCATTGATTTCACTGTGTTATTCCTAAAACCAATCTATACAGCGTATGATGACATCTTATTCTTTATGAACACTAAAGACAGATTCTATATCTCACAATTGCACTATCTCAAGCACAAAATCAATGCAAATTTCCATAGGCTCAATAGTTAGCTTATTAGTATGTAAATTAAAAAGGCTCTCAGTGGATTCAAACTTACAAACTCCTCATTACAAGACAGGAACATTAACTCAGTAAGCCACTGGAACATCTAAGGTGAAATGACATGTCAATTAGGGCAGTGTACATTGAATCGCTAATAGGTAAGGTCAAAAAGAAATCCATTGGTTTTATTATATTATTCCTAATGCCAATCTATAAAGCGTATGATGACATCTTGTTCTTTATGAACACTTAGGACAGATTCTATATCTCACAATTGCACTATCTCAAGGATAAAATCAATGCAAATTTCCATTGGCTCAATAGGAAGAGTATTATTAAGTATATGAAAAATACATTCTGTGGATTCAAAACCATGAACACCTGTTGAAAACACAGGCGCATTAACCCGGTAAGCGACTGGAACATCACAGGATCGCTAGGAAGCAAGTTAAAAATGAAATCCATTGATTTCACTGTGTTATTCTTAATGCCAATCTATACAACGTATGATGACATCTTGTTCTTTATGAACACTTAATACAGATTCAATATTTCACAATTGCACTATCTCAAGCCCAAAATCAACACTGGAACTATTAAGTAAGTTAAAAATGAAATCCATTGATTTCACTGTGTTATTCTTAATGCCAATCTATACAGCGTATGATGACATCTTGTTCTTTATGAACACTTAATACAGATTCTATATCTCACAATTGCACTATCTCAAGCACAAAATCAATGCGATTTTCCATTGGCTCAAAAGGAAGCTTATTAGTAAGTAACTGAAGAAGTCTTTCTGTGGAACCAAACTCATGTTTACGCGACAGGCACATTAACACTGTAAGCCACAGGAACATCACTAGTTCAATGTGATGTCAATTAGGGCAGTGTACTTTGAATCGCTAATAAGTAAGTTACAAATGAAATTCATTGGTTTCACTGTGTTTTTCTTAATGCCAAACTATACAGCGTATGATGACATCTTGTTCTTTATGAACACTTAATACAGATTCTATATCTCACAATTACACTATCTCAAGCACAAAATCAATGCAATTTTCCATTGGCTCAAAAGGAAGCTTATTAGTAAGTAAATGAAGAAGTCTTTCTGTGGATTGAAACTCATGTTTAAGCAACAGGCGCATTAACACTGTAAGCCACAGGAACATCACTGGTGCAATGTGATGTCATTTAGGGCAGTGTACATTGAATCGCTAATAGGTAAGTTAAAAATGAAATCCATTGGTTTCACTGTGTCATTCTTAATGCCAATCTATACAGCGTATGATGACATCTTTTTCTTTATGAAAACTTAATACAGTTTCTATATCTTACAATTGCACTATCTCAAGACCAAAATCAATGCAAATTTCCATTTGCTCAATAGGAAGCTTATTAATAAGTAAATGAAAAAGGATCTCTGAGGATTCAAACTCAAAAAATCCTTGTTACAACACAGGCACATTAACCCAGTAAGCCAATGAAACATCATTAGTTCAAGGTGATGTCAATTAGGGCAGTGTACTTTGAATCGCTAATAAATAAGTTACAAATGAAATTCATTGGTTTCACTGTGTTTTTCTTAATGCCAAACTATACAGCGTATGATGACATCTTTTTCTTTATGAACACTTAATACAGATTCTATATCTCACAATTGCACTATCTCAAGGATAAAATCAATGAAAATTTCCATTGGCTCAATAGGAAGAGTATTGTTAAGTATATGAAAAATGCTTTCTGCAGATTCAAAACCATGAACACCTGTTGAAAAGACAGGCTCATTAACCCGGTAAGCCACAGGATAAATATGATGTCGATTAGGGCAGTGTACATTGAATCGCTAATAAGCAAGTTAAAAATGAAATCCATTGATTTCACTGTGTTATTCTTAATGCCAATCTATACAACGTATGATGACATCTTGTTCTTTATGAACACTTAATGCAGATTCTATGTCTCACAATTGCACTATCTCAAGCCCAAAATCAATGCAAATTTCCACTGGCTCATAAGTAAGCAAATGAAAAAGGCTCTCAGGGTATTCAAAGTCATGAACTCCTCGATTCACAAAAAGCGCATTAACCCAGGAAGCCACTAGAACATCAATGGTTCAATGTGATGTCAATTAGGGCAGTGTACATTGAATCGCTATTAAGTAAGTTAAAAATGAAATCCATTGATTTCACTGTGTTATGCTTAATGCCAATCTATACAGCGTATGATGAAATCTTGTTCTTTATGAACACTTAATACAGATTCTATATCTCAAAATTGCACTGTCTCAAACAAAAAATCAATGCAAATTTCCATTGGCTCAATAAAAAGCTTATTAATAAGTAAATAAAAAACGCGCTCCGTGGTTTTGAAATCATGAACACCTGTTTAAAAGACAGGAGCATTAACCCAGTAAACCACTGGAACATCACTGGTGCAATGTGATGTCAATTAGGGCAGTGTACATTGAATTGCTCATAACTAAATTAAAATTGAAATCTATTGGTATCACTGTGTTATTCTTAATGCCAATCTATACAGCGTATGATGACATCTTGTTCTTTAGGAACACTTAATACAGATTCTATATCTCACAATTGCACTATCTCAAGCACAAAATCAATGCAATTTTCCATTGGCTCAAAAGGAAGCTTATTAGTAAGTAAATGAAGAAGTCTTTCTGTGGATTCAAACTCATGTTTAAGCGACATGCACATTAACACTGTAAGCCACAGGAACATCACTGGTGCAATGTGATGTTATTTATGGCAGTGTACATTGAATCGCTAATAGGTAAGTTAAAAATGAAATCCATTGGTTTCACTGTGTTATTCTTAATGCCAATCTATACAGCGTATGATGACATCTTTTTCTTTATTAAAATTTAATACAGTTTCTATATCTTACAATTGCACTATCTCAAGACCAAAATCAATGCAAATTTCCATTTGCTCAATAGGAAGCTTATTAATAAGTAAAGGAAAAAGGATCTCTGAGGATTCAAACTCAAAAACTCCTTGTTACAACACAGGCAAATTAACCTAGTAAGCCAATGAAACATCATTAGTTCAAGGTGATGTCAATTAGGGCAGTGTACTTTGAATCGCTAATAAGTAAGTTACAAATGAAATTCACTGGCTTCACTGTGTTTTTCTAAATGCCAAACTATACAGCGCATGATGACATTTTGTTCTTTATGAACACTTAATACAGATTCTATATCTCAAAATGGCACTGTCTCAAACAAAAAATCAATGCAAATTTCCATTGGCTCAATAAGAAGCTTATTAATAAGTAAATAAAAAACGCGCTCCGTGGTTTTGAAATCATGAACACCTGTTTAAAAGACAGGAGCATTAACCCAGTAAACCACTGGAACATCACTGGTGCAATGTGATGTCAATTAGGGCAGTGTACATTGAATTGCTCATAACTAAATTAAAATTGAAATCCATTGGTATCACTGTGTTATTCTTAATGCCAATCTATACAGCGTATGATGACATCTTGTTCTTTAGGAACACTTAATACAGATTCTATATCTCACAATTGCACTATCTCAAGCACAAAATCAATGCAATTTTCCATTGGCTCAAAAAGAAGCTTATTAGTAAGTAAATGAAGAAATCTTTCTGTGGATTCAAACTCATGTTTACGCGACAGGTGCATTAACACTGTAAGCCACAGGAACATCACTGGTGCAATTTGATGTCATTTAGGGCAGTGTACATTGAATCTCTAATAAGTAAGTTAAAAATGAAATCCATTGGTTTCACTGTGTTATTCTTAATGCCAATCTATACAGCGTATGATGAAATCTTGTTGTTTATGAACACTTAATACAGATTCTATATCTCACAATTACACTATCTCAAGCACAAAATCAATGCAATTTTCCATTGGCTCAAAAGGAAGCTTATTAGTAAGTAAATGAAGAAGTCTTTCTGTGGATTCAAACTCATGTTTAAGCAACAAGCGCATTAACACTGTAAGCCACAGGAACATCACTGGTGCAATTTGATGTCATTTAGGGCAGTGTACATTGAATCTCTAATAAGTAAGTTAAAAATGAAATCCATTGGTTTCACTGTGTAATTCTTAATGCCAATCTATACAGCGTATGATGACGTCTTGTTCTTTATGAACACTTAATACAGATTCTATATCTCTCAATTGCACTATCTCAAGCACAAAATCAATGCAAATTTCCATTGGCTCAATAGGAAGCTTATTAGTAAGTAAATGAAAAATGCTTTCCTCTGATGCAAAATCATGAACACCAGTTTCAAATACAGGAGCATTAACCCAGTAAGCCACTGGAACATCACTGGTGCAATGTGGTGTCATTTATGGCAGTGTACATTGAATCGCTAATAAGTAAGTTAAAAATTAAATCCATTGATTTCACTGTGTTATTCCTAAAGCCAATCTATACAGCGTATGATTACATCTTGTTCTTTTTGAACACTTAAGACAGATTCTATATCTCACAATTGCACTATCTCAAGGATAAAATCAATGCAAATTTCCATTGGCTCAATAGGAAGAGTATTATTAAGTATATGAAAAATGCTTTCTGCAGATTCAAAACCATGAACACCTGTTGAAAAGACAGGCGCATTAACCCGGTAAGCCACAGGATAAATATGATGTCGATTAGGGCAGTGTACATTGTATCGCTAATAAGCAAGTTAAAAATGAAATCCATTGATTTCACTGTGTTATTCTTAATGCCAATCTATACAACGTATGATGACATCTTGTTCTTTATGAACACTTAATGCAGATTCTATGTCTCACAATTGCACTATCTCAAGCCCAAAATCAATGCAAATTTCCACTGGCTCATAAGTAAGCAAATGAAAAAGGCTCTCAGGGTATTCAAAGTCATGAACTCCTCGATTCACAAAAAGCGCATTAACCCAGGAAGCCACTAGAACATCACTGGTTCAATGTGATGTCAATTAGGGCAGTGTACATTGAATCGCTATTAAGTAAGTTAAAAATGAAATCCATTGATTTCACTGTGTTATGCTTAATGCCAATCTATACAGCGTATGATGAAATCTTGTTCTTTATGAACACTTAATACAGATTCTATATCTCAAAATTGCACTGTCTCAAACAAAAAATCAATGCAAATTTCCATTGGCTCAATAAAAAGCTTATTAATAAGTAAATAAAAAACGCGCTCCGTGGTTTTGAAATCATGAACACCTGTTTAAAAGACAGGAGCATTAACCCAGTAAACCACTGGAACATCACTGGTGCAATGTGATGTCAATTAGGGCAGTGTACATTGAATTGCTCATAACTAAATTAAAATTGAAATCTATTGGTATCACTGTGTTATTCTTAATGCCAATCTATACAGCGTATGATGACATCTTGTTCTTTAGGAACACTTAATACAGATTCTATATCTCACAATTGCACTATCTCAAGCACAAAATCAATGCAATTTTCCATTGGCTCAAAAGGAAGCTTATTAGTAAGTAAATGAAGAAGTCTTTCTGTGGATTCAAACTCATGTTTAAGCGACATGCACATTAACACTGTAAGCCACAGGAACATCACTGGTGCAATGTGATGTTATTTATGGCAGTGTACATTGAATCGCTAATAGGTAAGTTAAAAATGAAATCCATTGGTTTCACTGTGTTATTCTTAATGCCAATCTATACAGCGTATGATGACATCTTTTTCTTTATTAAAATTTAATACAGTTTCTATATCTTACAATTGCACTATCTCAAGACCAAAATCAATGCAAATTTCCATTTGCTCAATAGGAAGCTTATTAATAAGTAAAGGAAAAAGGATCTCTGAGGATTCAAACTCAAAAACTCCTTGTTACAACACAGGCAAATTAACCTAGTAAGCCAATGAAACATCATTAGTTCAAGGTGATGTCAATTAGGGCAGTGTACTTTGAATCGCTAATAAGTAAGTTACAAATGAAATTCACTGGCTTCACTGTGTTTTTCTAAATGCCAAACTATACAGCGCATGATGACATTTTGTTCTTTATGAACACTTAATACAGATTCTATATCTCAAAATGGCACTGTCTCAAACAAAAAATCAATGCAAATTTCCATTGGCTCAATAAGAAGCTTATTAATAAGTAAATAAAAAACGCGCTCCGTGGTTTTGAAATCATGAACACCTGTTTAAAAGACAGGAGCATTAACCCAGTAAACCACTGGAACATCACTGGTGCAATGTGATGTCAATTAGGGCAGTGTACATTGAATTGCTCATAACTAAATTAAAATTGAAATCCATTGGTATCACTGTGTTATTCTTAATGCCAATCTATACAGCGTATGATGACATCTTGTTCTTTAGGAACACTTAATACAGATTCTATATCTCACAATTGCACTATCTCAAGCACAAAATCAATGCAATTTTCCATTGGCTCAAAAAGAAGCTTATTAGTAAGTAAATGAAGAAATCTTTCTGTGGATTCAAACTCATGTTTACGCGACAGGTGCATTAACACTGTAAGCCACAGGAACATCACTGGTGCAATTTGATGTCATTTAGGGCAGTGTACATTGAATCTCTAATAAGTAAGTTAAAAATGAAATCCATTGGTTTCACTGTGTTATTCTTAATGCCAATCTATACAGCGTATGATGAAATCTTGTTGTTTATGAACACTTAATACAGATTCTATATCTCACAATTACACTATCTCAAGCACAAAATCAATGCAATTTTCCATTGGCTCAAAAGGAAGCTTATTAGTAAGTAAATGAAGAAGTCTTTCTGTGGATTCAAACTCATGTTTAAGCAACAAGCGCATTAACACTGTAAGCCACAGGAACATCACTGGTGCAATTTGATGTCATTTAGGGCAGTGTACATTGAATCTCTAATAAGTAAGTTAAAAATGAAATCCATTGGTTTCACTGTGTAATTCTTAATGCCAATCTATACAGCGTATGATGACGTCTTGTTCTTTATGAACACTTAATACAGATTCTATATCTCTCAATTGCACTATCTCAAGCACAAAATCAATGCAAATTTCCATTGGCTCAATAGGAAGCTTATTAGTAAGTAAATGAAAAATGCTTTCCTCTGATGCAAAATCATGAACACCAGTTTCAAATACAGGAGCATTAACCCAGTAAGCCACTGGAACATCACTGGTGCAATGTGGTGTCATTTATGGCAGTGTACATTGAATCGCTAATAAGTAAGTTAAAAATTAAATCCATTGATTTCACTGTGTTATTCCTAAAGCCAATCTATACAGCGTATGATTACATCTTGTTCTTTTTGAACACTTAAGACAGATTCTATATCTCACAATTGCACTATCTCAAGGATAAAATCAATGCAAATTTCCATTGGCTCAATAGGAAGAGTATTATTAAGTATATGAAAAATGCTTTCTGCAGATTCAAAACCATGAACACCTGTTGAAAAGACAGGCGCATTAACCCGGTAAGCCACAGGATAAATATGATGTCGATTAGGGCAGTGTACATTGTATCGCTAATAAGCAAGTTAAAAATGAAATCCATTGATTTCACTGTGTTATTCTTAATGCCAATCTATACAACGTATGATGACATCTTGTTCTTTATGAACACTTAATGCAGATTCTATGTCTCACAATTGCACTATCTCAAGCCCAAAATCAATGCAAATTTCCACTGGCTCATAAGTAAGCAAATGAAAAAGGCTCTCAGGGTATTCAAAGTCATGAACTCCTCGATTCACAAAAAGCGCATTAACCCAGGAAGCCACTAGAACATCACTGGTTCAATGTGATGTCAATTAGGGCAGTGTACATTGAATCGCTATTAAGTAAGTTAAAAATGAAATCCATTGATTTCACTGTGTTATGCTTAATGCCAATCTATACAGCGTATGATGAAATCTTGTTCTTTATGAACACTTAATACAGATTCTATATCTCAAAATTGCACTGTCTCAAACAAAAAATCAATGCAAATTTCCATTGGCTCAATAAAAAGCTTATTAATAAGTAAATAAAAAACACGCTCCGTGGTTTTGAAATCATGAACACCTGTTTAAAAGACAGGAGCATTAACCCAGTAAACCACTGGAACATCACTGGTGCAATGTGATGTCAATTAGGGCAGTGTACATTGAATTGCTCATAACTAAATTAAAATTGAAATCTATTGGTATCACTGTGTTATTCTTAATGCCAATCTATACAGCGTATGATGACATCTTGTTCTTTAGGAACACTTAATACAGATTCTATATCTCACAATTGCACTATCTCAAGCACAAAATCAATGCAATTTTCCATTGGCTCAAAAGGAAGCATATTAGTAAGTAAATGAAGAAGTCTTTCTGTGGATTCAAACTCATGTTTAAGCGACATGCACATTAACACTGTAAGCCACAGGAACATCACTGGTGCAATGTGATGTTATTTATGGCAGTGTACATTGAATCGCTAATAGGTAAGTTAAAAATGAAATCCATTGGTTTCACTGTGTTATTCTTAATGCCAATCTATACAGCGTATGATGACATCTTTTTCTTTATTAAAACTTAATACAGTTTCTATATCTTACAATTGCACTATCTCAAGACCAAAATCAATGCAAATTTCCATTTGCTCAATAGGAAGCTTATTAATAAGTAAAGGAAAAAGGATCTCTGAGGATTCAAACTCAAAAACTCCTTGTTACAACACAGGCAAATTAACCTAGTAAGCCAATGAAACATCATTAGTTCAAGGTGATGTCAATTAGGGCAGTGTACTTTGAATCGCTAATAAGTAAGTTACAAATGAAATTCACTGGCTTCACTGTGTTTTTCTAAATGCCAAACTATACAGCGCATGATGACATTTTGTTCTTTATGAACACTTAATACAGATTCTATATCTCAAAATTGCACTGTCTCAAACAAAAAATCAATGCAAATTTCCATTGGCTCAATAAGAAGCTTATTAATAAGTAAATAAAAAACGCGCTCCGTGGTTTTGAAATCATGAACACCTGTTTAAAAGACAGGAGCATTAACCAAGTAAACCACTGGAACATCACTGGTGCAATGTGATGTCAATTAGGGCAGTGTACATTGAATTGCTCATAACTAAATTAAAATTGAAATCCATTGGTATCACTGTGTTATTCTTAATGCCAATCTATACAGCGTATGATGACATCTTGTTCTTTAGGAACACTTAATACAGATTCTATATCTCACAATTGCACTATCTCAAGCACAAAATCAATGCAATTTTCCATTGGCTCAAAAGGAAGCTTATTAGTAAGTAAATGAAGAAGTCTTTCTGTGGATTCAAACTCATGTTTAAGCGACATGCACATTAACACTGTAAGCCACAGGAACATCACTGGTGCAATGTGATGTTATTTATGGCAGTGTACATTGAATCGCTAATAGGTAAGTTAAAAATGAAATCCATTGGTTTCACTGTGTTATTCTTAATGCCAATCTATACAGCGTATGATGACATCTTTTTCTTTATTAAAATTTAATACAGTTTCTATATCTTACAATTGCACTATCTCAAGACCAAAATCAATGCAAATTTCCATTTGCTCAATAGGAAGCTTATTAATAAGTAAAGGAAAAAGGATCTCTGAGGATTCAAACTCAAAAACTCCTTGTTACAACACAGGCAAATTAACCTAGTAAGCCAATGAAACATCATTAGTTCAAGGTGATGTCAATTAGGGCAGTGTACTTTGAATCGCTAATAAGTAAGTTACAAATGAAATTCACTGGCTTCACTGTGTTTTTCTAAATGCCAAACTATACAGCGCATGATGACATTTTGTTCTTTATGAACACTTAATACAGATTCTATATCTCAAAATGGCACTGTCTCAAACAAAAAATCAATGCAAATTTCCATTGGCTCAATAAGAAGCTTATTAATAAGTAAATAAAAAACGCGCTCCGTGGTTTTGAAATCATGAACACCTGTTTAAAAGACAGGAGCATTAACCCAGTAAACCACTGGAACATCACTGGTGCAATGTGATGTCAATTAGGGCAGTGTACATTGAATTGCTCATAACTAAATTAAAATTGAAATCCATTGGTATCACTGTGTTATTCTTAATGCCAATCTATACAGCGTATGATGACATCTTGTTCTTTAGGAACACTTAATACAGATTCTATATCTCACAATTGCACTATCTCAAGCACAAAATCAATGCAATTTTCCATTGGCTCAAAAAGAAGCTTATTAGTAAGTAAATGAAGAAATCTTTCTGTGGATTCAAACTCATGTTTACGCGACAGGTGCATTAACACTGTAAGCCACAGGAACATCACTGGTGCAATTTGATGTCATTTAGGGCAGTGTACATTGAATCTCTAATAAGTAAGTTAAAAATGAAATCCATTGGTTTCACTGTGTTATTCTTAATGCCAATCTATACAGCGTATGATGAAATCTTGTTGTTTATGAACACTTAATACAGATTCTATATCTCACAATTACACTATCTCAAGCACAAAATCAATGCAATTTTCCATTGGCTCAAAAGGAAGCTTATTAGTAAGTAAATGAAGAAGTCTTTCTGTGGATTCAAACTCATGTTTAAGCAACAAGCGCATTAACACTGTAAGCCACAGGAACATCACTGGTGCAATTTGATGTCATTTAGGGCAGTGTACATTGAATCTCTAATAAGTAAGTTAAAAATGAAATCCATTGGTTTCACTGTGTAATTCTTAATGCCAATCTATACAGCGTATGATGACGTCTTGTTCTTTATGAACACTTAATACAGATTCTATATCTCTCAATTGCACTATCTCAAGCACAAAATCAATGCAAATTTCCATTGGCTCAATAGGAAGCTTATTAGTAAGTAAATGAAAAATGCTTTCCTCTGATGCAAAATCATGAACACCAGTTTCAAATACAGGAGCATTAACCCAGTAAGCCACTGGAACATCACTGGTGCAATGTGGTGTCATTTATGGCAGTGTACATTGAATCGCTAATAAGTAAGTTAAAAATTAAATCCATTGATTTCACTGTGTTATTCCTAAAGCCAATCTATACAGCGTATGATTACATCTTGTTCTTTTTGAACACTTAAGACAGATTCTATATCTCACAATTGCACTATCTCAAGGATAAAATCAATGCAAATTTCCATTGGCTCAATAGGAAGAGTATTATTAAGTATATGAAAAATGCTTTCTGCAGATTCAAAACCATGAACACCTGTTGAAAAGACAGGCGCATTAACCCGGTAAGCCACAGGATAAATATGATGTCGATTAGGGCAGTGTACATTGTATCGCTAATAAGCAAGTTAAAAATGAAATCCATTGATTTCACTGTGTTATTCTTAATGCCAATCTATACAACGTATGATGACATCTTGTTCTTTATGAACACTTAATGCAGATTCTATGTCTCACAATTGCACTATCTCAAGCCCAAAATCAATGCAAATTTCCACTGGCTCATAAGTAAGCAAATGAAAAAGGCTCTCAGGGTATTCAAAGTCATGAACTCCTCGATTCACAAAAAGCGCATTAACCCAGGAAGCCACTAGAACATCACTGGTTCAATGTGATGTCAATTAGGGCAGTGTACATTGAATCGCTATTAAGTAAGTTAAAAATGAAATCCATTGATTTCACTGTGTTATGCTTAATGCCAATCTATACAGCGTATGATGAAATCTTGTTCTTTATGAACACTTAATACAGATTCTATATCTCAAAATTGCACTGTCTCAAACAAAAAATCAATGCAAATTTCCATTGGCTCAATAAAAAGCTTATTAATAAGTAAATAAAAAACACGCTCCGTGGTTTTGAAATCATGAACACCTGTTTAAAAGACAGGAGCATTAACCCAGTAAACCACTGGAACATCACTGGTGCAATGTGATGTCAATTAGGGCAGTGTACATTGAATTGCTCATAACTAAATTAAAATTGAAATCTATTGGTATCACTGTGTTATTCTTAATGCCAATCTATACAGCGTATGATGACATCTTGTTCTTTAGGAACACTTAATACAGATTCTATATCTCACAATTGCACTATCTCAAGCACAAAATCAATGCAATTTTCCATTGGCTCAAAAGGAAGCATATTAGTAAGTAAATGAAGAAGTCTTTCTGTGGATTCAAACTCATGTTTAAGCGACATGCACATTAACACTGTAAGCCACAGGAACATCACTGGTGCAATGTGATGTTATTTATGGCAGTGTACATTGAATCGCTAATAGGTAAGTTAAAAATGAAATCCATTGGTTTCACTGTGTTATTCTTAATGCCAATCTATACAGCGTATGATGACATCTTTTTCTTTATTAAAACTTAATACAGTTTCTATATCTTACAATTGCACTATCTCAAGACCAAAATCAATGCAAATTTCCATTTGCTCAATAGGAAGCTTATTAATAAGTAAAGGAAAAAGGATCTCTGAGGATTCAAACTCAAAAACTCCTTGTTACAACACAGGCAAATTAACCTAGTAAGCCAATGAAACATCATTAGTTCAAGGTGATGTCAATTAGGGCAGTGTACTTTGAATCGCTAATAAGTAAGTTACAAATGAAATTCACTGGCTTCACTGTGTTTTTCTAAATGCCAAACTATACAGCGCATGATGACATTTTGTTCTTTATGAACACTTAATACAGATTCTATATCTCAAAATTGCACTGTCTCAAACAAAAAATCAATGCAAATTTCCATTGGCTCAATAAGAAGCTTATTAATAAGTAAATAAAAAACGCGCTCCGTGGTTTTGAAATCATGAACACCTGTTTAAAAGACAGGAGCATTAACCAAGTAAACCACTGGAACATCACTGGTGCAATGTGATGTCAATTAGGGCAGTGTACATTGAATTGCTCATAACTAAATTAAAATTGAAATCCATTGGTATCACTGTGTTATTCTTAATGCCAATCTATACAGCGTATGATGACATCTTGTTCTTTAGGAACACTTAATACAGATTCTATATCTCACAATTGCACTATCTCAAGCACAAAATCAATGCAATTTTCCATTGGCTCAAAAAGAAGCTTATTAGTAAGTAAATGAAGAAATCTTTCTGTGGATTCAAACTCATGTTTACGCGACAGGTGCATTAACACTGTAAGCCACAGGAACATCACTGGTGCAATTTGATGTCATTTAGGGCAGTGTACATTGAATCTCTAATAAGTAAGTTAAAAATGAAATCCATTGGTTTCACTGTGTTATTCTTAATGCCAATCTATACAGCGTATGATGAAATCTTGTTCTTTATGAACACTTAATACAGATTCTATATCTCACAATTACACTATCTCAAGCACAAAATCAATGCAATTTTCCATTGGCTCAAAAGGAAGCTTATTAGTAAGTAAATGAAGAAGTCTTTCTGTGTATTCAAACTCATGTTTAAGCAACAGGCGCATTAACACTGTAAGCCACAGGAACATCACTGGTGCAATGTGATGTCATTTAGGGCAGTGTACATTGAATCGCTAATAGGTAAGTTAAAAATGAAATCCATTGGTTTCACTGTGTCATTCTTAATGCCAATCTATACAGCGTATGATGACATCTTTTTCTTTATTAAAACTTAATACAGTTTCTATATCTTACAATTGCACTATCTCAAGACCAAAATCAATGCAAATTTCCATTTGCTCAATAGGAAGCTTATTAATAAGTAAAGGAAAAAGGATCTCTGAGGATTCAAACTCAAAAACTCCTTGTTACAACACAGGCAAATTAACCTAGTAAGCCAATGAAACATCATTAGTTCAAGGTGATGTCAATTATGGCAGTGTACTTTGAATCGCTAATAAGTAAGTTACAAATGAAATTCACTGGCTTCACTGTGTTTTTCTAAATGCCAAACTATACAGCGCATGATGACATTTTGTTCTTTATGAACACTTAATACAGATTCTATATCTCAAAATTGCACTGTCTCAAACAAAAAATCAATGCAAATTTCCATTGGCTCAATAAGAAGCTTATTAATAAGTAAATAAAAAACGCGCTCCGTGGTTTTGAAATCATGAACACCTGTTTAAAAGACAGGAGCATTAACCCAGTAAACCACTGGAACATCACTGGTGCAATGTGATGTCAATTAGGGCAGTGTACATTGAATTGCTCATAACTAAATTAAAATTGAAATCCATTGGTATCACTGTGTTATTCTTAATGCCAATCTATACAGCGTATGATGACATCTTGTTCTTTAGGAACACTTAATACAGATTCTATATCTCACAATTGCACTATCTCAAGCACAAAATCAATGCAATTTTCCATTGGCTCAAAAAGAAGCTTATTAGTAAGTAAATGAAGAAATCTTTCTGTGGATTCAAACTCATGTTTACGCGACAGGTGCATTAACACTGTAAGCCACAGGAACATCACTGGTGCAATTTGATGTCATTTAGGGCAGTGTACATTGAATCTCTAATAAGTAAGTTAAAAATGAAATCCATTGGTTTCACTGTGTTATTCTTAATGCCAATCTATACAGCGTATGATGAAATCTTGTTCTTTATGAACGCTTAATACAGATTCTATATCTCACAATTACACTATCTCAAGCACAAAATCAATGCAATTTTCCATTGGCTCAAAAGGAAGCTTATTAATAAGTAAATGAAGAAGTCTTTCTGTGGATTCAAACTCATGTTTAAGCAACAGGCGCATTAACACTGTAAGCCACAGGAACATCACTGGTGCAATGTGATGTCATTTAGGGCAGTGTACATTGAATCGCTAATAGGTAAGTTAAAAATGAAATCCATTGGTTTCACTGTGTCATTCTTAATGCCAATCTATACAGCGTATGATGACATCTTTTTCTTTATGAAAACTTAATACAGTTTCTATATCTTACAATTGCACTATCTCAAGACCAAAATCAATGCAAATTTCCATTTGCTCAATAGGAAGCTTATTAATAAGTAAATGAAAAAGGAACTCTGAGGATTCAAACTCAAAAACTCCTTGTTACAACACAGGCACATTAACCCAGTAAGCCAATGAAACATCATTAGTTCAAGGTGATGTCAATTAGGGCAGTGTACTTTGAATCGCTAATAAATAAGTTACAAATGAAATTCATTGGTTTCACTGTGTTTTTCTTAATGCCAAACTATACAGCGTATGATGACATCTTTTTCTTTATGAACACTTAATACAGATTCTATATCTCAAAATTGCACTGTCTCAAACAAAAAATCAATGCAAATTTCCATTGGCTCAATAAAAAGCTTATTAATAAGTAAATAAAAAACGCGCTCCGTGGTTTTGAAATCATGAACACCTGTTTAAAAGACAGGAGCATTAACCCAGTAAACCACTGGAACATCACTGCTGCAATGTGATGTCAATTAGGGCAGTGTACATTGAATTGCTCATAACTAAATTAAAATTGAAATCCATTGGTATCACTGTGTTATTCTTAATGCCAATCTATACAGCGTATGATGACATCTTGTTCTTTAGGAACACTTAATACAGATTCTATATCTCACAATTGCATTATCTCAAGCACAAAATCAATGCAATTTTCCATTGGCTCAAAAAGAAGCTTATTAATAAGTAAATGAAGAAATCTTTCTGTGGATTCAAACTCATGTTTACGCGACAGGTGCATTAACACTGTAAGCCACAGGAACATCACTGGTGCAATTTGATGTCATTTAGGGCAGTGTACATTGAATCTCTAATAAGTAAGTTAAAAATGAAATCCATTGGTTTCACTGTGTAATTCTTAATGCCAATCTATACAGCGTATGATGACGTCTTGTTCTTTATGAACACTTAATACAGATTCTATATCTCACAATTGCACTATCTCAAGCACAAAATCAATGCAAATTTCCATTGGCTCAATAGGAAGCTTATTAGTAAGTAAATGAAAAATGCTTTCCTCTGATGCAAAATCATGAACACCAGTTTCAAATACAGGAGCATTAACCCAGTAAGCCACTGGAACATCACTGGTGCAATGTGGTGTCATTTATGGCAGTGTACATTGAATCGCTAATAAGTAAGTTAAAAATTAAATCCATTGATTTCACTGTGTTATTCCTAAAGCCAATCTATACAGCGTATGATGACATCTTGTTCTTTTTGAACACTTAAGACAGATTCTATATCTCACAATTGCACTATCTCAAGGATAAAATCAATGCAAATTTCCATTGGCTCAATAGGAAGAGTATTATTAAGTATATGAAAAATGCTTTCTGCAGATTCAAAACCATGAACACCTGTTGAAAAGAAAGGCGCATTAACCCGGTAAGCCACAGGATAAATATGATGTCGATTAGGGCAGTGTACATTGAATCGCTAATAAGCAAGTTAAAAATGAAATCCATTGATTTCACTGTGTTATTCTTAATGCCAATCTATACAACGTATGATGACATCTTGTTCTTTATGAACACTTAATGCAGATTCTATGTCTCACAATTGCACTATCTCAAGCCCAAAATCAATGCAAATTTCCACTGGCTCATAAGTAAGCAAATGAAAAAGGCTCTCAGGGTATTCAAAGTCATGAACTCCTCGATTCACAAAAAGCGCATTAACCCAGGAAGCCACTAGAACATCACTGGTTCAATGTGATGTCAATTAGGGCAGTGTACATTGAATCGCTATTAAGTAAGTTAAAAATGAAATCCATTGATTTCACTGTGTTATGCTTAATGCCAATCTATACAGCGTATGATGAAATCTTGTTCTTTATGAACACTTAATACAGATTCTATATCTCAAAATTGCACTGTCTCAAACAAAAAATCAATGCAAATTTCCATTGGCTCAATAAAAAGCTTATTAATAAGTAAATAAAAAACGCGCTCCGTGGTTTTGAAATCATGAACACCTGTTTAAAAGACAGGAGCATTAACCCAGTAAACCACTGGAACATCACTGGTGCAATGTGATGTCAATTAGGGCAGTGTACATTGAATTGCTCATAACTAAATTAAAATTGAATCGCTAATAAATAAGTTAAAAATGAAATCCATTGGTTTCACTGTGTTATTCTTAATGCCAATCTATACAGCGTATGATGACATCTTTTTCTTTATTAAAACTTAATACAGTTTCTATATCTTACAATTGCACTATCTCAAGACCAAAATCAATGCAAATTTCCATTTGCTCAATAGGAAGCTTATTAATAAGTAAAGGAAAAAGGATCTCTGAGGATTCAAACTCAAAAACTCCTTGTTACAACACAGGCACATTAACCTAGTAAGCCAATGAAACATCATTAGTTCAAGGTGATGTCAATTAGGGCAGTGTACTTTGAATCGCTAATAAGTAAGTTACAAATGAAATTCACTGGCTTCACTGTGTTTTTCTAAATGCCAAACTATACAGCGCATGATGACATTTTGTTCTTTATGAACACTTAATACAGATTCTATATCTCAAAATTGCACTGTCTCAAACAAAAAATCAATGCAAATTTCCATTGGCTCAATAAGAAGCTTATTAATAAGTAAATAAAAAACGCGCTCTGTGGTTTTGAAATCATGAACACCTGTTTAAAAGACAGGAGCATTAACCCAGTAAACCACTGGAACATCACTGGTGCAATGTGATGTCAATTAGGGCAGTGTACATTGAATTGCTCATAACTAAATTAAAATTGAAATCCATTGGTATCACTGTGTTATTCTTAATGCCAATCTATACAGCGTATGATGACATCTTGTTCTTTAGGAACACTTAATACAGATTCTATATCTCACAATTGCACTATCTCAAGCACAAAATCAATGCAATTTTCCATTGGCTCAAAAAGAAGCTTATTAGTAAGTAAATGAAGAAATCTTTCTGTGGATTCAAACTCATGTTTACGCGACAGGTGCATTAACACTGTAAGCCACAGGAACATCACTGGTGCAATTTGATGTCATTTAGGGCAGTGTACATTGAATCTCTAATAAGTAAGTTAAAAATGAAATCCATTGGTTTCACTGTGTTATTCTTAATGCCAATCTATACAGCGTATGATGAAATCTTGTTCTTTATGAACACTTAATACAGATTCTATATCTCACAATTACACTATCTCAAGCAAAAAATCAATGCAATTTTCCATTGGCTCAAAAGGAAGCTTATTAGTAAGTAAATGAAGAAGTCTTTCTGTGGATTCAAACTCATGTTTAAGCAACATGCGCATTAACACTGTAAGCCACAGGAACATCACTGGTGCAATGTGATGTCATTTAGGGCAGTGTACATTGAATCGCTAATAGGTAAGTTAAAAATGAAATCCATTGGTTTCACTGTGTCATTCTTAATGCCAATCTATACAGCGTATGATGACATCTTTTTCTTTATGAAAACTTAATACAGTTTCTATATCTTACAATTGCACTATCTCAAGACCAAAATCAATGCAAATTTCCATTTGCTCAATAGGAAGCTTATTAATAAGTAAATGAAAAAGGAACTCTGAGGATTCAAACTCAAAAACTCCTTGTTACAACACAGGCACATTAACCCAGTAAGCCAATGAAACATCATTAGTTCAAGGTGATGTCAATTAGGGCAGTGTACTTTGAATCGCTAATAAATAAGTTACAAATGAAATTCATTGGTTTCACTGTGTTTTTCTTAATGCCAAACTATACAGCGTATGATGACATCTTTTTCTTTATGAACACTTAATACAGATTCTATATCTCAAAATTGCACTGTCTCAAACAAAAAATCAATGCAAATTTCCATTGGCTCAATAAAAAGCTTATTAATAAGTAAATAAAAAACGCGCTCCATGGTTTTGAAATCATGAACACCTGTTTAAAAGACAGGAGCATTAACCCAGCAAACCACTGGAACATCACTGGTGCAATGTGATGTCAATTAGGGCAGTGTACATTGAATTGCTCATAACTAAATTAAAATTGAAATCCATTGGTATCACTGTGTTATTCTTAATGCCAATCTATACAGCGTATGATGACATCTTGTTCTTTAGGAACACTTAATACAGATTCTATATCTCACAATTGCATTATCTCAAGCACAAAATCAATGCAATTTTCCATTGGCTCAAAAAGAAGCTTATTAGTAAGTAAATGAAGAAATCTTTCTGTGGATTCAAACTCATGTTTACGCGACAGGTGCATTAACACTGTAAGCCACAGGAACATCACTGGTGCAATTTGATGTCATTTAGGGCAGTGTACATTGAATCTCTAATAAGTAAGTTAAAAATGAAATCCATTGGTTTCACTGTGTAATTCTTAATGCCAATCTATACAGCGTATGATGACGTCTTGTTCTTTATGAACACTTAATACAGATTCTATATCTCACAATTGCACTATCTCAAGCCCTAATCAATGCAATATTCCATTGGCTCAATAGGAAGCTTATTAGTAAGTAAATGAAAAAGTCTTCCTGTGGATTCAATCTCATAAACGCCTATTTATACGATAGGTACATTGACACAATAAGCCACTGGAACATCACTGTTGCAATGCTATGTCAATTAGGGCAGTGTACATTGAATCGCTAATAACTAAGTTAAAAATGAAATTCTTTGATTTCACTGTGTTATTCCAAAAGCCAATCTATACAGCGTGTGATGGCATCTTGTTCCTTATGAACACTTAATACAGATTCTATATCTCACAATTGCACTATCTCAAGCACAAAATCAATGCAAATTTCCATTGGCTCAATAGGAAGCTTATTAGTAAGTAAATGAAAAATGCTTTCCTCTGATGCAAAATCATGAACACCAGTTTCAAATACAGGAGCATTAACCCAGTAAGCCACTGGAACATCACTGGTGCAATGTGGTGTCATTTATGGCAGTGTACATTGAATCGCTAATAAGTAAGTTAAAAATTAAATCCATTGATTTCACTGTGTTATTCCTAAAGCCAATCTATACAGCGTATGATGACATCTTGTTCTTTTTGAACACTTAAGACAGATTCTATATCTCACAATTGCACTATCTCAAGGATAAAATCAATGCAAATTTCCATTGGCTCAATAGGAAGAGTATTATTAAGTATATGAAAAATGCTTTCTGCGGATTCAAAACCATGAACACCTGTTGAAAAGACAGGCGCATTAACCCGGTAAGCCACAGGATAAATATGATGTCGATTAGGGCAGTGTACATTGAATCGCTAATAAGCAAGTTAAAAATGAAATCCATTGATTTCACTGTGTTATTCTTAATGCCAATCTATACAACGTATGATGACATCTTGTTCTTTATGAACACTTAATGCAGATTCTATGTCTCACAATTGCACTATCTCAAGCCCAAAATCAATGCAAATTTCCACTGGCTCATAAGTAAGCAAATGAAAAAGGCTCTCAGGGTATTCAAAGTCATGAACTCCTCGATTCACGAAAAGCGCATTAACCCAGGAAGCCACTAGAACATCACTGGTTCAATGTGATGTCAATTAGGGCAGTGTACATTGAATCGCTATTAAGTAAGTTAAAAATGAAATCCATTGATTTCACTGTGTTATGCTTAATGCCAATCTATACAGCGTATGATGAAATCTTGTTCTTTATGAACACTTAATACAGATTCTATATCTCAAAATTGCACTGTCTCAAACAAAAAATCAATGCAAATTTCCATTGGCTCAATAAAAAGCTTATTAATAAGTAAATAAAAGACGCGCTCCGTGGTTTTGAAATCATGAACACCTGTTTAAAAAACAGGAGCATTAACCCAGTAAACCACTGGAACATCACTGGTGCAATCTGATGTCATTTAGGGCAGTGTACATTGAATTGCTCATAACTAAATTAAAATTGAATCGCTAATAAATAAGTTAAAAATGAAATCCATTGATTTCACTGTGTTATGCTTAATGCCAATCTATACAGCGTATGATGAAATCTTGTTCTTTATGAACACTTAATACAGATTCTATATCTCACAATTGCACTATCTCAAGCACAAAATCAATGCAATCTTCCATTGGCTCAAAAGGAAGCTTATTAGTAAGTAAATGAAGAAGTCTTTCTGTGGATTCAAACTCATGTTTAAGCGACATGCACATTAACACTGTAAGCCACAGGAACATCACTGGTGCAATGTGATGTCATTTATGGCAGTGTACATTGAATCGCTAATAGGTAAGTTAAAAATGAAATCCATTGGTTTCACTGTGTTATTCTTAATGCCAATCTATACAGCGTATGATGACATCTTTTTCTTTATTAAAACTTAATACATTTTCTATATCTTACAATTGCACTATCTCAAGCCCTAATCAATGCAATATTCCATTGGCTCAATAGGAAGCTTATTAGTAAGTAAATGAAAAAGTCTTCCTGTGGATTCAATCTCATAAACGCCTATTTATACGATAGGTACATTGACACAATAAGCCACTGGAACATCACTGTTGCAATGCTATGTCAATTAGGGCAGTGTACATTGAATCGCTAATAACTAAGTTAAAAATGAAATCCTTTGATTTCACTGTGTTATTCCAAAAGCCAATCTATACAGCGTGTGATGGCATCTTGTTCCTTATGAACACTTAATACAGATTCTATATCTCACAATTGCACTATCTCAAGCACAAAATCAATGCAAATTTCCATTGGCTCAATAGGAAGCTTATTAGTAAGTAAATGAAAAATGCTTTCCTCTGATGCAAAATCATGAACACCAGTTTCAAATACAGGAGCATTAACCCAGTAAGCCACTGGAACATCACTGGTGCAATGTGGTGTCATTTATGGCAGTGTACATTGAATCGCTAATAAGTAAGTTAAAAATTAAATCCATTGATTTCACTGTGTTATTCCTAAAGCCAATCTATACAGCGTATGATGACATCTTGTTCTTTTTGAACACTTAAGACAGATTCTATATCTCACAATTGCACTATCTCAAGGATAAAATCAATGCAAATTTCCATTGGCTCAATAGGAAGAGTATTATTAAGTATATGAAAAATGCTTTCTGCGGATTCAAAACCATGAACACCTGTTGAAAAGACAGGCGCATTAACCCGGTAAGCCACAGGATAAATATGATGTCGATTAGGGCAGTGTACATTGAATCGCTAATAAGCAAGTTAAAAATGAAATCCATTGATTTCACTGTGTTATTCTTAATGCCAATCTATACAACGTATGATGACATCTTGTTCTTTATGAACACTTAATGCAGATTCTATGTCTCACAATTGCACTATCTCAAGCCCAAAATCAATGCAAATTTCCACTGGCTCATAAGTAAGCAAATGAAAAAGGCTCTCAGGGTATTCAAAGTCATGAACTCCTCGATTCACGAAAAGCGCATTAACCCAGGAAGCCACTAGAACATCACTGGTTCAATGTGATGTCAATTAGGGCAGTGTACATTGAATCGCTATTAAGTAAGTTAAAAATGAAATCCATTGATTTCACTGTGTTATGCTTAATGCCAATCTATACAGCGTATGATGAAATCTTGTTCTTTATGAACACTTAATACAGATTCTATATCTCAAAATTGCACTGTCTCAAACAAAAAATCAATGCAAATTTCCATTGGCTCAATAAAAAGCTTATTAATAAGTAAATAAAAGACGCGCTCCGTGGTTTTGAAATCATGAACACCTGTTTAAAAGACAGGAGCATTAACCCAGTAAACCACTGGAACATCACTGGTGCAATCTGATGTCAATTAGGGCAGTGTACATTGAATTGCTCATAACTAAATTAAAATTGAATCGCTAATAAATAAGTTAAAAATGAAATCCATTGATTTCACTGTGTTATGCTTAATGCCAATCTATACAGCGTATGATGAAATCTTGTTCTTTATGAACACTTAATACAGATTCTATATCTCACAATTGCACTATCTCAAGCACAAAATCAATGCAATCTTCCATTGGCTCAAAAGGAAGCTTATTAGTAAGTAAATGAAGAAGTCTTTCTGTGGATTCAAACTCATGTTTAAGCGACATGCACATTAACACTGTAAGCCACAGGAACATCACTGGTGCAATGTGATGTCATTTATGGCAGTGTACATTGAATCGCTAATAGGTAAGTTAAAAATGAAATCCATTGGTTTCACTGTGTTATTCTTAATGCCAATCTATACAGCGTATGATGACATCTTTTTCTTTATTAAAACTTAATACATTTTCTATATCTTACAATTGCACTATCTCAAGCCCTAATCAATGCAATATTCCATTGGCTCAATAGGAAGCTTATTAGTAAGTAAATGAAAAAGTCTTCCTGTGGATTCAATCTCATAAACGCCTATTTATACGATAGGTACATTGACACAATAAGCCACTGGAACATCACTGTTGCAATGCTATGTCAATTAGGGCAGTGTACATTGAATCGCTAATAACTAAGTTAAAAATGAAATCCTTTGATTTCACTGTGTTATTCCAAAAGCCAATCTATACAGCGTGTGATGGCATCTTGTTCCTTATGAACACTTAATACAGATTCTATATCTCACAATTGCACTATCTCAAGCACAAAATCAATGCAAATTTCCATTGGCTCAATAGGAAGCTTATTAGTAAGTAAATGAAAAATGCTTTCCTCTGATGCAAAATCATGAACACCAGTTTCAAATACAGGAGCATTAACCCAGTAAGCCACTGGAACATCACTGGTGCAATGTGGTGTCATTTATGGCAGTGTACATTGAATCGCTAATAAGTAAGTTAAAAATTAAATCCATTGATTTCACTGTGTTATTCCTAAAGCCAATCTATACAGCGTATGATGACATCTTGTTCTTTTTGAACACTTAAGACAGATTCTATATCTCACAATTGCACTATCTCAAGGATAAAATCAATGCAAATTTCCATTGGCTCAATAGGAAGAGTATTATTAAGTATATGAAAAATGCTTTCTGCGGATTCAAAACCATGAACACCTGTTGAAAAGACAGGCGCATTAACCCGGTAAGCCACAGGATAAATATGATGTCGATTAGGGCAGTGTACATTGAATCGCTAATAAGCAAGTTAAAAATGAAATCCATTGATTTCACTGTGTTATTCTTAATGCCAATCTATACAACGTATGATGACATCTTGTTCTTTATGAACACTTAATGCAGATTCTATGTCTCACAATTGCACTATCTCAAGCCCAAAATCAATGCAAATTTCCACTGGCTCATAAGTAAGCAAATGAAAAAGGCTCTCAGGGTATTCAAAGTCATGAACTCCTCGATTCACGAAAAGCGCATTAACCCAGGAAGCCACTAGAACATCACTGGTTCAATGTGATGTCAATTAGGGCAGTGTACATTGAATCGCTATTAAGTAAGTTAAAAATGAAATCCATTGATTTCACTGTGTTATGCTTAATGCCAATCTATACAGCGTATGATGAAATCTTGTTCTTTATGAACACTTAATACAGATTCTATATCTCAAAATTGCACTGTCTCAAACAAAAAATCAATGCAAATTTCCATTGGCTCAATAAAAAGCTTATTAATAAGTAAATAAAAGACGCGCTCCGTGGTTTTGAAATCATGAACACCTGTTTAAAAGACAGGAGCATTAACCCAGTAAACCACTGGAACATCACTGGTGCAATCTGATGTCAATTAGGGCAGTGTACATTGAATTGCTCATAACTAAATTAAAATTGAATCGCTAATAAATAAGTTAAAAATGAAATCCATTGATTTCACTGTGTTATGCTTAATGCCAATCTATACAGCGTATGATGAAATCTTGTTCTTTATGAACACTTAATACAGATTCTATATCTCACAATTGCACTATCTCAAGCACAAAATCAATGCAATCTTCCATTGGCTCAAAAGGAAGCTTATTAGTAAGTAAATGAAGAAGTCTTTCTGTGGATTCAAACTCATGTTTAAGCGACATGCACATTAACACTGTAAGCCACAGGAACATCACTGGTGCAATGTGATGTCATTTATGGCAGTGTACATTGAATCGCTAATAGGTAAGTTAAAAATGAAATCCATTGGTTTCACTGTGTTATTCTTAATGCCAATCTATACAGCGTATGATGACATCTTTTTCTTTATTAAAACTTAATACATTTTCTATATCTTACAATTGCACTATCTCAAGCCCTAATCAATGCAATATTCCATTGGCTCAATAGGAAGCTTATTAGTAAGTAAATGAAAAAGTCTTCCTGTGGATTCAATCTCATAAACGCCTATTTATACGATAGGTACATTGACACAATAAGCCACTGGAACATCACTGTTGCAATGCTATGTCAATTAGGGCAGTGTACATTGAATCGCTAATAACTAAGTTAAAAATGAAATCCTTTGATTTCACTGTGTTATTCCAAAAGCCAATCTATACAGCGTGTGATGGCATCTTGTTCCTTATGAACACTTAATACAGATTCTATATCTCACAATTGCACTATCTCAAGCACAAAATCAATGCAAATTTCCATTGGCTCAATAGGAAGCTTATTAGTAAGTAAATGAAAAATGCTTTCCTCTGATGCAAAATCATGAACACCAGTTTCAAATACAGGAGCATTAACCCAGTAAGCCACTGGAACATCACTGGTGCAATGTGGTGTCATTTATGGCAGTGTACATTGAATCGCTAATAAGTAAGTTAAAAATTAAATCCATTGATTTCACTGTGTTATTCCTAAAGCCAATCTATACAGCGTATGATGACATCTTGTTCTTTTTGAACACTTAAGACAGATTCTATATCTCACAATTGCACTATCTCAAGGATAAAATCAATGCAAATTTCCATTGGCTCAATAGGAAGAGTATTATTAAGTATATGAAAAATGCTTTCTGCGGATTCAAAACCATGAACACCTGTTGAAAAGACAGGCGCATTAACCCGGTAAGCCACAGGATAAATATGATGTCGATTAGGGCAGTGTACATTGAATCGCTAATAAGCAAGTTAAAAATGAAATCCATTGATTTCACTGTGTTATTCTTAATGCCAATCTATACAACGTATGATGACATCTTGTTCTTTATGAACACTTAATGCAGATTCTATGTCTCACAATTGCACTATCTCAAGCCCAAAATCAATGCAAATTTCCACTGGCTCATAAGTAAGCAAATGAAAAAGGCTCTCAGGGTATTCAAAGTCATGAACTCCTCGATTCACGAAAAGCGCATTAACCCAGGAAGCCACTAGAACATCACTGGTTCAATGTGATGTCAATTAGGGCAGTGTACATTGAATCGCTATTAAGTAAGTTAAAAATGAAATCCATTGATTTCACTGTGTTATGCTTAATGCCAATCTATACAGCGTATGATGAAATCTTGTTCTTTATGAACACTTAATACAGATTCTATATCTCAAAATTGCACTGTCTCAAACAAAAAATCAATGCAAATTTCCATTGGCTCAATAAAAAGCTTATTAATAAGTAAATAAAAGACGCGCTCCGTGGTTTTGAAATCATGAACACCTGTTTAAAAGACAGGAGCATTAACCCAGTAAACCACTGGAACATCACTGGTGCAATCTGATGTCAATTAGGGCAGTGTACATTGAATTGCTCATAACTAAATTAAAATTGAATCGCTAATAAATAAGTTAAAAATGAAATCCATTGATTTCACTGTGTTATGCTTAATGCCAATCTATACAGCGTATGATGAAATCTTGTTCTTTATGAACACTTAATACAGATTCTATATCTCACAATTGCACTATCTCAAGCACAAAATCAATGCAATCTTCCATTGGCTCAAAAGGAAGCTTATTAGTAAGTAAATGAAGAAGTCTTTCTGTGGATTCAAACTCATGTTTAAGCGACATGCACATTAACACTGTAAGCCACAGGAACATCACTGGTGCAATGTGATGTCATTTATGGCAGTGTACATTGAATCGCTAATAGGTAAGTTAAAAATGAAATCCATTGGTTTCACTGTGTTATTCTTAATGCCAATCTATACAGCGTATGATGACATCTTTTTCTTTATTAAAACTTAATACATTTTCTATATCTTACAATTGCACTATCTCAAGCCCTAATCAATGCAATATTCCATTGGCTCAATAGGAAGCTTATTAGTAAGTAAATGAAAAAGTCTTCCTGTGGATTCAATCTCATAAACGCCTATTTATACGATAGGTACATTGACACAATAAGCCACTGGAACATCACTGTTGCAATGCTATGTCAATTAGGGCAGTGTACATTGAATCGCTAATAACTAAGTTAAAAATGAAATCCTTTGATTTCACTGTGTTATTCCAAAAGCCAATCTATACAGCGTGTGATGGCATCTTGTTCCTTATGAACACTTAATACAGATTCTATATCTCACAATTGCACTATCTCAAGCACAAAATCAATGCAAATTTCCATTGGCTCAATAGGAAGCTTATTAGTAAGTAAATGAAAAATGCTTTCCTCTGATGCAAAATCATGAACACCAGTTTCAAATACAGGAGCATTAACCCAGTAAGCCACTGGAACATCACTGGTGCAATGTGGTGTCATTTATGGCAGTGTACATTGAATCGCTAATAAGTAAGTTAAAAATTAAATCCATTGATTTCACTGTGTTATTCCTAAAGCCAATCTATACAGCGTATGATGACATCTTGTTCTTTTTGAACACTTAAGACAGATTCTATATCTCACAATTGCACTATCTCAAGGATAAAATCAATGCAAATTTCCATTGGCTCAATAGGAAGAGTATTATTAAGTATATGAAAAATGCTTTCTGCGGATTCAAAACCATGAACACCTGTTGAAAAGACAGGCGCATTAACCCGGTAAGCCACAGGATAAATATGATGTCGATTAGGGCAGTGTACATTGAATCGCTAATAAGCAAGTTAAAAATGAAATCCATTGATTTCACTGTGTTATTCTTAATGCCAATCTATACAACGTATGATGACATCTTGTTCTTTATGAACACTTAATGCAGATTCTATGTCTCACAATTGCACTATCTCAAGCCCAAAATCAATGCAAATTTCCACTGGCTCATAAGTAAGCAAATGAAAAAGGCTCTCAGGGTATTCAAAGTCATGAACTCCTCGATTCACGAAAAGCGCATTAACCCAGGAAGCCACTAGAACATCACTGGTTCAATGTGATGTCAATTAGGGCAGTGTACATTGAATCGCTATTAAGTAAGTTAAAAATGAAATCCATTGATTTCACTGTGTTATGCTTAATGCCAATCTATACAGCGTATGATGAAATCTTGTTCTTTATGAACACTTAATACAGATTCTATATCTCAAAATTGCACTGTCTCAAACAAAAAATCAATGCAAATTTCCATTGGCTCAATAAAAAGCTTATTAATAAGTAAATAAAAGACGCGCTCCGTGGTTTTGAAATCATGAACACCTGTTTAAAAGACAGGAGCATTAACCCAGTAAACCACTGGAACATCACTGGTGCAATCTGATGTCAATTAGGGCAGTGTACATTGAATTGCTCATAACTAAATTAAAATTGAATCGCTAATAAATAAGTTAAAAATGAAATCCATTGATTTCACTGTGTTATGCTTAATGCCAATCTATACAGCGTATGATGAAATCTTGTTCTTTATGAACACTTAATACAGATTCTATATCTCACAATTGCACTATCTCAAGCACAAAATCAATGCAATCTTCCATTGGCTCAAAAGGAAGCTTATTAGTAAGTAAATGAAGAAGTCTTTCTGTGGATTCAAACTCATGTTTAAGCGACATGCACATTAACACTGTAAGCCACAGGAACATCACTGGTGCAATGTGATGTCATTTATGGCAGTGTACATTGAATCGCTAATAGGTAAGTTAAAAATGAAATCCATTGGTTTCACTGTGTTATTCTTAATGCCAATCTATACAGCGTATGATGACATCTTTTTCTTTATTAAAACTTAATACATTTTCTATATCTTACAATTGCACTATCTCAAGCCCTAATCAATGCAATATTCCATTGGCTCAATAGGAAGCTTATTAGTAAGTAAATGAAAAAGTCTTCCTGTGGATTCAATCTCATAAACGCCTATTTATACGATAGGTACATTGACACAATAAGCCACTGGAACATCACTGTTGCAATGCTATGTCAATTAGGGCAGTGTACATTGAATCGCTAATAACTAAGTTAAAAATGAAATCCTTTGATTTCACTGTGTTATTCCAAAAGCCAATCTATACAGCGTGTGATGGCATCTTGTTCCTTATGAACACTTAATACAGATTCTATATCTCACAATTGCACTATCTCAAGCACAAAATCAATGCAAATTTCCATTGGCTCAATAGGAAGCTTATTAGTAAGTAAATGAAAAATGCTTTCCTCTGATGCAAAATCATGAACACCAGTTTCAAATACAGGAGCATTAACCCAGTAAGCCACTGGAACATCACTGGTGCAATGTGGTGTCATTTATGGCAGTGTACATTGAATCGCTAATAAGTAAGTTAAAAATTAAATCCATTGATTTCACTGTGTTATTCCTAAAGCCAATCTATACAGCGTATGATGACATCTTGTTCTTTTTGAACACTTAAGACAGATTCTATATCTCACAATTGCACTATCTCAAGGATAAAATCAATGCAAATTTCCATTGGCTCAATAGGAAGAGTATTATTAAGTATATGAAAAATGCTTTCTGCGGATTCAAAACCATGAACACCTGTTGAAAAGACAGGCGCATTAACCCGGTAAGCCACAGGATAAATATGATGTCGATTAGGGCAGTGTACATTGAATCGCTAATAAGCAAGTTAAAAATGAAATCCATTGATTTCACTGTGTTATTCTTAATGCCAATCTATACAACGTATGATGACATCTTGTTCTTTATGAACACTTAATGCAGATTCTATGTCTCACAATTGCACTATCTCAAGCCCAAAATCAATGCAAATTTCCACTGGCTCATAAGTAAGCAAATGAAAAAGGCTCTCAGGGTATTCAAAGTCATGAACTCCTCGATTCACGAAAAGCGCATTAACCCAGGAAGCCACTAGAACATCACTGGTTCAATGTGATGTCAATTAGGGCAGTGTACATTGAATCGCTATTAAGTAAGTTAAAAATGAAATCCATTGATTTCACTGTGTTATGCTTAATGCCAATCTATACAGCGTATGATGAAATCTTGTTCTTTATGAACACTTAATACAGATTCTATATCTCAAAATTGCACTGTCTCAAACAAAAAATCAATGCAAATTTCCATTGGCTCAATAAAAAGCTTATTAATAAGTAAATAAAAGACGCGCTCCGTGGTTTTGAAATCATGAACACCTGTTTAAAAGACAGGAGCATTAACCCAGTAAACCACTGGAACATCACTGGTGCAATCTGATGTCAATTAGGGCAGTGTACATTGAATTGCTCATAACTAAATTAAAATTGAATCGCTAATAAATAAGTTAAAAATGAAATCCATTGATTTCACTGTGTTATGCTTAATGCCAATCTATACAGCGTATGATGAAATCTTGTTCTTTATGAACACTTAATACAGATTCTATATCTCACAATTGCACTATCTCAAGCACAAAATCAATGCAATCTTCCATTGGCTCAAAAGGAAGCTTATTAGTAAGTAAATGAAGAAGTCTTTCTGTGGATTCAAACTCATGTTTAAGCGACATGCACATTAACACTGTAAGCCACAGGAACATCACTGGTGCAATGTGATGTCATTTATGGCAGTGTACATTGAATCGCTAATAGGTAAGTTAAAAATGAAATCCATTGGTTTCACTGTGTTATTCTTAATGCCAATCTATACAGCGTATGATGACATCTTTTTCTTTATTAAAACTTAATACATTTTCTATATCTTACAATTGCACTATCTCAAGCCCTAATCAATGCAATATTCCATTGGCTCAATAGGAAGCTTATTAGTAAGTAAATGAAAAAGTCTTCCTGTGGATTCAATCTCATAAACGCCTATTTATACGATAGGTACATTGACACAATAAGCCACTGGAACATCACTGTTGCAATGCTATGTCAATTAGGGCAGTGTACATTGAATCGCTAATAACTAAGTTAAAAATGAAATCCTTTGATTTCACTGTGTTATTCCAAAAGCCAATCTATACAGCGTGTGATGGCATCTTGTTCCTTATGAACACTTAATACAGATTCTATATCTCACAATTGCACTATCTCAAGCACAAAATCAATGCAAATTTCCATTGGCTCAATAGGAAGCTTATTAGTAAGTAAATGAAAAATGCTTTCCTCTGATGCAAAATCATGAACACCAGTTTCAAATACAGGAGCATTAACCCAGTAAGCCACTGGAACATCACTGGTGCAATGTGGTGTCATTTATGGCAGTGTACATTGAATCGCTAATAAGTAAGTTAAAAATTAAATCCATTGATTTCACTGTGTTATTCCTAAAGCCAATCTATACAGCGTATGATGACATCTTGTTCTTTTTGAACACTTAAGACAGATTCTATATCTCACAATTGCACTATCTCAAGGATAAAATCAATGCAAATTTCCATTGGCTCAATAGGAAGAGTATTATTAAGTATATGAAAAATGCTTTCTGCGGATTCAAAACCATGAACACCTGTTGAAAAGACAGGCGCATTAACCCGGTAAGCCACAGGATAAATATGATGTCGATTAGGGCAGTGTACATTGAATCGCTAATAAGCAAGTTAAAAATGAAATCCATTGATTTCACTGTGTTATTCTTAATGCCAATCTATACAACGTATGATGACATCTTGTTCTTTATGAACACTTAATGCAGATTCTATGTCTCACAATTGCACTATCTCAAGCCCAAAATCAATGCAAATTTCCACTGGCTCATAAGTAAGCAAATGAAAAAGGCTCTCAGGGTATTCAAAGTCATGAACTCCTCGATTCACGAAAAGCGCATTAACCCAGGAAGCCACTAGAACATCACTGGTTCAATGTGATGTCAATTAGGGCAGTGTACATTGAATCGCTATTAAGTAAGTTAAAAATGAAATCCATTGATTTCACTGTGTTATGCTTAATGCCAATCTATACAGCGTATGATGAAATCTTGTTCTTTATGAACACTTAATACAGATTCTATATCTCAAAATTGCACTGTCTCAAACAAAAAATCAATGCAAATTTCCATTGGCTCAATAAAAAGCTTATTAATAAGTAAATAAAAGACGCGCTCTGTGGTTTTGAAATCATGAACACCTGTTTAAAAGACAGGAGCATTAACCCAGTAAACCACTGGAACATCACTGGTGCAATCTGATGTCAATTAGGGCAGTGTACATTGAATTGCTCATAACTAAATTAAAATTGAATCGCTAATAAATAAGTTAAAAATGAAATCCATTGATTTCACTGTGTTATGCTTAATGCCAATCTATACAGCGTATGATGAAATCTTGTTCTTTATGAACACTTAATACAGATTCTATATCTCACAATTGCACTATCTCAAGCACAAAATCAATGCAATCTTCCATTGGCTCAAAAGGAAGCTTATTAGTAAGTAAATGAAGAAGTCTTTCTGTGGATTCAAACTCATGTTTAAGCGACATGCACATTAACACTGTAAGCCACAGGAACATCACTGGTGCAATGTGATGTCATTTATGGCAGTGTACATTGAATCGCTAATAGGTAAGTTAAAAATGAAATCCATTGGTTTCACTGTGTTATTCTTAATGCCAATCTATACAGCGTATGATGACATCTTTTTCTTTATTAAAACTTAATACATTTTCTATATCTTACAATTGCACTATCTCAAGACCAAAATCAATGCAAATTTCCATTTGCTCAATAGGAAGCTTATTAATAAGTAAAGGAAAAAGGATCTCTGAGGATTCAAACTCAAAAACTCCTTGTTACAACACAGGCACATTAACCTAGTAAGCCAATGAAACATCATTAGTTCAAGGTGATGTCAATTAGGGCAGTGTACTTTGAATCGCTAATAAGTAAGTTACAAATGAAATTCACTGGCTTCACTGTGTTTTTCTAAATGCCAAACTATACAGCGCATGATGACATCTTGTTCTTTATGAACACTTAATACAGATTCTATATCTCAAAATTGCACTGTCTCAAACAAAAAATCAATGCAAATTTCCATTGGCTCAATAAGAAGCTTATTAATAAGTAAATAAAAAACACGCTCCGTGGTTTTGAAATCATGAACACCTGTTTAAAAGACAGGAGCATTAACCCAGTAAACCACTGGAACATCACTGGTGAAATGTGATGTCAATTAGGGCAGTGTACATTGAATTGCTCATAACTAAATTAAAATTGAAATCCATTGGTATCACTGTGTTATTCTTAATGCCAATCTATACAGCGTATGATGACATCTTGTTCTTTAGGAACACTTAATACAGATTCTATATCTCACAATTGCACTATCTCAAGCACAAAATCAATGCAATTTTCCATTGGCTCAAAAAGAAGCTTATTAGTAAGTAACTGAAGAAATCTTTCTGTGGATTCAAACTCATGTTTACGCGACAGGTGCATTAACACTGTAAGCCACAGGAACATCACTGGTGCAATTTGATGTCATTTAGGGCAGTGTACATTGAATCTCTAATAAGTAAGTTAAAAATGAAATCCATTGGTTTCACTGTGTTATTCTTAATGCCAATCTATACAGCGTATGATGAAATCTTGTTCTTTATGAACATTTAATACAGATTCTATATCTCACAATTACACTATCTCAAGCACAAAATAAATGCAATTTTCCATTGGCTCAAAAGGAAGCTTATTAGTAAGTAAATGAAGAAGTCTTTCTGTGGATTCAAACTCATGTTTAAGCAACAGTCGCATTAACACTGTAAGCCACAGGAACATCACTGGTGCAATGTGATGTCATTTAGGGCAGTGTACATTGAATCGCTAATAGGTAAGTTAAAAATGAAATCCATTGGTTTCACTGTGTCATTCTTAATGCCAATCTATACAGCGTATGATGACATCTTTTTCTTTATGAAAACTTAATACAGTTTCTATATCTTACAATTGCACTATCTCAAGACCAAAATCAATGCAAATTTCCATTTGCTCAATAGGAAGCTTATTAATAAGTAAATGAAAAAGGAACTCTGAGGATTCAAACTCAAAAACTCCTTGTTACAACACAGGCACATTAACCCAGTAAGCCAATGAAACATCATTAGTTCAAGGTGATGTCAATTAGGGCAGTGTACTTTGAATCGCTAATAAATAAGTTACAAATGAAATTCATTGGTTTCACTGTGTTTTTCTTAATGCCAAACTATACAGCGTATGATGACATCTTTTTCTTTATGAACACTTAATACAGATTCTATATCTCAAAATTGCACTGTCTCAAACAAAAAATCAATGCAAATTTCCATTGGCTCAATAAAAAGCTTATTAATAAGTAAATAAAAAACGCGCTCCGTGGTTTTGAAATCATGAACACCTGTTTAAAAGACAGGAGCATTAACCCAGTATACCACTGGAACATCACTGGTGCAATGTGATGTCAATTAGGGCAGTGTACATTGAATTGCTCATAACTAAATTAAAATTGAAATCCATTGGTATCACTGTGTTATTCTTAATGCCAATCTATACAGCGTATGATGACATCTTGTTCTTTAGGAACACTTAATACAGATTCTATATCTCACAATTGCACTATCTCAAGCACAAAATCAATGCAATTTTCCATTGGCTCAAAAGGAAGCTTATTAGTAAGTAAATGAAGAAATCTTTCTGTGGATTCAAACTCATGTTTACGCGACAGGTGCATTAACACTGTAAGCCACAGGAACATCACTGGTGCAATTTGATGTCATTTAGGGCAGTGTACATTGAATCTCTAATAAGTAAGTTAAAAATGAAATCCATTGGTTTCACTGTGTTATTCTTAATGCCAATCTATACAGCGTATGATGACGTCTTGTTCTTTATGAACACTTAATACAGATTCTATATCTCACAATTGCACTATCTCAAGCCCTAATCAATGCAATATTCCATTGGCTCAATAGGAAGCTTATTAGTAAGTAAATGGAAAAGTCTTCCTGTGGATTCAATCTCATAAACGCCTATTTATACGATAGGTACATTGACACAATAAGCCACTGGAACATCACTGTTGCAATGCTATGTCAATTAGGGCAGTGTACATTGAATCGCTAATAACTAAGTTAAAAATGAAATCCTTTGAGTGATATATACTAGGACATCATCAGCAAATGCAGAGCACTTGTACTCGGTGCCTCCCACCTCAATCCACCTAATATTGGGGTTATGGTGAATTTATGCGAGCAGGTGCTCCGTCACTAGGATGTATTAGAGAGGGGACAGAGGACATCCCTGCCTTGTCTCATTGGTGATTATGAAAGGTGATGAAAATGTTCCATTTATCTTCAGCCTAGGTGACTTATTGCAATACAGGGCCAGGAGACTCTATGGAGTGCTTTCTCATAATCCAACGAGAGTATCTAATTACAAATTTTTAACTGCATCTAGCCCAGGAAATACTTTGTGCCTAGTAGCAGTGTCTGCTAGTCAGCGGATTATCCCAGCTGTTAAGCAAGCTACACCACCTCTAGTTTGGACACTAAATTTTTTCAAAGGAAATGCTTTGGGACCACGGGATACTCAGTGAAGAGCATTGGGGAGGCACCACAATTCATAGGGGCTGGGGCTGGCGGTAGGACGCCTTGCGGTGGATAGTGCAATTGTGAGATATAAAATCTGTATTAAGTGTTCATAAAGAACAAGATGTCACTATACGCTGTATAGTTTGGCATTAAGAAAAACACAGTGAAACCAATGAATTTCACTTGTAACTTACTTATTAGCTATTCAAAGTACACTGCCCTAATTGACATCACATTGAACTAGTGATGTTTCATTGGCTTACTGAGTTAATGTGCCTGTGTTGTAACAAGGAGTTTTTGAGTTTGAATCCACAGAGATCCTTTTTCATTTACTTATTAATAAGCTTCCTATTGAGCCAATGGAAATTTGCATTGATTTTGGTCTTGAGATAGTGCAATTGTAAGATATAGAAACTGTATTAAGTTTTCATAAAGAAAAAGATGTCAGCATACGCTGTATAGATTGGCACTAGAAAAAACACAGTGAAATCAATGGATTTCATTTTTAACTTACTTATTAGCAATTCAATGTACACTGCCCTAATTGACATCATATTAAACCTGTGATGTTCCAGTGGCTTACTGTGTTAATACACCTGTCGTGTAAACAGGAGTTTATGCGTTTGAATCCACAAAAAGACTTATTCATTTACTTACTAATAAGCTTTCTATTGAGCCAAAGAAAATTTGCGTTGATTTTGGACTTGAGATAGTGAAATTGTGATATATAGAATCTGTCTTAAGTGTTCATAAAGAACAAGATTTCATCATACGCTGTATAGATTGGCATTAAGAATAACACAGTGAAACCAATGGAATTCATTTTTAACTTACTTATTAGCGAATCAATGTACACTGCCCTAATTGACATCACATGGAACCAGTGATGTTCCAATGGGTTCCTGGTTTAATGCGCTTTTCGTGAATCGAGGAGTTCATGAGTTTGAATCCACTGAGAGCCTTTTTCATTTGCTTACTATTGAGCCAATGGAAATTTGCATTGATTTTGGGCTTGAGATAGTGAAATTGTGAGATATAGAATCTGTATTAAGTGTTCATAAAGAACAAGATGTCACCATACGCTGTATAGATTGGCATTAAGAATAACACACTGAAATCAATGGATTTCATTTTTAACTTACTTATTAGCGAATCAGTGTACACTACCCTAACTGACATCATGTTGAACAAGTGATGTTCTGGTGGCTTAATGGGTTATTGCGGTTGTCTTTTAATGAGGAGTTCATGAGTTTGAATCCACAGAGAGCATATTTAGATTACTTACTATTAAGCTAACTATTGAGCCAATGGAAATTGGCATTGATTTTGGGCTTGAGACAGTGCAATTGTGAGATATAGATCTGTATTAAGTTTTCATAAAGAACAAGATGTCATCATATGCTGTATAGATTGGCAATAAGAATAAAATAGTAAAGCCAATGGAATTTTTTGTGAGCTTACCTATTAGCGAATCAATGTTCACTGCCCTAATTGACATCACATGTCATTTGAGGTGATCCAGTGGTTTACTGGGATAATGCTTTTGTCTTGTAAACAGGAGTTCATGAGTTTGAAACCACAGAAAGCCATTTTTATTTACTTACTAATTTGCTAACTATTGAGCCAATGGAAATTTGCTTTGATTTTGGGCTTGAGATAGTGCAATTCTGAGATATAGAATCTGTATTAAGTTTTCATAAAGAACAAGATGTCACCATACGCTCTATAGATTGGCATTAAGAATAACACAGTGAATCCAATGGATTTCATTTTTAACTTACTTATTAGCGAAACAATGTACACTGCCCTAATTGACATCACGCTGAAAACCAGTGGTGTTCTGGTGGCTTACTGGGGTAATGCGCTTGTGTTGTATTGAGGAGTTCATGAGTTTGAATCCATGAAGAGCCCTTATAATCAACAGAGAGCATATATAGATTACTTACTAATAAGCTAACTATTGAGCCAATGGAAATTTGCATTGATTTTGGGCTTGAGACAGTGCAATTTTAAGATATAGAATCTATATTAAGTTTTCATAAAGAACAAGATGTCACCATACACTTTATAGATTGGCAATAAGAATAACTTAGAAAAGCCAATGTATTTATTTATGAACTTATCTTTTAGCGATTCAATATTCACCACCCTAATTGACATTACATTTCAATTAAGGTGATCCAGTGGTTTACTGGTATTATGCTCTTGTCTTGTTTAACAGGACTTCATGAGTTTGAATCCACAGAAAGTCCTTTTAATTTACTTACTAATAAGCTAACTATTGAGCTAATGGAATTTTGCAATGATTTTGGGCTTGAGATAGTGCAATTGTGAGATATAGAATCTGAATTAGGTGTTCATAAAGAACAAGATGTCACCATACGCTCTATAGATTGGCATTAAGAATAACACAGAGAAACCAATGGATTTCATGTTTAACTTACTAATTAGCGAATCAAAGTACACTGCCATAATTGACATCACATTGGACTAGTGATGTTCCGGTGGCTTACTGGGTTTATGCGCTTGTCTTTTGATGAGGAGTTCATGAGTTTGAATCCACAGAGAGCCTTTTTAAATTACTTACTAATAAGCTAGCTAATGAGCCAATGGAAATTTTGCATTGATTTTGGGCTTGAGATAGTGCAATTGTGAGATATAGAATCTGTATTAAGTGTTCATAAAGAACAAGTTGTCATCATACGTTGTATAGATTGTCAATAAGAATAACACAGTGAAACCAATGGATTTCATTTTTATCTTACTTATTAGCGAATCAATGTATACTGCCCTAATTGATATCTAATTAAACCAGTCTTGTTTCGGTGGCTTACTGGGTTAATGCTATTGTGTTTTAATGAGGAGGTCATGAGTTTGAATCCATAAAGAGCCCTTTTAATTTACTTACTAATAAGCTAACTATTGAGCATATGGAAATTTGCATTGACTTTGGGCTTGAGATAGTGCAATTGTGAGATATAGAGTCTGTATTAAGTGTTCATAAAGAACAAATTGTCAACATACGTTCTATATATAGTTATTAATAACACAGTGAAACCAATGGATTTCATTTTTAACTTACTTATTAGCGAATCAATGTATACTGCCCTAATTGATTTCCTCTTGAACCAATCTTGTTTCGGTGGCTTACTGGGTTAATGTGTTTGTGTTTTAAAGAGGAGTTCATGAGTTTGAATCCACAGAGAGCCTTTTTAAAATACTTACTAATAAGCTAACTATTGCGCCAATGGAAATTTGCACTAATTTTGGGCTTGAGACAGTGCAATTGTGAGATATAGAATCTGTTTTAAGTGTTCATAAAGAATAAGTTATCATACGCTGTATAGATTGTCAATAAGAAAAATATAGTAAAGCCAATGGATTTCTTTGTGATCTTACCTATTAGTGATTCAATGTTCACTGCCCTAATTGACATCACATAACACTTGAGGTGTTCCAGTGGTTACTGGGAAAATGCTTTTGTCTTGTAAACAGGAGTTCATGAATTTGATTCCACTGAGAGCCATTTTAATTTACTTACTAATTTGTTAACTATTGAGCCAATGGAAATTTGTATTAATTTTGGGCTTGAGATAGTGTAATTGTGAGATATAGAATCTGTATTAAGTTTTCATAAAAAACAAGATGTCACCATGCGCTCTATAGATTGGCATTAAGAATAACACAGTGAAACCAGTGAATTTCATTTTTAACTTACTTATTAGCGATTCAATGTTCACTGCCCTAATTGACATTACATTTCACTCGAGGTGTTCCAGTGGTTTACTAAGATAATGCTCTTTCTTTGTTAAACATGAGTTCATGAGTTTGAATCCACAGAGAGCCCTTTTAATTTACTTACTAATAAGCTAACTATTGAGTCAATGGAAATTTGCTTTGATTTTGGGCTTGAGATAGTGAAATTGTGAGATATAGAATCTGTATTAAGTGTTCATAAAGAACAAGATGTCACCATACGCTGTATAGATTGGCAATAAGAATAACACACTGAAACCAATGGATTTCATTTTTAACTTACTTATTAGCGAATCAGTGTACACTACCCTAACTGACATCATGTTGAACAAGTGATGTTCTGGTGGCTTAATGGGTTATTGCGGTGGTCTTTTAATGAGGAGTTCATGAGTTTGAATCCACAGAGAGCATATTTAGATTACTTACTATTAAGCTAACTATTGAGCCAATGGAAATTGGCATTGATTTTGGGCTTGAGACAGTGCAATTGTGAGATATAGATCTGTATTAAGTTTTCATAAAGAACAAGATGTCATCATATGCTGTATAGATTGGCAATAAGAATAAAATAGTAAAGCCAATGGAATTTTTTGTGAGCTTACCTATTAGCGAATCAATGTTCACTGCCCTAATTGACATCACATGTCATTTGAGATGATCCAGTGGTTTACTGGGATAATGCTTTTGTCTTGTAAACAGGAGTTCATGAGTTTGAAACCACAGAAAGCCATTTTTATTTACTTACTAATTTGCTAACTATTGAGCCAATGGAAATTTGCTTTGATTTTGGGCTTGAGATAGTGCAATTGTGAGATATAGAATCTGTATTAAGTTTTCATAAAGAACAAGATGTCACCATACGCTCTATAGATTGGCATTAAGAATAACACAGTGAATCCAATGGATTTCATTTTTAACTTACTTATTAGCGAAACAATGTACACTGCCCTAATTGACATCACATTGAAAACCAGTGGTGTTCTGGTGGCTTACTGGGGTAATGCGCTTGGGTTGTATTGAGGAGTTCATGAGTTTGAATCCATGAAGAGCCCTTATAATCAACAGAGAGCATATATAGATTACTTACTAATAAGCTAACTATTGAGCCAATGGAAATTTGCATTGATTTTGGGCTTGAGACAGTGCAATTTTAAGATATAGAATCTATATTAAGTTTTCATAAAGAACAAGATGTCACCATACACATTATAGATTGGCAATAAGAATAACTTAGAAAAGCCAATGGATTTATTTATGAACTTATCTTTTAGCGATTCAATATTCACCGCCCTAATTGACATTACATTTCAATTAAGGTGATCCAGTGGTTTACTGGTATTATGCTCTTGTCTTGTTTAACAGGACTTCATGAGTTTGAATCCACAGAAAGTCCTTTTAATTTACTTACTAATAAGCTAACTATTGAGCTAATGGAATTTTGCAATGATTTTGGGCTTGAGATAGTGCAATTGTGAGATATAGAATCTGAATTAGGTGTTCATAAAGAACAAGATGTCACCATACGCTCTATAGATTGGCATTAAGAATAACACAGAGAAACCAATGGATTTCATGTTTAACTTACTAATTAGCGAATCAAAGTACACTGCCATAATTGACATCACATTGGACTAGTGATGTTCCGGTGGCTTACTGGGTTTATGCGCTTGTCTTTTGATGAGGAGTTCATGAGTTTGAATCCACAGAGAGCCTTTTTAAATTACTTACTAATAAGCTAGCTAATGAGCCAAAGGAAATTTTGCATTGATTTTGGGCTTGAGATAGTGCAATTGTGAGATATAGAATCTGTATTAAGTGTTCATAAAGAACAAGTTGTCATCATACGTTGTATAGATTGTCAATAAGAATAACATAGTAAAGCCAATGGATTTCTTTGTGAGCTTACCTATTAGCGCTTCAATGTTCACTGCCCTAATTGACATCACATATCACTCGACGTGTACCAGTGGTTTACTGGGATAATGTTTTTGTCTTGTAAACATGAGTTCATGAGTTTAAATCCACAGTGAGCCCTTTTAATTTACTTACTAATTTGCTAGCTATTGAGCCAATGGAAATTTGTATTAATTTTGGGCTTGAGATAGTGCAATTGTGAGATATAGAATCTGTATTAAGTTTTCATAAAAAACAAGATGTCACGATATGCTCTATAGATTGGCATTAAGATTAACACAGTGAAACCAATGGATTTCATTTTTAAATTAATTATTAGCGAATCAATGTACACTGCCAAAATTTACAACCCGATGAACCAGTTATGTTCCGGTGGCTTACTGCGTAAATGCGCTTGTCTTTTAATGAGGAGTTCATGAGTTTGAATCCACAGAGAGCTTTTTTAAATTACTTACTCATAAGCTAACTATTGAGCCAAAGGAAATTTGCATTGATTTTGGGCTTGAGACAGTGCAATTGTGAGGTATAAAATCTGTATTAAGTTTTCATAAAGAACAAGTTGTCATCATTCGCTGTATAGATTGTCAAAAAGAATAACATAGTAAAGCCAATGGATTTATTTGTGAGCTTACCTATTAGTGATTCACTGTTCACTGCCCTAATTGATAACACAAATTCTTTGAGGTGTTCCAGTGGTTTATTGAGATAATGCTTTTGTCTTGTAAACAGGAGTTCATGAGTTTGAATCCACAGAGAACCTTTCTAATTTACTTATTTATAAGCTAACTATTGAGTCAATGGAAATTTGCATTGATTTTGGGCTTGAGATAGTGCAATTGTGAGCTTTAGAATCTGTATTAAGTGTTCATAAAGAACAAGATGTCACTATACGCTCTATAGATTGGCATTAAGAATAACACAGTAAAACCAATGGATTTCATTTTTAACTTACTTATTAGCGAATCTTTCTACACTGCCTTAATTGACATCACATTGTACCAGTGATGTTCAGGTGGCTTACTGGGTATATGCGCTTGTCTTCTAAAGAGGAGTTCATCAGTTTGAATCCACAGAGAGCCTTTTTAATTTACTTACTAATAAGCTAACCATAGAGCCAATGGAAATTTGTGAGATATAGAATCTGTATTAAGTTTTCATAAAGAACAAGATGTCATCATACGCTGTATAAATTGGCAATAAGAATAACATAGTAAAGCTAATGGATTTCTTTGTGAGCTTACCTATTAGTGATTCAATGTTGACTGCCCAAATTGACATCACACTTCTCTTGATGTGTTCCAGTGGTTTACTGGGATAATGCTTTTGTCTTGTAAACAGGAGTTCATGAGTTTGAATCCACAGAAAGCCCTTTTTATTTACTTACTAATTTGGTAACTATTGAACCAATGGAAATTTGCTTTGATTTTGGGCTTGAGATAGTGCAATTGTGAGAAAAAGAATATGTATTAAGTTTTCATAAAAAAACAAGATGTCACCATACGCTCTATAGATTGGCATTAATAATAACATAGTGAAACCAATGGATTTCATTTTTAACTTACTTATTAGCAAATTAATGTACACTGCCCTAACTGACATCGCTTTGAGCCAGCGATGTTCTGGTTGCTTACTGGGTTAATGCGCTTGTCTTGTAATGGGGATTCCTTGAGCTTGAATCCACAGAGAGCTTTTTTTTAATTTACTTACTAATAAGCTAATTATTGAGCCAATGGAAATTTGCATTGATTTTGGGTTTGAGATCGTGCAATTATGAGATATAGAATCTGTATTAAGTTTTCATAAAAAACAAGATGTCACGATATGCTCTATAGATTGGCATTAAGATTAACACAGTGAAACCAATGGATTTCATTTTTAAATTAATTATTAGCGAATCAATGTACGCTGCCCAAATTGACACCCCAATGAACCAGTGATGTTCTGGTGGCTTACTGCGTAAATGCGCTTGTCTTTTAATGAGGAGTTCATGAGTTTGAATCCACAGAGAGTTTTTTTTAATTTACTTACTAATAAGCTAATTATTGAGCCAATGGAAATTTGCATTGATTTTGGGCTTGAGACAGTGCAATTGTGAGGTATAAAATCTGTATTAAGTTTTCATAAAGAACAAGATGTCACCATACGCTCTATAGATTGGCATTAAGAATAACACAGTGAATCCAATGGATTTAATTTTTAACTTACTTATTAGTGAATCAATGTACACTGCCCTAATTGACATCACATGAAAAACCAGTGATGTTCTGGTGGCTTACTGGGTTAATGCGCTTGTGTTGTAATGAGGAGTTCATGAGTTTGAATCCATAAAAAGCCCTTTTAATTTACTTACTAATAAGCTAACTATTGAGCCAATGGAAATTTGCATTGATTTTGGGCTTGAGACAGTGCAATTGTGAGATATAGAATCTATATTAAGTTTTCATAAAGAACAAGATGTCACCATACGCTGTATAGATTGGCAATAAGAATAACATAGAAAAGCCAATGGATTTTTTTGTGTACTTACCTATTAGCGATTGAATGTTCACTGCCCTTACTGACGTCACATTTCTCTTGCGGTATTCCAGTGTTTTACTAGGATAATGCTCTTGTCTTATTAAACAGCAGTTCATGAGTTGGAATTCACAGAGAGCCCTTTTAATTTACTTACTAATAAGCTAACTATTGAGCCAAAGGAAATTTGCATTGATTTTGGGCTTGAGATAGTGCAATTGTGAGATATAGAATCTGTATTAAGTGTTCATAAAGAACAAGATGTCACCATGTGCTCTATAGATTGGCATTAAGAATAACAGAGTGAAACCAATAGATTTCATTTTTAACTTACTTATTAGCGAATCAATGTACAATGCCCAAATTGACATCACATTGAACCAGTGATGTTCCGGTGGCTTACTGGGTTAATTCCCCTGTCTTGTAACGAGGAGTTTATGAGTTTGAATCCACAGCGAGCACTTTTAATTTACTTACTAATAAGCCAATGGAAATTTCTATTGATTTTCGGCTTGCGATAGTGCAATTGTGAGATGTTCCAATGGGTTCCTGGTTTAATGCGCTTTTCGTGAATCGAGGAGTTCATGAGTTTGAATCCACTGAGAGCCTTTTTCATTTGCTTACTATTGAGCCAATGGAAATTTGCATTGATTTTGGGCTTGAGATAGTGAAATTGTGAGATATAGAATCTGTATTAAGTGTTCATAAAGAACAAGATGTCATCACACGCTGTATAGATTGGCATTAAGAATAACATAGTAAAGCAAATGGATTTCATTTTTATCTTACTTATTAGCCAATCAATGTTCACTGACCTAATAGACACTGTATTGATTCAGTGATGTTCTGATGGTTTACTGGGTTAATGCACTTGTCTTGTAATAAGGTGTTCATGAGTTTGAATCCACAGAGAGCCTTTATAATTTACTTACTAATAAGCCAATGGAAATTTGTATTGATTTTCGGCTTGAGATAGTGCAATTGTGAGATATAGAATCTGTATTAAGTGTTCATAAAGAACAAGATGTCATCACACGCTGTATAGATTGGCATTAAGAATAACATAGTATAGCCAATGGATTTCTTTGTGTTCTTAACTATTAGCGATTCAATGTTTACTGCCCTAATTGACATCACATTACACTTTAGATGTTCCAGTGGTTTACTGGGATAATGTTATTGTCTTGTTAAACAGGAGTTCATGAGATTGAATACTCAGAGAGCTCTTTTAATTTACTTACTAATAAGATAACTATTGAGCCAATGGAAATTTGCATTGATTTTGGGCTTGAGATAGTGCAATTGTGAGATATAGAATCTGTATTAAGTGTTAATAAAGAACAAGATGTCACCATGTGCTCTATATATTGGCATTAAGAATAACACAGTGAAACCAATGGATTTCATTTTTAACTTACTTATTAGAGAATCAATGTACACTGCCCTAATTGACATCACATTGAACGAGTGATGTTCCGGTGGTTTACTGGGTTGATACGCTTTTCTTGTAATGAGGAGTTCATGAGTTTGAATTCTCAGAGAGCCTTTTAAATTTACTTACTAATAAGCTAACTATTGAGCCAATGGAAATTTGCATTGATTTTGGGATTCAGATAGTGAAATTGTGAGGTACAGAATCTGTATTAAGTGTTCATAAAGAACAAGATGTCATCATACATTCTACAGACTGGCATTAAGAATAACACAGTGAAACCAATGGATTTCATTTTTAACTTACTTATTAGCCAATCAATGTACACTGCTATAATAGACATCACAATGAACCAGTGATGTTCTGGTGGCTTTCTGGGTTAATGCACTTGTCTTGTATTGAGGAGTTCATGAGTTTGAATCCACATAGAGCCTTTTTAATTTACTTACTAGTGTTGAGCGAGCACTGAAATGCTCGGGTGCTCAAAGCTCGGGCCGAGCAACGAGCCCAATGTTAGTCTATGGGAGACCCGAACATTTTTGCGGCGGCTCCCCCGGCAGTCTGTAGAAAGCCTAAAAAGTGCCCAAAACGATAGTGACAGTGCTCAAATGACATGGGGACATGGGGACAGCATGGGGATCGCCCCTGGAAGAATTTCTGACCCCCAGGTCACTGCTGTCAACAACGTGGTCAGAGGTATTAAGCCACTTTTACAGGCTCACAATAAAACGTTCAAAAACGAAAGTGAAACTGCTTTCCTGTGAAATATGTTAACCCCTTAACGACCATAGGTCTTTCTGTTTTTGTGTTTTCCTTTTTTGCTCCCCTTCTTCCCAGAGCCAGAACTTTTTTAATTTTCGTTCAATATGGCCATGTGAGGGCTTATTTTTTGCGGGATGAGTTGTACTTTTAAACACCATCACTGGTTTTACCATATCTTGTGCTGGAAAATGGGAAAAAAAATCCAAGTGCAGTGAAACTGCAAAAAAAATGCAATTCCACAGTTGTTTTTTGGGTCCTTTTTTTACCACGCTTACAGATTGCTAAAACTGACCTGCCATCATTATTTTCCAGGTCGTTACGAGTTCATAGACACCAAACATATATAGGTTCTTTTTTATTTAAGTGGTGAAAAAAAAATCCAAAGCTTGCTAAAAAAAAACAAAAAAAATGACGCCATTTTCCGAGACCCTTAGCTTCTCCATTTTTCGGGACCTGGGGCCAGGTGAGGGCTTATTTTTTGCGTGCCAGGCTGTCGTTTTTATTGATATCATTTTGGGGTAGATCCGATGTTTTGATCGCCCGTTATTGCATTTTATTGCAAAGTTGTAGCGACCAAAAAAACTTAATTCTGGCGTTTAAAATTTTTTTCTCGTTACGCCGTTTACTGATTGTATTAATTCTTCTTTTATATTGATAGATCGGGCGATTCTGAACGCGGCGATACCAAATATGTGTATGTGTTTTTTTTTTATATATATATATTTTATTTTGAATGGGGCGAAAGGGGGATGACTTAAACTTTTATATATTTTTTATTTTTTTTAATTTTTTTAAAAACTTTTTTTTTACACTTTCTGCTTGCTTCTATAGTCTCCAGAAGCAGCAGTTGTCTGATTGCTTCCACTGCATACAAGCGATGAGCAGATCGCTTGTATGCAGGAGAAATGCTCACTTGCTATGAGCGCTGACCACTAGGTGGCGCTCATAGCAATTGAGACATGACAACCACAGGCGTCTGCTGCAGACCCTGAGTTGTCATGCCCACCCATTGGTGACCCGCATTCATGTGACGGGGTCACTGATGGGCGGGGCTTAGGACTCCCGGAAGCGCGAGTTAAATGCCACTGTCAGAGATTTAACATGTTAACAGCAGCGGGTGGATTGTGATTCCAATAATCAGCTGACATGTGCTCTCTTCAGTGCGGGCTCACCGCCGGAGCCCCCGCTGAACTGGCCTTCCCGACCTGGTGCGTACTATTACTGACCAGGTCGGAAAGGGGTTAAGGAACATCCTTTCCAGGGTAAAGACTTGTGTATAAGGTAAAATAAATAACCAAAAACAAAAATACTCCTCCACACCTTGGGCTATGTTCACAAGTAGCATTTTTTTTGCACGTTTGTATTGCTTTCAACCGTGACAAATGCATTCACCGGGAAATGTCATTTTAACATTTTACAACCTTATCTGGCCATGTGCTGTGTGACACATGCATACAGTGCTAAAAAGACATGGGAACAGCATGGGGAAGACCCCTGGAAGCATCTCTGACACCCAGGTCACTGCCTAAAAGTGTGCCCATCAGAAGTGATCCTTGCCGCATCAGAAGATGCAGACTTGCAACTATCCCCGTGCAAGTCCTTGTCCCAGGGCAGTGTTCAATTGTACCTCCCCCATAACTTGCAATACAAGCGCAAGTATGCAGCCTGCCACCCACCCACCCCCAGGCTGCAATACCATACTGCTAGCTTGCTTGCACTTGAAATTGGGCCTTTTAGGCATGTGGAGGTGGAATCTGGCCACCACGTCATGGCTGCGTCGGTAGCCTGGTATTCATACTCAGTCCCCAGCCGCCCGGCGGCCGGGTGTCCACGCTTGGTCGCCAGCCGCCAGGGGGCGGCCGGGTGTCCATACTCAGTCCCCAGCCGCCCCGCGGCCGGGTGCCCACACACAGTACCCAGCCGCGTGGGGGTGGCCGGGTGTCCATAAACGGTCCCCAGCCGCCCCTATTTCTCCCAGTGCGCCTTATACACAAGCGCGCATACCAAAACATTACCTGTGCCCTCCCCAGTGCATTTAGTGGGAAGGACAGCCTAACCACAAACACGTGGACAAGTGAATGTGGCCAGGAATGGTCCATCTCACTGACGCCTTCACACTGGGTTAATATTGTGGAAGCCGGGACACAGTTGGACACTGGGATGCAACACGTCCTCCAGACATAGAGGATTGCGGGTCCTGGGTCAATCAGGCTTCAACACAAAGTTCAGAAGGTAGACAGCAGCAGTGGTCGGCCTCCTACACAACGAGTAAATTATTCATGATCATGAGGCAATCCACCTCCTTAGCTTTCTGTTCCTTGGAATGCAAGCGCATGTATGTAGTAGCAGCTAGGCCTGAGGTGGTCAGCGTTTCTGTACCAAAAGGAGCGGTTCAGCTACACAGTTATAAGGCATACAGTGAATGCAATGCCTACCAAAAATTTGGAGACACTCCAATGCCCCTTGGAAGTGACATGGAGGTCAGAGGGCCTTAACTAAACCATTTTTTCCATTTATAGCAACTGGGTCTCCTGTACACTGTTGGCCTAAGCAGGGAATGGAAGGCTTTCCAAAAATTATTAGGCACTGCAATGCCCCTTGAAACAGACGTGGATTACAGCGTATTAAAAACCTTCTACCCATTATTGGGGAGTGGGTCTCCCTTAGTGTTCGCCTATGCATTGAAAAGCAAAAGCTGACAAAAATTAGGAGGAAATGCAATGCCCGTTGCAAGAGTCGTGGAGGTTAGAGGTAATTAAAAACAACATGTCAATGCCCCTTGGAAGAGCTGTGGAGTTCAGAGTGGTTTAACAAGACGGTTTAATGCCCCGTAGAAGAGACGTGGAGTTCAGAGTGGTTTAACAAGACAGTTTTAATGCCCCTTGGAAGAGATGTGGAGGTCACAGTAGCCTAACAAGACGGATTTAATGCACCTTGGAAGAGTGGTGGAGGTCGCAGTGGAATAAAAAGACAATATCAATGCCCCTTGGAAGAGTGGTGGAGGTTACAGTGGAATAAAAAGACAATATCAACGCCCTGTGGAAGAGATGTGGAGGTCACAGTAGCTTAACAAGACGCTTTTAATGCCCCTTGGAAACGTGGTGGAGGTCGCAGTGGAATAAAAAGATAATATTAACGACCCTTGGAAGAGACGTGGAGGTCACAGTAGCTTAACAAGACGATTTTAATGCCCCTTACAAGAGCCATGCAGTACAGCATATTAAAAACATTATTCCCATTATTGGGTAGTGGGTCTCCCATAGTCTTTGCCTTTGCCTTCCAAGCAAAAGCTGCCAAAAATTAGGAAGGGGGAACTTGCAATGTCCCTTACAAGAGCCATGCAGTACAGCATATTAAAAACATTATACCCGTTATTGGGGAGTGGGTCTCCCATAGTCTTTGCCTATGCCTTCCAAGCAAAAGCTGCCAAAAATTAGGACAGAGGAACTTGCAATGCTGGCAACATGGACCACGGTCACCCTGGTGGTATAGTGTTCGTGGAGGCTGAGGATAAGGAGAAGAGCAAAAAACAGCCTAAATGAGGAAGCGTATACCCATGTGTGGGTGTGAAGCGATGCATGGGAATACACCTCGCGAAATAACACTGTGGATTTGACTTTATGTTACTCTGCTGTCATTTGGTGGTGATGAGAAGTCTGGCTCAATACAGCCCTTGTTCATTTTGATAAGAGTCAGCTTGTCAGCATTGTCAGTTGACAGGCGAGTGCGCTTATCAGTTATAATTCCCCCAGCGGCACTAAAAACACGCTCCGATAACACGCTAGCGGCAGGGCAGGCCAGGACCTCCAAGGCATACAGAGTGAGTTCATTCCAAGTGTCCAGCTTGGATACCCAATAATTAAAAGGCACAGAGGAATCACGGAGGACGCTGGTACTCCCTCACCATCTTTTGAAACTTTCCACTCCTTATGAAAGTACCCTGCGCCTCAGGGCCTGTAAGCTGGGCAGGTCTCAGAAAACTGTCCTAGAACATTGACAGTGTTCCCCTGCCTCTGCTGGATTGGAGTTGCGTCTCTCTCGCCTGTATGCCTTAGTTGGGCGGCGAACTGTGACCTCTGCCGCTACCGTGTTCAGATGGGAATTTTTTTAATAGTTCTGCAGCAAGGGCCTTCTGGTACTGCCCCATTTTTGTAGACCTCTCCAACTCAGGAATAAGAGAGTGAAAGTTCTCCTTGTAGAGGTGGTCTAAAAGTGTCATCAACCAGTAATGACTGTCACCCAACATTTTGACAATGCGAGGGTCACGGTTAAGGCAGCGTAACATAAAGTCAGCCATGGGTGCCAGACTGGTAACGGGCAAGACTTCCGTGTCCTCACCAAGATGACGACTGATAGTGTTGAGCGATCACTAAAATGCTCGGGTGCTCGAAGCTCGGGCCGAGCTTACCGTGATACTCGGGTGCTCGACCCGAGCAACGAGCCCAATGTTAGTCTATGAGAGACCCGAGCATTTTTGCGGCAGCACCCCCGGCAGTCTGTAGAAAGCCTAAAAAGTGCCCAAAACGATAGTGACAGTGCTCAAAAGACATGAGGGCAGCATGGGGATCGCCCCTGGAAGCATTTCTGACCCCCAGGTCACTGCTGTCAACAACGTGGTCAGAGGTATTAAGCCACTTTTGCGGGCTCACAATAAAACGTTCAAAAACAAAACTGAAACGGTTTTCCTGTGAAATATGTTAAGGAATTTCCTTTCCAGGGTAAAAACTTGTGTATAAGGTAAAATAAATAACCAAAAACAAAAATACTCCTCCACACCTTGGGCTATGTTCACAAGTAGCATTTTTCATGCGTTTTTGCACTTTTGTATTGCTTTCAACCGTGACAAATGCGTTCACCGAGAAATGTCATTTTAACATTTTACAACCTTATCTGGCCATGTGCTGTGTGACACATGCATACAGTGCTGAAAAGACAAGGAATCAGCATGGGGAAGACCCCTGGAAGCATCTCTGACCCCCAGGTCACTGTCTAAAAGTGTGCCCATCAGAAGTGATCCTTGCCGCATCAGAAGATGCAGACTTGCAACTATCCCCGTGCAAGTCCTTGTCCCAGGGCAGTGTTCAATTGTACCTCCCCCATTCCTTGCAATGCAAGCGAAAATATGCAGCCAACCACCCACCCACCCGCAGGCTGCAATACCATACTGCTAGCTTTCACTTGAAATGGGGCCTTTTAGTTTGGAGGAGGCCGAAGCTGGCCACTACCTCATGGCCACTTCGGCAGCGAGGTATCTATACTCTGTCCCCAGCCGCCCGGCGGCCGGGTGTCCACTCTCGGTCCCCAGCCGCCAGGTGGCGGCCAGGTGTCCATACTCGGTCCCTAGCCGCCCTGATTTCTCCTGTCACCTTCCCCCACACTTTTCTTAGCCTGGCCTGCTTTAGGGCAGCATTGGACGAGCCCACCAGAGAACCAGACTCCTCCGGTGGGCCCTGGCTTCTCCATCAGGGGAGTTGAGAGAGAGCATGATGATGATGATAGAAGTTAGCATCTGCTTTGTTTTCTTGGAATGCAAGCGCATGTATGTAGTAGCGGCTAGGCCTGAGGTGGTCAGCGTTTTGGCGCATATCCTACCTCCTCCGAGGATTGCTGGATGTTTTCCTGCTACTATCCCAGTTCTATGACTCCCGTTAAAACAAAGCTTCTGGTGATAAATGATGGATGAGGTGGTGGCAAAGGAGAAAGAGCAGCAGGAACAGGGACCATTCACATCAATATCAGGCCAGTCAACCAGATATGTCTTGTAGGATATGTTTCTGTAACAAAAGGAGCGGTTCGGCTACACAGTTATAGGGCATACAGTGAGTGCAATGCCTACCAAAAATTTCGAGCCACTCCAATGCCCCTTGGAAATGACATGGAGGTCAGAGGGCGTTAACTAAACCTTTTTTTCGATTTATAGCAACTGGGTCTCCCGTGCACTGTTGGCCTAAGCAGTGAATGGAAGGCTTTCCAAAAATTATGAGGAACTGCAATGCCCCTTACAAGAGCCATGTGTGGCACCCCAGGAGTCGGGTCACCACAGTAATAGAGATATTACGTCGGAGAGCAAGTGGGAGGTTTCCTGGTCAGGATCCCTTAAACATGCAACATCCTCCTGCCCCAGTCATGGGAAGGGAGAATTCTGCCCTCATAAACTGGATTTGGGGCGGGGTTGAGTGAGTCAGAGAACAGTCAGAGTCAGAGTGAGAGCAAGGGAAAGTAACAGCAAGGAGCTCTGTAGGAGCTAGGAGCTAAAGACCAGGGGCTGGAAGCTGAGCAGAGCTCACCCTGGCAGAAGACAATAGGAACCGGACACAGGAGTCCGAAGCTGTGAGGACTTATATATCCAGCAGCAGAAACCAGCCGGCAGGGGATTTCAGGTCCTCTGGCCATAGAAGCCCGGAGGCTCAGTCACAAGCAAGGCACCAGCACCGCCGTCGTGGAGCGGAAGCTAACAGAAGGCCCCAAGTCACCAGCCATACGGGTGAGCACTGCACGGTACACTCAGGGATGTGGGCTACTCCTACCCGCTTACAGCAAGGTTGCCAGGAAGAGTGCAGACAGACAGGGAGGCCTACAACTCCACCTGGCCAGGGGTACTTCTGCTTGCTCACAGACTGACCAGGCCTCTTATGCTAGCCAGTTCTCCCGGGAGGGTCTACCTTATCATCATCAGTAAAGACCCTGAACTGCACTGCAAAGACTCTGAGTCGTTCCTGCTGCGCTCGTGCACCATCACCCCCATCATCCACACTCACTGCCCTGAGGCTATACTCCTCCCGAGGGGAGTTATCCCATTCTATGCTGCGCACACAACACCAGCCTCAGCGGTCTGCCTCGCAGCGGTGGTACTCCCTGACCGCAATCCACGGGTGGAGCAGTCGGACAATTAACCTCAAAACCTAAGAAAGACTGCCACTGGTTTGACCAGCCTGAGCCACGGGACCGGGTCACCGCCACGGAGACTACAGACCCCAGAGACCCGGCACCGGGTATCCCACACACGTGTACACACGGCCCAGAGGGCGTGTCACATGCAGTGCAGCATATTACAAACATAAGTCCCATTATTGGGGAGTGGGTGTCCCATGGTATTTGCTTATACTTTCCAAGCAAAAGTTGCCAAAAATTAGGACGGAGCAACTTGCAATGCCCCTTACAAGAGCCATGCAGTACAGCATATTACAAACATAAGTCCCATTATTGGGGAGTGGGTCTCCCATAGTATTTGCTTATGCCTTGCAAGCAAAAGCTGCCAAAAATTAGGACGGAGCAACTTGCAATGCCCCTTACAAGAGCCATGCAGTACAGCATATTACAAACATAAGTCCCATTATTGGGGAGTGGGTCTCCCATAGTATTTGCTTATGCCTTGCAAGCAAAAGCTGCCAAAAATTAGGACGGAGCAACTTGCAATGCCCCTTACAAGAGCCATGCAGTACAGCATATTACAAACATAAGTCCCATTATTGGGGAGTGGGTCTCCCATAGTATTTGCTTATGCTTTCCCAGCAAAAGCTGCCAAAAATTAGGACGGAGCAACTTGCAATGCCCCTTACAATAGCCATGCAGTACAGCATATTACAAACATAAGTCCCATTATTGGGGAGTGGGTCTCCCATAGTATTTGTTTATGCTTTCCCAGCAAAAACTGCCAAAAATTAGGACGGAGCAACTTGCAATGCCCCTTACAAGAGCCATGCAGTACAGCATATTACAAATATAAGTCCCATTATTGGGGAGTGGGTGTCCCATGGTATTTGCTTATGCTTTCCCAGCAAAAGCTGCGAAAAATTAGGACGGAGGAACTTGCAATGCTGGCACCCTGGTGGTATAGTGGTGGTGGAGGCTGAGGATAAGCATAAGAAGATTAAACAGCCAAAACAAGGAAGCGTATACCCATGTGTGGGTGTGAAGCGGTGCATGTGAATACACCTCCCGAAATAACACAGTGGATTTGACTTTATGTTACTCTGCTGTCATTTGGTGGTGATGAGAAGTCTGGCACAATCCAGCCCTTGTTCATTTTGAAAAGGGTCAGCTTGTCAGCATTGTCAGTTGACAGGCGAGTGCGCTTATCAGTTATAATTCCCCCGGCGGCACTAAAAACACGCTCCGATAACACGCTAGCGGCAGGGCAGGCGAGGACCTCCAAGACGTACAGAACGAGTTCATTCCAAGTGTCCAGCATGAATACCCAATAATTAAAAGGCACAGAGGAATCACGGAAGACGCTGGTACGATCGGGAAGGTACTCCCTCACCATCTTTTGAAACTTTCCACTCCTTGTGAGAGTACCCCGCGCCTCAGGGCCTGTAAGCTGGGCGGGTTTCAGAAAACTGTCCGAGAACGTTGACAGTGTTCCCCTGCCTCTGCTGGATTGGAGTTGCATCTCTCTCGCCTGTACGCCTTGGTTGAGCAACGAACTGTGACCTCTGCCGCTAGCGTGTTCAGATGGGAAGTGTTCAGATGCAGAGTTCTGCAGCAAGGGCCTTCTGGTATTGCCCCATTTTTATAGACCTCTCCAACTCAGGAATAAGAGAGTGAAAGTTCTCCTTTTAGCGGGGGTCTACAAGTGTCACCAACCAGTAATGACTGTCACCCAACATTTTGACAACGCGATGGTCACGGTTAAGGCAGCGCAGCATAAAGTCAGCCATGCGTGCCAGACTGGTAACGGGCAAGACTTCCGTGTCCTCACCAAGATGACGACTGACCATGTTCTCCTCCTCCTCCTCTTCCTCCTCCCCCCTGTCCTCAGGCCACCCACGCTGAACCGACGGTATGACACTTGTACCGGTACTACCGTCTACAACGCATGATAGCAGCTCCTGTTCTTCCTCCTCCTCCTCCTCCTCCTCCTCTCCCTCTTTGCCCCCCAATGCACGGTGGGATGAGATGAGGCTGGGCTGTGTGTAATCGCCTGCTACGGCTTCTTGATCCATCTCATCATACTCTGGCTGCAATGCCTCCTCTTTAATTCTCTGCAGAGAGCGTTGCAAAAGACAGACAAGTGGGATGCTGAAACTAATGATGGCGTCATCGCCACTCACCATCTTGGTGGCCTCCTCAAAGTTTGTCAGGATGGTACATATGTCAGACATCCAGGTCCACTCCTGAGGTCTTATGTGTGGAGTCTGACCTGAATATCGACAGCCTTGTTGCAGCTGGTACTCCACAACTGCTCTCTTCTGCTCACAAATCCTTTGCAACATGTGGAGGGTAGAGTTCCAACGTGTGGGGACATCACACACCAGTCGGTGTGCCGGAAGCTGCAAACGCTGCTGCAACACAGCAAGGGCAGCGGAAGCTGTAGCCGACTTGCAAAAATGAGCTGACAGGCGGCGTACTTTCACGAGCAGATCTGGCAACTCGGGGTACGATTTAAGAAACCGCTGAACCACGAGGTTAAGCACATGAGCCAGGCATGGTACGTGTGTGATCTCACCTCGCCTCAGAGCCGCCACCAGGTTACGGCCATTGTCACACACGACCATGCCGGGATGTAGGTTCAGCGGTCTCAGCCACAGATCTGCCTGCTCTTTTACAGCTGTCCACAACTCACAAGCAGTGTGAGGTTTATCACTTAAGCTTATGAGTTTCAGCACAGCCTGTTGCCGCTTGGCGGAGGCAGTACTGCAATGCTTCCAGCTTGTAACTGATGTGGTGATTAGAGATGAGCGTTGTTCTACTCGAACTGTTCGCCAATCTCAAATTCGAGCTGTTTTGGGCGGTGTTCGAGCCGTTCGGCGAACACGAACAATTTGAGAAAAATTCGGCTGTTCGAGGTTATGTTCGATAACTGTTCGTGCACCAAAATAATAACTGCATTTTTTCTCAGTAATGATGAAAATTAATGTTAATACGCAGTTTGAGTGTACAGCGGGGTGGGGGGAGGGGCAGGGGATGGATCTCTGCAGGAACAATGAAGATCTCCATTTTTTTTTCTCTTTCCCGCATTTGCAGTGGGGAGGTGCAATCTGTCAGCCTATCAGCAGCGCACACACGGAGCGAAGTGCTTTTTTTCACACAAGCAAGGGCATGTGTCATTGGCAGTGTATGTCACATGTCCTTGCCCTATAAGACCAAGCCATTTTCCCCGTCACCACCATTTTCTCACTGCTGCAGCTGCGTGTTAGACGGCACCGCTGTTGCTGTGTGCGCTATACCTTGTTAATTTCAAGCCAATTTTCGCACAAATATACAGATAGCTTGGGAGTAGGGAATAGTTGTGATTGCAGTCCTTTTAAGGACTAGGTTACAGCATTTCTTACGACTTTTATCAGGGAGGTCTGTGCTCTTAAATAGATAGATTGTGGGAGTAAAGACTAATTGTAATTGGAGTCCTTTTCAGGACTAGGTTACATCAGTTCCTATCAGTTTTTGCCAGGCAGGTCTGTGCCAGTGCTGTGCAAGTTTTTTCACAGCATTTGGCTGAATCTAGCAAAGCTAATCCTTTTTGGCCTATTGCAGAGTGTGTTAGTCAGTGGAGTAGCCTATCTGTGTTGCAAGATATACCACCTGTGTATAGAATACCAATTTTTTTTACTGCACCTAGTGAAGTAAAATCTTTTGGGCATAGCATCATGCTATTAGTCCATCTATACTGACCTCCATCAGGTTGCAAACTGAATATAATTTTTTTCTGCATCTAGCTCTGAAAAAATATTTGGCCTTCTAGCAGTGTGTCGGACTTTCTCTATTAGTCCATCTATACTGACCTCCATCAGGTTGCAAATTAAAAATAATTTTTATCTGCATCTACAGTACCTCTGAAAAAATATTTGGGCTTCTAGCTGTGTGTGGGACTTGTTGTATTAGTCCATCTATACTGACCTCCATCAGGTTGCAAACTGAATATATTTTTTTCTGCATCTACCTCTGAAAAAATATTGGGCTTCTAGCTGTGTGTGGGACTTGTTGTATTAGTCCATCTATACTGACCTCCATCAGGTTGCAAACTGAATATATTTTTTTCTGCATCTACCTCTGAAAAAATATTTGGGCTTCTAGCTGTGTGTGGGACTTGTTGTATTAGTCCATCTATACTGACCTCCATCAGGTTGCAAACTGAATATATTTTTTTCTGCATCTACCTCTGAAAAAATATTGGCTTCTAGCTGTGTGTGGTACTTGTTGTATTAGTCCATCTATACTGACCTCCATCAGGTTGCAAACTGAATATATTTTTTTCTGCATCTACCTCTGAAAAAATATTGGGCTTCTAGCTGTGTGTTGGACTTGTTGTATTAGTCCATCTATACTGACCTCCATCAGGTTGCAAACTGAATATATTTTTTTCTGCATCTACCTCTGAAAAAATATTGGGCTTCTAGCTGTGTGTGGGTCTTGTTCTATTAATCCATCTATACAGACCTCCATCAGGTTGCAAACTGAATATAATTTTTTTCTGCATCTAGCTCTGAAAAAATATTTGGCCTTCTAGCAGTGTGTGGGACTTTCTCTGTTAGTCCATCTATACTGACCTCCATCAGGTTGCAAACTGAATATAATTTTTTTCTGCATCTAGCTCTGAAAAAATATTTGGCCTTCTAGCAGTGTGTCGGACTTTATTAGTCCATCTATGCTGACCTCCATCAGGTTGCAAATTAAAAATAATTTTTATCTGCATCTACAGTACCTCTGAAAAAATATTTGGGCTTCTAGCTGTGTGTGGGACTTGTTGTATTAGTCCATCTATACTGACCTCCATCAGGTTGCAAACTGAATATATTTTTTTCTGCATCTACCTCTGAAAAAATATTGGGCTTCTAGCTGTGTGTGGTACTTGTTGTATTAGTCCATCTATACTGACCTCCATCAGGTTGCAAACTGAATATATTTTTTTCTGCATCTACCTCTGAAAAAATATTGGGCTTCTAGCTGTGTGTGGGTCTAGTTCTATTAATCCATCTATACAGACCTCCATCAGGTTGCAAACTGAATATAATTTTTTTCTGCATCTAGCTCTGAAAAAATATTTGGCCTTATAGCAGTGTGTGGGACTTGTTCTATTAGTCCACCTATACTGACCTCCATCAGGTTGCAAATTCAAAATAATTTTTTGTATGCATCTAGCTCTGAAAAAATATTTGGCCTTCTAGCAGTGTGTGGGACTTTCTCTGTTAGTCCATCTATACTGACCTCCATCAGGTTGCAAACTGAATATAATTTTTTTCTGCATCTAGCTCTGAAAAAATATTTGGCCTTCTAGCAGTGTGTCGGACTTTCTCTATTAGTCCATCTATACTAACCTCCATCAGGTTGCAAATTAAAAATAATTTTTATCTGCATCTACAGTACCTCTGAAAAAATATTTGGGCTTCTAGCTGTGTGTGGGACTTGTTGTATTAGTCCATCTATACTGACCTCCATCAGGTTGCAAACTGAATATATTTTTTTCTGCATCTACCTCTGAAAAAATATTGGGCTTCTAGCTGTGTGTGGTACTTGTTGTATTAGTCCATCTATACTGACCTCCATCAGGTTGCAAACTGAATATATTTTTTTCTGCATCTACCTCTGAAAAAATATTGGGCTTCTAGCTGTGTGTGGGACTTGTTGTATTAGTCCATCTATACTGACCTCTATCAGGTTGCAAACTGAATATATTTTTTTCTGCATCTACCTCTGAAAAAATATTGGGCTTCTAGCTGTGTGTGGGACTTGTTGTATTAGTCCATCTATACTGACCTCCATCAGGTTGCAAACTGAATATATTTTTTTCTGCATCTACCTCTGAAAAAATATTGGGCTTCTAGCTGTGTGTGGGACTTGTTGTATTAGTCCATCTATACTGACCTCCATCAGGTTGCAAACTGAATATATTTTTTTCTGCATCTACCTCTGAAAAAATATTGGGCTTCTAGCTGTGTGTGGGTCTTGTTCTATTAATCCATCTATACAGACCTCCATCAGGTTGCAAACTGAATATAATTTTTTTCTGCATCTAGCTCTGAAAAAATATTTGGCCTTCTAGCAGTGTGTGGGACTTTCTCTGTTAGTCCATCTATACTGACCTCCATCAGGTTGCAAACTGAATATAATTTTTTTCTGCATCTAGCTCTGAAAAAATATTTGGCCTTCTAGCAGTGTGTCGGACTTTCTCTATTAGTCAATCTATACTGACCTCCATCAGGTTGCAAATTAAAAATAATTTTTATCTGCATCTACAGTACCTCTGAAAAAATATTTGGGCTTCTAGCTGTGTGTGGGACTTGTTGTATTAGTCCATCTATACAGACCTCCATCAGGTTGCAAACTGAATATATTTTTTTCTGCATCTACCTCTGAAAAAATATTGGGCTTCTAGCTGTGTGTGGGGCTTGTTGTATTAGTCCATCTATACTGACCTCCATCAGGTTGCAAACTGAATATATTTTTTTCTGCATCTACCTCTGAAAAAATATTGGGCTTCTATCTGTGTGTGGGACTTGTTGTATTAGTCCATCTATACTGACCTCCATCAGGTTGCAAACTGAATATATTTTTTTCTGCATCTACCTCTGAAAAATATTGGGCTTCTAGCTGTGTGTGGGACTTGTTGTATTAGTCCATCTGTACTGACCTCCATCAGGATGCAAAATGAATATATTTTTTTCTGCATCTACCTCTGAAAAAATATTGGGTTTCTAGCTGTGTGTGGGTCTTGTTCTATTAATCCATCTATACAGACCTCCATCAGGTTGCAAACTGAATATATTTTTTTCTGCATCTACCTCTGAAAAAATATTGGGCTTCTAGCTGTGTGTGGGTCTTGTTCTATTAATCCATCTATACAGACCTCCATCAGGTTGCAAACTGAATATATTTTTTTCTGCATCTACCTCTGAAAAAATATTGGGCTTCTAGCTGTGTGTGAGTCTTGTTCTATTAATCCATCTATACAGACCTCCATCAGGTTGCAAACTGAATATAATTTTTTTCTGCATCTAGCTCTGAAAAAATATTTGGCCTTCTAGCAGTGTGTGGGACTTTCTCTGTTAGTCCATCTAAACTGACCTCCATCAGGTTGCAAACTGAATATAATTTTTTTCTGCATCTAGCTCTGAAAAAATATTTGGCCTTCTAGCAGTGTGTCGGACTTTCTCTATTAGTCCATCTATACTGACCTCCATCAGGTTGCAAATTAAAAATAATTTTTATCTGCATGTACAGTACCTCTGAAAAAATATTTGGGCTTCTAGCTGTGTGTGGGACTTGTTGTATTAGTCCATCTATACTGACCTCCATCAGGTTGCAAACTGAATATATTTTTTTCTGCATCTACCTCTGAAAAAATATTGGGCTTCTAGCTGTGTGTGGGACTTGTTGTATTAGTCCATCTATACTGACCTCCATCAGGTTGCAAATTGAATATAATTTTTTTCTGCATCTAACCCAGCCAATAGTTTTTGCCTAATACCACAGTTTGGCCACTCAGCTCTGCTCGGTTACCATCCATTGTTTTTTTGTGCAAACAACTCCAGAGTTGTGAATTAGTTAACCACCAAAATGAGTGGAAAAAGGCCTGCTGCTGGTGGAAAGGGGAATAGGCGTGTTGGGAAGGGGAAAAAAGGTTGTGTCCGTGGGGTAGGTGTTAAAGCAACAGTAACATCTGCAGAAGAAAGACCATCTTCCAGCCAAACTAAAATGTCTACTTCTTTTAGCGGACAATGTGATAAGATCCCTTTCTTACGGCCACGCCAATCGCTACAAATACCAGATGAGGCACAAAAACAGCAGGTGCTTCAACGGATATCAAGTGCTCCTTTAAGTGGGCTCTCCTCCACATCAACTTCAACATCACAAATACTCCAGTCCTCAAAGGTGTCAACCCAATCGCACTTGCTTCCTCACAGCTCCCAAATCTCCAGCTGCCCGTCTGAGTATGAGGTAGAACAGATAGTTGAGTCTGCAGAGCTGTTTACTCATACTATAGCCTGGGAATCAGAGGTCGACTCCAGCGCTTCTGTGAATCCAGACGAGGAAATGATCTGCACTGATGCCCAGAATCTTTATGAGTCAGATCCAGGACCAGACGCAGAAGGTTCTGACCATAATGTAGACCCTCATTCCCAAACTGTAACTCCTGTTGGTGGAGACAATGAGGAAGACGATGATAAGACTCAAATACCTGATTGGAGCGACAACTTTAGTTTTTTGTCAGGGCAGGAACAGGTTGGCTCTGAGGACGACGGGTGTGATAATGCACAGGGTGATGATGATGAGGTTGGAGATCCCACTTACTGTCAACCCACAGTCAGCCAAGAGATGAGGTCAGCAGAGGAGGTGGAGGAAGATGCTAGTGACGACGAGGTCAGGTTGCGCCTTCCTGGACAGAGACGTAGTACTGGAAGCACGTCAACAACTGCATCCTCAAACACAACTCTGCCTCTCACCACAAGTCGTGGTGGCTCTTCAGGTCGCATGGGTGCTAAGCCTTGCATAGCCTGGGCATTTTTTCAGATCGATAAAGATGACCCAACTCGTGTTATCTGTAACATTTGTCAGCAAAAGCTAAGTAGAGGCCAAAAAATACATAGTTTGAGTACTTCATGCATGAACCGCCACATGGACATGAAGCATAAGTTGCAGTGGGAAGCTCAGTGTGCTACAATGCGGCCAACCACCGTCTGCCATATCTTGTGCCTCTTCATCCTCTGTGACTGGGGGGACAGCAGTCACACCTGTTTTGGGGCGCAGACCTGCCACCTCTTTACCCGCAACAGCCAGCGTGATTGGCAGGTCATCATTTTCTTTGGAGGTGGGAACACCAGCTGGTGTTGAGCGCTGTCCGACATCGATAGCACCACCTTTGGATCAAGGCAACCTAACATGTCCGCCTGCATCTTCCTCACAGACCGGCAGTTTGCCGGGGACACCCTTATCAACCCCGTCTAAGCACAATAGCCAGCCCTCGGTCCCTCAGATGTGGACAAGTAAAAGACCATTTCCTCCTAGCCATGAGAAAGCTAAGAGGTTGAATTTCACCATCTGCAAGCTCTTGGCTACAGAAATGCTGCCTTTCCGCCTGGTGGACACAGAGGATTTTCGAGACCTTATGTCCGTCGCAGTGCCCCAGTACCAGATGCCCAGTCGGCACTACTTCTCAAAGAAAGGTGTGCCTGCGCTCCACCAGCATGTCGCACACAACATCACCGCTTCTTTGAGAAACTCTGTGTGTGACAGGGTGCATTTCACCACAGACACTTGGACGAGTAGGCATGGACAGGGGCGTTACATGTCGCTGACTGGGCACTGGGTAACTATGGTGACAGCAGGACAAGGGGCTGCTGTCCAAGTCTTGCCGTCCCCACGAGTTGTGCGTCAATCCTCTTTATGTCAAAGTTCCTCCACTGCTTCTGCCTCCTCAACCTCCTCTCGGTCTTCCACCTGCACCCAAAGCCTGTCTGGTCATGCCACAAGCTTTCTAACTGCGCAGAAGGGATCCTGCACACCTCCTTACTATGCTGGCAGTAGGGCTCAACGTCATCAGGCGGTTTTTACATTGAAATGTCTGGGAAATGTGAGTCACACAGCTGAGGAGTTGTGGTCAGCTCTGGAGAACCAATTTCATGAATGGTTGTCTCCACTGGACCTGAAACCAGGGAAGGCCGTGTGCGACAATGCTGCAAACCTGGGTGCGGCCCTTCGCCGGGGCAATGTCACACACGTGCCTTGTATGGCTCACGTGTTGAACCTGGTTGTCCTGCAATTTTTAGCCAAATATCCCAGACTAGATGGCCTTCTGCAGAGGGCACGGTCGCTGTGTGCTCACTTCCGCCATTCGCATCCCGCAGCTCAGCGTCTTACATCTCTACAGAAGTCGTTGGGCCTGCCACTTCACCGGCTAAAATGCGATGTGCCTACCCGGTGGAATTCAACTCTGCACATGTTGCAGCTACTGTGGCAGCACCGACAAGCCCTGGTGCAATACGTTCTGACGTATAGCCTGGGCCAACGAGATTCAGAGGTGGGGCAAATCACGCTGGAGGAGTGGTCTCAGATCAGGGACCTATGCACCCTTCTGCACAGTTTTGAAATGGCGACGAAGATGTTTAGTGCTGACGATGCCATTATCAGCATGACTATTCCGGTGATTTACATGCTGGAGCACATGTTAAACAGAATTCGGAGTCAGGTGGTGGCACAAGAGGAGGTGGAGGAAGTAGAGGAGGAGGAGTTGTATGCGGAAGGGCTAACATCTGCAAGGTCCAGACGGTCGGCAGCACCAAGGCGGCAGGCATGTGAGGGTGGGGGAGATGGTTTTACCAGGGTACATGGTAGCAGCCAAACTAGTGAGGAAGGTGCAGGAGCCCAGGAAGAAGTGGAGGACGAACTGATGGAAGACTCATCAGATGAGGGAGACCTTGATCACATTTCTGTTGTGCGAGGTTGGGGGGAGAGGACAGAGGAAGGAAGCATGATTGTTACCTCGCCACCAACACAACAGGGACTTGGTGCTCCTGGATGCGCAACACACATGAGTGCCTTTTTGCTGCACTACCTGCAACATGACCCTCGAATTGTGAGAATTAGAAATAATCCTGACTACTGGGTTGCCACACTGTTAGATCCCCGGTACAAAAGTAAATTTGCAGAAATTATTCCTGCCATAGAAAGGGATGCACGCATGCAGGAGTATCAGCAGAGACTGTTGCAGAATCTTACATGTGCTTTTCCACAAAATACCAGTGGTGCACGTAGTGAATCTCACAGTTCCAACTTGCCAACCATGAGACCGTCAAGTGTTCAGCACTCAAACCGTAACAGAACCACAGTATCTGCTGGTAACATCAATTTTGCGGAATCATTTCACCACTTTTTTAGCCCATCCTTTGCAAGGCCACAGGAGACAAGAAGTCTGACACATAGTCAACGCCTAGAGACGATGGTACAGGAGTATCTCCAAGTAAACATTGAAGCCACGAATGTGTCACTGGACCCTTGCTCTTTTTGGGCTTCCAATCTGGATAAATGGCCGGAGCTAGCCAATTACGCCTTGGAGATCTTGTCATGCCCCGCAGCCAGCGTTCTGTCTGAACGTGTGTTCAGCGCTGCTGGTGGTGTGCTGACAGATAAGCGCACGTGGCTCTCCACTGATAATGTAGACAGACTCACGTTCATAAAGATGAACAAATCATGGATCCGAAACAACTTTTCTACCCCTGTGTCATCCTGGGGAGAGTAAAAGCTTGATGATTGGTTAAAATCACCCTACCAACCGTTTTAAGCTTTCAAATTACTAATCATGTTTATCTGTATCTTGACTGGAAAATAATTTGGGCTTTGTAGCAGTGTGCAGCACTGATCCTATTAGGCCATCTATACTAAAGCTTCACCAGATTTAAAATTAATAATAATTTTTAGCTGCATCTAGCCCGGAAAATAATTTTGGGGCTCCGAGATGCGCAAGACACATAAGTGCCTTCTTGCTGCACTACCTGCAGCATGACCCTCATATTGTCAGAATTCGAAGTAATCATGACTACTGGGTTGCCACACTCTTAGATCCCCCAAACTTTTCGATCAACCTTTTCATTTTAATAAAGACCAAAAAAATGGTCATTTTTGAAATTATAAGCATTAGCAGGTTGTTAGAAACTGAAATCAAACAGTTTTCAACTCAAAACTTTATTCTAGGTGATGTTACATTTTCACATAGGACCCCTTGTTCGAAAGGAGCTTCTGAACTCTCTCGTCCATTGAATTTGTCAGGTTTTGGATGGTTTCTGCTTCAATTGTTTTGCATGAGGACAGAATACCCTCCCAGAGCTGTTGCTTAGATGTGAACTGCCTCCCGCCATCATAGACACTCCTTTTAATGATGCTCCAAAGGTTCTGAATGGGGTAGAGGTCAGGGGAGCATGGGGGTCACACCATAAGTTTGTCCCCTTTTATGCCCATATCAGCCAGAGATGCAGATGTTTTATGTGCAGCATGAGATGGTGCATTATCATGCAGAAAAATGATCTTGCTGTGAAATACACGGTTCTTCTTCTTGAACCATGGCAGGAAGTGCTGTTTGAGAAAATCCACATACATTATGGAGTTCATCTTTAGCGCCTTCAGGGATCCTAAAGGGGCCGACAATCTCTCTCCCCATGATTCCAGCCCAAAACATTACTCCACCTCCTCCTTGTTGGCGCTGTAGCCGTGTTTGCGTGGGGTGTCCATCAACCAGCCATCCTCCACTCCATCCATCTGGACCTTCGCGTGCTGCACGGCACTCATCCGTGAACAAAACTGCTTTGAAATCAGTCTTCATGTAATGTTTGGCCCACTGGAGCTGTTTCTGCTTGTATGAAGTGGATAGAGGAGGTCGACAGGATGGCGTATGCACAGCTGCAAACCTCTGAAGGACCCTGCATCTTGTTGTTCGGGGGACGTTGGAGGCACAAGCAGCTTCAAAAACTTGTCTGCTGCTATGACAAGGCTTTTTTGCCGCTGCTCTTTCAACCTGACATAATTGCCAGTAGGAAAGAGTCCTCAATTTGCCCTTATCAGCACGCACACGTGTGTACTGTGAATCAGCTACATACTTCTTGATTGCCAAGACACTTCATCCTGATCATCGCACAATGTTGATTGTAGTCATGCCTTGACCTAAACACTCCACAATTTGTTGCTTCTCAGCAGCCGACACATCCTTTTTCTTTCCCATTTTGGCAGAAAATGTAGGCTGCTTAATAATGTGAGAGAGCCTTCTTAAGTAGTCTTGCCTTTCATTGGACACACCTGCCAAACTAATTTGCACAGGTGTCTGCAATAGCTTACAGTGATATAAAGAGCCCTGACACACATCACCATCAATGAGTTTAACTGACAAACAAACAAATTCTTCCCTTATCACTCCTAAACACTTTTTGCATAATAATTTGGAACGCAGTGTACATGTGCTTTTCCACAAAACACCAGCGGTTCACGTAGTGAATCTTACAGTTCTAACTTGCCAACCATGGTCTGTATGGAGTTGTTCAATAAAGGGCCCAAAATTAAGATAACATAGATGGGAGAGGTCTCTATGAATAGGAATTCCTAAGTATTTGATACCCTGTGAGGGCCAGGCAAAGGGAAAGTTGGACTGGATGGAATCCTATATGGATTTGGGGAGGGAGACATCGAGGGCCTCAGACTTCGCTGCATTGATTTTAAAATTTGACCATGTAACAAAGTGATCTATTTCAGCCATAACAGCATGGATGGATATATGTGATTGAGTGATATATACTAGGACATCATCAGCAAATAGAGAGCACTTGTACTCGGTGCCTCCCACCTCAATCCACCTAATATTGGGGTTATGGCGAATTGATGAGAGCAGGTGCTCCGTCACTAGGATGTATAAGAGAGGGGACAGAGGACATCCCTGCCTTGTCCCATTGGTGATTGTGAAAGGTGATGAAAATGTTCTGACGCACCCCCTGGGCCTTGGGACACCCGGAACCGGACCCTTTTTGGTGGATGCTGGTGGTTGTAGTCTTCGTGGCGGCGACCCGGTTCCGTGGCTCAGGGCCGTCAAACCAGTGGCGGAACTATTTATGTGGTTTTGATGTTTAAATGTACGACTACGCCACCCGTGGATTGCGGTCAGAGTGAACCGCCGCTACAGGGCAGACCGCTGAGGCTGGTGTTGTGGGTGCAGCAGAGCGTAGCATAACTCCCCACGGGAGGAGTATAGCCTCAGGGCAGTGTATGCGGAGGATGGGGGTGATGGTGCAAGGCAGCAGCAGTAACGACACGGAGTCAGTGATGCAGTTCAGGGCCTTTACTCACAGTTCTTATTATCCAGACCACGTCTGCAGGTAACGGCTGCCCACGTCGTACTGTGCTCACCAGGTGAGGGGCTCAGACAACTCCCAGATAACTTTGGAGCACTTCACAGGACCCCCTTTGTGTGTCCTTTGTCTCGTCTTTCTTACCAACACTTCTGTCCGGCTGCCTCGGGCCTCCTCTTGGTAAACTTGGCGCCAGTTTCCCTGACCCTATGTGGTGCCTTCCTAGCGGGTGTAGCGAGGGGCTGCGCCACATAAAATGTCAGAGCCTCTGGTTTCTAGCTGAGGGTCGTTTCCTGCCTCCACTAGTTCGGGGACCGGTCTCCCCCTTTGGCCTGACCCCTCCACGCAGGTGGATTCGGGCGTGCGATGGCGACTCGCCCGTCCGCACCCCTGGGATCCCTTCATTCCTCGTTCCTGGAGCCTTCTCCGCTCCTCTTCCTTCCTTCTCCCTCTTCCAGGCCTGGGCCTCTGTTACTAGGCCCGCCTCCGGAGCAGAGCTCATGCAGAGCCCCTGCTCCCTGCCACTTCTGCTCAGACTTCTCTGCACTGAACTAAGATGGTGCCCACCTTTTATACTCCCTTCTCAATGCACCCAGGAACTGCTTCCTCCCTGCTCCTGCACTACAGGGTTCCCCTTCCTCAGTGTTCCCTCCCCCTACTCCAGCCAGGGACAGGGACTGTCGTGCCCATCTCAGGGGCATATTTTTCGCCCTGTCCCACGGCAATGTGGTGTAATGCATGCAGGTGTCGGGTCCTGATCCACACTCCATCCTTACCTGAGAGTGAGATATCACACCTCTGGGTGAGGTGCAATACGTCTGTAGCAACCGAGCCCTCAGGGTGCTACAGTTCCATTTATCTTCAGCCTAGGTGACGTATTGTGATACAGGGCCGTGATTTTGGCTATAAAAGGGTCCCCTAGACCCCTACCCCAAGCTTTTTAAGAGAATCATATATGGCGTGCCAGGAGACTCTATGGAATGCTTTCTCAGCATCCAACGAGAGTATCTAATTACAAATTTTTAACTGCATCTAGCCCAGGAAATACTTTGTGCCTAGTAGCAGTGTCTGCTAGTCAGCGGATTATCCCGGCTGTTAAGCAAGCTACACCACCTGTAGTTTAGACACTTAATTTTTTCAAAGGAAATGCTTCGGGACCATGGGATACTTAGTGAAGAGCATCAGGAGGCACCCCAAGGCATAGGGGCTGGGACTGGCAGTAGGATGCCTTGCGGTGGACAGCCGAGCTCGATCCTTATAAAAGCTTTTTAACTGCAGCAGCTTTAGTGGACGCTACTGGAGCTGGAATTACGCGGCTGCTGGCATGAGACTTGCCCTCCATTAGATCCTTGTAAATGGATTTAAAGTGTATTCATTCAAATTAGAGAGACAATTTAAATTAAAAAGCTTAGAGCTGCCTCCACCACAGGGGGGCTCGCTCGACCCACCAGCGGACAGGCACCAGTATTGGGAGAGGGGGGCTGGCCATCAGGGTTCACCGCGGCTCTGGCACAAACCCGGCGACACGGAGGTGGCACGGGCAGGAGCGGACTGGCCGTGTCGGCTTCTCACTTTTTGGATTTTAGAAGGGCATGACATGCCTATATCTGTGTCTCCCCCTCCTTTTACTCCTCCACCTCTTTTATTTTCGCATGACTATATGTACTTGTCACTTTTCCATGTGTTAGTTATGTCTTCTGAGCAGTTTGTCAGCTTTTGGACACCTTTGAAGGTGTTTTCTATGTGTTTCTATGTGGTTTTGTTTGCCTGCCATTGGTTTTAACGGTGTTCGAAGGTGTTCGACGAACAGTTCGACGAACAGTTCGACGAACAGTTCGGCGAACACACGGGTGTTCGACGAACCGAACCGAACTCGAACACTACGGGGGTGGCTCAACACTAGTGGTGATATCTGAGATGGAGGCTGAACATGAGGAGGAGGAAGATGCGCAGGAGCTGTACACTGTGGGGGCAACTCTGACTGACATAGGGCCCGCAATCCTCGGTGTGGGGAGGATGTGTTCCGTCCCAAGGCCCGAATGGGTACCGGCTTCCACTATGTTTACCCAGTGTGCCGTCAGAGAGATGTACCGTCCCTGGCCACAAGCACTTGTCCACGTGTCCGTTGTCAGGTGGACTCTCCCAGTAACTGCGTTGTTGAGGGCACGGCAGATGCTTTGGGACACGTGCTTGTGTAGTGCGGGGATGGCACACCGGGCAAAATAGTGTCGGCTGGGGACTGAGTACTGAGGGACGGCCACCGCCATAAGATTGCGGAAGGATTCCATCTCCACCAGCCTAAAAGGCAGCATTTCCAATGCAAGCAGTCGTGAAATGTGCGAATTTAGGACTGTGGCCTGTGGGGCGTTAGCTGCGAATTTCCGCTTTCGTTCAAAGGTCTGGGATATGGACAATTGAACGCTGCGGTGGGACGTGGACGTGGACGTTGATTCTGTTTCTTGAGAAACTGCCATAACAAGTGAAGACTGAGAGGAGAGGGCATCTTTACATGCAGTATGGACAGGGGATTGTCTTGCACACACAACAGGGTGTTCTATTGCACGCACAACAGTGGAAGAAGCAGTGGTGACACCCGCTGACACTGGTCGTGGACCCTGGGTTTTGCTCCACAAAGTCGGGTGCTTTGCTGCCATGTGCCTGATCATGCTGGTGGTGGTCAGGCTGGTAGTTTTGTCACCCCTGCTGATGCTGGCATGGCAGGTGGAACATATGGCCTTTTTGAGGTTATCAGTAGAGATGAGCGGTGTTCGACTAGAACTGTTCGCCAATCTCAAATTCGAGCTGTTTTGGGCGGTGTTCGAGTTGTTCGACGAACCCGAACGATTTGCAAAAAATTCGGCTGTTCGAGGTTATGTTCGATAACTGTTCGTGCACCAAAAGCGTGTCCTGCATGTCTGGCGCTATTTAGAGCACCAATCATGCAGGGATTGTCTGCCACTCACTGTAATGTCACAGCCATGGTGGTTGTGGCATTACAGTGATTGCCCAAATCGATGGGAACAGTGCTAACAGTGAAACATGAAAAGCCGGCAATTCAGCAGCGGCATACACCGGTACCTGACAATTTAGAACCGAAAGAATAGAGCTTCACACATAGATTAGATAGATAGAAACATGTCAGCCACATATATACGAAGTACAGTGAAAGTGCTGCTTACTGTACTTGTCATTTAGCGTAAAGGATTTATCAAAAAAAATAATAGTGTTTTCATGCACCGTCTCTTTAAAAAAGCCGGCCGGCAATTCAGCAGCGGTACCCGACAATTTATAACAGACAGAATAGAGCTTCACACATAGATTAGATAGATAGAAACATGTCAGTGACATATATATGAAGTACAGTGATAGTGTTGGTTACTGTACTTGTCATTTAGTATTAAAATAAAGGATTTATTATTAAAAAAATTGGCGTGGGGTTCCCCTTAATTTTAGGCTCTAGCGGAGGTTAAGCAGATGGCTGGGGCAGATGTTTGAAGCCTGGGAAGGGGGTAATACCCACGGAGCTTCCCAGACTACTAATATCAGCCCCCAGCTGAATACATAGCCTTTACTAGCTATTAAAATGGGGGACCCCCCCAAAAAAATGACGTGGGGTCCCCCCTAATTTAATAGCTAGCAAAGGCTAGGCAGACAGCTGGGGGCTGATATTAATAGCCCAGGAAGGGAGCCATGAATATTGGCCCCCTCCCAGGCTAGAAACACCAGCCGTCAGCCGCCCCAGAAATGGCGCATTCATAGGATGCGCCAATTCTGGCACTTAGCCTCGCTCTTCCAAGCTGCCCTGGTGCGGTGGCAGGGGGTAATAGGGTTGGGGTTGATGTCAGCTTATAATGCCAGCTGACATCAAGCCCAGGTTAGTAATGGAGAGGCGTCTATAAGACACCCCCATTACTAACCCCATAGTCAAAGCTAAAAAAAACACAAACACCCAGAATAAAGTCCTTTAATTGAAATAAAGACACAATCCTTTATTGTTCTAAATTAAACCATACTTACCGTCACGCCCATTCCAGCTGAAGCCAACGATCTCCTGCAATAAAAGAAAAATAATAAAGCAACCTCATCCTTACCTTTCCATGGTTCCCACGACAGCTTCAGCTCTGCTACATCGAGATGACAGGCTGGACCGCAGCAGAACGCTGCCATCCAGCCTGTCATCCCGCAGACACTGAGAAGCGCAGGCTTGCTTGCGCTGCTCAGGGTCTCTCTGTGACGACATCCAGATGAGCAGAGTTCATGTCCAATGAACTCGGCTCACCTCATGCACGTCACTGACAGCGTGGGAAAATTCTAACGCTGAAGCGGTGAGTGCAGGAGAATTCTCCCACGCTGTCAGTGACGTGCATAAGGTGAGCTCATGTCCAATGAACTCAGCTCACCTCCTGCACGTCACTGACAGCGTGGGAGAATTCTCCTGCACTCAGCGCTTCAGTGTGAGAATTCTCCCACGCTGAAGTGCTGAGTGCAGGAGAATTTTCCCACGCTGTCAGTGACGTGCATGAGGTGAGCCGAGTTCATTGGACATTAACTCGGCTCATCTGGATGCCCTCACAGAGAGACACTGTGGAGCGCAAGCAAGCCTGCGCTTCTCAGTGTCTGCGGGATGACAGGCTGGATGGCAGCCTGTCATCTCGATGTAGCAGAGCTGAAGCTGTCATGGGAACCATGGAAAGGTAAGGATGATGTTGCTTTATTATTTTTCTTTTATTTCAGGAGATCGTTGGCTTCAGCTGGAATGGGCGTGATGGTAAGTATGGTTTAATTTAGAACAATAAAGAATTGTGTGTTTATTTCAATTAAAGGACTTTTTTCTGGGTGTTGTGTTTTTTTTAAATACTTTACTAGAAATTCATGGTGGTCATGTCTAATATTGGCGTGACCCCATGAATTTCGGGCTTAGGGCCAGCTGATAATGCCAAGCTGGCCCTAACCCCTTTATTACCCAGTGAGCCACCGCATCAGGGCCCTGGATGAGTTGGGTACAGCGCCAGAAGATGGCGCTTCTATGAACGCGCCATTTTCCGGGGTGACTGCGGACTGCAATTTGCAGCGGGGGTGGCCCAGAAAGCTTGGGCCTCCCTGCGCTGCGGATTCCAGCCCCCAGCTGCCTAGTTGTTCCTGGCTGGACACAAAAACAGGGCGAAGCCCCACGTCAATTTTCTTTAAATTATTTCATGAAATAATTAAGAAAAAAAGGGCTTCCCTATATTGTTGTGTCCGGCCAGGTACAAATAGGCAGCTGGTGGTTGGGGGCAGCCCGTTCCTGCCTGCTGTACCTGGCTGGACACAAATATAGTGCGAAGCCCCACGTCAATTTTTTTAAAATTATTTCATGAATTTCCTGAAATAATTTAAAAAAATTGAAGTGGGGCTTCGCACTATATTTGTGTCCAGCCAGGTACAGCAGGCAGGAACGGGCTGCCCCCATCCACCAGCTGCCTATTTGTACCTGGCCGGACACAACAATATAGGGAAGCCCTTTTTTTCTTAATTATTTCATGAATTTCATGAAATAATTAAAAAAAAAGTACGTGGGGCTTCGCCCTATTTTTGTGTCCAGCCAGGTACAACTAGGCAGCTGGGGGCTGGAATCTGCAGCGCAGGGAGGCCCAAGCTTTCTGGGCCCCCCCCGCTACAAATTGCAGTCCGCAGCCACCCCGGAAAATGGCGCGTTCATAGAAGCGCCATCTTCTGGCGCTGTACCCAACTCATCCAGGGCCCTGGTGCGGTGGCTCACTGGGTAATAAAGGGGTTAGGGCCAGCTTGGTATTATCAGCTGGCCCCAAGCCCAAAATTCATGGGGTCACGCCAGTATTAGACATGACCGCCATGAATTTCTAGTAAAGTATTTAAAAAAAACACAACACCCAGAATAAAGTCCTTTAATTGAAATAAAGACACAATTCTTTATTGTTCTAAATTAAACCATACTTACCATCACACCCATTCCAGCTGAAGCCAACGATCTCCTGCAATAAAAGAAAAATAATAAACCAACCTCATCCTTACCTTTCCATGGTTCCCACGACAGCTTCAGCTCTGCTACATCGAGATGACTGGCTGGACCGCAGCAGAACGCTGCCATCCAGTCTGTCATCCCGCAGACACTGACAAGCGCAGGCATGCTTGCGCTCCTCACTGTCTCGCTGTGACGGCATCCAGATGAGCCGAGGTCATGTCCAATGAACTCGGCTCACCTCATGCACGTCACTGACAGCGTGGGAAAATTCTCACGCTGAAGTGCTGAGTGCAGGAGAATTCTCCCACGCTGTCAGTGATGTGCATGAGGTGAGCTCATGTCCAATGAACTCAGCTCACCTCCTGCACGTCACTGACAGCGTGGGAAAATTCTCCTGCAATCAGCGCTTCAGCGTGAGAATTTTCCCACGCTGTCAGTGACGTGCATGAGGTGAGTCGAGTTCATTGGACATGAACTCGGCTCATCTGGATGTCGTCACAGAGAGACGCTGAGCAGCGCAAGCAAGCCTGCGCTTCTCAGTGTCTGCGGGATGACAGGCTGGATGGCAGCATTCTGCTGCAGTCCAGCCTGTCATCTCGATGTAGCAGAGCTGAAGCTGTCGTGTGAACCATGGAAAGGTAAGGATGAGGTTGCTTTATTATTTTTCTTTTATTGCAGGAGATCGTTGGCTTCAGCTGGAATGGGCGTGATGGTAAGTATGGTTTAATTTAGAACAATAAAGGATTGTGTCTTTATTTCAATTAAAGGACTTTATTCTGGGTGTTTGTGTTTTTTTTAACTTTGACTATGGGGTTAGTAATGGGGGTGTCTTATAGACGCCTCTCCATTACTAACCTGGGCTTGATGTCAGCTGGCATTATAAGCTGACATCAACCCCAGCCCTATTACCCCCTGCCACCGCACCAGGGCAGCGTGGAAGAGCGAGGCTAAGTGCCAGAATTGGCGCATCCTATGAATGCGCCATTTCTGGGGCGGCTGACGGCTGGTGTTTCTAGCCTGGGAGGGGGCCAATATTCATGGCTCCCTTCCTGGGCTATTAATATCAGCCCCCAGCTGTCTGCCTAGCCTTTGCTAGCTATTAAATTAGGGGGGACCCCACGTCATTTTTTTGGGGGGGTCCCCCATTTTAATAGCTAGTAAAGGCTATGTATTCAGCTGGGGGCTGATATTAGTAGCCTGGGAAGCTCCGTGGGTATTACCCCCTTCCCAGGCTTCAAACATCTGCCCCAGCCGTCTGCTTAACCTCCGCTAGAGCCTAAAATTAAGGGGAACCCCACGCCAATTTTTTTAATAATAAATCCTTTATTTTAATACTAAATGACAAGTACAGTAACCAACACTATCACTGTACTTCATATATATGTGACTGACATGTTTATATCTATCTAATCTATGTGTGATGCTCTATCTTTCTGTTCTAAATTGTCGGGTACCGCTGCTGAATTGCCGGCCGGCTTTTTTAAAGAGACAGTGCATTAAAACACTATTATTTTTTTAAATAAATCCTTTACACTAAATGACAAGTACAGTAAGCAACACTATCACTGTACTTATTATATATGTGACTGACATGTTTCTATCTATCTAATCTATGTGTGAAGCTCTATTCTTTCTGTTCTAAATTGTCGGGTACAGATGCTGAATTGCCGGCCGGCTTTTTTAAAGAGACGGTGCATGAAAACACTAATATTTTTTTTAATAAATCCTTTACACTAAATGACAAGTGCAGTAACCAACACTGTCACTGTGCTTCTTATATGTGTGACTGACATGTTTCTATCTATCTAATCTATGTGTGATGCTCTATTCCTTCTTGTCTAAATTGTCGGGTACCGGTGTATGCCGCTGCTGAATTTGCCGGCCGGCTTTTTTAAAGAGAGTGTCTTCTGAGCAGTTTGTCAGCTTTTGGACACCTTTGCAGGTGTTTTCTATGTGTTTCTATGTGTTTTTGTTTGCCTGCCATTGGTTTTAACGGTGTTCGACGGTGTTCTAAGGTGTTCGACGAACAGTTCGACGAACAGTTCCTCGAACATCCCGGTGTTCGACGAACCGAACCGAACCGAACACTACGGGGGTGGCTCAACACTAGTTATCAGCAGAGTCTTTAAAAAAATTCCAGACTCTGGAAGACCTACCGCTTGTACTGGCAACGTCCCTCGTGTTGGTGTTACGGGGAACGGTTGCCTGCCTTCTGTCTGCGGCCACCACACTGCTTCTTCCTGCCTGTTGGGGTACTCTGCCTCCCTCCCCCTGTGTGCTGCTGGCCTCACTCTGCATGTCCTCCTTCCACGTTGGGTCAGTTACTAGATCATCCACCACCTCCTCCTCTTCCACTTGCGCACCACGATCCTCCTCCTTACTTCCTGGCAATTGTGTCTCGTCATCGTCCACCTCTTGTGACAGATTGCCAACGTCGACTTCCTGTGGCCGTAGCTGTTCAAATATTTGGGCATTGCAACATGGGATCTCCTCTTCCACCACTTCAAGCGTATCAGGCGAGGGGCCCAAATCTGGAAATGGACCAGTGAACAGCTCTTCAGAGTGTCCAAGTGTGGGATCACTTGCTGTCTGACGACACTCGGCATGGTGGGAGGAAGGAGCATCAGGGTGAGGAGGAGTATGCGGTCGAGACTCACGGCTACTAAGAGTTGACCGTGTGAAAGACAGACCGGAGGTGGTGGTGCCCAGGTAACTGGAAGTATTGTCTGCTATCCAATTAAAAACCTGTTCACACTGATCAGTTCTCAATACTGGTGTTGTTCTGTGCTTCCCTAGTAATTCGGTCAAGAAGTGGGAGCGAGAAGATGTGGCTGTTGGTTGTGGCACATTTTCACCTTGGCCACGGCCCCTTCCTCTGCACGAACCATCACCAGAACGTCCACTTCCACGTCCCTTGCCACGCGCCTTGCCCATTGTAAATGAAGTAAAATAGCTTACACTTGCACTATCAATGGAAAAAGGGTAATAAAGAGTAGATTAGAACCGTGGAAGAGGAAAACCACAGTTATTGTTTACTGGGGTATACCACACTTTTTTAAATAGAGATATTTGCGGCTGAACAGTGAGCGACACACTCAAACTGCTTTTTTTTAGATACCAAAGGCCCAAAACTGGATAGTACAGCGATTTGACCCGGGGAACTGCGAAACCACATTGGGATGTCGGGCCTACACAAGACTATTTTCAACAGATATATTTTTGTGTCACAACAGTCAGGAGACACTACTGCTTTTCTTTACGGAAAAAACAACCAAAACCTGAATAATAGAGATTTTTTACCGTGGGATGATAAAACCTCAGTTATTGTTTACTGGGGTATACCACACTTTTTTAAATAGAGATATTTGCGGCTGAACAGTGAGCGACACACTCAAACTTTTTTTTTTAGATACAAATGGCCCAAAAGTGGATAATACAGAGGTTTGAACTGTGAAACTGCAAAGCCACACTTGTATTTCTCGGGCCTACACCAGACTATTTTCAACAGATATATTTGTGTCTGAACAATCAGGAGACACTATTTATTTTTTACGGCAAAAAATGCCTAAAGCAGGATAATAGAGATGTTTTACCGTGGAACAGCAAAACCACAGTTATAATTTACTGGTGTATACCAGACTTTTTTGAATATATATATATTTGCGGTTGAACAGTGAGCGACACACTCAAACTGTTTTTTTTAGATACAAATGGCCCAAAAGTGGATAATACAGAGGTTTGAACCGTGGAACTGCAAAACCACACTTGTATTTCTCGGGCCTACACCAGACTATTTTCAACAGATATATTTGTGTCTGAACAATCAGGAGACACTATTTATTTTTTACGGCTAAAAATGCCAAAAGCAGGATAATAGAGATCTTTTACTGTGGAACAGCAAAACCACAGTTATAATTTACTGGTGTATACCAGGCTTTTTAAAAAATATATATATATTTGCGGCTGAACAGTGAGCGACACACTCAAACTGTTTTTTTTAGATACAAATGGCCCAAAAGTGGATAATACAGAGGTTTGAATCGTGAAACTGCAAAGCCACACTTGTATTTCTCGGGCCTACACCAGACTATTTTCAACAGATATATTTGTGTCTGAACAATCAGTAGGCACTATTTATTTTTTACGGCAAAAAATGCCAAAAGCAGGATAATAGAGATTTTTTACCGTGGAACAGCAAAACCACAGTTATAATTTACTGGTGTATACCAGACTTTTTTGAATATATATATATTTGCGGCTGAACAGTGAGCGACACACTCAAACTGTTTTTTTTTATATACAAATGGCCCAAAAGTGGATAATACAGAGGTTTGTACCGTGGAACTGCAAAACCACACTTGTATTTCTCGGGCCTACACCAGACTATTTTCAACAGATATATTTGTGTCTGAAAAATCAGGGAGACACTATTATTTTTTTTTTTACAGCAAAAAATGCAAAAAGCAGGATAATAGAGATTTTTTACCGTGGAACAGCAAAAGCACACTTCTGTCTCTCTGACCTACACCAGACTATTTTCAACAGATAAATTTGTGTCTGAAAAATCAGGGAGACACTATTATTATTTTTATACAGCAAAAAATGCCAAAAACAGGATAATAGAGATATTTTACCGTGGAACATCAAAACCACAGTAATAATTTACTGGTGTATACCAGACTTTTTTAAATATATATATTTGCGGCTGAACAGTGAGCGACACACTCAAACTGTTTTTTTTTAGATACAAATGGCCCATAGAACTGCAAAACCACACTTCTGTTTCTCTGGCCTACACCAGACTATTTTCAACAGATATATTTGTGTCTGAAAAATTAGAGGAACACTTTTTTTTTTTTGGGGGGGGGGGGACACCAAAAGGTTAATAAGATGGGTATTTGTACATTGTGAAGGAGGAAAAAAAAAAGAGGATTTAGATAAAAAAAAGGATTTTTCCTGGACCCCAGGACCTGGAGCTAAGTCCAGCAATTTCAGCAACAGGAGCAGCACGCAGGACTGTAATGCAGCGTTTGCTGGTATAACCACTGCGTCTCCTATACAGCCTGCCTGCCTGCCTGATATTCCTGGGTTGGATATTAGTACTGAGAAGGACTGTTTGTTTGATCTGGCAGCCTTTACAGACCCTACACTAACTATTTTGCAGGATATATCTCTCCCTAAATCAGCAGCGCTGTCCCTACACTGTCTGATCCAGAGCAACTGTGTCCAAGATGGCGGCGCCCGGTTTTAAATACTCGAGGTGACGATGTGCGGCCAGCCAATCACTGTAATGCCCACAAACAACATGGCTGCGGAATTACAGTGACTGGCTGGCAATCCCTGCATGTTCATTGGCTCTGTAAAGAGCGACAAACATGCAGGGCGAAGACCCGAGCTCCCGCCCGAGTAACCCGGAAATGCTCGGTGCTCGCCGAACATCCCGAGTAGCGTGATGCTCGGGCGAGTACCGAGCAGTGTCGAGCATGTTCGCTCAAAACTATTACTTACTAATAAGCCAATTTAAATTTGCTTTGCTTTTCGGCTTGAGATAGTGCAATTGTGACTAACATTCATCTTCTTCTTCTCTTCCCACAGGTATATGCTCTGCATAATTCCCCTGCTCCTATGTATGCTGTCTGCTAATGCTCTGCTGACCCGTCTCTCTGGTATATGCTCTGCATAATTCCCCTGCTCCTATGTATGCTGTCTGCTAATGCTCTGCTGACCCGTCTCTCTGGTATATGCTCTGCATAATTCCCCTGCTCCTATGTATGCTGTCTGCTAATGCTCTGCTGACCCGTCTCTCTGGTATATGCTTTGCATAATTCCCCTGCTTCATCTATCCCACTCCAATCAATATTCACATATGTTTCTTCTTTCCCCACTATATACCTTATCTGATTTTTAGAGGTGTTAAACTGCAGAGACTTGTGTCCTGGCTCTGTCTTTGATCACCCAGCCATCTCCTGTTCAAATGACCAGCTGTTAATTTATCCACAAGCCGTTCCCACAATGCCCTACACCTGATATAGTTTAATGTGGCCTATATATTTAGACTCTCTGTAAGGGGTGCACGCGTGCTGGGGTGTGCACGCGTCTTCTTGTGCAAAGTGGGTTCGGAGAGAAGTGGCAGTTATTTCAGAGGCAGTTAGTCAGGGCAGGAGTCAGGTAACCCACACTTTGACCACTTAGTCTCTTTTAACTATGTTTCTGTTAGCTCTCACTTTTTCCTCTATAGTCCTCCACTTTCTAATAACCCCTCAAATCCCTACACCAAGTAAGAAACTCTTCATCTCTCCCTCTATTCTCCCCATTCATCTCACCTCCTCCTCCAAATTATTCCTCAGCATTCAATCCTGGATCTCCAAACACAGACAGCCACCTCATGCTCTCTCTTGCTCCCACCTGCTAACACTTTCTCTGCTCCTCCTCACTGCTGGAGATATCTCTCCAAATCCTGGTCCTCCTCGCCATATCCCCACAGTCACTTCTACCTCCTATCCACGACCTTCCTCAAACTGTCGCAACCCTTCTAACCTCATACCCATCCAACTAATACCCACCTCCTCAGCTATACTAACAGGAGCTCTATGGAACGCTCGCTCTGTCTGCAACAAACTTTCCTTCATCCACGATCTTTTCATTACAAACAAACTCTCCTTCCTCGCCATCACCGAAACCTGGCTCACCCCCTCTGACACAGCCTCCCCAGCTGCCCTTTCATATGGCGGATTCCACCTTTCCCACACCCCCCGCCCCAATGGCAAACATGGTGGAGGCGTAGGTTTCCTCCTATCGGAACTCTGCGCTTTCACCAAAATCCCACTGCCACCCTCCGTTACACTCCCCTCTTTTGAGGTGCACTGTGTGCGCATCTATTCCCCCTCCAACCTCCAACTGGCCGTCGTTTACCGACCCCCAGGGCAAGCCACCACCTTCTTAGACCATTTCACTACCTGGCTGCTTCACTTCCTTTCCACTGACATCCCCACTATCATAATGGGTGACTTCAACATCCCCATTGACACTCCCCACTCGTCTGTCTCTAAGCTCCTATCCCTCACCTCCTCCTTTGGACTCACTCAATGGTCTTCCACACCCACCCACAAAGACGGCCACACACTGGACCTCATCTTCACCCGCCTCTGTTCCCTATCTAACCTCTCTAACTCACCACTCCCTCTCTCTGACCATAACCTCCTCACATTCTCTACCCTCTCCTCTCCGGGTGCACAATCCCCACTCCACAAACTCACACACCCTCGCAGAAATCTCAAACACCTTGACCTACACTCTCTCTCTGAATCCCTCCTTCCTCTCACAGACATAAATTCCTTGCACGATGCAGACGTTGCTGCTGCTTCATATAACACCACAATAGCTGCAGCTCTAGACTCGATCGCTCCTCTCACACACACCACACCTCGCACATTCAACAGGCAACCCTGGCACACTAAACTTACCAAAGAACTGCGCCGGGCCTCCAGGGTTGCGGAGCGGAGATGGAAAAGGTCTCACTCCATCGAGCACTTCATCGCATTCAAGCAATCCCTCACTAATTTCAAGTCCGCACTCACTACAGCAAAACAAACCTACTTCTCATCTCTCATATCCTCCCTATCTCACAACCCTAAACAGCTATTTAACACTTTCAACTCTCTCCTTCGTCCCCCAGCACCTCCTCCCTCTTCTCTCATCTCAGCCGACGACTTTGCCTCATTCTTCAAACAGAAGATTGACACCATCAGACAAAACTTTGGCCTAAAGTCCACACAACCCCTCCTCATATCTACTCAACCATCCTCCTCCAAACCCCACTTCTCCACCATTACAGAAGGTCAAGTCTCCTCTTTACTCTCCAAATCACACCTCACCACCTGCGAACTTGACCCAATCCCATCCCACCTCATCACTAACCTCACCTCAGTCTTCATCCCAACCCTAACCCACCTCTTCAATCTATCACTAACAACCGGAGTCTTCCCCTCATGTTTCAAACATGCCGCAATCACACCCATCCTCAAAAAGCCCTCCCTTGACCCTTCCTCTCTGACCAGCTACCGCCCCATATCACTTCTCCCCTTTGCCTCAAAACTTCTAGAACAACATGTCCACCTTGAACTGTCCTCCCACCTCTCCTCCTGCTCCCTCTTCGACCGTCTACAATCTGGCTTCCGACCGCATCACTCGACTGAAACTGCCCTGACCAAAGTCACCAACGACCTACTAAATGCCAAATCCAAGCGACACTACTCCATCCTCCTCCTTCTGGACCTGTCATCTGCCTTTGACACAGTGGACCATTCCCTCTTACTCCAGATTCTCTCATCTCTTGGCATCACGGACTTGGCTCTATCTTGGATCTCCTCATACTTAACAGACAGGACATTCAGCGTCTCCCACTCACGCACCACCTCCTCATCTCGCCCCCTATCTGTCGGTGTCCCCCAAGGTTCAGTTCTAGGACCCCTGCTCTTCTCCATCTACACCTTTGGCCTGGGACAGCTCATAGAGTCTCACGGCTTTCAGTATCACCTCTATGCTGACGACACACAGATCTACCTCTCTGGACCCGATATCTCCTCCCTACTAACCAGAATCCCACAATGTCTGTCCGCCATCTCATCCTTCTTCTCCGACAGGTTTCTAAAACTCAACATGGATAAAACAGAGTTCATCATCTTTCCACCCTCTCATTCACATCCCCCATCCGACCTATCCATCAACGTCAATGGCTGTTCACTCTCCCCAGTCCCACAAGCTCGCTGCCTTGGGGTAACCCTGGACTCTGATCTCTCCTTCAAGCCACATATTCAAGCCCTTTCCACCTCCTGCCGACTCCAACTCATAAACATCTCCCGGATCCGTGCATTCCTCAGCAAAGACTCTGCAAAAACACTAGTGCATGCCCTCATCATATCCCGCCTCGACTACTGCAACCTCCTGCTCCGTGGCATCCCTTCCAACACTCTTGCACCTCTCCAATCTATCCTAAACTCTGCTGCTCGACTAATCCACCTGTCCCCCCGCTATTCCCCGGCCTCTCCTCTCTGTCAATCCCTTCACTGGCTCCCTATTGCCCAGAGAATTCAGTTCAAAACTCTAACCATGGCATACAAAGCCATCCACAACCTGTCTCCCCCATACATCTGTGACCTAGTCTCCTGGTACTTACCTGCACGCAACCTCCGATCCTCACAAGATCTCCTGCTCTACTCCCCTCTTATCTCCTCCTCCCACACTCGTATACAAGATTTCTCCCGTGCTTCCCCCCTACTCTGGAACTCTCTACCCCAACATATCAGACTCTCGCCGACCGTGGAAACCTTCAAAAGGAACCTGAAGACCCACCTCTTCCGACAAGCCTACAACCTGCAGTAAACACCACTGCACGACCAGCTCTACCCTCACCTACTGTATCCTCACCCATCCCTCGTAGACTGTGAGCCCTCGCGGGCAGGGTCCTCGCTCCTCCTGTACCAGTCGCTGACTCGTTTTGTTAAGATTATGTAAATGCTTTTGTTATGTATATCCCTATCACATGTAAAGCGCCATGGAATAAATGGCGCTATAATAATAAATAATAATAATAATAATTGTGAGATATAGAATCTGTATTAAGTGTTCATAAAGAACAAGATGTCATCATACGCTGTATAGATTGGCATTAAGAATAACATAGTAAAGCCAATGGATTTCTTTGTGTACTTACCTATCAGCGATCCAATGTTCACTGCCCTAATTGACATGAAATTACTCTCGAGGTGTTCCAGTGGTTTACTGGGATAATACTATTGTCTTGTTAAACAGGAGTTCATGAGTTTGAATACTCAGAGAGCCCTTTTAATTTACTTACTGATAAGCTAACTATTAAGCCAATGGAAATTTGCATTGATTTTTGGGCATCAGATAGTGCAATTGTGAGATATAGAATCTGCATTAAGTGTTCATAAAGAACAAGATGTCATCATACGTTGTATAGATTGGCATTAAGAATAACATAGTAAAGCCAATGGATTTCTTTGTGAACTTACATATTAGCAATTCAATGTTCACTTCCCTAATTGACATGAAGTTTCACTTGAGGTTTTCCAGTGGTTTACTGGGATAATGCTCTTGTTTTGTAAACAGGAGTTCATGAGTTTGAATCCACAGTGAGCCCTTTTAATTTACTTACTAATAATCTAACTATTGAGCCAATAGAAATTTGCATTGATTTTGGGCTTGAGATAGTGCAATTGTGAGCTATAGAATCTGTATTAAGTGTTCATAAAGAACAAGATGTCATCATACGCTGTATAGATTGACATTAAGAATAACATAGTAAAGCCAATGGATTTCATTTTTTACTTACTTATTAGCCATTCACTGTACACTGCCCTAATAGACATCGCATTGACACATTGATGTTCCGGTGGCTTATTGGGTTAATGCACTTGTCTTGTATTGAGGAGTTCATGAGTTTGAATCCCCAAAGAGCCTTTTAATTCACTTACAAATAAGCTAACTATTGAGCCATTGGAACTTTGCATTGATTTTGTGTTTGAGATAGTGCAATTGTGAGATATAAAATCTGTATTAAGTGTTCATAAAGAACAAGATGTCATCATACGCTGTATAGATTGGCATTAAGAATAAAATAGTAAAGCCAATGGATTTCCTTGTGAATTTACCTATTAGCGATTCAATGTTCACTGCCCTAATTGACATCAAGTTTCACTTGAGGTGAACCAGTGGTTTACTGGGATAATGCTCTTGTTTTGTAAACAGGAGTTCATGAGATTGAATCCTCAGAGAGCCGTTTTAATTTACTTACTAATAAGCTAATTATTGAGCCAATGGAAATTTGCATTGATTTTTGGGCTTCAGATAGTGCAATTGTGAGATATAGAATCTGTATGAAGTTTTCATAAAGAACAAGATGTCACCATATGCTCTATAGATTGGCATTAAGAATAACACAGTGAAACCAATGGATTTCATTTTTAACTTACTTATTAGCGAATCAATGTACACTGCCCTAATTGACATCACATTGAACCAGTAATGTTCCGGTGGCTTACTGTGTTAATGCGCCTGTTTTGTAACGAGGAGTTCATGAGTTTGAATCCACAGAGAGCCCTTTTATTTTACTTACTAATAAGCTAATTATTGAGCCAATGGAAATTTGCATTGATTTTGGGCTTCAGACAGTGCAATTGTGAGATATAGAATCTGTATTAAGTGTTCATAAAGAACAAAATGTCATCATATGCTGTATAGTTTGGCAATAAGAATAACATAGTAAAGCCAATGGATTTTTTTGTGAACTTACCTATTAGCGATTCAATGTTCACTGCTCTAATTGACATCATGTTTCACTCGATGTGTTCCAGTGGTTTTCTGGGATTATGCTCTTGTCTTATAAACCACCATTTAATGAGTTTGAATCCTCAGAGAGTCCTTTTAATTTACTTACTAAAAAGCTAACTATTGAGACAATGGAAATTTGCATTGATTTTGGACTTGAGATAGTGCAATTGTGAGTTATAGAATCTGTATTAAATGTTCATAAAGAACAAGATGTCATCATAAGCTGGATAGATTGGCATTAAGAATAACATAGTAAAGCCAATGGATTTAATTTTTAACTTACTTATTAGCCAATCAATGTACACTGCCCTAATAGACATCACATTTAACCAGTGATGTTCCGATGGCTTACTTGGTTAATGCACTTGTCTTGTATTGAGGAGTTCATGAGTTTGAATCCACAGAGAGCTTTTTAATTCACTTACAAATAATCTAACTATTGAGCCATTGGAACTTTGCATTGATTTTGCGTTTGAGATAGTGCAATTGTGAGATATAAAATCTGTATTAAGTGTTCATAAAGAACAAGATGTCATCATACGCTGTATAGATTGGCATTAAGAATAACATATTAAAGCCAATGGATTTCTTTGTGAACTTACCTATTAGCGATTCAATGTTCACTGCCCTAATTGACATTACGTTTCACTTGTGGTGCTCCAGTGGTTTATGGGATAATGTTCTTGTCTTGTAAACAGGACTTGATGAGTTTGAATGCACAGAGCGCCTTTTTAATTTACTTACTAATAAGCTAATTATTGAGCCAATGGAAATTTGCATTGATTTTGGGCTTGAGATAGTGCAATTGTGAGATATAGAATCTGTATTAAGTAGAGATGAACGTTGTTCTACTCGAACTGTTCGCCAATCTCAAATTCGAGCTGTTTTGGGCGGTGTTCGAGCCGTTCGGCGTACACGAACAATTTGAGAAAAATTCGGCTGTTCGAGGTTATGTACGATAACTGTTCGTGCACCAAAATCATAACTGGATTTTTTCTCAGTAATGATGAAAATAATGTTAATACGCAGTTTGAGTGTACAGCGGGGTGGGGGGAGGGGCAGGGGATGGATCTCTGCAGGAACAATGAAGATCTCCATTTTTTTTTCTCTTTCCCGCATTTGCAGTGGGGAGGTGCAATCTGTCAGCCTATCAGCAGCGCACACACGGAGCGAAGTGCTTTTTTTCACACAAGCAAGTGCATGTGTCATTGGCAGTGTATGTCACATGTCCTTGCCCTATAAGACCCAGCCATTTTCCCCGTCGCCACCATTTTCTCACTGCTGCAGCTGCGTGTTAGATGGCACCGCTGTTGCTGTGTGCGCTATACCTTGTTAATTTCAAGCCAATTTTCGCACAAATCTACAGATAGCTTGGGAGTAGGGAATAGTTGTGATTGCAGTCCTTTTAAGGACTAGGTTACAGCATTTCCTACGACATTTATCAGGCAGGTCTGTGCTCTTAAATAGATAGATTGTGGGAGTAAAGACTAATTGTAATTGGAGTCCTTTTCAGGACTAGGTTACATCAGTTCCTATCAGTTTTTGCCAGGCAGGTCTGTGCCAGTGCTGTGCAAGTTTTTTTCACAGCATTTGGCTGAATCTAGCAAAGCTAATCGTTTTTGGCTTATTGCAGAGTGTGTTAGTCAGTGGAGTAGCCTATCTGTGTTGCAAGATATACCACCTGTGTATAGAATACCAATTTTTTTACTGCACCTAGTGAAGTAAAATCTTTTGGGCATAGCATCATTCTATTAGTCCATCTATACTGACCTCCATCAGGTTGCAAATTGAATATAATTTTTTTCTGCATCTAGCTCTGAAAAAATATTGGGCTTCTAGCTGTGTGTGGGACTTGTTCTATTAATCCATCTATACAGACCTCCATCAGGTTGCAAACTGAATATATTTTTTTCTGCATCTACCTCTGAAAAAATATTGGGCTTCTAGCTGTGTGTGGGACTTGTTCTATTAATCCATCTATACAGACCTCCATCAGGTTGCAAACTGAATATATTTTTTTCTGCATCTACCTCTGAAAAAATATTGGGCTTCTAGCTGTGTGTGGGCCTTGTTCTATTAATCCATCTATACAGACCTCCATCAGGTTGCAAACTGAATATATTTTTTTCTGCATCTACCTCTGAAAAAATATTGGGCTTCTAGCTGTGTGTGGGACTTGTTCTATTAATCCATCTATACAGACCTCCATCAGGTTGCAAACTGAATATATTTTTTTCTGCATCTACCTCTGAAAAAATATTGGGCTTCTAGCTGTGTGTGGGACTTGTTCTATTAATCCATCTATACAGACATCTATCAGGTTGCAAACTGAATATATTTTTTTCTGCATCTACCTCTGAAAAAATATTGGGCTTCTAGCTGTGTGTGGGCCTTGTTCTATTAATCCATCTATACAGACCTCCATCAGGTTGCAAACTGAATATATTTTTTTCTGCATCTACCTCTGAAAAAATATTGGGCTTCTAGCTGTGTGTGGGACTTGTTCTATTAATCCATCTATACAGACCTCCATCAGGTTGCAAACTGAATATATTTTTTTCTGCATCTACCTCTGAAAAAATATTGGGCTTCTAGCTGTGTGTGGGACTTGTTCTATTAATCCATCTATACAGACATCTATCAGGTTGCAAACTGAATATATTTTTTTCTGCATCTACCTCTGAAAAAATATTGGGCTTCTAGCTGTGTGTGGGACTTGTTGTATTAGTCCATCTATACTGACCTCCATCAGGTTGCAAACTGAATATATTTTTTTCTGCATCTACCTCTGAAAAAATATTGGGCTTCTAGCTGTGTGTGGGACTTGTTGTATTAGTCCATCTATACTGACCTCCATCAGGTTGCAAACTGAATAAATTTTTTTCTGCATCTACCTCTGAAAAAATATTGGGCTTCTAGCTGTGTGTGGGACTTGTTCTATTAATCCATCTATACAGACCTCCATCAGGTTGCAAACTGAATATATTTTTTTCTGCATCTACCTCTGAAAAAATATTGGGCTTCTAGCTGTGTGTGGGACTTGTTGTATTAGTCCATCTATACTGACCTCCATCAGGTTGCAAACTGAATTTATTTTTTTCTGCATCTACCTCTGAAAAAATATTGGGCTTCTAGCTGTGTGTGGGACTTGTTCTATTAATCCATCTATACAGACCTCCATCAGGTTGCAAACTGAATATATTTTTTTCTGCATCTACCTCTGAAAAAATATTGGGCTTCTAGCTGTGTGTGGGACTTGTTCTATTAATCCATCTATACAGACCTCCATCAGGTTGCAAACTGAATATATTTTTTTCTGCATCTACCTCTGAAAAAATATTGGGCTTCTAGCTGTGTGTGGGACTTTTTCTATTAATCCATCTATACAGACCTCCATCAGGTTGCAAACTGAATATATTTTTTTCTGCATCTACCTCTGAAAAAATATTCGGCTTCTAGCTGTGTGTGGGACTTGTTCTATTAATCCATCTATACAGACCTCCATCAGGTTGCAAACTGAATATATTTTTTTCTGCATCTACCTCTGAAAAAATATTGGGCTTCTAGCTGTGTGTGGGACTTGTTGTATTAGTCCATCTATACTGACCTCCATCAGGTTGCAAACTGAATATATTTTTTTCTGCATCTACCTCTGAAAAAATATTGGGCTTCTAGCTGTGTGTGGGACTTGTTCTATTAATCCATCTATACAGACCTCCATCAGGTTGCAAACTGAATATATTTTTTTCTGCATCTACCTGTGAAAAAATATTGGGCTTCTAGCTGTGTGTGGGACTTGTTGTATTAGTCCATCTATACTGACCTCCATCAGGTTGCAAACTGAATATATTTTTTTCTGCATCTACCTCTGAAAAAATATTGGGCTTCTAGCTGTGTGTGGGACTTGTTCTATTAATCCATCTATACAGACCTCCATCAGGTTGCAAATTGAATATAATTTTTTTCTGCATCTAACCCAGCCAATAGTTTTGGCCTAATACCACAGTTTGGCCACTCAGCTCTGCTCGGTTCCCATCCATTGTTTTTTTGTGCAAACAACTCCAGAGTTGTGAATTAGTTAACCACCAAAATGAGTGGAAAAAGGCCTGCTGCTGGTGGAAAGGGGAATAGGCGTGTTGGGAAGGGGAAAAAAGGTTGTGTCCGTGGGGTAGGTGTTAAAGCAACAGTAACATCTGCAGAAGAAAGACCATCTTCCAGCCCAACTAAAATGTCTACTTCTTTTAGCGGACAATGTGATAAGATCCCTTTCTTACGGCCACTCCAATCGCTACAAATTCCAGATGAGGCACAAAAACAGCAGGTGCTTCAACGGATATCAAGTGCTCCTTTAAGTGGGCTCTCCTCCACATCAACTTCAACATCACAAATACTCCAGTCCTCAAAGGTGTCACCCCAATCGCACTTGCTTCCTCACAGCTCCCAAATCTCCAGCTGCCCGTCTGAGTATGAGGTAGAACAGATGGTTGATTCTGCAGAGCTGTTTACTCATACTATAGCCTGGGAATCAGAGGTCGACTCCAGCGCTTCTGTGAATCCAGACGAGGAAATGATCTGCACTGATGCCCAGAATCTTTATGAGTCGGATCCAGGACCAGACGCAGAAGTTTCTGACCATAATGTAGACCCTCATTCCCAAACTGTAACTCCTGTTGGTGGAGACAGTGAGGAAGACGATGATAAGACTCAAATACCTGATTGGAGCGACAACTTTAGTTTTTTGTCAGGGCAGGAACAGGTTGGCTCTGAGGACGACGGGTGTGATAACGCACAGGGTGATGATGATGAGGTTGGAGATCCCACTTACTGTCAACCCACAGTCAGCCAAGAAATGAGGTCAGCAGAGGAGGTGGAGGAAGATGCTAGTGACGACGAGGACAGGTTGCGCCTTCCTGGACAGAGACGTAGTACTGGAAGCACGTCAACAACTGCATCGTCAAACACAACTCTGCCTCTCACCACAAGTCGTGGTGGCTCTTCAGGTCGCATGGGTGCTAAGCCTTGCATAGCCTGGGCATTTTTTCAGATCGATAAAGATGACCCAACTCGTGTTATCTGTAACATTTGTCAGCAAAAGCTAAGTAGAGGCCAAAAAATACATAGTTTGAGTACTTCATGCATGAACCGGCACATGGACATGAAGCATAAGTTGCAGTGGGAAGCTCAGTGTGCTACAATGCGGCCTAGCCGGCCGGGCCAACCACCGTCTGCCATATCTTGTGCATCCGCGGCCTCTTCATCCTCTGTGACTGGGGGGACAGCAGTCACACCTGTTTTGGGGTGCAGACCTACCACCTCTTTACCCGCAACAGCCAGCGTGATTGGCAGGTCATCATTTTCTTTGGAGGTGGAAACACCAGCTGGTGTTGAGCGCTGTCCGACATCGATAGCACCACCTTTGGATCAAGGCAACCTAACATGTCCGCCTGCATCTTCCTCACAGACCGGCAGTTTGCCGGGGACACCCTTATCAACCCCGTCTAAGCACAATAGCCAGCCCTCGGTCCCTCAGATGTGGACAAGTAAAAGACCATTTCCTCCTAGCCATGAGAAAGCTAAGAGGTTGAATTTCACCATCTGCAAGCTCTTGGCTACAGAAATGCTGCCTTTCCGCCTGGTGGACACAGAGGATTTTCGAGACCTTATGTCCGTCGCAGTGCCCCAGTACCAGATGCCCAGTCTGCACTACTTCTCAAAGAAAGGTGTGCCTGCGCTCCACCAGCATGTCGCACACAACATCACCGCTTCTTTGAGAAACTCTGTGTGTGACAGGGTGCATTTCACCACAGACACTTGGACGAGTAGGCATGGACAGGGGCGTTACATGTCGCTGACTGGGCACTGGGTAACTATGGTGACAGCAGGACAAGGGGCTGCTGTCCAAGTCTTGCCGTCCCCACGAGTTGTGCGTCAATCCTCTTTATGTCAAAGTTCCTCCACTGCTTCTGCCTCCTCAACCTCCTCTCGGTCTTCCATCTGCACCCAAAGCCTGTCTGGTCATGCCACAAGCTTTCTAACTGCGCAGAAGGGATCCTGCACACCTCCTTACTATGCTGGCAGTAGGGCTCAACGTCATCAGGCGGTTTTTACATTGAAATGTCTGGGAAATGTGAGTCACACAGCTGAGGAGTTGTGGTCAGCTCTGGAGAACCAATTTCATGAATGGTTGTCTCCACTGGACCTGAAACCAGGGAAGGCCGTGTGCGACAATGCTGCAAACCTGGGTGCGGCCCTTCGCCGGGGCAATGTCACACACGTGCCTTGCATGGCTCACGTGTTGAACCTGGTTGTCCAGCAATTTTTAGCCCACTATCCCAGACTAGATGGCCTTCTGCAGAGGGCACGGTCACTGTGTGCTCACTTCCGCCGTTCGCATCCCGCAGCTCAGCGACTTACATCTCTACAGAAGTCGTTGGGCCTGCCACTTCACCGGCTAAAATGCGATGTGCCTACCCGGTGGAATTCAACTCTGCACATGTTGCAGCGACTGTGGCAGCACCGACAAGCCCTGGTGCAATACGTTCTGACGTATAGCCTGGGCCAACGAGATTCAGAGGTGGGGCAAATCACGCTGGAGGAGTGGTCTCAGATCAGGGACCTATGCACCCTTCTGCACAGTTTTGAAATGGCGACGAAGATGTTTAGTGCTGACGATGCCATTATCATCATGACTATTCCGGTGATTTACATGCTGGAGCACATGTTAAACAGAATTCGGAGTCAGGTGGTGGCACAAGAGGAGGTGGAGGAAGTAGAGGAGGAGGAGTTTTATGCGGAAGGGCTAACATCTGCAAGGTCCAGACGGTCGGCAGCACCAAGGCGGCAGGCATGTGAGGGTGGGGGATATGGTTTTACCAGGGCGCATGGTAGCAGCCAAACTAGTGAGGAAGGTGCAGGAGCCCAGGAAGAAGTGGAGGACGAACTGATGGAAGACTCATCAGATGAGGGAGACCTTGATCACATTTCTGTTGTGCGAGGTTGGGGGGAGAGGACAGAGGAAGGAAGCATGATTGTTACCTCGCCACCAACACAACAGGGACTTGGTGCTCCTGGATGCGCAACACACATGAGTGCCTTCTTGCTGCACTACCTGCAACATGACCCTCGAATTGTGAGAATTAGAAATAATCCTGACTACTGGGTTGCCACACTGTTAGATCCCCGGTACAAAAGTAAATTTGCAGAAATTATTCCTGCCATAGAAAGGGATGCACGCATGCAGGAGTATCAGCAGAGACTGTTGCAGAATCTTACATGTGCTTTTCCACAAAATACCAGTGGTGCACATAGTGAATCTCACAGTTCCAACTTGCCAACCGTGGGACCGTCAAGTATTCAGCACTCAAACCGTAACAGAACCACAGTATCTGCTGGGAACATCAATTTTGCGGAATCATTTCACCACTTTTTTAGCCCATCCTTTGCAAGGCCACAGGAGACAAGAAGTCTGACACATAGTCAACGCCTAGAGACGATGGTACAGGAGTATCTCCAAGTAAACATTGAAGCCACGACTGTGTCACTGGACCCTTGCTCTTTTTGGGCTTCCAATCTGGATAAATGGCCGGAGCTAGCCACTTACGCCTTGGAGATCTTGTCATGCCCCGCAGCCAGCGTTCTGTCTGAACGTGTGTTCAGCGCTGCTGGTGGTGTGCTGACAGATAAGCGCACGCGGCTCTCCACTGATAATGTAGACAGACTCACGTTCATAAAGATGAACAAATCATGGATCCGAAACAACTTTTCTACCCCTGTGTCATCCTGGGGAGAGTAAAAGCTTGATGATTGGTTAAAATCACCCTACCAACCGTTTTAAGCTTTCAAATTACTAATCATGTTTATCTGTATCTTGGCTGGAAAATAATTTGGGCTTTGTAGCAGTGTGCAGCACTGATTCTATTAGGCCATCTATAATAAGCTCCACCAGATTTAAAATTACTAATCATGTTTATCTGTATCTTGACTGGAAAATAATTTGGGCGTTGTAGCAGTGTGCAGCACTGATCCTATTAGGCCATCTATACTAAAGCTTCACCAGATTTAAAATGAATAATAATTTTTAGCTGCATCTAGCCCGGAAAATAATTTTGGGGCTCCGAGATGCGCAAGACACATAAGTGCCTTCTTGCTGCACTACCTGCAGCATGACCCTCATATTGTCAGAATTCGAAGTAATCATGACTACTGGGTTGCCACACTCTTAGATCCCCCAAACTTTTCGATCAACCTTTTCATTTTAATAAAGACCAAAAAAATGGTCATTTTTGAAATTATAAGCATTAGCAGGTTGTTAGAAACTGAAATCAAACAGTTTTCAACTCAAAACTTTATTCTAGGTGATGTTACATTTTCACATAGGACCCCTTGTTCGAAAGGAGCTTCTGAACTCTCTCGTCCATTGAATTTGTCAGGTTTTGGATGGTTTCTGCTTCAATTGTTTTGCATGAGGACAGAATACCCTCCCAGAGCTGTTGCTTAGATGTGAACTGCCTCCCGCCATCATAGACACTCCTTTTAATGATGCTCCAAAGTTTCTGAATGGGGTAGAGGTCAGGGGAGCATGGGGGTCACACCATAAGTTTGTCCCCTTTTATGCCCATATCAGCCAGAGATGCAGATGTTTTATGTGCAGCATAAGATGGTGCATTATCATGCAGAAAAATGATCTTGCTGTGAAATACACGGTTCTTCTTCTTGAACCATGGCAGGAAGTGCTGTTTGAGAAAATTCACATACATTATGGAGTTCATCTTTAGCGCCTTCAGGGATCCTAAAGGGGCCGACAATCTCTCTCCCCATGATTCCAGCCCAAAACATTACTCCACCTCCTCCTTGTTGGAGCTGTAGCCGTGTTTGCGTGGGGTGTCCATCAACCAGCCATCCTCCACTCCATCCATCTGGACCATCGAGCGCTGCATGGCACTCATCCGTGAACAAAACAGTTTTGAAATCAGTCTTCATGTAATGTTTGGCCCACTGGAGCCGTTTCTGCTTGTGTGAAGTGGATAGAGGAGGTCGACAGGATGGCGTATGCACAGCTGCAAACCTCTGAAGGACCCTGCATCTTGTTGTTCGGGGGACGTTGGAGGCACAAGCAGCTTCAAAAACTTGTCTGCTGCTATGACAAGGCTTTTTTGCCGCTGCTCTTTCAACCTGACGTAATTGCCTGTAGGAAAGAGTCCTCAATTTGCCCTTATCAGCACGCACACGTGTGTACTGTGAATCAGCTACATACTTCTTGATTGCTAAGACACTTCATACTGATCATCGCACAATGTTGATTGTAGTCATGCCTTGACCTAAACACTCCACAATTTGTTGCTTCTCAGCAGCCGACAAATCCTTTTTCTTTCCCATTTTGGCAGAAAATGTAGGCTGCTTACTAATGTGAGACAGCCTTCTTAAGTAGTCTTGCCTTTCATTGGACACACCTGCCAAACTAATTAGCACAGGTGTCTGCAATTGCTTACAGTGATATAAAGAGCCCTGACACACATCACCATCAATGAGTTTAACTGACAAACAAACAAATTCTTCCCTTATCACTAGTGTTGAGCCACCCCCGTAGTGTTCGGGTTCGGTTCGGTTCGTCGAACACCGGGATGTTCGAGGAACTGTTCGTCGAACTGTTCGTCGAACACCTTAGAACACCGTCGAACACCGTTAAAACCAATGGCAGGCAAACAAAAACACATAGAAACACATAGAAAACACCTGCAAAGGTGTCCAAAAGCTGACAAACTGCTCAGAAGACACTCTCTTTGAAAAAGCCGGCCGGCAAATTCAGCAGCGGCATACACCGGTACCCGACAATTTAGACAAGAAGGAATAGAGCATCACACATAGATTAGATAGATAGAAACATGTCAGTCACACATATAAGAAGCACAGTGACAGTGTTGGTTACTGCACTTGTCATTTAGTGTAAAGGATTTATTAAAAAAAATATTAGTGTTTTCATGCACCCTCTCTTTAAAAAAGCCGGCCGGCAATTCAGCATCTGTACCCGACAATTTAGAACAGAAAGAATAGAGCTTCACACATAGATTAGATAGATAGAAACATGTCAGTCACATATATAATAAGTACAGTGATAGTGTTGCTTACTGTACTTGTCATTTAGTGTAAAGGATTTATTTAAAAAAATAATAGTGTTTTCATGCACTGTCTCTTTAAAAAAGCCGGCCGGCAATTCAGCAGCGGTACCTGACAATTTAGAACAGAAAGATAGAGCATCACACATAGATTAGATAGATAGAAACATGTCAGTCACATATATATGAAGTACAGTGATAGTGTTGGTTACTGTACTTGTCATTTAGTATTAAAATAAAGGATTTATTATTAAAAAAATTGGCGTGGGGTTCCCCTTAATTTTAGGCTCTAGCGGAGGTTAAGCAGACGGCTGGGGCAGATGTTTGAAGCCTGGGAAGGGGGTAATACCCACGGAGCTTCCCAGGCTACTAATATCAGCCCCCAGCTGAATACATAGCCTTTACTAGCTATTAAAATGGGGGACCCCCCCAAAAAAATGACGTGGGGTCCCCCCTAATTTAATAGCTAGCAAAGGCTAGGCAGACAGCTGGGGGCTGATATTAATAGCCCAGGAAGGGAGCCATGAATATTGGCCCCCTCCCAGGCTAGAAACACCAGCCGTCAGCCGCCCCAGAAATGGCGCATTCATAGGATGCGCCAATTCTGGCACTTAGCCTCGCTCTTCCACGCTGCCCTGGTGCGGTGGCAGGGGGTAATAGGGTTGGGGTTGATGTCAGCTTATAATGCCAGCTGACATCAAGCCCAGGTTAGTAATGGAGAGGCGTCTATAAGACACCCCCATTACTAACCCCATAGTCAAAGTTAAAAAAAACACAAACACCCAGAATAAAGTCCTTTAATTGAAATAAAGACACAATCCTTTATTGTTCTAAATTAAACCATACTTACCATCACGCCCATTCCAGCTGAAGCCAACGATCTCCTGCAATAAAAGAAAAATAATAAAGCAACCTCATCCTTACCTTTCCATGGTTCCCACGACAGCTTCAGCTCTGCTACATCGAGATGACAGGCTGGACCGCAGCAGAACGCTGCCATCCAGCCTGTCATCCCGCAGACACTGAGAAGCGCAGGCTTGCTTGCGCTGCTCAGCGTCTCTCTGTGACGACATCCAGATGAGCCGAGTTCATGTCCAATGAACTCGGCTCACCTCATGCACGTCACTGACAGCGTGGGAAAATTCTCACGCTGAAGCGCTGATTGCAGGAGAATTTTCCCACGCTGTCAGTGACGTGCAGGAGGTGAGCTGAGTTCATTGGACATGAGCTCACCTTATGCACGTCACTGACAGCGTGGGAAAATTCTCCTGCACTCAGCGCTTCAGCGTGGGAGAATTCTCACGCTGAAGCGCTGAGTGCAGGAGATTTCTCCCACGCTGTCAGTGACGTGCAGGAGGTGAGCTGAGTTCATTGGACATGAGCTCACCTTATGCACGTCACTGACAGCGTGGGAGAATTCTCCTGCACTCACCGCTTCAGCGTGAGAATTTTCCCACGCTGTCAGTGACGTGCATGAGGTGAGCCGAGTTCATTGGACATGAACTCGGCTCATCTGGATGTCGTCACAGAGAGACGCTGAGCAGCGCAAGCAAGCCTGCGCTTCTCAGTGTCTGCGGAATGAGAGGCTGGATGGCAGCGTTCTGCTGCGGTCCAGCCTGTCATCTCGATGTAGCAGAGCTGAAGCTGTCGTGGGAACCATGGAAAGGTAAGGATGAGGTTGCTTTATTATTTTTCTTTTATTGCAGGAGATCGTTGGCTTCAGCTGGAATGGGCGTGACGGTAAGTATGGTTTAATTTAGAACAATAAAGGATTGTGTCTTTATTTCAATTAAAGGACTTTATTCTGGGTGTTTGTGTTTTTTTTAACTTTGACTATGGGGTTAGTAATGGGGGTGTCTTATAGACGCCTCTCCATTACTAACCTGGGCTTGATGTCAGCTGGCATTATAAGCTGACATCAACCCCAACCCTATTACCCCCTGCCACCGCACCAGGGCAGCGTGGAAGAGCGAGGCTAAGTGCCAGAATTGGCGCATCCTATGAATGCGCCATTTCTGGGGCGGCTGACGGCTGGTGTTTCTAGCCTGGGAGGGGGGCAATATTCATGGCTCCCTTCCTGGGCTATTAATATCAGCCCCCAGCTGTCTGCCTAGCCTTTGCTAGCTATTAAATTAGGGGGGACCCCACGTCATTTTTTTTGGGGGGTCCCCCATTTTAATAGCTAGTAAAGGCTATGTATTCAGCTGGGGGCTGATATTAGTAGCCTGGGAAGCTCCGTGGGTATTACCCCCTTCCCAGGCTTCAAACATCTGCCCCAGCCGTCTGCTTAACCTCCGCTAGAGCCTAAAATTAAGGGGAACCCCACGCCAATTTTTTTAATAATAAATCCTTTATTTTAATACTAAATGACAAGTACAGTAACCAACACTATCACTGTACTTCATATATATGTGACTGACATGTTTCTATCTATCTAATCTATGTGTGAAGCTCTATTCTGTCTGTTATAAATTGTCGGGTACAGATGCTGAATTGCCGGCCGGCTTTTTTAAAGAGACGGTGCATGAAAACACTATTATTTTTTTTGATAAATCCTTTACGCTAAATGACAAGTACAGTAAGCAGCACTGTCACTGTACTTCATATATATGTGACTGACATGTTTCTATCTATCTAATCTATGTGTGATTCTCTATTCTTTCTATTCTAAATTGTCGGGTACCGCTGCTGAATTGCCGGCCGGCTTTTTTAAAGAGACGGTGCATGAAAACACTATTATTTTTTTTGATAAATCCTTTACGCTAAATGACAAGTACAGTAAGCAGCACTTTCACTGTACTTCGTATATATGTGGCTGACATGTTTATATCTATCTAATCTATGTGTGAAGCTCTATTCTTTCGGTTCTAAATTGTCGGGTACAGGTGTATGCCGCTGCTGAATTGCTGGCTTTTCATGTTTCACTGTTGGCACTGTTCCCATCGATTTGGGCAATCACTGTAATGCCACAACCACCATGGCTGTGGCATTACAGTGAGTGGCAGACAATCCCTGCATGATTGGTGCTCTAAATAGCGCCAGACATGCAGGACACGCTTTTGGTGCACGAACAGTTATCGAACATAACCTCGAACAGCCGAATTTTTTGCAAATCGTTCGCATTCGTCGAACAACTCGAACACCGCCCAAAACAGCTCGAATTTGAGATTGGCGAACAGTTCTAGTCGAACACCGCTCATCTCTACTTATCACTCCTAAACACTTTTTGTATAATAATTTGGAACGCAGTGTACATGTGCTTTTCCACAAAACACCAGTGGTTCACGTAGTGAATCTTACAGTTCTAACTTGCCATACTTGGTCTGTATGGAGTTGTTCAATAAAGGGCCCAAAATTAAGATAACATAGATGGGAGAGGTCTCTATGAATAGGAATTCCTAAGTATTTTATACCCTGTGAGGGCCAGGCAAAGGGAAAGTTGGACTGGATGGAATCCTATATGGATTTGGGGAGGGAGACATCGAGGGCCTCAGACTTCGCTGCATTGATTTTAAAATTTGACCATGTAACAAAGTGATCTATTTCAGCCATAACAGCATGGATGGATATATGTGATTGAGTGATATATACTAGGACATCATCAGCAAATAGAGAGCACTTGTACTCGGTGCCTCCCACCTCAATCCACCTAATATTGGGGTTATGGCGAATTGATGAGAGCAGGTGCTCCGTCACTAGGATGTATAAGAGAGGGGACAGAGGACATCCCTGCCTTGTCCCATTGGTGATTGTGAAAGGTGATGAAAATGTTCTGATGCACCCCCTGGGCCTTGGGACACCCGGAGCCGGACCCTTTTTGGTGGATGCTGGTGGTTGTAGTCTTCGTGGCGGCGACCCGGTTGCGTGGCTCAGGGTGGTCAAACCAGTGGCGGAACTATTTATGTGGTTTTGATGTTTAAATGTCCGACTACGCCACCCGTGGATTGCGGTCAGAGTGAACCGCCGCTGCAGGGCAGACCGCTGAGGCTGGTGTTGTGGGTGCAGCAGAGCGTAGCATAACTACCCACGGGAGGAGTATAGCCTCAGGGCAGTGTATGCGGAGGATGGGGGTGATGGTGCAGGGCAGCAGCAGTAACGACACAGAGTCAGTGATGCAGTCCAGGGCCTTTACTCACAGTTCTTATTATCCAGACCACGTCTGCAGGTAACGGCTGCCCACGTCGTACTGTGCTCACCAGGTGAGGGGCTCAGACAACTCCCAGATAACTTTAGGGCGCTTCACAGGACCCCCTTTGTGTGTCCTTTGTCTGGCCTTTCTTACCAACCCTTCTGTCCGGCTGCCTCGGGCCTCCTCTTGGTAAACTTGGCGCCAGTTTCCCTGACCCTATGTGGTGCCTTCCTAGCGGGTGTAGCGAGGGGCTGCGCCACATAAAATGTCACAGCCTCCGGTTTCTAGCTGAGGGTCGTTTCCTGCCTTCACTAGTTTCGGGGACCGGTCTCCCCCTTTGGCCTGACCCCTCCACGCAGGTGGATTCTGGCGTGCGGTGGCGACTCGCCCGTCCGCACCCCTGGGATCCCTTCATTCCTCGTTCCTGGAGCCTTCTCCGCTCCTCTTCCTTCCTTCTCCCTCTTCCAGGCCTGGGCCTCTGTTACTAGGCCCGCCTCCGGAGCAGAGCTCTTGCAGAGCCCCTGCTCCCTGCCACTTCTGCTCAGACTTCTCTGCACTGAACTAAGAAGGTGCCCACCTTTTATACTCCCTTCTCAATGCACCCAGGAACTGCTTCCTCCCTGCTCCTGCACTACAGGGTTCCCCTTCCTCAGTGTTCCCTCCCCCCACTCCAGCCAGGGACAGGGACTGTCGTGCCCATCTCAGAGGCATATTGGTCGCCCTGCCCCACGGCAATGTGGTGTAATGCATGCAGGTGTTGGGTCCTGATCCACACTCCATCCTTACCTGAGAGTGAGATATCACACCTCTGGGTGAGGTGCAATACATCTGTAGCAACTGAGCCCTCAGGGTGCTACAGTTCCATTTATCTTCAGCCTAGGTGACGTATTGTGATACAGGGCCGTGATTTTGGCTATAAAAGGGTCCCCTAGACCCCTACCCCAAGCTTTTTAAGAGAATCATATATGGCGTGCCAGGAGACTCTATGGAATGCTTTCTCAGCATCCAACGAGAGTATCTAATTACAAATTTTTAACTGCATCTAGCCCAGGAAATACTTTGTGCCTAGTAGCAGTGTCTGCTAGTCAGCGGATTATCCCGGCTGTTAAGCAAGCTACACCACCTGTAGTTTAGACACTTAATTTTTTCAAAGGAAATGCTTCGGGACCATGGGATACTCAGTGAAGAGCATCAGGAGGCACCCCAAGGCATAGGGGCTGGGACTGGCAGTAGGATGCCTTGCGGTGGACAGCCGAGCTCGATCCTTATAAAAGCTTTTTAACTGCAGCAGCTTTAGTGGACGCTACTGGAGCTGGAATTACGCGGCTGCTGGCATGAGACTTGCCCTCCAATAGATCCTTGTAAATGGATTTAAAGTGTATTCATTCAAATTAGAGAGACAATTTAAATTAAAAAGCTTAGAGCTGCCTCCACCACAGGGTTCACCGCGGCTCTGGCACAAACCCGGCGACACGGAGGTGGCACGGGCAGGAGCGGACTGGCTGTGTCGGCTTCTCACTTTTTGGATTTTAGAAGGGCATGACATGCCTATATCTGTGTCTCCCCCTCCTTTTACTCCTCCACCTCTTTTATTTTCGCATGACTATATGTACTTGTCACTTTTCCATGTGTTAGTTATGTCTTCTGAGCAGTTTGTCAGCTTTTGGACACCTTTGAAGGTGTTTTCTATGTGTTTCTATGTGTTTTTGTTTGCCTGCCATTGGTTTTAACGGTGTTCGAAGGTGTTCGACGAACAGTTCGACGAACACACGGGTGTTCGACGAACCGAATCGAACTCGAACACTACGGGGGTGGCTCAACACTAGTATTAAGTTTTCATAAAAAACAAAATGTCAACATATGCTCTATAGATAGACATTTAGAATAATACAGTGAAACCATTGGATTTAATTTTTAACTTACTTATTAGTAGTGTTGAGCCACCCCCGTATTGTTCGGGTTCGGTTCGGTTCGTCGAACACCGGGATGTTCGAGGAACTGTTCGTCGAACTGTTCGTCGAACACCTTAGAACACCGTCGAACACCGTTAAAACCAATGGCAGGCAAACAAAAACACATAGAAACACATAGAAAACACCTGCAAAGGTGTCCAAAAGCTGACAAACTGCTCAGAAGACACTCTCTTTAAAAAAGCCGGCCGGCAATTCAGCATCTGTACCCGACAATTTATAACAGACAGAATAGAGCTTCACACATAGATTAGATAGATAGAAACATGTCAGTCACATATATATGAAGTACAGTGACAGTGTTGGTTACTGCACTTGTCATTTAATGTAAAGGATTTATTAAAAAAAATATTAGTGTTTTCATGCACCGTCTCTTTAAAAAAGCCGGCCGGCAATTCAGCATCTGTACCCGACAATTTAGAACAGAAAGAATAGAGCTTCACACATAGATTAGATAGATAGAAACATGTCAGTCACATATATAATAAGTACAGTGATAGTGTTGCTTACTGTACTTGTCATTTAGTGTAAAGGATTTATTTAAAAAAATAATAGTGTTTTAATGCACTGTCTCTTTAAAAAAGCCGGCCGGCAATTCAGCAGCGGTACCCGACAATTTAGAACAGAAAGATAGAGCATCACACATAGATTAGATAGATAGAAACATGTCAGTCACATATATATGAAGTACAGTGATAGTGTTGGTTACTGTACTTGTCATTTAGTATTAAAATAAAGGATTTATTATTAAAAAAATTGGCGTGGGGTTCCCCTTAATTTTAGGCTCTAGCGGAGGTTAAGCAGACGGCTGGGGCAGATGTTTGAAGCCTGGGAAGGGGGTAATACCCACGGAGCTTCCCAGGCTACTAATATCAGCCCCCAGCTGAATACATAGCCTTTACTAGCTATTAAAATGGGGGACCCCCCAAAAAAAATGACGTGGGGTCCCCCCTAATTTAATAGCTAGCAAAGGCTAGGCAGACAGCTGGGGGCTGATATTAATAGCCCAGGAAGGGAGCCATGAATATTGGCCCCCTCCCAGGCTAGAAACACCAGCCGTCAGCCGCCCCAGAAATGGCGCATTCATAGGATGCGCCAATTCTGGCACTTAGCCTCGCTCTTCCACGCTGCCCTGGTGCGGTGGCAGGGGGTAATAGGGTTGGGGTTGATGTCAGCTTATAATGCCAGCTGACATCAAGCCCAGGTTAGTAATGGAGAGGCGTCTATAAGACACCCCCATTACTAACCCCATAGTCAAAGTTAAAAAAAACACAAACACCCAGAATAAAGTCCTTTAATTGAAATAAAGACACAATCCTTTATTGTTCTAAATTAAACCATACTTACCATCACGCCCATTCCAGCTGAAGCCAACGATCTCCTGCAATAAAAGAAAAATAATAAAGCAACCTCATCCTTACCTTTCCATGGTTCCCACGACAGCTTCAGCTCTGCTACATCGAGATGACAGGCTGGACCGCAGCAGAACGCTGCCATCCAGCCTGTCATCCCGCAGACACTGAGAAGCGCAGGCTTGCTTGCGCTGCTCAGCGTCTCTCTGTGACGACATCCAGATGAGCCGAGTTCATGTCCAATGAACTCGGCTCACCTCATGCACGTCACTGACAGCGTGGGAAAATTCTCACGCTGAAGCGCTGATTGCAGGAGAATTTTCCCACGCTGTCAGTGACGTGCAGGAGGTGAGCTGAGTTCATTGGACATGAGCTCACCTCATGCACATCACTGACAGCGTGGGAGAATTCTCCTGCACTCAGCACTTCAGCGTGAGAATTTTCCCACGCTGTCAGTGACGTGCATGAGGTGAGCCGAGTTCATTGGACATGACCTCGGCTCATCTGGATGCCGTCACAGTGAGACAGTGAGGAGCGCAAGCATGCCTGCGCTTCTCAGTGTCTGCGGGATGACAGACTGGATGGCAGCGTTCTGCTGCGGTCCAGCCAGTCATCTCGATGTAGCAGAGCTGAAGCTGTCGTGGGAACCATGGAAAGGTAAGGAAGAGGTTGGTTTATTATTTTTCTTTTATTGCAGGAGATCGTTGGCTTCAGCTGGAATGGGTGTGATGGTAAGTATGGTTTAATTTAGAACAATAAAGAATTGTGTCTTTATTTCAATTAAAGGACTTTATTCTGGGTGTTGTGTTTTTTTTAAATACTTTACTAGAAATTCATGGCGGTCATGTCTAATACTGGCGTGACCCCATGAATTTTGGGCTTGGGGCCAGCTAATAATACCAAGCTGGCCCTAACCCCTTTATTACCCAGTGAGCCACCGCACCAGGGCCCTGGATGAGTTGGGTACAGCGCCAGAAGATGGCGCTTCTATGAACGCGCCATTTTCCGGGGTGGCTGCGGACTGCAATTTGTAGCGGGTGGGGGCCCAGAAAGCTTGGGCCTCCCTGCGCTGCAGATTCCAGCCCCCAGCTGCCTAGTTGTACCTGGCTGGACACAAAAATAGTGCGAAGCCCCACTTCAATTTTTTTTAATTATTTCATGAAATTCATGAAATAATTAAGAAAAAAAGGGCTTCCCTATATTGTTGTGTCCGGCCAGGTACAAATAGGCAGCTGGTGGATGGGGGCAGCCCGTTCCTGCCTGCTGTACCTGGCTGGACACAAATATAGTGCGAAGCCCCACTTCAATTTTTTTTAATTATTTCATGAAATTCATGAAATAATTAAGAAAAAAAGGGCTTCCCTATATTGTTGTGTCCGGCCAGGTACAAATAGGCATCTGGTGGATGGGGGCAGCCCGTTCCTGCCTGCTGTACCTGGCTGGACACAAATATAGTGCGAAGCCCCACTTCAATTTTTTTAAATTATTTCAGGAAATTCATGAAATAATTTAAAAAAAATTGACGTGGGGCTTCGCACTATATTTGTGTCCAGCCAGGTACAGCAGGCAGGAACGGGCTGCCCCCAACCACCAGCTGCCTATTTGTACCTGGCCGGACACAACAATATAGGGAAGCCCTTTTTTTCTTAATTATTTCATGAAATAATTTAAAGAAAATTGACGTGGGGCTTCGCCCTGCTTTTGTGTCCAGCCAGGTACAACTAGGCAGCTGGGGGCTGGAATCCGCAGCGCAGGGAGGCCCAAGCTTTCTGGGCCACCCCCGCTGCAAATTGCAGTCCGCAGCCACCCCGGAAAATGTCGCGTTCATAGAAGCGCCATCTTCTGGCGCTGTACCCAACTCATCCAGGGCCCTGATGCGGTGGCTCACTGGGTAATAAAGGGGTTAGGGCCAGCTTGGCATTATCAGCTGGCCCTAAGCCCGAAATTCATGGGGTCACGCCAATATTAGACATGACCACCATGAATTTCTAGTAAAGTATTTAAAAAAAACACAACACCCAGAAAAAAGTCCTTTAATTGAAATAAACACACAATTCTTTATTGTTCTAAATTAAACCATACTTACCATCACGCCCATTCCAGCTGAAGCCAACGATCTCCTGAAATAAAAGAAAAATAATAAAGCAACATCATCCTTACCTTTCCATGGTTCCCATGACAGCTTCAGCTCTGCTACATCGAGATGACAGGCTGGACCACAGCAGAACGCTGCCATCCAGCCTGTCATCCCGCAGACACTGAGAAGCGCAGGCTTGCTTGCGCTCCACAGTGTCTCTCTGTGAGGGCATCCAGATGAGCCGAGTTAATGTCCAGTGAACTCGGCTCACCTCATGCACGTCACTGACAGCGTGGGAAAATTCTCCTGCACTCAGCGCTTCAGCGTGGGAGAATTCTCACACTGAAGCGCTGAGTGCAGGAGAATTCTCCCACGCTGTCAGTGACGTGCAGGAGGTGAGCTGAGTTCATTGGACATGAGCTCACCTTATGCACGTCACTGACAGCGTGGGAAAATTCTCCTGCACTCAGCGCTTCAGCGTGGGAGAATTCTCACGCTGAAGCGCTGAGTGCATTAGAATTCTCCCACGCTGTCAGTGACGTGCAGGAGGTGAGCTGAGTTCATTGGACATGAGCTCACCTTATGCACGTCACTGACAGCTTGGGAGAATTCTCCTGCACTCACCGCTTCAGCGTGAGAATTTTCCCACGCTGTCAGTGACGTGCATGAGGTGAGCCGAGTTCATTGGACATGAACTCGGCTCATCTGGATGTCGTCACAGAGAGACGCTGAGCAGCGCAAGCAAGCCTGCGCTTCTCAGTGTCTGCGGGATGAGAGGCTGGATGGCAGCGTTCTGCTGCGGTCCAGCCTGTCATCTCGATGTAGCAGAGCTGAAGCTGTCGTGGGAACCATGGAAAGGTAAGGATGAGGTTGCTTTATTATTTTTCTTTTATTGCAGGAGATCGTTGGCTTCAGCTGGAATGGGCGTGACGGTAAGTATGGTTTAATTTAGAACAATAAAGGATTGTGTCTTTATTTCAATTAAAGGACTTTATTCTGGGTGTTTGTGTTTTTTTTAACATTGACTATGGGGTTAGTAATGGGGGTGTCTTATAGACGCCTCTCCATTACTAACCTGGGCTTGATGTCAGCTGGCATTATAAGCTGACATCAACCCCAACCCTATTACCCCCTGCCACCGCACCAGGGCAGCGTGGAAGAGCGAGGCTAAGTGCCAGAATTGGCGCATCCTATGAATGCGCCATTTCTGGGGCGGCTGACGGCTGGTGTTTCTAGCCTGGGAGGGGGCCAATATTCATGGCTCCCTTCCTGGGCTATTAATATCAGCCCCCAGCTGTCTGCCTAGCCTTTGCTAGCTATTAAATTAGGGGGGACCCCACGTCATTTTTTTTGGGGGGTCCCCCATTTTAATAGCTAGTAAAGGCTATGTATTCAGCTGGGGGCTGATATTAGTAGCCTGGGAAGCTCCGTGGGTATTACCCCCTTCCCAGGCTTCAAACATCTGCCCCAGCCGTCTGCTTAACCTCCGCTAGAGCCTAAAATTAAGGGGAACCACACGCCAATTTTTTTAATAATAAATCCTTTATTTTAATACTAAATGACAAGTACAGTAACCAACACTATCATTGTACTTCATATATATGTGACTGACATGTTTCTATCTATCTAATCTATGTGTGAAGCTCTATTCTGTCTGTTATAAATTGTCGGGTACCGCTGCTGAATTGCCGGCCGGCTTTTTTAAAGAGACGGTGCATGAAAACACTATTATTTTTTTTGATAAATCCTTTACGCTAAATGACAAGTACAGTAAGCAGCACTTTCACTGTACTTCGTATATATGTGGCTGACATGTTTATATCTATCTAATCTATGTGTGAAGCTCTATTCTTTCGGTTCTAAATTGTCGGGTACAGGTGTATGCCGCTGCTGAATTGCCGGCTTTTCATGTTTCACTGTTGGCACTGTTCCCATCGATTTGGGCAATCACTGTAATGCCACAACCACCATGGCTGTGGCATTACAGTGAGTGGCAGACAATCCCTGCATGATTGGTGCTCTAAATAGCGCCAGACATGCAGGACACGCTTTTGGTGCACGAACAGTTATCGAACATAACCTCGAACAGCTGAATTTTTTGCAAATCGTTCGGGTTTGTCGAACAACTCGAACACCGCCCAAAACAGCTCGAATTTGAGATTGGCGAACAGTTCTAGTCGAACACCGCTCATCTCTACTTATTAGCGAATCAATGTACACTACCCTAATTGATATCACATTAAACCAGTGATGTTCCCTTGGCTTTCTGGGTTAATGCGCCTGTCTTGTAATGAGGAGTTCATGAGTTTGAATCCACAGAGTGCCCTTTTAATTTGCTAACTAATGAGCCAATGGAAATTTGCATTGATTTTGGGCTTGAGGTAGTGCAATTGTGAGATATAGAATCTGTATTAAGTTTTCAAAAAGAACAAGATGTCATCATACGCTCTATAGATTGGCATTAAAAATAACACAGTGAAACCAATGAATTTCAATTTTAACTTACTTATTAGCGAATCAATGTACACTGCCCTAATTGACATCACATTGTATCGTTGATGTTCGGGTGGCTTACTGGGTTAATGTGCTTGTCTTGTAATGAGGAGTTCATGAGTTTGAATCCACATAGAGACTTTTTAATTTACTTACTAAAAGCTAACTATGTAGCCAATGGAAATGTGCATTGATTTTGGGCTACAGACAGTGTAATTGTAAGATATAGAATCTGTATTAAGTGTTCATAAAGAAAAAGTTGTCATCATACGCTGTAGAGATTGGCATTAAGAATAACATAGTAAAGCCAATGGATTTCTTTGTGAACATACCTATTAGCGATTCAATATTCACTGCCCTAATTGACATTATGTTTCACTGGAGGTGTTCCAATGTTTTATTGGGATAATGCTCTTGCTTTGTAAACAGGACTTCATGAGTTTGAATCCACAGAGAGCCCTTTTAATTTACTTACTAATAAGCTAACTATTGAGCCAATGGAAATTTGCATTGATTTTGGGCTTCAGAGAGTGCAATTGTGAGATATTGAATCTGTATTAAGTTTTCATAAAGAACAAGATGTCACCATACGCTCTATAGATTGGCATTAAGAATAACACAGTGAAACCAACAGATTTCATTTTTAGCTTACTTATTAGCGAATCAATGTACACTGCCCTAATTGGCCACTCATTGAATCGATGATGTTCCGGTGGTTTGCTGGGTTAATGCGCTTGTCTTGTAATGAGTAGTTCATGAGTTTGAATCCACATAGAGCCTTTTTAATTTACTTACTAAAAAGCTAACTATGTAGCCAATGGAAATTTGCATTGATTTTGGGCTTGAGATAGTGCAATTGTGAGATATAGAATCTGTATTAAGTGTCAATAAAGAACAAGATGTCACCATACGCTCTATAGATTGGCATTAAGAATAACACAGTGAAACCGACAGATTTCATTGTTAACTTACTTCTTAACGAATCAATGTACACTGCCTTAATTGACATTACGTTGAACCGTTGATGTTCCGGTGGCTTACTGGGTTAATGCGCTTGTCTTGTAATGAGGAGTTCATGAGCTTTAATCCACATAGAGCCTTTTTAATTTACTTACTTAAAAGCTAACTATGTAGCCAATGGAAATGTGCATTGATTTTGGGCTACAGACAGTGCAATTGTGAGATATAGAATCTGTACTAAGTGATCATAAAGAAAAAGATGTTATCATACGCTGTATAGATTGGCAATAAAAATAACATAGTGAAACCAATGGAATTCATTTTTAACTTACTTATTAGCGAATCAATGTACACTGCCCTAATTGACATCATCTTGTTCCAGTGATGTTCCGGTTGCTTACTGGGTTAATGTGCTTGTCTTGTAGTGAGGAGTTCATGAGTTTGAATCCACAGAGAGTCTTTTTAATTTACTTACTAATAAGCTAACTATTGAGCCAATTGAAATTTGCATTGATTTTGGGCTTGAGATAGTGCAATTGTGAGATATAGAATCTGTATTAAGTGTTCATAAAGAACAAGATGTCATCATACGCTGTATAGATGGGCAATAAGAATAACATAGCAAAGCCAATGGATTTTTTTGTGAGCTTACCTATTAGCAATTCAATGTTCACTGCGCTAATTGATATTACACTTCACTTGAGGTGTTCTAGTGGTCTTCTGGGATAATGCTCTTGTTTTGTAAACAGGAATTCATGAGTTTGAATCAACAGAGAGCCCTTTTAATTTGCTTACTAATTTGCTAACTATTGAGCCAATGGAAATTTGCATTGATTTTGGGCTTGAGATAGTGCAATTGTGAGATATAGAATCTGTATTAAGTTTTCATAAAGAACAATATGTCACGATACGCTCTATAGATTGGCTTTAAGAATAACACAGTGAAACCAATGAATTTCAATTTTAACTGACTTATTAGCGAATCAATGTACTCTGCTCTAATTGACTTCATATTGAAACAGTGATGTTCCCGTGACTTACTGGGTTAATGCGCTTGTCTTCTAATGAGTAGTTTATGAGTTTGAATCCACAGAGAGCCTTTTTAATTTACTTACTGATAAGCTAACTATTGAGCCAATGGAAATTTGCATTGATTTTGGGCTTGAGATAGAGCAATTGTGAGATATAGAATCTGTATTAAGTGTTCATAAAGAACAAGATGTCATCATGCGCTGTATAGATTTTCATTAAGAATAACATAGTAAAGCCAATGGATTTTTTTGTGAACTTACCTATTAGCGATTCAATGTTCACTGCACTAATTGACATTACATTTCACTAGTGGTGTTCCAGTGGTTTACTGGGATAATGTTCTTGTCTTGTAAACAGGATTTCATGAGTTTGAATGCACAGAGAGCCCTTTTAATTTACTTACTAATAAGCTAATTATTGAGCCAATGGAAATTTGCATTGATTTTGGGCTTGAGATAGTGCAATTGTGAGATATAGAATCTGTATTAAGTGTTCATAAAGAACAAGATGTCATCCTGCGCTGTATAGATTGGCATCAAGAATAACATAGTAAAGAAAATGGATTTCTTTGTGAACTTACCTATTAGCGATTCAATGTCCACTGCCCTAATTGACATCACATTTCACTTGAGGTGTTCCAGTGGTTTTCTGGGATAATGCTCTTGTCTTGTCAAACGTGAGTTCTTGAGTTTGAATCCGCAGACAGCTCTTATAATTTACTTGCTAATAAGCTAACTATTGAGCCAATGGAAATTTGCAATGATTTTGGGCTTGAGATAGTGCAATTGTCAGATATAGAATCTGTATTAAGTGTTCATAAAGAACAAGATGTCACCATATGCGCTATAGATTGGCATTAAGAATAACACAGTGAAACCAATGGATTTCATTTTTAACTTACTTATTAGTGAATGAATGTACACTGCCGTAATTGACATCACATTGAACCAGTGATGTTGCGGTGTTTTACTGGGTTCATACACCTATCTTCTAATGAGGAGCTCATAAGTTTGAATCCACAGAGAGCCTTTTTAATTTACTTACTAATAAGCTAACTATTGAGCCAATGGAAATTTGCATTGATTTTGGGCTTGAGATAGTGCAATTGTGAGATATAGAATCTGTAATAAGTGTTCATAAAGAACAAGATGTCATCGTACGCTGTATAGATTGGTATTAAGAATGACACAGTGAAACCAATGGATTTCATTTTTAAATTACTTATTAGTAGAGATGAGCGTTGTTCTACTCGAACTGTTCGCCAATCTCAAATTCGAGCTGTTTTGGGCGGTGTTCGAGCCGTTCGGCGAACACGAACAATTTGAGAAAAATTCGGCTGTTCGAGGTTATGTTCGATAACTGTTCGTGCACCAAAATCATAACTGGATTTTTTCTCAGTAATGATGAAAATTAATGTTAATACGCAGTTTGAGTATACAGCGGGGTGGGGGGGAGGGGCAGGGGATGGATCTCTGCAGGAACAATGAAGATCTCCATTTTTTTTTCTCTTTCCCGCATTTGCATTGGGGAGGTGCAATCTGTCAGCCTATCAGCAGTGCACACACGGAGCGAAGTGCTTTTTTTCACACAAGCAAGGGCATGTGTCATTGGCAGTGTATGTCACATGTCCTTGCCCTATAAGACCAAGCCATTTTCCCCGTCGCCACCATTTTCTCACTGCTGCAGCTGCGTGTTAGACGGCACCGCTGTTGCTGTGTGCGCTATACCTTGTTAATTTCAAGCCAATTTTCGCACATATATACAGATAGCTTAGGAGTAGGGAATAGTTGTGATTGCAGTCCTTTTAAGGACTAGGTTACAGCATTTCCTACGACTTTTATCAGGGAGGTCTGTGCTCTTAAATAGATAGATTGTGGGAGTAAAGACTAATTGTAATTGAAGTCCTTTTCAGGACTAGGTTACATCAGTTCCTATCAGTTTTTGCCAGGCAGGTCTGTGCCAGTGCTGTGCAAGTTTTTTTCACAGCATTTGGCTGAATCTAGCAAAGCTAATCCTTTTTGGCCTATTGCAGAGTGTGTTAGTCAGTGGAGTAGCCTATCTGTGTTGCAAGATATACCACCTGTGTATAGAATACCAATTTTTTTACTGCACCTAGTGAAGTAAAATCTTTTGGGCATAGCATCATACTATTAGTCCATCTATACTGACCTCCATCAGGTTGCAAACTGAATATAATTTTTTTCTGCATCTAGCTCTGAAAAAATATTTGGCCTTCTAGCAGTGTGTCGGACTTTCTCTATTAGTCCATCTATACTGACCTCCATCAGGTTGCAAATTAAAAATAATTTTTATCTGCATCTACAGTACCTCTGAAAAAATATTTGGGCTTCTAGCTGTGTGTGGGACTTGTTGTATTAGTCCATCTATACTGACCTCCATCAGGTTGCAAACTGAATATATTTTTTTCTGCATCTACCTCTGAAAAAATATTGGGCTTCTAGCTGTGTGTGGGACTTGTTGTATTAGTGCATCTATACTGACCTCCATCAGGTTGCAAACTGAATATATTTTTTTCTGCATCTACCTCTGAAAAAATATTGGGCTTCTAGCTGTGTGTGGGTCTTGTTCTATTAATCCATCTATACAGACCTCCATCAGGTTGCAAACTGAATATAATTTTTTTCTGCATCTAGCTCTGAAAAAATATTTGGCCTTCTAGCAGTGTGTGGGACTTTCTCTGTTAGTCCATCTATACTGACCTCCATCAGGTTGCAAACTGAATATAATTTTTTTCTGCATCTAGCTCTGAAAAAATATTTGGCCTTCTAGCAGTGTGTCGGACTTTCTCTATTAGTCCATCTATACTGACCTCCATCAGGTTGCAAATTAAAAATAATTTTTATCTGCATCTACAGTACCTCTGAAAAAATATTTGGGCTTCTAGCTGTGTGTGGGACTTGTTGTATTCGTCCATCTATACTGACCTCCATCAGGTTGCAAACTGAATATATTTTTTCTGCATCTACCTCTGAAAAAATATTGGGCTTCTAGCTGTGTGTGGGACTTGTTGTATTAGTCCATCTATACTGACCTCCATCAGGTTGCAAACTGAATATATTTTTTTCTGCATCTACCTCTGAAAAAATATTGGGCTTCTAGCTGTGTGTGGGACTTGTTGTATTAGTCCATCTATACTGACCTCCATCAGGTTGCAAACTGAATATATTTTTTTCTGCATCTACCTCTGAAAAAATATTGGGCTTCTAGCTGTGTGTGGGTCTTGCTCTATTAATCCATCTATACAGACCTCCATCAGGTTGCAAACTGAATATAATTATTTTCTGCATCTAGCTCTGAAAAAATATTTGGCCTTCTAGCAGTGTGTGGGACTTTCTCTGTTAGTCCATCTATACTGACCTCCATCAGGTTGCAAACTGAATATAATTTTTTTCTGCATCTAGCTCTGAAAAATATTTGGCCTTCTAGCAGTGTGTCGGACTTTCTCTATTAGTCCATCTATACTGACCTCCATCTTGTTGCAAATTAAAAATAATTTTTATCTGCATCTACAGTACCTCTGAAAAAATATTTGGGCTTCTAGCTGTGTGTGGGACTTGTTGTATTAGTCCATCTATACTGACCTCCATCAGGTTGCAAACTGAATATATTTTTTTCTGCATCTACCTCTGAAAAAATATTGGGCTTCTAGCTGTGTGTGGGACTTGTTGTATTAGTCCATCTATACTGACCTCCATCAGGTTGCAAACTGAATATATTTTTTTCTGCATCTACCTCTGAAAAAATATTGGGCTTCTAGCTGTGTGTGGGACTTGTTGTATTAGTCCATCTATACTGACCTCCATCAGGTTGCAAACTGAATAAATTTTTTTCTGCATCTACCTCTGAAAAAATATTGGACTTCTAGCTGTGTGTGGGACTTGTTCTATTAATCCATCTATACAGACCTCCATCAGGTTGCAAACTGAATATAATTTTTTTCTGCATCTAGCTCTGAAAAAATATTTGGCCTTCTAGCAGTGTGTCGGACTTTCTCTATTAGTCCATCTATACTGACCTCCATCAGGTTGCAAATTAAAAATAATTTTTATCTGCATCTACAGTACCTCTGAAAAAATATTTGGGCTTCTAGCTGTGTGTGGGACTTGTTGTATTAGTCCATCTATACTGACCTCCATCAGGTTGCAAACTGAATATATTTTTTTCTGCATCTACCTCTGAAAAAATATTGTTCTTCTAGCTGTGTGTGGGTCTTGTTCTATTAATCCATCTATACAGACCTCCATCAGGTTGCAAACTGAATATAATTTTTTTCTGCATCTAGCTCTGAAAAAATATTTGGCCTTCTAGCAGTGTGTCGGACTTTCTCTATTAGTCCATCTATACTGACCTTCATCAGGTTGCAAATTAAAAATAATTTTTATCTGCATCTACAGTACCTCTGAAAAAATATTTGGGCTTCTAGCTGTGTGTGGGACTTGTTGTATTAGTCCATCTATACTGACCTCCATCAGGTTGCAAACTGAATATATTTTTTTCTGCATCTACCTCTGAAAAAATATTGGGCTTCTAGCTGTGTGTGGGACTTGTTGTATTAGTGCATCTATACTGACCTCCATCAGGTTGCAAACTGAATATATTTTTTTCTGCATCTACCTCTGAAAAAATATTGGGCTTCTAGCTGTGTGTGGGTCTTGTTCTATTAATCCATCTATACAGACCTCCATCAGGTTGCAAACTGAATATAATTTTTTTCTGCATCTAGCTCTGAAAAAATATTTGGCCTTCTAGCAGTGTGTGGGACTTTCTATGTTAGTCCATCTATACTGACCTCCATCAGGTTGGAAACTGAATATAATTTTTTTCTGCATCTAGCTCTGAAAAAATATTTGGCCTTCTAGCAGTGTGTGGGACTTTCTCTATTAGTCCATCTATACTGACCTCCATCAGGTTGCAAATTAAAAATAATTTTTATCTGCATCTACAGTACCTCTGAAAAAATATTTGGGCTTCTAGCTGTGTGTGGGACTTGTTGTATTAGTCCATCTATACTGACCTCCATCAGGTTGCAAACTGAATATATTTTTTTCTGCATCTACCTCTGAATAAAAAAAGGGCTTCTAGCTGTGTGTGGGACTTGTTGTATTAGTCCATCTATACTGACCTCCATCAGGTTGCAAACTGAATATATTTTTTTCTGCATCTACCTCTGAAAAAATATTGGGCTTCTAGCTGTGTGTGGGACTTGTTGTATTAGTCCATCTATACTGACCTCCATCAGGTTGCAAACTGAATATATTTTTTTCTGCATCTACCTCTGAAAAAATATTGGGCTTCTAGCTGTGTGTGGGTCTTGTTCTATTAATCCATCTATACAGACCTCCATCAGGTTGCAAACTGAATATAATTTTTTTCTGCATCTAGCTCTGAAAAAATATTTGGCCTTCTAGCAGTGTGTGGGACTTTCTCTGTTAGTCCATCTATACTGACCTCCATCAGGTTGCAAACTGAATATAATTTTTTTCTGCATCTAGCTCTGAAAAATATTTGGCCTTCTAGCAGTGTGTCGGACTTTCTCTATTAGTCCATCTATACTGACCTCCATCTTGTTGCAAATTAAAAATAATTTTTATCTGCATCTACAGTACCTCTGAAAAAATATTTGGGCTTCTAGCTGTGTGTGGGACTTGTTGTATTAGTCCATCTATACTGACCTCCATCAGGTTGCAAACTGAATATATTTTTTTCTGCATCTACCTCTGAAAAAATATTGGGCTTCTAGCTGTGTGTGGGACTTGTTGTATTAGTCCATCTATACTGACCTCCATCAGGTTGCAAACTGAATATATTTTTTTCTGCATCTACCTCTGAAAAAATATTGGGCTTCTAGCTGTGTGTGGGACTTGTTGTATTAGTCCATCTATACTGACCTCCATCAGGTTGCAAACTGAATATATTTTTTTCTGCATCTACCTCTGAAAAAATATTGGGCTTCTAGCTGTGTGTGGGTCTTGTTCTATTAATCCATCTATACAGACCTCCATGAGGTTGCAAACTGAATATAATTTTTTTCTTCATCTAGCTCTGAAAAAATATTTGGCCTTCTAGCAGTGTGTGGGACTTTCTCTATTAGTCCATCTATACTGACCTCCATCAGGTTGCAAATTAAAAATAATTTTTATCTGCATCTACAGTACCTCTGAAAAAATATTTGGGCTTCTAGCTGTGTGTGGGACTTGTTGTATTCGTCCATCTATACTGACCTCCATCAGGTTGCAAACTGAATATATTTTTTCTGCATCTACCTCTGAAAAAATATTGGGCTTCTAGCTGTGTGTGGGACTTGTTGTATTAGTCCATCTATACTGACCTCCATCAGGTTGCAAACTGAATATATTTTTTTCTGCATCTACCTCTGAAAAAATATTGGGCTTCTAGCTGTGTGTGGGACTTGTTGTATTAGTCCATCTATACTGACCTCCATCAGGTTGCAAACTGAATATATTTTTTTCTGCATCTACCTCTGAAAAAATATTGGGCTTCTAGCTGTGTGTGGGTCTTGCTCTATTAATCCATCTATACAGACCTCCATCAGGTTGCAAACTGAATATAATTTTTTTCTGCATCTAGCTCTGAAAAAATATTTGGCCTTCTAGCAGTGTGTGGGACTTTCTCTGTTAGTCCATCTATACTGACCTCCATCAGGTTGCAAACTGAATATAATTTTTTTCTGCATCTAGCTCTGAAAAATATTTGGCCTTCTAGCAGTGTGTCGGACTTTCTCTATTAGTCCATCTATACTGACCTCCATCTTGTTGCAAATTAAAAATAATTTTTATCTGCATCTACAGTACCTCTGAAAAAATATTTGGGCTTCTAGCTGTGTGTGGGACTTGTTGTATTAGTCCATCTATACTGACCTCCATCAGGTTGCAAACTGAATATATTTTTTTCTGCATCTACCTCTGAAAAAATATTGGGCTTCTAGCTGTGTGTGGGACTTGTTGTATTAGTCCATCTATACTGACCTCCATCAGGTTGCAAACTGAATATATTTTTTTCTGCATCTACCTCTGAAAAAATATTGGGCTTCTAGCTGTGTGTGGGACTTGTTGTATTAGTCCATCTATACTGACCTCCATCAGGTTGCAAACTGAATAAATTTTTTTCTGCATCTACCTCTGAAAAAATATTGGGCTTCTAGCTGTGTGTGGGACTTGTTCTATTAATCCATCTATACAGACCTCCATCAGGTTGCAAACTGAATATAATTTTTTTCTGCATCTAGCTCTGAAAAAATATTTGGCCTTCTAGCAGTGTGTCGGACTTTCTCTATTAGTCCATCTATACTGACCTCCATCAGGTTGCAAATTAAAAATAATTTTTATCTGCATCTACAGTACCTCTGAAAAAATATTTGGGCTTCTAGCTGTGTGTGGGACTTGTTGTATTAGTCCATCTATACTGACCTCCATCAGGTTGCAAACTGAATATATTTTTTTCTGCATCTACCTCTGAAAAAATATTGGGCTTCTAGCTGTGTGTGGGTCTTGTTCTATTAATCCATCTATACAGACCTCCATCAGGTTGCAAACTGAATATAATTTTTTTCCGCATCTAGCTCTGAAAAAATATTTGGCCTTCTAGCAGTGTGTCGGACATTCTCTATTAGTCCATCTATACTGACCTTCATCAGGTTGCAAATTAAAAATAATTTTTATCTGCATCTACAGTACCTCTGAAAAAATATTTGGGCTTCTAGCTGTGTGTGGGACTTGTTGTATTAGTCCATCTATACTGACCTCCATCAGGTTGCAAACTGAATATATTTTTTTCTGCATCTACCTCTGAAAAAATATTGGGCTTCTAGCTGTGTGTGGGACTTGTTGTATTAGTGCATCTATACTGACCTCCATCAGGTTGCAAACTGAATATATTTTTTTCTGCATCTACCTCTGAAAAAATATTGGGCTTCTAGCTGTGTGTGGGTCTTGTTCTATTAATCCATCTATACAGACCTCCATCAGGTTGCAAACTGAATATAATTTTTTTCTGCATCTAGCTCTGAAAAAATATTTGGCCTTCTAGCAGTGTGTGGGACTTTCTATGTTAGTCCATCTATACTGACCTCCATCAGGTTGCAAACTGAATATAATTTTTTTCTGCATCTAGCTCTGAAAAAATATTTGGCCTTCTAGCAGTGTGTCGGACTTTCTCTATTAGTCCATCTATACTGACCTCCATCAGGTTGCAAATTAAAAATAATTTTTATCTGCATCTACAGTACCTCTGAAAAAATATTTGGGCTTCTAGCTGTGTGTGGGACTTGTTGTATTAGTCCATCTATACTGACCTCCATCAGGTTGCAAACTGAATATATTTTTTTCTGCATCTACCTCTGAAAAAAAAAAGGGCTTCTAGCTGTGTGTGGGACTTGTTGTATTAGTCCATCTATACTGACCTCCATCAGGTTGCAAACTGAATATATTTTTTTCTGCATCTACCTCTGAAAAAATATTGGGCTTCTAGCTGTGTGTGGGACTTGTTGTATTAGTCCATCTATACTGACCTCCATCAGGTTGCAAACTGAATATATTTTTTTCTGCATCTACCTCTGAAAAAATATTGGGCTTCTAGCTGTGTGTGGGTCTTGTTCTATTAATCCATCTATACAGACCTCCATCAGGTTGCAAACTGAATATGATTTTTTTCTGCATCTAGCTCTGAAAAAATATTTGGCCTTCTAGCAGTGTGTGGGACTTTCTCTATTAGTCCATCTATACTGACCTCCATCATGTTGCAAATTAAAAATAATTTTTATCTGCATCTACAGTACCTCTGAAAAAATATTTGGGCTTCTAACTGTGTGTGGGACTTGTTGTATTAGTCCATCTATACTGACCTCCATCAGGTTGCAAACTGAATATATTTTTTCTGCATCTACCTCTGAAAAAATATTGGGCTTCTAGCTGTGTGTGGGACTTGTTGTATTAGTCCATCTATACTGACCTCCATCAGGTTGCAAACTGAATATATTTTTTTCTGCATCTACCTCTGAAAAAATATTGGGCTTCTAGCTGTGTGTGGGACTTGTTGTATTAGTCCATCTATACTGACCTCCATCAGGTTGCAAACTGAATATATTTTTTTCTGCATCTACCTCTGAAAAAATTTTGGGCTTCTAGCTGTGTGTGGGTCTTGTTCTATTAATCCATCTATACAGACCTCCATCAGGTTGCAAACTGAATATAATTTTTTTCTGCATCTAGCTCTGAAAAAATATTTGGCCTTCTAGCAGTGTGTGGGACTTTCTCTGTTAGTCCATCTATACTGCCCTCCATCAGGTTGCAAACTGAATATAATTTTTTTCTGCATCTAGCTCTGAAAAATAGTTGGCCTTCTAGCAGTGTGTCGGACTTTCTCTATTAGTCCATCTATACTGACCTCCATCTTGTTGCAAATTAAAAATAATTTTTATCTGCATCTATAGTACCTCTGAAAAAATATTTGGGCTTCTAGCTGTGTGTGGGACTTGTTGTATTAGTCCATCTATACTGACCTCCATCAGGTTGCAAACTGAATATATTTTTTTCTGCATCTACCTCTGAAAAAATATTGGGCTTCTAGCTGTGTGTGGGACTTGTTGTATTAGTCCATCTATACTGACCTCCATCAGGTTGCAAACTGAATATATTTTTTTCTGCATCTACCTCTGAAAAAATATTAGGCTTCTAGCTGTGTGTGGGACTTGTTGTATTAGTCCATCTATACCGACCTCCATCAGGTTGCAAACTGAATAAATTTTTTTCTGCATCTACCTCTGAAAAAATATTGGGCTTCTAGCTGTGTGTGGGACTTGTTCTATTAATACATCTATACAGACCTCCATCAGGTTGCAAACTGAATATAATTTTTTTCTGCATCTAGCTCTGAAAAAATATTTGGCCTTCTAGCAGTGTGTCGGACTTTCTCTATTAGTCCATCTATACTGACCTCCATCAGGTTGCAATTTAAAAATAATTTTTATCTGCATCTACAGTACCTCTGAAAAAATATTTGGGCTTCTAGCTGTGTGTGGGACTTGTTGTATTAGTCCATCTATACTGACCTCCATCAGGTTGCAAACTGAATATATTTTTTTCTGCATCTACCTCTGAAAAAATATTGGGCTTCTAGCTGTGTGTGGGTCTTGTTCTATTAATCCATCTATACAGACCTCCATCAGGTTGCAAACTGAATATAATTTTTTTCTGCATCTACCTCTGAAAAAATATTTTGCCTTCTAGCAGTGTGTCGGACTTTCTCTATTTGTCCATCTATACTGACCTTCATCAGGTTGCAAATTAAAAATAATTTTTATCTGCATCTACAGTACCTCTGAAAAAATATTTGGGCTTCTAGCTGTGTGTGGGACTTGTTGTATTAGTCCATCTATACTGACCTCCATCAGGTTGCAAACTGAATATATTTTTTTCTGCATCTACCTCTGAAAAAGTATTGGGCTTCTAGCTGTGTGTGGGACTTGTTGTATTAGTCCATCTATACTGACCTCCATCAGGTTGCAAACTGAATATATTTTTTTCTGCATCTACCTCTGAAAAAATATTGGGCTTCTAGCTGTGTGTGGGACTTGTTGTATTAGTCCATCTATACTGACCTCCATCAGGTTGCAAACTGAATATATTTTTTTCTGCATCTACCTCTGAAAAAATATTGGGCTTCTAGCTGTGTGTGGGTTTTGTTCTATTAATCCATCTATACAGACCTCCATCAGGTTGCAAACTGAATATAATTTTTTTCTGCATCTACCTCTGAAAAAATATTGGGTTCTAGCTGTGTGTGGGTCTTGTTCTATTAATCCATCTATACAGACCTCCATCAGGTTGCAAACTGAATATATTTTTTTCTGCATCTACCTCTGAAAAAATATTGGGCTTCTAGCTGTGTGTGGGTCTTGTTCTATTAATCCATCTATACAGACCTCCATCAGGTTGCAAACTGAATATAATTTTTTTCTGCATCTACCTCTGAAAAAATATTGGGCTTCTAGCTGTGTGTGGGACTTGTTGTATTAGTCCATCTATACTGACCTTCATCAGGTTGCAAATTGAATATAATTTTTTTCTGCATCTAACCCAGCCAATAGTTTTGGCCTAATACCACAGTTTGGCCACTCAGCTCTGCTCGGTTACCATCCATTGCTTTTTTGTGTAAACAACTCCAGAGTTGTGAATTAGTTAACCACCAAAATGAGTATAAAAAGGACTGCTGCTGGTGGAAAGGGGAATAGGCATGTTGGGAAGGGGAAAAAAAGTTGTGTCCGTGGGGTAGGTGTTAAAGCAACAGTAACATCTGCAGAAGAAAGACCATCTTCCAGCCAAACTAAAATGTCTACTTCTTTTAGCGGACAATGTGATAAGATCCCTTTCTTACGGCCACTCCAATCGCTACAAATTCCAGATGAGGCACAAAAACAGCAGGTGCTTCAACGGATATCAAGTGCTCCTTTAAGTGGGCTCTCCTCCACATCAACTTCAACATCACAAATACTCCAGTCCTCAAAGGTGTCACCCCAATCGCACTTGCTTCTTCACAGCTCCCAAATCTCCAGCTGCCCGTCTGAGTATGAGGTAGAACAGATGGTTGAGTCTGCAGAGCTGTTTACTCATACTATAGCCTGGGAATCAGAGGTCAACTCCAGCGCTTCTGTGAATCCAGACGAGGAAATGATCTGCTCTGATGCCCAGAATCGTTATGAGTCGGATCCAGGACCAGATGCAGAAGGTTCTGTCCATAATGTAGACCCTCATTCCCAAACTGTAACTCCTGTTGGTGGAGACAATGAGGAAGACGATGATAAGACTCAAATACCTGATTGGAGCGACAACTTTAGTTTTTTGTCAGGGCAGGAACAGGTTGGCTCTGAGGACGACGGGTGTGATAACGCACAGGGTGATGATGATGAGGTCGGAGATCCCACTTACTGTCAACCCACAGTCAGCCAAGAGATGAGGTCAGCAGAGGAGGTGGAGGAAGATGCTAGTGATGACGAGGTCAGGTTGTGCCTTCCTGGACAGAGACGTAGTACTGGAAGCACGTCAACAACTGCATCCTCAAACACAACTCTGCCTCTCACCACAAGTCGTGGTGGCTCTTCAGGTCGCATGGGTAATGTCACACTGTCTCTGTATACTGGAGGTAGGGGCCTAAGCTGACCCTAAGCTGGGGCCCTGACTAATCCCTCAACCTGGAGGTACTGTTAAAGGTACAGAGGTCCAGGCCGCCAGCGTAACCCCTACCTCCTGAGGATTCCTGCACCTAAGTAATCTAGTCCTGAGAAGGACCCCGATCACAACAAAAGAGGACAAGTAATAATATGCCCACACACAGTACTTAGACGAACGAGACAGTACAAGGGAAAAACCAAAACCACCTTGCATACAAAGACTACACTACTACAACAGAGGGAACACGAACGGGAAAGGAGATAAATGATAAAGTGAGGAAGGGAAAATACACTCCAAATACACTTATCTCAGAAACTCCAAATACCACGATCCGCTCTGTAAGTCTGTATGAAAAGCTTTCACCGACACTTCCCAAACAGACCAGCAGGCATTTGAAGGAGACTCACTACAGCAGCATTGATTGCAGCTGGGCGAGGCTGGACCTCGTCTAGCACAGAGAGAAAGAGAATTAACTCCCTCACAGCCGAAAACACAAAGCACCAAAAAGTCAGCTGCGAGAAGTCAGGCTGTGTAATCGTGACGATCTTCGTGGCGACACACCCGTGACAGTACCCCCCCTTCTACGAGGGGCCTCCGGACCCTCAGGGCCAGGTTTATCCGGGTGAGTCATGTGGAAGGCCCGAACTAATCGGTCTGCGTTAATATCCGACGCAGGAACCCACATCCTCTCCTCAGGACCATACCCTTTCCAATGAACCAGGTACTGAAGGGACCGGCGATTAAAACGTGAATCGATGACCCTTGATACCTGGAACTCCAAGTTACCATTGACCACCACTGGAGGGGGAGGTAAAGGTGACGGTACCACCGGCGCCACATACCTCTTAAGCAACGATCTGTGGAACACGTTGTGAATTTTAAACGTAGGGGGGAGGTCAAGACGGAATGCCACCGGATTAATAATAGAACTGATTCTGTACGGCCCGATGAACCTGGGACCCAGTTTCCAGGAGGGAACCTTAAGTTTAATATTCCTGGTAGACAACCATACCCGATCGTTCACACTTAGGTCCGGACCAGACACTCTCCTCCTATCAGCCATACGTTTGTATCGGTTCCCCATAGTATTCAGATTCTTCAGCACCCCTCTCCATACTGAAGCGAGTGATGAGGAAAATCGTTCCTCCTCAGGAACCCCCGAAGAGCCCCCCCTACTGAAAGTACAAAACTGGGGGTGAAAACCATATGCCCCAAAAAACGGGGACTTACCAGTGGACTCGCTCCGCCTATTATTGAGAGCAAACTCTGCCAGAGGTAAGAAAGAAGCCCAGTCCTCCTGGTTCTCTGACACAAAACACCGGAGATATGTCTCCAAGCTCTGGTTCATACGTTCCGTCTGACCGTTGGTCTGAGGGTGAAAAGCCGATGAGAATGACAAATGCATCCCCCGCCGTGCACAAAACGCCTTCCAGAACTTGGACACAAACTGAGACCCCCGATCAGACACCACATCGGAGGGTACCCCGTGAAGCCTCACAATCTCCCCAATGAACACCTGCGCAAGAGTTTTAGCATTAGGGAGAGCCGGAAGAGCTATAAAATGTGCCATCTTGCTGAACCTGTCCACTACAACGAGTATGACCGTTTTACCCGAAGACGGAGGGAGGTCCGTAATAAAGTCCATAGACAGATGAGTCCAAGGACGCTCCGGGATCTTCAAAGGTAAGAGGGCCCCAGACGGACGGGTATGTGAGGTCTTAGAGCGCGCACAAACCCCACAGGACGCGACAAAAGTTACCACCTCCTTATGTAAGTTAGGCCACCAAAACCGACGCGAGAGAAGATCCACAGTTGCTTTACTCCCCGGGTGTCCTGCCAAAACTGAGTTATGGTGTGCCTCGATCACCTTTTGTCGCAACTGATCTGGAACAAACAGTCTCCCCGGAGGTCCAACAGGGGCGTCCCCCTGAGCCTCCAATACCTCCTCCTCCAGCTCAGAGCATACTGCCGAAACCACCACCCCCTCCTGAAGGATAGGAATCGGGTCGTCCGTATTCCCGGCCCCAGGGAAACTACGAGATAAGGCATCCGCCTTTACATTTTTTGACCCAGGACGATATGTAACGACAAAATTAAACCTGGTAAAAAACAATGACCACCTAGCTTGTCTGGGATTCAGACGTTTCGCGGACTCCAGATATAGCAGGTTCTTGTGATCGGTGATGACGGTGACCGGATGGACTGCCCCCTCCAAAAAATGGCGCCACTCCTCAAAAGCTAACTTAATGGCTAAGAGTTCCCTATTGCCGACATCGTAATTCCTCTCAGCGGACGACAATTTTTTAGAGAAAAAGGCGCACGGATGCCACTTACCAGGGGACGAACCTTGTGACAATACTGCTCCCACCCCTACCTCGGAAGCGTCTACCTCTACAATGAATGGCTGTGACGCATCAGGTTGAATGAGTATGGGTGCCGAGGCAAAACATTTTTTCAAGCAGGAGAATGCTTGACAAGCCTTGTCAGACCACCTAGAAAAATCCGTCCCCTTTTTAGTCATGTCTGTGAGAGGCTTAACCATGGACGAGAAATTACGAATGAACTTCCGGTAATAATTAGCAAACCCCAGGAAACGTTGTAGTGCCTTAAGATTCTCTGGCCGATCCCACTCAAGAACTGCCCGCACTTTCCCAGGGTCCATACGAAAACCGGACGCTGAAACCAGGAAGCCTAAAAACTGGAGTTCCTGTACGGCGAACACACACTTTTCCCATTTGGCATACAGTTTATTATCCCGCAAGATCTGTAACACCTGCCTAACGTGCTCCTGATGAGACACCAGATCCGGCGAGTAAATTAAGATATCATCCAGATATATGACAACAAACTGTCCCACCAGGCGGCGAAAAATGTCATTAACAAAGTGTTGGAACACCGCCGGGGCATTAGTCAGACCGAATGGCATGACAAGGTTCTCATAATGCCCCTCCGGAGTGTTAAACGCCGTCTTCCACTCATCCCCCTCCTTCATCCTAATCAGATTGTACGCCCCCCTGAGATCCAACTTAGAGAACCATTTGGCGCCCACGATCTGATTAAAGAGATCGGGAATAAGTGGGAGTGGATACGGATCTCGGACCGTAATCCGATTAAGTTCACGGAAATCCAGGCAAGGGCGTAGGCCTCCATCTTTCTTCTTAACAAAGAAGAACCCCGCAGCCACCGGTGAAGATGAAGGTCTAATATGCCCCTTAGCCAGACTTTCTGAAATATAATCCTTCATGGCCTGCCTCTCAGGACCAGAAAGGTTATACAACCTAGCTTTAGGTAACTTGGCCTCAGGGAGCAGTTTTACAGAACAGTCATACTCGCGATGAGGAGGTAGTTCCTGACACCCTTTCTCCGAGAATACATCCTCAAAGTCCGCCAGAAATGGAGGTAAGACCCAAGGAGTAACCGCACCGATGACCGTGTTCATGCAGTTTTTATTACAGAATTTACTCCATTGGCTTATCTCTCTGGTTTGCCAATTAATAACCGGGTTATGCTTAGTTAACCAAGGAAGGCCCAACACTGTAGGAGTGGGAAGACCCTCCAACACGTAGCAAGACAACAGTTCTTTATGTATCGCCCCCACTTGAAGTTTTACGTCATGCACAGCTTGCAAAAAACTTCCCTGACCGAGAGGCCTGGCATCGATCGAGAATATGGGGATGGGTTTAGCCAACTCACTCAATCGCATACCTTGAACCCGGGCAAACCGAGCATCAACCAGATTAGCCCCGGCCCCACTATCCAGAAGAACAGATATCCTCTCAGTTCTCGTACCCACCACCACCTCCGCCGGTACGAGAAACTGAGACGAACCTAGGGACGAAATACCTACTCCCAGATTGCCGTCCACCACACAACCTGGGATCAACAGTTTTCCGACGACTCTTCACTCTGCAAGGGACGGGATGGACACCTCCCAATAAAATGTCCCTTTCTCCCGCAGAAGAAACACCTTCCTGTCTTATGGCGCACCACCGGTCCCCTCCCCCGAAATGATGTCCCTCCTAATTGCATAGGCTCCTCTGGACTGACCAGGGGAACCACCATATGAGGGGACCTTGTAGGAGGTGGAGTCATCACAGGGGGTCGAGTTATCCCGCACCTCTCCCGAAGCTGTCTGTCAACGCGAATAGCCAGGGCCATAGCGGCTTCCAGTGACGCGGGAGAGTCATACTGTGCCAACACATCCTGTAATTTGTCGGATAAACCTTGACAAAACTGGCTCCTAAGAGCCGGGTCATTCCACTGGGTGTCCGTGGCCCACCTACGGAACTCCGAACAGAATTCCTCCGCCAGACGATCTCCCTGCTGGATCCTACGTAACTTAGACTCAGCAAGGGAGATCCGATCTGGGTCATCATATACGAGTCCCAGAGCAGCGAAAAACCTATCCACTGACTGGAGAGCCGGGGAGCCCGGGGGAAGAGAGAACGCCCAAGATTGTGGGTCCCCTTGTAGGAGCGAGATGACAATTCCCACCCTTTGTTCTTCACTCCCCGATGACCGAGGCCGCAGCCGAAAGTACAATTTGCATGCCTCCCGGAAAACAAAAAACTTGTCCCGCCCCCCAGTGAACCTGTCAGGGAGAGCTACTTTAGGTTCTGGTCCGGCTTGCTCCAGAGGATGCAAAACCTTGGACCTAACGTCCGCCAGCTCCATGGACAAACTCTTCAACTGCCGAGCTAGACCGGCTACTGGATCCATGGTAGCTGGAGAAAAACTAAGTGGGTCGGTGAAAATGTCACACTGTCTCTGTATACTGGAGGTAGGGGCCTAAGCTGACCCTAAGCTGGGGCCCTGACTAATCCCTCAACCTGGAGGTACTGTTAAAGGTACAGAGGTCCAGGCCGCCAGCGTAACCCCTACCTCCTGAGGATCCCTGCACCTAAGTAATCTAGTCCTGAGAAGGACCCCGATCACAACAAAAGAGGACAAGTAATAATATGCCCACACACAGTACTTAGACGAACGAGACAGTACAAGGGAAAAACCAAAACCACCTTGCATACAAAGACTACACTACTACAACAGAGGGAACACGAACGGGAAAGGAGATAAATGATAAAGTGAGGAAGGGAAAATACACTCCAAATACACTTATCTCAGAAACTCCAAATACCACGATCCGCTCTGTAAGTCTGTATGAAAAGCTTTCACCGACACTTCCCAAACAGACCAGCAGGCATTTGAAGGAGACTCACTACAGCAGCACTGATTGCAGCTGGGCGAGGCTGGACCTCGTCTAGCACAGAGAGAAAGAGAATTAACTCCCTCACTGCCGAAAACACAAAGCACCAAAAAGTCAGCTGCGAGAAGTCAGGCTGTGTAATCGTGACGATCTTCGTGGCGACACACCCGTGACAGGTGCTAAGCCTTGCATAGCCTGGGCATTTTTTCAGATCGATAAAGATGACCCAACTCGTGTTATCTGTAACATTTGTCAGCAAAAGCTAAGTAGAGGCCAAAAAATACATAGTTTGAGTACTTCATGCATGAACCGGCACATGAACATGAAGCATAAGTTGCAGTGGGAAGCTCAGTGTGCTACAATGCGGCCTAGCCGGCCGAGCCAACCACCGTCTGCCGTATCTTGTGCATCCGTGGCCTCTTCATCCTCTGTGACTGGGGGGACAGCAGTCACAACTGTTTTGGGGCGCCGACCTGCCACCTCTTTACCCGCAACAGCCAGCGTGATTGGCAGGTCATCATTTTCTTTGGAGGTGGGAACACCAGCTGGTGTTGAGCGCTGTCCGACATCGATAGCACCACCTTTGGATCAAGGCAACCTAACATGTCCGCCTGCATCTTCCTCACAGACCGGCAGTTTGCCGGGGACACCCTTATCAACCCCGTCTAAGCACAATAGCCAGCCCTCGGTCCCTCAGATGTGGACAAGTAAAAGACCATTTCCTCCTAGCCATGAGAAAGCTAAGAGGTTGAATTTCACCATCTGCAAGCTCTTGGCTGCAGAAATGCTGCCTTTCCGCCTGGTGGACACAGAGGATTTTCGAGACCTTATGTCCGTCGCAGTGCCCCAGTACCAGATGCCCAGTCGGCACTACTTCTCAAAGAAAGGTGTGCCTGCGCTCCACCAGCATGTCGCACACAACATCACCGCTTCTTTGAGAAACTCTGTGTGTGACAGGGTGCATTTCACCACAGACACTTGGACGAGTAGGCATGGACAGGGGCGTTACATGTCGCTGACTGGGCACTGGGTAACTATGGTGACAGCAGGACAAGGGGCTGCTGTCCAAGTCTTGCCGTCCCCACGAGTTGTGCGTCAATCCTCTTTATGTCAAAGTTCCTCCACTGCTTCTGCCTCCACAACCTCCTCTCGGTCTTCCACCTGCACCCAAAGCCTGTCTGGTCATGCCACAAGCTTTCTAACTGCGCAGAAGGGATCCTGCACACCTCCTTACTATGCTGGCAGTAGGGCTTAACGTCATCAGGCGGTTTTTACATTGAAATGTCTGGGAAATGTGAGTCACACAGCTGAGGAGTTGTGGTCAGCTCTGGAGAACCAATTTCATGAATGGTTGTCTCCACTGGACCTGAAACCAGGGAAGGCCGTGTGCGACAATGCTGCAAACCTGGGTGCGGCCCTTCGCCGGAGCAATGTCACACACGTGCCTTGTATGGCTCACGTGTTGAACCTGGTTGTCCAGCAATTTTTAGCCCACTATCCCAGACTAGATGGCCTTCTGCAGAGGGCACGGTCGCTGTGTGCTCACTTCCGCCGTTCGCATCCCGCAGCTCAGCGACTTACATCTCTACAGAAGTCGTTGGGCCTGCCACTTCACCGGCTAAAATGCGATGTGCCTACCTGGTGGAATTCAACTCTGCACATGTTGCAGCGACTGTGGCAGCACCGACAAGCCCTGGTGCAATACGTTCTGATGTATAGCCTGGGCCAACGAGATTCAGAGGTGGGGCAAATCACGCTGGAGGAGTGGTCTCAGATCAGGGACCTATGCACCCTTCTGCACAGTTTTGAAATGGCGACGAAGATGTTTAGTGCTGACGATGCCATTATCAGCATGACTATTCCGGTGATTTACATGCTGGAGCACATGTTAAACAGAATTCGGAGTCAGGTGGTGGCACAAGAGGAGGTGGAGGAAGTAGAGGAGGAGGAGTTGTATGCGGAAGGGCTAACATCTGCAAGGTCCAGACGGTCGGCAGCACCAAGGCGGCAGGCATGTGAGGGTGGGGGAGATGGTTTTACCAGGGCGCATGGTAGCAGCCAAACTAGTGAGGAAGGTGCAGGAGCCCAGGAAGAAGTGGAGGACGAACTGATGGAAGACTCATCAGATGAGGGAGACCTTGATCACATTTCTGTTGTGCGAGGTTGGGGGGAGAGGACAGAGGAAGGAAGCATGATTGTTACCTCGCACCAACACAACAGGGACTTGGTGCTCCTGGATGCGCAACACACATGAGTGCCTTCTTGCTGCACTACCTGCAACATGACCCTCGAATTGTGAGAATTAGAAATAATCCTGACTACTGGGTTGCCACACTGTTAGATCCCCGGTACAAAAGTAAATTTGCAGAAATTATTCCTGCCATAGAAAGGGATGCACGCATGCAGGAGTATCAGCAGAGACTGTTGCAGAATCTTACATGTGCTTTTCCACAAAATACCAGTGGTGCACGTAGTGAATCTCACAGTTCCAACTTGCCAACCGTGGGACCGTCAAGTGTTCAGCACTCAAACCGTAACAGAACCACAGTATCTGCTGGTAACATCAATTTTGCGGAATCATTTCACCACTTTTTTAGCCCATCCTTTGCAAGGCCACAGGAGACAAGAAGTCTGACACATAGTCAACGCCTAGAGACGATGGTACAGGAGTATCTCCAAGTAAACATTGAAGCCACGACTGTGTCACTGGACCCTTGCTCTTTTTGGGCTTCCAATCTGGATAAATGGCCAGATCTAGCCACTTACGCCTTGGAGATCTTGTCATGCCCCGCAGCCAGCGTTCTGTCTGAACGTGTGTTCAGCGCTGCTGGTGGTGTGCTGACAGATAAGCGCACGCGGCTCTCCACTGATAATGTAGACAGACTCACGTTCATAAAGATGAACAAATCATGGATCCGAAACGACTTTTCTACCCCTGTGTCATCCTGGGGAGAGTAAAAGCTTGATGATTGGTTAAAATCACCCTACCAACCGTTTTAAGCTTTCAAATTACTAATCATGTTTATCTGTATGTTGACTGGAAAATAATTTGGGCTTTGTAGCAGTGTGCAGCACTGATCCTATTAGGCCATCTATACTAAAGCTTCACCAGATTTAAAATTAAAAATAATTTTTAGCTGCATCTAGCCCGGAAAATAATTTTGGGGCTCCGAGATGCGCAAGACACATAAGTGCCTTCTTGCTGCACTACCTGCAGCATGACCCTCATATTGTCAGAATTCGAAGTAATCATGACTCCTGGGTTGCCACACTCTTAGATCCCCCAAACTTTTCGATCAACCTTTTCATTTTAATAAAGACCAAAAAAAATGGTCATTTTTGAAATTATAAGCATTAGCAGGTTGTTAGAAACTGAAATCAAACAGTTTTCAACTCAAAACTTTATTCTAGGTGATGTTGCATTTTCACATAGGACCCCTTGTTCGAAAGGAGCTTCTGAACTCTCTCGTCCATTGAATTTGTCAGGTTTTGGATGGTTTCTGCTTCAATTGTTTTGCATGAGGACAGAATACCCTCCCAGAGCTGTTGCTTAGATGTGAACTGCCTCCCGCCATCATAGACACTCCTTTTAATGATGCTCCAAAGGTTCTGAATGGGGTACAGGTCAGGGGAGCATGGGGGTCACACCATAAGTTTGTCCCCTTTTATGCCCATATCAGCCAGAGATGCAGATGTTTTATGTGCAGCATGAGATGGTGCATTATCATGCAGAAAAATGATCTTGCTGTGAAATACACGGTTCTTCTTCTTGAACCATGGCAGGAAGTGCTGTTTGAGAAAATCCACATACATTATGGAGTTCATCTTTAGCGCCTTCAGGGATCCTAAAGGGGCCGACAATCTCTCTCCCCATGATTCCAGCCCAAAACATTACTCCACCTCCTCCTTGTTGGCGCTGTAGCCGTGTTTGCGTGGGATGTCCATCAACCAGCCATCCTCCACTCCATCCATCTGGACCATCGAGCGCTGCACGGCACTCATCCGTGAACAAAACTGTTTTGAAATCAGTCTTCATGTAATGTTTGGCCCACTGGAGCCGTTTCTGCTTGTGTGAAGTGGATAGAGTAGGTCGACAGGATGGCGTATGCACAGCTGCAAACCTCTGAAGGACCCTGCATCTTGTTGTTCTGGGGACGTTGGAGGCACAAGCAGCTTCAAAAACTTGTCTGCTGCTATGACAAGGCTTTTTTGCCGCTGCTCTTTCAACCTGACGTAATTGCCTGTAGGAAAGAGTCCTCAATTTGCCCTTATCAGCACGCACACGTGTGTACTGTGAATCAGCTACATACTTCTTGATTGCCAAGACACTTCATCCTGATCATCGCACAATGTTGATTGTAGTCATGCCTTGACCTAAACACTCCACAATTTGTTGCTTCTCAGCAGCCGACACATCCTTTTTCTTTCCCATTTTGGCAGAAAATGTAGGCTGCTTAATAATGTGAGAGAGCCTTCTTAAGTAGTCTTGCCTTTCATTGGACACACCTGCCAAACTAATTAGCACAGGTGTCTGCAATTGCTTACAGTGATATAAAGAGCCCTGACACACATCACCATCAATGAGTTTAACTGACAAACAAACAAATTCTTCCCTTATCACTCCTAAACACTTTTTGCATAATAATTTGGAACGCAGTGTACATGTGCTTTTCCACAAAACACCAGCGGTTCACGTAGTGAATCTTACAGTTCTAACTTGCCAACCGTGGTCTGTATGGAGTTGTTCAATAAAGGGCCCAAAATTAAGATAACATAGATGGGAGAGGTCTCTATGAATAGGAATTCCTAAGTATTTGATACCCTGTGAGGGCCAGGCAAAGGGAAAGTTGGACTGGATGGAATCCTATATGGATTTGGGGAGGGAGACATCGAGGGCCTCAGACTTCGCTGCATTGATTTTAAAATTTGACCATGTAACAAAGTGATCTATTTCAGCCATAACAGCATGGATGGATATATGTGATTGAGTGATATATACTAGGACATCATCAGCAAATAGAGAGCACTTGTACTCGGTGCCTCCCACCTCAATCCACCTATTATTGGGGTTATGGCGAATTGATGAGAGCAGGTGCTCCGTCACTAGGATGTATAAGAGAGGGGACAAAGGACATCCCTGCCTTGTCCCATTGGTGATTGTGAAAGGTGATGAAAATGTTCTGACGCACCCCCTGGGCCTTGGGACACCCGGAGCCGGACCCTTTTTGGTGGATGCTGGTGGTTGTAGTCTTCGTGGCGGCGACCCGGTTCCGTGGCTCAGGGCGGTCAAACCAGTGGCGGAACTATTTATGTGGTTTTGATGTTTAAATGTACGACTACGCCACCCGGGGATTGCGGTCAGAGTGAACCGCCGCTACAGGGCAGACAGCTGAGGCTGGTGTTGTATGTGCAGCAGAGCGTAGCATAACTCCCCACGGGAGGAGTATAGCCTCAGGGCAGTGTATGCGGAGGATGGGGGTGATGGTGCAGGGCAGCAGCAGTAACGACACGGAGTCAGTGATGCAGTTCAGGGCCTTTACTCACAGTTCTTATTATCCAGACCACGTCTGCAGGTAACGGCTGCCCACGTCGTACTGTGCTCACCAGGTGAGGGGCTCAGAAAACTCCCAGATAACTTTGGAGCACTTCACAGGACCCCCTTTGTGTGTCCTTTGTCTGGCCTTTCTTACCAACACTTCTGTCCGTCTGACTCGGGCCTCCTCTTGGTAAACTTGGCGCCAGTTTTCCTGACCCTATGTGGTGCCTTCCTAGCGGGTGTAGCGAGGGGCTGCGCCACATAAAATGTCAGAGCCTCCGGTTTCTAGCTGAGGGTCGTTTCCTGCCTCCACTAGTTCGGGGACCGGTCTCCCCCTTTGGCCTGACCCCTCCACGCAGGTGGATTCGGGCGTGCGGTGGCGACTCGCCCGTCCGCACCCCTGGGATCCCTTCATTCCTCGTTCCTGGAGCCTTCTCCGCTCCTCTTCCTTCCTTCTCCCTCTTCCAGGCCTGGGCCTCTGTTACTAGGCCCGCCTCTGGAGCAGAGCTCATGCAGAGCCCCTGCTCCCTGCCACCTCTGCTCAGACTTCTCTGCACTGAACTAAGATGGTGCCCACCTTTTATACTCCCTTCTCAATGCACCCAGGAACTGCTTCCTCCCTGCTCCTGCACTACAGGGTTCCCCTTCCTCAGTGTTCCCTCCCCCCACTCCAGCCAGGGACAGGGACTGTCGTGCCCATCTCAGGGGCATATTGGTCGCCCTGCCCCACGGCAATGTGGTGTAATGCATGCAGGTGTCGGGTCCTGATCCACACTCCATCCTTACCTGAGAGTGAGATATCACACCTCTGGGTGAGGTGCAATACGTCTGTAGCAACCGAGCCCTCAGGGTGCTACAGTTCCATTTATCTTCAGCCTAGGTGACGTATTGTGATACAGGGCCATGATTTTGGCTATAAAAGGGTCCCCTAGACCCCTACCCCAAGCTTTTTAAGAGAATCATATATGGCGTGCCAGGAGACTCTATGGAATGCTTTCTCAGCATCCAACGAGAATATCTAATTACAAATTTTTAACTGCATCTAGCCCAGGAAATACTTTGTGCCTAGTAGCAGTGTCTGCTAGTCAGCGGATTATCCCGGCTGTTAAGCAAGCTACACCACCTGTAGTTTAGACACTTAATTTTTTCAAAGGAAATGCTTCGGGACCATGTGATACTTAGTGAAGAGCATCAGGAGGCACCCCAAGGCATAGGGGCTGGGACTGGCAGTAGGATGCCTTGCGGTGGACAGCCGAGCTCGATCCTTATAAAAGCTTTTTAACTGCAGCAGCTTTAGTGGACGCTACTGGAGCTGGAATTACGCGGCTGCTGGCATGAGACTTGCCCTCCAATAGATCCTTGTAAATGGATTTAAAGTGTATTCATTCAAATTAGAGAGATAATTTAAATTAAAAAGCTTAGAGCTGCCTCCACCACAGGGGGGCTCGCTCGACCCACCAGCGGACAGGCACCAGTATTGGGAGAGGGGGGCTGGCCATCAGGGTTCACCGCGGCTCTGGCACAAACCCGGCGACACGGAGGTGGCACGGGCAGGAGCGGACTGGCCGTGTCGGCTTCTCACTTTTTGGATTTTAGAAGGGCATGACATGCCTATATCTGTGTCTCCCCCTCCTTTTACTCCTCCACCTCTTTTATTTTCGCATGACTATATGTACTTGTCACTTTTCCATGTGTTAGTTATGTCTTCTGAGCAGTTTGTCAGCTTTTGGACACCTTTGAAGGTGTTTTCTATGTGTTTCTATTTGTTTTTGTTTGCCTGCCATTCGTTTTAACGGTGTTCGAAGGTGTTCGACGAACAGTTCGACGAACAGTTCGGCGAACACACGGGTGTTCGACGAACCGAACCGAACTCGAACACTACGGGGGTGGCTCAACACTACTTATTAGCGAATCAATGTACACTGCCCTAATTGACATCACATTGACCTGTTGATGTTCCAGTGGCTTACTTGGTTAATGCGCCTGTCTTGTATGGAGGAGTTCATGAGTTTGAATCCCCAGAGAGCCTTTTTAATTTACTTACTAATCATCTAACTATTGAGCCAATTGAAATTTGCATTGAGTTTGGTCATGAGATGGTGCCATTGTGACATAAAGGATCTGTATTAAGTGTTCATAAAGAACAAGATGTCATCATACGCTGTATAGATTGGAATTAAGAATAACACAGTGAAACCAATGGACTTCATTTTTAACTTACTTATTAGCGAATCAATGTATACTGCCCTACTTGACATCACATTGAACCAGTGATGTTACAGTGGCTTACTTGGTTAACGCACCTATATTCTAATGAAGAGTAGTGTTGAGCCAACCCCATAGTGTTCGAGTTCAGTTCGGTTCGTCGAACACCTTCAAACACTGTTAAAACCAATGGCAGGCAAACAAGAACACATAGAAACACATAGGAAACACCTTCAAAGGTGTCCAAAAGCTGACAAACTGCTCAGACACAACTAACACATGCAAAAGTGACAAGTACATATAGTCATGCAAAAAGAATAGAGGTGGAGGAGTAAAAGGAGGGGGAGACACAGATATAGGCATGTCATGCCCTTCTAAAATCCAAAAAGTGAGAAGCCGACACAGCCAGTCCGCTCCTGCCCGTGCCACCTCCGTGTCACCGGGTTTGTGCCAGAGCCACGGTGAACCCTGATGGCCAGCCCCCCTCTCCCAATTCTGGTGCCTGTCCGCTGGTGGGTCGAGCGAGCCCCCCTGTGGTGGAGGCAGCTCTAAGCTTTTTAATTTAAATTATCTCTCTAATTTGAATGAATACACTTTAAATCCATTTACAAGGATCTATTGGAGGGCAAGTCTCATGCCAGCAGCCGCGTAATTCAAGCTCCAGTAGCGTCCACTAAAGCTGCTGCAGTTAAAAAGCTTTTATAAGGATCGAGCTCGGCTGTCCACCGCAAGGCATCCTACTGCCAGTCCCAGCCCCTATGCCTTGGGGTGCCTCCTGATGCTCTTCACTGAGTATCCCGTGGTCCCGAAGCATTTACTTTGAAAAAATTAAGTGTCCAAACTACAGGTGGTGTAGCTTGCTTAACAGCCGGGATAATCCGCTGACTAGCAGACACTGCTACTAGGCACAAAGTATTTCCTGGGCTAGATGCAGTTAAAAATTTGTAATTAGATACTGTCGTTGGATGCTGAGAAAGCATTCCATAGAGTCTCCTGGCACGCCATAAATGATTCTCTTAAAAAGCTTGGGGTAGGGGTCTAGGGGACCCTTTTATAGCCAAAATCACCTCCCTGTATCGCAATACGTCACCTAGGCTGAAGATAAATGGAACTGTAGCACCCTGAGGGCTCGGTTGCTACAGAGGTATTGCACCTGACCCAGAGGATTGATATCTCACTCTCAGGTAAGGATGGAGTGTGGATCAGGACCTGACACCTGCATGCATTACACCACATTGCCGTGGGGCAGGGCGACCAATATGCCCCTGAGATGGGCACGACAGTCCCTGTCCCTGGCTGGAGTGGGGGGAGGGAACACTGAGGAAAGGGAACCCTGTAGTGCAGGAGCAGGGAGGAAGAAGTTCCTGGGTGCATTGAGAAGGGAGTATAAAAGGTGGGCACCATCTTAGTTCAGTGCAGAGAAGTCTGAGCAGAAGTGACAGGGAGCAGGGGCTCTGCATGAGCTCTGCTCCGGAGGCGGGCCTAGTAACAGAGGCCCAGGCCTGGAAGAGGGAGAAGGAAGGAAGAGGAGCGGAGAAGGCTCCAGGAACGAGGAACGAAGGGATCCCAGGGGTGCGGACGGGCGAGTCCCCACCGCACGCCCGAATCCACCTGCATGGAGGGGTCAGGCAAAATGGGGAGACCGGTCCCCGAAACTAGTGGAGGCAGGAAATGACCCTCAGCTAGAAACCGGAGGCTGTGACATTTTATGTGGCGCAGCCCCTCGCTACACCCGCTAGGAAGGCACCACATACGGTCAGGGAAACTGGCGCCAAGTTTACCAAGAGGAGGCCCGAGGCAGCCGGACAGAAGGGTTGGTAAGAAAGGTCAGACAAAGGACACACAAAAGGGGTCCTGTGAAGCGCTCCAAAGTTATCTGGGAGTTGTCTGAGCCCCTCACCTGGTGAGCACAGTACGACGTGGGCAGCCGTTACCTGCAGACGTGGTCTGGATAATAAGAACTGTGAGTAAAGGCCCTGGACTGCATCACTGACTCTGTGTCGTTACTGCTGCTGCCCTGCACCATCACCCCCATCCTCCGCATACACTGCCCTGAGTTTATACTCCTCCTGTGGGGAGTTATGCTACGCTCTGCTGCACCCACAACACCAGCCTCAGCGGTCTGCCCTGCAGCGGCGGTTCACTCTGACCGCAATCCACAGGTGTCGTAGTCGGACATTTAAACATCAAAACCACATAAATAGTTCCGCCACTGGTTTGACCGCCCTGAGCCACGGAACCGGGTCGCCGCCACGAAGACTACAACCACCAGCATCCACCAAAAAGGGTCCGGCTCCGGGTGTCCCAAGGCCCAGGGGGTGCATCAGAACATTTTCATCACCTTTCACTATCACCAATGGGACAAGGCAGGGATGTCCTCTGTCCCCTCTCTTATACATCCTAGTGACGGAGCACCTGCTCTCATCAATTCGCCATAACCCCAATATTAGGTGGATTGAGGTGGGAGGCACCGAGTACAAGTGCTCTCTATTTGCTGATGATGTCCTAGTATATATCACTCAATCACATATATCCATCCATGCTGTTATGGCTGAAATAGATCACTTTGTTACATGGTCAAATTTTAAAATCAATGTAGCGAAGTCTGAGGCCCTCGATGTCTCCCTCCAAAAATCCATACAGGATTCCATCCAATCCAACTTTCCCTTTGCCTGGCCCTCACAGGGTATCAAATACTTAGGAATTCCTATTCATAGAGACCTCTCCCATGTATGTTATCTTAATTTTGGGCCCTTTATTGAACAACTCCATACAGACCACGGTTGGCAAGTTAGAACTGTAAGATTCACTATGTGAACCACTGGTGTTTTGTGGAAAAGCACATGTACACTGTGTTCCAAATTATTATGCAAAAAGTGTTTAGGAGTGATAAGGGAAGAATTTGTTTGTTTGTCAGTTAAACTCATTTAGATGATGTGTGTCAGGGCTCTTTATATCACTGGAAGCAATTGCAGACACCTGTGCTAATTAGTTTGGCAGGTGTGTCCAATGAAAGGCAAGACTACTTAAGAAGGCTGTCCCACATTATTAAGCAGCCTACATTTTCTGCCAAAATGGGAAAGAAAAAGGATGTGTCAGCTGCTGAGAAGCAACAAATTGTGGAGTGTTTAGGTCAAGGCATGACTACAATCAACATTGTGCGATGATCAGGATGAAGTGTCTTGGCAATCAAGAAGTATGTAGCTGATTCACAGTACACATGTGTGCGTGCTGATAAGGGCAAATTGAGGACTCTTTCCTACAGGCAATTACGTCAGGTTAAAAGAGCAGCGGCAAAAAAGCCTTGTCATAGCAGCAGACAAGTTTTTGAAGCTGCTGGTGCCTCCAACGTCCCCAGAACAACAAGATGCAGGGTCCTTCAGAGGTTTGCAGCTGTGCATACGCCATCCTGTCGACCTCCTCTATCCACTTCACACAAGCAGAAACGGCTCCAGTGGGCCAAACATTACATGAAGACTGATTTCAAAACTGTTTTGTTCACGGATGAGTGCCGTGCAACGCTCGATGGTCCAGATGGATGGAGTGGAGGATGGCTGGTTGATGGACACCCCACGCAAACACGGCTACAGTGCCAACAAGGAGGAGGTGGAGTAATGTTTTGGGCTGGAATCATGGGGAGAGAGATTGTCGGCCCCTTTAGGATCCCTAAAGGGGTAAAGATGAACTCCATAATGTATGTGGAGTTTCTCAAACAGCACTTCCTGCCATGGTTCAAGAAGAAGAACCGTGTATTCCACAGCAAGATCGTTTTTATGCATGATAATGCACCATCTCATGCTGCACATAACACATCTGCATCTCTGGCTGATATGGGCATAAAAGGGGACAAACTTATGGTGTGACCCCCATGCTCCCCTGACCTCTACCCCATTCAGAACCTCTGGAGCATCATCAAAAGGAGTGTCTATGATGGCGGGAGGCAGTTCACATCTAAGCAACAGCTCTGGGAGGGTATTCTGTCCTCATGCAAAACAATTGAAGCAGAAACCAAAACCTGACAAATTCGATGGACGAGAGAGTTCAGAAGCTCCTTTCGAACAAAGGGTCCAATGTGAAAATGTAACATCACCTAGAATAAAGTTTTGAGTTGAAAACTGTTTGATTTTAGTTTCTAATAACCTGCTAATGCTTATAATTTCAAAAATGACCATTTTTTTGGTCTTTATTAAAATGAAAAGGTTGATCGAAAAGTTTGGGGGATCTAAGAGTGTGGCAACCCAGTAGTCATGATTACTTCGAATTCTGACAATATGAGGGTCATGCTGCAGGTAGTGCAGCAAGAAGGCACTTATGTGTCTTGCGCATCTCGGAGCCCCAAAATTATTTTCCGGGCTAGATGCAGCTAAAAATTATTATTAATTTTAAATCTGGTGGAGCTTAGTATAGATGGCCAAATAGAATCAGTGCTGCACACTGCTACAAAGCCCAAATTATTTTCGAGCCAAGGTACAGATAAACATGATTAGTAATTTTAAATCTGGTGGAGCTTAGTATAGATGGCCTAATAGAATCAGTACTGCACACTGCTACAAAGCCCAAATTATTTTCCAGCCAAGATACAGATAAACATGATTAGTAATTTTAAATCTGGTGGAGCTTATTATAGATGGCCTAATAGAATCAGTGCTGCACACTGCTACAAAGCCCAAATTATTTTCCAGCCAAGGTACAGATAAACATGATTAGTAATTTTAAATCTGGTGGAGCTTAGTATAGATGGCCTAATAGAATCAGTGCTGCACACTGCTACAGAGCCAAAATTATTTTCCAGCCAAGGTACAGATAAACATGATTAGTAATTTTAAATTTGAAAGCTTAAAATGGTTGGTGAGGTGATTTTAACCAATCATCAAACTTTTACTCTCCCCAGGATGACACAGGGGTAGAAAATTCATTTCGGATCCATGATTTGTTCATCTTTATGAACGTGAGTCTGTCTACATTATCAGTGGAGAGCCGCGTGCGCTTATCTGTCAGCACACCACCAGCAGCGCTGAACACACGTTCAGACAGAACGCTGGCTGCGGGGCATGACAAGATCTCCAAGGCGTAAGTGGCTAGCTACGGCCATTTATCCAGATTGGAAGCCCAAAAAGAGCAAGGGTCCAGTGACACAGTCATGGCTTCAATGTTTACTTGGAGATACTCCTGTACCATCGTCTCTAGGCGTTGACTATGTGTCAGACTTCTTGTCTCCTGTGGCCTTGCAAAGGATGGGCTAAAAAAGTGGTGAAATGATTCCGCAAAATTGATGTTACCAGCAGATACTGTGGTTCTGTTACAGTTTGAGTGCTGAACACTTGATGGTCCCATGGTTGGCAAGTTGGAACTGTGAGATTCACTACGTGCACCACTGGTATTTTGTGGAAAAGCACATGTAAGATTCTGCAACAGTCTCTGCTGATACTCCTGCATGCGTGCATCCCTTTCTATGGCAGGAATAATTTCTGCAAATTTACTTTTGTACCGGGGATCTAACAGTGTGGCAACCCAGTAGTCAGGATTATTTCTAATTCTCACAATTCGAGGGTCATGTTGCAGGTAGTGCAGCAAGAAGGCACTCATGTGTGTTGCGCATCCAGGAGCACCAAGTCCCTGTTGTGTTGGTGGCGAGGTAACAATCATGCTTCCTTCCTCTGTCCTCTCCCCCCAACCTCGCACAACAGAAATGTGATCAAGGTCTCCCTCATCTGATGAGTCTTCCATCAGTTCGTCCTCCACTTCTTCCTGGGCTCCTGCACCTTCCTCACTAGTTTGGATGCTACCATGCGCCCTGGTAAAACCATCTCCCCCACCCTCACATGCCTGCTGCCTTGGTGCTGCCGACCGTCTGGACCTTGCAGATGTTAGCCCTTCCGCATACAACTCCTCCTCCTCTACTTCCTCCACCTTCTCTTGTGCCACCACCTGACTCCGAATTCTGTTTAACATGTGCTCCAGCATGTAAATCACCGGAATAGTCATGCTGATAATGGCATCGTCAGCACTAAACATCTTCGTCGCCATTTCAAAACTGTGCAGAAGGGTGCATAGGTCCCTGATCTGAGACCACTCCTCCAGCGTGATTTGCCCCACCTCTGGATCTCGTTGGCCCAGGCTATACGTCAGAACGTATTGCACCAGGGCTTGTCGGTGCTGCCACAGTCACTGCAACATGTGCAGAGTTGAATTCCACCGGGTAGGCACATCGCATTTTAGCCGGTGAAGTGGCAGGCCCAACGACTTCTGTAGAGATGTAAGTCGCTGAGCTGCGGGATGCGAACTGTGGAAGTGAGCACACAGTGACCGTGCCCTCTGCAGAAGGCCATCTAGTCTGGGATAGTGGGCTAAAAATTGCTGGACAACCAGGTTCAACACGTGAGCCATACAAGGCACGTGTGTGACATTGCCCCGGCGAAGGGCCGCACCCAGGTTTGCAGCATTGTCGCACACGGCCTTCCCTGGTTTCAGGTCCAGTGGAGACAACCATTCATGAAATTGGTTCTCCAGAGCTGACCACAACTCCTCAGCTGTGTGACTCACATTTCCCAGACATTTCAATGTAAAAACCGCCTGATGACGTTGAGCCCTACTGCCAACATAGTAAGGAGGTGTGCAGGTCCCTTCTGCGCAGTTAGAAAGCTTGTGGCATGACCAGACAGGCTTTGGGTGCAGGTGGAAGACCGAGAGCAGGTTGAGGAGGCAGAAGCAGTGGAGGAACTTTGACATAATGAGGATTGACGCACAACTCGTGGGGACGGCAAGACTGGGACAGCAGCCCCTTGTCCTGCTGTCACCATAGTTACCCAGTGCCCAGTCAGCGACATGTAACGCCCCTGTCCATGCCTACTCGTCCAAGTGTCTGTGGTGAAATGCACACTGTCACACACAGAGTTTCTCAAAGAAGCGGTGATGTTGTGTGCGACATGCTGGTGGAGCGCAGGCACACCTTTCTTTGAGAAGTAGTGCCGACTGGGCATCTGGTACTGGGGCACTGTGACGGACATAAGGTCTCGAAAATCCTCTGTGTCCACCAGGCGGAAAGGCAGCATTTCTGTAGCCAAGAGCTTGCAGATGGTGAAATTCAACCTCTTAGCTTTCTCATGGATAGGAGGAAATGGTGTTTTACTTGTCCACATCTGAGGGACCGAGGGCTGGCTATTGTGCTTAGACGGAGTTGATAAGGGTGTCCCCGGCAAACTGCCGGTCTGTGAGGAAGATGCAGGCGGACATGTTAGGTTGCCTTGATCCAAAGGTGGTGCTATCGATGTCGGACAGCGCTCAACACCAGCTGGTGTTAACACCTCCAAAGAAAATGATGACCTGCCAATCACGCTGGCTGTTGCGGGTAAAGAGGTGGCAGGTCTGCGCCCCAAAACAGGTGTGACTGCTGTCCCCCCAGTCACAGAGGATGAAGAGGCCGCGGATGCACAAGATATGGCAGACGGTGGTTGGCCCGGCCGGCTAGGCCGTATTGTAGCACACTGAGCTTCCCACTGCAACTTATGCTTCATGTCCATGTGCCGGTTCATGCATGAAGTACTCAAACTATGTATTTTTTGGCCTCTACTTAGCTTTTGCTGACAAATGTTACAGATAACACGAGTTGGGTCATCTTTATCGATCTGAGAAAATGCCCAGGCTATGCAAGGCTTAGCACCCATGCGACCTGAAGAGCCACCACGACTTGTGGTGAGAGGCAGAGTTGTGTTTGAGGATGCAGTTGTTGACGTGCTCCCAGTACTATGTCTGTGTCCAGGAAGGCGCAACCTGACCTCGTCGTCACTAGCATCTTCCTCCAACTCCTCTGCTGACCTCATCTCTTGGCTGACTGTGGGTTGACAGTAAGTGGGATCTCCAACCTCATCATTATCACCCTGTGCGTTATCACACCCGTCGTCCTCAGAGCCAACCTGTTCCTGCCCTGACAAAAAACTAAAGTTGTCGCTCCAATCAGGTATTTGAGTCTTATCATCGTCTTCCTCATTGTCTCCACCAACAGGAGTTACACTTTGGGAATGAGGGTCTACATTATGTTCAGAACCTTCTGCGTCTGGTCCTGGATCCGACTCATAAAGATTCTGGGCATCAGTGTAGATCATTTCCTCGTCTGGATTCACAGAAGCGCTGGAGTCGACCTCTGATTCCCAGGCTATAGTATGAGTAAACAGCTCTGCAGACTCAACCATCTGTTCTACCTCATACTCAGACGGGCATCTGGAGATTTGGGAGCTGTGAGGAAGCAAGTGCGATTGGGGTGACACCTTTGAGGACTGGAGTATTTGTGATGTTGAAGTTGATGTGGAGGAGAGCCCACTTAAAGGAGCACTTGATATCCGTTGAAGCACCTGCTGTTTTTGTGCCTCATCTGGAATTTGTAGCGATTGGCATGGCCGTAAGAAAGGGATCTTATCACATTGTCCGCTAAAAGAATTAGACATTTTAGTTTGGCTGGAAGATGGTCTTTCTTCTGCAGATGTTACTGTTGCTTTAACACCTACCCCACGGACACAACCTTTTTTCCCCTTCCCAACACGCCTATTCCCCTTTCCACCAGCAGCAGGCCTTTTTCCACTCATTTTGGTGGTTAACTAATTCACAACTCTGGAGTTGTTTGCACAAAAAAACAATGGATGGGAACCGAGCAGAGCTGAGTGGCCAAACTGTGGTATTAGGCCAAAACTATTGGCTGGGTTAGATGCAGAAAAAAATTGTAGCGCTGGCGTCCCTGCCCTCTGCTAGGCAGGGACGCTGCTCTCCTCACCGCTCTGCTCCGTGCCCGGCGTCCTCTCCCCGCTCTGCTGTCAGCGCGCGCTCCTTCCCGGCGTCCTCCTCCCGCTCTGCTCTCAGCGCGCGCTCCTTCCCGGCCCCTGTGCTTAGGGCGCGCGCGCTCCCCTCCTCTTAAAGGGGCCGCGCGCGCCGTCCTAAGGAGTCCCCGGCCAATGGCCGGAGGACTTCATCATATATAAGGCACCTCCTCCAAAATGGAGGTGTCCGAGCAATGTTGTTTGCACCTGTGTCTCACCTGTGCTTCAGCCCTCAGGTCCCGTTGCCAGTTACCTGCCAGTTTCCTGCCAGTTTCCTGCTAGTTACCTGCCTGATTCCTGCCTGTATACTTGTTACCTGTCTGCCAGCCTGAGGTCCGACGGTCTGCCTTACTACTCCTGTCAGTCTGTCTAAAGGACCAGCCTGCCCGCTCACCTGGGAGCGCATATCAGCTACCTGCCTGCTTGCCTGAGGTCCGACGGTCTGCCTTACTACTCCGGTCAGTCTGTCTATGGACCAGCTTGCCCGCTCACCTGGGAGCGCTTCTCCGTTATCTGCCTGCTTGCCAGCCCGGAGGCTCCGTTGTCACGTGCTGTGACCACCAGCTATCTCAGAGACTCTTGCCCGCTCACCTGGGAGCGCATCTCCGTTACCTGCCTGCTTGCCAGCCCGGAGGTCCCGTTGTCACGTGCGGTGACCACCAGCTATTCCAGAGACTCTTGCCCGCTCACCTGGGAGCGCTTCTCCGTTACCTACCTGCCTGCCAGCCCGGAGGTTCCGCCGTCACGTGCCGTGACCACCTGCTATTCCAGAGACTCTCGCTTGCTCACCTGGGAGCACACATCTACCATCTGCCTGCTAGCCTACCCGGAGGCTCTGCCATCACAGGTCGTACCTACCCCTTACCCAGAGACTGCCCTGATCACTTGCCGTAACTCCCTGTCCGTTCACCCAGAGACTGCCACCCGCTCCCTTACAAGGGCCGCCCCCTTGTATAGTAGCTCAGAGGTTCCGCCTCCCGGACCCGTTACAGTTTGCTCGGGCCATGGAACCCGGTGGCACCCAAGCTCCCTCGCTCTCGGACCTCTGTCTTGAACTGTCCCGTCAGAGGTCCCAACAGGAGGCCATCCTGGGTCACCTGCGGAATGTTAATACTCGCCTGAACACTCTGTCTGATCCACCAACAACCTCCGCCAGTGCCATATCTTGCAATCCGGCAGCTCCGCTGCCCACTAATACTATGGTATCCTACCCCGGACCCCGGCTTTCTGCACCTCCTCGCTTCGGAGGCGACCCCGTCCAGGCTCGGGGCTTCATAAATCAGTGCACCCTGCACTTTGAACTTTTGTCCCATCAGTTTAATTCCGACCGGGCCAAAATTGCCTTTATCATGTCCCATCTCACCGGGGAGGCCCTGGCCTGGCTAAATCCTCTATGGGAGAGAGGAGACCCCCTGGTGTCCAACTTGCCTGCTTTTCTCTCGGCTTTCCGGAAAGTCTTCGACGAACCCGGACGGAAGACCTCATCCGCATCCTCTCTGCTACGCCTCCGTCAGGAGGGTCTCACCGTGGGCCAATATGCCATACGGTTCCGCACCCTTGCCTCGGAGCTGGCCTGGGATAACGACGCTCTGGTATCCGTCTTCTGGGAGGGTCTGTCCGGTCGTATTAAAGATGAACTTGCTGGTCGGGACATTCCTACCTCTCTCGATGATCTAATAACCCTTGCCACCCGGATTGACCTACGGTTCCAGGAGCGTGCCAAAGAGGTCACCCGTGAGAGAAGGATTCCACGTTTAGCTCCTACTTTCCAGAAACCCGTCATTCCCTCCATCTCTCCCCAGGTACACTCTCCTGAGCCTATGCAGGTCGACCAGACCAAGATGGTCAAAACCCGTCAGGACTCACGCCGTGCCGAGGGGAGCTGCTTCTACTGTGGCAGTAAGGAGCACCGGATCCGTGCCTGCCCGGAGAGGTCGGGAAACGCCTGTGTCTAGGTTCGCTCAGAGAGGTCCACCTAGACAAGAATAAATCCTCTCCATCCCTGCTGTTGTCAGTTTCGATCATCTACGGGGAGAACCGTTATTTCGAACTAGCCCAACTTGACTCTGGAGCAGCCGGGAACCTTATTTCACAGTCCCTGGTTGAGAAATACCGCATCCCCACCAAACCTCTGGCTGTACCCTTGTCTGTCGCTGCCGTGGATGGGGGCCTCTTACCTCGCCCCATTCAACTCATCACCGAATCCATTACCCTGCAGGTGGGAATGCTGCATTCTGAAAGTATCTCCTTTCATGTTCTGCCTGGACTCTCTCACGCCCTCTTGCTAGGTCTGCCCTGGCTCCAGAGACATGCACCCGTGCTAGACTGGCAAACCGGAGAGGTCCTTCGCTGGGGACAAGACTGTCATAAAACCTGCCTGGTTCCCGTCCATCCCGTCCGTCCCTCTCCTACCCCAGCTAATCTACCTGGACTTCTGATTCCTTATTGGTCTTATGCAGATGTCTTTAATAAAAAGGAGGCAGAGACATTACCACCACATAGACCATACGACTGTCCCATCGATCTGCTACCCGGTACTACTCCTCCCCGTGGGCGTATCTATCCTTTATCCGCTGCTGAGACCCGGTCAATGTCCGAATATATTGAGGAGAATCTGGCCAGAGGATTCATCCGGAAATCTACCTCCCCGGCGGGAGCAGGCTTCTTTTTCGTCAAAAAGAAGGACGGCTCTCTCCGTCCCTGTATAGACTATAGAGGCCTAAACCTTATCACGGTGAAGAATAAGTACCCCCTCCCGCTCATTCCAGAATTATTTGATCGCCTGAGGGGGGCTAGGATCTTCACCAAACTGGACCTTCGTGGGGCGTACAACCTGGTTCGTATTCGTCAGGGGGATGAATGGAAGACGGCATTCAACACCCGGGACGGCCACTATGAATACCTGGTAATGCCCTTTGGTCTCTGTAACGCTCCTGCCGTCTTTCAAGAGTTGGTCAATGACATCTTCCGGGACCTTCTCTACTCCTGCGTAGTGGTGTACCTGGACGACATCTTGGTCTTCTCTCCGGATCTCCAGACTCACCGGAGGGACGTTCGTCAGGTCCTGCTCAGGCTAAGGCAGAACCATCTCTACGCTAAATTTGAGAAGTGCCTCTTTGAGCAGACCTCGCTTCCGTTTCTGGGCTACATTATCTCTCAGACCGGCCTACAAATGGATCCTGAGAAACTGTCTGCCATCGAGAAATGGCCCCGACCGGAGGGGTTGAAGGCCATTCAGCGATTCCTGGGCTTCGCCAACTACTACCGCCTCTTCATACCACACTTCTCTTCCCGGACGGCCCCAATTTCTGCGCTCACCCGTAAAGGTACTAATCCCAAAGAGTGGCCACCCGAAGCAGAGGAGGCCTTTCTTTCCCTTAAACAGGCCTTCTCTTCCGCCCCGGTGCTGCATCGCCCAGATGGCAACAAACAGTTCTTCCTGGAAGTTGACGCCTCCTCCTCTGGAGCCGGAGCGGTACTTACTCAAAAATCATCTTCCGGGAGGATGGTAACTTGTGGCTTCTTCTCTAAACTCTTCTCCTCCTCTGAGCGCAACTATTCCATAGGAGACCGAGAGTTATTGGCCATCAAACTGGCATTGGAGGAGTGGCGTTACCTGCTCGAGGGGGCTCTTCACCCGGTAATAATTTACACTGACCACAAGAACTTGGCTTACCTCCAGCATGCCCAGAGACTTAACCCGCGCCAAGCCCGGTGGTCCTTGTTTTTTGCTCGTTTTGATTTTGTCCTTCATTTTCGCCCGGCTGACAAAAACGTCAAGGCGGACGCCTTGTCTCGGTCCTTTCTGGTGTCTGATCTCGAGGAGGATCCGAAACATATCATCGATCCCGCCAGAGTAATGCAGGTGGCTCCCGTGAGTCTAAATCGTCTTCCTCCTGGTAAGACGTTCGTACCAGTACCTGATCGGGAGAAGATCCTACACTGGGGTCATTCTTCTAAACTAGCTGGCCACGCCGGTCAGAAAAAGACCCTCCAGCTTATTACCCGGCACTACTGGTGGCCTAACCTGCACAAGGATGTAATAGACTTTGTTTCTGCCTGTGTGTCCTGCGCCCGCAACAAAGTTCCAAGACACCTGCCGGCCGGCCGCCTCCTACCTCTGCCAGTACCTGCTGCCCCCTGGCAGCATATAGCGATGGACTTCATTACTGATCTACCCGTCTCTGCCGGTTGTACGGTCATTTGGGTGGTCGCTGACCGCTTCTCCAAGATGGCTCACTTCATTCCACTGCCAGGTCTTCCGTCTGCACCCGAGCTGGCTAAAGACTTTATCCGCCACATCTTCCGTCTTCATGGCCTGCCCCGTCACATCGTGTCGGATCGTGGGGTACAGTTCACTTCCCGTTTCTGGAGAGCCACTTGTAAATTGCTGGACGTCACCCTGGACTTCTCCTCCGCTTACCACCCACAGTCTAATGGTCAAGTGGAGCGGATCAATCAGAACCTGACCAGTTACCTTCGGCACTTCGTTAATGCCCACCATTCTGACTGGGTGGATCTCCTGCCATGGGCCGAATTCTCGTACAACAATCACGAGAGCGAGTCTTCCTCCAAATCCCCGTTTTTTGTAGTCTACGGTCAGCATCCTCGGATCCCGTTTCCCGTCTCCACCTCGGCGGACAATCCGGCTGCGGAATCTCTTGTTAACAAATTTTCCTCCATATGGGAGAGTACCCGGTCCGCACTCCTTCTGTCATCCGAGCGTATGAAAAGACACGCTGACAAAAAACGTCTGGACCCTCCTCAATTCCGCCCTGGGGATAAAGTCTGGCTCTCGTCCAAATATGTCCGGCTCAAGATCCCTTCCTATAAGTTAGGGCCTCGGTTCATCGGCCCACTGGAGGTCATCAGTCAGATCAACCCGGTGGCCTATAAATTGAAACTCCCGGCCAACTTACGGATCCCTAACTCCTTCCATGTGTCTCTCCTCAAACCTGTGGTGCTTAACTCTTTTTCCAAGTCTACAGGTACGCCTCCTGCTCCGGTTTCTGCTGAGGACGAGTTTGAGGTAGAGAACATTCTTGCCACCAAAAGGGTAAGAGGAAAGACCTTTTTTCTGGTAGATTGGAAGGGGTTTGGTCCTGAGGAGAGAACGTGGGAGCCCCGGGAGAACATCCATGCCCCTCTCATCCTAGCTAAATTTCTGTCTGGCCTAAAAAAGGGGGGGCCTAAAGGGGGGGGTACTGTAGCGCTGGCGTCCCTGCCCTCTGCTAGGCAGGGACGCTGCTCTCCTCACCGCTCTGCTCCGTGCCCGGCGTCCTCTCCCCGCTCTGCTGTCAGCGCGCGCTCCTTCCCGGCGTCCTCCTCCCGCTCTGCTCTCAGCGCGCGCTCCTTCCCGGCCCCTGTGCTTAGGGCGCGCGCGCGCGCGCTCCCCTCCTCTTAAAGGGGCCGCGCGCGCCGTCCTAAGGAGTCCCCGGCCAATGGCCGGAGGACTTCATCATATATAAGGCACCTCCTCCAAAATGGAGGTGCCCGAGCAATGTTGTTTGCACCTGTGTCTCACCTGTGCTTCAGCCCTCAGGTCCCGTTGCCAGTTACCTGCCAGTTTCCTGCCAGTTTCCTGCTAGTTACCTGCCTGATTCCTGCCTGTATACTTGTTACCTGTCTGCCAGCCTGAGGTCCGACGGTCTGCCTTACTACTCCTGTCAGTCTGTCTAAAGGACCAGCCTGCCCGCTCACCTGGGAGCGCATATCAGCTACCTGCCTGCTTGCCTGAGGTCCGACGGTCTGCCTTACTACTCCGGTCAGTCTGTCTATGGACCAGCTTGCCCGCTCACCTGGGAGCGCTTCTCCGTTATCTGCCTGCTTGCCAGCCCGGAGGCTCCGTTGTCACGTGCTGTGACCACCAGCTATCTCAGAGACTCTTGCCCGCTCACCTGGGAGCGCATCTCCGTTACCTGCCTGCTTGCCAGCCCGGAGGTCCCGTTGTCACGTGCGGTGACCACCAGCTATTCCAGAGACTCTTGCCCGCTCACCTGGGAGCGCTTCTCCGTTACCTACCTGCCTGCCAGCCCGGAGGTTCCGCCGTCACGTGCCGTGACCACCTGCTATTCCAGAGACTCTCGCTTGCTCACCTGGGAGCACACATCTACCATCTGCCTGCTAGCCTACCCGGAGGCTCTGCCATCACAGGTCGTACCTACCCCTTACCCAGAGACTGCCCTGATCACTTGCCGTAACTCCCTGTCCGTTCACCCAGAGACTGCCACCCGCTCCCTTACAAGGGCCGCCCCCTTGTATAGTAGCTCAGAGGTTCCGCCTCCCGGACCCGTTACAAAAATTATATTCAATTTGCAACCTGATGGAGGTCAGTATAGATGGACTAATAGAACAAGTCCCACACACAGCTAGAAGCAAAAATATTTTTTCAGAGGTAGATGCAGAAAAAAATTTTATTCAGTTTGCAACCTTATGGAGGTCTGTATAGATGGATTAATAGAACAAGTCCCACACACAGCTACAAGCCCAATATTTTTTCAGAGGTAGATGCAGAAAAAAAATATATTCAGTTTGCAACCTGATGTAGGTCAGTATAGATGGATTAATAGAGAAAGTCCCACACACTGCTAGAAGGCCAAATATTTTTTCAGAGCTAGATGCAGACAAAAAATTATTTTGAATTTGCAACCTGAAGGAGGTCAGTATAGGTGGACTAATAGAACAAGTCCCACACACTGCTAGAAGGCCAAATATTTTTCAGAGCTAGATGCAGAAAAAAATTATATTCAGTTTGCAACCTGATGGAGGTCTGTATAGATGGATTAATAGAACAAGTCCCACACACAGCTAGAAGCCCAAATATTTTTTCAGAGGTAGATGCAGATAAAAATTATTTTTAATTTGCAACCTGATGGAGGTCAGTATAGATGGACTAATAGAACAAGTCACACACACAGCTAGAAGCCCAAATATTTTTTCAGAGGTACTGTAGATGCAGATAAAAATTATTTTTAATTTGCAACCTGATGGAGGTCAGTATAGATGGACTAATAGAGAAAGTCCCACACACTGCTAGAAGGCAAAATATTTTTTCAGAGCTAGATGCAGATAAAAATTATATTCAATTTGCAACCTGATGGAGGTCAGTATAGATGGACTAATAGAACAAGTCCCACACACAGCTAGAAGCCCAAATATTTTTTCAGAGGTACTGTATATGCAGATAAAAATTATTTTTAATTTGCAACCTGATGGAGGTCAGTATAGATCGACTAATAGAACAAGTCCCACACACTGCTAGAAGGACAAATATTTTTTCAGAGCTAGATGCAGAAAAAAATTATATTCAGTTTGCAACCTGATGGAGGTCAGTATAGATGGACTAATAGAACAAGTCCCACACACTGCTAGAAGGCCAAATATTTTTTCAGAGCTAGATGCAGAAAAAAAATATATTCAATTTGCAACCTGATGGAGGTAAGTATAGATGGACTAATAGAACAAGTCCCACACACAGCTAGAAGCCCAAATATTTTTTCAGAGGTAGATGCAGAAAAAAATTATATTCAGTTTGCAACCTGATGGAGGTCAGTATAGATGGACTAATAGAACAAGTCCCACACACAGCTAGAAGCCCAAATATTTTTTCAGAGGTAGATGCAGAAAAAAAATATATTCAGTTTGCAACCTGATGGAGGTCAGTATAGATAGACTAATAGAACAAGTCCCACACACTGCTAGAAGGTCAAATATTTTTTCAGAGCTAGATGCAGACAAAAAATTATTTTTAATTTGCAACCTGATGGAGGTCAGTATAGATGGACTAATAGAGAAAGTCTCACACACTGCCAGAAGGCCAAATATTTTTTCAGAGCTAGATGCAGACAAAAAATTATTTTGAATTTGCAACCTGATGGAGGTCAGTATAGGTGGACTAATGGAACAAGTCCCACACACTGCTAGAAGGCCAAATATTTTTTCAGAGCTAGATGCAGAAAAATTTTTTATTCAGTTTGCAACCTGATGGAGGTCAGTATAGATGGACTAATAGAACAAGTCCCAAACACAGCTAGAAGCACAAATATTTTTCAGAGGTAGATGCAGAAAAAAAATATATTCAGTTTGCAACCTGATGGAGGTCAGCATAGAAGGACTAATAGAGAAAGTCCCACACACTGCTAGAAGGCCAAATATTTTTTCAGAGCTAGATGCAGACAAAAAATTATTTTTAATTTGCAACCTGATGGAGGTCAGTATAGATGGACTAATAGAGAAAGTCCCACACACTGCTAGTAGGCCAAATATTTTTTCAGAGCTAGTTGCAGATAAAAATTATTTTTAATTTGCAACCTGATGGAGGTCAGTATAGATGGACTAATAGAGAAAGTCCAACACACTGCTAGAAGGCCAAATATTTTTTCAGAGCTAGATGCAGAAAAAAATTATATTCAGTTTGCAACCTGATGGAGGTCAGTATAGATGGACTATTAGAACATGTCCCACACACAGCTAGAAGCCCAAATATTTTTTCAGAGGTAGATGCAGATAAAAATTATTTTTACTTTGCAACCTGATGGAGGTGAGTATAGATGGACTAATAGAGAAAGTCCCACACACTGCTAGAAGGCCAAATATTTTTTCAGAGCTAGATGCAGACAAAAAATTATTTTGAATTTGCAACGTGATGGAGGTCAGTATAGATGGACTAATAGAACAAGTCCCACACACTGCTAGAAGGCCAGATATTTTTTTCAGAGCTAGATGCAGAAAAAAATTTTATTCAGTTTGCAACCTGATGGAGGTCAGTATAGATGGACTAATAGAACAAGTCCCACACACAGCTAGAAGCCCAAATATTTTTTCAGAGGTAGATGCAGAAAAAAATTATATTCAGTTTGCAACCAGATGGAGGTCAGTATAGGTGGACTAATAGAACTAGTCCCACACACAGCTAGAAGCCCAAATATTTTTTCAGAGGTAGATGTAGAAATTTTTTTTATTCAGTTTGCAACCTGATGGAGGTCAGTATAGATGGACTAATAGAACAAGTCCCACACACAGCTAGAAGCCCAAATATTTTTTCAGAGGTAGATGCAGAAAAAAAATATATTCAGTTTGCAACCTGATGGAGGTCAGTATAGATGGACTAATAGAGAAAGTCCCACACACTGCTAGAAGGCCAAATATTTTTTCAGAGCTAGATGCAGACAACAAATTATTTTTAATTTGCAACCTGATGGAGGTCAGTATAGATGGACTAATAGAGAAAGTCCCACACACTGCTAGAAGGCCAAATATTTTTTCTGAGCTAGATGCAGAAAAAAATTATATTCAGTTTGCAACCTGATGGAGGTCAGTATAGATGGACTAATAGAACAAGTCCCACAAACAGCTAGAAGCCCAAATATTTTTTCAGAGCTAGATGCAGATAAAAATTATTTTTATTTGCAACCTGATGGAGGTCAGTATAGATGGACTAATAGAGAAAGTCCCACACACTGCTAGAAGGCCAAATATTTTTTCAGAGCTAAATGCAGACAAAAAATTATTTTGAATTTGCAACGTGATGGAGGTCAGTATAGATGGACTAATAGAACAAGTCCCACACACTGCTAGAAGGCCAAATATTTTTTCAGAGCTAGATGCAGAAAAAAATTATATTCAGTTTGCAACCTGATGGAGGTCAGTATAGATAGACTAATAGAACAAGTCCCACACACTGCTAGAAGGCCAAATATTTTTTCAGAGCTAGATGCAGAAAAAAATTATATTCAATTTGCAACCTGATGGAGGTCAGTATAGATAGACTAAAAGAATGATGCTATGCCCAAAAGATTTTACTTCACTAGGTGCAGTAAAAATATTGTTATTCTATGCACAGGTGATATATCTTGCAAAACAGATAGGCTACTCCACTGACTAACACACTCTGCAATAGGCCAAAAAGGATTAGCTTTGCTAGATTCAGCCAAATGCTGTGAAAAAAACTTGCACAGCACTGGCACAGACCTGCCTGGCAAAAACTGATAGGAACTGATGTAACCTAGTCCTGAAAAGGACTGCAATTACAATTAGTCTTTACTCCCACAACCTATCTATTTAAGAGCAAAGACCTGCCTGATAAAAGTTGTAGGAAATGCTGTAATCTAGTCCTTAAAAGGACTGCAATCACAACTATTCCCTACTCCCAAGCTATCTGTAGATTTGTGCGAAAATTGGCTTGAAATTAGCAAGGTATAGCGCACACAGCAACAGCGGTGCCGTCTAACACGCAGCTGTAGCAGTGAGAAAATGGTGGCGACTGGGAAAATGGCTTGGTCTTATAGGGCAAGGACATGTGACATACACTGCCAATTACACATACCCTTGCTTGTGTGAAAAAAAGCACTGTGTGCGCTGCTGATAGGCTGACAGATTGCATCTCCCCACTGTAAATGCAGGAAAGAGAAAAAAAATGGATATCTTCATTATTCCTGCAGAGATCCATCCCCTGCCCCGCTGTACACTCAAACTGCGTATTAACATTAATTTTCATCATTACTGAGAAAAAATCCAGTTATGATTTTGGTGCGCGAACAGTTATCGAACAGCCAAATTTTTCTCAAATCATTCGTGTTCACCCAACAGCTCGAACACCTCCCGAAACAGCTCGAATTTGAGATTGGCGAACAGTTCGAGTCGAACAACGCTCATCTCTAATGAGGAGTCCTTGAGTTTGAATCCACAGAGAGCCTTTTTAATTTACTTACTAATAAGCTATCTACTGAGCCAATGGAAATTTGCATTGATTTTGGGCTTGAGATAGTGCAATTGTGAGAAATAGATTCTGTATTAAGTGTTCATAAAGAACAAGATGTCATCATACTCTGTATAGATTGGCATTAAGAATAACATAGAAAAGCTAATGGATTTTTTTGTGAACTTACCTATTAGCAATTCAATGTTCACTGCCCTAATTGACATTGTGTTTCTCTTGAGGTGTTCCAGTGGTTTACTGGGTTAATGCTCTTGCTTTGTCAACAGAAGTTCATGAGTTTGAATCCACAGAGAGCCTTTTCAATTTACTTACTAATCAGTTAACTATTGAGCCAATGGAAATTTGCATTGATTTTGGGCTTGACATAGTGCAATTGTGAGATAAAGGATCTGTATTAAGCGTTCATAAAGAACAAGATGTCATCATACGCTGTATAGATTGGCATTAAGAATAACACAGTGAAACTAATGGATTTCATTTTTAACTTACTTATTAGCGAATCAATGTACACTGCCCTAATTGACATCACATTGAACCAGTGACATTCCGGTGGCTTGCCTAGTTAATGCGCCTGTCTTGTAATGAGGAGTTCATGAGTTTGAATCCATAGAAAGCCTTTTTAATTTACTTACTAATAAGCTAACTACTGAACCAATGGAAATTTGCATTGATTTTGGGTTTGAGATAGTGCAATTGTGAGATATAGAATCTGTATTAAGTGTTCATAAAGAACAAGATGTCATCATAAGCTGTATAGATTGGCGTTAAGAATAACATAGTAAAGCCAATGGATTTTTTTGTGAACGTACCTATTAGCAATTCAATGTTCACTGCCCTAATTGACATAACATTTTGCATGAAGTGTACCAGTGGTTTACTCGGATAATGCTCTTAGTTTGTAAACAGGTTTTCATGAGTTTGAATGCACAGAGAGCACTTTTAATTTACTTACTAATAAGCTAACTATTGAGTCAATGGAAATTTACATTGATTTTGGGCTTGAGATAGTGCAATTGTGAGATATAGAATCTGTATTAAGTGTTCATAAAGAACAAGATGTCGTCATACGTTATATAGATTGGCATTAAGAATAACACAGTGAAACCAATGGATTTCATTTTTAACTTACTCGTTAGCGAATCAATGTACACTGCCCTAACTGACATCACATTGAACCAATGATGTTCCTATGGCTTACTGGGTTAACGTGCCTGTCTTGTAATGAGGAGTTCATGAGTTTGAATCCATAGAAAGCCTTTTTAATTTACTTACTAATAAGCTAACTACTGAGCCAATGGAAATTTGCATTGATTTTGGGCTTGAGATAGTGCAATTGTGAGATATAGAATCTGTATTAAGTGTTGATAAAGAACAAGATGTCGTCATACGCTGTATAGATTGGCATTAAGAATAACATAGTAAAGCTAATGGATTTGTTTGTGAACTTACCTATTAGCAATTCAATGTTCACTGCCCTAATTGACATTGCGTTTAACTTGAGGTGTTCCAGTGGTTTACTGGGATAATGCTCTTAGTTTGTAAACAGGTTTTCATGAGTTTGAATGCACAGAGAGCACTTTTAATTTACTTACTAATAAGCTAACTATTGAGCCAATGGAAATTTGCATTGATTTTGGGTTTCAGATAGTGCAATTGTGAGATACAGAATTCGTATTAAGCGTTCATAAAGAACAAGTTGTCATCATATGCTGTATAGATTGGCATTAAGAATAACACAGTGAAACCAATGGACTTCATTTTTAACTTACTTATTAGCGAATCAATGTACACTGCCCTAATTGACATTGGTTTGACCCAGTGATGTTCGGTGGCTTACTAGGTTAATGCGCCTGTTTTGTAATGAAGTGTTCAGGAGTTTGAATCCACAGAGAGCCTATTTAATTTACTTACTAATAAGCTAACTAGAGATGAGTGTTGTTCTACTCAAACTGTTCGCCAATCTGAAATTAAAGCTGATTTGGGCGGTGTTCGAGCCGTTCGGGGAACACGAACGATTTGAGAAAAATTCGGCTGTTCGATAACTGTTCGTGCACCAAAATCATAACAGGATTTTTTCTCAGTAAAGATGAAAATTAATGTTAATACGCAGTTTGAGTGTACAGACGGGTGGGTGGGGGGAGGGGCAGGGGATGGATCTTTGCAGAAATAATGAAGAACTCCATTTTTTTTTCTCTTTCCCGCATTTACAGTGGGGAGGTGCAATCTGTCAGCCTATCAGCAGCGCACACATGGAGCGAAGTGCTTTTTTTCACACAAGCAAGGGCATGTGTCATTGGCAGTGTATGTCACATGTCCTTGCCCTATAAGACCCAGCCATTTTCCCCGTCGCCACCATTTTCTCACTGCTGCAGCTGCATGTTAGACGGCACCGCTGTTGCTGTGTGCGCTATACCTTGTTAATTTCAAGCCAATTTTCGCACAAATCTACAGATAGCTTGGGAGTAGGGAATAGTTGTGATTGCAGTCCTTTTAAGGACTAGGTTACAGCATTTCCTACGACTTTTATCAGGCAGGTCTTTGCTCTTAAATAGATAGATTGTGGGAGTAAAGACTAATTGTAATTGCAGTCCTTTTCAGGACTATGTTACATCAGTTCCTATCAGTTTTTGCCAGGCAGGTCTGTGCCAGTGCTGTGCAAGTTTTTTTTCACAGCATTTGGCTGAAACTAGCAAAGCTAATCCTTTTTGGCCTATTGCACAGTGTGTTAGTCAGTGGAGTAGCCTATCTGTGTTGCAAGATATACCACCTGTGTATAGAACACCAATTTTTTTACTGCACCTAGCGAAGTAAAATCTTTTGGGCACAGCATCATTCTATTAGTCCATCTATACTGACCTCCATCAGGTTGCAAATTGAATATAATTTTTTTCTGCATCTAGCTCTGAAAAAACAATTGGGCTTCTAGCAGTGTGTGGGACTTGTTCTATTAGTCCATCTATACTGACCTCCATCAGGTTGCAAACTGAATATAATTTTTTTCTGCATCTAGCTCTGAAAAAATATTTGGCCTTCTAGCAGTGTGTGGGACTTTCTCTATTAGTCCATCTATACTGACCTCCATCAGGTTGCAAATTAAAAATAATTTATATCTGCATCTAGCTGTGAAAAAATATTTGGCCTTCTAGCAGTGTGTGGGACTTTCTCTATTAGTCCATCTATACTGACCTCCATCAGGCTGCAATTAAAAATAATTTTTATCTGCATCTAGCTCTGAAAAAATATTTGGCCTTCTAGCAGTGTGTGGGACTTTCTCTTTTAGTCCATCTATACTGACCTCCATCAGGTTGCAAATTAAAAATAATTTTCATCTGCATCTAGCTCTGAAAAAATATTTGGCCTTCTAGCAGTGTGTGGGACTTTCTCTATTAGTCCATCTATACTGACCTCCATCAGGTTGCAAATTGAATATAATTTTTTTCTGCATCTAGCTCTGAAAATGTTTGGGCTTCTAGCAGTGTGTGGGACTTGTTCTATTAGTCCATCTATACTGACCTCCATCAGGTTGCAAACTGAATATAATTTTTTTCTGCATCTAGCTCTGAAAAAATATTTGGCCTTCTAGCAGTGTGTGGGACTTTCTCTATTAGTCCATCTATACTGACCTCCATCAGGTTGCAAATTAAAAATAATTTATATCTGCATCTAGCTGTGAAAAAATATTTGGCCTTCTAGCAGTGTGTGGGACTTTCTCTATTAGTCCATCTATACTGACCTCCATCAGGTTGCAATTAAAAATAATTTTTATCTGCATCTAGCTCTGAAAAAATATTTGGCCTTCTAGCAGTGTGTGGGACTTTCTCTATTAGTCCATCTATACTGACCTCCATCAGGTTGCAAATTAAAAATAATTTTTTTCTGCATCTAGCTCTGAAAAAATATTTGGCCTTCTAGCGGTGTGTGGGACTTTCTCTATTAGTCCATCTATACTGACCTCCATCAGGTTGCAAATTGAATATAATTTTTTTCTGCATCTAGCTCTGAAAAAATGTTTGGGCTTCTAGCAGTGTGTGGGACTTGTTCTATTAGTCCATCTATACTGACCTCCATCAGGTTGCAAACTGAATATAATTTTTTTCTGCGTCTAGCTCTGAAAAAATATTTGGCCTTCTAGCAGTGTGTGGGACTTTCTCTATTAGTCCATCTATACTGACCTCCATCAGGTTGCAAATGAAAAATAATTTTTATCTGCATCTAGCTCTGAAAAAATATTTGGCCTTCTAGCAGTGCGTGGGACTTTCTCTATTAGTCCATCTATACTGACCTCCATCAGGTTGCAAATTAAAAATAATTTTTATCTGCATCTAGCTCTGAAAAAATATTTGTCCTTCTAGCAGTGTGTGGGACTTTCTCTATTAGTCCATCTATACTGACCTCCATCAGGTTGCAAATTAAAAATAATTTTTTGTCTGCATCTAGCTCTGAAAAAATATTTGGCCTTCTAGCAGTGTGTGGGACTTTCTCTATTAGTCCATCTATACTAACCTCCATCAGGTTGCAAATTGAATATAATTTTTTTCTGCATCTAGCTCTGAAAAAATATTTGGGCTTCTAGCAGTGTGTGGGACTTGTTCTATTAGTCCATCTATACTGACCTCCATCAGGTTGCAAACTGAATATAATTTTTTTCTGCATCTAGCTCTGAAAAAATATTTGGCCTTCTAGCAGTGTGTGGGACTTGTTCTATTGGTCCATCTATACTGACCTCCATCACGCTGCAAATTCAAAATAATTTTTTGTCTGCATCTAGCTCTGAAAAAATATTTGGCCTTCTAGCAGTGTGTGGGACTTTCTCTATTAGTCCATCTATACTGACCTCCATCAGGTTGCAAATTAAAAATAATTTTTATCTGCATCTAGCTCTGAAAAATTATTTGGGCTTCTAGCTGTGTGTGGGACTTGTTCTATTAGTCCATCTATACTGACCTCCATCAGGTTGCAAATTGAATATAATTTTTTTCTGCATCTACTTCTGAAAAAATATTTGGGCTTCTAGCAGTGTGTGGGACTTGGTCTATTAGTCCATGTACACTGACCTCCATCAGGTTGCAAATTAAAAATAACTTTTTTCTGCATCTAGCTCTGAAAAAATATTTGGCCTTCCAGCAGTGTGTGGGACTTTCTGTATAAGTCCATCTATACTGACCTCCATCAGGTTGCAAATTGAATATAATTTTTTTCTGCATCTAGCTCTGAAAAAATATTTGGGCTTCTAGCAGTGTGTGGGACTTGTTCTATTAGTCCATCTATACTGACCTCCATCTGGTTGCAAATTGAACAAAATTTTTTTCTGCATCTAGCTCTGAAAAAATATTTGGGCTTCTAGCAGTGTGTGGGACTTGTTCTATTAGTCCATCTATACTGACCTCCATCAGGTTGCAAACTGAATATAATTTTTTTCTGCATCTAGCTCTGAAAAAATATTTGGCCTTCTAGCAGTGTGTGGGACTTTCTCTATTAGTCCATCTATACTGACCTCCATCAGGTTGCAAATTAAAAATAATTTATATCTGCATCTAGCTGTGAAAAAATATTTGGCCTTCTAGCAGTGTGTGGGACTTTCTCTATTAGTCCATCTATACTGACCTCCATCAGGTTGCAAATTGAATATAATTTTTTTCTGCATCTAGCTCTGAAAAAATATTTGGGCTTCTAGCAGTGTGTGGGACTTGTTCTATTAGTCCATCTAAACTGACCTCCATCAGGTTGCAAACTGAATATAATTTTTTTCTGCATCTAGCTCTGAAAAAATATTTGGCCTTCTAGCAGTGTGTGGGACTTGTTCTATTAGTCCATCTATACTGACCTCCATCAGGTTGCAAATTGAATATAATTTTTTTCTGCATCTACTTCTGAAAAAATATTTGGGCTTCTAGCAGTGTGTGGGACTGGGTCTATTAGTCCATGTACACTGACCTCCATCAGGTTGCAAATTAAAAATAATTTTTTTCTGCATCTAGCTCTGAAAAAATATTTGGCCTTCTAGCAGTGTGTGGGACTTTCTCTGTTAGTCCATCTATACTGACCTCCATCAGGTTGCAAATTGAATATAATTTTTTTCTGCATCTAGCTCTGAAAAAATATTTGGGCTTCTAGCAGTGTGTGGGACTTTTTCTATTAGTCCATCTATACTGACCTCCATCAGGATGCAAATTCAAAATAATTTTTATCTGCATCTAGCTCTGAAAAAATATTTGGCCTTCTAGCAGTGTGTTGGACTTTCTCTATTAGTCCATCTATACTGACCTCCATCAGGTTGCAAATTGAATATAATTTTTTTCTGCATCTAGCTCTGAAAAAATGTTTGGGCTTCTAGCATTGTGTGGGACTTGTTCTATTAGTCCATCTATACTGACCTCCATCAGGTTGCAAACTGAATATAATTTTTTTCTGCATCTAGCTCTGAAAAAATATTTGGCCTTCTAGGAGTGTGTGGGACTTGTTCTATTAGTCCATCTATACTGACCTCCATCACACTGCAAATTCAAAATAATTTTTTGTCTGCATCTAGCTCTGAAAAAATATTTGTCCTTCTAGCAGTGTGTGGGACTTTCTCTATTAGTCCATCTATACTGACCTCCATCAGGTTGCAAATTAAAAATAATTTTTTGTCTGCATCTAGCTCTGAAAAAATATTTGGCCTTCTAGCAGTGTGTGGGACTTTCTCTATTAGTCCATCTATACTAACCTCCATCAGGTTGCAAATTGAATATAATTTTTTTCTGCATCTAGCTCTGAAAAAATATTTGGGCTTCTAGCAGTGTGTGGGACTTGTTCTATTAGTCCATCTATACTGACCTCCATCAGGTTGCAAACTGAATATAATTTTTTTCTGCATCTAGCTCTGAAAAAATATTTGGCCTTCTAGCAGTGTGTGGGACTTGTTCTATTGGTCCATCTATACTGACCTCCATCACGCTGCAAATTCAAAATAATTTTTTGTCTGCATCTAGCTCTGAAAAAATATTTGGCCTTCTAGCAGTGTGTGGGACTTTCTCTATTAGTCCATCTATACTGACCTCCATCAGGTTGCAAATTAAAAATAATTTTTATCTGCATCTAGCTCTGAAAAATTATTTGGGCTTCTAGCTGTGTGTGGGACTTGTTCTATTAGTCCATCTATACTGACCTCCATCAGGTTGCAAATTGAATATAATTTTTTTCTGCATCTACTTCTGAAAAAATATTTGGGCTTCTAGCAGTGTGTGGGACTTGGTCTATTAGTCCATGTACACTGACCTCCATCAGGTTGCAAATTAAAAATAACTTTTTTCTGCATCTAGCTCTGAAAAAATATTTGGCCTTCCAGCAGTGTGTGGGACTTTCTGTATAAGTCCATCTATACTGACCTCCATCAGGTTGCAAATTGAATATAATTTTTTTCTGCATCTAGCTCTGAAAAAATATTTGGGCTTCTAGCAGTGTGTGGGACTTGTTCTATTAGTCCATCTATACTGACCTCCATCTGGTTGCAAATTGAACAAAATTTTTTTCTGCATCTAGCTCTGAAAAAATATTTGGGCTTCTAGCAGTGTGTGGGACTTGTTCTATTAGTCCATCTATACTGACCTCCATCAGGTTGCAAACTGAATATAATTTTTTTCTGCATCTAGCTCTGAAAAAATATTTGGCCTTCTAGCAGTGTGTGGGACTTTCTCTATTAGTCCATCTATACTGACCTCCATCAGGTTGCAAATTAAAAATAATTTATATCTGCATCTAGCTGTGAAAAAATATTTGGCCTTCTAGCAGTGTGTGGGACTTTCTCTATTAGTCCATCTATACTGACCTCCATCAGGTTGCAAATTGAATATAATTTTTTTCTGCATCTAGCTCTGAAAAAATATTTGGGCTTCTAGCAGTGTGTGGGACTTGTTCTATTAGTCCATCTAAACTGACCTCCATCAGGTTGCAAACTGAATATAATTTTTTTCTGCATCTAGCTCTGAAAAAATATTTGGCCTTCTAGCAGTGTGTGGGACTTGTTCTATTAGTCCATCTATACTGACCTCCATCAGGTTGCAAATTGAATATAATTTTTTTCTGCATCTACTTCTGAAAAAATATTTGGGCTTCTAGCAGTGTGTGGGACTGGGTCTATTAGTCCATGTACACTGACCTCCATCAGGTTGCAAATTAAAAATAATTTTTTTCTGCATCTAGCTCTGAAAAAATATTTGGCCTTCTAGCAGTGTGTGGGACTTTCTCTATTAGTCCATCTATACTGACCTCCATCAGGTTGCAAATTGAATATAATTTTTTTCTGCATCTAGCTCTGAAAAAATATTTGGGCTTCTAGCAGTGTGTGGGACTTTTTCTATTAGTCCATCTATACTGACCTCCATCAGGATGCAAATTCAAAATAATTTTTATCTGCATCTAGCTCTGAAAAAATATTTGGCCTTCTAGCAGTGTGTTGGACTTTCTCTATTAGTCCATCTATACTGACCTCCATCAGGTTGCAAATTGAATATAATTTTTTTCTGCATCTAGCTCTGAAAAAATGTTTGGGCTTCTAGCATTGTGTGGGACTTGTTCTATTAGTCCATCTATACTGACCTCCATCAGGTTGCAAACTGAATATAATTTTTTTCTGCATCTAGCTCTGAAAAAATATTTGGCCTTCTAGGAGTGTGTGGGACTTGTTCTATTAGTCCATCTATACTGACCTCCATCACACTGCAAATTCAAAATAATTTTTTGTCTGCATCTAGCTCTGAAAAAATATTTGGCCTTCTAGCAGTGTGTGGGACTTTCTCTATTAGTCCATCTATACTGACCTCCATCAGGTTGCAAATTAAAAATAATTTTTATCTGCATCTAGCTCTGAAAAATTATTTGGGCTTCTAGCTGTGTGTGGGATTTGTTCTATTAGTCCATCTATACTGACCTCCATCAGGTTGCAAATTGAATATAATTTTTTTCTGCATCTACTTCTGAAAAAATATTTGGGCTTCTAGCAGTGTGTGGGATTTGGTCTATTAGTTCATGTACACTGACCTCCATCAGATTGCAAATTAAAAATAACTTTTTTCTGCATCTAGCTCTGAAAAAATATTTGCCCTTCTAGCAGTGTATGGGACTTTCTCTATTAGTCCATCTATACTGACCTCCATCAGGTTGCAAATTGAATATAATTTTTTTCTTCATCTAGCTCTGAAAAAATATTTGGGCTTCTAGCAGTGTGTGGTACTTGTTCTATTAGTCCATCTATACTGACCTCCATCAGGTTGCAAATTCAAAATAATTTTTATCTGCATCTAGCTCTGAAAAAATATTTGGCCTTCTAGCAGTGTGTGGGACTTTCTCTATTAGTCCATCTATACTGACCTCCATTAGGTTGCAAATCCAAAATAATTTTTTGTCTGCATCTAGCTCTGAAAAAATATTTGGCCTTCTAGCAGTGTGTGGGACTTTCTCTATTAGTCCATCTATACTGACCTCCATCAGGTTGCAAATTGAATATAATTTTTTTCTGCATCTACTTCTGAAAAAATATTTGGGCTTCTAGCAGTGTGTGGGACTTGGTCTATTAGCCCATGTACACTGACCTCCATCAGGTTGCAAATTAAAAATAATTTTTTTCTGCATCTAGCTCTGAAAAAATATTTGGGCTTCTAGCAGTGAGTGGGACTTGTTCTATTAGTCCATCTATACTGACCTCCATGAGGTTGCAAACTGAATATAATTTTTTTCTGCATCTAGCTCTGAAAAAATATTTGGGCTTCTAGCAGTGTGCGGGACTTGTTCTATTAGTCTATCTATACTGACCTCCATCAGGCTGCAAATTAAGAATAATTTTTTTCTGCATCTAGCTCTGAAAAATTATTTGGGCTTCTAGCAGTGAGTGGGACTTGTTCTATTAGTCCATCTATACTGACCTCCATCAGGTTGCAAATTGAATATAATTTTTTTCTGCATCTAGCTCTGAAAAAATATTTGGGCTTCTAGCAGTGTGTGGGACTTGTTCTATTAGTCCATCTATACTGACCTTCATCAGGTTGCAAACTGAATATAATTTTTTTCTGCATCTAGCTCTGAAAAAATATTTGGCCTTCTAGCAGTGTGTGGGACTTTCTCTATTAGTCCATCTATACTGTCCTTCATAAGGTTGCAAATTAAAAATAATTTATATCTGCATCTAGCTGTGAAAAAATATTTGGCCTTCTAGCAGTGTGTGGGACTTTCTCTATTAGTCCATCTATACTGACCTCCATCAGGTTGCAAATTAAAAATAATTTTTATCTGCATCTAGCTCTGAAAAAATATTTGGGCTTCTAGCAGTGAGTGGGACTTGTTCTATTAGTCCATCTATACTGACCTCCATCAGGTTGCAAATTGAATATAATTTTTTTCTGCATCTAGCTCTGAAAAAATATTTGGCCTTCTAGCAGTGTGTGGGACTTGTTCTATTAGTCCATCTATACTGACCTCCATCAGGCTGCAAATTAAAAATAATTTTTATCTGCATCTAGCTCTGAAAAAATATTTGGGCTTCTAGCAGTGTGTGGGACTCATTGTATTATGCCATCTATACCAAGCTCCACCAGCTTTGAAATTAATAATAATTTTTAGCTGCATTTAGCCCTGAAAATAATTTTTCCCAATAGTGGTAGCAATAGAAATATGGGGCTCTCGCCTGGCTAACAAAAATATACGCTTCATAACACAAAACACCAGCCTAGCGCACTGCATTAATAAGATGGCATCATCGTCTCTCCCAGTGCTAGGCCTACTACGCAGGCTAGCATTCCTGTGCCTAAAACACAATGTATGGGTCCGCGCTAGCCACTATGCTGAGGGGTATAAAGCTGCTGCTAACGCTTTATAACAATTCAATTGGCAGATTTTCACAGAGCTCTTCCACAACGCCCACCCATCGGGCAACAGTTGCCCACCCTCCCTATGGGATCTAGTGGTGAATAGTTGATGCCATTAATCAGAGCGTCAGTTGTCCCGTCAACGTGGCAAGCATACGGTAAGGCATGGGAAGAGTGGACACGACTAGTAGCAGGCAGACGGGTTGACCAATGTGAACAAGCCAGATCACAAGTCACCATAGAATTTCTCCACCAGCTAATGATGAGGGGCATATCAGGGGCGTCAGCGCAGCGGTGTCTGACCGGAGTAGCATTTCACTTCCAACTACTGAATTGGGGAGATGTGACAAAGATTCATCATCAGACAATCCATAAAAGGGTGGAAAAGGGGTCAGCCAAGTCAGGAATGTAGACGTCCCGTCCCGTGTCACTAAAACTGATTTCTCACATCTTATCCCTAACACCATTAACATGACACTCACAATTTGAAGCAACACTAATGTCTACTGCATTTGTGATCGCCTTCTTCGGGGCGCTATGTATAAGCGAATTAGTTCCTCAATCCAAAATTACCACCAGTGGAGGCTTATTACACCAGGACGTAGTCATAGCCAATAATGCAATACGTGTACGCATACACCAATCGAAAACGGTTCCAGCGGGCAGGGGTACTTGGGTACTTCTACAACCCACAAACGGTACTGTAACGGGTCCGGGAGGCGGAACCTCTGAGCTACTATACAAGGGGGCGGCCCTTGTAAGGGAGCGGGTGGCAGGGCAGTCTCTGGGTAAGGGGTAGGTACGACCTGTGATGGCAGAGCCTCCGGGTAGGCTAGCAGGCAGATGGTAGATGTGTGCTCCCAGGTGAGCAAGCGAGAGTCTCTGGAATAGCAGGTGGTCACGGCACGTGACGGCGGAACCTCCGGGCTGGCAGGCAGGTAGGTAACGGAGAAGCGCTCCCAGGTGAGCGGGCAAGAGTCTCTGGAATAGCTGGTGGTCACCGCACGTGACAACGGGACCTCCGGGCTGGCAAGCAGGCAGGTAACGGAGATGCGCTCCCAGGTGAGCGGGCAAGAGTCTCTGAGATAGCTGGTGGTCACAGCACGTGACAACGGAGCCTCCGGGCTGGCAAGCAGGCAGATAACGGAGAAGCGCTCCCAGGTGAGCGGGCAAGCTGGTCCATAGACAGACTGACCGGAGTAGTAAGGCAGACCGTCGGACCTCAGGCACGCAGGCAGGTAGCTGATATGCGCTCCCAGGTGAGCGGGCAGGCTGGTCCTTTAGACAGACTGACAGGAGTAGTAAGGCAGACCGTCGGACCTCAGACTGGCAGACAGGTAACAAGTATTCAGGCAGGAATCAGGCAGGTAACTGGCAGGTAACTAGCAGGAAACTGGAAGGAAACTGGCAGGTAACTGGCAACGGGGCCTGAGGGCTGAAGCACAGGTGAGACACAGGTGCAAACAACATTGCTCGGGCACCTCCATTTTGGAGGAGGTGCCTTAAATATGATGAAGTCCTCCGGCCATTGGCCGGGGACTCTTTAGGGCGGCGCGCGCGGCCCCTTTAAGAGGAGGGGAGCGCGCGCGCGCGCGCCCTAAGCACAGGGGCCGGGAAGGAGCGCGCGCTGAGAGCAGAGCAGGAGGAGGACGCCGGGACGGAGCGCGCGCTGACAGCAGAGCGGAGGGAGGAAGCCGGGCACGGCGCAGAGCGGTGAAGGGACAGCGTCCCTGCCTAGCAGAGGGCAGGGACGCCGGCACTACAGGTACACTGAGTCGGGTAACAATAGTAAAAACATATCTAAGCATCAGATCACAAAGTAATTTCTTCCTATCACACATTGATGGAACGCCATTATTAAGATACCTGTTCCAAGCTATATTTAATAAATGCATAACATCGGCAGGGAACCACCCCAAAGATTACGGGACACACTCATTCCGCATAGGTGCGGCCACGGAAGCAGCAAGAGCAGGACTGTCAGAAACGGAAGTTCAGAGGATAGGGAGATGGCGATCCACGTGTTTGGCGAGATACATAAGACCGGACTTGTTATCCTAACGTGGTTTGTTTCTTTTACAGGTGACGCTAAGCCAACGTTGTGAGTGATAGGCCACTCGTATATATATTGGGCACAAAAAAGGGCGAAAGTCCGCCCAGGCGGGAGGAAATTAGAGTTTCATAACACATATTTCAACTGGAGAGGTATTAGAGGCCTGCTATGGCCACAGGTACTAATGGAGGTAATCAAGGTAGGGAGAGAGGCAAGAGGTCCGGTCATCTTAGTTATACAGGCCGGGGGAAACAACCTAGGTCATCACAAGAGCGCATAACTAATGGCAATAATGAAACTAGACACTGAGCGCTTCAGAGAATTTTTCACAAAATTAGCTATAGTATGGTCAGAGACTGTGCCGATAGCGGTATGGCAAGGTGCGTGAGACATCACGGCCATCGAATGGACAAGGCGGGTAATAAATATTCGGATGGCAAAATTTAGAAGAGACAGAGGCGGTGTAGTGATACGACACCGACAACTGGAAGGAGATAAAGCAGGCCTCATACGGCCCGACGGTGTTCAGTTAATAGATATTGGACTGGACATATTCCTGTCAGGACTCCAGGACGGAGTGGAACAAGCGTTAAGAGTGATGGGTGGGGGTCAGAGTCCTGCATACGAGTACGCTGGATCCTCCGTGGCCTGGAAATAGAAAGGACATGTTGGAGAGTTACACTTGTTGGCCAACTTGCCGGAGTGGGGACCCAGTTCATGCTGCAACAAGCTGAATTATTTTAGAAATAAAATGCCTTTCTAATGGAATGAGTATAAAGAGTTAATAAAGCTGTGACCGATCCTCACCCATCCAGTTGTAAGAGTTACATTATTGTATTGTCCATGAAAGGGGGGCGGTAGGGGGGCTGAGCGTCTGGGTTTGGTTGGGGGTCCCCACAGTCTGCCTAGGCTAGATTCATTTAAAAATTCTTATTAGATACACAGGCGGTGCAGCTTGCTTCGCAGCTGGGCTACTACACCCAAAGTATTGCCTAGGCTAGATGCAGTTAAAAATTCTACGCTGACTAGCAGACACTGAAGATTTGGAGAAGACCTCTGAGTAAACAGCTCTTCAGACTCAACCATCTGTGTTACCCCAAGCCATAGTGTATGTAGTTTCTTACAGTTTAAAGGGGGGGGGGGGGTGCGACCCAACCCACCTGGAATTGACGATGCCAACGTCACGTAAGACACAGCAAGGGGATTCCCAAAATTGTGGCACAGACACCACTTAACCCTAGAACGCATACCTGTGGCCTTGCAGGCCCGCCCAGTTAATTGTTTTCTATTTTCTGCAAGATTACTTTAGTTAGAATTTTGAAACTCTAGGTATTCTTCATGTATATAGTTGTTTGTCATTTGAGTTTGAGTTATTCCATGTTATTTGCACACGGGCCTAAAGGGCCCCAGGTATGTGAAAGTGTAGATTTTTATGGTCATGCGTTCTAGGGTTAAGTGGCATCAATTGCCCCACTGTTGCTTAAAACGGTTGGTGAGGTGATTTTTCAAATCCCCAAGCTTTTAGTCTCCCAAAGATGACACAGGGGTAGAAATGTCCTTGCGAATCCATGATTTGTTCATCTTTATGAACGTGAGTCTGTCTACATTCTCAGTGGACAGACGCGTGCGCTTATCTGCACACCACCAGCAGCGCTGAACACACGTTCAGAGAGAACGCTGGCTGCATGGCATGACAAGATCTCCAAGGCGTGAGTGGCGAGCTCCGGAGATTTTTCCAGATTGGAATACCAAAATGAGCAAGGGTCCAGTGACACAGTCATGGCTTCGATGTTCACTTGGAGATTCTCCTGTACCATCCTATCTAGGCATTGACTGCGTGTCAGACTTCTTGTCTCCTGTGGCCTTGCAAAGGATGGTCTAAAAAAGTGGTGAAACGATTCCACAAAATTGCTGTTACCAGCAGATACTGTGTTACTGTTACTGTTTGAGTGATGAAGACTCGACAGTCCCACCGTTGGAAAGTTAGAACTGTGAGATTCACTACGTGCACCACTGGTGTTTTGTGGAAAAGCACATGTAAGATTCTGCAACAGCGTCTGCAGATACTCCTGCATTCGTCAATACCTTTTTATGGCAGGAATTATTTCGGCAAATATACTTTTGTACCGGGGATCTAAGAGTGTGGCAACCCAGTAGTCGGGATTACTTCGAATTCTGACAATCCGGGGGTCATGTTGCAGGTAGTGCAGCAAGAAGGCACTCATGTGTCTTGCGCATCCAGAAGGACCAAGTCCTTGTTGTGTTGGTAGCGAGGTAAGAATCATACTTCCTTCCTCTGCCCTCTCCCTCCAACCTCGCACAACAGAAATGTGATCAAGGTCTCCCTCATCTGATGAGTCTTCCATGCCCATCGCCAGTTCGTCCTCCACTTCTTCCTCGGCTCCTGCACCTTCCTCAACAGTTTGGCTGCTACCATGCGCCCTGGTTAATCCCTCTCCCCCACCCTCCCATGCCTGCCGCCTTGGTGCTGCCAACCGTCTGGACCTTGGAGATGTTATCCCTTCCCCATACGACTCCTCCTCTACTTCCTCCACCTCCTCTTGTCCCACCACCTGACTCTGAATTCTGTTTAATGTGTGCTCCAGCATGTAAATCACCGGAATAGTCATGCTGATAATGGCATCGTCGTCAGCACTAAACATCTTCGTCGCCATTTCAAAACTGTGCAGAAGGGTGTGTGGCACCCCTGAGGGTTCAGTCGCCACAGAGTTACTGCATCTCACCCAGAGGTGTGGTATCTCACCCTCAGGTAAGGAAGGCGTATGGCTCGGGACCCCAACTCCTGCATCCAACACATAACCGCAGTGGGGGTAGGGCGAGATTGCTCCTAAGGGAGATCACAGTCCCAGGTCCCTAGCTGGTTTGAGGGTCCTATGTAGTGGGTGCTTAGGGGAGCAGCTTAGGGGAGCACATGACAAGGAGAGTATAAATAGGAAGCCATCTTAGAAAGAGCAAGCCAGACAGAGGAGGAAAAGTGACAGGAGCAGAGACTAGGCATGAGCTCTGCTCCGGAGGCGGGCCTAGCCTGGGAGGCCCAGGACTGAAGGAGAGAAGAGAGGAGTGGGAGCTGGAAGGCTCCAGGAACCGAAGGGACCCTACGGCTACGGGCCGTGCAGAAGGCCACCCGTACTCCCGCTGCTACCAGGAGGAAGAGGGGTCAGGCCAGATAAGGGGAACCGGTCCCTCAACTAGCGGAGAAACAGCAAGGCTCAACTAGAAACCGGAGGCTGATGCATTTCATGTACTGCAGGCCAAAGTCCACACCAGTCTCACTAAGAAGGTAGCCACATAGGACCCAGGGGACGGAACACACGTCACCCGCCAAGGCCCGAGGATACCGGATAGGAGTTTCACTGGGTGTGAGGTGCAGGGAGAAGGCCAGAGAAAGGACACACAGAAGGGGGTCCTGCTAAGTACTCCGGAGCTATCTGGGGGTGGACTGAGCCCCTCACTGAGTATGCACAGCACGACGGGGGAGATTGCTCTGGTACCTGTAATCTGGACTACAACAACTGTGAGTAATATCTTGAGATGGCATCACACGGACTCTGTGTTCATTACTGACTCCCTGCACTACAACCACCATAATCCACCCACACTGCCCTGAAGCTACACTCTTCCTGTGGTGAGTAATAATACCGTTGCTGCAAAACCACCAGCTTCAGAGGACTGTTCCGCAGCGTCGGCCCCTTTGGCCACACTCCACAGGTGGCGTAGTCAGACATTATAAAATCCATATATACAAATTACCCTTGGATTGACCGCCCTGGGTCACGGACTGGGTCACCGCCACAGTGACTACAACCCCCAGCGTCTACCGGCCCGGCTCAGGGTACCCCATGGCCCAGGGGGCGCGTCAACTTCATAGGTAACTGATCTGAGACCACTCCTGCAGCGTGATTTGCCCCACCTCTGGATCTCGTTGGCCCAGGCTATACGTCAGAACGTATTGCACCAGGGCTTGTCGGTGCTGCCACAGTCGCTGCAACATGTGCAGAGTTGAATTCCACCGTGTCGGCACATCGCATTTCAGCCGGTGAACTGGCAGGCCCAACGACTTCTGTAGAGATGTAAGTCGTTGAACTGCGGGATGCAAACGGCGGAAGTGAGCACACAGCGACCGTGCCCTCTGCAGAAGGCCATCTAGTCCGGGATAGTGGGCTAAAAATTGCTGGACAACCAGGTTCAACACGTGAGCCATACAAGGCACGTGTGTGACATTGCCCCGGCGAAGTGCCGCACCCAGGTTTGCAGCATTGTCGCACACGGCCTTCCCTGGTTGCAGGTCCAGTGGAGACAACCTTTCATGAAACTGGGTCTCCAGAGCTGACCACAACTCCTCAGCTGTGTGACTCACATTTCCCAGACATTTCAAAGTAAACACTGATGCTGTTGAGCCCTGCTGCCAGCATAGTAAGGAGGTGTGCAGGATTCCTAATGCGCAGTTAGAAAGCAGGTGGCATTACCAGACAGGCTTTGCGTGCAGGTGGCGTACCGAGAGGAGGTTGAGGAGGCAGAAGCAGTGGAGGAACTTCGAGATAAAGAGGATTGACGCACAACTCGTGGGGACGGTAAGACTTGGACAGCAGCCCCTTGTCCTGCTGTCACCATAGTTACCCAGTGCCCAGTCAGCGACATGTAACGCCCCTGTCCATGCGTTCTCGTCCAAGTGTCTGTGGTGAAGTGCACCCTGTCACACACAGAGTTTCTCAAAGAAGCGGTGATGTTGTGTGCGACATGCTAGTGTAGCGCAGTGTAGCGTCGGCGTCCCTGCCTCCTGCTAGGCAGGGACGCTGTTCCCCTCACCTCTCTGCTCCGTGCCCGGCGGCTTCCTCCCGCTCTGCTTGCAGCGCCCGCTCTCCCCCGGTCACTGTGCTGAGGGCGCGCGCGCGCTCCCCCTCTCTTAAAGGAGCCGCGCGCGTCGCCCTAAGGAGTCCCCGGCCAATGGCCGGAGGATCCCTCCATATATAAGGCACCTCCTCCAAAATGGAGGTGCCCGCGCAATGTTGTTGCACTGTTCACTACTCTGCTTCAGCCCTCAGGTCCCGTTGCCTGCTTCCTGCCTGTTACCTGCCTGTTACCTGCCAGTTGCCTGCCAGTTACCTGCCTGTTACCTGCCTGTTACCTGCCAGTTGCCTGCCAGTTGCCTGCCTGTTTCCTGCCAGTTTGCTGCCTGATTCCTGCCTGTCATCCGCTTTCCTGCTTGCTAGCCTGAGGTCCGACGGTCTGCCTTCCGACACCTGTCAGTCTGTCTATGGACCAGCTTACCAGCTCACCTGGGAGTGCTCACCTGCTACCTGCCTGCTAGCCTACCTGGAGGCTCCGCCTTCACGTGCTGTGACCACCTGCCAGTCCAGAGACTCTTGCCTGCTCACCTGGTAGCGCTCACCTGCTACCTGTCTGTTAGCCTACCTGGAGTCTCCGCCGTCACGTGCTGTGACCTCCTGCCAGTCCAGAGACTCTTGCCCGCTCGCCTGGGAGCGGTCATCTGCTACCTGCCTGTTAGCCTACCTGGAGGCTCCGCCGTCACGTGCCGTGACCACCTGCCAGTCCTGAGACTCTTGCCCGCTCACCTGGGAGCGCTCATCTGCTACCTGCCTGTTAGCCTACCTGGAGGCTCCGCCATCACATGCTGTGACCACCTGCCTATCCAGAGACTCTCGCCTGATCACCTGGGAGCACTCATCTGCCATCTGCCTGATAGCCTACCTGGAGGCTCAGCCGTCACAGGTCATACCTGCCCGTTTACCCAGAGACTGTCCCGGTCACTTGCTGTGACCTCCTGCCCGTTTACCCAGAGACTGTCCCGGTCACTTGCTGTGACCTCCTGCCCGTTTACCCAGAGACTGTCCCGGTCACTTGTCGTGACCTCCTGCCCGTTTGCCCAGAGACTGTCCCGGTCACTTGCTGTGACCTCCTGTCCGTTTACCCAAAGACTGTCCCGGTCACTTGCCGTGACCTCCTGCCCGTTTGCCCAGAGACTGTCCCGGTCACCTGCTGAGACTGCCTGCCTGTCTTCCCTGGTCGCCACCCGCTTCCTTACAAGGACTGCCCCCTTGTATAAGTTGCTCAGAGGTTCCGCCTCCCAGACCCGTTACACGCAGGCACACCTTTCTTTGAGAAGTAGTGCCGACTGGGCATCTGGTACTGGGGCACTGTGACGGACATAAGGTCTTGAAAATCCTCTGTGTCCTCCAGGTGGAAAGGCAGCATTTCTGTAGCCAACAGCTTGCAGATGGTGAAATTCAACCTCTTAGCTTTCTCATGGCTAGGAGGAAATGGTCTTTTACTTTTCCACATCTGAGGGACCGAGGGCTGGCTGTTGTGCTTAGACGGTGTTGAGTAGGGTGTCCCCGGCAAACTGCCAGTCTGTGAGGAAGATGCAGGCGGACATGTTAGGTTGCCTTGATCCAAAGGTGGTGCTCTCGATGTCGAAAAGCGCTCAACACTAGCAGGTGTTTCCACTTCCCAATGAACTGACGACCTGCCAATCACACTGGCTGTTGCGGGTAAAGAGGTGGCAGGTCTGCGTCCAAAAACATGTGTGACTGCTGTCCCCCCAGTCACAGAGGATAAAGAGGCTGCGGATGCACAAGATGGGGCAGACAGTGGTTGGCCCAGCCGGCTAGGCCGCATTGTAGCACAGTGAGCTTCCCACTGCAACTTATGCTTCATATTCATGTGACGGTACATGCATGAAGTACTCAAACTATGGATTTTTTGGCCTCTACTTAGCTTTTGCTGACAAATATTACAGATAACACGAGTTGGGTCATCCTTATCGATCTGAATAAATGCCCAGGCTATGCAAGGGTTGGAGCCCATGTGACCTGAAGAGCCACTACGACTTGTGGTCAGAGGCAGAGTTGTGGTTGAGGATGCAGTTGTTGACGTGCTTCCAGTACTCCGTCTCTGTTCAGGAAGGCGCAACCTAACCTCGTCGTCAATAGCATCTGTGATGCCCCGCTGCGCTTGGTATCACAGATCCTAGAAGAGTGCATTGATGGAATCCTCCACAAGAGGCCCCCATAAACATTCACACATCTCCACCTTCCACCTCAGACCAGCAGAGGGAGCCCGTTAGGGATATAAATAGGGAAGGTGGAGCTAGGCAGTTCAGTTCCTCTGAAGAGTTCCTGCAGTAGAGAAGCCTAAGAGAGGTCAGTCTGCAGTGGAGCTCAGTCTAGTCTAGAGAACGCAGTTAATAGTTCAGCAGTGGAGCACGAGGCTCCTGCTTGCTAGATTCAGGGAGCCCAGATAGAGCTTAAGGTGTGCCAGTGCCGTAAGATTAGTGAAGCGCGGCAAGCTGCCGTTAGTGTGTATAGCCTAGTGAGGGCCCGAGTAGGCCGAAGGATAGTGGCGAGTTAGTACATAAGGAGCAGAGGATCTTAACCAGCTCACCCCAAAGCATTTACCGGACACAGGATCCGAGCTTACCGGTATCTCTATGACCCAGTAAGGCATAACCGGAATCACTGGAGAACTACAAGTCCCAGGATCGGTAAGGTGCTGATATGTAACAGAGCCAGGAGACGCTTAGGCCCCGCATACTGGGAGCGTGAACTCCAAGAGAAGGCCCTACCACAAGGTCAGCCAGCGCAGGACAGAGACAAAGTTAGGCCTAGCTCCAGGCAGGTCAGAAACTTACTACGCAGAGGCAAGAAACAGGAGGCCCTACACCCGCTCATTGGGGAGGATCCTGATATGCACCCTTCACCCTACAGTGCTCCGGGATGTGCCTGAATTTCCACCAGTAAAAGGTACTGAAGTGACTACCGTGTCCGTTCCCGTTCTTGCTCTGACCCAGCTGGGTCTCGCCTGTCCTGCATTCCCCCTGCATACGCTGCCCTGAGACCTAGCTCCACCTGTGGGGAGCTATACCATCGAGCTGCCTTATCACCGGCCTCAGTGGACTGCTGCAGCGCTGGTGCTTGTCACCAGATACCACAGGTGGCGTCATGAACTCTTATAAAATTAACAATTATCCACCCTTTTAAAGAGAGACCCCAGGGTACGGGCCAGGGAGCCGACCACCGCGACATCCCCAAGGCTAGGCAAATGCCCGGGTACCGAGTCATCCCCATCCCCAGGGCTAGTCACATCCTCCTCCACCTCCTCTGCTGACCTCATCGACTGGCTGACTGTGGGTTGACAGTAAGTGGGATCTCCAACCTCGTCATTATCACCCTGTGTGTTATCACACCCGTCGTCCTCAGAGCCAACCTCTTCCTGCCCTGACCGAAAAGTCAAGTTGTCGCTCCAATCAGGTATTTGAGTCTCATCATCGTCTTCATCATTGTCTCCACCCACAGGAGTTACAGTTTGGGAACAAGGGTCTACATTATGCTCAGAACCTTCTTCATCTGGTCCTGGATCCGACTTATAGAGATTCTGGGCATCAGATCAGATCATTTCCTCATCTGGAATATTAGAAGCTCTGGAGCAGACCTCCGTTTCCCAGGCTATAGTATGAGTAAACAGCTGTGCAGACTCAACCATCTGTGTTACCCCATACTCAGACGGGCAGCTGGAGACTTGGGAGCTGTGAGGAAGCAAGTGCGATTGGGGTGACACCTCTGAGGACTGGAGTATTTGTGATGTTGAAGTTGAGGTGGAGGAGAGCCCACTTGAAGGAGCACTTGATATCCGTTGAAGCACCTGCTGTTTTTGTGCCTCATCTAGAATTTGTAGCGATGGGCGTGTCCGTAAGAATGGGATCGTATCACATTGTCCACGAAAAGAAGTCGACATCTTAGTTTGGCTGGAAGATGGTCTTTCTTCTGCAGATGTTACTCCCCCCCCCCACCGTGGGGGGCCTCAACCCACCGGCGGACAGGCACCAGTATTGGGATAGGGGGGCTGGCCGTCAGGGTCCACCGCGGCTCTGGCACAAACCCAGCGACACAGAGGTGGCACGGGCAGGAACGAAATGGCCGTGTCGGCTTCTCACTTTTTGGATTTTAGAAGGGCATGACATGCCTATATCTGTGTCTCCCCCTCCTTTTACTCCTCCACCTCTTTTCTTTTCACATGACTATATGTACTTGTCACTTTTCCATGTGTTAGTTATGTCTTCTGAGCAGTTTGTCAGCTTTTGGACACCTTTGAAGGTGTTTTCTATGTGTTTCTATGTGTTTTTGTTTGCCTGCCATTGGTTTTAACGGTGTTCGAAGGTGTTCGACGAACACACGGGTGTTCGACGTACCGAACCGAACTCGAACACTACTGGGGTGGCTCAACACTAAAGCTAACTACTGAGCCAATGGAAATATGCATTGATTTTGGGCTTGAGATAGTGCAATTGTGAGATATAGAATCTGTATTAAGTGTTCATAAAGAACAAGATGTCATCATACGCTGTATAGATTGGCATTAAGAGTAACATAGTAAAGCCAATGGATTTTTTTGTGAACTTACCTTTTAGCAATTCAATGTTCACTGCCCTAATTGACATCACATTTCAGTTGAGGTGTTTCAGTGGTTTACTGGGATAATGCTCTTGGTTTGTGTACAGGAGTTCATTAGTTTGAATCCACAGAGAGCACTATTAATTTACTTACTAATAAGCTAACTACTGAGCCAATGGAAATTTGCGTTGGTTTTGGGTTTGAGATAGTGCAATTGTGAGATATAGAATCTGTATTAAGTGTTCATAAAGAACAAGATGTCATCATACTCTGTATAGATTGGCATTAAGAATAACATAGAAAAGCCAATGGATTTTTTTGTGAACTTACCTATTAGCAATTCAATGTTCACTGCCCTAATTGATAATGCATTTCACTTGAGGTGTTCCAGTGGTTTACTGGGATAATGCTCTTGTTTTGTAATCAGGAGTTCATGAGTTTGAATTCACAGAGAGCCTTTTTAATTTACTTACTAATCAGCTAACTATTGAGCCAATGGAAATTTGCATTGATTTTTGGCTTGAGATAGTGCAGTTGTGAGATAAAGGATCTGTATTAAGCGTTCATAAAGAACAAGATGTCATCATACGCTGTGTAGATTGGCATTAAGAATAACACAGTGAAACCAATGGATTTCATTTTTAACTTACTTATTAGCGAATCAATGTACACTGCCTTAATTGACATCACATTGAACCAGTGATATTCAGGAGGCTTACTGGGTTAATGCGCCTGTCTTGTAATGAGGAATTCATGAGTTTGAATCCTCAGAGAGCCTTTTTAATTTACTTACTAATCAGCTAACTATTGAGCCAATGGAAAATTGCATTGAATTTGGGCTTGAGATAGTGCAATTCTGAGATAAAGGATCGGTATTAAGTGTTCATAAAGATCAAGATGTCATCATACGCTGTATAGATTGGCATTAAGAATAACACAGTGAAACCAATGGATTTCATTTTTAACTTACTTATTAGCGAATCAATGTACACTGCCCCAATTGACATCACATTGAACCAGTGATATTCAGGAGGCTTACTGGTTTAATGCGCCTGTCTTGTAATGAGGAGTTCATGAGTTTGAATCTTCAGAGAGCCTTTTTAATTTACTTACTAATCAGCTAACTATTGAGCCAATGGAAAATTGCATTGAATTTGGGCTTGAGATAGTGCAATTCTGAGATAAAGGATCGCTATTAAGTGTTCATAAAGAACAAGATGTCATCATACGCTGTATAGATTGGCATTAAGAATAACACAGTGAAACCAATGGAATTCATTTTTAACTTACTTATTAGCGAATCAATGTACACTGCCCTAATTGACATCACATTGAACCAATGATGTTCCGGTGGTTTACTCTGTTAATGCGCCTGTCTTGTGTGGAGGGGTTCATAAGTTTGAATCCACAGAGAGTCTTTTTAATTTACTTACTAATAAGCTAACTATTGAGCCAATGGAAATTTGCATTGATTTTGGGTTTCAGATAGTGCTATTGTGAGATATAGAATCTGTATTAAGTGTTCATAAAGAACAAGTTATCATCATACACTGTACAGATTGGCATTAAGAATAACAGAGTGAAACCAATGGACTTCATTTTTAACTTACTTATTAGCGATTCAATGTACACTGCCCTAATTGACATCACATAGAACCAGTGATGTTCCGGTGGCTTACTGTGTTAGTGCGCCTGTCTTGTAGTGAGGAGTTGAAATCCACAGAGAGCCTTTTTAATTTACTTACTAATAAGCTAACTACTGAGCCAACAGAAATTTGCATTGATTTTGGGCTTGAGATAGTGCAATTGTGAGAAATAGAATCTGTATTAAGTGTTCATAAAGAACAAGATGTCATCATACTCTGTATAGATTGGCATTAAGAATAACATAGAAAAGCCAATGGATTTTTTTGTGAACTTACCTATTAGCAATTCAATGTTCACTGCCCTAATTGACATTACATTTCACTTGAGGTGTTCCAGTGGTTTACTGGGATAATGCTCTTGGTTTGTAAACAGGAGTTCATGAGTTTGAATCCACAGAGAGCCTTTTTAATTTACTTACTAATCAGCTAACTATTGAGCCAATGGAAATTTGCATTGATTTTGGGCTTGAGATACTGCAATTGTGAGATATAGAATCTGTATTAAGTGTTCATAAAGAACAAGATGTCATCATACGCTGTATAGATTGGCATTAAGAATAACACAGTGAAACCAATGGATTTCATTTTTAACTTACTTATTAGCGAATCAATGTACACTGCCCCAATTGACATCACATTGAACCAGTGATATTCAGGAGGCTTACTGGTTTAATGCGCCTGTCTTGTAATGAGGAGTTCATGAGTTTGAATCTTCAGAGAGCCTTTTTAATTTACTTACTAATAAGCTAACTACTGAGCCAATGGAAATTTGCATTGAATTTGGATTTGAGATAGTGCAATTGTGAGATATAGAATCTGTATTAAGTGTTCATAAAAACAAGATGTCATCATACGCTGTATAGATTGGCGTTAAGAATAACATAGTAAAGCCAATGGATTTATTTGTGAACTTACCTATTAGCAATTCAATGTTCACTGCCCTAATTGACATCACATTTCGCTTGAGGTGTTCCAGTGGTTTACTAGGATAATTCTCTTAGTTTGTAAACAGGTGTTCATGAGTTTGAATGCACAGAGAGCACTTTTAATTTACTTTCTAATAAGCTAACTACTGAGCCAATGGAAATTTGCATTGATTTTGGGCTTGAGATAGTGCAATTGTGAGATAAAGAATCTGTATTAAGTGTTCATAAAGAACAAGATGTCATCATACGCTGTATAGATTGGCATTAAGAATGACACAGTGAAACCAATGGATTTCGTTTTTAACTTACTTATTAGCGAATCAATGTACACTGCCCTAATTGACATCACGTTGAACCAGTGATGCTCCGGTGGCTTACTCGGTTAATGTGCCTGTCTTGAATGGAGGAGTTGATGAGATAGAATCCACAGAGAGCCTTTTCAATTTACTTACTAATAAGCTAACTTTTGAGCCAATGGAAATTTGCATTGATTTTGGGCTTGAGATAGGGCAATTGTGAGAGATAGAATCTGTATTAAGTGTTCATAAAGAACAAGATGTCATCATACACTGTATAGATTGGCATTAAGAATAACACAGTGAAACCAATGGATTTCATTTTTAACTTACTTATTAGCGAATCAATGTACACTGCCCCAATTGACATCACATTGAACCAGTGATATTCAGGAGGCTTACTGGTTTAATGCGCCTGTCTTGTAATGAGGAGTTCATGAGTTTGAATCTTCAGAGAGCCTTTTTAATTTACTTACTAATCAGCTAACTATTGAGCCAATGGAAAATTGCATTGAATTTGGGCTTGAGATAGTGCAATTCTGAGATAAAGGATCGCTATTAAGTGTTCATAAAGAACAAGATGTCATCATACGCTGTATAGATTGGCATTAAGAATAACACAGTGAAACCAATGGAATTCATTTTTAACTTACTTATTAGCGAATCAATGTACACTGCCCTAATTGACATCACATTGAACCAATGATGTTCCGGTGGTTTACTCTGTTAATGCGCCTGTCTTGTGTGGAGGGGTTCATAAGTTTGAATCCACAGAGAGTCTTTTTAATTTACTTACTAATAAGCTAACTATTGAGCCAATGGAAATTTGCATTGATTTTGGGTTTCAGATAGTGCTATTGTGAGATATAGAATCTGTATTAAGTGTTCATAAAGAACAAGTTATCATCATACACTGTACAGATTGGCATTAAGAATAACAGAGTGAAACCAATGGACTTCATTTTTAACTTACTTATTAGCGATTCAATGTACACTGCCCTAATTGACATCACATAGAACCAGTGATGTTCCGGTGGCTTACTGTGTTAGTGCGCCTGTCTTGTAGTGAGGAGTTGAAATCCACAGAGAGCCTTTTTAATTTACTTACTAATAAGCTAACTACTGAGCCAACAGAAATTTGCATTGATTTTGGGCTTGAGATAGTGCAATTGTGAGAAATAGAATCTGTATTAAGTGTTCATAAAGAACAAGATGTCATCATACTCTGTATAGATTGGCATTAAGAATAACATAGAAAAGCCAATGGATTTTTTTGTGAACTTACCTATTAGCAATTCAATGTTCACTGCCCTAATTGACATTACATTTCACTTGAGGTGTTCCAGTGGTTTACTGGGATAATGCTCTTAGTTTGTAAACAGGAGTTCATGAGTTTGAATCCACAGAGAGCCTTTTTAATTTACTTACTAATCAGCTAACTATTGAGCCAATGGAAATTTGCATTGATTTTGGGCTTGAGATACTGCAATTGTGAGATATAGAATCTGTATTAAGTGTTCATAAAGAACAAGATGTCATCATACGCTGTATAGATTGGCATTAAGAATAACACAGTGAAACCAATGGATTTCATTTTTAACTTACTTATTAGCGAATCAATGTACACTGCCCCAATTGACATCACATTGAACCAGTGATATTCAGGAGGCTTACTGGTTTAATGCGCCTGTCTTGTAATGAGGAGTTCATGAGTTTGAATCTTCAGAGAGCCTTTTTAATTTACTTACTAATCAGCTAACTATTGAGCCAATGGAAAATTGCATTGAATTTGGGCTTGAGATAGTGCAATTCTGAGATAAAGGATCGCTATTAAGTGTTCATAAAGAACAAGATGTCATCATACGCTGTATAGATTGGCATTAAGAATAACACAGTGAAACCAATGGAATTCATTTTTAACTTACTTATTAGCGAATCAATGTACACTGCCCTAATTGACATCACATTGAACCAATGATGTTCCGGTGGTTTACTCTGTTAATGCGCCTGTCTTGTGTGGAGGGGTTCATAAGTTTGAATCCACAGAGAGTCTTTTTAATTTACGTACTAATAAGCTAACTATTGAGCCAATGGAAATTTGCATTGATTTTGGGTTTCAGATAGTGCTATTGTGAGATATAGAATCTGTATTAAGTGTTCATAAAGAACAAGTTATCATCATACACTGTACAGATTGGCATTAAGAATAACAGAGTGAAACCAATGGACTTCATTTTTAACTTACTTATTAGCGATTCAATGTACACTGCCCTAATTGACATCACATAGAACCAGTGATGTTCCGGTGGCTTACTGTGTTAGTGCGCCTGTCTTGTAGTGAGGAGTTGAAATCCACAGAGAGCCTTTTTAATTTACTTACTAATAAGCTAACTACTGAGCCAACAGAAATTTGCATTGATTTTGGGCTTGAGATAGTGCAATTGTGAGAAATAGAATCTGTATTAAGTGTTCATAAAGAACAAGATGTCATCATACTCTGTATAGATTGGCATTAAGAATAACATAGAAAAGCCAATGGATTTTTTTGTGAACTTACCTATTAGCAATTCAATGTTCACTGCCCTAATTGACATTACATTTCACTTGAGGTGTTCCAGTGGTTTACTGGGATAATGCTCTTGGTTTGTAAACAGGAGTTCATGAGTTTGAATCCACAGAGAGCCTTTTTAATTTACTTACTAATCAGCTAACTATTGAGCCAATGGAAATTTGCATTGATTTTGGGCTTGAGATACTGCAATTGTGAGATATAGAATCTGTATTAAGTGTTCATAAAGAACAAGATGTCATCATACGCTGTATAGATTGGCATTAAGAATAACACAGTGAAACCAATGGATTTCATTTTTAACTTACTTATTAGCGAATCAATGTACACTGCCCTAATTGCCATCAAGTTGAACCCTTGATGTTCCTATGGCTTACTGGGTTAATGCGCCTGTTTTGTAATGAGGAGTTCATGAGTTTGAATCCATAGAGAGCCTTTTTAATTTACTTACTAATAAGCTAACTACTGAGCCAATGGAAATTTGCATTGAATTTGGATTTGAGATAGTGCAATTGTGAGATATAGAATCTGTATTAAGTGTTCATAAAAACAAGATGTCATCATACGCTGTATAGATTGGCGTTAAGAATAACATAGTAAAGCCAATGGATTTATTTGTGAACTTACCTATTAGCAATTCAATGTTCACTGCCCTAATTGACATCACATTTCGCTTGAGGTGTTCCAGTGGTTTACTAGGATAATTCTCTTAGTTTGTAAACAGGTGTTCATGAGTTTGAATGCACAGAGAGCACTTTTAATTTACTTTCTAATAAGCTAACTACTGAGCCAATGGAAATTTGCATTGATTTTGGGCTTGAGATAGTGCAATTGTGAGATAAAGAATCTGTATTAAGTGTTCATAAAGAACAAGATGTCATCATACGCTGTATAGATTGGTATTAAGAATGACACAGTGAAACCAATGGATTTCGTTTTTAACTTACTTATTAGCGAATCAATGTACACTGCCCTAATTGACATCACGTTGAACCAGTGATGCTCCGGTGGCTTACTCGGTTAATGTGCCTGTCTTGAATGGAGGAGTTGATGAGATAGAATCCACAGAGAGCCTTTTCAATTTACTTACTAATAAGCTAACTTTTGAGCCAATGGAAATTTGCATTGATTTTGGGCTTGAGATAGGGCAATTGTGAGAGATAGAATCTGTATTAAGTGTTCATAAAGAACAAGATGTCATCATACACTGTATAGATTGGCATTAAGAATAACACAGTGAAAACAATGGATTTCATTTTTAACTTACTTATTAGCGAATCAATGTACACTGCGCTAATTTACATCACATTAAACCAGTGATGTTTCGGTGCCTTATTTTGGTTAATGCGCCTGTCTTTTATGGAGGAGTTCATGAGTCTGAATCCCCAGAGAGCCTTTTTAATTTACTTACTAATCAGCTAACTATTGAGCCAATGGAAAATTGCATTGATTTTGGGCTTGAGATAGTGCAATTGTGAGATATAGAATCTGTATTAAGTGTTCATAAAGAACAAGATGTCATCATACGCTGTACAGATTGGCATTAAGAATAACACAGTGAAACCAATGGAATTCATTTTTAACTTACTTATTAGCGAATCAATGTACACTGCCCTAATTGACATCACATTGAATCAATGATGTTCCGGTGGTTTACTCTGTTAATGCGCCTGTCTTGTGTGGAGGGGTTCATAAGTTTGAATCCACAGAGAGTCTTTTTAATTTACTTACTAATAAGCTAACTATTGAGCCAATGGAAATTTGCATTGATTTTGGGTTTCAGATAGTGCTATTGTGAGATATAGAATCTGTATTAAGTGTTCATAAAGAACAAGTTATCATCATACGCTGTACAGATTGGCATTAAGAATAACAGAGTGAAACCGATGGACTTCATTTTTAACTTACTTATTAGCGATTCAATGTACACTGCTCTAATTGACATCACATTGAACCAGTGATGTTCCGGTGGCTTACTGTGTTAGTGCGCCTGTCTTGTAGTGAGGAGTTGAAATCCACAGAGAGCCTTTTTAATTTACTTACTAATAAGCTAACTACTGAGCCAACAGAAATTTGCATTGATTTTGGGTTTGAGATAGTGCAATTGTGAGAAATAGAATCTGTATTAAGTGTTCATAAAGAACAAGATGTCATCATACTCTGTATAGATTGGCATTAAGAATAACATAGAAAAGCCAATGGATTTTTTTGTGAACTTACCTATTAGCAATTCAATGTTCACTGCCCTAATTGACATTACATTTCACTTGAGGTGTTCCAGTGGTTTACTGGGATAATGCTCTTGGTTTGTAAACAGGAGTTCATGAGTTTGAATCCACAGAGAGCCTTTTTAATTTACTTACTAATAAGCTAACTACTGAGCCAATGGAAATTTCTATTGATTTTGGGTTTGAGATAGTGCAATTGTGAGATATAGAATCTGTATTAAGTGTTCATAAAGAACAAGATGTCATGATACGCTGTATAGATTGGTATTAAGAATAACACATTGATTTTGGGCTTGAGATAGGGCAATTGTGAGAGATAGAATCTGTATTAAGTGTTCATAAAGAACAAGATGTCATCATACGCTGTATAGATTGGCATTAAGAATAACATAGTAAAGCCAATGGATTTTTTTGTGAACTTACCTATTAGCAATTCAATGTTCACTGTCTTAATTGACATCACATTTCATTCGAGGTGTTCCAGAGGTTTACTGGGATAATGCTCTTTTTTTGTAAACAGGAGTTCATGAGTTTGAATCCACAGAGAGCCCTTTTAATTTACTTACTAATAAGCTAACTACTGAGCCAATGGAAATTTCTATTGATTTTGGGTTTGAGATAGTGCAATTGTGAGATATAGAATCTGTATTAAGTGTTCATAAAGAACAAGATGTCATGATACGCTGTATAGATTGGTATTAAGAATAACACAGTGAAACCAATGGATTTCATTTTTAACTTATATTAGCGAATCAATGTACACTGCCCTAATTGACATTACTTTGAACCAGTGATGTTCCGGTGGCTTATTGGGTTAATGCGTTTGTTTTGTAATGAGGAGTTCATGAGTTTGAATCCACTGAGAGCTTTTTTAAATTTACTTACTAATAAGCTAACTACTGAGCCAATGGAAATTTGCATTGATTTTGGGCTTGAGATAGTGCAATTGTGAGATATAGAATCTGTATTAAGTGTTCATAAAGAACAAGATGTCATCATACGCTGTACAGATTGGCATTGAGAATAACAGAGTGAAACCAATGACTTCATTTTTAGCTTACTTATTAGCGAATCAATGTACACTGCCCTAATTGACACTGCTTTGAACCATTGGTGTTCCGGTGGCTTACTAGGTTAATGCGTCTGTTTTGTAATGAGGAGTTTATGAGTTTGAATCCACAGAGAGCCCTTTTAATTTACTTACTAATAAGCTAACTACTGAGCCAATGGAAATTTCCATTGATTTTCGGTATGAGATAGTGCAAGATGTCATCATACGCTGTATAGATTGGCATTAAGAATAACACAGTGAAACCAATGGATTTCATTTTTAACTTACTTATTAGCGAATCAATGTACACTGCCCTAATTGACATCACATTGAGCCAGTGATGTTTCGGTGGCTTACTAGGTTAATGCGCCTGTTTTGTAATGAGTAGAGATGAGCGTTGTTCTACTCGAACTGTTCGCCAATCTCAAATTCGAGCTGTTTTGGGCGGTGTTCGAGCCGTTCGGCGAACACGAACAATTTGAGAAAAATTCGGCTGTTCGAGGTTATGTTTGATAACTGTTCGTGCACCAAAATCAAAACTGGATTTTTTCTCAGTAATGATGAAAATTAATGTTCATACGCAGTTTGAGTGTACAGCGGGGTGGGGGGAGGGGCAGGGGATGGATCTCTGCAGGAACAATGAAGATCTCCATTTTTTTTTCTCTTTCCCGCATTTGCAGTGGGGAGGTGCAATCTGTCAGCCTATCGGCAGCGCACACACGGAGCGAAGTGCTTTTTTTCACACAAGCAAGGGCATGTGTCATTGGCAGTGTATGTCACATGTCCTTGCCCTATAAGACCAAGCCATTTTCCCCGTCGCCACCATTTTCTCACTGCTGAAGTTGCGTGTTAGACGGCACCGCTGTTGCTGTGTGCGCTATACCTTGTTAATTTCAAGCCAATTTTCGCACAAATCTACAGATAGCTTGGGAGTAGGGAATAGTTGTGATTGCAGTCCTTTTAAGGACTAGGTTACAGCATTTCCTACGACTTTTATCAGGGAGGTCTGTGCTCTTAAATAGATAGATTGTGGGAGTAAAGACTAATTGTAATTGGAGTCCTTTTCAGGACTAGGTTACATCAGTTCCTATCAGTTTTTGCCAGGCAGGTCTGTGCCAGTGCTGTGCAAGTTTTTTTCACAGCATTTGGCTGAATCTAGCAAAGCTAATCCTTTTTGGCCTATTGCAGAGTGTGTTAGTCAGTGGAGTAGCCTATCTGTGTTGCAAGATATACCACCTGTGTATAGAATACCAATTTTTTTACTGCACCTAGTGAAGTAAAATCTTTTGGGCATAGCATCATTCTATTAGTCCATCTATACTGACCTCCATCAGGTTGCAAACTGAATATAATTTTTTTCTGCATCTAGCTCTGAAAAAATATTTGGCCTTCTAGCAGTGTGTCGGACTTTCTCTATTAGTCCATCTATACTGACCTCCATCAGGTTGCAAATTAAAAATAATTTTTATCTGCATCTACAGTACCTCTGAAAAAATATTTGGGCTTCTAGCTGTGTGTGGGACTTGTATTAGTCCATCTATACTGACCTCCATCAGGTTGCAAACTGAATATATTTTTTTCTGCATCTACCTCTGAAAAAATATTGGGCTTCTATCTGTGTGTGGGACTTGTTGTATTAGTCCATCTATACTGACCTCCATCAGGTTGCAAACTGAATATATTTTTTTCTGCATCTACCTCTGAAAAAATATTGGGCTTCTAGCTGTTTGTGGGACTTGTTGTATTAGTCCATCTATACTGACCTCCATCAGGTTGCAAACTGAATATATTTTTTTCTGCATCTACCTCTGAAAAAATATTGGGCTTCTAGCTGTGTGTGGGACTTGTTGTATTAGTCCATCTATACTGACCTCCATCAGGTTGCAAACTGAATATATTTTTTTCTGCATCTACCTCTGAAAAAATATTGGGCTTCTAGCTGTGTGTTATACCTGTTGTATTAGTCCATCTATACTGACCTCCATCAGGTTGCAAACTGAATACATTTTTTTCTGCATCTACCTCTGAAAAAATATTGGGCTTCTAGCTGTGTGTGGGTCTTGTTCTATTAATCCATCTATACAGACCTCCATCAGGTTGCAAACTGAATATAATTTTTTTCTGCATCTAGCTCTGAAAAAATATTTGGCCTTCTAGCAGTGTGTGGGACTTTCTCTGTTAGTCCATCTATAATGACCTCCATCAGGTTGCAAACTGAATATAATTTTTTTCTGCATCTAGCTCTGAAAAAATATTTGGCCTTCTAGCAGTGTGTCGGACTTTCTCTATTAGTCCATCTATACTGACCTCCATCAGGTTGCAAATTAAAAATAATTTTTATCTGCATCTACAGTACCTCTGAAAAAATATTTGGGCTTCTAGCTGTGTGTGGAACTTGTTGTATTAGTCCATCTATACTGACCTCCATCAGGTTGCAAACTGAATATATTTTTTTCTGCATCTACCTCTGAAAAAATATTGGGATTCTAGCTGTGTGTGGGTCTTGTTCTATTAATCCATCTATACAGACCTCCATCAGGTTGCAAACTGAATATAATTTTTTTCTGCATCTAGCTCTGAAAAAATATTTGGCCTTCTAGCAGTGTGTGGGACTTTCTCTGTTAGTCCATCTATACTGACCTCCATCAGGTTGCAAACTGAATATAATTTTTTTCTGCATCTAGCTCTGAAAAAATATTTGGCCTTCTAGCAGTGTGTCGGACTTTCTCTATTAGTCCATCTATACTGACCTCCATCAGGTTGCAAATTAAAAATAATTTTTATCTGCATCTACAGTACCTCTGAAAAAATATTTGGGCTTCTAGCTGTGTGTGGAACTTGTTGTATTAGTCCATCTATACTGACCTCCATCAGGTTGCAAACTGAATATATTTTTTTCTGCATCTACCTCTGAAAAAATATTGGGATTCTAGCTGTGTGTGGGACTTGTTGTATTAGTCCATCTATACTGACCTCCACCAGGTTGCAAACTGAATATATTTTTTTCTGCATCTACCTCTGAAAAAATATTGGGCTTCTAGCTGTGTGTGGGACTTGTTGTATTAGTCCATCTATACTGACCTCCATCAGGTTGCAAACTGAATATATTTTTTTCTGCATCTACCTCTGAAAAAATATTGGGCTTCTAGCTGTGTGTGGGACTTGTTGTATTAGTCCATCTATACTGACCTCCATCAGGTTGCAAACTGAATATATTTTTTTCTGCATCTACCTCTGAAAAAATATTGGGCTTCTAGCTGTGTGTGGGACTTGTTGTATTAGTCCATCTATACTGACCTCCATCAGGTTGCAAACTGAATATATTTTTTTCTGCATCTACCTCTGAAAAAATATTGGGCTTCTAGCTGTGTGTGGGTCTTGTTCTATTAATCCATCTATACAGACCTCCATCAGGTTGCAAACTGAATATAATTTTTTTCTGCATCTAGCTCTGAAAAAATATTTGGCCTTCTAGCAGTGTGTGGGACTTTCTCTGTTAGTCCATCTATACTGACCTCCATCAGGTTGCAAACTGAATATAATTTTTTTCTGCATCTAGCTCTGAAAAAATATTTGGCCTTCTAGCAGTGTGTCGGACTTTATTAGTCCATCTATACTGACCTCCATCAGGTTGCAAATTAAAAATAATTTTTATCTGCATCGACAGTACCTCTGAAAAAATATTTGGGCTTCTAGCTGTGTGTGGGACTTGTTGTATTAGTCCATCTATACTGACCTCCATCAGGTTGCAAACTGAATATATTTTTTTCTGCATCTACCTCTGAAAAAATATTGGGCTTCTATCTGTGTGTGCGACTTGTTGTATTAGTCCATCTATACTGACCTCCATCAGGTTGCAAACTGAATATATTTTTTTCTGCATCTACCTCTGAAAAAATATTGGGCTTCTAGCTGTTTGTGGGACTTGTTGTATTAGTCCATCTATACTGACCTCCATCAGGTTGCAAACTGAATATATTTTTTTCTGCATCTACCTCTGAAAAAATATTGGGCTTCAAGCTGTGTGTGGGACTTGTTGTATTAGTCCATCTATACTGACCTCCATCAGGTTGCAAACTGAATATATTTTTTTCTGCATCTACCTCTGAAAAAATATTGGGCTTCTAGCTGTGTGTGATACTTGTTGTATTAGTCCATCTATACTGACCTCCATCAGGTTGCAAACTGAATACATTTTTTTCTGCATCTACCTCTGAAAAAATATTGGGCTTCTAGCTGTGTGTGGATCTTGTTCTATTAATCCATCTATACAGACCTCCATCAGGTTGCAAACTGAATATAATTTTTTTCTGCATCTAGCTCTGAAAAAATATTTGGCCTTCTAGCAGTGTGTGGGACTTTCTCTGTTAGTCCATCTATACTGACCTCCATCAGGTTGCAAACTGAATATAATTTTTTTCTGCATCTAGCTCTGAAAAAATATTTGGCCTTCTAGCAGTGTGTCGGACTTTCTCTATTAGTCCATCTATACTGACCTCCATCAGGTTGCAAATTAAAAATAATTTTTATCTGCATCTACAGTACCTCTGAAAAAATATTTGGGCTTCTAGCTGTGTGTGGGACTTGTTGTATTAGTCCATCTATACTGACCTCCATCAGGTTGCAAACTGAATATATTTTTTTCTGCATCTACCTCTGAAAATATATTGGGCTTCTAGCTGTGTGTGGGACTTGTTGTATTAGTCCATCTATACTGACCTCCACCAGGTTGCAAACTGAATATATTTTTTTCTGCATCTACCTCTGAAAAAATATTGGGCTTCTAGCTGTGTGTGGGACTTGTTGTATTAGTCCATCTATACTGACCTCCATCAGGTTGCAAACTGAATATATTTTTTTCTGAATCTACCTCTGAAAAAATATTGGGCTTCTAGCTGTGTGTGGGACTTGTTGTATTAGTCCATCTATACTGACCTCCATCAGGTTGCAAACTGAATATATTTTTTTCTGCATCTACCTCTGAAAAAATATTGGGCTTCTAGCTGTGTGTGGGACTTGTTGTATTAGTCCATCTATACTGACCTCCATCAGGTTGCAAACTGAATATATTTTTTTCTGCATCTACCTCTGAAATAATATTGGGCTTCTAGCTGTGTGTGGGTCTTGTTCTATTAATCCATCTATACAGACCTCCATCAGGTTGCAAACTGAATATAATTTTTTTCTGCATCTAGCTCTGAAAAAATATTTGGCCTTCTAGAAGTGTGTGGGACTTTCTCTGTTAGTCCATCTATACTGACCTCCATCAGGTTGCAAACTGAATATAATTTTTTTCTGCATCTAGCTCTGAAAAAATATTTGGCCTTCTAGCAGTGTGTCGGACTTTCTCTATTAGTCCATCTATACTGACCTCCATCAGGTTGCAAATTAAAAATAATTTTTATCTGCATCTACAGTACCTCTGAAAAAATATTTGGGCTTCTAGCTGTGTGTGGGACTTGTTGTATTAGTCCATCTATACTGACCTCCATCAGGTTGCAAACTGAATATATTTTTTTCTGCATCTACCTCTGAAAAAATATTGGGCTTCTAGCTGTGTGTGATACTTGTTGTATTAGTCCATCTATACTGACCTCCATCAGGTTGCAAACTGAATACATTTTTTTCTGCATCTACCTCTGAAAAAATATTGGGCTTCTAGCTGTGTGTGGGTCTTGTTCTATTAATCCATCTATACAGACCTCCATCAGGTTGCAAACTGAATATAATTTTTTTCTGCATCTAGCTCTGAAAAAATATTTGGCCTTCTAGCAGTGTGTGGGACTTTCTCTGTTAGTCCATCTATAATGACCTCCATCAGGTTGCAAACTGAATATAATTTTTTTCTGCATCTAGCTCTGAAAAAATATTTGGCCTTCTAGCAGTGTGTCGGACTTTCTCTATTAGTCCATCTATACTGACCTCCATCAGGTTGCAAATTAAAAATAATTTTTATCTGCATCTACAGTACCTCTGAAAAAATATTTGGGCTTCTAGCTGTGTGTGGAACTTGTTGTATTAGTCCATCTATACTGACCTCCATCAGGTTGCAAACTGAATATATTTTTTTCTGCATCTACCTCTGAAAAAATATTGGGATTCTAGCTGTGTGTGGGACTTGTTGTATTAGTCCATCTATACTGACCTCCACCAGGTTGCAAACTGAATATATTTTTTTCTGCATCTACCTCTGAAAAAATATTGGGCTTCTAGCTGTGTGTGGGACTTGTTGTATTAGTCCATCTATACTGACCTCCATCAGGTTGCAAACTGAATATATTTATTTCTGCATCTACCTCTGAAAAAATATTGGGCTTCTAGCTGTGTGTGGGACTTGTTGTATTAGTCCATCTATACTGACCTCCATCAGGTTGCAAACTGAATACATTTTTTTCTGCATCTACCTCTGAAAAAATATTGGGCTTCTAGCTGTGTGTGGGTCTTGTTCTATTAATCCATCTATACAGACCTCCATCAGGTTGCAAACTGAATATAATTTTTTTCTGCATCTAGCTCTGAAAAAATATTTGGCCTTCTAGCAGTGTGTGGGACTTTCTCTGTTAGTCCATCTATACTGACCTCCATCAGGTTGCAAACTGAATATAATTTTTTTCTGCATCTAGCTCTGAAAAAATATTTGGCCTTCTAGCAGTGTGTCGGACTTTCTCTATTAGTCCATCTATACTGACCTCCATCAGGTTGCAAATTAAAAATAATTTTTATCTGCATCTACAGTACATCTGAAAAAATATTTGGGCTTCTAGCTGTGTGTGGAACTTGTTGTATTAGTCCATCTATACTGACCTCCATCAGGTTGCAAACTGAATATATTTTTTTCTGCATCTACCTCTGAAAAAATATTGGGATTCTAGCTGTGTGTGGGACTTGTTGTATTAGTCCATCTATACTGACCTCCACCAGGTTGCAAACTGAATATATTTTTTTCTGCATCTACCTCTGAAAAAATATTGGGCTTCTAGCTGTGTGTGGGACTTGTTGTATTAATCCATCTATACTGACCTCCATCAGGTTGCAAACTGAATATATTTTTTTCTGCATCTACCTCTGAAAAAATATTGGGCTTCTAGCTGTGTGTGGGACTTGTTGTATTAGTCCATCTATACTGACCTCCATCAGGTTGCAAACTGAATATATTTTTTTCTGCATCTACCTCTGAAAAAATATTGGGCTTCTAGCTGTGTGTGGGACTTGTTGTATTAGTCCATCTATACTGACCTCCATCAGGTTGCAAACTGAATATATTTTTTTCTGCATCTACCTCTGAAAAAATATTGGGCTTCTAGCTGTGTGTGGGTCTTGTTCTATTAATCCATCTATACAGACCTCCATCAGGTTGCAAACTGAATATAATTTTTTTCTGCATCTAGCTCTGAAAAAATATTTGGCCTTCTAGCAGTGTGTGGGACTTTCTCTGTTAGTCCATCTATACTGACCTCCATCAGGTTGCAAACTGAATATAATTTTTTTCTGCATCTAGCTCTGAAAAAATATTTGGCCTTCTAGCAGTGTGTCGGACTTTATTAGTCCATCTATACTGACCTCCATCAGGTTGCAAATTAAAAATAATTTTTATCTGCATCTACAGTACCTCTGAAAAAATATTTGGGCTTCTAGCTGTGTGTGGGACTTGTTGTATTAGTCCATCTATACTGACCTCCATCAGGTTGCAAACTGAATATATTTTTTTCTGCATCTACCTCTGAAAAAATATTGGGCTTCTATCTGTGTGTGCGACTTGTTGTATTAGTCCATCTATACTGACCTCCATCAGGTTGCAAACTGAATATATTTTTTTCTGCATCTACCTCTGAAAAAATATTGGGCTTCTAGCTGTTTGTGGGACTTGTTGTATTAGTCCATCTATACTGACCTCCATCAGGTTGCAAACTGAATATATTTTTTTCTGCATCTACCTCTGAAAAAATATTGGGCTTCAAGCTGTGTGTGGGACTTGTTGTATTAGTCCATCTATACTGACCTCCATCAGGTTGCAAACTGAATATATTTTTTTCTGCATCTACCTCTGAAAAAATATTGGGCTTCTAGCTGTGTGTGATACTTGTTGTATTAGTCCATCTATACTGACCTCCATCAGGTTGCAAACTGAATACATTTTTTTCTGCATCTACCTCTGAAAAAATATTGGGCTTCTAGCTGTGTGTGGGTCTTGTTCTATTAATCCATCTATACAGACCTCCATCAGGTTGCAAACTGAATATAATTTTTTTCTGCATCTAGCTCTGAAAAAATATTTGGCCTTCTAGCAGTGTGTGGGACTTTCTCTGTTAGTCCATCTATACTGACCTCCATCAGGTTGCAAACTGAATATAATTTTTTTCTGCTTCTAGCTCTGAAAAAATATTTGGCCTTCTAGCAGTGTGTCGGACTTTCTCTATTAGTCCATGTATACTGACCTCCATCAGGTTGCAAATTAAAAATAATTTTTATCTGCATCTACAGTACCTCTGAAAAAATATTTGGGCTTCTAGCTGTGTGTGGGACTTGTTGTATTAGTCCATCTATACTGACCTCCATCAGGTTGCAAACTGAATATATTTTTTTCTGCATCTACCTCTGAAAATATATTGGGCTTCTAGCTGTGTGTGGGACTTGTTGTATTAGTCCATCTATACTGACCTCCACCAGGTTGCAAACTGAATATATTTTTTTCTGCATCTACCTCTGAAAAAATATTGGGCTTCTAGCTGTGTGTGGGACTTGTTGTATTAGTCCATCTATACTGACCTCCATCAGGTTGCAAACTGAATATATTTTTTTCTGAATCTACCTCTGAAAAAATATTGGGCTTCTAGCTGTGTGTGGGACTTGTTGTATTAGTCCATCTATACTGACCTCCATCAGGTTGCAAACTGAATATATTTTTTTCTGCATCTACCTCTGAAAAAATATTGGGCTTCTAGCTGTGTGTGGGACTTGTTGTATTAGTCCATCTATACTGACCTCCATCAGGTTGCAAACTGAATATATTTTTTTCTGCATCTACCTCTGAAATAATATTGGGCTTCTAGCTGTGTGTGGGTCTTGTTCTATTAATCCATCTATACAGACCTCCATCAGGTTGCAAACTGAATATAATTTTTTTCTGCATCTAGCTCTGAAAAAATATTTGGCCTTCTAGAAGTGTGTGGGACTTTCTCTGTTAGTCCATCTATACTGACCTCCATCAGGTTGCAAACTGAATATAATTTTTTTCTGCATCTAGCTCTGAAAAAATATTTGGCCTTCTAGCAGTGTGTCGGACTTTCTCTATTAGTCCATCTATACTGACCTCCATCAGGTTGCAAATTAAAAATAATTTTTATCTGCATCTACAGTACCTCTGAAAAAATATTTGGGCTTCTAGCTGTGTGTGGGACTTGTTGTATTAGTCCATCTATACTGACCTCCATCAGGTTGCAAACTGAATATATTTTTTTCTGCATCTACCTCTGAAAAAATATTGGGCTTCTAGCTGTGTGTGGGACTTGTTGTATTAGTCCATCTATACTGACCTCCATCAGGTTGCAAACTGAATATATTTTTTTCTGCATCTACCTCTGAAAAAATATTGGGCTTCTAGCTGTGTGTGGGACTTGTTGTATTAGTACATCTATACTGACCTCCATCAGGTTGCAAACTGAATATATTTTTTTCTGCATCTACCTCTGAAAAAATATTGGGCTTCTAGCTGTGTGTGGGACTTGTTGTATTAGTCCATCTATACTGACCTCCATCAGGTTGCAAACTGAATATATTTTTTTCTGCATCTACCTCTGAAAAAATATTGGGCTTCTAGCTGTGTGTGGGTCTTGTTCTATTAATCCATCTATACAGACCTCAATCAGGTTGCAAACTGAATATATTTTTTTGTGCATCTACCTCTGAAAAAATATTGGGCTTCTAGCTGTGTGTGGGTCTTGTTCTATTAATCCATCTATACAGACCTCCATCAGGTTGCAAACTGAATATAATTTTTTTCTGCATCTAGCTCTGAAAAAATATTTGGCCTTCTAGCAGTGTGTGGGACTTTCTCTGTTAGTCCATCTATACTGACCTCCATCAGGTTGCAAACTGAATATAATTTTTTTCTGCATCTAGCTCTGAAAAAATATTTGGCCTTCTAGCAGTGTGTCGGACTTTCTCTATTAGTCCATCTATACTGACCTCCATCAGGTTGCAAATTAAAAATAATTTTTATCTGCATCTACAGTACCTCTGAAAAAATATTTGGGCTTCTAGCTGTGTGTGGGACTTGTTGTATTAGTCCATCTATACTGACCTCCATCAGGTTGCAAACTGAATATATTTTTTTCTGCATCTACCTCTGAAAAAATATTGGGCTTCTAGCTGTGTGTGGGACTTGTTGTATTAGTCCATTTATACTGACCTCCACCAGGTTGCAAACTGAATATATTTTTTTCTGCATCTACCTCTGAAAAAATATTGGGCTTCTAGCTGTGTGTGGGACTTGTTGTATTAGTCCATCTATACTGACCTCCATCAGGTTGCAAACTGAATATATTTTTTTCTGCATCTACCTCTGAAAAAATATTGGGCTTCTAGCTGTGTGTGGGACTTGTTGTATTAGTCCATCTATACTGACCTCCATCAGGTTGCAAACTGAATATATTTTTTTCTGCATCTACCTCTGAAAAAATATTGGGCATCTAGCTGTGTGTGGGACTTGTTGTATTAGTCCATCTATACTGACCTCCATCAGGTTGCAAACTGAATATATTTTTTTCTGCATCTACCTCTGAAAAAATATTGGGCTTCTAGCTGTGTGTGGGACTTGTTGTATTAGTCCATCTATACTGACCTCCATCAGGTTGCAAACTGAATATATTTTTTTCTGCATCTACCTCTGAAAAAATATTGGGCTTCTAGCTGTGTGTGGGACTTTCTCTGTTAGTCCATCTATACTGACCTCCATCAGGTTGCAAACTGAATATAATTTTTTTCTGCATCTAGCTCTGAAAAAATATTTGGCCTTCTAGCAGTGTGTCGGACTTTCTCTATTAGTCCATCTATACTGACCTCCATCAGGTTGCAAATTAAAAATAATTTTTATCTGCACCTACAGTACCTCTGAAAAAATATTTGGGCTTCTAGCTGTGTGCGGGACTTGTTGTATTAGTCCATCTATACTGACCTCCATCAGGTTGCAAACTGAATATATTTTTTTCTGCATCTACCTCTGAAAAAATATTGGGCTTCTAGCTGTGTGTGGGACTTGTTGTATTAGTCCATCTATACTGACCTCCACCAGGTTGCAAACTGAATATATTTTTTTCTGCATCTACCTCTGAAAAAATATTGGGCTTCTAGCTGTGTGTGGGACTTGTTGTATTAGTCCATCTATACTGACCTCCATCAGGTTGCAAACTGAATATATTTTTTTCTGCATCTACCTCTGAAAAAATATTGGGCTTCTAGCTGTGTGTGGGACTTGTTGTATTAGTCCATCTATACTGACCTCCATCAGGTTGCAAACTGAATATATTTTTTTCTGCATCTACCTCTGAAAAAATATTGGGCTTCTAGCTGTGTGTGGGTCTTGTTCTATTAATCCATCTATACAGACCTCCATCAGGTTGCAAACTGAATATATTTTTTTCTGCATCTACCTCTGAAAAAATATTGGGCTTCTAGCTGTGTGTGGGTCTTGTTCTATTAATCCATCTATACAGACCTCCATCAGTTTGCAAACTGAATATAATTTTTTTCTGCATCTAGCTCTGAAAAAATATTTGGCCTTCTAGCAGTGTGTGGGACTTTCTCTGTTAGTCCATCTATACTGACCTCCATCAGGTTGCAAACTGAATATAATTTTTTTCTGCATCTAGCTCTGAAAAAATATTTGGCCTTCTAGCAGTGTGTCGGACTTTCTCTATTAGTCCATCTATACTGACCTCCATCAGGTTGCAAATTAAAAATAATTTTTATCTGCATCTACAGTACCTCTGAAAAAATATTTGGGCTTCTAGCTGTGTGTGGGACTTGTTGTATTAGTCCATCTATACTGACCTCCATCAGGTTGCAAACTGAATATATTTTTTTCTGCATCTACCTCTGAAAAAATATTGGGCTTCTAGCTGTGTGTGGGACTTGTTGTATTAGTCCATCTATACTGACCTCCACCAGGTTGCAAACTGAATATATTTTTTTCTGCATCTACCTCTGAAAAAATATTGGGCTTCTAGCTGTGTGTGGGACTTGTTGTATTAGTCCATCTATACTGACCTCCATCAGGTTGCAAACTGAATATATTTTTTTCTGCATCTACCTCTGAAAAAATATTGGGCTTCTAGCTGTGTGTGGGACTTGTTGTATTAGTCCATCTATACTGACCTCCATCAGGTTGCAAACTGAATATATTTTTTTCTGCATCTACCTCTGAAAAAATATTGGGCTTCTAGCTGTGTGTGGGTCTTGTTCTATTAATCCATCTATACAGACCTCCATCTGGTTGCAAACTGAATATAATTTTTTTCTGCATCTAGCTCTGAAAAAATATTTGGCCTTCTAGCAGTGTGTGGGACTTTCTCTGTTAGTCCATCTATACTGACCTCCATCAGGTTGCAAACTGAATATAATTTTTTTCTGCATCTAGCTCTGAAAAAATATTTGGCCTTCTAGCAGTGTGTCGGACTTTCTCTATTAGTCCATCTATACTGACCTCCATCAGGTTGCAAATTAAAAATAATTTTTATCTGCATCTACAGTACCTCTGAAAAAATATTTGGGCTTCTAGCTGTGTGTGGGACTTTTTGTATTAGTCCATCTATACTGACCTCCATCAGGTTGCAAACTGAATATATTTTTTTCTGCATCTACCTCTGAAAAAATATTGGGCTTCTAGCTGTGTGTGGGACTTGTTGTATTAGTCCATCTATACTGACCTCCATCAGGTTGCAAACTGAATATATTTTTTTCTGCATCTACCTCTGAAAAAATATTGGGCTTCTAGCTGTGTGTGGGACTTGTTGTATTAGTCCATCTATACTGACCTCCATCAGGTTGCAAACTGAATATATTTTTTTCTGCATCTACCTCTGAAAAAATATTGGGCTTCTAGCTGTGTGTGGGACTTGTTGTATTAGTCCATCTATACTGACCTCCATCAGGTTGCAAACTGAATATATTTTTTTCTGCATCTACCTCTGAAAAAATATTGGGCTTCTAGCTGTGTGTGGGACTTGTTGTATTAGTCCATCTATACTGACCTCCATCAGGTTGCAAACTGAATATATTTTTTTCTGCATCTACCTCTGAAAAAATATTGGGCTTCTAGCTGTGTGTGGGTCTTGTTCTATTAATCCATCTATACAGACCTCCATCAGGTTGCAAACTGAATATAATTTTTTTCTGCATCTAGCTCTGAAAAAATATTTGGCCTTCTAGCAGTGTGTGGGACTTTCTCTGTTAGTCCATCTATACTGACCTCCATCAGGTTGCAAACTGAATATAATTTTTTTCTGCATCTAGCTCTGAAAAAATATTTGGCCTTCTAGCAGTGTGTCGGACTTTCTCTATTAGTCCATCTATACTGACCTCCATCAGGTTGCAAATTAAAAATAATTTTTATCTGCATCTACAGTACCTCTGAAAAAATATTTGGGCTTCTAGCTGTGTGTGGGACTTTTTGCATTAGTCCATCTATACTGACCTCCATCAGGTTGCAAACTGAATATATTTTTTTCTGCATCTACCTCTGAAAAAATATTGGGCTTCTAGCTGTGTGTGGGACTTGTTGTATTAGTCCATCTATACTGACCTCCATCAGGTTGCAAACTGAATATATTTTTTTCTGCATCTACCTCTGAAAAAATATTGGGCTTCTAGCTGTGTGTGGGACTTGTTGTATTAGACCATCTATACTGACCTCCATCAGGTTGCAAACTGAATTTATTTTTTTCTGCATCTACCTCTGAAAAAATATTGGGCTTCTAGCTGTGTGTGGGACTTGTAGTATTAGTCCATCTATACTGACCTCCATCAGGTTGCAAACTGAATATATTTTTTTCTGCATCGACCTCTGAAAAAATATTGGGCTTCTAGCTGTGTGTGGGTCTTGTTCTATTAATCCATCTATACAGACCTCCATCAGGTTGCAAACTGAATATATTTTTTTCTGCATCTACCTCTGAAAAAATATTGGGCTTCTAGCTGTGTGTGTGTCTTGTTCTATTAATCCATCTATACAGACCTCCATCAGGTTGCAAACTGAATATATTTTTTTCTGCATCTACCTCTGAAAAAATATTGGGCTTCTAGCTGTGTGTGGGTCTTGTTCTATTAATCCATCTATACAGACCTCCATCAGGTTGCAAACTGAATATAATTTTTTTCTGCATCTAGCTCTGAAAAAATATTTGGCCTTCTAGCAGTGTGTGGGACTTTCTCTGTTAGTCCATCTATACTGACCTCCATCAGGTTGCAAACTGAATATAATTTTTTTCTGCATCTAGCTCTGAAAAAATATTTGGCCTTCTAGCAGTGTGTCGGACTTTCTCTATTAGTCCATCTATACTGACCTCCATCAGGTTGCAAACTGAATATATTTTTTTCTGCATCTACCTCTGAAAAAATATTGGGCTTCTAGCTGTGTGTGGGACTTGTTGTATTAGTACATCTATACTGACCTCCATCAGGTTGCAAACTGAATATATTTTTTTCTGCATCTACCTCTGAAAAAATATTGGGCTTCTAGCTGTGTGTGGGACTTGTTGTATTAGTCCATCTATACTGACCTCCATCAGGTTGCAAACTGAATATATTTTTTTCTGCATCTACCTCTGAAAAAATATTGGGCTTCTAGCTGTGTGTGGGTCTTGTTCTATTAATCCATCTATACAGACCTCAGTCAGGTTGCAAACTGAATATATTTTTTTCTGCATCTACCTCTGAAAAAATATTGGGCTTCTAGCTGTGTGTGGGTCTTGTTCTATTAATCCATCTATACAGACCTCCATCAGGTTGCAAACTGAATATAATTTTTTTCTGCATCTAGCTCTGAAAAAATATTTGGCCTTCTAGCAGTGTGTGGGACTTTCTCTGTTAGTCCATCTATACTGACCTCCATCAGGTTGCAAACTGAATATAATTTTTTTCTGCATCTAGCTCTGAAAAAATATTTGGCCTTCTAGCAGTGTGTCGGACTTTCTCTATTAGTCCATCTATACTGACCTCCATCAGGTTGCAAATTAAAAATAATTTTTATCTGCATCTACAGTACCTCTGAAAAAATATTTGGGCTTCTAGCTGTGTGTGGGACTTGTTGTATTAGTCCATCTATACTGACCTCCATCAGGTTGCAAACTGAATATATTTTTTTCTGCATCTACCTCTGAAAAAATATTGGGCTTCTAGCTGTGTGTGGGACTTGTTGTATTAGTCCATTTATACTGACCTCCACCAGGTTGCAAACTGAATATATTTTTTTCTGCATCTACCTCTGAAAAAATATTGGGCTTCTAGCTGTGTGTGGGACTTGTTGTATTAGTCCATCTATACTGACCTCCATCAGGTTGCAAACTGAATATATTTTTTTCTGCATCTACCTCTGAAAAAATATTGGGCTTCTAGCTGTGTGTGGGACTTGTTGTATTAGTCCATCTATACTGACCTCCATCAGGTTGCAAACTGAATATATTTTTTTCTGCATCTACCTCTGAAAAAATATTGGGCTTCTAGCTGTGTGTGGGTCTTGTTCTATTAATCCATCTATACAGACCTCCATCTGGTTGCAAACTGAATATAATTTTTTTCTGCATCTAGCTCTGAAAAAATATTTGGCCTTCTAGCAGTGTGTGGGACTTTCTCTGTTAGTCCATCTATACTGACCTCCATCAGGTTGCAAACTGAATATAATTTTTTTCTGCATCTAGCTCTGAAAAAATATTTGGCCTTCTAGCAGTGTGTCGGACTTTCTCTATTAGTCCATCTATACTGACCTCCATCAGGTTGCAAATTAAAAATAATTTTTATCTGCATCTACAGTACCTCGGAAAAAATATTTGGGCTTCTAGCTGTGTGTGGGACTTTTTGTATTAGTCCATCTATACTGACCTCCACCAGGTTGCAAACTGAATATATTTTTTTCTGCATCTACCTCTGAAAAAATATTGGGCTTCTAGCTGTGTGTGGGACTTGTTGTATTAGTCCATCTATACTGACCTCCATCAGGTTGCAAACTGAATATATTTTTTTCTGCATCTACCTCTGAAAAAATATTGGGCTTCTAGCTGTGTGTGGGACTTGTTGTATTAGTCCATCTATACTGACCTCCATCAGGTTGCAAACTGAATATATTTTTTTCTGCATCTACCTCTGAAAAAATATTGGGCTTCTAGCTGTGTGTGGGACTTGTTGTATTAGTCCATCTATACTGACCTCCATCAGGTTGCAAACTGAATATATTTTTTTCTGCATCTACCTCTGAAAAAATATTGGGCTTCTAGCTGTGTGTGGGACTTGTTGTATTAGTCCATCTATACTGACCTCCATCAGGTTGCAAACTGAATATATTTTTTTCTGCATCTACCTCTGAAAAAATATTGGGCTTCTAGCTGTGTGTGGGTCTTGTTCTATTAATCCATCTATACAGACCTCCATTAGGTTGCAAACTGAATATAATTTTTTTCTGCATCTAGCTCTGAAAAAATATTTGGCCTTCTAGCAGTGTGTGGGACTTTCTCTGTTAGTCCATCTATACTGACCTCCATCAGGTTGCAAACTGAATATAATTTTTTTCTGCATCTAGCTCTGAAAAAATATTTGGCCTTCTAGCAGTGTGTCGGACTTTCTCTATTAGTCCATCTATACTGACCTCCATCAGGTTGCAAATTAAAAATAATTTTTATCTGCATCTACAGTACCTCTGAAAAAATATTTGGGCTTCTAGCTGTGTGTGGGACTTTTTGTATTAGTCCATCTATACTGACCTCCATCAGGTTGCAAACTGAATATATTTTTTTCTGCATCTACCTCTGAAAAAATATTGGGCTTCTAGCTGTGTGTGGGACTTGTTGTATTAGTCCATCTATACTGACCTCCATCAGGTTGCAAACTGAATATATTTTTTTCTGCATCTACCTCTGAAAAAATATTGGGCTTCTAGCTGTGTGTGGGACTTGTTGTATTAGACCATCTATACTGACCTCCATCAGGTTGCAAACTGAATTTATTTTTTTCTGCATCTACCTCTGAAAAAATATTGGGCTTCTAGCTGTGTGTGGGACTTGTTGTATTAGTCCATCTATACTGACCTCCATCAGGTTGCAAACTGAATATATTTTTTTCTGCATCGACCTCTGAAAAAATATTGGGCTTCTAGCTGTGTGTGGGTCTTGTTCTATTAATCCATCTATACAGACCTCCATCAGGTTGCAAACTGAATATATTTTTTTCTGCATCTACCTCTGAAAAAATATTGGGCTTCTAGCTGTGTGTGTGTCTTGTTCTATTAATCCATCTATACAGACCTCCATCAGGTTGCAAACTGAATATATTTTTTTCTGCATCTACCTCTGAAAAAATATTGGGCTTCTAGCTGTGTGTGGGTCTTGTTCTATTAATCCATCTATACAGACCTCCATCAGGTTGCAAACTGAATATAATTTTTTTCTGCATCTAGCTCTGAAAAAATATTTGGCCTTCTAGCAGTGTGTGGGACTTTCTCTGTTAGTCCATCTATACTGACCTCCATCAGGTTGCAAACTGAATATAATTTTTTTCTGCATCTAGCTCTGAAAAAATATTTGGCCTTCTAGCAGTGTGTCGGACTTTCTCTATTAGTCCATCTATACTGACCTCCATCAGGTTGCAAACTGAATATATTTTTTTCTGCATCTACCTCTGAAAAAATATTGGGCTTCTAGCTGTGTGTGGGACTTGTTGTATTAGTACATCTATACTGACCTCCATCAGGTTGCAAACTGAATATATTTTTTTCTGCATCTACCTCTGAAAAAATATTGGGCTTCTAGCTGTGTGTGGGACTTGTTGTATTAGTCCATCTATACTGACCTCCATCAGGTTGCAAACTGAATATATTTTTTTCTGCATCTACCTCTGAAAAAATATTGGGCTTCTAGCTGTGTGTGGGTCTTGTTCTATTAATCCATCTATACAGACCTCAATCAGGTTGCAAACTGAATATATTTTTTTCTGCATCTACCTCTGAAAAAATATTGGGCTTCTAGCTGTGTGTGGGTCTTGTTCTATTAATCCATCTATACAGACCTCCATCAGGTTGCAAACTGAATATAATTTTTTTCTGCATCTAGCTCTGAAAAAATATTTGGCCTTCTAGCAGTGTGTGGGACTTTCTCTGTTAGTCCATCTATACTGACCTCCATCAGGTTGCAAACTGAATATAATTTTTTTCTGCATCTAGCTCTGAAAAAATATTTGGCCTTCTAGCAGTGTGTCGGACTTTCTCTATTAGTCCATCTATACTGACCTCCATCAGGTTGCAAATTAAAAATAATTTTTATCTGCATCTACAGTACCTCTGAAAAAATATTTGGGCTTCTAGCTGTGTGTGGGACTTGTTGTATTAGTCCATCTATACTGACCTCCATCAGGTTGCAAACTGAATATATTTTTTTCTGCATCTACCTCTGAAAAAATATTGGGCTTCTAGCTGTGTGTGGGACTTGTTGTATTAGTCCATTTATACTGACCTCCACCAGGTTGAAAACTGAATATATTTTTTTCTGCATCTACCTCTGAAAAAATATTGGGCTTCTAGCTGTGTGTGGGACTTGTTGTATTAGTCCATCTATACTGACCTCCATCAGGTTGCAAACTGAATATATTTTTTTCTGCATCTACCTCTGAAAAAATATTGGGCTTCTAGCTGTGTGTGGGACTTGTTGTATTAGTCCATCTATACTGACCTCCATCAGGTTGCAAACTGAATATATTTTTTTCTGCATCTACCTCTGAAAAAATATTGGGCATCTAGCTGTGTGTGGGACTTGTTGTATTAGTCCATCTTTACTGACCTCCATCAGGTTGCAAACTGAATATATTTTTTTCTGCATCTACCTCTGAAAAAATATTGGGCTTCTAGCTGTGTGTGGGACTTGTTGTATTAGTCCATCTATACTGACCTCCATCAGGTTGCAAACTGAATATATTTTTTTCTGCATCTACCTCTGAAAAAATATTGGGCTTCTAGCTGTGTGTGGGACTTTCTCTGTTAGTCCATCTATACTGACCTCCATCAGGTTGCAAACTGAATATAATTTTTTTCTGCATCTAGCTCTGAAAAAATATTTGGCCTTCTAGCAGTGTGTCGGACTTTCTCTATTAGTCCATCTATACTGACCTCCATCAGGTTGCAAATTAAAAATAATTTTTATCTGCACCTACAGTACCTCTGAAAAAATATTTGGGCTTCTAGCTGTGTGCGGGACTTGTTGTATTAGTCCATCTATACTGACCTCCATCAGGTTGCAAACTGAATATATTTTTTTCTGCATCTACCTCTGAAAAAATATTGGGCTTCTAGCTGTGTGTGGGACTTGTTGTATTAGTCCATCTATACTGACCTCCACCAGGTTGCAAACTGAATATATTTTTTTCTGCATCTACCTCTGAAAAAATATTGGGCTTCTAGCTGTGTGTGGGACTTGTTGTATTAGTCCATCTATACTGACCTCCATCAGGTTGCAAACTGAATATATTTTTTTCTGCATCTACCTCTGAAAAAATATTGGGCTTCTAGCTGTGTGTGGGACTTGTTGTATTAGTCCATCTATACTGACCTCCATCAGGTTGCAAACTGAATATATTTTTTTCTGCATCTACCTCTGAAAAAATATTGGGCTTCTAGCTGTGTGTGGGTCTAGTTCTATTAATCCATCTATACAGACCTCCATCAGGTTGCAAACTGAATATATTTTTTTCTGCATCTACCTCTGAAAAAATATTGGGCTTCTAGCTGTGTGTGGGTCTTGTTCTATTAATCCATCTATACAGACCTCCATCAGTTTGCAAACTGAATATAATTTTTTTCTGCATCTAGCTCTGAAAAAATATTTGGCCTTCTAGCAGTGTGTGGGACTTTCTCTGTTAGTCCATCTATACTGACCTCCATCAGGTTGCAAACTGAATATAATTTTTTTCTGCATCTAGCTCTGAAAAAATATTTGGCCTTCTAGCAGTGTGTCGGACTTTCTCTATTAGTCCATCTATACTGACCTCCATCAGGTTGCAAATTAAAAATAATTTTTATCTGCATCTACAGTACCTCTGAAAAAATATTTGGGCTTCTAGCTGTGTGTGGGACTTGTTGTATTAGTCCATCTATACTGACCTCCATCAGGTTGCAAACTGAATATATTTTTTTCTGCATCTACCTCTGAAAAAATATTGGGCTTCTAGCTGTGTGTGGGACTTGTTGTATTAGTCCATCTATACTGACCTCCACCAGGTTGCAAACTGAATATATTTTTTTCTGCATCTACCTCTGAAAAAATATTGGGCTTCTAGCTGTGTGTGGGACTTGTTGTATTAGTCCATCTATACTGACCTCCATCAGGTTGCAAACTGAATATATTTTTTTCTGCATCTACCTCTGAAAAAATATTGGGCTTCTAGCTGTGTGTGGGACTTGTTGTATTAGTCCATCTATACTGACCTCCATCAGGTTGCAAACTGAATATATTTTTTTCTGCATCTACCTCTGAAAAAATATTGGGCTTCTAGCTGTGTGTGGGTCTTGTTCTATTAATCCATCTATACAGACCTCCATCTGGTTGCAAACTGAATATAATTTTTTTCTGCATCTAGCTCTGAAAAAATATTTGGCCTTCTAGCAGTGTGTGGGACTTTCTCTGTTAGTCCATCTATACTGACCTCCATCAGGTTGCAAACTGAATATAATTTTTTTCTGCATCTAGCTCTGAAAAAATATTTGGCCTTCTAGCAGTGTGTCGGACTTTCTCTATTAGTCCATCTATACTGACCTCCATCAGGTTGCAAATTAAAAATAATTTTTATCTGCATCTACAGTACCTCTGAAAAAATATTTGGGCTTCTAGCTGTGTGTGGGACTTTTTGTATTAGTCCATCTATACTGACCTCCATCAGGTTGCAAACTGAATATATTTTTTTCTGCATCTACCTCTGAAAAAATATTGGGCTTCTAGCTGTGTGTGGGACTTGTTGTATTAGTCCATCTATACTGACCTCCATCAGGTTGCAAACTGAATATATTTTTTTCTGCATCTACCTCTGAAAAAATATTGGGCTTCTAGCTGTGTGTGGGACTTGTTGTATTAGTCCATCTATACTGACCTCCATCAGGTTGCAAACTGAATATATTTTTTTCTGCATCTACCTCTGAAAAAATATTGGGCTTCTAGCTGTGTGTGGGACTTGTTGTATTAGTCCATCTATACTGACCTCCATCAGGTTGCAAACTGAATATATTTTTTTCTGCATCTACCTCTGAAAAAATATTGGGCTTCTAGCTGTGTGTGGGACTTGTTGTATTAGTCCATCTATACTGACCTCCATCAGGTTGCAAACTGAATATATTTTTTTCTGCATCTACCTCTGAAAAAATATTGGGCTTCTAGCTGTGTGTGGGTCTTGTTCTATTAATCCATCTATACAGACCTCCATCAGGTTGCAAACTGAATATAATTTTTTTCTGCATCTAGCTCTGAAAAAATATTTGGCCTTCTAGCAGTGTGTGGGACTTTCTCTGTTAGTCCATCTATACTGACCTCCATCAGGTTGCAAACTGAATATAATTTTTTTCTGCATCTAGCTCTGAAAAAATATTTGGCCTTCTAGCAGTGTGTCGGACTTTCTCTATTAGTCCATCTATACTGACCTCCATCAGGTTGCAAATTAAAAATAATTTTTATCTGCATCTACAGTACCTCTGAAAAAATATTTGGGCTTCTAGCTGTGTGTGGGAGTTTTTGTATTAGTCCATCTATACTGACCTCCATCAGGTTGCAAACTGAATATATTTTTTTCTGCATCTACCTCTGAAAAAATATTGGGCTTCTAGCTGTGTGTGGGACTTGTTGTATTAGTCCATCTATACTGACCTCCATCAGGTTGCAAACTGAATATATTTTTTTCTGCATCTACCTCTGAAAAAATATTGGGCTTCTAGCTGTGTGTGGGACTTGTTGTATTAGACCATCTATACTGACCTCCATCAGGTTGCAAACTGAATTTATTTTTTTCTGCATCTACCTCTGAAAAAATATTGGGCTTCTAGCTGTGTGTGGGACTTGTTGTATTAGTCCATCTATACTGACCTCCATCAGGTTGCAAACTGAATATATTTTTTTCTGCATCGACCTCTGAAAAAATATTGGGCTTCTAGCTGTGTGTGGGTCTTGTTCTATTAATCCATCTATACAGACCTCCATCAGGTTGCAAACTGAATATATTTTTTTCTGCATCTACCTCTGAAAAAATATTGGGCTTCTAGCTGTGTGTGTGTCTTGTTCTATTAATCCATCTATACAGACCTCCATCAGGTTGCAAACTGAATATATTTTTTTCTGCATCTACCTCTGAAAAAATATTGGGCTTCTAGCTGTGTGTGGGTCTTGTTCTATTAATCCATCTATACAGACCTCCATCAGGTTGCAAACTGAATATAATTTTTTTCTGCATCTAGCTCTGAAAAAATATTTGGCCTTCTAGCAGTGTGTGGGACTTTCTCTGTTAGTCCATCTATACTGACCTCCATCAGGTTGCAAACTGAATATAATTTTTTTCTGCATCTAGCTCTGAAAAAATATTTGGCCTTCTAGCAGTGTGTCGGACTTTCTCTATTAGTCCATCTATACTGACCTCCATCAGGTTGCAAATTAAAAATAATTTTTATCTGCATCTACAGTACCTCTGAAAAAATATTTGGGCTTCTAGCTGTGTGTGGGACTTGTTGTATTAGTCCATCTATACTGACCTCCATCAGGTTGAAAACTGAATATATTTTTTTCTGCATCTACCTCTGAAAAAATATTGGGCTTCTAGCTGTGTGTGGGACTTGTTGTATTAGTCCATCTATACTGACCTCCATCAGGTTGCAAATTGAATATAATTTTTTTCTGCATCTAACCCAGCCAATAGTTTTGGCCTAATACCACAGTTTGGCCACTCAGCTCTGCTCAGTTACCATCCATTGTTTTTTTGTGCAAACAACTCCAGAGTTGTGAATTAGTTAACCACCAAAATGAGTGGAAAAAGGCCTGCTGCTGGTGGAAAGGGGAATAGGCGTGTTCGGAAGGGGAAAAAAGGTTGTGTCCGTGGGGTAGGTGTTAAAGCAACAGTAACATCTGCAGAAGAAAGACCATCTTCCAGCCAAACTAAAATGTCTACTTCTTTAAGCGGACAATGTGATAAGATCCCTTTCTTACGGCCACGCCAATCGCTACAAATTCCAGATGAGGCACAAAAACAGCAGGTGCTTCAACGGATATCAAGTGCTCCTTTCAGTGGGCTCTCCTCCACATCAACTTCAACATCACAAATACTCCAGTCCTCAAAGGTGTCACCCCAATCGCACTTGCTTCCTCACAGCTCCCAAATCTCCAGCTGCCCGTCTGAGTATGAGGTAGAACAGATGGTTGAGTCTGCAGAGCTGTTTACTCATACTATAGCCTGGGAATCAGAGGTCGACTCCAGTGCTTCTGTGAATCCAGATGAGGAAATGATCTGCACTGATGCCCAGAATCTTTATGAGTCGGATCCAGGACCAGACGCAGAAGGTTCTGACCATAATGTAGACCCTCATTCCCAAACTGTAACTCCTGTTGGTGGAGACAATGAGGAAGACGATGATAAGACTCAAATACCTGATTGGAGCGACAACTTTAGTTTTTTGTCAGGGCAGGAACAGGTTGGCTCTGAGGACGACGGGTGTGATAACACACAGGGTGATGATGATGAGGTTGGAGATCCCACTTACTGTCAACCCACAGTCAGCCAAGAGATGAGGTCAGCAGAGGAGGTGGACGAAGATGCTAGTGACGACGAGGTCAGGTTGCGCCTTCCTGGACAGAGACGTAGTACTGGAAGCACGTCAACAACTGCATCCTCAAACACAACTCTGCCTCTCACCACAAGTCGTGGTGGCTCTTCAGGTCGCATGGGTGCTAAGCCTTGCATAGCCTGGGCATTTTTTCAGATCGATAAAGATGACCCAACTCGTGTTATCTGTAACATTTGTCAGCAAAAGCTAAGTAGAGGCCAAAAAATACATAGTTTGAGTACTTCATGCAAGAACCGGAACATGGACATGAAGCATAAGTTGCAGTGGGAAGCTCAGTGTGCTACAATGCGGCCTAGCCGGCCGGGCCAACCACCGTCTGCCATATCTTGTGCATCCGCGGCCTCTTCATCCTCTGTGACTGGGGGGACAGCAGTCTCACCTGTTTTGGGGCGCAGACCTGCCACCTCTTTACCCGCAACAGCCAGCGTGATTGGCAGGTCATCATTTTCTTTTGAGGTGGGAACACCAGCTGGTGTTGAGCGCTGTCCGACATCGATAGCACCACCTTTGGATCAAGGCAACCTAACATGTCCGCCTGCATCTTCCTCACAGACCGGCAGTTTGCCGGGGACACCCTTATCAACCCCGTCTAAGCACAATAGCCAGCCCTCGGTCCCTCAGATGTGGACAAGTAAAATACCATTTCCTCCTAGCCGTGAGAAAGCTAAGAGGTTGAATTTCACCATCTGCAAGCTCTTGGCTACAGAAATGCTGCCTTTCCGCCTGGTGGACACAGAGGATTTTCGAGACCTTATGTCCGTCGCAGTGCCCCAGTACCAGATGCCCAGTCGGCACTACTTCTCAAAGAAAGGTGTGCCTGCGCTCCACCAGCATGTCGCACACAACATCACCGCTTCTTTGAGAAACTCTGTGTGTGACAGGGTGCATTTCACCACAGACACTTGGACGAGTAGGCATGGACAGGGGCGTTACATGTCGCTGACTGGGCACTGGGTAACTATGGTGACAGCAGGACAAGGGGCTGCTGTCCAAGTCTTGCCGTCCCCACGAGTTGTGCGTCAATCCTCTTTATGTCAAAGTTCCTCCACTACTTCTGCCTCCTCAACCTCCTCTCGGTCTTCCACCTGCACCCAAAGCCTGTCTGGTCATGCCACAAGCTTTCTAACTGCGCAGAAGGGATCCTGCACACCTCCTTACTATGCTGGCAGTAGGGCTCAACGTCATCAGGCGGTTTTTACATTGAAATGTCTGGGAAATGTGAGTCACACAGCTGAGGAGTTGTGGTCAGCTCTGGAGAACCAATTTCATGAATGGTTGTCTCCACTGGACCTGAAACCAGGGAAGGCCATGTGCGACAATGCTGCAAACCTGGGTGCGGCCCTTCGCCGGGGCAATGTCACACACGTGCCTTGTATGGCTCACGTGTTGAACCTGGTTGTCCAGCAATTTTTAGCCCACTATCCCAGACTAGATGGCCTTCTGCAGAGGGCACGGTCGCTGTGTGCTCACTTCCACCGTTCGCATCCCGCAGCTCAGCGACTTACATCTCTACAGAAGTCGTTGGGCCTGCCACTTCACCGGCTAAAATGCGATGTGCCTACCCGGTGGAATTCAACTCTGCACATGTTGCAGCGACTGTGGCAGCACCGACAAGCCCTGGTGCAATACGTTCTGACGTATAGCCTGGGCCAACGAGATTCAGAGGTGGGGCAAATCACGCTGGAGAAGTGGTCTCAGATCAGGGACCTATGCACCCTTCTGCACAGTTTTGAAATGGCGACGAAGATGTTTAGTGCTGACGATGCCATTATCAGCATGACTATTCCGGTGATTTACATGCTGGAGCACATGTTAAACAGAATTCGGAGTCAGGTGGTGGCACAAGAGGAGGTGGAGAAAGTAGAGGAGGAGGAGTTGTATGCGGAAGGGCTAACATCTGCAAGGTCCAGACGGTCGGCAGCACCAAGGCGGCAGGCATGTGAGGGTGGGGGAGATGGTTTTACCAGGGCGCATGGTAGCAGCCAAACTAGTGAGGAAGGTGCAGGAGCCCAGGAAGAAGTGGAGGATGAACTGATGGAAGACTCATCAGATGAGGGAGACCTTGATCACATTTCTGTTGTGCGAAGTTGGGGGGAGAGGACAGAGGAAGGAAGCATGATTGTTACCTCGCCACCAACACAACAGGGACTTGGTACTCCTGGATGCGCAACACACATGAGTGCCTTCTTGCTGCACTACCTGCAACATGACCCTCGAATTGTGAGAATTAGAAATAATCCTGACTACTGGGTTGCCACACTGTTAGATCCCCGGTACAAAAGTAAATTTGCAGAAATTATTCCTGCCATAGAAAGGGATGCACGAATGCAGGAGTATCAGCAGAGACTGTTGCAGAATCTTACATGTGCTTTTCAACAAAATACCAGTGGTGCACGTAGTGAATCTCACAGTTCCAACTTGCCAACCGTGGGACCGTCAAGTGTTCAGCACTCAAACCGTAACAGAACCACAGTATCTGCTGGTAACATCAATTTTGCGCCACTTTTTTAGCCCATCCTTTGCAAGGCCACAGGAGACAAGAAGTCTGACACATAGTCAACGCCTAGAGACGATGGTACAGGAGTATCTCCAAGTAAACATTGAAGCCACGACTGTGTCACTGGACCCTTGCTCTTTTTGGGCTTCCAATCTGGATAAATGGCCGGAGCTAGCCACTTACGCCTTGGAGATCTTGTCATGCCCCGCAGCCAGCGTTCTGTCTGAACGTGTGTTCAGCGCTGCTGGTGGTGTGCTGACAGATAAGCGCACACGGCTCTCCACTGATAATGTAGACAGACTCACGTTCATAAAGATGAACAAATCATGGATCCGAAACGACTTTTCTACCCCTGTGTCATCCTGGGGAGAGTAAAAGCTTGATGATTGGTTAAAATCACCCTACCAACCGTTTTAAGCTTTCAAATTACTAATCATGTTTATCTGTATCTTGACTGGAAAATAATTTGGGCTTTGTAGCAGTGTGCAGCACTGATCCTATTAGGCCATCTATACTAAAGCTTCACCAGATTTAAAATTAAAAATAATTTTTAGCTGCATCTAGCCCGGAAAATAATTTTGGGGCTCCGAGATGCGCAAGACACATAAGTGCCTTCTTGCTGCACTACCTGCAGCATGACCCTCATATTGTCAGAATTCGAAGTAATCATGACTACTGGGTTGCCACACTCTTAGATCCCCCAAACTTTTCGATCAACCTTTTCATTTTAATAAAGACCAAAAAAATGGTCATTTTTGAAATTATAAGCATTAGCAGGTTGTTAGAAACTGAAATCAAACAGTTTTCAACTCAAAACTTTATTCTAGGTGATGTTACATTTTCACATAGGACCCCTTGTTCGAAAGGAGCTTCTGAACTCTCTCGTCCATTGAATTTGTCAGGTTTTGGATGGTTTCTGCTTCAATTGTTTTGCATGAGGACAGAATACCCTCCCAGAGCTGTTGCTTAGATGTGAACTGCCTCCCGCCATCATAGACACTCCTTTTAATGATGCTCCAAAGGTTCTGAATGGGGTAGAGGTCAGGGGAGCATGGGGGTCACACCATAAGTTTGTCCCCTTTTATGCCCATATCAGCCAGAGATGCAGATGTTTTATGTGCAGCATGAGATGGTGCATTATCATGCAGAAAAAAGATCTTGCTGTGAAATACACGGTTCTTCTTCTTGAACCATGGCAGGAACTGCTGTTTGAGAAAATCCACATACATTATGGAGTTCATCTTTAGCGCCTTCAGGGATCCTAAAGGGGCCGACAATCTCTCTCCCCATGATTCCAGCCCAAAACATTACTCCACCTCCTCCTTGTTGGCGCTGTAGCCGTGTTTGCGTGGGGTGTCCATCAACCAGCCATCCTCCACTCCATCCATCTGGACCATCGAGCGCTGCACGGCACTCATCCGTGAACAAAACTGTTTTGAAATCAGTCTTCATGTAATGTTTGGCCCACTGGAGCCGTTTCTGCTTGTGTGAAGTGGATAGAGGAGGTCGACAGGATGGCGTATGCACAGCTGCAAACCTCTGAAGGACCCTGCATCTTGTTGTTCGGGGGACGTTGGAGGCACAAGCAGCTTCAAAAACTTGTCTGCTGCTATGACAAGGCTTTTTTGCCGCTGCTCTTTCAACCTGACGTAATTGCCTGTAGGAAAGAGTCCTCAATTTGCCCTTATCAGCACGCACACGTGTGTACTGTGAATCAGCTACATACTTCTTGATTGCCAAGACACTTCATCCTGATCATCGCACAATGTTGATTGTAGTCATGCCTTGATCTAAACACTAGAGATGAGCGGTGTTCGACTAGAACTGTTCGCCAATCTCAAATTCGAGCTGTTTTGGGCGGTGTTCGAGTTGTTCGACGAACCCGAACGATTTGCAAAAAATTCGGCTGTTCGAGGTTATGTTCGATAACTGTTCGTGCACCAAAAGCGTGTCCTGCATGTCTGGCGCTATTTAGAGCACCAATCATGCAGGGATTGTCTGCCACTCACTGTAATGCCACAGCCATGGTGGTTGTGGCATTACAGTGATTGCCCAAATCGATGGGAACAGTGCCAACAGTGAAACATGAAAAGCCGGCAATTCAGCAGCGGCATACACCTGTACCCGACAATTTAGAACCGAAAGAATAGAGCTTCACACATAGATTAGATAGATATAAACATGTCAGCCACATATATACGAAGTACAGTGAAAGTGCTGCTTACTGTACTTGTCATTTAGCGTAAAGGATTTATCAAAAAAAATAATAGTGTTTTCATGCACCGTCTCTTTAAAAAAGCCGGCCGGCAATTCAGCAGCGGTACCCGACAATTTATAACAGACAGAATAGAGCTTCACACATAGATTAGATAGATAGAAACATGTCAGTCACATATATAAGAAGTACAGTGACAGTGTTGCTTACTGTACTTGTCATTTAGCGTAAAGGATTTATCAAAAAAAATAATAGTGTTTTCATGCACCGTCTCTTTAAAAAAGCCGGCCGGCAATTCAGCAGCGGTACCCGACAATTTATAACAGACAGAATAGAGCTTCACACATAGATTAGATAGATAGAAACATGTCAGTCACATATATATGAAGTGCACGTCACTGACAGCGTGGGAGAATTCTCCTGCACTCACCGCTTCAGCGTGAGAATTTTCCCACGCTGTCAGTGACGTGCATGAGGTGAGCCGAGTTCATTGGACATGAACTCGGCTCATCTGGATGTCATCACAGAGAGACGCTGAGCAGCGCAAGCAAGCCTGCGCTTCTCAGTGTCTGCGGGATGAGAGGCTGGATGGCAGCGTTCTGCTGCGGTCCAGCCTGTCATCTCGATGTAGCAGAGCTGAAGCTGTCGTGGGAACCATGGAAAGGTAAGGATGAGGTTGCTTTATTATTTTTCTTTTATTGCAGGAGATCGTTGGCTTCAGCTGGAATGGGCGTGACGGTAAGTATGGTTTAATTTAGAACAATAAAGGATTGTGTCTTTATTTCAATTAAAGGACTTTATTCTGGGTGTTTGTGTTTTTTTTAACTTTGACTATGGGGTTAGTAATGGTGGTGTCTTATAGACGCCTCTCCATTACTAACCTGGGCTTGATGTCAGCTGGCATTATAAGCTGACATCAACCCCAACCCTATTATCCCCTGCCACCGCACCAGGGCAGTGTGGAAGAGCGAGGCTAAGTGCCAGAATTGGCGCATCCTATGAATGCGCCATTTCTGGGGCGGCTGACGGCTGGTGTTTCTAGCCTGGGAGGGGGCCAATATTCATGGCTCCCTTCCTGGGCTATTAATATCAGCCCCCAGCTGTCTGCCTAGCCTTTGCTAGCTATTAAATTAGGGGGGACCCCACGTCATTTTTTTTGGGGTGTCCCCCATTTTAATAGCTAGTAAAGGCTATGTATTCAGCTGGGGGCTGATATTAGTAGCCTGGGAAGCTCCGTGGGTATTACCCCCTTCCCAGGCTTCAAACATCTGCCCCAGCCGTCTGCTTAACCTCCGCTAGAGCCTAAAATTAAGGGGAACCCCACGCCAATTTTTTTAATAATAAATCCTTTTTTTTAATACTAAATGACAAGTACAGTAACCAACACTATCACTGTACTTCATATATATGTGACTGACATGTTTCTATCTATCTAATCTATGTGTGAAGCTCTATTCTGTCTGTTATAAATTGTCGGGTACAGATGCTGAATTGCCGGCCGGCTTTTTTAAAGAGACGGTGCATGAAAACACTATTATTTTTTTTGATAAATCCTTTACGCTAAATGACAAGTACAGTAAGCAACACTGTCACTGTACTTCATATATATGTGGCTGACATGTTTCTATCTATCTAATCTATGTGTGAAGCTCTATTCTGTCTGTTATAAATTGTCGGGTACCGCTGCTGAATTGCCGGCCGGCTTTTTTAAAGAGACGGTGCATGAAAACACTATTATTTTTTTTGATAAATCCTTTACGCTAAATGACAAGTACAGTAAGCAGCACTTTCACTGTACTTCGTATATATGTGGCTGACATGTTTATATCTATCTAATCTATGTGTGAAGCTCTATTCTTTCGGTTCTAAATTGTCAGGTACCGGTGTATGCCGCTGCTGAATTGCCGGCTTTTCATGTTTCACTGTTGGCACTGTTCCCATCGATTTGGGCAATCACTGTAATGCCACAACCACCATGGCTGTGGCATTACAGTGAGTGGCAGACAATCCCTGCATGATTGGTGCTCTAAATAGCGCCAGACATGCAGGACACGCTTTTGGTGCACGAACAGTTATCGAACATAACCTCGAACAGCCGAATTTTTTGCAAATCGTTCGGGTTCGTCGAACAACTCGAACACCGCCCAAAACAGCTCGAATTTGAGATTGGCGAACAGTTCTAGTCGAACACCGCTCATCTCTATTACTAATAAGCAAACTACCGAGCCAATGGAAATTTGCATTGATTTTGGGCTTGAGATAGTGCAATTGGGAGATATAGAATCTGTATTAAGTGTTCATAAAGAACAAGATGTCATCATACGCTGTATAAATTGGTATTAAGAATGACACAGTGAAACCAATGGATTTCATTTTTAACTTTCTTATTAGCGAATCAATGTACACTGCCCTAATTGACATCGCATTGAACCAGTGATGTTCCGTTGGTTTACTCGGTTTATGCGCCTGTCTTGTGTGGAGGGATTCATGAGTTTGAATCCACAGAGAATCTTTTTAATTTATTTACTAATAAGCTAACTATTGAGCCAATTGAAATTTGCATTGATTTTGCGTGTCAGATAGTGCAATTGTGAGATATAGAATCTGTATTAAGTGCTCATAAAGAACAAGTTGTTATCATATGCTGTATAGATTGGCATTAAGAATAACACAGTGAAACCAATGGACTTCATTTTTAACTTACTTATTAGCGAATCAATGTACAGTGCCCTAATTGACATTGTTTGGAACCATTGATGTTCCGGTGGCTTACTAGGTTAATGCGCATGTTTTGTAATGAGGAGTTTATGAGTTTGAATCCACAGAGTGCCCTTTTAATTTACTTACTAATAAGCTAACTATTGAGTCAATGGAAATTTGCATTGATTTTGGGTTTGAGATAGTGCAATTGTGAGATATAGAATTTGTATTAAGTGTTCGTAAAGAACAAGAAGTCATCATACGCTGTATAGATTGGCATTAAGAATAACATAGTAAAGCAAATGGATTCTTTGTGACTTTACCTATTAGCAATTCAATGTTCACTGCCCTAATTGACATCACGTTTCGCTTGAGGGATTCAAGTGGTTTATTGGGATAATGCTCTTGGTTTGAAAACAGGAGTAAATGAGTTTGAATCCACAGAGAGCACTTTTAAATTACTTCCTAATAAGCTAACTACTGAGCCAATGGAAATTTGCATTGATTTTGGGCTTGAGATAGTGCAATTGTGAGATATAGAATCTGTATTAAGTGTTCATAAAGAACAAGATGTCATCATACGCTGTATAGATTGGCTTTAAGAATAACACAGTGAAATCAATGGAATTCATTTTTAACTTACTTATTAGCGAATCAATATACACTGCCCTAATTGACATCACATTGAACCAGTGATGTTTCGGTGCCTTACTTGGTTAATGCGCCTGTCTTGTATGGAGGAGTTCATGAGTCTGAATCCCCAGCGAGCCTTTTTAATTTACTTACTAATCAGCTAACTATTGAGCCAGTGGAAATTTGCATTGATCTTGGGCTTGAGATAGTGCAATTGTGAGATATAGAATCTGTATTAAGTGTTCATAAAGAACAAGATGTCATCATACGCTGTATAGATTGGTATTAAGAATGACACAGTGAAATCAATGGATTTCATTTTTAACTTTCTTATTAGCGAATCAATGTACACTGCCCTAATTGACATCGCATTGAACCAGTGATGTTCCGTTGGTTTACTCGGTTTATTCGCCTGTCTTGTGTGGAGGGATTCATAAGTTTGAATCCACAGAGAATCTTTTTAATTTATTTACTAATAAGCTAACTATTGAGCCAATTGAAATTTGCATTGATTTTGCATGTCAGATAGTGCAATTGTGAGATATAGAATCTGTATTAAGTGTTCATAAAGAACAAGTTGTTATCATATGCTGTATAGATTGGCATTAAGAATAACACAGTGAAACCAATGGACTTCATTTTTAACTTACTTATTAGCGAATCAATGTACAGTGCCCTAATTGACAATACTTTGAACCAGTGATGTTCCTTTGGTTTACTTGGTTAATGCGTATGTTTTGTAATGAGGAGTTCATGAGTTTGAATCCACAGAGAGCTTTTTTAATTTACTTACTAATAAGCTAACTACTGAGCCAATGGAAATTTGCATTGATTTTGGGCTTGAGATAGTGCAATTGTGAGAGATAGAATCTGTATTAAGTGTTCATAAATAACAAGATGTCATCATACGCTGTATAGATTGGCATTAAGAATAACATAGTAAAGCCAATGGTTTCTTTTGTGACTTTAACTATTAGCAATTCAATGTTCACTGCCATAATTGACATCACATTTGGCATGAGGTGTTCCAGTGGTTTACTGGGGTAATGCTCTTGGTTTGTTAACAGAAGTTCATGAGTATGAATCCACAGAGAGCCCTTTAATTTACTTACTAATAAGCAAACTACTGAGCCAATGGAAATTTGCATTGATTTTGGGCTTGAGATAGTGCAATTGTGAGATATAGAATGTGTATTAAGTGTTCATAAAGAACAAGATGTCATCATACGCTGTATAGATTGGTATTAAGAATGACAAAGTGAAACCAATGGATTTCATTTTTAACTTACTTATTAGCGAATCAATGTACACTGCCCTAATTGACATAACATTGAGCCAGTGATGTTCCGTGGCTTACTAGGTTTATGCGCCTGTTTTGTGTGGAGGGATTCATGAGTTTGAATCCACAGAGAATCTTTTTAATTTATTTACTAATAAGCTAACTATTGAGCCAATTGAAATTTGCATTGATTTTGCGTGTCAGATAGTGCAATTGTGAGATCTAGAATCTGTATTAAGTGTTCATAAAGAACAAGTTGTTATCATATGCTGTATAGATTGGCATTAAGAATAACACAGTGAAACCAATGGACTTCATTTTTAACTTACTTATTAGCGAATCAATGTACAGTGCCCTAATTGACATTGTTTGGAACCATTTATGTTCCGGTGGCTTACTAGGTTAATGCGCCTGTTGTGTAATGAGGAGTTTATGAGTTTGAATCCACAGAGTGCCCTTTTAATTTACTTACTAATAAGCTAACTATTGAGTCAATGGAAATTTGCATTGATTTTGGGTTTGAGATAGTGCAATTGTGAGGTATAGAATCTGTATTAAGTGTTCATAAAGAACAAGAAGTCATCATACGCTGTATAGATTGGCATTAAGAATAACATAGTAAAGCAAATGGATTCTTTTGTGACTTTACCTATTAGCAATTCAATGTTCACTGCCCTAATTGACATCACGTTTCACTTGAGGGATTCAAGTGGTTTATTGGGATAATGCTCTTGGTTTGAAAACAGGAGTACATGAGTTTGAATCCCCAGAGAGCCTTTTTAATTTACTTACTAATCAGCTAACTATTGAGCCAGTGGAAATTTGCATTGATTTTGGGCTTGAGATAGTGCAATTGTGAGATATAGAATCTGTATTAAGTGTTCATAAAGAACAAGATGTCATCATACGCTGTGTAGATTGGCATTAAGAATAACATAGTAAAGCCAATGGTTTCTTATGTGACTTTACCTATTAGCAATTCAATGTTCACTGCCCTACTTGACAACATGTTTTGCTTGAGGTGTTCCAGTGGTTTACTGGGATAATGCTCTTGGTTTGTTAACAGTAGTTCATGAGTATGAATCCAGAGAGAGCCCTTTAATTTACTTACTAATTAGAGATGAGCGTTGTTCTCTTCGAACTGTTCGCCAATCTCAAATTCGAGCTGTTTTGGGCTGTGTTCGAGCCGTTCGGCGAACACGTACAATTTGAGAAAAATTCGGCTGTTCGATAACTGTTCGTGCACCAAAATCATAACTGGATTTTTTCTCAGTAATGATGAAAATTAATGTTAATACGCAGTTTGAGTGTACAGCGGGGTGGGGGGAGGGGCAGGGGATGGATCTCTGCAGGAACAATGAAGATCTCCATTTTTTTCTTCTGTTTCCCGCATTTACAGTGGGGAGGTGCAATCTGTCAGCCTATCAGCAGCGCACACACGGAGCGAAGTGCTTTTTTTCACACAAGCAAGGGCATGTGTCATTGGCAGTGTATGTCACATGTCCTTGCCCTATAAGACCAAGCCATTTTCCCCGTCGCCACCATTTTCTCACTGCTGCAGCTGCATGTTAGACGGCACCGCTGTTGCTGTGCGCGCTATACCTTGTTAATTTCAAGCCAATTTTCGCACAAATCTACAGATAGCTTGGGAGTAGGGAATAGTTGTGATTGCAGTCCTTTTAAGGACTAGGTTACAGCATTTCCTACGACTTTTATCAGGCAGGTCTGTGCTCTTAAATAGATAGATTGTGGGAGTAAAGACTAATTGTAATTGGAGTCCTTTTCAGGACTAGGTTACATCAGTTCCTATCAGTTTTTGCCAGGCAGGTCTGTGCCAGTGCTGTGCAAGTTTTTTTCACAGCATTTGGCTGAATCTAGCAAAGCTTATCCTTTTTGGCCTATTGCAGAGTGTGTTAGTCAGTGGAGTGGCCTATCTGTGTTGCAAGATATACCACCTGTGTATAGAATACCAATTTTTTTACTGCACCTAGTGAAGTAAAATCTTTTGGGCATAGCATCATTCTATTAGTCCATCTATACTGACCTCCATCAGGTTGCAAATTGAATATAATTTTTTTCTGCATCTAGCTCTGAAAAAATATTGGGCTTCTAGCTGTGTGTGGGACTTGTTGTATTAGTCCATCTATACTGACCTCCATCAGGTTGCAAACTGAATATATTTTTTTCTGCATCTACCTCTGAAAAAATATTGGGCTTCTAGCTGTGTGTGGGACTTGTTCTATTAATCCATCTATACAGACCTCCATCAGGTTGCAAACTGAATATATTTTTTTCTGCATCTACCTCTGAAAAAATATTGGGCTTCTAGCTGTGTGTGGGACTTGTTGTATTAGTCCATCTATACTGACCTCCATCAGGTTGCAAACTGAATATATTTTTTTATGCATCTACCTCTGAAAAAATATTGGGCTTCTAGCTGTGTGTGGGACTTGTTCTATTAATCCATCTATACAGACCTCCATCAGGATGCAAACTGAATATATTTTTTTCTGCATCTACCTCTGAAAAAATATTGGGCTTCTAGCTGTGTGTGGGACTTGTTGTATTAGTCCATCTAGTCCATCTATACTGACCTCCATCAGGTTGCAAACTGAATATATTTTTTTCTGCATCTACCTCTGAAAAAATATTGGGCTTCTAGCTGTGTGTGGGACTTGTTCTATTAATCCATCTATACAGACCTCCATCAGGTTGCAAACTGAATATATTTTTTCTGCATCTACCTCTGAAAAAATATGTGGCCTTCTAGCAGTGTGTGGGACTTTCTCTATTAGTCCATCTATACCAGGGGTCTCAAACACGCGGCCCGCGGTCCGCATGCGGCCCCTGAGGCTGCTTTATGTGGCCCGCAGGCACAGACCCCTTGATGATCCCGACCTGGTCCAGGAGGAGCCGCCGACAGCAGCGCTGAATTGCCACACAGAGACTGTTTCCCAGCACTGCATTTCCAATGCCAGCCGCCGGCCAATCAGAGGCCAGCAGCTGATATCTGCGTGTCGGCGCAGCGAGTATGACGTCATTGCCATATGCAGATGTCAGCTGCTGGCCTCTGATTGGCCGGCGGCTAACAATGAAAATGCTGTGCTGGGAGACAGTCTCTGTGCGGCAATGCAGCGCTGCTGTCGGCGGCTCCTCCTGGACCAGGTCGGGATCGTCAAGGGGTCTGACTCTGTGGTGCCTGCGGGCCACATCTGCAGGAAGGCCGCCGAGGGAACGGAGGACAGGTGAGAATCATCTTTTTTTTTTTTTTATGTGTGTGAAGAACAGCACAGGGGGCACATAGCCACAAGAGGGGACCTGGATGGGGCACATAGCCACAGGATGGGGACCTGGATGGGGCACATAGCCACAAGAGGGGACCTGGATGGGGCACAGAGCCACAGGATGGGGACCTGGATGGGGCACATAGCCACAAGAGGGGACCTGGTTGGGGCACAGAGCCACAGGATGGGGACCTGGATGGGGCACATAGCCACAAGAGGGGACCTGGATGGGGCACATAGCCTCAAGATGGGGACCTGGATGGGGCACATAGCCACAAGAGGGGACCTGGATGGGGCACATAGCCACAGGATGGGGACCTGGATGGGGCACATAGCCTCAAGATGGGGACCTGGATGGGGCACATAGCCACAAGAGGGGACCTGGATGGGGCACATAGCCACAGGATGGGGACCTGGATGGGGCACATAGCCACAGGATGGGGACCTGGATGGGGCACATAGCCACAAGAGGGGACCTGGATGGGGCACATAGCCACAAGAGGGTACCTGGATGGGGCACATAGCCTCAAGATGGGGACCTGGATGGGGCACATAGCCACAAGATGGGGACCTGGATGGGGAACATAGCCACAGGATGGGGTCCTGGATGGGGCACATAGCCACAAGATGGGGACCTGGATGGGGCACATAGCCACAAGATGGGGACTCTGGATGGGGCACATAGCCACAAGATGGGGACCTGGATGGGGCACATAGCCACAAGATGGGGACCTGGATGGGGCACATAGCCACAGGATGGGGACCTGGATGGGGCACATAGCCACAAGATGGGGACCTGGATGGGGCACATAGCCACAAGATGGGGACCTGGATGGGGCACATAGCCACAAGATGGGGATCTGGATGGGGCACATAGCCACAAGATGGAGACCTGGATGGGGACCTGGATGAGGCACATAGCCACAGGATGGGGACCTGGATGGGGCACATTAGTACAAGATGGGGACTTGGATGGGGAACATTACTACAAGATGTTTGCCATTATTACTATATGATGCTAATTGTAAGACAATATTACTGAATGTGGCCAATTGGGGGAAACAAAATTGTAAAAATCAAAAAAATAAAAATAAAGCATGAAAAAATATTGGGCACTAAAAATGCTGTTTTATATGTAAACTAAAGTAAACACAAAAAAGTGCACGTTTATTATCGCCACATCCATAACGACCCAAGCCATAAAAAATAAACACGGAAAAAATGTTCAAAAGGTGTATACAAAAAAAAATGGTATCACTAAAAATGTCACATTGAGCAAAGAATGCGGCCCCCCAAATTCAAATTTTTTCCATGTGCGGCCCATATACCCAGACGAGTTTGAGACCCCTGATCTATACTGACCTCCATCAGGTTGCAAATTAAAAATAAATTTATCTGCATCTACAATACCTCTGAAAAAATATTTGGGCTTCTAGCTGTGTGTGGGACTTGTTCTATTAGTCCATCTATACTGACCTCCATCAGGTTGCAAATTGAATATAATTTTTATTTGCATCTAGCTCTGGAAAAATATTTGGCCTTCTAGCAGTGTGTGGGACTTTCTCTATTAGTCCATCTATACTGACCTCCATCAGGTTGCAAATTGAATATAATTTTTATCTGCATCTAGCTCTGAAAAAATATTGGGCTTCTAGCTGTGTGTGGGACTTGTTCTATTAATCCATCTATACAGACCTCCATCAGGTTGCAAACTGAATATATTTTTTTCTGCATCTACCTCTGAAAAAATATTGGGCTTCTAGCTGTGTGTGGGACTTGTTGTATTAGTCCAGCTATACTGACCTCCATCAGGTTGCAAACTGAATATATTTTTTTCTGCATCTACCTCTGAAAAAATATTGGGCTTCTAGCTGTGTGTGGGACTTCTTCTATTAATCCATCTATACAGACCTCCATCAGGTTGCAAACTGAATATATTTTTTTCTGCATCTACCTCTGAAAAAATATGTGGCCTTCTAGCAGTGTGTGGGACTTTCTCTATTAGTCCATCTATACTGACCTCCATCAGGTTGCAAATTGAATATAATTTTTATCTGCATCTAGCTCTGAAAAAAAATTTGGCCTTCTAGCATTGTGTGGGACTTTCTCTATTAGTCCATCTATACTGACCTCCATCAGGTTGCAAATTAAAAATAATTTTTATCTGCATCTAGCTCTGAAAAAATATTTGGCCATCTAGCAGTGTGTGGGACTTTCTTTATTAGTCCATCTATACTGACCTCCATCAGGTTGCAAATTGAATATAATTTTTATCTGCATCTAGCTCTGAAAAAAAATTTGGCCTTCTAGCAGTGTGTGGGACTTTCTCTATTAGTCCATCTATACTGACCTCCATCAGGTTGCAAATTAAAAATAATTTTTATCTGCATTTACAAGACCTCTGAAAAAATATTTGGGCTTCTAGCTGTGTGTGGGACTTGTTCTATTAGTCCATCTATACTGACCTCCATCAGGTTGCAAATTAAAAATAATTTTTATCTGCATCTACCTCTGAAAAAATATTTGGGCTTCTAGCTGTGTGTGGGACTTGTTATATTAATCCATCTATACAGACCTCCATCAGGTTGCAAACTGAATATGATTTTTTTCTGCATCTAGCTCTGAAAAAATATTTGGCCTTCTAGCAGTGTGTGGGACTTGTTCTACTAGTCCACCTATACTGACCTCCATCAGGTTGCAAATTCAAAATCATTTTTTGTCTGCATCTAGCTCTGAAAAAATATTTGGCCTTCTAGCAGTGTGTGGGACTTTCTCTATTAGTCCATCTATACTGACCTCCATCAGGTTGCAAACTGAATATATTTTTTTTCTGCATCTACCTCTGAAAAAATATTGGGCTTGTAGCTGTGTGTGGGACTTGTTCTATTAATCCATCTATACAGACCTCCATCAGGTTGCAAACTGAATAAAAATTTTTTCTGCATCTACCTCTGAAAAAATATTTGGGCTTCTAGCTGTGTGTGGGACTTGTTCTATTAGTCCATCTATACTGACCTCCATCAGGTTGCAAATTGAATATAATTTTTTTCTGCATCTAACCCAGCCAATAGTTTTGGCCTAATACCACAGTTTGGCCACTCAGCTCTGCTCGGTTCCCATCCATTGTTTTTTTGTGCAAACAACTCCAGAGTTGTGAATTAGTTAACCACCAAAATGAGTGGAAAAAGGCCTGCTGCTGGTGGAAAGGGGAATAGGCGTGTTGGGAAGGGGAAAAAAGGTTGTGTCCGTGGGGTAGGTGTTAAAGCAACAGTAACATCTGCAGAAGAAAGACCATCTTCCAGCCAAACTAAAATGTCTACTTCTTTTAGCGGACAATGTGATAAGATCCCTTTCTTACGGCCATGCCAATCGCTACAAATTCCAGATGAGGCACAAAAACAGCAGGTGCTTCAACGGATATCAAGTGCTCCTTTAAGTGGGCTCTCCTCCACATCAACTTCAACATCACAAATACTCCAGTCCTCAAAGGTGTCACCCCAATCGCACTTGCTTCCTCACAGCTCCCAAATCTCCAGCTGCCCGTCTGAGTATGAGGTAGAACAGATGGTTGAGTCTGCAGAGCTGTTTACTCATACTATAGCCTGGGAATCAGAGGTCGACTCCAGCGCTTCTGTGAATCCAGACGAGGAAATGATCTGCACTGATGCCCAGAATCTTTATGAGTCGGATCCAGGACCAGACGCAGAAGGTTCTGACCATAATGTAGACCCTCATTCCCAAACTGTAACTCCTGTTGGTGGAGACAATGAGGAAGACGATGATAAGACTCAAATACCTGATTGGAGCGACAACTTTAGTTTTTTGTCAGGGCAGGAACAGGTTGGCTCTGAGGACGACGGGTGTGATAACGCACAGGGTGATGATGATGAGGTTGGAGATCCCACTTACTGTCAACCCACAGTCAGCCAAGAGATGAGGTCAGCAGAGGAGGTGGAGGAAGTTGCTAGTGATGACGAGGTCAGGTTGCGCCTTCCTGGACAGAGACATAGTACTGGAAGCACGTCAACAACTGCATCCTCAAACACAACTCTGCCTCTCACCACAAGTCGTGGTGGCTCTTCAGGTCGCATGGGTGCTAAGCCTTGCATAGCCTGGGCATTTTTTCAGATCGATAATATGACCCAACTCGTGTTATCTGTAACATTTGTCAGCAAAAGCTAAGTAGAGGCCAAAAAATACATAGTTTGAGTACTTCATGCATGAACCGGCACATGGACATGAAGCATAAGTTGCAGTGGGAAGCTCAGTGTACTACAATACGGCCTAGCCGGCCGGGCCAACCCCCATCTGCCATATCTTGTGCATCCGCGGCCTCTTCATCCTCTGTGACTGGGGGGACAGCAGTCACACCTGTTTTGGGGCGCAGACCTGCCACCTCTTTACCCGCAACAGCCAGCGTGATTGGCAGGTCATCATTTTCTTTGGAGGTGTTAACACCAGCTGGTGTTGAGCGCTGTCCGACATCGATAGCACCACCTTTGGATCAAGGCAACCTAACATGTCTGCCTGCATCTTCCTCACAGACCGGCAGTTTGCCGGGGACACCCTTATCAACCCCGTCTAAGCACAATAGCCAGCCCTCGGTCCCTCAGATGTAGACAAGTAAAAGACCATTTCCTCCTAGCCATGAGAAAGCTAAGAGTTTGAATTTCACCATCTGCTAGCTGTTGGCTACAGAAATGCTGCCTTTCCGCCTGGTGGACACAGAGGATTTTCGAGACCTTATGTCCGTCGCAGTGCCCCAGTACCAGATGCCCAGTCGGCACTACTTCTCAAAGAAAGGTGTGCCTGCGCTCCACCAGCATGTCGCACACAACATCACCGCTTCTTTGAGAAACTCTGTGTGTGACAGGGTGCATTTCACCACAGACACTTGGACGAGTAGGCATGGAGATGGGCGTTACATGTCGCTGATTGGGCACTGGGTAACTATGGTGACAGCAGGACAAGGGGCTGCTGTCCCAGTCTTTCCGTCCCCACGAGTTGTGCGTCAATCCTCTTTATGTCAAAGTTCCTCCACTGCTTCTGCCTCCTCAACCTCCACTCGGTCTTCCACCTGCACCCAAAGCCTGTCTGGTCATGCCACAAGCTTTCTAACTGCGCAGAAGGGATCCTGCACACCTCCTTACTATGCTGGCAGTAGGGCTCAACGTCATCAGGCGGTTTTTACATTGAAATGTCTGGGAAATGTGAGTCACACAGCTGAGGAGTTGTGGTCAGCTCTGGAGAACCAATTTCATGAATGGTTGTCTCCACTGGACCTGAAACCAGGGGAGGCCGTGTGCGACAATGCTGCAAACCTGGGTGCGGCCCTTCGCCGGGGCAATGTCACACAGGTGCCTTGTATGGCTCACGTGTTGAACCTGGTTGTCCAGCAATTTTTAGCCCACTATCCCAGACTAGATGGCCTACTGCAGAGGGCACGGTAGCTGTGTGCTCACTTCCGCCGTTCGCATCCCGCAGCTCAGCGACTTACATCTCTACAGAAGTCGTTGAGCCTGCCACTTCACCGGCTAAAATGCGATGTGCCTACCCGGTGGAATTCAACTCTGCACATGTTGCAGCGACTGTGGCAGCACCGACAAGCCCTGGTGCAATACGTTCTGACGTATAGCCTGGGCCAACGAGATCCAGAGGTGGGGCAAATCACGCTGGAGGAGTGGTCTCAGATCAGGGACCTATGCACCCTTCTGCACAGTTTTGAAATGGCGACGAAGATGTTTAGTGCTGACGATGCCATTTTCAGCATGACTATTCCGGTGATTTACATGCTGGAGCACATGTTAAACAGAATTCGGAGTCAGGTGGTGGCACAAGAGGAGGTGGAGGAAGTAGAGGAGGAGGAGTTGTATGCGGAAGGGCTAACATCTGCAAGGTCCAGACGGTCGGCAGCACCAAGGCGGCAGGCATGTGAGGGTGGGGGAGATGGTTTTACCAGGGCGCATGGTAGCAGCCAAACTAGTGAGGAAGGTGCAGGAGCCCAGGAAGAAGTGGAGGACGAACTGATGGAAGACTCATCAGATGAGGGAGACCTTGATCACATTTCTGTCGTGCGAGGTTGGGGGGAGAGGACAGATGAAGGAAGCATGATTGTTACCTCGCCACCAACACAACAGGGACTTGGTGCTCCTGGATGCGCAACACACATGAGTGCCTTCTTGCTGCACTACCTGCAACATGACCCTCGAATTGTGAGAATTAGAAATAATCCTGACTACTGGGTTGCCACACTGTTAGATCCCCGGTACAAAAGTAAATTTGCAGAAATTATTCCTGCCATAGAAAGGGATGCACGCATGCAGGAGTATCAGCAGAGACTGTTGCAGAATCTTACATGTGCTTTTCCACAAAATACCAGTGGTGCACGTAGTGAATCTCACAGTTCCAACTTGCCAACCATGGGACCGTCAAGTGTTCAGCACTCAAACCGTAACAGAACCACAGTATCTGCTGGTAACATCAATTTTGCGGAATCATTTCACCACTTTTTTAGCCCATCCTTTGCAAGGCCACAGGAGACAAGAAGTCTGACACATAGTCAACGCCTAGAGACGATGGTACAGGAGTATCTCCAAGTAAACATTGAAGCCATGACTGTGTCACTGGACCCTTGCTCTTTTTGGGCTTCCAATCTGGATAAATGGCCGGAGCTAGCCACTTACGCCTTGGAGATCTTGTCATGCCCCGCAGCCAGCGTTCTGTCTGAACGTGTGTTCAGCGCTGCTGGTGGTGTGCTGACAGATAAGCGCACGCGGCTCTCCACTGATAATGTAGACAGACTCACATTCATAAAGATGAACAAATCATGGATCCGAAACGACTTTTCTACCCCTGTGTCATCCTGGGGAGAGTAAAAGCTTGATGATTGGTTAAAATCACCCTACCATCCGTTTTAAGCTTTCAAATTACTAATCATGTTTATCTGTATCTTGGCTGGAAAATAATTTGGGCTTTGTAGCAGTGTGCAGCACTGATTCTATTAGGCCATCTATAATAAGCTCCACCAGATTTAAAATTACTAATCATGTTTATCTGTATCTTGACTGGAAAATAATTTGGGCTTTGTAGCAGTGTGCAGCACTGATCCTATTAGGCCATCTATACTAAAGCTTCACCAGATTTAAAATTAATAATAATTTTTAGCTGCATCTAGCCCGGAAAATAATTTTGGGGCTCCGAGATGCGCAAGACACATAAGTGCCTTCTTGCTGCACTACCTGCAGCATGACCCTCATATTGTCATAATTCGAAGTAGTCATGACTACTGGGTGTTATGCACACGCCCGGACTGACTGGCGTGTGCGGGTGTTGTGGTTCCACTTTACCATGAACCGGAGAGTGCCTGGAGGGGCGTGACTAAGTATCTGGTCGATCCGACCAAGATGGCACGACGGCATACGACGCCAGTGCACCAGGGAGAAACCGGGCAAAGGGACCAGGTGCTACTCCAGGTCAAACTCCGGACACGGGGGTTGACCCACACAGGGATTACTGGAACAGGCTGGTTAGGCTGGCGCACAGACTGGAGGGTATAGGCAGGCACGACTGGTATGCAGGCAGGCGGGTAAAGGCAAGCGCAGCTAGAGTGCAGACAGGGAGACACTAGCAGGTAGGAACACAGTCGGGATAGGACCCAGTACACACTGGGACTCAGGAACAATACAGGCAGAGGGGTACAGGCAAGCACAGCTAGAGTGCAGACAGGGAGGCACTAGCAGGTAGGAACACAGGTGGGATAGGACCCAGTACACACTGGGACTCAGGAACAGGCAGGTTAGGCTGGCACAGACTGGTGGATGTAAGCAAACACGGCAGGTATGCAGATGGGTGGATACAGGCGAGTATGCAGGCAGGGAGGTACTGGCCGAAAGGACGGGCTGGAGCACAGAAAGGTTAAGACCCAGTACAGACTGGGTCACAGAACCGCAGATGCGGTAGACAACCACAGCAGAGAGGGAACGCCCGAAGCGGTGGGCAAGAACAGAGCAGGACGGGGCTGCAGGAGCAGCGGGCAGAAGCAGGGCAGGACAGGACTGCCGGAGCAGCGGGCAGAAGCAGGGCAGGACAGGACTGCCGGAGCAGCGGGCAGAAGCAGGGCAGGACAGGACTGCCGGAGCAGCGGGCAGAAGCAGGGCAGGACAGGACTGCCGGAGCAGCGGGCAGAAGCAGGGCAGGACAGGACTGCCGGAGCAGCGGGCAGAAGCAGGGCAGGACAGGACTGCCGGAGCAGCGGGCAGAAGCAGGGCAGGACAGGACTGCCGGAGCAGCGGGCAGAAGCAGGGCAGGACAGGACTGCCGGAGCAGTGAGCAAAAGGGTCAGAGCGGAGCAAGGCTGCCGGAGCAGTGAGCAAAAGGGTCAGAGCGGAGCAAGGCTGCGGAGCAGTGAGCAAGGAGTCAGAGCAGGCTAGAACCGCCGGAGCGGTAAGCAAAGGAGTCAGAGCAGACTAGAACCGCCGGAGCGGTGAGCAAAGGAGTCAGAGCAGGCTAGAACCGCCGGAGCGGTGAGCAAAGGAGTCAGAGCAGGCTAGAACCACCGGAGCGGTGAGCAAAGGAGTCAGAGCAGGCTAGGCTGAGTAGGGGGGACAGGGCTCTGTTCACACGGAACAGACAGGAAGGGAAAGGCAGAGCCAGACACCCACAGGGTACTAGCAGAGAAGTAGCGAGTGGACCACAAACTCACAAACGGGAGTACAGAGACAACAAGCAGGAGTTAGGTACGAGTTCAGACTCTGCAGAAAAAGGAAGGGAACGGACATAGAGGCAAAACAGGTAAAGGATAGGAGAGAGTTCAGACTGGAACTGAGTGTACGGAGGAGACCGACACTGCAGCGGAATACAGGAGCGGGTCTGGGAATACGGCCCCCAGAGAGGCAGGACGAACAGGCAAGGAGCGTGTTCAGACAGGACAGACAAGATACAGGAGCGGGTCTAGGTAATCGGCCCCTAGAAGGCAGGAGGAACAGGCTAGGAGCGTGTTCAGACAGGTCAGACAAGATACAGGAACGGGTCTAGGTAATCGGCCCCTAGAAGGCAGGAGGAACAGGCTAGGAGCGTGTTCAGACAGGCCTGGAAATACAGCCTCCAGGATAGGCAGACAAGAGAACACAGAACGGGACCTGGCACCTTCAGAGTGCAAGCATACACTGAAAGAAACACTATGCTCAGGCAGGGATTGATTGGAGCAGCTGAGCTATATACCAGATGACCGACAGCAATAGGCTGAGGACACACAAGGGGTGTGACCCACAGCAGGTACAAAAAGCAGGAAGTGATCGGGCGCCGCCCTTAAGCAGCAGAAACAGACACAAACAGACAGCACGGAGGGAAGCCAGAGAGACATTCTGGATTGGAGATCAAGTGCGCGCTCTTGCACAGTGGGAGATGGACCACCATGCAAGGACGCCGCCAGGTATGTTACAGTACCCCCCCCCTTACGCCCCCTCTTCTTCAGGCCTGCCAGAATCTTCCGCAGGGAATTCGAGGACCAGTCGTTCACTTCAAGGAGATCACTTCCACTGTCCACAGGAAAAACTGATCTCATCTGGTTAGCTAGGATGCTACCTCCTATCCAGCCATCCTCAGCAACAGACGAAACGGGTGGAGTACCAGGAACAGCACACAAGGAAGTCTCTCTCCACATATTTTCAGGTGGCACCCCAGAGGGTACAGGAGACAACTGGAAGTCCTTCACCGGGTTGGAGGGGGACAGAGACTTGGGGGTAATCTCTGCTTCGAGGTACATCTTGTCAAGCTCACAGGAAGAAATAGACGGGTTATCAGGTACATAATGAGGAAAAGTCACTGTCTCTTTGTTATCTGGTGGTACCCCAGAGGATTCAGGAAACAACTGGAGGTCCTCCGCCGGGTCAGAAGAGTGCAGAGGCTAAGAGAAAACATCTGCTTCAGAGTACACTAGGTCGGACTCACTGGACGAAGCAGGCGAGGTATCGGGTACCGAGTATAGGAAAGTCTCTGTCCATTCACCACCAGGTGGCACCCCGAAGGGTTCTGGAGACAACTGGCGGTCCTCCGCCTGGTCGGAGGGGTGTAGAGACTCGGGAGTAACCTCTGCTTCGGAGTACACTAGGTTGGACTCACTGGACGAAGCGAGCGAGGTATCAGGTACAGAGTATAGGAGAGTCTCTGTCCTTTCGCTACCAGGTAGCACCCCGAAGGGTTCTGGAGACAACTGGAGGTCCTCCGCCTGGTCGGAGGGGTGTAGAGACTCGGGGGTAACTACCACTTTGGGGTACCGATTGTCAGGCTCACAGGACGAAGCGGACAAAGTATCGAGTACCGAGTGTAGAGAAGTCTCTCTCCATTTGTCATCGAGTGGTATCCCGGAGGATTCAGGAGGCAACAGGGGGTCCTCCGCCAGGTAGTAGAGGTGCACAGACTCAGAGGTAACCACAGCTTTGGAGCATCCTTGGACATGCACACCGGTTAAAGTGGGTGAAGCATCTGATGCCGGGTGCAGGAAGTTCTCCTGTGTGGAGTCTGGATGGGCAGAAGTCTCTTCGGGCAGGAGAACCGGAGCACTACCCACGCACATTACCCGTTGGGGCTTCTCCGGGATACAGGGAGATGAAGCTTCAGTAGGGACTTCAAGGTTGGGGTCAGGAGGTCTCAGGGAGGACAGACCCTGGCGTGACGGCTTGCCTCTACGTCTAGCACGTCTGGACTGCCTCTTGAGGTTGGGAGATGTATTCCGGAAAGCGTAGTCACCCTGTGAAGATTCTGGGTGGACAGTAGTCTCATTGGGCTGGAGGACTATTGCGCTACCCACACACATTACCCATCGGGGCTGCTCCGGGATATTGGGAGGTGAAGCTTCAGCAGGAGCCTCCGGGTTAGGATCATCGAAGACCATTAGAAAGGCCACCAGGAAGGCCATTAGGTCCAGGAGGATCGGATCCTGTGTTTCATATAGGGGGTTGATCCATTCCAAGGCATCACCCGCCAGGTAAGACATAATGAATGCCACCTTAACCCGATCGGTGGGAAAACATAGAGGGTAGAACTTGAAGTGTAGCATGCATTGCTCCACAAATGCACGACTTTGTCTTGGATCCCCATAGTAACGTGGCGGATCCGCAGGAACGAGAGCAGATAGATCCATCTGGACGGGTGCGTAATTCGCCTGGAACTCAGCTGAGAAAAAAAAAAAAAAAATTTTATTTATTTATTTTTAATGCATGTATTCGCTGGAAAACTTCTCAGAGAGCGAAGGCCGTGGGGCTCAACGGGAACCATGGCCTGAGCATGCTGTTATGCACACGCCCGGACTGACTGGCGTGTGCGGGTGTTGTGGTTCCACTGGACCATGAACCGGAGAGTGCCTGGAGGGGCGTGACTAAGTATCTGGTCGATCCGACCAAGATGGCACGACGGCATACGACGCCAGTGCACCAGGGAGAAACCGGGCAGAGGGACCAGGTGCTACTCCAGGTCAAACTCCGGACACGGGGGTTGACCCACACAGGGATTACTGGAACAGGCTGGTTAGGCTGGCGCACAGACTGGAGGGTATAGGCAGGCACGACTGGTATGCAGGCAGGCGGGTAAAGGCAAGCGCAGCTAGAGTGCAGACAGGGAGGCACTAGCAGGTAGGAACACAGGCGGGATAGGACCCAGTACACACTGGGACTCAGGAACAATACAGGCAGAGGGGTACAGGCAAGCACAGCTAGAGTGCAGACAGGGAGGCACTAGCAGGTAGGAACACAGGCGGGATAGGACCCAGTACACACTGGGACTCAGGAACAGGCAGGTTAGGCTGGCACAGACTGGTGGATGTAAGCAAACACGGCAGGTATGCAGATGGGTGGATACAGGCGAGTATGCAGGCAGGGAGGTACTGGCCAAAAGGACGGGCTGGAGCACAGAAAGGTTAAGACCCAGTACAGACTGGGTCACAGAACCGCAGATGCGGTAGACAACCACAGCAGAGAGGGAACGCCCGAAGCGGTGGGCAAGAACAGAGCAGGACGGGGCTGCAGGAGCAGCGGGCAGAAGCAGGGCAGGACAGGACTGCCGGAGCAGCGGGCAGAAGCAGGGCAGGACAGGACTGCCGGAGCAGCGGGCAGAAGCAGGGCAGGACAGGACTGCCGGAGCAGCGGGCAGAAGCAGGGCAGGACAGGACTGCCGGAGCAGCGGGCAGAAGCAGGGCAGGACAGGACTGCCGGAGCAGCGGGCAGAAGCAGGGCAGGACAGGACTGCCGGAGCAGCGGGCAGAAGCAGGGCAGGACAGGACTGCCGGAGCAGCGGGCAGAAGCAGGGCAGGACAGGACTGCCGGAGCAGCGGGCAGAAGCAGGGCAGGACAGGACTGCCGGAGCAGTGAGCAAAAGGGTCAGAGCGGAGCAAGGCTGCCGGAGCAGTGAGCAAAAGGGTCAGAGCGGAGCAAGGCTGCGGAGCAGTGAGCAAGGAGTCAGAGCAGGCTAGAACCGCCGGAGCGGTAAGCAAAGGAGTCAGAGCAGACTAGAACCGCCGGAGCGGTGAGCAAAGGAGTCAGAGCAGGCTAGAACCGCCGGAGCGGTGAGCAAAGGAGTCAGAGCAGGCTAGAACCACCGGAGCGGTGAGCAAAGGAGTCAGAGCAGGCTAGGCTGAGTAGGGGGGACAGAGCTCTATTCACACGGAACAGACAGGAAGGGAAAGGCAGAGCCAGACACCCACAGGGTACTAGCAGAGAAGTAGCGAGTGGACCACAAACTCACAAACGGGAGTACAGAGACAACAAGCAGGAGTTAGGTACGAGTTCAGACTCTGCAGAAAAAGGAAGGGAACGGACATAGAGGCAAAACAGGTAAAGGATAGGAGAGAGTTCAGACTGGAACTGAGTGTACGGAGGAGACCGACACTGCAGCGGAATACAGGAGCAGGTCTGGGAATACGGCCCCCAGAGAGGCAGGACGAACAGGCAAGGAGCGTGTTCAAACAGGACAGACAAGATACAGGAGAGGGTCTAGGTAATCGGCCCCTAGAAGGCAGGAGGAACAGGCTAGGAGCGTGTTCAGACAGGTCAGACAAGATACAGGAACGGGTCTAGGTAATCGGCCCCTAGAAGGCAGGAGGAACAGGCTAGGAGCGTGTTCAGACAGGCCTGGAAATACAGCCTCCAGGATAGGCAGACAAGAGAACACAGAACGGGACCTGGCACCTTCAGAGTGCAAGCACACACTGAAAGAAACACTATGCTCAGGCAGGGATTGATTGGAGCAGCTGAGCTATATACCAGATGACCGACAGCAATAGGCTGAGGACACACAAGGGGTGTGACCCACAGCAGGTACAAAAAGCAGGAAGTGATCGGGCGCCGCCCTTAAGCAGCAGAAACAGACACAAACAGACAGCATGGAGGGAAGCCAGAGAGACATTCTGGATTGGAGATCAAGTGCGCGCTCTTGCACAGTGGGAGATGGACCACCATGCAAGGACGCCGCCAGGTATGTTACAGTACCCCCCCCTTACGCCCCCTCTTCTTCAGGCCTGCCAGAATCTTCCGCAGGGAATTCGAGGACCAGTCGTTCACTTCAAGGAGATCACTTCCACTGTCCACAGGAAAAACTGATCTCATCTGGTTAGCTAGGATGCTACCTCCTATCCAGCCATCCTCAGCAACAGACGAAACGGGTGGAGTACCAGGAACAGCACACAAGGAAGTCTCTCTCCACATATTTTCAGGTGGCACCCCAGAGGGTACAGGAGACAACTGGAAGTCCTTCACCGGGTTGGAGGGGGACAGAGACTTGGGGGTAATCTCTGCTTCGAGGTACATCTTGTCAAGCTCACAGGAAGAAATAGACGGGTTATCAGGTACATAATGAGGAAAAGTCACTGTCTCTTTGTTATCTGGTGGTACCCCAGAGGATTCAGGAAACAACTGGAGGTCCTCCGCCGGGTCAGAAGAGTGCAGAGGCTAAGAGAAAACATCTGCTTCAGAGTACACTAGGTCGGACTCACTGGACGAAGCAGGCGAGGTATCGGGTACCGAGTATAGGAAAGTCTCTGTCCATTCACCACCAGGTGGCACCCCGAAGGGTTCTGGAGACAACTGGCGGTCCTCCGCCTGGTCGGAGGGGTGTAGAGACTCGGGAGTAACCTCTGCTTCGGAGTACACTAGGTTGGACTCACTGGACGAAGCGAGCGAGGTATCAGGTACAGAGTATAGGAGAATCTCTGTCCTTTCGCTACCAGGTAGCACCCCGAAGGGTTCTGGAGACAACTGGAGGTCCTCCGCCTGGTCGGAGGGGTGTAGAGACTCGGGGGTAACTACCACTTTGGGGTACCGATTGTCAGGCTCACAGGACGAAGCGGACAAAGTATCGAGTACCGAGTGTAGAGAAGTCTCTCTCCATTTGTCATCGAGTGGTATCCCGGAGGATTCAGGAGGCAACAGGGGGTCCTCCGCCAGGTAGTAGAGGTGCACAGACTCAGAGGTAACCACAGCTTTGGAGCATCCTTGGACATGCACACCGGTTAAAGTGGGTGAAGCATCTGATGCCGGGTGCAGGAAGTTCTCCTGTGTGGAGTCTGGATGGGCAGAAGTCTCTTCGGGCAGGAGAACCGGAGCACTACCCACGCACATTACCCGTTGGGGCTTCTCTGGGATACAGGGAGATGAAGCTTCAGTAGGGACTTCAAGGTTGGGGTCAGGAGGTCTCAGGGAGGACAGACCCTGGCGTGACGGCTTGCCTCTACGTCTAGCACGTCTGGACTGCCTCTTGAGGTTGGGAGATGTATTCCGGAAAGCGTAGTCACCCTGTGAAGATTCTGGGTGGACAGTAGTCTCATTGGGCTGGAGGACTATTGCGCTACCCACACACATTACCCATCGGGGCTGCTCCGGGATATTGGGAGGTGAAGCTTCAGCAGGAGCCTCCGGGTTAGGATCATCGAAGACCATTAGAAAGGCCACCAGGAAGGCCATTAGGTCCAGGAGGATCGGATCCTGTGTTTCATATAGGGGGTTGATCCATTCCAAGGCATCACCCGCCAGGTAAGACATAATGAATGCCACCTTAACCCGATCGGTGGGAAAACATAGAGGGTAGAACTTGAAGTGTAGCATGCATTGCTCCACAAATGCACGACTTTGTCTTGGATCCCCATAGTAACGTGGCGGATCCGCAGGAACGAGAGCAGATAGATCCATCTGGACGGGTGCGTAATTCGCCTGGAACTCAGCTGAGAAAAAAAAAAAAAAAATTTTATTTATTTATTTTTAATGCATGTATTCGCTGGAAAACTTCTCAGAGAGCGAAGGCCGTGGGGCTCAACGGGAACCATGGCCTGAGCATGCTGTTATGCACACGCCCGGACTGACTGGCGTGTGCGGGTGTTGTGGTTCCACTGGACCATGAACCGGAGAGTGCCTGGAGGGGCGTGACTAAGTATCTGGTCGATCCGACCAAGATGGCACGACGGCATACGACGCCAGTGCACCAGGGAGAAACCGGGCAGAGGGACCAGGTGCTACTCCAGGTCAAACTCCGGACACGGGGGTTGACCCACACAGGGATTACTGGAACAGGCTGGTTAGGCTGGCGCACAGACTGGAGGGTATAGGCAGGCACGACTGGTATGCAGGCAGGCGGGTAAAGGCAAGCGCAGCTAGAGTGCAGACAGGGAGGCACTAGCAGGTAGGAACACAGGCGGGATAGGACCCAGTACACACTGGGACTCAGGAACAGGCAGGTTAGGCTGGCACAGACTGGTGGATGTAAGCAAACACGGCAGGTATGCAGATGGGTGGATACAGGCGAGTATGCAGGCAGGGAGGTACTGGCCGAAAGGACGGGCTGGAGCACAGAAAGGTTAAGACCCAGTACAGACTGGGTCACAGAACCGCAGATGCGGTAGACAACCACAGCAGAGAGGGAACGCCCGAAGCGGTGGGCAAGAACAGAGCAGGACGGGGCTGCAGGAGCAGCGGGCAGAAGCAGGGCAGGACAGGACTGCCGGAGCAGCGGGCAGAAGCAGGGCAGGACAGGACTGCCGGAGCAGCGGGCAGAAGCAGGGCAGGACAGGACTGCCGGAGCAGCGGGCAGAAGCAGGGCAGGACAGGACTGCCGGAGAAGCGGGCAGAAGCAGGGCAGGACAGGACTGCCGGAGCAGCGGGCAGAAGCAGGGCAGGACAGGACTGCCGGAGCAGCGGGCAGAAGCAGGGCAGGACAGGACTGCCAGAGCAGCGGGCAGAAGCAGGGCAGGACAGGACTGCCGGAGCAGCGGGCAGAAGCAGGGCAGGACAGGACTGCCGGAGCAGTGAGCAAAAGGGTCAGAGCGGAGCAAGGCTGCCGGAGCAGTGAGCAAAAGGGTCAGAGCGGAGCAAGGCTGCGGAGCAGTGAGCAAGGAGTCAGAGCAGGCTAGAACCGCCGGAGCGGTAAGCAAAGGAGTCAGAGCAGACTAGAACCGCCGGAGCGGTGAGCAAAGGAGTCAGAGCAGGCTAGAACCGCCGGAGCGGTGAGCAAAGGAGTCAGAGCAGGCTAGAACCACCGGAGCGGTGAGCAAAGGAGTCAGAGCAGGCTAGGCTGAGTAGGGGGGACAGGGCTCTGTTCACACGGAACAGACAGGAAGGGAAAGGCAGAGCCAGACACCCACAGGGTACTAGCAGAGAAGTAGCGAGTGGACCACAAACTCACAAACGGGAGTACAGAGACAACAAGCAGGAGTTAGGTACGAGTTCAGACTCTGCAGAAAAAGGAAGGGAACGGACATAGAGGCAAAACAGGTAAAGGATAGGAGAGAGTTCAGACTGGAACTGAGTGTACGGAGGAGACCGACACTGCAGCGGAATACAGGAGCAGGTCTGGGAATACGGCCCCCAGAGAGGCAGGACGAACAGGCAAGGAGCGTGTTCAGACAGGACAGACAAGATACAGGAGCGGGTCTAGGTAATCGGCCCCTAGAAGGCAGGAGGAACAGGCTAGGAGCGTGTTCAGACAGGTCAGACAAGATACAGGAACGGGTCTAGGTAATCGGCCCCTAGAAGGCAGGAGGAACAGGCTAGGAGCGTGTTCAGACAGGCCTGGAAATACAGCCTCCAGGATAGGCAGACAAGAGAACACAGAACGGGACCTGGCACCTTCAGAGTGCAAGCACACACTGAAAGAAACACTATGCTCAGGCAGGGATTGATTGGAGCAGCTGAGCTATATACCAGATGACCGACAGCAATAGGCTGAGGACACACAAGGGGTGTGACCCACAGCAGGTACAAAAAGCAGGAAGTGATCGGGCGCCGCCCTTAAGCAGCAGAAACAGACACAAACAGACAGCATGGAGGGAAGCCAGAGAGACATTCTGGATTGGAGATCAAGTGCGCGCTCTTGCACAGTGGGAGATGGACCACCATGCAAGGACGCCGCCAGGTATGTTACACTGGGTTGCCACACTCTTAGATCCCCCAAACTTTTCGATCAACCTTTTCATTTTAATAAAGACCAAAAAAATGGTCATTTTTTAAATTATAAGCATTAGCAGGTTGTTAGAAACTGAAATCAAACAGTTTTCAACTCAAAACTTTATTCTAGGTGATGTTACATTTTCACATAGGACCCCTTGTTCGAAAGGAGCTTCTGAACTCTCTCGTCCATTGAATTTGTCAGGTTTTGGATGGTTTCTGCTTCAATTGTTTTGCATGAGGACAGAATACCCTCCCAGAGCTGTTGCTTAGATGTGAACTGCCTCCCGCCATCATAGACACTCCTTTTAATGATGCTCCAAAGTTTCTGAATGGGGTAGAGGTCAGGGAGCATGGGGGTCACACCATAAGTTTGTCCCCTTTTATGCCCATATCAGCCAGAGATGCAGATGTTTTATGTGCAGCATGAGATGGTGCATTATCATGCAAAAAAATGATCTTGCTGTGAAATACACGGTTCTTCTTCTTGAACCATGGCAGGAAGTGCTGTTTGAGAAAATCCACATACATTATGGAGTTCATCTTTAGCGCCTTCAGGGATCCTAAAGGGGCCGACAATCTCTCTTCTCATGATTCCAGCCCAAAACATTACTCCACCTCCTCCTTGTTGGTGCTGTAGCCGTGTTTGCGTGGGGTGTCCATCAACCAGCCATCCTCCACTCCATCCATCTGGACCATCGAGCGCTGCACGGCACTCATCCGTGAACAAAACAGTTTTGAAATCAGTCTTCATGTAATGTTTGGCCCACTGGAGCCGTTTCTGCTTGTGTGAAGTGGATAGAGGAGGTCGACAGGATGGCGTATGCACAGCTGCAAACCTCTGAAGGACCCTGCATCTTGTTGTTCTGGGGACGTTGGAGGCACCAGCAGCTTCAAAAACTTGTCTGCTGCTATGACAAGGCTTTTTTGCCGCTGCGCTTTCAACCTGACATAATTGCCTGTACGAAAGAGTCCTCAATTTGCCCTTATCAGCACGCACACATGTGTACTGTGAATCAGCTACATACTTCTTGATTGCCAAGACACTTCATCCTGATCATCGCACAATGTTGATTGTAGTCATGCCTTGACCTAAACACTCCACAATTTGTTGCTTCTCAGCAGCCGACACATCCTTTTTCTTTCCCATTTTGGCAGAAAATGTAGGCTGCTTAATAATGTGAGACAGCCTTCTTAAGTAGTCTTGCCTTTCATTGGACACACCTGCCAAACTAATTAGCACAGGTGTCTGCAATTGCTTACAGTGATATAAAGAGCCCTGACACACATCACCATCAATGAGTTTAACTGACAAACAAACAAATTCTTCCCTTATCACTCCTAAACACTTTTTGCATAATAATTTGGAACACAGTGTACATGTGCTTTTCCACAAAGCACCAGTGGTTCACGTAGTGAATCTTAAAGTTCTAACTTGCCAACCGTGGTCTGTATGGAGTTGTTCAATAAAGGGCCCAAAATTAAGATAACATAGATGGGAGAGGTCTCTATGAACAGGAATTCCTAAGTATTTGATACAAGGGGGGGCCAGGCAAAGGGAAAGTTGGACTGGATGGAATCCTATATGGATTTGGGGAGGGAGACATCGAGGGCCTCAGACTTCGCTGCATTGATTTTAAAATTTGACCATGTAACAAAGTGATCTATTTCAGCCATAACAGCATGGATGGATATATGTGATTGAGTGATATATATTAGGACATCATCAGCAAATAGAGAGCACTTGTACTCGGTGCCTCCCACCTCAATCCACCTAATATTGGGGTTATGGCGAATTGATGAGAGCAGGTGCTCCGTCACTAGGATGTATTAGAGAGGGGACAGAGAACATCCCTGCCTTGTCCCATTGGTGATTGTGAAAGGTGATGAAAATGTTCTGACGCGCCCCCTGGGCCTTGGGACACCCGGAGCCGGACCCTTTTTGGTGGAAGCTGGTGGTTGTATTCTCCGTGGCGGCGACCTGGTTCCGTGGCTCAGGGCGGTCAAACCAGTGGCGGAACTATTTATGTGGTTTTGATGTTTAAATGTCCGACTACGCCACCCGTGGATTGCGGTCAGAGTGAACCGTCGCTGCAGGGCAGACCGCTGAGGCTGGTGTTGTGGGTGCAGCAGAGCGTAGCATAACTCCCCACGGGAGGAGTATAGCCTCAGGGCAGTGTATGCGGAGGAAGGGGGTGATGGTGCAGGGCAGCAGCAGTAACGACACGGAGTCAGTGATGCAGTCCAGGGCCTTTACTCACAGTTCTTATTATCCAGACCACGTCTGCAGGTAACGGCTGCCCACGTCGTACTGTGCTCACCAGGTGAGGGGCTCAGACAACTCCCAGATAACTTTGGAGCGCTTCACAGGACCCCCTTTGTGTGTCCTTTGTCTGGCCATTCTTACCAACCCTTCTGTCCGGCTGCCTCGGGCCTCCTCTTGGTAAACTTGGCGCCAGTTTCCCTGACCCTATGTGGTGCCTTCCTAGCAGGTGTAGCGAGGGTCTGCGCCACATAAAATGTCACAGCCTCCTGTTTCTAGCTGAGGGTCGTTTCCTGCCTCCACTAGTTTGGGGGACCAGTCTCCCCTTTTGGCCTGACCCCTCCACGCAGGTGGATTCGGGCGTGCGGTGGCGACTCTCCCGTCCGCACCCCTGGGATCCCTTCGTTCCTCGTTCCTGGAGCCTTCTCCGCTCCTCTTCCTTCCTTCTCCCTCTTCCAGGCCTGGGCCTCTGTTACTAGGCCCGCCTACGGAGCAGAGCTCATGCAGAGCCCCTGCTCCCTGCTACTTCTGCTCAGACTTCTCTGCACTGAACTAAGATGGTGCCCACCTTTTATACTCCCTTCTCAATGCACCCAGGAACTGCTTCCTCCCTGCTCCTGCACTACAGGGTTCCCGTTCCTCAGTGTTTCCTCCCCCCACTCCAGCCAGGGACAGGGACTGTCGTGCCCATCTCAGGGGCATATTGGTCGCCCTGCCCCACGGCAATGTGGTGTAATGCATGCAGGTGTCGGGTCCTGATCCACACTACATCCTTACCTGAGAGTGAGATATCACACCTCTGGGTGAGGTGCAATACCTCTGTAGCAACCGAGCCCTCAGGGTGCTACAGTTCCATTTATCTTCAGCCTAGGTGACGTATTGCGGTACAGGGCCGTGATTTTGGCTATAAAAGGGTCCCCTAGACCCCTACCCCAAGCTTTTTAAGAGAATCATATATGGCGTGCCAGGAGACTCTATGGAATGCTTTCTCAGCATCCAACGAGAGTATCTAATTACAAATTTTTAACTGAATCTAGCCCAGGAAATACTTTGTGCCTAGTAGCAGTGTCTGCTAGTCAGCGGATTATCCCGGCTGTTAAGCAAGCTACACCACCTGTAGTTTGGACACTTAATTTTTTCAAAGGAAATGCTTCGGGACCACGGGATACTCAGTGAAGATCATCAGGAGGCACCCCAAGGCATAGGGGCTGGGACTGGCAGTAGGATGCCTTGCAGTGGACAGCCGAGCTCGATCCTTATAAAAGCTTTTTAACTGCAGCAGCTTTAGTGGACGCTACTGGAGCTGGAATTACGCGGCTGCTGGCATGAGACTTGCCCTCCAATAGATCCTTGTAAATGGATTTAAAGTGTATTCATTCAAATTAGAGAGACAATTTAAATTAAAAAGCTTAGAGCTGCCTCCACCACAGGGGGGCTCGCTCGACCCACCAGCGGACAGGCACCAGTATTGGGAGAGGGGGGCTGTCCGTCAGGGTTCACCGCGGCTCTGGCACAAACCTGGCGACGCGGAGGTGGCACGGGCAGGAGCGGACTGAACGTGTCGGCTTCTCACTTTTTGGATTTTAGAAGGGCATGACATGCCTATATCTGTGTCTCCCCCTCCTTTTACTCCTCCACCTCTTTTCTTTTCGCATTACTATATGTACTTGTCACTTTTCCATGTGTTAGTTATGTCTTCTGAGCAGTTTGTCAGCTTTTGGACACCTTTGAAGGTGTTTTCTATGTGTTTCTATGTGTTTTTGTTTGCCTGCCATTGGTTTTAACGGTGTTCGAAGGTGTTCGACGAACAGTTCGGCGAACACACGGGTGTTCGACGAACCGAACCGAACTCGAACACTACGGGGGTGGCTCAACACTATTACTAATAAGCAAACTACTGAGCCAATGGAAATTTGCATTGCTTTTGGGCTTGAGATAGTGCAATTGTGAGATATAAAATGTTATGTGTTCATAAAGAACAAGATGTCATCATACGCTCTATAGATTGGCATTAAGAATAACACAGTGAAACCAATGGACTTCTTTTTTAACTTACTTATTAGCGAATCAATGTACACTGCCCTAAGTGACATCACATTGAACCAGTGATGTTCTGGTGGCTTACTCGGTTAATGCGCCTGTCTTGTATGGAGGAGTTCATGAGTTTGAATTAATAGAGCGCCTTTTTAATTTACTTACTAATCAGATAACTATTGAGCCAATGGAAATTTGCATTGATTTTGGGCTTGAGATAGTGCAATTGTGAGATAAAGGATCTGTATTAAGCGTTCATAAAGAACAAGATGTCATCATACGCTGTATAGATTGGCATTAAGAATAACATAGTAAAGCCAATGGATTTTTTTGTGAACTTACCTGTTAGCAATTCAATGTTCACTGCCATAATTGACATCATGTTTCGCTTGAGGTGTACCAGTGGTTTACTGGGATAATGCGCTTGGTTTGTAAACAGGTGTTCATGATTTTGAATGCACAGACAGCCCTATTAATTTACTTACTAATAAGCTAACTATTGAGTCAATGGAAATTTGCATTGATTTTGGGCTTGAGATAGTGCAATTGTGAGATATACGATTTGTATTAAGTGGTCATAAAGAACAAGATGTGTTGATACGCTGTATAGATTGGCATTAAGAATAACACAGTGAAACCAATGGATTTCATTTTTAACTTACTTATTAGCGAATCAATGTACACTGCCCTAATTGACATCACATTGAATCAGTGATGTTTCTATGTCTTACTATGTTAATGCGCCTGTCTTGTGATGAGGAGTTCATGAGTTTGAGTCCACAGAGAGCCTTTTTAATTTACTTACAAATCAGCTAAATATTAAGCCAATGGAAATTTGCATTGATTTTGGGCTTGAGATAGTGCAATTGTGAGATAAAGGATCTGTATTAAGTATTCATAATGAAAAAGATGTCATCATACGCTGTATAGATTGGCATTAAAAATAGCACAGTGAAACCATTGGATTTCATTTTTAACGTATTTATTAGCGAATCAATGTACACTGCCCTTATTGACATCTCATGGAACCTGTGATAATCTGGTGGCTTACTGGGTTAACGTGCCTGTCTTGTAATTAGGAGTTCATGAGTTCGAATTTACAGAGAGCCTTTTTAATTTACTTACTAATCAGATAACTATTGAGCCAATGGAAATTTGCATTGATTTTGGGCGTGAGATAGTGGAATTGTGAGATATAGTATCTGTATTAAGTGTTCATAAAGAACAAGATGTCGTCATACGCTGTATAGATTGGCATTAAGAATAACGCAGTGAAACCAATGGAATTCATTTTTAACTTACTTATTAGCGAATCAATATACACTGCCCTAATTGCCATCACATTGAACCAGTGGTGTTCCGGTGGCTTACTGGGTTAATGCGTCTGTCTTTAATGAGGAGTTCATAAGTTTGAATCCACAGAGTGCATTTTTAATTTACTTATTAATCAGCTAACTATTGAGCTAAAGGAAATTTGCATTGATTTTGGGCTTGAGATAGTGCAATTGTGAGATAAATGATCTCTATTAAGCGTTCATAAAGACCAAGATGTAATCATACGCTGTATAGATTGGCATTAAGAATAACATAGTAAAGCCAATGGATTTTATTGTGTACTTACCTATTAGAAATTCAATATTCACTGCCCTAATTGACATAATGTTTCGCTTGAGGTGTACCAGTGGTTTACTGGGATAATGCTCTTGGTTTTTGAACAGGTGTTCATGAGATTGAATGCACAGAGAGCCCTTTTAATTTACTTACTAATAAGCTAAATATTGAGTCAATAGAAATTTGCATTGATTTTGGGCTTGAGATAGTGCAATTGTGAGATATACGATTTGTATTAAGTGTTCATAAAGAACAAGATGTCATCATACGCTGTATAGATTGGCATTAAGAATAACACAGTGAAACCAATGGATTTCATTTTTAACGTATTTATTAGCGAATCAATGTACACTGCCCTTATTGACATCTCATGGAACCTGTGATAATCTGGTGGCTTACTGGGTTAACGTGCCTGTCTTGTAATTAGGAGTTCATGAGTTCGAATTTACAGAGAGCCTTTTTAATTTACTTACTAATAGAGATGAGCGTTGTTCTACTCGAACTGTTCGCCAATCTCAAATTCGAGCTGTTTTGGGCGGTGTTCGAGCCGGTCGGCGAACACAAACAATTTGAGAAAAATTCGGCTGTTCGAGGTTATGTTCGATAACTGTTCGTGCACCAAAATCATAACTGGATTTTTTCTCAGTAATGATGAAAATTAATGTTAATACGCAGTTTGAGTGTACAGCGGGGCGGGGGGAGGGGCAGGGGATGGATCTCTGCAGGAACAATGAAGATCTCTATTTTTTTTTCTCTTTCCCGCATTTGCAGTGGGGAGGTGCAATCTGTCAGCCTATCAGCAGCGCACACACGGAGCGAAGTGCTTTTTTTCACACAAGCAAGGGCATGTGTGATTGGCAGTGTATGTCACATGTCCTTGCCCTATAAGACCAAGCCATTTTCCCCGTCGCCACCATTTTCTCACTGCTGCAGCTGCGTGTTAGACGGCACCGCTGTTGCTGTGTGCGCTATACCTTGTTAATTTCAAGCCAATTTTCGCACAAATATACAGATAGCTTGGGAGTAGGGAATAGTTGTGATTGCAGTCCTTTTAAGGACTAGGTTACAGCATTTCCTACGACTTTTATCAGGCAGGTCTGTGCTCTTAAATAGATAGATTGTGGGAGTAAAGACTAATTGTAATTGGAGTCCTTTTCAGGACTAGGTTACATCAGTTAATATCAGTTTTTGCCAGGCAGGTCTGTGCCAGTGCTGTGCAAGTTTTTTTCACAGCATTTGGCTGAATCTAGCAAAGCTAATCCTTTTTGGCCTATTGCAGAGTGTGTTAGTCAGTGGAGTAGCCTATCTGTGTTGCAAGATATACCACCTGTGTATAGAATACCAATTTTTTTACTGCACCTAGTGAAGTAAAATCTTTTGGGCATAGCATCATTCTATTAGTCCATCTATACTGACCTCCATCAGGTTGCAAACTGAATATAATTTTTTTCTGCATCTAGCTCTGAAAAAATATTTGGGCTTCTAGCAGTGTGTGGGACTTGGTCTATTAGTCCATCTATACTGACCTCCATCAGGTTGCAAATTAAAAATAATTTTTTTCTTCATTTAGCTCTGAAAAAATATTTGGGCTTCTAGCAGTGTGTGGGACTTGTTCTATTAGTCCTTCTATACTGACCTCCAGCAGGTTGCAAATTGAATATAATTTTTTTCTGCATCTAGCTCTGAAAAAATATTTGGGCTTCTAGCGGTGTGTGGGACTTGGTCTATTAGTCCATCTATACTGACCTCCATCAGGTTGCAAATTAAAAATAATTTTTTTCTGCATCTAGCTCTGAAAAAATATTTGGGCTTCTAGCAGTGTGTGGGACTTGGTCTATTAGTCCATCTATACTGACCTCCATCAGGTTGCAAATTAAAAATAATTTTTTTCTTCATTTATCTCTGAAAAAATATTTGGGCTTCTAGCAGCGTGTGGGACTTGTTCTATTAGTCCATCTATACTGACCTCCATCAGGTTGCAAATTAAAAATAATTTTTTTCTGCATCTAGCTCTGAAAAAATATTTGGGCTTCTAGCAGTGTGTGGGACTTGGTCTATTAGTCCATCTATACTGACCTCCATCAGGTTGCAAATTAAAAATAATTTTTTTCTGCATCTAGCTCTGAAAAAATATTTGGTCTTCTAGCAGTGTGTGGGACTTGGTCTATTAGTCCATCTATACTGACCTCCATCAGGTTGCAAATTGAATAAAAAAATTTTCTGCATCTAGCTCTGAAAAAATATTTGGGCTTCTAGCGGTGTGTGGGACTTGGTCTATTAGTCCATCTATACTGACCTCCATCAGGTTGCAAATTAAAAATAATTTTTTTCTGCATCTAGCTCTGAAAAAATATTTGGGCTTCTAGCAGTGTGTGGGACTTGTTCTATTAGTCCTTCTATACTGACGTCCAGCAGGTTGCAAATTGAATATAATTTTTTTCTGCATCTAGCTCTGAAAAAATATTTGGGCTTCTAGCGGTGTGTGGGACTTGGTCTATTAGTCCATCTATACTGACCTCCATCAGGTTGCAAATTAAAAATCATTTTTTTCTGCATCTAGCTCTGAAAAAATATTTGGGCTTCTAGCAGTGTGTGGGACTTGGTCTATTAGTCCATCTATACTGACCTCCATCAGGTTGCAAATTAAAAATAATTTTTTTCTGTATCTAGCTCTGAAAAAATATTTGGGCTTCTAGCAGTGTGTGGGACTTGGTCTATTAGTCCATCTATACTGACCTCCATCAGGTTGCAAATTAAAAATAATTTTTTTCTTCATTTAGCTCTGAAAAAATATTTGGGCTTCTAGCAGTGTGTGGGACTTGTTCTATTAGTCCTTCTATACTGACCTCCAGCAGGTTGCAAATTGAATATAATTTTTTTCTGCATCTAGCTCTGAAAAAATATTTGGGCTTCTAGCGGTGTGTGGGACTTGGTCTATTAGTCCATCTATACTGACCTCCATCAGGTTGCAAATTAAAAATAATTTTTTTCTGCATCTAGCTCTGAAAAAATATTTGGGCTTCTAGCAGTGTGTGGGACTTGGTCTATTAGTCCATCTATACTGACCTCCATCAGGTTGCAAATTGAATAAAAAAATTTTCTGCATCTAGCTCTGAAAAAATATTTGGGCTTCTAGCGGTGTGTGGGACTTGTTCTATTAGTCCATCTATACTGACCTCCATCAGGTTGCAAATTAAAAATAATTTTTTTCTGCATCTAACCCAGCCAATAGTTTTGGCCTAATACCACAGTTTGGCCACTCAGCTCTGCTCGGTTACCATCCATTGTTTTTTTGTGCAAACAACTCCAGAGTTGTGAATTAGTTAACCACCAAAATGAGTGGAAAAAGGCCTGCTGCTGGTGGAAAGGGGAATAGGCGTGTTGGGAAGGGGAAAAAAGGTTGTGTCCGTGGGGTAGGTGCAGAAGAAAGACCATCTTCCAGCCAAACTAAAATGTCTACTTCTTTTAGCGGACAATGTGATAAGATCCCTTTCTTATGGCCACGCCAATCGCTACAAATTCCAGATGAGGCACAAAAACAGCAGGTGCTTCAACGGATATCAAGTGCTCCTTTAAGTGGGCTCTCCTCCACATCAACTTCAACATCACAAATACTCCAGTCCTCAAAGGTGTCACCCAAATCGCACTTGCTTCCTCACAGCTCCCAAATCTCCAGCTGCCCGTCTGAGTATGAGGTAGAACAGATGGTTGAGTCTGCAGAGCTGTTTACTCATACTATAGCCTGGGAATCAGAGGTCGACTCCAGCGCTTCTGTGAATCCAGACGAGGAAATGATCTGCACTGATGCCCAGAATCTTTATGAGTCGGATCCAGGACCAGACGCAGAAGGTTCTGACCATAATGTAGACCCTCATTCCCAAACTGTAACTCCTGTTGGTGGAGACAATGAGGAAGACGATGATAAGACTCAAATACCTGATTGGAGCGACAACTTTAGTTTTTTGTCAGGGCAGGAACAGGTTGGCTCTGAGGACGACGGGTGTGATAACGCACAGGGTGATGATGATGAGGTCGGAGATCCCACTTACTGTCAACCCACAGTCAGCCAAGAGATGAGGTCAGCAGAGGAGGTGGAGGAAGATGCTAGTGACGACGAGGTCAGGTTGCGCCTTCCTGGACAGAGACGTAGTACTGGAAGCACGTCAACAACTGCATCCTCAAACACAACTCTGCCTCTCACCACAAGTCGTGGTGGCTCTTCAGGTCGCATGGGTGCTAAGCCTTGCATAGCCTGGGCATTTTTTCAGATCGATAAAGATGACCCAACTGGTGTTATCTGTAACATTTGTCAGCAAAAGCTAAGTAGAGGCCAAAAAATACATAGTTTGAGTACTTCATGCATGAACCGGCACATGGACATGAAGCATAAGTTGCAGTGGGAAGCTCAGTGTGCTACAATGCGGTCTAGCTGGCCGGGCCAACCACCGTCTGCCATATCTTGTGCATCCGCGGCCTCTTCATCCTCTGTGACTGGGGGGACAGCAGTCACACCTGTTTTGGGGCGCAGACCTGCCACCTCTTTACCCGCAACAGCCAGCGTGATTGGCAGGTCATCATTTTCTTTGGAGGTGGTAACACCAGCTGGTCTTGAGCGCTGTCCGACATCGATAGCACCACCTTTGGATCAAGGCAACCTAACATGTCCGCCTGCATCTTCCTCACAGACCGGCAGTTTGCCGGGGACACCCTTATCAACCCCGTCTAAGCACAATAGACAGCCCTCGGTCCCTCAGATGTGGACAAGTAAAAGACCATTTCCTCCTAGCCATGAGAAAGCTAAGAGGTTGAATTTCACCATCTGCAAGCTCTTGGCTACAGAAATGCTGCCTTTCCGCCTGGTGGACACAGAGGATTTTCGAGACCTTATGTCCGTCGCAGTGCCCCAGTACCAGATGCCCAATCGGCACTACTTCTCAAAGAAAGGTATGCCTGCGCTCCACCAGCATGTCGCACACAACATCACCGCTTCTTTGAGAAACTCTGTGTGTGACAGGGTGCATTTCACCACAGACACTTGGACGAGTAGGCATGGACAGGGGCGTTACATGTCGCTGACTGGGCACTGGGTAACTATGGTGACAGCAGGACAAGGGGCTGCTGTCCAAGTCTTGCCGTCCCCACGAGTTGTGCGTCAATCCTCTTTATGTCATTTTTCCTCCACTGCTTCTGCCTCCTCAACCTCCTCTTGGTCTTCCACCTGCACCCAAAGCCTGTCTGGTCATGCCACAAGCTTTCTAACTGCGCAGAAGGGATCCTGCACACCTCCTTACTATGCTGGCAGTAGGGCTCAACGTCATCAGGCGGTTTTTACATTGAAATGTCTGGGAAATGTGAGTCACACAGCTGAGGAGTTGTGGTCAGCTCTGGAGAACCAATTTCATGAATGGTTGTCTCCACTGGACCTGAAACCAGGGAAGGCCGTGTGCGACAATGCTGCAAACCTGGGTGCGGCCCTTCGCCGGGGCAATGTCACACACGTGCCTTGTATGGCTCACGTGTTGAACCTGGTTGTCCAGCAATTTTTAGCCCACTATCCCAGACTAGATGGCCTTCTGCAGAGGGCACGGTCGCTGTGTGCTCACTTCCGCCGTTCGCATCCCGCAGCTCAGCGACTTACATCTCTACAGAAGTCGTTGGGCCTGCCACTTCACCGGCTAAAATGCGATGTGCCTACCCGGTGGAATTCAACTCTGCACATGTTGCAGCGACTGTGGCAGTACCGACAAGCCCTGGTGCAATACGTTCTGACGTATAGCCTGGGCCAACGAGATTCAGAGGTGGGGCAAATCACGCTGGAGGAGTGGTCTCAGATCAGGGACCTATGCACCCTTCTGCACAGTTTTGAAATGGCGACGAAGATGTTTAGTGCTGACGATGCCATTATCAGCATGACTATTCCGGTGATTTACATGCTGGAGCACATGTTAAACAGAATTCGGAGTCAGGTGGTGGCACAAGAGGAGGTGGAGGAAGTAGAGGAGGAGGAGTTGTATGCGGAAGGGCTAACATCTGCAAGGTCCAGGCGGTCGGCAGCACCAGGGCGGCAGGCATGTGAGGGTGGGGGAGATGATTTTACCAGGGCGCATGGTAGCAGCCAAACTAGTGAGGAAGGTGCAGGAGCCCAGGAAGAAGTGGAGGACGAACTGATGGAAGACTCATCAGATGAGGGAGACCTTGATCACATTTCTGTTGTGCGAGGTTGGGGGGAGAGGACAGAGGAAGGAAGCATGATTGTTACCTCGCCACCAACACAACAGGGACTTGGTGCTCCTGGATGCGCAACACACATGAGTGCCTTCTTGCTGCACTACCTGCAACATGACCCTCGAATTGTGAGAATTAGAAATAATCCTGACTACTGGGTTGCCACACTGTTAGATCCCCGGTACAAAAGTAAATTTGCAGAAATTATTCCTGCCATAGAAAGGGATGCACGAATGCAGGAGTATCAGCAGAGACTGTTGCAGAATCTTACATGTGCTTTTCCACAAAATACCAGTGGTGCACGTAGTGAATCTCACAGTTCCAACTTGCCAACCGTGGGACCGTCAAGTGTTCAGCACTCAAACCGTAACAGAACCACAGTATCTGCTGGTAACATCAATTTTGCGCAATCATTTCACCACTTTTTTAGCCTATCCTTTGCAAGGCCACAGGAGACAAGAAGTCTGACACATAGTCAACGCCTAGAGACGATGGTACAGGAGTATCTCCAAGTAAACATTGAAGCCACGACTGTGTCACTGGACCCTTGCTCTTTTTGGGCTTCCAATCTGGATAAATGGCCGGAGCTAGCCACTTACGCCTTGGAGATCTTGTCATGCCCCGCAGCCAGCGTTCTGTCTGAACGTGTGTTCAGCGCTGCTGGTGGTGTGCTGACAGATAAGCGCACGCGGCTCTCCACTGATAATGTAGACAGACTCACGTTCATAAAGATGAACAAATCATGGATCCGAAACGACTTTTCTACCCCTGTGTCATCCTGGGGAGAGTAAAAGCTTGATGATTGGTTAAAATCACCCTACCAACCGTTTTAAGCTTTCAAATTACTAATCATGTTTATCTGTATCTTGACTGGAAAATAATTTGGGCTTTGTAGCAGTGTGCAGCACTGATCCTATTAGGCCATCTATAATAAGCTTCACCAGATTTAAAATTAAAAATAATTTTTAGCTGCATCTAGCCCGGAAAATAATTTTGGGGCTCCGAGATGCGCAAGACACATAAGTGCCTTCTTGCTGCACTACCTGCAGCATGACCCTCATATTGTCAGAATTCGAAGTAATCATGACTACTGGGTTGCCACACTCTTAGATCCCCCAAACTTTTCGATCAACCTTTTCATTTTAATAAAGACCAAAAAAATGGTCATTTTTGAAATTATAAGCATTAGCAGGTTGTTAGAAACTGAAATCAAACAGTTTTCAACTCAAAACTTTATTCTAGGTGATGTTACATTTTCACATAGGACCCCTTGTTCGAAAGGAGCTTCTGAACTCTCTCGTCCATTGAATTTGTCAGGTTTTGGATGGTTTCTGCTTCAATTGTTTTGCATGAGGACAGAATACCCTCCCAGAGCTGTTGCTTAGATGTGAACTGCCTCCCGCCATCATAGACACTCCTTTTAATGATGCTCCAAAGGTTCTGAATGGGGTAGAGGTCAGGGGAGCATGGGGGTCACACCATAAGTTTGTCCCCTTTTATGCCCATATCAGCCAGAGATGCAGATGTTTTATGTGCAGCATGAGATGGTGCATTATCATGCAGAAAAATGATCTTGCTGTGAAATACACGGTTCTTCTTCTTGAACCATGGCAGGAAGTGCTGTTTGAGAAAATCCACATACATTATGGAGTTCATCTTTAGCGCCTTCAGGGATCCTAAAGGGGCCGACAATCTCTCTCCCCATGATTCCAGCCCAAAACATTACTCCACCTCCTCCTTGTTGGCGCTGTAGCCGTGTTTGCGTGGGGTGTCCATCAACCAGCCATCCTCCACTCCATTCATCTGGACCATCGAGCGCTGCACGGCACTCATCCGTGAACAAAACAGTTTTGAAATCAGTCTTCATGTAATGTTTGGCCCACTGGAGCCGTTTCTGCTTGTGTGAAGTGGATAGAGGAGGTCGACAGGATGGCGTATGCACAGCTGCAAACCTCTGAAGGACCCTGCATCTTGTTGTTCGGGGGACGTTGGAGGCACAAGCAGCTTCAAAAACTTGTCTGCTGCTATGACAAGGCTTTTTTGCCGCTGCTCTTTCAACCTGACGTAATTGCCTGTAGGAAAGAGTCCTCAATTTGCCCTTATCAGCACGCACACGTGTGTACTGTGAATCAGCTACATACTTCTTGATTGCCAAGACACTTCATCCTGATCATCGCACAATGTTGATTGTAGTCATGCCTTGACCTAAACACTCCACAATTTGTTGCTTCTCAGCAGCCGACACATCCTTTTTCTTTCCCATTTTGGCAGAAAATGGAGGCTGCTTAATAATGTGAGAGAGCCTTCTTAAGTAGTCTTGCCTTTCATTGGACACACCTGCCAAACTAATTAAACAGGTGTCTGCAATTGCTTACAGTGATATAAAGAGCCCTGACACACATCACCATCAATGAGTTTAACTGACAAACAAACAAATCCTTCCCTTATCACTCCTAAACCCTTTTTGCATAATAATTTGGAACGCGGTGTACATGTGCTTTTCCACAAAACACCAGTGGTTCACGTAGTGAATCTTACAGTTCTAACTTGCCAACCGTGGTCTGTATGGAATTGTTCAATAAAGGGCCCAAAATTAAGATAACATAGATGGGAGAGGTCTCTATGAATAGGAATTCCTAAGTATTTGATACCCTGTGAGGGACAGGCAAAGGGAAAGTTGGACTGGATGGAATCCTATATGGATTTAGGGAGGGAGACATCGAGGGCCTCAGACTTCGCTGCATTGATTTTAAAATTTTACCATGTAACAAAGTGATCTATTTCAGCCATAACAGCAGGGATGGATATATGTGATTGAGTGATATATACTAGGACATCATCAGCAAATAGAGAGCACTTGTACTCGGTGCCTCCCACCTCAATCCACCTAATATTGGGGTTATGGCGAATTGATGAGAGCAGGTGCTCCGTCACTAGGATGTATAAGAGAGGGGACAGAGGACATCCCTGCCTTGTCCCATTGGTGATTGTGAAAGGTGATGAAAATGTTCTGACGCACCCCCTGGGCCTTGGGACACCCGGAGCCGGACCCTTTTTGGTGGATGCTGGTGGTTGTAGTCTTCGTGGCGGCGATCCGGTTCCGTGGCTCAGGGCGGTCAAACCAGTGGCGGAACTATTTATGTGGTTTTGATGTTTAAATGTCCGACTACGCCACCCGTGGATTGCGGTCAGAGTGAACCGCCGCTACAGGGCAGTCCGCTAAGGCTGGTGTTGTGGGTGCAGCAGAGCGTAGCATAACTCCCCACGGGAGGAGTATAGCCTCAGGGCAGTGTATGCGGAGGATGGGGGTGATGGTGCAGGGCAGCAGCAGTAACGACACGGAGTCAGTGATGCAGTTCAGGGCCTTTACTCACAGTTCTTATTATCCAGACCACGTCTGCAGGTAATGGCTGCCCACGTCGTACTGTGCTCACCAGGTGAGGGGCTCAGACAACTCCCAGATAACTTTGGAGCGCTTCACAGGACCCCCTTTGTGTGTCCTTTGTCTGGCCTTTCTTACCAACACTTCTGTCCGGCTGCCTCGGGCCTCCTCTTGGTAAACTTGGCGCCAGTTTCCCTGACCCTATGTGGTGCCTTCCTAGCGGGTGGAGCAAGGGGCTGCGCCACATAAAATGTCAGAGCCTCCGGTTTCTAGCTGAGGGTCGTTTCCTGCCTCCACTAGTTCGGGGACCGGTCTCCCCCTTTGGCCTGACCCCTCCACGCAGGTGGATTCGGGCGTGCGGTGGCTACTCGCCCGTCCGCACCCCTGGGATCCCTTCATTCCTCGTTCCTGGAGCCTTCTCCGCTCCTCTTCCTTCCTTCTCCCTCTTGCAGGCCTGGGCCTCTGTTACTAGGCCCGCCTCCGGAGCAGAGCTCATGCAGAGCCCCTGCTCCCTGCCACTTCTGCTCAGACTTCTCTGCACTGAACTAAGATGGTGCCCACCTTTTATACTCCCTTCTCAATGCACCCAGGAACTGCTTCCTCCCTGCTCCTGCACTGCAGGGTTCCCCTTCCTCAGTGTTCCCTCCCCCACTCCAGCCAGGGACAGGGACTGTCGTGCCCATCTCAGGGGCATATTGGTCGCCCTGCCCCACGGCAATGTGGTGTAATGCATGCAGGTGTCGGGTCCTGATCCACACTCCATCCTTATCTGAGAGTGAGATATCACACCTCTGGGTGAGGTGCAATACGTCTGTAGCAACCGAGCCCTCGGTGCTACAGTTCCATTTATCTTCAGCCTAGGTGACGTATTGTGATACAGGGCCGTGATTTTGGCTATAAAAGGGTCCCCTAGACCCCTACCTTAAGCTTTTTAAGAGAATCATATATGGCGTGCCAGGAGACTCTATGGAATGCTTTCTCAGCATCCAACGAGAGTATCTACTTACAAATTTGTAACTGCATCTAGCCCAGGAAATACTTTGTGCCTAGTAGCAGTGTCTGCTAGTCAGCGGATTATCCCGGCTGTTAAGCAAGCTACACCACCTGTAGTTTGGACACTTAATTTTTTCAAAGGAAATGCTTCGGGACCACGGGATACTTAGTGAAGAGCATCAGGAGGCACCCCAAGGCATAGGGGCTGGGACTGGCACTAGGATGCCTTGCGGTGGACAGCCGAGCTCGATCCTTATAAAAGCTTTTTAACTGCAGCAGCTTTAGTGGACGCTACTGGAGCTGGAATTACGCGGCTGCTGGCATGAGACTTGCCCTCCAATAGATCCTTGTAAATGGATTTAAAGTGTATTCATTCAAATTAGAGAGACAATTTAAATTAAAAAGCTTAGAGCTGCCTCCACCACAGGGGGGCTCTCTCGACCCACCAGCGGACAGGCACCAGTATTGGGAGAGGGGGGCTGGCCGTCAGGGTTCACCGCGGCTCTGGCACAAACCCGGCGACACGGAGGTGGCACGGGCAGGAGCGGACTGGCCGTCTCGGCTTCTCACTTTTTGGATTTTAGAAGGGCATGACATGCCTATATCTGTGTCTCCCCCTCCTTTTACTCCTCCACCTCTTTTCTTTTCGCATGACTATATGTACTTGTCACTTTTCCATGTGTTAGTTGTGTCTTCTGAGCAGTTTGTCAGCTTTTGGACACCTTTGAAGGTGTTTTCTATGTGTTTCTATGTGTTTTTGTTTGCCTGCCATTGGTTTTAATGGTGTTCGAAGGTGTTCGACGAACAGTTCGGCGAACACACGGGTGTTCGACGAACCGAACCGAACTCGAACACTACGGGGGTGGCTCAACACTACTTACTAATCAGATAACTATTGACCCAATGGAAATTTGCATTGATTTTGGGCGTGAGATAGTGGAATTGTGAGATATAGAATCTGTATTAAGTGTTCATAAAGAACAAGATGTCATCATATGCTGTATAGATTGGCATTAAGAATAACACAGTGAAACCAATGGAATTCATTTTTAACTTACTTATTAGCGAATCAATATACACTGCCCTAATTGCCATCACATTGAACCAGTGGTGTTCCGGTGGCTTACTGGCTTAATGCGTCTGTCTTTAATGAGGAGTTCATGAGTTTGAATCCACAGAGAGCTTTTTTAATTTACTTACTAATAAGCTAACTATTGAGCCAATGGAAATTTGCATTGATTTTGGGTTTGAGATAGTATAGATTGGCATTAAGAATAACAAAGTAAAGCCAATGGATTTCTTTGTGAATTTACATATTAGCATTTCAATATTCACTGCCCTAAATGACATCTCGTTTCGCTTTAGGTGTTCCAGTGGTTTACTCTGATAATACTCTTGGTTTGTAATCAGGGGTTCATGAGTTTGAATCCACAGAGAGCCCTTTTTAATTTACTTACTAATAAGCTAACTATTGAGTCAATGGCAATTTGTATTGATTTTGGGATTGAGATAGTGCAATTGTGAAATATAGAATCTGTATTAAGTGTTCATAAAGAACAAGGTGTCATCATACGCTGTATAGATTGGCATTAAGAATAACAAAGTAAAGCCAATGGATTTATTTGTGAACTTACCTATTAGCATTTCAATATTCACTGCCCTAATTGACATCTCGTTTCGTTTAGTTGTTCCAGTGGTTTACTGGAATGATGTGCTTGGTTCCTAAACAGAAGTTCATGAGTTTGAATCCACAGAGAGCCTTTTTAATTTACTTACTAATAAGCTAACTATTGAGTCAATGGAAATCTGCATTGAATTTGGGTTTGAGATAGTGCAATTGTGAGATATAGAATCTGTATTAAGTGTTCATAAAGAACAAGTAGTCATCATACTCTGTATAGATTGGCCATAAGAATAACACAGTGAAACCAATGGATTTCATTTTTAACTTACTTATTAGCGAATCAATGTACACTGCCCTAATTGAGATTACATTGAACCATTGATGTTCTGGTGGCTTACTGGGTTAATGCGCCTCTCTTGTAATGAGGAGTTCATGAGTTTGAATCTACAGAGAGCCTATTTAATTTACTTATTAATAAGCTAACTATTGAGTCAATGGAAATTTGCATTGATTTTGGGTTTGAGATAGTGCAATTGTGAGATATAGAATCTGTATTAAGTGTTCTTAAAGAACAAGGTGTCATCATTCGCTGTATAGATTGGCATTAAGAATAACAAAGTAAAGTCAATGGATTTCTTTGTGAACTTACCTATTAGCATTTCAATATTCACTGCCCTAATTGACATCTCTTTTCGCTTTAGGTGTTCCAGTGGTTTACTCTGATAATTCTCTTGGTTTGTAATCAGGGGTTCATGAGTTTGAATCCACAGAGAGCCCTTTTTAATTTACTTACTAATAAGCTAACTATTGAGTCAATGGAAATTTACATTGATTTTGGGATTGAGATAGTGCAATTGTGAAATATAGAATCTGTATTAAGTGTTCATAAAGAACAAGATGTCATCATACGCTGTATAGATTGGCATTAAGAATAACACAGTGAAACCAATGGAATTAATTTTTAACTTACTTATTAGCGAATCAATGTACACTGCCCTAATTGAGATTACATTGACCCATTGATGTTCCGGTGGCTTACTCGGTTAATGCGCCTGCCTTGTATGGAGAAGTTCATGAATTTGAATCCACAGATAGCCTTTTTAATTTACTTACTAATAAGCTAACTATTGAGCCAATGGAAATTTGCATTGATTTTGGGTTTGAGATAGTGCAATTGTGAGATATAGAATCTGTATTAAGTTTTCTTAAAGAACAAGGTGTCATCATACGCTGTATAGATTGGCATTAAGAATAACAGAGTAAAGCCAATGGATTTCTTTGTGAACTTACCTATTAGCATTTCAATATTCACTGCCCTAATTGACATGTCGTTTCGCTTTAGGTGTTCCAGTGGTTTACTGGAATGATGCGCTTAGTTCCTAAACAGAAGTTCATGAGTTTGAATCCACAGAGAGCCTTTTTAATTTACTTACTAATAAGCTAACTATTGAGTCAATGGAAATCTGCATTGAATTTGGGTTTGAGATAGTGCAATTGTGAGATATAGAATCTGTATTAAGTGTTCATAAAGAACAAGTAGTCATCATACTCTGTATAGATTGGCAATAAGAATAACACAGTGAAACCAATGGATTTCATTTTTAACTTACTTATTAGCGAATCAATGTACACTGCCCTAATTGAGATTACATTGAACCATTGATGTTCTGGTGGCTTACTGGGTTAATGTGCCTGTCTTGTAATGAGGAGTTCATGAGTTTGAATCTACAGAGAGCCTATTTAATTTACTTACTAATAAGCTAACTATTGAGTCAATGGAAATTTGCATTGATTTTGGGTTTGAGATAGTGCAATTGTGAGATATAGAATCTGTATTAAGTGTTCTTAAAGAACAAGATGTCATCATACGCTGTATAGATTGGCATTAAGAATAACAAAGTAAAGTCAATGGATTTCTTTGTGAACTTACCTATTAGCATTTCAATATTCACTGCCCTAATTGACATCTCTTTTCGCTTTAGGTGTTCCAGTGGTTTACTCTGATAATTCTCTTGGTTTGTAATCAGGGGTTCATGAGTTTGAATCCACAGAGAGCCCTTTTTAATTTACTTACTAATAAGCTAACTATTGAGTCAATGGAAATTTGCATTGATTTTGGGATTGAGATAGTGCAATTGTGAAATATAGAATCTGTATTAAGTGTTCATAAAGAACAAGATGTCATCATACGCTGTATAGATTGGCATTAAGAATAACACAGTGAAACCAATGGAATTAATTTTTACCTTACTTATTAGCGAATCAATGTACACTGCCCTAATTGAGATTACATTGACCCAGTGATGTTCCGGTGGCTTACTCGGTTAATGCGCCTGTCTTGTATGGAGAAGTTCATGAATTTGAATCCACAGATAGCCTTTTTAATTTACTTACTAATAAGCTAACTATTGAGCCAATGGAAATTTGCATTGATTTTGGGTTTGAGATAGTGCAATTGTGAGATATAGAATCTGTATTAAGTTTTCTTAAAGAACAAGGTGTCATCATACGCTGTATAGATTGGCATTAAGAATAACAAAGTAAAGCCAATGGATTTCTTTGTGAATTTACCTATTAGCATTTCAATATTCACTGCCCTAATTGACATCTCGTTTCACTTTAGGTGTTCCAGTGGTTTACTGGAATGATGCGCTTGGTTCCTAAACAGAAGTTCATGAGTTTGAATCCACAGAGAGCCTTTTTAATTTACTTACTAATAAGCTAACTATTGAGTCAATGGAAATCTGCATTGAATTTGGGTTTGAGATAGTGCAATTGTGAGATATAGAATCTGTATTAAGTGTTCATAAAGAACAAGTAGTCATCATACTCTGTATAGATTGGCAATAAGAATAACACAATGAAACCAATGGATTTCATTTTTAACTTACTTATTAGCGAATCAATGTACACTGCCCTACTTGACATCACATTGAACCAGTGATGTTCTGGTGGCTTACTGGGTTAATGCGCCTGTTTTGTAATGAGGAGTTCATGAGTTTGAATCTACAGAGAGCCTATTTAATTTACTTACTAATAAGCTAACTATTGAGTCAATGGAAATTTGCATTGATTTTGGGATTGAGATAGTGCAATTGTGAGATATAGAATCTGTATTAAGTGTTCATAAAGAACAAGATGTCATCATACGCTCTATAGATTGGCATTAAGAATAACACAGTGAAACCAATGGATTTCATTTTTAACTTACTTATTAGCGAATCAATGTACACTGCCCTACTTTATATCACATTGAACCATTGATGTTCTGGTGGCTTACTAGGTTAATGCGCCTCTCTTGTAGTGAGGAGTTCATGAGTTTGAATCCACAGAGAGCTTTTTTAATTTACTTACTAATAAGTTAACTATTGAGCCAATAAAATTTTGCATTGATTTTGGGTTTGAGATAGTGCAATTGTGAGATATAGAATCTGTATTAATTGTTCATAAAGAACAAGGTGTCATCATACGCTGTATAGATTGGCATTAAGAATAACAAAGTAAAGCCAATGGATTTCTTTGTTATCTTACCTATTAGCAATTCAATGTTCACTGCCCTACTTGACTTCATGTTTCACTTGAGGTGTTCCAGTGGTTTATTGGGATAATGCGCTTGGTTTCTAAACAGGAGTTCATGAGTTTGAATCCACAGGGAGACCTTTTAATTTACTTACTAATATACGCTCTATAGATTGGCATTAAGAATAACACAGTGAAACCAATGGATTTCATTTTTAACTTACTTATTAGCGAATCAATGTACACTGCCCTACTTTACATCACATTAAACCAGTGATGTTATGGTGGCTTACTAGGTTTATGCGCCTGTCTTGTAGTGAGGAGTTCATGAGTTTGAATCCACAGAGAGTCTTTTTAATTTACTTACTAATAAGTTAACTAGTGAGCCAATAAAAATTTGCATTGATTTTGGGTTTGAGATAGTGCAATTGTGAGATATAGAATCTGTATTTATTGTTCATAAAGAACAAGGTGTCATCATACGCTGTATAGATTGGCATTAAGAATAACATAGTAAAGCAAATGGATTTCTTTGTTATCTTACCTATTAGCAATTCAATGTTCACTGCCCTACTTGACTTCCCGTTTAGCTTGAGGTGTTCCAGTGGTTTACTGGGATGAAGCACATGGTTTCTAAACAGGAGTTCATGAGTTTGAATCCACAGAGAGCCTTTTTAATTTACTTACTAATAAGCTAACTATTGAGTCAATGGAAATCTGCATTGAATTTGGGTTTGAGATAGTGCAATTGTGAGATACAGAATCTGTATTAAGTGTTCATAAAGAACAAGTAGTCATCATACGCTGTATAGATTGGCAATAAGAATAACACAGTGAAACCAATGGATTTCATTTTTAACTTACTTATTAGCGAATCAATGTACACTGCCCTACTTGACATCACATTGAAACAGTGATGTTGCGGTGGTTTACTCGGTTAATGCGCCTGTCTTGTATGGAAAAGTTCATGAATTTGAATCCATAGAGAGCCTTTTTAATTTACTTACTAATAAGCTAACTATTGAGCCAATGGAAATTTGCATTGATTTTGGGTTTGAGATAGTGCAATTGTGAGATATAGAATCTGTATTAAGTTTTCTTAAAGAACAAGGTGTGATCATACGCTGTATAGATTGGCATTAAGAATAACAAAGTAAAGTCAATGGATTTCTTTGTGAACTTACCTATTAGCATTTCAATATTCACTGCCCTAATTGACATCTCTTTTCGCTTTAGGTGTTCCAGTGGTTTACTCTGATAATTCTCTTGGTTCGTAATCAGGGGTTCAAGAGTTTGAATCCACAGAGAGTCCTTTTTAATTTACTTACTAATAAGCTAACTATTGAGTCAATGGAAATTTGCATTGATTTTGGGATTGAGATAGTGCAATTGTGAAATATAGAATCTGTATTAAGTGTTCATAAAGAACAAGATGTCATGATACGCTGTATAGATTGGCATTAAGAATAACACAGTGAAACCAATGGAATTCATTTTTAACTTACTTATTAGCGAATCAATGTACACTGCCCTAATTGAGATTACATTGACCCAGTGATGTTCCGGTGGCTTACTCGGTTAATGCGCCTGTCTTGTATGGAGAAGTTCATGAATTTGAATCCACAGATAGCCTTTTTAATTTACTTACTAATAAGCTAACTATTGAGCCAATGGAAATTTGCATTGATTTTGAGTTTGAGATAGTGCAATTGTGAGATATAGAATTTGTATTAAGTTTTCTTAAAGAACAATGTGTCATCATACGCTGTATAGATTGGCATTAAGAATAACAAAGTAAAGCCAATGGATTTCTTTGTGAACTTACCTATTAGCAATTCAATGTTCACTGTCCTAATTGACATCACGTTTCGCTTGAGGGGTTCCAGTCGTTTACTGGGCTAATGCTCTTCGTTTGTAAACAGGATTTCTTGAGTTTGAATCTACGGAGAGCCTATTTAATTTACTTACTAATAAGCTAACTACTGAGCCAATGGAAATTTGCATTGATATTGAGATAGTGCAATTGTGAGATATAGAATCTGTATTAAGTGTTCATAAAGATCAAGATGTCATCATACGCTGTATAGATTGGCATTAAGAATAACACAGTGAAACCAATGGAATTCATTTTTAACTTACTTATTAGCGAATCAATGTACACTGCCCTAATTGACATCACATTGAACCAGTGATGTCCCGGTGGCTTACTGGGTTAATGCGCCTGTCTTGCAATGAAGAGTTCATGAGTTTGAATCCACAGAGAGCCTTTTTAATTTACTTACTAATGAGCTAACTATTGAGCAAATAGAAATTTGCATTGATCTTGGGCTTGAGATAGTGCAATTGTGAGATTAAGGATCTGTATTCATAAAGAACAATATGTCATCATACGCTGTATAGATTGGCATTAAGAATAACACAGTGAAACCAATGGAATTCATTTTTAACTTACTTATTAGCGAATGAATGTACACTGCCCTACTTGACATCACATTGAACCAGTGATGTTCCGGTGGCTTACTCGGTTAATGAGCCTGTCTTGTATGGAGAAGTTCATGAATTTGAATCCACAGATAGCCTTTTTAATTTACTTACTAATAAGCTAACTATTGAGCCAATGGAAATTTGCATTGAATTTGGGTTTGAGATAGTGCAATTGTGAGATATAGAATCTGTATTAAGTTTTCTTAAAGAACAAGGTGTCATCATACGCTGTATAGATTGGCATTAAGAATAACAAAGTAAAGCCAATGGATTTCTTTGTGAACTTACCTATTAGCAATTCAATGTTCACTGCCCTAATTGACATCACGTTTCGCTTGAGGTGTTCCAGTCATTTACTGGGATAATGCTCTTGGTTTGTAAACAGGAGTTCATCAGTTTGAATCCACAGAGAGCCCTTTTAATTTACTTACTAATAAGCTAACTATTGAGTCAATGGCAATTTGTATTGATTTTGGGCTTGAGATTGTGCAATTGTGAGATATAGAATCTGTATTAAGTGTTCATAAAGAACAAGATGTCATCATACGCTGTATAGATTGGCATTAAGAATAACACAGTGAAACCAATGGATTTCATTTTTAACTTACTTATTAGCGAAGCAATGTACACTGCCCTACTTTATATAACATTAAACCAGTGATGTTCTGGTGGCTTACTTGGTTAATGCGCCTCTCTTGTAGTGAGGAGTTCATGAGTTTGAATCCACAGAGAGCCTTTTTAATTTACTTACTAATAAGTTAACTATTGAGCCAATAAAATTTTGCATTGATTTTGGGTTTGAGATAGTGCAATTGTGAGATAAAGAATCTGTATTAATTGTTCATAAAGAACAAGGTGTCATCATACGCTGTATAGATTGGCATTAAGAATAACATAGTAAAGCCAATGGATTTCTTTGTTATCTTACCTATTAGCAATTCAATGTTCACTGCCCTATTTGACTTCATGTTTCACTTGAGGTGTTCCAGTGGTTTACTGGGATAATGCACTTGGTTTCTAAACAGGAATTCATGAGTTTGAATCCACAGAGAGACCTTTTAATTTACTTACTAATAAGCTAACTATTGAGTCAATGGAAATCTGCATTGAATTTGGGTTTGAGATAGTGCAATTGTGAGATATAGAATCTGTATTAAGTGTTCATAAAGAACAAGTAGTCATCATAGGCTGTATAGATTGACAATAAGAATAACACAGTGAAAACAATGGATTTCATTTTTAACTTACTTATTAGCGAATCAATGTACACTGCACTACTTTACATCACATTGAACCGGTGATGTTCTGGTGGTTTACTAGGTTAATGTGCCTGTCTTGTAGTGAGGAGTTCATGAGTTTGAATCCACAGAGAGCCTTTTTAATTTACTTACTAATAAGTTAACTATTGAGCCAATAAAAATTTGCATTGATTTTGGGTTTGAGATAGTGCAATTGTGAGATATAGAATCTGTATTAATTGTTCATAGAGAACAAGGTGTCATCATACGCTGTATAGATTGGCATTAAGAATAACATAGTAAAGCCAATGGATTTTTTTATCTTACCTATTAGCAATTCAATGTTCACTGCCCTACTTGACTTCACGCTTCGCTTGAGGTGTTCCAGTGGTTTACTGGAATGATGCGCTTGGTTCCTAAACAGAAGTTCATGAGATTGAATCCACAGAGAGCCTTTTTAATTTACTTACTAATAAGCTAACTATTGAGTCAATGGAAATCTGCATTGAATTTGGGTTTGAGATAGTGCAATTGTGAGACATAGAATCTGTATTAAGTGTTCATAAAGTACAAGTAGTCATCATACTCTGTATAGATTGGCAATAAGAATAACACAGTGAAACCAATGGATTTCATTTTTAACTTACTTATTAGCGAATCAATGTACACTGCCCTACTTTATATCACATTGAACCTGTGATGTTCTGGTGGCTTACTAGGTTAATGCGCCTGTCTTGTAGTGAGGAGTTCATGAGTTTGAATCCACAGAGAGCCTTTTTAATTTACTTACTAATAAGTTAACTATTGAGCCAATAAAATTTTGCATTGATTTTGGGTTTGAGATAGTGCAATTGTGAGATATAGAATCTGTATTAATTGTTCATAAAGAACAAGGTGTCATCATACGCTGTATAGATTGGCATTAAGAATAACATAGTAAAGCCAATGGATTTCTTTGTTATCTTACCTATTAGCAATTCAATGTTCACTGCCCTACTTGACTTCATGTTTCACTTGAGGTGTTCCAGTGGTTTACTGGGATAATGCGCTTGGTTTCTAAACAGGAGTTCATGAGTTTGAATCCACAGAGAGAACTTTTAATTTACTTACTAATAAGCAAACTATTGAGTCAATGGAAATCTGCATTGAATTTGGGTTTGAGATAGTGCAATTGTGAGATATAGAATCTGTATTAAGTGTTCATAAAGAACAAGTAGTCATCATACGCTGTATAGATTGGCAATAAGAATAACACAGTGAAACCAATGGATTTCATTTTTAACTTACTTATTAGCGAATCAATGTACACTGCCCTACTTGACATCACATTGAACCAGTGATGTTCTGGTGGCTTACTGCGTTAATGCGCCTGTCTTGTAATGAGAAGTTCATGAATTTGAATCCACAGATAGCCTTTTTAATTTACTTACTAATAAGCTAACTATTGAGCCAATGGAAATTTGCATTGATTTTGGGTTTGAGATAGTGCAATTGTGAGATGTAGAATCTGTATTAAGTTTTCTTAAAGAACAAGGTGTCATCATACGCTGTATAGATTGGCATTAAGAATAACAAAGTAAAGCCAATGGATTTCTTTGTGAACTTACCTATTAGCATTTCAATATTCACTGCCCTAATTGACATCACGTTTCGCTTTAGGTGTTCCAGTGGTTTACTCTGATAATACTCTTGGTTTGTAATCAGGGGTTCATGAGTTTGAATCAACAGAGAGCCATTTTTAATTTACTTACTAATAAGCTAACTATTGAGTCAATGGCAATTTGTATTGATTTTGGGATTGAGATAGTGCAATTGTGAAATATAGAATCTGTATTAAGTGTTCATAAAGAACAAGATGTCATCATACGCTGTATAGATTGGCATTAAGAATAACACAGTGAAACCAATGGATTTCATTTTTAACTTACTTATTAGCGAATCAATGTACACTGCCCTACTTTACATCACATTAAACCAGTGATGTTATGGTGGCTTACTAGGTTAATGCGCCTGTCTTGTAGTGAGGAGTTCATGAGTTTGAATCCACAGAGATCCTTTTTAATTTACTTACTAATAAGTTAACTAGTGAGCCAATAAAAATTTGCATTGATTTTGGGTTTGAGATAGTGCAATTGTGAGATACAGAATCTGTATTAATTGTTCATAGAGAACAAGGTGTCATCATACGCTGTATAGATTGGCATTAAGAATAACATAGTAAAGATAATGGATTTATTTGTTATCTTACCTATTAGCAATTCAATGTTCACTGCCCTACTTGACTTCATGTTTCACTTGAGGTGTTCCAGTGGTTTACTGGGATAATGCGCTTGGTTTCTAAACAGAAGTTCATGAATTTGAATCCACAGTGAGACCTTTTAATTTACTTACTAATAAGCTAACTATTGAGTCAATGGAAATCTGCATTGATTTTGGGATTGAGATAGTGCAATTGTGAGATATAGAATCTGTATTAAGTGTTCATAAAGAACAAGATGTCATCATACGCTGTATAGATTGGCATTAAGAATAACACAGTGAAACCAATGGATTTCTTTGTGAACTTACCTATTAGCAATTCAATGTTCACTGCCCTAATTGACATCACGTTTCGCTTGAGGTGTTCCAGTCATTTACTGGGATAATGCTCTTGGTTTGTAAACAGGAGTTCATCAGTTTGAATCCACAGAGAGCCCTTTTAATTTACTTACTAATAAGCTAACTATTGAGTCAATGGCAATTTGTATTGATTTTGGGCTTGAGATAGTGCAATTGTGAGATATAGAATCTGTATTAAGTGTTCATAAAGAACAAGATGTCATCATACGCTGTATAGATTGGCATTAAGAATAACACAGTGAAACCAATGGATTTCATTTTTAACTTACTTATTAGCGAAGCAATGTACACTGCCCTACTTTATATAACGTTAAACCAGTGATGTTCTGGTGGCTTACTAGGTTAATGCGCCTCTCTTGTAGTGAGGAGTTCATGAGTTTGAATCCACAGAGAGCCTTTTTAATTTACTTACTAATAAGTTAACTATTGAGCCAATAAAATTTTGCATTGATTTTGGGTTTGAGATAGTGCAATTGTGAGATAAAGAATCTGTATTAATTGTTCATAAAGAACAAGGTGTCATCATACGCTGTATAGATTGGCATTAAGAATAACATAGTAAAGCCAATGGATTTCTTTGTTATCTTACCTATTAGCAATTCAATGTTCACTGCCCTATTTGACTTCATGTTTCACTTGAGGTGTTCCAGTGGTTTACTGGGATAATGCACTTGGTTTCTAAACAGGAATTCATGAGTTTGAATCCACAGAGAGACCTTTTAATTTACTTACTAATAAGCTAACTATTGAGTCAATGGAAATCTGCATTGAATTTGGGTTTGAGATAGTGCAATTGTGAGACATAGAATCTGTATTAAGTGTTCATAAAGAACAAGTAGTCATCATACTCTGTATAGATTGGCAATAAGAATAACACAGTGAAACCAATGGATTTCATTTTTAACTTACTTATTAGCGAATCAATGTACACTGCCCTACTTTATATCACATTGAACCTGTGATGTTCTGGTGGCTTACTAGGTTAATGCGCCTGTCTTGTAGTGAGGAGTTCATGAGTTTGAATCCACAGAGAGCCTTTTTAATTTACTTACTAATAAGTTAACTATTGAGCCAATAAAATTTTGCATTGATTTTGGGTTTGAGATAGTGCAATTGTGAGATATAGAATCTGTATTAATTGTTCATAAAGAACAAGGTGTCATCATACGCTGTATAGATTGGCATTAAGAATAACATAGTAAAGCCAATGGATTTCTTTGTTATCTTACCTATTAGCAATTCAATGTTCACTGCCCTACTTGACTTCATGTTTCACTTGAGGTGTTCCAGTGGTTTACTGGGATAATGCGCTTGGTTTCTAAACAGGAGTTCATGAGTTTGAATCCACAGAGAGAACTTTTAATTTACTTACTAATAAGCAAACTATTGAGTCAATGGAAATCTGCATTGAATTTGGGTTTGAGATAGTGCAATTGTGAGATATAGAATCTGTATTAAGTGTTCATAAAGAACAAGTAGTCATCATACGCTGTATAGATTGGCAATAAGAATAACACAGTGAAACCAATGGATTTCATTTTTAACTTACTTATTAGCGAATCAATGTACACTGCCCTACTTGACATCACATTGAACCAGTGATGTTCTGGTGGCTTACTGCGTTAATGCGCCTGTCTTGTAATGAGAAGTTCATGAATTTGAATCCACAGATAGCCTTTTTAATTTACTTACTAATAAGCTAACTATTGAGCCAATGGAAATTTGCATTGATTTTGGGTTTGAGATAGTGCAATTGTGAGATGTAGAATCTGTATTAAGTTTTCTTAAAGAACAAGGTGTCATCATACGCTGTATAGATTGGCATTAAGAATAACAAAGTAAAGCCAATGGATTTCTTTGTGAACTTACCTATTAGCATTTCAATATTCACTGCCCTAATTGACATCACGTTTCGCTTTAGGTGTTCCAGTGGTTTACTCTGATAATACTCTTGGTTTGTAATCAGGGGTTCATGAGTTTGAATCAACAGAGAGCCATTTTTAATTTACTTACTAATAAGCTAACTATTGAGTCAATGGCAATTTGTATTGATTTTGGGATTGAGATAGTGCAATTGTGAAATATAGAATCTGTATTAAGTGTTCATAAAGAACAAGATGTCATCATACGCTGTATAGATTGGCATTAAGAATAACACAGTGAAACCAATGGATTTCATTTTTAACTTACTTATTAGCGAATCAATGTACACTGCCCTACTTTACATCACATTAAACCAGTGATGTTATGGTGGCTTACTAGGTTAATGCGCCTGTCTTGTAGTGAGGAGTTCATGAGTTTGAATCCACAGAGATCCTTTTTAATTTACTTACTAATAAGTTAACTAGTGAGCCAATAAAAATTTGCATTGATTTTGGGTTTGAGATAGTGCAATTGTGAGATACAGAATCTGTATTAATTGTTCATAGAGAACAAGGTGTCATCATACGCTGTATAGATTGGCATTAAGAATAACATAGTAAAGATAATGGATTTATTTGTTATCTTACCTATTAGCAATTCAATGTTCACTGCCCTACTTGACTTCATGTTTCACTTGAGGTGTTCCAGTGGTTTACTGGGATAATGCGCTTGGTTTCTAAACAGAAGTTCATGAATTTGAATCCACAGTGAGACCTTTTAATTTACTTACTAATAAGCTAACTATTGAGTCAATGGAAATCTGCATTGATTTTGGGATTGAGATAGTGCAATTGTGAGATATAGAATCTGTATTAAGTGTTCATAAAGAACAAGATGTCATCATACGCTGTATAGATTGGCATTAAGAATAACACAGTGAAACCAATGGATTTCTTTGTGAACTTACCTATTAGCAATTCAATGTTCACTGCCCTAATTGACATCACGTTTCGCTTGAGGTGTTCCAGTCATTTACTGGGATAATGCTCTTGGTTTGTAAACAGGAGTTCATCAGTTTGAATCCACAGAGAGCCCTTTTAATTTACTTACTAATAAGCTAACTATTGAGTCAATGGCAATTTGTATTGATTTTGGGCTTGAGATAGTGCAATTGTGAGATATAGAATCTGTATTAAGTGTTCATAAAGAACAAGATGTCATCATACGCTGTATAGATTGGCATTAAGAATAACACAGTGAAACCAATGGATTTCATTTTTAACTTACTTATTAGCGAAGCAATGTACACTGCCCTACTTTATATAACGTTAAACCAGTGATGTTCTGGTGGCTTACTAGGTTAATGCGCCTCTCTTGTAGTGAGGAGTTCATGAGTTTGAATCCACAGAGAGCCTTTTTAATTTACTTACTAATAAGTTAACTATTGAGCCAATAAAATTTTGCATTGATTTTGGGTTTGAGATAGTGCAATTGTGAGATAAAGAATCTGTATTAATTGTTCATAAAGAACAAGGTGTCATCATACGCTGTATAGATTGGCATTAAGAATAACATAGTAAAGCCAATGGATTTCTTTGTTATCTTACCTATTAGCAATTCAATGTTCACTGCCCTATTTGACTTCATGTTTCACTTGAGGTGTTCCAGTGGTTTACTGGGATAATGCACTTGGTTTCTAAACAGGAATTCATGAGTTTGAATCCACAGAGAGACCTTTTAATTTACTTACTAATAAGCTAACTATTGAGTCAATGGAAATCTGCATTGAATTTGGGTTTGAGATAGTGCAATTGTGAGATATAGAATCTGTATTAAGTGTTCATAAAGAACAAGTAGTCATCATAGGCTGTATAGATTGACAATAAGAATAACACAGTGAAAACAATGGATTTCATTTTTAACTTACTTATTAGCGAATCAATGTACACTGCACTACTTTACATCACATTGAACCGGTGATGTTCTGGTGGTTTACTAGGTTAATGTGCCTGTCTTGTAGTGAGGAGTTCATGAGTTTGAATCCACAGAGAGCCTTTTTAATTTACTTACTAATAAGTTAACTATTGAGCCAATAAAAATTTGCATTGATTTTGGGTTTGAGATAGTGCAATTGTGAGATATAGAATCTGTATTAATTGTTCATAGAGAACAAGGTGTCATCATACGCTGTATAGATTGGCATTAAGAATAACATAGTAAAGCCAATGGATTTTTTTATCTTACCTATTAGCAATTCAATGTTCACTGCCCTACTTGACTTCACGCTTCGCTTGAGGTGTTCCAGTGGTTTACTGGAATGATGCGCTTGGTTCCTAAACAGAAGTTCATGAGATTGAATCCACAGAGAGCCTTTTTAATTTACTTACTAATAAGCTAACTATTGAGTCAATGGAAATCTGCATTGAATTTGGGTTTGAGATAGTGCAATTGTGAGACATAGAATCTGTATTAAGTGTTCATAAAGAACAAGTAGTCATCATACTCTGTATAGATTGGCAATAAGAATAACACAGTGAAACCAATGGATTTCATTTTTAACTTACTTATTAGCGAATCAATGTACACTGCCCTACTTTATATCACATTGAACCTGTGATGTTCTGGTGGCTTACTAGGTTAATGCGCCTGTCTTGTAGTGAGGAGTTCATGAGTTTGAATCCACAGAGAGCCTTTTTAATTTACTTACTAATAAGTTAACTATTGAGCCAATAAAATTTTGCATTGATTTTGGGTTTGAGATAGTGCAATTGTGAGATATAGAATCTGTATTAATTGTTCATAAAGAACAAGGTGTCATCATACGCTGTATAGATTGGCATTAAGAATAACATAGTAAAGCCAATGGATTTCTTTATCTTACCTATTAGCAATTCAATGTTCACTGCCCTACTTGACTTCATGTTTCACTTGAGGTGTTCCAGTGGTTTACTGGGATAATGCGCTTGGTTTCTAAACAGGAGTTCATGAGTTTGAATCCACAGAGAGAACTTTTAATTTACTTACTAATAAGCAAACTATTGAGTCAATGGAAATCTGCATTGAATTTGGGTTTGAGATAGTGCAATTGTGAGATATAGAATCTGTATTAAGTGTTCATAAAGAACAAGTAGTCATCATACGCTGTATAGATTGGCAATAAGAATAACACAGTGAAACCAATGGATTTCATTTTTAACTTACTTATTAGCGAATCAATGTACACTGCCCTACTTGACATCACATTGAACCAGTGATGTTCTGGTGGCTTACTGCGTTAATGCGCCTGTCTTGTAATGAGAAGTTCATGAATTTGAATCCACAGATAGCCTTTTTAATTTACTTACTAATAAGCTAACTATTGAGCCAATGGAAATTTGCATTGATTTTGGGTTTGAGATAGTGCAATTGTGAGATGTAGAATCTGTATTAAGTTTTCTTAAAGAACAAGGTGTCATCATACTCTGTATAGATTGGCATTAAGAATAACAAAGTAAAGCCAATGGATTTCTTTGTGAACTTACCTATTAGCATTTCAATATTCACTGCCCTAATTGACATCACGTTTCGCTTTAGGTGTTCCAGTGGTTTACTCTGATAATACTCTTGGTTTGTAATCAGGGGTTCATGAGTTTGAATCAACAGAGAGCCATTTTTAATTTACTTACTAATAAGCTAACTATTGAGTCAATGGCAATTTGTATTGATTTTGGGATTGAGATAGTGCAATTGTGAAATATAGAATCTGTATTAAGTGTTCATAAAGAACAAGATGTCATCATACGCTGTATAGATTGGCATTAAGAATAACACAGTGAAACCAATGGATTTCATTTTTAACTTACTTATTAGCGAATCAATGTACACTGCCCTACTTTACATCACATTAAACCAGTGATGTTATGGTGGCTTACTAGGTTAATGCGCCTGTCTTGTAGTGAGGAGTTCATGAGTTTGAATCCACAGAGATCCTTTTTAATTTACTTACTAATAAGTTAACTAGTGAGCCAATAAAAATTTGCATTGATTTTGGGTTTGAGATAGTGCAATTGTGAGATACAGAATCTGTATTAATTGTTCATAGAGAACAAGGTGTCATCATACGCTGTATAGATTGGCATTAAGAATAACATAGTAAAGATAATGGATTTATTTGTTATCTTACCTATTAGCAATTCAATGTTCACTGCCCTACTTGACTTCATGTTTCACTTGAGGTGTTCCAGTGGTTTACTGGGATAATGCGCTTGGTTTCTAAACAGAAGTTCATGAATTTGAATCCACAGTGAGACCTTTTAATTTACTTACTAATAAGCTAACTATTGAGTCAATGGAAATCTGCATTGATTTTGGGATTGAGATAGTGCAATTGTGAGATATAGAATCTGTATTAAGTGTTCATAAAGAACAAGATGTCATCATACGCTGTATAGATTGGCATTAAGAATAACACAGTGAAACCAATGGATTTCTTTGTGAACTTACCTATTAGCAATTCAATGTTCACTGCCCTAATTGACATCACGTTTCGCTTGAGGTGTTCCAGTCATTTACTGGGATAATGCTCTTGGTTTGTAAACAGGAGTTCATCAGTTTGAATCCACAGAGAGCCCTTTTAATTTACTTACTAATAAGCTAACTATTGAGTCAATGGCAATTTGTATTGATTTTGGGCTTGAGATTGTGCAATTGTGAGATATAGAATCTGTATTAAGTGTTCATAAAGAACAAGATGTCATCATACGCTGTATAGATTGGCATTAAGAATAACACAGTGAAACCAATGGATTTCATTTTTAACTTACTTATTAGCGAAGCAATGTACACTGCCCTACTTTATATAACGTTAAACCAGTGATGTTCTGGTGGCTTACTAGGTTAATGCGCCTCTCTTGTAGTGAGGAGTTCATGAGTTTGAATCCACAGAGAGCCTTTTTAATTTACTTACTAATAAGTTAACTATTGAGCCAATAAAATTTTGCATTGATTTTGGGTTTGAGATAGTGCAATTGTGAGATAAAGAATCTGTATTAATTGTTCATAAAGAACAAGGTGTCATCATACGCTGTATAGATTGGCATTAAGAATAACATAGTAAAGCCAATGGATTTCTTTGTTATCTTACCTATTAGCAATTCAATGTTCACTGCCCTATTTGACTTCATGTTTCACTTGAGGTGTTCCAGTGGTTTACTGGGATAATGCACTTGGTTTCTAAACAGGAATTCATGAGTTTGAATCCACAGAGAGACCTTTTAATTTACTTACTAATAAGCTAACTATTGAGTCAATGGAAATCTGCATTGAATTTGGGTTTGAGATAGTGCAATTGTGAGATATAGAATCTGTATTAAGTGTTCATAAAGAACAAGTAGTCATCATAGGCTGTATAGATTGACAATAAGAATAACACAGTGAAAACAATGGATTTCATTTTTAACTTACTTATTAGCGAATCAATGTACACTGCACTACTTTACATCACATTGAACCGGTGATGTTCTGGTGGTTTACTAGGTTAATGTGCCTGTCTTGTAGTGAGGAGTTCATGAGTTTGAATCCACAGAGAGCCTTTTTAATTTACTTACTAATAAGTTAACTATTGAGCCAATAAAATTTGCATTGATTTTGGGTTTGAGATAGTGCAATTGTGAGATATAGAATCTGTATTAAGTGTTCATAAAGAACAAGATGTCATCATACGCTGTATAGATTGGCATTAAGAATAACACAGTGAAACCAATGGAATTCATTTTTAACTTACTTATTAGCGAATGAATGTACACTGCCCTACTTGACATCACATTGAACCAGTGATGTTTCGGTGGCTTACTGGGTTAATGCGCCTGTCTTGTAGTTTGGAGTACATGAGTTTGAATCCACAGAGAGCCTTTTTAATTTACTTACTAATAAGCTAACTACTGAGCCAATGGAAATTTGCATTGATTTTGGGCTTGAGATAGTGCAATTGTGAGATATAGCATCTGTATTAAGTGTTCATAAAGAACAAGATGTCATCATACGTTGTATAGATTGGCATTAAGAATAACACAGTGAAACCAATGGATTTCATTTTTAACTTACTTATTAGCGAATCAATGTACACTGCCCTACTTTACATCACATTGAACCAGTGATGTTCTGGTAGCTTACTAGGTTAATGCGCTTGTCTTGTAGTGAGGAGTTCATGAGTTTGAATCCACAGAGAACCTTTTTAATTTACTTACTAATAAGTTAACTATTGAGCGAATGAAAATTTGCATTGATTTTGGGTTTGAGATAGTGCAATTGTGAGATATAGAATCTGTATTAAGTGTTCATAAACAACAAGTAGTCATCATAAGCGGGAATAGATTGGCAATAAGAATAACACAGTGAAACTAATGGAATTCTTTTTTAACTTACTTATTAGTGAATCAATGTACACTGCCCTAATTGAGATTACATTGAACCAGAGATGTTCCGGTGGCTTACTCGGTTAATGCGCCTGTCTTGTATGGAGGAGTTCATGAGTTTGAATCCACAGAGCGACTTTTTAATTTACTTACTAATAAGCTAACTACTGAGCCAATGGAAATTTGCATTGATTTTGGGCTTGAGATAGTGCAATTGTGAGATATAAAATGTTATGTGTTCATAAAGAACAAGATGTCATCATACGCTGTATAGATTGGCATTAAGAATAACATAGTAAAGCCAATGGAATTCATTTGTAACTTACTTATTAGCGAATCAATGTACACTGCCCTAGTTGACATCACATTGAACCAGTGATGTCCCGGTGGCATACTGGATTAATGCGCCTGTCTTGTAATGAGGTGTTCATGAGTTTGAATCCACAGAGAGCCTTTTTAATTTACTTACTAATGAGCTAACTATTGAGCAAATAGAAATTTGCATTGATCTTGGGCATGTGATAAAGGATCTGTATTAAGTGTTCATAAAGAACAAGATGTCATCATAAGCTGTATAGATTGGCATTATGAATAACACAGTGAAACCAATGGAATTCATTTTTAACTTACTTATTAGCGAATCAATGTACACTGCCCTAATTGAGATTACGTTGAATCAGTGATGTTCGGGTGGCTTTCTCGGTTAATGTGCCTGTCTTGTATGGAGAAGTTCATGAGTTCGAATTCACAGAGAGCCTTTTTAATTTACTTACTAATAAGCTAACTATTGAGCCAATGGAAATTTGCATTGATTTTGGGTTTGAGATAGTGCAATTGTGAGATATAGAATCTGTATTAAGTGTTCATAAAGAACAAGGTGTCATCATACGCTGTATAGATTGGCATTAAGAATAACATAGTAAAGCCAATGGAATTCATTTGTAACTTACTTATTAGTGAATCAATGTACACTGTCCTAATTGACATCACATTGAACCAGTGATGTCCTGGTTGCTTACTGGGTTAATGCGCCTGTCTTGTAATGAGGATTTCATGTGTTTGAATCCACAGAGAGCTTTTTTAATTTACTTACTAATGAGCTAACTATTGAGCAAATAGAAATTTGCATTGATCTTGGGCATGAGATAAAGGATCTGTATTAAGTGTTCATAAAGAACAAGATGTCATCATACACTGTATAGATTGGCATTATGAATAACACAGTGAAACCAATGGAATTCATTTTTAACTTACTTATTAGCGAATCAATGTACACTGCCCTAATTGAGATTACGTTGAACCAGTGATGTTCGGGTGGCTTACTCGGTTAATGTGCCTGTCTTGTATGGAGAAGTTCATGAGTTTGAATCCACAGAGAGCCTTTTTAATTTACTTACTAATAAGCTAACTATTAAGCCAATGGAAATTTGCATTGATTTTGGGTTTGAGATAGTGCAATTGTGAGATATAGAATCTGTATTAAGTGTTCTTAAAGAATAAGGTGTCATCATACGCTGTATAGATTGGCATTAAGAATAACATAGTAAAGCCATTGGATTTGTTAGTGAACCTTCCTATTAGCAATTCAATGTTCACTGCCCTAAATGACATCATGTTTCGCTTGAGGTGTTCAAGTGGTTTACTGGGATAATGTGCTTGGTTTCTCTACAGGAGTTCATGAGTTTGAATACACAGAGAGCCCTTTTAATTTACTTACTAATAAGCTAACTATTGAGTCAATGGAAATTTGCATTGATTTTGGGATTGAGATAGTGCAATTGTGAGATATTGAATCTGTATTAAGTGTTCATAAAGAACAAGTAGTCATCATACGCGGGAATAGATTGGCAATAAGAATAACACAGTGAAACCAATGGAATTCATTTTTAACTTACTTATTAGCGAATCAATGTACACTGCCCTAATTGAGATTACATTGAACCAGTGATATTCCGGTGGCTTACTCGGTTAATGCGCCTGTCTTGTATGGAGGAGTTCATGAGTTTGAATCCACAGAGCGCCTTTTTAATTTACTTACTAATAAGCTAACTACTGAGCCAATGGAAATTTGCATTGATTTTGGGCTTGAGATAGTGCAATTGTGAGATATAAAATGTTATGTGTTCATAAAGAACAAGATGTCATCATACGCTGTATAGATTGGCATTAAGAATAACATAGTAAACCCAATGGATTTCTTTGTGAACTTACCTATTAGCATTTCAATGTTCACTGCCCTAATTGACATCATGTTTTGCTTGCGGTGTTCCAGTGGCTTACTGGGATAATGCTCTTGGTTTGTCAACCAGGGTTCATGAGTTTGAATTCTCAGAAGGCCCCTTTTAATTTACTTACTAATAAGCTAACTATTGAGTCAATGGAAATTTGCATTGATTTTGGGCTTGAGATAGTGCAATTGTGAGATATAGAATCTGTATTAAGTGTTCATAAAGAACAAGTAGTCATCATACGCGGGAATAGATTGGCAATAAGAATAACACAGTGAAACCAATGGAATTCATTTTTAACTTACGTATTAGCGAATCAATGTACACTGCCCTAATTGAGATTATGTTGAACCAGTGATTTTCGGGTGGCTTACTTGGTTAATGCGCCTGTCTTGTATGGAGAAGATCATGAGTTTGAATCCACATAGAGCCTTTTTAATTTACTTACTAATAAGTAGTGTTGAGCCACCCCCGTAGTGTTCGGGTTCGGTTCGGTTCGTCGAACACCTTAGAACACCGTCGAACACCGTTAAAACCAATGGCAGGCAAACAAAAACACATAGGAACACATAGAAAACACCTTCAAAGGTGTCCAAAAGCTGACAAACTGCTCAGAAGACGCTTTCTTTAAAAAAGCCGGCCGGCAATTCAGCAGCGGCATACACCGGTACCCGACAATTTAGACATGAAGGAATAAAGCATCACACATAGATTAGATAGATAGAAACATGTCAGTCACATATATATGAAGTACAGTGACAGTGTTGCTTACTGTACTTGTTATTTAGTGTAAAGGATTTATTAAAAAATATAATAGTGTTTTCATGCACCCGTCTCTTTAAAAAAGCCGGCCGGCAGTTCAGCAGCGGTACCCAACAATTTATAACAGACAGAATAGAGCTTCACACATAGATTAGATAGATAGAAACATGTCAGTCACATATATATGAAGTACTGTGACAGTGTTGCTTACTGTACTTGTCATTTACTGCAAAGGATTTATTAAAAAAAATAATAGTGTTTTCATGCACCGTCTCTTTAAAAAAGCCGGCCGGCAATTCAGCATCTGTACCCGACAATTTATAACAGACAGAATAGAGCTTCACACATAGATTAGATAGATAGAAACATGTCAGTCACATATATAATAAGTACAGTGACAGTGTTGGTTACTGTACTTGTCATTTAGTATTAAAATAAAGGATTTATTATTAAAAAAAATTGGCGTGGGGTTCCCCGTAATTTTAGTCTCTAGCGGAGGTTAAGCAGACAGCTGGGGCAGATGTTTGAAGCCTGGGAAGGGGGTAATACCCACGGAGCTTCCCAGGCTACTAATATCAGCCCCCAGCTGAATACCTAGCCTTTACTAGCTATTAAAATGGAGGACCCCCCCCAAAAAAATGACGTGGGGTCCCCCCTAATTTAATAGCTAGGAAAGGCTAGCAGACAGCTGGGGGCTGATATTAATAGCCCAGGAAGGGAGCCATGAATATTGGCCCCCTCCCAGGCTAGAAACACCAGCCGTCAGCCGCCCCAGAAATGGCGCATCCATAGGATGCGCCAATTCTGGCACTTAGCCTCGCTCTTCCACGCTGCCCTGGTGCGGTGGCAGGGGGTAATAGGGTTGGGGTTGATGTCAGCTTATAATGCCAGCTGACATCAAGCCCAGGTTAGTAATGGAGAGGCGTCTATAAGACACCCCCATTACTAACCCCATAGTCAAAGTTAAAAAAAAAACACAAACACCCAGAATAAAGTCCTTTAATTGAAATAAAGACACAATTCTTTATTGTTCTAAATTAAACCATACATACCATCACGCCCATTCCAGCTGAAGCCAACGATCTCCTGCAATAAAAGAAAAATAATAAAGCAACCTCATCCTTACTTTTCCATGGTTCCCAGGACAGCTTCAGCTCTGCTACATCGAGATGACAGGCTGGACCGCAGCAGAACGCTGCCATCCAGCCTGTTATCCCGCAGACACTGAGAATCGCAGGCATGCTTGCGCTCCTCAGTGTCTGACTGTGACGGCATCCAGATGAGCCGACAATGAACTCGGCTCACCTCATGTACGTCACTGACAGCGTGGGAAAATTCTCCTGCACTCAGCGCTTCAGCGTGAGAATTTTCCCACACTGTCAGTGACGTGCATGAGGTGAGCCGAGTTCATTGGTCATGACCTCGGCTCATCTGGATGCCGTCACAGCCAGACACTGAGGAGCGCAAGCAAGCCTGCGCTTCTCAGTGTCTGCGGGATGACAGGCTGGATGGCAGCGTTCTGCTGCGGTCCAGCCTGTCATCTCGATGTAGCAGAGCTGAAGCTGTCGTGGGAGCCATGGAAAGGTAAGGATGATGTTTCTTTATTATTTTTCTTTTATTGCAGGAGATCATTGGCTTCAGCTGGAATGGGCGTGGCGGTAAGTATGGTTTAATTTAGAACAATAAAGAATTGTGTGTTTATTTCAATTAAAGGACTTTTTTCTGGGTGTTTGTGTTTTTTTTAAATACTTTACTAGAAATTCATGGTGGTCATGTCTAATATTGGCGTGACCCCATGAATTTCGGGCTTAGGGCCAGCTGATAATGCCAAGCTGGACTTAACCCCTTTATTACCCAGTGAGCCACCGCACCAGGGCCCTGGATGAGTTGGGTACAGCGCCAGAAGATGGCGCTTCTATGAACGCGCCATTTTCCGGGGCGGCTGCGGACTGCAATTTGCAGCGGGTGGGGCCCAGAAAGCTTGGGCCTCCCTGCGCTGCAGATTCCAGCCCCCAGCTGCCTAGTTGTACCTGGCTGGACACAAAAATAGGGCGAAGCTCCACGTATTTTTTTTTTAAATTCATGAAATTCATGGAATAATTAAGAAAAAAAGGGCTTCCCTATATTGTTGTGTCCGGCTAGGTACAAATAGGCAGCTGGTGGTTGGGAGCAGCCCGTTCCTGCCTGCTGTACCTGACTGGACACAAATATAGGGCGAAGCCTCACATCAATTTTTTTTTCATTATTTCATGAATTTCCTGAAATAATTTAAAAAAAATTGACGTGGGGCTTCGCCCTATATTTGTGTCCAGTCAGGTACAGCAGGCAGGAACGGGCTGCCCCCAACCACCAGCTGCCTATTTGTACCTGGCCAGACACAACAATATAGGGAAGCCCTTTTTTAAAAAAATTATTTCATGAAATAATTAAAAAAAAATTGACGTGGGGCTTCGCCCTATATTTGTGTCCAGCCAGGTACAGCAGGCAGGAACGGGCTGCCCCCAACCACCAGCTGCCTATTTGTACCTAGCCGGACACAACAATATAGGGAAGCCCTTTTTTTCTTAATTATTCTATGAATTTCATGAAATAATTAAAAAAAAAAATGCGTGGGGCTTCGCCCTATTTTTGTGTCCAGCCAGGTACAACTAGGCAGCTGGGGGCTGGAATCCGCAGCGCAGGGAGGCCCAAGCTTTCTGGGCCCCACCCGCTGCAAATTGCAGTCCGCAGCCGCCCCAGAAAATGGCGCGTTCATAGAAGCCCCATCTTCTGGTGCTGTACCCAACTCATCCAGGGCTCTGGTGCGGTGGCTCACTGGGTAATAAAGGGGTTAAGGCCAGCTTGGCATTATCAGCTGGCCCTAAGCCCGAAATTCATGGGGTCACGCCAATATTAGACATGACCACCATGAATTTCTAGTAAAGTATTTAAAAAAACACAACACCCAGAATAAAGTCCTTTAATTGAAATAAACACACAATTCTTTATTGTTCTAAATTAAACCATACTTACCGTCAAGCCCATTCCAGCTGAAGCCAATGTCTTTTGCAATAAAAGTAAAATAATTAAGCAACCTCATCCTTACCTTTCCATGGTTCCCACGACAGCTTCAGCTCTGCTACATCGAGATGACAGGCTGGACCGCAGCAGAACGCTGCCATCCAGCCTGTCATCCCGCGGACACTGAGAAGCGCAGGCATGCTTGCGCTCCTCAGTGTCTCGCTGTGACGGCATAAAGATGAGACAAGTTCATGTCCAATGAACTCAGCTCACCTCATGCACGTCACTGACAGCGTGGGAGAATTCTCCTGCACTCAGCGCTTCAGCGTGAGAATTCTCCCACGCTGTCAGTGACGTACATGAGGTCAGCTGAGATCATTGGACATGAATGAGCTCACCTCATGCACGTCACTGACAGCGTGGGAGAATTCTCACGCTGTAGCGCTGAGTGCAGGAGAATTTTCCCACGCTGTCAGTGACGTGCATGAGGTGAGCTCATTCATGTCCAATGAACTCAGCTCACCTCATGCACGTCACTGACAGCGTGGGAGAATTCTCCTGCACTCAGCACTTCAGCGTGAAAATTCTCCCACGCTGTCAGTGACGTACATGAGGTCAGCTGAGTTCATTGGACATGAATGAGCTCACCTCATGCACGTCACTGACAGCGTGGGAAAATTCTCCTGCACTCAGCGCTACAGCGTGAGAATTCTCCCACGCTGTCAGTGACGTGCATGAGGTGAGCTCATTCATGTCCATTGAACTCAGCTGACCTCATGTACGTCACTGACAGCGTGGGAGAATTCTCACGCTGAAGTGCTGAGTGCAGGAGAATTCTCCCACGCTGTCAGTGACGTGCATGAGGTGCGCCGAGTTCATTGGACATGAACTCGTCTCATCTTTATGCCGTCACAGCCAGACACTGCAGAGCGCAAGCATGCCTGCGCTTCTCAGTGTCTGCGGGATGACAGGCTGGATGGCAGCGTTCTGCTGCGGTCCAGCCTGTCATCTCGATGTAGCAGAGCTGAAGCTGTCGTGGGAACCATGGAAAGGTAAGGATGAGGTTGCTTTATTATTTTTCTTTTATTGCAGGAGATCGTTGGCTTCAGCTGGAATGGGCGTGATGGTAAGTATGGTTTAATTTAGAACAATAAAGGAATGTGTCTTTATTTCAATTAAAGGACTTTATTCTGGGTGTTTGTGTTTTTTTGTAACTTTGACTATGGGGTTAGTAATGGGGGTGTCTTATAGACGCCTCTCCATTACTAACCTGGGCTTGATGTCAGCTGGCATTATAAGCTGACATCAACCCCAACCCTATTACCCCACTGCCACCGCTACAGGGCAGTGGGAAGAGCGAGGCTAAGTGCCAGAATTGGCGCATCCTAAGGATGCGCCATTTCTGGGGCGGCTGACGGCTGGTGTTTCTAGCCTGGGAGGGGGCCAATATTCATGGAACCCTTCCTGGGCTATTAATATCAGCCCCCAGCTCTCTGCCTAGCCTTTGCTAGCTATTAAAATAGGGGGGACCCCACGTCATTTTTTTGGGGGGTCCCCCATTTTAATAGCTAGTAAAGGCTAGGTATTCCGCTGGGGGCTGATATTAGTAGCCTGGGAAGCTCCGTGGGTATTACCCCCTTCCCAGGCTTCAAACATCTGCCCCAGCTGTCTGCTTAACCTCCGCTAGAGACTAAAATTAAGGGGAACCCCACGCTAATTTTTTTTTAAATAAATCCTTTATTTTAACACTAAATGACAAGTACAGTAATCAACACTGTAACTGTACTTATTATATATGTGACTGACATGTTTCTATCTATCTAATCTATGTGTGATTCTCTATTCTGTCTGTTATAAATTGTCGGGTACCGCTGCTGAATTGCCGGCCGGCTTTTTTAAAGAGACAGTGCACGAAAACACTAATATTTTTTTTGATAAATCCTTTACACTAAATGACAAGTACAGTAATCAACACTGTCACTGTGCTTCTTATTTGTGTGACTGACATGTTTCTATCTATCTAATCTATGTGTGAAGCTCTATTCTTTCGGTTCTAAATTGTCGGGTATCGGTGTATGCCGCTGATGAATTGCCGGCTTTTCATGTTTCACTGTGAGCACTGTTCCCATCGATTTGGGCAATCACTGTAATGCCACAACCACCATGGCTGTGGCATTACAGTGAGTGGCAGACAATCCCTGCATGATTGGTGCTCTAAATAGCGCCAGACATGCAGGACACGCTTTTGGTGCACGAACAGTTATCGAACATAACCTCGAACAGCCGAATTTTTTGCAAATCGTTCGGGTTCGTCGAACAACTCGAACACCGCCCAAAACAGCTCGAATTTGAGATTGGCGAACAGTTCTAGTCGAACACCGCTTATCTCTAATTATAAGCTGACATCAACCCCAGCCCTATTACCCCACTGCCACCGCTACAGGGCAGTGGGAAGAGCGAGGCTAAGTGCCAGAATTGGCGCATCCTATAGATGTGCCATTTCTGGGGCGGCTGACGGCTGGTGTTTCTAGCCTGGGAGGGGGCCAATATTCATGGCACCCTTCCTGGGCTATTAATATCAGCCCCCAGCTGTCTGCCTAGCCTTTGCTAGCTATTAAAATAGCCTTTGCTAGCTATTAAAATAGGGGGGACCCCACGTCAATTTTTTGGGGGGTCCCCCATTTTAATAGCTAGTAAAGGCTAGGCATTCAGCTGGGGGCTGATATTAGAAGCCTGGGAAGCTCCATGGGTATTACCCCATCCCAGGCTTCAAACATCTGCCCCAGCTGTCTGCTTAACCTCCGCTAGAGCCTAAAATTATGGGGAACCCCACGCCAATTTTTTTTTACATAAATCCTTTATTTTAACACTAAATGACAACTACAGTAATCAACACTGTCACTGTACTTCATATATATGTGACTGACATGTTTCTATCTATCTAATCTATGTGTGATGCTCTATTCCTTCCATTCTAAATTGTCGGGTACCGCTGCTGAATTGCCGGCCGGCTTTTTTAAAGAGACGGTGCATGAAAACACTATTATTTTTTTTAATAAATCCTTTACACTAAATGGCAAGTACAGTAATCAACACTGTCACTGTACTTCTTATATATGTGACTGACATGTTTCTATCTATCTAATCTATGTGTGATTCTCTATTCCTTCTATTCTAAATTGTCGGGTACCGCTGCTGAATTGCCGGCCGGCTCTTTTAAAGAGACGGTGCATGAAAACACTAGTATTTTTTTTTATAAATCCTTTACACTAAATGACAAGTACAGTAATCAACACTGTCACTGTACTTCTTATATATGTGACTGACATGTTTCTATCTATCTAATCTATGTGTGAAGCTCTATTCTTTTGGTTCTAAATTGTCGGGTAACGGTGTACGCCGCTGCTGAATTGCCGGCTTTTCATGTTTCACTGTGAGCACAGTTTCCATCGATTTGGGCAATCACTCTAATGCCACAACCACCATGGCTGTGGCATTACAGTGAGTGGCAGACAATCCCTGCATGATTGGTGCTCTAAATAGCGCCAGACATGCAGGACACGCTTTTGGTGCACGAACAGTTATCGAACATAACCTCGAGCAGCCGAATTTTTTGCAAATCGTTCGGGTTCGTCGAACAACTCGAACACCGCCCAAAACAGCTCGAATTTGAGATTGGCGAACAGTTCTAGTCGAACACCGCTCATCTCTACTCTGCTGACCTCATCGACTAGCTGACTGTGGGTTGACAGTAAGTGGGATCTCCAAGCTCGTCATCATCACCCTGTGTGTTCTCACACCCGTCGTCCTCAGAGCCAATCTCTTCCTGCCCTGACTGAAAAGTCAAGTTGTCGCTCCAATCAGGTATTTGAGTCTCATCATCGTCATCTCCACCAACAGGAGTTACAGTTTGGGAACGAGGGTCTACATTATGCTCAGAACCTTCTTCATCTGGTCCTGGATCCGACTTATAAAGATTCTGGGCATCAGTGCAGATCATTTCCTCGTCTGGATTAACAGAAGCTCTGGAGAAGACCTCCGTTTCCCAGGCTAGAGTATGAGTAAACAGCTGTGCAGAATCAACCATCTGTGTTACCCCATACTCAGACGGGCAGCTGGAGACTTGGGAGCTGTGAGGAAGCAAGTGCGATTGGGGTGACACCTCTGAGGACTGGAGTATTTGTGATGTTGAAGTTGAGGTGGAGGAGAGCCCACTTGAAGGAGCACTTGATATCCGTTGAAGCACCTGCTGTTTTTGTGCCTCATCTGGAATTTGTAGCGAAATCCGTCAGAAAGGGATTGTTTCACATTGTCCACGAAAAGAAGTCGACATCTTAGTTTGACTGGAAGATGGTCTTTCTTCTGCAGATGTTACTCCCCCCCGCCGCGGGGGGGCTCGACCCACCAGTGTACAGGCACCAGTATTGGGAGAGGGGGGCTGGCCGTCAGGGTCCACTGCGGCTCTGGCACAAACCCGGCGACACGGAGGTGGCACGGGCAGGAACGGACTGGCCATGTCGGCTTTGCACTTTTTTGGTTTTAGAAGGGCATGACATGCCTAAATCTGTGTCTCCCCCTCCTTTTACTCCTCCACCTCTTTTCTTTTCGCATGACTATATGTACTTGTCACTTTTCCATTTGTTAGTTATGTCTTCTGAGCAGTTTGTCAGCTTTTGGACACCTTTGAAGGTGTTTTCTATGTGTTTCTATGTGTTTTTGTTTGCCTGCCATTGGTTTTAACGGTGTTTGACGAACAGTTCGACGAACATACGGGTGTTTGACGAACCGAACTGAACTCGAACACAACGGGTGTGGCTCAACACTACTTACTACAAGGAATCTAGCATGTGCAGTCCTAAATTGATAAGTTGGCTGAGTGTTATAAATCCTTTGTTTAAACGCTCCAGTTCGCTTGAGAGGAGTGGGTTTGAATCTCACTTGAGCAAGAAACTTTATATTGTCTATCTCCCTAAAGTCAAAAGTTTTAATATAGTCAGATGTGCTTCACTTACTACATGGAAGCTAACATATGCAGTTCTCAAATGGTAAGATGTTTGTCTGGGCTAAGTCTTTGGTTTAAGGCTACATTTTACTTGGTAGGTGAGGGTTTGAATCTCATTGGAGCAAGAACCTTTTCTTTTCCTGGTGATTTGCATATTTCCCTACAGTCAAAAGTTTTAATATAGTCAGATGTGCTTCACTTACTCCACGGAAACTAGCATGTACAGATCTCAAATGGTAAGATGGCTGAGTCGGCTAAGTCTCTTGGTTAAGGCTCATGTTCACTTGCGAGGTGTGGCTTTGAATGTCATTGGAGCAATGAATATTATTTTTCCTGGCGATTTGCATATTTCCCTACAGTCAAAAGTTTTAATATAGTCAGATGTGCTTCACTTATTAAAATGAAGCTAGCATGTGCAGAACTTAAATGTTAAGATGACTGAGTGGGCAAAGTCCCTTGTTAAAGTCTCCAGTTAACTTGGGATGTGTGCGTTCAAATGTCATTGGAGCAAGAAGCTTTCTTTTTCCTTGTGATTTGCCTGTTTCCCTACAGTTAAAAGTCATAATATAATCAGATGTGCTTCAATTACTACAAGGAAGCTAGCATGTGCAGATCTTAAATGGTAAGATGGCTGAGTGGGCTTAGTCCCTGGTTCTCTCTTGAGGTGTGGGTTTGATTCTCATTGGAGGAAGAAACTTTACTTTCTTGGTGATTTGCCTATTTCCCTACCGTCAAAAGTTTTAATATAGTCAGATGTGCTTCACTTACTACAAGGAAGCTAGCATGCACAGAGCTCAAATGGTACGATGGCTAAGTTGGCTACATCACTTATTTACGTCTCCAGTGCACATTGGAGCTGTTGGTGTGAATCTCACTAGAACAAGAAGCTTTTGCCTATTTCAATACAGTCAAAAGTTTTAATATAGTCAGATGTGCTTCTCTTACTACAAGGAAGCTAGCATGTGCATTTGTTAAGTGTCAGCTGAGACTGCTAAGTTCCTTGTCAAGGGATCCTGGTCACTTTGGAGTTGTGGGTTTGATTTTCCATGGAGAAAGAAGCTTTATTTTACTTGGTAACTTGCCTACAGTCAAAAGTTTTAATATAGTCAGATGTGCTTCACTTACTATAAGGAAGCTAGCAAACATAGAGCTTAAATGGTATGATGGGTGAGTGGGCTAACTCCCTGGGTTAATGCTCAAGTTCACTTGGGAGGTGTGGGTTTGGAGCAAGAAGTGTTCTCTTTCCTGTTGATTTGCCTATTTCCCTACAGTCAAAAGTTTCAATGTATTCAGCTGTGCTTCACTTACTACAAGGAAGCAAGCATGTGCAGATCTCAAGTGGTAAGATTGCTGAGAGGGCTAAATACCTGGTTTTAGGCTTTAGTTCACTTGGGAGGTGTGTGTTCAATTCTCATTGGAGAAAAAAGCTTTCCCTTTCCTGGTGATTTACCTATTTCCCTACAGTCAATAGTTTTAATATAGTCAGATGTGTTTCACTTACTACAAGGAAGCTAGCATGAGTAAATGTCAGATGGTAAGATGGTTGAGTGTGCTAAGTCCCTGCTTTAAGTCTCCAATTAACTTGGGAGATGTGTGTTTGAATCTCATTGGAGCAAGAAGCTTTTTTTCTCCTCGTGATTTGTCTATTTCACTACAGTCAAACGTTTTAATAGTCAGATGTGCTTCACTTACTGCAAGGAAGCTAGCTTCTGCAGATCTCAAGTGGTAAGATGGCTGAGTTTGCTAAATACCTGGTTTAAGGCTACAATTCACATGGGAGGTGTGGTTTGAATCTCCTTGGAGCAAGAAGCTTTTCTTTTCTGTATGATTTGCTTATTTCCATACAGTCAAAAGTTTTAATATAGTCAGATGTGCTTCACTTACTACAAAGAAGCTAGAATATACAGACCTCAAATGGTAAGATGGCTGAGTGGGCTAAGTCCGTGCTTTAAGGCTTTGGTTTACTTGGGAGGTGTTAGTTCAAATCTCACCAGAGCAAGGAGCTTTCTTTTTCCTGGTGATTTGCCTTTTTCTCTACAGTTAAAAGTTTTATTATAGTCAGATGTGCTTCACTTACTACAAGGAAGCGAGCAAGTGCAGAATTCAAATGGTAAGATGGCTGAGTGTGGTAAGATGGCTGAGTGTGGTAAGATGGCTGAGTGTGGTAAGATGGCTGAGTGTGGTAAGATGGCTGAGTGTGGTAAGCCCGTCTTTTAAGGCTATAGTTCAATTGGGAGGAGTGGGTTTGAATCTCACTGGAGCAAGAAGCTTTATTTTGCCTATTTCCCTACAGTCAAAAGTTTTAATATAGTCAGATTTGCTTCACTTACTAAAAGGAAGCTAGAATATACAGATTTAGAATGGTAGGATGGCTGAGTTGGCTAAGTTCCTGGTTTAAGGCTTTGGTTCACTTGGGAGTCGTTGGTTCAAATATTACTGGAGCAAGAAGCTTACTTTTTCCTAGTGATTTGCCAATTTATATGATGCTGTTAGTGGTAGTATTTTCAGATGTGCTTCACTTACTAAAAGGTAGCTAGCATATGCAATTCTCAAGTGGTAAGATGGCTGAGTGGGCTAAATTACTGGTTTAAGGCTCCAGTTAGCTTATACAGTGTGGGATTGAATCTCACTGGATCAAATAGCTGTATTTTGCCTATTTCCCTACAGTCAAAAGTTTTAATATACTCAGATGTGCTTCACTTACTACAAGGAAGATAGAATGTGCAGACCGCAAATGGTAAAATTGCTGAGTGGGCTAAGTCACTGGTTTAAAGGCTCCAGTTTACTTTAGAGGTGTAGGCTTGAATTTCACTGGAGCAAGAAGCTTTCTTTTTCCTGGTGATTTGCCTATTTTCCAAGAGTCAAAAGTTTTAATATAGTTAGATGTGCTTCACTTACTACAAGGAAGCTAGCAGGTACAGACAAGAAATGGTAAATGGCTGAGATGACTGAGAGGGCTTAGTACCTGGTTTAAGTCTCCATCTCTTTAGGGAGGTGTTTGTTTGAATCTCACTTGGATAATTTTGCTTATCTCCCTACAGTCAAAAGTTTTAATATGGTCAGATTTGCTTCACTTACTAATTTTCAAATGGAAGATGGGTGAGTGGGCTAAGTTCCAGGTTTAAGGCTTCAGTTCACATGGGATGTGTGGGCTCGGATCTCATTGAAGCAAGAAGTTTTATTTTGCCTATTTCCTTACAGTCAAAAGTTTTAATATAGTAAGATTTGCTTCACTTTCTGCAATTAAGCTAGCATGTACAAATCTCATATGGTAAGATGGCTGAGTGGGCTTTGTCTCTGGTTTAAGGCTTCAGTTCTCTTAGGAGGTGTGAGTTTGAATATCATTGGAGCAAGAAGCTTTATAATTCCAGGTAATTTGAGTATTTCCCTACTGTCAAAATTTTTAATTTACAGATGTGCTTCACTTACTACAATGAAGCTAGCATTTAAGTATCTCAAATGGTAAGACGGCTGAGTGGTCTAAATCCCTGGTTTAAGGTTTCAGTTCCCTTGGGCTGTGTGGGGTCAAATCTTATTGGAGCAAGAAGCTTTATTTCCCTACAGTCAAAATTTTTAATATAGTCAGATGTGCTTCACTTACTACAAGGAAGCTAGCATATGCAGATCTCAAATGTTGAGGGAGTGCACCAACATCCCTTCACGGTTTACCAAGTGAGTGTCAAATTATTATGTTATAAGGTGGATTGCAATCCACAGAAAACCAAACGTAGACAGTGCTCTGTATGGGAGGATTCAGAGAATCTCTAATCCCGTTTATTTCTACTTAGCATTTTATATTGTTTTGAGTATATCGATGGCCAATCATCTACAGCCATACTACAGTTCTACAGGCTTAGGCCAATGTTAGTGCAATTATTACAGAAACACACATATGGTCATATATGATCGTTAGTTCTGCGCATGATGGAAATTTACAAGGTTACCCATCCCGACTCATACTAGTCAGATAACGGGAGCAGGGTGTCTCACAGAATGTTTTTGTGAGAAAAGGTTAGTGTGGGAAAGGTGCTTGTGAATCAAGAGGAAAGAAGGAAAGAATGTATGTTATGCAAAAAGTATAGTAACATGATTTTGAAGCAAGCAGACAAAATGGAGTTGCCATAGAATGAATATCAATATTTCCTTTACACTTGGATAGCTTGAATATTAATATGTCCTTTACATTCCCCCTAAAAATTATGTAATTATCAGATGGTTGGGTGTGCTAAGTCCATGGTTTAAGGCTTTATTTTACTTGGGAAGTGTGGGTTCAAATCTCACTGGACCAATAAGCTTTATTTTGCCTAATTGCCTACAGTCAAAATTTATAATTTAGTCAAATGTGCTTCACTTACTACAAGGAAGCTAGCATGTGCAGGTTTCAAATGGTAAGATGGTAGAGTGGGCAAAGTCTCTTGTTTGAACCTCCAATTCACTTATAAGGTGTGGGTTTGAATCTCAATGGATCTAGAAGCTTTCTTTTTCATGGTAATTTGCCTATTTCCATACAGTCAAAAGTTTTAATACAGTCAGATGTGCTTCACTTACTGCAAGGAAGCTAGAATGTACAGATTTCAAGTGGTAATGTGGCTGAGTGGGCAAAGTCCCTGCTTTAAGGCTCAAGCTTATTTGGGAGGTGTGGGTTTAAATCTCATTACAGCAAGAAGCTTTCTTATTCCTTGTGATTTCCCTACAGTTAAAATCTTTAATATAGTCAGATGTGCTTCACTTACTACAAGGAAGCTAGCAGGTGTAGCTTATAAATGGTAAGATGGCTGAATGGCTAAGTTGCTGGTTATAAAAGTCCAGTTCACTTGTGAGGTGTTTTGTTTAGAATCTCTCTGGAGCAAGAAGTTTTATTTTGCCTATTTCCGTACAGTCAAAAGTTTTAATATAGTCTGATGTGCTTCACTTACTACAAGGATGCAAGCATATATATGACTCAAATGTTAAGATGGCTGAGTGGTCTAAGTCCTTGTTTTAAGGCTCCAGTTCACTGGGGAAGTGTGGGTTTGGATCTCACTAGAGCAAGAAGCTTTCTCTTTCCTTGTGATTTGCCTATTTCCCCACAGTCAAAAGTTGTAATATAGTCAGATTTACTTCACTTACTACACGGAAGCTAGCATAAACAGCTCTTAAATGGTAATAGGGCTGAGTGGGTTGAGCCCCTGGTTTTAGGCTTCAGTTCACTTGGCAGATTAGAGTTCAAATCTAATTGAAGCAAGAAGCTTTCTTTTTCCTGGGGATTTGACTATTTCCCTACAGTCAAAAGTTTTAATCTAGTCAGATGTGCTTCACTTACTACAAGGAAGCTAGCATATATAGATCTGAAATGGTAAGCTGGCTGAGCGGGCTAAGTCCCTGGTTTGAAGGCTCCAGTTACTTATGCAATGCGGGCTTGAATCTCGTTGGAGCAAGAAGTTTTCTTGTGCCTATTTCCATACAGTCAAAAGTTTTAATATAGTCAGATGTGCTTAACTTACTACAAGGAAGCTAGCATGTGCAGATCTCAAACGCTAAATGGCTGAGTGGCCTAAGTCAATGGTTTAAGGCTATAGCTCACTAGGAAGGTGTGGGTTTGTATCTCACTGGAGCAAGAAGCTTTATTTTGGCGATTTCCCTACAGTCAAAAGTTTTAATATATACAGATTTGCTTCTCTTACTGCAACAAGGAAGCTAGCATATACTGACCTCAAATGGTAAGATGGCTTAGTGGGTTAAGTCCCTGTTTTAAGTCTCCAGCTCACTTTTTGAGGTGTGGGTTTGAATCTCATTGGAGCAAGGAGCTTTCTTTTTCCTGGTGATTTGCCTATTTCCCTTTAGTCAAAAGTTTTAATATAGTCAGATGTGCTTCACTTACTACTAGGAAGCTAGCATGTGAAGATCTCAAATTGCAACATGGCTGAGTGGGCTAAGTCCCTGGTGTAAGGCTCCAGTTCACTTGGGTGGTGTGGGTTCAAATATCATTGGAACAAGACGCTTTGTTTTTCCTTGTGATTTGTCTATTTCCCTACAGTCAAAGTTTTAATATAGTCATATGTTCTTCACATACTACAAGGAAGCTAGCAATTGCAGATCTAGAATGATAAGATGGCTGAGTCCCTGGTTTAATGCTCAAGTGCAATTTGGAAGTGTGGGTTCAAATCTCACTGGAGCAAGAACCTTTATTTTGACCATTTCCCTACAGTCAAAAGTTTTTATATATACAGATTTGCTTCACTTACTACAAGGAAGCTAGCATACACAGCTCTCAAATGGTAAGATGGCTTAATGGGCTAAGTCACTGTTTTAAAGTCTCCAGCTCACTTGGGAGGTGTGGGTTCAAATAGCATTGGAACAAGAAGCTTTCTTTTTCCTGGTGATTTGCCTATTTCCCTACAGTCAAAAGTTTTAATATAGTCATATGTGCTTCACTTACTACAAGGAAGCTAGCATGTGCAGATCTCAAACAGTAAGATGACTGAGTGTGCTAAGTTGTTGGTTTAAGGCTCTTGTTCATTTGGGAGATATGGGTTCAAATCTCACTGAAGAAAGGATAAGATAGCTTCTTGCTCCAATGAGTTTCAAACCCAAACCTCCCAAGTGAATTAGAGCCTTAAACCAGGGACTTAGTGCACTCAGGCATGTTACCATATGAAAGCTGCACATGCTAGTAGTGTTGAGCCACCCCCGTAGTGTTCAGGTTCGGTTCGTCGAACACCTTAGAACACCGTCGAGCACCATTAAAACCAATGGCAGGCAAACAAAAACACATAGAAAACACCTTCAAAGGTGTCCAAAAGCTGACAAACTGCTCAGAAGACGCTTTCTTTAAAAAAGCCGGCCGGCAATTCAGCAGCGGCATACACCGGTACCCGACAATTTAGACAAGAAGCAATAGAGCCTCACACATAGATTAGATAGATAGAAACATGTCAGTCACATATATATGAAGTACAGTGACAGTGTTGCTTACTGTACTTGTCATTTAGTGTAAAGGATTTATTAAAAAAAATAATAGTGTTTTCATGCACCGTCTCTTTAAAAAAGCCGGCCGGCAATTCAGCAGCGGTACCCGACAATTTATAACAGACAGAATAGAGCTTCACACATAGATTAGATAGATAGAAACATGTCAGTCACATATATATGAAGTACAGTGATAGTGTTGGTTACTGTACTTGTCATTTAGTATTAAAATAAAGGATTTATTATTAAAAAAAATTGGCGTGGGGTTCCCCTTAATTTTAGGCTCTAGTGGAGGTTAAGCATGAAAATGGCGCGTTCATAGAAGCGCCATCTTCTGGCGCTGTACCCAACTCATCCAGGGCCCTGATGCGGTGGCTCACTGGGTAATAAAGGGGTTAGGGCCAGCTTGGCATTATCAGCTGGCCCTAAGCCCAAAATTCATGGGGTCACGCCAATATTAGACATGACCACCATGAATTTCTAGTAAAGTATTTAAAAAAAACACAACACCCAGAAAAAAGTCCTTTAATTGAAATAAACACACAATTCTTTATTGTTCTAAATTAAACCATACTTACCGTCACGCCCATTCCAGCTGAAGCCAACGATCTCCTGAAATAAAAGAAAAATAATAAAGCAACATCATCCTTACCTTTCCATGGTTCCCATGACAGCTTCAGCTCTGCTACATCGAGATGACAGGCTGGACCGCAGCAGAACGCTGCCATCCAGCCTGTCATCCCGCAGACACTGAGAAGCGCAGGCTTGCTTGCGCTCCACAGTGTCTCTCTGTGAGGGCATCCAGATGAGCCGAGGTCATGTCCAATGAACTCGGCTCACCTCATGCACGTCACTGACAGCGTGGGAAAATTCTCACGCTGAAGTGCTGAGTGCAGGAGAATTCTCCCACGCTGTCAGTGACGTGCATGAGGTGAGCTCATGTCCAATGAACTCAGCTCACCTCATGCACCTCACTGACAGCGTGGGAAAATTCTCCTGCACTCAGCGCTTCAGCGTGAGAATTCTCCCACGCTGTAAGTGACGTGCATGAGGTGAGCCGAGTTCATTGGACATGACCTCGGCTCATCTTTATGCCGTCACAGAGAGACAATGTGGAGCGCAAGCAAGCCTGCTCTTCTCAGTGTCTGTGGGATGACAGGCTGGATGGCGGCGTTCTGCTGCGGTCCAGCCTGTCATCTCGATGTAGCAGAGCTGAAGCTGTCGTGGGAACCATGGAAAGGTAAGGATGAGGTTGCTTTATTATTTTATTTTTATTACAGGAGATCGTTGGCTTCAGCTGGAATGGGCGTGATGGTAAGTATGGTTTAATTTAGAACAATAAAGAATTGTGTCTTTATTTCAATTAAAGGACTTTATTCTGGGTGTTTGTGTTTTTTTTAACTTTGACTATGGGGTTAGTAATGGGGGTGTCTTATAGACGCCTCTCCATTACTAACCTGGGCTTGATGTCAGCTGGCATTATAAGCTGACATCAACCCCAGCCCTATTACCCCCTGCCACCGCTACAGGGCAGCGAGGAAGAGCGAGGCTAAGTGCCAGAATTGGCGCATCCTATGAATGCGCCATTTCTGGGGCGGCTGACGGCTGGTGTTTCTAGCCTGGGAGGGGGCCAATATTCATGGCTCCCTTCCTGGGCTATTAATATCAGCCCCCAGCTGTCTGCCTAGCCTTTGCTAGCTATTAAATTAGGGGGGACCCCACGTCATTTTTTTTGGGGGGTCCCCCATTTTAATAGCTAGTAAAGGCTATGTATTCAGCTGGGGGCTGATATTAGTAGCCTGGGAAGCTCCGTGGGTATTACCCCCTTCCCAGGCTTCAAACATCTGCCCCAGCTGTCTGCTTAACCTCCGCTAGAGACTAAAATTAAGGGGAACCCCACGCCAATTTTTTTAATAATAAATCCTTTATTTTAATACTAAATGACAAGTACAGTAACCAACACTATCACTGTACTTCATATATATGTGACTGACATGTTTCTATCTATCTAATCTATGTGTGAAGCTCTATTCTGTCTGTTATAAATTGTCGGGTACAGATGCTGAATTGCCGGCCGGCTTTCTTAAAGAGACGGTGCATGAAAACACTATTATTTTTTTTAATAAATCCTTTACACTAAATGACAAGTACAGTAAGCAACACTGTCACTGTACTTCATATATATGTGACTGACATGTTTCTATCTATCTAATCTATGTGTGAAGCTCTATTCTGTCTGTTATAAATTGTCGGGTACCGCTGCTGAATTGCCGGCCGGCTTTTTTAAAGAGACGGTGCATGAAAACACTATTATTTTTTTTGATAAATCCTTTACGCTAAATGACAAGTACAGTAAGCAGCACTTTCACTGTACTTCGTATATATGTGGCTGACATGTTTATATCTATCTAATCTATGTGTGAAGCTCTATTCTTTCGGTTCTAAATTGTCGAGTACCGGTGTATGCCGCTGCTGAATTGCCGGCTTTTCGTGTTTCACTGTGAGCACTGTTCCCATCGATTTGGGCAATCACTGTAATGCCACAACCACCATGGCTGTGGCATTACAGTGAGTGGCAGACAATCCCTGCATGATTGGTGCTCTAAATAGCGCCAGACATGCAGGACACGCTTTTGGTGCACGAACAGTTATCGAACATAACCTCGAACAGCCGAATTTTTTGCAAATCGTTCGGGTTCGTCGAACAACTCGAACACCGCACAAAACAGCTCGAATTTGAGATTGGCGAACAGTTCTAGTCGAACACCGCTCATCTCTACATGCTAGCTTCCTTGTAGTAAGTGACTATATTAAAACTTTTGATTGTAGGGAAAAGAAAGCTTCTTGCTCAAATGAGACTCAAACCCACACCTCCTAAGTGAACTGGAGCCTTAAAGCAGGGACTTAGTCCACTCAGGCATCTTACCATTTGATATCTGCAAATGCTAGCTTCCCAATTGCAGCAGCACAGCCAGATAAAGGCCAGGAGCCCATTATGACAGGTGCAATTGACTCGCCCCCTGGGCCGTGGGGTACTCGGAACCGGGCTTCTGTACGATGCTGGGGGTAGTAGTGGCAACCTGATCCCGTGGCTCAGGGCGGTCAGACCAATGTTGTGGCAGTCTATTTATCAGTGTTTTAAATGTCCGACTACGCCACCCGTGGATTTCGGTCAGGTATAACCGCCGCTGCAAGGCAGACTGCTGAGGCTGGTGTTGGTGTGCAGCACAGGGGTAGGATAACTCCCCACGGGAAGAGTGTAGCCTCAGGGCAGTGTAGGTGGATGCTGGGGGTGATGGTGCAGGCGCAGCAGAAATCACACAGAGTCCAATGATGTAGTCCAGGGTCTTTTACTCACAGTTGTTATCCAAGTCACTTTTGTCAGCAAGGACTGCCCGAGCCATGCTGCGTCCACCAGGTGAGGAGCTCGGTAAACCCCCAGGCAATTCAGGAGTATGGCACAGGACCCCCTTCTGTCCTTTCTCTGGCCTCTCGTGCCCCACCAGTGTCCTGACTTCTGTCCGGCTACCGCGGACCGTGTCGGGTAAGCTTTGGCATTCACTTCCCGCTATCCTATATGATGCCTTCCTAGCAGGTTTAGCGGGGATCGCACCAATAAATGGTCACAACCTCCGGTCCTTGGCTGAGGGTAGATTCGCCTCCACCAACTTAGGGATCCAGTACCTTTCCACAGCCTGACCCATCCACCAGGTATAATGGGGTATGCAACGGTTGCTGACCGTTCGGCACTCTTAGGGTCCCTTCTGCCTTCTTGTTTCTGGAGCCCTTCCACTCCTCTGTCTCTTCTCCTTGCTTCCTTCTCTTTCTTCTCTTCTCCTCTCTGGCCCCGGCCTTTTCTCTAGGCCTGCCTCGCGGAGCTGAGCTCAGGCTGAGCCGCGGCTCCCTGTCAGCTCTCTCTCCCTTCCTCTCTGACTGACTGGACTGAACTGACTTCCCTCCTAAGATGGCTCCCACCTTTTATCTTCTTCTTTGTGTCTGAGCTCAGGTGACCTGCACCCAATGAGCTCCTTCCTATGCTCTAGAAACCGCCCCCTTTCTGCTCCTACACCACTGGGTTCTCTCCCCCCTCCCCACTCCTGCCAGGGACATGGTCAGTTGTGCCCGCAGCTGCGAGCACCGTCGAGCTTTCCCCCGGAAATGGGGTGAGTGTGTGTGTGCAGCTAACTGAGCCCTAGTCCACATTCCATCCTTACCTCTGGGTGAGGTGCAATACCCCTGTAGCAACCGAGCCCTCGGAGCGCTACACAATGATGTTCCATTCTTCCATTCTTGCATTATTCCATTGTTAAATTCACTCATTATTAGTGTTGAGCGAGCACTAAAATGCTTGGGTGCTCAAAGCTCGGGCCGAGCTCATAGTGATACTCGGGTGCTCGACCCATGCAACGAGCCCAATGTTAGTCTATGGGAGACCCGAGCATTTTTGCGGCAGCACCCCCGGCAGTCTGTAGAAAGCCTAAAAAGTGCTCAAAACGATAGTGACAGTGCTCAAATGACATAGGGACAGCATGGGGATGGCCCCAGGAAGCATTTCTGACCCCCAGGTCTCTGTTGTCAACAACGTGTTCAGAGGTATTAAGCCACTTTTACAGGCTCATAATAAAACGTTCAAAAACGAAAGTGAAACTTTTTTCCTGTGAAATATGTTAAGGAATTTCTTTTTCAGGGTAAAGACTTGTGTATAAGGTAAAATAAATAACCAAAAACAAAAATACTCCTCCACACCTTGGGCTCTGTTAACAAGTAGCATTTTTTATGCGTTTTTGCATTTTTGTATTGCTTTCAACTGTGACAAATGCATTCACCGGGAAATGTCATTTTAACATTTTACAACCTTATCTGGCCATGTGCTGTGTGACACATGCATACAGTGCTGAAAAGACATGGGGACAGCATGGGGAAGACCCCTGGAAGCATCTCTGACTCCCAGGTCACTGCCTAAAAGTGTGCCCATCAGAAGTGATCCTTGCTGCATCAGAAGAAGCAGACTTGCAACTATCCCCGTGCAAGTCCTTGTCCCAATGCAGTGTTAAATTGTACCTCCCTCATTCCTTGCAATGCAAGCGCAAATATGCAGCCAACCACCCACCCACACGCAGGCTGCAATACCATACTTCTAGCTTGCACTTGAAATGGGGACTTTTAGTTTTGAGGAGGCCGAAGCTGGCCACTACCTCATGGCTGCTTCGGCAGCGAGGTATCCATACTCAGTCCCCAGCCACCCGGCGGCCGGGTGTCCACACACAGTCCCCAGCCGCATGGGGGCGGCCAGGTGTCCATAAACAGTCCCCAGCCGCCCCTATTTCTCCGCGGAACATCCCCCACACACTTTTCTTAGCCCGGCCCGCTTTATGGCTGCATTGGACGAGCCCACCAGAGAACCAGACTCCTCCGGTGGGCCCTGGCTTCTCCATCAGGGAAGTTGAGAGTGCCAAGGTGAGGAGCATGATGATGATGATAGAAGTTAGCATCTGCTTTGTTTTGTTGGAATGCAAGTGTGCAACCTGCCACCCACCTATCCCCAGGCTGCAATACCATACTGCTAGCTTGCTTGCACTTGAAATTGGGACTTTTAGGCATGTGGAGGCAGACGCAGGCCACCATGTCATGGCTGCGTTGGCAGCCCTTTTATCCATACTCAGTCCCCAGCCGCCCGGCGGCCGGGTGTCCACGCTCGGTCCCCAGCCGCCAGGGGGAGGCCGGGTGTCCACACTCGGTCCCCAGCCGCCCCGCGGAGGGATGTCCACACACGGTCCCCAGCCGCCTGGGGGCGGCCGATTGTCCATAAATGGTCCCCAGCCAGTCTCAGTAGTTTAACAAGACAGTTTTAATGCACCTCGGAAGAGACGTGGAGGTTACAGTAGCTTAACAAGACGGTTATAATGCCCATTGGAAGAGACGTGGAGGTCGCAGTCGCTTAACAAGACGGTTTTAATGCCCCTTGGAGAAGTGGTGGAGGTCGCAGTAGTTTAACAAGACGGTTTTAATGCCCCTCGGAAGAGACATGGAGGTTGCAGGAGCTTAACAAGACGGCTTTAATGCCCCTCGGAAGAGACGTGGAGGTCGCAGTAGCATAACAAGACCCTTTTAATGCCCCTCAGAAGAGACGTGGAGGTCAGAGTGTATAACAAGACAGTTTTAATGCCCCTTGGAAAAGACGTGGAGGTCAGAGTGGTATAACAAGACGGTTTTAATGCCCCTTGGAAGAGACGTGGAGGTCGCAGTAGCATAACAAGAAGCTTTTAATGCCCCTCAGAAGAGACGTGGGGGTCAGAGTGGTATAACAAGACGGTTTTAATGCCCCTTGGAAGAGACGTGGAGGTCAGAGTGGTATAACAACATGCTTTTAATGCCCCTCAGAAGAGACGTGGAGGTCAAAGTGGTATAACAACACGGCTATAATGCCCCTTGGAAGAGACATGGAGGCCCCAGTAGCTTAACAAGACGCTTTTAATGCCCCTCAGAAGAGACGTGGAGGTCACAGTGGTATAACAAGACGGTTTTATTGCCCCTCAGAAGAGACGTGGAGGTGCCAGTAGCTTAACAAGACAGGTTTAATGCCCCTCAGATGAGACGTGGAGGTCCCAGTAGCTTAACAAGACGCTTTTAATGCCCCTCAGAAGAGACGTGGAGGTCAGAGTGGTATAACAAGACGGTTTTAATGCCCCTTGGAAGAGACGTGGAGGTCAGAGTGGTATAACAACAAGCTTTTAATGCCTCTCAGAAGAGAGGTGGAGGTCAGAGTGGTATAACAAGACGGTTTTAATGCCCCTTGGAAGAGACGTGGAGGTCAGAGTGGTATAACAACACGCTTTTTATGCCCCTCAGAAGAGACATGAAGGTCAGAGTGGTATAACAAGACGCTTTTAATGCCCCTTGGAAGAGACGTGGAGGTCAGAGAGGTATAACAACACGCTTTTAATGCCCCTCAGAAGAGACGTGGAGGTCCCAGTAGCTTAACAAGATGCTTTTAATGCCCCTCAGAATAGACGTGGAGGTCAGAGTGGTATAACAAGACGGTTTTAATGCCCCTTGGAAGAGACGTGGAGGTCAGAGTGGTATAACAACATGCTTTTAATGCCCCTCAGAAGAGACGTGGAGGTCCAAGTAGCTTAACAAGACGCTTTTAATGTCCCTCAGAAGAGACGTCGAGGTCCCAATAGCTAAACAAGACATTTTAATGCCCCTTACAAGAGCCATACAGTACAGCATCTTAAAAATATTATTCCCATTATTGGGGAGTGGGTCTTCCACAGTGTTTGCTTATGCCTTCCAAGCAAAAGTTGACAAAAATCAGGATGAAGGAACTTTCAATAATGGCAACACGGACCATGGTCACCCTGGTGGTATAGTGGTGGTGGAGGCTGAGGATAAGGAGAAGAACATAAAACAGCCGAAGTGAGGAAGCGTATACCCATGTGTGGGTGTGAAGCGGTGCATGTGAATACACCTCCTGAAATAACACAGTGGATTTGACTTTATGTTGCTCTGCTGTCATTTGGTGGTGATGAGAAGTCTGTCCCAATCCAGCCCTTGTTCATTTTGATAAGGGTCAGCTTGTCAGCATTGTCAGTTGACAGGCGAGTGCGCTTATCAGTTATGATTCCCCCAGCTGCACTAAAAACACACTCCGATAACACGCTTGTGGTAAGGCAGGCCAGGACCTCCAAGGCGTACAGAGCGAGTTCATTCCAAGTGTCCAGCTTGGATACCCAATAATTAAAAGGCACAGAGGAATCACGGAGGATGCTGGTACGGTCGGCAAGGTACTCCCTCACCATCTTTTGAAACTTTCCACCCCTTGTGAGAGTACCACGCGCCTCAGGGTCTGTCCGAAGGGAGGGTCTGAGAATACTGTCCCAGAACATTGACAGTGCTCCCCAGCCTTTGCTGGATTGGAGTTGCCTCTCTCTCGCTTGTACACTTTGGTTGGTCAACGAACTGTGACCTCTGCCGCTAGCGTGTTCAGATGGGAATTTTTATAACAGTTCTGCAGCAAGGGACTTCTGGTACTACCCCATTTTTGTAGACCTCTCCACCTCAGGTATAAGAGAGTGAAAGATCTCCTTGTAGCGGGGGTCTACAAGTGTCACCAACCAGTAATGACTGTCACCCAACATTTTGACAATGCGAGGGTCACGGTTAAGGCAGCATAACATAAAGTCAGTCATGCATGCCAGACTGGTAATGGGCAAGATTTCCGTGTCCTCACCAAGATGACGACTGACCATGCTCTCCTCCTCCTCTTCCTCCTCCCCCCTGTCCTCAGGCCACCCATGCTGAACCGAGGGTATGACAGTTGTACAGGTACTACCGTCTACAGCGCATGATACCAGCTCCTGTTCTTCCTCCTCCTCCTCCTCCTCCTCCTCTCCCTCATTGTCCCCCAATGCACGTTGGGATGAGATGAGGCTGTGCTGTATGTAATCGCCCGCTACTGCTTCTTGATCCATCTCATCATACTCTGGCTGCAATGCCTCCTCTTTAATTCTCTGTAGAGTGCATTGCAAAAGACAGACAAGTGGGATGCTGACACTAATGATGGCGTCATCGCCACTCACCATCTTGGTGGCCTCCTCAAAGTTTGTCAGGATGGTACATATGTCAGACATCCAGGTCCACTCCTGAGGTCTTATGTGTGGAGTCTCACCTGAATATCGATGGCCTTGTTGCAGCTGGTACTCCACAACTGCTCTCTTCTGCTCACAAATCCTTAGCAACATGTGGAGGGTAGAGTTCCAACATGTGGGGACATCACACACCAGTCGGTGTGCCGGAAGCTGCAAATGCTGCTGCAACACATCAAGGGCGGCGGAAGCTGTAGCCGACTTGAGAAAATGAGCTGACAGGCAGCGGACTTTGACGAGCAGATCTGGCAACTCGGGGAACAATTTAAGAAACCGCTGAACCACGAGGTTAAGCACATGAGCCAGGCATGGTACTTGTGTGATCTCGCCTCGCCTCAGAGCCGCCACCAGGTTACGGCCATTGTCACACATGACCATGCCTGGATGTAGGTTCAGCGGTCTCAGCCACAGATCTGCCTGCTCTTTCACAGCTGTTCACAACTCTCAAGCAGTGTGAGGTTTCTCACCTAAGCTTATGAGTTTCAGCACAGCCTGTTGCCGCTTGGCAGAGGCAGTACTGCAGTGCTTCCAGCTTGTAACTGATGTGGTGATATCTGAGATGGAGGCTGAACATGAGGAGGAGGAGGAAGATGATGCGCAGGAGCTGAACACTGTGGTGGCAACTCTGACTGACATAGGGCCCGCAATCCTCGGTGTGGGGAGGATGTGTTCCATCCCAAGGTCCGACTGGGTCCCGGCTTCCACTATGTTTACCCAGCGTGCCGTCAGGGAGATGTACCATCCCTGGCCACAAGCACTTGTCCACGTGTCCGTTGTCAGGTGGACTCTCCCAGTAACTGCGTTGTTGAGGGCACAGCAGATGTTTGGGGACACATGCTTGTGTAGTGCGGGGATGGCACACCGGGCAAAATAGTGTCGGCTGGGGAGCGAGTACCGAGGGACGGCCACCACCATAAGGTTGCGGAAGGAATCCATCTCCACCAGCCTAAAAGGCAGCATTTCCAATGCAAGCAGTCATGAAATGTGCGAATTTAGGATTGTGGCCTGTGGGGCGTTAGCTGCGAATTTTCGGTTTCATTCAAAGGTCTGGGATATGGACAATTGAGCGCTGCAGTGGGACGTGAACGTGGACGTTGATGCTGTTTCTTGAGAAACTGCCATAACAAGTGAAGACTGAGAGGAGGGTGCATCTTTGCATGCAGTATGGACAAGGGATTGCCTTGCACACACAACAGGGGGTTCTAATGCACGCACAACAGTGGAAGAAGCAGTGGTGACACCCGCTGACACTGGTCGTGGACCCTGGGGTTCGCCCCACAAAGTCGAGTGCTTTGCTACCATGTGCCTGATCATGCTGGTGGTGGTCAGGCTGGCAGTTTTGTCACCCCTGCTGATGCTGGCATGGCAGGTGGTACAAATGGCCTTTTTGGGGTTATCAGCAGAGTCTTTAAAAAAATTCCAGACTCTGGAAGACCTACTGGTTGTACTCGCAACGTCCCTCATGTTGGTGTTACGGGGAACGGTTGCCCGCCTTCTGTCTGCGGCCACCACATTGCTTCTTCCTGCCTGTTGGGGTACTCTGCCTCCCTCCCCCTGTGTGCTGCTGGCCTCACTCTTCGTGTCCTCCTGCCACGTTGGGTCAGTTAATAGTTCATCCACCACCTCCTCCTCTTCTACTTGCGCACCACGATCCTCCTCCTCATTTCCTGGCAATTGTGTCTCGTCATCGTCCACCTCTTGTGACAAATTGCCAGCGTCGACTTCCTGTGGCCGTGGCTGTTCAAATATTTGGGCATCGCTACATGGGATCTCCTCTTCCACCACTTCAAGCAGAACAGGCGAGGGGCACAAATCTAGAAATGGACCAGTGAACAGCTCTTCAGAGTGTCCAAGGGTGGGAACAGTTGCTGTCTGACGACACTCGGCATGGTGGGAGGAAGGAGCATCAGGGTGAGGAGGAGACTCACGGCTACTAAGAGTCGATCGTGTGGAAGACAGGCCGGAGGTGGTGTTGCCCAGGTAACTGGAAGTATTATCTGCTATCCAATTAATAACCTGTTCACACTGATCAGTTCGCAATACTGGTGTTGTTCTGTGCTTCCCTAGTAATTCAGTCAAGAAGTGGGAGCGAGAAGATGTGGCTGTTGGTTGTGGCACATTTTCACCTTGGCCACGGTCCCGTCCTCTGCACGCACCATCACCAGAACGTCCACATCCACGTCCCTTGCCACGCGCCTTGCCCATTGCAAAGTAAGTAAAATAGCTTACACTCACACTACCAATGGAAAAAGGGTAATAAAAAGTAGATTAGAACCGTGGAAGAGGAAAACCACAGTTCTATTTCTCTGGCCTACACCCTACTCTTTTAAACAATCTGATCAATCAGGGAGAAAATATTATTTTTTTTCTGTATGGAAAAAATACCTAAAGCTGAATAATAGAGATTTCTTACCGTGGAACAGCAAAACCACAGCTATAATTTACTGGTGTATACCAGACTTTTTAAAATATATATATATTTGCGGCTGAACAGTGAGCGACACACTCAAACTGTTTTTTTTAGATACAAATGGCCCAAAAGTGGATAATACAGAGGTTTGAACCGTGGAACTGCAAAACCACACTTGTATTTCCCGGGCCTACACCAGACTATTTTCAACAGATACATTTGTGTCTGAACAATCAGGAGACACTATTATTTATTTTTTTAAGGTAAAAAATGCCAAATCCAGGATAAAAGAAATTTTTTACCGTGGAACAGCAAAACCACAGTTATAATTTACTGGTGTATACCAGACTATTTTCAACAGATATATTTGTGTCTGAACAATCAGAAGACACTATTATTTTTTTTTTACGGCAAAAAATGCCAAAAGGAGGATAATAGAGATTTTTTACCGTGGAAGAGCAAAACCAGAGTTATAATTTACTGGTGTATACCAGACTCTTTTAAACAGATATATTTGTGTCTGAACAATCAGAAGACACTATTATTTTTTTTTTACGGCAAAAAATGCCAAAAGCAGGATAATAGAGATTTTTGTACCATGGAACAGCAAAACCACAGTTATAATTTACTGGTGTATAACAGACTTTTTTAAATATATATATATTTGCGGCTGAACAGTGAGTGACACACTCAAACTGTTTTATTTTAGATACAAAAGGCCCAAAACTGGATAATACAGAGATTTTACCCGTGGAACTGCAAAACCACATTTCTGTTTCTGTGGCCTATACTAGACTCTTTTCAACAGATATATTTGTGTCTGAAAAATCAGAGACACACTTTTTTTTTTTTTGGGGGGGGGGGACACAAATAGGTTAATAAGACGGGTATTTGTACAGTGTGAAGGAGGAAAAAAAAAGAGGATTTAGATGAAAAAAAAAGGATTTTTACTGGTCCCCGAGACCTGGAGCTAAGTCCAGCAATTTCAGAAACAGGAGCACACAGGACTGTAATGCAGCGTTTGCTGGTATAACCACTGCGTCTCCTATACAGCCTGCCTGCCTGCCTGCCTGATATCTGGGATGGATATTAGTCCTGAGAAGGACTGTTAGTTTGATCTGGCAGCCTTTACAGACCCTACACTAACTATTTTGCAGGATAAATCTCTCCCTAGCTCAGCAGCGCTGTCCCTACACTGTCTAATCCGGAGCGACTGCGTCCACAATGGCAGCGCCCGGTTTTAAATACTCGAGGTGACGCTGTACGGCCAGACAATCACTGTAATGCCCACAAACAACATGGCTGCGGCGTTACAGTGACTGGCTGGCAATCCCTGCATGTTCATTGGCTTTGTAAAAAGAGATCCAAACATGCAGGGTGGAGACCCGAGCTCCCGCCCAAGTAACCCGGAAATGCTCAGTGCTCGGCGAACATCCCGAGTAACGTGATGCTCAGGCGAGTACCGAGCAGTGTCGAGCATGCTCGCTCAACACTACTCATTGCATCTATTGCAATCAATCTATCTGCCTGGGTGAAAACCAATAGGATGCTCTGATTGACAGACATAGTTAGCACTTTAAAACAAGGCCACTGACTAGGTATATGGTGTGTATGCAATGGTGTAGCAAAGAGCAAATGCAGGTAGCCTGCAGACTAGGAAGAAGGTAGGCCGCTGCTTGTTTGTTCACTAATTAGTTTTCCTCTCCCCATCCCTTGTCTTGAGGCGCATGGGACAGCGGGGAGGAGGGGAGAATGTGTGAAAATAGGCAGAGTTATGCAGATTAAAAATGTGTGCATGGGCTGCAGCTGCAACAAGCAGTAAAGTTGTGGGTTTTAAGGTGTCTATTGATGAACAACATGTCTTCCTAATGGGAGTCTTTGTCCCTATTCCTACAAAGGGTGCCTTCTCGAAGCCAGGGTGGGGCCAAAACCAATTCAGGATATCGCTTCTCGGCCTTTTGGCTTACATCAAGTGTAGTATCTGTTCTCATTTAGTATATGTGCTTTGCTTTTACCAATATATTGTATTGTAATGTTATCAATCAATCTATCTATCCATCCATCTATCTATCCCTTCCTTCCAGAGGTAAGCTGCAATAATGCATTTGTCCTTAGATACACCAATGCACACACACCATACACCTAGTCAGTGGTCTTGTTATCAGCTGCTACTCTTTTAACTCAACTGTGCCATCAGTTGGGTTTTGCTAAGTACCACGCATTTAAAACAAATTTAGGGGCCGCTACGATTTCTTTAGTGAAATGCTGGCTCCCACTGGTGGAGCACTGATTTCTTTAATTTTCTATCTGTGGATGAAATAAAGATATAAAAAAGTTTGGTCTGAGATGTTGTTTTAAAGTGTTACCTATGCCTGTCAATCAGAGCATCCTATCGGTTTTCACCAAGGCAGATAGATTGCTTGCAATAAATGTAATGTGTGAATGGAACAATGGAATAATGCAAGAGAATGGACAATGGAACAATGGAATAATACAAGAATGGAAGAATAGAACATCATTGCACGTGTTATAATGGGCTCCTGGACTTTATCTGGCTGTGCTGCTGCAGTCAGCTTCAGGCTGCAGGGAGCCTGTAGACTAGGAGGAAGGTGGACTGCTGCTTGTTTGCTCACTAATTAGTTTTCTTCTCCCCATCCCCTTGTCTTGAGGTGCATGAAACAGCGGGGGGAGGGGAGAATGTGTGAAAATAGGCAGACTTATGCAGATTAAAAATGCGTGTGTGGGCTGCAGCTGCAACAAGCAGCAAAGTTGTGGGTTTTAAGGTGTCTATTGATGAACAACATGTCTTCCTAAGGGAAGTCTTTGTCCCCATTCCTACAATGGGTGCCTTCTTGAAGCCTGGGTGCAGTCATAGGCCAAAACCAATTCAGGTTATCGCTTCTCGGCCTTTTGGCTAACATCAAGTGTAGTATCTGTTCTCATTTAGTATATGTGCTTTGCTTTTACCAATATATTGTATTGTAATGTTATCTATCTATCTATCTATCTATCTATCCATCCATCTATCTATCTATCCCTTCCTTCCTGAGATAAGCTGCAAAAATGAATTTGTCCTTTGCTACTCCGTTGCACACACACCATATACCTAGTCAGTGGCCTTGTTATCAGCTGCTACTCTTTTAACTCAACTGTCCCATCAGTTGGGTGTTGCTGTGTACCACGCATTTAAAAAAAAATTGGGGTCCGCTACGATTTCGTTAGTGAATTGGTGGCTCCCTCTGGTGGAGCACTGACTTCTTTAATTTTCTATCTGTGGATGAAAAAAAAGATATAAAAAAGTTTGGTCTGAGATGTTGTTTTAAAGTGCTACCTATGTCTGTCAACCAGAGCATCCTATTGGTTTTCACCCAGGCAGACAGATTGCTTGCAATAGATGTAACGAGTGAATGGAACAATGGAATAATGCAAGAGAATGGGACTATGGAACCATGGAATAATGCAAGAATGGAAGAATGGAACATCATTGCACGTGTTATAATGGGCTTCTTGCCTTTATCTGGCTGTGCTGCTGCAGTCAGCTTCAGTCTGCAGGGAGCCTGCAGAGTAGGAATAAGGTGGACTGCTGCTTGTTTGTTCACTAATTAGTTATCCTCTCCCCATCCCCTTGTCTTGAGGTGCATGGAACAGCGGGGGGGGAGGGGAGAATGTGTGAAAATAGGCAGACTTATGCAGATTAATAATGCGTGCGTTGGCTGCAGCTGCAACAAGCAGTAAAGTTGTGGGTTTTAAGGTGTCTATTGAAGAACAACATGTCTTCCTAGGGGGAGTTTTTGTCCCCATTCCTACAATGGGTGCCTTCTTGAAGCCTGGGTGCAGTCATAGGCCAAAACCAATTCAGGTTATCGCTTCTCTGCCTTTTGGCTAACATAAAGTGTAGTATCTGTTCTCATCTAGTATACAGTGGTGGCCAAAATTATTGTCACCCCTGCAATTCTGTCAGATGATACTCAGTTTCATCCTGAAAATGATTGTAATCACAAATTCTTTGGTATTATTATCTTCATTTAATTTGCTTGCAAGGAAAAAACACAAAAGAAAATGAAGCAAAAATCAAATCATTGATCATTTCACACAAAACTCCAAAAATGGCCAGACAAAAGTATTGGCACCCTCAGCCTAATACTTGGTTGCACAACCTTTAGCCAAATTAACTGCGAACAACCGCTTCCGGTAACCATCAATGAGTGTCTTACAATGCTCTGCTGGAATTGTAGACCATTCTTCTTTGGCAAACTGCTCCAGGTCCCTGATATTTGAAGGGTGCCTTCTCCAAACTGCCATTTTGAGATCTCTCCACAGGTGTTCTATGGGATTCAGGTCTGGACTCATTGCTGGCCACCTTAGAAGTCTCCAGTGCTTTCTATCAAACCATTTTATAGTGCTTTTGGAAGTGTGTTTTGGGTCATTGTCCTGCTGGAAGACCCATGACCTCTGAGGGAGACCCAGCTTTCTCACACTGGGCCGTACATTATGCTGAAAAATTTGTTGGTAGTCTTCAGACTTCATAATGCCATGCACACGGTCAAGCAGTTCAGTGGCAGAGGCAGCAAAGCAACCCTAAAACATCAGGGAACCTCCGCCATGTTTGACTGTAGGGACTGTGTTCTTTTCTTTGAATGCCTCTTTTTTTTTCCTGTACACTCTATGTTGATGCTCTTTCCCAAAAAGCTCTACTTTTGTCTCATCTGACCAGAGAACATTCTTCCAAAATGTTTTAGGCTTTCTCAGGTAAGTTTTGGCAAGCTCCAGCCTGGCTTTTTTATGTCTCAGGGTAAGAAGTGGGGTCTTCCTGGGTATCCTACCATACAGTCCCTTTTCATTCAGACGCCGACGGATAGTATGGGTTGACACTGTTGTACCCTCGGACTGCAGGGCAGCTTGAACTTGTTTGGATGTTAGTCAAGGTTCTTTATACACCATCCGCACAATCTTGCGTTGAAATCTCTCGTCAATTTTTCTTTTCCGTCCACATCTAGGGAGGTTAGCCACAGTGCCATGGGCTTTAAACTTCTTGATGACACTGCGCACGGAAGACACAGGAACATTCAAGTCTTTGGAGATGGACTTGTAGCCTTGAGATTGCTCATGCTTCCTCACAATTTGGTTTCTCAAGTCCTCAGACAGTTCTTTGGTCTTAATTCTTTTCTCCATGCTCAATGTGGTACACACAAGGACACAGGACAGAGGTTGAGTCAACTTTAATCCATGTTAACTGGCTGCAAGTGTGATTTAGTTATTGCCAACACCTGTTAGGTGCCACAGGTAAGTTACAGGTGCTGTTAATTACATGAATTAGAGAAGCATCACATGATTTTTCCAACAGTGCCAATACTTTTGTCCACCCCCTTTTTAGGTTTGGTGTGGAATTATATCCAATTTGGCTTTAGGACAATTCTTTTTGTGTTTTTTCATTGAAGACAAATTAAATGAAGATAATAATACCAAAGAATTTGTGATTGCAATCATTTTCAGGAAGAAACTGAGTATTATCTGACAGAATTGCAGGGGTGCCAATACTTTTGGCCACCACTGTATGTGCTTTGCTTTTACCAATATATTGTATTGTAATGTTATCTATCTATTTATCTATTTATCTATCTTTCTATCTATCCATCCATCTATCTATCTATCCCTTCCTTCCTGAGATAAGCTGCAATAATGCATTTGTCCTTTGCTACACCGTTGCACACACACCATATACCTAGTCAGTGGCCTTGTTATCAGCTGCTACTCTTTTAACTCAACTGTCCCATCAGTTGGGTGTTGCTGAGTACCACACATTTAAAAAAAATTTGGGGGCCGCTACGATTTCTTTAGTGAAATGCTGGCTCCCTTTGGTGGAGCACTGATTTCTTTAATTTTCTATCTGTGGATGAAAAAAATATATAAAAAAGTTTGGTCTGAGATGTTGTTTTAAAGTGCTACCTATGACTGTCAATCAGAGCATCCTATTGGTTTTCACCCAGGCAGATAGATTGCTTGTAATAGATGTATTGAGTGAATGAAACAATGGAATAATGCAAGAGAATGGGACAGTGGAACAATGGAATAATGAAAGAATGGAAGAATGGAACATCATTGCACGTGTCATAATGGGCTCCTGGCCTTTATCTGGCTGTGCTGCTGCAGTCAGCTTCAGTCTGCAGGGAGCCTGCAGACTATGAAGAAGGTGGACTGCTGCTTTTTTTGTTCACTAATTAGTTTTCCTCTCCCCATCCCCTTGTCTTGAGGTGCAAGGAACAGCGGGTGGGAGGGGAGAATGTGTGAAAGTAGGCAGACTTATGCAGATTAAAAATGCGTGCATGGGCTGCAGCTGCAACAAGCAGTAAAGTTGTGGGTTTTAAGGTGTCTATTGATTAACAACATGTCTTCCTAAGGGGAGTCATTGTCCCTATTCCTACAATGGGTGCCTTCTTGAAGCCTGGGTGCAGTCATAGGCCAAAACCAATTCAGGTTATCGCTTCTCGGCCTTTTGACTAACATCAAGTGTAGTATCTGTTCTCATTTAGTGTATGTGCTTTGCTTTTACCCATATATTGTATTGTAATGTAATCTATCTATTTATCCTTCTATCTATCCATCCATCTATCTATCTATTAGTGTTGAGAGAACTTGCTCGACACTGCTCGGTACTCGCCCGAGCATCATGCTACTCGGGATGTTCGGCGAACACCGAGCATTTCCGGGTCACTCGGGCGGGAGCTCGGGTCTCCGCCCTGCATTTTTGGCACTCTTTTTACAGAGCCAATGAACATGCAGAGATTGCCAGCCTTGTTGGCATTACATTTATTGGCTGGCCGCACAGCGTCACCTCGAGTATTTAAAACCGAGCGCCGCCATCTTGAACACAGTCGCTCCGGATCAGCTAGTGTAGGGAAAGTGTTGCTGAGCTAGGGAGAGATTTATACTGCAAAATATTTAGTGTTGGGTCTGTAAAGGCTGCCAAATCAAACAAACAGTCCTTCTCAGGACTAATATCCATCCCAAATATCAGGCAGGCAGGCAGGCTGTATAGGAGACGCAGTGGTTATACCAGCAAACGCTGCATTACAGTCGTGTGTGCTCCTGTTTCTGAAATTTCTGGACTTAGCTCCAGGTCCTGGGGGCCAGGAAAAATCCTTTTATTTCATCTAAATCCTCTTTTTTTTTCCTCCTTCATACTGTACAAATACCTGTCTTATTAGCCTTTTGGTGTCCCCCCCCCAAAAAAAAAAAAAAAAAAAAAGTGTCTGTGACAGTTCAGAAACAAATATATCTGTTTAAAATAGTCTGGTGTAGGACAGAGAAACAGAAGTGTGGTTTTGCAGTTCCACCGTTCAAACCTCTGTATTATCCACCTTTGGGCCATTTGTACCTAAAAAAACAGTTTGAGTGTGTCGCTCACTGTTCAGCCGCAAATATATATATTTAAAAAGTCTGGTATACACCAGTAAATTATAACTGTGGTTTTGCTGTTCCACGGTAAAAAATCTCTGTATTATCCTGCTTTTGGCATTTTTAGCTGTAAAGAAAAACAGTAATAGTGTCTCCTGATTGTTCAGAGACCAATATATCTGTTTAAAAGAGTCTGGTATACACCAGTAAATTATAACTGTGGTTTTGCCGTTCCACGGTAAAAAATCTCTATTATCCTGCTTTTGGCATTTTTTGACGTAAAAAAAAACTAATAGTGTCTCCCTGATTGTTCAGACACAAATATATCTGTTAAAATAGTCTGGTGTAGGCCAGAGAAACAGAAGTGTGGTTTTGCAGTTCCACGGTTCAAACCTCTGTATTATCCACTTTTGGGCCATTTGTACCTAAAAAAAAACAGTTTGAGTGTGTCGCTCACTGTTCAGCCGCAAATATATATATTAAAAAAAGTCTGGTATACACCAGTAAATTATAACTGTGGTTTTGCTGTTGCACAGTAAAAAATCTCTGTATTATCCTGCTTTTGGCATTTTTTGCCGTAAAGAAAAATAGTAATAGTGTCTCCTGATTATTCAGACACCAATATATCTGTTTAAAAGAGTCTGGTATACACTAGTAAATTATAAGTAGAGATGAGCGTTGTTCTACTCGAACTGTTCGCCAATCTCAAATTCGAGCTGTTTTGGGCGGTGTTCGAGCCGTTCGGCGAACACGAACAATTTGAGAAAAATTCGGCTGTTCGAGGTTATGTTCGATAACTGTTCGTGCACCAAAATCATAACTGGATTTTTTCTCAGTAATGATGAAAATTAATGTTAATACGCAGTTTGAGTGTACAGCGGGGTGGGGGGAGGGGCAGGGGATGGATCTCTGCAGGAACAATGAAGATCTCCATTTTTTTTTCTCTTTCCCGCATTTGCAGTGGGGAGGTGCAATCTGTCAGCCTATCAGCAGCGCACACACGGAGCGAAGTGCTTTTTTTCACACAAGCAAGGGCATGTGTCATTGGCAGTGTATGTCACATGTCCTTGCCCTATAAGACCAAGCCATTTTCCCCGTCGCCACCATTTTCTCACTGCTGCAGCTGCGTGTTAGACGGCACCGCTGTTGCTGTGTGCGCTATACCTTGTTAATTTCAAGCCAATTTTCGCACAAATATACAGATAGCTTGGGAGTAGGGAATAGTTGTGATTGCAGTCCTTTTAAGGACTAGGTTACAGCATTTCCTACGACTTTTATCAGGGAGGTCTGTGCTCTTAAATAGATAGATTGTGGGAGTAAAGACTAATTGTAATTGGAGTCCTTTTCAGGACTAGGTTACATGAGTTCCTATCAGTTTTTGCCAGGCAGGTCTGTGCCAGTGCTGTGCAAGTTTTTTTCACAGCATTTGGCTGAATCTAGCAAAGCTAATCCTTTTTGGCCTATTGCAGAGTGTGTTAGTCAGTGGAGTAGCCTATCTGTGTTGCAAGATATAACACCTGTGTATAGAATACCAATTTTTTTACTGCACCTAGTGAAGTAAAATCTTTTGGGCATAGCATCATTCTATTAGTCCATCTATACTGACCTCCATCAGGTTGCAAACTGAATATAATTTTTTTCTGCATCTAGCTCTGAAAAAATATTTGGGCTTCTAGCAGTGTGTGGGACTTGGTCTATTAGTCCATCTATACTGACCTCCATCAGGTTGCAAATTAAAAATAATTTTTTTCTTCATTTAGCTCTGAAAAAATATTTGGGCTTCTAGCAGTGTGTGGGACTTGTTCTATTAGTCCTTCTATACTGACCTCCAGCAGGTTGCAAATTGAATATAATTTTTTTCTGCATCTAGCTCTGAAAAAATAGTTGGGCTTCTAGCGGTGTGTGGGACTTGGTCTATTAGTCCATCTATACTGACCTCCATCAGGTTGCAAATTAAAAATAATTTTTTTCTGCATCTAGCTCTGATAAAATATTTGGGCTTCTAGCAGTGTGTGGGACTTGGTCTATTAGTCCATCTATACTGACCTCCATCAGGTTGCAAATTAAAAATAATTTTTTTCTGCATCTAGCTCTGAAAAAATATTTGGGCTTCTAGCAGTGTGTGGGACTTGGTCTATTAGTCCATCTATACTGACCTCCATCAGGTTGCAAATTAAAAATATTTTTTTTCTGCATCTAGCTCTGAAAAAATATTTGGGCTTCTAGCAGTGTGTGGGACTTGGTCTATTAGTCCATCTATACTGACCTCCATCAGGTTGCAAATTAAAAATAATTTTTTTCTTCATTTAGCTCTGAAAAAATATTTGGGCTTCTAGCAGTGTGTGGGACTTGTTCTATTAGTCCTTCTATACTGACCTCCAGCAGGTTGCAAATTGAATATAATTTTTTTCTGCATCTAGCTCTGAAAAAATAGTTGGGCTTCTAGCGGTGTGTGGGACTTGGTCTATTAGTCCATCTATACTGACCTCCATCAGGTTGCAAATTAAAAATAATTTTTTTCTGCATCTAGCTCTGAAAAAATATTTGGGCTTCTAGCGGTGTGTGGGACTTGGTCTATTAGTCCATCTATACTGACCTCCATCAGGTTGCAAATTAAAAATAATTTTTTTCTGCATCTAGCTCTGAAAAAATATTTGGGCTTCTAGCAGTGTGTGGGACTTGGTCTATTAGTCCATCTATACTGACCTCCATCAGGTTGCAAATTAAAAATAATTATTTTCTGCATCTAGCTCTGAAAAAATATTTGGGCTTCTAGCGGTGTGTGGGACTTGGTCTATTAGTCCATCTATACTGACCTCCATCAGGTTGCAAATTAAAAATAATTTTTTTCTGCATCTAGCTCTGAAAAAATATTTGGGCTTCTAGCAGTGTGTGAGACTTGGTCTATTAGTCCATCTATACTGACCTCCATCAGGTTGCAAATTAAAAATATTTTTTTTCTTCATTTAGCTCTGAAAAAATATTTGGGCTTCTAGCAGTGTGTGGGACTTGTTCTATTAGTCCTTCTATACTGACCTCCAGCAGGTTGCAAATTGAATATAATTTTTTTCTGCATCTAGCTCTGAAAAAATAGTTGGGCTTCTAGCGGTGTGTGGGACTTGGTCTATTAGTCCATCTATACTGACCTCCATCAGGTTGCAAATTAAAAATAATTTTTTTCTGCATCTAGCTCTGAAAAAATATTTGGGCTTCTAGCAGTATGTGGGACTTGGTCTATTAGTCCATCTATACTGACCTCCATCAGGTTGCAAATTAAAAATAATTTTTTTCTGCATCTAGCTCTGAAAAAATATTTGGGCTTCTAGCAGTGTGTGGGACTTGGTCTATTAGTCCATCTATACTGACCTCCATCAGGTTGCAAATTAAAAATAATTTTTTTATGCATCTAGCTCTGAAAAAATATTTGGGCTTCTAGCGGTTTGTGGGACTTGGTCTATTAGTCCATCTATACTGACCTCCATCAGGTTGCAAATTAAAAATAATTTTTTTCTGCATCTAGCTCTGAAAAAATATTTGGGCTTCTAGCAGTGTGTGGGACTTGGTCTATTAGTCCATCTATACTGACCTCCATCAGGTTGCAAATTAAAAATAATTTTTTTCTTCATTTAGCTCTGAAAAAATATTTGGGCTTCTAGCAGTGTGTGGGACTTGTTCTATTAGTCCTTCTATACTGACCTCCAGCAGGTTGCAAATTGAATATAATTTTTTTCTGCATCTAGCTCTGAAAAAATATTTGGGCTTCTAGCAGTGTGTGGGACTTGTTCTATTAGTCCTTCTATACTGACCTCCAGCAGGTTGCAAATTGAATATAATTTTTTTCTGCATCTAGCTCTGAAAAAATAGTTGGGCTTCTAGCGGTGTGTGGGACTTGGTCTATTAGTCCATCTATACTGACCTCCATCAGGTTGCAAATTAAAAATAATTTTTTTCTGCATCTAGCTCTGAAAAAATATTTGGGCTTCTAGCAGTGTGTGGGACTTGGTCTATTAGTCCATCTATACTGACCTCCATCAGGTTGCAAATTAAAAATAATTTTTATCTGCATCTACAGTACCTCTGAAAAAATATTTGGGCTTCTAGCAGTGTGTGGGACTCTTTGTATTAGTCCATCTATACTGACCTCCATCAGGTTGCAAATTCAAAATAATTTTTTTCTGCATCTAACCCAGCCAATAGTTTTGGCCTAATACCACAGTTTGGCCACTCAGCTCTGCTCGGTTACCATCCATTGTTTTTTTGTGCAAACAACTCCAGAGTTGTGAATTAGTTAACCACCAAAATGAGTGGAAAAAGGCCTGCTGCTGGTGGAAAGGGGAATAGGCGTGTTGGGAAGGGGAAAAAAGGTTGTGTCCGTGGGGTAGGTGTTAAAGCAACAGTAACATCTGCAGAAGAAAGACCATCTTCCAGCCAAACTAAAATGTCTACTTCTTTTAGCGGACAATGTGATAAGATCCCTTTCTTACGGCCACGCCAATCGCTACAAATTCCAGATGAGGCACAAAAACAGCAGGTGCTTCAACGGATATCAAGTGCTCCTTTAAGTGGGCTCTCCTCCACATCAACTTCAACATCACAAATACTCCAGTCCTCAAAGGTGTCACCCAAATCGCACTTGCTTCCTCACAGCTCCCAAATCTCCAGCTGCCCGTCTGAGTATGAGGTAGAACAGATGGTTGAGTCTGCAGAGCTGTTTACTCATACTATAGCCTGGGAATCAGAGGTCGACTCCAGCGCTTCTGTGAATCCAGACGAGGAAATGATCTGCACTGATGCCCAGAATCTTTATGAGTCGGATCCAGGACCAGACGCAGAAGGTTCTGACCATAAAGTAGACCCTCATTCCCAAACTGTAACTCCTGTTGGTGGAGACAATGAGGAAGACGATGATAAGACTCAAATACCTGATTGGAGCGACAACTTTAGTTTTTTGTCAGGGCAGGAACAGGTTGGCTCTGAGGACGACGGGTGTGATAACGCACAGGGTGATGATGATGAGGTCGGAGATCCCACTTACTGTCAACCCACAGTCAGCCAAGAGATGAGGTCAGCAGAGGAGGTGGAGGAAGATGCTAGTGACGACGAGGTCAGGTTGCGCCTTCCTGGACAGAGACGTAGTACTGGAAGCACGTCAACAACTGCATCCTCAATCACAACTCTGCCTCTCACCACAAGTCGTGGTGGCTCTTCAGGTCGCATGGGTGCTAAGCCTTGCATAGCCTGGGCATTTTTTCAGATCGATAAAGATGACCCAACTCGTGTTATCTGTAACATTTGTCAGCAAAAGCTAAGTAGAGGCCAAAAAATACATAGTTTGAGTACTTCATGCATGAACCGGCACATGGACATGAAGCATAAGTTGCAGTGGGAAGCTCAGTGTGCTACAATGCGGCCTAGCCGGCCGGGCCAATCACCGTCTGCCATATCTTGTGCATCCGCGGCCTCTTCATCCTCTGTGACTGGGGGGCCAGCAGTCACACCTGTTTTGGGGCGCAGACCTGCCACCTCTTTACCTGCAACAGCCAGCGTGATTGGTAGGTCATCATTTTCTTTGGAGGTGGTAACACCAGCTGGTGTTGAGCGCTGTCCGACATCGATAGCACCACCTTTGGATCAAGGCAACCTAACATGTCCGCCTGCATCTTCCTCACAGACCGGCAGTTTGCCGGGGACACCCTTATCAACCCCGTCTAAGCACAATAGCCAGCCCTCGGTCCCTCAGATGTGGACAAGTAAAAGACCATTTCCTCCTAGCCATGAGAAAGCTAAGAGGTTGAATTTCACCATCTGCAAGCTCTTGGCTACAGAAATGCTGCCTTTCCGCCTGGTGGACACAGAGGATTTTCGAGACCTTATGTCCGTCGCAGTGCCCCAGTACCAGATGCCCAGTCGGCACTACTTCTCAAAGAAAGGTGTGCCTGCGCTCCACCAGCATGTCGCACACAACATCACCGCTTCTTTGAGAAACTCTGTGTGTGACAGGGTGCATTTCACCACAGACACTTGGACGAGTAGGCATGGACAGGGGCGTTACATGTCGCTGACTGGGCACTGGGTAACTATGGTGACAGCAAGGGGCTGCTGTCCAAGTCTTGCCGTCCCCACGAGTTGTGCGTCAATCCTCTTTATGTCAAAGTTCCTCCACTGCTTCTGCCTCCTCAACCTCCTCTCGGTCTTCCACCTGCACCCAAAGCCTGTCTGGTCATGCCACAAGCTTTCTAACTGCGCAGAAGGGATCCTGCACACCTCCTTACTATGCTGGCAGTAGGGCTCAACGTCATCAGGCGGTTTTTACATTGAAATGTCTGGGAAATGTGAGTCACACAGCTGAGGAGTTGTGGTCAGCTCTGGAGAACCAATTTCATGAATGGTTGTCTCCACTGGACCTGAAACCAGGAAGGCCGTGTGCGACAATGCTGCAAACCTGGGTGCGGCCCTTCGCCGGGGCAATGTCACACACGTGCCTTGTATGGCTCACGTGTTGAACCTGGTTGTCCAGCAATTTTTAGCCCACTATCCCAGACTAGATGGCCTTCTGCAGAGGGCACGATCGCTGTGTGCTCACTTCCGCCGTTCGCATCCCGCAGCTCAGCGACTTACATCTCTACAGAAGTCGTTGGGCCTGCCACTTCACCGGCTAAAATGCGATGTGCCTACCCGGTGGAATTCAACTCTGCACATGTTGCAGCGACTGTGGCAGCACCGACAAGCCCTGGTGCAATACGTTCTGACGTATAGCCTGGGCCAACGAGATTCAGAGGTGGGGCAAATCACGCTGGAGGAGTGGTCTCAGATCAGGGACCTATGCACCCTTCTGCACAGTTTTGAAATGGCGACGAAGATGTTTAGTGCTGACGATGCCATTATCAGCATGACTATTCCGGTGATTTACATGCTGGAGCACATGTTAAACAGAATTCGGAGTCAGGTGGTGGCACAAGAGGAGGTGGAGGAAGTAGAGGAGGAGGAGTTGTATGCGGAAGGGCTAACATCTGCAAGGTCCAGATGGTCGGCAGCACCAAGGCGGCAGGCATGTGAGGGTGGGGGAGATGGTTTTACCAGGGCGCATGGTAGCAGCCAAACTAGTGAGGAAGGTGCAGGAGCCCAGGAAGAAGTGGAGGACGAACTGATGGAAGACTCATCAGATGAGGGAGACCTTGATCACATTTCTGTTGTGCGAGGTTGGGGGGAGAGGACAGAGGAAGGAAGCATGATTGTTACCTCGCCACCAACACAACAGGGACTTGGTGCTCCTGGATGCGCAACACACATGAGTGCCTTCTTGCTGCACTACCTGCAACATGACCCTCGAATTGTGAGAATTAGAAATAATCCTGACTACTGGGTTGCCACACTGTTAGATCCCCGGTACAAAAGTAAATTTGCAGAAATTATTCCTGCCATAGAAAGGGATGCACGCATGCAGGAGTATCAGCAGAGACTGTTGCAGAATCTTACATGTGCTTTTCCACAAAATACCAGTGGTGCACGTAGTGAATCTCACAGTTCCAACTTGCCAACCGTGGGACCGTCAAGTGTTCAGCACTCAAACCGTAACAGAACCACAGTATCTGCTGGTAACATCAATTTTGCGGAATCATTTCACCACTTTTTTAGCCCATCCTTTGCAAGGCCACAGGAGACAAGAAGTCTGACACATAGTCAACGCCTAGAGACGATGGTACAGGAGTATCTCCAAGTAAACATTGAAGCCACGACTGTGTCACTGGACCCTTGCTCTTTTTGGGCTTCCAATCTGGATAAATGGCCGGAGCTAGCCACTTACGCCTTGGAGATCTTGTCATGCCCCGCAGCCAGCGTTCTGTCTGAACGTGTGTTCAGCGCTGCTGGTGGTGTGCTGACAGATAAGCGCACGCGGCTCTCCACTGATAATGTAGACAGACTCACGTTCATAAAGATGAACAAATCATGGATCCGAAACGACTTTTCTACCCCTGTGTCATCCTGGGGAGAGTAAAAGCTTGATGATTGGTTAAAATCACCCTACCAACCGTTTTAAGCTTTCAAATTACTAATCATGTTTATCTGTATCTTGACTGGAAAATAATTTGGGCTTTGTAGCAGTGTGCAGCACTGATCCTATTAGGCCATCTATACTAAAGCTTCACCAGATTTAAAATTAAAAATAATTTTTAGCTGCATGTAGCCCGGAAAATAATTTTGGGGCTCCGAGATGCGCAAGGCACATAAGTGCCTTCTTGCTGCACTACCTGCAGCATGACCCTCATATTGTCAGAATTCGAAGTAATCATGACTACTGGGTTGCCACACTCTTAGATCCCCCAAACTTTTCGATCAACCTTTTCATTTTAATAAAGACCAAAAAAATGGTCATTTTTGAAATTATAAGCGTTAGCAGGTTGTTAGAAACTGAAATCAAACAGTTTTCAACTCAAAACTTTATTCTAGGTGATGTTACATTTTCACATAGGACCCCTTGTTCGAAAGGAGCTTCTGAACTCTCTCGTCCATTGAATTTGTCAGGTTTTGGATGGTTTCTGCTTCAATTGTTTTGCATGAGGACAGAATACCCTCCCAGAGCTGTTGCTTAGATGTGAACTGCCTCCCGCCATCATAGACACTCCTTTTAATGATGCTCCAAAGGTTCTGAATGGGGTAGAGGTCAGGGGAGCATGGGGGTCACACCATAAGTTTGTCCCCTTTTATGCCCATATCAGCCAGAGATGCAGATGTTTTATGTGCAGCATGAGATGGTGCATTATCATGCAGAAAAATGATCTTGCTGTGAAATACACGGTTCTTCTTCTTGAACCATGGCAGGAAGTGCTGTTTGAGAAAATCCACATACATTATGGAGTTCATCTTTAGCGCCTTCAGGGATCCTAAAGGGGCCGACAATCTCTCTCCCCATGATTCCAGCCCAAAACATTACTCCACCTCCTCCTTGTTGGCGCTGTAGCCGTGTTTGCGTGAGGTGTCCATCAACCAGCCATCCTCCACTCCATCCATCTGGACCATCGAGCGCTGCACGGCACTCATCCGTGAACAAAACAGTTTTGAAATCAGTCTTCATGTAATGTTTGGCCCACTGGAGCCGTTTCTGCTTGTGTGAAGTGGATAGAGGAGGTCGACAGGATGGCGCATGCACAGCTGCAAACCTCTGAAGGACCCTGCATCTTGTTGTTCGGGGGACGTTGGAGGCACAAGCAGCTTCAAAAACTTGTCTGCTGCTATGACAAGGCTTTTTTGCCGCTGCTCTTTCAACCTGACGTAATTGCCTGTAGGAAAGAGTCCTCAATTTGCCCTTATCAGCACGCACACGTGTGTACTGTGAATCAGCTACATACTTCTTGATTGCCAAGACACTTCATCCTGATCATCGCACAATGTTGATTGCAGTCATGCCTTGACCTAAACACTCCACAATTTGTTGCTTCTCAGCAGCCGACACATCCTTTTTCTTTCCCATTTTGGCAGAAAATGTAGGCTGCATAATAATGTGAGAGAGCCTTCTTAAGTAGTCTTGCCTTTCATTGGACACACCTGCCAAACTAATTAGCACAGGTGTCTGCAATTGCTTACAGTGATATAAAGAGCCCTGACACACATCGCCATCAATGAGTTTAACTGACAAACAAACAAATTCTTCCCTTATCACTCCTAAACACTTTTTGTATAATAATTTGGAACGCAGTGTACATGTGCTTTTCCACAAAACACCAGTGGTTCACGTAGTGAATCTTACAGTTCTAACTTGCCAACCGTGGTCTGTATGGAGTTGTTCAATAAAGGGCCCAAAATTAAGATAACATAGATGGGAGAGGTCTCTATGAATAGGAATTCCTAAGTATTTGATACCCTGTGAGGGCCAGGCAAAGGGAAAGTTGGACTGGATGGAATCCTATATGGATTTGGGGAGCGAGACATCGAGGGCCTCAGACTTCGCTGCATTGATTTTAAAATTTTACCATGTAACAAAGTGATCTATTTCAGCCATAACAGCATGGATGGATATATGTGATTGAGTGATATATACTAGGACATCATCAGCAAATAGAGAGCACTTGTACTCGGTGCCTCCCACCTCAATCCACCTAATATTGGGGTTATGGCGAATTGATGAGAGCAGGTGCTCCGTCACTAGGATGTATAAGAGAGGGGACAGAGGACATCACTGCCTTGTCCCATTGGTGATTGTGAAAGGTGATGAAAATGTTCTGACGCACCCCCTGGGCCTTGGGACACCCGGAGCCGGACCCTTTTTGGTGGATGCTGGTGGTTGTAGTCTTCGTGGCGGCGACCCAGTTCCGTGGCTCAGGGCGGTCAAACCAGTGGCGGAACTATTTATGTGGTTTTCATGTTTAAATGTCCGACTACGCCACCCGTGGATTGCGGTCAGAGTGAACCGCCGCTACAGGGCAGACCACTGAGGCTGGTGTTGTGGGTGCAGCAGAGCGTAGCATAACTCCCCACGGGAGGAGTATAGCCTCAGGGCAGTGTATGCGGAGGATGGGGGTGATGGTGCAGGGCAGCAGCAATAACGACACGGAGTCAGTGATGCAGTTCAGGGCCTTTACTCACAGTTCTTATTATCCAGACCACGTCTGCAGGTAACGGCTGCCCACGTCGTACTGTGCTCACCAGGTGAGGGGTCAGACAACTCCCAAATAACTTTGGAGCACTTCACAGGACCCCCTTTGTGTGTCCTTTGTCTGGCCTTTCTTACCAACACTTCTGTCCGGCTGCCTCGGGCCTCCTCTTGGTAAACTTGGCGCCAGTTTCCCTGACCCTATGTGGTGCCTTCCTAGCGGGTGTAGCGAGGGGCTGCGCCACATAAAATGTCAGAGCCTCCGGTTTCTAGCTGAGGGTCGTTTCCTGCCTCCACTAGTTCGGGGACCGGTCTCCCCCTTTGGCCTGACCCCTCCACACAGGTGGATTCGGGCGTGCTGTGGCGACTCGCCCGTCCGCACCCCTGGGATCCCTTCATTCCTCGTTCCTGGAGCCTTCTCCGCTCCTCTTCCTTCCTTCTCCCTCTTCCAGGCCTGGGCCTCTGTTACTAGGCCCGCCTCCGGAGCAGAGCTCATGCAGAGCCCCTGCTCCCTGCCACTTCTGCTCAGACTTCTCTGCACTGAACTAAGATGGTGCCCACCTTTTATACTCCCTTCTCAATGCACCCAGGAACTGCTTCCTCCCTGCTCCTGCACTGCAGGGTTCCCCTTCCTCAGTGTTCCCTCCCCCCACTCCAGCCAGGGACAGGGACTGTCGTGCCCATCTCAGGGGCATATTGGTCGCCCTGCCCCATGGCAATGTGGTGTAATGCATGCAGGTGTCGGGTCCTGATCCACACTCCATCCTTACCTGAGAGTGAGATATCACACCTCTGGGTGAGGTGCAATACGTCTGTAGCAACCGAGCCCTCAGGGTGCTACAGTTCCATTTATCTTCAGCCTAGGTGACGTATTGCGATACAGGGCCGTGATTTTGGCTATAAAAGGGTCCCCTAGACCCCTACCCCAAGCTTTTTAAGAGAATCATATATGGCGTGCCAGGAGACTCTATGGAATGCTTTCTCAGCATCCAACGAGAGTATCTAATTACAAATTTTTAACTGCATCTAGCCCAGGAAATACTTTGTGCCTAGTAGCAGTGTCTGCTAGTGAGCGGATTATCCCGGCTGTTAAGCAAGCTGCACCACCTGTAGTTTAGACACTTAATTTTTTCAAAGGAAATGCTTCGGGACCATGGGATACTTAGTGAAGAGCATCAGGAGGCACCCCAAGGCATAGGGGCTGGGACTGGCAGTAGGATGCCTTGCGGTGGACAGCCGAGCTCGATCCTTATTAAAGCTTTTTAACTGCAGCAGCTTTAGTGGACGCTACTGGAGCTGGAATTACCGCGGCTGCTGGCATGAGACTTGCCCTCCAATAGATCCTTGTAAATGGATTTAAAGTGTATTCATTCAAATTAGAGAGACAATTTAAATTAAAAAGCTTAGAGCTGCCTCCACCACAGGGGGGCTCGCTCGACCCACCAGCGGACAGGCACCAGTATTGGGAGAGGGGGGCTGGCCGTCAGGGTTCACCGCGGCTCTGGCACAAACCCGGCGACACGGAGGTGGCACGGGCAGGAGCGGACTGGCCGTGTCGGCTTCTCACTTTTTGGATTTTAGAAGGGCATGACATGCCTATATCTGTGTCTCCCCCTCCTTTTACTCCTCCACCTCTTTTCTTTTCGCATGACTATATGTACTTGTTACTACTTTTCCATGTGTTAGTTGTGTCTTCTGAGCAGTTTGACAGCTTTTCGACACCTTTGAAGGTGTTTTCTATGTGTTTCTATGTGTTTTTGTTTGCCTGCCATTGGTTTTAACGGTGTTCGAAGGTGTTCGACGAACAGTTCGACGAACACACGGGTGTTCGAAGAACCGAACCGAACTCGAACACTACGGGGGTGGCTCAACACTAATTATAAGTGTGGTTTTGCAGTTCCACGGTAAAAAATCTCTATTATTCTGCTTTTGGCATTTTTTGCCGTAAAAAAACTGTAATAGTGTCTCCTTGATTGTTCAGACACAAATATATCTGTTTAAAATAGTCTGGTGTGGGCCAGAGAAACAGAAGTGTGGTTTTGCAGTTGTACGGTTCAAACCTCTGTATTATCCACTTTTGGGCCATTTGTACCTAAAAAAAAACAGTTTGAGTGTGTCGCTCACTGTTCAGCCGCAAATATACAGTACAGACCAAAAGTTTGGACACACCTTCTCATTTAAAGATTTTTCTGTATTTTCATGACTATGAAAATTGTACATTCACACTGAAGGCATCAAAACGATGAATTAACACATGTGGAATTATATACTTAACAAAAAGTGTGAAACAACTGAAAATATGTCTTATATTCTAGATTCTTCAAAGTAGCCACCTTTTGCTTTGATGGCTGCTTTGCACACTCTTGGCATTCTCTTGATGAGCTTCAAGAGGTAGTCACTGGAAATGGTCTTCCAACAATCTTGAAGGAGTTCCCAGAGAAGCTTACCACTTGTTGGCCCTTTTGCCTTCACTCTGCGGTCCAGCTCACCCCAAAACATCTCGATTGGGTACAGGTCTGGTGATTGTGGAGGCCAGGTCATCTGGCGTAGCACCCCATCACTCTCCCACTTGGTCAAATAGCCCTGGAGGAGTGCTTGGGGTCATTGTCCTGTTGAAAAATAAATGATGGTCCAAATAAACGCAAGCCGGATGGAATAGCATGCCGCTGCAAGATGCTGTGGTAGCCATGCTGGATCAGTATGCCTTCAATTTTGAATAAATCCCCAGCAGTGTCACCAGCAAAGCAACCCCACACCATCACACCTCCTACTCCATGCTTCACGGTGGGAACCAGGCATGTAGAGTTCATCCATTCACCTTTTCTGCGTCTCACAAAGACATGGTGGTTAGAACCAAAGATCTCAAATTTGGACTCATCAGACTAAAGCACAGATTTCCACTTGTCTAATGTCCATTCCTTGTGTTCTTTAGCCCAAACAAGTCTCTCCTGCTTGTTGCCTGTCCTTTGCAGTGGTTTCCTAGCAGCTATTTTACCATGAAGGCATGCTGCACAAAGTCTCCTCTTAACAGTTGTTGAAGAGATGTGTCTGCTGCTAGAACTCTGTGTGGCATTGACCTGGTCTCTAATCTGAGCTGCTGTTAACCTGCAATTTCTGAGGCTGGTGACTCAGATAAACTTATCCTCAGAAGTAGAGGTGACTCTTGGTCTTTCTTTCCAAGGGTGGTCCTCATGTGAGCCAGTTTCTTTGTGGCGTTTGATGGTTTTTGCAACTGCACTTGGGGACACTTTCAAAGTTTTCCCAATTTTTCGCACTGACTGACCTTCATTTCTTAAAGTAATGATGGCCACTCGTTTTTCTTTACTTAGCTGCTTTTTTCTTGCCATAATACAAATTCTAACAGTCTATTCAGTATGACTATCAGATGTGTATCCACCAGACTTCTGCACAACACAACTGATGGTCCCAACCCCATTTATAAGGCAAGAAATCCCACTTATTAAACATGACAGGGCACACCTGTGAAGTGAAAACCATTTCCGGTGACTACCACTTGAAGCTCATCAAGAGAATGCCAAGAGTGTGCAAAGCAGTCATCAAAGCAAAAGGTGGCTACTTTGAAGAATCTAGAATATAAGACATATTTTCAGTTCTTTCACACGTTTTTGTTAAGTATATAATTCCACATGTGTTAATTAGAGATGAGCGGTGTTCAACTAGAACTGTTCGCCAATCTCAAATTCGAGCTGTTTTGGGCGGTGTTCGAGTCGTTCGACGAACGCGAACGATTTGCAAAAAATTCTGCTGTTCGAGGTTATGTTCGATAACTGTTCATGCACCAAAAGCGTGTCCTGCATGTCTGGCATTTAGAGCACCAATCATGCAGGGATTGTCTGCCACTCACTGTAATGCCACGGCCATGGTGTTTGTGGCATTACAGTGGTAGCCCAAATCGATGGGAACAGTGCTCACAGTGAAACATGAAGAGCCGGCAATTCATCAGCGGCATACACCGGTACCCGACAATTTAGAACCGAAAGAATAGAGCATCACACATAGATTAGATAGATAGAAACATGTCAGTCACATATATAAGAAGTACAGTGACAGTGTTGATTACTGTACTTGTCATTTAGTGTTAAAATAAAGGATTTATTAAAAAAAAAATTGGCGTGGGGTTTCCCGTAATTTTAGTCTCTAGCGGAGGTTAAGCAGACGGCTGGGGCAGATGTTTGAAGCGTGGGAAGGGGGTAATACCCACGGAGCTTCCCAGGTTACTAATATCAGCCCCCAGCTGAATACCTAGCCTTTTCTAGCTAATAAAATGGGGGACCCCCAAAAAAATGACGTGGGGTCCCCCCTATTTTAATAGCTATCAAAGGCTAGGCAGACAGCTGGGGGCTGATATTAATAGCCCAGGAAGGGTGCCATGAATATTGGCCCCCTCCCAGGCTAGAAACACCAGGCGTCTGCCGCCCCAGAAATGGCTCATCCATGGGATGCGCCAATTCTGGCACTTAGCCTCGCTCTTCCCACTGCCCTGTAGCGGTGGCAGTGGGGTAATAGGGTTGGGGTTGATGTCAGCTAATAATGCCTGCTGACATCAAGCCCAGGTTAGTAAAACCCCATAGTCAAAGTTACAAAAAAACACAAACACCCAGAATAAAGTCCTTTAATTGAAATAAACACACAATTCTTTATTGTTCTAAATTAAACCATACTTACCATCACGCCCATTCCAGCTGAAGCCAACGATCTCCTGCAATAAAAGTAAAATAATAAAGCAACATCATCCTAACCTTTCCATGGTTCCCACGACAGCTTCAGCTCTGCTACATTCACATGACAGGCTGGACCGCAGCAGAACGCTTCCATCCAGCTTGCCATGCGGCAGACACTGAGAAGCGCAGGCATGCTTACACTCCTCAGTGTCTGGCTGTGACGGCATCCAGATGAGCCGAGTTCATGTCCAATGAACTCAGCTCACTTCATGCACGTCACTGACAGCATGGGAAAATTCTCCTGCGCATGCGGTGAGTGCAGGAGAATTTTCCCACTCTGTCAGTGACGTGCATGAGGTGAGCTCATGTCCAATGAACTCAGCTCACCTCATGCACATCACTGACAGCGTGGGAAAATTCTCAGCGTTCAGCGCTTGAGCAGGAAAATTCTCCCACGCTGGGATGGCATTGAGATGACAGGCTGGATCACAGCTGAGCGCTGCCCTTCAGCATGCCATCATTCATAGACACTGCAGAGCACAGGCATGCCGCTGCTAAATTGCCAGCCAGCATTTTTAAAGAGAGTGTCTTCTGAGCAGTTTGTCAGCTTTTGGACACCTTTGAAGGTGTTTCCTATGTGTTTCTATGTGCTTTTGTTTGCCTGCCATTGGTTTTAACGGTGTTCGACGGTGTTCGACGGTTTTCTAAGGTGTTCAACGAACAGTTCCTCGAACATCCCAGTGTTCAACGAACCGAACCGAACCCGAACACTATGGGGGTGGCTCAACACTAGTGTTAATTCATAGTTTTGATGCCTTCAGTGTGAATGTACAATTTTCAAAGTCATGAAAATACAGAAAAATGTTTAAACGAGAAGGTGTGTCCAAACTTTTGGTCTGTACTGTATATATTTAAAAAAGTCTGCTATACATCAGTAAATTATAACTGTGGTTTTGCCGTTCCACGGTAAAAAATCTCTATTATCCTGCTTTTGGCATTTTTTGCCGTAAAAAAAAACAGTAATAGTGTCTCCCTGATTGTTCAGACACAAATATATCTGTTGAAAATAGTCTGGTGTAGGCTAGAAAAATAGAAGTGTGGTTTTGAAGCTCCACGGGTCAAATCTCTGTATTACCCTGCTTTTGCCATTTTTTGTCGTAAAGAAAAACAGTAATAGTTTCTCCTGATTGTTCAGACACAAATATATCTCTTGAAAATAATCTGGTGTAGGCCCGAGAAGTAGAAGTGTGGTTTTGCAGTTCCACGGTTCAAACCTCTGTATTATCCACTTTTGGGCCATTTGTACCTAAAAAAAACAGTTTGAGTGTGTCGCTCACTGTTCAGCCGCAAATATACAGTACAGACCAAAAGTTTGGACGCACCTTCTCATTTAAAGATTTTTCTGTATTTTCATGACTATGAAAATTGTACATTCACACTGAAGGCATCAAAACGATGAATTAACACATGTGGAATTATATACTTAACAAAAACTGTGAAACAACTGAAAATATGTCTTATATTCTAGGTTCTTCAAAGTAGCCACCTTTTGCTTTGATGACTGCTTTGCACACTCTTGGCATTCTCTTGATGAGCTTCAAGAGGTAGTCACTGGAAATGGTCTTCCAACAATCTTGAAGGAGTTCCCAGAGAAGCTTAGCACTTGTTGGCCCTTTTGCCTTCACTCTGCGGTCCAGCTCACCCCAAACCATCTCGATTGGGTACAGGTCTGGTGATTGTGGAGGCCAGGTCATCTGGCGTAGCACCCCATCACTCTCCCACTTGGTCAAATAGCCCTGGAGGAGTGCTTGGGGTCATTGTCCTGTTGAAAAATAAATGATGGTCCAAATAAACGCATGCCGGATGGAATAGCATGCCGCTGCAAGATGCTGTGGTAGCCATGCTGGATCAGTATGCCTTCAATTTTGAATAAATCCCCAGCAGTGTCACCAGCAAAGCACCCCCACACCATCACACCTCCTCATCCATGCTTCACGGTGGGAACCAGGCATGTAGAGTTCATCCATTCACCTTTTCTGCGTCTCACAAAGACATGGTGGTTAGAACCAAAGATCTCAAATTTGGACTCATCAGACTAAAGCACAGATTTCCACTTGTCTAATGTCCATTCCTTGTTTTCTTTAGCCCAAACAAGTCTCTTCTGCTTGTTGCCTGTCCTTTGCAGTGGTTTCCTAGCAGCTATTTTACCATGAAGGCATGCTGCACAAAGTCTCCTCTTAACAGTTGTTGAAGAGATGTGTCTACTGCTAGAACTCTGTGTAGCATTGACCTGGTCTCTAATCTGAGCTGCTGTTAACCTGCAATTTCTGAGGCTGGTGACTCAGATAAACTTATCCTCAGAAGTAGAGGTGACTCTTGGTCTTTCTTTCCAAGGGTGGTCCTCATGTGAGCCAGTTTCTTTGTGGCGTTTGATGGTTTTTGCAACTGCACTTGGGTACACTTTCAAAGTTTTCCCAATTTTTCGCACTGACTGACCTTCATTTCTTAAAGTAATGATGGCCACTCGTTTTTCTTTACTTAGCTGCTTTTTTCTTGCCATAATACAAATTCTAACAGTCTATTCAGTATGACTATCAGATGTGTATCCACCAGACTTCTGCACAACACAACTGATGGTCCCAACCCCATTTATAAGGCAAGAAATCCCACTTATTAAACATGACAGGGCACACCTGTGAAGTGAAAACCATTTCCGGTGACTACCACTTGAAGCTCATCAAGAGAATGCCAAGAGTGTGCAAAGCAGTCATCAAAGCAAAAGGTGGCTACTTTGAAGAATCTAGAATATAAGACATATTTTCAGTTCTTTCACACGTTTTTGTTAAGTATATAATTCCACATGTGTTAATTAGAGATGAGCGGTGTTCAACTAGAACTGTTCGCCAATCTCAAATTCGAGCTGTTTTGGGCGGTGTTCGAGTCGTTCGACGAACGCGAATGATTTGCAAAAAATTCTGCTGTTCGAGGTTATGTTCGATAACTGTTCGTGCACCAAAAGCGTGTCCTGCATGTCTGGCATTTAGAGCACCAATCATGCAGGGATTGTCTGCCACTCACTGTAATGCCACAGCCATGGTGTTTGTGGCATTACAGTGGTAGCCCAAATCGATGGGAACAGTGCTCACAGTGAAACATGAAGAGCCGGCAATTCATCAGCGGCATACACCGGTACCCGACAATTTAGAACCGAAAGAATAGAGCATCACACATAGATTAGATAGATAGAAACATGTCAGTCACATATATAAGAAGTACAGTGACAGTGTTGATTACTGTACTTGTCATTTAGTGTTAAATTAAAGGATTTATTAAAAAAAAAATTGGCGTGGGGTTTCCCGTAATTTTAGTCTCTAGCGGAGGTTAAGCAGACGGCTGGGGCAGATGTTTGAAGCCTGGGAAGGGGGTAACACCCACGGAGCTTCCCAGGCTACTAATATAAGCCCCCAGCTGAATACCTAGCCTTTTCTAGCTATTAAAATGAGGGACCCCCAAAAAAATGATGTGGGGTCCCCCCTATTTTAATAGCTAGCAAAGGCTAGGCAGACAGCTGGGGGCTGATATTAATAGCCCAGGAAGGGTGCCATGAATATTGGCCCCCTCCCAGGCTAGAAACACCAGCCGTCTGCCGCCCCAGAAATGGCGCATCCATGGGATGCACCAATTCTGGCACTTAGCCTCGCTCTTCCCACTGCCCTGTAGCGGTGGCAGTGGGGTAATAGGGTTGGGGTTGATGTCAGCTAATAATGCCTGCTGACATCAAGCCCAGGTTAGTAATGGAGAGGCGTCTATAAGACACCCCCATTACTAACCCCATAGTCAAAGTTACAAAAAAACACAAACACCCAGAATAAAGTCCTTTAATTGAAATAAACACACAATTCTTTATTGTTCTAAATTAAACCATACTTACCATCACGCCCATTCCAGCTGAAGCCAACGATCTCCTGCAATAAAAGTAAAATAATAAAGCAACATCATCCTAACCTTTCCATGGTTCCCACGACAGCTTCAGCTCTGCTACATTCACATGACAGGCTGGACCGCAGCAGAACGCTGCCATCCAGCTTGCCATGCGGCAGACACTGAGAAGCGCAGGCATGCTTGCACTCCTCAGTGTCTGGCTGTGACGGCATCCAGATGAGCCGAGTTCATGTCCAATGAACTCAGCTCACTTCATGCACGTCACTGACAGCATGGGAAAATTCTCCTGCGCATGCGGTGAGTGCAGGAGAATTTTCCCACGCTGTCAGTGACGTGCATGAGGTGAGCTCATGTCCAATGAACTCAGCTCACCTCATGCACATCACTGACAGCGTGGGAAAATTCTCAGCGTTCAGCGCTTGAGCAGGAAAATTCTCCCACGCTGGGATGGCATTGAGATGACAGGCTGGATCACAGCTGAGCGCTGCCATTCAGCATGCCATCATTCATAGACACTGCAGAGCACAGGCATGCCGCTGCTGAATTGCCAGCCAGCTTTTTTAAAGAGAGTGTCTTCTGAGCAGTTTGTCAGCTTTTGGACACCTTTGAAGGTGTTTCCTATGTGTTTCTATGTGCTTTTGTTTGCCTGCCATTGGTTTTAACGGTGTTCGACGGTGTTCGACGGTTTTCTAAGGTGTTCAACGAACAGTTCCTCGAACATCCCAGTGTTCAACGAACCGAACCGAACCCGAACACTATGGGGGTGGCTCAACACTAGTGTTAATTCATAGTTTTGATGCCTTCAGTGTGAATGTACAATTTTCAAAGTCATGAAAATACAGAAAAATGTTTAAACGAGAAGGTTTGTCCAAACTTTTGGTCTGTACTGTATATATTTAAAAAAGTCTGCTATACATCAGTAAATTATAACTGTGGTTTTGCTGTACCACAGTAAATAAATCTTTGTATTATCCTGCTTTTGGCATTTTTAGCCGTAAAGGAAAACAGTAATAGTGTCTCCTGATTGTTCAGACACCAATATATCTGTTTAAAAGAGTCTGGTATACACCATTAAATTATAAGTGTGGTTTTGCCGTTCCAAAAATCTCTATTATCCTGCTTTTGGCATTTTTTGCCGTAAAAAAAAACAGTAATAGTGTCTCCCTGATTGTTCAGACACAAATATATCTGTTGAAAATAGTCTGGTGTAGGCTAGAAAAATAGAAGTGTGGTTTTGAAGCTCCACGGGTCAAATCTCTGTATTACCCTGCTTTTGCCATTTTTTGTCGTAAAGAAAAACAGTAATAGTTTCTCCTGATTGTTCAGACACAAATATATCTGTTGAAAATAATCTGGTGTAGGCCCGAGAAATAGAAGTGTGGTTTTGCAGTTACACGGTTCAAACCTCTGTATTATCCACTTTTGGGCCATTTTTACCTAAAAAAAACAGTTTGAGTGTGTCGCTCACTGTTCAGCCACAAATATATCTATTTAAAATTGTCTGGTATACCCCAGTAAACAATAACTGTGGTGTTAACATTCCACGGTAAAAAATCTCTATTATTCAGCTTTTGGTATTTTTTCCGTAAAGAAAAACAGTAATAGTTTCTCACTGATTGTTCAGATTGTTTAAAAGAGTCGGGTGTAGGCCAGAGAAATAGAACTGTGGTTTTCCTCTTCCACGGTTCTAATCTACTTTCTATTACCCTTTTTCCATTGACAGTGTGAGTGTAAGCTATTTTACTTCCTTTACAATGGGCAAGGAGCGTGGCAAGGGACGTGGAACTGTACGTTCTGGTGATGGTGCGTGCAGAGGACGGGGCTGTGGCCAAGGTGAAAATGTGCCACAACCAACAGCCACATCTTCTCGCTCCTACTTCTTGACCGAATTAGTAGGGAAGCACAGAACAACACCAGTATCGTGAACTGATCAGTGTGAACAGGTTATTAATTGGATAGCAGATAATACTTCCAGTTACCTGGGCACCACCACCTCCGGTCTGTCTTCCACACGGTCAAATCTTAGTAGCCGTGAGTCTCGACCGCATACTCTTCCTCACCCTGATGCTCCTTCCTCCCACCATGCCGAGTGTCGTCAGACAGCAAGTGATCCCACACTTGGACACTCTGAAGAGCTGTTCACTGGTCCATTTCCAGATTTGTGCCACTCGCCTGTTCCGCTTGAAGTGGTGGAAGAGGAGATCCCATGTAGCGATGCCCAAATATTTGAACAGCCACGGCCATAGGAAGTAGACGCTGGCAATTTGTCCCAAGAGGTGGACGATGACGAGACACAATTGCCAGGAAGTGAGGAGGAGGATCGTGGTGCGCAAGTGGAAGAGGAGGAGGTGATGGATGATGTAGTAAGTGACCAAACATGGCAGGAGGACATGCAGAGCGAGACCAGCAGCACACAGGGTGAGGGAGGCAGAGTACCCCAACAGGCAGGAAGAAGCAATGTGGTGGCCGCACACAGAAGGCGGGCAACAGTTCCACTTAACACCAACACGAAGGACGTTGCCGGTACAACCTGCAGGTCTTCAATAGTCTGGAATTTTTTTAAAGACTCTGCTGATAACCCCAAAAAGGCCATTTGTACCACCTGCCATGCCAGCATCAGCGAGGGTGATAAAACTACCAGCCTGACCACCACCAGCATGATCAGGCACATGGCAGCAAAGCACCCGACTTTGTGGGACGAACCCCAGGGTCCACGACCAGTGTCAGCGGGAGTCACCGCTGTTTCTTACGCTGTTGTGCGTGCAATAGAACCCCCTGTTGTGTGTGCAAGGCAATCCCCTGTCCAAATTGCATGCAAAGATGCCCCCTCCTCTCAGTCTTCACTTGTTTCTCAAGAAACAGCATCAATGTCCATGTTCACGTCCCACCGCAGCGTTCAATTGTCCATATCCCATACCTTTGAACGAAAGCAGAAATTCGCAGCAAACGTCCCCCAGGCCACAGTCCTAAATTTGCACATTTCATGACTGCTTGCATTGGAAATGCTGCCTTTTAGGCTGGTGGAGACGGAATCCTTCCGCATCCTTATGGCGGTGGCCGTCTCTCGGTACTCGGTCCCCAGCCGACACTATTTTGCCCGGTGTGCCATCCCCGCACTACACAAGCACGTGTCCCAAAACATCTGCCGTGCCTTCAACAACGCAGTTACTGGGAGAGTCCACCTCACAACGGACACGTGGACAAGTGCTCGTGGCCAGGGACAATACATCTCCCTGACGGCACACAGGGCAAACATAGTGGAAGCCGGGACCCAGTTGGACCTTGGGACGGAACACATCCTCGCCACAGCGAGTATTGCGGGCCCTATGTCAGTCAGAGTTGCCCCCACAGTGTTCAGCTCCTGCACATCATCCTCCTCCTCCTCCTCATGTTCAGCCTCCATCTCAGATATCACCACATCAGTTACAAGCTGGAAGCACTGCAGTTCTGGCTCCGCCAAGCGGCGACAGGCTGTGCTGAAACTCATAAGCATAGGTGATAAACCTCACACTGCTTGAGAGTTGTGGACAGCTGTGAAAGAGCAGGCAGATCTGTGGCTGAGACCACTGAACCTACATCCAGGCATGGTCGTGTGTGACAATGGCCATAACCTGGTGGCGGCTCTGTGGTGAGGCGAGATCACACACGTACCATGCCTGGCTCATGTGCTTAACCTCGTCTTTCAGCGGTTTCTTAAATCGTACCCCGAGTTGCCAGATCTGCTCGTCAAAGTACGCCGCCTGTCAGCTCATTTTCGCAAGTCGGCTACAGCTTCCGCCGCCCTTGCTGTGCTGCAGCAGCGTTTGCAGCTTCCGTCACACCGACTGGTGTGTGATGTCCCCACACGTTGGAACTCTACCCTCCACATGTTGTAAAGGATTTGTGAGCAGAACAGAGCAGTTGTGGAGTACCAGCTGCAACAAAGTCGTCGATATTCAGGTCAGATTCCACACATAAGACCTCAAGGGTGGACCTGGATGTCTGACATATGTACCATCTTGACAAACTTTGAGGAGTCCACCAAGATGGTGAGTGGCGATGATGCCATCATTAGCATCAGTATTCCACTTGTCTGTCTTTTGCAACGCTCTCTGCAGAGAATTAAAGAGGAGGCATTGCAGCCAGCGTATGATGAGATGGATCAAGAAGTACTAGCGGTCGATTACACACAGCCAGCCTCATCTCATCCCAATGTGCATTGGGGGACAATGAGGGAGAGGAGGAGGAAGAACAGGAGCTTGTATCATGTGCTGTAAATGGTAGTTCAACTGTCATACCGTCGGTTCAGCGTGGGTAGCCTGAGGACAGGGGGGAGGAGGAGGAGGAGGAGAGCATGGTCAGTCGTCATCTTGGTGAGGACACGGAAGTCTTGCCTATTACCATTCTGTCACGCCTGGCTGACTTTATGTTACGCTGCCTTAACCGTGATCCTCGCGTTGTCAAAATGTTGGGTTACAGTCATTACTGGTTGGTGACACTTTTAGACCCCCGCTACAAGGAGAACTTTCACTCTCTTATTCCTGAGGTGGAGAGGTCTACAAAAATGGGGCAGAACCAGAAGGCCCTTGCTGCAGAACTGAACACGCTAGCGGCAGAGGTCACAGTTCGTTGCCCAACCAAGGCGTACATGCGAGAGAGACGCAACTCCAATCCAGCAGAGGCAGGGGAACACTGTCAACGTTCTGGGACAGTTTTCTCAGACCCTCCCTTCGGACAAACCCTGAGGCGTGGGGTACTCTCACAAGGAGTGAAAGTTTCAAAAGATGGTGAGGGAGTACCTTGCCGACCGTACCAGCGTCCTCCATGATTCCTCTGTGCCTTTTAATTATTGGGTATCCAAGCTGGACACTTGGAATGAACTCGCTCTGTACGCCTTGGAGGTCCTGGCCTGCCCTGCCACTAGTGTGTTATCGGAGTGTGTTTTTAGTCCCGCTGGGGGGAATTATAACTGATAAGCGCACTCGCCTGTCAACTGACAATGCGGACAAGCTGACCCTTATCAAAATGAACAAGGGCTGGATTGGGCCAGACTTCTCATCACCACCAAATGACAGCAGAGTAACACAAAGTCAAATCCACTGTGTATTCACATGCACCGCTTCACACCCACACATGGGTATACGCTTCCTCATTTCGGCTGTTTTATGTTCTTCTCCTTATCCTCAGCCTCCACCACCACTATACCACCAGGGTGACCATGGTCCGTGTTGCCATTATTGAAAGTTCCTCCGTCCTTATTTTTGTCAGCTTTTGCTTGAAAGGCATATGCAAAGACGGTGGGAGACCCACTCCCTAATAATCGGAATAATATTTTTAAAATGCTGTACTGTATGACTCTTATAAGGGGCATTAAAACCATCTTGTTAAGCTACTGCGACCTCCACCACTTTTCCAAGGGGCATTAAAACCGTCTTGTTAAGCTACTGTGACCTCCACGTCTCTTCCGAGGGGCATTAAAACCATCTTGCTAAGCTAATGTGACCTCCATCACTTTTCCAAGGGGTATTAAAACCATCTTGTTAAGCGGCTGTGACCTCCACCACTTTTCCAAGGGGCATTAAAACCGCCTTGTTAAGCTACTGTGACCTCCACGTCTCTTCAAAGGGGCATTACAAGCGTCTTCTTAAACCATTCTGAACTCAACAGGTCTTCCAAGGGGCATTGAAATGTTGTTTTTAATTACCTCTTACCTCCACGACTCTTCCAACGGGAATTGCATTTCCTCCTAATTTTAGTCAGCTTTTGCTTTTCAATGCAAAGGCGAAAACTAAGGGAGACCCACTCCCCAATATTGGGTAGAAGGTTTTTAGTCTGTTTCAAGGGGCATTGCAGTTCCTCATAATTTTTGTAAAGCCTTCCATTCACTGCTTAGGCCAACAGTGTACAGGAGACCCAGTTGCTATAAATGGAAAAAACGGTTTAGTTAAGGCCCTCTGACCTCCATGTCATTTCCAAGGGGCATTGGAGTGCCTCGAAATTTTTGGTAGGCATTGCACTCACTGTATGCCCTATAACTGTGTAGCCGAACCGCTCCTTTTGTTACAGAAACATATCCTACAAGACATATGTGGTTGGCTGGCCTGATATTGATGTGAATAGTCCCTTTCTCTTTTGCCACCACCTCATCCATCATTTATCGCCTGAAGCTTTGTTTTAACGGGAGTCATAGAACTGGGATAGTAGCAGGAAAACATCCAGCAATCCTCGGAGGAGTTAGGATATGCGCCAAAACGCTGACCATCTCAGACCTAGCCACTACTACATATATGCGCTTGCATTCCAAAAAAACAAAGCAGATGCTAACTTCTATCATCATCATCATGCTCCTCACCTTGGCACTCTCAACTCCCCTGATAGAGAAGCCAGGGCCAACCGGAGGAGTATGGTTCTCTGGTGGGCTCGTCCAATACTGCCCTAAAGCAGGCCAGGCTAAGAAAAGTGTGTGGGAAGGTGACAGGAGAAATAGGGGCATCTGGGGACCGTGTGTGGACACCCGGCCGCGGGGCTGCTGGGGACCGAGTGTGGACACCCGGCCACCGGGTGGCTGGGGACTGAGTATGGATACCAGGCCGCCAACGCAGCCAGATTCCGCCTCCACATGCCTAAAAGGCCCAATTTAAAGTGCAAGCAAGCAGTATGGTATTGCAGCCTGGGGGTGGGTGGGTGGCAGGCTGCATACTTGCACTTGCATTGCAAGCAATGGGATAGGTACAATTGAACACTGCCCTGGGACAATGACTTGAATAGGGATAGTTGCAAGTCTGCAACAACAGGTGCAGGGTGGGAGGCATCTTCACATGTGCCATGAACAGGGGGTTGGCATGCACACACTACAGTGGAATAGGCTGTCCTTCCCACTAAATGCACTGGGGAGGGCACAGGTAATGTTTTGGTATGCGCGCTTAATCTTATGTATATGGCGCACCGGGACAAATAGGTGTGGCTGGGAACCGAGTATGAATATCTCGCTGCAGAAGCAGCCATGAGGTAATGGCCAGCTTCGGCCTCATCCAAACTAAAAGGCCCCATTTCAAGTGCAAGCTAGCAGTATGGCATTGTAGCCTGGGGGTGGGTGTGTGGCAGGCTGCACACTTACGCTTGCATTCCAAGAAAACAAAGTAGATGCTAACTACTATCATCATCATCATGCTCCACACCTTGGCACTCTCAACTCCCCTAATGGAGAAGCCAGGGCCCACCGGAGGAGTCTGGTTCTCTGGAGGGCTCGTCCAATGCTGCCCTAAAGCAGGCCCGGCTAAGAAAAGTGTGGGGGAAGGTGACAGGAGAAATAGGGGCAGTTGGGGACCGTTTATGGACACCCGGCCGCCCCCAGGCAGCTGGGGACCGGGTGTGGACACCCGGCCACAGGGCGGCTTGGGACCGAGTATGGACACCCGGCTGCCCCCTGGCGGCTGGGGACCGAGCGTGGACACCCAGCCGCCGGGCGGCTGGGAACTGAGTATGGATACCTCGCTGCCGAAGCAGCCATGAGGTAGTGGCCAGCTTCGGCCTACTCCAAACTAAATGGCCCCATTTCAAGTACAAGCTAGCAGTATGGCATTGCAGCCTGGGGTGGGTGGGTGGCAGGCTGCACACTTATGCTTGCATTAAAAGAAAACAAAGCAGATGCTAACTTCTATCATCATCTTCATGCTCCTCACCTTGGCACTCTCAACTCCCCTGATGGAGAAGCCAGGTCCCACCGGAGGAGTCTGGATCTCTGGTGGGCTCGTCCAATGCTTCCCTAAAGCAGGCCAGGCTAAGAAAAGTGTGTGGGATGGTGACAGGAGAAATAGGGGCAGCTGGGTACTGTTTATGGACACTCGGCCACCCCCAGGCGGCTGGGGACCGTGTGTGGAAATTCGGCCACGGGGCGGCTGGGGACCGAGTATGGACACCCGGCCACCCCCTGGCGGCAGGGGACCGAGCGTAGACACCCGGCCGCCGGGCGGCTGGGGATTGAGTATGGATACCTCGCTGCCGAAGTAGCCATGAGGTAGTGGCCAGCTTCGGCCTCCTCCAAACTAAAAGGTCCCATTTCAAGTGCAAGCTAGCAGTATGGCATTGCAGCCTGGGAGTGGGTGGGTGGCAGGCTACACACTTATGCTTGCATTAAAAGAAAACAAAGCAGATGCTAACTTCTATTATCATCATCATGCTACTCACCTTGGCACTCTCAACTCCCCTGATGGAGAAGCCAGGGCCCACCGGAGGAGTCTGGTTCTCTGATGGGCTCGTCCAATGCTGCCCTAAAGCAGGCCAGGCTAAGAAAAGTGTGTGGGAAGGTGACAGGAGAAATAGGGGTGACTGGGGACCGTTTATGGACACCCGGCTGCCCCCAGGCGGCTGGGGACCATGTGTGGACACCCGGCTGCGGGGCAGCTGGGGACCGAGTATGGACACCCGGCCGGCCCCTGGCGGTTGGGGACCGAGCGTGGACACCCGGCTGCCGGGCGGCTGGGAACTGAGTATGGATACCTCGCTGCCGAAGCAGCCATGAGGTAGTGGCCAGCTCGGCCTCCTCCAAACTAAAAGGCCCCATTTCAAGTGAAAGCTAGCAGTATGGTATTGCAGCCTGGTTGTAAAATGTTGAAATGACATTTCCCGGTGAATGCATTTATCACGGTTGAAAGCAATACAAAAGTGCAAAAACGCATGAAAAATGCTACTTGTGAACATAGCCCATGGTGTGGAGGAGTATTTTTGTTTTTGGTTATTTATTTTACCTTATACACAAGTCTTTACCCTGGAAAGGAAATTTCTTAACATATTTCACAGGAAAACCGTTTCAGTTTCGTTTTTGAACGTTTTATTGTGAGCCCGTAAAAGTGGCTTATTACTAGTGTTGAGCCACCCCCGTAGTGTTCGAGTTCGGTTCGGTTCGTCGAACACCCGTATGATCGTCGTACTGTTTGTCAAACACCTTCGAACACCGTTAAAACCAATGGCAGGCAAACAAAAACACATAGAAACACATAGAAAACACATAGAAAACACTTCAAAGGTGTCCAAAAGCTGACAAACTGCTCAGAAAACACAACTAACACTTGGAAAAGTGACAAGTACATATAGTCATGGGAAAATAAAAGAGGTGGAGGAGTAAAAGGAGGGGGAGACACAGATATAGGCATGTCATGCCCTTCTAAAATCAAGAAAGGCTGGAGTGAAAATCTAAAATCAGCCTACCAACACCCAGACGTCGTGACAATAAAATTAAAAAAAGAAATATCTTTAGGTAGAATGGCAGTTCCATTCAGAACACTTTCCATACAAGACGTAGTGGTATCCCCGTTGTGAGTTGTGCCAAAAACAGAACCCAATACATTCGGACTAATCCACCATTTGTCATATCCAAGGGGCAGGTCCGTAAACGACAACATCGACGCGGTACCAAGTACAGTAGTATATACTGTACATCCTTTGACAAGGCAATCAAGTGGATCAAGAAGTTGGGAAGGGTCACCCTAATGGCCAAAACAGACATTGATGCGGTGTTCAGGTTACTTACTACCTGTGCCTCCGAATTGTGTCCACCTATTGGGCTGCTTCTGGGAAGGAGCATACTATATAGATCGCTGTTTGCCCATGGGGTGGTCCAGATCCTGCTCACTATTTGAGGCGTTTCGTTGCTTCCTCGAATGGGTTGTAATGGACATTTCTAAGGGGGCACATATTATCCATTACCTCGACAACTTCTTATGCCAGGGCCCAAAAGATTCGCCACAGTGTGAATACACGCGGTAGTCCACCTGTGAGAAGGAGAGAGCTGGAGGGAGAGCGGACAATATAGAGCTGAGGGGTTAGATGGAGAACGGAAGAAGGAAAGAGGACGAGGGAGGTAAGGGAGTACAGTGGAAGGCCGTCCTGAGCTCCCCCACGTTCCTGCTGGGCGGGGAACAGCCCTGGGAAGAAAAGCCGCTTGCGCATCCCTTTGAGGTTACGGGCGCGAGTGGGCAGAGGGACTATGCTGGAGTGCGAAGCCGACACGGCCAGTCCGTTCCTGCCCGTGCAACCTCCGTGTCGCCGGGTTTGTGCCAGAGCCGCGGTGGACCCTGACGGCCAGCCCCCCTCTCCAAATACTGGTGCCTGTCCGCTGGTGGGTCGAGCCCCCCCGCGGTGTGGGGGGAGTAACATCTGCAGAAGAAAGACCATCTTCCAGCCAAACTAAGATGTCTACTTCTTTTTGTGGACTATGTGATACGATCCCTTTCTTACGGACACGCCCATCGCTACAAATTCCAGATGAGGCACAAAAACAGCAGGTGCTTCAACGGATATCAAGTGCTCCTTCAAGTGGGCTCTCCTCCACCTCAACTTCAACATCACAAATACTCCAGTCCTCAGAGGTGTCACCCCAATCGCACTTGCTTCCTCACAGCTCCCAAGTCTCCAGCTGCCCGTCTGAGTATGGGGTAACACAGATGGTTGAGTCTGCACAGCTGTTTACTCATACTATAGCCTGGGAAACGGAGGTCTGCTCCAGAGCTTCTGTTAATCCAGACGAGGAAATGATCTGCACTGATGCCCAGAATCTTTATGAGTCGGATCCAGGACCAGATGAAGAAGGTTCTGAGCATAATGTAGACCCTCATTCCCAAACTGTAACTCCTGTTGGTGGAGACAATGATGAAGATGATGATGAGACTCAAATACCTGATTGGAGCTACAACTTGACTTTTCGGTCAGGGCAGGAAGAGGTTGGCTCTGAGGACGACAGTTGTGAGAACACACAGGGTGATGATGACGAGGTTGGAGATCCCACTTACTGTCAACCCACAGTCAGCCAGTTGATGAGGTCAGCAGAGGAGGTGGAGGAGGATGTGACTAGCCCAGGGGATGGGGATGACTCGGTACCCGGGCCTTTGCCTGGCCTTGGGGATGTCGCGGTGGTCGACTCCCGGGCCCGTACCCTGGGGTCACTCTTTAAAAGGGTGGATAATTATTAATTTTATAAGAGTTCGTGACGCCACCTGTGAAATCTGGTGAGAAGTACCAGCGCTGCAGCAGTCCACTGAGGCCGGTGATAAGGCAGCTCGATGGTATAGCTCCCCACAGGTGGAGCTAGGCCTCAGAAAAGCATATGCAGGGGGAATGCAGGACAGGCGAGACCCAGCTGGGTCAGAGCAAGAACGAGAACGGACACGGTAGTCACTTCAGTACCTTTTACTGGTGGAAATTCAGGCACATCCTGGAGCACTGTAGGGTGAAGGGTGCATATCAGGATCCTCCCCAATGAGCGGGTGTAGGGCCTCCTGTTTCTTGCCTCTGCGTAGTAAGTTTCTGACATGCCTGGAGCTAGGCCTAACTTTGTCTCTGTCCTGCGCTGCCTGACCTTGTGGTAGGGCCTTCTCTTGGAGTTCACGCTCCCAGTATGTGGGGCCTAAGCGTCTCCTGGCTCTGTTACGTATCAGCATATTAGCGATACTGGGACTTGTAGTTCTCCAGGGATTCCGGTTATGCCTTACTGGGTCATAGAGATCCCGGTAAGCTCGGATCCGATGTCCGGTAAATGCTTCGGGGTGAGCTGGTTAAGCTCCTCTGCCCCCTATGTACTAATTCTCCACTCGCCTTCGGCCTACTCGGGCCCTCACTAGGCTATACACACTAACGGCAGCTTGACGCGCTTCACCAATCTTATGGTGCCGGCACAACTTAAGCTCTAACTGGGCTCCCTGAATCTAGCTAGCAGAAGCCTTGTGCTCCACTGCTGAACTATTAACTGAGTTCTCTAGACTAGACTGAGCTCCACTGCAGACTGACCTCTCTTAGGCTTCTCTGGTGCAGGAACTCTTCAGAGGAACTGTAATGCCTAGCTCCACCTTCCCAATTTATATCCCTAACGGGCTCCCTCTGCTGGTCTGAGGTGGAAGGTGGAGATGTGTGAATGTTTACGGGGGCCTCTTGTGGAGGATTCCATCAATGCACTCTTCTAGGATCTGTGATACCAAGCGCAGCTGGGCGTCACAGATGCTATTGACGACGAGGTTAGGTTGCACCTTCCTGGACAGAGACGCAGTACTGGAAGCACGTCAACAACTGCATCCTCAACCATAACTCTGTCTCTGACCACAAGTCGTAGTGGCTCTTCAGGTCGCATGGGCTCTAAGCCTTGCATAGCCTGGGCATTTATTCAGAATGATAAGGATGACCCAACTCGTGTTATCTGTAATATTTGTCACCCAAAGCTAAGTAGAGGGCAAAAAATCCATAGTTTGAGTACTTCATGCATGAACCGTCACATGGATATGAAGCATAAGTAGCAGGGGGAAGCTCACTGTGCTACAATGCGGCCTAGCGGGCCGGGCCAACCACAGTCTGCCCCATCTTGTGCATCCTCGGCCTCTTCATCCTCTGTGACTGGGGGGACAGCAGTCACACATGTTTTTCGACGCAGACCTGCCTCCTCTTTACCCGCAATAGCCAGTGTGATTGGCAGGTCATCTTTAGAGATGAGCGTTGTTAGACTCGAACTGTTCGCCAATCTCAAACTCGAGCTGTTTTGGGCCGTGTTCGAGCCGTTCGGCGAACACGAACGATTTGAAAAAAATTCGGCTGTTCGAGGTTATGTTCGATAACTGTTCGTGCACCAAAATCATAACTGGATTTTTTCTCAGTAATGCTGAAAATTAATGTTACTACGCAGTTTGAGTGTACAGCGGGGCGGGGGGAGGGGCAGGGGATGGATCTCTGCAGGAATAATGAAGATCTCCTTTTTTTTTTTCTCTTTCCCGCATTTACAGTGGGGAGGTGCAATCTGTCAGCCTATCAGCAGAGCACACACGGAGAGAAGTGCTTTTTTTCACACAAGCAAGGGCATGTGTCATTGGCAGTGTATGTCACATGTCCTTGCCCTATAAGACCCAGCCATTTTCCCCTTCGCCACCATTTTCTCACTGCTGCAGCTGCGTGTTAGACGGCACCGCTGTTGCTGTGTGCGCTATACTTTTTTAATTTGAAGCCAATTTTCGCACAAATCTACAGATAGCTTGGGAGTAGGGAATAGTTGTGATTGCAGTCCTTTTAAGGACTAGGTTACATCATTTCCTACGACTTTTATCAGGCAGGTCTGTGCTCTTAAGTAGATAGGTTGGGAGTATAGACTAATTGTAATTGCAGTCCTTTTCAGGGCTTGGTTACATCAGTTACTATCACTTTTTGCCAGGCAGGTCTGTGCCAGTGCTGTTCAAGTTTTTTCACAGCATTTGGCTAAATCTAGCAAAGCAAATCCTTTTTGTCCTCTTGCAGTGTGTACTAGTCAGTGGAGAAGCCTTTCTGTGTTGCAAGCTATACCACCTGTGTATTGAATACAAATTTTTTTACTGCACTTAGTGAAGTAATACCTTTTGGGCATAGCATCATTTTATTAGTCCATCTATACTAACCTCCACCAGGTTGCAAATTCAAAATAATTTTTATCTGCATTTAGCTCTGAAAAAATATTTGGGCTTCGGCTTGTAGCAGTGTGTGGGACTCATTCTATTAGTCCATCTATACTAACGTACAGCAGGTTGCAAATTCAATATAATTTTTTTCTGCATCTAGCTCTGAAAAAATATTTCAGCTTGTAGCAGTGTGTGGGACTTGTTCTATTAGTCCATCTATACTAACCTCCAGCAGGTTGCAAATTCAATCTAATTTTTTATTGCATCTAGCTCTGAAAAAATATTTAGGCTTGTAGCAGTGTGTGGGACTTGTTCTACTAGTCCATCTATACTAACCTCCAGCAGGTTGCCAATTCAATTTAATTTTTATCTGCATCTAGCTCTGAAAAAATATTTGGTCTTCGGCTTGTAGCAGTGTGTGGGACATGTTCTATTAGTCCATCTATACTAACCTCCAGCAGGTTGCAAATTCAATCTAATTTTTTTCTGCATCTAGCTCTGAAAAAATATTTCGGCTTGTAGCAGTGTGTGGGACTTGTTCTACTAGTCCATCTATACTAACCTCCAGCAGGTTGCAAATTCAAAATAATTTTTATCTGCATCTAGCTCTGAAAAAATATTTGGGCTTCGGCTTGTAGCAGTGTGTGGGACTTGTTATATTAGTCCATCTATACTAACCTCTAGCATGTTGCAAATTAAATATAATTGTTTTCTGCATCTAGCTCTGAAAAAATATTTCGGCTTGTAGCAGTGTGTGGGACTTGTTCTATTAGTCCATCTATACTAACCCCCAGCAGGTTGTAAATTCAACATAATTTTTTTCTGCATCTAGCTCTGAAAAAATATTTCAGCTTGTAGCAATGTGTGGGACTTGTTCTATTAGTCCATTCATACTAACCTCCAGCAGGTTGCAAATTCAAAATAATTTTTATCTGCATCTAGGTCTGAAAAAATATTTTGGCTTGTAGCAGTGTGTGGGACTTGTTCTATTAGTCCATCTATACTAACCTCCATCAGGTTGCAAATTCAATACAATTTTTTTCTGCATCTAGCTCTGAAAAAATATTTCGGCTAGTAGCAGTGTGTGGGACTTGTTCTATTAGTCCATCTATAATAACTAGAGATGAGCGTTGTTCGACTCGAACTGTTCGCCAATCTCAAATTCGAGCTGTTTTGGGCGGTGTTCGAGCCGTTCGGCGAACACGAACGATTTGAAAAAAATTCGGCTGTTCGAGGTTATGTTCAATAACTGTTCGTGCACCAAAATCATAACTGGATTTTTTCTCAGTAATGCTGAAAATTAATGTTGCTACGCAGTTTCAGTGTACAGCGGGGCGGGCGGAGGGGCAGGGGATGGATCTCTGCAGGAATAATGAAGATCTCCTTTTTTTTTTTCTCTTTCCCGCATTTACAGTGGGGAGGTGCAATCTGTCAGCCTATCAGCAGAGCACACACGGAGCAAAGTGCTTTTTTTCACACAAGCAAGGGCATGTGTCATTGGCAGTGTATGTCACATGTCTTTGCCCTATAAGACCCAGCCATTTTCCCCGTCGCCACCATTTTCTCACTGCTGCAGCTGTATGTTAGACGGCACCGCTGTTGCTGTGTGTGCTATACCTTGTTAATTTGAAGCCAATTTTCGCACAAATCTACAGATAGCTTGGGAGTAGGGAATAGTTGTGATTGCAGTCCTTTTAAGGACTAGGTTACAGCATTTCCTACAACTTTTATCAGGCAGGTCTGTGCTCTTAAATAGATAGGTTGGGAGTAAAGACTAATTGTAATTGCAGTCCTTTTCAGGACTAAGTTACATCAGTTCCTATCAGTTTTTGCCAGGCAGGTCTGTGCCAGTGCTGTGCAAGTTTTTTCACAGCATTTGGCGAAATCTAGCAAAGCTAATCCTTTTTGGCCTATTGCAGAGTGTGTTAGTCAGTGGAGTAGCCTATCTGTGTTGCAAGCTACACCACCTGTGTATAGAATACCAATTTTTTTACTGCACCTAGTGAAGTAAAACCTTTTGGGCATAGCATCATTCTATTGGTCCATCTATAATGACCTCCATTAGTTTGCAAATTGAATATAATTTTTTTCTGCATCTAGCTCTGAAAAAATATTTGGGCTTCTAGCAGTGTGTGCGACTTAGTCTATTAGTCCATCTATACTGACCTCCATCAGGTTTCAAATTGAATATAATTTTTTTCTGCATCTAGCTCTGAAAAAATATTTGGGCTTCTAGCAGTGTGTGGGACTTGTTCTATTAGTCCATCTATACTGACCTCCATCAGGTTGCAAATTAAAAATAATTTTTATCTGCATCTAGCTCTGAAAAAATATTTGGCCTTCTAGCAGTGTGTGGGACTTGTTCTATTAGTCCATCTATACTGACTTCCATCAGGTTGCAAATTGAATATAATTTTTTTCTGCATCAAGCTCTGAAAAAATATTTGGCCTTCTAGCAGTGTGTGGGACTTGATCTATTAGTCCATCTATACTGACCTCCATCAGGTTGCAAAATGAATATAATTTTTTTCTGCATCTAGCTCTGAAAAAATATTTGCCCTTCTAGCAGTGTGTAGGACTTGTTCTATTAGTCCATCTATACTGACCTCCATCAGGTTGGAAATTAAAAATAATTTTTATCTGCATCTAGCTCTGAAAAAATATTTGGCCTTCTAGCAGTGTGGGACTTGGTCTATTAGTCCATCTATACTGACCTCCATCAGGTTGGAAATTGAATATAATTTTTTTCTGCATCTAGCTCTGAAAAAATATTTTTTCTTCTAGCAGTGTGTGGGACTTGGTCTATTAGTCCATCTATACTGACCTCCATCAGGTTGCAAATTAAAAATAAATTTTTTCTGCATCTAGCTCTGAAAAAATATTTGGCCTTCTAGCAGTGTGTGGACCTTGTTCTATTAGTCCATCTATACTGACCTCCATCAGGTTGCAAATTAAAAATAATTTTTATCTGCATTTAGCTCTGAAAAAATATTTGGCCTTCTAGCAGTGTGTGGGACTTGTTCTATTAGTCCATCTATACTGACCTCCATCAGGTTGCAAATTTAAATAATTTTTATCTGCATCTAGCTCTGAAAAAATATTTGGCCTTCTAGCAGTGTGTGGGACTTGTTCTATTAGTCCATCTATACTGACCTCCATCAGGTTGCAAATTGAATATAATTTTTTTCTCCATCTAACCCAGACGATAGTTTTGGCCTAATACCACAGTTTGGCCACTCAGCTCTGCTCGGTTCCCATCCATTGTTTTTTTGTGCAAACAACTCCAGAGCTGTGAATTAGTTAACCACCAAAATGAGTGGAAAAAGGCCTGATGGTGGAAAGGGGAATAGGTGTGTTGGGAAGGGGAAAAAAGGTTATGTCCGTGGGGTAGGTGTTAAAGCAACTGTAACATCTGCAGAAGAAAGACCATCTTCCAGCCAAAATAAAATGTCTACTTCTTTTAGCGGACAATGTGATAAGATCCCTTTCTTACGGCCACGCCAATCGCTACAAATTCCAGATGAGGCACAAAAACAGCAGGTGCTTCAATGGATATCAAGTGCTCCTTTAAGTGAGTTCTCCTCCACATCAACTTCAACATCACAAATACTCCAGTCCTCAGAGGTGTCACCCCAATCGCACTTGCTTCCTCACAGCTCCAAAATCTCCAGCTGCCCGTCTGAGTATGAGGTAGAACAGATGGTTGAGTCTGCAGAGCTGTTTACTCATACTATAGCCTGGGAATCAGAGGTCGGCTCCAGCGCTTCTGTGAATCCAGACGAGGAAATGATCTCTACTGATGCCCAGAATCTTTATGAGTCGGATCCAGGACCAGACGCAGAAGGTTCTGAACATAATGTAGACCCTCATTCCCAAACTGTAACTCCTGTTGGTGGAGACAATGAGGAAGACGATGATGAGACTCAAATACCTGATTGGAGCGACAACTTTAGTTTTTTGTCAGGGCAGGAACAGGTTGGCTCTAAGGACGACGGGTGTGATAACACACAGGGTGATGATGATGAGGTTGGAGATCCCACTTACTGTCAACCCACAGTCAGCCAAGAGATGAGGTCAGCAGAGGAGGTGGAGGAGGATGCTAGTGGCAACGAGGTCAGGTTGCGCCTTCCTGGACAGAGACGTAGTACTGGAAGCACGTCAAAAATTGCATCCACAAACACAACTCTGCCTCTGACCACAAGTCGTAGTGGCTCTTCAGGTCGCATGGGTGCTAAGCCTTGCATAGCCTGGGCATTTTTTCAGATCGATAAAGATGACCCAACTCGTGTTATCTGTAACATTTGTCAACAAAAGCTAAGTAGAGGCCAAAAAATACATAGTTTGAGTACTTCATGCATGAACCGGCACATGGACATGAAGCATAAGTTGCAGTGGGAAGCTCAATGTGCTACAATGCGGCCTAGCCGGCCGGGCCAACCGCCATCTGCCCCATCTTGTGCATCTGTGGCCTCTTCATCCTCTGTGACTGGGGGGACAGCAGTCACACCTGTTTTGGGACGCAGACCTGCCAACTCTTTACCCGGAAAAGCCAGCGTGATTGGCAGGTCATCATTTTCTTTGGAGGTGGTAACACCAACTGGTGTTGAGCGCTGTCCGACATCGATAGCACCACCTTTGGATCAAGGCAACCTAACATGTCCACCTGCATCTTCCTCACAGACTGGCAGTTTGCCGGGGACACCCTTATCAACCCCGTCTAAGCACAACAGCCAGCCCTCGGTCCCTCAGATGTGGACAAGTAAAAGACCATTTCCTCCTAGCCATGAGAAAGCTAAGAGGTTGAATTTCACCATCTGCAAGCTCTTGGCTACAGAAATGCTGCCTTTCCACCTGGTGGACACAGAGGATTTTCGAGACCTTATGTCCGTCGCAGTGCCCCAGTACCAGATGCCCAGTCGGCACTACTTCTCAAAGAAAGGTGTGCCTGCGCTCCACCAGCATGTCGCACACAACATGACCGCTTCTTTGAGAAACTCTGAGTGTGATAGGGTGCTTTCCACCATAGACACTTGGACGAGTACGCATGGATAGGGGCGTTACATGTCGCTGACTGGGCACTGGGTAACTATGGTGATAGCAGGTCAAGGTTCTGCTGTCCAAGTCTTGCCATCCCCACGAGTTGTGCGTCAATCCTATTTATCTCAAATTCATCCACTGCTTCTGCCTCCTCAACCTCCACTCGGTCCTCCACCTGCACCCAAAGCCTGTCTGGTCATGCCACAAGCTTTCTAACTGCGCAGAAGGGATCCTGCACACCTCCTTACTATGCTGGCCGTAGGGCTCAACGTCATCAGGCGGTTTTTACTTTGAAATGTCTGGGAAAGGTGAGTCACACAGCTGAGGAGTTGTGGTCAGCTCTGGAGAACCAAATTCATGAATGGTTGTCTCCACTGGACCTGAAACCAGGGAAGGCCGTGTGCGACAATGCTGCAAACCTGGGTGTGGCCCTTCGCCGGGGCAATGTCACACACGTGCCTTGTATGGCTCACGTGTTGAACCTGGTTGTCCAGCAATTTTTAGCCCACTATCCTGGACTAGATGGCCTTCTGCAGAGGGCACGGTCACTGTGTGCTCACTTCTGCTGTTCGCATCCCGCAGCTTAGCGACTTACATCTCTACAGAAGTCGTTGGGCCTGCCACTTCACCGGCTAAAATGCGATGTGCCTACCCGGTGGAATTCAACTCTGCACATGTAGCAGCGACTGTGGCAGCACCGACAAGCCCTGGTGCAATACGTTGTGACGTATAGCCTGGGCGTACGAGATCCAGAGGTGGGGCAAATCACGCTGGAGGAGTGGTCTCAGATCAGGGACCTATGCACCCTTTTGCACAGTTTTGAAATGGCGACGAAGATGTTTAGTGCTGACGATGCCATTATCAGCATGACTATTCCGGTGATTTACATGCTGGAGCACATTTAAAACAGAATTCGGAGTCAGGTGGTGGCACAAGAGTAGGTGGAGGAAGTAGAGGAGGAGGAGTTGTATGCGGAAGGGCTAACATTTGCAAGGTCCAGACGGTCGGCAGTACCAAGGCGGCAGGCATGTGAGGGTGGGGGAGATGGTTTTACCAGGGCGCATGGTAGCAGCCAAACTAGTGAGGAAGGTGCAGGAGCCCAGGAAGAAGTGGAGGACGAACTGATGGAAGACTCATCAGATGAAGGGAGACCTTGATCACATTTCTGTTGTGCGAGGTTGGGGGGAGAGGACAGAGGAAGGAAGCATGATTGTTACCTCGCCACCAACACAACAGGGACTTGGTGATCCTGGATGCGCAAGACACATGAGTGCCTTCTTGCTGTACTACCTACAACATGACCCTCGAATTGTGAGAATTAGAAATAATCATGACTACTGGGTTGCCACACTGTTAGATCCCGGGTACAAAAGAAAATTTGCAGAAATTATTCCTGCCATAGAAAGGGATGCACGCATGCAGAAGTATCAGCAGAGACTGTTGCAGAATCTTACATGTGCTTTTCCACAAAACAACAGTGGTGCACGTAGTGAATCTCACAGTTCCAACTTGCCAACCGTGGGACTGTCGAGCGTTCAGCACTCAAACCATAACAGAAACACAGTATCTGCTGGTAACATCAATTTTGCGGAATCATTTCACCACTTTTTTAGACCATCCTTTGCAAGGCCACAGGAGACAAGAAGTCTGACACATAGTCAACGCTTAGAGACGATGGTACAGGAGTATCTCCAAGTAAACATTGAAGCCATGACTGTGTCACTGGACCCTTGCTCTTTTTGGGCTTCCAATCTGGATAAATGGCCGGAGCTAGCCACTTACGCCTTGGAGATCTTGTCATGCCCCGCAGCCAGCGTTCTGTCTGAACGTGTGTTCAGCGCTGCTGGTGGTGTGCTGACAGATAAGCGCACGCGGCTCTCCACTGATAATGTAGACAGACTCACGTTCATATAGATGAACAAATCATGGATCTGAAACGACTTTTCTACCCCTGTGTCATCCTGGGGAGAGTAAAAGCTTGATGATTGGTTAAAATCACCTCACCAACCGTTTTAAGCTTTCAAATTACTAATCATGTTTATCTGTATCTTGGCTGGAAAATAATTTGGGCTTTGTAGCAGTGTGCAGTACTGATTCTATTAGGCCATCTATACTAATCTCCACCAGATTTAAAATTACTAATCATGTTTATCTGTATCTTGGCTGGAAAATAATTTGGGCTTTTTAGCAGTGTGCAGTACTGATTCAATTAGGCCATCTATACTAAGCTTCACCAGATTTAAAATTACTAATCATGTTTATCTGTATCTTGGCTGGAAAATAATTTGGGCTTTGTAGCAGTGTGCAGTACTGATTCTATTTTTCCATCTATACTAAGCTCCACCAGATTTAAAATTAATAATAATTTTTAGCTGCATCTAGCCTGTAAAATAATTTTGGGGCTCCGAGATGTGCAAGACACATAAGTGCCTTCTTGCTGCACTACCTGCAACATGACCCTCAGATTGTCAGAATTCGAAGTAATCCTGACTACTGGGTTGCCACACTCTTAGATCCCCCACACTCTTCGATCAACCTTTTCATTTTAATTAAGACCAAAAAAATGGTCATTTTTGAAATTATAAGCATTAGCAGGTTATTAGAAACTGAAATCAAACAGTTTTCAACTCAAAACTTTATTCTAGGTTATGTTACATTTGCACATAGGACCCCTTGTTCAAAAGGAGCTTCTGAACTCTCTCATCCATTGAATTTGTCAGGTTTTGGATGGTTTCTGCTTCAATTGTTTTGCATGAGGACAGAATACCCTCCCAGAGCTGTTGCTTAGATGTGAACTGCCTCCTGCCATCATAGACACTCCTTTTGATGATGCTCCAGAGGTTCTGAATGGGGTAGAGGTCAGGGGAGCATGGCGGTCACACCATAAGTTTGTCCCCTTTTATGCCCATATCAGCCAGAGATGCAGATGTGTTATGTGCAGCATGAGACTGTGCATTATCATGCATGAAAATGATGTTGCTGTGGAATACACGGTTATTCTTCTTGAACCATGGCAGGAAGTGCTGTTTGAGAAACTCCACATACATTATGGAGTTCATCTTTACCCCTTCAGGGATCCTAAAGGGGCCGACAATCTCTCTCCCCATGATTCCAGCCCAAAACATTACTCCACCTCCTCCTTGTTGGCGCTGTAGCCGTGTTTGCGTGGGGTGACCATCAACCAGCCATCCTCCACTCCATCCATCTGGACCATCGAGCGTTGCACGGCACTCATCCGTGAACAAAACTGTTTTGAAGTCAGTCTTCATGTATTGTTTGGCCCACTGGAGCCGTTTCTGCTTGTGTGCAGTGGATAGGGGAGGTCGACAGGATGGCGTACGCACAGCTGCAAACCTCTGAAGGACCCTGCATCTTGTTGTTTGGGGGATGTTGGAGACACCAGCAGCTTCAAAAACTTGTCTGCTGCTATGACAAGGCTTTTTTGCCGCTGCTCTTTTAACCTGACGTAATTGCCTGTAGGAAAGAGTCCTCAATTTGCCCTTATCAGCACGCACACATGTGTACTGTGAATCAGCTACATACTTCTTGATTGCCAAGACACTTCATCCTGATCATCGTACAATGTTGATTGCAGTCATGCCTTGACCTAAACACTCCACAATTTGTTGCTTCTCAGCAGCCGACACATCCTTTTTCTTTCCCATTTTGGCAGAAAATGCAGGTTGCTTAATAATGTGGGACAGCCTTCTTAAGTAGTCTTGCCGTTCATTGGACACAACTGCCAAACTAATTAGCACAGGTGTCTGCAATTGCTTACAGTGATATAAAGAGCCCTGAAACACATCACCATCAATGAGTTTAACTGACAAACAAATAAATTCTTCCCTTATCACTCCTAAACACTTTTTGCATAATAATTTGGAACACAGTGTACATGTGCTTTTCCACAAAACACCAGTGGTTCACGTAGTGAATCTTACAGTTCTAACTTGCCAACCGTGGTCTGTATGGAGTTGTTCAATAAAGGGCCCAAAATTAAGATAACATAGACGGGAGAGGTCTCTATGAATACGAATTCCTAAGTATTTGATACCCTTTGAGGGTCAGGCAAAGGGAAAGTTGGACTGGATGGAATCCTGTATGGGTTTGGGGAGGGAGACAACGAGGGCTTCAGATTTCGCTGCATTGATCTTAAAATTTGACCATGTAACAAAGTGATCTATTTCAGCCATAACAGCAGGGATGGATATATGTGATTGAGTGATATATACTAGGACATCACCAGCAAATGCAGAGCATTTGTATTCGGTGCCTCCCACCTCAATCCACCTAATACTGGGGTTTTGGCAAATTGATGAGAGCAGGTGCTCTGTCACTAGGATGCATAAGAGAGGGGACAGAGGACATCCCTGCCTTGTCCCATTGGTAATTATGAAAGGTCAAGAAAATGTTCCATTTATCTTCAGCCTAGGTGACGTATTGTGATACAGGGCCGTGATTTTGGCTTTAAAAGGGTCCCCTAGACCCCTACCCCAAGCTTTTAAGAGAATAATATATGGCTTGCCAGGAGACTCTATGGAATGCTTTCTCAGCATCCAACGAGAGTATCTAATTACAAATTTTTAACTGCATCTAGCCCAGGAAATACTTTGTGACTAGTAGCAGTGTCTGCTAGTCAGCAGATTATCCCAGCTGTTAAGCAAGCTACACCACCTGTAGTTTGGACACTTACTTTTTTCAAAGAAAATGGTTTGGGCCCCCGGGACACTCAGTGAAGAGCATCAGGGAGGCACCCCAAGGCATAGGGGCTGGGACTGGCGATAGGATGCCTTGTGGTGGACCGCAGAGCTCGATCCTTATAAAAGTTTTTTAACTGCAGCAGCTTTAGTGGACGCTACTGGAGCTGGAATTACGCGGCTGCTGGCATGAGACTTGCCCTCCAATAGATCCTTGTAAAAGGATTTAAAGTGTACTCATTCAAAGCGCCTGCAGGCGCGCGCATTTTGAAGCTTTTTTTTTAAGCTTTTTTCACTGTTTCCAGAACATTAACAGTAAGAACATGGAAGAGTCCAGGAGCCATTTGGTGAGCTGCATATCCTGCTACATGTTCACAGACTTGCCAGTGGAAAAGCCAAACTTCACATGCCAGAAATGCAAGCTTGTGTCCCTGTTGGAGGAAAAGTTGCGAAATCTAGAAGAGAGGTTAACTACCTTGAAAATCATTAAGGAAGGTGAAGAGTTCTTAGACAGAGCAGAATTATCTCTTCATGATTCAGAAAGAGAAGAAATTCGAACTGCACCTGACGAAACAGAGGAATGGAAGCATGTGACCCACAGAAGCAGGAGAATCGAGAGGCAGTCAGCACCCATACTGCTCAGGAACTAGTACCAGGCTCTCACGCAGGAGAACCATGAAGAAATACAGCAAAATAAGACTTTGCCAGCAACGAATAACCTTGTAAGCCCTCAGAATCCTCCTGGATGGAGAAAGAAGAATGTTGTGAAGAAAAAACGGAGAGTGGTGGTCATGGGGAATTCCCTGTTAAGAGGAACAGAGGCCGCTATCTGCAGATCAGACATAACCTCAAGAGAAATGTGCTGTCTTCCAGGAGCAAAAATTAAAGATGTGTCTGACAGGATATCAAGACTCTTCAGACCTACAGATCACTACCCATTCCTGCTAATACATGTGGGGACAAATGACACCGCAAGAAAGGACCTGGTAACCATCTGCAGTGACTTTGAAGACTTAGTCAAGAAAGTGAAAGAATTGGGAGCGCAGGTGGTCTTCTCATCCATCCTCCCAGTGGATGGCCATGGAACAATGAGGTGGAATAAGATTCTACAGGTGAACAACTGGCTACGTCGATGGTGCTGTCAACAAGGATTTGGATTTCTGGATCACGGAATGAATTACCTATACGATGGACTACTTGCTAGAGATGGAGTGCACCTTACGAAGACTGGAAAACATGTATTTGGAAGTCGCCTTGCTACACTCATCAGGAGAGCTTTAAACTAGAACAATGTGGGAAGGGAAGCAAAAGGCCAGAAAAAGCCATACAACTGACAAATACTATTGAGATCCCTGCTACTGGAAGTGGAAAGGAAGAACAAAGACAAAACAATTTAAATAATAAAAATATGGGAGGAAGAGAAACCAATCACAAACTAAAATGTTTTTATACAAATGCACAAAGCATGGGCAACAAACAAGGAGAATTGGAACTACTAATGCAGGAAAAGAAATATGATGTCATTGGAATCACTGAAACTTGGTGGGACGATACACATGATTGGAATAAAAGGCTAAAAGGATACAACTTATTTGCAAGAAACAGACTTTATAAACGAGGAGGAGGTGTCGCATTGTATGTTAGAAAAGCGTATATCTGCACAGAGATTGAAGCTTCAGAGACTGGGAGTTCTGTGGAAACTGTTTGGGTAAGTATACAAGGAGAGAACAACGGAAAGGACACCATTGTAGGCATTTACTACAGGCCACCTTGGCAAGCTGAAGATATGGATGAACTCTTTATGTATCAAATGACCAAGTTCTCCAAAAAATATGACGTAGTGGTCATGGGAGATTTCAACTATCCAGACATTTGTTGGGAATCTCTCTCAAGTAAAACTAACAGGTCAAGCAAATTCTTATCCTCTCTTGCTGACAACTTTATCTTCCAAAAGGTAGGGGAGAAAACAAGGGGATCTGCTACTTTGGATCTAATCCTTATAAACAGGGAGGAAATGGTTGAGGAGGTAAAGGTGGCTGGGACCCTAGGAGGCAGCGATCATGCTATTATAGAATTTTGGATAACTAGAGGAGGAAGACATGTGAAGACTCAAACTTCAAGGTTAGATTTTAGAAAGGCAGATTTTAAGAGACTCAGAAAGAGAATAGGATGGATCCAATGGCTGGATGTCCTTAAGGACAAAAATGTCCAGGAAGGATGGGAAATTTTTAAAAATGAGATTCTCAAAGCACAATCGTTAACAATCCCGAAAAGTATGAAGAATGGGAAGCATTTAAGGAAACCAGGATGGATGAACACAGAACTTAAACACATGCTAAAAAGAAAGAAAGAAATGTTTATTAAATGGAAAGAGGGAGGCATATCTAAAGAAGATTATAATGCAGTCTGCAGATCCTGCAGGGCACGTATCAGGATAGCTAAAGCTGACAATGAATTAAGGCTTGCAAGAGATGTCAAAAGCAAGAAAAAAGGATTTTGGGGGTATGTCAAAAGTAAAATAAAAGTCAAAGATGCTATAGGATTTTTACAGGATGAAAATGGAGAAATGGTAAGAGAGGATGTTGAGAAGGCCGAACTTTTTAATTCCTATTTTGCATCTGTTTTATCTCAGAAAAAAATTGTAACATCAACTGATCTTCACTGTCCTTTTAAAGGAATAGAGGAATCCAAGTTATCTGTAAACAGAAAGATTGTGAGGGAATATTTAGCTAACATAAATGAGTTCAAGTCTCCAGGTCCAGATGAATTACACCCCAGAGTACTGAAGCAGATCATAGAAGAAATTTTAGAACCACTCTCCATAATCTTTGAAAATTCTTGGAGAACAGGAGAAGTCCCAGAACACTGGAGAAGAGCAAATGTTGTTCCTATCTTCAAAAAGGGGAAGAAGGTGGACCCAGGGAACTATAGGCCGGTGAGTCTGACTTCTATACTAGGAAAGATCTTTGAACAAATTATTAAACAACATGTATGTAAGTACATGGATAAGAATGAAGTGATTAACCAGAGTCAGCATGGGTTTGTAACTAACAAGTCATGTCAGACTAACTTAATTTCCTTCTATGACAGAATCACTGACTGGGTGGATCAGGGAAATGCTGTAGATATAGTATATCTCAACTTCAGCAAAGCATTTGACAAAGTATCTCACACCATCCTTATTGAAAAAATGACCAAGTATGCAATGGACCAGGCAACTGTTAGGTGGATTCATAACTGGCTTAGTGATCGGACTCAAAGGGTGGTTGTAAATGGCTTCACAGCCAGCTGGATGAATGTCTCAAGTGGGGTACCACAGGGCTCCGTCCTGGGACCTGTATTGTTCAACATCTTTATCAATGATTTAGATGAAGGAATTGAGGGTAAACTGATTAAATTTGCTGATGACACAAAGCTAGGAGGGATAGCTAATACTAGAGAAGAGAGAGAGAGGATTCAAAAAGACCTAAATAAACTGGAGCAGTGGGCAGCAACCAACAGAATGGTTTTTAACAGGGAAAAATGCAAAGTACTGCATCTGGGCAATAAAAATGAAAAAAGCATATACAGAATGGGAGGAATAGAGCTAAGCAACAGTACATGTGAAAAAGACTTAGGTATACTAATAGATCATAGACTGAACATGAGTCAACAGTGTGATGCAGCAGCAAAAAAGGCAAATACAATTCTGGGATGTATTAACAGAAGCATACAGTCTAGATCACGTGAAGTCATTATCGGTCTTTACTCCTCTTTGGTCAGACCTCATCTGGAATACTGTGTACAGTTTTGGGCACCACATTTTAAAAAAGACATAGACAAGCTGGAGCAAGTTCAGAGAAGAGCGACCAGAATGGTGACTGCTCTGCAAACCATGTCATATGAGGAACGGTTGCAGGATTTGGGAATGTTTAGCTTGCAAAAAAGAAGACTGAGAGGAGACTTAATAGCTGTCTACAAATATGTCAAGGGCTGTCACATTGTAGAAGGATCATCTTTATTCTCATTTGCACAAGGAAAGACTAGAAGCAATGGGATGAAACTAAATGGGAGGAGACACAGATTAGATATTAGAAAAAACTTTTTGACAGTTAGGGTGATTAATGAGTGGAACAGGCTGCCATGAGAGGTGGTGAGTTCCCCTTCAATGGACGTCTTCAAACAGAGGCTGGACAGACATCTGTCTGAGATGATTTAGTGAATCCTGCTTTGAGCAGGGGGTTGGACCAGATGACCCAGGAGGTCCCATCCAACTCTACCATTCTATGATTCTATGATTCTATGAAATTAGAGAGACAATTTAAATTAAAACGATTAGACCTGCCTCCACCGCAGGGGGGCTCACTTGACCCACCAGCGGACAGGCACCAGTATTGGGAGAGGGGGGCTGGCTGTAAGGGTCCACCGCGGCTCTGGCACAAAGCCGGCGACACGGAGGTCGCACGGGCAGGAACTAACTGGCCGTGTCGGCTTCGCACTTTTTTGGTTTTAGAAGGGCATGACATGCCTATATCTGTATCTCCCCCTCCTTTTACTCCTCCACCTCTTTTCTTTTCGCATGACTATATGTACTTGTCACTTTTCCATGTGTTAGTTGTGTCTTCTGAGCAGTTTGTCAGCTTTTGGACACCTTTGAAGGTGTTTTCTATGTGTTTTTGTTTGCCTGCCATTGGTTTTAATGGTGTTCGAAGGTGTTCGATGAACAGTTCGATGAACAGTTCAGCGAACATACGGGTGTTCGACGAACTGAACCAAACTCGAACACTACAGGGGTGGCTCAACACTAGTCATCATTTCATTTGGAAGTGGAAACACCAGCTGGTGTTGAGCGCTCTCCGACATTGAGAGCACCACCTTTGGATCAAGGCAACCTATCTTTTCCGCCTGCATCTTCCTCACAGACCGGCAGTTTGCCGGGGACACCCTACTCAACCCCGTCTAAGCACAACAGCCAGCCCTCGGTCCCTCAGATGTGGACAATTAAAAGACCATTTCCTCCTAGCCATGAGAAAGCTAAGAGGTTGAATTTCACCATCTGCAAGCTGTTTGCTACAGAAATGCTGCCTTTCCGCCTGGTGGACACAGAGGATTTTCGAGACCTTATGTCCGTCGCAGTGTCTCAGTACCAGATGCCCAGTCAGCACTACTTCTCAAAAAAAGGTGTGCCTGTGCTCCACCAGCATGTCGCACACAACATCACCGCTTCTTTGAGAAACTCTGTGTGTGACAGGGTGCATTTCACCACAGACACTTGGACGAGTAGGCATGGACAGGGGCGTTACATGTCGCTGACTGGGCACTGGGTAACTATGGTGACAGCAGGACAAGGGGCTGCTGTCCAAGTTTTGCCGTCCCCACGAGTAGTATGTCAATCCTCTTTATCTAGAAGTTCCTCCACTGCTTCTGCCTCCTCAACCTCCTCTCGGTCCTCCACCTGCACCCAAAGCCTGTCTGGTCATGCCACCCACTTTCTAACTGCGCAGAAGGAATCCTGCACACCTCCTTACTATGCTGGCAGCAGGGCTCAACGGTATCAGGCGGTGTTTACTTTGAAATGTCTGGGAAATGTCAGTCACACAGCTGAGGAGTTGTGGTCAGCTCTCTAGACCCAGTTTTATGAATGGTTGTCTCCACTGGACCTGCAACCAGGAAAGGCCTTGTGCGACAATGCTGCAAACCTGGGTGCGGCCCGTCGCCGGGGCAATGTCACACACCTGCCTTGCATGGCTCTCATGTTGAACCTGGTTGTCCAGCAATTTTTAGCCCACTATCCCAGACAAGATGGCCTTCTGCAGAGGGCACGGTCACTGTGTGCTCACTTCCGCCGTTCGCATCCCACAGCTCAACGACTTAAATCTCTACAGAAGTCGTTGGGCCTGCCAGTTCACCGGCTGAAATGCGATTTGCCGACACTGTGGAATTCAACTCTGCACATGTTGCAGTGACTGTGGCAGCACCGACAAGCCCTGGTGCAATATGTTATGACGTATAGCCTGGGCCAACGAGATCCAGAGGTGGGGCAAATCATGCTGCAGGAGTGGTCTCAGATCAGGGACCTATGAAGTTGACACGCCCCCTGGACTGTGGGGTACCCAGATCTGGGCCGGTAGACGCTGGGGGTTGTAGTCACTGTGGCGGTGACCCGGTCCGTGACCCAGGGCGGTCAATCCAAGGGTAATTTGTATATATGGGTTTCATAATGTCCGACTACGCCACCTGTGGAGTGTGGCCAAAGGGGCCGCCGCTGCGGAACAGTCCTCTGAAGCTGGTGGTTTTGCAGCAATGGTATTATTACTCCCCATAGGAAGAGTGTAGCTTCAGGGCAGTGTGGGTTGATGATGGTGGTTGTAGTGCAGGGAGTCAGTAATGAACACAGAGTCCGTGTGATGCAGTCCCAAGATCTTTACTCACTGTTGTTGCAGTCCAGATTACAGGTACCAGAGCAATCTCCCCAATCGTGCTGTGCGTACTCAGTGAGGGGCTCAGTCCACCCCCAGATAGCTCCGGAGCACTTAGCAGGACCCCCTTCTGTGTGTCCTTTCTCTGGCCTTCTCCCTGCACCTCACATCCAGTGACACTTCTATCCGGTATCCTCGGGCCTTGGCGGGTGACGTGTGTTCCGTCCCCTGGGTCCTATGTGGCTACCTTCTTAGTGAGACTGGTGTGGACTTTGGCCTGCAGTACATGAAATGCTGCAGCCTCCGGTTTCTAGTTGAGCCTTGCTGTTTCTCGGCTCGTTGAGGGACCGGTTCCCCTTATCTGGCCTGACCCCTCTACCTCCTGGTAGCAGCGGGTGTACGGGTGGCATTCTGCACGGCCCGTACCCCTAGGGTCCCTTCGGTACCTGGAGCCTTCCTGCTCCCACTCCTCTCTTCTCTCCTTCAGTCCTGGGCCTCCCAGGCTAGGCCCGCCTCCGGAGCAGAGCTCATGCAGAGCCTCTTCTCCTGTCACTTCTCCTCCTCTGACTGGCTTGCTCTTTCTAAGATGGCTTCCTATTTATACTCTCCCTGTCATGTGCTCCCCTAAGCTGATTTCTCCACCCACACCCACTACATAGGACCCTCCCGCCAGTTAGGGAACTGGGACTGTGCTCTCCCTTAGGAGCAATCTCGCCCTACCCACACTGTGGGTATGTGTTGGATGCAGGTGTTAGGGTCCCGAGCCATACTCCTTCGTTACCTGAGGGTGAGATACCACACCTCTGGGTGAGATCAAGTACCTCTGTGGCGACTGAACCCTCAGGGGCGCCACACACCCTTCTGCACAGTTTTGAAATGGCGATGAAGATGTTTAGTGCTGACGATGCCATTATCAGCATGACTATTCCAGTGATTTACATGCTGGAGCACACGTTAAACAGAATTCAGAGTCAGGTGGTGGGACAAGAGGAGGTGGAGGAAGTAGAGGAGGAGTCGTATGCGGAAGGGATAACATCTCCAAGGTCTAGACGGTCGGCAGCACCAAGGCGTCAGGCATGGGAGGGTGGGAGAAAGGGATTAAATAGGGCACATGGTAGCAGCCAAACTGTTGAGGAAGGTGCAGGAGCCGAGGAAGTGGAGGATGAACTGGTGATGGGCATGTAAGACTCATCAGATGAGGGAGACCTTGATCACATTTCGGTTGTGTGAGGTTGGGGGCAGAGGGCAGAGGAAGGAAGCATGATTCTTACCTCGCTACCAACACAACATGGACTTGGACCTCCTGGATGCGCAAGACACATGAGTGCCTTCTTTCTGCACTATCTGCAACATGACCCTTGGATTGTCAGAATTCTAAGTAATCCCGACTACTGGGTTGCCAGTGCCACACTCTTAGATCCCTGGTACAAAAGTAAATTTGCAGAAATTATTCCTGCCATAGAAAGGGATTCACGCATGCAGGAGTATCAGCAGAGGCTGTTGCAGAATCTTACATGTGCTTTTCCACAAAACACCAGTGGTGCACGTAGTGAATCTCACAGTTCTAACTTGCAAACTGTGGGACTGTCGAGCCTTCATCACTCAAACCATAACAGTAACACAGTATCTGCTGGTAACAGCAATTTTGTGGAATCGTTTCACCACTTTTTTAGACCATCCTTTGCAAGGCCACAGGAGACAAGAAGTCTGACACATAGTCAACGCCTAGAGAGGATGGTACAGGAGTATCTCCAAGTGAACATCGAAGCCATGACTGTGTCACTGGACCCTTGCTCAATTTGGGATTCCAGTCTGGAAAAATGTCCGGAGCTCGCCACTCACGCCTTGGAGATCTTGTCATGCCCTGCAGCCAACGTTCTCTCTGAATGTGTGTTCAGCGCTCCTGGTGGTGTGCTGACAGATAAGAGCACGCGGCTGTCCACTGAGAATATAGACAGACTCACGTTCATAAAGATGAACAAATCATGGATCCGCAAGGACTTTTCTACCCCTGTGTCATCCTGGGGAGACTAAAAGCTTGAGGATTTCGTAAAATCACCTCACTAACCGTTTTAGGCAACTCTGGGGCAATTGATGCCACTTAAGTGGTGTCTGTGCCACAATTTTTGGAAAAAATGGAGACTCTTTTTGGAGTCCCCTTGCTGTGTTTTACGTGACGTTGGCATCGTCAATTCCAAGTGAGTTGGGTCGCCCCCCCATTTTAACTGTAAGAAACTAAATACACTATGGCTTGGGGTAACACAGATGGCTGAGTCTGAAGAGCTGTTTACTCAGAGGTCTGCTCCAAAGCTTCAGTATCTGCTAGTCAGCTTAGAATTTTCAACTGCATCTAGCCTAAGCAATACTTTGGGCGCAGTAGCCCAGCTGCGAAGCAAGCTGCACCGCCTGTGTATCTAATAAGATTTTTTAAATGCATCTAGCCTAGGCACACTGTGGGGACCCCCAACCAAACCCAGACGCTCAGCGCCCCTACGCCCCCCTTTCCGTGACAATACAATAATGTAACTCTTACAACTGGATGGGTGAGGATCGGTCACAGCTTTATTAACTCTTTATACTCATTCCATTAGAAAGGCATTTTATTTCTAAAATAATTCAGATTGTTGCAGCATGTCCTGGGTCTCCACACCGGCAAGTTGGACAACAAGTGTAACTCTCCAACATGTCCTTTCTATTTCCAGGTCACAGAGGTTCCTGCGTACTCGTATGCAGGACTCTGACTCCCATCCATCACTCTTAACGCTTGTTCCACTCCGTCCTGGAGTCCTGACAGGAATATGTCCAGTCCAATATCCATTAAGTGAACACCGTCGGGCCGTATGAGGCCTGCTTTATCTCCTTCCAGTTGTCAGTGTTGTATCACTACACCGCCTCTGTCTCTTCTAAATTTTGCCATCCGAATATTTATTACCCGCCTTGTCCGTTCGATGGCCGTGATTTCTCGCGCACCTTGCCATACCGCTATCGGCACAATCTCTGACCATACTATAGTTAGTTTTGTGAAAAATTCTCTGAAGCGCACAGTGTCTAGTTCCATTATTGCCATTAGTTATGCGCTCTTGTGATGACCTAGGTCATTTCCTCCGACCTGTATAACTAGGATGACCGGACCTCTTGCCTCTCTCCCTACCTTGATTACCTCCATTAGTACCTGTGGCCATAGCAGGCCTCTAATACCTCTCCAGCTAAAATATGTGTTATGAAACTGTAATTTCCTCCCGCCTGGGTGGACTTTCGCCCTTTTTTCTGCCCAATATATATACGAGTGGCCTATCACCCACACTGTTGGCTTAGCGTCACCTGTAAAAGAAACAAACCACGTTAGGATAACAAGTCCGGTCTTATGTATCTCGCCAAACACGTGGATCGCATTCTCCCTATCCTCTGAACTTCCGTTTCTGACAGTCCTGCTCTTGCTGCTTCCGTGGCCGCGCCTATGCGGAATGAGTGTGTCCCACAATCTTTGGGGTGGTTCCCTGCCGATGTTATGCATTTATTAAATATAGCTTGGAACTGGTATCTTGATAATGGCATTCCATCAATGTGTGATAGGAAGAAATTACTTTGTGATCTGATGGTTATATATGTTTTTACTATTGTTACCTGGCTCAGTGTACCCTTTGTGGGTTGTAGAAGTACCCAAGTGCCCCTGCCCGCTGGAACCATTTTCGATTGGCGCATGCGTTGACGTATTGCATTATTGGCTATGACTACGTCCTGGTGTAAAAAGCCTCCACTGGTGGTAATTTTGGATTGAGGGACTTGAAATTGTGAGTGTCATGTTAATGGTGTTAGGGATATGGTGTGAGAAATCAGTTTTAGTGACACGGGACGGGACGTCTACACTCCTGACTTGGCTGACCCCTTTTTCCACCCTTTTATGGATTGTCTGATGATGAATCTCTTTGTCACATCTCCCCAATTCAGTAGTTGGAAGTGAAATGCTACTCCGGTCAGACACCGCTGCGCTGACGCCCCTGATATGCCCCTCATCATTAGCTGGTGGAGAAATTCTATGGTGACTTGTAATCTGGCTTGTTCACATTGGTCAACCCGTCTGCCTGCTACTAGTCGTGTCCACTCTTCCCATGCCTTACCGTATGCGTGTCACGTTGACGGGGCAACTGACGCTCTGATTAATGGCATCAACTATTCGACACTAGATCCCATAGGGAGGGTGGGCAACTGTTGCCCGATGGGTGGGCGTTGGGGAGGAGCTCTGTGAAAATCTGCCAATTGAATTGTGATAAAGCGTTAGCAGCAGCTTTAGACCCCTCAGCATCGTGGCTAGTGCGGACCCATACATTGTGTTTTAGGCACAGGAATGCTAGCCGGCGTAGAAGGCCTAGCACTGGGAGAGACGATGATGCCATCTTATTAATGCAGTGCGCTAGGCTGGTGTTTTTTGTTATGAAGCGTATATTTTTGTTAGCCAGGCGCGTGCCCCATATTTCAATTGCTACCACTATTGGGAAGAAAAATTATTTTCCGGGCTAGATGCAGCTAAAAATTATTATTAACTTCAAAGCTGGTGGAGCTTGGTATAGATGGCCTAATACAATGAGTACTACACACTGCTACTTTGCCCAAAATTATTTTCCAGGCAAGATGCAGCTAAAAATTATTAGTAATTTGAAAGCTGGTGGAGCTTAGTATAGATGGTCTAATAGAATGAGTACCACACACTGCTAATATGCCCAAAATTATTTTCCAGACAAGTTGCAGCTAAAAATTATTATTAATTTCAAAGCTGGTGGAGCTTGGTATAGATGGCCTAATACAATGAGTACCACACACTGCTACTATGCCCAAAATTATTTTCGAGGAAGATGCAGCTAAAAATTATTAGTAATTTGAAAGCTGGTGGAGCTTAGTATAGATGGCGTAATAAAATGAGTACCACACACTGCTGATATGCCCAAAATTATTTTCCAGACAAGATGCAGCTAAAAATTATTTGTAATTTGCAAGCTGGTGGAGCTTAGTATAGATGGCCTAATAGAATGAGTACCACGCACTGCTACTATGCCCAAAATTATTTTCCAGACAAGATGCAGCTAAAAATTATTTGTAATTTGCAAGCTGGTGGAGCTTAGTATAGATGGCCTAATAGAATGAGTACCACGCACTGCTACTATGCCCAAAATTATTTTCCAGACAAGATGCAGCTAAAAATTATTTGTAATTTGCAAGCTGGTGGAGGTTAGTATAGATGGCCTAATAGAATGAGTACCACACACTGCTACTATGCCCAAAATTATTTTCCAGACAAGATGCAGCTAAAAATTATTTATAATTTGGCAATTTGCAAGCTGGTGGAGCTTAGTATAGATGGCCTAATAGAATGAGTACCACACATTGCTACTATGCCCACAATTATTTTCCATACAAGATGCAGCTAAAAATTTATTGTAATTTGCAAGCTGGTGCAGCTTAGTATAGATGGCCTAATAGAATGAGTACCACACACTGCTACTATGCCCAAAATTATTTTCCATACAAGATGCAGCTAAAAATTATTTGTAATTTGCAAGCTGGTGGAGCTTGGTATAGATGGCCTAATAGAATGAGTACCACACACTGCTACTATGCCCAAAATTATTTTCTAGACAAGATGCAGCTATAAATTATTTGTAATTTGCAAGCTGGTGGAGCTTAGTTTAGATGGCCTAATAGAATGAGTACCACACACTGCTACTATGCCCAAAATTATTTTTCAGGCAAGATGCAGCTAAAAAATTTTTGTAATTTGCAAGCTGGTGGAGCTTAATATAGATGGCCTAATAGAATGAGTACCACACACTGCTACTATGCCCAAAATTATTTTCCAGACAAGATGAAACTAAAAATTATTTGTAATTTGCAAGCTAGTGGAGGTTGGTATAGATGGCCAAATAGAATTAGTACCACACACTGCTAATATGCCCAAAATTATTTTCCAGACAAGATGCAGCTAAAAATTAATTGTAATTTGCAAGCTGATGGAGCTTAGTATAGATGGCCTAATAGAATGAGTACCACACACTGCTACTATGCCCAAAATTATTTTCCAGGCAAGAAGCAGCTAATATTATTTGCAATTTGAAAGCTGTTGGAGCTTGGTATAGATGGCCTAATAGAAAGAGTACCACACACTGCTACTATGCCCAAAATTATTTTCCAGGCAAGATGCAGCTAAAAATTATTAGTAATTTGCAGGCTGGTGGAGCTTTGTATAGATGGCCTAATAGAATGAGTACCACACACTGCTACTATGCCCACAATTATTTTCCACACCAGATGCAGCTAAAAATTATTTGTAATTTGAAAGCTACTGGAGCTTAGTATAGATAGCCTAATAGAATGAGTACCACACACTGCTACTATGCTCAAAATTATTTTCCAGACCATATGCAGCTAAAAATTATTTGTAATATTCAAGCTGGTGGAGCTTGGTATAGATGGCCTAATAGAATGAGTACCACACACTGCTACTATGCCAAATATTATTTTCCAGGCAAGATGCAGCTAAAAATTATTAGTAATTTGAAAGCTGGTGGAGCTTAGTATAGATGGCCGAATAGAATGAGTACCACACACTGCTAATATGCCCAAAATTATTTTCCAGACAAGATGCAGCTAAAAATTATTTGTAATTTGCAAGCTGGTGGAGCTTGGTATAGATGGCCTAATAGAATGAGTACCACACACTGCTACTATGCCCAAAATTATTTTCTAGACAAGATGCAGCTATAAATTATTTGTAATTTGCAAGCTGGTGGAGCTTAGTTTAGATGGCCTAATAGAATGAGTACCACACACTGCTACTATGCCCAAAATTATTTTTCAGGCAAGATGCAGCTAAAAAAATTTTGTAATTTGCAAGCTGGTGGAGCTTAATATAGTTGGCCTAATAGAATGAGTACCACACACTGCTACTATGCCCAAAATTATTTTCCAGACAAGATGCAGCTAAAAATTATTTGTAATTTGCAAGCTAGTGGAGCTTGGTATAGATGGCCAAATAGAATTAGTACCACACACTGCTAATATGCCCAAAATTATTTTCCAGACAAGATGCAGCTAAAAATTATTATTAATTTCAAAGCTGGTGGAGCTTGGTATAGATGGCCTAATACAATGTGTACCACACAATGCTACTATGCCCAAAATTATTTTCCAGGCAAGATGCAGCTAAAAATTATTAGTAATTTGAAAGCTGGTGGAGCTTAGTATAGATGGCCTAATAGAATGAGTACCACACATTGCTAATATGCCCAAAATTATTTTCCAGACAAGATGCAGCTAAAAATTATTTGTAATTTGCAAGCTGGTGGAGCTTAGTATAGATGGACTAATAGAATAAGTCCCATACACTGCTACAAGCCCAAAATTATTTTCCGAGCTAGATGCAGATAAAATTATTAGTAATTTGCAAGCTGGTGGAGCTTAGTATAGATGGCCTAATAGAATGATGCTATGCCCAAAAGGTTTTACTTGGCTAGGTGCAGTAAAAAAAATTGTATTCTATACACAGGTGGTGTAGATTGCAACACAGATACGCTACTCCACTGACTAACTCACCCTGCAAGAGGCCAAAAAGGATTTGCTTAGCTAGATTTAGCCAAATGCTGTGAAAAACACTTGCACAGCACTGGCACAGACCTGCCTGGCAAAAAGTCCTAGGAAATGCTGTAACCTAGTCCTCAAAAGGACTGCAATCACAACTATTCCCTACTCCCAAGCTATCTGTATATTTAAGAGAAAATTGGCTTGAAATTAACACTGAAAGTATAGCGCACACAGCAACAGCGGTGCCGTCTAACACGCAGCTGCAGCAGTGAGAAAATGGTGGCGACGGGGAAAATGGCATGGTCTTATAGGGCAAGGACATGTGACATACACAGCAAATGACACATGTTCTTGCTTGTGTGAAAAAAAGCAGTTCGCTCCCTGTATGCCCTGCTGATAGGCTGACAGATTACACCTCCCTACTATAAATGCGGGAAAGAGATAAAAAAATGGAGACCTTCATTATTTCTGCAGAGATCCATCCCCTGCCCCGCTGTACACTCAAACTGCGTATTAACATTGATTATCAGCATTACTGTGAAAAAATCCAGTTATGATTTTGGTGCACGAACAGTTATCGAACATAACCTCAAACAGCCGGTTATTGTTTCAAATCATTCGTGTTCGCCGAACGGCTCGAACACCGCTCAAAACAGCTCGAATTTGAGATTAGGAACAGTTTGAGTCGAACACCGCTCAACTCTACTTAATACCTCTGACCACGTTGTTGACAGCAGTGACCTGGGGGTCATAAAAGCTTCCAGGGGTCATCCCCATGCTGCCCCCATGTCTTTTGAGCACTGTTGCTATCGTTTTGGGCACTTTTTAGGCTTTCTACAGACTGCCGGGGATGCTGCCGCAACAATGCTCGGGTCTCCCATAGACTAACATTGGGCTCGTTGCTCGGGTCGAGCACCCGAGTATCACGGTGAGCTTGGTCCGAGCTTCGAGCACTGGAGCATTTTAGTGCTCGCTCAACACTGCTATCTATCCCTACCTTCCTGAGATAAGCTGCAATAATGCATTTTGTCCTTTGCTACACCATTGCACACACACCATATACCTAGTCAGTGGCCTTGTTATCAGCTGCTACTCTTTTAACTCAACTGTCCCATCAGTTGGGTGTTGCTGAGTACCATGCAATAAAAAAAAATTTGGGGGCCGCTACGATTTCTTTAGTGAAATGCTGGCTCCCTCTGGTGGAGCACTGACTTCTTTAATTTTCTACTTGTGGATGAAAAAATATATATAAAAAAGTTTGCACTGAGATGCTGATTTAAAGTGCTACCTATGTCTGTCAATCAGAGCATCCTATTGGTTTTCACCCAGGCGGATAGATTGCTTGCAATAGATGTAATGAGTAGAGATGAGCGTTGTTCGACTCGAACTGTTCGCCAATCTCAAATTTGAGCTGTTTTGGGCGGTGTTCGAGCCGTTCGGCGAACACGAACGATTTGAGAAAAATTCGGCTGTTCGAGGTCATGTTCGATAACTGCTCCTGCACCAAAATCATAACTGGATTTTTTCTCAGTAATGATGAAAATTAATGTTAATATTCAGTTTGAGTGTACAGCGGGGCGGGGGGGGGGGGGTCAGGGGATGGATCTCTGCAGGAATAATGAAGATCTCCATTTTTTTTTCTCTTTCCCGCATTTACAGTGGGGAGGTGCAATCTGTCACCCTATCAGCAGCGCACACACGGAGCGAAGTGCTTTTTTTCACACAAGCAAGGGCATGTGTCATTGGCAGTGTATGTCACATGTCCTTGCCTATAAGACCCAGCCATTTTCCCCGTCGCCACCATTTTCTCACTGCTGCAGCTGCGTGTTAGACGGCACCGCTGTTGCTGTGTGCGCTATACCTTGTTAATTTCAAGCCAATTTTCGCACAAATCTACAGATAGCTTGGGAGTAGGGAATAGTTGTGATTGCAGTCCTTTTAAGGACTACGTTACATCATTTCATACGACTTTTATCAGGCAGGTCTGTGCTCTTAAATAGATAGGTTGGGAGTAAAGACTAATTGTAATTGCAGTCCTTTTCAGGGCTAGGTTACATCAGTTCCTATCACTTTTTGCCAGGCAGGTCTGTGCCAGTGCTGTGCAAGTTTTTTTCACAGCCTTTGGCTGAATCTAGCAAAGCTAATCGTTTATGGCCTATTGCAGAGTGTGTTAGTCAGTGGAGTAGCCTATCTGTGTTGCAAGATACAACACCTGTGTAGAGAATACCAATTTTTTTATTGCACCTAGTGAAGTAAAACATTTTGGGCATAGCATCATTCTATTAGTCCATCTATACTGACCTCCATAAGGTTGCAAACTGAATATAATTTTTTTCTGCATCTACCTCTGAAAAAATATTTGGGCTTCTAGCTGTGTGTGGGACTTGTTCTATTAGTCCATCTATACTGACCTCCATCACGTAGCAAATTGAATATAATTTTTTTCTGCATCTAGCTCTGAAAAAATATTTGGCCTTCTAGCTGGGTGTGGGACTTGTTCTATTAGTCCATCTATACTGACCTCCATCAGGTTGCAAACTGAAAATATTTTTTTTCTGCATCTACCTCTGAAAAAATATTTGGCCTTCTAGCACTGTGTGGGACTTTCTCCATTAGTCCATCTATACTGACCTCCATCATGTTGCAAATTAAAAATAATTTTTATCTGCATCTAGCTCTGAAAAAATATTTGGCCTTCTAGCAGTGTGTGGGACTTTCTTTATTAGTCCATCTATACTGACCTCCATCAGGTTGCAAATTAAAATAATTTTTTTCTGCATCTAGCTCTGAAAAAATATTTGGCCTCCTAGCAGTGTGTGGGACTTGTTCTATTAGTCCATCTATACTGACCTCCATCACGTTGCAAATTGAATATAATTTTTTTCTGCATCTAGCTCTGAAAAAATATTTGGCCTTCTAGCTGGGTGTGGGACTTGTTCTATTAGTCCATCTATACTGACCTCCATCAGGTTGCAAACTGAAAATATTTTTTTTCTGCATCTACCTCTGAAAAAATATTTGGCCTTCTAGCACTGTGTGGGACTTTCTCCATTAGTCCATCTATACTGACCTCCATCATGTTGCAAATTAAAAATAATTTTTATCTGCATCTAGCTCTGAAAAAATATTTGGCCTTCTAGCAGTGTGTGGGACTTTCTTTATTAGTCCATCTATACTGACCTCCATCAGGTTGCAAATTAAAATAATTTTTTTCTGCATCTAGCTCTGCAAAAATATTTGGCCTCCTAGCAGTGTGTGGGACTTTCTCTATTACTCCATCTATACTGACCTCCATCAGGTTGCAAATTCAAAATAATTTTTATCTGCATCTAGCTGTGAAAAAATATTTGGCCTTCTAGCAGTGTGTGGGACTTTCTCTATTAGTCCATCTATACTGACCTCCATCAGGTTGCAAATTAAAAATAATTTTTATCTGCATCTAGCTCTGAAAAAAATATTTGGCCTTCTAGCAGTGTGTGGGACTTTCTCTATTAGTCCATCTATACTGACCTCCATCAGGCTGCAAATTAAAAATATTTTTTATCTGCATCTAGCTCTGAAAAAATATTTGGCCTTCTAGCAGTGTGTGGGACTTTCTCTATTAGTCCATCTATACTGACCTCCATCAGGTTGCAAATTAAAAATAATTTTTATCTGCATCTAGCTCTGAAAAAATATTTGGGCTTCTAGCAGTGTGTGGGACTTGTTCTATTAGTCCAACTATACTGACCTCCATCAGGTTGCAAATTGAATCTAATTTTTTCTGCATCTAGCTGTGAAAAAATATTTGGCCTTCTAGCAGTGTGTGGGACTTTCTCTATTAGTCCATCTATACTGACCTCCATCAGGTTGCAAATTAAAAATAATTTTTATCTGCATCTAGCTCTGAAAAAATATTTGGGCTTCTAGCAGTGTGTGGGACTCATTGTATTAGGCCATCTATACCAAGCTCCACCAGCTTTTAAATTAATAATAATTTTTAGCTGCATCTAGCCCTGGAAATATTTTTTCTTCCCAATAGTGGTAGCAATAGAAATATGGGGCGCGCGCCTGGCTTACAAAAATATACGCTTCATAACAAAAAACACCAGCCTAGCGCACTGCATTAATAAGATGGCATCATCGTCTCTCCCAGTGCTAGGCCTACTACCCAGGCTAGCATTCCTGTGCCTAAAATACAATGTATGGGTCCGCGCTAGCCACTATGCTGAGGGGTCTAAAGCTGCTGCTAACGCTTTATAACAATTCAATTGGCAGATTTTCACAGAGCTCTTCCACAACGCCCACCCATCGGGCAACAGTTGCCCACCTTCCCTATGTGATCTAGTGGCGAATAGTTGATGCCATTAATCAGAGCGTCAGTTGCCCCGTCGATGTGGCAAGCATACGGTAAGGCATGGGAAGAGTGGACATGACTAGTAGCAGGCAGACGGGTTGACCAATGTGAACAAGCCAGATCACAAGTCACCATAGAATTTCTCCACCAGCTAATTATGAGGGGCATATCAGGGGCGTCAGCGCAGCGGTGTCTGACTGGAGTAGCATTTCACTTCCAACTACTGAATTGGGGAGATGTGACAAAGGTTCATCATCAGACAATCCATAAAAGGGTGGAAAAGGGGTCAGCCAAGTCAGGAGTGTAGACGTCCCGTCCCGTGTCACTAAAACTGATTTCTCACATCATATTCCTAACACCATTAACATGACACTCACAATTTTAAGCAACACTACTGTCTACTGCATTTGTGATCGCCTTCTTCGGGGTGCTATGCATAAGCGAATTAGTCCCCCAATCCAAAATTACCACCAGTGGAGGCTTATTACACCAGGACGTAGTCATAGCCAATAATGCAATACGTCAACGCATACACAAATCGAAAACGGTTCCAGCGGGCAGGGGCACTTGGGTACTTCTACAACCCACAAACGGTACACTGAGTCGGGTAACAATAGTAAAAACATATCTAACCATCAGATCACAAAGTAATTTCTTCCTATCACACATTGATGGAATGCCATTATTAAGATACCAGTTCCAAGCTATATTTAATAAAAGCATAACATCGGCAGGGAACCACCCCAAAAATTACGGGACACACTCATTTCGCATAGGCGCGGCCACGGAAGCAGCAAGAGCAGGACTGTCAGAAACGGAAGTTCAGAGGATAGGGAGAATGCGATCCACATGTTTGGCGAGATACATAAGACCGGACTTGTTATCCTAACGTGGTTTGTTTCTTTTACTGGTGACTAGTGTTGAGCCACCCCCGTTGTGTTCGAGTTCGGTTCGGTTCGTCGAACACCCGTGTGTTCGCCGAACTGTTCGTCGAACTGTTCGTCGAACACCTTCGAACACCGTTAAAACCAATGGCAGGCAAACAAAAACACATAGAAACACATAGAAAACACCTTCAAAGGTGTTCAAAAGCTGACAAACTGCTCAGAAGACACAACTAACACATGGAAAAGTGACAAGTACATATAGTCATGAGAAAAGAAAAGAGGTGGAGGAGTAAAAGGAGGGGGAGACACAGATATAGGCATGTCATGCCCTTCTAAAATCCAAAAAGTGAGAAGCCGACACGTTCAGTCCGCTCCTGCCCGTGCCACCTCCGTGTCGCCGGGTTTGTGCCAGAGCCGCGGTGAACCCTGACGGCCAGCCCCCCTCTCCCAATACTGGTGCCTGTCCGCTGGTGGGTCGAGCGAGCCCCCCTGTGGTGGAGGCAGCTCTAAGTTTTTTAATTTAAATTGTCTCTCTAATTTGAATGAATACACTTTAAATCCATTTACAAGGATCTATTGGAGGGCAAGTCTCATGCCAGCAGCCGCGTAATTCCAGCTCCAGTAGCGTCCACTAAAGCTGCTGCAGTTAAAAAGCTTTTATAAGGATCGAGCTCGGCTGTCCACCGCAAGGCATCCTACTGCCAGTCCCAGCCCCTATGCCTTGGGGTGCCTCCTGATGCTCTTCACTGAGTATCCCGTGGTCCCGAAGCATTTCCTTTGAAAAAATTAAGTGTCCAAACTACAGGTGGTGTAGCTTGCTTAACAGCCGGGATAATCCGCTGACTAGCAGACACTGCTACTAGGCACAAAGTATTTCCTGGGCTAGATGCAGTTAAAAATTTGTAAGTAGATACTCTCGTTGGATGCTGAGAAAGCATTCCATAGAGTCTCCTGGCACGCCATATATGATTCTCTTAAAAAGCTTGGGGTAGGGGTCTAGTGGACCCTTTTATAGCCAAAATCACGGCCCTGTATCACAATACGTCACCTAGGCTGAAGATTAATGGTACTGTAGCACCCTGAGGGCTCGGTTGCTACAGACGTATTGCACCTCACCCAGAGGTGTGATATCTCACTCTCAGGTAAGGATGGAGTGTGGATCAGGACCCGACACCTGCATGCATTACACCACATTGCCATGGGGCAGGGCGACCAATATGCCCCTGAGATGGGCACGACAGTCCCTGTCCCTGGCTGGAGTGGGGGGAGGGAACACTGAGGAAGGGGAACCCTGTAGTGCAGGAGCAGGGAGGAAGCAGTTCCTGGGTGCATTGAGAAGGGAGTATAAAAGGTGGGCACCATCTTAGTTCAGTGCAGAGAAGTCTGAGCAGAAGTGGCAGGGAGCAGGGGCTCTGCATGAGCTCTGCTCCGGAGGCGGGCCTAGTAACAGAGGCCCAGGCCTGCAAGAGGGAGAAGGAAGGAAGAGGAGCGGAGAAGGCTCCAGGAACAAGGAATGAAGGGATCCCAGGGGTGCGGACGGGCGAGTCGCCACCGCACTCCCGAATCCACCTGCGTGGAGGGGTCAGGCCAAAGGGGGAGACCGGTCCCCGAACTAGTGGAGGCAGGAAACGACCCTCAGCTAGAAACCGGAGGCTCTGACATTTTATGTGGCGCAGCCCCTCGCTACACCCGCTAGGAAGGCACCACATAGGGTCAGGGAAACTGGCGCCAAGTTTACCAAGAGGAGGCCCGAGGCAGCCGGACAGAAGTGTTGGTAAGAAAGGCCAGACAAAGGACACACAAAGGGGGTCCTGTGAAGCGCTCCAAAGTTATCTGGGAGTTGTCTGAGCCCCTCACCTGGTGAGCACAGTACGACGTGGGCAGCCGTTACCTGCAGACGTGGTCTGGATAATAAGAACTGTGAGTAAAGGCCCTGAACTGCATCACTGACTCCGTGTCGTTACTGCTGCTGCCCTGCACCATCACCCCCATCCTCCGCATACACTGCCCTGAGGCTATACTCCTCCCGTGGGGAGTTATGCTACGCTCTGCTGCACCCACAACACCAGTCTCAGCGGTCTGCCCTGTAGCGGTGGTTCACTCTGACCGCTATCCACGGGTGGCCTAGTCGGACATTTAAACATCAAAACCACATAAATAGTTCCGCCACTGGTTTGACCACCCTGAGCCACGGAACCGGGTCGCCGCCACGAAGACTACAACCACCAGCATCCACCAAAAAGGGTCCGGCTCCGGGTGTCCCAAGGCCCAGGGGGTGCGTCAGAACATTTTCATCACCTTTCACAATCACCAATGGGACAAGGCAGGGATGTCCTCTGTTCCCTCTCTTATACATCCTAGTGACGGAGCACCTGCTCTCATCAATTCGCCATAACCCCAATATTAGGTGGATTGAGGTGGGAGGCACCGAGTACAAGTGCTCTCTCTATCCTGATGATGTCCTAGTATATATCACTCAATCACATATATCCATCCATGCTGTTATGGCTGAAATAGATCACTTTGTTACATGGTCAAATTTTAAAATCAATGCAGGGAAGTCTGAGGCCCTCGATGTCTCCCTCCCCAAATCCATATAGGATTCCATCCAGTCCAACTTTCCCTTTGTCTGGCCCTCACAGGGTATCAAATACTTAGGAATTCCTATTCATGGAGACCTCTCCCATCTATGTTATCTTAATTTTGGGCCCTTTATTGAACAACTCCATACAGACCACGGTTGGCAAGTTAGAACTGTAAGATTCACTACGTGAGCCACTGGTGTTTTGTGGAAAAGCACATGTACACTGCGTTCCAAATTATTATGCAAAAAAGTGTTTAGGAGTGATAAGGGAAGAATTTGTTTGTTTGTCAGTTAAACTCATTGATGGTGATGTGTGTCAGGGCTCTTTATGTCACTGTAAGCAATTGCAGACACCTGTGCTAATTAGTTTGGCAGCTGTGTCCAATGAAAGGCAAGACTACTTAAGAAGGCTGTCTCACATTATTAAGCAGCCTACATTTTCTGCCAAAATGGGAAAGAAAAAGGATGTGTCGGCTGCTGAGAAGCAACAAATTGTGGAGTGTTTAGGTCAAGGCATGACTACAATCAACATTGTGCGATGATCAGTATGAAGTGTCTTGGCAATCAAGAAGTATGTAGCTGATTCACAGTACACACGTGTGCGTGCTGATAAGGGCAAATTGAGGACTCTTTCCTACAGGCAATTACGTCAGGTTGAAAGAGCAGCGGCAAAAAAGCCTTGTCATAGCAGCAGACAAGTTTTTGAAGCTGCTTGTGCATCCAACGTCCCCCGAACAACAAGATGCAGGGTCCTTCAGAGGTTTGCAGCTGTGCATACGCCATCCTGTCGACCTCCTCTATCCACTTCACACAAGCAGAAACGGCTCCAGTGGGCCAAACATTACATGAAGACTGATTTCAAAACTGTTTTGTTCACGGATGAGTGCCGTGCGGCGCTCGATGGTCCAGATGGATGGAGTGGAGGATGGTTGGTTGATGGACACCCCACGCAAACACGGCTACAGCGCCAACAAGGAGGAGGTGGAGTAATGTTTTGGGCTGGAATTATGGGGAGAGAGATTGTCGGCCCCTTTAGGATCCCTGAAGGTGCTAAAGATGAACTCCATAATGTATGTGGATTTTCTCAAACAGCACTTCCTGCCATGGATCAAGAAGAAGAACCGTGTATTTCACAGCAAGATCATTTTTCTGCATGATAATGCACCATCTCATGCTGCACATAAAACATCTGCATCTCTGGCTGATATGGGCATAAAAGGGGACAAACTTATGGTGTGACCCCCATGCTCCCCTGACCTCTACCCCATTCAGAACCTTTGGAGCATCATTAAAAGGAGTGTCTATGATGGCGGGAGGCAGTTCACATCTAAGCAACAGCTCTGGGAGGGTATTCTGTCCTCATGCAAAACAATTGAAGCAGAAACCATCCAAAACCTGACAAATTCAATGGACGAGAGAGTTCAGAAGGTCCTTTCGAAGAAGGGGTCCTATGTGAAAATGTAACATCACCTAGAATAAAGTTTTGAGTTGAAAACTGTTTGATTTCAGTTTCTAACAACCTGCTAATGCTTATAATTTCAAAAATGACCATTTTTTTGGTCTTTATTAAAATGAAAAGGTTGATCGAAAAGTTTGGGGGATCTAAGAGTGTGGCAACCCAGTAGTCATGATTACTTAGAATTCTGACAATATGAGGGTCATGCTGCAGGTAGTGCAGCAAGAAGGCACTTATGTGTCTTGCGCATCTCGGAGCCCCAAAATTATTTTCCGGGCTAGATGCAGCTAAAAATTATTATTAATTTTAAATCTGGTGAAGCTTTAGTATAGATGGCCTAATAGGATCAGTGCTGCACACTGCTACAAAGCCCAAATTATTTTCCAGCCAAGATACAGATAAACATGATTAGTAATTTGAAAGCTTAAAACGGTTGGTAGGGTGATTTTAACCAATCATCAAGCTTTTACTCTCCCCAGGATGACACAGGGGTAGAAAAGGCGTTTCGGATCCATGATTTGTTCATCTTTATGAACGTGAGTCTGTCTACATTATCAGTGGAGAGCCGCGTGCGCTTATCTGTCAGCACACCACCAGCAGCGCTGAACACACGTTCAGACAGAACGCTGGCTGCGGGGCATGACAAGATCTCCAAGGCGTAAGTGGCTAGCTCCAGCCATTTATCCAGATTGGAAGCCCAAAAAGAGCAAGGGTCCAGTGAAACAGTCGTGGCTTCAATGTTTACTTGGAGATACTCCTGTACCATCGTCTCTAGGCGTTGACTATGTGTCAGACTTCTTGTCTCCTGTGGCCTTGCAAAGGATGGGCTAAAAAAGTGGTGAAATGATTCCGCAAAATTGATGTTACCAGCAGATACTGTGGTTCTGTTACGGTTTGAGTGCTGAACACTTGACGGTCCCACGGTTGGCAAGTTGGAACTGTGAGATTCACTACGTGCACCACTGGTATTTTGTGGAAAAGCACATGTAAGATTCTGCAACAGTCTCTGCTGATACTCCTGCATGCGTGCATCCCTTTCTATGGCAGGAATAATTTCTGCAAATTTACTTTTGTACCGGGGATCTAACAGTGTGGCAACCCAGTAGTCAGGATTATTTCTAATTCTCACAATTCGAGGGTCATGTTGCAGGTAGTGCAGCAAGAAGGCACTCATGTGTGTTGCGCATCCAGGAGCACCAAGTCCCTGTTGTGTTGGTGGCGAGGTAACAATCATGCTTCCTTCCTCTGTCCTCTCCCCCCAACCTCGCACAACAGAAATGTGATCAAGGTCTCCCTCATCTGATGAGTCTTCCATCAGTTCGTCCTCCACTTCTTCCTGGGCTCCTGCACCTTCCTCACTAGTTTGGCTGCTACCATGCGCCCTGGTAAAACCATCTCCCCCACCCTCACATGCCTGCCGCCTTGGTGCTGCCGACCGTCTGGACCTTGCAGATGTTAGCCCTTCCGCATACAACTCCTCCTCCTCTACTTCCTCCACCTCCTCTTGTGCCACCACCTGACTCCGAATTCTGTTTAACATGTGCTCCAGCATGTAAATCACCGGAATAGTCATGCTGATAATGGCATCGTCAGCACTAAACATCTTCGTCGCCATTTCAAAACTGTGCAGAAGGGTGCATAGGTCCCTGATCTGAGACCACTCCTCCAGCGTGATTTGCCCCACCTCTGAATCTCGTTGGCCCAGGCTATACGTCAGAACGTATTGCACCAGGGCTTGTCGGTGCTGCCACAGTCGCTGCAACATGTGCAGAGTTGAATTCCACCGGGTAGGCACATCGCATTTTAGCTGGTGAAGTGGCAGGCCCAACGACTTCTGTAGAGATGTAAGTCGCTGAGCTGCGGGATGCGAACGGCGGAAGTGAGCACACAGCGACCGTGCCCTCTGCAGAAGGCCATCTAGTCTGGGATAGTGGGCTAAAAATTGCTGGACAACCAGGTTCAACACGTGAGCCATACAAGGCACGTGTGTGACATTGCCCCGGCGAAGGGCCGCACCCAGGTTTGCAGCATTGTCGCACACGGCCTTCCCTGGTTTCAGGACCAGTGGAGACAACCATTCATGAAATTGGTTCTCCAGAGCTGACCACAACTCCTCAGCTGTGTGACTCACATTTCCCAGACATTTCAATGTAAAAACCGCCTGATGACGTTGAGCCCTACTGCCAGCATAGTAAGGAGGTGTGCAGGATCCCTTCTGCGCAGTTAGAAAGCTTGTGGCATGACCAGACAGGCTTTGGGTGCAGGTGGAAGACCGAGAGGAGGTTGAGGAGGCAGAAGCAGTGGAGGAACTTTGACATAAAGAGGATTGACGCACAACTCGTGGGGACGGCAAGACTTGGACAGCAGCCCCTTGTCCTGCTGTCACCATAGTTACCCAGTGCCCAGTCAGCGACATGTAACGCCCCTGTCCATGCCTACTCGTCCAAGTGTCTGTGGTGAAATGCACCCTGTCACACACACAGTTACTCAAAGAAGCGGTGATGTTGTGTGCGACATGCTGGTGGAGCGCAGGCATACCTTTCTTTGAGAAGTAGTGCCGACTGGGCATCTGGTACTGGGGCACTGCGACGGACATAAGGTCTCGAAAATCCTCTGTGACCACCAGGCGGAAAGGCAGCATTTCTGTAGCCAAGAGCTTGCAGATGGTGAAATTCAACCTCTTAGTTTTCTCATGGCTAGGAGGAAATGGTCTTTTACTTGTCCACATCTGAGGGACCGAGGGCTGGCTATTGTGCTTAGACGGGGTTGATAAGGGTGTCCCCGGCAAACTGCCGGTCTGTGAGGAAGATGCAGGCGGACATGTTAGGTTGCCTTGATCCAAAGGTGGTGCTATCGATGTCGGACAGCACTCAACACCAGCTGGTGTTACCACCTCCAAAGAAAATGATGACCTGCCAATCACGCTGGCTGTTGCGGGTAAAGAGGTGGCAGGTCTGCGCCCCAAAACAGGTGTGACTGCTGTCCCCCCAGTCACAGAGGATGAAGAGGCCGCGGATGCACAAGATATGGCAGACTGTGGTTGGCCCGGCCGGCTAGGCCGCATTGTAGCACACTGAGCTTCCCACTGCAACTTATGCTTCATGTCCATGTGCCGGTTCATGCATGAAGTACTCAAACTATGTATTTTTTGGCCTCTACTTAGCTTTTGCTGACAAATGTTACAGATAACACGAGTTGGGTCATCTTTATCGATCTGAAAAAATGCCCAGGCTATGCAAGGCTTAGCACCCATGCGACCTGAAGAGCCACCACGACTTGTGGTGAGAGGCAGAGTTGTGTTTGAGGATGCAGTTGTTGACGTGCTTCCAGTACTACGTCTCTGTCCAGGAAGGCGCAACCTGACCTCGTCATCACTAGCATCTTCCTCCACCTCCTCTGCTGACCTCATCTCTTGGCTGACTGTGGGTTGACAGTAAGTGGGATCTCCAACCTCATCATCATCACCCTGTGCGTTATCACACCCGTCGTCCTCAGAGCCAACCTGTTCCTGCCCTGACAAAAAACTAAAGTTGTCGCTCCAATCAGGTATTTGAGTCTTATCATCGTCTTCCTCATTGTCTCCACCAACAGGAGTTACAGTTTGGGAATGAGGGTCTACATTATGGTCAGAACCTTCTGCGTCTGGTCCTGGATCCGACTCATAAAGATTCTGGGCATCAGTGCAGATCATTTCCTCGTCTGGATTCACAGAAGCGCTGGAGTCGACCTCTGATTCCCAGGCTATAGTATGAGTAAACAGCTCTGCAGACTCAACCATCTGTTCTACCTCATACTCAGACGGGCAGCTGGAGATTTGGGAGCTGTGAGGAAGCAAGTGCGATTGGGGTGACACCTTTGAGGACTGGAGTATTTGTGATGTTGAAGTTGATGTGGAGGAGAGCCCACTTAAAGGAGCACTTGATATCTGTTGAAGCACCTGCTGTTTTTGTGCCTCATCTGGAATTTGTAGCGATTGGCGTGGCCGTAAGAAAGGGATCTTATCACATTGTCCGCTAAAAGAAGTAGACATTTTAGTTTGGCTGGAAGATGGTCTTTCTTCTGCAGATGTTACTGTTGCTTTAACACCTACCCCACGGACACAACCTTTTTTCCCCTTCCCAACACGCCTATTCCCCTTTCCACCAGTAGCAGGCCTTTTTCCACTCAAATTGGTGGTTAACTAATTCACAACTCTGGAGTTGTTTGCACAAAAAAACAATGGATGGGAACCGAGCAGAGCTGAGTGGCCAAACTGTGGCATTAGGCCAAAACTATTGGCTGGGTTAGATGCAGAAAAAAATTATATTCAATTTGCAACCTGATGGAGGTCTGTACAGATGGACTAATACAACAAGTCCCACACACAGCTAGAAGCCCAATATTTTTCCAGAGGTAGATGCAGAAAAAAATATATTCAGTTTGCAACCTGATGGAGGTCTGTATAGATGGATTAATAGAACAAGTCCCACACACAGCTAGAAGCCCAATATTTTTTCAGAGGTAGATGCAGAAAAAAATTATATTCAGTTTGCAACCTTATGGAGGTCAGTATAGATGGACTAATAGAACAAGTCCCACACACAGCTAGAAGGCCAAATATTTTTTCAGAGGTAGATGCAGAAAAAAATTATATTCAGTTTGCAACCTTATGGAGGTCAGTATAGATGGACTAATAGAACAAGTCCCACACACAGCTAGAAGGCCAAATATTTTTTCAGAGGTAGATGCAGAAAAAAATTATATTCAGTTTGCAACCTTATGGAGGTCAGTATAGATGGACTAATAGAACAAGTCCCACACACAGCTAGAAGGCCAAATATTTTTTCAGAGGTAGATGCAGAAAAAAATTATATTCAGTTTGCAACCTTATGGAGGTCAGTATAGATGGACTAATAGAACAAGTCCCACACACAGCTAGAAGGCCAAATATTTTTTCAGAGATAGATGCAGAAAAAAATTATATTCAGTTTGCAACCTTATGGAGGTCAGTATAGATGGACTAATAGAACAAGTCCCACACACAGCTAGAAGGCCAAATATTTTTTCATAGGTAGATGCAGAAAAAAATTATATTCAGTTTGCAACCTTATGGAGGTCAGTATAGATGGACTAATAGAACAATTCCCACACACAGCTAGAAGGCCAAATATTTTTTCAGAGGTAGATGCAGAAAAAAATTATATTCAGTTTGCAACCTTATGGAGGTCAGTATAGATGGACTAATAGAACAAGTCCCACACACAGCTAGAAGGCCAAATATTTTGTCAGAGGTAGATGCAGAAAAAAATTATATTCAGTTTGCAACCTTATGGAGGTCAGTATAGATGGACTAATACAACAAGTCCCACACACAGCTAGAAGCCCAATATTTTTTCAGAGGTAGATGCAGAAAAAAATATATTCAGTTTGCAACCTGATGGAGGTCTGTATAGATGGATTAATAGAAAACGTCCCACGCACAGCTAGAAGCCCAATATTTTTTCAGAGGTAGATGCAGAAAAAAATATATTCAGTTTGCAACCTGATGGAGGTCTGTATAGATGGATTAATAGAACAAGTCCCACACACAGCTAGAAGCCCAATATTTTTTCAGAGGTAGATGAAGAAAAAAATATATGCAGTTTGCAACCTGATGGAGGTTAGTATAGATGGACTAGTACAACAAGTCCCACACACAGCTAGAAGCCCAATATTTTTTCAGAGCTAGATGCAGAAAAAAATTATATTCAATTTGCAACCTGATGGAGGTCAGTATAAATGGACTAATAGAACAAGTCCCACACACAGCTAGAAGGCCAAATATTTTTTCAGAGGTAGATGCAGAAAAAATTATATTCAGTTTGCAACCTTATGGAGGTCAGTATAGATGGACTAATAGAACAAGTCCCACACACAGCTAGAAGGCCAAATATTTTTTCAGAGGTAGATGTAGAAAAAAATTATATTCAGTTTGCAACCTTATGGAGGTCAGTATAGATGGACTAATATAACAAGTCCCACACACAGCTAGAAGGCCAAATATTTTTTCAGAGGTAGATGCAGAAAAAAATTATATTCAGTTTGCAACCTTATGGAGGTCAGTATAGATGGACTAATAGAACAAGTCCCACACACAGCTAGAAGGCCAAATATTTTTTCAGAGGTAGATGCAGAAAAAAATATATTCAGTTTGCAACCTGATGGAGGTCTGTATAGATGGATTAATAGAACAAGTCCCACACACAGCTAGAAGCCCAATATTTTTTCAGAGGTAGATGAAGAAAAAAATATATGCAGTTTGCAACCTGATGGAGGTCAGTATAGATGGACTAGTACAACAAGTCCCACACACAGCTAGAAGCCCAATATTTTTTCAGAGCTAGATGCAGAAAAAAATTATATTCAATTTTCAACCTGATGGAGGTCAGTATAGATGGACTAATAGAATGATGCTATGCCCAAAAGATTTTACTTCACTAGGTGCAGTAAAAAAATTGGTATTCTATACACAGGTGGTATATCTTGCAGCACAGATAGGCTACTCCACTGACTAACACACTCTGCAATAGGCCAAAAAGGATTAACTTTGCTAGATTCAGCCAAATGCTGTGAAAAAAACTTGCACAGCACTGGCACAGACCTGCCTGGCAAAAACTGATAGGAACTGATGTAGCCTAGTCCTGAAAAGGACTCCAATTACAATTAGTCTTTACTCCCACAATCTATCTATTTAAAAGCACAGACCTCCTGATAAAAGTCGTAGGAAATGCTGTAACCTAGTCCTTAAAAGGACTGCAATCACAACTATTCCCTACTCCCAAGCTATCTGTAGATTTGTGCGAAAATTGGCTTGAAATTAACAAGGTATAGCGCACACAGCAACAGCGGTGCCGTCTAACACGCAGCTGCAGCAGTGAGAAAATGGTGGCGACGAGGAAAATGGCTTGGTCTTATAGGGCAAGGACATGTGACATACACTGCCAATGACACATGCCCTTGCTTGTGTGAAAAAAAGCACTTCGCTCCGTGTGTGCGCTGCTGATAGGCTGACAGATTGCACCTCCCCACTGCAAATGCGGGAAAGAGAAAAAAAAATGGAGATCTTAATTGTTCCTGCAGAGATCCATCCCCTGCCCCTCCCCCCACCCCGCTGTACACTCAAACTGCGTATTAACATTAATTTTCATCATTACTGAGAAAAAATCCAGTTATGATTTTGGTGCACGAACAGTTATCAAACATAACCTCGAACAGCCGAATTTTTCTCAAATTGTTCGTGTTCGCCGAACGGCTCGAACACCGCCCAAAACAGCTCGAATTTGAGATTGGCGAACAGTTCGAGTAGAACAACGCTCATCTCTACTGGTGACGCTAAGCCAACAGTGTGGGTGATAGGCCACTCGTATATGTATTGGGCAGAAAAAAGGGCGAAAGTCTGCCCAGGCGGGAGGAAATTAGAGTTTCATAACACATAATTCAACTAGAGAGGTATTAGAGGCCTGCTATGGCCACAGGTACTAATGGAGGTAATCAAGGTCAGAGATTGTGCCGATAGCGGTATGGCAAGGTGCGCGAGACATCACGGCCATCGAATGGACAAGGCGGGTAATAAATATTCGGATGGCAAAATTTATAAGAGACAGAGGCGGTGTAGTGGTACGACACCGACAACTGGAAGGAGATAAAGCAGGCCTCATACGGCCCGACGTTGTTCACTTAATGGATATTGTACTGGACATATTCCTGTCAGGACTCCAGGACGGAGTGGAACAAGCGTTAAGAGTGATGGGTGGGGTCAGAGTCCTGCATACGAGTACACTGGATCCTCCGTGGCCTGGAAATAGAAAGGACATGTTGGAGAGTTATACTTGTTGGCCAACTTGCCGGAGTGGAGACCCAGGGCATGCTGCAACAAGCTGAATTATTTTAGAAATAAAATGCCTTTCTAATGGAATGAGTATAAAGAGTTAATAAAGCTGTGACCGATCCTCACCCATCCAGTTGTAAGAGTTACATTATTGTATTGTTAAGGAAAGGGGGGCGGTAGGGGGGCTGAGCGTCTGGGTTTGGTTGGGGGTCCCCACAGTGTGCCTAGGCTAGATGCATTTAAAAATTCTTATTAGATACACAGGCGGTGCAGCTCGCTTCGTAGCTGGGCTACTACGCCCAAAGTATTGCCTAGGCTAGATGCAGTTAATAATTCTACGCTGACTAGTAGACACTGAAGATTTGGAGCAGACCTCTGAGTAAACAGCTCTTCAGACTCAACCATCTGTGTTACCCCAAGCCATAGTGTATGTAGTTTCTTACAGTTAAAAGGGGGGGGAGTGACCCAACCCACCAGGAATTGACGATGCCAACGTCACGTAAGACACAGCAAGAGGACTCCAAAAAGAGTCTCCATTTTCTCCCAAAATTGTGGCACAGACACCACTTAACCCTAGAACGCATACCGGGGGCCTCGCAGGCCCGCCCTGTTAATTGTTTTCTATTTTCTGCAAGATTACTTTAGTTAGAATTTTGAAACTCTAGGTATTCTTCATGTATATAGTTGTTTGTCATTTGAGTTTGAGTTATTCCATGTTATTTGCACACGGGCCTAAAAGGCCCCAGGTATATGAAAGTGTAGATTTTTATGGTCATGCGTTCTAGGGTTAAGTGGCATCAATTGCCCCACAGTTGCTTAAAACGGTTGGTGAGGTGATATTACCAAATCCTCAAGGTTTTAGTCTCCCAAGGATAACACAGGGGTAGAAAAGTCCTTGCGGATCCATGATTTGTTCATCTTTATGAACGTGAGTCTGTCTACATTCTCAGTGGACAGACGCATGCGCTTATCTGTCTGCACACCACAAGCAGCGCTGAACACACGTTCAGAGAGAACACTGGCTGCAGGGCATGACAAGATCTCCAAGGCGTGAGTGGCGAGCTCCGGACATTTTTCCAGATTGGAATATCAAAATGAGCAATGGTCCAGTGACACAGTCATGGCTTCGATGTTCACTTGGAGATACTCCTGCACCATCCTCTCTAGACATTGACTATGTGTCAGACTTCTTGTCTCCTGTGGCCTTGCAAAGGATGGTCTAAAAAAGTGGTGAAACGATTCCACAAAATTGCTGTTACCAGCAGATACTGTGTTAATGTTACGGTTTGAGTGATGAAGACTCGACAGTCCCACGGTTGGCAAGTTAGAACTGTGAGATTCACTACGTGCACCACTGGTGTTTTGTGGAAAAGCACATGTAAGATTCTGCAACAGCGTCTGCAGATACTCCTGCATGCGTCAATCCCTTTTTATGGCAGGAATTATTTCGGCAAATTTACTTTTGTACCGGGGATCTAAGAGTGTGGCAACCCAGTAGTCGGGATTACTTCGAATTCTGACAATCCGAGGGTCATGTTGCAGGTAGTGCAGCAAGAAGGCACTCATGTGTCTTGTGCATCCAGGAGGACCAAGTACTTGTTATGTTGGTAGCGAGGTAAGAATCATGCTTCCTTCCTCTGCCCTCTCCCCCCAACCTCACACAACAGAAATGTGATCAAGGTCTCCCTCATCTGATGAGTCTTCCATGCCCATCGCCAGTTCGTCCTCCACTTCTTCCTCAGCTCCTGCACCTTCCTCAACAGTTTGGCTGCTACCATGCACCCTGGTTAATCCCTCTCCCCCACCCTCCCATGCCTGCCGCCTTGGTGCTGCCAACCGTCTGGACCTTGGAGATGTTATCCCTTCCGCATACGACTCCTCCTCTACTTCCTCCACCTCCTCTTGTCCCACCACCTGACTCTGAATTCTGTTTAATGTGTGCTCCAGCATGTAAATCACCGGAATAGTCATGCTGATAATGGCATCGTCGTCAGCACTAAACATCTTCATCGCCATTTCAAAACTGTGCAGAAGGGTGTGTGGCGCCCCTGAGGGTTCAATCGCCACAGAGTTACTGCATCTCACCCAGAGGTGTGGTATCTCACTCTCAGGTAAGGAATGCATATGGCTCGGGACCCTAACACCTGCATCCAAGACATACCCGCAGTGGGGGTAGGGCGAGATTGCTCCTAAGGGAGAGCACAGTCCCAGGTCCCTAGCTGGTGGGAGTGTCCTATGTAGTGGGTGCTTAGGGGAGCAGCTTAGCGGAGCACATGACAGGGAGAGTATAAATAGTAAGCCATCTTAGAAAGAGCAAGCCAGTCAGAGGATGAAAAGTGTCAGGAGCAGAGGCTCGGCATGAGCTCTGCTCCAGAGGCGGGCCTAGCCTGGGAGGCCCAGGACTAAAGGAGAGAAGAGAGGAGTGGGAGCAGGAAGGCTCCAGGAACCGAAGGGACCCTAGGGCTACGGGCCGTGCAGAAGGCCACCCGTACTCCTGCTGCTACCAGAAGGTAGAGGTGTCAGGCCAGATAAGGGGAACCGGTCCCTCAACTAGCGGAGAAACAGCAAGGCTCACTAGAAACCGGAGGCTGCAGCATTTCATGTACTGCAGGTAAAAGTCCACACCAGTCTCACTAAGAAAGTATCCACATAGGACCCAGGGGACGGAACACAAGTCTCCCGCCAAGGCCCGAGGATACCAGATAGAAGTGTCACTGGGTGTGAGGTGCAGGGAGAAGGCCAGAGAAAGGACACACAGAAGGGTGTCCTGCTAAGTACTCCGGAGCTATCTGGGGGAGGACTGAGCCCCTCACTGAGTACGCACAGCACGACGGGTGAGATTGCTCTGGTACCTGTAATCTGGACTGCAACAACTGTGAGTAAAGATTTTGGGACTGCATCACACGGACTCTGTGTTCATTACTGACTCCCTGCACTACAACCACCATCATCCACCCACACTGCCCTGAAGCTACACTCTTCCTGTCGTGAGTAATAATACCATTGCTGCAAAACCACCAGCTTCAGAGGACTGTTCCTCAGCGGCAGCCCCTTTTGCCCCACTCCAGAGGTGGCGTAGTCGGACATTATAAAACCCATATATATAAATTACCCTTGGATTGACCGCCCTGGGTCACGGACCGGGTCACCGCCACAGTGACTACAACCCCCAGCATCTACCGGCCCGGCTCAGGGTACCCCACGGCCCAGGGGCCGCGTCAACTTCATAAGTCCCTGATCTGAGACCACTCCTGCAGCGTGATTTGCCCCACCTCTGGATCTCGTTGGCCCAGGCTTTACGTCAGAACGTATTGCACCAGGGCTTGTCGGTGCTGCCACAGTCGCTGCAACATGGTCAGAGTTGAATTCCACCATGTCGGCACATCGCATTTCAGCCGGTGAACTGGCAGGCCCAACGACTTCTGTAGAGATGTAAGTCGTTGAGCTGCGGGATGCGAACGGCGGAAGTGAGCACACAGCGACCGTGCCCTCTGCAGAAGGCCATCTAGTCCGGGATAGTGGGCTAACAATTTATGGACAACCAGGTTCAACACGTGAGCCATACAAGGCACGTGTGTGACATTGCCCTGGCGAAGGGCCGCACCCAGGTTTGCAGCATTGTCGCACACGGCCTTCCCTGGTTGCAGGTCCAGTGGAGACAACCATTCATGAAACTGGGTCTCCAGAGCTGACCACAACTCCTCAGCTGTGTGACTCACATTTCCCAGACATTTCAAAGTAAACACTGAGGCCTTGAGCCCTGCTGCCAGCATAGTAAGGAGGTGTGCAGGATTCCTTCTGCGCAGTTAGAAAGCAGGTGGCATTACCAGACAGGCTTTGGGTGCAGGTGGAGGACCGAGAGGAGGTTGAGGAGGCAGAAGCAGTGGAGGAACTTCGAGATAAAGAGGATTGACGCACAACTCGTGGGGACGGTAAGACTTGGACAGCAGCCCCTTGTCCTGCTGTCACCATAGTTACCCAGTGCCCAGTCAGCGACATGTAACGCCCCTGTCCATGCCTACTCGTCCAAGTGTCTGTGGTGAAATGCACCCTGTCACACACAGAGTTTCTCAAAGAAGCGGTGATGTTGTGTGTGACATGCTGGTGGAGCGCAGGCACACCTTTCTTTGAGAAGTAGTGCCGACTGGGCATCTGGTACTGGGGCACTGCGACGGACATAAGGTCTCGAAAATCCACTGTGTCCTCCAGGCGGAAAGGCAGCATTTCTGTAGCCAAGAGCTTGCAGATGGTGAGATTCAACCTCTTAGCTTTCTCATGGCTAGGAGGAAATGGTCTTTTACTTTTCCACATCTGAGGGACCGATGGCTGGCTGTTGTGCTTAGACGTGGTTGAGTAGGGTGTCCCCGGCAAACTGCCGGTCTGTGAGGAAGATGCAGGCGGACATGTTAGGTTGCCTTGATCCAAAGGTGGTGCTCTCGATGTCAGAGAGCGCTCAACACCAGCAGGTGTTTCCACTTCCCAATGAACTGACGACCTGCCAATCACACTGGCTGTTGCAGGTAAAGAGGTGGCAGGTCTGCGTCCAAAAACATGTGTGACTGCAGTCCCCCCAGTCACAGAGGATGAAGAGGCCGCGGATGCGCAAGATGGGGCAGACGGTGGTTGGCCCAGCCTGCTAGGCCGCACTCAAGCTATGGATTTTTTGGCCTCTACTTAGCTTTTGGTGACAAATATTACAGATAACACGAGTTGGGTCATCCTTATCATTCTGAATAAATGCCCAGGCTATGCAAGGCTTAGAGCCCATGCGACCTGAAGAGCCACTACGACTTGTGGTCAGAGGCAGAGTTGTGATTGAGGATGCAGTTGTTGACGTGCTTCCAGTACTCCGTCTCTGTCCAGGAAGGCGCAACCTAACCTCATCGTCAATGGCATCTGTGACGCCCCGCTGTGCTTGGTATCACAGATCCTAGAAGAGTGTATTGATGGAATCCTCCACAAGAGGCCCCCATAAACATTCACACATCTCCACCTTCCACCTCAGACCAGCAGAGGGAGCCCGTTAGGGATATAAATAGGGAAGGTGGAGCTAGGCAGTTCAGTTCCTCTGAAGAGTTCCTGCAGTAGAGAAGCCTAAGAGAGGTCAGTCTGCAGTGGAGCTCAATGTAGTCTAGAGAACTCAGTTAATAGTTCAGCAGTGGAGCACGAGGATCCTGCTAGCTAGATTCAGTAAGGCATAACCGGAATCCCTGGAGAACTACAAGTCCCAGGATCGCCAAGGTGCTGATACGTAACAGAGCCAGGAGACGCTTAGGCCCCGCATAGTGGGAGCGTGAACTCCAAGAGAAGGCCCTACCACAAGGTCAGCCAGCGCAGGACAGAGACAAAGTTAGGCCTAGCTCCAGGCAGGTCAGAAACTTACTACGCAGAGGCAAGAAACAGGAGGCCCTACACCCGCTCATTGGGGAGGATCCTGATATTCACCCTTCACCCTACAGTGCTCCTGGATGTGCCTGAATTTCCTCCAGTAAAAGGTACTGAAGTGACTACCGTGTCCGTTCCCGTTCTTGCTCTGACCCAGCTGGGTCTCGCCTGTCCTGCATTCCCCCTGCATACTCTGCCCTGAGACCTAGCTCCACCTGTGGGGAGCTATACCATCGAGCTGCCTTATCACGGGTCTCAGTGGACTGCTGCAGCGCTGGTGCTTCTCACCAGATACCACAGGTGGCATCACGAATTCTTATATAATTAACAATTATCCACTCTTTTAAAGAGTGACCCCAGGGAACGGGCCAGGGAGCCGACCACCGCGACATCCCCAAGGCCAGGCAAAGGCCCGGGGACCGAGTCATCCCCATCCCCTGGGCTAGTTACATCCTCCTCCACCTCCTCCGTTGACCTCATCGACTGGCTGACTGTGGGTTGACAGTAAGTGGGATCTCCAACCTCGTCATCATCACCCTGTGTGTTATCACACGCGTCGTCCTCAAAGCCAACCTCTTCCTGCCCTGACCAAAAAGTCAAGTTGTCGCTCCAATCAGGTATTTGAGTCTCATCATCGTCTTCATCATTGTCTCCACCAACAGGAGTGACAGTTTGGGAACGAGGGTCTACATTATGCTCAGAACCTTCTTCATCTGGTCCTGGATCCGACTTATAAAAATTCTGGGCATCAGTGCAGATCATTTCCTCGTCTGGATTAACAGAAGCTCTGGAGCAGACCTCCATTTCCCAGGCTATAGTATGAGTAAACATTTCTGCAGACTCAACCATCTGTGTTAGCCCATACTCAGACGGGCAGCTGGAGAATTAGGAGCTGTGAGGAAGCAAGTGCGATTGGGGTGACACCTCTGAGGACTGGAGTATTTGTGATGTTGAAATTGAGGTGGAGGAGAGCCCACTTGAAGGAGCACTTGATATCCGCTGAAGCACCTGGTGTTTTTGTGCCTCATCTGGAATTTGTAGCGATGGGCGTGTCCGTAAGAAAGGATCGTATCACATTGTCCACGAAAAGAAGTCGACATCTTAGTTTGGCTGGAAGATGGTCTTTCTTCTGCAGATGTTACCCCCCCCCACCGCGGGGGGGCTCGACCCACCAGCGGACAGGCACCAGTATTGGGAGAGGGGGGCTGGCCGTCAGGGTCCACCGCGGCTCTGGCACAAACCCGGCGACATGGAGGTGGCATGGGCAGGAACGAACTGGCCGTGTCGGCTTCTCACTTTTTGGATTTTAGAAGGGCATGACATGCCTATATCTGTTTCTCCCCCTCCTTTTACTCCTCCACCTCTTTTCTTTTCGCATGACTGTATGTACTTGTCACTTTTCCATGTGTTAGTTAAGTCTTCTGAGCAGTTTGTCAGCTTTTGGACACCTTTGAAGGTGTTTTCTATGTGTTTCTATGTGTTTTTGTTTGCGTGCCATTGGTTTTAACGGTGTTTGAAGGTGTTCGACGAACAGTTCGGCGAACACACGTGTGTTCGACGAACCGAACCGAACTCGAACACTACGGGGGTGGCTCAACACTAGTAATGAGTGAATGGAACAATGGAATAATGCAAGAGAATGGGACAATGGAACAATGGAATAATGCAAGAATGGAAGAATGGAACATCATTGCACGTGTCATTATGGGCTCCTGGCCTTTATCTGGCTGTGCTGCTGCAGTCAGCTTCAGTCTGCAGGGAGCCTGCAAACTAGGAAGCAGGTGGACTGCTGCTTGTTTGTTCACTAATTAGTTTTCCTCTCCCCCATCCCCTTGTCTTGAGGTGCATGGAACAGCGGGGGGGAGGGGAGAATGTGTGAAAATAGGCAGACTTATGCAGATTAAAAATGTGTGCGTGGGCTGCAGCTGCAACAAGCAGTAAAGTTGTGGGTTTTAAGGTGTCTATTGATGAACAACATGTCTTCCTAAGGAGAGTATTTGTCCCCAATCCTACAATGGGTGCCTTGTTGAAGCCAGTGTGCAGTCATAGGCCAAAACCAATTCAGGTTATCGCTTCTCGGCCTTTTGGATATCATCAAGTGTAGTATCTGTTCCCATTTAGTATATGTGCTTTGCTTTTACCAATATATTGCATTGCAATGTTATCTATCTATCTATCTATTTATCTATATATCTATCTATCTATCCATCCAACTATCTATTTATCTATCTATCTATCTATCTATCTATCTATCTATCCCTTCCTTCCTGAGATAAGCTGCAAAAATGCATTTGTCCTTTGCTACACTGTTGCACACACACAATATACCTAGTCAGTGTCCTACAATGGGTGCCTTCTTGAAGCCTGGGTGCAGTCATAGGCCAAAACCAATTCAGGTTATTGCTTCTCGGCCTATTGGCTAACATCAAGTGTAATATCTCTTCTCATTTAGTATATGTGCTTTGCTTTTACCAATATATTGTATTGTAATGTTATCTTTCTATTTATCTATCTATCTATCTATCTATCTATCTATCTATCTATCTATCTATCCCTTCCTTCCTGAGATAAGCTGCAAAAATGCATTTGTCCTATGCTACACCACTGCACACACACTATATACCTAGTCAGTGGCCTTGTTATCAGCTGCTACTCTTTTAACTCAACTGTCCAATCAGTTGGGTGTTGCTGAGTACCACACATTTAAAAAAAATTTGGGGGCCTCTACGATTTCTTTAGTGAAATGCTGGCTCCATCTAATGGAGCACTGACTTCTTTAATTTTCTTCCTGTGGATGAAAAAAAAGATATAAAAAAGTTTGGTCTAAGATGTTGTTTTAAAGTGCTACCTATGTCTGTCAATCAGAGCATACTATTGGTTTTCACCCAGGCAGACAGATTGCTTGCAATAGATGTAATGAGTGAATGGAGCAATGAAATAATGCAAGAGAATGGGACAATGGAACAATGGAATAATGCAAGAATGGAAGAATGAACCATCATTGCATGTGTCGTAATGGGCTCCTGGCCTTTATCTGGCTCTGCTGCTGCAGTCAGCTTCAGTCTGAAGGGAGCCTGCAGACTAGGAAGAAGGTGGACTGCTGCTTGTTTGTTCACTAATTAGTTTTTCTCTCCCCAACCCCTTGTCTTGAGGTGCATGGAACAGCGAGGGGGAGTGGAGAATGTGTGAAAATAGGCAGACTTATGCAGATTAAAATGCGTGCGTGGGCTGCAGCTGCAACAAGCAGTAAAGTTGTGGGTTTAAAGATTTCTATTGATGAACAACATGTCTCGCTAAGGGGAGTCTTTGTCCCCTTTCCTACAATGGGTGCCTTCTTGAAGCATGGGTGCAGTCATAGGCCAAAACCAATACAAGTTATCGCTTCTCGGCCTTTTGGCTAACATCAAGTGTAGTACCTGTTCTCATTTAGTATATGTGCTTTGCTTTTACCAATATATAGTATTGTAATGTTATCTATCTATTTATCTATCTATCTATCTATCTATCTATCTATCCATGAATATATTTATCTATCTATCTATCCCTTCCTTCCTGAGAAAAGCTGCACTAATGCATTTGTCCTTTGCTACACCATTGCACACACACCATATTCCTAGTCAGTGGCATTGTTATCAGCTGCTACTCTTTTAACTCAACTGTCCCATCAGTTGGGTGTTGCTGAGTACCACGCATTTAAAAAAAATTTGGGGGCAGCTACGATTTCTTTAGTGAAATGCTGGCTCCCTCTGGTGGAGCACTGACATCTTTAATTTTCTATCTGTGGATTAAAAAAATATATAAATAAGTTTTGTCTGAGATGTTGTTTTAAAAGTGCTACCTATGTCTGTCAACCAGAGCATCCTATTGGTTTTCACCCAGGCAGACAGATTGCTTGCAATAGATGTAATGAGTGAATGGAACAATGGAATAATGCAAGAGAATGGGACAATGGAACAATGGAACAAAGCAAGAATGAAAGAATGGAACATCATTGCATGTGTCATAATGGGCTCCTGGCCTTTATTTGGCTGTGCTGCTGCAGTCAACTTCAGTCTGCAGGGAGCCTGCAGACTAGAAAGAAGGTGGATTGCTGCTTGTTTGTTCACTAATTAGTTTTCCTCTTCCCATCCCCTTGTCTTGAGGTGCATGGAACAGCGGGGGATGAGGAGAATGTGAGAAAATATGCAGACTTATGCAGATTAAAAATGCGTGCGTGGGCTGCAGCTGAACAAGCAGTAAAGTTGTAGGATTTAAGGTGTCTATTGATGAACAACATGTCTTCCAAAGGGGAGTCTAGGTCCCCATTCCTACAATGGGTGCCTTCTTGAAGCCTGGGTGCAGTCATAGGCCAAAACCAATACAAGTTATCGCTTCTCTGCCTTTTGGCTAACATCAAGTGTAGTATCTGTTCTCATTTAGTATATGTGCTTTACTTTTACCAATAAATTGTACTGTAATGTCATCTATCTTTTTATCTATCTATCTATCCACCCATCTATCTTTCTATCTATCTATCTATCTATCTATCTATCCCTTCGCTCCTGAGATAAGCTGCAATAATGCATTTGTCCTTTGCTACACCGTTGCACACACACCATATACCTAGTCAGTGGCCTTGTTATCAGCTGCTACTCTTTTAACTCAACTGTCCCATCAGTTGGGTGTTGCTGAGTACGACACATTTAAAAAAAATTTGGGGGCCTCTACGATTTCTTTAGTGAAATGCTGGCTCCCTCTAATGGAGCACTGACTTCTTTCATTTTCTACCTGTGGATGAAAAAAAAGATATAAAAAAGTTTGGTCTGAGATGTTGTTTTATAGTGCTACCTATGTCTGTCAATCAGAGCATACTATTGGTTTTCACCCAGGCAGACAGATTGCTTGCAATAGATGTAATGAGTGAATGGAGCAATGAAATAATGCAAGAGAATGGGACAATGGAACAATGGAATAATGCAAGAATGGAAGAATGAACCATCATTGCACGTGTCATAATGGGCTCCTGGCCTTTATTTGGCTGTGCTGCTGCAGTCAACTTCAGTCTGCAGGGAGCCTGCAGACTAGAAAGAAGGTGGATTGCTGCTTGTTTGTTCACTAATTAGTTTTCCTCTTCCCATCCCCTTGTCTTGAGGTGCATGGAACAGCGGGGGACGAGGAGAATGTGAGAAAATATGCAGACTTATGCAGATTAAAAATGCGTGCGTGGGCTGCAGCTGAACAAGCAGTAAAGTTGTAGGATTTAAGGTGTCTATTGATGAACAACATGTCTTCCAAAGGGGAGTCTAGGTCCCCATTCCTACAATGGGTGCCTTCTTGAAGCCTGGGTGCAGTCATAGGCCAAAACCAATACAAGTTATCGCTTCTCTGCCTTTTGGCTAACATCAAGTGTAGTATCTGTTCTCATTTAGTATATGTGCTTTACTTTTACCAATAAATTGTACTGTAATGTCATCTATCTTTTTATCTATCTATCTATCCACCCATCTATCTTTCTATCTATCTATCTATCTATCTATCTATCCCTTCGCTCCTGAGATAAGCTGCAATAATGCATTTGTCCTTTGCTACACCGTTGCACACACACCATATACCTAGTCAGTGGCCTTGTTATCAGCTGCTACTCTTTTAACTCAACTGTCCCATCAGTTGGGTGTTGCTGAGTACGACACATTTAAAAAAAATTTGGGGGCCTCTACGATTTCTTTAGTGAAATGCTGGCTCCCTCTAATGGAGCACTGACTTCTTTCATTTTCTACCTGTGGATGAAAAAAAAGATATAAAAAAGTTTGGTCTGAGATGTTGTTTTATAGTGCTACCTATGTCTGTCAATCAGAGCATACTATTGGTTTTCACCCAGGCAGACAGATTGCTTGCAATAGATGTAATGAGTGAATGGAGCAATGAAATAATGCAAGAGAATGGGACAATGGAACAATGGAATAATGCAAGAATGGAAGAATGAACCATCATTGCACGTGTCATAATGGGCTCCTGGCCTTTATTTGGCTGTGCTGCTGCAGTCAACTTCAGTCTGCAGGGAGCCTGCAGACTAGAAAGAAGGTGGATTGCTGCTTGTTTGTTCACTAATTAGTTTTCCTCTTCCCATCCCCTTGTCTTGAGGTGCATGGAACAGCGGGGGATGAGGAGAATGTGAGAAAATATGCAGACTTATGCAGATTAAAAATGCGTGCGTGGGCTGCAGCTGAACAAGCAGTAAAGTTGTAGGATTTAAGGTGTCTATTGATGAACAACATGTCTTCAAAGGGGAGTCTAGGTCCCCATTCCTACAATGGGTGCCTTCTTGAAGCCTGGGTGCAGTCATAGGCCAAAACCAATACAAGTTATCGCTTCTCTGCCTTTTGGCTAACATCAAGTATAGTATCTGTCCTCATTTAGTATATGTGCTTTACTTTTAACAATAAATTGTATTGTAATGTTATCTATCTTTTTATCTATCTATCTATCCATCCATCTATCTATCTATCTATCTATCTATCTATCTATCTATCTATCTATCTATCCCTTCGCTCCTGAGATAAGCTGCAATAATGCATTTGGTCTTTGCTACACCGTTGCACACACACCATATACCTAGTCAGTGGCCTTGTTATCAGCTGCTACTCTTTTAACTCAACTGTCCCATCAGTTGGGTGTTGCTGAGTACCATGCATTTAAAAAAAATTTGGGCTCCTCTATGATTTCTTTAGTGAAATGCTGGCTCCCTCTAATGGAGCACTGACTTCTTTAATTTTCTATCTGTGGAAGAAAAAAAATACATAAAAAAGTTTGGTCTAAGATGTTGTTTTAAAGTGCTACCTATGTCTGTCAACCAGAGCATCCTATTGGTTTTCACCCAGACAGACAGATTGCTTGCAATAGATGTAACGAGTGAATGGAACAATGAATTAATGCAAGAGAATGGGACAATGGAACAATGGAATAATGCAAGAATGGAAGAATGGAACATCATTGCACGTGTCATAATGGGCTCCTGGCCTTTATCTGGCTGTGCTGCTGCAGTCAGCTTCAGTCTGCAGGGAGCCTGCAGACTAGGAAGCAGGTGGACTGCTGCTTGTATGTTCACTAATTAATTTTTCTCTACCCAACCCCATGTCTTGAGGTGCATGGAACAGCGGGGGGAGGGGAGAATGTGTGAAAATAGGCAGACTTATGCAGATTAAAAATGCGTGCATGGGCTGCAGCTGCAGCAAGCAGTAAAGTTGTGGGTTTTAAGGTGTCTATTGATGAACACCATGTCTTCCTAGGGGGAGTCTTTGTCCCCATTCCTACAATGGGTGCCTTCTTGAAGCCTGGTTGCAGTCATAGGCCAAAACCAATTCAGGTTTTCTCTTCTTGGCCTTTTGACTAACATCAAATGTAGTATCTGTTCTCATTTAGTATATGTGCTTTACTTTTACCAATAAATTGTACTGTAATGTCATCTATCTTTTTATCTATCTATCTATCCACCCATCTATCCATCTATCTATCTATCTATCTATCTATCTATCTATCTATCCCTTCGCTCCTGAGATAAGCTGCAATAATGCATTTGGTCTTTGCTACACCGTTGCACACGCACCATATACCTAGTCAGTGGCCTTGTTATCAGCTGCTACTCTTTTAACTCAACTGTCCCATCAGTTGGGTGTTGCTGAGTACCACGCATTTAAAAAAAATTTGGGCTCCTCTATGATTTCTTTAGTGAAATGCTGGCTCCCTCTAATGGAGCACTGACTTCTTTAATTTTCTATCTGTGGAAGAAAAAAAATACATAAAAAAGTTTGGTCTAAGATGTTGTTTTAAAGTGCTACCTATGTCTGTCAACCAGAGCATCCTATTGGTTTTCACCCAGGCAGACAGATTGCTTGCAATAGATGTAACGAGTGAATGGAACAATGAATTAATGCAAGAGAATGGGACAATGGAACAATGGAATAATGCAAGAATGGAAGAATGGAACATCATTGCACGTGTCATAATGGGCTCCTGGCCTTTATCTGGCTGTGCTGCTGCAGTCAGCTTCAGTCTGCAGGGAGCCTGCAGACTAGGAAGCAGGTGGACTGCTGCTTGTTTGTTCACTAATTAGTTTTTCTCTACCCAACCCCATGTCTTGAGGTGCATGGAACAGCGGGGGGAGGGGAGAATGTGTGAAAATAGGCAGACTTATGCAGATTAAAAATGCGTGCATTGTCTGCAGCTGCAACAAGCAGTAAAGTTGTGGGTTTTAAGGTGTCTATTGATGAACAACATGTCTTCCTAGGGGGAGTCTTTGTCCCCATTCCTACAATGGGTGCCTTCTTGAAGCCTGGGTGCAGTCATAGGCCAAAACCAATTCAGGTTTTCTCTTCTTGGCCTTTTGACTAACATCAAGTGTAGTATCTGTTCTCATTTAGTATATGTGCTTTGCTTTTACCAATATATTGAATTAGCTACTGAACCCATTCTACGCCCGGGTGGCGAGCATTTTTATTGGTACATTTTTAATTTTATTAAATTATCCTGCCCCATTTGGTTTAAAGATATCTGCAAATTTGCATAAACAGTGTCTTCAATAAAATGGCGCCGCAGTGTGGTATGCACACGTGCTGACTCCAGTGCCTCACTGCAAAGGCGCCACCCATCCGGGCCAGCATATATAAGATGTACTGAGAATACAGGGGGTGTACTCACTTACGCTGAACACTGTATATAACGTACTGAGAAATCAGGAGGTGTACTCACTTATGCTGAGCCCTGTATGTATAACGTACTGAGAATAAAGTGGGGTGTACTCACTTATGCTGAGCGCTGTATGTATATCGTAATGAGAATAAGGGGGGTGTACTCACTTACGCTGAGTGCTGTATGTTTAAAGTACTGAGAATACAGGCGGCGTACTCACTTACGCTGAGCGCTATATGTATAACGTACTGAGAATACAGGGACGTGTACTCACTTATGCTGAGCACAGTATGCATAACGTACTGAGAATACAGGGGGGTGTACTCACTTATGCTGAGCGCTGTATGTATAACGTACTGAGAATACAGGGGGGTGTACTCACTTATGCTGAGCACTGTATGTATAAAGTACTGAGAATACAGGGGGGTGTACTCACTTACGCTGAGCACTGTATGTATAACGTACTGAGAATACAGGGGGGTGTACTCACTTATGCTGAGCCCTGTATGTATAACATACTGAGAAAACAGAGGGGTGTACCCACTTACGCTGAGCGCTGTATATAAGGTACTAAGAATACAGGGGGGTGTACTCACGTACGCTGAGCGCTATATGTATAAAGTACTAAGAATACAGGGGCGTGTACTCACTTACGCTGAGCGCCGTATATTTAATGTTCTGATAATACAGGAGTGTACTCACTTATACTGAGCGCTGTATATATAAGGTACTGAGATCACAGGGGGGTGTACTCACTTATGCTGAGTCCTGTATGTATAATGTACTGAGATTACAGGGGGGTGTACTCACATATGCTGAGCGCTGTATATATAACATACTGAGAATACAGGGGGTGTATTAACTTACGCTGAGCACTGTATGCATAACGTACTGAGAATACAGGGGGTACTCACTTATGCTGAGCCTTGTATGTAAAATATACTGAGAATACAGTGGGGTGTACTCACTTACGCTGAGTGCTGTATGTATAACGTACTGAGAATACAGGGGGGTGTACCCACTTACGCTGAGCGCTGTATGTATAACGAACTGAGAATACAGGGGGGTGTACTCACTTACGCTGAGCGCTGTGTGTATAACTTCCTGAGAATACAGGGGGTGTACTGATTTAAGCTGAGCACTGTATGTATAACGTACTGAGAATACATTGGGGTGTACTCACTTATACTGAGCGCTGTATTTATAATGTACTGAGAATACAGGGGGTTTTACGCACTTATGCTTAGCGTTGTATGTATAACGTACTGAGAATACAGGGGCATGTACTCACTTATGCTGAGCACTGTATGTTATAATACTGAGAATACAGGGGGGTGTACTCACTTATGCTGAGCACTGTATGTAAAACGTACTGAGAATACAGGGGGGTGTACTCACTTATGCTGAGCGTTGTATGGACAACGCACTGAGAATACAGGGGGTGCACTCACTTATGCTGAGTGCTGTATGTATAACGTACTCAGAATACAGGGGGGTGTACTCACTTATGCTGAGCGTTGTATGTATAACGTACTGAGAATACAGGGGCGTGTACTCACTTATGCTGAGCGCTGTATGTATAATGTACAGAGAATACAGGTGGGTGTACTCACGCTGAGCACTGTATGTATAAAGTACTGAGAATATAGGGGTGTGTACTCACTTATGCTGAGCACTGTATGTATAATGTACTGAGAATACAGGGGGGTGTACTCACTTACGCTGAGCACTGTATGTATAACGTACTGAAAATACAGGGTGGTGTACTCACTTACGCTGAGCACTGTATGTATAACGTACTGAGAATACAGAAGGGTGTACTCACTTACGCTGAGCGCTGTATGTATAAGGTAATGAGAATACAGGGGGGTGTACTCATTAACGCTAAGCGCTATATGTATAACATATTGAGAATACAGGGGCGTGTACTCACTTACGCTGAGTGCTGTATATATAACATACTGAGCATATAGGGGGGTGTACTCACTTACGCTGAGCACTGTATGTATAACGTACTGATAACACAGGGGGGTGTACTCACTTACGTTGAGGGCTGTATGTATAACGTACTGAGAATACAGGGGGTTGTACTCACTTACGCTGAGCGCTGTATGTATAACGTACTGAAAATACAGGGGGTGTAATCATTTAAGCTGAGCACTGTATGTATAACGTACTGAGAATACAGGGGGGTGTAATCACTTATATTGAGCGCTGTATGTATAACGTACTGAGAATACAGGGTGGTGTACCCACTTATGCTGAGCACTGTATGTATAATGTACTGAGAATATAAGGGGGTGTACTCACCTATGCTGAGCGCTGTTTGTATAACGTACTGAGAATACAGGGGGGTGTACTCACTTATGCTGAGCGCTGTATGTATAATGTACTGAGAATACTGGGGGTGTACTCACTTATGCTGAGCACTGTATGTATAAAGTACTGAGAATACAGGGGGGTGTACTCACTTATGCTGAGCGCCGTATATTTAATGTTCTGATAATATAGGAGTGTACTCACTTATACTGAGCGCTGTATATATAAGGTACTGAGATCACAGGGGGGTGTACTCACTTATGCTGAGCCCTGTATGTATAATGTACTGAGATTACAGGGGGGTGTACTCACATATGCTGAGCGCTCTATATATAACATACTGAGAATACAGGGTGTGTACTAACTTACGCTGAGCACTGTATGCATAACGTACTGAGAATACAGGGGGGTACTCAGTTATGCTGAGCCCGGTATGTAAAACATACTGAGAATACAGTGGGGTGTACTCACGCTGAGTGCTGTATGTATAACGTAGTGAGAATACAGGGGGGTGTACCCACTTACGCTGAGCGCTGTATGTATAACGAACTGAGAATACAGGGGGGTGTACTCACTTACGCTGAGCGCTGTATGTATAACTTCCTGAGAATACAGGGGGTGTACTCATTTAAGCTGAGCACTGTATGTATAACGTACTGAGAATAGAGTGGGGTGTACTCACTTATACTGAGCGCTGTAGGTATAATGTACTGAGAATACAGGGGGTTTTACTCACTTATGCTTAGCGTTGTATGTATAACGTACTGAGAATACAGGGGCGTGTACTCACTTATGCTGAGCACTGTATGTTATAATACTGAGAATACAGGGGGGTGTACTCACTTATGCTTAGCACTGTATGTAAAACGTACTGAGAATACAGGGGGGTGTACTCACTTATGCTGAGCGTTGTATGGACAACGCACTGAGAATACAGAGGGTGCACTCACTTATGCTGAGTGCTGTATGTATAACGTACTCAGAATACAGGGGGGTGTACTCACTTATACTGAGCGTTGTATGTGTAACGTACTGAGAATACAGGGGCGTGTACTCACTTATGCTGAGCGCTGTATGTATAATGTACTGAGAATACAGGTGGGTGTACTCACTTACGCTGAGCACTGTATGTATAAAGTACTGAGAATATAGGGGGGGTGTACTCACTTATGCTGAGCACTGTATGTATAATGTACTGAGAATACAGGGGGGTGTACTCACTTACGCTGAGCACTGTATGTATAACGTACTGAGAATACAGGGTGGTATACTCACTTACGCTGAGCACTGTATGTATAACGTACTGAGAATACAGAAGGGTGTACTCACTTACGCTGAGCGCTGTATGTATAAGGTAATGAGAATACAGGGGGGTGTACTCACTAACGCTAAGCGCTATATGTATAACATATTGAGAATACAGGGGCGTGTACTCACTTACGCTGAGCGCTGTATATATAACATACTGAGAATATAGGGGGGTGAACTCACTTACGCTGAGCACTGTATGTATAACGTACTGATAATACAGGGGGTTGTACTCACTTACGTTGAGCGCTGTATGTATAACGTACTGAGAATACAGGGGGTTGTACTCACGCTGAGCGCTGTATGTATAACATACTGAGAATACAGGGGGTTGTAATCACTTATATTGAGCGCTGTATGTATAACGTACTGAGAATACAGGGTGGTGTACTCACTTATGCTGAGCACTGTATGTATAATGCACTGAGAATATAGGGGGGTGTACTCACCTATGCTGAGCGCTGTTTGTATAACGTACTGAGAATACAGGGGGGTGTACTCACTTATGCTGAGCGCTGTATGTATAACATACTGAGAATACAGGGGGGTGAACTCACTTATGCTGAGCGTTATATGTATAACGTACTAAGAATACAGGGGGGTGTACTCACTTATGCTGAGCGTTGTATGTATAACGTACTGAGAATACAGGGGGGTGAACTCACTTATGCTGAGCGTTATATGTATAACGTACTAAGAATACAGGGGGGTGTACTCACTTATGCTGAGCGTTGTATGTATAACGTACTGAGAATACAGGGGGGTGTACTCACTTATGCTGAGCGCTGTATGTATAACGTACTGAGAATACTGGGGGTGTACTCACTTATGCTGAGCACTGTATGTATAAAGTACTGAGAATACAGGGGGGTGTACTCACTTACGCTGAGCGCCGTATATTTAATGTTCTGATAATATAGGAGTGTACTCACTTATACTGAGCGCTGTATATATAAGGTACTGAGATCACAGGGGGGTGTACTCACTTATGCTGAGCCCTGTATGTATAATGTACTGAGATTAGAGGGGGGTGTACTCACATATGCTGAGCACTGTATATATAACATACTGAGGATACAGGGGGTGTACTAACTTACGCTGAGCACTGTATGCATAACGTACTGAGAATACAGGGGGGTACTCACTTATGCTGAGCCCTGTATGTAAAACATACTGAGAATACAGTGGGGTGTACTCACGCTGAGTGCTGTATGTATAATGTACTGAGAATACAGTGGGGTGTACCCACTTACGCTGAGCGCTGTATGTATAACGAACTGAGAATACAGGGGGGTGTACTCACTTACGCTGAGCGCTGTATGTATAACTTCCTGAGAATACAGGGGGTGTACTCATTTAAGCTGAGCACTGTATGTATAATGTACTGAGAATACAGTGGGGTGTACTCACTTATACTGAGCGCTGTATGTATAATGTACTGAGAATACAGGGGGTTTTACTCACTTATGCTTAGCGTTGTATGTATAACGTACTGAGAATACAGGGGCGTGTACTCACTTATGCTGGGCACTGTATGTTATAATACTGAGAATACAGGGGGGTGTACTCACTTATGCTGAGCACTGTATGTAAAACGTACTGAGAATACAGGGGGGTGTACTCACTTATGCTGAGCGTTGTATGGACAACGCACTGAGAATACAGGGGGTGCACTCACTTATGCTGAGTGCTGTATGTATAACGTACTCAGAATACAGGGGGGTGTACTCACTTATGCTGAGCGTTATATGTATAACGTACTGAGAATACAGGGGGGTGTACTCACTTATGCTGAGCGTTGTATGTATAACGTACTGAGAATACAGGGGCGTGTACTCACTTATGCTGAGCGCTGTATGTATAATGTACTGGGAATACAGGTGGGTGTACTCACTTACGCTGAGCACTGTATGTATAAAGTACTGAGAATATAGGGGGGTGTACTCACTTATGCTGAGCACTGTATGTATAATGTACTGAGAATACAGGGGGGTGTACTCACTTACGCTGAGCACTGTATGTATAACGTACTGAGAATACAGGGTGGTGTACTCACTTACGCTGAGCACTGTACGTATAACGTACTGAGAATACAGAAGGGTGTACTCACTTACGCTGAGCGCTGTATGTATAAGGTAATGAGAATACAGGGGGGTGTACTCACTAACGCTAAGCGCTATATTTATAACATACTGAGAATATAGGGGGGTGTACTCACTTACGCTGAGCACTGTATGTATAACGTACTGAGAATACAGGGGTTTGTACTCACTTACGCTGAGCGCTGTATGTATAACGTACTGAGAATACAGGGGGTGTAATCATTTAAGCTGAGCACTGTATGTATAACGTACTGAGAATACAGGGGGGTGTAATCACTTATATTGCGCGCTGTATGTATAACGTACTGAGAATACAGGGTGGTGTACTCACTTATGCTGAGCACTGTATGTATAATGCACTGAGAATATAGGGGGGTGTACTTACCTATGCTGAGCGCTGTTTGTATAACGTACTGAGAATACAGGGGGGTGTACTCACTTATGCTGAGCGCTGTATGTATAACATACTGAGAATACAGGGGGGTGAACTCACTTATGCTGAGCGTTATATGCATAACGTACTAAGAATACAGGGGGGTGTACTCACTTATGCTGAGCGTTGTATGTATAACGTACTGAGAATACAGGGGGGTGTACTCACTTATGCTGAGCGCTGTATGTATAACGTACTGAGAATACAGGGGGGTGTACTCACTTATGCTGAGCACTGTATGTATAAAGTACTGAGAATAAAGGGGGTTGTACTCACTTACGCTGAGCACTGTATGTATAACGTACTGAGAATACAGGGGGGTGTACTCACTTATGCTGAGCCCTGTATGTATAACGTACTGAGAAAACAGAGGGGTATACCCACTTACGCTGAGCGCTGTATATATAAGGTACTGAGAATACAGGGGGGTGTAATCACGTACGCTGAGCGCTATGTGTATAACGTACTAAGAATACAGGGGCGTCTACTTACTTACGCTGAGCGCCGTATATATAATGTTCTGATAATACAGGAGTGTACTCACTTATACTGAGCGCTGTATAAATAACGTACCGAGATCACAGGGGGGTGTACTCACTTATGCTGAGCCCTGTATGTATAACGTACTGAGATTACAGGGGGGTGTACTCACATATGCTGAGCGCTGTATATATAACATACTGAGAATACAGGGGGTGTACTAACATACACTGAGCACTGTATGCATAACGTACTGAGAATACAGGGGGTACTCACTTATGCTGAGCCCTGAATGTAAAACGTAATGAGAATACAGTGGGGTGTACTCACTTACGCTGAGCGCTGTATGTATAACGTACTGAGAATACAAGGCGGTGTACTCACTTACGCTGAGCGCTGTATGTATAACATCCTGAGAATACAGGGGGTGTACTCATTTAAGCTGTGCACTGTATGTATAACGTACTGAGAATACAGTGGGGTGTACTCACTTATACTGAGCGCTGTATGTATAATGTACTGAGAATACAGGGGTTTTTACTCACTTATGCTTAGCGTTGTATGTATAACGTACTGAGAATACAGGGGGGTGTACCCACTTACGCTGAGCGTTGTATGTATAACGTACTGAGAATACAGGGGGGTGTACTCACTTACGCTGAGCGCTGTATGTATAACATCCTGAGAATACAGGGGGTGTACTCATTTAAGCTGAGCACTGTATGTATAACGTACTGAGAATACAGTGGGGTGTACTCACTTATGCTGAGCACTGTATGTTTAACGTACTGAGAATACAGGGGGGTGTACTCACTTATGCTGAGCACTGTATGTAAAACGTACTGAGAATACAGGGGGGTGTACTCACTTATGCTGAGCGTTGTATGGACAACGCACTGAGAATACAGGGGGTGTACTCACTTATGATGAGTGCTGTATGTATAACGTACTGAGAATACAGAGGGGTGTACTCTCTTATGCTGATCGTTATATGTATAACGTACTGAGAATACAGGGGGGTGCACTCACTTATGCTGAGTTTTGTATGTATAACGTACTGAGAATACAGAGGGGTGTACTCACTTATGCTGAGCGCTGTATGTATAACGTACTGAGAATACAGGTGGGTGTACTCACTTACGCTGAGCACTGTATGTATAACGTACTGAGAATATAGGGGGGTGTACTCACTTATGCTGAGCACTGTATGTATAACGTACTGAGAATACAGGGGGGTGTACTCACTTACGCTGAGCACTGTATGTATAACGTGCTGAGAATACAGGGTGGTGTACTCACGCTGAGCACTGTATGTATAACGTACTGAGAATACAGAAGGGTGTACTCACTTACGCTTAGCGCTGTATGTATAAGGTAATGAGAATACAGGGGGGTGTACTCACTAACGCTAAGCGCTATATGTATAACATATTGAGAATACAGGGGCGTGTACTCACTTACGCTGAGCGCTGTATACATAACATACTGAGAATATAGGGGGGTGTACTCACGCTGAGCACTGTATGTATAACGTACTGATAATACAGGGGGGTGTACTCACTTACGTTGAGTGCTGTATGTATAACGTACTGAGAATACAGGGGGTTGTACTCACTTACGCTGAGCGTTGTATGTATAACGTACTGAGAATACAGGGGGTGTAATCATTTAAGCTGAGCACTGTATGTATAACGTACTGAGAATACAGGGGGGTGCAATCACTTATTTTGAGCGCTGTATGTATAACGTACTGAGAATACAGGTGGGTTTACTCACTTATGCTTAGCGTTGTATGTATAACGTACTGAGAATACAGGGTGGTGTACTCACTTATGCTGAGCACTGTATGTATAATGTACTGAGAATATAGGGGGGTGTACTCACTTATGCTGAGCGCTGTTTGTATAAAGTACTGAGAATACAGGGGGGTGTACTCACTTATGCTGAGCGCTGTATGTATAACATACTGAGAATACAGGGGGGTGAACTCACTTATGCTGAGCGTTATATGTATAACGTACTGAGAATACAGGGGGGTGTACTCACTTATGCTGAGCGTTGTATGTATAAAGTACTGAGAATACAGGGGGGTGTACTCACTTATGCTGAGCGCTGTATATATAATGTACTGATAATACAGGGGTGTACTCACTTATACTGAGCGCTGTATATATAACGTACTGAGAATAGAGTGGGGTGTACTCACTTATGTTGAGCACTGTATGTATAACGTACTGAGAATACAGGGGGGTGTACTCACTTATGCTGAGCGCTGTATATATAACATACTGAAAATACAGGGGGGGTGTACTCACTTATGCTGAGCACTGTATGTATATTGTACTGAGAATACAGGGGGAGTACTCACTTATGCTGAGCCCTGTATATATAACGTACTGAGAATACAGAGGGGTGTACTCACTTACGCTGAGCGCTGTATGTATAACGTACTCAGAATACAGGGGGTGTAATCATTTAAGCTGAGCACTGTATGTATAACGTACTGAGAATACAGGGGGGTGCAATCACTTATTTTGAGCGCTGTATGTATAACGTACTGAGAATACAGGTGGGTTTACTCACTTATGCTTAGCGTTGTATGTATAACGTACTGAGAATACAGCGTGGTGTACTCACTTATGCTGAGCACTGTATGTATAATGTACTGAGAATATAGGGGGGTGTACTCACTTATGCTGAGCGCTGTTTGTATAAAGTACTGAGAATACAGGGGGGTGTACTCACTTATGCTGAGCGCTGTATGTATAACATACTGAGAATACAGGGGGGTGAACTCACTTATGCTGAGCGTTATATGTATAACGTACTGAGAATACAGGGGGGTGTACTCACTTATGCTGAGCGTTGTATGTATAAAGTACTGAGAATACAGGGGGGTGTACTCACTTATGCTGAGCGCTGTATATATAATGTACTGATAATACAGGGGTGTACTCACTTATACTGAGCGCTGTATATATAACGTACTGAGAATAGAGTGGGGTGTACTCACTTATGTTGAGCACTGTATGTATAACGTACTGAGAATACAGGGGGGTGTACTCACTTATGCTGAGCGCTGTATATATAACATACTGAAAATACAGGGGGGGTGTACTCACTTATGCTGAGCACTGTATGTATATTGTACTGAGAATACAGGGGGGAGTACTCTCTTATGCTGAGCCCTGTATATATAACGTACTGAGAATACAGAGGGGTGTACTCACTTACGCTGAGCGCTGTATTTATAACGTACTGAGAATACAGGGGTGTGTACTCACTTACACTGAGCGCTGTTTGTATAACGTACTGAGAAAACAAGGGGGTGTACTCACTTACGCTGAGCTCTGTATGTATAACGTACTGAGAATACAGGGGGTGTACTCATTTAAGCTGAGCACTGTATGTATAACGTAATGAGAATACAAGGGGGTGTACTCACTTATGCTGAGCACTGTATGTATAACGTACTGAGAATACAGGGGGGTGTACTCACTTATGCTGAGCACTGTATGTAAAACATACTAAGAATACACAGGGGTGTACTCATTTATGCTGAGCGTTGTATGTATAACATACTGAGAATACAAGGGGTGCACTCACTTATGCTGAGCGCTGTTTGTATAATGTACTGAGAATACAGGGGGGTGTACTCACTTATGCTGAGCGCTGTATGTATATCATACTGAGAGTACAGGGGGGTGTACTCACTTATGCTGAGCGTTATATGTATAACGTACTGAGAATACAGGGGGGTGTACTCACTTATGCTGAGCGAGGTATGTATAACGTACTGAGATTATGGGGGGATGTACTCACTTATGCTGTGCGCTGTATATATAATGTACTGATAATACAGGGGTGTACTCACTTATACTGAGCGCTGTATATATAACGTACTGAGAATAGAGGGGGGTGTACTCACTTATGCTGAGCACTGTATGTATAATGTACTGAGAGCACAGGGGGGTGTACTCACTTATGCTGAGCGCTGTATATATAACATTATGAAAATACAGGGGGGTTGTACTCACTTACGCTGAGCATTGTATGTATAACGTACTGAGAATACAGGGGGGGTACTCACTTATGTTCAGCCCTGTATGTATAACGTACTGAGAATACAGAGGGGTGTACTCACTTATGCTGCGCTGAATGTATAGCGTACTGAGAATACAGGGGGGTGTACTCACTTACGCTGAGCGCTGTAAGTATAACGTACTGAGAATACAGGGGGGTGTACTCACTTACGCTGAGCGCTGTATGTATAACTTACTGAGAATACAGGGGGGTGTACTCATTGAAGCTGAACACTGTATAAATAACGTACCAAAAATACAGGGTGGTGTACTCACTTATGCTGAGCGCTGTATGTATAACGTACTGACAATACAGGGAGGTGTACTCACTCATTCTGAGCGCTGTATGTATAACGTACTGAGAATACAGGGGGGTGTACTCACTTATGCTGAGCGCTGTATATATAAAATACTGAGAATACTGTGGGCTGTACTCACTTATGCTGAGCGCTGTATATATAACATACTGAGAATACAGGGGAGTGTACTCACTGATGCTGAGCACTGTATGTATAATGTACTGAGAATACTGGGGGGTGTACTCACTTATGCTGAGCACTGTATGTATAACGTACTGAGAATACAGGGGGGTGTACTCACTTATGATGAGCGCTGTATGTATAACGTACTGAGAATACAGGGGGGTGTACGCACTTATGCTGAGCGCTGTATGTATAACGTACTGAGAATACAGGGGGGTGTACGCACTTATGCTGAGCGCTGTATGTATAACGTACTGAGAATACAGGGGGGTGTACTCACTTATGCTGAGCGCTGTATATATAATGTACTGATAATACAGGGGTGTACTCACTTATACTGAGCGCTGTATATATAACGTACTGAGAATAGAGGGGGGTGTACTCACTTATGCTGAGCACTGTATGTATAACTTACAGAGAATACATGGGGGTGTACTCACGTATGCTGAGCGCTGTATATATAATGTACTGATAATACAGGGGTGTACTCACTTATACTGAGCGCTGTATATATAACGTACTGAGAATAGAGGGGGGTGTACTCACTGATGCTGAGCACTGTATGTATAACGTACTGAGAATACAGGGAAGTGTACTCCCTTATGCTGAGCACTGTATATATAACATACTGAAAATACAGGGGGGTTGTACTCACTTACGCTGAGCACTGTATGTATAACGTACTGAGAATACAGGGGGGGTACTCACTTATGGTGAGCCCTGTATGTATAACGTACTGAGAATACAGAGGGGTGTACTCACTTATGCTGTGCGCTTATTGTATAACGTACTGAGAATACAGGGGGGTGTACTCACTTACGCTGAGCACTATATATATATTGTACTGATAATACAGGGTGTACTCACTTATACTGAGCGCTGTATATATAACGTACTGAGAATAGAGGGGGATGTACTCACTTATGCTGAGCCCTGTATGTATAACGTTCTGAGAATACAGGGGGGTGTACTCACTTACGCTGAGCGCTGTAAGTATAACGTACTGAGAATACAGGGGGGTGTACTCACTTACGCTGAGCGCTGTATGTATAACTTACTGAGAATACAGGGGGGTGTACTCATTTAAGCTGAGCACTGTATATATAACGTACCAAAAATACAGGGGGGTGTACTCACTTATGCTGAGAACTGTATGTATAACATACTGAGAATACAGGCGGGTGTACTCACTCATGCTGAGCGCTGTATGTATAACATACTGAGAATACAGAGGGGTGTACTCACTTATGCTGAGTGCTGTATATATAAAATAATGAGAATACCGGGGGGTGTACTCACTTATGCTGAGCGCTGTATATGTAACATACTGAGAATACAGGGGAGTGTACTCACTCACGCTGAGCACTGTATGTATAACGTGCTTAAAATACAGGGGGGTGTTTTCACTTATGCTGAGCACTGTATGTATAACGTACTGAAAACACAGGAGGGTGTACTCACTTATGCTGAGCGTTGTATGTATAATGTACTGAGAATACAGGGGGGTGTACTCACTTATGCTGAGCACTGTATGTATAACGTACTGAGAATCCAGGGGGTGTACTCATTTAAGCTGAGCACTGTATGTATAACGTACTGAGAATACAGGGGGGTGTACTCACTTATGCTGAGCACTGTATGTATAACATACTGAGAATACAGGGTGGTGTACCCACTTATGCTGAGCACTGTATGTATAACGTACTGGAATACAGGGGGGTGTACTCACTTATGCTGAGCACTGTATGTATAACATACTGAGAATACAGGCGGGTGTACTCACTCATGCTGAGCGCTGTATGTATAACATACTGAGAATACAGAGGGGTGTACTCACTTATGCTGAGTGCTGTATATATAAAATAATGAGAATACCGGGGGGTGTACTCACTTATGCTGAGCGCTGTATATGTAACATACTGAGAATACAGGGGAGTGTACTCACTCACGCTGAGCACTGTATGTATAACGTGCTTAAAATACAGGGGGGTGTTTTCACTTATGCTGAGCACTGTATTTATAACGTACTGAAAACACAGGAGGGTGTACTCACTTATGCTGAGCGTTGTATGTATAATGTACTGAGAATACAGGGGGATGTACTCACTTATGCTGAGCACTGTATGTATAACGTACTGAGAATCCAGGGGGTGTACTCATTTAAGCTGAGCACTGTATGTATAACGTACTGAGAATACAGGGGGGTGTACTCACTTATGCTGAGCACTGTAAGTATAACGTACTGAGAATACAGGGTGGTGTACCCACTTATGCTGAGCACTGTATGTATAACGTACTGGAATACAGGGGGGTGTACTCACTTGTGCTGAGCACTGTATGTATAACATACTGAGAATACAGGGGGGTGTACTCACTTATGCTGAGCGTTATATGTATAACGTACTGAGAATACAGGGGGGTGTACTCACTTATGCTGAGCGAGGTATGTATAAAGTACTGAGATTACAGGGGGGTGTACTCACTTATGCTGAGCGAGGTATGTATAAAGTACTGAGAATACAGGGGGGTGTACTCAATTATGCTGAGCGCTGTATATATAATGTACTGATAATACAGGGGTGTACTCACTTATACTGAGCTGTATATATAACGTACTGAGAATAGAGGGGGGTGTACTCAATTATGCTGAGCACTGTATGTATAACATACTGAGAGTACAGGGGGGTGTACTCACTTATTCTGAGCGCTGTATATATAACATATTGAAAATACAGGGGGGTTGTATTCACTTACGCTGAGCACTGTATGTATAACGTTCTGAGAATACAGGGGGGGTACTCACTAATGCTGAGCCCTGTATGTATAACGTACTGAGAATACATGGGGTGTACTCACTTACGCTGAGCTCTGTAAGTATAACGTACTGAGAATACAGGGTGGTGTACTCACTTACGCTGAGCGCTGTATGTATAACTTACTGAGAATACAGGGGGGTGTACTCATTTAAGCTGAGCACTGTATATATAACATACCAAAAATACAGGGGGTGTACTCACTCATGCTGAGCGCTGTATGTATAACGTACTGAGAATACAGGGGGGTGTACTCACTTATTCTGAGCGCTGTATATATAAAATACTGAGAATACCGGGGGGTGTACTCACTTATGCTGAGCACTGTATATATAACATAATGAGAATACAGGGGAGTGTACTCACTTACGCTGAGCACTGTATGTATAACTTGCTGAAAATACAGGGGGGTGTTTTCACTTATGCTGAGCACTGTATGTATAACGTACTGAAAACACAGGGGGGTGTACTCACTTATGCTGAGCATTGTATGTATAATGTACTGAGAATACAGGGGGGAGTACTCACTTATGCTGAGCACTGTATGTATAACGTACTGAGAATACAGGTGGGTGTACTCACTTATTATGAGCGCTGTATGTATAACGTACTGAGAATACAGGGGGGTGTATGCACTTATGCTGAGCGCTGTATGTATAACGTACTGAGAATACAGGGGGGTGTACGCACTTATGCTGAGCACTGTATGTATAACGTACTGAGAATACAGGGGGGTGTACTCACTAATGCTGAGCGCTGTATGTATAACGTACTGAGAATACAGGGGGGTGTACTCACTTATGCTGAGCACTGTATATATAAAATACTGAGAATACAGGGGGGTGTACTCACCTATGCTGAGCGCTGTATATATAACATAATGAGAATACAGGGGAGTGTACTCACTTACGCTGAGCACTGTATGTATAACTTGCTGAAAATACAGGGGGGTGTTTTCACTTATGCTGAGCACTGTATGTATAACGTACTGAAAACACAGGGGGGTGTACTCACTTATGCTGAGCATTGTATGTATAATGTACTGAGAATACAGGGGGGTGTACTCACTAATGCTGAGCGCTGTATGTATAACGTACTGAGAATACAGTGGGGTGTACACACTTATGCTGAGCACTGTATGTATAACTTACAGAGAATACAAGGGGGTGTACTCACTTATGCTGAGCACTGTATATATAATGTACTGATAATACAGAGGTGTACTCACTTATACTGAGCGCTGTATATATAACGTACTGAGAATAGAGGGGGGTGTACTCACTGATGCTGAGCACTGTATGTATAACGTACTGAGAATACAGGGGAGTGTACTCACTTATGCTGAGTGCTGTATATATAACATACTGAAAATACAGGGGGGTTGTACTCACTTACGCTGAGCACTGTATGTATAACGTACTGAGAATACAGGGGGGGTACTCACTTATGTTGTGCGCTCAATGTATAACGTACTGAGAATACAGGGGGGTGTACTCACTTATGCTGAGCACTGTATGTATAACGTACTGAGAATACAGGGGGGTGTACTCACTTATGCTGAGCACTGTATGTAAAACATACTAAAAATACATGGGGGTGTACTCACTTATGCTGAGCGTTGTATGTATAACGTACTGAGAATACAGGGGGTGCACAAACTTATGCTGAGCGCTGTTTGTATAATGTACTGAGAATACAGGGGGGTGTACTCACTTATGCTGAGCGCTGTATGTATAACGTACTGAGAATATAGGGGAGGTACTCACTTATGCTGAGCTCTGTATGTATAACATACTGAGAATACAGAGCGGTGTACTCACTTATGCTGCGCGCTGAATGTATAACGTACTGAGAATACAGGGGGTGTACTCACTTACGCTGAGCGCTGTAAGTATAATGTACTGAGAATACAGGGGGGTGTACTCACTTACGCTGAGCGCTGTATGTATAACTTACTGAGAATACAGGGGGGTGTACTCATTTAAGCTGAGCACTGTATATATAACGTAAAAAAAAAATAGGGGGGTGTACTCACTTATTCTGAGCGCTGTATGTATAACGTACTGAGAATACAGGGGGGTGTACTCACTTATGCAGAGTGCTGTATATATAAAATACTGAGAATACCGGGGGGTGTACTCACTTATGCTGAGCGTTGTATATATAACATACTGAGCAAACAGGGGAGTGTACTCACTCAAGCTGAGCACTGTATGTATAACGTGCTTAAAATACAGGGGGGTGTTTTCACTTATGCTGAGCAATGTATGTATAACGTACTGAAAACACAGGGGGGTGTACTCACTTATGCTGAGCGTTTTATGTATAATGTACTGAGAATACAGGGGGGTGTACTCACTTATGCTGAGCACTGTATGTATAACGTACTGAGAATACAGGGGGTGTACTCATTTAAGCTGAGCACTGTATGTTTTACCTACTGAGAATACAGGGGGGTGTACTCACTTATGTTGAGCACTGTATGTATAACGTACTGAGAATACAGGGTGGTGTACTCACTTATGCTGAGCACTGTATGTATAACGTACTGAGAATACAGGGGGGTGTACTCACTTATGCTGTGCACTGTATGTAAAACATACTAAAAATACAGGGGGGTGTACTCACTTATGCTGAGCGTTGTATGTATAACGTACTGAAAATACAGGGGGTGCACTCACTTATGCTGAGCGCTGTTTGTATAATGTACTGAGAATACAGGGGGGTGTACTCACTTATGCTGAGCGCTGTATGTATAACGTACTGAGAATACAGGGGGGTGTACTCACTTATGCTGAGCGAGTTATGTATAAAGTACTGAGATTACAGGGGGGTGTACTCACTTATGCTTAGCGAGGTATGTATAACGTACTGAGAATACAGGGGGGTGTACTCAATTATGCTGAGCGCTGTATATATAATGTACTGATAATACAGGGGGGTGTACTCACTTATGCTGAGCACTGTATGTATAGCGTACTGAGAGTACAGGGGGGTGTACTCACTTATGCTGAGCGCTGTATATATAACATATTGAAAATACAGGGGGGTTGTATTCACTTACGCTGAGCACTGTATGTATAACGTACTGAGAATACAGGGGGGGTACTCACTTATGCTGAGCCCTGTATGTATAACGTACTGAGAATACAGAGGGGTGTACTCACTTATGCTGCGCGCTGAATGTATAACGTACTGAGAATATAGGGGGTGTACTCACTTACACTGAGCGCTGTAAGTATAATGTACTGAGAATATAGGGGGGTGTACTCACTTACGCTGAGCGCTGTATGTATAACTTACTGGGAATACAGGGGGGTGTACTCATTTATGCTGAGCACTGTATATATAACGTACCAAAAATAAAGGGGGTGTACTCACTCATGCTGAGCGCTGTATGTATAACGTACTGAGAATACAGGGGAGTGTACTCACTTATGCTGAGCGCTGTATATATAAAATACTGAGAATACCGGGGGGTGTACTCACCTATGCTGAGCGCTGTATATATAACATAATGAGAATACAGGGGAGTGTACTCACTTATGCTGAGCACTGTATGTATAACTTGCTGAAAATACAGGGGGGTGTTTTCACTTATGCTGAGCACTGTATGTATAACGTACTGAAAACACAGGGGGGTGTACTCACTTATGCTTAGCATTGTATGTATAATGTACTGAGAATACAGGGGGGTGTACTCACTTATGCTGAGCGCTGTATGTATAACGTACTGAGAATACAGGGGGGTGTACGCACTTATGCTGAGCGCTGTATGTATAACGTACTGAGAATACAGGGGGGTGTACTCACTTATGCTGAGCGCTGTATATATAATGTACTGATAATACAGGGGTGTACTCACTTATACTGAGTGCTGTATATATAACGTACTGAGAATAGAGGGGGGTGTACTCACTTATGCTGAGCACTGTATGTATAACTTACAGAGAATACATGGGGGTGTACTCACTTATGCTGAGTGCTGTATATATAATGTACTGATAATACAGGGGTGTACTCACTTATACTGAGCGCTGTATATATAAAGTACTGAGAATAGAGGGGGGTGTACTCACTGATGCTGAGCACTGTATGTATAACGTACTGAGAATACAGGGGAGTGTACTCACTTATGCTGAGCGCTGTATATATAACATACTGAAAATAGAGGGGGTTGTACTCACACTGAGCACTGTATGTATAACGTACTGAGAATACAGGGGGGTACTCACTTATGGTGAGCCCAGTACGTATAACGTACTGAGAATACAGAGGGGTGTACTCACTTATGCTGTGCGCTGAATGTATAACGTACTGAGAATACATGGGGTGTACTCACTTACGCTGAGCACTATATATATAATGTACTGGTAATACAGGGGTGTACTCACTTATACTGAGCGCTGTATATATAACGTACTGAGAATAGAGGGGGATGTACTCACTTATGCTGAGCACTGTATGTATAACGTACTGAGAATACAGGGGGGTGTACTCACTTATGCTGAGCGCTGTATATATAACATACTGAAAATACAGGGGGGTTGTACTCACTTACGCTGAGCACTGTATGTATTACGTACTGAGAATACAGGGAGGGTACTCACTTATGCTGAGCCCTGTATGTATAACGTACTGAGAATACAGAGGGGTGTACTCACTTATGCTGCGCGCTGAATGTATAACGTACTGAGAATACATGGGGGTGTACTCACTTACGCTGAGCGCTGTAAGTATAACGTACTGAGAATTCAGGGGGGTGTACTCACTTATGCTGAGCGCTGTATATATAACATACTGAGAAAATAGGGGAGTGTACTCACTTACGCTGAGCACTGTATGTATAACGTGCTGAAAATACAGGGCGGTGTTTTCACTTATGCTGAGCACTGTATGTATAACGTACTGAAAACACAGGGGGGTGTACTCACTTATGCTGAGCGTTGTATGTATAATGTACTGAGAATACAGGGTTGTGTACACACTTATGCTGAGCACTGTATGTATAACGTACTGAGAATACAGGGGGGTGTACTCACTTATGATGAGCGCTGTATGTATAACGTACTGAGAATACAGGGGGGTGTACGCACTTATGCTGAGCGCTGTATGTATAACGTACTGAGAATACAGGGGGGTGTACGCACTTCTGCTGAGCACTGTATGTATAACGTACTGAGAATACAGGGGGTGTACTCACTAATGCTGAGCGCTGTATGTATAACGTACTGAGAATACAGGGGGGTGTACGCACTTATGCTGATCGCTGTATGTATAACGTACTGAGAATACAGGGGGGTGTACGCACTTATGCTGAGCACTGTGTGTATAACGTACTGAGAATACAGGGGGGTGTACTCACTAATTCTGAGAGCTGTATATATAAAATAATGAGAATACCGGGGGGTGTACTCACTTATGCTGAGCGCTGTATATGTAACATACTGAGAATACAGGGAAGTGTACTCACTCACGCTGAGCACTGTATGTATAACGTGCTTAAAATACAGGGGGGTGTTTTCACTTACGCTGAGCACTGTATGTATAACGTACTGAAAACACAGGAGGGTGTACTCACTTATGCTGAGCGTTGTATGTATAATGTACTGAGAATACAGGGGGGTGTACTCACTTATGCTGAGCACTGTATGTATAACGTACTGAGAATCCAGGGGGTGTACTCATTTAAGCTGAGCACTGTATGTATAACGTACTGGAATACAGGGGGGTGTACTCACTTATGCTGAGCACTGTATGTATAACATACTGAGAATACAGGGGGGTGTACTCACTTATGCTGAGCGTTATATGTAGAACGTACTGAGAATACAGGGGGGTGTACTCACTTATGCTGAGCGAGGTATGTATAAAGTACTGAGATTACAGGGGGGTGTACTCACTTATGCTGAGCGAGGTATGTATAAAGTACTGAGAATACAGGGGGGTGTACTCAATTATGCTGAGCGCTGTATATATAATGTACTGATAATACATGGGTGTACTCACTTATACTGAGCTGTATATATAACGTACTGAGAATAGAGGGGGGTGTACTCACTTATGCTGAGCACTGTATGTATAACGTACTGAGAGTACAGGGGGGTGTACTCACTTATTCTGAGCGCTGTATATATAACATATTGAAAATACAGGGGGGTTGTATTCACTTACGCTGAGCACTGTATGTATAACGTTCTGAGAATACAGGGGGGGTACTCAATAATGTTGAGCCCTGTATGTATAACGTACTGAGAATACATGGGGTGTACTCACTTACGCTGAGCTCTGTAAGTATAACGTACTGATAATACAGGGTGGTGTACTCACTTACGCTGAGCGCTGTATGTATAACTTACTGAGAATACAGGGCGGTGTACTCACTTATTATGAGCGCTGTATGTATAACGTACTGAGAATACAGGGGGGTGTATGCACTTATGCTGAGCGCTGTATGTATAACGTACTGAGAATACAGGGGGGTGTACGCACTTATGCTGAGCACTGTATGTATAACGTACTGAGAATACAGGGGGGTGTACTCACTAATGCTGAGCGCTGTATGTATAACGTACTGAGAATACAGGGGGGTGTACTCACTAATGCTGAGCGCTGTATGTATAACGTACTGAGAATACAGGGGGGTGTACTCACTTATGCTGAGCACTGTATATATAAAATACTGAGAATACAGGGGGGTGTACTCACCTATGCTGAGCGCTGTATATATAACATAATGAGAATACAGGGGAGTGTACTCACTTACGCTGAGCACTGTATGTATAACTTGCTGAAAATACAGGGGGGTGTTTTCACTTATGCTGAGCACTGTATGTATAACGTACTGAAAACACAGGGGGGTGTACTCACTTATGCTGAGCATTGTATGTATAATGTACTGAGAATACAGGGGGTGTACTCACTAATGCTGAGCGCTGTATGTATAACGTACTGAGAATACAGTGGGGTGTACACACTTATGCTGAGCGCTGTATGTATAACGTACTGAGAATACAGGGGGGTGTACTCACTTATGCTGAGCGCTGTATATATAATGTACTGATAATACAGGGGTGTACTCAATTATACTGAGCGCTGTATATATAACGTACTGAGAATAGAGGGGGGTGTACTCACTTATGCTGAGCACTGTATGTATAACTTACAGAGAATACAAGGGGGTGTACTCACTTATGCTGAGCACTGTATATATAATGTACTGATAATACAGAGGTGTACTCACTTATACTGAGCGCTGTATATATAACGTACTGAGAATAGAGGGGGGTGTACTCACTGATGCTGAGCACTGTATGTATAACGTACTGAGAATACAGGGGAGTGTACTCACTTATGCTGAGTGCTGTATATATAACATACTGAAAATACAGGGGGGTTGTACTCACTTACGCTGAGCACTGTATGTATAACGTACTGAGAATACAGGGGGGGTACTCACTTATGTTGTGCGCTCAATGTATAAGGTACTGAGAATACAGGGGGGTGTACTCACTTATGCTGAGCACTGTATGTATAACGTACTGAGAATACAGGGGGGTGTACTCACTTATGCTGAGCACTGTATGTAAAACATACTAAAAATACAGGGGGGTGTACTCACTTTTGCTGAGCGTTGTATGTATAACGTACTGAGAATACAGGGGGTGCACAAACTTATGCTGAGCGCTGTTTGTATAATGTACTGAGAATACAGGGGGGTGTACTCACTTATGCTGAGCGCTGTATGTATAACGTACTGAGAATACAGGGGAGGTACTCACTTATGCTGAGCTCTGTATGTATAACGTACTGAGAATACAGAGCGGTGTACTCACTTATGCTGCGCGCTGAATGTATAACGTACTGAGAATACAGGGGGTGTACTCACTTACGCTGAGCGCTGTAAGTATAATGTACTGAGAATACAGGGGGGTGTACTCACTTACGCTGAGCGCTGTATGTATAACTTACTGAGAATACAGGGGGGTGTACTCATTTAAGCTGAGCACTGTATATATAACGTAAAAAAAAAATAGGGGGGTGTACTCACTTATTCTGAGCGCTGTATGTATAACGTACTGAGAATACAGGGGGGTGTACTCACTTATGCTGAGTGCTGTATATATAAAATACTGAGAATACCGGGGGGTGTACTCACTTATGCTGAGCGTTGTATATATAACATACTGAGCAAACAGGGGAGTGTACTCACTCAAGCTGAGCACTGTATGTATAACGTGCTTAAAATACAGGGGGGTGTTTTCACTTATGCTGAGCAATGTATGTATAACGTACTGAAAACACAGGGGGGTGTACTCACTTATGCTGAGCGTTTTATGTATAATGTACTGAGAATACAGGGGGGTGTAGTCACTTATGCTGAGCACTGTATGTGTAACGTACTGAGAATACAGGGGGTGTACTCATTTAAGCTGAGCACTGTATGTTTTACCTACTGAGAATACAGGGGGGTGTACTCACTTATGTTGAGCACTGTATGTATAACGTACTGAGAATACAGGGTGGTGTACTCACTTATGCTGAGCACTGTATGTATAACGTACTGAGAATACAGGGGGGTGTACTCACTTATGCTGAGCACTGTATATATAATGTACTGATAATACAGAGGTGTACTCACTTATACTGAGCGCTGTATATATAACGTACTGAGAATAGAGGGGGGTGTACTCACTGATGCTGAGCACTGTATGTATAACGTACTGAGAATACAGGGGAGTGTACTCACTTATGCTGAGTGCTGTATATATAACATACTGAAAATACAGGGGGGTTGTACTCACTTACGCTGAGCACTGTATGTATAACGTACTGAGAATACAGGGGGGGTACTCACTTATGTTGTGCGCTCAATGTATAAGGTACTGAGAATACAGGGGGGTGTACTCACTTATGCTGAGCACTGTATGTATAACGTACTGAGAATACAGGGGGGTGTACTCACTTATGCTGAGCACTGTATGTAAAACATACTAAAAATACAGGGGGGTGTACTCACTTTTGCTGAGCGTTGTATGTATAACGTACTGAGAATACAGGGGGTGCACAAACTTATGCTGAGCGCTGTTTGTATAATGTACTGAGAATACAGGGGGGTGTACTCACTTATGCTGAGCGCTGTATGTATAACGTACTGAGAATACAGGGGAGGTACTCACTTATGCTGAGCTCTGTATGTATAACGTACTGAGAATACAGAGCGGTGTACTCACTTATGCTGCGCGCTGAATGTATAACGTACTGAGAATACAGGGGGTGTACTCACTTACGCTGAGCGCTGTAAGTATAATGTACTGAGAATACAGGGGGGTGTACTCACTTACGCTGAGCGCTGTATGTATAACTTACTGAGAATACAGGGGGGTGTACTCATTTAAGCTGAGCACTGTATATATAACGTAAAAAAAAAATAGGGGGGTGTACTCACTTATTCTGAGCGCTGTATGTATAACGTACTGAGAATACAGGGGGGTGTACTCACTTATGCTGAGTGCTGTATATATAAAATACTGAGAATACCGGGGGGTGTACTCACTTATGCTGAGCGTTGTATATATAACATACTGAGCAAACAGGGGAGTGTACTCACTCAAGCTGAGCACTGTATGTATAACGTGCTTAAAATACAGGGGGGTGTTTTCACTTATGCTGAGCAATGTATGTATAACGTACTGAAAACACAGGGGGGTGTACTCACTTATGCTGAGCGTTTTATGTATAATGTACTGAGAATACAGGGGGGTGTAGTCACTTATGCTGAGCACTGTATGTGTAACGTACTGAGAATACAGGGGGTGTACTCATTTAAGCTGAGCACTGTATGTTTTACCTACTGAGAATACAGGGGGGTGTACTCACTTATGTTGAGCACTGTATGTATAACGTACTGAGAATACAGGGTGGTGTACTCACTTATGCTGAGCACTGTATGTATAACGTACTGAGAATACAGGGGGGTGTACTCACTTATGCTGAGCACTGTATGTAAAACATACTAAAAATACAGGGGGGTGTACTCACTTATGCTGAGCGTTGTATGTATAATGTACTGAAAATACAGGGGGTGCACTCACTTATGCTGAGCGCTGTTTGTATAATGTACTGAGAATACAGGGGGGTGTACTCACTTATGCTGAGCGCTGTATGTATAGCGTACTGAGAATACAGGGGGGTGTACTCACTTATGCTGAGCACTGTATGTATAACGTACTGAGAGTACAGGGGGGTGTACTCACTTATTCTGAGCGCTGTATATATAACATATTGAAAATACAGGGGGGTTGTATTCACTTACGCTGAGCACTGTATGTATAACGTTCTGAGAATACAGGGGGGGTACTCAATAATGTTGAGCCCTGTATGTATAAGGTACTGAGAATACATGGGGTGTACTCACTTACGCTGAGCTCTGTAAGTATAACGTACTGAGAATACAGGGTGGTGTACTCACTTACGCTGAGCGCTGTATGTATAACTTACTGAGAATACAGGGCGGTGTACTCATTTAAGCTGAGCACTGTATATATAACATACCAAAAATACAGTGGGTGTACTCACTCATGCTGAGCGCTGTATGTATAACGTACTGAGAATACAGGGGGGTGTACTCACTTATTCTGAGCGCTGTATATATAAAATACTGAGAATACCGGGGGGTGTACTCACTTATGCTGAGCACTGTATATATAACATAATGAGAATACAGGGGAGTGTACTCACTTACGCTGAGCACTGTATGTATAACTTGCTGAAAATACAGGGGGGTGTTTTCACTTATGCTGAGCACTGTATGTATAACGTACTGAAAACACAGGGGGGTGTACTCACTTATGCTGAGCATTGTATGTATAATGTACTGAGAATACAGGGGGGAGTACTCACTTATGCTGAGCACTGTATGTATAACGTACTGAGAATACAGGTGGGTGTACTCACTTATTATGAGCGCTGTATGTATAACGTACTGAGAATACAGGGGGGTGTATGCACTTATGCTGAGCGCTGTATGTATAACGTACTGAGAATACAGGGGGGTGTACGCACTTATGCTGAGCACTGTATGTATAACGTACTGAGAATACAGGGGGGTGTACTCACTAATGCTGAGCGCTGTATGTATAACGTACTGAGAATACAGGGGGGTGTACTCACTTATGCTGAGCACTGTATATATAAAATACTGAGAATACAGGGGGGTGTACTCACCTATGCTGAGCGCTGTATATATAACATAATGAGAATACAGGGGAGTGTACTCACTTACGCTGAGCACTGTATGTATAACTTGCTGAAAATACAGGGGGGTGTTTTCACTTATGCTGAGCACTGTATGTATAACGTACTGAAAACACAGGGGGGTGTACTCACTTATGCTGAGCATTGTATGTATAATGTACTGAGAATACAGGGGGTGTACTCACTAATGCTGAGCGCTGTATGTATAACGTACTGAGAATACAGTGGGGTGTACACACTTATGCTGAGCGCTGTATGTATAACGTACTGAGAATACAGGGGGGTGTACTCACTTATGCTGAGCGCTGTATATATAATGTACTGATAATACAGGGGTGTACTCAATTATACTGAGCGCTGTATATATAACGTACTGAGAATAGAGGGGGGTGTACTCACTTATGCTGAGCACTGTATGTATAACTTACAGAGAATACAAGGGGGTGTACTCACTTATGCTGAGCACTGTATATATAATGTACTGATAATACAGAGGTGTACTCACTTATACTGAGCGCTGTATATATAACGTACTGAGAATAGAGGGGGGTGTACTCACTGATGCTGAGCACTGTATGTATAACGTACTGAGAATACAGGGGAGTGTACTCACTTATGCTGAGTGCTGTATATATAACATACTGAAAATACAGGGGGGTTGTACTCACTTACGCTGAGCACTGTATGTATAACGTACTGAGAATACAGGGGGGGTACTCACTTATGTTGTGCGCTCAATGTATAACGTACTGAGAATACAGGGGGGTGTACTCACTTATGCTGAGCACTGTATGTATAACGTACTGAGAATACAGGGGGGTGTACTCACTTATGCTGAGCACTGTATGTAAAACATACTAAAAATACAGGGGGGTGTACTCACTTATGCTGAGCGTTGTATGTATAACGTACTGAGAATACAGGGGGTGCACAAACTTATGCTGAGCGCTGTTTGTATAATGTACTGAGAATACAGGGGGGTGTACTCACTTATGCTGAGCGCTGTATGTATAACGTACTCAGAATACAGGGGAGGTACTCACTTATGCTGAGCTCTGTATGTATAACGTACTGAGAATACAGAGCGGTGTACTCACTTATGCTGCGCGCTGAATGTATAACGTACTGAGAATACAGGGGGTGTACTCACTTACGCTGAGCGCTGTAAGTATAATGTACTGAGAATACAGGGGGGTGTACTCACTTACGCTGAGCGCTGTATGTATAACTTACTGAGAATACAGGGGGGTGTACTCATTGAAGCTGAGCACTGTATATATAACGTAAAAAAAAAATAGGGGGGTGTACTCACTTATTCTGAGCGCTGTATGTATAACGTACTGAGAATACAGGGGGGTGTACTCACTTATGCTGAGTGCTGTATATATAAAATACTGAGAATACCGGGGGGTGTACTCACTTATGCTGAGCGTTGTATATATAACATACTGAGCAAACAGGGGAGTGTACTCACTCAAGCTGAGCACTGTATGTATAACGTGCTTAAAATACAGGGGGGTGTTTTCACTTATGCTGAGCAATGTATGTATAACGTACTGAAAACACAGGGGGGTGTACTCACTTATGCTGAGCGTTTTATGTATAATGTACTGAGAATACAGGGGGGTGTACTCACTTATGCTGAGCACTGTATGTGTAACGTACTGAGAATACAGGGGGTGTACTCATTTAAGCTGAGCACTGTATGTTTTACCTACTGAGAATACAGGGGGGTGTACTCACTTATGTTGAGCACTGTATGTATAACGTACTGAGAATACAGGGTGGTGTACTCACTTATGCTGAGCACTGTATGTATAACGTACTGAGAATACAGGGGGGTGTACTCACTTATGCTGAGCACTGTATGTAAAACATACTAAAAATACAGGGGGGTGTACTCACTTATGCTGAGCGTTGTATGTATAACGTACTGAAAATACAGGGGGTGCACTCACTTATGCTGAGCGCTGTTTGTATAATGTACTGAGAATACAGGGGGGTGTACTCACTTATGCTGAGCGCTGTATGTATAGCGTACTGAGAATACAGGGGGGTGTACTCACTTATGCTGAGCGAGTTATGTATAAAGTACTGAGATTACAGGGGGGTGTACTCACTTATGCTGAGCGAGGTATGTATAACGTACTGAGAATACAGGGGGGTGTACTCAATTATGCTGAGCGCTGTATATATAATGTACTGATAATACAGGGTGGTGTACTCACTTATGCTGAGCACTGTATGTATAACGTACTGAGAATACAGGGGGGTGTACTCACTTATGCTGAGCACTGTATGTAAAACATACTAAAAATACAGGGGGGTGTACTCACTTATGCTGAGCGTTGTATGTATAACGTACTGAAAATACAGGGGGTTCACTCACTTATGCTGAGCGCTGTTTGTATAATGTACTGAGAATACAGGGGGGTGTACTCACTTATGCTGAGCGCTGTATGTATAACGTACTGAGAATACAGGGGGGTGTACTCACTTATGCTGAGCGAGTTATGTATAAAGTACTGAGATTACAGGGGGGTGTACTCACTTATGCTGAGCGAGGTATGTATAACGTACTGAGAATACAGGGGGGTGTACTCAATTATGCTGAGCGCTGTATATATAATGTACTGATAATACAGGGGGGTGTACTCACTTATGCTGAGCACTGTATGTATAGCGTACTGAGAGTACAGGGGGGTGTACTCACTTATGCTGAGCGCTGTATATATAACATATTGAAAATACAGGGGGGTTGTATTCACTTACGCTGAGCACTGTATGTATAACGTACTGAGAATACAGGGGGGGTACTCACTTATGCTGAGCCCTGTATGTATAACGTACTGAGAATACAGAGGGGTGTACTCACTTATGCTGCGCGCTGAATGTATAACGTACTGAGAATATAGGGGGTGTACTCACTTACACTGAGCGCTGTAAGTATAATGTACTGAGAATACAGGGGGGTGTACTCACTTACGCTGAGCGCTGTATGTATAACTTACTGAGAATACAGGGGGTGTACTCATTTATGCTGAGCACTGTATATATAACGTACCAAAAATAAAGGGGGTGTACTCACTCATGCTGAGCGCTGTATGTATAACGTACTGAGAATACAGGGGGGTGTACTCACTTATGCTGAGCGCTGTATATATAAAATACTGAGAATACCGGGGGGTGTACTCACCTATGCTGAGCGCTGTATATATAACATAATGAGAATACAGGGGAGTGTACTCACTTACGCTGAGCACTGTATGTATAACTTGCTGAAAATACAGGGGGGTGTTTTCACTTATGCTGAGCACTGTATGTATAACGTACTGAAAACACAGGGGGGTGTACTCACTTATGCTTAGCATTGTATGTATAATGTACTGAGAATACAGGGGGGTGTACTCACTTATGCTGAGCGCTGTATGTATAACGTACTGAGAATACAGGGGGGTGTACGCACTTATGCTGAGCGCTGTATGTATAACGTACTGAGAATACAGGGGGGTGTACTCACTTATGCTGAGCGCTGTATATATAATGTACTGATAATACAGGGGTGTACTCACTTATACTGAGTGCTGTATATATAACGTACTGAGAATAGAGGGGGGTGTACTCACTTATGCTGAGCACTGTATGTATAACTTACAGAGAATACATGGGGGTGTACTCACTTATGCTGAGTGCTGTATATATAATGTACTGATAATACAGGGGTGTACTCACTTATACTGAGCGCTGTATATATAAAGTACTGAGAATAGAGGGGGGTGTACTCACTGATGCTGAGCACTGTATGTATAACGTACTGAGAATACAGGGGAGTGTACTCACTTATGCTGAGCGCTGTATATATAACATACTGAAAATAGAGGGGGATTGTACTCACTTACGCTGAGCACTGTATGTATAACGTACTGAGAATACAGGGGGGTACTCACTTATGGTGAGCCCAGTACGTATAACGTACTGAGAATACAGAGGGGTGTACTCACTTATGCTGTGCGCTGAATGTATAACGTACTGAGAATACATGGGGTGTACTCACTTACGCTGAGCACTATATATATAATGTACTGGTAATACAGGGGTGTACTCACTTATACTGAGCGCTGTATATATAACGTACTGAGAATAGAGGGGGATGTACTCACTTATGCTGAGCACTGTATGTATAACGTACTGAGAATACAGGGGGGTGTACTCACTTATGCTGAGCGCTGTATATATAACATACTGAAAATACAGGGGGGTTGTACTCACTTACGCTGAGCACTGTATGTATTACGTACTGAGAATACAGGGGGGGTACTCACTTATGCTGAGCCCTGTATGTATAACGTACTGAGAATACAGAGGGGTGTACTCACTTATGCTGCGCGCTGAATGTATAACGTACTGAGAATACATGGGGGTGTACTCACTTACGCTGAGCGCTGTAAGTATAACGTACTGAGAATTCAGGGGGGTGTACTCACTTATGCTGAGCGCTGTATATATAACATACTGAGAAAATAGGGGAGTGTACTCACTTACGCTGAGCACTGTATGTATAACGTGCTGAAAATACAGGGCGGTGTTTTCACTTATGCTGAGCACTGTATGTATAACGTACTGAAAACACAGGGGGGTGTACTCACTTATGCTGAGCGTTGTATGTATAATGTACTGAGAATACAGGGTTGTGTACACACTTATGCTGAGCACTGTATGTATAACGTACTGAGAATACAGGGGGGTGTACTCACTTATGATGAGCGCTGTATGTATAACGTACTGAGAATACAGGGGGGTGTACGCACTTATGCTGAGCGCTGTATGTATAACGGACTGAGAATACAGGGGGGTGTACGCACTTATGCTGAGCACTGTATGTATAACGTACTGAGAATACAGGGGGTGTACTCACTAATGCTGAGCGCTGTATGTATAACGTACTGAGAATACAGGGGGGTGTAGGCACTTATGCTGATCGCTGTATGTATAACGTACTGAGAATACAGGGGGGTGTACGCACTTATGCTGAGCACTGTGTGTATAACGTACTGAGAATACAGGGGGGTGTACTCACTAATGCTGAGAGCTGTATGTATAACGTACTGAGAATACAGGGGGGTGTACGCACTTATGCTGATCACTGTATGCATAACATACTGAGAATACAGGGGGGTGTACTCACTTACGCTGAGAACTGTATGTATAACGTACTGAAAATACAGGGGGTTGTACGCACTTATGCTGAGCACTGTATGTATAACGTACTGAGAATACAGGGGGGTGTACTCACTTATGCTGAGCGGTGTATGTATTACGTACTGAGAATACAGGGGATGTACTCCCTTATGCTGAGCGTTGTATGTATAACGTTCTGAGAATACAGGGGGGTGTACTAACTTATGCTGAGCGCTGTATGTATAACGTACTGAGAATACAGGGGGGTGTACTCACTTATGCTGAGCGTTGTATGTATAACGTACAGAGAATCCAGAGGGGTGTACTCACTTATGCTGAGCACTGTATGTATAACGTACTGAGAATACAGGAGGGTGTACTCACTTATGCTGAGCGCTGTATGTATAGCGTACTGAGAATACAGGGGGGTGTACTCATTTAAGCTGAGCACTGTATATATAACGTACCAAAAATACAGAGGAGTGTACTCACTTATGCTGAGCGCTGTATGTATAACGTACTGATAATACCGGGGGGTGTACTCACTTATGCTGAGCGCTGTATATATAACATACTGAGAATACAGGGGAGTGTACTCACTTATGCTGAGCCCTGTATGTATAACGTACTGAGAATACAGAGGGGTGTACTCACTTATGCTGCGCGCTGAATGTATAACGTACTGAGAATACAGGAGGTGTACTCACTTACGCTGAGCGCTGTAAGTATAACGTACTGAGAATATAGGGGGTGTACTCACTTACGCTGAGCGCTGTATGTATAACTTACTGAGAATACAGGGGGGTGTACTCATTTAAGCTGAGCACTGTATATATAACGTACCAAAAATAAAGGGGGTGTACTCACTCATGCTGAGCGCTGTATGTATAACGTACTGAGAATACAGGGGGGTGTACTCACTTATGCTGAGCGCTGTATATATAAAATACTGAGAATACCGCGGGGTGTACTCACCTATGCTGAGCGCTGTATATATAACATAATGAGAATACATAGGAGTGTACTCACTTACGCTGAGCACTGTATGTATAACTTGCTGAAAATACAGGGGGGTGTTTTCACTTATGATGAGCACTGTATGTATAACGTACTGAAAACACAGGGGGGTGTAATCACTTATGCTGAGCATCGTATGTATAATGTACTGAGAATACAGGTGGGTGTACTCACTTATGCTGAGCGCTGTATGTATAACGTACTGAGAATACAGGGGGGTGTACGCACTTATGCTGAGCACTGTATGTATAACGTACTGAGAATACAGGGGGGTGTACTCACTAATGCTGAGCGCTGTATGTATAACACTCTGAGAATACAGGGGGGTGTACACACTTATGCTGAGCGCTGTATGTATAACGTACTGAGAATACAGGGGGGTGTACTCACTTATGCTAAGCGCTGTATATATAATGTACTGATAATACAGGGGTGTACTCACTTATACTGAGCGCTGTATATATAACGTACTGAGAATAGAGGGGGGTGTACTCACTTATGCTGAGCACTGTATGTATAACTTACAGAGAATACATGGGGGTGTACTCACTTATGCTGAGCGCTGTATATATAATGTACTGATAATACAGGGGTGTACTCACTTATGCTGAGCGCTGTATATATAACATACTGAAAATACAGGGGGGTTGTACTCACTTACGCTGAGCACTGTATGTATAACGTACTGAGAATACAGGGGGGGTACTCACTTATGGTGAGCCCTGTATGTATAACGTACTGAGAATACAGAGGGGTGTACTCACTTATGCTGTGCGCTGAATGCATAATGTACTGAGAATACAGGGGGGTGTACTCACTTACGCTGAGCACTATATATATAAAGTACTAATAATACAGGGGTGTACTCACTTATACTGAGCGCTGTATATATAACGTACTCAGAATAGAGGGCTATGTACTCACTTATGCTGAGCACTGTATGTATAACGTACTGAGAATACAGGGGGGTGTACTCACTTATGCTGAGCGCTGTATATATAACATACTGAAAATACAGGGGGGTTGTACTCACTTACGCTGAGCACTGTATGTATAACGTACTGAGAATACAGGGGGGGGTACTCACTTATGCTGAGCACTGTATGTGTAACGTACTGAGAATACAGAGGGGTGTACTCACTTATGCTGCGCGCTGAATGTATAACGTACTGAGAATACAGGGGGGTGTACTCACTTACGCTGAGCGCTGTAAGTATAACGTACTGAGAATACAGGGGGGTGTACTCACTTACGCTGAGCGCTGTATGTATAACTTACTGAGACTACAGGGGGGTGTACTCATTTAAGCTGAGCACTGTATATATAACGTACCAAAAATACAGGGGGGTGTACTCACTTATGCTGAGTGCTGTATGTATAACTTACTGAGAATACAGGGGGGTGTACTCACTCATGCTGAGCGCTGTATGTATAACGTACTGAGAATACAGGGGGGTGTACTCACTCACGCTGAGCACTGTATGTATAACGTGCTTAAAATACAGGGGGGTGTTTTCACTTATGCTGAGCACTGTATGTATAACGTACTGAAAATACAGGGGGGTGTACTCACTTATGCTGAGCGTTGTATGTATAATGTACTGAGAATACAGGGGGTGTACTCACTTATGCTGAGCACTGTATGTATAACGTACTGAGAATACAGGGGGTGTACTCATTTAAGCTGAGCACTGTATGTGTAACGTACTGAGAATACAGGGGGGTGTACTCACTTATGATGAGCACTGTATGTATAACGTACTGAGAATACAGGGTGGTGTACTCACTTATGCTGAGCACTGTATGTATAACGTACTGAGAATACAGGGGGGTGTACTCACTTATGCTGAGCACTGTATGTATAACGTACTGAGAATACAGGGGGGTGTACTCACTTATGCTGAGCACTGTATGTAAAACATACTAAAAATACAGGGGGGTGTACTCACTTATGCTGAGCGTTGTATGTATAACGTACTGAGAATACAGGGCGTGCACTCACTTATGCTGAGCGCTGTTTGTATAATGTACTGTGAATACAGGGGGGTGTACTCACTTATGCTGAGCGCTGTATGTATAACATACTGAGAATACAGGGGGGTGTACTCACTTATGCTGAGCGTTATATGTATAACGTACTGAGAATACAGGGGGGTGTACTCACTTATGCTGAGCGAGTTATGTATAAAGTACTGAGATTACAGGGGGGTGTACTCACTTATGCTGAGCGAGGTATGTATAACGTACTGAGAATACAGGGGGGTGTACTCAATCATGCTGCGCGCTGTATGTATAACGTACTGAGAATACAGAGGGGTGTACTCACTTATGCTGCGCGCTGAATGTATAACGTACTGAGAATACAGGGGGTGTACTCACTTACGCTGAGCGCTGTAAGTATAACGTACTGAGAATACAGGGGGGTGTACTCACTTACGCTGAGCGCTGTATGTATAACTTACTGAGAATACAGGGGGGTGTACTCATTTTAGCTGAGCAGTGTATATATAACGTACCAAAAATAAAGGGGGTGTACTCACTCATGGTGAGCGCTGTATGTATAACGTACTGAAAATACAGGGGGGTGTACTCACTTATGCTGAGCGCTGTATATATAAAATACTGAGAATACCGGGGGGTGTACTCACCTATGCTGAGCGCTGTATATATAACATAATGAGAATACAGGGGAGTGTACTCACTTACGCTGAGCACTGTATGTATAACTTGCTGAAAATACAGTGGGGTGTTTTCACTTATGCTGAGCACTGTATGTATAACGTACTGAAAACACAGGGGGGTGTACTCACTTATGCTGAGCATTGTATGTATAATGTACTGAGAATACAGGGGGGTGTACTGACTTATGCTGAGCACTGTATGTATAACGTACTGAGAATACAGGGGGGTGTACTCACTTATTATGAGCGCTGTATGTATAACGTACTGAGAATACAGGGGGGTGTACGCACTTATGCTGAGCGCTGTATGTATAACGTCCTGAGAATACAAGGGGGTGTACGCACTTATGCTGAGCACTGTATGTATAACGTACTGAGAATACAGGGGGGTGTACTCACTAATGCTGAGCGCTGTATGTATAACGTACTGAGAATACAGGGGGGTGTACACACTTATGCAGAGCACTGTATGTATAACGTACTGAGAATACAGGGGGGTGTACTCACTTATGTTGAGCGCTGTATATATAATGTACTGATAATACAGGGGTGTACTCACTTATACTGAGCGCTGTATATATAACGTACTGAGTATAGAGGGGGGTGTACTCACTTAAGCTGAGCACTGTATGTATGACTTACAGAGAATACAGGGGGGTGTACTCACTTATGCTGAGCGCTGTATATATGATGTACTGATAATACAGGGCAATACTCACTTATACTGAGCGCTGCATATATATCGTACTGAAAATAGAGGGGGGTGTACTCACTGATGCTGAGCACTGTATGTATAACGTACTGAGAATACAGGGGAGTGTACTCACTTATGCTGAACGCTGTATATATAACATACGGAAAATACAGGGGGGTTGTACTCACTTAGGCTGAGCACTGTATGTATAACGTACTGAGAATACAGGGTGGGTACTCACTTATGGTGAGCCCTGTATGTATAATGTACTGAAAATACAGAGGGGTGTACTCACTTACGGTGCGCGCTGAATGTATAACGTACTGAGAATACAGGGGGGTGTACTCACTTACGCTGAGCGCTGTATATAAAATGTACTGATAATACAGGGTTGTACTCACTTATACAGAGCGTTGTATATATAACGTACTGAGAATAGAGGGGGGTGTACTCACTTATGCTGAGCACTGTATGTATAACGTACTGAGAATACAGGGGGGTGTACTCACTTATGCTGAGCGCTGTATATATAACATACTGAAAATACAAGGGGGTTGTACCCACTTACGCTGAGCGCTGTATGTATAACGTACTGAGAATACAGGGAGGGTACTTACTTATGCTGAGCCCTGTATGTATAACGTACTGAGAATACAGAGGGGTGTACTCACTTATGCTGCGCGCTGAATGTATAACGTACTGAGTATACAGGGGGGTGTACTCACTTACGCTGAGCGCTGTAAGTATAACGTACTGACAATACAGGGGGGTGTACTCACTTACGCTGAGCGCTGTATGTATAACTTACTGAGAATACAGGGGGGTGTACTCATTTAAGCTGAGCACTGTATATATAACGTACCAAAAATACAGGGGGGGTACTCACTTATGATGAGCGCTGTATGTATAACATACTGAGAATACAGGGGGGTGCACTCACTCATGCTGAGCGCTGTATGTATAACGTACTGAGAATACAGGGGGGTGTACTTACTTATGCTGAGCGCTGTATATATAAAATACTGAGAATACCGGGGGGGTGTACTCACTTATTCTGAGCGCTGTATATATAACATACTGAGAATACAGGGGAGTGTACTCACTCACGCTGAGCACCGTATTTATAACGTGCTTAAAATACAGAGGGGTGTTTTCACTTATGCTGAGCACTGTATGTATAACGTACTGAAAACACAGGGGGGTGTACTCACTTATGCTGAGCGTTGTATGTATAATGTACTGAGAATACAGGGGGGTGTACTCACTTATGCTGAGCACTGTATGTATAACGTACTGAGAATACAGGGTGTGTACTCATTTAAGCTGAGCACTGTATGTATAACGTACTGAGAATACAGGGGGGTGTACTCACTTATGCTGAGCACTGTATGTATAACGTCCTGAGAATACAGGGTGGTGTACTCACTTATGCTGAGCACTGTATGTATAACGTACTGAAAATACAGGGGGGTGTACTCACTTATGCTGAGCACTGTATGTAAAATATACTGAGAATACAGGGGGTGTACTCACTTATGCTGAGTGTTGTATGTATAACGTACTGAGAATACAGGGGGTGCACTCACTTATGCTGAGCGCTGTTTGTATAATGTACTGAGAATACAGGGGGGTGTACTCACTTATGCTGAGCGCTGTATGTATAACATACTGAGAATACAGGGGGGGTGTACTCACTTATGCTGAGCATTATATGTATAACGTACTGAGAATACAGGGGGGTGTGCCCACTTATGCTGAGCGAGGTATGTATAACGTACTGAGAATACAGGTGGGTGTACTCACTTATGATGAGAGCTGTATATATAATGTACTGATAATACAGGGGTGTACTCACTTATAATGAGCGCTGTATATATAACGTACTGAGAATAGAGGGGGGTGTACTCACTTATGCTGAGCACTGTATGTATAACGTACTGAGAATATAGGGGTGTGTACTCACTTATGCTGAGCGCTGTATATATAACATACTGAAAATACAGGGGGTTGTACTCACTTACGCTGAGCAGTGTATGTATAACGTACTGAGAATACAGAGGGGTGTACTCACTTATGCTGCGCGCTGAATGTATAACGTACTGAGAATACAGGGGGGTGTATTCACTTACGCTGAGCACTGTAAGTATAACGTACTGAGAATACAGGGGGGTGTACTCACTTGCGCTGAGCGCTGTATGTATAACTTACTGAGAATACTGGGGGGTGTACTCATTTAAGCTGAGCACTGTATATATAACGTACCAAAAATACAGGGCAGTGTACTCACTTATGCTGAGCGCCGTATGTATAACATACTGAGAATACAGGGGGGTGTACTCACTCATGCTGAGCGCTGTATGTATAACGTACTGAGAATACAGGCAGGTGTACTTACTTATGCTGAGCGCTGTATATATAAAATACTGAGAATACCGGGGGGTGTACTCACTTATGCTGAGCGCTGTATATATATCATACTGAGAATACAGGGGAGTGTACTCACTTACGCTGAGCACTGTATGTATATCGTGCTTAAAATACAGGGGGGTGTTTTCACTTATGCTGAGCACTGTATGTATAACGTACTGAAAACACAGGGGGTGTAATCACTTATGCTGAGCGTTGTATGTATAATGTACTGAGAATACAGGGGGGTGTACTCACTTATGCTGAGCACTGTATGTATAACGTACTGAGAATACAGGAGGTGTACTCACTTATGCTGAGCACTGTATGTATAACATACTGAGAATACAGGGAGGTGTGCTCACTTATGCTGAGTACTGTTTGTAAAACATACTGAGAAAACAGGGGGGTGTACTCACTTATGCTGAGCGTTGTATGTATAATGTACTGAGAATACAGGGGGTGCACTCACTTATGCTGAGCGCTGTTTGTATAATGTACTGAGAATAAAGGGGGGTGTACTCACTTATGCTGAGCGTTATATGTATAACGTACTGAAAATACAGCGGGGTGTACTCACTTATGTTGAGCGAGGTATGTATAACGTACTGAGAATACAGGGGCGTGTACTCACTTATGCTGAGCGCTGTATATATAATGTACTGATAATGCAGGGGTGTACTCACTTATACTGAGCGCTGTATATATAACGTACTGAGAATAGAGGGGGGTGTACTCACTTAAGCTGAGCACTGTATGTATAAAGTACTGAGAATACAGGGGGGTGTACTCACTTATGCTGAGCGCTGTATATATAACGTACTGAAAATACAGGAGGGTTGTACTCACTTACGCTGAGCACTGTATGTATAACGTACTGAGAATACAGGGGGGTACTCACTTATGCTGAGCCCTGTATGTATAACCTACAGAGAATACAGAGGGGTGTACTCACTTATGCTGCGCGCTGAATGTATAACGTACTGAGAATACAGGGGCGTGTACTCACTTACGCTGAGCGCTGTAAGTATAACGTACTGAGAATACAGGGGGGTGTACTCACTTACGCTGAGCGCTGTATGTATAACTTACTGAGAATACAGGGGGGTGTACTCATTTAAGCTGAGCACTGTATATATAACGTACCAAAAATACAGGGGGTTGTACTCACTTATGCTGAGCGCTGTATGCAGAACGTACTGAGAATACAGGGGGGTGTACTCACTCATGCTGAGCGCTGTATGTATAACGTACTGAGAATACAGGGGGGTGTACTCACTTATGCTGAGCGCTGTATATATAAAATACTGAGAATACCGGGGGGTGTACTCACATATGCTGAGCGCTGTATATATAACATACTGAGAATACAGGGGAGTGTACTCACTTACGCTGAGCACTGTATGTATAACGTGCTGGAAATACAGGGCTGTGTTTTCACTTATGCTGAGTACTGTATGTATAACGTACTGAAAACACAGGGAGGTGTACTCACTTATGCTGAGCGTTGTATGTATAATGTACTGAGAATACAGGGGGTTGTACTCAAAAATGCTGAGCGCTGTATGTATAACCTACTGAGAATACATTGGGGTGTACACACTTATGCTGAGCGCTGTATGTATAACGTACTGAGAATACAGGGGGTGTACTCACTTATGCTGAGCGCTGTATATATAATGTACTGATAATACAGGGGTGTACTCACTTATACTGAGCGCTGTATATATAACGTACTGAGAATAGAGGGAGTGTACTCACTTATGCTGAGCACTGTATGTATAATGTACAGAGAATAAAGGGGGGTGTACTCACTTATGCTGAGTGCTGTATATATAATGTACTGATAATACAGGGGTTTCCTCACTTATACTGAGCGCTGTATATATAACGTACTGAGAATACAGGGTGGTGTACTCATTTAAGCTGAGCACTGTATATATAACGTACCAAAAATACAGGGGGGTGTACTCACTTATGCTGAGCGCTGTATGTATAAAATACTGAGAATACAGGGGGGTGTACTCACTCATGCTGAGTGCTGTATGTATAACGTACTGAGAATAAAGGGGGGTGTACTCACTTATGCTGAGAGCTGTATATATAAAATACTGAGAATACCGGGGGGTGTACTCACTTATGCTGAGCGCTGTATGTATAACGTACTGAGAATACATGGGGGTGTACTCACTTACGCTGAGCGCTGTAAGTATAACGTACTGAGAATACAGGGGGGTTTACTCACTTATGCTGAGCGCTGTATGTATAACTTACTGAGAATACAGGGGGGTAAACTCATTTAAGCTTAGCACTGTATATATAACGTACCAAAAATACAGGGGGATGTACTCACTTATGCTGAGCGCTGTAGGTATATCGTACTGAGAATACAGGGGGGTGTACTCACTCATGCTGAGTGCTGTATGTATAACGTACTGAGAATACAGAGGGATGTACTCACTTACGCTGAGCACTGTATGTATAAAGTACTGAGAATACAGGGGGGTACTCACTTATGCTGAGCCCTGTATGTATAACGTACTGAGAATACATGGGGGTGTACTCACTTACGCTGAGCGCTGTAAGTATAACGTACTGAGAATACAGGGGGGTTTACTCACTTATGCTGAGCGCTGTATGTATAACTTACTGAGAATACAGGGGGGTAAACTCATTTAAGCTGAGCACTGTATATATAATGTACCAAAAATACAGGGGGATGTACTCACTTATGCTGAGCGCTGTAGGTATATCGTACTGAGAATACAGGGGGGTGTACTCACTCATGCTGAGCGCTGTATATATAAAATACTGAGAATACCGGGGGGTGTACTCACTTATGCTGAGCGCTGTATATATAACATACTGAGAAAATAGGGGAGTTTACTCACTTACGCTGAGCACTGTATGTATAACGTGCTGAAAATACAGGGCGGTGTTTTCACTTATGCTGAGCACTGTATGTATAACGTACTGAAAACACAGGGGGGTGTACTCAATAATGCTGAGCGTTGTATGTATAATGTACTGAGAATACAGGGTTGTGTACTCACTTATGCTGAGCACTGTATGTATAACGTAAAGAGAATACAGGGGGGTGTACTCACTTATGATGAGCGCTGTATGTATAATGTACTGAGAATACAGGGGGGTGTACGCACTTATGCTGAGCGCTGTATGTTTAACGTACTGAGAATACAGGGGGGTGTACGCACTTATGCTGAGCACTGTATGTATAACGTACTGAGAATAGAGGGGGGTGTACTCACTAATGCTGAGCGCTGTATGTATAACGTACTGAGAATACAGGGGGGTGTACGCACTTATGCTGAGCGCTGTATGTATAACGTACTGAGAATACAGGGGGGTGTACGCACTTATGCTGAGCACTGTATGTATAACGTACTGAGAATACAGGGGGGTGTACTCACTAATGCTGAGCGCTGTATGTATAACGTACTGAGAATACAGGGGGGTGTACGCACTTATGCTGAGCGCTGTATGTATAACGTACTGAGAATACAGGGGGGTGTACTCACTTATGCTGATCACTGTATGCATAATGTACTGAGAATACAGGGGGGTGTACTCACTTACGCTGAGAACTGTATGTATAACGTACTGAAAATACAGGGGGGTGTACGCACTTATGCTGAGCGCTGTATGTATAACGTACTGAGAATACAGGGGGGTGTACTCACTTATGCTGAGCACTGTATGTATAACGTACTGAGAATACAGGGAATGTACTCACTTATGCTGAGCGTTGTATGTATAACGTACTGAGAATACAGGGGGGTGTACTAACTTATGCTGAGCGCTGTATGTATTACGTACTGAGAATACAGGGGGGTGTACTCACTTATGCTGAGCGTTGTATGTATAACGTACAGAGAATCCAGAGGGGTGTACTCACTTATGCTGAGCACTGTATGTATAACGTACTGAGAATACAGGAGGTTGTACTCACTTATGCTGAGCGCTGTATGTATAACGTACTGAGAATACAGGGGGGTGTACTCATTTAAGCTGAGCACTGTATATATAACGTACCAAAAATACAGAGGGGTGTACTCACTTATGCTGAGCGCTGTATGTATAACGTACTGAAAATACAGGGGGGTGTACTCACTTATGCTGAGCGCTGTATATATAACATACTGAGAATACAGGGGAGTGTACTCACTTACGCTGAGCACTGTATGTATAACGTGCTGAAAATACAGGGGGGTGTTTTCACTTATGCTGAGCACTGTATGTATAACGTACTGAAAACACAGGGGGGTGTACTCACTTATGCTGAGCGTTGTATGTATAATGTACTGAGAATACAGGGGGGTGTACTCACTTATGCTGAGCACTGTATGTATAACGTACTGAGAATACAGGGGGGGTGTACTCACTTATAATGAGCGCTGTATGTATAACGTACTGAGAATACAGGGGGTTATACTCACTTATGCTGAGCGCTGTATGTATAACGTACTGAAAATACAGGGGGGTGTACGCACTTATGCTGAGCACTGTATGTATAACGTACTGAGAATACAGGCGGGTGTACTCACTAATGCTGAGGGCTGTATATATAACGTACTGAGAATACAGGGGTGTGTACTCTCATATGCTGATCACTGTATGTATAACGTACTGAGAATACAGGGTGGTGTACTCACTTACTCTGAGAAATGTATGTATAACGTACTGAAAATACAGGGTGAGTGTACGCACTTATGCTGAGCGCTGTATGTATAACGTACTGAGAATACAGGGGGGTGTACTCATTTAAGCTGAGCACTGTATATATAACGTACCAAAAATACAGAGGGGTGTACTCACTTATGCTGAGCGCTGTATGTATAACGTACTGAAAATACAGGGGGGTGTACTCACTTATGCTGAGCGCTGTATATATAACATACTGAGAATACAGGGGAGTGTACTCACTTACGCTGAGCACTGTATGTATAACGTGCTGAAAATACAGGGGGGTGTTTTCACTTATGCTGAGCACTGTATGTATAACGTACTGAAAACACAGGGGGGTGTACTCACTTATGCTGAGCGTTGTATGTATAATGTACTGAGAATACAGGGGGGTGTACTCACTTATGCTGAGCACTGTATGTATAACGTACTGAGAATACAGGGGGGTGTACTCACTTATAATGAGCGCTGTATGTATAACGTACTGAGAATACAGGGGGTTATACTCACTTATGCTGAGCGCTGTATGTATAACGTACTGAAAATACAGGGGGGTGTACGCACTTATGCTGAGCACTGTATGTATAACGTACTGAGAATACAGGCGGGTGTACTCACTAATGCTGAGGGCTGTATATATAACGTACTGAGAATACAGGGGTGTGTACTCTCATATGCTGATCACTGTATGTATAACGTACTGAGAATACAGGGTGGTGTACTCACTTACTCTGAGAAATGTATGTATAACGTACTGAAAATACAGGGTGAGTGTACGCACTTATGCTGAGCGCTGTATGTATAACGTACTGAGAATACAGGTGGGTGTACTCACTTATGCTGAGCACTGTATGTATAATGTACTGAGAATACAGGGGGGTGTACTCACTTACGCTGAGAACTGTATGTATAACGTACTGAAAATACAGGGGGGTTTACTCACTTACGCTGAGCATTGTATGTATAACGTACTGAGAATACAGGGGAGTGTACTTACTTATGCTGAGCACTGTATGTATAACATACTGAGAATACAGGAGGGTGTACTCACTTATGCTGAGCACTGTATGTATAACGTACTGAGAATACAGGGGGGTGTACTCACTTATGCTGAGCGTTGTATGTATAACGTACTGAGAATACAGGGGGTGCACTCACTTATGCTGAGCGCTGTTTGTATAATGTACTGTGAATACAGGGGGGTGTACTCACTTATGCTGAGCTCTGTATGTATAATATACTGATAATATAGGGGGGTGTACTCACGCTGAGCGCTGTATGTATAACGTACTGAGAATACAGGGGGGTGTATTCACGCTGAGCGCTGTATGTATAATGTACTGATAATATAGGGGGGTGTACTCACAAATTTGTCTCTCTCTTCCTCTCTCTCTTTTCCTGGACATATTGTCATCATGGCGCCACACTGAGCATGCTCAGTCTATCGAGGCTTCGGAGAGAGACACATATCCCCGGTTATATTATAGATTGTAATGTTATCTATCTATCTATCTATCTATCTATCTATCTATCTATCTATCCATCCATCCATCTATCTTTCTATCTATCTATCTATCTATCCATCCATCTATCTATCTATCTATTGATCCATCCATCTATCTATCTATCTATCTATCTATCTATCTATCTATCTATCTATCCCTTCCTTCCTGAGATAAGCAGCAATAATGCATTTGGTCTTTGCTACACCGTTGCACACCTACCATATACCTAGTCAGTGGCCTTGTTATCAGCTGCTAATCTTTTAACTCAACTGTCCCATCAGTTGGGTGTTGCTGAGTACCACACATTTTAAAAAAATTTGGGGGCCGCTACGATTTCTTTAGTGAAATGCTGGCTCCCTCTGGTGGAGCACTGACTTCTTTAATTTTCTATCTGTGGATGAAAAAAAAGATATAAAAAAGTTTGGTCTGAGATGTTGTTTTAAAGTACTACCTAGGTCTGTCCATCAGAGCATACTATTGGTTTTCACCCAGGCAGACATATTGCTTGCAATAGATGTAATGAGTGAATGGAACAATGGAATAATGCAAGAGAATGGGACAATGGAACAATGGAACAATGCAAGAATGAAAGAATGGAACATGATTGCACGTGTCATAATGGGCTCCTGGCCTTTATCTGGCTGTGCTGCTGCAATCAGATTCAGTCTACAGGGAGCCTGCAGACTAGGAAGAAGGTGGACTGCTGCTTGTTTGTTCACTAATTAGTTTTCCTCTCCCCATCCCCTTGTCTTGAGGTGCATGGAACAGCGGGGGGGGAAGGTGTGAATGTGTGAAAATAGGCAGACTTATGCAGATTAAAAATGCCTGCGTGGGCTGCAGCTGCAACAAGCAGTAAAGTTGTGGGTTTTAAGGTGCCTATTGATGAACAACATGTCTTCCTAGGGGGAGTCTTTGTCCCCATTCCTACAATGGATGCCTTCTTGAAACCTGGGTGCAGTCATAGGCCAAAACCAATTCAGGTTATCGCTTCTCGGCCTTTTGGCTAACATCAAGTGTAGAATCTGCTCTCATTTAGTATATGTGCTTTTCTTTTACCAATATATTGTATTGTAATGTTATCTATCTATCTATCTATCTATCCATCTATCTATCTATCTATCCATCCATCCATCTATCTTTCTATCTATCTATCTATCTATCTATCCCTTCCTTCCTGAGATAAGCAGCAATAATGCATTTGGTCTTTGCTACACCGTTGCACACACACCATATACCTAGTCAGTGGCCTTGTTATCAGCTGCTACTCATTTAACTCAACTGTCCCATCAGTTGGGTGTTGCTGAGTACCACGCATTTAAAAAAAATTTGGGGGCCGCTACGATTTCTTTAGTGAAATGCTGGCTCCAGTTGGTGGAGCATTGACTTCTTTGATTTTCTATCTGTGGATAAAAAAGAAGATAAAAAAAAAGATTGGTCTGAGATGTTGTTTTAAAGTGCTACTTATGTCTGTCAATCAGAGCATCCTATTGGTTTTCACCCAGGCAGATAGATTTCTTGCAATAGATGTAATGAGTGAATGGAACAATGGAATAATGCAAGAGAATGGGACAATGGAACAATGGAATAATGCAAGAAAGGAAGAAAGGAACATCATTGCATGTGTCATAATGGGCTTCTAGCCTTTATCTGGTTGTGCTGCTGTGGTCAGCTTCAGTCTGCAGGGAGCCTGCAGACTAGGAAGAAGGTGGACTGCTGCTTTTTTGTTCACTAATTAGTTTTCCTCTTCCCATCCCCTTGTCTTGAGGTGCATGGAACAGCGGGGGAAGGGGAGAATGTGAGAAAATAGGCAGACTTATGCAGATTAAAAATGCGTGCGTGGGCTGCAGCTGAACAAACAGTAAAGTTGTAGGTTTTAAGGTGTCTATTGATAAACAACATGTCTTCCTAAGGGGAGTCTAGGTCCCAATTCCTACAATGGGTGCCTTCTTGAAGCCTGGGTGCAGTCATAGGCCAAAACCAATTCAAGTTATCGCTTCTCTGCCTTTTGGCTAACATCAAGTGTAGTATCTGTTCTCATTTAGTATATGTGCTTTACTTTTACCAATAAACTGCATTGTAATGTTATCTATCTATTTATCTATCTATCCATCCATCTATCTATCTATCCCTTCGCTCCTGAGATAAGCTGCAATAATGCATTTGGTCTTTGCTACACCGTTGCACACACACCATATACCTAGTCAGTGGCCTTGTTATCAGCTGCTACTCTTTTAACTCAACTGTCCCATCAGTTGGGTGTTGCTGAGTACCACGCATTTAAAAAAAAATTGGGGGCCTCTATGATTTCTTTAGTGAAATGCTGGCTCCCTCTGGTGGAGCACTGACTTCTTTAATTTTCTATCTGTGGATGAAAAAAAATGTAGAAAAAAGTTTGGTCTGAGATGTTGTTTTAAAGTGCTACCCATGTCTTTCAATCAGAGCATCCTATTTGTTTTCACCCAGGCAGATAGATTGCTTGCAATAGATGTAATGTGTGAATGGAACAATGGAATAATGCAAGAGAATGGGACAATGGAACAATGGAATAATGCAAGAATATAAGAATGGAACATCATTGCATGTGTCATAATGAGCTCCTGGCCTTAACCTGGCTGTGCTGCTGCAGTCAGCTTCAGTCTGCAGGGAGCCTGCAGACTAGGAGGAAGGTGGACTGCTGCTTGTTTGTTCACTAATTAGTTTTCCTCTCCCCATCCCCTTGTCTTGAGGCGCGGGGGATAGCGGGGGGGAGGGGAGAATGTGTGAAAATAGGCAGACTTTTGCAGATTAAAAATGCATGTGTGGGCTTCAGCTGCAACAAGCAGTAAAGTTGTGGGTTTTAAGGTGTCTATTGATGAACAACATGTCTTCCTAGGGGGAGCCTTTGTCCCCATTCCTACAATGGGAGCCTTCTTGTAGCCTGGGTGCAGTCATAGGCCAAAACCAACTCAGGTTATCGCTTCTTCGCCTTTTGGCTAACATCAAGTGTAGTATCTGTTCTCATTTAGTATATGTGCTTTGCTTTTACCAATATATTGTACTAGCTATTGAACCCGTTCTACGCCCGGGTGGCGAGCATTTTTATTGGTACATTTTTAATTTTATTAAATTATCCTGCGCCATTTGGTTTAAAGATGTCTGCGAATTTGAATAAACAGTGTCTTCAATAAAATGGCGCCGCAGTGTGGTATGCACACGTGCAGACTCCGGTGCCTCACTGCGCAGGCGTGAGCATATATAAGATGTACTGAGAATACAGGGGGTGTACTCACTTACGCTGAACACTGTATATAACGGACCGAGAATTCAGGAGGTGTACTCACTTTTGCTGAGCGCTGTATGTATAATGTACTGAGAATACAGGGGGTTGTACTCACTTATGCTGAGCCCTGTATGTATAACGTACTGAGAATACAGTGGGGTGTACTCACTTATGCTGAGCACTGTATGTATAACATACTGAGTATACAGGGGGGTGTACTCACTTATGCTGAGCACTGTATGTATAACGTACTGAGTATACAGGGGGGTGTACTCACTTACGCTGAGCACTGCATGTATATTGTAGTGAGAATACAGGGGGGTGTACTCACCCTGAGCGCTATATGTATAACGTACTGAGAATACAGGGGCGTGTACTCACTTATGCTGAGCGCTGTATGTATAACGTAATGAGAATACAGGGGGTGTACTCATTTAATCTGAGCACTGTATGTATTACGTACTGAGAATACAGGGGGGTGTACTCACTTATGCTGAGCGCTGTATGTATAACGTACTGAGAATACAGGGGGTGTACTCATTTAATCTGAGCACTGTATGTATTACGTACTGAGAATACAGGGGGGTGTACTCACTTATGCTGAGCGCTGAATGTATAACGTACTGAGAATACAGGGGGGTGTACTCACTTACTCTGAGAACTGTATGTATAACGTACTGAAAATACAGGGGGGGTGTACGCACTTATGCTGAGCGCTGTATGTATAACGTACTGAGAATACAGGGGAGTGTACTTACTTATGCTGAGCACTGTATGTATAATGTACTGAGAATACAGGGGGGTGTACTCACTTATGCTGAGCGTTGTATGTATAACGTACTGAGAATACAGGGGGGTGTACTCACTTATGCTGAGCGCTGTATGTATAACTTACTGAGAGTACAGGGGGGAGTACTCACTTATGCTGAGCGTTGTATGTATAACGTACTGAGAATCCAGAGGGGTGTACTCACTTATGCTGAGCACTGTATGTATAACATACTGAGAATACAGGAGGGTGTACTCACTTATGCTGAGCGCTGTATGTAAAACGTACTGAGAATACAGGGGGGTGTACTCACTTATGCTGAGCGTAGTATGTATAACGTACTGAGAATACAGGGGGGTGTACTCACTTATGCTGAGCGCTGTATGTATAACGTACTGAGAATGCAGATGGGTGTACTCACTTATGCTGAGTGCTGTATGTATAACGTACTGAGAATAAAGGGGGGTGTACTCACTTATGCTGAGAGTTGTATGTATAACGTACTTAGAATACAGAGGGATGTACTAACTTATGCTGAGCGTTGTATGTATAACGTACTGAGAATAGAGAGGGGTGTATTCACTTATGCTGAGCATTGTATATATAACGTACTGAGAATACACGGGGGTGTACTCACTTATACTGATCGCTGTATATATAACGTACTGAGATTAGAGGGGGGTGTACTCACTTCTGCTGAGCGTTGTATATATAACGTACTGAGAATACACGGGGGTGTACTCACTTATACTGATCGCTGTATATATAACGTACTGAGATTAGAGGGGGGTGTACTCACTTACGCTGAGTGCTGTATATATAACATGCTGAGAATACAGGTGGGGAGCACTCACTTACGCTGAGAATTGTATGTTTAACGTTATGAGAATAGAGGGGGGAGTACTCACCTATGCTGAGCCCTGTATGTATAACGTACTGAGAATACAGAGGGGTGTACTCACTTACGCTGAGCGCTGAATGTATAACATACTGAGAATAGAGGGGGTGTACTCACTTACGCTAAGTGCTGTATGTATAAATAACTGAGAATACAGGGGGGTGTATTCACTTACGCTGAGCGCTGTATGTATAACGTACTGAGAATACAGGGGGTGTACTCACTTACGTTGAGCGCTGTATGTATAACTTACTGAGAATACAGGGGGTTGTACTCATTTAAGCTGAGCACTGTATGTATAACGTACTAAAAATACAGGGGGGTGTACTCACTTATGCTGAGCGCTGTATGTATAACGTACTGAGAATACAGGGGGGTGTACTCACTTATGCTGAGCGCTGTATTTATAATGTACTGAGAATACACGGGGGTGTACTCACTTATGCTGAGCGCTGTATGTATCACGTACTGAGAATACAGAGAGGTGTACTCACTTACGCTGAGCGCTGTTTGTATAACGTACTGAGAATACATGGGGGTGTACTCACTTATGCTGAGCGCTGTATGTATAATGTACTGATAATATAGGGGGGTGTACTCACGCTGAGCGCTGTATGTATAACGTACTGAGAATACAGGGGGGTGTACTCACGCTGAGCGCTGTATGTATAATGTACTGAGAATACAGGGGGGTGTACTCACAAATTTGTCTCTCTCTTCCTCTCTCTCTTTTCCTGGACATATTGTCATCATGGCGCCACACTGAGCATGCTCAGTCTATCGAGGCTTCGGAGAGAGACACATATCCCCGGTTATATTATAGATTGTAATGTTATCTATCTATCTATCTATCCATCCATCCATCTATCTTTCTATCTATCTATCTATCCATCTATCTATCTATCTATTGATCCATCCATCTATCTATCTATCTATATATCTATCTATCTATCCCTTCCTTCCTGAGATAAGCAGCAATAATGCATTTGGTCTTTGCTACACCGTTGCACACCTACCATATACCTAATCAGTGGCCTTGTTATCAGCTGCTAATCTTTTAACTCAACTGTCCCATCAGTTGGGTGTTGCTGAGTACCACACATTTTAAAAAAATTTGGGGGCCGCTACGATTTCTTTAGTGAAATGCTGGCTCCCTCTGGTGGAGCACTGACTTCTTTAATTTTCTATCTGTGGATGAAAAAAAAGATATAAAAAAGTTTGGTCTGAGATGTTGTTTTAAAGTACTACCTAGGTCTGTCAATCAGAGCATACTATTGGTTTTCACCCAGGCAGACATGTTGCTTGCAATAGATGTAATGAGTGAATGGAACAATGGAATAATGCAAGAGAATGGGACATGATTGCACGTGTCATAATGGGCTCCTGGCCTTTATCTGGCTGTGCTGCTGCAATCAGATTCAGTCTACAGGGAGCCTGCAGACTAGGAAGAAGGTGGACTGCTGCTTGTTTGTTCACTAATTAGTTTTCCTCTCCCCATCCCCTTGTCTTGAGGTGCATGGAACAGCGGGGGGAAGGTGTGAATGTGTGAAAATAGGCAGACTTATGCAGATTAAAAATGTGTGCGTGGGCTGCAGCTGCAACAAGCAGTAAAGTTGTGGGTTTTAAGGTGCCTATTGATGAACAACATGTATTCCTAGGGGGAGTCTTTGTCCCCATTCCTACAATGGATGCCTTCTTGAAACCTGGGTGCAGTCATAGGCCAAAACCAATTCAGGTTATCGCTTCTCGGCCTTTTGGCTAACATCAAGTGTAGAATCTGCTCTCATTTAGTATATGTGCTTTGTTTTTACCAATATATTGTATTGTAATGTTATCTATCTATCTATATATCCATCTATCTATCTATCTATCTATCATCCATCCATCTATCTTTATATCTATCTATCTATCCATCTATCTATCTATTGATCCATCCATCTATCTATCTATCTATCTATCCCTTCCTTCCTGAGATAAGCAGCAATAATGCATTTGGTCTTTGCTACACCGTTGCACACACACCATATACCTAGTCAGTGGCCTTGTTATCAGCTGCTACTCTTTTAACTCAACTGTCCCATCAGTTGGGTGTTGCTGAGTACCACGCATTTAAAAAAAATTTGGGGGCCGCTACAATTTCTTTAGTGAAATGCTGGCTCCAGTTGGTGGAGCACTGACTTCTTTAATTTTCTATCTGTGGATGAAAAAGAAGATAAAAAAAAGTTTGGTCTGAGATGTTGTTTTAAAGTGCTACCTATGTCTGTCAATCAGAGCATCCTATTGGTTTTCACCCAGGCAGATAGATTTCTTGCAATAGATGTAATGAGTGAATGGAACAATGGAATAATGCAAGAGAATGGGACAATGGAACAATGGAATAATGCAAGAAAGGAAGAATGGAACATCATTGCACGTGTCATAATGGGCTTCTGGCCTTTATCTGGTTGTGCTGCTGTGGTCAGCTTCAGTCTGCAGGGAGCCTGCAGACTAGGAAGAAGGTGGACTGCTGCTTTTTTGTTCACTAATTAGTTTTCCTCTTCCCATCCCCTTGTCTTGAGGTGCATGGAACAGCGGGGGAAGGGGAGAATGTGAGAAAATAGGCAGACTTATGCAGATTAAAAATGCGTGCGTGGGCTGCAGCTGAACAAACAGTAAAGTTGTAGGTTTTAAGGTGTCTATTGATAAACAACATGTCTTCCTAAGGGGAGTCTAGGTCCCAATTCCTACAATGGGTGCCTTCTTGAAGCCTGGGTGCAGTCATAGGCCAAAACCAATTCAAGTTATCGCTTCTCTGCCTTTTGGCTAACATCAAGTGTAGTATCTGTTCTCATTTAGTATATGTGCTTTACTTTTACCAATAAACTGCATCGTAATGTTATCTATCTATTTATCTATCTATCTATCCATCCATCTATCTATCTATCCCTTCGCTCCTGAGATAAGCTGCAATAATGCATTTCGTCTTTGCTACACCGTTGCACACACACCATATACCTAGTCAGTGGCCTTGTTATCAGCTGCTACTTTTTTAACTAAACTGTCCCATCAGTTGGGTGTTGCTGAGTACCACGCATTTAAAAAAAAATTGGGGGCCTCTATGATTTCTTTAGTGAAATGCTGGCTCCCTCTGGTGGAGCACTGACTTCTTTAATTTTCTATCTGTGGATGAAAAAAAATGTAGAAAAAAGTTTGGTCTGAGATGTTGTTTTAAAGTGCTACCCATGTCTTTCAATCAGAGCATCCTATTTGTTTTCACCCAGGCAGATAGATTGCTTGCAATAGATGTAATGTGTGAATGGAACAATGGAATAATGCAAGAGAATGGGACAATGGAACAATGGAATAATGCAAGAATATAAGAATGGAACATCATTGCATGTGTCATAATGAGCTCCTGGCCTTTACCTGGCTGTGCTGCTGCAGTCAGCTTCAGTCTGCAGGGAGCCTGCAGACTAGGAGGAAGGTGGACTGCTGCTTGTTTGTTCACTAATTAGTTTTCCTCTCCCCATCCCCTTGTCTTGAGGTGCGGGGGATAGCGGGAGGGAGGGGAGAATATGTGAAAATAGGCAGACTTATGCAGACTAAAAATGCATGTGTGGGCTTCAGCTGCAACAAGCAGTAAAGTTGTGGGTTTTAAGGTGTCTATTGATGAACAACATGTCTTCCTAGGGGGAGCCTTTGTCCCCATTCCTACAATGGGAGCCTTCTTGTAGCCTGGGTGCAGTCATAGGCCAAAACCAACTCAGGTTATCGCTTCTTCGCCTTTTGGCTAACATCAAGTGTAGTATCTGTTCTCATTTAGTATATGTGCTTTGCTTTTACCAATATATTGTACTAGCTATTGAACCCGTTCTACGCCCGGGTGGCGAGCATTTTTATTGGTACATTTTTAATTTTATTAAATTATCCTGCACCATTTGGTTTAAAGATGTCTGCGAATATGAATAAACAGTGTCTTCAATAAAATGGCGCCGCAGTGTGGTATGCACACGTGCAGACTCCGGTGCCTCACTGCGCAGGCGTGAGCATATATAAGATGTACTGAGAATACAGGGGGTGTACTCACTTACGCTGAACACTGTATATAACGGACCGAGAATTCAGGAGGTGTACTCACTTTTGCTGAGCGCTGTATGTATAATGTACTGAGAATACAGGGGTTTGTACTCACTTATGCTGAGCCCTGTATGTATAACGTACTGAGAATACAGTGGGGTGTACTCACTTATGCTGAGCACTGTATGTATAACGTACTGAGTATACAGGGGGGTGTACTCACTTACGCTGAGCGCTGCATGTATATCGTAGTGAGAATACAGGGGGGTGTACTCACTTACACTGAGCGCTATATGTATAACGTACTGAGAATACAGGGGCGTGTACTCACTTATGCTGAGCGTTGTATGTATAACGTACTGAGAATACAGGGGGTGTACTCATTTAATCTGAGCACTGTATGTATTACGTACTGAGAATACAGGGGGGTGTACTCAGTTATGCTGAGCGCTGAATGTATAACGTATTGAGAATACAGGGGGGTGTACTCACTTATGCTGAGCACAGTATGTATAACGTACTGAGAATACAGGGGGTGTACTCACTCATGCTGAGCGCTGTATGTATAACGTACTGAGAATACAGGGGGGTGTACTCACTTACGCTGAGCACTGTATGTATAACGTACTGAGAATACAGAGGGGTGTACTCACGCTGAGCGCTGTATATATAAGGTACTGAGAATACAGGGGGGTGTACTCACTTACGCTGAGCACTATATGTATAACGTACTGAGAATATAGGGGCGTGTACTCACTTACGCTGAGCGCTGTATAAATTATGTACTGATAATACAGTGGTGTACTCACTTATACTGAGCGCTGTATATGTAACGTACTGAGAATACAGGGGGGTGTACTCACTTATACTGAGCACTGTATGTATAACGTACTGAGAATACAGGGGGGGTACTCACTTATGCTGAGCGCTGTATAAATAACATACTGAGAATACATTGGGGTGTACTTACTTACGCTGAGCGTTGTATGTATAACATACTGAGAATACAGGGTGGTGTATTCATTTAAGCTGAGCACTGTATGTATAACATACTAAAAATGCAGGAGGGTGTGCTCACTTATGCTGAGCGCTGAGTGTATGTATAACATACTGAGATTACAGGGGGGTGTACTCACTTACGCTGAGCGCTGTATGTATGACGTACTGAGAATGCAGGGGGGTGTACTTACTTACGCTGAGCGCTGTATGTATAACGTACTGAGAATACTGGGGCGTGTACTCACTTATGCTGAGCGCTTTATGTATAAAGTACTGAGAATACAGGGGGTGTACTCATTTAATCTGAGCACTGTATGTATTACGTACTGTGAATACAGGGGGTTGTACTCACTTATGCTGAGCGATGAATGTATGACGTACTGAGAATACAGGGGGGTGTACTCACTTAAACTTAGCGTTGTATGTATAACGTACTGAGAATACAGGGGGGTGCACTCACTTATGCTGAGCACTGTATGTATAACGTACTGAGAATCCAGGGGGTGTACTCACTTATGCTGAGCACTGTATGTATAACGTACTGAGAATACAGGGGGGTGTACTCACTTATGCTGAGCGTTGTATGTATAACGTACAGAGAATACAGGGGGTGCACTCACTTATGCTGAGCGCTGTATGTATAACGCACTGAGAATACAGTGGGGTGTACTCACTTATGCTGAGCGCTGTATGTATAACATACTGTGAATATAGGGGAGTGTAATCACTTATGCTGAGGGTTAAATGTATAACGTACTGAGAATACAGGGGGGTGTACTCACTTATGCTAAGCGTTGCATGTATAACGTACTGAGAATACAGGGGGGTGTACTTACTTATGCTGAGCGCTGTATGTATAACGTACTGAGAATACAGGGGGGTGTACTCACTTATGCTGAGCACTGTTTGTATAATGTACTGAGAAGACAGGGGGGTGTTCTCACTTATGCTGAGCACTGTATGTAAAACGTACTGAGACTACAGAGGGGTGTACTCACTTACGCTGAGCGCTGTATGTATAAGGTAATGAGAATACAGGGGTGTGTACTCACTAACGCTGAGCGCTATTTGTATAACATACTGAGAATACAGGGACGTGTACTCACTTACGCCGAGCACTGTATATATAATGTACTGATAATACAGGGGTGTACTCACTTAAACTGAGCGCTGTATATATAACGTGCTGAGAATACAGGAGGGGTGTACTCACTTATGCTGAGCGCTGTTTGTATAACGTACTGAGAATACAGGGGGGTGCACTCACTTATGCTGAGCGCTGAATATATTACCTACTGAGAATACAGGGGGGTGTACTCACGCTGAGCACTGTATGTATAATGTACTGAGAATACAGGTGAACAACTGGCTACGTCGATGGTGCCGTCAACAAGGATTTGGATTTCTGGATCACGGAATGAATTACCTATACGATGGACTACTTGCTAGAGATGGGGTGCACCTTACGAAGACTGGAAAACGTGTATTTGGAAGTCGCCTTGCTACACTCATCAGGAGAGCTTTAAAGTAGAACAATGTGGGAAGGGAAGCAAAAGGCCAGAAAAAGCCATACAGCTGACAAATACTATTGAGATCTCTGCTACTGGAAGTGGAAAGGAAGAACAAAGACAAAACAATTTAAATAATAAAAATATGGGAGGAAGAGAAACCAATCACAAACTAAAATGTTTTTATACAAATGCACAAAGCATGGGCAACAAACAAGGAGAATTAGAACTACTAATGCAGGAAAAGGAATATGATGTCATTGGAATCACTGAAACTTGGTGGGACGATACACATGATTGGAATACAAGGCTAAAAGGATACAACTTATTTGCAAGAAACAGACTTGATAAACGAGGAGGAGTTGTCGCATTGTATGTTAGAAAAGCGTATATCTGCACAGAGATTGAAGCTTCAGAGACTGGGAGTTCTGTGGAAACTGTTTGGGTAAGAATACAAGGAGAGAACAACGGAAAGGACACCATTGTAGGCATTTACTACAGGCCACCTGGGCAAGCTGAAGATATGGATGAACTCTTTATGTATCAAATGACCAAGTTCTCCAAAAAATATGACGTAGTGGTCATGGGAGATTTCAACTATCCAGACATTTGTTGGGAATCTCTCTCAAGTAAAACTAACAGGTCAAGCAAATTCTTATCCTCTCTTGCTGACAACTTTATCTTCCAAAAGGTAGAGGAGAAAACAAGGGGATCTGCTACTTTGGATCTAATCCTTATAAACAGGGAGGAAATGGTTGAGGAGGTAAAGGTGGCTGGGACCCTAGGAGGCAGCGATCATGCTATTATAGAATTTTGGATAACTAGAGGAGGAAGACATGTGAAGACTCAAACTTCAAGGTTAGATTTTAGAAAGGCAGATTTTAAGAGACTCAGAAAGAGAATAGGAGGGATCCAATGGCTGGATGTCCTTAAGGACAAAAATGTCCAGGAAGGATGGGAAATTTTTAAAAATGAGATTCTCAAAGCACAATCGTTAACAATCCCGAAAAGTAGGAAGAATGGGAAGCATTTAAGGAAACCAGGATGGATGAACACAGAACTTAAATACATGCTAAAAAGAAAGAAAGAAATGTTTATTAAATGGAAAGAGGGAGGCATATCTAAAGAAGATTATAATGCAGTCTGCAGATCCTGCAGGGCACGTATCAGGTTAGCTAAAGCTGACAATGAATTAAGGCTTGCAAGAGATGTCAAAAGCAATAAAAAAGGATTTTGGGGGTATGTCAAAAGTAAAAGAAAAGTCAAAGATGCTATAGGATTTTTACAGGATGAAAATGGAGAAATGGTAAGAGAGGATGTTGAGAAGGCCGAACTTTTTAACTCCTATTTTGCATCTGTTTTCTCTCAGAAAGAAAATGTAACATCAACTAATCTTCACTGTCCTTTTAAAGGAATAGAGGAATCCAAGTTATCTGTAAACTGAAAGATTGTGAGGGAATATTTAGCTAACATAAATGAGTTCAAGTCTCCAGGTCCAGATGAATTACACCCCAGAGTACTGAAGGAGATCGTAGAAGAAATTTTAGAACCACTCTCCATAATCTTTGAAAATTCTTGGAGAACAGGAGAAGTCCCAGAAGACTGGAGAAGAGCAAATGTTGTTCCTATCTTCAAAAAGGGGAAGAAGGTGGACCCAGGGAACTATAGGCCGGTGAGTCTGACTTCTATACCAGGAAAGATCTTTGAACAAATTATTAAACAACATGTATGTAAGTACCTGGATAAGAATGAAGTGATTAACCAGAGTCAGCATGGGTTTGTAACTAACAAGTCATGTCAGACTAACTTAATTTCCTTCTATGACAGAATCACTGACTGGGTGGATCAGGGAAATGCTGTAGATATAGTATATCTTGACTTCAGCAAAGCATTTGACAAAGTATCTCACACCATCCTTATTGAAAAAATGACCAAGTATGCAATGGACCAGGCAACTGTTAGGTGGATTCATAACTGGCTTAGTGATCGGACTCAAAGGGTGGTTGTAAATGGCTTCACATCCAGCTGGATGAATGTCTCAAGTGGGGTACCACAGGGCTCCGTCCTGGGACCTGTATTGTTCAACATCTTTATCAATGATTTAGATGAAGGAATTGAGGGTAAACTGATTAAATTTGCTGATGACACAAAGCTAGGAGGGATAGCTAATACTAGAGAAGAGAGAGGGAAGATTCAAAAAGACCTAAATAAACTGGAGCAGTGGGCAGCAACCAACAGAATGGTTTTTAACAGGGAAAAATGCAAAGTACTACATCTGGGCAATAAAAATGAAAAAAGCATATACAGAATGGGAGGAATAGAGCTAAGCAACAGTACATGTGAAAAAGACTTAGGTATACTAATAGATCATAGACTGAACATGAGTCAACAGTGTGATGCAGCAGCAAAAAAGGCAAATACAATTCTGGGATGTATTAACAGAAGCATACAGTCTAGATCACGTGAAGTCATTATCGGTCTTTACTCCTCTTTGGTCAGACCTCATCTGGAATACTGTGTACAGTTTTGGGCACCACATTTTAAAAATGACATAGACAAACTGGAGCAAGTTCAGAGAAGAGCGACCAGAATTGTGACTGGTCTGCAAACCATGTCCTATGAGGAACAGTTGCAGGATTTGGGAATGTTTAGCTTGCAAAAAAGAAGACTGAGAGGAGACTTAACAGCTGTCTACAAATATGTCAAGGGCTGTCACATTGTAGAAGGATCATCTTTATTCTCATTTGCACAAGGAAAGACTAGAGGCAATGGGATGAAACTAAATGGGAGGAGACACAGATTAGATATTAGAAAAAACTTTTTGACAGTTAGGGTGATTAATGAGTGGAACAGGCTGCCACGAGAGGTGGTGAGTTCCCCTTCAATGGACGTCTTCAAACAGAGGCTGGACAGAAATCTGTCTGAGATGATTTAGTGAATCCTGCTTTGAGCAGGGGGTTGGACCAGATGACCCAGGAGGTCCCCTCCAACTCTACCATTCTATGATTCTATGATTCTATGAATACAGGGGGTTGTAATCACTTATGCTGAGCCCTGTATGTATAACGTACTGAGAATCCAGGGGGTTGTACTCACTTATGCTGAGCACTGTATGTGTAACGTACTGAGAATACAGGGGGGTGTACTCACTTATGCTGAGCGTTGTATGTATAATGTTCAGAGAATACAGGGGGTGCACTCACTTATGCTGAGCGCTGTATGTATAACATACTGAGAATACAGTGGGGTGTACTCACTTATGCTGAGCGCTGTATGTATAACATACTGAGAATATAGGGGAGTGCAATCACTTATGCTGAGGGTTAAATGTATAACGTACTGAGAATACAGGGGGGTGTACTCACTTATGCTAAGCGTTGTATGTATAACGTACTGAGAATACAGGGGGGTGTACTTACTTATGCTGAGCGCTGTATGTATAACGTACTGAGAATACAGGGGGTGTACTCACTTATGCTGAGCACTGTTTGTATAACGTACTGAGAAGACAGGGGGGTGTACTCACTTATGCTGAGCACTGTATGTAAAACGTACTGAGAATACAGAGGGGTGTGCTCACCTACGCTGAGCGCTGTATGTATAAGGTAATGAGAATACAGGGGTGTACTCACTTAAACTGAGCGCTGTATATATGACGTAATGAGAGTACAGGGGGGTGTACTCACTTATGCTGAGTGCTGTTTGTATAACGTACTGAGAATACGGGGGGGTGTACTCACTTATGCTGAGCACTGTATATATAACATACTGAGAATACAGGGGGGTGTACTTACTTAAGCTGAGCACTGTATGTATAATGTACTGAGAATACAGGGGGGTGTACTCACTTATGCTGAGCCCTGTATGTATAACGTACTGAGAATACAATGGGGTGTACTCACTTACACTGAGCGCTGTATGTATAACGTACTGAGAATACAGGGGGGTGTACTCACTTATGCTGAGCACTGTATGTATAACGTACTGAGAAGACAGGGGGGTGTACTCACTTATGCTGAGCACTGTATGTAAAACGTACTGAGAATACAGAGGGGTGTACTCACTTACGCTGAGCGCTGTATGTATAAGGTAATGAAAATACAGGGGGGTGTATTCACTAACGCTGAGCGCTATATGTATAACATACTGAGAATACGGGGGCGTGTACTCACTTACGCTGAACGCTGTATATATAATGTACTGATAATACAGGGGTGTACTCACTTAAACTGAGCGCTGTATATATAACGTGCTGAGAATACAGGGGGGGTGTACTCACTTATGCTGAGGGCTGTTTGTATAACGTACTGAGCATACAGGGGGGTGCACTCACTTATGCTGAGCGCTGAATATATTACCTACTGAGAATACAGGGGGGTGTACTCACGCTGAGCACTGTATGTATAATGTACTGAGAATACAGGGGGATGTACTCACTTATGCTGAGCCCTGTATGTAAAACGTACTGAGAATACAGGGGGGTGTACTCACTTACGCTGAGCGCTGTTTGATTAACGTACTGAGAATAAAGGGGGGTGAATTAACTTACGCTGAGAGCTGTATGTATAACGTACTGAGAATACAGGCGGGTGTACTCACTCACGCTGAGCGCTGTATGTATAACTTATGAGAATACAGGGGGGTGTACTCACTTATGCTGAGCGTTGTATATGTAACGTACTGAGAATAAAGGGGGGTGTACTGACTTATGCTGAGCATTGTATGTATAACGTACTGAGAATACAGGGAGGTGTACACACTTATGCTGAGCGCTGTATGTATAACGTACTAAGAATACAGGGGGGTGTACTCACTTATGCTGAGAGCTGTATGTATAGCGTACTGAGAAAATAGAGGGGTGTACTCACTTATGCTGAGCACTGTATGTATAACGTAATGAGAATACAGGGGGGTGTACTCACTTACGCTGAGCACTGTATGTATAACGTACTGAGAATACAGGGGGGTATAGTCACTTACGATGAGCACTGTATGTATAACGTACTGAGAATACAGGTGGGTGTACTCACTTACGTTGAGCGCTGTATGTATAACGTACTGAGAATACAGGGGCGTGTACTCACTTACGATGAGCGCTGTATATATAATGTACTGATAATACAGGGGTGTACTCGCTAATACTGAGCGCTGTATATATAACGTACTGAGAATAGAGGGGGGTGTACTCACTTATGCTGAGCACTGTATGTATAACATACTGAGAATACAGGGGGGTGTACTCACTTATGCTGAGCGCTGTATATATAACATACTGAGAACACAGGGGGGGTGTACTCACTTACACTGAGCACTGTATGTATAACGTACTGAGATTACAGGGGAAAGTACTCACTTATGCTGAGCCCTGTATGTATAACGTACTGAGAATACAGAGGGGTGTACTCACTTACGCTGAGCGTTGAATGTATAACGTACTGAGAATACAGGGGGGTGTATTCACTTACACTGAGCGCTGTATGTATAATGTACTGAGAATACAGGTCGGTGTACTCACTTATGCTGAGCGCTGTATGTGTAACGTACTGAGATTACAGGGGGGTGTACTCACTTATGCTGAGCACTGTATGTATAACGTACTGAGAATACAGTGGGGTGTACTCACTTACGCTGAGCGCTGTATGTATAACGTACTGAGAATACAGGGGGGTGTACTTACTTACTCTGATCGCTGTATGTATAACGTACTGAGAATACAGGGGGTGTACTCACTTACGCTGAGTGCTGTATGTATAACGTACTGAGAAAACAGGGGGGTGTACTCACTTATGCTGAGTGCTGTATGTATAACGTACTGAGAATACAGGGGGGTGTACTCACTTAAGCTGAGCACTGTATGTATAACGTACTGAGAATACAGGGGGGTGTACTCACTTATGCTGAGTGCTGTATGTATAACGTACTGAGAATACAGGGGGGTGTACTCACTTAAGCTTAGCGTTGTATGTATAACGTAGTGAGAATACAGGGGGGTGTACTCACTTATGCTGAGCACTGTATGTATAACGTACTGAGAATACAGGGTGGTGTACTCACTTATGCTGAGCACTGTATGTATAACGTGCTGAGAATACACGGGGGTGTACTCACTTATGCTGAGCGTTGTATGTATAACGTGCAGAGAATACAGGGGGTGCACTCACTTATGCTGAGCGCTGTATGTATAACGTACTGAGAATATAGTGGGGAGTACCCACTTATGCTGAGCGCTGTATGTATAACATACTGAGAATATAGGGGGGTGTAATCACTTATGCTGAGCATTAAATCTATAACGTACTGAGAATACAGGGGGGTGTACTCACTTATGCTGAGCGTTGTATGTATAACGTACTGAGAATACATGGGGGTGTACTCACTTATGTTGAGCGCTGTATGTATAATGTACTGAGAATACAGAGGGGTGTACTCACTTATGCAGAGCACTGTATGTATAACGTACTGAGAAGACAGGGGGGTGTACTCACTTATGCTGAGCACTGTATGTAAAATGTACTGAGAATACAGAGGGGTGTACCCACTTACGCTGAGCGCTGTATGTATAATGTAATGAGAATACAGGGGGGTGTACTCACTAACGCTGAGCGCTATATGTATAACATACTGAGAATACAGGGGGGTGTACTCACTTACGCTGAGCACTGTATGTATAATGTACTGAGAATACAGGGGGGTATACTCACTTATGCTGAGCCCTGCATGTATAACGTACTGAGAATACAGTGGGGTGTACTCACTTACACTGAGCGCTGTATGTATAACGTACTGAGAATACAGTGGGGTGTACTCACTTACACTGAGCGCTGTTTGATTAACGTACTGAGAATACAGGGGGGTTTATTAACTTACGCTGAGAGCTGTATGTATAACGTACTGAGAATACAGTGGGTGTACTCACTCACGCTGAGCGCTGTATGTATAACTTACTGACAATACAGGGGGGTGTACTCACTTATGCTGAGCATTGTATGTCTAACGTACTGAGAATACAAGGGGGTGTACACACTTATGCTGAGCACTGTATGTATAACTTTCTGAGAATACAGGGGGGGTGTACTCATTTAAGCTGAGCACTGTATGTATAACGTACTAAAAATACAGGGGGGTGTACTAACTTATGCTGAGCGATGTATGTATAACGTACTGAGAATACAGGGGGGTGTACTCACTTATGCTGAGCGCTGTATGTATAAAGTACTGAGAAGACAGGGGGGTGTACTCACTTATGCTGAGCACTGTATGTAAAATGTACTGAGAATACAGAGGGGTGTACCCACTTACGCTGAGCGCTGTATGTATAATGTAATGAGAATACAGGGGGGTGTACTCAATAACGCTGAGCGCTATATGTATAACATACTGAGAATACAGGGGGGTGTACTCACTTACGCTGAGCACTGTATGTATAATGTACTGAGAATACAGGGGGGTATACTCACTTATGCTGAGCCCTGCATGTATAACGTACTGAGAATACAGTGGGGTGTACTCACTTACACTGAGCGCTGTATGTATAACGTACTGAGAATACAGGGGGGTGTACTCACTTACGCTGAGCGCTGTTTGATTAACGTACTGAGAATACAGGGGGGTTTATTAACTTACGCTGAGAGCTGTATGTATAACGTACTGGGAATACAGGGGGGTGTACTCACTCACGCTGAGCGCTGTATGTATAACTTACTGAGAATACAGGGGGATGTACTCACTTATGCTGAGCATTGTATGTATAACATACTGAGAATACAAGGGGGTGTACACACTTATGCTGAGCCCTGCATGTATAACGTACTGAGAATACAGTGGGGTGTACTCACTTACACTGAGCGCTGTATGTATAACGTACTGAGAATACAGGGGGGTGTACTCACTTACGCTGAGCGCTGTTTGATTAACGTACTGAGAATACAGGGGGGTTTATTAACTTACGCTGAGAGCTGTATGTATAACGTACTGAGAATACAGGGGGGTGTACTCACTCACGGTGAGCGCTGTATGTATAACTTACTGAGAATAAAGGGGGGTGTACTCACTTATGCTGAGCATTGTATGTATAACGTACTGAGAATACAAGGGGGTGTACACACTTATGCTGAGCACTGTATGTATAACTTTCTGAGAATACAGGGCGGGTGTACTCATTTAAGCTGAGCACTGTATGTATAACGTACTAAAAATACAGGGGGGTATACTCACTTATGCTGAGCGATGTATGTATAACGTACTGAGAATACAGGGGGGTGTACTCACTTATGCTGAGCGCTGTATGTATAACGTACTGAGAATACAGGGGGGTGTACTCACTTATGCTGAGCGCTGTATATATAACATACTGAGAATACCGGGGGGGTGTACTCACTTATGTTGAGCGCTGTATATATAACATACTGAAAATACAGGGGGGGTGTACTCACTTACGCTGAGCACTGTATGTATCACGTGCTGAAAATACAGAGGGCTGTATTCACTTATGCTGAGCACTGTATGTATAACGTGCTGAAAATACAGGGGGGTGTACTCACTTATGCTGAGCGTTGTATGTATAATGAACTGAGATTACAGTGGGGTGTACTCACTTATGCTGAGAGCTGTATGTATAACGTACTGAGAATATAGTGGGTTGTACTCACTTATGCTGAGCGCTATATGTATAACATACTGAGAATATAGGGGGGTGTAATCACTTATGCTGAGCGTTAAATGTATAACGTACTGAGAATACAGTGGGGTGTACTCACTTATGCTGAGCATTGTATGTATAACGTACTGAGAATACAGGGGGGTGTACTCCCTTATGTTGAGCGCTGTATGTATAATGTACTGAGAATACAGGGGGGTGTACTCACTTATGCAGAGCACTGTATGTATAACGTACTGAGAAGACAGGGGGGTGTACTCACTTATGCTGAGCACTGTATGTAAAATGTACTGAGAATACAGAGGGGTGTACTCACTTACACTGAGCGCTGTATGTATAATGTAATGAGAATACAGGGGGGTGTACTCACTAACGCTGAGCGCTATATGTATAACATACTGAGAATACAGGGGGGTGTACTCACTTACGCTGAGCACTGTATGTATAATGTACTGAGAATACAGGGGGGTGTACTCACTTATGCTGAGCCCTGCATGTATAACGTACTGAGAATACAGTGGGGTGTACTCACTTACACTGAGCGCTGTATGTATAACGTACTGAGAATACAGGGGGGTGTACTCACTTACGCTGAGCGCTGTTTGATTAACGTACTGAGAATACAAGGGGGTTTATTAACTTACGCTGAGAGCTGTATGTATAACGTACTGAGAATACAGGGGGGTGTAATCACTCACGCTGAGCGCTGTATGTATAACTTACTGAGAATACAGGGGGTGTACTCACTTATGCTGAGCATTGTATGTATAACGTACTGAGAATACAAGGGAGTGTACACACTTATGCTGAGCACTGTATGTATAACTTTCTGAGAATACAGGGGGGGTGTACTCATTTAAGCTGAGCACTGTATGTATCACGTGCTGAAAATACAGATGGCTGTATTCACTTATGCTGAGCACTGTATGTATAACGTGCTGAAAATACAGGGGGGTGTACTCACTTATGCTGAGCGTTGTATGTATAATGAACTGAGAATACAGGGGGGTGTACTCACTTATGCTGAGCACTGTATGTATAACGTACTGAGAATACAGGGGGGTGTACTCACTTATGCTGAGCGCTGTATGTATAACGTACTGAGAACACAGGGGGGTGTACGCACTTATTCTGAGCGCTGTCTGTATCACGTACTGAGAATACAGGGGGGTGTACTCACTTATGCTCAGCACTGTATGTATAACGTACTGAGAATACAGGGGGGTGTTCTCACTTATGCTGAGCGCTGTATGTATAATGTACTGAGAACACAGGGGGGTGTACTCACTTATTCTGAGCGCTGTATGTATAACGTACTGAGAATACAGGGGGGTGTACTCACTTATGCTGAGCACAGTATGTATAACGTACTGAAAATACAGGGGGGTGTACTCACTTACGCTGAGCGTTGTATGTATAACGTACTGAGAATACAGGGGAGTGTACTCACTTATGCTGAGCACTGTATGTATATTGTACTGAGAATACAGGGGTGTACTCACTTATGCTGAGCGTTGTATGTATAACGTACTGAGAATACAGAGGTGTGTACTCACTTATGCTGAGCACTGTATGTATAACGTACTGAGAATACAGGAGGGTGTACTCACTTATGCTGAGCGCTGTATGTATAACGTACTGAGAATACAGGGGGAGTAAAAAATAGTTTTCCAGCACACGATGTAGAAAAATTAAAAAAAGCCTTTATTTAATCCATCGTTAAAAAATACAATTCCAACAGAAATAAAAGCATGTGTAGGCTTACGCGTTTCGGATCATATTTGACCCTTTGTCAAAGCCTGACGAAGGGTCAAATTTGATCCGATACGCGTAAGCCTACATATGCTTTTATTTCTGTTGGAATTGTATTTTTTAACGATGGATTAAATAAAGTCTTATTAAATTTTTCTACATCTTGTGCTGGAAAACTATTTTTTACTTTCACTGCGGATTTTTCTCCAAATGGGGATGGACTAATTCCCAGCACCGAGATCATGGAAAGGAGGACTGGGCAGGCTGGGCCAGGTGAGCTGAAGATCTTTTTCTTACTTGCTTGAAAATACAGGGGGGTGTACTCACTTATGCTGAGCGTTGTATGTATAAAGTACTGAGAATAAAGGGGGGTGTACTCACTTATGCTGACAGTTGTATGTATAACGTACTGAGAATACAGAGGGGTGTACTCACTTATGCTGAGCGTTGTATGTATAACGTACTGAGAATACAGAGGGGTGTACTCATTTATGCTGAGCGCTGTATGTTTAACGTACTGAGAATACAGGGGGGTGTACTCACTTATGCTGAGCGTTGTATGTATAACGTACAGAGAATACATGGGGTGCACTCACTTATGCTGAGCGCTGTATGTATAACGCACTGAGAAAACAGTGGGGTGTACTCACTTATGCTGAGCGCTGTATGTATAACATACTGTCAATATAGGGGAGTGTAATCACTTATGCTGAGGGTTAAATGTATAACGTTCTGAGAATACAGGGGGGTGTACTCACTTATGCTATGCGTTGCATGTATAACGTACTGAGAAAACAGGGGGGTATACTTACTTATGCTGAGCGCTGTATGTATAACGTACTGAGAATACAGGGGAGTGTACTCATTTATGCTGAGCACTGTTTGTATAACGTACTGAGAAGACAGGGGGGTGTACTCACTTATGCTGAGCCCTGTATGTATAACGTACTGAGAATACAGTGGGGTGTACTCACTTACACTGAGCGCTGTATGTATAACGTACTGAGAATACAGGGGGGTGTACTCACTTATGCTGAGCACTGTATGTATAACGTACTGAGAAGACAGGGGGGTGTACTCACTTATGCTGAGCACTGTATGTAAAACGTACTGAGAATACAGAGGGGTGTACTCACTTACGCTGAGCGCTGTATGTATACGGTAATGAAAATACAGGGGGGTGTACTCACTAACGCTGAGCGCTATATGTATAACATACTGAGAATACAGGGGCGTGTACTCACTTACGCTGAGCGCTGTATATATAATGTACTGATAATACAGGGGTGTACTCACTTAAACTGAGCGCTGTATATATAATGTGCTGAGAATACAGGGGGGGTGTACTCACTTATGCTGAGTGCTGTTTGTATAAGGTACTGAGAATACAGGGTGGTGCACTCACTTATGCTGAGCGCTGAATATATTACCTACTGAGAATACAGGGGGGTGTACTCACGCTGAGCACTGTATGTATAATGTACTGAGAATACAGGGGGTTGTACTCACTTATGCTGAGCCCTGTATGTATAACGTACTGAGAATCCAGGGGGTTGTACTCACTTATGCTGAGCACTGTATGTATAACGTACTGAGAATACAGGGGGGTCTACTCACTTAAGCTGAGCGTTGTATGTATAATGTACAGAGAATACAGGGGGTGCACTCACTTATGCCGAGCGCTGTATGTATAACATACTGAGAATATAGGGGAGTGTAATCACTTATGCTGAGGGTTAAATGTATAATGTACTGAGAATACAGGGGGGTGTACTCACTTATACTGAGCATTGTATGTATAACGTACTGAGAATACAGAGGGTGTACTCACTTATGCTGAGCGCTGTATGTATAACGTACTCGGAATAAAGGGGGGTGTACTCAATTATGCTGAGCGTTGTATGTATAACCTACTGAGAATACAGAGGGGTGTACTCACTTATGCTGAGCGTTGTATGTATAACGTACTGAGAATACAGAGGGGTGTACTCACTTATGCTGAGCGCTGTATGTTTAACGTACTGAGAATACAGGGGGGTGTACTCACTTATGCTGAGCGTTGTATGTATAACGTACAGAGAATACATGGGGTGCACTCACTTATGCTGAGCGCTGTATGTATAACGCACTGAGAAAACAGTGGGGTGTACTCACTTATGCTGAGCGCTGTATGTATAACATACTGTGAATATAGGGGAGTGTAATGACTTATGCTGAGGGTTAAATGTATAACGTTCTGAGAATACAGGGGGGTGTACTCACTTATGCTATGCGTTGCATGTATAACGTACTGAGAAAACAGGGGGGTATACTTACTTATGCTGAGCGCTGTATGTATAACGTACTGAGAATACAGGGGAGTGTACTCATTTATGCTGAGCACTGTTTGTATAACGTACTGAGAAGACAGGGGGGTGTACTCACTTATGCTGAGCCCTGTATGTATAACGTACTGAGAATACAGTGGGGTGTACTCACTTACACTGAGCGCTGTATGTATAACGTACTGAGAATACAGGGGGGTGTACTCACTTATGCTGAGCACTGTATGTATAACGTACTGAGAAGACAGGGGGGTGTACTCACTTATGCTGAGCACTGTATGTAAAACGTACTGAGAATAAAGAGGGGTGTACTCACTTACGCTGAGCGCTGTATGTATAAGGTAATGAAAATACAGGGGGGTGTACTCACTAACGCTGAGCGCTATATGTATAACATACTGAGAATACAGGGGCGTGTACTCACTTACGCTGAGCGCTGTATATATAATGTACTGATAATACAGGGGTGTACTCACTTAAACTGAGCGCTGTATATATAATGTGCTGAGAATACAGGGGGGGTGTACTCACTTATGCTGAGCGCTGTTTGTATAACGTACTGAGAATACAGGGTGGTGCACTCACTTATGCTGAGCGCTGAATATATTACCTACTGAGAATACAGGGGGGTGTACTCACGCTGAGCACTGTATGTATAATGTACTGAGAATACAGGGGGTTGTACTCACTTATGCTGAGCCCTGTATGTATAACGTACTGAGAATCCAGGGGGTTGTACTAACTTATGCTGAGCACTGTATGTATAACGTACTGAGAATACAGGGGGGTCTACTCACTTAAGCTGAGCGTTGTATGTATAATGTACAGAGAATACAGGGGGTGCACTCACTTATGCCGAGCGCTGTATGTATAACATACTGAGAATATAGGGGAGTGTAATCACTTATGCTGAGGGTTAAATGTATAATGTACTGAGAATACAGGGGGGTGTACTCACTTATGCTGAGCATTGTATGTATAACGTACTGAGAATACAGAGGGTGTACTCACTTATGCTGAGCGCTGTATGTATAACGTACTGAGAATAAAGGGGGGTGTACTCAATTATGCTGAGCGTTGTATGTATAACCTACTGAGAATACAGAGGGGTGTACTCACTTATGCTGAGCGTTGTATGTATAACGTACTGAGAATACAGAGGGGTGTACTCACTTATGCTGAGCGCTGTATGTTTAACGTACTGAGAATACAGGGGGGTGTACTCACTTATGCTGAGCGTTGTATGTATAACGTACAGAGAATACAGGGGGTGCACTCACTTATGCTGAGCGCTGTATGTATAACGCACTGAGAATACAGAGGGGTGTACTCACTTATGCTGAGCGCTGTATGTATAACATACTGAGAATATAGGGGAGTGTAATCACTTATGCTGAGGGTTAAATGTATAACGTACTGAGAATACAGGGGGGTGTACTCACTTATGCTAAGCGTTGCATGTATAACGTACTGAGAATACAGGGGGGTGTACTTACTTATGCTGAGCGCTGTATGTATAACGTACTGAGAATACAGGGGAGTGTACTCACTTATGCTGAGCACTGTTTGTATAACGTACTGAGACGACAGGGTGGTGTACTCACTTATGCTGAGCCCTGTATTTATAACGTACTGAGAATACAGTGGGGTGTACTCACTTACACTGAGCGCTGTATGTATAACGTACTGAGAATACAGGGGGGTGTACTCACTTATGCTGAGCACTGTATGTAAAACGTACTGAGAATACAGGGGGGTGTACTCACTTACGCTGAGCGCTGTATGTATAAGGTAATGAAAATACAGGGGGGTGTACTCACTAACGCTGAGCGCTATATGTATAACATACTGAGAATACAGGGGCGTGTACTCACTTACGCTGAGCGCTGTATATATAATGTACTGATAATACAGGGGTGTACTCACTTAAACTGAGCGCTGTATATATAACGTGCTGAGAATACAGGGGGGGTGTACTCACTTATGCTGAGCGCTGTTTGCATAACGTACTGAGAATACAAGGGGGTGCACTCACTTATGCTGAGCGCTGAATATATTACCTACTGAGAATACAGGGGGGTGTACTCACGCTGAGCACTGTATGTATAATGTACTGAGAATACAGGGGGTTGTACTCACTTATGCTGAGCCCTCTATGTATAACGTACTGAGAATCCAGGGGGTTGTACTCACTTATGCTGAGCACTGTATGTATAACGTACTGAGAATACAGGGGGGTCTACTCACTTAAGCTGAGCGTTGTATGTATAATGTACAGAGAATACAGGGGGTGCACTCACTTATGCTGAGCGCTGTATGTATAACATACTGAGAATATAGGGGAGTGTAATCACTTATGCTGAGGGTTAAATGTATAACGTACTGAGAATACAGGGGGGTGTACTCACTTATGCTAAGCGTTGTATGTATAAAGTACTGAGAATACAGGGGGGTGTACTTACTTATGCTGGGCGCTGTATGTATAACGTACTGAGAATACAGGGGGGTGTACTCACTTATGCTGAGCACTGTTTGTATAACGTACTGAGAAGACAGGGGGGTGTACTCACTTATGCTGAGCACTGTATGTAAAACGTACTGAGAATTAGTGTTGAGCCACCCCCGTAGTGTTCGAGTTCGGTTCGGTTCGTCGAACTGTTCGTCGAACACCTTCGAACACCGTTAAAACCAATTGCAGGCAAACAAAAACACATAGAAACACATAGAAAACACCTTCAAAGGTGTCCAAAAGCTGACAAACTGCTCAGAAGACACAACTAACACATGGAAAAGTGACAAGTACATATAGTCATGAGAAAAGAAAAGAGGTGGAGGAGTAAAAGGAGGGGGAGACACAGATATAGGCATGTCATGCCCTTCTAAAATCCAAAAAGTGAGAAGCCGACACGGCCAGTCCGTTCCTGCCCGTGCCACCTCCGTGTCGCCGGGTTTGTCCCAGAGCCGCGGTGGAAGCTGACGGCCAGCCCCCCTATCCCAATACTGGTGCCTGTCCGCCGGTGGGTCGAGGCCCCCCACGGTGGGGGGGGGAATAACATCTGCAGAAGAAAGACCATATTCCAGCCAAACTAAGATGTCGACTTCTTTTCGTGGACAATGTGATACGATCCCTTTCTTACGGACACGCCCATCGCTACAAATTCTAGATGAGGCACAAAAACAGCAGGTGCTTCAACGGATATCAAGTGCTCCTTCAAGTGGGCTCTCCTCCACCTCAATTTCAACATCACAAATACTCCAGTCCTCAGAGGTGTCACCCCAATCGCACTTGCTTCCTCACAGCTCCCAAGTCTCCAGCTGCCCGTCTGAGTATGGGGTAACACAGATGGTTGAGTCTGCACAGCTGTTTACTCATACTATAGCCTGGGAAACGGAGGTCTGCTCCAGAGCTTCTGTTAATCCAGATGAGGAAATGATCTGATCTGATGCCCAGAATCTTTATAAGTCGGATCCAGGACCAGATGAAGAAGGTTCTGAGCATAATGTAGACCCTTGTTCCCAAACTGTAACTCCTGTTGGTGGAGACAATGATGAAGACGATGATGAGACTCAAATACCTGATTGGAGCGACAACTTGACTTTTCGGTCAGGGCAGTAAGAGGTTGGCTCTGAGGACGACGGGTGTGATAACACACAGGGTGATGATGACGAGGTTGGAGATCACACTTACTGTCAACCCACAGTCAGCCAGTCGATGAGGTCAGCAGAGGAGGTGGAGGAGGATGTGACTAGCCCTGGGGATGGGGATGACTCGGTACCCGGGCATTTGCCTGGCCTTGGGGATGTCGTGGTGGTCGGCTCCCTGGCCCGTACCCTGGGGTCTCTCTTTAAAAGGGTGGATAATTGTTAATTTTATAAGAGTACATGACGCCACCTGTGGTATCTGGTGACAAGCACCAGCGCTGCAGCAGTCCACTGAGGCCGGTGATAAGGCAGCTCGATGGTATAGCTCCCCACAGGTGGACCTAGGTCTCAGGGCAGCGTATGCAGGGGGAATGCAGGACAGGCGAGACCCAGCTGGGTCAGAGCAAGAACGGGAACGGACACGGTAGTCACTTCAGTACCTTTTACTGGTGGAAATTCAGGCACATCCCGGAGCACTGTAGGGTGAAGGGTGCATATCAGGATCCTCCCCAATGAGCGGGTGTAGGGCCTCCTGTTTCTTGCCTCTGCGTAGTAAGTTTCTGACCTGCCTGGAGCTAGGCCTAACTTTGTCTCTGTCCTGCGCTGGCTGACCTTGTGGTAGGGCCTTCTCTTGGAGTTCACGCTCCCAGTATGCGGGGCCTAAGCGTCTCCTGGCTCTGTTACATATCAGCACCTTAGCGATCCTGGGACTTGTAGTTTTCCAGGGATTCCGGTTATGCCTTACTGGGTCATAGAGATACCGGTAAGCTCGGATCCTGTGTCCGGTAAATGCTTCGGGGTGAGCTGGTTAAGCTCCTCTGCCCCTTATGTACTAACTCGCCACTCGCCTTCGGCCTACTCGGGCCCTCACTAGGCTATACACACTAACGGCAGCTTGCCGCGCTTCACTGATCTTACGGCACCGGCACACCTTAAGCTCTATCTGGGCTCCCTGAATCTAGCAAGCAGGAGCCTCGTGCTCCACTGCTGAACTATTAACTGAGTTCTCTAGACTAGACTGAGCTCCACTGCAGACTGACCTCTCTTAGGCTTCTCTACTGCAGGAACTCTTCAGAGGAACTAAACTGCCTAGCTCCACCTTCCCTATTTATATCCCTAACGGGCTCCCTCTGCTGGTCTGAGGTGGAAGGTGGAGATGTGTGAATGTTTATGGGGGCCTCTTGTGGAGGATTCCATCAATGCACTCTTCTAGGATCTGTGATACCAAGCGCAGCAGGGCATCACAGATGCTATTGACGACGAGGTTAGGTTGCGCCTTCTTGAACAGAGACGGAGTACTGGAAGCACGTCAACAACTGCATCCTCAACCACAACTCTGCCTCTGACCACAAGTCGTAGTGGCTCTTCAGGTCACATGGGCTCTAAGCCTTGCATAGCCTGGGCATTTATTCAGATCGATAAGGATGACCCAACTCGTGTTATCTGTAATATTTGTCAGCAAAAGCTAAGTAGAGGCCAAAAAATCCATAGTTTGAGTACTTCATGCATGTACCGTCACATGGATATGAAGCATAAGTTGCAGTGGGAAGCTCACTGTGCTACAATGCGGCCTAGCCGGCTGGGCCAACCACCGTCTGCCCCATCTTGTGCATCCGCAGCCTCTTCATCCTCTGTGACTGGGGGGACAGCAGTCACACATGTTTTTGGACGCAGACCTGCCACCTCTTTACCCGCAACAGCCAGTGTGATTGGCAGGTCGTCAGTTCATTGGGAAGTGGAAACACCTGCTAGTGTTGAGCGCTCTCCGACATCGAGAGCACCACCTTTGGATCAAGGCAACCTAACATGTCCGCATGCATCTTCCTCACAGACCGGTAGTTTGCCGGGGACACCCTACTCAACACCGTCTAAGCACAACAGCCAGCCCTCGGTCCCTCAGATGTGGAAAAGTAAAAGACCATTTCCTCCTAGCCATGAGAAAGCTAAGAGGTTGAATTTCACCATCTGCAAGCTGTTGGCTACAGAAATGCTGCCTTTCCACCTGGAGGACACAGAGGATTTTCAAGACCTTATGTCCGTCACAGTGCCCCCGTACCAGATGCCCAGTCGGCACTACTTCTCAAAGAAAGGTGTGCCTGCGCTCCACTAGCATGTCGCACACAACATCACCGCTTCTTTGAGAAACTCTGTGTGTGACAGGGTGCACTTCACCACAGACACTTGGACGAGAAGGCATGGACAGGGGCGTTACATGTCGCTGACTGGGCACTGGGTAACTATGGTGACAGCAGGACAAGGGGCTGCTGTCCAAGTCTTACCGTCCCCACGAGTTGTGCGTCAATCCTCTTTATCTCGAAGTTCCTCCACTGCTTCTGCCTCCTCAACCTCCTCTCGGTCCTCCACCTGCACCCAAAGCCTGTCTGGTAATGCCACCTGCTTTCTAACTGCGCAGAAGGAATCCTGCACACCTCCTTACTATGCTGGCAGCAGGGCTCAATGGCATCAGTGTTTACTTTGAAATGTCTGGGAAATGTGAGTCACACAGCTGAGGAGTTGTGGTCAGCTCTGGAGACCCAGTTTCATGAAAGGTTGTCTCCACTGGACCTGCAACCAGGGAAGGCCATGTGCGACAATGCTGCAAACCTGGGTGCGGCACTTCGCCGGGGCAATGTCACACACGTGCCTTGTATGGCTCACGTGTTGAACCTGGTTGTCCAGCAATTTTTAGCCCACTATCCCGGACTAGATGGCCTTCTGCAGAGGGCACGGTCGCTGTGTGCTCACTTCCGCCGTTCGCATCCCGCAGTTCAACGACTTACATCTCTACAGAAGTCGTTGGGCCTGCCAGTTCACCGGTTGAAATGCGATGTGCCGACACGGTGGAATTCAACTTTGCACATGTTGCAGCGACTGTGGCAGCACCGACAAGCCCTGGTGCAATACGTTCTGACGTATAGCCTGGGCCAACGAGATCCAGAGGTGGGGCAAATCACGCTGCAGGAGTGGTCTCAGATCAGGGACCTATGAAGTTGACGCGCCCCCTGGGCCATGGGGTACCCTGAGCCGGGCCGGTAGACGCTGGGGGTTGTAGTCACTGTGGCAGTGACCCAGTCCGTGACCCAGGGCGGTCAATCCAAGGGTAATTTGTATATATGGATTTTATAATGTCTGACTACGCCACCTGTGGAGTGCGGCCAAAGGGGCCGTCGCTGCGGAACAGTCCTCTGAAGCTGGTGGTTTTGCAGCAACGGTATTATTACTCACCACAGGAAGAGTGTAGCTTCAGGGCAGTGTGGGTTGATGATGGTGGTTGTAGTGCAGGGAGTCAGTAATGAACACAGAGTCCGTGTGATGCCGTCTCAAGATATTACTCACAGTTGTTGTAGTCCAGATTACAGGTACCAGAGCAATCTCCCCCGTCGTGCTGTGCATACTCAGTGAGGGGCTCAGTCCACCCCCAGATAGCTCCGGAGTACTTAGCAGGACCCCCTTCTGTGTGTCCTTTCTCTGGCATTCTCCCTGCACCTCACACCCAGTGACACTTCTATCCGGTATCCTCGGGCCTTGGCGGGTGACGTGTGTTCCGTCCCCTGGGTCCTATGTGGCTACCTTCTTAGTGAGACTGGTGTGGACTTTGGCCTGCAGTACATGAAATGCAGCAGCCTCCGGTTTCTAGTTGAGCCTTGCTGTTTCTCCGCTAGTTGAGGGACCGGTTCCCCTTATCTGGCCTGACCCCTCTACCTCCTGGTAGCAGCGGGAGTACGGGTGGCCTTCTGCATGGCCCATAGCCGTAGGGTCCCTTCGGTTCCTGGAGCCTTCCAGCTCCCACTCCTCTCTTCTCTCCTTCAGTCCTGGGCCTCACAGGCTAGGCCCGCCTCCGGAGCAGAGCTCATGCCTAGTCTCTGCTCCTGTCACTTTTCCTCCTCTGTCTGGCTTGCTCTTTCTAAGATGGCTTCCTATTTATACTCTCCTTGTCATGTGCTCCCCTAAGCTGCTCCCCTAAGCACCCACTACATAGGACCCTCAAACCAGCTAGGGACCTGGGACTGTGCTCTCCCTTAGGAGCAATCTCGCCCTACCCCCACTGCGGGTATGTGTTGGATGCAGGAGTCAGGGTCCCGAGCCATACGCCTTCCTTACCTGAGGGTGAGATACCACACCTCTGGGTGAGATGCAGTAACTCTGTGGCGACTGAACCCTCAGGGGCGCCACACACCCTTCTGCACAGTTTTGAAATGGCGACGAAGATGTTTAGTGTTGACGACGATGCCATTATCAGCATGACTATTCCGGTGATTTACATGCTGGAGCACACATTAAACAGAATTCAGAGTCAGGTGGTGGGACAAGAGGAGGTGGAGGAAGTAGAGGAGGAGTCGTATGCGGAAGGGATAACATCTCCAAGGTCCAGACGGTTGGCAGCACCAAGGCGGCAGGCATGGGAGGGTGGGGGAGAGGGATTAACCAGGGTGCATGGTAGCAGCCAAACTGTTGAGGAAGGTGCAGGAGCCGAGGAAGAAGTGGAGGACAAACTGGCGATGGGCATGGAAGACTCATCAGATGAGGGAGACCTTGATCACATTTCTGTTGTGCGAAGTTGGAGGGAGAGGGCAGAGGAAGGAAGCTACCTCGCTACCAACACAACAAGGACTTGGTACTTCTGGATGCGCAAGACACATGAGTGCCTTCTTGCTGCACTACCTGCAACTTGACCCCCGGATTGTCAGAATTCGAAGTAATCCTGACTACTGGGTTGCCACACTCTTAGATTCCCGGTACAAAAGTATATTTGCCGAAATAATTCCTGCCATGAAAAGGTATTGACGAATGCAGGAGTATCTGCAGACGCTGTTGCAGAATCTTACATGTGCTTTTCCACAAAACACCAGTGGTGCACGTAGTGAATCTCACAGTTCTAACTTGCCAACGGTGGGACTGTCGAGTCTTCATCACTCAAACAGTAACAGTAACACAGTATCTGCTGGTAACAGCAATTTTGTGGAATCGTTTCACCACTTTTTTAGACCATCCTTTGCAAGGCCACAGGAGACAAGAAGTCTGACACATAGTCAATGCCTAGAGAGGATGGTACAGGAGAATCTCCAAGTGAACATCGAAGCCATGACTGTGTCACTGGACCCTTGCTCATTTTGGTATTCCAATCTGGAATAATCGCCGGAGCTCGCCACTCACGCCTTGGAGATCTTGTCATGCCATGCAGCCAGCGTTCTCTCTGAACGTGTGTTCAGCGCTGCTGGTGGTGTGCAGACAGATAAGCGCACGCGGCTGTCCACTGAGAATGTAGACACACGTTCATAAAGATGAACAAATCATGGATTCGCAAGGACATTTCTACCCCTGTGTCATCCTTGGGAGACTAAAAGCTTGGGGACTTGGTAAAATCACCTCACCAACCGTTTTAAGCAACAGTGGGGCAATTGATGCCACTTAACCCTAGAACGCATGACCATAAAAATCTACACTTTCACATACCTGGGGCCCTTTAGGCCCGTGTGCAAATAACATGGAATAACTCAAACTCAAATGACAAACAACTATATACATGAAGAATACCTAGAGTTTCAAAATTCTAACTAAAGTAATCTTGCAGAAAATAGAAAACAATTAACTGGGCGGGCCTGCAAGGCCACAGGTATGCGTTCTAGGGTTAAGTGGTGTCTGTGCCACAATTTTGGGAGTCCCCTTGCTGTGTCTTACGTGACGTTGGCATCGTCAATTCCAGGTGGGTTGGGTCGCACCCCCCCCCTTTTAACTGTAAGAAACTACATACACTATGGCTTGGGGTAACACAGATGGTTGAGTCTGAAGAGCTGTTTACTCAGAGGTCTGCTCCAAATCTTCAGTGTCTGCTAGTCAGCGTAGAATTTTTAACTTCATCTAGCCTAGGCAATACTTTGGGCGTAGTAGCCCAGCTGCGAAGCAAGCTGCACCGCCTGTGTATCTAATAAGAATTTTTAAATGAATCTAGCCTAGGCAGACTGTGGGGACCCCCAACCAAACCCAGACGCTCAGCCCCCCTACCGCCCCCCTTTCATGGACAATACAATAATGTAACTCTTACAACTGGATGGGTGAGGATCGGTCACAGCTTTATTAACTCTTTATACTCATTCCATTAGAAAGGCATTTTATTTCTAAAATAATTCAGCTTGTTGCAGCATGCCCAGGGTCCCCACTCCGGCAAGTTGGCCAACAAGTGTAACTCTCCAACATGTCCTTTCTATTTCCAGGCCACGGAGGATCCAGCATACTCGTATGCAGGACTCTGACCCCCACCCATCACTCTTAACGCTTGTTCCACTCCGTCCTGGAGTCCTGACAGGAATATGTCCAGTCCAATATCTATTAAGTGAACACCGTCGGGCCGTATGAGGCCTGCTTTATCTCCTTCCAGTTGTCGGTGTCGTATCACTACACCGCCTCTGTCTCTTCTAAATTTTGCCATCCGAATATTTATTACCCGCCTTGTCCATTCGATGGCCGTGATGTCCTTGCCATACCGCTATTGTCACAATCTCTGACCATACTATAGCTAATTTTGTGAAAAATTCTCTGAAGCACTCAGTGTCTAGTTTCATTATTGCCATTAGTTATGCGCTCTTGTGATGACCTAGCTTGTTTCCCCCGGCCTGTATAACTAAGATGACCGGACCTCTTGCCTCTCTCCCTACCTTGATTACCTCCATTAGTACCTGTGGCCATAGCAGGCCTCTAATACCTCTCCAGTTGAAATATCTGTTATGAAACTCTAATTTCCTCCCGCCTGGGCGGACTTTCGCCCTTTTTTGTGCCCAATATATATACGAGTGGCCTATCACTCACACTGTTGGCTTAGCGTCACCTGTAAAAGAAACAAACCACGTTAGGATAACAAGTCCGGTCTTATGTATCTCGCCAAACACGTGGATCGCCATCTCCCTATACTCTGAACTTCCGTTTCTGACAGTCCTGCTCTTGCTGCTTCCGTGGCCGCACCTATGCAGAATGAGTGTGTCCCGTAATCTTTGGGGTGGTTCCCTGCCGATGTTATGCATTTATTAAATATAGCTTGGAACAGGTATCTTGATAATGGCGTTCCATCAATGTGTGATAGGAAGAAATTACTTTGTGATCTGATGGTTAGATATGTTTTTACTATTGTTACCCGACTCAGTGTACCGTTTGTGGGTTGTAGAAGTACCCAAGTACCCCTGCCCGCTGGAACCGTTTTCGATTGGTGTATGCGTAGACGTATTGCATTATTGGCTATGACTACGTCCTGGTGTAATAAGCCTCCACTGGTGGTAATTTTGGATTGAGGGACTAATTCGCTTATACATAGCGCCCCGAAGAAGGCGATCACAAATGCAGTAGACATTAGTGTTGCTTCAAATTGTGAGTGTCATGTTAATGGTGTTAGGGATATGATGTGAGAAATCAGTTTTAGTGACACGGGACGGGACGTCTACATTCCTGACTTGGCTGACCCCTTTTCCACCCTTTTATGGATTGTCTGATGATGAATCTTTGTCACATCTCCCCAATTCAGTAGTTGGAAGTGAAATGCTACTCCGGTCAGACACCGCTGCGCTGACGCTCCTGATATGCCCCTCATCATTAGCTGGTGGAGAAATTCTATGGTGACTTGTGATCTGGCTTGTTCACATTGGTCAACCCGTCTGCCTGCTACTAGTCGTGTCCACTCTTCCCATGCCTTACCGTATGCTTGCCACGTTGACGGGGCAACTGACGCTCTGATTAATGGCATCAACTATTTGCCACTAGATCCCATAGGGAGGGTGGGCAACTGTTGCCCAATGGGTGGGCGTTGTGGAAGAGCTCTGTGAAAATCTGCCAATTGAATTGTTATAAAGCGTTAGCAGCAGCTTTATACCCCTCAGCATAGTGGCTAGCGCGGACCCATACATTGTGTTTTAGGCACAGGAATGCTAGCCTGCGTAGTAGGCCTAGCACTGGGAGAGACGATGATGCCATCTTATTAATGCAGTGCGCTAGGCTGGTGTTTTGTGTTATGAAGCGTATATTTTTGTTAGCCAGGAGCGCGCCCCATATTTCTATTGCTACCACTATTGGGAAAAATTATTTTCAGGGCTAGATGCAGCTAAAAATTATTATTAATTTCAAAGCTGGTGGAGCTTGGTATAGATGGCCTAATACAATGAGTCCCACACACTGCTAGAAGCCCAAATATTTTTTCAGAGCTAGATGCAGATAAAAATAATTTTTAAGTTGCAACCTGATGGAGGTCAGTATAGATGAACTAATAGACCCAGTCCCACACACTGCTAGAAGCCCAAATATTTTTTCAGAGCTAGATGCAGAAAAAAATTATATTCAATTTGCAGCCTGATGGAGGTCAGTATAGATGGACTAATAGAGAAAGTCCCACACACTGCTAGAAGGCCAAATATTTTTTCAGAGCTAGATGCAGACAAAAAATAATTTTTAATTTGCAACCTGATGGAGGTCAGTATAGATGGACTAATAGAGAAAGTCCCACACACTGCTAGAAGGCCAAATATTTTTTCAGAGCTAGATGCAGATATAAATTATTTTTAATTTGCAACCTGATGGAGGTCAGTATAGATGGACTAATAGAGAAAGTCCCACACACTGCTAGAAGGCCAAATATTTTTTCAGAGCTAGATGCAGATATAAATTATTTTTAATTTGCAACCTGATGGAGGTCAGTATAGATGGACTAAAAGAGAAAGTCCCACACACTGCTAGAAGGCCAAATATTTTTTCAGAGCTAGATGCAGAAAAAAATTATATTCAGTTTGCAACCTGATGGAGGTCAGTATAGATGGACTAATAGAACAAGTCCCACACACAGTTAGAAGCCCAAATATTTTTTCAGAGTTAGATGCAGATAAAAATTATTTTTAATTGGCAACCTGATGGAGATCAGTATAGATGGACTAATAGACCAAGTCCCACACACTGCTAGAAGCCCAAACATTTTTTCAGAAGTAGATGCAGAAAAAAATGATATTCAATTTGCAAACTGATGGAGGTCAGTATAGATGGACTAATAGAACAAGTCCCACACACTGCTAGAAGGCCAAATATTTTTTCAGAGGTAGATGCAGATAAAAATTATTTTTAATTTGCAGCCTGATGGAGGTCAGTATAGATGGACTAATAGAGAAAGTCCCATGCACTGCTAGAAGGCCAAATATTTTTTCAGAGCTAGATGCAGACAAAAAATTATTTTTAATTTGCAACCTGATGGAGGTCAGTATAGATGGACTAATAGAGAAAGTCCCACACACTGCAAGAAGCCCAAATATTTTTTCAGAGCTAGATGCAAATAAAAATTATTTTTAATTTGCAACCTGATGGAGGTCAGTATAGATGAACTAATAGACCCAGTCCCACACACTGCTAGAAGCACAAATATTTTTTCAGAGCTAGATGTAGAAAAAAATTATATTCAATTTGCAGCCTGATGGAGGTCAGTATAGATGGACTAATAGAGAAAGTCCCACACACTGCTAGAAGGCCAAATATTTTTTCAGAGCTAGATGCAGACAAAAAATTATTTTTAATTTGCAACCTGATGGAGGTCAGTATAGATGGACTAATAGAGAAAGTCCCACACACTGCTAGAAGGCCAAATATTTTTTCATAGCTAGATTCAGATATAAATTATTTTTAATTTGCAACCTGATGGAGGTCAGTACAGATGGACTAATAGAGAAAGTCCCACACACTGCTAGAAGGCCAAATATTTTTTTCAGAGCTAGATGCAGATATAAATTATTTTTAATTTGCAACCTGATGGAGGTCAGTATAGATGGACTAATAGAGAAAGTCCCACACACTGCTAGAAGGCCAAATATTTTTTTCAGAGCTAGATGCAGATATAAATTATTTTTAATTTGCAACCTGATGGAGGTCAGTATAGATGGACTAATAGAGAAAGTCCCACACACTGCTAGAAGGCCAAATATTTTTTCAGAGCTAGATGCAGAAAAAAATTATATTCAGTTTGCAACCTGATGAAGGTCAGTATAGATGGACTAATAGAACAAGTCCCACACAGCTAGAAGAACAAATATTTTTTCAGAGCTAGATGCAGATAAAAATTATTTTTAATTTGCAACCTGATGGAGATCAGTATAGATGGACTAATAGACCAAGTCCCACACACTGCTAGAAGCCCAAACATTTTTTCAGAAGTAGATGCAGAAAAAAATGATATTCAATTTGCAAACTGATGGAGGTCAGTATAGATGGACTAATAGAACAAGTCCCACACACTGCTAGAAGGCCAAATATTTTTTCAGAGGTAGATGCAGATAAAAATTATTTTTAATTTGCAGCCTGATGGAGGTCAGTATAGATGGACTAATAGAGAAAGTCCCACGCACTGCTAGAAGGCCAAATATTTTTTCAGAGCTAGATGCAGACAAAAAATTATTTTTAATTTGCAACCTGATGGAGGTCAGTATAGATGGACTAATAAAGTCCCACACACTGCTAGAAGGCTAAATATTTTTTCAGAGCTAGATGCAAATAAAAATTATTTTTAATTTGCAACCTGATGGAGGTCAGTATAGATGAACTAATAGACCCAGTCCCACACACTGCTAGAAGCACAAATATTTTTTCAGAGCTAGATGCAGAAAAAATTATATTCAATTTGCAGCCTGATTGAGGTCAGTATAGATGGACTAATAGAGAAAGTCCCACACACTGCTAGAAGGCCAAATATTTTTTCATAGCTAGATGCAGACAAAAAATTATTTTTAATTTGCAACCTGATGGAGGTCAGTATAGATGGACTAATAGAGAAAGTCCCACACACTGCTAGAAGGCCAAATATTTTTTTAGAGCTAGATGCAGATATAAATTATTTTTAATTTGCAACCTGATGGAGGTCAGTATACATGGACTAATAGAGAAAGTCCCACACACTGCTAGAAGGCCAAATATTTTTTCAGAGCTAGATGCAGAAAAAAATTATATTCAGTTTGCAACCTGATGGAGGTCAGTATAGATGGACTAATAGAACAAGTCCCACACAGCTAGAAGCCCAAATATTTTTTCAGAGCTAGATGCAGATAAAAATTATTTTTAATTTGCAACCTGATGGAGATCAGTATAGATGGACTAATAGACCAAGTCCCACACACTGCTAGAAGCCCAAACATTTTTTCAGAAGTAGATGCAGAAAAAAATGATATTCAATTTGCAACCTGATGGAGGTCAGTATAGATGGACTAATAGAACAAGTCCCACACACTGCTAGAAGGCCAAATATTTTTTCAGAGGTAGATGCAGATAAAAATTATTTTTAATTTGCAGCCTGATGGAGGTCAGTATAGATGGACTAATAGAGAAAGTCCCACACACTGCTAGAAGGCCAAATATTTTTTCAGAGCTAGATGCAGACAAAAAATTATTTTTAATTTGCAACCTGATGGAGGTCAGTATAGATGGACTAATAGATAAAGTCCCACACACTGCTAGAAGGCCAAATATTTTTTCAGAGCTAGATGCAGAAAAAAATTATATTTAGTTTGCAACCTGATGGAGGTCAGTATAGATGGACTAATAGAACAAGTCCCACACACAGCTAGAAGGCCAAATATTTTTTCAGAGGTAGATGCAGATAAAAATTATTTTTAATTTGCAGCCTGATGGAGGTCAGTATAGATGGACTAATAGAGAAAGTCCCACACACTGCTAGAAGGCCAAATATTTTTTCAGAGCTAGATGCAGACAAAAAATTATTTTGAATTTGCAACGTGATGAAGGTAGGTTTATATGGACTAATAGAACAAGTCCCACACACTGCTAGAAGGCCAAATATTTTTTCAGAGCTAGATGCAGAAAAAAATTATATTCAGTTTGCAACCTGATGGAAGTCAGTATAGATGGACTAATAGAACAAGTCCCACACACTGCTAGAATCCCAAATATTTTTTCAGAGCTAGATGCAGAAAAAAAATTATATTCAATTTGCAACCTGATGGAGGTCAGTATAGATGGACTAATAGAATGATGCTATGCCCAAAAGATTTTACTTCACTAGGTACAGTAAAAAAATTGGTATTCTATACACAGGTGGTATGTCTTGCAACACAGATAGGCTACTCCACTGACTAACACACTCTGCAATAGGCCAAAAAGGATTAGCTTTGCTAGATTCAGCCAAATGCTGTGAAAAAAACTTGCACAGCACTGGCACAGACCTGCCTGGCAAAAACTGATAGGAACTGATGTAACCTAGTCCTGAAAAGGACTGCAATTACAATTAGTCTTTACTCCCACAATCTATCTATTTAAGAGCACAGACCTGCCTGATAAAAGTTGTAGGAAATGCTGTAACCTAGTCCTTAAAAGGACTGCAATCACAACTATTCCCTACTCCCAAGCTATCTGTAGATTTGTGCGAAAATTGGCTTGAAATTAACAAGGTATAGCGCACACAGCAACAGCGGTGCCGTCTGACACGCAGCTGCAGCAGTGAGAAAATGGTGGCGACAGGGAAAATGGCTGGGTCTTATAGGGCAAGGACATGTGACATACACTGCCAATAACACATGCCCTTGCTTGTGTGAAAAAAAGCACTGCTGATAGGCTGACAGATTGCATCTCCCCACTGTAAATGCAGGAAAGAGAAAAAAAAATGGAGTACTTCATTATTCCTGCAGAGATCCATCCCCTGCCCCTCCCCCCACCCCGCTGTACACTCAAACTGCGTATTAACATTAATTTTCATCATTACTGAGAAAAAATCCAGTTATGATTTTGGTGCACGAATAGTTATCGAACATAACCTCGAACAGCCGAATTTTTCTCAAATCGTTCGTGTTCGCCGAACGGCTCGAACACCGCCCAAAACAGCTCGAATTTTAGATTGGCGAACAGTTCGAGTAGAACAACGCTCTTCTCTACTGAGAGTACAGAGGGGTGTACTCACTTACGCTGAGCGCTGTATGTATAAGGTAATGAGAATACAGGGGTGTACTCACTTAAACTGAGCGCTGTATATATAACGTAATGAGAATACAGGGGGTGTACTCACTTATGCTGAGTGCTGTTTGTGTAACGTACTGAGAATACAGGGGGGTGTACTCACTTATGCTGAGCGCTGTATATATAACATACTGAGAATACAGGGGGGTGTATTCACTTACGCTGAGCGCTGTATGTATAATGTACTGAGAATACAGTGGGGTGTACTCACTTACACTGAGCGCTGTATGTATAACGTACTGAGAATACAGTGGGGTGTACTCACTTACGCTGAGCGCTGTATGTATAACGTACTGAGAATACAGGTTGGTGTACTCACTTATGCTGAGCACTGTATGTAAAACGTACTGAGAATACAGGGGGGTGTACTCACTTACGCTGAGCGCTGTATGTATAAGGTAATGAAAATACAGGAGGGTGTACTCACTAATGCTGAGCGCTATATGTATAACATACTGAGAATACAGGGGGGTGTACTCACTTATGCTGAGCGCTGTATGCGTAACGTACTGAGATTACAGTGGGGTGTACTCACTTACGCTGAGCGCTGTATGTATAACGTACTGAGAATACAGGTGGTGTACTCATTTAAGCTGAGCACTGTATGTATATTGTACTGAGAATACAGGGGGTGTACTCACTTATGCTGAGCGTTGTATGTATAACGTACTGAGAATACAGAGGTGTGTACTCACTTATGCTGAGCACTGTATGTATAACGTACTGAGAATACAGGGGGAGTAAAAAATAGTTTTCCAGCACACGATGTAGAAAAATTAAAAAAAGCCTTTATTTAATCCATCGTTAAAAAATACAATTCCAACAGAAATAAAAGCATGTGTAGGCTTACGCGTTTCGGATCATATTTGACCCTTAGTCATAGCATGACTAAGGGTCAAATATGATCCGAAACGCGTAAGCCTACACATGCTTTCATTTCTGTTCGAATTGTATTTTTTAACGATGGATTAAATAAAGGCTTATTAAATTTTTCTACATCGTGTGCTGGAAAACTATTTTTTACTTTCACTGCGGATTTTTCTCCCAGATGGGGATGGACTAATTCCGAGCACCGAGATCATGGAAAGGAGGACTGGGCAGGCTGGGCCAGGTGAGCTGAAGATCTTTTTCTTACTTGCTTGAAAATACAGGGGGGTGTACTCACTTATGCTGAGCGTTGTATGTATAAAGTACTGAGAATAAAGGGGGGTGTACTCACTTATGCTGAGAGTTGTATGTATAACGTACTGAGAATACAGAGGGGTGTACTCACTTATGCTGAGCGTTGCATGTATAACTTACTGAGAATACAGAGGGTGTACTCACTTATGCTGAGCGCTGTATGTATAACTTACTGAGAATACAGAGGGGTGTACTCACTTATGCTGAGCGCTGTATGTTTAACGTACTGAGTATACAGGGGGTTGTAATCACTGATGTTGAGCGCTGTATGTATAACGTTCTGAGAATACAGAGGGGTGTACTCACTTATGCTGAGCGCTGTATGTATAATGTACTGAAAATACAGGGGGGTGTACTCAATTATGCTGAGCGTTGTATGTATAACGTACTGAGAATACAGGGGATGAGCTCACTTATGCTGAAAGTTGTATGTATAACCTACTGAGAATACAGGGGGGTGTACTCACTTATGCTGAGCGCTGTATGTATAATATACTGAGAATACAGGAGGGTGTACTCACTTATGGTGAGCGCGGTATATATAATGTACTGAGACTACAGGGGGGTGTACTCACGCTGAGTGCTGTATGTATAATGAACTGAGAATATAGGGGGTGTACTCACTTACGCTGAGCGCTCTTTATATAATGTACTGATAATACAGGGGTGTACTCACTTATGCTGAGAGCTGTATGTATAATGTAGTGAAAATATAGGAGTGTACTCACTTATGCTGAGCACTGTATGTATAATGTACTGATAATATAGGAGTGTACTCACTAATGCTGAGCGCTGTATATATAATGTACTGATAATACAGGGGTGTACTCACTTACGCTGAGCGCTCTATATATAATGTACTGATAATACAGGGGTGTACTCACTTATCCTGAGCACTGTATGTATAATGTACTGATAATATAGTAGTGTACTCACTTATGCTGAGCGCTGTATGTATAACGTACTGAGAATACTGAGGGGTGTACTCACTTATGCTGAGCACTTTATGTATAACGTACTGAGAATACAGGGGGGTGTGCTCACTTATGCTGAGAACTGTATGTATAACGTACTGAGAATACAGAGGTGTGTACTCATTTATGCTGAGCGCTGTATGTATAATGTACTGAAAATACAGGGGGGTGTACTCAATTATGCTGAGCGTTGTATGTATAACGTACTGAGAATACAGGGGATATGCTCACTTATGCTGAGAGTTGTATGTATAATGTAGTGATAATACAGAGGGGTGTAATCAATTATGCAGAGCGCTGTATGTATAACGTAATGAGAACACAGAGGGGTGTACTCACTTATGCTGAGTGCTGTATGTATAACGTACTGAGAATACAGGGGGGTGTACTCACTTATGCTGAGCGTTGTATGTATAACGTACTGAGAATACAGAGGGGTGTACTCACTTATGCTGAACGTTGTATGTATAACGTACTGAGAATACAGAGGGGTGTACTCAATTATGCTGAGCGCTGTATGTATAACGTACTGAGAATACAGGGGGGTGTACTCACTTATGCTGAGTGCTGTTTGTGTAACGTACTGAGAATACAGGGGGGTGTACTCACTTATGCTGAGCGCTGTATATATAACATACTGAGAATACAGGGGGGTGTATTCACTTACGCTGAGCGCTGTATGTATAATGTACTGAGAATACAGGGGGGTGTACTCACTTATGCTGAGCGCTGTATGTGTAACGTACTGAGAATACAGTGGGGTGTACTCACTTACACTGAGCGCTGTATGTATAACGTACTGAGAATACAGTGGGGTGTATTCACTTACGCTGAGCGCTGTATGTATAACGTACTGAGAATACAGGTTGGTGTACTCACTTATGCTGAGCACTGTATGTAAAACGTACTGAGAATACAGGGGGGTGTACTCACTTACGCTGAGCGCTGTATGTATAAGGTAATGAAAATACAGGAGGGTGTACTCACTAATGCTGAGCGCTATATGTATAACATACTGAGAATACAGGGGGGTGTACTCACTTATGCTGAGCGCTGTATGCGTAACGTACTGAGATTACAGTGGGGTGTATTCACTTACGCTGAGCGCTGTATGTATAACGTACTGAGAATACAGGGGGTGTACTCATTTAAGCTGAGCACTGTATGTATATTGTACTGAGAATACAGGGGGTGTACTCACTTATGCTGAGCGTTGTATGTATAACGTACTGAGAATACAGAGGTGTGTACTCACTTATGCTGAGCACTGTATGTATAACGTACTGAGTATACAGGGGGGTGTACTCACTTATGCTGAGCGCTGTATGTATAACGTACTGAGAATACAGGGGGAGTAAAAAATAGTTTTCCAGCACACGATGTAGAAAAATTAAAAAAAGCCTTTATTTAATCCATCGTTAAAAAATACAATTCCAACAGAAATAAAAGCATGTGTAGGCTTACGCGTTTCGGATCATATTTGACCCTTAGTCATAGCATGACTAAGGGTCAAATATGATCCGAAACGCGTAAGCCTACACATGCTTTCATTTCTGTTCGAATTGTATTTTTTAACGATGGATTAAATAAAGGCTTATTAAATTTTTCTACATCGTGTGCTGGAAAACTATTTTTTACTTTCACTGCGGATTTTTCTCCCAGATGGGGATGGACTAATTCCGAGCACCGAGATCATGGAAAGGAGGACTGGGCAGGCTGGGCCAGGTGAGCTGAAGATCTTTTTCTTACTTGCTTGAAAATACAGGGGGGTGTACTCACTTATGCTGAGCGTTGTATGTATAAAGTACTGAGAATAAAGGGGGGTGTACTCACTTATGCTGAGAGTTGTATGTATAACGTACTGAGAATACAGAGGGGTGTACTCACTTATGCTGAGCGTTGCATGTATAACTTACTGAGAATACAGAGGGTGTACTCACTTATGCTGAGCGCTGTATGTATAACTTACTGAGAATACAGAGGGGTGTACTCACTTATGCTGAGCGCTGTATGTTTAACGTACTGAGTATACAGGGGGTTGTAATCACTGATGTTGAGCGCTGTATGTATAACGTTCTGAGAATACAGAGGGGTGTACTCACTTATGCTGAGCGCTGTATGTATAATGTACTGAAAATACAGGGGGGTGTACTCAATTATGCTGAGCGTTGTATGTATAACGTACTGAGAATACAGGGGATGAGCTCACTTATGCTGAAAGTTGTATGTATAACCTACTGAGAATACAGGGGGGTGTACTCACTTATGCTGAGCGCTGTATGTATAATATACTGAGAATACAGGAGGGTGTACTCACTTATGGTGAGCGCGGTATATATAATGTACTGAGACTACAGGGGGGTGTACTCACGCTGAGTGCTGTATGTATAATGAACTGAGAATATAGGGGGTGTACTCACTTACGCTGAGCGCTCTTTATATAATGTACTGATAATACAGGGGTGTACTCACTTATGCTGAGAGCTGTATGTATAATGTAGTGAAAATATAGGAGTGTACTCACTTATGCTGAGCACTGTATGTATAATGTACTGATAATATAGGAGTGTACTCACTAATGCTGAGCGCTGTATATATAATGTACTGATAATACAGGGGTGTACTCACTTACGCTGAGCGCTCTATATATAATGTACTGATAATACAGGGGTGTACTCACTTATCCTGAGCACTGTATGTATAATGTACTGATAATATAGTAGTGTACTCACTTATGCTGAGCGCTGTATGTATAACGTACTGAGAATACTGAGGGGTGTACTCACTTATGCTGAGCACTTTATGTATAACGTACTGAGAATACAGGGGGGTGTGCTCACTTATGCTGAGAACTGTATGTATAACGTACTGAGAATACAGAGGTGTGTACTCATTTATGCTGAGCGCTGTATGTATAATGTACTGAAAATACAGGGGGGTGTACTCAATTATGCTGAGCGTTGTATGTATAACGTACTGAGAATACAGGGGATGTGCTCACTTATGCTGAGAGTTGTATGTATAATGTAGTGATAATACAGAGGGGTGTAATCAATTATGCAGAGCGCTGTATGTATAACGTAATGAGAACACAGAGGGGTGTACTCACTTATGCTGAGTGCTGTATGTATAACGTACTGAGAATACAGGGGGGTGTACTCACTTATGCTGAGCGTTGTATGTATAACGTACTGAGAATACAGAGGGGTGTACTCACTTATGCTGAACGTTGTATGTATAACGTACTGAGAATACAGAGGGGTGTACTCAATTATGCTGAGCGCTGTATGTATAACGTACTGAGAATACAGGGGGGTGTACTCACTTATGCTGAGCGTTGTATGTATAACGTACTGAGAATACAGGGGGGTGTACTCACTTATGCTGAGTGTTGTATGTAAAACGTACTGAGAATACAAGGGGGTGTACTCACTTATGCTAAACGTTGTATGTATAACGTACTGAGAATACAGGGAGGTGTACTCACTTATTCTGAGCGCTGTATTTATAATGTACTGAGAATACAGGGGGGTGTACTCACTTATGCTGAGCGCTGTATGTATCACGTACTGAGAATACAGAGAGGTGTACTCACTTACGCTGAGCGCTGTTTGTATAACGTACTGAGAATACAGAGGGGTGTACTCACTTATGCTGAGCGCTGTATGTATAACGTACTGAGAATACAAAGGGGTGTGTACTCACGCTGAGCGCTGTATGTATAATGTACTGATAATATAGGGGGGTGTACTCACAAATTTGTCTCTCTCTTCCTCTCTCTCTTTTCCTGGACATATTGTCATGATGGTGCCACACTGAGCATGCTCAGTCTATAGAGGCTTCGGAGAGAGACACACATCCCTGGTTATATTATAGATTGTAATGTTATCTATCTATCTATCTATCCTTCCATGTATCTATCCATCCATCCATCTATCTATCCATCTATCCATCTATCTATCTATCTATTTATCTATCTATTGATCCATCTATCTATCTATCTATCTATCCCTTCCTTCCTGAGATAAGCAGCAATAATGCATTTGGTCTTTGCTACACCGTTGCACACACACCATATACCTAGTCAGTGGCCTTGTTATCAGCTGCTACTCTTTTAACTCAACTGTCCCATCAGTTGGGTGTTGCTGAGTACCACACATTTAAAAAGAAATTGGGGGGCCACTACGATTTCTTTAGTGAAATGCCGGCTCCCTCTGGTGGAGCACTGACTTCTTTCACTTTCTATCTGTGGATGAAAAAAAAGATATAAAAAAGTTTGGTCTGAGATGTTGTTTTAAAATGCTACCTAGGTCTGTCAATCAGAGCATCCTATTGGTTTTCACCCAGGCAGACAGATTGCTTGCAATAGATGTAATGAGTGAATGGAACAATGAAATAATGCAAGAGAATGGGACAATGGAACAATGGAATAATGCAAGAATGGAAGAATGGAACATCATTGCAGGTGTCATAATGGGCTCCTGGCCTTTATCTGGCTGTGCTGCTGCAATCAGCTTCAGTCTGCAGGGAGCCTGCAGACTAGCAAGAAGGTGGACTGCTGCTTGTTTGTTCACTAATTAGTTTTCCTCTCCCCATCCCCTTGTCTTGAGGTGCATGGAACAGCGGGGGGAAGGGGTGAATGTGTGAAAATAGGCAGACTTATGCAGATTAAAAATGCGTGCGTGGGCTGCAGCTGCAACAAGCAGTAAAGTTGTGGGTTTTAAGGTGTCTATTGATGAACAATATGTCTTCCTAGGGGGAGTCTTTGTCCCCATTCCTACAATGGATGCCTTCTTGAAGCCTGGGTGCAGTCATAGGCCAAAACCAATTCAGGTTATCGCTTCTCGGCCTTTTGGCTAACATCAAGTGTAGTATCTGTTCTCATTTATTATATGTGCTTTGCTTTTACCAATATATTGTATTGTAATGTTATCTATCTATCTATCTATCTATCCATAGAAAAAAGAGAGGGGTCGCTCACTGGTCTATTCGGGTGCTCTGAAGAAAAAAGTAATCTCAATTGCAAAAAGAACTTCGGCACTCCATACTTGAATATATAAGAAATATTTTATCTAGACTAATGTCACTTTGAAAAATGAAGGTTTTTTGCGCATAATTTGGCCAATTTATGTGTGCCCATCAACCATGACAAGGTCACCTTCGTATGATGGGAAACTACGCTACGCTATCACTGGATATGCCACTCTTGGGCTGTAAGCCTATATGAACAATATGTCTCTGCTTGGGCTTTTAACCTACAATGTATGGGCTGGTAGAGCTAGTTAAAACCACCTGTGACTGAATGGGAGGGACACATGTTCAGAAAAAAGGCTGTCAAACTTCTTATAGTGTGAACACGTATATAAGATAAAATATTTCTTATATATTCATGTATGGAGTGCCGAAGTTCTTTTTGCAATTGAGATTACTTTTTTCTTCAGAGCACCCGAATAGACCAGTGAGCGACCCCTCTCTTTTTTCTATTAATCATTTTTGGGATCCCGCTCCTGGAACATTGCACCAGGTACGTGTTCACACTATTAGAAGTTTGACAGCCTTTTTTCTGACCATGTGTACCTCCCATTCAGTCACAGGTGGTTTTACCTAGATCTATCAGCCCATACATTGTAGGTTAAAAGCCCAAGCAGAGACATATTGTTCATACAGGCTTACAGCCCAAGAGTGGCATATCCAGTGATAGCGTAGCGTAGTTTCCCATCATACGAAGGTGACATTAGTCTAGATAAAATATTTCTTATATATTCATGTATGGAGTAACGAAGTTCTTTTTGCAATTTAAATATCTATCTATCCATCCATCTATCAATCTATCACTTCCTTCCTGAGATAAGCTGCAATAATGCATTTGGTCTTTGCTACACCTTTGCACACACACCATATACCTAGTCAGTGGCCTTGTTATCAGCTGCTACTCTTTTAACTCAACTGTCCCATCAGTTGGGTGTTGCTGAGTACCACGCATTTAAAAAAAATTTGGGGGCCGCTGCGATTTCTTTAGTGAAATGCTGGCTCCCTCTGGTGGAGCTCCAGCAACACATGAGTAGCTGTTCTGGAGCGCATTTTGTGAAACCCAAGGTAGGACTGCCTGATGTTTTTTATGGTTAACAGAAATAATTTTTTTCCTTTAAAATGCTTGTTTGTTTAATATTCATTTGAGACCAAGGTCCTCTGGGAATGAATCATAGTGCATTGGTTTATTTTGTCACTTTTGCACAAAGAACCACAGCGGTGGGCCTTTTCTCTCCAACATAATGATCCATGCTTAAGGTCTGTAGAAAAATTTTTTTCATCTATGGGTCTATTATATGACGATCCTGATTGAATCTCATGTGCTGAGGCAGAACTCAGGTGCTTGAATCAGGGGTCAGGTGATGTTGAAAATTATTGCACACACTTTAGAAGATGGGCTTCCGAAGTAAAATGGAATGATCCCGCTCTGAAGTGTCTATTTCTTGCTGTTCATGTGGATAGGAGGCTGAGATTTAGGCAGAATGAGGTAAAGACTCCTGTAATGCCAGGTCCTAGTCCCCAGAAAATCTGCTCTGACGACGGAGAACCGATGGAGGTTGGGGCAAAGTCGCTCCTATCTCAGGAAAGAGACAGGAGGTTCGCCGAGGGATTGTGTCTTTATTGTGGTAAAGCTGACCATTTGATTAAGTATTGTGAGCTTCGCTTAAGTAAAGAAAAAAAAAAGGTCAGGTACGCCCATACAGCTGGTTTACGCTCTGCAGGAGTATTTCTTTCAGGGAGTACTATTTTGCAGGAAAATTTGATTGAATTTCAGGTATCTGTGGATTGTGGTTCAACACTTAATGGAATTGATAAAGGGTTTTTGGAAAAACTTAAATTGAGATCCAAACCTTTGTCATCACCTATTTCTGTGATTGCAATTGATAAAACTCCCTTGAAATGTATTACTCACAAGGTTGCTGCATTTCACCTCTCTATCAATGGAGTTCACCAAGAAATTTTGTACTTGGTTGTATTAGATAATTTACCCTCTCCGGTCGTTCTAGGCTTGCCTTGGTTAAAACTGCACAATCCTTTAATGGACTGGTCTACTAATGTGATTAAGTCTTGGAGTCCGAAGTGCTATGATAAATGTTGTAATGGTCGCATTGTGGCTATGGAAAAGTGGTACCTATTCAAGATTTTTGAAGGGTTTTTTCGGAGGAGGAGTCGCAAGTTTTACCTCCTCATAGGGATTATGATTGTGCCATTGAATTTGTTCCGGGAGCTACTCTTCCCAGGAGTTGCTTGTTTAATCTGACTATCCGTGAAAGAAAGGCCTTGGAGGAGTACATACAGAATAGCCTGGCTGCTGGCCACATTAGACCTTCTAAGTGTCCTGTGGCAGTTGGATTTTTCTTTGTTAAAAAAAAGGATGGGGGTTTACCTCAATGTCTGGATTTTTGTGAAATTAATAAGATTACCGTACGCAATTCCTACCCATTGCCATTAATTCCTGACTTGTTTAACCAGTTGGTGGGGACCAAGTGGCTCTCTAAAATTTTTCTCCGGGGGTCATACAATTTGTTATGAGTGAAGGAGGGTGATGAATGGAAAACTGCTTTTAACACTCAGGTAGGTCATTTTGAGAATCTGGTGATGCCTTTTGGTCTTACCAATGCACCTGCATTTTTTTGAGAACATTATTAATGACATCCTGAGACCTTTGATTGGTAAGAATGTGGTTGTGTATTTGGATGACATTTTGATTTATTCACTAGATCTAGAGTCCCATTGGCAGAGTGTACGTGAAGTTTTGCAGTTATTGAGTGATAATTCACTCTTTGCTAAGCTGGAGAAATATGAGTTCACTCTGCAGAAAATTAGTTTTTTGGGCTACATTGTCTCCAGCGAGGGCTTTGAGATGGACCCGTTGAAGGTTCAGGCTGTGCAGAAATGGCCTAGGCCTATTGGTTTGAAATCTATACAGAGATTTTTGGGTTTTGCCAATTATTACAGGAAATTCATTAAGAATTTTTCTGTAATTGTTAAGCCTCTAACCGATCTCACCAGGAAAGGTGCGAATACGGTTAGTGGACTACTGAGGCCATTGAAGCGTTTAAGTATCTCAAAGAAAGGTTCAGTTCTGCCCCTATACTTATGCAGCCTGATGAGACCAAGCCTTTTTTGGTCTAGGTCGATGCTTCATCGGTGGGGGTCAGAGCAGTTTTGTCTCAGGAGAACAGGGATGGAGTACATCCTTGTGCCTTCTTTTCGAAAACATTTTCGGAAATCAAACTGAATTATGATGTTGGAAATTGGGAGTTTCTGGCTATTAAACTCGCATTTGAACATTGGCGTCATTTTTTGGAAGGCGCTAGATTTCCTATTCAGGTTTTCACAGATCATAAGAATTTGATCTATCTGGATGCTGCCAAGTGCTTGAATGCCCGTCAAGCTAGGTGGGCACTTTTTTTTTCTCGGTTTCATTTTTCTGTTACCTATATCCCTGGTACTAAGAATGTTAAAGCCGATGCTTTATCTCGTAGCTTCTCTTCTATGGTCGGTGTCGAGGAGGAGGAGAGCATTTTACAGAAAGGAGTTGTGTTGGTGGCATTGAACTCCGTTTTGGAGAATGGGATTCTGAAAGCTCAAGATGATGCTCCATCTAACACTCCCCATGGGAGGTTGTTCGTGCTTAGAACCTTTAGGAGAGATTTGTTTGTGGAGTGCCATGAGTCTCGGTTGGCAGGTCATCCAGGAATTTTGGAAACTAAGAGACTTATCAGTCACAGTTTTTGGTTGCCTGGATGGCAGAAGGAAGTCATCAAGTGGGTGCGTCAATGTATGGTGTGTGCTAGGTCAAAGGCTTCACATACTCCTGCTGCGGAGTTGCTTTGCCCTCTGGAGGTTCCTAGTGTGCCTTGGACGCATCTCACAATGGATTTTATTACTGATCTTCCTGTGTCCGAGGGTTTTACTGTCATCTGGATGGTTTTGGACCGTTTTAGTAAGATATGTCATTTGGTTCCATTCATTAAGTTGCCCTGCGCCAAGACACTCGCTAAGGCGTTTGTTAAGAAGATTGTCAAGCTTCATGGCGTTCCTACGGATATTGTTTCTGAAAGAGGACCCCAGTTTGTGGCTCGCTCTTGGCATGCTTTTTGTGACAGGTTGGGAGTCCATTTGTCATTTTCGTCTGGGTATCATCCTGAGTCTAATGGACAGATTGAAAGAAAGAACCAGAATGTAGAACAGTTTTTGCGTTGTTTTGTGGCGGACAATCAAAAGGTGTGGTCTGAGTTTCTGCCTCTCGCAGAATTTCCTCTTAACAATCATACATCCTCCTCTGCTGGGCATTCTCCTTTTTTTGTTGTACTGGGAGACATCTGTCTTTTGATTCGTTTTCCAAATTGGGGTCGGCGGTGCCGGAGGAGGAGAATTTTTCCGATGATTTGGAGAGAGTTTGGACTAATGTACGTTGCAACCTTCAAGAGGCTAACAACAAGTCCAAGAAGTATTTTGACAGGAAACGTATGGAGGTTTTGTTTACTGTGGGTGACATGGTTTGGTTGTCCTCAAAGAACCTGCGGTTGAGAATTCCCTCTACAAAACTGGGTCCTAAGTTTGTGGGTCCATTTAAAGTACTTCAGGTTGTTAACCCGTCTGCGGTTAGGTTGGATGTCCCTACTTCCTGGAAGATTAATCCTGTGTTTCATGTTTCCTTGTTGAAAAAGGCTGTTGTATCAGTTAGGGATTCCACTGTCACAGTTCCTCCTGCGTTGGAAGACGGCGAATATGAAATTTCTCGTATCTTGAATTCTAGATGGCATAGAGGGAGATTACAGTATCCTGTCACCTGGAAGGGTTTCTGTCCCGAAGATAACTCCTGGGTAAGGGCGGATGATGTCTCTGCTCCTAGGCTTGTTAGAGCTTTGCACAAGAGGTTTCCGGATAAGCCTGGGCCTGGAGGATCCAGAGGATCCTCATAAAAGAGGGGGTACTGTTAGAACCCTCCTGTCTGTTTTTTCCATCTTGTGTTTTGCGGTCACGTGACCACATGCCTTTATATTCCAGTTCTGCCCTTTTTGCTGTGCTGGACTTCAGTGTTGTTTGACTGTTTTTCTTGCCAGGTGCTTCTGTGACTATCTCTGTCAGTTCACTTGGTCCTTCTGGGACCTCTAGTACATTTTTTTCAGTTTGTCTTTTTGTGTTCTGTAACAACTTCTCTGTTTAGGAGGTGTCCCATTTTTGTTCCAATCCTTAGTTCTTTTAGGGACCCCTCCCCTTATGCTATAGGTCTTCGCTCAGACTAGCCGAGGACTAAGATGGGTCTCTTCGCTAGGAACAGGTAGCCCGCCACATCGTAAGGATTCAGCTTAGTCTTACTGTAGGGACAGCTTTCCCCTATCTTTCCTTAGTTCATGTTGCAGATCATAACAGTAGGGGCACTGCTGGTCCTGGGTTCTATATCGATCCAGCAGAAATAGAGTGTAGAGGGGCTGAGGACTAGGGATTAGTCTATGGCACGCCTCTCTCTGAAGATTTAACACCGCTAGTGAGGCAGAGCAACAGAGACCTTTGAGGCTGTCAGTGTGCCTTGAATCTGGCCCAAGCAGAGTGCCAAAACCCTGAGAATACTCCTTTATTGAACTCTGATCATTACAGTGACATCTCTCACATCAGAGGAGTTATATAGGAGTGTGTTAAACATCAAGTAACCGTCCTTCATTGCTGATTTCTGAGCACGCTTCACTGTTCACCTTCACTGTCCCTGTTGTACATCTAAACTCCATCCAGTGGACAATTGTAATATAACAGCTACTTTTCACTATTCACTTCAAACGCCATCTTGGGGTCCACAAGGACATTACTAGAGATGAGCGTTGTTCTACTCGAACTGTTCGCCAATCTCAAATTCGAGCTGTTTTGGGCGGTGTTCGAGCCGTTCGGCGAACACGAACAATTTGATAAAAATTCGGCTGTTCGAGGTTATGTTCGATAACTGTTCGTGCACCAAAATCATAACTGGATTTTTTCTCAGTAATGATGAAAATTAATGTTAATACGCAGTTTGAGTGTACAGCGGGGTGGGGGGAGGGGCAGGGGATGGATCTCTGCAGGAACAATGAAGATCTCCATTTTTTTTTCTCTTTCCCGCATTTGCAGTGGGGAGGTGCAATCTGTCAGCCTATCAGCAGCGCACACACGGAGCGAAGTGCTTTTTTTCACACAAGCAAGGGCATGTGTCATTGGCAGACCAAGCCATTTTCCCCGTCGCCACCATTTTCTCACTGCTGCAGCTGCGTGTTAGACGGCACCGCTGTTGCTGTGTGCGCTATACCTTGTTAATTTCAAGCCAATTTTCGCACAAATATACAGATAGCTTGGGAGTAGGGAATAGTTGTGATTGCAGTCCTTTTAAGGACTAGGTTACAGCATTTCCTACGACTTTTATCAGGCAGGTCTGTGCTCTTAAATAGATAGGTTGTGGGAGTAAAGACTAATTGTAATTGGAGTCCTTTTCAGGACTAGGTTACATCAGTTCCTATCAGTTTTTGCCAGGCAGGTCTGTGCCAGTGCTGTGCAAGTTTTTTTCACAGCATTTGGCTGAATCTAGCAAAGCTAATCCTTTTTGGCCTATTGCAGAGTGTGTTAGTCAGTGGAGTAGCCTATCTGTGCTGCAAGATATACCACCTGTGTATAGAATACCAATTTTTTTACTGCACCTAGTGAAGTAAAATCTTTTGGGCATAGCATCATTCTATTAGTCCATCTATACTGACCTCCATCAGGTTGCAAATTAAAACTAATTTTTATCTGCATCTACAGTACCTCTGAAAAAATATTTGGGCTTCTAGCTGTGTGTAGGACTTGTTGTATTAGTCCATCTATACTGACCTCCATCAGGTTGCAAACTGAATATATTTTTTTCTGCATCTACCTCTGAAAAAATATTTGGGCTTCTAGCTGTACGTGGGTCTTGTTCTATTAATCCATCTATACTGACCTCCATCAGGTTGCAAACTGAATATAATTTTTTTCTGCATCTAGCTCTGAAAAAATATTTGGCCTTCTAGCAGTGTGTCGGACTTTCTCTATTAGTCCATCTATACTGACCTCCATCAGGTTGCAAATTAAAAATAATTTGTATCTGCATCTACAGTACCTCTGAAAAAATATTTGGGCTTCTAGCTGTGTGTGGGACTTGGTGTATTAGTCCATCTATACTGACCTCCATCAGGTTGCAAACTGAATATATTTTTTTCTGCATCTACCTCTGAAAAAATATTTGGGCTTCTAGCTGTGTGTGGGACTTGTTGTATTAGTCCATCTATAATGACCTCCATCAGGTTGCAAATTAAAAATAATTTGTATCTGCATCTACAGTACCTCTGAAAAAATATTTGGGCTTCTAGCTGTGTGTGGGACTTGTTGTATTAGTCCATCTATACTGACCTCCATCAGGTTGCAAACTGAATATATTTTTTTCTGCATCTACCTCTGAAAAAATATTTGGGCTTCTAGCTGTGTGTGGGACTTGTTGTATTAGTCCATCTAAACTGACCTCCATCAGGTTGCAAATTAAAAATAATTTGTATCTGCATCTACAGTACCTCTGAAAAAATATTTGGGCTTCTAGCTGTGTGTGGGACTTGTTGTATTAGTCCATCTATACTGACCTCCATCAGGTTGCAAATTAAAAATAATTTGTATCTGCATCTACAGTACCTCTGAAAAAATATTTGGGCTTCTAGCTGTGTGTGGGACTTGTTGTATTAGTCCATCTATACTGACCTCCATCAGGTTGCAAACTGAATATATTTTTTTCTGCATCTACCTCTGAAAAAATATTTGGGCTTCTAGCTGTGTGTGGGACTTGTTGTATTAGTCCATCTATACTGACCTCCATCAGGTTGCAAATTAAAAATAATTTGTATCTGCATCTACAGTACCTCTGAAAAAATATTTGGGCTTCTAGCTGTGTGTGGGACTTGTTGTATTAGTCCATCTATACTGACCTCCATCAGGTTGCAAATTAAAAATAATTTTTATCTGCATCTACAGTACCTCTGAAAAAATATTTGGGATTCTAGCTGTGTGTGGGACTTGTTGTATTAGTCCATCTATACTGACCTCCATCAGGTTGCAAACTGAATATATTTTTTTCTGCATCTACCTCTGAAAAAATATTGGGCTTCTAGCTGTGTGTGGGTCTTGTTCTATTAATCCATCTATACTGACCTCCATCAGGTTGCAAACTGAATATAATTTTTTTCTGCATCTAGCTCTGAAAAAATATTTGGCCTTCTAGCAGTGTGTCGGACTTTCTCTATTAGTCCATCTATACTGACCTCCATCAGGTTGCAAATTAAAAATAATTTGTATCTGCATCTACAGTACCTCTGAAAAAATATTTGGGCTTCTAGCTGTGTGTGGGACTTGTTGTATTAGTCCATCTATACTGACCTCCATCAGGTTGCAAACTGAATATATTTTTTTCTGCATCTACCTCTGAAAAAATATTTGGGCTTCTAGCTGTGTGTGGGACTTGTTGTATTAGTCCATCTATACTGACCTCCATCAGGTTGCAAATTAAAAATAATTTGTATCTGCATCTACAGTACCTCTGAAAAAATATTTGGGCTTCTAGCTGTGTGTGGGACTTGTTGTATTAGTCCATCTATACTGACCTCCATCAGGTTGCAAACTGAATATATTTTTTTCTGCATCTACCTCTGAAAAAATATTTGGGCTTCTAGCTGTGTGTGGGACTTGTTGTATTAGTCCATCTATACTGACCTCCATCAGGTTGCAAATTAAAAATAATTTGTATCTGCATCTACAGTACCTCTGAAAAAATATTTGGGCTTCTAGCTGTGTGTGGGACTTGTTGTATTAGTCCATCTATACTGACCTCCATCAGGTTGCAAATTAAAAATAATTTGTATCTGCATCTACAGTACCTCTGAAAAAATATTTGGGCTTCTAGCTGTGTGTGGGACTTGTTGTATTAGTCCATCTATACTGACCTCCATCAGGTTGCAAATTAAAAATAATTTGTATCTGCATCTACAGTACCTCTGAAAAAATATTTGGGCTTCTAGCTGTGTGTGGGACTTGTTGTATTAGTCCATCTATACTGACCTCCATCAGGTTGCAAACTGAATATATTTTTTTCTGCATCTACCTCTGAAAAAATATTTGCGCTTCTAGCTGTGTGTGGGACTTGTTGTATTAGTCCATCTATACTGACCTCCATCAGGTTGCAAATTAAAACTAATTTTTATCTGCATCTACAGTACCTCTGAAAAAATATTTGGGCTTCTAGCTGTGTGTGGGACTTGTTGTATTAGTCCATCTATACTGACCTCCATCAGGTTGCAAACTGAATATAATTTTTTTCTGCATCTACCTCTGAAAAAATATTTGGCCTTGTAGCAGTGTGTCGGACTTTCTCTATTAGTCCATCTATACTGACCTCCATCAGGTTGCAAACTGAATATATTTTTTTCTGCATCTAACCCAGCCAATAGTTTTGGCCTAATACCACAGTTTGGCCACTCAGCTCTGCTCGGTTACCATCCATTGTTTTTTTGTGCAAACAACTCCAGAGTTGTGAATTAGTTAACCACCAAAATGAGTGGAAAAAGGCCTGCTGCTGGTGGAAAGGGGAATAGGCGTGTTGGGAAGGGGAAAAAAGGTTGTGTCCGTGGGGTAGGTGTTAAAGCAACAGTAACACCTGCAGAAGAAAGACCATCCTCCAGCCAAACTAAAATGTCTACTTCTTTTAGCGGACAATGTGATAAGATCCCTTTCTTACGGCCACGCCAATCGCTACAAATTCCAGATGAGGCACAAAAACAGCAGGTGCTTCAATGGATATCAAGTGCTCCTTTAAGTGGGATCTCCTCCACATCAACTTCAACATCACAAATACTCCAGTCCTCAAAGGTGTCACCCAAATCGCACTTGCTTCCTCACAGCTCCCAAATCTCCAGCTGCCCGTCTGAGTATGAGGTAGAACAGATGGTTGAGTCTGCAGAGCTGTTTACTCATACTATAGCCTGGGAATCAGAGGTCGACTCCAGCGCTTCTGTGAATCCAGACAAGGAAATGATCTGCACTGATGCCCAGAATCTTTATGAGTCGGATCCAGGACCAGACGCAGAAGGTTCTGACCATAATGTAGACCCTCATTCCCAAACTGTAACTCCTGTTGGTGGAGACAATGAGGAAGACGATGATAAGTCTCAAATACCTGATTGGAGCGACAACTTTAGTTTTTTGTCAGGGCAGGAACAGGTTGGCTCTGAGGACGACGGGTGTGATAACACACAGGGTGATGATGATGAGGTTGGAGATCCCACTTACTGTCAACCCACAGTCAGCCAAGAGATGAGGTCAGCAGAGGAGGTGGAGGAAGATGCTAGTGACGACGAGGTCAGGTTGCGCCTTCCTGGACAGAGACGTAGTACTGGAAGCACGTCAACAACTGCATCCTCAAACACAACTCTGCCTCTCACCACAAGTCGTGGTGGCTCTTCAGGTCGCATGGGTGCTAAGCCTTGCATAGCCTGGGCATTTTTTCAGATCGATAAAGATGACCCAACTCGTGTTATCTGTAACATTTGTCAGCAAAAGCTAAGTAGAGGCCAAAAAATACATAGTTTGAGTACTTCATGCATGAACCGGCACATGGACATGAAGCATAAGTTGCAGTGGGAAGCTCAGTGTGCTACAATGCGGCCTAGCCGGCCGGGCCAACCGCCGTCTGCCATATCTTGTGCATCCGCGGCCTCTTCATCCTCTGTGACTGGGGGGACAGCAGTCACACCTGTTTTGGGGCGCAGACCTGCCACCTCTTTACCCGCAACAGCCAGCGTGATTGGCAGGTCATCATTTTCTTTGGAGGTGGTAACAGCAGCTGGTGTTGAGCGCTGTCCGACATCGATAGCACCACCTTTGGATCAAGGCAACCTAACATGTCCGCCTGCATCTTCCTCACAGACCGGCAGTTTGCCGGGGACACCATTATCAACCCCGTCTAAGCACAATAGCCAGCCCTCGGTCCCTCAGATGTGGACAAGTAAAAGACCATTTCCTCCTAGCCATGAGAAAGCTAAGAGGTTGAATTTCACCATCTGCAAGCTCTTGGCTACAGAAATGCTGCCTTTCCGCCTGGTGGACACAGAGGATTTTCGAGACCTTATGTCCGTCGCAGTGCCCCAGTACCAGATGCCCAGTCGGCACTACTTCTCAAAGAAAGGTGTGCCTGCGCTCCACCAGCATGTCGCACACAACATCACCGCTTCTTTGAGAAACTCTGTGTGTGACAGGGTGCATTTCACCACAGACACTTGGACGAGTAGGCATGGACAGGGGCGTTACATGTCGCTGACTGGGCACTGGGTAACTATGGGGACAGCAGGACAAGGGGCTGCTGTCCAAGTCTTGCCGTCTCCACGAGTTGTGCGCCAATCCTCTTTATGTCAAAGTTCCTCCACTGCTTCTGCCTCCTCAACCTCCTCTCGGTCTTCCACCTGCACCCAAAGCCTGTCTGGTCATGCCACAAGCTTTCTAACTGCGCAGAAGGGATCCTGCACACCTCCTTACTATGCTGGCAGTAGGGCTCAACGTCATCAGGCGGTTTTTACATTGAAATGTCTGGGAAATGTGAGTCACACAGCTGAGGAGTTGTGGTCAGCTCTGGAGAACCAATTTCATGAATGGTTGTCTCCACTGGACCTGAAACCAGGGAAGGCCGTGTGCGACAATGCTGCAAACCTGGGTGCGGCCCTTCGCCGGGGCAATGTCACACACGTGCCTTGTATGGCTCACGTGTTGAACCTGGTTGTCCAGCAATTTTTAGCCCACTATCCCAGACTAGATGGCCTTCTGCAGAGGGCACGGTCGCTGTGTGCTCACTTTCGCCATTCGCATCCCGCAGCTCAGCGACTTACATCTCTACAGAAGTCGTTGGGCCTGCCACTTCACCGGCTAAAATGCGATGTGCCTACCTGGTGGAATTCAACTCTGCACATGTTGCAGCGACTGTGACAGCACCGACAAGCCCTGGTGCAATACGTTCTGGCGTATAGCCTGGGCCAACGAGATCCAGAGGTGGGGCAAATCACGCTGGAGGAGTGGTCTCAGATCAGGGACCTATGCACCCTTCTGCACAGTTTTGAAATGGCGACGAAGATGTTTAGTGCTGACGATGCCATTATCAGCATGACTATTCCGGTGATTTACATGCTGGAGCACATGTTAAACAGAATTCGGAGTCAGGTGGTGGCACAAGAGGAGGTGGAAGAAGTAGAGGAGGAGGAGTTGTATGCGGAAGGGCTAACATCTGCAAGGTCCAGACGGTCGGCAGCACCAAGGCGGCAGGCATGTGAGGGTGGGGGAGATGGTTTTACCAGGGCGCATGGTAGCAGCCAAACTAGTGAGGAAGGTGCAGGAGCCCAGGAAGAAGTGGAGGACGAACTGATGGAAGACTCATCAGATGAGGGAGACCTTGATCACATTTCTGTTGTGCGAGGTTGGGGGGAGAGGACAGAGGAAGGAAGCATGATTGTTACCTCGCCACCAACACAACAGGGACTTGGTGCTCCTGGATGCGCAACACACATGAGTGCCTTCTTGCTGCACTACCTGCAACATGACCCTCGAATTGTGAGAATTAGAAATAATCCTGACTACTGGGTTGCCACACTGTTAGATCCCCGGTACAAAAGTAAATTTGCAGAAATTATTCCTGCCATAGAAAGGGATGCACGCATGCAGGAGTATCAGCAGAGACTGTTGCAGAATCTTACATGTGCTTTTCCACAAAATACTAGTGGTGCACGTAGTGAATCTCACAGTTCCAACTTGCCAACCGTGGGACCGTCAAGTGTTCAGCACTCAAACCGTAACAGAACCACAGTATCTGGTGGTAACATCAATTTTGCGGAATCATTTCACCACTTTTTTAGCCCATCCTTTGCAAGGCCACAGGAGACAAGAAGTCTGACACATAGTCAACGCCTAGAGACGATGGTACAGGAGTATCTCCAAGTAAACATTGAAGCCACGACTGTGTCACTGGACCCTTGCTCTTTTTGGGCTTCCAATCTGGATAAATGGCCGGAGCTAGCCACTTACGCCTTGGAGATCTTGTCATGCCCCGCAGCCAGCGTTCTGTCTGAACGTGTGTTCAGCGCTGCTGGTGGTGTGCTGACAGATAAGCGCACGCGGCTCTCCACTGATAATGTAGACAGACTCACGTTCATAAAGATGAACAAATCATGGATCCGAAACGACTTTTCTACCCCTGTGTCATCCTGGGGAGAGTAAAAGCTTGATGATTGTTTAAAATAACCCTACCAACCGTTTTAAGCTTTCAAATTACTAATCATGTTTATCTGTATCTTGACTGGAAAATAATTTGGGCTTTGTAGCAGTGTGCAGCACTGATCCTATTAGGCCATCTATAATAAGCTCCACCAGATTTAAAATTAAAAATAATTTTTAGCTGCATCTAGCCCGGAAAATAATTTTGGGGCTCCGAGATGCGCAAGACACATAAGTGCCTTCTTGCTGCACTACCTGCAGCATGACCCTCATATTGTCAGAATTCGAAGTAATCATGACTACTGGGTTGCCACACTCTTAGATCCCCCAAACTTTTCGATCAACCTTTTCATTTTAATAAAGACCCAAAAAATGGTCATTTTTGAAATTATAAGCATTAGCAGGTTGTTAGAAACTGAAATCAAACAGTTTTCAACTCAAAACTTTATTCTAGGTGATGTTACATTTTCACATAGGACCCCTTGTTCGAAAGGAGCTTCTGAACTCTCTCGTCCATTGAATTTGTCAGGTTTTGGATGGTTTCTGCTTCAATTGTTTTGCATGAGGACAGAATACCCTCCCAGAGCTGTTGCTTAGATGTGAACTGCCTCCCGCCATCATAGACACTCCTTTTAATGATGCTCCAAAGGTTCTGAATGGGGTAGAGGTCAGGGGAGCATGGGGGTCACAGCATAAGTTTGTCCCCTTTTATGCCCATATCAGCCAGAGATGCAGATGTTTTATGTGCAGCATGAGATGGTGCATTATCATGCAGAAAAATGATCTTGCTGTGAAATACACGGTTCTTCTTCTTGAACCATGGCAGGAAGTGCTGTTTGAGAAAATCCACATACATTATGGAGTTCATCTTTAGCGCCTTCAGGGATCCTAAAGGGGCCGACAATCTCTCTCCCCATGATTCCAGCCCAAAACATTACTCCACCTCCTCCTTGTTGGCGCTGTAGCCGTGTTTGCGTGGGGTGTCCATCAACCAGCCATCCTCCACTCCATCCATCTGGACCATCGAGCGCTGCACGGCACTCATCCGTGAACAAAACAGTTTTGAAATCAGTCTTCATGTAATGTTTGGCCCACTGGAGCCGTTTCTGCTTGTGTGAAGTGGATAGAGGAGGTCGACAGGATGGCGTATGCACAGCTGCAAACCTCTGAAGGACCCTGCATCTTGTTGTTCGGGGGACGTTGGAGGCACAAGCAGCTTCAAAAATTTGTCTGCTGCTATGACAAGGCTTTTTTGCCGCTGCACTTTCAACCTGACGTAATTGCCTGTAGGAAAGAGTCCTCAATTTGCCCTTATCAGCACGCACACGTGTGTACTGTGAATCAGCTACATACTTCTTGATTGCCAAGACACTTCATCCTGATCATCGCACAATGTTGATTGTAGTCATGCCTTGACCTAAACACTCCACAATTTGTTGCTTCTCAGCAGCCGACACATCCTTTTTCTTTCCCATCCTTCTTAAGTAGTCTTGCCTTTCATTGGACACACCTGACAAACTAATTAGCACTGGTGTCTGCAATTGCTTACAGTGATATAAAGAGCCCTGACACACATCACCATCAATGAGTTTAACTGACAAACAAACAAATTCTTCCCTTATCACTCCTAAACACTTTTTGCATAATAATTTGGAACACAGTGTACATGTGCTTTTCCACAAAACACCAGTGGTTCACGTAGTGAATCTTACAGTTCTAACTTGCCAACCGTGGTCTGTATGGAGTTGTTCAATAAAGGGCCCAAAATTAAGATAACATAGATGGGAGAGGTCTCTATGAATAGGAATTCCTAAGTATTTGATACCCTGTGAGGGCCAGGCAAAGGGAAAGTTGGACTGGATGGAATCCTATATGGATTTGTGGAGGGAGACATCGAGGGCCTCAGACTTCGCTGCATTGATTTTAAAATTTGACCATGTAACAAAGTGATCTATTTCAGCCATAACAGCATGGATGGATATATGTGATTGAGTGATATATACTAGGACATCATCAGCAAATAGAGAGCACTTGTACTCGGTGCCTCCCACCTCAATCCACCTAATATTTTGGTTATGGCGAATTGATGAGAGCAGGTGCTCCGTCACTAGGATGTATAAGAGAGGGGACAGAGAACATCCCTGCCTTGTCCCATTGGTGATTGTGAAAGGTGATGAAAATGTTCTGACGCGCCCCCTGGGCCTTGGGACACCTGGAGCCGGACCCTTTTTGGTGGATGCTGGTGGTTGTAGTCTCCGTGGCGGCAACCCGGTTCCGTGGCTCAGGGCGGTCAAACCAGTGGCGGAACTATTTATGTGGTTTTGATGTTTAAATGTCCGACTACGCCACCCGTGGATTGCGGTCAGAGTGAACCGCCGCTCCAGGGCAGACGGCTGAGGTTGGTGTTGTGGGTGCAGCAGAGCGTAGCATAACTCCCCACGGGAGGAGTATAGCCTCAGGGCAGTGTATGCGGAGGATGGGGGTTATGGTGCAGGGCAGCAGCAGTAATGACACGGAGTCAGTGATGCAGTCCAGGGCCTTTACTCACAGTTCTTATTATCCAGACCACGTCTGCAGGTAACGGCTGCCCACGTCGTACTGTGCTCACCAGGTGAGGGGCTCAGACAACTCCCAGATAACTTTGGAGCGCTTCACAGGACCCCCTTTGTGTGTCCTTTGTCTGGCCTTTCTTACCAACCCTTCTGTCCGGCTGCCTCAGGCCTCCTCTTGGTAAACTTGGCGCCAGTTTCCCTGACCCTATGTGGTGCCTTCCTAGCGGGTGTAGCGAGGGGCTGCGCCACATAAAATGTCACAGCCTCCTGTTTCTAGCTGAGGGTCGTTTCCTGAATCCACTAGTTTCGGGGACCGGTCTCCCCCTTTGGACTGACCCCTCCATGCAGGTGGATTCTGGCGTGCGGTGGCGACTCGCCCGTCCGCACCCCTGAGATCCCTTCGTTCCTCGTTCCTGGAGCCTTCTCCGCTCCTCTTCCTTCCTTCTCCCTCTTCCAGGCCTGGGCCTCTGTTACTAGGCCCGCCTCCAGAGCAGAGCTCATGCAGAGCCCCTGCTCCCTGCCACTTCTGCTCAGACTTCTCTGCACTGAACTAAGATGGTGCCCACCTTTTATACTTCCTTCTCAATGCACCCAGGAACTGCTTCCTCCCTGCTCCTGCACTACAGGGTTCCCCTTCCCCAGTGTTCCCTCCCCCCACTCCAGCCAGGGACAGGGACTGTCGTGCCCATCTCAGGGGCATATTGGTCGCCCTGCCCCACGGCAATGTGGTGTAATGCATGCAGGTGTCGGGTCCTGATCCACACTACATCCTTACCTGAGAGTGAGATATCACACCTCTGGGTGAGGTGCAATACCTCTGTAGCAACCGAGCCCTCAGGGTGCTACAGTTCCATTTATCTTCAGCCTAGGTGACGTATTGCAATACAGGGCCATGATTTTGGCTATAAAAGGGTCCCCTAGACCCCTACCCCAAGCGTTTTAAGAGAATCATATATGGCGTGCCAGGAGACTCTATGGAATGCTTTCTCAGCATCCAACGAGAGTATCTAATTACAAATTTTTAACTGCATCTAGCCCAGGAAATACTTTGTGCCTAGTAGCAGGGTCTGCTAGTCAGCGGATTATCCCGGCTGTTAAGCAAGCTACACCACCTGTAGTTTGGACACTTCATTTTTTCAAAGGAAATGCTTCGGGACCACGGGATACTCAGTGAAGAGCATCAGGAGGCACCCCAAGGCATAGGGGCTGGGACTGGCAGTAGGATGCCTTGCGGTGGACAGCCGAGCTCGATCCTTATAAAAGCTTTTTAACTGCAGCAGCTTTAGTGGACGCTACTGGAGCTGGAATTACGCGGCTGCTGGCATGAGACTTGCCCTCCAATAGATCCTTGTAAATGGATTTAAAGTGTATTCATTCAAATTAGAGAGACAATTTAAATTAAAAAGCTTAGAGCTGCCTCCACCACAGGGGGGCTCGCTCGACCCACCAGCGGACAGGCACCAGTATTGGGAGAGGGGGGCTGACCATCAGGGTTCACCGCGGCTCTGGCACAAACCCGGCGACACGGAGGTGGCACGGGCAGGAGCGGACTGGCCGTGTCGGCTTCTCACTTTTTGGATTTTAGAAGGGCATGACATGCCTATATCTGTGTCTCCCCCTCCTTTTACTCCTCCACCTCTTTTATTTTCGCATGACTATATGTACTTGTCACTTTTCCATGTGTTAGTTATGTCTTCTGAGCAGTTTGTCAGCTTTTGGACACCTTTGAAGGTGTTTTCTATGTGTTTCTATGTGTTTTTGTTTGCCTGCCATTGGTTTTAACGGTGTTCGAAGGTGTTCGACGAACAGTTCGACGAACAGTTCGGCGAACACACGGGTGTTCGACGAACCGAACCGAACTCGAACACTACGGGGGTGGCTCAACACTAGACATTACAGCCTCAATTTATTACAACTATTGTTCACTCACTACTCTTGTGATATCATCCAACTCTCCATGGCCATCTAATAACCAGCTTTGGCCCCACATATTCAGTCTATTACTGGTCAATAGATAATCTGCTCTGGTGATTTCTCTATTTCTTATCATGTAGTAGCTACAGTCTACGAACTATGAATCTGTGAGTCTTGCGGTTCAGGCGCCAACCATGTGAACTCTGATTAACCACTCATGTTCACCCCCCCTGTACATCTACTCCGGGCTCCTGATTCTTGATATCTGCAGCTCAGCAATTCTTCGAAATTTTGACACAGCTGAAGGCCATCTTCAAACAATATCATTGGCCTATATGGACCGCTATCTTCTCCGTAGCGGCAAAAACAATCTTCCTTTTCCAACCACTCTGACTTCTCCAATCTTCATAATATGGCTCCTACTTTTGTCCAAGAGGAACATCCCGCCCAATCTGAGGGTGGAGAGGATTTACGTCAACCCCCAAAATGCCCTGCAATTCTACTTCAAGGAAAGGGAAGACACAAATGGACCCTTCAGAATTAGCGGCTGAGGTCACTGCTAGGCTATTACTTGAAATCAAAACCATGATACAATCCACACTAAACACTGCCCTGCTGGATCTTCAAACCAGACAAGATGAACAAGCCGAACAGCTTACCGAGTTAGAATCACAAATATCGAACATCGAGGATGATTCAAAAGAGGACCATTCCAAAATATCTGCTATTGTTTGTGAAAACATAATTTTTTGAGACTGTATAGATGACATTGAGAATTGCTCTCATAGAAGCAATCTGCGTTTGGTGGGTCTACCTGAATCGTATCTTCAGAACACCCAGAAACCCCTATGCGAAAATGAAGTCCCAAAAACCCTAAAACTACCTGAAGATAAAAAGGTGGAAAGGGTTCACAGAATTGGTTCTCCATCTGCTATCTTTGGAGCACATAATACAATCAGGCCAAGACAGGTCATCATGAAATTTCTGGACTTCAATGATAAAGCGGACATTATTCGAGCATACAAACAACCAAACCACCCATTGATCATTCAAGGCCATAAAATCTTGCTTTTCAAAGACTACTCCATCGAAGTAACCAGGAAAAGGAAGTCCTTCAGCTCTATATGCACCAGACTGCACAAAGAAAAAATTTGCTTTCAACTCCGCTACCCGGCTACTCTACGCTTGAAGGACACAGATGGCTCTTTCCGGGAATTTATTTCACCTGTTAAAGCAGATTCATTTGTCAGCAGTCTCCTGTGCCCAAGGGCCAGCCCTGAACAGATCCACCAAATGGTAACTCCTTCTCGCTCACGGTTTACTAAGGGATCTACGAGGCGAGGAGACAAAGGAGACAAGAGCTATAACAACCTTTGATTCAATGAGTTTCTCCTTTTATACACCTGGAGACTCCGGAGTAAAGGTATTTATGGAGGCAACTGCTTCCGACCGTCTCCCCTCTCAGACTTTTACAACTTTGACTAAAGTTATTTTTTTCCATAATTGTGGTGGGAAGGGAGAATGGATTCAATAAGGGATCAAAATGGAAGAAAAATTCTGATAAAAAACAACATAGTAAAAGGGGGTTAAATTGTAATTTGTAATGTTACACACATGGTCGGGCAGAAGTGAAGCCCAGGGGAAAGTTTTTTTTTCCTAGCGAGCAGATACAAAATGTCTACGCTCTTGCTAGGTCAGTTTTCTAAAATTTTGGTTTATTGTTACTTAAATTTGTTACACATGTTCAAGCATTGCTCCTTAGTACATAATCTAATTACATGTCATCATTGTCTTGTAAGTATTTCACCAGGCATGATTATTTCTACAGTCTCTGAATATGTTTATAGTGTCATGGACTGTTAAAGGTTTGAGGTCTCGCCAAAAACTAATGAAAGTCCTTAGACATTTAAAACGTTTAAAGCCCGATATAGCCCTCCTGCAGGAAACACATTTACTGGAGGCAGATTTCCCCCGGATGAAAAAATTATGGGTGGGTGGTGTCTATGGCTCATCGTCCGTAGATAGAAAGGCTGGGGTCTTAATCCTTATCAATAAACAATTTATACACCAGATCATAAGCCAGCAACAAGATGGAGAGGGAAGGTTGATGCAATTAACATTAACTACATCTTGTGGAACCTTCTCTATCTATAATGTATATGCCCCTAATATAGGAAACAAATCCTTTTTCAAACAATTGGAGACTAGGCTTTTGCTTGACTCCAATCCTAACAAAATAGTAGGTGGAGATTTTAATTCGGTGGTTTCAGTGCACGCGGATAGGAAAAACACTGCCGGTACTCCGCAATCAATAACCTCGCATGACAAAGCGCTAGCACCTCTTATGTCTACCTGCCATTAAATTGATTCATGGAGGTTCCTGAACCATAGTAATAGAGAATTTACGCATTTCTCACACGCCAATGACTCTTGGTCTCGTATCGACTATATTCTTGTCTCTCCTTCTCTGTTGGCTAAATTGATAACTTTACACATTGATAATATTGTTATTTCAGACCATGCTCCAGTAAGCTTGGGACTATCAAAGAATTTCCCTCGGGGCCCTGATTTTTATGGAGATTTCCAGATTATTTTTGTAAAGACGATTCATTTATTTCCTCTTTCAAATTATGTTAGCAGGAATTCTTGTCTGACAACTCGGCACATCAAGCTATGGGAATTGGCCAAAGCGGTACTTAGGGGGAAAATTTTGGCGTATACGTTTTCTCACAAAAAAAAAGTTATGAAAAAATATAGTGAACTATCCTCTGAACTGAAACAAGCCTACACTACATTTCTTCTTGACCCTTCCCCTTTAAATAAAACACAATGGTCTCAAAAACAGTCTGAATTCAACCAATACGCAGATATGAGAGAAAAGTTCCACTTATCTCAAACAGAAGCATATTTTTATAGGTTTGGAAACAAATCAGGGAGGAAGATGGCCAATTTAGCAAAAGGTCTGAAAAAGCCACAGGGAATTTTCCAATTAAGAAATACCAACGGGGTAATTCACACGAATCCTAAATCAATTAATGAGATCCTAGGCTCAATTTATAAGGACTTATATAAAAATCCAAAACAAGCCTTGCCCCTCTCCGATACACTCTTAGATAGGGTCAAATTACCTTCATTTTCAGAAGAACACAAATCGATATTAAATAAACCTATTTCATTGGAAGATATTACTAATACAATTAGAAATTTGAAACCAAGCAAAGCCCCTGGACCTGATGGATACACTTCTGATTTCTTTAAATCCTTAAGGGAGGAAGTTACCCCTTTATTAGTATCGATCTTTAACAAAATAACTAATGGCGAACCCATTTTCCCTTCTGCAAATATGGCTTATGTCAAATTATTACTAAAACCTGACAAAGATCCATTGTCCCCCAATTCATACAGACCGATTTCCCTTATAAATATCGACATCAAGCTATTGTCTAAAATAATGGCTGACAGACTGGCCTCTATTCTACCTCACCTTATATCTCCTGTACAAGCAGGCTTTGTTAAGGGTCGCTCAGCCACCCTAAATATTAGGAAAGTACTGTTGGCGTTAGATAAAATCCACTCTACACCTAATTTAAAAGGTTCCGTGGCGATTGTCTCCCTAGAAGACGAAAAGGCCTTTGATAACATTAGTTGGGGTTGGTTGTATAAGGTCTTAACCAAGATGTCGTTGTCAGGCCCCTATTTGAATTATATACGTAATTTATATATGTCTCCAAAAGCTCAGGTGTATACCCCGGTTTTCTATCCACTCCCTTCCCTCTTGAAAAGGGAACGAGACAAGGGTGTCCTTTGTTCCCCCTACTTTTTAACCTAGCACTAGAACCCCTGGTTTGTATTCTATCAGACCCTAAAACTTTTTCAGGCATACAACTTACTAAGAAATCAATTCAGGCAGCATTTTTTGCAGACGATATCATTCTGTTTATGTCGGATCCCATCCTGCATTTACCTCTAGTATTGGATTTACTTAAAAATTTTGGTACTTACTCTGGGTTTAAAATAAATGCTAAAAAAATGTGAATTACTACTATTAACTGAAAAAGGAATAAAACTTTACCCAAAAGGATCTTTTAACGATATTACTATAGCTCCCTCTCATATAACGCATTTGGGAATAAAAATAGGTTGCTTGCCAACCTCTTTGTACACGTTAAATTATCCCCCCCTCATCAAAAAAATTACTAATCAATTGAAGTCATGGCAGGATTTGCCCTTGTCTTTTTTAGGTAGGGCACATTTGGTCAAGATGATCAGTACTTCTAAAATTATGTATCAACTCCAAACTCTACCATTGCTACTGAAACACTCTGACGTAACTGCACTCAACAGGGCCTTTAGTCATTTTATATGGAGGGAAAACATCCTAGGATTAATCTAGACAAACTTATGTCATTCAAAGATGATGGTGGCATCAATTTTCCAAGCATCAGGAATTATAACCTTGTCTGCCCCTTTCGCTACATAATTGACTGGCTCCACAAAAGTCATACAGTACAGACCAAAAGTTTGGACACACCTTCTCATTTAAAGATTTTTCTGTATTTTCATGACTATGAAAATTGTACATTCACACTGAAGGCATCAAAACTATGAATTAACACATGTGGAATTATATGCTTAACAAAAAAGTGTGAAACAACTGAAAATATGTCTTATATTCTAGGTTCTTCAAAGTAGCCACCTTTTGCTTTGATGACTGCTTTGTACACTCTTGGCATTCTCTAGGAAGAAATATGGCCTGTCTTTCAGAATTTCTAAGCACCTGCCGCTATGGCGGAATCCAGAATTTCCACAGGGCATTGAAAACAAATTATTTTTTTAAATGGCAGCAAGCGGGTAAAGATAACATATCTTACCTCCTCCACCCAACCGATCAGAGATGGTTGACGTACCCAGAGTGTATGGATAAACATGATCTACCTCTCCAACATAGCTTTCAATATGAATAAATTAGACTTTCCATTATGTCAAACTTAAGGGATGTTACTTTCGAGACCTCCCAAAATGAATTGGACGTCATTCTACTATCCCCCTCAATATCTAGTCTTTATTCGGTTATGAAATCCAATTTGTTAAAGATACACCCAGACATTTTCTTTAAATATTGGAAGCAACAATTGGAAGACGTTGAAATTTCCACTAAGATCAGATTAGGCTGGAAGGTATTCAGAAAATACATTATAAATGAAACATGGAGAGAAACTCAAAATAAAATAATACATGGGGCCATATATGCTTTTAATATACCGAAAAAAGATCCATTATCAAATAAACTAATTGCATGCCCTAAGTGTCACCATCCATACTCTGACCTTATGCATGGTCTATGGTCTTGCACCGATTCAACAGTATATTGGGATCAGGTTTCAGATTTGATTCATAATATATGGGGTCCAGGGTAAACCACCTCTCCATACTTAGACCTACTACATTATTGGAGTAACCCAGAGAATCCCTACAAAAAAACAAAAGGCCCCACAAATCTGCTCCATACTCTACTCTTCCTGGCAAAAAAACAGATACTCAAACATTGGCTAGACCCTAACACCCCCCCCCCATATCAGAGCGGATAATCCAATTGAAACACTTTATGGGAGTAGAACAAGTAGATGCCCTCAGTAACAAGGTAAAACAGGCTGGCAAATTTTTATCAAAATGGAAACAGTTTATTATAACATGTCTGACTGAAAAAAATAAAATTCTCGAACCATTTACTTCTACAGAATGGTATATTCTAGAGAATCTAAACAACAACTTAGGACTATTATGCGTAAACTAAAACATGGGAGATAATCAGTACGAATTACTTATATTTACTTAATTCCTTTTGTTGACAATGATGAAAGTAAGTTGATAATACTTAATCTTTGTTTATTTGTCATGGAAGCTAATCAAAATTTATTGATTATACATTGTGCCTGATCTGTGTACAGGTTCCTGATTAATGTTCATTTTGGCTTTGTTCATATGTCTTTATATGCTTTTTCTTTTCTGAAAATCCAAATAAAAATGATGTTTGAAAAATGCATCTACTGATGAACAACATGTCTTCCTAAGGGGAGTCTTTGTCCCCATTCCTACAATGGATGCCTTCTTGAAGCCTGGGTGCAGTCATAGGCCAAAACCAATTCAGGTTATCGCTTCTCGGCCTTTTGGCTAACATCAAATGTAGTATCTGTTCTCATTTAGTATATGTGCTTTGCTTTTACCAATATATTGTATTGTAATGTTATCTATCTATCTATCTATCTACCTATCTATCTATCTATCTATCTATCTATCTATCTATCTATCTATCTATTTATCTATCTATTTATCTATCTATTGATCCATCTATCTATCTATCTATCTATCTATCTATCTATCTATCTATCTATCCCTTCCTTCCTGAGATAAGCAGCAATAATGCATTTGTCCTTTGCTACACCGTTGCACACACACCATATACCTAGTCAGTGGCCTTGTTATCAGCTGCTACTCTTTTAACTCAAGTGTCCCATCAGTTGGGTGTTGCTGAGTAACATACATTTAAAAAAAATTTGGGGGCCGCTACGATTTCTTTAGTGAAATGCTGGCTCCCTCTGGTGGAGCACTGACTTCTTTAATTTTCTGTCTGTGGATGAAAAAAAAGATATAAAAAAGTTTGGTTTGAGATGTTGTTTAAAAGTGCTACCTATGTCTGTCAATCAGAGCATCCTATTGGTTTTCACCCAGGCAGAGAGATTGCTTGCAATAGATGTAATGAGATGTTTAAAACAACATCTCAGACCAAACTTTTTTATATCTTTTTTTCATCCACAGATAGAAAATTAAAGAAGTCAGTGCTCCACCAGAGGGAGCCAGCATTTCACTAAAGAAATCGTAGCGGCCCCCAAATTTTTTTAAATGCGTGTTACTGAACAACACCCAACTGATGGGACAGTTGAGTTAACAGAGTAGCAGCTGATAACAATGCCACTGACTAGGTATATGGTGTGTGGGCAACGATGTAGCAAAGGACAAATGAATTATTGCAGCCTATCTCAGGAAGGAAGGGATAGATAGATAGATAGATAGATAGATAGATAGATAGATAGATAGATAGATAGATAGATAGAAAAATAGATAGATAGATAGATAGATAGATAGATGGATAGATAGATGGATAGATAGATAGATAACATTGCTATACAATATATTGGTAAAAGCAAAGCACATTTACTAAATGAGAACAGATACTACACTTGATGTTAGCCAAAAGGCCGTGAAGCGATAACCTGAATTGGTTTTAGCCTATGACTGCACCCTGGCTTCAAGAAGGCACCCATTTTAGGGATAGGGACAAAGACTCCCCTTAGGAAGATATCTTGTTCATCAATAGACACTAGTGATGAGTGAGCATTAAAATGCACAGGTACTCTTTGCTCATGTCGAGCAAATTGGAATACTCGGGTGCTCGCCCCCAGCAACGAGCCCAATGTAAGTATATGGGAAACTCGAGCATTTTTCTGGCGGCTCACCCAGGCAGTTTGCGGAGGGCCTAAATATTGTGCAAATCGATGGGAACAGTGCTCAAATGACATGGGAACAGCATGGGGAAGACCCCTGGAAGCATCTCTGACTCTCAGATCACTGCTGTCAGCAACGTGGTCAGAGGTATTACGCCACTTTTACTGTCTCACAATAAAACATACAAAAACAAAACCAAAATGAATTTTCCTGGGAAATATGGTAAGGAACATCCTTTCCAGGGTAATGACTTGAATATAAGGCAAAATAAATAACCAAAAACAAAAATACACCTCCACAACTTGGGCTATGTTCACATGTAGCATTTTTGATGCGTTTTTGCACTTTTGCATTGCTTTCAACCAAGACTAATGCATTCACAAGGAAATGTCATTTTAACATTTTACAACCTTATCTGGCCATGTGGTGTGTGACACCTCATCAGACACATGTATAAAGTGCTGAAAAGACATGGGAACAGCATGGGGAAGACCTCTGGAAGCATCTTTGACTCCCAGGTCACTGCCTAAAAGTGTGCCCATCATAAGTGAACCTTGGCGCATGCAAAGATTCCTCCCGCCATGCACCTGTCATTGCAGACTTGCAACAATCACGGTCCACTTCCTTGTCCCACTGCAGCGTTCAATTGTCCCTACCCCATTCCTTGGAATGCAAGCGCAAGTATGCAGGCAGCCACTCACGCCCCCACAGTCTGCAATACTATACTGCCAAATTTTTGACAGCTGCTTGCACTTGAAATGTGGCCTTTAAGGCTCGTGGAGGCGGAAGCTTTTCATAACCTCATGCCGGTGGCGGCCGGGTGTCCATACTCGGTCCCCAGCCGCCACTATATTTCCCGGTATCGCCTCCGCCTTCCACAAGCATGGGTAAAATAGCAGCCATAGAGTGTCCGGGAACCTTCCCCCACACTTTTCTTAGCCAGGGCTGCTTTTTGGCAGGGTTGGACGGGCCCACCAGAGAACCGGAGACTCCTCCTGCGGGCCCTGGCTTCTCCTTCAGGAGAGTTCATAGTGCCGAGGTGAGGTCATGATGATGATAGAGGCAACCATCTGCTTAGTTTTCTGCTACTTGGAATGCAAGTGCAAGTGTGCAACCAGCCACCCACCCACCCACAGGCCGCAATACTAAACTGCCAGATCTCTGGGCAGCTCTTTGCACTTGAAATATGGCCTTTTAAGCTCATGGAGGCGGAAGCTTTTCACAACCTCATGCCGGCGGCGGCTGGGTGTCCATACCTGGTCCCCAGCCACCATTGTATTTCCCGGTATCGCCTCCGCCTTCCACAAGCACCACAGTGCACTTACTGGGAAGGACCGCCTAACCACAAACACGTGGACAGGGGAATGTGGACAGGCATGGTACGGAGCCAGTACACAACTTTTTTTGCTGAGAGTTGTATTTAGCTCTGTGAAAGGACTGGCATAGAGGGAAACCTTATCTATCCTGCTTGTCATTTCTATCAGGAAGTTCTCTAAAGCTGCTTGCACTTGAAATGTGGCCTTAACTTTACTGCTGGGAATTTGCTTGCCTCCTACCAGCCTGGAATGTTTCCAGCAAACTATGGTACAACGCCATGGTATTAGCACTGCCCCCAGTACCAGTAGTGCAGCCATCCCCAATTTCCTTCTCAGGAATTTTATTTGGTAGACTGAGTGGCTGGCCAAATACATTTTTTCACAAAGGAGCTGAAGATAGAGTGGCAGTAGGTGCAAGTTTCTCCAGCCTGTTAGATATTAGAGGGTGAACGGCAACACATTGGATCAGTGGTTAGCACTGAAGCCTTGCAGTGCTGGGATTCTGAGTTCAAATCTCAGGAAGGACAACATCTGCAAGGACTTTGTATGTTCTCCTGTGTTTGCGTTTGTTTATGACTCGCCCCCTGGGCCGTGGGTCACTCGGATCCGGGCAGTAGGGGAACGATGGGAGTAGTAGTGGCAACCCGGTTCCGTGGCTCAGGGTGGTCAGGCCAGTGGTAGTCCGTTATGTGCTGATGTTTATGTCCGACTACGCCACCCGTGGATTGCGGTTATTAAGAACCGCCGCTGCATGCAGACCGCTGGGGCTGATGAGGTGTGCAGCTAGGGTAGTGTGACTCCCCACGGGAAGAGTGCAGCCCCAGGGCAGTATAGTGGATGGTGGGAGTGATGGTAGTGAGAGTCCCAGTGCTGATAGTGCTGGAGGAGCAAGGAGCACACTGACAACAGGTTGCAGTCCAGGGTCTTTACTGAAACAGGTAAACTGACCCATAAACAGTCCCAGCTAGGAGGGGACCTGGATGTCTGAGAGCAACGGGGAAATTGGCCCTGGTCAGGGTGAGGGTGTAGGCCTACCGTGCTTTCTGCGCTCCTTCTGACTATCTCCTCCTTATAGGATAACAGCCCATGCTTCCGAGCTTTCCGTGTATTCTCGCCTGTATGGCCTGCGACGTGGGTTCCTTTCTGCTCCCAGCCTGGTACGGCTTTGCTGGTCCCTTCGGTTGTGGCAGGGCCTCCAGGCTTCTTAGACCAAGGAATATACAGTCCCCTGCGTACTGGTTATCTGCTGGAGGATGTAGAATACTCCCAGCCTCAGACACCAAAGTCTGGTAAAGTAAGTCTTTTCTCTGCAAGACAGGCTCACTGCGCCTCTTGTCTCTGGCTTGTGGCTCTTCTCCTGCCACACTTCCTCTTAGGTTACAATGAAACTTTCTGTCCCTGCTCTGCTGAGACACGTCTCAGTCCTGAGACAGGTCATCTGGTTCTCTCTAACCCTTCCCCCAGCACCAGCTTTTATAGGGCCAGCCTGCTCCCCCTACTGGCCTGAGACAGGAGGCATTGCATGCTAATGTCCCCCTGACCAGAGAACCTCCCCCTTGCTCTCAGACACAGCTTTAATTACACTTGTGGCATCCAGGCCAGAGTGACACATTCCCCCCTAGTGAAATTTTGTACTCCGGGACTAAACAATAAACAAAGACAATATGCAAAACCATAATATACAAGCGACGCACAAATTGAGTTCTTAAGGTCACAGTGTGGCCTGTGACCGGGTGTCCATATCATCAATACAACGGGGAGCCTTAACCAGGTGGGGGTCTGTCCTACCCCAAGTCCTTTACAGTCTTAGTTAATTCCTTGGTTAGGCTCCGAACGCAGTCCATACCAGGTCCCGGTTATAAAAAGTCCATAACCTTTGAGTCCTTACGGTAGCTGCAAGAAACTGAAACACTGAATTGCCAAACATGCATGTAACTTGGCAAACATTTCAACATTTGGTTATTTACAATTTTAGTACACTCTATATTCTCCAGCGAGCGGGTATCTGCCCCTTAGTGCTCCTGGTTGACCTACGTAGCCCACTGTCTGGTGGTGGACCAACCTGGCTTTCCCCACTAGCGTTAGGGGTACAGCTTCCAGCTGGGTGTACAGGTAGGGCAGGCAGCTGTCTGCGGGTCCTTTGGCTTACCGCAGGCATGGCAGGCTCACTGTCAGCAGAGGGTTGACTCTCCTGGGCTGCTGGTACAGGCTCTTCTGCCTCTGGAACTGCTGGCTCCTCTTCACCTTCCGGCTCTGGTGTTGGTTGTTGCTGTGCCGGTTGCAGGAAATGCAGGACGGGTACCACTATGGCATCATTTATGTGAGTCCAGGACTGAGGGAACTCTCCGAGAACGGTGCTGATCATTTCTTCCTTGTCCTCTGCGGGTTCAAGGTCACTCTGATCCTCTTCTGCACTACGGAGTTGCTCGGGGCATCTTTTGAGGTGGCCCCTGGAGACGACACTAGTGGTTTCTCCTCCGTCCTTGGTGATTACGCACACCTTTGGGTTGTCGTGGTCAGACTGCAGTACGGTGTAGGGTTCCCTTTCCCACTGGTCGTCCAACTTATTTAGCCTTCTTTTTCGCTTTAGGACTTGCTCACCAGGTTCTAGGGGACCAGCAGGGGCGTGTTGATTGAAGAGTTTTCCTTGCCTCTCTCTCACCTGGGCCAGGCTCTTCTCCACACTCTCCTGTACCTTCTTGTACTGCAGTTGCCTTTCCGTATCCCAGTCCGCATCCGGGGAGGTGTCCTCAGGTATTAGGACTCCCATCTCCAGGTCTATGGGCAGCTTACCTGGTCTAGCTCGCATCAGGTAAGCCGGGGTGCAGTTTGTAGCATTCACCGGGATATTGTTGTATAGGTCTATCAGGTCCGGCAGTTTTTCTGGCCACAGGCTGCGTTCCTCCAGGGGCAACGTCTTCAGGAGATCAATGACTACATTGTTCATCTTCTCACACATCCCGTTGGTTTGGGGGTGGTAAGGCGTTGTACGAATCTTCTTACAGCCATAGAGGTTGCAGAACTCCTGGAAGATTTCAGCCTCGAACGCTGGACCCTGGTCTGTCAGGACCTGTTCCAGATACCCGTGTGGATGGCAGAAATATTGCTGGAAGGCTCTGGCCTCTGTTTGGGCTGTCAAGTCCTTTACCGGGACCACCACTAGAAAACGGGAATAGTGGTCCACGATTGTCAGGGCATAGATGTATCCTGACCGGCTGGGAGCCAATTTGACATGGTCCAGAGCTACCAGCTCAAGAGGCTGCGTGGTGACGATCGGCCTCAAGGGTGTCTTCTGGCTGGCACGGTCCTTCCTCCTTAGGTGACAAGGGCCACAGTCTCTGCACCATTTTTCTACAGCTCCTCTCATGCCAACCCAAAAGAACCTTCCTCTTAGCAGGAACTCTAGTTTCTTCCAACCGAAGTGTCCCGCTCTGTCATGGTAAGCTCCCAGGACCATAGCTGCATCCCGCCTTGGAACCACGACTTGCCAGGTCAGCTCGTGCGTCCGGTGGTTGACAATCCTTCTGCACAACTTGCCTTCGTAGAGGAACAGCTTGCTCTTCTCCTTCCACAGCTGCTTGGCTTCCTCTGGAGCATCCGGATCCATGCGGGCGTCTTCCTGGGTCAGCAGTTCTTTCACCAGACGGATGGCAGGGTCACTATCTTGGGTCTCGGCCCAGCTGTGGTGAGGTAGGGGATTGATCATCACGGTTGTTAGATCCTCCTCTTTCACGCGGTGGGAGTATTGAGCGGCTCCATACCGGTGAAACGCGGGGAGTTCTACCTCCTCCAGCTCTTCTGGGTCTTCGTCACCTTCAGGTAAGTGAGGCATTCTTGATAGGGCGTCCGCGTTGGCATTGGTTTTGCCTGCCCGGTACTTGATCACGAAGTCATAGTTGGAGAGACGGGCCATCCACCGCTGTTCCAGGGCACCCAGTCTTGCATTGTCCAGGTGTGTCAACGGGTTGTTGTCCGTGTACACGGTGAACTTTGCGGAGGCCAGGTAATGCTTGAAGTGTTCCGTCACGGCCTACACCACTGCCAAGAATTCTAGCTTGAAGGAGCTGTAATTCTCCGGGTTCCTCTCCGTGGGCCTCAGCTTCCGGCTGGCGTATGCGATCACCCGTTCTCTGCCCTGTTGGTTTTGGGACAGTACGGCTCCCAGTCCCACATTACTGGCGTCTGTGTGGAGAATGAAAGGCTGGCCATAATCAGGGTAGGCCAGGATCTCGTCCCCTGTGAGGGCCATCTTTAGCTGGCGGAAGGACTCCTCTTCCGGTTTATCCCACTTGAAGGGTGGCTTTTGACTTCTGGACTTAGACTATCCGATCAGGAGGTCCTGCATAGGAGCTGCCATCTTAGTGAACCCGGGGATGAACCTTTGGTAGTAGCCTACCAACCCGAGAAACTGTCTCACCTCTTTGATGTTCGAGGGGCTTGGCCAGCTCTTGATTGCCGTGACCTTGTCAGGGTCGGGGGCCACTCCTTCCGCGCTTACCACGTGCCTTAGGTACTGGACCTTAGGTTTCAACAGGTGACACTTCGATGGTTTCACCTTCAGGCCATAGCCTGCCAGGGCTTCGAACACCTCGGCCAGGTGCTTTAGATGGTCCTCGTAGGTCTTCGAATAGACGATCATGTCATCCAGGTAAAGGAGGACCGTCTCGAAGTTTCGGTGCCCTAGACAGCATTCCATCAGCCGCTGGAAGGTCCCAGGTGCGTTGCAGAGCCCGAAAGGCATACAGTTGAACTCACTCAGTCCCATCGGGGTGGTGAAGGCGGTCTTCTCCTTGTCAGCCTCTGCCACAGGAACCTGCCAGTACCCGCTAGTAAGGTCCAAAGTAGAGAAGAAATTAGCTGATTTTAGTGCGGCCAAAGACTCCTCTATTCTAGGCAGCGGATATGCGTCTTTGTGGGTGATACGGTTGATTTGTCTATAGTCGACGCACATTCTCATGGTGCCGTCTTTCTTTTTCACCAGAACCAAGGGGGCTGCCCAGGGGCTACAGCTGTCTCTAATGACCCCAGCTTCTTTCATTTCTCTTAGCATGCCCTTGGCGTTCTGATAATGTGCAGGGGTTACAGGCCTGTGTCTCTCTTTTATTGGTGGGTGGCTCCCTGTGGGGATGTGGTGTTCTATCCCCTTTACTCTGCCGAAGTCTAGCGGGTGCTTACTAAAGACTCTCTCGTACTCCTGTACCACCCGGTAGACTCCTTGTTTTTGGTGCAGGGGAGTGGAGTCAGCACCCACATGGAGTTTCTGGCACCAGTCCTCCTTTTGTTTCTGGGAGCCATTACCCTCCGCCTGAGGAGATGGAGGCAAGGGTTCCACGGCCCTGATAGCCTTGTGTTCAACCACAAAGAGCTTGGCGAGTGTAGCGTACCTGGGTAAGTGTACCTCCCTCTCCCCAATGTTGAGGATGCGGACGGGCACCCTCCCATGACGGACATCAACCACCCCCCGGGCTGTCAAAATGGTGGGCCTGCTGTCTGAGTACACGGGTTCTACCATGGCTTGGTAGTCTCTACCTCTCAACCCGATTGCAGTCCGACACCAGATCATCATTTCACTTTTGGGAGGCATGGAAATGGGGAATGGGTCACTCAGTCTTACGCTACCGATCTCACCACCAGACAGTTGTCCGGGCTGGTTGCATCTATGGCAAATGGGCTGTCCATCCTCTGCGTAGCGGTCTGTGGGCCTCCCTCGGAACGACGGGATCCTCCTCTGTCGACGCCACGGGACATCCTCCGGACTTGAAGCCAGCTCGATGGGTCTTGACGGGTCCACTTGCAACGCCTGGACGGTCCTGGTCAACGCCGCAACGCTCCTGGTCAGCTCCTGGACTTGGTGGTGCATGTCTTTCGACGGGGCTTGATTCAGGGCCTGTGCATCAGCCCCCACGGGATCCATAGAGGAGGGCGCCGTCTCCTGGTGGTAGGTGAGAGCAGGGCGCCGGGGGTTTATAGCGCCACTTGTTGCGGATTCACGGAGCACCCTTATGGCCCTGTCCTTGAATTGGGCAAAGGTCAGATCAGGGTTCTGAAAGAACATGAGGCGCAGCTGGGTCCTGTGGGCGCTAGACAGCAGACCTTCTATGAACTGTTCTGTTAGGAGCTTATCCGTATCCTGCACGCTGCCAGGGTCAGCTTGTTGGATGGCCCTCAGGGCTTCCTGCAAATTGAGGGCATAGTCTCTGATGCTGTCCTGTGCCCGCTGCTTACATCCATAGAACCTCATTTTAATCTCAGCAGAGGTACGTGTGTCAAAGGTACCCCGCAGCCGGGCCAGAATACCCTTCACAGTCCTTTTTTCCTCAGTGGGCCATGATTTTACTTCCCTTTGGGCTGCGCCAGTTAACTGCCCTGTTAATATGCTGACCTTCTGTTCCTCTGTCAGGGGGTAAACGTGGAACAAACTGTATAGCATTTCCTTAAAGTCAGTTAGGGCATGGGGCTCCCCTGAGTACTTGGGCAGCCAGGCCGCTCCAGGGATGTAGGGCAGGGAAAAGGGCATCACCGCTGCTGCAGCTGCGTTGGTGGTAGTGGGCGCCTCTGTGTCCGACATCTTCCTCCCCCCTAGTTAAGCGTGGCCTACCTTCCGACGATCCTCTTCTGTAGGCTTCGGCTCCGCTGCTGCTGCTCTGGATGAGGACCTGGCGTCGCGCTCCGATGACGTCAGCGTCGCTCTCTCTCCCTTCCAGGACCTTGCGCAGCGTCGGTGCGTGGGGCGGAGCTTCGGATCTCGCGCGGTTTTGACGTCCACGCCCCTCTTCTTCCCGCGCGGCGTCCTGAAGATGGCGTCCGATGGCGGGAAGCAGCTGCGGATGGCGGGAAGATGGCAGAAGACGGCGGGAAACGGTCCAAGATGGCGTCTGATGGCGGAAATCGGCTCCGGATGGCGGGAAACGACTCCAGACGGCAGGAAACTTCGCCACAGGTAAGTTACAAAAGTCTTTTTCAGGCACGCAGTACCCGGTGGTTGCGGGCACGAAATCCTGCCGACTACGCCAAAACTGACTCACCCCCTGGGCCGTGGGGCACTCAGATCCGGGCAGTAGGGGAACGATGGGAGTAGTAGTGGCAACCCGGTTCCGTGGGTCAGGGTGGTCAGGCCAGTGGTAGTCCGTTATGTGCTGATGTTTATGTCCGACTACGCCACCCGTGGATTGCGGTTATTAAGAACCGCCGCTGCATGCAGACCGCTGGGGCTGATGAGGTGTGCAGCTAGGGTAGTGTGACTCCCCACGGGAAGAGTGTGGCCCCAGGGCAGTATAGTGGATGGTGGGAGTGATGATAGTGAGAGTCCCAGTGCTGATAGTGCTGGAGGAGCAAGGAGCACACAGACAACAGGTTGCAGTCCAGGGTCTTTACTGAAACAGGTAAACTGACCCATAAACAGTCCCAGCTAGGAGGGGACCTGGATGTCTGAGAGCAACGGGGAAATTGGCCCTGGTCAGGGTGAGGGTGTAGGCCTACCGTGCTTTCTGCGCTCCTTCTGACTATCTCCTCCTTATAGGATAACAGCCCACGCTTCCTAGCTTTCCGTGTATTCTCGCCTGTATGGCTTGCGACGTGGGTTCCTTTCTGCTCCCAGCCTGGCACGGCTTTGCTGGTCCCTTCGGTTGTGGCAGGGCCTCCAGGCTTCTTAGACCAAGGAATATACAGTCCCCTGCATACTGGTTATCTGCTGGAGGATGTAGAATCCTCCCAGCCTCAGACACCAAAGTCTGGTAAAGTAAGTCTTTTCTCTGCAAGACAGGCTCACTGCGCCTCTTGTCTCTGGCTTGTGGCTCTTCTCCTGCCACACTTCCTCTTAGGTTACAATGCAACTTTCTGTCCCTGCTCTGCTGAGACACGTCTCAGTCCTGAGACAGGTCATCTAGTTCTCTCTATCCCTGCCCCCAGCACCAGCTTTTATAGGGGCAGCCTGCTCCCCCTACTGGCCTGAGACAGGAGGCATTGCATGCTAATGTTCCCCTGACCAGAGAACCTCCCCCTTGCTCTCAGACACAGCTTTAATTACACTTGTGGCATCCAGGCCAGGGTGACACATTTACTCCTCAGTAAAAATAGTGTCCAGGAACCTTCCCACACACTTTTGTTAGCAAGGACTGCTTCTCGGCAGGGTTGGACGGTCTCACCAAAGAATTCTCTGGTGTGCCTTAGCTTTTACCTCAGGAGAGTTCATGATAGCGCTAACTTTGCAGCTGCTTTGGGGCTCTTGAGCGGGTGAGAAAGGTTATCCCTCAGAATCAAATACTCTGGTGGGCACAATGTTTTTCAGTCTGAAACAGCTTCTTAGTGGGAGTTGTATTTCACCACAGCCATATTCTTTAGCTCGGTGAAAGGACTGGCATAGAGGAAAACCGTATCTACCCCTGCTGTCATTTCTCCGTCACCAGGTTCCGCCTATTGTCACACATGACCATGCCTGGCTGTATGTTCAGTGGTGAGAGCCATAGATCAGGCTGCTGTGTTACAGCTTTCAACAATTCTGCAGCACTGGGGGATTTGTCAATTAAGCATTAAGCATGTTATCTTCAGCAAAGCCTGCTGCCACTTGGCCAAGGCAGTGCACCAGTGCTGTCAGCTTGTGACTGATGTAGTCATTTCGGAGATGGAGGAGGAGGTGCATGAGCTGAACAATGTGATTACATTGAGGCTAAATTTGTGACGCTGTTTCTTATACTAAAGAAAGATCCTATTGTTTTGGTTTTTTTTACGTTATTTTTTAAGACAAATGCATTCACCGCGAAATGTCATTTTAACATTTTACAACCTTATCTGGCAATGTGGTGTGTGACACATCATCTGACACATCCTGTTTTATTTATGATGGAGGGACTCTGAAAGTCATAATGCCTTGTTTTATAGGGCAATCAGATGGCCCTTACTATTCTTAAAAGGCCAGCAATCGGCCATCGCTATTGTTAGAGAGTTATCAGCCGGATATGCTTTGTTGTTCCCATTATTAACAAGTGGGTCTCCTATACTGTTATTGTGTATCCAGTGACTGCAAGGGCTGCCAAAAATTTGGATGCAACCCAATACCCCTTTGAAGAGACATAATGGAGTGTCTCAGTAAAAAAAATATTCCCATTATAAATGAGCGGGTAGTAATGCCCATGCTGTGACTGCAAGGGCTGCTAAAATTTGTGAAAAACCCCACTAAGAATTTAAAGACACATAGAGCAGGGTCACAGTAACAAGGTATGACATGTTCCCATTAGAAAGGAGAGGGTCTGCTATACAGTTATAGGGTATGCAGTGAGTCCAACGGCTGACCAAATTTAGGAAAAACCCCAGTAAGAAATTAAAGACATATAGAGCAGGGCCACAGTAATGACAAATTCCCATTAGAAAGGAGAGAGTCTCCCATAGTGTTGGCCTATGCAGTGAATGCAAGGCTGCCAAAAATTTGGAGGCACTTCAATGACCCTTGGAAGAGACGTGGAGGAGGGCCTTATAAAAAAATGTTCCCATTAGAAAGGAGCGGGCCTCCCATACTTGTAAACCCCATGCACTAAGTGTATGGGCTGACAAACAGTTACTCCTCGGTCTGTATACATGAACATACTGTATAAAAATTTTTTTCTAAGGGCATCATAAACACCCTTTAAAAAAATTATGTGGGTGTTGCATCACGGACCACGGTCACCCTGGTGATATGGTGGTGGAGGATGGGGAGAAGGAGGAGAACACAAGCAAATAACCAAAATCAGGAAGCGTATACCCATGTGTGGGTGTGAAAAGGTGCATGGGAATACATCTTCCAAGAAAAGACACTGGATTTGAGTTTATGTTACGCTGCTATCATTCGGTGGTGTTGAGAAGTCTGGCCCAATCCAGCCATTGTTCATTTTTATGACAGGCAGCCTATCAGCATTTTCAGTTGACAGGCGGATGCGCTTATCAGTTATAATTCCACCAGCGGCACTAAAAACTTGCTCTGATAAAACGCTAGCGGCAGGACAGGCCAGGACCTCCAAGGCATAGAGAGCCAGTTCATTCCACGTATCCAGCTTGGATACCCAATAATTATAAGGCACAGCGGAATCACGGAGGACATTGGTACGGTCGGCAAGGTACTCCCTCAGCATCTTCCCAAACTTTGCACTCCTTGTGAGAGTACTCTGCGCCACAGGGCCTGTGCGATGAGAGGATCTGAGAAAACTCTCCCAGAACTTTGACAGTGTTCCCCTGCCTCTGCTGGATTGAAGTTGTGTCTCTCTCGCCTGTACTACTTGGTTGTCCAACGAAGTGTGCCCTCTGCCGCCAGCGTTTTCAGGTGGAAATTTCTTTAATAGTTCCGCAACAAGGGCCTTCTGCTACAGCCCCATTTATGTAGACCTGTCCGCCTCAGGAATAAGAGATAGAAAGTTCTCCTTGTAGCGTGGGTCTAGAAGTGTCACCAACCAGTAATGACTGTCACCAAAATTTTGAGAACGTGAGGGTCATGGGAAAGGCAGCGTAACATAAACTCAGCCATGCGTGCCAGACTACTAACAGGCAAAACTTCCGTGTCCTCACCAAGAGGATGACTTACCATGCTCTCATCCTCCTTCTCCTCCTCTCTGTCCTCTGGCCATCCACACTGAACAGACGATATGACAGCTGTGCAGGTAGTACCATCTATAGTGCATGAAACTAGCTCCTGTCCTTCCCCCTCCTCCACCTCCTGTTCCTCATTGTCACCCTATCCATGTTGGGATGAGATGAGGTATGGCTGTGTGTAATCACCCTGTATGGTTCCTTGCTCCATCTCATTGTGCTCCGCCTGCAATGCATCGTCTTTGATTGTGAGCAGAGAGCGTTTCAGTAGACAGAGAAGTGTGATGGTGACGCTAATTATGGCGTCATTGCTGCTCACCATCTTGGTGGAGTCCTCAAAGTTTTGGAGGATGGTACATATGTCTGACATCCATGTCCACTCCTGAGGTCTTATGTGTGAAGTATGAACTGAATACCGACGGCCTTGTTGATGCTGGTACTCAACAACTGCCCTCTTCTGCTCTCAAGTCCTTCCCAACATCTGTAGTGTAGAGTTCCAATGCGTGGAGACATCGCACACCAGTCTGTGAGCCGGAAACTGCAAACACTGCTGAAGCACGGCAAGGGCAGCGGAAGCTGTAGCTGATTTTCTAAAATGGGCTCACAGGTGGTGTACTTTAACAACCAGATCCGGCAGCTCCAGGTAGGATTTGAGAAACTGCTGAACCACGAGGTTAAGCACATGGGCCAGGCATGGTACGAGTGTAAGCTCGCCTCGCTTCAGAGCCGCCAGCAGGTTCCTGCCATTGTCACACACGACCATGCCTGGCTGTAGGTTCAGAGGTGTGAGCCACAGATCTGCCTGCTCTTTCAGAGCTGTCCACAACTCTTCAGCATTGTGCGTTTTTTCACCTAAGCATATTAGCTTCAGCACAGCCTGTTGCCGGTTGGCCGAGGCAGTGCTTCAGTGCTTCCAGCTTGTGACTGATATGGTCATTTCGGAGATGGAGGCTGAAGAGGAGGAGGAGGCTGAGGAGGATGAGGTGCAGGAGCTGTAGACCGTGGGGACAACCCTGATTGACCTAGGGCCCTTAGGAAAAAGCTGGTATACCGGCGAAATGCGCGTCAGGGAATATATCTGAGCTGAATGTTAGTGTAGGGGGGAATGAGAATATACCCTAGGAACATGCACACTATGGGAGCACCCCAATAAAATGGGGAATCGCGTCAGCATTCCCAGCTGTAGCGGACAGCAGAGATTGTAATTGCAATGATCAGCTGTTTGAGCTGTGTACACTAAGCACGTGTACAGCTACGAGACAGCAGACTGCTTCTCACTGCAGCGATCAGCTGTTTGATCTGGGCATGCCGAGCACACATGCGGGGAGTGAGATAGGGGACCCTAGACTACTTCTCACTCAGGCGATCAGCTGTTCAGCCAGGCGTGCTGAACTTTAGTACGATCGTAAATATCTTATATGTGAGGAGACTGCTCCTAAGTGCTATAAAAGATATGATCGCTTGGCAGTGAGGTTTTCCTCCTGCTAATGACTCTGAATGATGCCAGCCCAGCTATAATAAGTTTAAACACACATACTGTGTGTAATGCACACGCCCGGACTGACTGGCGTGTGCGTCTTTATGTAGTGATTCCACTGTGCCATGAACCGGAGAGTGCCTGGAGGGGCATAACTAAGTATCTGCCCGATCCGACCAAGGTCGCACGACGGAATACGACGCCAGTGCACCAGGGAGGAACCGAGCAGAGGAACCAGGGTCTACTCCAGGTCAGACTCCGGACACGGCTGTTGACCCACAACGGGGAATACAGGAACAGACAGACTAGAGCGCAGGCTGGGTAGGGTCCAGTACAGACTGGGAGATAAATTCAAAACCGCAGATGCGGTGAACAGGGCAGAGCAAAGCGAAAACCGCAGACGCGGCGGACAGAGCAGAGCAAAGCGAAAACCGCAGACGCGGCGGACAGAGCTGAGCAAAGCGAAAACCGCAGACGCGGCAGACAGAGCTGAGCAAAGCGAAAACCGCAGACGCGGCGGACAGAGCTGAGCAAAGCGAAAACCGCAGACGCGGCGGACAGAGCTGAGCAAAGCAAAAACCGCAGACGCGGCGGACAGAGCTGAACAAAGCGAAAACCGCAGACGCGGCGGACAGAGCTGAGCAAAGCGAAAACCGCAGACGCGGTGGACAGAGCTGAGCAAAGCGAAAACCGCAGACGCGGCGGACAGAGCTGAGCAAAGCGAAAACCGCAGACGTGGCGGACAGAGCTGAGCAAAGCGAAAACCGCAGATGCGGCGGACAGAGCTGAGCAAAGCGAAAACTGCAGACGCGGCGGACAGAGCTGAGCAAAGCGAAAACCGCAGACGCGGCAGACAGAGCTGAGCAAAGCGAAAACCGCAGACGCGGCGGACAGAGTTGAGCAAAGTGAAAACCGCAGATGCGGTAGAGACAGGGCTCTGTACACACGGAACAGACTAGAAGGGAAAGGCAGAACCAGATACCCACAGGGTACTTACAGAGAAGTAGCGAGTGGACCACAAACTCACAAACGGAAGTACAGTGACAACGAGCAGGAGTTAGGTACGAGATCAGACTCTGCAGAAAAAGGGAAAGTATGGACATAGAGAAAAACAAAAACAGGCTAGGAGAGTATTCAGACAAGAACAGACACAGCAGCAAGATACAGGAGCGGGTCTAGGTAAGCGGGCCATAGAAGGCGGAACAAACAGGCAGGAGCGAGTTCACACAGGCCTGGAAATACAGCCTCCAGGATAGGCAGAAGACAACAGGCTAGAAGATAATACAGACAGGACACAGTTCAGACACGGGAACTGATACCAAAGGCAGGAAACATAAACGGGACCTGGCATATCAGTGACCAAAGGCCAACTGACAGAACACAATGCTCAGGCAGGGATTCATTGGAGCAGCTGGGTTAAATACCAGATGGCAGACAGCAATAGGCTGAGGACGCACAAGGGGTGTGTCTGCAGCAGTCACAAAAAGCAGGAAGTGATCGGGCGCCGCCCTTAAGCAGCAGACACAGAGGCAAACAGACAGCATGGAGGGAAGCCAGGCTAGCAGACTGGACTGGAGATCAAGTGCGCGCTCTTGCACAGTGGGAGATGGACCACTATGCAAGGACGCCGCCAGGTATGTTACAGTACCCCCCCTTACGCCCCCTCTTCTTCAGGCCTGCCAGAATGTTCCGCAGGGAATTCGAGGGCCAATCCTTCACTTCAAGGAGATCACTTCCACTGTCCACAGGAAAAACTGATCTCACCTGGGTAACTAGGATGCTACCTCCTATCCAGCCATCCTCAGCAACAGACAAAACGGGTGGAGTACCAGGAACAGCACACAAGGAAGTCTCTCTCCACTTATTATCAGGTAGCACCCCAGAGGGTTCAGGAGACAACTGGAAGTCCTCCGCCAGGTTGGAGGGGTGCAGAGACTCGGGGGTAACCTCTGCTTCGGGGTACCTCTTGTCAAGCTCACAGGATGAAATGGGCGAAGTATCAGGCACAAGGTGTAGAAAAGTCACTGTCTCTTGGTTATCTGGTGGGACCCCGGAGGATTCAGGAAATAACTGGGGGTCCTCCACCGGGTCGGAAGAGTGCAGAGACTCGGGGGCAACCTCTGCTTCGGAGTACACTAGATCGAACTCGCTGGAAGAAGCAGGCGAGGTATCAGGTACCGAGTATAGGAGAGTACCTGTCCATTCGCTAACAGGTAGCACCCCGAAGGGTTCTGGAGACAACTGGAAGTCCTCCAACTGGTCGGAGGGATGTAGAAACTCGGGGATAACCTCTGCTTCGGAGTACACTAGGTCAGACTCACTGGAAGAAGAGGTCGAGGTATCAGGTACCGAGTATAGGAGAGTCTCTGTCCATTCGCTATCAGGTAGCACCCCAAAGGGTTCAGGAGACAACTGGAGGTCCTCCACCTGGTCGGAGGGGTGTAGAGACTCGAGAATAACCTCTGCTTCGGAGTACACTAGGTTAGACTCACTAGGCGAAGCGAGCGAGGTATCAGATCAAGGATATAGGAAAGTCTCTGTCCATTCACCACCAGGTGGCACCCCGAAGGGTTCTGGAGACAACTGGAGATCCTCCGCCTGGTTGGAGGGGTGTAGAGACTCGGGAGTAACCTCTGCTTCAGAGTACACTAGGTTGGACTCACTGGACGAAGCAAGCGAGGTATCAGGTACAGAGTATAGGAGAATCTCTGTCCTTTCGCTTCCAGGTAGCACCCCGAAGGGCTCAGGAGACAACTGGAGGTCCTCCGCCAGGTCGGAGGGGTGAAGAGACTCATGGGTAACCTCTGCTTCAGAGTACACTAGGTCGGACTCACTGGATGAAGCAGCCGAGATATCAGGTACCGAGTATAGGAAAGTCTCTGTCCATTCGCTACCAGGTAACACCCCGAAGGGTTCAGGAGACAACTGGAGATTAGTGTTGAGCCACCCCCGTAGTGTTCGAGTTCGGTTCGGTTCGTCGAACACCCGTGTGTTCGCCGAACTGTTCGTCGAACTGTTCGTCGAACACCTTCGAACACCGTTAAAACCAATGGCAGGCAAACAAAAACACATAGAAACACATAGAAAACACCTTCAAAGGTGTCCAAAAGCTGACAAACTGCTCAGAAGACACAACTAACACATGGAAAAGTGACAAGTACATATAGTCATGCGAAAAGAAAAGAGGTGGAGGAGTAAAAGGAGGGGGAGACACAGATATAGGCATGTCATGCCCTTCTAAAATCCAAAAAGTGAGAAGCCGACACGTTCAGTCCGCTCCTGCCCGTGCCACCTCCGTGTCGCCGGGTTTGTGCCAGAGCCGCGGTGAACCCTGACGGCCAGCCCCCCACTCCCAATACTGCTGCCTGTCCGCTGGTGGGTCGAGCGAGCCCCCCTGTGGTGGAGGCAGCTCTAAGCTTTTTAATTTAAATTGTCTCTCTAATTTGAATAAATACACTTTAAATCCATTTACAAGGATCTATTGGAGGGCAAGTCTCATGTCAGCAGCCGCGTAATTCCAGCTCCAGTAGCGTCCACTAAAGCTGCTGCAGTTAAAAAGCTTTTATAAGGATCGAGCTCGGCTGTCCACCGCAAGGCATCCTACTGCCAGTCCGAGCCCCTATGCCTTGGGGTGCCTCCTGATGCTCTTCACTGAGTATCCCGTGGTCCCGAAGCATTTCCTTTGAAAAAATGAAGTGTCCAAACTACAGGTGGTGTAGCTTGCTTAACAGCCGGGATAATCCGCTGACTAGCAGACCCTGCTACTAGGCACAAAGTATTTCCTGGGCTAGATGCAGTTAAAAATTTGTAATTAGATACTCTCGTTGGATGCTGAGAAAGCATTCCATAGAGTCTCCTGGCACGCCATATATGATTCTCTTAAAAAGCTTGGGGTAGGGGTCTAGGGGACCCTTTTATAGCCAAAATCACGGCCCTGTATCGCAATACGTCACCTAGGCTGAAGATAAATGGAACTGTAGCACCCTGAGGGCTCGGTTGCTACAGAGGTAATGCACCTCACCCAGAGGTGTGATGTCTCACTCTCAGGTAAGGATGTAGTGTGGATCAGGATCCGACACCTGCATGCATTATACCACATTGCCGTGGGGCAGGGCGACCAATATGCCCCTGAGATGGGCACGACAGTCCCTGTCCCTGGCTGGAGTGGGGGGAGGGAACACTGAGGAAGGGGAACCCTGTAGTGCAGGAGCAGGGAGGAAGCAGTTCCTGGGTGCATTGAGAAGGGAGTATAAAAGGTGGGCACCATCTTAGTTCAGTGCAGAGAAGTCTGAGCAGAAGTGGCAGGGAGCAGGGGCTCTGCATGAGCTCTGCTCCGGAGGCGGGCCTAGTAACAGAGGCCCAGGCCTGGAAGAGGGAGAAGGAAGGAAGAGGAGCGGAGAAGGCTCCAGGAACGAGGAACGAAGGGATCTCAGGGGTGCGGACGGGCGAGTCGCCACCGCACGCCCGAATCCACCTGCGTGGAGGGGTCAGGCCAAAGGGGGAGACCGGTCCCCGAAACTAGTGGAGGCAGGAAACGACCCTCAGCTAGAAACAGGAGGCTGTGACATTTTATGTGGCGCAGCCCCTCGCTACACCCGCTAGGAAGGCACCACATAAGGTCAGGGAAACTGGCGCCAAGTTTACCAAGAGGAGGCCCGAGGCAGCCGGACAGAAGGGTTGGTAAGAAAGGCCAGACAAAGGACACACAAAGGGGGTCCTGTGAAGCACTCCAAAGTTATCTGGGAGTTGTCTGAGCCCCTCACCTGGTGAGCACAGTATGACGTGGGCAGCCGTTACCTGCAGACGTGGTCTGGATAATAAGAACTGTGAGTAAAGGCCCTGGACTGCATCACTGACTCCGTGTCATTACTGCTGCTGCCCTGCACCATCACCCCCATCCTCCGCATACAATGCCCTGAGGCTATACTCCTCCCGTGGGGAGTTATGCTACGCTCTGCTGCACCCACAACACCAGCCTCAGCGGTCTGCCCTGGAGCGGCGGTTCACTCTGACCGCAATCCACGGGTGGCGTAGTCGGACATTTAAACATCAAAACCACATAAATAGTTCCGCCACTGGTTTGACTGCCCTGAGCCACGGAACCGGGTTGCCGCCACGGAGACTACAACCACCAGCCTCCACCAAAAAGGGTCCGGCTCCGGGTGTCCCAAGGCCCAGGGGGCGCGTCAGAACATTTTCATCACCTTTCACAATCACCAATGGGACAAGGCAGGGATGTTCTCTGTCCCCTCTCTTATACATCCTAGTGACGGAGCACCTGCTCTCATCAATTCGTCATAACCCCAATATTAGGTGGATTGAGGTGGGAGGCACCGAGTACAAGTGCTCTCTATTTGCTGATGATGTCCTAGTATATATCACTCAATCACATATATCCATCCATGCTGTTATGGCTGAAATAGATCACTTTGTTACATGGTCAAATTTTAAAATCAATGCAGCGAAGTCTGAGGCCCTCGATGTCTCCCTCCCCAAATCCATATAGGATTCCATCCAGTCCAACTTTCCCTTTGCCTGGCCCTCACAGGGTATCAAATACTTAGGAATTCCTATTCATAGAGACCTCTCCCATCTATGTTATCTCAATTTTGGGCCCTTTATTGAACAACTCCATACAGACCACGGTTGGCAAGTTAGAACTGTAAGATTCACTACGTGAACCACTGGTGTTTTGTGGAAAAGCACATGTACACTGTGTTCCAAATTATTATGCAAAAAGTGTTTAGGAGTGATAAGGGAAGAATTTGTTTGTCAGTTAAACTCATTGATGGTGATGTGTGTCAGGGCTCTTTATATCACTGTAAGCAATTGCAGACACCTGTGCTAATTAGTTTGGCAGGTGTGTCCAATGAAAGGCAAGACTACTTAAGAAGGCTGTCTCAAATTATTAAGCAGCCTACATTTTCTGCCAAAATGGGAAAGAAAAAGGATGTGTCGGCTGCTGAGAAGCAACAAATTGTGGAGTGTTTAGGTCAAGGCATGACTACAATCAACATTGTGCGATGATCAGGATGAAGTGTCTTGGCAATCAAGAAGTATGTAGCTGATTCACAGTACACATGTGTGCGTGCTGATAAGGGCAAATTGAGGACTCTTTCCTACAGACAATTACGTCAGGTTGAAAGAGCAGCGGCAAAAAAGCCTTGTCATAGCAGCAGACAAGTTTTTGAAGCTGCTGGTGCCTCCAACGTCCCCCGAACAACAAGATGCAGGGTCCTTCAGAGGTTTGCAGCTGTGCATACGCCATCCTGTCGACCTCCTCTATCCACTTCACACAAGCAGAAACGGCTCCAGTGGGCCAAACATTACATGAAGATTGATTTCAAAACTGTTTTGTTCACGGATGAGTGCCGTGCAGCGCTCGATGGTCCAGATGGATGGAGTGGAGGATGGCTGGTTGATGGACACCCCACGCAAACACGGCTACAGCGCCAACAAGGAGGAGGTGGAGTAATGTTTTGGGCTGGAATCATGGGGAGAGAGATTGTCGGCCCCTTTAGGATCCCTGAAGGCGCTAAAGATGAACTCCATAATGTATGTGGATTTTCTCAAACAGCACTTCCTGCCATGGTTCAAGAAGAAGAACCGTGTATTTCACAGCAAGATCATTTTTCTGCATGATAATGCACCATCTCATGCTGCACATAAAACATCTGCATCTCTGGCTGATATGGGCATAAAAGGGGACAAACTTATGGTGTGACCCCCATGCTCCCCTGACCTCTACCCCATTCAGAACCTTTGGAGCATCATTAAAAGGAGTGTCTATGATGGCGGGAGGCAGTTCACATCTAAGCAACAGCTCTGGGAGGGTATTCTGTCCTCATGCAAAACAATTGAAGCAGAAACCATCCAAAACTTGACAAATTCAATGGACGAGAGAGTTCAGAAGTTCCTTTCGAACAAGGGGTCCTATGTGAAAATGTAACATCACCTAGAATAAAGTTTTGAGTTGAAAACTGTTTGATTTCAGTTTCTAACAACCTGCTAATGCTTATAATTTCAAAAATGACCATTTTTTTGGTCTTTATTAAAATGAAAAGGTTGATCGAAAAGTTTGGGGGATCTAAGAGTGTGGCAACCCAGTAGTCATGATTACTTCGAATTCTGACAATATGAGGGTCATGCTGCAGGTAGTGCAGCAAGAAGGCACTTATGTGTCTTGCGCATCTCGGAGCCCCAAAATTATTTTCCGGGCTAGATGCAGCTAAAAATTATTATTAATTTTAAATCTGGTGAAGCTTTAGTATAGATGGCCTAATAGGATCAGTGCTGCACACTGCTACAAAGCCCAAATTATTTTCCAGTCAAGATACAGATAAACATGATTAGTAATGTTAAATCTGGTGGAGCTTATTATAGATGGCCTAATAGAATCAGTGCTGCACACTGCTACAAAGCCCAAATTATTTTCCAGCCAAGATACAGATAAACATGATTAGTAATTTGAAAGCTTAAAACGGTTGGTAGGGTGATTTTAACCAATCATCAAGCTTTTACTCTCCCCAGGATGACACAGGGGTAGAAAAGTCGTTTCGGATCCATGATTTGTTCATCTTTATGAACGTGAGTCTGTCTACATTATCAGTGGAGAGCCGCGTGCGCTTATCTGTCAGCACACCACCAGCAGCGCTGAACACACGTTCAGACAGAACGCTGGCTGCGGGGCATGACAAGATCTCCAAGGCGTAAGTGGCTAGCTCCGGCCATTTATCCAGATTGGAAGCCCAAAAAGAGCAAGGGTCCAGTGACACAGTCGTGGCTTCAATGTTTACTTGGAGATACTCCTGTACCATCGTCTCTAGGCGTTGACTATGTGTCAGACTTCTTGTCTCCTGTGGCCTTGCAAAGGATGGGCTAAAAAAGTGGTGAAATGATTCCGCAAAATTGATGTTACCAGCAGATACTGTGGTTCCGTTACGGTTTGAGTGCTGAACACTTGACGGTCCCACGGTTGGCAAGTTGGAACTGTGAGATTCACTACGTGCACCACTGGTATTTTGTGGAAAAGCATATGTCAGATTCTGCAACAGTCTCTGCTGATACTCCTGCATGCGTGCATCCCTTTCTATGGCAGGAATAATTTCTGCAAATTTACTTTTGTACCGGGGATCTAACAGTGTGGCAACCCAGTAGTCAGGATTATTTCTAATTCTCACAATTCGAGGGTCATGTTGCAGGTAGTGCAGCAAGAAGGCACTCATGTGTGTTGCGCATGCAGGAGCACCAAGTCCCTGTTGTGTTGGTGGCGAGGTAACAATCATGCTTCCTTCCTCTGTCCTCTCCCCCCAACCTCGCACAACAGAAATGTGATCAAGGTCTCCCTCATCTGATGAGTCTTCCATCAGTTCATCCTCCACTTCTTCCTGGGCTCCTGCACCTTCCTCACTAGTTTGGCTGCTACCATGCGCCCTGGTAAAACCATCTCCCCCACCCTCACATGCCTGCCGCCTTGGTGCTGCCGACCGTCTGGACCTTGCAGATGTTAGCCCTTCCGCATACAACTCATCCTCCTCTACTTCCTCCACCTCCTCTTGTGCCACCACCTGACTCCGAATTCTATTTAACATGTGCTCCAGCATGTAAATCACCGGAATAGTCATGCTGATAATGGCATCGTCAGCACTAAACATCTTCGTCGCCATTTCAAAACTGTGCAGAAGGGTGCATAGGTCCCTGATCTGAGACCACTCCTCCAGCGTGATTTGCCCCACCTCTGGATCTCGTTGGCCCAGGCTATACGCCAGAACGTATTGCACCAGGGCTTGTCGGTGCTGCCACAGTCGCTGCAACATGTGCAGAGTTGAATTCCACCGGGTAGGCACATCGCATTTTAGCCGGTGAAGTGGCAAGCCCAACGACTTCTGTAGAGATGTAAGTCGCTGAGCTGCGGGATGCGAATGGCGAAAGTGAGCACACAGCGACCGTGCCCTCTGCAGAAGGCAATCTAGTCTGGGATAGTGGGCTAAAAATTGCTGGACAACCAGGTTCAACACGTGAGCCATACAAGGCACGTGTGTGACATTGCCCCGGCGAAGGGCCGCACCCAGGTTTGCAGCATTGTCGCACACGGCCTTCCCTGGTTTCAGGTCCAGTGGAGACAACCATTCATGAAATTGGTTCTCCAGAGCTGACCACAACTCCTCAGCTGTGTGACTCACATTTCCCAGACATTTCAATGTAAAAACCGCCTGATGACGTTGAGCCCTACTGCCAGCATAGTAAGGAGGTGTGCAGGATCCCTTCTGCGCAGTTAGAAAGCTTGTGGCATGACCAGACAGGCTTTGGGTGCAGGTGGAAGACCGAGAGGAGGTTGAGGAGGCAGAAGCAGTGGAGGAACTTTGACATAAAGAGGATTGACGCACAACTCGTGGGGACGGCAAGACTTGGACAGCAGCCCCTTGTCCTGCTGTCACCATAGTTACCCAGTGCCCAGTCAGCGACATGTAACGCCCCTGTCCATGCCTACTCGTCCAAGTGTCTGTGGTGAAATGCACCCTGTCACACACAGAGTTTCTCAAAGAAGCGGTGATGTTGTGTGCGACATGCTGGTGGAGCGCAGGCACACCTTTCTTTGAGAAGTAGTGCCGACTGGGCATCTGGTACTGGGGCACTGCGACGGACATAAGGTATCGAAAATCCTCTGTGTCCACCAGGCGGAAAGGCAGCATTTCTGTAGCCAAGAACTTGCAGATGGTGAAATTCAACCTCTTAGCTTTCTCATGGCTAGGAGGAAATGGTCTTTTACTTGTCCACATCTGAGGGACCGAGGGCTGGCTATTGTGCTTAGATGGGGTTGATAAGGGTGTCCCCGGCAAACTGCCGGTCTATGAGGAAGATGCAGGCGGACATGTTAGGTTGCCTTGATCCAATGGTGGTGCTATCGATGTCGGACAGCGCTCAACACCAGCTGGTGTTACCACCTCCAAGAAAATGATGACCTGCCAATCACGCTGGCTGTTGCGGGTAAAGAGGTGGCAGGTCTGCGCCCCAAAACAGGTGTGACTGCTGTCCTCCCAGTCACAGAGGATGAAGAGGCCGCGGATGCACAAGATATGGCAGACGGTGGTTGGCCCGGCCGGCTAGGCCGCATTGTAGCACACTGAGCTTCCCACTGCAACTTATGCTTCATGTCCATGTGCCGGTTCATGCATGAAGTACTCAAACTATGTATTTTTTGGCCTCTACTTAGCTTTTGCTGACAAATGTTACAGATAACACGAGTTGGGTCATCTTTATCGATCTGAAAAAATGCCCAGGCTATGCAAGGCTTAGCACCCATGCGACCTGAAGAGCCACCACGACTTGTGGTGAGAGGCAGAGTTGTGTTTGAGGATGCAGTTGTTGACGTCCTTCCAGTACTACGTCTCTGTCCAGGAAGGCGCAACCTGACCTCGTCGTCACTAGCATCTTCCTCCACCTCCTCTGCTGACCTCATCTCTTGGCTGACTGTGGGTTGACAGTAAGTGGGATCTCCAACCTCATCATCATCACCCTGTACGTTATCACACCTGTCGTCCTCAGAGCCAACCTGTTCCTGCCCTGACAAAAAACTAAAGTTGTCGCTCCAATCAGGTATTTGAGTCTTATCATCGTCTTCCTCATTGTCTCCACCAACAGGAGTTACAGTTTGGGAATGAGGGTCTACATTATGGTCAGAACCTTCTGCGTCTGGTCCTGGATCCGACTCATAAAGATTCTGGGCATCAGTGCAGATCATTTCCTCGTCTGGATTCACAGAAGCGCTGGAGTCGACCTCTGATTCCCAGGCTATAGTATGAGTAAACAGCTCTGCAGACTCAACCATCTGTTCTACCTCATACTCAGACGGGCAGCTGGAGATTTGGGAGCTGTGAGGAAGCAAGTGCGATTGGGGTGACACCTTTGAGGACTGGAGTATTTGTGATGTTGAAGTTGATGTGGAGGAGAGCCCACTTAAAGGAACACTTGATATCCGTTGAAGCACCTGCTGTTTTTGTGCCTCATCTGGAATTTGTAGCGATTGGCGTGGCCGTAAGAAAGGGATCTTATCACATTGTCCGCTAAAAGAAGTAGACATTTTAGTTTGGCTGGAAGATGGTCTTTCTTCTGCAGATGTTACTGTTGCTTTAACACCTACCCCACGGACACAACCTTTTTTCCCCTTCCCAACACGCCTATTCCCCTTTCCACCAGCAGCAGGCCTTTTTCCACTCATTTTGGTGGTTAACTAATTAACAACTCTGGAGTTGTTTGCACAAAAAAACAATGGATGGGAACCGAGCAGAGCTGAGTGGCCAAACTGTGGTATTAGGCCAAAACTATTGGCTGGGTTAGATGCAGAAAAAAATTATATTCAATTTGCAACCTGATGGAGGTCTGTATAGATGGACTAATACAACAAGTCCCACACACAGCTAGAAGCCCAATATTTTTTCAGAGGTAGATGCAGAAAAAAATATATTCAGTTTGCAACCTGATGGAGGTCTGTATAGATGGATTAATAGAACAAGTCCCACACACAACTAGAAGCCCAATATTTTTTCAGAGGTAGATGCAGAAAAAAATATATTCAGTTTGCAACCTGATGGAGGTCAGTATAGATGGACTAATACAACAAGTCCCACACACAGCTAGAAGCCCAATATTTTTTCAGAGGTAGATGCAGAAAAAAATATATTCAGTTTGCAACCTGATGGAGGTCTGTATAGATGGATTAATAGAACAAGTCCCACACACAGCTAGAAGCCCAATAATTTTTCAGAGGTAGATGCAGAAAAAAATATATTCAGTTTGCAACCTGATGGAGGTCTGTATAGATGGATTAATAGAACAAGTCCCACACACAGTTAGAAGCCCAATATTTTTTCAGAGGTAGATGCAGAAAAAAATATATTCAGTTTGCAACCTGATGGAGGTCTGTATAGATGGATTAATAGAACAAGTCCCACACACAGCTAGAAGCCCAATATTTTTTCAGAGGTAGATGAAGAAAAAAATATATGCAGTTTGCAACCTGATGGAGGTCAGTATAGATGGACTAATACAACAAGTCCCACACACAGCTAGAAGCCCAATATTTTTTCAGAGCTAGATGCAGAAAAAAATTATATTCAATTTGCAACCTGATGGAGGTCAGTATAGATGGACTAATACAACAAATCCCACACACAGCTAGAAGCCCAATATTTTTTCAGAGGTAGATGCAGAAAAAAATATATTCAGTTTGCAACCTGAGGTAGATGCAGAAAAAAATATATTCAGTTTGCAACCTGATGGAGGTCTGTATAGATGGATTAATAGAACAAGTCCCACACACAGCTAGAAGCCCAATATTTTTTCAGAGGTAGATGAAGAAAAAAATATATGCAGTTTGCAACCTGATGGAGGTCTGTATAGATGGACTAATACAACAAGTCCCACACACAGCTAGAAGCCCAATATTTTTTCAGAGCTAGATGCAGAAAAAAATTATATTCAATTTGCAACCTGATGGAGGTCAGTATAGATGGACTAATAGAATGATGCTATGCCCAAAAGATTTTACTTCACTAGGTGCAGTAAAAAAATTGGTATTCTATACACAGGTGGTATATCTTGCAACACAGATAGGCTACTCCACTGACTAACACACTCTGCAATAGGCCAAAAAGGATTAGCTTTGCTAGATTCAGCCAAATGCTGTGAAAAAAACTTGCACAGCACTGGCACAGACCTGCCTGGCAAAAACTGATAGGAACTGATGTAACCTAGTCCTGAAAAGGACTCCAATTACAATTAGTCTTTACTCCCACAATCTATCTATTTAAGAGCACAGACCTGCCTGATAAAAGTCGTAGGAAATGTTGTAACCTAGTCCTTAAAAGGACTGCAATCACAACTATTCCCTACTCCCAAGCTATCTGTAGATTTGTGCGAAAATTGGCTTGAAATTAACAAGGTATAGCGCACACAGCAACAGCGGTGCCGTCTAACACGCAGCTGCAGCAGTGAGAAAATGGTGGCGACGGGGAAAATGGCTTGGTCTTATAGGGCAAGGACATGTGACTTACACTGCCAATGACACATGCCCTTGCTTGTGTGAAAAAAAGCACTTTGCTCCGTGTGTGCGCTGCTGATAGGCTGACAGATTGCACCTCCCCACTGTAAATGCGGGAAAGAAAAAAAAAAAAGGGAGATCTTCATTGTTCCTGCAGAGATCCATCCCCTGCCCCTCCCCCCAACCCGCTGTACACTCAAACTGCGTATTAACATTAATTTTCATCATTACTGAGAAAAAATCCAGTTATGATTTTGGTGCACAAACAGTTATCGAACATAACCTCGAACAGCCGAATTTTTCTCAAAAGTTCGTGTTCGCCGGACGGCTCGAACACAGCCCAAAACAGCTCGAATTTGAGATTGGCGAACAGTTCGAGTAGAACAACGCTCATCTCTACTGGAGATCCTCTGCCTGATCGGAGGGGTGTAGAGACTCGGGGGTAACCTCTGCTTCGGAGAACACTAGGTCGGACTCACTGGATGAAGCGGGCGAGGTATCAGGTGCAGAGTATAGGGAAGTCTCTCTCCAATTGTCATCAAGTGGTATCACGGGGAATTCAGGAGGCAACAGGGGGTCCTCCGGTGTGGATTCTGGGTGGGCAGCAGTCTCTTCGGGCAGGAGAACTGTTGCACTACCCACGCACATTACCCGTTGGGGCTTCTCCGGGATACAGGGAGATGAAGCTTCAGTAGGAACTTCAAGGTTGGGGTCAGGAGGTCTTTGGGAGGACAGACCCTGGCGTGACGGCTTGCCTCTACGTCTAGCACGTCTGGACTGCCTCTTGAGGTTGGGAGAAGTATTCCGGAGAGAGTAGTCATCCAGAGAGGATTCTGGGTGGGCAGTAGTCTCATTGGGCTGGAGGACTATTGCGCTACCCACACACATTACCCATCGGGGCTGCTCCGGGATATTGGGAAGTGAAGCTTCAGTAGGAGCCTCCGGGTTAGGGTCATCGAAGACCATTAGAAAGGCCACCAGGAAGGCCATTATGTCCAGGACGATAGGATCCTGTGCGTCCCATAGGGGAATGATCCAATTCAAGGCATCACCCGCTAGGTAAGACATCATGAAACCCACCTTAGCCCGATCGGTGGGAAAACAGAGGGTAGAACTTGAAGTGTAGCATGCATTGCTCCACAAATGCACGACTCTGTCTTGGATCCCCATAATAACATGGCGGATCCGCAGGAACGAGTGCTGATAGATCCATCTGGACGGGTGCGTAATTCGCCTGGAACTCAGCAAAAGAAAAAAATATATATATATTTATTTATTTTTAATGCACGTATTCGCTGGAAAAAGTCTCAGAGAGCGAAGGCCGTGGGGCTCAACGGGAAACATGGCCTGAGCATGCTGTAATGCACACGCCCGGACTGACTGGCGTGTGCGTGTTTATGTAGTGATTCCACTGTGCCATGAACCGTAGAGTGCCTGGAGGGGCGTAACTAAGTATCTGCCCGATCCGACCAAGGTCGCACGACGGCATACGACGCCAGTGCACCAGGGAGGAACCAAGCAGAGGAACCAAGGTCTACTCCAGGTCAGACTCCGGACACGGCTGTTGACCCACACCGGAGAATACAGGAACAGACAGACTAGAGCGCAGGTTGGGTAGGGTCCAGTACAGACTGGGAGACAAATTCGAAACCGCAAACGCGGTGGACAGGGCAGAGCAAAGCGAAAACCACAGAAGCGGCGGACAGAGCAGAGCAAAGCGAAAACCGCAGACGCGGCGGACAGAGCTGAGCAAAGCGAAAGCCGCAGACGCGGCGGACAGAGCTGAGCAAAGCGAAAACCGCAGACGCGGCGGACAGAGCTGAGCAAAGCGAAAACCGCAGACGCGGCGGACAGAGCTGAGCAAAGCGAAAACCGCAGACGCGGCGGACAGAGCTGAGCAAAGCGAAAAAAACGCAGATGCGGCGGACAGAGCTGAGCAAAGCGAAAACCGCAGACGCGGCGGACAGAGCTGAGCAAAGCGAAAACCGCAGATGCGGCGGACAGAGCTGAGCAAAGCGAAAACCGCAGACGCGGCGGACAGAGCTGAGCAAAGCGAAAACCGCAGACGCGGCGAACAGAGCTGAGCAAAGCAAAAACCGCAGTCGCGGCGGACAGAGCTGAGCAAACCGAAAACCGCAGACGCGGCGGACAGAGCTGAGCAAAGCGAAAACCGCAGACGCGGAGGACAGAGCTGAGCAAAGCGAAAACCGCAGACGCGGCGGACAGAGCTGAGCAAAGCGAAAACCGCAGACGCGGCGGACAGAGCTGAGCAAAGCGAAAACCGCAGACGTGGCGGACAGAGCTAAGCAAAGCGAAAACCGCAGACGCGGCGGACAGAGCTGAGCAAAGCGAAAACCGCAGACGCGGCGGACAGAGCTGAGCAAAGCGAAAACCGCAGACGCGGCGGACAGAGCTGAGCAAAGCGAAAACCGCAGACGCGGCGGACAGAGCTGAGCAATGCGAAAACCGCAGACGCGGCGGACAGAGCTGAGCAAAGCGAAAACCGCAGACGCGGCGGACAGTGCTGAGCAAAGCGAAAACCGCAGACGCGGCGGACAGAGCTGGGCAAAGCGAAAACCGCAGACGCGGCGGACAGAGCTGAGCAAAGCGAAAACTGCAGACGCGGCGGACAGAGCTGAGCAAAGCGAAAACTGCAGACGCGGCGGACAGAGCTGAGCAAAGCGAAAACCGCAGACGCGGCAGACAGAGCTGAGCAAAGCGAAAACTGCAGACGCAGCGGACAGAGTTGAGCAAAGCGAAAACCGCAGACGCGGTAGAGACAGGGCTCTCTACACACGCAACAGACTAGAAGGGAAAGGCAGAACCAGATACCCACAGGGTACTTACAGAGAAGTAGCGAGTGGACCACAAACTCACAAACGGAAGTACAGTGACAACGAGCAGGAGTTAGGTACGAGATCAGACTCTGCAGAAAAAGGGAAAGTATGGACATAGAGAAAAACAAAAACAGGCTAGGAGAGTATTCAGACAAGAACAGACACAGCAGCAAGATACAGGAGCGGGTCTAGGTGAGCGGCCCATAGAAGGCGGAACAAACAGGCAGGAGCGAGTTCACACAGTCCTGGAAATACAGCCTCCAGGATAGGCAGAAGACAACAGGCTAGAAGATAATACAGACAGGACACAGTTCAGACACGGGAACTGATACCAAAGGCAGGAAACATAAACGGGACCTGGCATATCAGTAACCAAAGGCCAACTGACAGAACACAATGCTCAGGCCGGGATTCATTGGAGCAGCTGGGTTAAATACCAGATGGCAGACAGCAATAGGCTGAGGACGCACAAGGGGTGTGTCTGCAGCAGTCACAAAAACCAGGAAGTGATCGGGCGCCGCCCTTAAGCAGCAGACACAGAGGCAAACAGACAGCATGGAGGGAAGCCAGGCTAGCAGACTGGACTGGAGATCAAGTGCGCGCTCTTGCACAGTGGGAGATGGACCACTATGCAAGGACGCCGCCAGGTATGTTACAGTACCCCCCCTTACGCCCCCTCTTCAGGCCTGCCAGAATGTTCCGCAGGGAATTCGAGGGCCAATCCTTCACTTCAAGGAGATCACTTCCACTGTCCACAGGAAAAACTGGTCTCATCTGGGTAACTAGGATGCTACCTCCTATCCAGCCATCCTCAGCAACAGACGAAACGGGTGGAGTACCAGGAACAGCACACAAGGAAGTCTCTCTCCACTTATTATCAGGTAGCACCCCAGAGGGTTCAGGAGACAACTGGAAGTCCTCCGCCGGGTTGGAGGGGTGCAGAGACTCGGGGGTAACCTCTGCTTCGGGGTACCTCTTGTCAAGCTCACAGGATGAAATGGGCGAAGTATCAGGCACAAGGTGTAGAAAAGTCACTGTCTCTTGGTTATCTGGTGGGACCCCGGAGGATTCAGGAAACATCTGGGGGTCCTCCACCGGGTCGGAAGAGTGCAGAGACTCGGGGGCAACCTCTGCTTCGGAGTACACTAGATCGAACTCGCTGGAAGAAGCGGGCGAGGTATCAGGTACCGAGTATAGGAGAGTACCTATCCATTCGCTAACAGGTAGCACCCCGAAGGGTTCTGGAGACAACTGGAGGTCCTCCGACTGGTCGGAGGGATGTAGAAACTCGGGGATAACCTCTGCTTCGGAGTACACTAGGTCAGACTCACTGGAAGAAGAGGTCGAGGTATCAGGTACCGAGTATAGGAGAGTCTCTGTCCATTTGCTATCAGGTAGCACCCCAAAGGGTTCAGGAGACAACTGGAGGTCCTCCACCTGGTCGGAGGGGTGTAGAGACTCGAGAATAACCTCTGCTTCGGAGTACACTAGGTTAGACTCACTAGGCGAAGCGAGCGAGGTATCAGATCCAGGATATAGGAAAGTCTCTGTCCATTCACCACCAGGTGGCACCCCGAAGGGTTCTGGAGACAACTGGAGGTCCTCCGCCTGGTTGGAGGGGTGTAGAGACTCGGGAGTAACCTCTGCTTCAGAGTACACTAGGTTGGACTCACTGGACGAAGCAAGAGAGGTATCAGGTACAGAGTATCGGAGAATCTCTGTCCTTTCGCTTCCAGGTAGCACCCAGAAGGGTTCAGGAGACAACTGGAGGTCTTCCGCCAGGTCGGAGGGGTGAAGAGACTCATGGGTAACCTCTGCTTCAGAGTACACTAGGTCGGACTCACTGGATGAAGCAGCCGAGATATCAGGTACCAAGTATAGGAAAGTCTCTGTCCATTCGCTACCAGGTAACACCCCGAAGGGTTCAGGAGACAACTGGAGATCCTCCGCCTGATCGGAGGGGTGTAGAGACTCGGGGGTAACCTCTGCTTCGGAGAACACTAGGTCGGACTCACTGTATGAAGCGGGCGAGGTATCAGGTGCAGAGTATAGGGAAGTCTCTCTCCAATTGTCATCAAGTGGTATCCCGGGGAATTCAGGAGGCAACAGGGGGTCCTCCGGTGTGGATTCTGGGTGGGCAGCAGTCTCTTCGGGCAGGAGAACTGTTGCACTACCCACGCACATTACCCGTTGGGGCTTCTCCGGGATAAGGGAGATAAAGCTTCAGTAGGAACTTCAAGGTTGGGGTCAGGAGGTCTTTGGGAGGACAGACCCTGGCGTGACGGCTTGCCTCTACGTCTAGCACGTCTGGACTGCCTCTTGAGGTTGGGAGAAGTATTCCGGAGAGAGTAGTCATCCAGAGAGGATTCTGGGTGGGCAGTAGTCTCATTGGGCTGGAGGACTATTGCGCTACCCACACACATTACCCATCGGGGCCGCTCCGGGATATTGGGAAGTGAAGCTTCAGTAGGAGCCTCCGGGTTAGGGTCATCGAAGACCATTAGAAAGGCCACCAGGAAGGCCATTATGTCCAGGACGATAGGATCCTGTGCGTCCCATAGGGGAGTGATCCAATTCAAGGCATCACCCGCTAGGTAAGACATCATGAAACCCACCTTAGCCCGATCGGTGGGAAAACAGAGGGTAGAACTTGAAGTGTAGCATGCATTGCTCCACAAATGCACGACTCTGTCTTGGATCCCCATAATAACGTGGCGGATCCGCAGGAACGAGTGCTGATAGATCCATCTGGACGGGTGCGTAATTCGCCTGGAACTCAGCAAAAGAAAAAAATATATATATATTTATTTATTTTTAATGCACGTATTCGCTGGAAAAAGTCTCAGAGAGCGAAGGCCGTGGGGCTCAACGGGAACCATGGCCTGAGCATGCTGTAATGCACACGCCCGGACTGACTGGCGTGTGCGTGTTTATGTAGTGATTCCACTGTGCCATGAACCGGAGAGTGCCTGGAGAAGCGTAACTAAGTATCTGCCCGATCCGACCAAGGTCGCACGACGGCATACGACGCCAGTGCACCAGGGAGGAACCGAACAGAGGAACCAGGGTCTACTCCAGGTCAGACTCCGGACACGGCTGTTTACCCACACCGGGGAATACAGGAACAGACAGACTAGAGCGCAGGTTGGGTAGGGTCCAGTACAGACTGGGAGACAAATTCGAAACCGCAAACGCGGTGGACAGGGCAGAGCAAAGCGAAAACCGCAGACGCGGCGGACAGAGCTGAGCAAAGCGAAAACCGCAGACGCCGTGGACAGGGCAGAGCAAAGCGAAAACCGCAGACGCGGCGGACAGAGCAGAGCAAAGCGAAAACCGCAGACGCGGCGGACAGAGCTGAGCAAAGCAAAAACCGCAGACGCGGCGGACAGAGCTGAGCAAAGCGAAAACCGCAGACGCAGCGGACAGAGCTGAGCAAAGCGAAAACCGCAGACGCGGCGGACAGAGCTGAGCAAAGCGAAAACCGCAGACGCGGCGGACAGAGCTGAGCAAAGCGAAAACCGCAGACGCGGCGGACAGAGCTGAGCAAAGCTAAAACCGCAGTCGCGGCAGACAGAGCTGAGCAAAGCGAAAACCGCAGACGTGGCAGACAGAGCTGAGCAAAGTGAAAACCGCAGACGCGGCGGACAGAGCTGAGCAAAGCGAAAACCGCAGACGCGGCGGACAGAGCTGAGCAAAGCGAAAACCGCAGACGCGGCGGACAGAGCTGAGCAAAGCGAAAACCACAGACGCGGTAGAGACAGGGCTCTGTACACACGGAACAGACAAGAAGGGAAAGGCAGAACCAGATACCCACAGGGTACTTACAGAGATGTAGCAAGTGGACCACAAACTCACAAACGGAAGTACAGTGACAACGAGCAGGGGTTAGGAACGAGATCAGACTCTGCAGAAAAAGGGAAAGTACGGACATAGAGAAAAACAAAAACAGGCTAGGAGAGTATTCAGACAAGAACAGACACAGCAGCAAGATACAGGAGCGGGTCTAGGAAAGGGGCCCATAGAAGGCGGAACGAACAGGCAGGAGCGAGTTCACACAGGCCTGGAAATACAGCCTCCAGGATAGGCAGAAGACAACAGGCTAGAAGATAATACAGACAGGACACAGTTCAGACACGGGTACTGATACCGAAGGCAGGAAACATAAACGGGACCTGGCATATCAGTGACCAAAGGCCAACTGACAGAACGCAATGCTCAGGCCGGGATTCATTGGAGCAGCTGGGTTAAATACCAGATGGCAGACAGCAATAGGCTGAGGACGCACAAGGGGTGTGTCTGCAGCAGGTACAAAAAGCAGGAAGTGATCGGGCGCCGCCCTTAAGCAGCAGACACAGAGGCAAACAGACAGCATGGAGGGAAGCCAGGCTAGCAGACTGCACTGGAGATCAAGTGCGCGCTCTTGCACAGTGGGAGATGGACCACTATGCAAGGACGCCGCCAGGTATGTTACACTTTGCAATCTATATGGATAATTGCGTGATTGGGCAGAGGATGAGTGATGATATCTGACATCTTTCACTGTTACAAAATTAATAATTGCTAGATCTGTGCCAATCTATGCATATACATCAATCAGGTGGTGAATAGTCGTGCCCCAAGGCAGACTTATACATGATAGTGGAATATTTTGCTATTACAGCAACTAACTTCATATATCGTATTGGATTTGCACAATTGATCCACCTGACATCCATACTGAGGCTATTACAATATATGGGGATATCACATACAATCGACCTCGGTCCTATATTAGAGGGACTGGACTGAGGTGTCCTAAATTTGCCCTACACTACATTAAGCCGGATTTATTAGTGGGTGTAACGGGTCTGGGAGGCGGAACCTCTGAGCTACTATACAAGGGGGCGGCCCTTGTAAGGGAGCGGGTGGCAGTCTCTGGATGAACGGACAGGGAGATACGGCAAGTGATCAGGGCAGTCTCTGGGTAAAGGGTAGGTACGACCTGTGATGGCAGAGCCTCCGGGTAGGCTAGCAGGCAGATGGTAGATGTGTGCTCCCAGGTGAGCAAGCGAGAGTCTCTGGAATAACAGGTGGTCACGGCACGTGACGGCGGAACCTCCGGGCTGGCAAGCAGGTAGGTAACGGAGAAGCGCTCCCAGGTGAGCGGGCAAGAGTCTCTGGAATAGCTGGAGGTCACCGCACGTGACAACGGGACCTCCGGGCTGGCAAGCAGGCAGGTAACGGAGATGCGCTCCCAGGTGAGCGGGCAAGAGTCTCTGAGATAGCTGGTGGTCACAGCACGTGACAACGGAGCCTCCGGGCTGGCAAGCAGGCAGATAACGGAGAAGCGCTCCCAGGTGAGCGGGCAAGCTGGTCCATAGACAGACTGACCGGAGTAGTAAGGCAGACCGTCGGACCTCAGGCAAGCAGGCAGGTAGCTGATATGTGCTCCCAGGTGAGCGGGCAGGCTGGTCCTTTAGACAGACTGACAGGAGTAGTAAGGCAGACCGTCGGACCTCAGACTGGCAGACAGGTAACAAGTATTCAGGCAGGAATCAGGCAGGTAACTGGCAGGTAACTGGCAGGTAACTGGCAGGTAACTGGCAACGGGACCTGAGGGCTGAAGCACAGGTGAGACACAGGTGCAAACAACATTGCTCGGGCACCTCCATTTTGGAGGAGGTGCCTTAAATATGATGAAGTCCTCCGGCCATTGGCCGGGGACTCTTTAGGGCGGCGCGCGCGGCCCCTTTAAGAGGAGGGGAGCGCGCGCGCGCGCGCCCTAAGCACAGGGGCCGGGAAGGAGCGCGCGCTGAGAGCAGAGCAGGAGGAGGACGCCGGGACGGAGCGCGCGCTGACAGCAGAGCGGGGGGAGGAAGCCGGGCACGGAGCAGAGCGGTGAGGGGAGCAGCGTCCCTGCCTAGCAGAGGGCAGGGACGCCGGCACTACAGTGGGTACCATCTTTATACCGAATAAATGGTTACCTTATATGCATCTATAGATGCATGAGCAATTTTATATTTAAAGGATTTTAATAAATTAATAAAGTTTTTGAATTTTAAAAATTTATTTATATCCACACTTTTCCTCTTTTCCCCTTCCCCTACCTAACTTGACCTAGGGCCCGCAATCCTTGGCGTCGGGAGGACGTGTTCCATCCCAAGGTCTGACTGGGTCCCGGCTTCCATTTTGTTAACCTAGTGTTCTGTCAGCGAGATGCACCATCCCTGCCCACAAACACTTGTCCACGTGTCCGTTTGACGGAGAAAAAAGAGTTTTAAATACCTGGCCTGTAGGTAAGTAGTTTGAACAGCAAACTGCGGTGAATTGCTTCAATGACACACTAAAGGAAATTTTTAATGGAGGCCAGAAATGGCAGTATTTTCTGACAACGTATATGTGATCCGTTTGACGGAGAAAACACAGTTTTAAATAGCTGGATTTCTAGCGCTGTAATATGGAAAGGACCTGGCTGTATTCTGCAGAGCCAACAAGCAAATGGCACAGAAAAAGTGGTGTTCTCTGGATTGCTTTTTAAGCAAATAATGAGGATTAAGATCCAAAGAAAAGTATTCCTGGTCCCTGAGACCTGGGCCTTTGTATAGAAATATCTAACAGCAGCAGAAGGCAAAATTGGAATGGAGCCTCTTGTGCTATAGGCATTGCAGTCTGCTCTATAAACTGCCTGCCTATACACCCTGCCTGCCTGATATCTCTGCAGATGGATTAGTCCTCAGAAGGACTGTTTGTAAGATGGATAAGTGTAATGTATGGTTTTTCTCCCTAAACTACCTAATACACAATCAAATCTGTCCCTGACGCAGCAGCAGCTCTCCCTACACTGTCTGATACGGAGTGACTGTGACGAGCATGGCAGCGCCAGGTCTGATATAGACCTGATGACGCTGTGCGGCCAGCCAGACACTGTAATGCCCACAACCAACATGGCTATAGCATTACAGTGCATGGCAGGCAATCCCTGCATGTTCATTGGCTCTCTAAAGAGCGCCAAACATGCAGGGAGGGGACCCGAGTTCCCGCACGAGCACCCCGGAAATACTCGGCTAGCGCTGAGCATCTCAAGCAGTGAGATGCTCGGGCGAGCACCGAGCAGTAGCGAGCATTCTCGCTCATCACTAACAGACACCTTAATACCCACAACTTTACTGCTTGTCGCATTTCTAATATGCATAAGTCTGCCTATTTTCACACATTCGCCCCCCCCCCGCTGTCCCACGCGCCTCAAGACAAGGGGATGGAGAGAGGATAACTAATTAGTGAACAAACAAGCAGTGGTCCACCTTCTTCCTAGTCTGCAGGCTCCCTGCAGACTGAAGCTAACGGCAGCAGCACAGCCAGATAAAGGCCAGGAGCCCATTATGACACGTGCAATGATGTTCCATTCTTCCATTCTTCCATTATTCCATTGTCCCATTCTCTTGCATTATTCCATTGTTCCATTCACTCATTACATCTATTGCAAGTAATCTATCTGCCTGGGAGAAAACCAATAGGATGCTCTGATTGACAGGCATAGGCAACACTTTAAAACAACATCTCAGACCAAACTTTTTTATTCTTTTTTTTCATCCACAGATAGAAAATTAAAGAAGTCAGTGCTCCACCAGAGGGAGCCAGAATTTCACGAAAGAAATAGTAGCTGCCCTCAATTTTTTTTTTACATGTGTGGTACTCAGCAACACCCAACTGATGGGACTGTTGAGTTAAAAGAGCAGCAGCTGATAACAAGGCCACTGACTAGGTATATGGTGTGTGTGCAACAGTGTAGCAAAGGACAAATGCATTATTGCAGCTTTTCTCAGGAAGGATGGGATAGATAGATAGATAGATAGATAGATAGATAGATAGATAGATAGATAGATAGATAGATAGATAGATAGATAGATAGATAAAATTAGAATTAGTGTTGAGCGAGCACCGTGACCAACGAGCCCAAGGTTAGTCTATGGGAGACATGAGCATTTTTGCTGCGGCACCCCCGGCAGTCTGTAGAAAGCCTAAAAAGTGCCCAAAATGATAGTGACAATGCTCAAATGACATAGGGACAGCATGGGGATCTCTCCAGGAAGCATTTCTGACCCCCAGATCACTGCTGTCAACAACGTGGTCAGAGGTATTAAGCCACTTTTACGGGCTCACAATAAAACGTTCAAAAACAAAACTGAAACTGTTTTCCTGTGAAATATGCTAAAGAACATCCTTTACAGGGTAAAGACTTGTGTATAAGGTAAAATAAATAACCAAAACCAAAAATACTCCTCCACATCTTGTGCTATGTTCCCAAGCATCATTTTTTTATGCAATTTTGCACTTTTGTATTGCTTTCAACAGTGACAAATGCATTCACCGGGAAATGTCATTTTAACATTTTACAACCTGGCTATGTGCTGTGTGACACATGCATACAGTGCTGAAAAGACATGAGAACAGCATGAGGAAGACCCCTGGAAGCATCTCTGACACCCAGGTCACTGCCTAAAAGTGTGCCCATCAGAAGTGATCCTTGCCGCATCAGAAGATGCAGACTTGCAACTATCCCCGTGCAAGTCCTTGTCCCAGGACAGTGTTCAATTGTACATCCCCCATTACTTGCAATGCAAGCGCAAGTATGCAGCCTGTCACCCACCCGCCCCCAGGCTGCAATACCATACTGCTTGCTTGCTTGCACTTGAAATTGGGCCTTTTAGGCATGTGGAGGCAGAATCTGGCCACCACATCATGGCTGCGTCGTCGGCCTGGCATCCATACTCAGTCCCCAGCCGCCCAGCGGCCGGGTGTCCACGCTTGGTCCCCAGCCGCATGGGGGCGGCCAGATGTCCATAAACGGTCCCCAGCCACCCCTATTTGTCCCTGTGCACCTTATACACAAGCACACATACCAAAACATTACCTGTGTCCTCCCCAGTGCATTTATTGGGGAGGACAGACTAACCACAAACACGTGGACAAGTGAATGTGGCCAGGGATGGTCCATCTCACTGACGCCTTCACACTGGGTCAATATTGTGGAAGCCGGGACACAGTTGGACACTGGGATGCAACACGTCCTCCAGACATAGAGGATTGCGGGTCCTGGGTCAATCAGGCTTCAACACAAAGTTAGGAAGGTAGACAGCAGCAGTGGTCGGCCTCCTACACAACGAGTAAATTATTCATGATCATGAGGCCATCCATCTCCTTAGCTTTCTGTTCCTTGGAATGCAAGCACATGTATATAGTAGCGGCTAGGTCTGAGGTGGTCAGCGTTTTGGCGCATATTCTACCTCCTCCGAAGATTGCTGGATGTTTTCCTGCTACTATCCCAGTTCTATGACTCCCGTTAAAACAAAGCTTCAGGTGATGAATGATGGATGAGGTGGTGGCAAAGGAGAAAGAGCAGGAGGAACAGGGACCAATCACATCAAAATCAGGCCAGTCAACCACACATGTTTTGTAGGATATGTTTCTGTACCAAAAGGAGCGGTTGGGCTACACAGTTATGGGGCATACAGTGAGTGCAATGCCTACCAAAAATTTTGAGTGCAATGCCCCTTGGAAGTGACATGGAGGTCAGAGGGCCCTAACGAAAACCCTTTTTTCCATTTATAGCAACTGGGTATCCTGTACACTGTTGGCCTCAGCAGTGAATGGAAGTCTTTCCAAAAATTATGAGGAACTGCAATGCCCCTTGAAACAGACGTGGATTACAGAGTACTAAAAACCAAATGACATAGGAACAGCATGGGGATCGCCCCAGGAAGCATTTCTGACCCCCAGGTCACTGCTGTCAACAACGTGGTCAGAGGTATTAAGCCACTTTTACGGGCTCACAATAAAACGTTCAAAAACAAAACTGAAACTGTTTTCCTGTGAAATATGCTAAGGAACATCCTTTCCAGGGTAAAGACTTGTGTATAAGGTAAAATAAATAACCAAAAACAAAAATACTTCTCCACATCTTGGGCTATGTTCCCAAGCATCATTTTTTATGCAATTTTGCACTTTTGTATTGCTTTCAACAGAAAGTGCAATGCCCCTTGGAAGTGACATGGAGGTCAGAGGGCCCTAACGAAAACCCTTTTTTCCATTTATAGCAACTGGGTCTCCTGTACACTGTTGGCCTAAGCAGTGAATGGAAGGCATTCCAAAAATTATGAGGAACTGCAATGCCCCTTGAAACAGACGTGGATTACAGCGTACTAAAAACCTTCTACCCATTATTGGGGAGTGGGTCTCCCTTAGTGTTCGCCTGTGCATTGAAAAGCAAAAGCTGACTAAAATTAGGAGGAAATGCAATGCCCGTTGGAAGAGTCGTGGAGGTTGTAGGTAATTAAAAACAACATTTCAATGCCCCTTGGAAGAGCTGTGGAGTTCAGAGTGGTTTAATGAGACGGTTTTAATGCCCCTTGGAAGAGACGTGGAGGTCACAGTAGCTTAACAAGACAGTTTTAATGCCCCTTGGAAGAGTGGTGCAGGTTACAGTGGAATAAAAAGACAATATCAATGCCCCTTGGCAGAATGGTGGAGGTTAGAGTGGAATAAAAAGACAATATCAATGCCCCGGGGAAGAGACTTGGAGGTCACAGTAGCTTAACAAGAAGGTTTTAATGCCCCTTGGAAGAGCTGTGGAGTTCAGAGTGGTTTAACAAGACGCTTTTAATGCCCCTTGGAAGAGTAGTGGAGGTCACAGTAGCTTAACAAGATGTTTTTAATGCCCCTTGGAAGAGTGGTAGAGGTCGCAGTGGAATAAAAAGACAATATTAATGCCCCTTGGAAGAGTTGTGGAGGTCGCAGTGGAACAAAAAGACAATATCAATGCCCCTTGGAAGAGTGGTGGAGTTTGCAGTGGAATAAAAAGACAATATCAATGCCCCTTGGAAGAGTGGTGGAGGTTACAGTGGAATAAAAAGACAATATCAACGCCCTGTGGAAGAGACGTGGAGGTCACAGTAGCTTAACAAGACGCTTTTAATGCCCCTTGGAAGAGTGGTGGAGGTCGCAGTGGAATAAAAAGACAATATTAACGACCCTTGGAAGAGACGTGGAGGTGACAGTAGCTTAACAAAATGATTTTAATGCCCCTTACAAGAGCCATGCAGTACAGCATATTAAAAACATTATTCCCATTATTGGGGAGTGGGTCTCCCATAGTCTTTGCCTATGCCTTCCAAGCAAAAGCTGCCAAAAATTTAGACGGAGGAACATGCAATGCTGGCAACACGGACCACGGTCACCCTGGTGGTATAGTGGTGGTGGAGGCTGAGAATAAGGAGAAGAGCAAAAATCAGCTGAAATGAGGAAGCGTATACCCATGTGTGGGTGTGAAGCGGTGCATGGGAATACACCTCCCGAAATAATACAGGGGATTTGACTTTATGTTACTCTGCTGTCATTTGGTGGTGATGAGAAGTCTGGCTCAATCCAGCCCTTGTTCATTTTGATAAGGGTCAGCTTATCAGCATTGTCAGTTGACAGGTGAGTGCGCTTATCAGTTATAATTCCCCCAGCGGCACTAAAAACACACTCCGATAACACGTTAGCAGCAGGGCAGGCCAGGACCTCCAAGGCGTACAGAGCGAGTTCATTCCAAGTGTCCAGCTTGGATACCCAATAATTAAAAGGCACAGAGGAATCACGGAGGACGCTGGTACAGTCGGTTAGGTACTCGCTCACCATCTTTTGAAACTTTCCACTCCTTGTGAGAATACCCCGCGCCTCAGGGCCTGTAAGCTGAGCGGGTCTCAGAAAACTGTCCCAGAATGTTGACAGTGTTCCCCTGCCTCTGCTGGATTGGAGTTGTGTCTCTCTCGCCTGTACGCCTTGGTTGGGCAATGAACTGTGACCTCTGCCTCTAGCGTGTTCAGATGGAAATTTTTTTAACAATTCTGCAGCAAGGGCCTTCTGGTACTGCCCCAATTTTGTAGCCCTCTCCACCTCAGGAATAAGAGAGTGAAAGTTCTCTTTGTAGTGGAGGTCTAACAGTATCACCAACCAGTAATGACTGTCACAAAAATTTTTGACAACGCGAGGGTCACGGTTAAGGCAGAGTAACATAAAGTCAGCCATGCGTGCCAGACTGGTAGCGGGCAAGACTTCCGTGTCCTCACCAAGATGACGACTGACCATGCTCTCCTCCTCCTCCTCCTACCCCCTGTTCTCAGGCCACCCACGCTGAACAGACGGTATGACAGTGGAACAGGTACTAGCGTCTACAGCGCATGATAACAGCTCCTGTTCTTCCTCCTCCTCCTCTCCCTCATTGTCCCCAAATGCACGTTGGGATGAGATGAGGCTGGGCTGTGTGTAATCGCCCGCTCCGGCTTCTTGATCCATCTCATCATACTCTGATTGCAATGCCTCCTCTTTAATTCTCTGCATAGAGCTTTGCAAAAGACAGACAAGTGGGATGCTGATGCTAATGATGGCGTCATCGCCACTCATCTTTGTCAGGATGGTACATATGTCAGACATCCAGGTCCACTCATGAGGTCTTATGTGTGGAGTCTGACCTGAATATCGACGGCCTTGTTGCAGCTCGTACTACACAACTGCTCTCTTCTGCTCACGAATACTTTGCAACATGTGGAGGGTAGAGTTCCAATGTGTGGGGACATCACACATCAGTACATGTGTGATCTCGCCTCGCCTCAGAGCCTCCACCAGGTTACGGCCATTGTCACACACACCATGCCTGGATGTAGGTTCAGCAGTCTCAGTCACAGATCTGCCTGCTCTTTCACAGCTGTCCACAACTCACAAGCAGTGTGAGGTTTATCACCTAAGATTATGAGTATCAGCACAGCCTGTTGTCGCATGGCTGAGGCAGTACTGCAGTGCTTCCTGCTTGTAGACTGAAAAAAGATAATTAGCTCATATCACCTGATACTCACAGGAATCCCAGGCTCACGGATTAGTGTCCAGCATACACTTGCAAGGATATATAAAGAAGGTAAAATGCGGTGCCACATGCGATAAATCCTTTTATTCCAAAATTAAAAATCACAACATGTGCCTAGGAGGGGAACAACTGACGAATAAGGGGCTGTGTCCTCGAAACACGTCCAGTTGTTCCCCTCCTAGGGACATGTTGTGATTTGTAATTTTGGAATAAAAGGATTTATCGCATGTGGCACCGGATTTTACCTTCCAGCTTGTAACTAATGTGGTGATATCTGAGATGGAGGCTGAACATGAGGAGGAGGAGGATGATGCGCAGGAGCTGTACACTGTGGGGGCAACTCTGACTGACATAGGGCCCGCAATCCTCAGTGTGGGGAGGATGTGTTCCGTCCCAAGGTCCGACTGGGTCCCGGCTTCCACTATGTTTAACCAGTGTGCCGTCAGGGAGATGTACCGTCCCTGGCCACAAGCACTTGTCCACGTGTCCGTTGTCAGGTGAACTCTCCCAGTAACTGCGTTGTTGAGGGCACGGCATATGTTTTGGGACACGTGCTTTTGTAGTGCGGGGATGGCACACCGGGAAAAATAGTGTCGGCTGGGGAATGAGTACCGAGGGACGGCCACCGCCATAAGGTTGTGGAAGGATTCCGTCTCCACCAGCCTAAAAGCAGTCATGAAATGTGCGAATTTAGGACTGTGGCCTGTGGGATGTTGGCTGCGAATTTGCACTTTCGTTCAAAAAGTCTGGGATATGGACAATTGAACACTGAGGTGGGACCTGGAAGTGGACGTTGATGTTGTTTCTTGAGAAACTGCCATAACAAGTGAAGACTGAGAGGAGGGGGCATCTTTTCATGCAGTATGGACAGGGGATTGCCTTGCACGCAAACAGGGGGTTCTATTACATGCACAACAGCGGAAGAAGCAGTGGTGACACCCGCAGACACTGGTCGTTGACCCTAGGGTTCACCCCACAAAGTCGGGTGCTTTGCTGACATGTGCCTGATCATGCTGGTGGTGGTCAGGCTGGTAGTTTTGTCACCCCTGCTGATGCTGGCCTGGCAGGTGGTACAAATGGCCTTTTTGGTGTTGTCAGCAGAGTCTTTAAAAAAATTCCAGACTCTGGAAGACCTACCGTTTGTACTGGCAAATTCCCTCCTGTTGGTGTTAGGGGGAACGGTTGCCCACCTTCTGTCGGCGGCCACCCCACTGCTTCTTCCTGCCTGTTGGGGTACTCTGCCTCCCTCCCCCTGTGTGCTGCTGGCCTCGCTCTGTGTGTCCTCCTGCCACGTTGGGTCAGTTACTAGATCATCCACCACCTCCTCCTTTTCCACTTCCGCACCACGATCCTCCTCCTCACTTCGTGGGAATTGTGTCTCGTCATCGTCAACCTCTTGTGACAAATTGCCAGAGTCACCTTCCTGAAGCCATAGCTGTTCAAATATTTGGCCATCGCTACATGGGATCTCCTCTTCCACCACTTCAAGTGGAGCAGTCGAGAGGCCCAAATATGGAAATGGACCAGTGAACAGCTCTTCAGAATGTCAAACTGTGGGATCAGTTGCTGTCTGAGGACACTCAGCCTGGTTGAAGGAAGGAGCATCAGGGTGAGGAGGAGAATGCGGTCAAGACTCACGGCTACTAAGACTTGACCGTGTGGAAGACAGACCGGAGGTGGTGGTGCCCAGGTAACTGGAAGTATTATCTGCTATCCAATTAATAACTTGTTCACACTGATCAGTTCGCAATACTGGTGTTGTTGTGTGCTTCCCTAGTAATTCGGTCAAGAACTGGGAGCGAGTAGATGTGGCTGTTGGTTGTGGCACATTTTCACCTAGGCCACGGCCCCGTCCTCTGCATGCACCATCACCAGAATGTCCAGTTCCACGTCCTTTGCCACGCGCCTTGCCCATTGTAAATGAAGTAAAATATCTTACACTCGCACTATCAATGGCAAAAGAGTAATAGAAAGGAGATTAGAACCGTGGAAGAGGAAAACCACAGTTCTATTTCCCTGGCCTGCACCAGAATCTTATAAACAGATATATTTGTGTCTGAACAGTCAGCGAGACACTCAAACTGTTTTTTTTTTATGGAAAAAAGGCAAAAAAGTGGATAATACAGAGATTTGAACCATGGAACTGCAAAACCACAGTTCTTACATAGTTACATATTTACATAGTTAATAAGGCCGAAAAAAGACCAGCGTCCATCCAGTTCAGCCTATTTCTTGTGCACTGGATCTATTCCGCAGCGTTGATTCAGGGGAAGGCAAAAAAAACCCATGCGGTATAGGCCAATTTACATCATTGAGGAAAAATTCACTACCCGACTCCAATCTGGCAGTCAGATTAAATCCCTGGATTAATTAACTATCACTAAGCATAAGATGTAATTTTATTGTTCTCAAGAAAGGCGTCCAGGCCTCTCTTGGACTCATTAAGTGAGTTGGACATCACCACTTCCTCTCCCAGAGAGTTCCAGAGTCTCACGGCTCTGACCATAAAGAATCCCCTTCTATGCTGGTGCAGGAACCTCCTTTCCTCCAGACGCATAGTGTGCCCCCTCGTCTTTGTCACCATCCTTGGTATAAACAGGTCATGGGAGAGATCTCTGTACTGCCCCCTGATGTATTTATACATGTTTATGAGGTCTCCCCTAAGCCTTCTCTTTTCCAACGTAAATAGGCCTAATTTTGATAACCTCTCTGGGTATTCTAGTCCCTCCATTCCCTTTATTACCTTAGTCGCCCTCATTTGTATCCTCTCTAGCTCCAATATGTCTTTCCTGAGCACCAGAGCCCAGAACTGTGCACAATATTCTAAGTGCGGCCTTACCAGCGCTTTATACAGAGGAAGAACAATGTTCTCATCATATGCCCCTATTCCTCTTCTGATGCATGCCATGACTCTATTTGCCTTCGCAGCTGCTGCCTGACACTGGGCACTCCAATTTAATTTGCTGTTAACCAAGACGCCCAGGTCCTTCTCCATGTCAGATTTCCCCAACGGTTTCCCATTTAATATGTATGGGTGACTGCTGTTTTTCTTTCCCATGTGCATGACCTTACAATTATCGGCATTGAACCCCATTTGCCATTTTTTGGCCCAACTCCCCAATTTATCTAAATCCTCCTGTAGCTGTGCCCTATCCTCATCTGTATTAACTACTTTACAAAGCTTAGCATCATCAGCAAATATTGCTATTTTACTATGCAACCCTTCCACTAGATCATTAATAAATATATTAAATAATATAGGGCCCAAGACAGACCCTTGAGGCACCCCGCAAGTAACCCTGACACACCCTGAGCTTACTCCAGTGATAACCACCATCTGCTTTCTATCACTCAGCCAGCTATTAACCCACTTGCACACATTATCCCCCAGACCAAGCATTCTCATTTTATATACCAACCTTTTGTGTGGCACGGTATCAAACGCTTTGGAGAAGTCAAGGTATACAACATCCACTGACTCTCCCCGGTCCAGCTGTGAGCTCACCTCCTCGTAGAAGGCGATCTGGTTTGTTTGGCAGGAGCGATCCCTCATGAATCCATGTTGATATGGAGTTAGACAGTTATTATCATTAAGATATTCTACAATAGCATCTCTAAGAAATCCTTCAAACAATTTACCCACAACAGACGTTAAGCTTACTGGTCTATAGTTCCCAGGGTCACTTTTAGACCCCTTTTTGAATATTGGTACCACATTTGCTTGGCGCCAGTCTAGTGGGACAGTCCCTGTCCATAAAGAGTGCTTGAATATAAGATACAGCGGTCTGTCTATCACATTACTTAATTCTTTTAGTACCCGGGGGTGTATGTCATCTGGGCCTGGTGACTTGTCTATTTTGATATTATTTAGGCGTTTCTGAACTTCCTCCTGGGTTAGGTGGGTGATATTTAGCGGAGGGTTTACTTTATCACTCTGCATTTCCTCTGATAAATTGTTTTCTTTTGTGAAAACAGTGGAGAAGAAGCTATTGAGTAGGTTTGCTTTACCCTCATCGCTCTCTATGATTTTACCAAGGTTATTTTTCAATGGGCCAACTCCATCAGTTTTAATCCTTTTACTGTTTATATAGTTAAAGAACAGTTTGGGATTTGTTTTACTTTCCTTGGCAATTAGTCTCTCTGTCTCCTCTTTTGCTATTCTTATTTGTTTCTTACAGATAAGATATTAGCGCTTCCTCGCTGCCTTCATGTTTAAATTTACTGAAAGCCCTTTTTTTGTTTTTCATTGCCCTCTTGACTTCCTTATTTAGCCACATTGGCTTCCTCCTATTCCTAGCCCTTTTATTCCCATAAGGTATGTACCTTCTACAGTGACTATGTAGGACTGTTTTGAAAATTTCCCATTTTCTATCCGTGCTTTTATTACTGAAGATACTATCCCAGTCTATAAGGGGAAGAGCATCTCTTAGCTGATCAAACGTTGCCCTCCTGAAGTTCAGTGTTTTTGTGACTCCCTTGCTGGGCACCCTACTGAAGCACATGTGGAATTGTATAATGTTGTGGTCACTATTTCCCAGGTGCCCCCCGACCAGCACCTCAGTTATTCTGTCTGGCCTGTTAGTTAATATTAAGTCTAAAAGGGCCGTCCCTCTAGTTGGTTCCTGCACAAGTTGTGACAAATAATTGATAATTGACAGAAACCTGTTTCCTTTCTGAGATCTACAGCTTCCGGTTTCCCAGTCTATATCGGGGTAGTTGAAGTCCCCCATAATAATCACCTCAATATTTTTTGCTACTTCGTCTATTTGTCTCATTAATAGACTTTCCGTGGCTTCTGCTATATTTGGTGGTTTATAACAGACTCCTATGATAATTTTATTATTGTTTTTTGCCCCATGTATCTCCACCCATAAGGACTCGACCTCCTTATTTCCCTCCCATACATCCTCCCGTATTGTAGGCTTTAGACACGTCTTTACATATAGACAGACTCCACCCCCTTTCCGATTTCTTCGATTCCTTCTAAACAGTTCTAATTTCCTGGCGTTAACCAGACTTTTTAAAATAGATATATTTGTGTCTGAACAGTCAGCGAGACACTCAAACTGTTTTTTTTTTATGTAAAAAAGGCAAAAAGGTGGATAATACAGAGATTTGAACCGTGGAACTGCAAAACCACAGTTCTAGTTTCCTGGCGTATACCAGACTTTTTAAAAATAGACATATTTGTGTCTGAACAGTCAGCGGGACACTCAAACTGTTTTTTTTAATGGAAAAAAGGCAAAAAGGTGGATAACACCCAGATTTGAACCGAGAAAGAGGAAAACCACAGTTCTATTTCTCTGGCCTACACCAGAATCTTTTAAACAGATATATTTGTGTCTGAACAGGTCAGTGAGAAGCTCAAACTGTTTTTTTTTATGGAAAAAAGGTGGATAACACCCAAATTTGAACCGTGGAAGAGGAAAACCACAGTTCTAATTTCCAGGCATATACCAGACTTTTTTAAATAGATATATTTGTGTCTGAACAGTTACCGAGACACTCAAACTGTTTTTTTTTTGTGAAAAAAAGGCAAAAAAGTGGATAATACAGAGATTTGGACCGTGGAACTGCAAAACCACAGTTCTAATTTCCTGGAGTATACCAGTCTTTTTAAAATAGATATATTTGTGTCTGAACAGTCAGCGAGACACTCAAACTGTTTTTTTATGGAAAAAAGGCAAAAAGGTGGATAATACAGAGATTTGAACCGTGGAACTGCAAAACCATAGTTCTAATTTCCTCACGTATACCAGACTTTTTAAAACAGATATATTTGTGTCTGAGCAGTCAGCAAGACACTCAAACTGTTTTTTTATGGAAAAAAGGCAAAAAAGTGGATAATACAGAGATTTGAACCGTGGAACTGCAAAACCACAGTTCTAGTTATCTGACCGAAACCAGACTCTTTTAAACAGATATATTTGTGTCTGAACAATCACAGACACACTCAATTTTTTTTTTTAGGGGGGGGGAAATACCAAAATGTTAATAAGACTGGTATTTGTACAGTCTGACTTAGAAAGAAAAAAAGAGGATTTAGATGAAAAAAAAAGGATTTTTCCTGGCCCCTGAGACCTGGGGCTAAGTCTGGCAATTTGAGCAAAAGCAGCACACAGGACTGTAATGCAGTGTTTGTTGGTATAACCAACATCTGCATCTCCTATACAGCCTGCCTGCCTGCCTGATATCTGGGATGGATATTAGTCCTCAGAAGGACTGTTTGTTTGATTTGGCAGGCTTTAGAGACCCTACACTATCTATTTTGCAGTATAAATCTCTCAATAACTCAGCAGCACTGTCCCTACACTGTCTGAACCGGAGCGACTGTGTCCAAGATGGCAGCGCCCGGCTTTAAATACTCACGGTGACGCTGTGCGGCCAGTCAATCACTGTAATACCCATGACCAACATGGCTTCGGCATTACAGTGACTGGCTGGCAATCCCTGCATGTTCATTGGCTCTGTAAAGAGCGCCAAACATGCAGGACGGAAACCCGAGCTCCCGCCCGAGTAACCCGAAAATGCTCGGTGCTCACCGAACATCGCGAGTAGTGAGATGCTTGGGCGAGTACCGAGCAGTGTCGAGCATGCTCGCTCAACACTAATTACAATACAATATATTGGTATAAGCAATGCACATATGCTAAATGAGAACAGATACTACACTTGATGTTAGCCAAAAGGCCGAGAAGCGATAACCTGAATTGGTTTTGGCCTATGACTGCACCCTGGCTTCAAGAAGGCATCCATTGTAGGAATGGGGACAAAGACTCCCCCTAGAAAGACATGTTGTTCATCAATAGACACCTTAAAACCCACAACTTTACTGCTTGTTGCAGCTGCAGCCCACGCACGCATTTTTAATCTGCATAAGTCTGCCTATTTTCTCACATTCTCCCCGCCCCCCCGCTGTTCCATGCACCTCAAGACAAGGTGATGGGGAGAGGAAAACTAATTGGTGAACAAACAAGCAGCAGTCCACTTTCTTCCTAGTCTGCAGGCTTCCTGCAGACTGAAGCTGACTGCAGCAGCACAGCCAGATAAAGGCCAGGAGCTCATTATGACACGTGCAATGATTTTCCATTCTTCCATTCTTGCATTATTTCATTGTTCCATTGTCCCATTCTCTTGCACTATTCCATTGTTCCATTCACTCATTGCATCTATTGCAAGCAATCTATCTGCCTGGGTGAAAACCAATAGGATATTCTGATTGACAGACATAGGTAGCACTTTAAAACAACATCTCAGATCAAACTTTTTTATATATTTTTTCATCCACAGAAAGAAAATTAAAGAAGTCAGTGCTCCACCAGAGGAAGCCAGAATTTCACTAAAGAAATCGTAGCGGCCCCCAAATTTTTTTTAAATGCGTGGTACTCAGCAACACCCAACTGATGGGACAGTTGAGTTAAAAGAGTAGCAGCTGATAACAAGGCCACTGACTAGGTATATAGTGTGTGTGCAACAGCGTAGCAAAGGACAAATGCATTATTGCAGCTTATCTCAGGAAGGAAGGATAGATAGATAGATAGATAGATAGATAGATAGATAGATAGATAGATAGATAACATTACAATACAATATATTGGTAAAAGCAAAGCACATATACTAAATGAGAACAGATACTACACTTGATGTTAGCCAAAATGCCGAGAAGCGATAACCTGAATTGGTTTTGGCCTATAAATGCACCCAGGCTTCAAGAAGGCACACATTGTAGGAATGGGGACAAAGACTCCCCCTAGGAAGACATGTTGTTCATCAATAGACACCTTAAAACCCACAACTTTCCTGCTTGTTGCAGCTGCAGCCCACACACGCATTTTTAATCTGCATAAGTCTGCCTATTTTCACACATTCTCCCCTCCCCCCCACTGTTCCATGCACCTCAAGACAAGGGGATGGGGAGAGGAAAACTAATTAATGAACAAACAAGCAGCAGTCCACCTTCTTCCTAGTCTGCAGGCTCCCTGCAGACTGAAGCTGACTGCAGCAGCACAGCCAGATAAAGGCCAGGAGCTCATTATGACACGTGCAATGATGTTCCATTCTTCCATTCTTGCATTATTCCATTAGTTCCATTGTCCCATTCTCTTGCATTATTCCATTGTTCCATTCAATCATTACATCTATTGCAAGTAATCTATCTGCCTGGGTGAAAATCAATAGGATGCTCTGATTGACAGACATAGGTAGCACTTTAAAATAACATCTCAGACCAAACGTTTCTATATCTCTTTTTCCATCCACAGATAGAAAATTAAAGAAGTCAGTGCTCCACCAGAGGGAGCCAGCATTTTACTAAAGAAATCGTAGCGGCTCCCCAATTTTTTTTAAATGGGTGGTACTCAGCAACACCTAACTGATGGGACAGTTGAGTTGAAAGAGTAGCAGCTGATGACAAGGACACTGACTAGGTATAAGGTGTGTGTGCAACGGTGTAGCAAAGGACAAATGAAATATTGCAAGTTATCTCAGGAAGGAAGGGATAAATAGATAGATAGAAAGAAAGATAAATAGATAGATAGAGAGAAGGCTAGATAGATATATGAGTAGATAACATTACAATACAATATATTGGTAAAAGCAAAGCACATGCACTATAAAGTGTTGAGCCACCCCCGTAGTGTTCGAGTTCGGTTCGGTTCGTCGAACACCCGTGTGTTCGCCGAACTGTTCGTCGAACTGTTCGTCGAACACCTTCGAACACCGTTAAAACCAATGGCAGGCAAACAAAAACACATAGAAACACATAGAAAACACCTTCAAAGGTGTCCAAAACCTGACAAACTGCTCAGAAGACATAACTAACACATGGAAAAGTGACAAGTACATATAGTCATGCGAAAAGAAAACAGGTGGAGGAGTAAAAGGAGGGGGAGACACAGATATAGGCATGTCATGCCCTTCTAAAATCCAAAAAGTGAGAAGCCGACACGGCCAGTCAGTTCCTGCCCGTGCCACCTCCGTGTCGCCAGGTTTGTGCCAGAGCCGCGGTGGACCCTGACGGCCAGCACCCCTCTCCCAATACTGGTGCCTGTCCGCTGGTGGGTCGAGCGAGCCCCCTGTGGTGGAGGCAGCTCTAAGCTTTTTAATTTAAATTGTCTCTAATTTGAATGAATACACTTTTACAAGGATCTATTGGAGGGCAAGTCTCATGCCAGCAGCTGCGTAATTCCAGCTCCAGTAGCGTCCACTAAAGCTGCTGCAGTTAAAAAGCTTTTATAAGGATCGAGCTCGGCTGTCCACCTCAAGGCATCCTACCGTCAGTCCCAGCCCCTATGCCTTGGGGTGCCTCCTGATGCTCTTCACTGAGTATCCCGTGGTCCCGAAGTATTTCCTTTGAAAAAATTAAGTGTCCAAACTACAGGTGGTGTAGCTTGCTTAACAGCCGGGATAATCCGCTGACTAGCAGACACTGCTACAAGGCACAAAGTATTTCCTGGGCTGGATGCAGTTAAAAATTTGTAATTAGATACTCTCGTTGGATGCTGAGAAAGCATTCCATAGAGTCTCCTGGCACGCCATATATTATTCTCTTAAAAAGCTTGGGGTAGGGGTCTAGGGGACCATTTTATAGCCAAAATCACGGCCCTGTATCGCAATAAGTCACCTAGGCTGAAGATAAATGGAACTGTAGCACCCTGAGGGCTCGGTTGCTACAGAGGTATTGCACCTCACCCAGAGGTGTGATATCTCACTCTCAGGTAAGGATGGAGTGTGAATCAGGACCCGACACCTGCATGCATTATACCACATTGCCGTGGGGCAGGGCGACCAATATGCCCCTGAGATGGGCACGACAGTCGCTGTCCCTGGCTGGAGTGGGGGGAGGGAACACTGAGGAAGGGGAACCCTGTAGTGCAGGAGCAGGGAGGAAGCAGTTCCTGAGTGCATTGAGAAGGGAGTATAAAAGGTGGGCACCATCTTAGTTCAGTGCAGAGAAGTCTGAGCAGAAGAGACAGGGAGCAGGGGTTCTGCATGAGCTCTGCTCTCGAGGCGGGCCTAGTAACAGAGGCCCAGGCCTGGAAGAGGGAGAAGGAAGGAAGAGGCGCGGAGAAGGCTCCAGGAACGAGGAACGAAGGGATCCCAGGGGTGTGGACAGCGAGTCACCACCGCATGCCCGAATCCACCTGTGTGGAGGGGACAGGCCAAAGGGGGAGACCGGTCCCCGAAACTAGTGGAGGCAGGAAACGACCCTCAGCTAGAAACCGGAGGCTGTGACATTTTATGTGGCCCAGCCCCTCGCTACACCCGCTAGGAAGGCACCACATAGGGTCAGGGAAACTGGCGCCAAGTTTACCAAGAGGAGGCCCGAGGCAGCCGGACAGAAGGGTTGGTAAGAAAGGCCAGACAAAGGACACACAAAGGGGGTCCTGTGAAGCGCTCCAAAGTTATCTGGGAGTTGTCTGAGCCCCTCACCTGGTGAGCACAGTACGACGTGGGCAGCCGTTACCTACAGAAGTGGTCTGAATAAAAAGAACTGTGAGTAAAGGCCCTGGACTGCATCACTGACTCCGTGTCGAAACTGCTGCTGCCCTGCACCATCACCCCCATCCTCCGCATACACTGACCTGAGGCTATACTCCTCCTGTGGGGAGTTATGCTACGCTCTGCTGCACCCACAACACCAGCCTCAGAGGTCTGCCCTGCAGCGGCGGTTCACTCTGACCGCAATCCACGGGTGGCGTAGTCGGACATTTAAACATCAAAACCACATAAATAGTTCCGCCACTGGTTTGACCGACCTGAGCTACGGAACCGGGTCGCCGCCACGGAGACTACAACCACCAGCATCCACCAAAAGGGGTCCGGCTCCGGGTGTCCCAAGGTCCAGGGGGCACATCAGAACATTTTCATCACCTTTCATAATCACCAATGGGACAAGGCAGGGAAGTCCTCTGTCCCCTCTCTTATACATCCTAGTGACGGAGCACCTGCTCTCATCAATTCGCCATAACCCCAATATTAGGTGGATTGAGGTGGGAGGCACCGAGTACAAGTGCTCTCTATTTGCTGATGATGTCCTAGTATATATCACTCAATCACATATATCCATCCCTGCTGTTATGGCTGAAATAGATCACTTTGTTACATGGTCAAATTTTAAAATCAATGCAGCGAAGTCTGAGGCCCTCGATGTCTCCCTCCCCAAATCCATACAGGATTCCATCCAGTCCAACTTTCCCTTTGCCTGGCCCTCACAGGGTATCAAATACTTAGGAATTCCTATTCATAGAGACCTCTCCCGTCTATGTTATCTTAATTTTGAGCCCTTTATTGAACAACTTCATACAGACCACGGTTGGCAAGTTAGAACTGTAACATTCACTATGTGAACCACTGGTGTTTTGTGGAAAAGCACATGTACACTGTGTTCCAAATTATTATGCAAAAAGTGTTTAGGAGTGATAAGGGAAGAATTTGTTTGTTAGTCAGTTAAACTCATTGATGGTGATGTGTGTCAGGGCTCTTTATATCACTGTAAGCAATTGCAGACACCTGTGCTAATTAGTTTGGAAGGTGTGTCCAATGAAAGGCAAGACTACTTAAGAAGGCTGTCCCACATTATTAAGCAGCCTACATTTTCTGCCAAAATGGGAAAGAAAAAGGATGCCTCGGCTGCTGAGAAGCTACAAATTGTGGGGTGGTTAGGTCAAGGCATGACTACAATCAACATTGTGCGATGATCAGGATGAAGTGTCTTGGCAATCAAGAAGTATGTAGCTGATTCACAGTACACACGTGTGCGTGCTGATAAGGGCAAATTGAGGACTCTTTCCTACAGGCAATTACGTCAGGTTAAAAGAGCAGCTGCAAAAAAGCCTTGTCATAGCAGCAGACCCAGTTTTTGAAGCTGCTGGTGCCTCCAATGTCCCCCGAACAACAAGATGCAGGGTCTTTCAGAGGTTTGCAGCTGTGCGTACGCCATCCTGTCGACCACCTCTATCCACTGCACACAAGCAGAAACGGCTCCAGTGGGCCAAACAATACATGAAGACTGATTTCAAAACTGTTTTGTTCACGGATGAGTGCCGTGCAACGCTCGATGGTCCAGATGGATGGAGTGGAGGATGGCTGGTTGATGGACACCCCACGCAAACACGGCTACAGCGCCAACAAGGAGGAGGTGGAGTAATGTTTTGGGCTGGAATCATGGGGAGAGAGATTGTCGGCCCCTTTAGGATCCCTGAAGGGGTAAAGATGAACTCCATAATGTATGTGGATTTTCTCAAACAGCACTTCCTGCCATGGTTCAAGAAGAAGAACCGTGTATTCCACAACAAGATCATTTTCATGCATGATAATGCACCATCTCATGCTGCACATAACACATCTGCATCTCTGGCTGATATGGGCATAAAAGGGGACAAAGTTATGGTGTGATCCCCATGCTCCCCTGACCTCTACCCCATTCAGAACCTCTGGGCATCAATAAAAGGAGTGTCTATGATGGCGGGAGGCAGTTCACATCTAAGCAACAAATCTGGGAGGGTATTCTGTCCTCATGCAAAACAATTGAAGCAGAAACCATCCAAAACCTGACAAATTCAATGGACGAGAGAGTTCAGAAGCTCCTTTCGAACAAGGGGTCCTATGTGCAAATGTAACATCACCTAGAATAAAGTTTTGAGTTGAAAACTGTTTGATTTCAGTTTCTAATAACCTGCTAATGCTTATAATTTCAAAAATGACCATATTTATTAAAATGAAAAAGTTGATCGAAGAGTGTGGGGGATCTAAGAGTGTGGCAACCCAGTAGTCAGGATTACTTCGAATTCTGACAATCTGAGGGTCATGTTGCAGGTAGTGAAGCAAGAAGGCACTTATGTGTCTTGCGCATCTCGGAGCCCCAAAATTATTTTCCGGGCTAGACGCAGCTAAAAATTATTATTAATTTTAAATCTGGTGGAGCTTAGTATAGATGGCCTAATAGAATCAGTACTGCACACTGCTACAAAGCCCAAATTATTTTCCAGCCAAGATACAGATAAACATGATTAGTAATTTTAAATCTGGTGGAGCTTAGTATAGATGGCCTATTAGAATCAGTGCTGCACACTGCTACAAAGCCCAAATTATTTTCCCGCCAAGATACAGATAAACATGATTAGTAATTTGAAAGCTTAAAACGGTTGGTGAGGTGATTTTAACCAATCATCAAGCTTTTACTCTCCCCAGGATGACACAGGGGTACAAAAGTCGTTTCGGATCCATTATTTGTTCATCTTTATGAACGTGAGTCTGTCTACATTATCAGTGGAGGGCTGCGTGCGCTTATCTGTCAGCACACCACCAACAGCGCTGAACACACGTTCAGACAGAATGCTGGCTGCGGGGCATGACAAGATCTCCAAGGCGTAAGTGTTAGAACCTTGCTGTTAGGTTTTTTTTCCTTTGCTGGTCACATGACTTTGTTGGCCTATTTAATCCTGCTCCGCCCTTCTGGCTTTGCTGGACTTCATTGTATATCTACTTTCTAGCTAGCCTGTGCTCTGTATCTAACTCTGTTAGTTTGCTTGGTCTACGGACCTCTATGTTCTATCTATTTTGTTTGTTCGTCTGTCTGCTACTATTTCTGTTAGGAGGTGTCCCATATTCCTCCCAGTCCTTAGTACTTGTAGGGATTCCCTCCCCACATCTATAGGTCTGATCGCAGGATCAGGTTCCCTGTTACATCGTAGGGGTTCAGCTGAGTCTTATAGTAGGGACAGATCTCCTCTCTTTCCTTAGCTTTGGTAGCAGAACATAACAGTAAGTCCAGCCTGCAAATTCTCTAAGGAAAGATTTTTCTGTTCCATCATGGTGTCGGTTCAGGATTTGGCTCATCGCCTGCAGGGACTCTCTCTGGAGGTGGCCGAACTCTGTCAGCACGTGAGTAACTGTCCTGGAGCACATTTCTTGGAGCCTAAGGTATGTTTGCCGGATTTATTTTTTGGTGAACACCGAGAATTTTTTTCATTTAAAAATGCTTGCTTATTGTATTTTCGTTTGAGACCTAAGTCCTCTGGGGATGAATCCCAGCGCGTAGGGTTCATAATGTCACTTTTGCGCAAAGAGCCTCAGGAGTGGGCCTTTTCTTTGCAACCTAGTGATTCATGCTTCAGATCAGTGGATAGTTTTTTTTCTGCTTTGGGACTATTATATGATGATCCTGACCGTGTCGCATCAGCTGAGCCTGAGTTGAGACGTCTAAAACAAGGATCGGGTAATGTGGAAAAATATTGTACACATTTTCGTCGTTGGTCCACTCAAACAGGGTGGAACGATTCTGCTCTGAAAAGTCTATATCTTGCTGGGCTCAGTGAAAGGGTTAAAGACCTGCTAATTGCTTATCCTACACCTGAGGATTTGCAACAGGCTATGCAATTAGCTATACGGGTGGATAGAAGACTGCGTGCTAGGGTTAATGAGAGCAAATCCTCTGCTATGTCAGTTTCTGGTTATGATAATGTGTGTACTAACAGTGGTGAACCGATGGAGATTGGATCGGTGGCACCTCGCTCTCAAGAAAAAGACCGTCGTTTTTCGGAAGGCTTGTGCTTGTATTGTGGAAAATCTGGTCATTTGATTAAAGGCTGTGAGCTTCGGATGAAGAAAGAAAAAAAAATGGTCAGTCACGCCCGTATTGCCTGTTTAAATTCCAAGGGTATATTTTTAGCTGCTTCCACGATTGCTCAGAAAAAATTAATGGAATTTCGGGTGTTTGTTGATTGCGGGTCTACACTGAATGTAATTGATGGGGGATTCGTGGAAAAACTCAATTTAAAACCTGAACCTTTATCATCCCCCATTGCTGTGGTTTCTGTGGATGGCTCCCCTTTGAAGAATATTACTCTCAAGGTCAGTGAATTTCCTCTCACTATTAATGGTGTTCACCATGAGAAATTGGATTTGGTAGTGTTGAATAACTTGCCTTCTCCAGTAATATTGGGTTTGCCCTGGTTAAAATTTCACAATCCTGTACTGGATTGGTCTACCAGTGAAATTAAATCCTGGAGCCATAAATGTTATGACAAGTGTTGTAATGGGCGTATTGCAGCTTTGGATAGGGGAGAATTGCCTGTTCCTATTCAGGATTTTTGGAGAGTTTTTTCTGAGAAGGAATCGCAGGTTTTGCCTCCCCATAGAGACTATGATTGTTCTATTGAATTTGTCCCTGGAGCGACTCTTCCTAAAAGTCGTTTATTTAACCTTACTATTCCTGAGAGGAAGGCTTTGGAGGAATACATACAGACAAGTTTGGCCGCCGGTCACATTAGGCCCTCTAAGTCTCCTGTGGCGGTTGGATTTTTTTTTGTAAAAAAAAAGGACGGCGGTTTACGTCCTTGTCTGGATTTTCGTGAGATTAACAAAATTACGGTACGCAATCCTTACCCACTGCCATTGATTCCTGATCTGTTTAACCAGTTATTGGGGGCCAAGTGGTTCTCTAAAATTGACCTTAAGGGGGCATACAATCTGTTGCGCATGAAGGAGGGTGATGAATGGAAGACTGCTTTTAACACTCCTGTGGGTCATTTTGAGAATCTGGTTATGCCTTTTGGTCTTACTAATGCTCCTGCATTTTTTCAGAATCTGATTAATGACATCCTTAGACCTTTGATCGGTAAAAATGTGGTTGTGTATTTGGATGACATTTTGATTTATTCGCCAGATCTGGAGTCTCATTGGCGGAGCGTGCGTGAGGTATTACAGTTATTAATGGACAATTCGCTTTTTGCTAAGCTGGAGAAATGTGAGTTCGCTGTACAGAGAATTAGTTTTTTGGGCTACATTATCTCCAGCAAAGGTTTTGAGATGGATCCGGTTAAGGTTCAGGCTGTGCAGGAATGGCCTAGGCCTATTGGTTTGAAATCGATACAGAGGTTTTTGGGTTTCGCCAATTACTACAGAAAATTCATAAAAAATTTTTCTAGTATTGTCAAACCTCTGACTGATCTCACCAGGAAAGGTGCTGATGCGGTTCAGTGGTCTTCTGAGGCCATTGAAGCTTTTGTGTATCTCAAGGAGAGGTTCACCTCTGCTCCCATCCTTATGCAGCCTGATGTTACTAGGCCGTTTTTGGTTGAGGTTGATGCTTCCTCTGTGGGGGTTGGCGCAGTATTGTCTCAGGATAACGGGGATGGATTACATCCCTGTGCCTTTTTTTCAAAAAAATTTTTGGAGACTGAACTGAATTACGATATTGGTAATCGGGAATTATTGGCTATTAAACTCGCATTTGAACACTGGCGCCACTTCTTGGAAGGTGCGGAATTTCCCATTCAGGTTCTTACGGATCATAAAAATCTGATATATCTTGATGCTGCCAAGCGCCTGAATGCCCGTCAGGCTAGGTGGGCACTGTTTTTCTCGCGGTTTAATTTCTCCGTTACTTACATCCCTGGTACTAAGAATGTTAAGGCGGATGCCTTATCTCGCAGTTTTTCTCCCATAGTCGGTGCTGAGAAAGAGGAAAACATTTTACAAGAAGGTGTTGTGATAGCTGCTTTAGACTCCGTTTTGGAAGATGAGATTCTTAAAGCTCAGGAGAATGCCCCATCTAACACTCCTCATGGGAGGTTGTTTGTGCCTGGGACCTTTAGGAGAGATTTGTTTGTTGAGTGTCACGAATCTCGGTTGGCAGGTCATCCCGGAATCTCTGAGACCAAGAGACTGGTGGGTCGCAGTTTTTGGTGGCCTGGATGGCAGAAGGAAGTCATTAAGTGGGTGCGCCAATGTACTATATGTGCTAGATCTAAGTCCTCACATACTCCTGCTGCGGGGTTGCTTTGTCCTTTGGAGGTCCCCAGTGCTCCTTGGACACATTTGGCTATGGACTTTATAACTGACCTTCCCCCCTCTGAGGGTTTTACTGTCATCTGGGTGGTCGTGGACCGTTTTAGCAAGATGTGTCACTTGGTTCCCTTCGTCAAACTGCCCTGCGCTAAAACTCTCGCTAAGGCCTTTGTCAAGGAAATTGTCAGACTTCATGGCGTTCCTACTGACATTGTTTCTGATAGGGGTCCTCAGTTCGTGGCTCGTTTTTGGCGTGCCTTTTGTGACAGGTTGGGAATTCATTTGTCGTTTTCGTCCGGATATCATCCTGAATCTAATGGCCAGACAGAAAGGAAAAACCAGGATGTTGAGCAGTTCTTGCGTTGTTTTGTGGCAGACAATCAAGAGGGGTGGTCTGAGTTTCTGCCACTTGCCGAATTTGCTCTGAACAATCATATATCTTCTTCTGCTGGTTGTTCGCCTTTTTTTTGTTGTTCTGGGAGACATCCGTCGTTTGGGTCGTTCTCCAAGTTGGGATCTGCCGTGCCTGAGGAGGAGAATTTTTCTGGTGATTTGGAAAGAGTTTGGACGGATGTGCGTGGTAATCTTCAGGAGGCCAACAGAAAATCTAAAGACTACTTTGATAGGAAACGACAGGAGGTTTTGTTCGCTGTTGGTGACATGGTTTGGTTGTCCTCTAGGAATCTGCGGTTGAGGATTCCTTCTAAGAAATTGGGTCCCAAGTTTGTAGGGCCCTTTAAGGTGCTTCAGGTTGTCAACCAATCTGCTGTTAGGTTGGAGGTTCCTACCTCCTGGAGAATTAATCCGGTCTTTCATGTCTCTCTGTTAAAAAAAGCTGTTGTGTCGGATGGTGACGCCTCTGCCTCTGTTCCTCCGGTGGTGGAGGACGGGGAATATGAAATTTCTCGCATCCTTGACTCTAGACGGTATAGAGGTAGTTTGCAGTATCTTGTGGCCTGGAAAGGTTTCGGACCCGAGGATAACTCTTGGGTGAGGTCAGATGATGTTTCCGCGTCCAGACTTATCAGAGCGTTTCACAGGAGATTTCCTGATAAGCCTGGTCCTAGGGGATCCAGAGGATCCTCTTAGAAGGGGGGGTACTGTTAGAACCTTGCTGTTAGGTTTTTTTTCCTTTGCTGGTCACATGACTTTGTTGGCCTATTTAATCCTGCTCCGCCCTTCTGGCTTTGCTGGACTTCATTGTATATCTACTTTCTAGCTAGCCTGTGCTCTGTATCTAACTCTGTTAGTTTGCTTGGTCTACGGACCTCTATGTTCTATCTATTTTGTTTGTTCGTCTGTCTGCTACTATTTCTGTTAGGAGGTGTCCCATATTCCTCCCAGTCCTTAGTACTTGTAGGGATTCCCTCCCCACATCTATAGGTCTTCGTACAGACTAGATTAGGACTTTAGCAGGTCTGATCGCAGGATCAGGTTCCCTGTTACATCGTAGGGATTCAGCTGAGTCTTATAGTAGGGACAGATCTCCTCTCTTTCCTTAGCTTTGGTAGCAGAACATAACAGTAAGTGGCTAGCTCCGGCCATTTATCCAGATTGGAAGCCCAAAAAGAGCAAGGGTCCAGTGACACAGTCATGGCTTCAATGTTTACTTGGAGATACTCCTGTACCATCGTCTCTAGGCGTTAACTATGTGTCAGACTTCTTGTCTCCTGTGGCCTTGCAAAGGATGGGCTAAAAGAGTGGTGAAATGATTCCGCAAAATTGATGTTACCAGCAGATACTGTGTTTCTGTTACGGTTTGAGTGCTGAACACTCGACGGTCCCACGGTTGGCAAGTTGGAACTGTGAGATTCACTACGTGCACCGGGGATCTAACAGTGTGGCAATCCAGTAGTCAGGATTATTTCTAATTCTCACAATTCGAGGGTCATGTTGCAGGTAGTGCAGCAAGAAGGCACTCATGTGTCTTGCGCATCCAGGAGCACCAAGTCCCTGTTGTGTTGGTGGTGAGGTAACAATTATGCTTCCTTCCTCTGTCCTCTCCCCCCAACCTCGCACAACAGAAATGTGATCAAGGTCTCCCTCATCTGATGAGTCTTCCATCAGTTCGTCCTCCACTTCTTCCTGGGATCCTGCACCTTCCTCACTAGTTTGGCTGCTACCATGCGCCCTGGTAAAACCATCTCCCCCACCCTCACATACCTGCCGCCTTGGTGCTGCCGACCATCTGGACCTTGCAGATGTTAGCCCTTCCGCATACAACTCCTCCTCCTCTACTTCCTCCACCTGCTCTTGTGCCACCACCTGACTCCGAATTCTGTTTAACATGTGCTCCAGCATGTAAATCACCGGAATAGTCATGCTGATAATGGCATCGTCAGCACTAAACATCTTCGTCGCCATTTCAAAACTGTGCAGAAGAGTGCATAGGTCCCTGATCTGAGACCACTCCTCCAGCGTGATTTGCCCCATCTCTGGATCTCGTTGGCCCAGGATATACGTCAGAACGTATTGCACCAGGGCTTGTCGGTGCTGCCACAGTCGCTGCAACATGTGCAGAGTTGAATACCACCGAGTAGGCACATCGCATTTTAGCCAGTGAAGTGACAGGCCCAACGACTTCTGTAGTGATGTAAGTCGCTGAGCTGCGGGATGCGAACGGCGGAAGTGAGCACACAGCGACCGTGCCCTCTGCAGAAGGCCATCTAGTCCGGGATAGTGGGCTAAAAATTGCTGAACAACCAGGTTCAACACGTGAGCCATACAAGGCACGTGTGTGACATTGCCCCGGCGAAGGGCCGCACCCAGGTTTGCAGCATTGTCGCACACAGCCTTCCTGGTTTCAGGTCCAGTGGAAACAACCATTCATGAAATTGGTTCTCCAGAGCTGACCACAACTCATCAGCTGTGTGACTCACATTTCCCAGACATTTCAAAGTAAAAACCGCCTGATGACGTTGAGCCCTACTGCCAGCATAGTAAGGAGGTGTGCAGGATCCCTTCTGCGCAGTTAGAAAGCTTGTGGCATGACCAGACAGGCTTTGGGTGCATGTGGAGGACCGAGAGGAGGTTGAGGAGGCAGAAGCAGTGGAGGAACTTTGAGATAAAGAGGATTGACGCACAACTCGTGGGGACAGCAAGACTTGGACAGCAGCCCCTTGTCCTGCTGTCACCATAGTTACCCAGTGCCCAGTCAGCGACATGTAACGCCCCTGTCAATGCCTACTCGTCCAAGTGGTGTCTGTGGTGAAATGCACCCTGTCACACACAGAGTTTCTCAAAGATGCGGTGATGTTGTGTGCGACATGCTGGTGGAGCGCAGGCACACCTTTCTTTGAGAAGTAGTGCCGACTGGGCATCTGGTACTGGGGCACTGCGACGGACATAAGGTCTCGAAAATCCTCTGTGTCCACCAGGCGGAAAGGCAGCATTTCTGTAGCCAAGAGCTTGCAGATGGTGAAATTCAACCTCTTAGCTTTCTCATGGCTAGGAGGAAATGGTATTTTACTTGTCCACATCTGAGGGACCGAGGGCTGGCTATTGTGCTTAGACGGGGTTGACAAGGGTGTCCCCAGCAACCTGCCGGTCTGTGAGGAAGATGCAGGCGGACATGTTAGGTTGCCTTGATCCAAAGGTGGTGCTATCGATGTCGGACTGCGCTCAACATCAGCTGGTGTTACCACCTCCAAAGAAAATGATGACCTGACAATCATGCTGGCTGTTGCGGGTAAAGAGGTTGCAGGTCTGCGTCCCAAAACAGGTGTGACTGCTGTCCCCCCAGTCACAGAGGATGAAGAGGCTGCGGATGCACAAGATATGGCAGACGGTGGTTGGCCCGGCTGGCTAGGCCGCATTGTAGCACAGTGAGCTTCCCACTGCAACTTATGCTTCATGTCCATGTGCCGGTTCATGCATGAAGTACTCAAACTATGTATTTTTTGGCATCTACTTAGCTTTTGCTGACAAATGTTACAGATAACACGAGTTGGGTCATCTTTATTGATCTGAAAAAATGCCCAGGCTATGCAAGGCTTAGCACCCATGCGACCTGAAGAGCCACCACGACTTGTGGTGAGAGGCAGAGTTGTGTTTGAGGATGCAGTTGTTGACGTGCTTCCAGTACTACGTCTCTGTCCAGGAAGGCGCAACCTGACCTCGTCGTCACTAGCATTCTCCTCCACCTCCTCTGCTGACCTCATCTCTTGGCTGACTGTGGGTTGACAGTAAGTGGGATCTCCAACCTCATCATCATCACCCTGTGCGTTATCACACCCGTCGTCCTCAGAGCCAACCTGTTCCTGCCCTGACAAAAAACTAAAGTTGACGCTCCAATCAGGTATTTGAGTCTCATCATCGTCTTCCTCATTGTCTCCACCAACAGGAGTTACAGTTTGGGAATGAGGGTCTACATTATGGTCAGAACCTTCAGCGTCTGGTCCTGGATCCGACTCATAAAGATTCTGGGCATCAGTGCAGATCATTTCCTCGTCTGGATTCACAGAAGCGCTGGAGCCGACCTCTGATTCCCAGGCTATAGTATGAGTAAACAGCTCTGTAGACAGGCAGCTGGAGATTTGGGAGCTGTGAGTAAGCAAGTGCGATTGGGGTGACACCTTTTAGGACTGGAGTATTTGTGATGTTGAAGTTGATGTGGAGGAGAGCCCACTTAAAGGAGCACTTGATATCCGTTGAAGCACCTGCTGTTTTTGTGCCTCATCTGGAATTTGTAGCGATTGGCGTGGCCGTAAGAAAGGGATCTTATCACATTGTCCGCTAAAAGAAGTAGACATTTTAGTTTGGCTGGAAGATGGTCTTTCTTCTGCAGATGTTACTTTTGCTTTAACACCTACCCCACGGACACAACCTTTTTTCCCCTTCCCAACACGCCTATTCCCCTTTCCACCAGCAGCAGGCCTTTTTCCACTCATTTTGGTGGTTAACCAATTCAGTTGTTTGCACAAAAAAACAATGGATGGGAACCGAGCAGAGCTGAGTGGCCAAACTGTGGTATTAGGCGAAAAACCATTGGCTGGGTTAGATGCAGAAAAAAATTATATTCAATTTGCAACCTGATGGAGGTCAGTATAGATGGACTAATAGACCAAGTCCCACACACTGCTAGAAGCCCAAATATTTTTTCAGAGCTAGATGCAGAAAAAAATTATATTCAATTTGCAACCTGATGGAGGTCAGTATACATGGCCTAATAGAACAAGTCCCACACACTGCTAGAAGCCCAAATATTTTTTCAGAGCTAGATGCAGAAAAAAATTATTTTTAATTTGCAACCTGATGGAGGTCAGTATAAATGGACTAATAGACCAAGTCCCACACACTGCTAGAAGCCCAAATATTTTTTCAGAGCTAGATGCAGAAAAAATTTATATTCAATTTGCAACCTGATGGAGGTCAGTATAGATGGACTAATAGACCAAGTCCCACACACTACTAGAAATCCAAATATTTTTTCAGAGCTAGATGCAGAAAAAAATTATATTCAATTTGCAACCTGATGGAGGTCAGTATAGATGGACTAATAGAACAAGTCCCACACACTGCTAGAAGCCCAAATATTTTTTCAGAGCTAGATGAAGAAAAAAATAATTTTTAATTTGCAACCTGATGGAGGTCAGTATAGATGGACTAATAGACCAAGTCCCACACACTGCTAGAGGCCCAAATATTTTTTCAGAGCTAGATGCAGAAAAAAATTATATTGAATTTGCAACCTGATGGAGGTCAGTATAGATGATCTAATAGACCAAGTCCCACACACTGCTAGAAGCCCAAATATTTTTTCAGAGCTAGATGCAGAAAAAAGTTATTTTTAATTTGCAAGCTGATGGAGGTCAGTATAGATTGACTAATAGACCAAGTCCCACACACTGCTAGAAGCCCAAATATTTTTTCAGAGCTAGATGCAGAAAAAAATTATTTTTAATTTGCAACCTGATGGAGGTCAGTATAGATGGACTAATAGACCAAGTCCCACACACCGCTAGAAGCCCAAATATTTTTTCAGAGCTAGATGCAGAAAAAATTATATTCAATTTGCAACCTGATGAAGGTCAGTATAGATGGACTAATAGACCAAGTCCCACACACTGCTAGAAGCCCAAATGTTTTTTCAGAGCTAGATGCAGAAAAAAATTATATTCAATTTGCAACCTGATGGAGGTTAGTATAGATGGAATAATAGAACAAGTCCCACACACTGCTAGAAGGCCAAATATTTTTTCAGAGCTAGATGCAGAAAAAAATTATATTCAATTTGCAACCTGATGGAGGTCAGTATAGATGGACTAATAGAACAAGTCGCACACACTGCTAGAAGCCCAAATATTTTTTCAGAGCTAGATGCAGAAAAAAAATATTTTTAATTTGCAACCTGATGGAGGTCAGTATACATGGACTAATAGACCAAGTCCCACACACTGCTAGAAGTCCAAATATTTTTTCAGAGCTAGATGCAGAAAAAAATTATATTCAATTTGCAACCTGATGGAGGTCAGTATAGATGGACTAATAGAACAAGTCCCACACAGTGCTAGAAGCCCAAATATTTTTTCAGAGCTAGATGCAGAAAAAAATTATATTCAATTTGCAACCTGATGGAGGTCAGTATAGATGGACTAATAGAATTATGCTATGCCCAAAAGGTTTTACTTCACTAGGTGCAGTAAAAAAATTGGTATTCTATACACAGGTGGTGTAGCTTGCAACACAGATAGGCTACTCCACTGACTAACACACTCTGCAATTGCCCAGAAAGGATTAGCTTTGCTAGATTTAGCCAAATGCTGTGAAAAAAACTTGCACAGCACTGGCACAGACCTGCCTGGCAAAAACTGATAGGAACTGATGTAACTTAGTCCTGAAAAGGACTGCAATTACAATTAGTCTTTACTCCCAACCTATCTATTTAAGAGCATAGACCTGCCTGATAAAAGTCGTAGGAAATGCTGTAACCTAGTCCTTAAAAGGACTGCAATCACAACTATTCCCTACTCCCAAGCTATCTGTAGATTTGTGCGAAAATTGGCTTGAAATTAACAAGGTATAGCGCACACAGCAACAGCGGTGCCGTCTAACACGCAGCTGCAGCAGTGAGAAAATGGTGGCGACGGGGAAAATGGCTGGGTCTTATAGGGCAAGGACATGTGACATACACTGCCAATGACACATGCCCTTGCTTGTATGAAAAAAAGCACTTCGCTCCGTGTGTGCGCTGCTGATAGGCTGACAGATTGCACCTCCCCACTGTAAATGCGGGAAAGAGAAAAAAAAATGGAGATCTTCATTATTCCTGCAGAGATCCATCCCCTGCCCCTCCCCCCACCCCACTGTACACTCAAACTGCGTATTAACATTAATTTTCATCATTACTGAGAAAATATCCAGTTATGATTTTGGTGCACAAACAGTTATCGAACATAACCTCGAACAGCCGAATTTTTTTCAAATCGTTCGTGTTCGCCGAACGGCTCGAACACCGCCCAAAACAGCTCGAATTTGAGATTGGCGAACAGTTCGAGTCGAACAACGCTCATCTCTAGTACTAAATGAGAACAGATACTGCACTTGCTGTTAGCCCAAAGGCCGAGAAGCGATTTTCTGTATTGGTTTTGGCCTATGACTGCACCCTGGCTTCAAGAAGGCACCGATTGTAGGGATAGGGACAAAGACTCCCGTTAGGAAGACATGTTGTTCATCAATAGACACCTTAAAACCCACAACTTTCCTGCTTGTTGCAGCTGCAGCCCACGCATGCATTTTTAATCTGCACAAGTCTACCTATTTTCACACATTCTCCCCTCCCCCTGTTGTCCTACGTGCCTCAAGACAAGGGGATGGGGAGAGGATAACTTATTAGTGAACAAAAAAGCAGCGGTCCACCTTCTTACTAGTCTGTATGCTCCCTGCAGACTGAAGCTGACTGCAGCTTGCATTATTCCATTGTTCCATTATCCCATTATCTTGCATTATTCCATTGTTCCATTCACTCATTACATCTATTGCAAGCAATCTATCTGCCTGGGTGAAAACCAATAGGATGCTCTGATTGACAGACATAGGTAGCACTTTAAAACAACATCTCAGACCAAACATTTTTATATCTTTTTTTTCATCCACAGATAGAACATTAAAGAAGTCAGTGCTCCACGAGAGGGAGCCAGGATTTCACTAAAGAAATCATAGCGGCACCCAATTTTTTTTAAATGCGTGGTATTCAGCAACACCCAAGTGATGGGACAGTTGAGTTAAAAGAGTAGCAGCTGATAACAAGGCCACTGACTAGGTATATGGTGTGTGTGCAACGGTGTAGAAAATGACAAATGCATTTTTGCAGGTTATCACAGGAAGGAAGGGATAAATAGATAGATAGATAGATAGATAGATAGATAGATAGATAGATAGATAGATAACATTACAATACAATATACTGGTAAAAGCAAAGCACATATACTAAATGAGAACAGATACTACACTTGATGTTAGCCAAAAGGCCGAGAAGCGATAACCTGAATTGGTTTTGGCCTATGACTGCACACTGGCTTCAAGAAGGCACCCATTGTAGCTATAGGGACAAAGACTCCCATTAGGAAGACATGTTGTTCATCAATAGACACCTTAAAACCCTTAACTTTACTGCTTGTTGCAACTGCAGCCCACGCAAGCATTTTTAATCTGCATAAGTCTGCCTATTTTCACACATTCTCCCCTCCTCCCCACTGTCCCCCGCGCCTCAAGACAAGGGGATGGGGAGAGGATAACTAATTAGTGAACAAACAAGCAGCGGTCCACCTTCTTCCTAGTCTGCAGGCTCCCTGCAGACTGAAGCTGACTGCAGCAGCACAGCCAGATAAAGGCCAGGAGCCCATTATGACACATGCAATGATGTTCCATTCTTCCATTCGTGCATTATTCCATTGTTCCATTGTCACATTCTCTTGCATTATTCTATTGTTCCATACACTCATTACATCTATTGCAAGCAATCTAACTGTCTGTGTGAAAACCAGTAGGATGCTCTGATTGACAGACATAGGCAGCACTTTAAAACAACATCTCAGACCAAAGTTTTTTATATATTTTTTTCATCCACAGAGAGAAAATTAAAGAAGTCAGAGCTCCACCAGAGGGAGCCAGCATTTCACTAAAGAAATTGTAGCGGCCCCCAAATTTATTTTAAATGCTGGTACTCAGCAACACCCAACTGATGGGATAGTTGAGTTAAAAGAGTAGCAGCTGATAACAAGGCCACTGACTAGGTATATGGCATGTGTGCAACGGTGAAGCTAAGGACAAATGCATTATTGCAGCTCATCTCAGGAAGACGAGATAGATAGATAGATAGATAGATAGATAGATAGATAACATTACAACTAGTGTTGAGCATTCCGATACTGAAATATCGGGTATCGGCCGATATTCGCGGTATCGGAATTCCGATACTTAATTCCGATACTTTTGCAATATCGTATACCGGAATCGGAAGTTCCCATAATGCAATGAGACATTTTAATTTTATTCAGCCAATGAGGATCCTAAGAAGTGTGGGCACATCCTGTTAGGCATGTAGGCATCTTAACTAATGGCATGGCTGTGATTGGCTGCTGAAATGATGTCATGATGCACTATAAAAGCCGCCACCGCCATTTTGAGCTCACTCTGCTGTGAATTCAGTTAGGGATAGGACGCTGTTGTTCTGAGGGACAGTTTTAGCTACCTATTTGGTCTATTCTGCTTTACCCAAGCTACTTTATAAATCGCTGTGCCTTGCAGTGCTAGTGCACAGTTCTCTGAGCTGTTCACCGCTGTCTGCAAGGTCTCTGTGTGTGAGTGCAGCTCACCCTGCAGTGTGTGCTTCAACCACGTCTGGTTGTAGTGCACTCAGTGTGTGTCACTGCCTCATACATTGTCCTTTTTTGCCAATTCATAATTTTTCCTGATATCTCCTATTAGTGTGGTGGTTCCATCCGTATTCAGCTAAATTGGTTCCAAACACACTATATAGGAGTAGATAGAGAAATTTTTTTGGTCTTGCAGCGCTAGTGCACAGTGCTCTGCATCTGTACTGTTCACCGCTGTCTGCAAGGTCTGGTGTGTGAGTGCAGCTCACCCTGTAGTGTGTGCTTCAACCACGTCTGGTTGTAGTGCTCTCAGTGTGTGTCACTGCCTCATACATTGTCGTTTTTTGCCAATTCATAATTTTTCCTGATATCTCCTATTAGTGTGGTGGTTCCATCCGTATTCAGCTAAATTGGTTCCAAACACACTATATAGGAGTAGATAGAGAAATTCTTTTGGTCTTGCAGCGCTAGTGCACAGTGCTCTGCATCTGTACTGTTCACCGCTGTCTGCAAGGTCTGTGTGTGTGAGTGCAGCTCACCCTGTAGTGTGTACTTCAGCCACGTCTTGCTGTAGTGCACTCAGTGTGTGTCACTGCCTCATGCATTGTCCTTTTTTGCCAATACATAATTTTTCCTGATATCTCCTATTAGTGTGGTGGTTCCATCCGTATTCAGCTAAATTGGTTCCAAACACACTATATAGGAGTAGATAGAGAAATTCTTTTGGTCTTGCAGCGCTAGTGCACAGTGCTCTGCATCTGTACTGTTCACCGCTGTCTGCAAGGTCTGGTGTGTGAGTGCAGCTCACCCTGTAGTGTGTACTTCAGCCACGTCTTGCTGTAGTGCACTCAGTGTGTGTCACTGCCTCATGCATTGTCCTTTTTTGCCAATACATAATTTTTCCTGATATCTCCTATTAGTGTGGTGGTTCCATCCGTATTCAGCTAAATTGGTTCCAAACACACTATATAGGAGTAGATAGAGAAATTTTTTTGGTCTTGCAGCGCTAGTGCACAGTGCTCTGCATCTGCACTGTTCACCGCTGTCTGCAAGGTCTGTGTGTGTGAGTGCAGCTCATCCTGTAGTGTGTGCTTCAGCCACGTCTGGTTGTAGTGCACTCAGTGTGTGTCACTGCCTCATACATTATCCTTTTTTGCCAATTCATAATTTTTCCTGATTTCTCCTATTAGTGTGGTGGTTCCATCCGTATTCAGCTAAATTGGTTCCAAACACACTATATAGGAGTAGTTAGAGGAGCCTTTCTGCAGCATTGGGCCCTGCAGCCCCAGCCAGATTAGTATTAGCCTATTTTTTGTAGCCTCATCTATTGCATTGTAGGTTACCTTCCTACATTGTAATAGCTACAAAAAGTTTGTGATACTATCGTTATTACATCTTTAGGCACATCCAGTGTCTTTTTGTGACAAAAAAAAACCTAAATAAAGTTCACCAAACACTCCACTTTACAGTTGTGTAGGCCACATTAGCTCATATTAAAGTCTAGTCCACACTTTATAAAATTAGTGTTTCTTATACCTGTTAGCAGCTGTTCAGGAATAAGCACACTAAGCCCTTAGTACTTTTCTGCCTATCTTTATCAGTCTACCAAGATGAAGAAGGCAGGGAGTAAGGCATGTGGTCGTGGGCGTGGGCGTGGAGTTTCTGCAGGGAGAGGACGTGAGGATTCTGTGCCTGCAGGGAGAGGACATGGGGATTCTGTGCCTGCTGCGGGCACCAGTGACTCAGCATCCCCCAGTTTTACCAGGGAACAGTCCTTTATGCGCAGCTTTGTAGGAGCTAGCCGTACCCCACTGCTGCGGGAGGACCAAATTGAAGCCGTTGTCGGATGGATGGCAGCTAACGCATCGACTTCAATTAGTTCCAGATCCTCTCAGGTCCTGAGCACTGAAGAGCACCCATCTGTCTCTTCAACACCTGCCAAATTGCCCAGGCAGTCAGAGATCCCTGGACAGGAGCCATCTCTACTTCTGTTCTCTGAATCTCTTGGCTTGGAAAGAGGGGGCCAGCCAAGCAGAATTCGAGAATTTGAAGAAGAGGTAGTATGCAGTGATGCGCAACCGTTTTGTCTCTCTGAATCTGAAGAGGCGGGTGGGCCAGTGCCTATGGTCAGCAGCACACCTCAGTACGCATCTGATGATGAGACTCAGGTGCCACTTTCTGGTGCGTACTGTGCTGTCGAGACTACCCAGGAGAAGCAGTTGTTTGAAGAGGGTGGTGTAGATGATGAGGTCCTTGACCCATCATGGCGTGAGGGACAGGAAGGTGGTGGGTGCAGTGTAATTCCACCCACAGCACCACTTTCCCAGTCATCCTCACACTCCCAGGCCAGTCTACAGCCATCGTTAGCACAGGCATGGGAGAAAAGGCGCCCATACTCGGCAAACCACCCCCGAGCACAGGCTCTGAATGCTGGCATTGCTAAACTACTGGCCCTTGAAATGCTATCATTCAGGCTGGTGGAGACTGACACATTCCGTAACTTTATGGCATTGGCAGTCCCACAATACAACGTGCCCAGCCGCTTTTATTTCAGCAGGCAAGCAGTCCCTGCCTTGCAACATCATGTGGAGGGAAAAATTAAACATGCGCTACAAAACGCCGTCAGTAGCAAGGTCCACCTCACCACCGATGCGTGGACCAGTAAGCATGGACAGGGATGATACCTTTCCCTCACTGCCCATTGGGTAAATGTTGTGGAGCCGGGTACAGATCTTGAGAGTGGCGCTGTACGTGTTCTGCCAACTCCAAGGATTGCAGGAATCCAGTCTGTACACATTGACTCCTCCTCATACTCCAGTTCCTCTGAATCAGCGCTGCAGGAGCCGTCACGGTCTACCTCCACATCGACCCGTGAACGGTTACCTGTTATGATGACCGATATGAGCACAGCCGTGGCCAAACGTCAACAGGCCGTATTAAAATTAATTTCTTTGGGGAATCGAAGCCACACAGCGCAGGAGCTCTGGAATGCCATCAAGCAGCAGAGCGACGTGTGGTTTGTGCCAGCGAATCTCCAGCCAGGCATGGTAGTGTGTGACAATGGCCGAAATCTGGTGGCAGCTCTGGGCCTAGGCAAACTCACTCACATCCCATGTCTGGCACATGTGCTCAACTTGGTCGTGCAGAGTTTTTTGAGGGACTATCCGGATCTTGATGCACTGCTTCACAAGGTCCGCAAGATCACGCATTGCAGCTCTGCAGTGCCGATTACGTCTTCCGGAACATCGCATCATATGTGACCTACCCACCAGGTGGAATTCAACGTTACATATGTTGGAGAGGTTGCGTGAGCAGCAGGCAGCAGAAATGGAGTACCAGCTGCAGCAGGCGCAAACAAGTCGCAGTGCGCGCCGTTCACACTTCACCACCACTGAGTGGGCCTCTATGAAGGACATTTGCCACGTTTTGCGTGCCTTCGATTATTCCACGCGGATGGCGAGTGCAGATGATGCACTAGTCAGCATGACTATCCCCCTTATCTGCCTGCTTGAAAAAACACTGCAAGCACTAAGGGACGAGGTTTTGGAAGAGGTGGAGGATGAGGAGTCACAAATGCCATCTGCTTCTCTACAGTCTGCGCAACGTGGTTCCTCACAAAGGCCTAGGCAGGGGACACTTTGTGAGGAGGATGAGGAGGAGTCAATGGATGAGGAAGACATCTGTCCAGAGGAGGGAGGTACACAATGCTCTTGTAGTCAGTATCTAGAGCGAGGGTGGGGTGATGCAGAGCAGGCAGAGATCACGCCTCAAGCAGGGGACAGCGTTTCTTGGCCAGTTGGCAGTCTGCAGCACATGGTTGATTTCATGCTGCAGTGCCTGAGAAATGACCACCGCATCGCCCACATTCTCAACACGGCTGATTATTGGGTGTCCACCCTCCTAGATCCTCGCTACCGGGACAACTTACAAAGCCTCATAACACCGTTGAACCAGGAGCGTAAAATGCGGGAGTACCAAGACGCACTGGTGCATTCCATCATGTTCTCCATTCCAACCGAGAGCAGTGCTGCTAGTGCTTTACAAAGAAGCTCAGTGCGTCGAGGCAGTGGAGGAAGCTCTACACAAAGAGGGAGCAGAAGCAGCGCCTCAGCACAAGGCAAGACCAGTATTGCCGAAATGTGGCAAAGTTTTGTGTACCCGCCGCCACAAATGTCTACACCATCACAGACGGCTCCAGTTAGCAGGAGACAACGTTTCCGTCAGATGGTGACAGACTACCTGTCTTGCCCTCTTAGTGTACTCCCAGACGGCTCTTCTCCCTTCAAGTTTTGGGTCTGTAAGCTGGATACATGGCCAGAGCTTAGTCAGTATGCATTGGAGGTGCTAGCTTGCCCTGCTGCTAGTGTATTATCGGAACGCGTCTTTAGTGCCGCAGGTGGTGTACTAACAGACCATCGCATGCGACTATTCTCCGATAACGTTGACCGGCTTACTTTTCTCAAAATGAACAAGGCCTGGATCTCTCATGAATTTGCCAGTCCTCTTCCAGAATAAATAATTGGTTGGCAACAGTATCCAGGTCTCCTGTTGTGTTCATGTTTCTACCACCTGAACTGTAATCCCTGAGCTCCAACACCGCCAGTTGGCGCTCGGAAGTGCCGTCTGCACAGTCAACACTTGCTGCCGTGTTATTGGGGTTCAGTAACGTCAGCTGTTCCCCTGCTGTGCGGACGGCAATTTCTCCTGCTCTGTCCACATTCTCACTACTACAAATTTTAAAGTTGCTCCAATTACACCTCTGGCTCCTCTGTTTTCAGTATTATCCCTGAGCTCCAACACCGCCAGTTGGCGCTCGGAAGTGCCGTCTGCACAGTCAACACTTGCTGCCGTGTTATTGGGGTTCAGTAACGTCAGCTGTTCCCCTGTTGTGCGGACGGCAATTTCTCCTGCTCTGTCCACATTCTCACTACTACAGATTTTAAAGTTGCTCCAATTACACCTCTGGCTCCTCTGTTTTCAGTATTATCCCTGAGCTCCAACACCGCCAGTTGGCGCTCGGAAGTGCCGTCTGCACAGTCAACACTTGCTGCCGTGTTATTGGGGTTCAATAACGTCAGCTGTTCCCCTGCTGTGCGGACGGCAATTTCTCCTGCTCTGTCCACATTCTCACTACTACAGATTTTAAAGTTGCTCCAATTACACCTCTGGCTCCTCTGTTTTCAGTATTATCCCTGAGCTCCAACACCGCCAGTTGGCGCTCGGAAGTGTCGTCTGCACAGTCAACACTTGCTGCCGTGTTATTGGGGTTCAGTAATGTCAGCTGTTCCCCTGCTGTGTGGATGGCAATTTCTCCAGCTCTGTCCACATTCTCACTACTACAGATTTTAAAGTTGCTCCAATTACACCTCTGGCTCCTCTGTTTTCAGTATTATCCCTGAGGTCCAACACCGCCAGTTGGCGCTCGGAAGTGCTGTCTGCACAGTCAACACTTGCTGCCGTGTTATTGGGGTTCAGTAACGTCAGCTGTTCCCCTGCTGTGCGGACGGCAATTTCTCCTGCTCTGTCCACATTCTCACTACTACAGATTTTAAAGTTGCTCCAATTGCACCTCTGGCTCCTCTGTTTTCAGTATTATCCCTGAGCTCCAACACCGCCAGTTGGCGCTCGGAAGTGCCATCTGCACAGTCAACACTTGCTGCCGTGTTATTGGGGTACAGTAACGTCAGCTGTTCCCCTGCTGTGCGTACGGCAATTTCTCCTGCTCTGTCCACATTCTCACTACTACAGATTTTAAAGTTGCTCCAATTACACCTCTGGCTCCTCTGTTTTCAGTATTATCCCTGAGCTCCAACACCACCAGTTGGCGCTCGGAAGTGCCGTCTGCACAGTTAACACTTGCTGCCGTGTTATTGGGGTTCAGTAACGTCAGCTGATCCCCAGCTGTGTGTCCGGCAAATTCTTCTGCTTTGTCCACATCCACTGTACTACTGATTTAAAACCTCCTCCAAATACACCTCTAGCTCCTCTGTTTTTAGTATTTACCCTGGGCTCCAATACCGCTAGTTGCTGATCAGAAGTGCCATCTGCACAGTCAACGCTTGCTCCAGTGTTATTGGGGCTCAGTAACGTCAGCTGATCCCCAGCTGTGTGTCCGGCAAATTCTCCTGCTTTGTCCACATCCACTGTGCTACTGATTTAAAACCTCCTCCAAATACACCTCTGGCTCCTCTGTTTTTAGTATTTACCCTGGGCTTCAATACCGCTAGTTGCTGCTCAGAAGTGCCGTCTGCACAGTCAACCCTTGCTCCAGTGTTATTGGGGTTCAGTAACATCAGCTGATCCCCAGCTGTGTGTCCGGCAAATTCTCCTGCTTTGTCCACATCCACTGTACTACTGATTTAAAACCTCCTCCAAATACACCTCTGGCTCCTTTGTTTTTAGTATTTACCCTGGGCTCCAATACCGCTAGTTGCTGCTCAGAAGTGCCATCTGCACAGTCAATGCTTGCTCCAGTGTTATTGGGGTTCAGTAACGTCAGCTGATCCCCAGCTGTGTGTCCGGCAAATTCTCCTGCTTTGTCCACATCCACTGTACTACTGATTTAAAACCTCCTCCAAATACACCTCTGGCTCCTCTGTTTTTAGTATTTACCCTGGGCTCCAATACCGCTAGTTGCTGCTCAGAAGTGCCGTCTGCACAATCAACGCTTGCTCCAGTGTTATTGGGGTTCAGTAATGTCAGCTGATCCCCATCTGTGTGTCCGGCAAATTCTCCTGCTTTGTCCACATCCACTGTACTACTGATTTAAAACCTCCTCCAAATACACCTCTGGCTCCACTCTGTTTTTAGCATTTACCCTGGGTTCCAGCACCGCCAGCTGTTTCCCCGCAGTGTCTTTGGCATGGGTACTCCCTCCTGCCCAGCCTGGTTCCAGCTGTTTCCGGGTAGTGTCAACGTCACTTTGCCTCCAATTTAGGTGACTCCTATGTGGGCTGCGGGATCTGGCAATGAAGGCTGGTTCCATAGTGCCAATAGGACAAGCACCCCCTGTAGGACTGTGGGTTTTGGTAACTGCGGCCGGCTCGCGGCCTTGAAACTTTTTTTTACATGGGTACCTTCTACTACCCATGCGGGTTCCAGTACCGTCAGCTGGTTCTCGGCAGTGCCTTTGGATTAGGTGCCTCCTTCTCGGTATCCAAGTTCCACCAACGTCTGCTGGTCCTTGGTAGTGCTTTCTGGCATAGGTACCTCCTGCTTAGTAACCGAGTTCCAGTACCGTCAGCTGGTCCTCGGCAGTTCCATTGGCTCTTGTACCTTCTGCTACCCATCCGGGTTCCAGTACCGTCAGCTGGTCCTCGGTAGTTCCATTTGCTCTTGTACCTTCTACTACCCATCCGGGTTCCAGTACCGTCAGCTGGTTCTCGGCAGTGTCTTTGGCACGGGTACTCCCTCCTGCCCAGCCTGGTTCCAGCACGCCAGCTGTTTCCGGGTAGTGTCAACGTCACTTTGCCTCCAATGCGTTGTCCTGTCGTGTTGCGGTCGGGTTAGCTGACTCTATGGTGCCTGCAGTTTAGGTGACTCCTATGTGGGCTGCGGGATCTGGCAATGAAGGATGGTTCCATAGTGCCAATAGGACAAGCACCCCCTGTAGGACTGTGGGTTTTGGTAACTGCGGCCGGCTCACGGCCTTGAAACTTTTTTTTACATGGGTACCTTCTACTACCCATCCGGGTTCCAGTACCTTCAGCTGGTTCTCGGCAGTGCCTTTGGATTAGGTGCCTCCTTCTCGGTATCCAAGTTCCACCAACGTCTGCTGGTCCTTGGTAGTGCTTTCTGGCACAGGTACCTCCTGCTTAGTAACCGAGTTCCAGTACCGTCAGCTAGTCCTCGGCAGTTCCATTGGCTCTTGTACCTTCTGCTAGCCATCCGGGTTCCAGTACCATCAGCTGGTCCTCGGTAGTTCCATTTGCTCTTGTACCTTCTACTACCCATCCGGGTTCCAGTACCGTCAGCTGGTTCTCGGCAGTGCCTTTGGATTAGGTGCCTCCTTCTCGGTATCCAAGTTCCACCAACGTCTGCTGGTCCTTGGTAGTGCTTTCTGGCACAGGTACCTCCTGCTTAGTAACCGAGTTCCAGTACCGTCAGCTGGTCTTCGGCAGTTCCATTGGCTCTTGTACCTTCTGCTACCCATCCGGGTTCCAGTAGCGTCAGCTGGTCCTCGGTAGTTCCTCAGCCTTCTTGTACCTTCTGCTACATTTCCAAGTTCAAGCTTTTTGAAATGGTTCTTGGTAAGCACTCTGGATCTCCCTGACGAGGACCCTGAAGACGAGGACCCTGAAGACCAACCCGAAGAAGACGAGGACCCCGAAGACGACGACCCTGAAGACGACGACCCTGAAGACCACCCCGAAGAAGACGAGGACCCTGAAGACCACCCCGAAGAAGACGAGGACCCTGAAGACCACCCCGAAGAAGACGAGGACCCAGAGGACCAACCCGAAGAAAACGAGGACCCCGAAGACGACGACCCCCGAAGACGACGACCCTGAAAACCACCCCGAAGAAGGCCAAGAAGATGACCCTGAAGAGGTTGACCAAGAGAACAAAGAAGAGAAGACAAGCACCAAGATACAGAAGAACAAGAGACAGAAAACCAAGAAGCAGAAATACAAGAAGCTGCAGAACAAAAAGCGGAAGAACTTTAAGCATAAGACTAAAAATCAGAGCAAAAGATAATATCTAAATTATAAGCAGAAGATGACTAAGCAGTGTATGGGGGTGAGTCCGTTCCTCCTCGTGGTGCCCCTGGAAAAGACCTGCTGCTGCAGGCCAAACTGAACGCGGACAAATCCTGTTGTAAATCTTTTGTGACGGGCAGAACGAAAGGTGTAATGTCCAACCTTTTATAGATAACAACTACAGGAATGCCTGTCACGAAGAAGAATATGAAGAAGATGAAGAAGTAGAATATGAAGAATGTAAAGAAAAAGAATAATACGAAGAAGGTGAAGAAGAAGAAGATGAAGAAAGTGAACAAGAAGTGGATGAAAAAGATGCTGAGGATGATGAAGGAGAAAGTGTGGGAGAAGTAAAAAAGAAGGTGAAGAGCATGGAAGTAGTGAAACATAAATATCTGACAAAATATAAAAATACTTAACATAGTCAATATTTCCGTAACTCAGAACGTCTTAAAAAAAATATTAATTCCTGCTATTCCATTTGATTGGGCTAAACCTCTATGCCTTTATTGTCTCCCCCACCTCCCCCAATACATTCTACATTATTCTTAGTTGTTTTCCTTCATGTAGAATTAACCTACAAGGAAAGAAAGGGTTTATTTTCATTCCGATATTTCTGTCCCATTGACTTGCATTGGTTTCCGGTATCGGAATCGGCAATATCCGATACTTTTTCGGTATCGGTCCGATCCAATCCGATCCGATATTTCCCGATATCGGAAGGTATCGCTCAACACTAATTACAACACAATATACTGGTAAAAGCAAAGCATATATGCTAAATGAGAACAGATACTACACTTGATGTTAGCCCAAAGGCCGAGAAGCGATAACCTGAATTGGTTTTGTAGTATGAATGCACCCTGGCTTCAAGAAGGCACCCATTGTAGTGATAGGGACAAAGACTTTCCTTAGTAAGACATGTTGTTCATCAATAGACACCTTAAAACCCACAACTTTACTGCTTGTTGCAACTGCAGCCCACGCACGCATTTTTAATCTGCATAAGTCTGCCTATTTTCACACATTCTCCCCTCACCCCCCCCCCCCCCCGCTGTCCCACGCGCCTCAAGACAATGGGATGGGGAGAGGATAACTAAATAGTGAACAAACAAGCAGCAGTCCAACTTCTTCCTAGTCTGCACGCTCCCTGCAGACTGAAGCTGACTGCAGCATCACAGCCAGATAAAGGCCAGGAGCCCATTATGACACGTGCAATGATGTTCCATTCTTCCATTCTTGCATAATTCCATTGATCCATTGTCCCATTCTCTTGCATTATTCCATTGTTCCATTCACTCTTTACATCTATTGCAAGCAATCTATCTGCCTGTGTGAAAACCAATAGGATGCTCTGATTGACAGACATAGGTAGCACTTTAAAACAACAACTCAGACCAAACTTTTTTATATCTTTTTTTCATCCACAGTTAGAACATTAAAGAAGTCAGTGCTCCACCAGAGGGAGACAGCATTTCACTAAAGAAATCGTAGCGGCCCCCAAATTTTTTTAAAATGTGTGGTACTCAGCAACACCAAAGTGATGGGACAGTTGAGTTAAAAGAGTAGCAGTTGATAACAAGGCCCCTGACTAGGTATACGGTGTGTGTGCAACAATGTAGCAAATGACAAATGCATTTTTGCAGGTTATCACCGGAAGGAAGGAATAGATAGATAGATAGATAGATAGATAGATAGATAGATAGATAACATTACAATACAATATACTGGTAAAAGCAAAGCACATATACTAAATGAGAACAGATACTACACTTGATGTTAGCCAAAAGGCCAAGAAGCGATAACCTGAATTGGTTTTGGCCTATGACTGCACCCTGGCTTCAAGAAGTCACCCATTGTAGGTATAGGGACAAAGACTCCCATTAGGAAGACATGTTGTTCATCAATAGACACCTTAAAACCCATAACTTTACTGCTTGTTGCAACTGCAGCCCACGCAAGCATTTTTAATCTGCATAAGTCTGCCTATTTTCACACATTCTCCCCTCCCCCCCACTATCCCCCGCGCCTCAAGACAAGGGGATGGGGAGAGGATAACTAATTAGTGAACAAACAAGCAGCGGTCCACCTTCTTCCTAGTCTGCAGGCTCCCTGCAGACTGAAGCTGACTGCAGCAGCACAGCCAGATAAAGGCCAGAAGCCCATTATGACATGTGCAATGATGTTCCATTGTTCCATTCTTGCATTATTACATTGTTCCATTGTCCCATTCTCTTGCATTATTCCATTGCTCCATTCACTCATTACATCTATTGCAAGCAATCTATCTGCCTGTGTGAAAACCAATAGGATGATCTGATTGACAGACATAGGAAGCTGTTTAAAGCAACATCTCAGACCAAACTTTTTTATATCTTTTTTTTCATCCACAGATAGAAAATTAAAGAAGTCAGTGCTCCACCAGAGGGAGCCAGCATTTCACTAAAGAAATCGCAGCGTCCCCCATTTTTTTTTTAAATGCGTGGTACTCAGCAACACCCAAGTGATGTGACAGTTGAGTTAAAAGAGTAGCAGCTGATAACAAGGCCACTGACTAGGTATATGATGTGTGTGCAACGGTGTAGCAAAGGACAAATGCATTATTGCATCTTATCTCAGGAAGTAACGATAGATAGAAAGATAGATTGATAGATAGATAGATAGATAACATTACAATACAATATATTGGTAAAAGCAGGGCACATATACTAAATGAGAACAGATAATACACTTGATGTTACCCAAAAGGCCGAGAAGCGATAACCTGAATTTGTTTTGGCCTATGAATGCACCATGGCTTCAAGAAGGCACCCATGGAGGGCGTGGTCTGGATCCTGTGCTGTGAGGATGTGTTCCACATCAGCTCCTGCAGCTTTGTCCTCCCTTGGGGCTTTTAAACCCCCCAAAGCCCAAAAAAAGGAGAACCTGCGGCCCTTGGTTCCACCTCAACCCGCTGGATGTGACTGCGGTCATCCCAACTGCCCGAAGACCGAAGAAAAGTAACGGAACCCCGGCTGGGGCCTAGTTGCATCGGTGCCAGTGTGGTCTGTGGACTACTTTTTCACCTCTCCTCACTCCCACTCTTCTCCCTCCAATCCCCTCTTCCCCCTCTGAACCCACCAAACAACTTACCATCTGCGGTGCCAGGGGAGAGCAGGACTCAGCCGGTGCCCGTGGACTGGGAGATCACAGCGGCTGAGCCAGGAGAGTGTTGGGTGAGTGGTGTGTGCGGCGGTTATGGACTGGAGGAGGGATACTGCCGCATCCACGGAGGTCTTGCTGCCTTCCCCGCTCCTACCTCGGATCCACCGAGTGGCCAGCAGCCAGGTAGACTTCAGGAGAGGAGAGAGGAGACCACGGGACAACTGGGAACGAGGGACCCAATGTTGCGGTCGGGCTCCGGAGGACCAACCAGCGGAGGGATCTGACCGCTACTGCTCCGCCGCTGCACTGCTGCTGCACTGCCGCTTCGTGCCCCTGCTCCGGCTCGGACCCGCTGGGAGCCCTACGCCTGGAGGTACCGGGTGTGAGAAGGGACCGCTGGGCCCCCAGATCTGTGAGGTACGCCGATGCGCCCAGGGCCCGGAGAACCGGTGAGTGAGAGAGCTCATGGTGGTTAGGCTGAGGGATCCAGCAACAAACACGGTGGCCATCTTACATCCCTTGCTACAGGTCTGCGCATCACTGGCCCAGCATGGCAACCTGCAGACTTTGCTATGCCCACAGATTTTACTGGACTACTCCTGTGTATTGGACCCTGGTCCCTATTGTTGTCTGGACCTCTCAGCACCTTGCTATATTTATACAGTCTAATTGGGATTAAAGAGGGAGCCCTCTACTTTTACGATTTTTTTTTGCTTTATTATAAGTGAGGAGAGGAGAGAGAGATACTGACTGTTAACATATACTACCCTCACTCTCTGCTACATCCAGCATTAACCCTTCAATACACAGATCCCTCCCATCTCTCCTAAATAGTCCAAGGGAGACACCTAGTGGTCACTCCATGAACTTTACAAAAATCTATATTCCTGAACGAAACACAAAGCCCCTACCTTGCAAAGGTAGGGGGAATCTTTTCATAAGATATCAAACTTAAAGATGTAACAACCCCCCCATCATCTACACTTTGGGGAGCGTGACTGGTGTCATGTTTTTATTTCTTCAAAACTAAATTGAATATTTCATGATGGTCAAAATTGGCAATAAAGCTTCGGAAGCAACCTCTGGGACAAATGCTTCTCTCACTCAAATTGACTTGAACAAATATCTCAAAAAACAGCAAGCTAAATCTACTACATCTAAACCTAAGTCCAAGCAACCTTCAGATTTAAATTCTCAATACGACTCTGATTCTGAACCAGAAAGTGATGCAGATGACTGCGGATCAACAAATGAACATCCAGTATCTCGCTCCTTCATTAAAAGGATACTTGCCAAATCCTTAGAACATCTCATGAAAGACAACACCGACATAAAGCAAGAAATCACACAAATAGGTCAGAGAGTAGATTCGCTAGAAATTACCCGTTCTACTCTAATCCAACAATCTAATGATTCATTAACCTGCATTCAAAATGAAGAAGGCCAAATTAACCAAATATACTCCATCCTAGAAGATCACGAAAATAGAGAAAGATGAAATAATCTTTGCACGCATAAAAGGCCTCCCTGAATCGGTAGCAACTGAAGCAATAACCCCAACTCTCATAGAAATATTTCTCAAAATTTTGAATTCTGACAATCCTCCCAACATTGAAATAGTGAGAGCACATAGAGCCCTGAGGCCCAGACCCAAGCCAGGAGATCCACCACGTGACATCATTTGTCGATTCTTGGACTTTCGCATCAAAGATCTATTATTAAAAAGAGCTAGAGAAACAGAAACCATCTCATTTCAAGACATGCCGATCTTAATTTTTCAAGACTTAGCCTCTTCTACACTCAACAAGAGACGCCTACTGAAACCATTCACCGATGCTCTTCGCCTTAAGCAGTATCAATATCGCTGGTTCTACCCCTTCGGTATTGCAATATCCACTAAAGGACAAGCGAATACAAGCTAGGACCTCGGCTGAGATCCAAGATGCTTGTAAAGAATTCGGAATCACTTTTGAAAAGTACCCGGATCTGGAAGCATCCAACTCAACATCTTCTTTGAATCCCCTACCTCCACCCACACCTTGGAGTTTCTTTTCGTCTTCCAAGTCGCAACAATCCAAACGTAAACTAACGAAGCATTCTTCTATCTCTAAGGACAGCGAAGCCACATGAACAAAAGTTCTTCTTGCCAGACTTATTCTGTCCTCAGTTATTAATACTTATGCTTTGGATCTCTATAATTGGTTGATTGTTCAAACTTATGGACCTTTTACTCCTTTACCCATTACTCTTATGCTGAATAGGGTGCAACTTGCAATGTTTTTTTTCCCTGCATCCTAGCATTATGAGTCAAAAGACTGTTATGCTAGTTCTCAGTAATGTGTTGCTTATTTAAGTTCAAGGATTATTTTTCCTCTCTATTTCTACTTCCCTGTTGAGTGAGGCGCAATTGGTGAGATATCCACTGCCAATTGACATCTTATGCTAAAAGAACCACCTTACTTGTTCTTTAGGCTTTGTGTGTTAGCTCCAGTTGGAGTTGTCTACAACGGGTCTCTCCCTGCATCTTTTATGTTACCCTTAACTTTAGGTGCAGCGACAGGCTCGCCTTTATGAAATCATATGCGAATGATCACACACAGAGCTTATTGCACTGACACCATCACACCCCCTTCCTACTGTTCGTTATACAATACTATACTTTATAGTACTGTTATTTGTATCCACAAATCTTTTTTGTACCTCTCTTGTTGATACTGTTCCTGTTGTTCTAATGACACTATATCTCTACAGTTTCCCATCTCTCCTATCCCTTCTCTTTCCCAGGTCCATCTCTAATACTTCTAAGGATAAACATCCATGTTCCAATACCGCCCCACCACCTCGTCTTCCACTTCCGCACCCTGGTCCTCTTCCTGACTTTCTGGCAATTGTGTCTCATCATCTTCCACCTCTTACAACAGTAATTGCACTTTTCCACCATCGCCTTCATGTGATGCTTCAATATTTGGGCATTGCTACATACGTTCTCCTCTTGACTCGCTTGAAGCTGGCCGGGCAAGAGGACCGAATCTACAAATTGAAAAATGAACAGCTCTTCTGAGTGTCCAAGTGTGGGATCAGTTGTCTCCGGGCACTCGGCATGATGGGAGGAAGGAGGATCAGGGTGAGGAATATGTGGTCCAGACTCATGGCTACTGAGACTTGACCATTTGGAAGACAGGATGGAGGTGGCAAAGTGATTGGAAGCATTATCCGCTATTCAACCAACAACCTTTTGACACTGCTCTGGGTTTAATAGTGGTGTGCTGCGGTCCCCTAGTAATTGGGACAGGAAGGTCGAGCAGCAAGATGTGGGTGTTTTTTGTGTCACAATTTCAGCTTGCCCACAGTCACGGCCTCGGCCTCTGTATGCACCATCACATCCACTTACCCGTCCCTTGCCACGCACCTTGCCCACTTTAAATGGAGGACAATATTTTCCATGTTCATTAGAAATGGCTGATTTTGGAGCGCAGTTATATGTGATACATTTGACAGAAAACCACTTTTTTAAATAGCGGACCTGTAGTTTACTAATACTATTCTTCAGAAAGACTTCATGTGAAAAAGCTTGACTGACACACAGCAACAAAATGGAAATAAAAGCCAGAAATGGATGATTTTGGAACGTTTTTATATGTAATACGTCTGACAGATAACCACGGTTTTAAATAGCAGGCCTGTAGTTTACTAATACTATTCTTCACAGATACCTTGTGTGAATAGCTTGATCGACACACTGCAACAAAATGGAAATGGAAGCTAGAAATGGATGATTTTGGAACGCAGTTATATGTGAGATATGACTGACGGAGAACCACGGTTTTAAATAGCAGGCCTGTCGTTTACTAATATGTATTAGTTTACTCACGCTTATTCGTTCCTCACCCAATCGCCTCCAAGACTTCTCCCGAATATCTCCCATCCCCTGGAATTCTGTGCCCCAACACGTCCGACTATCCACCACACTCAGATCCTTCAGATGGAACATGAATACCCATCTCTTCAAGAAAGCCTACAGCCTGCCATGACCCCGCTGCCTTCTCAACATCACTGGAGCTGCTGCCAACACCGGACCTGTTCCTCACCAACACTGAAGCTGCTGCAACCGCCCACCTACTGTCTCCTTCCCCATCATCCTGTAAAATATAAGCCCGCAAGGGCAGGGTCCTCTTCCCTCTGTACCAGTCTATCGTTGTTTATTTGTTTCTGAAAGTGATATCTTTATTTTGTATGTAACCCATTCTCATGTACAGCACCACACCATGGAATCAATGCTACTATATAAATAATAATAATAATAATGCTATTCTTCATAGAGACCTCGTGTGAATAGCTTGACTGACACACTGCAACAAAATAGAAAGGAGGCCAATATTTTCCATGTTCAGTTCAAATTTCTGGATTTTTATCGCTGAAATATGGAAAAGATCTTGCTGTATTCTGCAGTGCTAACAAGCAAATGAAGCAGAAAAATGGTGTACTCTGGATTGCTTTTTAAGCAAATAATCAGGATTAATATAAAAAAATAAATTATCCCTGGCCCCTGATATTTGGGGCTATGTCTACAAATATCTGTAAGAATAGCAGCTGCAGACAGGATGTTCAATGGACCTTCTTGCACTATATGCACTGCAGTCTGCCACATACACTGCCTGCCTGCCTAACTCCTGCTATCACCACTGAATATATACAGCTGGAGTAGTCCTCAGAAGGACTGTTAGTTCAGATGTTTTTTTATATATGTTGTGGAATACCTATACTAACTATAAACAAGCAAATCTCTCCCTGATTCAGCAGCAGCTATACCTACTCTGCCTGTTTTCGGGGTAGACTGTGACGAGCATGGCGGCACCAAGTCTTATATAGATCTGATGATGCTGTGTGGCCAGCCAATCACTGTAATGCCCACAACCAACATGGCTACGGCATTACAGTGCATGGCAAGAAATCCCTCCATGTTAATTGGCTCCCTAAAGAGCGCCAAACATGCAGTGCGGGGAACAGAGTTCCTGGCTGAGCAACCCGGAAATACTCGCCGAGCTTGTCGAGCACCGTGATGCTCGGGCGAGTACCGAGTAGTGGCGAGCACATTCACTCATCACTAGTCCCTACCCTAGTCCTTGGAACACAAGCGCAAATACACAGCCACCCACCTACAGGCCACAATACTAAACTGCCACATTTCTTGACTGCTTTCACTTGAAATGTTGCCTTTTTGGATTGTGGAGATGGAAGCTTTCCAAAGCCTCCTGGTGGCGGCTGTCCCTTGGTACTTGGTCCCCATCCGCCACTATTTCTCCTGGTTTGCCATCCCTTCCTTACACGAGCACGTGTCCCAGTACATTACCTGTGCCGTCACCAATGAAGTTACTGAGAAGGTCCACTTAACCACAGACACGTGAACAAGTGCTTGTGGCCAGGGATTGTACATTTCACTGATAGCACACTGGGTTAATATTGTGGAAGCCGGGGCCCAGTCGGACCCTGGGAGGGAACATGTCCTTCTGACGCCCAGGATTGCGGGCCCGGGATCAATCAGAGTTGCCCCCAGATTTTACAGCTCCTTCACCTCCTCCTCCTCCTCTTCAGCCTCCATCTCCGAAATGACCACATTAGTCACAAGCTGGAAGCACTGCAGCACTGCCTCGGCCAAATGGCAACAGGCTGTGCTGAAGCTTATCTGCTTAGCTAACGAACCGCACACCGCTGCAGAGTTGTTGAAAGCTGTAACAGAGCAGGCAGATCTGTGGCTCTCACTACTGAACTTACAGCCATGCATGGTCTTGTGTGACAATGGCTGGAACCTGGTGGTGGCTCTGAAGCTTGGTGAACTAGCACAAGTACCATGCCTGGCCCATGTGCTCAAATTAGTGGTTCAGCGGTTTCTAAAAACCTACCCAGATCTGCCTGAGCTACTTGTGATAGTATGCCACGTGTTTGCCCATTTCTGAAAGTCAGCTATAGCTTCCGCGCCCTTGGCAGTGCTTCAGGAGGACGAGGAGGAACAGGAGCTGGTTTCCAGCGCTACAGACGGTACTACCCACACCACATTCATACCGTCTGTTCAGTGTGGATGGCCTGAAGAGAGGGTGGACAAGGAGGAGGATCAGGAGGAGGAGAACATGGACAGTTGGGAGGATCAGGAGGAGGAGAACATGGACAGTTGTCCTCTTGGTGGGAACAGGGAAGTCTCGGCTATCGGCAGTCTAGCACACATGGCTGACTATGTTCCACTGCCTTTCCCGTGACCTCGCATTATACGCATTTTGGGCAACAGTAATTACTGGTTTGTCACACTTTTAGACCCACGTTACAATGAGAACTTTCTAATATCTCTCCTTCCCGTAGTGGACAGGTCTAATAAAATGTTGCAGTTCCAGAAGGTACTTGTTGAAGAATTATTAAAAATATTCTCAGCTGACAACGCTGATGGCAGAGGTTATAGTTACTTGGACAACCAAGGAGTACAAGCAAGGTAGACACAAACCAGATGCAGCAGATGCATGTGAACACTGTCAAAGGTCTAGGATAGTTTTCTCAGACCCTCCCAGCACCCAGGCTCTGATGTGCGGGGTACTCTGGCAAAGAGGGAAACGTTTTTGGAAGATTCTGAAGGAGTACCTTGCTGACCATACAAGTGTCCTCCGTGATTTCTCTGTGCCTTACAACTATTCGCTATCCAAGCTGAAAACATGGCATGAACTGTCTCTGTATGCCTTGGAGATCCTAGCCTGCCTGGCGCTTGTCAAAGAGGGTTTTTAGTGCCACTGGAGGTATTATAACTGAAATGCGCATTTGGATGTCAACTGAAAATGTTGACAGACTGACTCTTATCAAAATGAACAAGTTCTGGATTGGACCAGACTTCTCGACACCACCGGATGATAGCAGCAGAACATAAATCCCGTGGTTTTTTTGGAGGGTCTATTCCCATGCACCCCTTTACACCCAAACATGGGTATATGCTTCTGGATTTCGACTATTTTATGTCATCCTCCTCCTTCTCCTCCACCACCATATCAGGGTGACCATCATGCAACATCCACATAATTTTTTTAAGTGTGTTTATGATGCCTATAGGAACTATTTTTAGAGGCCTACCTCTAACATTCTATATAATATACTCTGCTCAAAAAATAAAGGGAACACTTAAGCAACAGAATATAACTCCAAGTACATCAAACTTCTGTGAAATCAAACTCTCCACTTAGGAAGCAACACTGATTGACAATCAATTTCACAAGCTGTTGTGCAAATGGAATAGACAATAGATGGAAATTATTGGCAATTATCAAGACACACTCAATAAAGGAGTGTTTCTGCAGTTGAGGACCACAGACCACATCTCAGTACCAATGCTTTCTGGCTGATGTTTTGGTCACTTTTGAATGATGGTTGTGCTTTCACACTCATGGTAGCATGAGACGGACTCTACAACCCACAGAAGTTGCTCAGATAGTGCAGCTCATCCAGGATGGCACATCAATTCGAGCTATGGCAAGAAGGTTTGCTGTGTCTGCCAGCGTAGTGTCCAGAGGCTGGAGGCGCTACCAGGAGACAGGCCAGTACACCAGGAGATGTGGAGGGGACCGTAGGAGGGCAACAACCCAGCAGCAGGACCTCTACCTCCGCCTTTGTGCAAGGAGGAACAGGAGGAGCACTGCCAGAGCCCTGCAAAATGACCTCCAGCAGGCCACAAATGTGCATGTGTCTGCACAAACGGTTACAAACCGATTCCATGAGGGTGGTATGAGGGCCCGACGTCCACAGATGGGGGTTGTGCTCACAACCCAACACCGTGCAGGACGCTTGGCATTTGCCACAGAACACCAGGATTGGCAAAGTCGCCACTGGCGCCCTGGCTCTTCACAGAAGAAAGCAGGTTCACACTGAGCACATGTGACAGACGTGACAGAGTCTGGAGATGCCGTGGAGAGTGATCTGCTGCCTGCAACATCCTTCAGCATGATCGGTTTGGCAGTGGGTCAGTAATGGTGTGGGGTGGCATTTCTTTGGAGGGCTGCACAGCCCTCCATGTGCTCGCCAGAGGTAGCCTGACTGCCATTAGGTACCGAGATGAGATCCTCAGACCCCTTGTGAGACCATATGCTGGTGCGGTTGGCCCTGGGTTCCTCCTAATGCAGGACAATGCCAGACCTCATGTGGCTGGATTGTGTCAGCAGTTCCTGCAAGATGAAGGCATTGAAGCTATGGACTGGCCTGCTCGTTCCCTAGATCTGAATCCGATTGAGCACATCTGGGACATCATATCTCGCTCCATCCACCAACGTCACGTTGCACCACAGACTGTCCAGAAGTTGGCGGATGCTTCAGTCCAGGTCTGGGAGGAGATCCCACAGGACACCATCTACAACCTCATCAGGAGCATGCCCAGGCATTGTAGGGAGGTCATACAGGCACATGGAGGCCACACATAATACTGAGCCTCATTGTGACTTGTTTTAAGGACATTACATCAAAGTTGGATCAGCCTGAAGTGTGTCTTTCCACTTTAATTTTGGGGGTGACTCCAAATCCAGGCCTCCATTGGTTAATAAATGTGATTTCCATTGATGATTTTTGTGTGATTTTGGTGTCAGCACATTCAACTTTGTACAGCACAAAGTATTCAATGAGAATATTTCATTCATTCAGATCTAGGATGTGTTATTTGAGTGTTCCCTTTATTTTTTTGAGCAGTGTATATGAATAATAGTGTTGAGCGAGCACTAAAATGCTCGGGTGCTCGAAGCTCGGGCCGAGCTCGCCGTGATACTCGGGTGCTCGACCCGAGCAACGAGCCCAATGTTAGTCTATGGGAGACTCGAGCATTTTTGCGGTGGCACCCCCGGCAGTCTTTTAAAAGCCTAACAAGTGCCCAAAACGATAGTGACAGTGCTCAAATGACATGGGGACAGCATGGGGATCGCCCCAGGAAGCATTTCTGACCCCCAGGTCACTGCTGTCAACAACGTGGTCAGAGGTATTAAGCCACTTTTACAGGCTCACAATAAAACATTCAAAAACGAAAGTGAAAGTGCTTTCCTGTGAAATATGTTAACCCCTTAACGACCATGGGTCTTTCTGTTTTTGTGTTTTCCTTTTTTGCTCCCCTTCTTCCCAGAGCCAGAACTTTTTTAATTTTCGTTCAATATGGCCATGTGAGGGCTTATTTTTTGCGGGACGAGTTGTACTTTTAAACACCATCACTGGTTTTACCATATCATGTGCTGGAAAATGGGAAAAAAAATCCAAGTGCAGTGAAACTGCAAAAAAAATGCAATTCCACAGTTGTTTTTTGTGTCCTTTTTTTACCACGTTCACAGATTGCTAAAACTGACCTGCCATCATTATTTTCCAGGTCGTTTCGAGTTCATAGACACCAAACATGTATAGGTTCTTTTTTATTTAAGTGGTGAAAAAAAAATCCAAAGCTTGCTAAAAAAACAAAGAAATGACGCCATTTTCCGAGACCCTTAGCTTCTCCATTTTTCGGGATCTGGGGCCAGGTGAGGGCTTATTTTTTGCATGCCGGGCTGACGTTTTTATTGATACCATTTTGGGGTAGATCCGATGTTTTGATCGCCCGTTATTGCATTTTATTGCAAAGTTGTAGCGACCAAAAAAACGTAATTCTGGCGTTTAAAATTTTTTTCTCGTTACGCCGTTTACTGATTGTATTAATTCTTCTTTTATATTGATAGATCAGGCGATTCTGAACGCGGCGATACCAAATATGTGTATGTGTTTTTTTTTTATATATATATATATATATATATATATATATATATATTATTTTGAATGGGGCGAAAGGGGGGTGACTTAAACTTTTATATATTTTTTATTTTTTTTATTTTTTTTAAAACTTTTTTTTTACACTTTCTGCATGCTTCTATAGTCTCCAAAGGAGACTAGAAGCAGCAGTTGTCTGATTGCTTCTACTGCATACAAGCGATGAGCAGATCGCTTGTATGCAGGAGAAATGCTCACTTGCTAAGAGCGCTGACCACTAGGTGGCGCTCATAGCAATTGAGACATGACAACCACAGGCGTCTGCTGCAGACCCTGAGTTGTCATGCCCACCCATTGGTGACCCACGATCATGTGACGGGGTCACTGATGGGCGGGGCTTAGGACTCCCGGAAGCGCGAGTTAAATGCCACTGTCAGAGATTTAACATGTTAACAGCCGCGGGTGGATTGCGATTCCAATAATCAGCTGACATGTGCTCGCTTCAGTGCGGGCTCACCACCGGAGCCGCCGCTGAACCGGCCTTCCCGACCTGGTGCGTACTATTACTGACCAGGTCGGAAAGGGGTTAAGGAACATCCTTTCCAGGGTAAAGACTTGTGTATAAGGTAAAATAAATAACCAAAAACAAAAATACTCCTCCACACCTTGGGCTATGTTCACAAGCAGCATTTTTTATGCGTTTTTGCACGTTTGTATTGCTTTCAACCATGACAAATGCATTCACCGGGAAATGTCATTTTAACATTTTACAACTTTATCTGGCCATGTGCTGTGTGACACATGCATACAGTGCTAAAAAGACATGGTAACAGCATGGGGAAGACCCCTGGAAGCATCTCTGACACCCAGGTCACTGCCTAAAAGTGTGCCCATCAGAAGTGATCCTTGCCGCATCAGAAGATGCAGACTTGCAACTATCCCCGTGCAAGTCCTTGTCCCAGGGCAGTGTTCAATTGTACCTCCCCCATAACTTGCAATACAAGCGCAAGTATGCAGCCTGCCACCCACCCACCACCAGGCTGCAATACCATACTGCTAGCTTGCTTGCACATGAAATTGGGCCTTTTAGGCATGTGGAGGTGGAATCTGGCCACCACGTCATGGCTGCGTTGGTAGCCTGGTATTCATACTCATTCCCCAGCTGCCCGGCGGCCGGGTGTCCACGCTTGGTCCCCAGCCACCAGGGGGCGGCCGGGTGTCCATACTCAGTCCCCAGCCGCCCCGCGGCCGGGTGCCCACACACAGTCCCAAGCCGCGTGGGGGTGGCTGGGTGTCCATAAACGGTCCCCAGCCGCCCCTATTTGTCCCGGTGCGCCTTATTCACAAGCGCGCATACCAAAACATTACCTGTGACCTCCCCAGTGCATTTAGTGGGAAGGACAGCCTAACCACAAACACATGGACAAGTGAATGTGGCCAGGAATGGTCCATCTCACTGACGCCTTCACACTGGGTTAATATTGTGGAAGCCGGGACACAGTTGGACACTGGGATGCAACACGTCCTCCAGACATAGAGGATTGCGGGTCCTGGGTCAATCAGGCTTCAACAGAAAGTTCAGAAGGTAGACAGCAGCAGTGGTCGGCCTCCTACACAACAAGTAAATTATTCATGATCATGAGGCCATCCACCCCCTTAGCTTTCTGTTCCTTGGAAGGCAAGCGCATGTATGTAGTAGCAGCTAGGCCTGAGGTGGTCAGCGTTTTGGCGCATATTCTACCTCCTTCGAGGATTGCTGGATGTTTTCCTGCTACTATCCCAGTTCTATGACTCCTGTTAAAACAAAGCTTCAGGTGATGAATGATGGATGAGGTGGTAGCAAAGGAGAAAGAGCAGGAAGAACAGGGACCATTCACATCAATATCAGGCCAGCCAACCACACATGTCTTGTAGGATATGTTTCTGTACCAAAAGGAGCGGTTCAGCTACACAGTTATAAGGCATACAGTGAATGCAATGCCTACCAAATATTTCGAGGCACTCCAATGCCCCTTGGAAGTGACATGGAGGTCAGAGGGCCTTAACTAAACCGTTTTTTTCATTTATAGCAACTGGGTCTCCTGTACACTGTTGGCCTTAGCAGGGAATGGAAGGCTTTCCAAAAATTATTAGGCACTGCAATGCCCCTTGAAACAGACGTGGATTACAGCGTATTAAAAACCTTCTACCCATTATTGGGGAGTGGGTCTCCCTTAGTGTTCGCCTATGCATTGAAAAGCAAAAGCTGACAAAAATTAGGAGGAAATGCAATGCCCGTTGCAAGAGTCGTGGAGGTTAGAGGTAATTAAAAACAACATGTCAATGCCCCTTGGAAGAGCTGTGGAGTTCAGAGTGGTTTAACAAGACTGTTTTAATGCCCCTTAGAAGAGACGTGGAGTTCAGAGTGGTTTAACAAGACAGTTTTAATGCCCCTTGGAAGAGATCTGGAGGTCGCAGTAGCTTAACAAGATGGTTTTAATGCCCCTTGGAAGAGTGGTGGAGGTCGCAGTGGAATAAAAAGACAATATTAATGCCCCTTGGAAGAGTGGTGGAGGTTACAGTGGAATAAAAAGACAATATCAACGCCCTGTGGAAGAGACGTGGAGGTCACAGTAGCTTAACAAGACGCTTTTAATGCCCCTTGGAAGAGTGGTGGAGGTCGCAGTGGAATAAAAAGACAATATTAACGACCCTTGGAAGAGACGTGGAGGTCACAGTAGCTTAACAAGACGATTTTAATGCCCCTTACAAGAGCCATGCAGTACAGCATATTAAAAACATTATTACCATTATTGGGGAGTGGGTCTCCCATAGTCTTTGCCTATGCCTTCCAAGCAAAAGCTGCAAAAAATTAGGAAGGGGGAACTTGCAATGTCCCTTACAAGAGCCATGCAGTACAGCATATTAAAAACATTATTCCCATTATTAGGGAGTGGGTCTCCCATATTCTTTGCCTATGCCTTCCAAGGAAAAGCTGCCAAAAATTAGGACAGAGGAACTTGCAATGCTGGCAACATGGACCACGGTCACCCTGGTGGTATAGTGGTCGTGGAGGCTGAGGATAAGTAGAAGAGCAAAAAACAGCTGAAATGAGGAAGCGTATACCCATGTGTGGGTGTGAAGCGATGCATGGGAATACACCTCCCGAAATAACACAGTGGATTTGACTTTATGTTACTCTGCTGTCATTTGGTAGTGATGAGAAGTCTGGCCCAATCCAGCCCTTGTTCATTTTGATAAGGGTCAGCTTGTCAGCATTGTCAGTTGACAGGCGAGTGCGCTTATCAGTTATAATTCCCCCAGCGGCACTAAAAACACGCTCCGATAACACGCTAGCTGCAGGGCAGGCCAGGACCTCCAAGGCATATAGAGTGAGTTCATTCCAAGTGTCCAGCTTGGATACCCAATAATTAAAAGGCACAGAGGAATCACGGAGGACTCTGGTACTCCCTCACCATCTTTTGAAACTTTCCACTCCTTGTGAGAGTACCCTGCGCCTCAGGGCCTGTAAGCTGGGCAGGTCTCAGAAAACTGTCCTAGAACATTGACAGTGTTCCCCTGCCTCTGCTGGATTGGAGTTGCGTCTCTCTCGCCTGTATGCCTTAGTTGGGCAGCGAACTGTGACCTCTGCCGCTACCGTGTTCAGATGGGAATTTTTTTAATAGTTCTGCAGCAAGGGCCTTCTGGTACTGCCCCATTTTTGTAGACCTCTCCAACTCAGGAATAAGAGAGTGAAAGTTCTCCTTGTAGAGGGGGGTCTAAAAGTGTCATCAACCAGTAATGACTGTAGGATATGTTTCTGTAACAAAAGGAGCGGTTCGGCTACACAGTTATAGGGCATGCAGTGAGTGCAATGCCTACCAAAAATTTCGAGCCACTCCAATGCCCCTTGGAAATGACATGAAGGTCAGAGGGCGTTAACTAAACCTTTTTTTCGATTTATAGCAACTGGGTCTCCCGTGCACTGTTAGCCTAAGCAGTGAATGGAAGGCTTTCCAAAAATTATGAGGAACTGCAATGCCCCTTACAAGAGCCATGTGTGGCACCCCAGGGGTCTGGTCACCACAGTAATAGAGATATTACGTCGGAGAGCAAGTGGGAGGTTTCCTGGTCAGGATCCCTTAAATATGCAACATCCTCCTGCCCCAGTCCTGGGAGGGGAGAATTCTGCCCTTATAAACTGGATCTGGGGCGGGGTTGAGTGAGTCAGAGAACTGTCAGAGTCAGAGTGAGAGCAAGGGAAAGTAACAGCAATGAGCTCTGTAGGAGCTAGGAGCTAAAGACCAGGGGCTGGAAGCTGAGCAGAGCTCGCCCTGGCAGAAGACAATAGGAACCGGACACAGGAGTCCGAAGCTGTGAGGACTTATATATCCAGCAGCAGAAACCAGCCGGCAGGGGATTTCAGATCCTCTGGCCATAGAAGCCCGGAGGCTCAGTCACAAGCAAGGGACCAGCACCGCCGTCGTGGAGCGGAGGCTAACAGAAGGCCCCAAGTCACCAGCCATACGGGTGAGCACTACACGGTACACTCAGGGACGTGGGCTACTTCTACCCACTTACAGCAAGGTAGCCAGGAAGAGTGCAGACAGACGGGGAGGCCTACAACTCCACCTGGCCAGGGGAACTCCTGCTTGCTCACAGACTGACCAGGCCTCTTATGCTAGCCAGTACTCCCGGGAGGGTCTACCTTATAATCATCAGTAAAGACCCTGAACTGCACTGCAAAGACTCTGAGTCGTTCCTGCTGCGCTCGTGCACCATCACCCCCATCATCCACACTCACTGCCCTGAGGCTATACTCCTCCCGAGGGGCGTTATCCCATTCTATGCTGCACACACAACACCAGCCTCAGTGGTCTGCCTCGCAGCGGTGGTACTCCCTGACCGCAATCCACGGGTGGCGCAGTCGGACAATTAACCTCAAAACCTAAGAAAGATTGCCACTGGTTTGACCAGCCTGAACAACGGGACCGGGTCACTGCCACGGAGACTACAGACCCCCAGAGACCAGGCACCGGGTATCCCACACACGTGTACACACGGCCCAGGGGGCGCGTCACATGCAGTACAGCATATTACAAACATAAGTCCCATTATTGGGGAGTGGGTGTCCCATAGTATTTGCTTATGCCTTGCAAGCAAAAGCTGCCAAAAATTAGGACAGAGCAACTTGTAATGCCCCTTACAAGAGCCATGCAGTACAGCATATTACAAACATAAGTCCCATTATTGGGGAGTGGGTGTCCCATAGTATTTGCTTATGCCTTGCAAGCAAAAGCTGCCAAAAATTAGGACGGAGCAACTTGCAATGCCCCTTACAAGAGCCATGCAGTACAGCATATTACAAACATAAGTCCCATTATTGGGGAGTGGGTGTCCCATAGTATTTGCTTATGCCTTGCAAGCAAAAGCTGCCAAAAATTAGGACGGAGCAACTTGCAATGCCCCTTACAAGAGCCATGCAGTACAGCATATTACAAACATAAGTCCCATTATTGGGGAGTGGGTGTCCCATAGTATTTGCTTATACCTTGCAAGCAAAAGCTGCCAAAAATTAGGACGGAGCAAATTGCAATGCCCCTTACAAGAGCCATGCAGTACAGCATATTACAAACATAAGTCCCATTATTGGGGAGTGGGTCTCCCATAGTATTTGCTTATGCTTTCCCAGCAAAAGCTGCCAAAAATTAGGACGGAGCAACTTGCAATGCCCCTTACAAGAGCCATGCAGTACAGCATATTACAAACATAAGTCCCATTATTGGGGAGTGGGTGTCCCATGGTATTTGCTTATGCTTTCCCAGCAAAAGCTGCCAAAAATTAGGACGGAGGAACTTGCAATGCTGGCACCCTGGTGGTATAGTGGTGGTGGAGGCTGAGGATAAGGAGAAGAAGATTAAACAGCCGAAACGAGGAAGCGTATACCCATGTGTGGGTGTGAAGCGGTGCATGGGAATACACCTCCCGAAATAACATAGTGGATTTGACTTTATGTTACTCTGCTGTCATATGGTGGTGATGAGAAGTCTGGCCCAATCCAGCCCTTGTTCATTTTGATAAGGGTCAGCTTGTCAGCATTGTCAGTTGACAGGCGAGTGCGCTTATCAGTTATAATTCCCCCAGCGGCACTAAAAACACGCTCCGATAACACGCTAGTGGCAGGGCAGGCCAGGACCTCCGAGGCGTACAGAGCGAGTTCATTCCAAGTGTCCAGCTTGGATACCCAATAATTAAAAGGCACAGAGGAATCACGGAGGACGCTGGTACGATCGGCAAGGTACTCCCTCACCATCTTTTGAAACTTTCCACTCCTTGTGAGAGTACCCCGCGCCTCAGGGCCTGTAAGCTGGGCGGGTGTCAGAAAACTGTCCCAGAACGTTGACAGTGTTCCCCTGCCTCTGCTGGATTGGAGTTGCATCTCTCTCGCCTGTACGCCTTGGTTGGGCAACGAACTGTGACCTCTGCCGCTAGCGTGTTCAGATGGGAATTTTTTTAAGAGTTCTGCAGCAAGGGCCTTCTGGTATTGCCCCATTTTTGTAGACCTCTCCACCTCAGGAATAAGAGAGTGAAAGTTCTCCTTGTAGCGGGGGTCTACAAGTGTCACCAACCAGTAATGACTGTCACCAAACATTTTGACAACGCGAGGGTCACGGTTAAGGCAGCGTAACATAAAGTCAGCCATGCGTGCCAGACTAGTAATGGGCAAGTTTTCCGTGTCCTCACCAAGATGACGACTGACCATGCTCTCCTCCTCCTCTTCCTCCTCCCCCCTGTCCTCAGGCCACCCACGCTGAACCGACGGTATGACACTTGTACTACCGTCTACAACGCATGATAGCAGCTCCTGTTCTTGCTCCTCCTCCTCCTCCTCTCCCTCATTGTCCCCCAATGCACGTTGGGATGAGATGAGGCTGGACTGTGGGTAATCGCCCGCTACAGCTTCTTGATCCATCTCATCATACTCTGGCTGCAATGCCTCCTCTTTAATTCTCTGCACAGAGCGTTGCAAAAGACAGACAAGTGGGATGCTGACACTAATGATGGCGTCATCGTCACTCACCATCTTGGTGGCCTCCTCAAAGTTTGTCAGGATGGTACATATGTCAGACATCCAGGTCCACTCCTGAGGTCTTATGTGTGGAGTCTGACCTGAATATCGACGGCCTTGTTGCAGCTGGTACTCCACAACTGCTCTCTTCTGCTCACAAATCCTTTGCAACATGTGGAGGGTAGAGTTCCAATGTGTGGGGACATCACACACCAGTCGGTGTGCCGGAAGGTGCAAACGCTGCTGCAACACAGCAAGGGCGGCGGAAGCTGTAGCCGACTTGCGAAAATGAGCTGACAGGCGGCGTACTTTCACGAGCAGATCTGGTAACTCGGAGTACGATTTAAGAAACCGCTGAACCACGAGGTTAAGCACATGAGCCAGGCATGGTACGTGTGTGATCTCACCTCGCCTCAGAGCCGCCACCAGGTTACGGCCATTGTCACACACGACCATGCCGGGATGTAGGTTCAGCGGTCTCAGCCACAGATCTGCCTGCTCTTTCACAGCTGTCCACAGCTCACAAGCAGTGTGAGGTTTATCACCTAAGCTTATGAGTTTCAGCACAGCCTGTTGCCGCTTGGCGGAGGCAGTACTGCAATGCTTCCAGCTTGTAACTGATGTGGTGATATCTGAGATGGAGGCTGAACATGAGGAGGAGGAGGAGGAGGATGCGCAGGAGCTGTACACTGTGGGGGCAACTCTGGCTGACATAGGGCCCGCAATCCTCGGTGTGGGGAGGATGTGTTCCGTCCCAAGGTCCGACTGGGTCCCGGCTTCCACTATGTTTACCCAGTGTGCCGTCAGAGAGATGTACCATCCCTGGCCACAAGCACTTGTCCACGTGTCCGTTGTCAGGTGGACTCTCCCAGTAACTGCGTTGTTGAGGGCACGGCAGATGCTTTGGGACACGTGCTTGTGTAGTGCGGGGATGGCACACCGGGCAAAATAGTGTCAGCTGGGGACCGAGTACCGAGGGACGGCCACAGCCATAAGATTGCGGAAGGATTCCGTCTCCACCAGCCTAAAAGGCAGCATTTCCAATGCAAGCAGTCGTGAAATGTACGAATTTAGGACTGTGGCCTGTGGGGCGTTAGCTGCGAATTTCCGCTTTCGTTCAAAGGTCTGGGATATGGACAATTGAACGCTGCGGTGGGACGTGGACGTGGACGTTGATGCTGTTTCTTGAGAAACTGCCATAACAAGTGAAGACTGAGAGGAGGGGGCATCTTTACATGCAGTATGGACAGGGGATTGCCTTGCACACACAACAGGGGGTTCTATTGCGCTCACAACAGTGGAAGAAGCAGTGGTGACACCCGCTGACACTGGTCGTGGACCCTGGGTTTCGCCCCACAAGGTCGGGTGCTTTGCTGCCATGTGCCTGATCATGCTGGTGGTGGTCAGGCTGGTAGTTTTGTCACCCCTGCTGATGCTGGCATGGCAGGTGGAACATATGGCCTTTTTGGGGTTATCAGCAGAGTATTTAAAAAAGTTCCAGACTCTGGAAGACCTACCGCTTGTACTGGCAATGTCCCTCGTGTTGGTGTTACGGGGAACGGTTGCCTGCCTTCTGTCTGCGGTCACCACACTGCTTCTTCCTGCCTGTTGGGGTACTCTGTCTCCCTCCCCCTGTGTGCTGCTGGCCTCACTCTGCGTGTCCTCCTTCCACGTTGGGTCAGTTACTAGATCATCCACCACCTCCTCCTCTTCCACTTGCGCACCACGATCCTCCTCCTCACTTCCTAGCAATTATGTCTCGTCATCGTCCACCTCTTGTGACAGATTGCCAACGTCGACTTCCTGTGGCCATGACTGTTCAAATATTGGGCATCGCAACATGGGATCTTGTTGGGAGCTCTTCAGAGTGTCCAAGTGTGGGATCACTTGCTGTCTGACGACACTCGGCATGGTGGGAGGAAGGAGCATCAGGGTGAGGAGGAGTATGCGGTCGAGACTCACGGCTACTAAGAGTTGACCGTGTGGAAGACAGACCGGAGGTGGTGGTGCACAGGTAACTGGAAGTATTGTCTGCTATCCAATTAATAACCTGTTCACACTGATCAGTTCTCAATACTGGTGTTGTTCTGTGCTTCCCTAGTAATTCGGTCAAGAAGTGGGAGCGAGAAGATGTGGCTGTTGGTTGTGGCACATTTTCACCTTGGCCACAGCCCCGTCCTCTGCACGAACCATCACCAGAACGTCCACTTCCACGTCCCTTGCCACACGCCTTGCCCATTGTAAATGAAGTAAAATAGCTTACACTTGCACTATCAATGGAAAAAGGGTAATAAAGAGTAGATTAGAACCGTGGAAGAGGAAAACCACAGTTATTGTTTACTGGGGTTTACCACACTTTTTTAAATAGAGATATTTGCGGCTGAACAGTGAGCGACACACTCAAACTGCTTTTTTTTAAGATACCAAAGGCCCAAAACTGGATAGTACAGCGATTTGACCCATGGAACTGCGAAACCACACTGGGATGTCGGGCCTACACAAGACTATTTTCAACAGATATATTTTTGTGTCACAACAGTCAGGAGACACTACTGTTTTTCTTTACGGAAAAAACTACCAAAACCTGAATAATAGAGATTTTTTACCGTGGAACAGCAAAACCACAGTTATAATTTACTGGTGTATACCAGTGTAACGGGTCCAGGAGGCGGAACCTCTGAGCTACTATACAAGGGGGCGGCCCTTGTAAGGGAGCGGGTGGCAGTCTCTGGGTGAACGGACAGGGAGTTACGGCAAGTGATCAGGGCAGTCTCTGGGTAAGGGGTAGGTACGACCTGTGATGGCAGAGCCTCCGGGTAGGCTAGCAGGCAGATGGTAGATGTGTGCTCCCAGGTGAGCAAGCGAGAGTCTCTGGAATAGCAGGTGGTCACGGCACGTGACGGCGGAACCTCCGGGCTGGCAGGCAGGTAGGTAACGGAGAAGCGCTCCCAGGTGAGCGGGCAAGAGTCTCTGGAATAGCTGGTGGTCTCCGCACGTGACAACGGGACCTCTGGGCTGGCAAGCAGGCAGATAACGGAGAAGCGCTCCCAGGTGAGCGGGCAAGAGTCTCTGAGATAGCTGGTGGTCACAGCACGTGACAACGGAGCCTCCGGGCTGGCAAGCAGGCAGATAACGGAGAAGCGCTCCCAGGTGAGCGGGCAAGCTGGTCCATAGACAGACTGACCGGAGTAGTAAGGCAGACCGTCGGACCTCAGGCAAGCAGGCAGGTAGCTGATATGCGCTCCCAGGTGAGCGGGCAGGCTGGTCCTTTAGACAGACTGACAGGAGTAGTAAGGCAGACCGTCGGACCTCAGACTGGCAGACAGGTAACAAGTATACAGGCAGGAATCAGGCAGGTAACTGGCAGGTAACTGGCAGGTAACTGGCAGGTAACTGGCAGGTAACTGGCAACGGGACCTGAGGGCTGAAGCACAGGTGAGACACAGGTGCAAACAACATTGCTCGGGCACCTCCATTTTGGAGGAGGTGCCTTATATATGATGAAGTCCTCCGGCCATTGGCCGGGGACTCTTTAGGGCGGCGCGCGCGGCCCCTTTAAGAGGAGGGGAGCGCGCGCGCGCGCGCCCTAAGCACAGGGGCCGGGAAGGAGCGCGCGCTGAGAGCAGAGCAGGAGGAGGACGCCGGGACGGAGCGCGCGCTGACAGCAGAGCGGGGAGAGGACGCCGGGACGGAGCGCGCGCTGACAGCAGAGCGGTGAGGGGAGCAGCGTCCCTGCCTAGCAGAGGGCAGGGACGCCAGCGCTACAACCAGGCTTTTTAAAATATATATATATTTGCGGCTGAACAGTGAGCGACACACTCAAACTGTTTTTTTTAGATACAAATGGCCCAAAAGTGGATAATACAGAGGTTTGTACCGTGGAACTGCAAAACCACACTTGTATTTCTCGGGCCTACACCAGACTATTTTCAACAGATATATTTGTGTCTGAAAAATCAGGGAGACACTATTTTTTTTTTTTTACAGCAAAAAATGCAAAAAGCAGGATAATAGAGATTTTTTACCGTGGAACAGCAAAAGCACATTTCTGTCTCTCTGGCCTACACCAGACTATTTTCAACAGATATATTTGTGCCTGAAAAATCAGGGAGACACTATTATTATTTTTATACAGCAAAAAATGCCAAAAACAGGATAATAGAGATGTTTTACCATGGAACATCAAAACCACAGTAATAATTTACTGGTGTATACCAGGCTTTTTAAAATATATATATATTTGCGGCTGAACAGTGAGCGACACACTCAAACTGTTTTTTTTAGATACAAATGGCCCAAAAGTGGATAATACAGAGGTTTGTACCGTGGAACTGCAAAACCACACTTGTATTTCTCGGGCCTACACCAGACTATTTTCAACAGATATATTTGTGTCTGAAAAATCAGGGAGACACTATTTTTTTTTTTTTTTACAGCAAAAAATGCAAAAAGCAGGATAATAGAGATTTTTTACCGTGGAACAGCAAAAGCACATTTCTGTCTCTCTGGCCTACACCAGACTATTTTCAACAGATATATTTGTGCCTGAAAAATCAGGGAGACACTATTATTATTTTTATACAGCAAAAAATGCCAAAAACAGGATAATAGAGATGTTTTACCATGGAACATCAAAACCACAGTAATAATTTACTGGTGTATACCAGGCTTTTTAAAATATATATATATTTGCGGCTGAACAGTGAGCGACACACTCAAACTGTTTTTTTTAGATACAAATGGCCCAAAAGTGGATAATACAGAGGTTTGTACCGTGGAACTGCAAAACCACACTTGTATTTCTCGGGCCTACACCAGACTATTTTCAACAGATACATTTGTGTCTGAAAAATCAGGGAGACACTATTTTTTTTTTTTTACAGCAAAAAATGCAAAAAGCAGGATAATAGAGATTTTTTACCGTGGAACAGCAAAAGCACACTTCTGTCTCTCTGGCCTACACCAGACTATTTTCAACAGATATATTTGTGTCTGAAAAATCAGGGAGACACTATTATTATTTTTATACAGCAAAAAATGCCAAAAACAGGATAATAGAGATGTTTTACCGTGGAACATGAAAACCACAGTAATAATTTACTGGTGTATACCAGGCTTTTTAAAATATATATATATTTGCGGCTGAACAGTGAGCGACACACTCAAACTGTTTTTTTTAGATACAAATGGCCCATAGAACTGCAAAACCACACTTCTATTTCTCTGGCCTACACCAGACTATTTTCAACAGATATATTTGTGTCTGAAAAATCAGAGGCACACTTTTTTTTTGGGGGGGGGGGACACCAAAAGGTTAATAAGATGGGTATTTGTACATTGTGAAGGAGGAAAAAAAAGAGGATTTAGATAAAAAAAAGGATTTTTCCTGGCCCCCGGGACCTGGAGCTAAGTCCAGCAATTTCAGCAACAGGAGCAGCACACAGGACTGTAATGCAGCGTTTTCTGGTATAACCACTGCGTCTCCTATACAGCCTGCCTGCCTGCCTGATATACCTGGGATGGATATTAGTCCTGAGAAGGACTGTTTGTTTGATCTGGCAGCCTTTACAGACCCTACACTAACTATTTTGCAGGATATATCTCTCCCTAAATCAGCAGCGCTGTCCCTACACTGTCTGATCCGGAGCGACTGTGTCCAAGATGGCGGCGCCCGGTTTTAAATACTCGAGGTGACGCTGTGCGGCCAGCCAATCACTGTAATGCCCACAAACAACATGGCTGCGGCATTACAGTGACTGGCTGGCAATCCCTGCATGTTCATTGGCTCTGTAAAGAGCGCCAAACATGCAGGGCGGAGACCCGAGCTCCCACCCGAGTAACCCGGAAATGCTCGGTGCTCGCCGAACATCCCGAGTAGCGTGATGCTCGGGCGAGTACCGAGCAGTGTCGAGAATGTTCGCTCAACACTAATGAATAACCCCCAGGGGTAAATGTTTTTCAGACCATGCACTTAGTGCATGAACATTACCAGTTTAGGAGACTCACTCCTTAATAATGGAAAATATTTTTTTTACTGAGACCCTCCACTATGTCTCTTCAAATTGGTATTGGAGTGTGTCCTCATTTTTGGCAGCTCTTACTGCATATGAAATAACAGTATAGGAGACCCACTCCTTAATCATTTTTTTAAAAAATTCTGAAGCCTTTCACTACATCTGTTTAAATTGGTATTTGACTGCATCGTAATTTTTGGCAGTCCTTGAACTTGCTGCATGAGCAATAACAGTATAGGAGACCCACTCCTAAATAATGGGAAGGCCAATTCAAATCAATTCTATATTCTACAATATTAACTCCAATCTGAAATTCATGTACGGGTGAGTTATCACACTATGGATAGCGTTTTACACGCATCCAGACAGGGACTAAGTGACTGTTGCCTTATATTCTTGCCGCTGCAAGCAAACAAAAAAACATCTTCCTCAGTGCGTAACTTCACAGATTTTTTCCATGCACTTGTTGACCGATTCATAATTTTTAACGGTGATCTGTAATTAGAAATTGATGAGAGAAGGCAGGGCTGCTTACATCCCTTCACGATTTGGTGCTGCAATGTACCAAAAAAATCCTCTTCAGAGCAGTTTTATTTTTTAATTGTACAATATTACAGTACCTGTCTTATCTGAGATTCGTGTACTGGTGACCTATAGTAGTTGGGATAGCATCTTACAGGCATCTGGTCAGGGATTATTGTATTATACTCCATGCTGAAAAAAAATTACATTCCCTATTGATAACGCTGTTAGCTGCATTTAGAATAGGGACAGGTGCTAGAAGGTACCATCAGCTGGCATACATATCTTCCACAGTGCATAACTTGATTGATGTTTTTCATGCACTTATTGACCGATTCATAATTTTTACGGTGATCTGTACTGTCAAGGTTGACAGAAATTTATCATAGTTGACAAAAATTAATCTAAGTTGGCAGAAATTTTTCAAATTTGACAGAAATTAATCAAACTTAAAAAAAAGTTCTGAATTAATGTGTTCATTCACATTTTCTTTGTAGCTTCTGTATGTAAGAGGTAGTGGTGGAAGACTGTGTTGCTACTGGAGCTGGAATTACCACTTCAGAACTCTCCAGTGCTTTGTTTCCATCCAGTTCTGAGTGCTTCTTGAATTATGTTTGGGGTCATTTTCCTGCAGGAAGACCCATGACCTAGGAAGCAAAGCCAGCTTTATGACACTGGGAACTACATTGGAAACCACAATCCTTTGGTAATCTTCACATTTCATGATGCCTTGCAACCAGACAAGGCACCCTGTGCCAGAGTCATCGAGACAACCCCTAAACATCTTTAAACCTTCACCGTATTTGACTAGAAGTACTGTGCTCTTTTATTTGTAAGCCACATTCTATTGACAGTAAACAGTTGAATGATGTATGTTACCAAAAAGCTCTATCTTGGTCTCATCAGTCCCCAAGACGCCTGCTAGCCCTCTAAAAACAGTGGAGGCCGCCTGCTGGCACTCAAAAAATTGTAAGGGCCTGCCTGATGGACATTCATTAATTGTGAGGGCAGCCTACTGCACATCCAAATTTCAAACTTTACACAATATATACGAAAAAGAAAATCTGACCACCTCAGATGGATACGTTATAGTGCAGTAGCAATATATGGCTATGCAAAGCATAGCCGGCTGATGGCCCTCTAACAATAGTGAGGCCCGACTGCTGGCCCTTTAACAATAGTGAGCGCCGACTGATGGCCCTGTAAAATAGGCATTGTGACTTTCAGAGTCCCTCTTTCATAAATGAAACAGGATGTGTCTGAAGATGTCTCACACACCATATGGCTAGATAAGGTAGTAAAATGTTAAAATTAAATTTACTGGTGAAAGTATTTTTCACCAGTGAAAGCAATGATAAAGTGCAAAAATGCATCAAAAACACTACGTGTGAACATAGCTCAAGGTGTGGAGGAGCATTTTTGTTTTTGGCTATTTATTTTGCCTTATATACAAGTCATTAGCCCGGAAGGAAGGTTTCTTAAATTTTTTTCCAGGAAAATCAATTTTAGCTTTGTTTTTGTATGTTTTATTGTCAGTCCGTAAAAGTGGCATAATACTCTGACAACATTGTTCACAGCAGTGACCTGGGATTCAGAGATGCTTCCAGAGCTTTTCCACATGCTGTCCCCATGTTATTTCAGCACTGTTTCCATCAATTTGACCAATTGATGACCAGTAGTGATGAGCGAGCACTAAAATGCTGGGGTACTCGTTGCTCGGGTCGAGCATATTGGAATACTCGGGTGCTCGACCCGAGCAACGAGCCCAATGTAAGTCTATGGGAAACTCGAGCATTTTTCAGATGGCTTCCCCCGGCAGTCTGCCGAGGGCCTAAAAATTGCCCAAATCGACGGGAACAGTGCTCAAATGACATGGGAACAGCATGAGGAAGACCCCAGGAAGCATCTCTGACTCCCAGATCACTGCTGTCAGCAACGTTGTAAAATTATTACGGACTCACAGTTAAACATACAAAAATTAAACCAAAATGGATTTTCCTGGGAAATATGTTAAGGAACATCCTTTCCAGGGTAATGACTTGTATATAAGGCAAAATAAATAACCAAAAACAAAGATACTCCACCACAACTTGGGTTATGTTCACACGTAGCATTTTTGATGCGTTTTTGCATCAAAGGAAATGTCATTTTAACATTTTACAACCTTATCTGGCCATGTGGTGTGTGACATATCATCAGACACATGCATGCAGTGCTGAAAAGACATGGGAACAGCATGAGGAAGACCTCTGGAAGCATCTCTGACTCCCAGGTCACTGCCTAAAAGTGTGCCCATCATAAGTGATCCTTGGCGCATGCGAAGATGCCTCCCGCCATGCACCTGTCATTGCAGACTTGCAACAATCACCATCCACGTCCTTGTCCCAGTGCAGCGTTCAGTTGTCCCTACCCCATTCCTTGGAATGCAAGCACAAGTATGCAGGCAGCCACCCACCCACCCACAGGCTGCAATACTATACTGCCAAATTTTTGACAGCTGCTTGCACTTGAAATGTGGCCTTTTAAGCTCTTGGAGGCGGAAGCTTTTCATAACCTCATGCCGGCGGAGGCCGGGTGTCCATACTCGGTCCCCAGCCGCCACTATATTTCCCGATATCGCCTCCGCCTTCCACAAGCACGAGACCCACAACATTACCCATGCCCTCCCCAGTGCTCTTACAGGGAAGGACCGCCTAACCACAAACACGTGGACAGGTGAATGTGGCCAGGGACGGTAAGGAGCCAGTCCACAACTTTTTTTTGCTAAGAGTTGTATTTAGCTCGGTGAAAGGACTGGCATAGAGGGAAATCGTATTTACCCTGTGTGTCATTTCTCCCAGGAAGTCCTGTAATTGAGCTTGTTGCAGAAGCAATGGCAGTCCGTCCAACATCAACTCGCACTTGTCGGTGGTGATTGGACGCACACACATCTTTCTTTGTGCATTTAATTTCTTGAATACAGAGTTGGACAATGGCCTGATCTCTAATGCGTTTTGAGAAATAACATGCATAAGCATGGCCGATCCACATGAAAAAAGCAGCCATAGAGTGTCCGGGAACCTTCCCCCACTCCTTTCTTAGCCAGGGCTGCTATTCGGCATGGTTGGATGGGCCCATCAGAAAACCAGAGACTCCTCCGGCGGGCCCTGGCTTATCCTTCAGGAGAATTCATGGTGACGAGGTGAGGCCAAGATGATGATAGAGGCCACCATCTGCTTAATTTTCTGTTACTTGGAATGCAAGTGCAAATATGCAGCCAGCCAGTCACCCTCCCACCAACAAGCCGCAACACTAAACTTCCAGATTTCTGGGCAGCTCTTTGCACTTGAAATATGGCCTTTTAAGTTCATGGAGGCAGAAGCTTTTCACAACCTCATGCTGGCGGCGGCCGGGTGTCCATACTCTGTCCCCAGCCGCCAATATATTTCCCGGTATCGCCTCCGCCTTCCACAAGCACGGGTCCCACAACATTACCCGTGCTCTCCCCTGTTCACTTACTGGGAAGGACTGCCTAACCACAAACACGTGGACAGGTGAATGTGGCCAGGGACGGTACGAAGCCAGTCTACAACTTTTTTTTGCTAAGAGTTGTATTTAGCTCGGTGAAAGGACTGGCATAGAGGGAAACCATATGTACCCTGCGTGTCATTTCTCCCATGAAGTTCTGAAAATGCAGCTTGTTGCAGAAGCAATGGCAGCCCGTCCAACATCAACTCGCACTTGTCGGTCGTGCATTGACACACACACATCTTTCTTTGCGCATTTATTTTCTTGTATACAGAGTTGGACAACGGCCTAATCTGTAATGCATTTTGAGACATAACATGCATAAGCATGGCCGATCCACATTAAAAATGCAGCCCTAGAGTGTCCGGGAACCTTCCCTCTCACTTTTCTTAGCCAGGGCTGCTTTTCGACAGGGTTGGACGGGCCCATCAGAGAACCGGAGACTCCACCAGCAGGCCCTGGCTTTTCCTTCAGGAAAGTTCATAGTGCCGAGGTGAGGCCATGATGATGATAGAGGCAACCATCTGCTTAGTTTTCTGTTACTTGGAGTGCAAGTGCAAGTATGCAGCCAGCCACCCACCCACCCACCCTCCCACAATCCGCAACACTAAACTGCCAGAATTCTGGGCAGCTTTTGGCACTTGAAATATGGCCTTTTAAGCTCGTCGAGGCGGAAGCTTTTCACAACCTCATGCCGTCCATACTCGGTCCCCAGCCGCCAATATATTTCCCGGTATCGCCTTCGCCTTCCACAAGCATGGGTCCCACAACATTACCCGTACCCTCCCCAGTGCACTTAGTGGGAAGGACCACCTAAACACAAACCTGTGGACAGGTGAATGTGGCCAGGGATGGTACGGAGCCAGTCCACAACTTTTTTTGCTGTATTTAGCTCGGTGAAAGGACTGGCATAGAGGGAAACCATATTTACCCTGTGTGTCATTTCTCCCAGGAAGTCCTGTAATTGAGCTTGTTGCAGAAGCAATGGCAGTCCGTCCAACATCAACTCGCACTTGTCGGTGGTGCTTGGATACACACACATCTTTCTTTGTGCATTTAATTTCTTGAATACAGAGTTGGACAATGGCCTGATCTCTAATGCGTTTTGAGAAATAACGTGCATAAGCATGGCCGATCCACATGAAAAAAGGAGCCGTAGAGTGTCCGGGAACCTTCCCCCACTCTTTTCTTAGCCAGGGCTGCTATTCGGCATGGTTGGACGGGCCCATCAGAAAGCCAGAGACTCCTCCGGCGGGCCCTGGCTTATCCTTCAGGAGAATTCATGGTGACGAGGTGAGGCCAAGATGATGATAGAGGCCACCATCTGCTTAATTTTCTGCTTCTTGGAATGCAAGTGCAAGTATGCAGCCAGCCAGCCACCCACCCACCCACAGGCCGCAACACTAAACTTCCAGATTTCTGGGCAGCTCTTTGCACTTGAAATATGGCCTTTTAAGCTCGTGGAGGCAGAAGCTTTTCACAACCTCATGCCGGCGGCGGCCGGGTGTCCATACTCGGTCCCCAGCTGCCAATATATTTCCCGGTATCGCCTCTGCCTTCCACAAGCACGGGTCCCACAACATTTCCCGTGCCCTCCCCTGTTCACTTACTGGGAAGGACCGCCTAACCACAAACACGTGGACAGGTGAATGTGGCCAGGGACGGTACGAAGCCAGTCCACAACTTTTTTTTGCTAAGAGTTGTATTTAGCTCGGTGAAAGGACTGGCATAGAGGGAAACCGTATGTACCCTGCGTGTCATTTCTCCCATGAAGTCCTGAAAATGCAGCTTGTTGCAGAAGCAATGGCAGCCCGTCCAACATCAACTCGCACTTGTCGGTGGTGCATTGACACACACACATCTTTCTTTGCGCATTTATTTTCTTGTATACAGAGTTAGACAATGGCCTAATCTGTAATGCGTTTTGAGACATAACATGCATAAGCATGGCCGATCCACATTAAAAACGCAGCCATAGAGTGTCGGGGAACCTTCCCCCTCACTTTTCTTAGCCAGGGCTGCTTTTCGACAGGGTTGGATGGGCCCATCAGAGAATCGGAGACTCCACCGGCAGTCCCTGGCTTTTCCTTCAGGAGAGTTCATAGTGCCGAGGTGAGGCCATGATGATGATAGAGGCCACCATCTGCTTAGTTTTCTGTTACTTGGAGTGCAAGTGCAATTATGCAGCCAGCCACCCACCCACCCACCCTCCCACAATTCGCGACACTAAACTGCCAGATTTCTGGGCAGCTTTTTGCACTTGAAATATGGCCTTTTAAGCTCGTTGAGGTGGAAGCTTTTCACAACCTCATGCCGTCCATACTCGGTCCCCAGCCGCCAATATATTTCCCGGTATCGCCTTCGCCTTCCACAAGCATGGGTCCCACAACATTACCCGTGCCCTCCCCAGTGCACTTAGTGGGCAGGACCGCCTAAACACAAACCCGTGGACAGGTGAATGTGGCCAGGGACAGTACAGAGCCAGTCCACAACTTTTTTTGCTGTATTTAGCTCGGTGAAAGGACTGGCATAGAGGGAAACCGTATCTACCCTGCATGTCATTTCTCCCAGGAAGTCCTCTAAAGCTTCTTGCACTTGAAATGTGGCCTGAACATTACTGCTGGTACTTTTCTGTGGGAATTTGCTTGCCTCGTACCAGCCTGGAATATTTACAGCAAACTATGATACGATGCGATGGTATTAGAACTGTCCCCAGTACCAGTAGCAAAGCCATCCCCAATTTCGGTCTCAGGAATTTTATTTGGTAGACTGAGTGGCTGCCCAAATACATTTTCTCACAAAGGTGCTGAAGATAGAGTGGCAGTAGGTGTAAGTTTCTCCAGCCTGTTAGATATTAGAGGGTGAACGGCAGCACATTGGATCAGTGGCTAGCACTGAAGCCTTGCAGCGCTGGGATCCTGGGTTCAAATCCCAGTAAGGACAACATCTGCAAGGACTTTGCATGTTCTCCCCATGTTTGCATGTGTTTCCTCCTCAGTAAAAAAGCAGCCATAGAGTGTCCAGGAACCCTCCCACACACTTTTCTTAGCCAGGACTGCTTCTCAGCAGGGTTGGACAGTCCCACCAAAGAATACTCTGGTGTGCCTTGGCTTCTACTTCAGGAGAGTTCATGATAGCGCTAACTTTGCAGCTCTTGAGCGGGTGAGAAAGGTTATCCCTCAGAATCAAATCCTCTGGTGGGCACAATGTTTTTCAATCTGAAACAGCTGCTCAGTGAGAGTTGTATTTCACCACAGCCATATTCTTTAGCTCGGTGAAAGGACTGGCAGAGAAGGAAACCATATCTACCCCGGCTGTCATTTCTCCGTTACCAGATTCCGCCCATTGTCACACATGACCATGCCTGGCTGTATGTTCAGCGGTGAGAACCACAGATCAGGCTGCTGTGTTACAGCTTTCAACAACACTGTAGCGCTCGGCGGTTTGTCAATTAAGCATTAAGCATGTTATCTTCAGCATAGCCTGTTGCCGCTGGGCCAAGGCAGTGCTGCAGTGCTGTCAGCTTGTGACTGCTGTGGTCATTTCGGAGATGAAGAAGGAGGTGCATGAGCTGAATAATGTGATTACATTGAGGTTAAAATGGTGACGCTGTTTTTAATACTAAAGAAAGATCCTATTGTTTTGTTTTTTTTACGTTATTTTTTAAGACAAATTCTTTCACCGGGAAATGTCATTTTAACATTTTACAACCTTATCTGGCAATGTGGTGTGTGACACATCATCAGACACAACCTGTTTTATTTATGATGGAGGAACTCTGAAAGCCATAAATCCTATTTTTAAAAGGACATCAGATGGCCCTTAATATTCTTAAAAGACCAAGAGTCGGCCCTAGCTATTGTTAGAGAGCCATCAGCCCGCTATGCTTTGTTGTTCCCATTATTAACAAGTGGGTCTCCTATACTGTTATTGCGCATCCAGTGACTGCAAGGGCTGCCAAAAATTTGGACGCAACCCAATACCCCTTTGAAGAGAAATAGAAGAGGGTTTCAGTAAAAAAAATATTCCCATTATAAAGGAGCGGGTCTCCAATAGTAGTAATGCCCATGCTGTGACTGCAAGGGCTGCCAAAATTAGGGAAAACCCCACTAAAAATTGAAAGACACACAGAGCAGGGCCACAGCAACAAGTATGACATGTTCCCATTAGAAAGGAGAGAGTCTGCTATACAGTTATAGGGTATGCAGTGAGTCCAACAGCTGACCAATTTTAGGAAAAACCCCACTAAGAATTTAAAGATATATGGAGCGGGGCCACAGTAACAAGGTACGACTTGTTCCCATTAGAAAGGAGAGAGTGTGCTATACAGTTATAGGGTATGCAGTGAGTCCAACGGCTGACCAATTTTAGGAAAAACCCCACTATGAATTTAAAGACACATAGAGCAGGGCCACAGTAACGACAAATTCCCATTAGAAAGGAGAGAGTCTCCCATAGTGTTGGCCTATGCAGTGAATGCAAGGGCTGCCAAGAATTTGGAGGCACTTCAATGACTCTTGGAAGAGACGTGGAGGAGGGTCTCATAAAAAAATGTTCCCTTTAGAAAGGAGCGGGCCTCCTATATTTGTAATGCCCATGCACTAAGTGTATGGGCTGACAAACAGTTACCCCTGTGGGGTATACAAGAACATACTGTATAAATAATTTTTTTTAAGGGCATCATAAACACCCTTTAAAAAAATTATGTGGGTGTTGCATCACGGACCACGGTCAGTCTGGTGATATGGTGGTGGAGGATGAGGAGAAGGAGGAGGACAAGAGCAAATAGCCAAAATCAGGAAGTGTATACCCATGTGTGGGTGTGAAAAGGTGCATGAGGATATGACGCGCCCCCTGGGCCATATTCTTTAGGGGGAATATCCGGAGCCGGATCAGATGGGGGTTGTAGTCTTCCGAGTGGCTGTGACCCGGTCCGTGCCCAGGGTGTCAAACTCAGTTGTATGTGGCAGTCCTACAGATGTTAATAAGTTCTTAATGTCGACTACGCCACCCGTTGTATTGCGGTCACTATGGCCGCCGCTGCAGCAGGGTCCGCTGAGGCTGATGGTGTAGGTGCAGCTTTTGATGGTATAACCCCCAACGGGTGGGGTATAGCCTCAGGGGGATCAGGTGCAGAGGATGGGGGTTGTGGTGATGCAGTGTAGACGGCAATCAGAGACAGAGTCGGGTTATGCAGTTTAGGATGTTTACTCACTGCTGATGTTCCGGTCACTCCAGCTTCGAGTGACCTCCCGAGCCGTGCTGCGTCCACCAGGTTCTGGATCCAGCCAACCCCCAAATAAGTCCGGAGCGTGACCCTGAGCTCTCCTTCTGTCCTTTCTCTGGCCGTCCCCACTATTGATCCACCCAGGTCCAGCTCCCTCGGGCCTTCTGTTGGGAGACCCTTGGCCTTGGGTTCCCTGACCCTCCACGTGGTATGCCTTCGTGGTGGATGTGGTGGGTGGCCGTGCAGACGCTGCCCACGGCCTCCGGTCTCTGGCTGGGGTGTGTTTTTGCCCCCACCAGCTTGGGTTCCGGTACCCTGATGCCGACTCTTCACCCGGGGATTTAATTTGGGTTCTTAGAGTCCTCTCTTCTGTTTCCCCCTCTGGGTCTCTCTTTCTCCTCTCTCACTCTGGGTCTCTCTTCTCCTCTGCTCGCTGACTTTCTCTCTGCAACTGACCCTGTTCTTAGTTGGTGCCCACCTTATATATCCCTCTATGTGTGAGCTCAGGTGACCAGCACCCAATGAGCTCCTATCTTTACCCAGGCTGCTCCCCCTATCTGCCCCTACACTACTTGGGATGTACCACCCCCCTCCCACTCCAGCCAGGAACAGACTCGGTCGTACCTGCACATTTCTAAGTGGGAGTACCGTCGGCCTGTTCCTCGGAAATGGGATGTATGTAGTGCATGCTGCCTACCGAGCTCAGTTCCACACTCCTTCCTTACCCGGGAGTGGAATATCACACCTCTGGGTTGAGGTGCAATACCCCTGTAGCAGCCGAATCCTCAGGGTGCTACATTCCCCCCTGGTAAATCACAGCACGTCCTCGGGCTGTAAGACATAAACAACACCACAAACATACATTTTTTTTTTTTTTTCATAAACATATAAAACATATAAAACATCATATAAATTAGCAGCATCAATAAAACTTTTTATAATAAACATTCTCGTCGTCTCTTGCTCCTCCTCCGGTCACTGGGCAACTGTTGACCGGGCAAAGTGCGACAGTTCCTTTCCTTAAGGTGGTTTTACAGTAAAACCAGTAGGGGGCGCTTTAGGAAGCGCAACTATATACAAGGATATGGCCGCTCTCAGTCCTCGGCCAGGGGGATTTAGGGAAATACGGGTAACAGTTCACACATGCTGGTCCCAACGGGGACTATATTAGCAACAGTTACAGTTTCAGTTTCAGTTTCAGTTTTAGTTTCACGGTTTCAGTTTACTGTGCCCCGACGGGCAACTATTTACAGCTTCAGCTTCGCTGTCCTTAGCGACGGCGTCCTCCTGCTCTTGCTTTATGGTTACCTTTGGCTTCAGACCCGTTCGGGCACGTATGCTGGGCGTACAGGTCCTCTCCCAGATGCGGCACTCTTGGTCTTATGGGCGCGGTGGTGTTAGCGCCCGGGTTGCCCGGGCCTTGCGGCCAGGCCTGGGGTATCTGGAAGGTGAAGGGCACCGTAAGGACGGCGGCACCCTGGGCTACTTGGCCCTGCGACCAGGCCGGGGGCTCCGCGGAGGTAGGGGGCGCTGTTGGTATTGCGGCGCCCGGGGGTACTAGGCCTTGCGACCAGGCTGGTGGTACTTCCTGCTTGGTCACGCTCGGGGTCGTTGCGCATGGCGTCACAGGGGTCGCGGCGGCGGCTTCCGGTTGGGGCCTAGTCTGCGTCGGTGACATGGCGTTTTCGGGCACAGCAGGGGGACTTTCGGGCTCTGCGACGGGGAGCTGGGGCAGGTACGCGGTTTCCCGGTTTGGGGTATAGACGTCCCCTTTACCTGCCTCCATGCGTTCGGCTCCCTTCTCGGCGCCGTCTCCGGCCTTGGGTCCTCCCGCTCCATCCTCAGAGGCGGTCTGTCTCCTCATCTTGGCTGGCGTGCTCCGGGTCTTGGTTTGCTGGGCCATCTCTCGGCTCCACTCCGCCAATGTCTCTCGCTGTACCCGGGCCATCCTCCGTGCGAGGCCCTCCAGGGCAGTCTGTGCACACTCCCGGTCTCGGGGGAGCTGTGCGAGGACCTCCACTAGGCCTAGTGGGGTCGTGGTTTCCAGCAGGCTCCTGACCAACGGGTCGGTGCTGCTCTGCTCTTCTTCCAGCAGGCTCCTGGCCAGCGGGCCGGTGCTGCTCTGCTCTCCCTCCTCGGTTTCTAGCAGGCTCCTGGCCAACGGGCCGGTGCTGCTCTGCTTTCTCGCCATCTCCGGGTAAGCTCCTCCGATATTCTTCTCCAGGCTTCTTGCCTCCGGGTGCGCTCGCTCTAGACTGCTCCAGGCGACACCCATCTTTGCTCTCTCCTTTCGTCTCCTCCCACCTCGAGGGTGGTCCCGGGGCCACTTGGTGACTGTCAGCTCCAGGGGCAGTTCTTTCACGCTGACAGACACCTCTAGCATCACAGTCTCTGTTGGTGGGGGCGGTTTCCACTTTTGGCGCCATTTTCGGTCCTGGCCCACGATGGGAGGTGGCCTCTTGCCATCCTCTGGCACGCCCATAATGGCGTCCGCTCTTCCAAGGCGGGAAACCTTTGGAAATGGCGGGAATCGCTTCCCAGTGGCGGGAAACTCTGCAGATGGCGGGAAAAAGCTGTTAATGGCGGACAACCGGCGGGAATCGACTGGTGATGGGGTCCGATGGCGGGGACCCTCCGGAACCGGCAGGAGACTTCTTTTTGAGGTAAACTCGTTCTTTTCTTCAGGCACGCAGTACCCGGGTGTTGCGGGCACGTAATCCTGCCGACTACGCCAAAGTTGACGCGCCCCCTGGGCCATATTCTTTAGGGGGAATATCCGGAGCCGGATCAGATGGGGGTTGTAGTCTTCCGAGTGGCTGTGACCCGGTCCGTGCCCAGGGTGTCAAACTCAGTTGTATGTGGCAGTCCTACAGATGTTAATAAGTTCTTAATGTCGACTACGCCACCCGTTGTATTGCGGTCACTATGGCCGCCGCTGCAGCAGGGTCCGCTGAGGCTGATGGTGTAGGTGCAGCTTTTGATGGTATAACCCCCAACGGGTGGGGTATAGCCTCAGGGGGATCAGGTGCAGAGGATGGGGGTTGTGGTGATGCAGTGTAGACGGCAATCAGAGACAGAGTCGGGTTATGCAGTTTAGGATGTTTACTCACTGCTGATGTTCCGGTCACTCCAGCTTCGAGTGACCTCCCGAGCCGTGCTGCGTCCACCAGGTTCTGGATCCAGCCAACCCCCAAATAAGTCCGGAGCGTGACCCTGAGCTCTCCTTCTGTCCTTTCTCTGGCCGTCCCCACTATTGATCCACCCAGGTCCAGCTCCCTCGGGCCTTCTGTTGGGAGACCCTTGGCCTTGGGTTCCCTGACCCTCCACGTGGTATGCCTTCGTGGTGGATGTGGTGGGTGGCCGTGGCAGACGCTGCCCACGGCCTCCGGTCTCTGGCTGGGGTGTGTTTTTGCCCCCACCAGCTTGGGTTCCGGTACCCTGATGCCGACTCTTCACCCGGGGATTTAATTTGGGTTCTTAGAGTCCTCTCTTCTGTTTCCCCCTCTGGGTCTCTCTTTCTCCTCTCTCACTCTGGGTCTCTCTTCTCCTCTGCTCGCTGACTTTCTCTCTGCAACTGACCCTGTTCTTAGTTGGTGCCCACCTTATATATCCCTCTATGTGTGAGCTCAGGTGACCAGCACCCAATGAGCTCCTATCTTTACCCAGGCTGCTCCCCCTATCTGCCCCTACACTACTTGGGATGTACCACCCCCCTCCCACTCCAGCCAGGAACAGACTCGGTCGTACCTGCACATTTCTAAGTGGGAGTACCGTCGGCCTGTTCCTCGGAAATGGGATGTATGTAGTGCATGCTGCCTACCGAGCTCAGTTCCACACTCCTTCCTTACCCGGGAGTGGAATATCACACCTCTGGGTTGAGGTGCAATACCCCTGTAGCAGCCGAATCCTCAGGGTGCTACATTCCCCCCTGGTAAATCACAGCACGTCCTCGGGCTGTAAGACATAAACAACACCACAAACATACATTTTTTTTTTTTTTTCATAAACATATAAAACATATAAAACATCATATAAATTAGCAGCATCAATAAAACTTTTTATAATAAACATTCTCGTCGTCTCTTGCTCCTCCTCCGGTCACTGGGCAACTGTTGACCGGGCAAAGTGCGACAGTTCCTTTCCTTAAGGTGGTTTTACAGTAAAACCAGTAGGGGGCGCTTTAGGAAGCGCAACTATATACAAGGATATGGCCGCTCTCAGTCCTCGGCCAGGGGGATTTAGGGAAATACGGGTAACAGTTCACACATGCTGGTCCCAACGGGGACTATATTAGCAACAGTTACAGTTTCAGTTTCAGTTTCAGTTTTAGTTTCACGGTTTCAGTTTACTGTGCCCCGACGGGCAACTATTTACAGCTTCAGCTTCGCTGTCCTTAGCGACGGCGTCCTCCTGCTCTTGCTTTATGGTTACCTTTGGCTTCAGACCCGTTCGGGCACGTATGCTGGGCGTACAGGTCCTCTCCCAGATGCGGCACTCTTGGTCTTATGGGCGCGGTGGTGTTAGCGCCCGGGTTGCCCGGGCCTTGCGGCCAGGCCTGGGGTATCTGGAAGGTGAAGGGCACCGTAAGGACGGCGGCACCCTGGGCTACTTGGCCCTGCGACCAGGCCGGGGGCTCCGCGGAGGTAGGGGGCGCTGTTGGTATTGCGGCGCCCGGGGGTACTAGGCCTTGCGACCAGGCTGGTGGTACTTCCTGCTTGGTCACGCTCGGGGTCGTTGCGCATGGCGTCACAGGGGTCGCGGCGGCGGCTTCCGGTTGGGGCCTAGTCTGCGTCGGTGACATGGCGTTTTCGGGCACAGCAGGGGGACTTTCGGGCTCTGCGACGGGGAGCTGGGGCAGGTACGCGGTTTCCCGGTTTGGGGTATAGACGTCCCCTTTACCTGCCTCCATGCGTTCGGCTCCCTTCTCGGCGCCGTCTCCGGCCTTGGGTCCTCCCGCTCCATCCTCAGAGGCGGTCTGTCTCCTCATCTTGGCTGGCGTGCTCCGGGTCTTGGTTTGCTGGGCCATCTCTCGGCTCCACTCCGCCAATGTCTCTCGCTGTACCCGGGCCATCCTCCGTGCGAGGCCCTCCAGGGCAGTCTGTGCACACTCCCGGTCTCGGGGGAGCTGTGCGAGGACCTCCACTAGGCCTAGTGGGGTCGTGGTTTCCAGCAGGCTCCTGACCAACGGGTCGGTGCTGCTCTGCTCTTCTTCCAGCAGGCTCCTGGCCAGCGGGCCGGTGCTGCTCTGCTCTCCCTCCTCGGTTTCTAGCAGGCTCCTGGCCAACGGGCCGGTGCTGCTCTGCTTTCTCGCCATCTCCGGGTAAGCTCCTCCGATATTCTTCTCCAGGCTTCTTGCCTCCGGGTGCGCTCGCTCTAGACTGCTCCAGGCGACACCCATCTTTGCTCTCTCCTTTCGTCTCCTCCCACCTCGAGGGTGGTCCCGGGGCCACTTGGTGACTGTCAGCTCCAGGGGCAGTTCTTTCACGCTGACAGACACCTCTAGCATCACAGTCTCTGTTGGTGGGGGCGGTTTCCACTTTTGGCGCCATTTTCGGTCCTGGCCCACGATGGGAGGTGGCCTCTTGCCATCCTCTGGCACGCCCATAATGGCGTCCGCTCTTCCAAGGCGGGAAACCTTTGGAAATGGCGGGAATCGCTTCCCAGTGGCGGGAAACTCTGCAGATGGCGGGAAAAAGCTGTTAATGGCGGACAACCGGCGGGAATCGACTGGTGATGGGGTCCGATGGCGGGGACCCTCCGGAACCGGCAGGAGACTTCTTTTTGAGGTAAACTCGTTCTTTTCTTCAGGCACGCAGTACCCGGGTGTTGCGGGCACGTAATCCTGCCGACTACGCCAAAGTTGACGCGCCCCCTGGGCCATATTCTTTAGGGGGAATATCCGGAGCCGGATCAGATGGGGGTTGTAGTCTTCCGAGTGGCTGTGACCCGGTCCGTGCCCAGGGTGTCAAACTCAGTTGTATGTGGCAGTCCTACAGATGTTAATAAGTTCTTAATGTCGACTACGCCACCCGTTGTATTGCGGTCACTATGGCCGCCGCTGCAGCAGGGTCCGCTGAGGCTGATGGTGTAGGTGCAGCTTTTGATGGTATAACCCCCAACGGGTGGGGTATAGCCTCAGGGGGATCAGGTGCAGAGGATGGGGGTTGTGGTGATGCAGTGTAGACGGCAATCAGAGACAGAGTCGGGTTATGCAGTTTAGGATGTTTACTCACTGCTGATGTTCCGGTCACTCCAGCTTCGAGTGACCTCCCGAGCCGTGCTGCGTCCACCAGGTTCTGGATCCAGCCAACCCCCAAATAAGTCCGGAGCGTGACCCTGAGCTCTCCTTCTGTCCTTTCTCTGGCCGTCCCCACTATTGATCCACCCAGGTCCAGCTCCCTCGGGCCTTCTGTTGGGAGACCCTTGGCCTTGGGTTCCCTGACCCTCCACGTGGTATGCCTTCGTGGTGGATGTGGTGGGTGGCCGTGGCAGACGCTGCCCACGGCCTCCGGTCTCTGGCTGGGGTGTGTTTTTGCCCCCACCAGCTTGGGTTCCGGTACCCTGATGCCGACTCTTCACCCGGGGATTTAATTTGGGTTCTTAGAGTCCTCTCTTCTGTTTCCCCCTCTGGGTCTCTCTTTCTCCTCTCTCACTCTGGGTCTCTCTTCTCCTCTGCTCGCTGACTTTCTCTCTGCAACTGACCCTGTTCTTAGTTGGTGCCCACCTTATATATCCCTCTATGTGTGAGCTCAGGTGACCAGCACCCAATGAGCTCCTATCTTTACCCAGGCTGCTCCCCCTATCTGCCCCTACACTACTTGGGATGTACCACCCCCCTCCCACTCCAGCCAGGAACAGACTCGGTCGTACCTGCACATTTCTAAGTGGGAGTACCGTCGGCCTGTTCCTCGGAAATGGGATGTATGTAGTGCATGCAGCCTACCGAGCTCAGTTCCACACTCCTTCCTTACCCGGGAGTGGAATATCACACCTCTGGGTTGAGGTGCAATACCCCTGTAGCAGCCGAATCCTCAGGGTGCTACAGATACACCTCACAAGAAAAGACACTAGATTTGAGTTTATGCTACACTGCTATCATTAGGTGGTGTTGAGAAGTCTGGCCCAATCCAGTCCTTATTCATTTTTATAAGAGTCAGCATTTTCAGTTGACAGGCGGATGCGCTTATAAGTTATAATTCCACCAGCGGCACTAAAAACCCGCTCTGATAAAACGCTGGCGGCAGGGCAGGCCAGGACCTCCAAGGTATAGAGAGCCAGTTCATTCCACGTATCCAGCTTGGATACCCAATAATTATAAGGCACAGCGGAATCACGGAGGACATTGGTACGGTCGGAAAGGTACTTCCTCAGCATCTTCCCAAACTTTGCATTCTTTGTGAGAGTACCCCACGCCTCAGGGCCTGTGCAATGGGAGGGTCTGAGAAAACTCTCCCTGAACTTTGACAGTGTTCCCCTGCCTCTGCTGGATTGAAGCTTTGTCTCTCTCGCCTGTACTCCTCGGTTGTCCAACGAAGTGTGGCCTCTGCCGCCAGCGTTTTCAGACGGGAATTTTTTTACTAGTTCCGCAACAAGGGCCTTCTGGTACTGCCCAATTTTTGTACACCTGTCCTCCTCAGGAATAAGAGATAGAAAGTTCTCCTTGTAGCGTGGGTCTAGAAGTGTCACCAACAAGTAATGACTGTCACCCAAACTTTTGAGAACGCGAGGGTCATGGGAACGTAACATAAACTCAGCCATGCGTGCCAGACTACTAACAGGCAAGACTTCCGTGTCCTCACCAAGAGGATGACTGACCATGCTCTCCTCCTCTCTGTCCTCTGGCCATCCACGCTGTAGTACCGTCTATAGTGCATGAAACTAGCTCCTGTCCTTCCTCCTCCTCCTCCTGTTCCTCATTGTCACCCAATCCACGTTGGGATGAGATGAGGCTTGGCTGTGTGTATGGTTCCTTATTCCATCTCATCGTGCTCCGCCTGCAATGCATCCTCTTCGATTGTGAGCAGAGAGCGTTTCAGCAGACATCATGCAACATCCACATAATTTTTTTAAGTGTGTTTATAATGCCTATAGGAACTATTTTTAGAGGCCTACCTCTAACATTCTATATAATATACACTGCTCAAAAAATAAAGGGAACACTTAAACAACAGAATATAACTCCAAGTACATCAAACTTCTGTGAAATCAAACTCTCCACTTAGGAAGCAACACTGATTGACAATCAATTTCACAAGCTGTTGTGCAAATGGAATAGACACTAGATGGAAATTATTGGCAATTATCAAGACACACTCAATAAAGGAGTGTTTCTGCAGTTGAGGACCACAGACCACATCTCAGTACCAATGCTTTCTGGCTGATGTTTTGGTCACTTTTGAATGATGGTCATACCTTCACACTCGTGGTAGCATGAGACGGACTCTACAACCCACAGAAGTTGCTCAGATAGTGCAGCTCATCCAGGATGGCACATCAATACGAGCTATGGCAAGAAGGTTTGCTGTGTCTGCCAGCGTAGTGTCCAGAGGCTGGAGGCACTACCAGGAGACAGGCCAGTACACCAGGAGATGTGGAGTGGGCTGTAGGAGGGCAACAACCCAGCAGCAGGACCGCTACCTCCGCTTTTGTGCAAGGAGGAACAGGAGGAGCACTGCCAGAGCCCTGCAAAATGACCTTCAGCAGGCCACAAATGTGCATGTGCCTGCACAAACGGTTACAAACCGATTCCATAAGGGTGGTATGAGGGCAGAACGTCCACAGATGGGGGTTGTGCTCACAGCCCAACACCATGCAGGACGCTTGGCATTTGCCACAGAACACCAGGATTGGCAAAGTCGCCACTGGCACCCAGGCTCTTCACAGATGAGAGCAGGTTCACACTGAGCACATGTGACAGACGTGACAGAGTCTGGAGACGCCATGGAGAGAGATCTGCTGCCTGCAACATCCTTCAGCATGATCGGTTTTGGCAGTGGGTCAGTAATGGTGTGGGGTGGCATTTATTTGGAGGGCCGCACAGCCCTCCATGTGCTCGACAGAGGTAGCCTGACTGCCATTAGGTACCGAGATGAGATCCTCAGACCCCATGTGAGACCATATGCTGGTGCGGTTGGCCCTGGGTTCCTCTTAATGCAGGACAATGCCAGACCTCATGTGGCTGGAGTGTGTCAGCAGTTCCTGCAAGATGAAGGCATTGAAGTTATGGACTGGCCTGCTCTTTCCCCAGATCTGAATCCGATTAAGCACATCTGGGACATCATGTCTCACTCCATTGCACCACAGACTGTCCAGAAGTTGGCGGATGCTTCAGTCCAGGTCTGGGAGGAGACCCCACAGGACACCATCCACAATCTCATCAGGAGCATGCCCAGGCATTGTAGGGAGGTCATACAGGCACATGGAGGCCACACATAATACTGAGCCTCATTGCGACTTGTTTTAAGGACATTACATAAAAGTTGGATCAGCCTGAAGTGTGTCTTTCCACTTTAATTTTGGGGGTGACTCCAAATCCAGGCCTCCATTGGTTAATAAATTTGATTTCCATTGATGATTTTTGTGTGATTTTGTTGTCAGCACATTCAAATTTGTACAGAACAAAGTATTCAATGAGAATATTTCATTCATTCAGATCTAGGATGTGTTATTTGAGTGTTCCCTTTATTTTTTTGAGCAGTGTATATGAATAACCCCCAGTTTTATTTTTTAATTGTACAATATTACAGTACCTGTCTTATCTGAGATTCGTGTACTGGTGACCTATAATAGTTGGGATAGCATCTTACAGACAGGGATTATTGTATTATACTCCATGCTGAAAAAAAATTATATTCCCTATTGATAACGCTGTTAGCTGCTTTTAAAATAGGGACAGGTACTAGAAGGTACCATCAGCTGGAATACATATCTTCCACAGTGCATTACTTGATTGATGTTTTTCATGCACTTATTGACCGATTCATAATTTTTACGTTGATTTGTACTGTCAAGGATGACAGAAATTTATCATAGTTGACAAAACTTATTCTAAGTTGGCAGAAATTAATCAAACTTAAAAAGCTTAAAAAAATGTTCTGAATTAATGTGTTCATTCACATTTTCTTTGTAGCTTCTGTATATAAGAGGTAGTGGTGGGAGACTGTATGGCTACTGGAGCTGGAATTACCATTTCAGAACTCTCCAGTGCTTTGTTTCCATCCAGTTCTGAGTGCTTCTTGAATTATGTTTGGGGTCATTTTCCTGCAGGAAGACCCATGACCTAGGAAGCAAAGCCAGCTTTATGACACTGGGAACTACATTGGAAACCACAATCCTTTGGTAATCTTCACATTTCATGATGCCTTGCAACCAGACAAGGCACCCTGTGCCAGAGTCATCAAGACAACCCCTAAACATCTTTAAACCTTCACCGTATTTGACTAGAAGTACTGTGCCCTTTTATTTGTAAGCCACATTCTATTGACAGTAAACAGTTGAATGATGTACGTTACCAAAAACCTCTATCTTGGTCTCATCAGTCCCCAAGACGCCTGCTAGCCCTCTAAAAACAGTGGAGGCCGCCTGCAGGCACTCAAAAAATTGTAAGGGCCTGCCTGATGGACATTCATTAATTGTGAGGGCGGCCTACTGCACATCAAAATTTCAAACTTTACAGAATATATACGAAAAAGAAAATTTGACAACCTCAGATGGATACGTTATAGTGCAGTAGCAATATATGGCTATGCAAAGCATAGCCGGCTGATGGCCCTCTAACAATAGTGAGACCCGACTGCTGGCCCTTTAACAATAGTGAGCTTCGACTGATGGCCCTGTAAAATAGGCATTGTGACTTTCAGAGTCCCTCTTTCATAAATGAAACAGGATGTGTCTGAAGATGTCTCACACACCATATGGCTAGATAAGGTAGTAAAATGTTAAAATTACATTTACTGGTGGATGTATTTTTCACCAGTGAAAGCAATGATAAAGTGCAAAAACGCATCAAAAACACTACATGTGAACATAGCTCAAGGTGTGGAGGAGCATTTTTGTTTTTGGCTATTTATTTTGCCTTATATACAAGTCATTAGCCCGGAAGGAAGGTTTCTTAAATTTTTTTCCAGGAAAATCAATTTTAGCTTTGTTTTTGTATGTTTTATTGTCAGTCCGTAAAAGTGGCATAATACTCTGACAACATTGTTCACAGCAGTGAACTGGGATTCAGAGATGCTTCCAGAGCTTTTCCACATGCTGTCCCCATGTTATTTCAGCACTGTTTCCATCAATTTAACCAATTGATGACCAGTAGTGATGAGCGAGCAATAAAATGCTGGGGTACTCGTTGATCGGGTTGAGCACATTGGAATACTCGGTTGCTGGCCCCGAACAACGAGCCCAATGTAAGTCTATGGGAAACTCAAGCATTTTTCAGGTGCGTCCCCCCGGCAGTCTGCCGAGGGCCTAAAAATTGCCCAAATCGACGGGAATAGTGCTCAAATGACATGGGAACAGCATGAGGAAGACCCCAGGAAGCATCTCTGACTCCCAGATCACTGCTGTCAACAACATTGTCAGACTATTATGCCATTTTTGCGGACTCACAGCAAAACATACAAAAATGAAACCAAAATGGATTTTCCTGGGAAATATGTTAAGGAACATCCTTTCCAGGGTAATGACTTGTATATAAGGCAAAATAAATAACCAAAAACAAAAATACTCCTCCACAACTTGGGCTATGTTCACATACAGCGTTTTTCATGCATTTTTGCATCAAAGAAAATGTCATTTTAACATTTTACAACCTTATCTGGCCATGTGGTGTGTGACATATCATCAGACACATGCATGCAGTGCTGAAAAGACATGGGAACAGCATGAGGAAGACCTCTGGAAGCATCTCTGACTCCCAGGTCACTGCCTAAAAGTGTGCCTATCATAAGTGATCCTTGGCGCATGCGAAGATGCCTCCCGCCATGCACCGGTCGTTGCAGACTTGCAGCAATCACCATCCACGTCCTTGTCCCAGTGCAGCGTTCAGTTGTCCCTACCCCATTCCTTGGAATGCAAGCGCAAGTATGCAGACAGCCACCCACCCAGCCACAGGCTGCAATACTATACTGCCAAATTTTTGACAGCTGCTTGCACTTGAAATGTGGCCTTTTAAGCTCTTGGAGGTGGAAGCTTTTCATAACCTCATGCCGGCGGAGGCCGGGTGTCCATACTCGGTCCCCAGCCGCCACTATGTTTCCCGGTATCACCTCCGCCTTCCACAAGCACGGGTCCCACAACATTACCCGTGCCCTCCCCAGTGCACTAACTGGGAAGGACCGCCTAACCACAAACACTTGGACAGGTGAATGTGGCCAGGGACGGTAAGGAGCCAGTCCACAACTTTTTTTTGCTAAGAGTTGTATTTGAGCTTGTTGCAGAAGCAATGGCAGCCCGTCCAACATCAACTCGCACTTGTCGGTGGTGCTTGGACACACACACATCTTTCTTTGCGCATTTAATTTCTTGAATACAGAGTTGGACTATGGCCTAATCTGTAATGCGTTTTGAGATATAACATGCATAAGCATGGCCGATCCACATTAAAAAAGCAGCCATAGAGTGTCCGGAAACCTTACCCCTCACTTTTCTAAGCCAGGGCTGCTTTTCGACAGGGTTGGACGGGCCCATCAGAGAACCGGAGACTTCTCCGGCAGGCCTTGTCTTTTCCTTCAGGAGAGTTCATAGTGCCGAGGTGAGGCCATGATGATGATAGAGGCCACCATCTGCTTAATTTTCTGTTACTTGCAGTGCAAGTGCAAGTATGCAGCCAGCCACCCACCCACCCACAGGCCGCAACACTAAACTGCCAGATTTCTGGGCAGCTCTTTGCACTTGAAATATGGCCTTTTAAGCTCGTGGAGGCGGAAGCTTTTCACAACCTCATGCCGGCGGCGGCCGGGTGTCCATACTCGGTCCCCAGCAGCCAATAAATTTCCCGGTATCGCCTCCGCCTTCCACAAGCACGGGTCCCACAACATTACCCGTGCCCTCCCCAATGCACTAATTGGGAAGGACCGCCTAACCACAAACACGTGGACAGGTGAATGTGGCCAGGGATGGTACAGAGCCAGTACACAACTTTTTTTTGCTAAGAGTTGTATTTAGCTCGGTGAAAGGACTGGCATAGATCGAAACCGTATCTACCCTGTGTGTCATTTCTCCCAGGAAGTCCTCTAAAGCTGCTTGCACTTGAAATGTGGCCTGAACATTACAACTTGTACTCTTCTGTGGGAATTTGCTTGCCTCCTACCAGCCTGGAATATTTACAGCAAACTATGGTACAGCGCCATGGTATTAGAACTGCCCCCAGTACCAGTAGCAAAGCCATCCCCAATTTCGGTCTCAGGAATTTTATTTGGTAGACTGAGTGGCTGCCCAAATACATTTTCTCACAAAGGAGCTGAAGATAGAGTGGCAGTAGGTTCAAGTTTCTCCAGCCTGTTGAATATTAGAGGGTGAACGGCAACACATTGGATCAGTGGTTAGCACTGAAGCCTTGCAGCACTGGGATCCTGGGTTCAAATCCCAGTAAGGACAACATCTGCAAGGACTTTGTATGTTCTCTCTGTGTTTGCGTGTGTTTCCTCCTCAGTGAAAAAGCAGCCATAGAGTGTCCAGGAACCTTCCCACACACTTTTCTTTGCCAGGACTGCTTCTCGGCAGGGTTGGACATTCCCACCAAAGAATACTCTGGTGTGCCTTGGCTTCTACCTTAGGAGAGTTCATGATAGCGCTAACTTTGCAGCTGCTATGGGGCTATTGAGCTGGTGAGAAAGGTTAGCCCTCAGAATCAAATCCTCTGGTGGCACAATGTTTTTCAATCTGAAACAGCTTCTCAGTGGGAGTTGTACTTCACCACAGCCATATTCTTTAGCTCGGTGAAAGGACTGGCATAGAAGGAAACCGCATCTACCCCGGCTGTCATTTCTCCATCACCAGGTTCCACCCATTGTCACACACGACCATGCCTGGCTGTATGTTCAGCGATGAGAGCCACAGATCAGGCTCCTGTGTTACAGCTTTCAACAACACTGTAGCACTGGGCGGTTTGTCAATTAAGCATTAAGCATGTTATCTTCAGCACAGCCTGTTGCCGCTGGGCCAAGGCAGTGCTGCAGTGCTGTCAGCTTGTGACTGCTGTGGTCATTTCGGAGATGGAGGAGGAGGTGAATGAGCTGAACAATGTGATTACATTGAGGTTAAAATGGTGACGCTGTTTTTTATACTAAAGAAAGATCTTATTGTTTTGTTTTTTTACGTTATTTTTTAAGACAAATGCTTTCACCGGGAAATGTCATTTTAACATTTTACAACCTTATCTGGCAATGTTGTGTGTGACACATCATCAGACACATCCTGTTTTATTTATGATGGAGGGACTCTGAAAGCCATAAAGCCTATTTTTAAAGGGACATCAGATGGCCCTTACTATTCTTAAAAGAAACACAGTCGGCCCTAGCTATTGTTAGAGAGCCATCAGCCCGCTATGCTTTGTTGTTCCCATTATTAACAAGTGGGTCTCCTATACTGTTATTGCGCATCCAGTGACTGCAAGGGCTGCCAAAAATTTGGACGCAACCCAATAACCCTTTGAAGAGAAACAGAGAAGGGTCTCAGTAAAAAAAATATTCCCATTATACAGGAGCGGGTCTCCTATAGTGGTAATGCCCATGCTGTGACTGTAAGGGCTGCCAAAATTTGGGAAAAACCCCACCATGAATTTAAAGACACACAGAGCAGGGCCACAGTGACAAGTACGACATGTTCCCATTAGAAAGGACAGAGTCTGCTATACAGTTATAGGGTATGCAGTGAGTCCAACGGCTGACCAATCTTAGGAAAAACCCCACTAAGAATTTAAAGACACACAGAGCAAGGCCACAGTAATGACAAATTCCCATTAGGAAGGAGAGAGTCTGCTATACAGTTATAGGGTATGCAGTGAGTCCAATGGCTGACCAATTTTAGGAAAAACCCCACTAAGAATTTAAAGACTCAGGGAGCAGGGCCACAGTAACAAGGTACGACATGTTCCCATTAGAAAGGAGAGAGTCTGCTATACAGTAATAGGGTATGCAGTGAGTCCAATGGCTGACCAATTTTAGGAAAAACCCCACTAAGAATTTAAAGACACATGGAGCAGGGCCACAGTAACAAGATGCGACATGTTCCCATTAGAAAGTAGAGAGTCTGCTATACAGTTATAGGGTATGCAGTGAGTCCAACGGCTGACCAATTTTAGGAAAAAACCCACTAAGAATTTAAAGACACACAGAGCAGGGCCACAGTAACGACAAATTCCCATTAGAAAGGAGGGAGTCTCCCATAGTGTTGGCCTATGCAGTGAATGCAAGGGCTGCCAAAAATTTGGAGGCACTTTACTGACCCGTGGAAGACATGTGGAGGAGTGTCTCATAAAAAAATGTTCCCATTAGAAAGGAGCGGGCCTCCTATACTTGTAATGCCCATGCACTAAGTGTATTTGCTGACAAACAGTTACCCCTGGGGGGTATACATGAACATACTGTTTAAAAAAATTTTTTTAAGGGCATCATAAACACCCTTTAAAAAATTATGTGGGTTTTGCATCACGGACCATGTTCACTCTGGTGATATGGTGGTGGAGGATGAGGAGAAGGAGGAGGACAAGAGCAAATATCCAAAATCAGGAAGGGTATACCCATGTGTGGGTGTGAAAAGGTGCATGGGAATACACCTCCCAAGAAAAGACACTAGATTTGAGTTTATGTTACGCTGCTATCATTCGGTGGTGTTGAGAAGTCTGGCCCAATCCAGCCCTTGTTCATTTTTATAAGAGTCAGCCTGTCAGCATTTTCAGTTGACAGGCGGATGCGCTTATGTTATAATTCTATCAGCGGCACTTAAAACCAGCTCTTATCAAACTCTGGCGGCAGGGCAGGCCAGGACCTCCAAGGCGTAGAGAGCCAGTTCATTCCGCGTATCCAGCTTGGATACCCAATAATTATAAGGCACAGCGGAATCACAGAGGACGTTGGTACGGTCGGAAAGGTATTCCCTCAGCATCTTCCCAAACTTTGCATTCTTTGTGAGAGTACCCCGCGCCTCAGGGCCTGTTTAATGGGAGGGTCTGAGAAAACTCTCCCTGAACTTTGACAGTGTTCCCCTGCCTCTGCTGGATTGAAGTTTTGTCTCTCTCGCCTGTACTCCTCGGTTGTCCAATGAAGTGTGCCCTCTGCCAGCGTTTTCAGATGGGAATTCTTTTACTAGATCCGCAACAAGGACCTTCTGGTACTGCCCCATTTTTGTACACCTGTCCTCCTCAGGAATAAGAGATAGAAAGTTCTCCTTGTAGCGTGGGTCTCGAAGTGTCACCAACCAGTAATGACTGTCACCCAAACTTTTGAGAACGCGAGGGTCATGGGAACATAACATAAACTCAGCCATGCGTGCCAGACTACTAACAGGCAAGACTTCCGTGTCCTCACCAAGAGGATGACTGGCCATGCTCTCCTCCTCTCTGTCCTCTGGCCATCCACGCTGAACAGACGGTATGACAGCTGTGCAGGTAGTACCGTCTATAGTGCATGAAACTAGCTCCTGTCCTTCCTCCTCCTCCTCCTGTTCCTCATTGTCACCCAATCCACGTTGGGATGAGATGAGGTTTGGCTGTGTGTAATCTCTCTGTATGGTTCCTTGCTCCATCTCATTGTGCTCCGCCTGCAATGCATCCTCTTTGATTGGGAGCAGAGAGCGTTTCAGTAGACAGAGAAGCAGGATGGTGACGCTAATTATGGCGTCATCGTAGCTCACCATCTTGGTGGAGTCCTCAACGTTTTGGAGGATAGTACATATGTCTGACATCCATGTCCACTCCTGAGGTCTTATGTGTGGAGTCTGAACTGAATACCGATGGCCTTGTTGATGCTGGTACTCAACAACTGCCCTGTTCTGCTCACAAATTATTCCCAACATCTGCAGTGTAGAGTTCCAACGCGTGGGGACATCACACATCAGTCTGTGATTCAAAAGCTGCAAATGCTGCTGAAACACTACAAGGGCGGCGGAAGCTGTAGCTGACTTTCTAAAATGGGCATACAGGTGGCGTACTTTAACAAGTAGATCCGGCAGCTTTGGATAGGATTTGAAAAACCGCTTAGCCACGAGGTTAAGCACATGGGCCAGGCATGGTACGTGTGTGAGCTCGCCTCACCTCAGAGCCGCCACCAGGTTTCGGCCATTGTCACACACGACCATGCCTGGCTGTAGGTTCAGCGGTGTGAGCCACAGATCTGCCTGCTTTTTCAGTGCTGTCCACAACTCTTCAGCATTGTGCGGTCTATCACCTAAGCATATTAGCTTCAGCACAGCCTGATGCTGCTTGGCCGAGGCAGTGCTGAAGTGCTTCCAGCTTGTGACTGATGTGGTCATTTTGGAGATGGAGGCTGAAAAAGAGGAGGAGGCTGAGGTGCAGGCGCTGTAGACCGTGGGTGCAACCCTGATTGACCTAGGGCCCGCAATCCTTGGTGTCGGGAGGACATGTTCCGTCCCAAGGTCCGACTGGGTCCCAGCTTCCAGTATGTTAACCCAGTGTGCCGTCAGCGAGATGTACCATCCCTGCCCACAAGCACTTGTCCACGTGTCCGTGGTTAGGTGGACTAAACCGTAACTGTGTTGTTGAGAGCACGGCTAATGTTTTGGGACACATGCTTGTGTAATGCGGGGACGGCACACCGGGAGAAATAGTGGCGGCTGGGGACCGAGTACCGAGGGACGGCCGCCGCCATCAGGTTGCAGAATGCTTCTGCCTCCATGAGCCTAAAAGGCAACATTTCGAGCGCAAGCAGTCGTGAAATGTGAGAATTTAGTAGTGTGGCCTGTGAAGCGCTGGCTGCATATTTGCCCTTGCGTTTCAAGGACGGGGATATGGACAACTGAGCGCTGCGCTGGGACAAGGACATGGACGTGCTTCCTGACACTGCTACTTGAGAGTGTGCAAAGACAGGTGCAGGGCAGGAGGCATCTTTGCATGCACCATGGACAGAAGATTGGCTTGCATGCACAACAGTGGAAGAAGCAATGGTGCCACCCGCAGACAATGTTCCTGGACGCAGGGGTTTGGCCCACAAAGTCGGGTGCTTTGCTGCCATGTGCCTGATCATGCTGGTGGTGGTCAGGCTGGTCGTTTTGCCACCCCTGCTGATGTTGGCCTAGCAGGTGGTGCAAATGGCCTTTTTGGGGTTATCGGCAGAGTCTTTAAAAAACAACCAGACTCGGGAAGACCTACCGGTTGTACTGGCAACTTCCTTCGTGTTGGTGTTACGGGGAACGGTTGCCTGCCTTCTGTCTGCGGCCACCACACTGCTTCTTCCTGCCTGTTGAGGTGCTCTGCCTCCCTCCCCCTGTGTGCTGCTGTCCTCGCTCTGCATGTCCCCCTGCCAGGTTGGGTCAGTTACTATATCATCCACCACCTTGTCTTCCACTTCCGCACCCTGGTCCTCCTCCTGACTTTCTGGCAATTGTGTCTCATCATCGTCCACCTCTTTTGACAATTTCCCACCATTGCCTTCGTGTGACCGTGGCTGCTCAAATATTTGGGCATCGCTACACGCAATCTCCTCTTACCCCGCTTCAAGTGGACCGGGCTAGAGGACCGAATCTATAAATGGAAAAGTGAATAACTCTTCGAAGTGTCCAAGTGTGGGATCAGTTGTCTCTGGGTACTTGGCATGGTGGAGGAAGGAGTATCAGGATGAGGAATATGTGGTCCAGACTCACGGCTACTGAGACTTGACAATGTGGAAGACAGGGTGGTGGCTAAGTGACTGGAAGCATTATCCGCTATCCAACCAACAACCTTTTGACACTGCTCTGGGTTCAATAGTGGTGTGCTGCGGTCCCCTAGAAATTGGGACAGGATGGTCAGATGAGAAGATGTGGGTGTTTGTTGTGGCACAATTTCGGCTTGCCCACGGCCTTGTCCTCGGCCTCTGCATGCACCATTACCATCACGTCCAGTTCCCCGTCCCTTGCCACGTGCCATGCCCATTTTAAATGGAGGAGAGTTTCTTCCACGCTCACTACAAATGACTGAGTTTGGAGCGAACTTATATGTGATCCGTGTGATAGAGAAAACAGAGTTTTAAATACCTGGCCTGTAGGTAAGTAGTTTGAACTGCAAACTGCTGTGAAATGCTTCACTGACACACTAAAGGAAATTTTTATTGGAGGCCAGAAATGGCAGTATTTTCTGACAACGTATCTGTGATCCGTTTGACGGAGAAAACAGAGTTTTAAATACCTGGCCTGTAGGTAAGTACTTTGAACAGCAAACTGTGGTGAATTGCTTCAATGACACACTAAAGGAAATATTTAATGGAGGCCAGAAATGGCAGTATTTTCTGACAACGTATCTGTGATACGTTTGACGGAGAAAACAGGGCTTTAAATACCTTGCCTGTAGGGATGTAGTTTGAACAGCAAACTGCGGTGAATTGCTTCAATGACACACTAAAGGAAATTTTTAATGGAGGTCGAATTGGCAGTATTTTCTGAGAACGTATATGTGATCCGTTTGACGGAGAAAACAGAGTTTTAAATACCTGGCCTGTAGGTAAGTAGTTTGAACAGCAAACCGGTGTCAAAAATGTATCTGACACAGTGAAAAAAAATTGGAATGGAGGCCAAAAATGGCAGTATTTTCTGAAATATATATTGTGATCCATGTGACGGAGAAAACGCCGTTTTAAATAGCTGGATTTCTACCGCTGTAATATGGAAAGGACCTGGCTGTATTCTGCAGTGCCAACAAGCAAATGGCACAGAAAAACGGTGTTCTCTGGATTGCTTTTTAAATGAGGATTAAGATCCAAAGAAAAGTATTCCTGGCCCCTGAGACCTGGGCCTTTGTATAGAAATATCTAACAGCAGCAGTAGGCAGAGTTGGAATGGAGCCTCTTTTGCTATATGCACTGCAGTCTGCTATATACACTGCCTGCCCATACACCCTGCCTGCTTGATATCTCTGCAGATGGATTAGTCCTCAGAAGGACTGTTTGTTAAGATGGATATGTGTAATGTATGGTTTTTCTCCCTACACTACCTAATACACAAGCAAATCTGTCCCTGACACAGCAGCACCTCTCCCAAAATAAGCAAATAGTGTAGAAAAACGGTGTTCTTTTGATTGCTTTTTAAGCAAATAATGAGGATTAGAATAAAAAAAAAGTATTCCTGGCCCCTGAGACCTGGGCCTTTGTATAGAAATATCTAACAGCAGCAGAAGGCAGAATTGGAATGGAGCCTCTTTTGCTATATGCACTGCAGTCTGCTATATACACTGCCTGCCTATACACCCTGCCTGCCTGATATCTCTGCAGATGGATTAGTCCTCAAAAGGACTATTTGTTAAGATGGATATATGGAATGTACGTTTTTTATCACTACACTACCTAATATACGATCAAATCTCTCCCTGACGCAGCAGCAGCTCTCCCTACACTGTCTGATCCGGAGTGACTGGGACCTGCATGGCGGCGCCAGGTTTGATATAGACCTGATGACGCTGTCGGCCAGCCAATCACTCTAATGCCCACAACCAACATGGCTACAGCATTACAGTGCATGGCAGGCAATCCCTGCATGTTCATTGGCTCTCTAAAGAGAGGGGAGGGGACCCGAGTTCCTGCCCGAGCAACCCGGAAATACTCGGCGAGCGCTGAGGTTGTCGAACACCATGATGCTCGGGCGAGTACCGAGCAGTGACGAGCGTGTTCACTCATCACTAATTACCAGACCTCCGGGGGGAGGGTCGCCGGATAAATGTTTGGGTTTTCCATTAACTTACATTGGGCTCATTACTCGAGTCGCACACCCAAACATTATGATTTACTCGACCCGAATAACAAGTACCCGAGCATTTTAGTGCTCGTTCATGACTAATATATACTCATACACACATATATACAAAAACTCATATGTATACACACATATCTATATACACACTCATACATGTATACACATATATTCAAAACACACGCACACTCTCTCTTATGGTGTAAATATAGGGCACACAGTCTCCTTTCTGGTTAGATTCTGCATGTAATCCACTCTCCCAGTGCAAAAGATAAGCACAGCAGCTGATAAGGAGCTGCAGGAATCTCTATGAAAGAGAACGTGACACAGGCAGGACTGAAAACACCTGGTCCTGCCATAGAGCTCCCAACTGTCCCAGTTTCAGCGGGATTGACCCTTTTTGAGGGCTCAATCCCGCGTCCCATCATGGCTCAGCTGTTTTACCGGCTGTGAAGGGTGGTGGGCGTTGTTGCGGCGGTGGAGCAGCGGGCACAGGTAGTATCCAGTAGCTGCAGCTACCATGTTTGCCCGCTGCATGGGCGTGGAGTGGAGTGAATATTCATTCTCCTTAATAGCGCACACTGAATCGCAGCTGCCAGCTTCCTGCTGCGGCTCCGCTATCTTGTGTGCCCGCTATTAGAAAGAATGAATATTCTTTCTCCTCCACGCCTATTGGTGTTGAGGTGAGTGAATATTCATTCTCTTTAGTAGTGGGCACAGAGGGTAGCAGAGCTGCGGCCGTGCTGACAGTGTGCGCTACTAAGGAGAATGACTATTCACTCCTCTCCATGCACATAGTCCCAGCGTGGAGAGGAGTGAATAGTATCCCTGCAGCTCACCTCGGCGTCTGAGGGCGCATGGCTTTGATGGTATGGAAGGAAGGTGGGTATACGTGTTTATTTTTTTCATCTGTGCAGTGAAGGGGCCATGTATACCAGGATAGGGGGCCATGCATACCAGGATTAGGTCTGAGGGGGTCACATATATCAGGATTATGTCTGAGGGGGCCATGCATACCTGGATTGGGTCTGAGGGGGCCATCCATACCATGCATGGGTCTGAGGGGGGCATGCATACTAGGATTGGGTCTGAGGGGGCCATCCATAGCAGGAATGGGTCTTAGGGGGCCATGCATACCAGGCATGGCTCTGAGGTGGCCATGCATACCAGGAATGGGTCTGCGGGGGCCATGCATATCAGGAATGGGTCTGAGGGGGCCGTGCATACCAGGATTGCGTCTGAGGGGGCGTGCATACCAGAATTGGGTCTGAGGGGGCCGTGCATACCAGGATTGGGGATGAGGGGGCCATGCATACCAGGATTGGGGATGAGGGGGGCATGCATACCAGGATTGGGAATGAGGTGGCATGCATACCAGGAATGGAGATGAGGGCTGTCTGCTGAATGCCCCTCATTACCAGATCCCCTCTGACAACTCTTCCTGCCAAGGGAGAAAGAAATGGTAAATGGGCATGGATTGGGGTGTGTTCAAGGGTGTGGCCAAAATTTGCCTTGGCAAGCGTAGCAGGAGGACAGTGACAGCAGCCAATGAGCGCACTCATCAGTCTGATGGGGAAGTGTTCATTGGCCAGCAGGCTCTCACCCTGCATGACATGCCCCTTTTTCACAGGTCTAACCTAGAGCAGCACCACACCTTATTGGCTATGTGCAGACAGAGCATAGATCTGATTTTGTTTGGTACCGTATGGTATTCATTTTTTTTTAAGAACAATTACAACTTGTATAAAATTGCCATTTTTCTGCAAGTTTATTCTGTACATTTTCTTTTAAGCCAACAATATTAGTGCAGTCAAATCTACAATAGAAACAGCTAAAGTAACATGCACAGCATCAATATGCACATAAACAATGTATAGTACAATGTATGTAAACCTGTAATGCAGTAAATACAATATTAATGAGCAAAACAGAAGGTTCCTTTTGATACATCCATTATATTTACATCAGCAAAACTCTTCTATCATTTACTGACCTCTGATTTTTGTCTAATTTCTCTAAAATTAACAGTGGAAATATGATGAATGAGAAAAAACAGTAATAACTCTGGGTATATGTGATTAGAATATACTAACAATATCTATTTGATTTATTATACAGTAGTAGGTAGCATTCCACACATCTCAGCTTTATCCGAATTTCCTTATACTTGCACGTTTATTGAATAAATCAAGTGAACAGTTTTGAACCTAGTCCTTTATATTGTTCTATCCTCTATAATGAACGATTTGGAATTTAGCCAATATTGTCTGGTCTGGTTTTCAAATAATAGTGTAATATTGTAATTGTAATATTAACCCTTTCCCACAAATGGACTTAACAATACCTCCAGATTGCAGGTTATTTCCCACAATCATATGCACAATTACATATGATGGATGGCACAGGACCCATACAATCCACAGCAGGAGCTGGCTGTTATACATAGTCAGGCTCCTGCTCTGTGTGCTGAGCCTGGACATAACACCAATCTCAGCAAAAGTTTTTTTTTAGTTTTTTGTTTAAGTAATTTCTTGTGCAAAAGTAACAAAACATGAAAGTCTATATAAATTTGGTACTGATGTGTTTGTATCAACCCACAAAAAAAGATATCATTACAACAATAGTCAGGGCCATTAGTGCCCTTACTACTGTATGGGACCCGGTGACCAAAAGTAAAAAGGGGCAAGTCCACGGCCCGGGAACCCCCCTCTCTTTTCTTCTGCTTACTGGGCCTCTTAGGGACAACAGTTCCGTGCATGATGCACCTGGTGGACAGAAATGAGTGCTCTACCTTTAATCCGTGACCGCGTGCATCATGGTCCTGTGACAGGCTGTGCGCGCTCAACTTCAATCTGTTGCAGGGATGGAAGTGGCCGGTCAGTGTGTGTTAGTGAGGAGGCAGTGCATCTGTGTGATAGTGAAGGGGGTGCTGCTGAGGGGAGGCTGATGAGAGGGAAGCTACTGAGGGGATGCTGTTGAAGGGAGGCTGATAAGAGGGAGGCTGCTGAGAGGATGCTGCTGAGGGGAGGCTGAGGAGAGGGAGGCTGGTGAGAGGATGCTGCTGAGGGGAGGCTGATGAGAGGGAGGCTGGTGAGGGTATGCTGGTGAGAGGGAGGCTGGTGAGGGGGAGGCTGCTGAGGGGAGGCTGATAATAGGGATGCTGCTGAGGGGAGGCTGATGAGAGGGAAGCTGCTGAGGGAGAGGCTGATGAAAGGGAGGCTGCTGAGGGGATGCTGGTGAGGGGGACGCTGGTGAGGGGAGGCTGGTGAGGGGATTCTGCTTTGGGGATTCTGCGGAGGGGAGGCTGGCGAGGGGGATGCTGGTGAGTGGCTGCAGAGCGGGGGTCCCAATTTTGTTTCAAGAGAGTGACAGCCTCCGCAGACAGGGACGAGTAGTTGCTAAATGGGGTGCCCCCCTCTGCCCCCTTTACTCTTGACTACTTGAAAAAAATTTTATATTATCAATTTGAGTTATCATGTTTTGAAGTGTATTTATATTCTAAATTTATAGGTTTTTAATGAATACCAATAAAGATATTTTTAGTAGTGTATAATTGGTGAATATACAGTATATGCAATAATATACCCTGTTTACATTTATTAATTCAATGATCGCAGACTGCGGCAGCAGTGGGCAAGTGGCGGCGGTGGGAAAGCTGAGACAACCATTAGATTCTTCTTGACTGGGCGGCGAGCGTGGCGGTGCCACAGGCTGTGTTAGTTGCTAACTTAAGTCCATGTATTAATTTGTCCTCCATCTCAATATGTGATTGGATGATGCAATCATTCCCTCCCACCTTCCAACCCACAAGCAAAATTTATAAGCTACTGGATGACCCTGAGCAATGCTGCAAAACCAAATGCCGAATTACAACATCAGGAGGCCACGCTCAGGATTCTCCAGTAGTTTAGAAATTTTTGTTCGGGAGGGAATGATTGATGGAATCTGCAATCAGAAATACAGATTATAAAAAAATTGTCACAATCTGGTTACAATTAGTTAAAAAAATGTATGTGAAATATTCCCTTAAAGAAAAAGAAATAAAATGTACCTAAAAAAGAGTATTGGATATTTTTAAGAAATGTTTAATAGATTAGGGCCCGGCCAGAAGAGTCTACCTTGTTATAGTGGCGGCTTAAGAAATCTTTTGGCCGAAACAAAAGCTGCTGGCTATGTATGTGATGTGGTGTTCGATGGAAACTGTTAATGTGTGATTGGTGAAGATGCGGTGCAGAATGGAGTTTTTCAAAGAGTGGGCAGTGTGACTGTGGAAGGTTCAAGGGGTGGAGGCAGAGCTGGGGTAGAGACTGAGCGGAGTCTCAAGGGGGCTCGGAAATTTTGACAGTATGGCGCCCTGAAATTCCTGGTGCTAGCCCTGACTATAGTGAACGATGAAGGGTGTTTAAAAAATATATACAAAATATAGAATTGTTGTCTTCATTTCTTTTTGCTTAACAAAGAGTTATTTTTCCTTTCAAAGAGTGATCAAATAGTCACATGTATTACAAAATTGCACCAATGAAAACTTCAGTTTGTCCTGCAAAAAATAAGTCCTTATACAGGTCTGTTGACGGAAAATTGTCAAACTTACAGGTCCCAGGATTTGGTGATCCAGAAACAAGTGATTTTTTTAACAAGTGCTTTTTTTTGTACAAACATAATAAAATATAAATAAAACTGTATAAATTTGGTATTGTCATATTTGTACTGACCCACAAAATAAAGTTAACATTTTATGTGTGCATCACTAATAGCAAAAATGCAAAATAAATAGTGCCAGAATTGTCGTGTAGGTCATATTCCTTCTCAGAAATAGTTACTCTAATAAAAGTGTGTTAATAAGTTATATGTACCCAAAAGTGATGTCACTGACAAACACAAATCATACTAAAAAAACGAACCCTCATACAGTGGGGGAAATAAGTATTTGATCTCTTGCTGTTTTTGTAAGTTTGCCCACTGGCAAAGACATGAACAGTCTATAATTTTTAAGGGTAGGTTAATTTTAACATTGAGAGATAGAATATCCCAAAAAATTCAAGAAAACAAGTTCTATGTATCGCTTTTTGATGATTTTTATCTAAGTAAATTTCAGAAGACTTTTAATACCTCCGCCTGGTGCCTGTCTCCTGGGAGCGCTAAATAGACAGGGTGAATCCTTTCATTTTCTTCTGACCTGCATTCCACTGTCTCCTGGCTGAGAGATCCGTTGTATCCAGACTATAGCTGCACAACAATGAGTTAAGGCATCTCAGTCAGACCTAAGAGGTCGATACGCTATGCTACAAGCTACATCAAAGGTGAGCAAATTAGCTTCTGAAAAATATTTGAACTAAATAATCTGCACTTAGATCTGCACCTGTGTTTTCTGTCTTTTCCCCTCTCCTAGACCCTATAGCCTTGGGGTCATATACCTCTAATTTATACAATGTGCTTTTCTTGATTTTTTTGGGATATTCTATCTCTCAATGTTAAAATTAACCTACCCTTAAAATTATAGACTGTTCATGTATTTGTCAGTGGGTAAACTTACAAAAACAGCAAGGGATCAAATACTTATTTCCCACACTGTATGCCTAGGTCACCAAAAAAAAAATGTTATGGTTCCTGGGATGTGAGCATGGAAAACTGAAAAATAATTGATCTGGAATAAAGGCCATAACTGGCTGTGACCCTAAGGGGTTATGTTACGCTCACGCCCGGACAGAGGAGTGCCTGGAGGGGTGTAACTAAGTATCAACTCAATCCAACCAAGGTCACACGGCGGTCAGTCGACTCCGTGTACCAGGGAGGAACCGAGCAGAGGGACCAGGTGCTATTCCAGGTCAGACCCCGGTCACTGCTTTTGACCCCCACCGGGGATTGCAGGAACAGGAAGGTTAGGCTGGCGTACAGAGAGGTGGGTACTGGCAGGCACGGCTGTATGAAGACAGGTGGGAATTGGTAGTCACGGCTGGAATGCAGACAGGTGGGCACTGGCAGGCACGGCTGGCATGCAGACAGGTGGGCACTGGCAGGCACGGCTGGCATGCAGACTGTTGGGTACTGGCAGACAGGATAGGGACCAGTACAGACTGGGACACAGGAATGGAGCCGCAGGTGCAGTGGACAGCAGAGCAGAGTGAAACCGCAGATGCGGAGAACAAGCAGAGCAGAGCAAAACCGCCGGTGCGGTGAACAAGCAGAGCAGAACTGCCGGTGCGGTGAACACACAGAGCAGGGAAAAACCGAAGGTGCGGTGAACAAGCAGAGAGGAACCACAGGTGCGGTGAACAAGCATAGCAGAGCGGAACCGCAGGTGCGGTGAACAAGCAGAGCAGTGCGGAACCGCAGGTGCGGTGAACCAGCAGAGCAGAGCGGAACCGCAGGTGCAGTGAACAAGCAGAGCAGAGCGGAACCGCAGGTGCGGTGAGCAAGCAGAGCAGAGCGGAACCGCAGGTGCGGTGAACAAGCAGAGCAGAGTGGAACCGCAGGTGCGGTGAACAAGCAGAGCAGATTGGAACCGCAGGTGCGGTGAACAAGCAGGGCAGAGCAGAACCGCAGATGCGGTGAACAAGCAGGGCAGAGCGGAACCGCAGGTGCGGTGAACAAGTGGAGCAGAACAGAGTAGAAGGTGCAGGCAGACATGACAGGGCTCTGTTCACATGGAACAGACTGGAAAATACAGGAAGATAGTTATAACACAGGAGGTAGATACGGAGGCAGGGAAACGGGACGAGCAGAACCAGATACACACAAGGTACTTACAATGAAGTAGCGAGTGGACACAAAACTCACAAACAGAAGTACAGAGGCAATGAGTTGGAGTTAGGTGCAGGTTCAGATGCTGAAGGAAAAGGGAAGGTTGGGACATAGAGACAAACAGGTAACGGGCTAGGACACTGTTCAGACAGGAACTGAACCAGGAACAAGATACAGGAACTCAGCCCCCAGGGTGGCGGAAACAGACTAGAAGTCATAGATAGGTAACAGGCCTGGGTATACAGCCCCCAGGGGCGGAAACAGACAAGATACACTACGGGACCTGGCAACTCAGTTGCACAGAACACACTGAATGAAAGTGTTGCTCAGGCACCTCCTACTGGGTGGAGGGGGTTTAAGTATCCAGTGACTCACAGCAATAGGTTAGGGACGCATTAGGACTGCGCACACTGTAGCTTTAAGAATCAGAAAGTAACAGCGCCTCCGCCCTAAGCCAGCAGAGAAGAGACATACAAACAGCAAGTACTGGAGCAAAGTGTGCAGCCTGGCCTGATAGGTAAGATTGCGGTCTTGCATGGTGGGAGGTGGTAAGCCATGCAAGCACGCCGCCAGGGATGTTACAGGTTAATATCAATATTTGGCATTTATTGTGTTATTTATCTCATAAAAATGAATTACAGGAGTTATAGGATGACTTGCATGTAGACATTCAAGAGAGTTTGCATTTTCTTGACTGAAGTGATAAAGCTTACAAGAGTAATAGTCATTTTAATTTTTATCCCTCACGTCAATAGTACATGTGAAAATAAGCAACTTTGTAATATATATTATCAGAGAAATCTGCTTATTTTTTCTCAAAGACTGATCCATTCTCAAAATTCTCAATTTGTGGGTAAAATCTGTGTTCAAAGAAGACAGGAGATTCTATCTGTGTAACGTAACATTCTATGTACTGTACATGGAAGGGAAAGAAGGGGGGAGCTCGGCCTCTAACTGCCCTCTCCCTTCTACAAGGAATTTTATCCATAGTAGCTGCCATCTCCTATCTCAGTAATATAACATTCTGTCTTCACAAAATCCAGATTTTACCTGTGAATTGATGTAAATACTTTTATGCCCAAATATGACAAAAATATTCTAGGAGTGATACCCTTATTGGCTAACCAGAATAAAATATATATTTGCAAGCTTTCAGAGCACAGACGCTCCTCGTTCAGGCAGGTTTACAAATGAATTAATAAGATAAGAGCACAACATTTAAGAGATATTGCAACACGACATTTGTTCATGAGGTGGAAGGGGTGATGCCTCTTACAGATAAGCTAAAGAAATCAAATTAGGGATTTTGTTACAAATGGAGAACCAATGGAATGTTCTCTTAGTTATCTAGAGTCCATCTGGTGGAGGTGTGGGTCTTATCTATTACAACATTCCTCACAAGGATGGGATTGCGGCATGCAAATATTTCATTCAAAAAAATTATCTGGCCACAAAATCAACTTTGCAAGTTATCAGGTTTGTGCTACATCACAACTACTTTTCCTTTGGGAACATTTTATACCAACAGTGCAAGGACAGCGCCTTGGTAAGCAAAATGTCCCCATAATATGCTATCCTATTTATGACTAAACTAGAGGAGGAGTTTTTGTCATCTTGCTCTATTTAACCTCTAGCATACTTCCGCTACATTGATGATCTGCTAATAATCTGGACAGGCTCAAATGATGATCTGCTTACCTTCCACAATAAGGTCAACAAGTTCCACCCAACCATCAAGCTTATCCTCAACTTCTCAAAGTCCCAAACACATTTTCAAAGACAACACCATACAAACATCAATTTACCATAAGCCAAAAGGACGTCCGGCATATATTAGATGGAACAGCTTTCAACCAAGAAACACAAAAAAAATCCATCATTTACAATCAAACTCTGAGGTACATTCGAATCTGTTCAGACAGTAGGGACAAAAAACTATAGCTGTTATCACTGAGAAATGCATTCCTATAGCAAGGATACCATTTACTGGTAATAGATGAACAGATACACAGAGCTATAAGGATCCCAAGAAGCAGCCTCCTGGATTACAGACAGAGGGAGGAGAACAGGGTGCCTCTTGTGGTCACATACAACCCCCCACATGAGCATTCTAAGGAAAATTAGTACTGGTCTCCAACTCATATTCCACAGAGACCACAAACCGAAAGAAATATTCCGAGAACTACCACTTCTCTCCTACAAACAGCCCCCCCTAACTTAAGGAATCTCCTTGTCAAAACTGTCCTCTCATCATCATCAGTGACGGGCACATTCCCATGTTATAATAAAAAATGCAAAACTTTTACCCACATATTACCAACAAATACAGTCCGCATACCAAATACAAATCAGGACTATAAAATCATGGATGTCTTTTCATGTACATCCTTCAATGTGGTGTACATGATACAGTGTACAAAGTGCCCAGGAGGTATCTACAGTATATTGGAGAAACCAAGCAAAAACTGCGAACAAAGATGAATCTAAACAGACACATAATTAAGAATGAACTAGACACGACTGTAGGAAAATATTTCTCTTAACGTGGACACTGTATGACAGATTTAAAAGTCTTAATATTAAAAGGTCATTTTTAAGGACGACAGAGTTATAAGAACTTGGGAAATCAAACTGATAAGGATTTTCAATTCTTTGTCAATAGGACTCAATTTAACACCCGGATTTATGACTTATTACATGGATACAATTGACATCTCCACCAGAGGGACTCCAGATAACCAAGTGAACAGTCCCACTGCCTCTCCATTTGTAACAAATCCCTAATTTGATTTTCTTGGCTTATCTACAGCACGGTGGCTCAGTGGTTAGCACTGCAGCCTTGCAGCACTGGGGTCATGGGTTCACATCCTAACAAGGTCCACATCTGCAAGGAGTTTGTATGTTCTCCCCATGTCTGTGTGGGTTTCCTCCGAGGTCTCTGGTTTCCTCCCACATTCCAAAGACAGACAGATAGGGAATTTAGATTGTGAGCCCCAATGGGGACAATGCCTAAAATGTCTGTAAAGCACTGTAGAATTAATGGTTCTATATAAGTGAGTAAAATAAATTAACATAAATCTGTAAGAGGCATCACTCCTTTCACCACATGAACAAATGTTGTGTTGCAATATCTCTTAAATGTTGTGCTCTCATCTTATTTATTCAATTGTAAACCTTCCTGAAGGAGCCTCTGTGCTCTGAAAGCTTGCAAATATATATATTTTATTCTGTTTAGCCAATAAAGGTGTCACTCCGAGAATATCTGTACTTTTGTCATCTTTGGTCATAAAATATTTACATAGATTTTTCTAACACCGTACCAAAATATAATTTTTCATTGTACCTGTGAATTGAGAATTTTGAGAATGAAAGATCAGTTCACAAGGAGAGAGAAGCAGATTTCTCTGATAAGATATATTACAAAGTGTTTTATTTTCATGTGAACTATTAATTTATGAAATACAAATTAAAATGACGGTTACTCTTTAATGGCTCCTCTGATTTAGAAACATAACTGGATTCTGGGGACTTTTAATGTTAGGATACAAAGGAAAAGTAAAGTAATAATTTTCTTTAATTATAAGATAAAAACTGTGATCCCAATGTACATTACCCCTCTATAAATCCCTTGTAAGGCCACAGAATATGGGATCAAGTTTTGGGCTGGAGATTCTAAAATAGATATTGGAAAGTTAGAGTTGGTTCAAAGGCAGGCAATAAGATTATTACATGGGACGCAAAGTGTCTCTTATAATGAAAGGTTTGTCTTTTCTAGCTGAGAAAACATGCATCTCAGGAGAGATTTCACTTATATGTATAAATATATATGTGGTCAGTACAAAGGACTAGCACATGATTTATTTCTTCCAAAGACCTTACAAAGGACCAGGAGTCAATCACTGCACGTGAAGGAAAGGCGATTCCAGCAGCTACAAAGGAAAGGGTTCTTTACAGTCAGAGCAGTCAGACTGTGTAATGCCAACCGCAAGAGGTAGTAATGACAGACACTAACAGCTTTTAAAAAAGAGCTGGTTGCTTTGGCACAACAAATGGCATTGCGGGTAATACATAATCTAGCAATAAAGAATGTATAATTGATTTGAAAAAGATTGAACTTGATGGAGCTATGTCTTTTTTTCACCCTATGTAACTATGGCATGGGATTCAATTACTGGTAGTAAAGACTAGCAATCGCTATGTTCTAATTTGTGATGTTGACCTTTCTTCCTATTTGTACTGTGGATTAGTTAAAGCGGTTACCAGCCTCTTAAAATATCCAACTCCATGGGTCGATGCTGTAATAACTGGCACTTCCGATGCTAAAAGTATGGCACAGGCAAGTACAAACCAGTTTGCAAGTTGATATAATTAGTAAAAAGCCTTCAGAGACTTGGCCCTATCAAACAGTTGATTGGTGGAGGGGCTAATGGTTAAATATTTTAGGTCTGTATAAAGGATGCAATCATCCTAGAGGTGTTTGCTAGGTAAGGTTACATAGGAAAATGATTTGAAACACCAATCCTACACATGTTCGTTTGGCTGACCATTGTCCAATGTAAAGGAGCCTTAACTATAAAATGGATTTTGTACATTTGTTTTTCCTTTCCATTGTATAGTTCATTAACCACTAGTGGTCCAGTGCTGCCATTTGTATTTTTAGGGCAGGGCTTCTCAAACATTTTCCTTTGGGGCCTCAGCAAACTGTAGTGTAGCAGCCTCAACATCTGTAGTGATAGTCTGTGCTCAAATTAAAAATATTTATTTTCCATTTTAATCCTTTTGAACACATTATAACGTATAAAAGTACAAATATCTTAATCAATTAGAGATTGCTGAAGTCCAGTGTTTCCCAAACTCAAGTCCTCACGGCCCCAAACAGATTGTGTTTTCAGGTTTTACTTAGTATTGCACAGTTGATGGAATTATTATCAAGGCATCAGAAAGTGCCACAGGTTTAGTCACTTGTGCAATACAATCCTGGAAAACATGATCTGTTGGGGGGCCGTGAGGACTGGAGTTTGGGAAACATTGCTGTAGCCATAACAAGGCATGTGCAGCATATGATAATAACTATGAAACCTGCCTGTCTTTCTCTGGTGAGAAGTTTGAGAAGCACTGCTGTACGTTGCATATTTTATTGCTCCATGTATCCAATATTGCAGAATTTTGCTTTAACTTGTAATAAAATAGTAAGTAAAGCTGAAATATAACTAAATATGTTATGTAGCTTTGTTCGTGTTTGAATTTGTATGTTGGTTGTAACAGTGCTAGCAAAAAAAATTCCAATACCTCATCGCTGACCTGCCCGCCATCTGCTGCAGCACACGTCTTTATATTACAATGTCATGACCTTGCAGCATGCTGTGACCTCTGAGGTCTGTACATGGACAGAATTTCTGGTCTACAGTGGATATGTAGAACATGACTATGGAAAAATAAGACCGGACGGCTAGAAGAGGAGCAGTTGAATAAGTTTTATTTTATTTTAACCAATAATTACCTCATCACTCACCTTTCCAGTTGCCTTGCTGCCCACCTTCCAGTCCTCTTTCATCCACATTCAGGCACAGCCTCTTTACTATAGGCTACAACTTCAGGCCACGTCCATGCCTTGGAGGTCACTGCGCATCATCAGGTCAATGCACACGCTGCGACCTTACAACACGCATAAATGTCCGAGTCCTGGATGCTGCTAGAGTCCTAGATGTTTCACTATTTGCCAGCCAGAACTCGTGGCTTACAGTGAAGAGTCTGGAGATGTGGCATGTGATATTGGAAAAAAGATGACTGGACAGCGGGCAGCAAGCAGCGGGGCAGCCGGAGAGGTAAGTGATTAGGAGAATATCCCGTTTTTTAATTTACACTTTATATCTGTAACTATGAGTCGTGTGTAACGTGGATGTTTGTGAGGCTATGTGCCCACGATGCAGAAATGCTCCAAATTTTTCCTGAGCGTTTCTGTATCTCCCCTGGCAGAAAAAATGCATGCGGATTGTACATGCGGATTGTACATGCATTTTCCTGCCAGGGACATGCGGATGTGAAGCGTTCTTCACATGCATTTCCGCATGCGGGTTGACAAGCGCTTTCCAAACAATTTTAGCATCACTTGGAAAGTGCTTGACAACTAGGTCACACTATATAAATCCATGCAAACGGCATGGATTTATATAGTGTGACCCCAAAGAATGGTTAAAAATAAAAAAAATAAATCTATACTTACCTTCCAATGGCACCCTCAGTCTTGCTTTGCTCCGTCCTAGCAGCTGGCAGATCGCGGTACACTGCAGGACCTGCCGACGTCAGCATCGCGTGACCCGTCACATGACTATGACGTCAGCGCAGGTCCTTCAGTCCACCGCGATCTGCCGGCATGGGAGGACGAGCGCAGCGGGGGCTGTCAGAAGGTAAACATAATATTTCATTTTTATTTTATTCTTTTTTTCACAGGTTCTATGGTACCCGGGTCCGGAGGAGAGTCTCCTGTCCTCCTCACCCGGGTACCATCCGCACATTGGAACGCATGGAATGTGCATCTACATATACAGTGATGCGGAATCCATGCGTTCCAATGCAAGTCAATGGCGGCGAAAACGCAGCACTTCCGCAAAATAATTGGTAGTGCTGAGTTTTTGTCTGCAATAATAATCCGCAGCGGAAATTTCCGCAGCATGTGCACAGCACATATGGATTATCATTGGGGAACATGGCAGGCCTTCTACCATGCATTTTTTAAGCGTTTCTGCAACGTTTTTGCAGCTGCGGAAACACTTAAAAACGCATCGTGGGCACACAGCCTGACTCAGGAACTGCCTGTGATGGTGACAGATATTACTACCCTATCTAGGAACACATAAGATGGGCAATCTACCTTCTTATAGGTAAATGTCTAGCTGTTTAGATATTTAACCAGTTAAAGATAAGATATTCATGAAGTAAACCCTGATCTGACCATCATCTAGAACTAAGCAAAATAAATACATTAAATATAGAGGAATATGGCAGGTCATATAAAAGCATAAAATGTATATCATTATAAAATGTAGCAGATCTCGATATTTCATAGATTTTCAGAGAACTAAACAATATAGGCCATATATTTCACCATCAATTTGAAGGTTTACACATAGGAATCAATTGTTAAACCAACAATTAATGCAATATAAAGAAAGGGGTTTAAAAGAAACAATAAAGACATATATACATATGTAGAGAGAAAGAGAAGAAACTATTATTTACATTTTAAACATTAAAAAAAAGTTTACATTTATGATAAAACAGTTTCTAACAAGTTGTCATCATTTATTCTAAGATTGCATTTGAAGGGGTTTTCCCATGAACAAAAAGTTCATTTTAATCAATAGATCTTGGAATAATAATAAGTTCCACAATTGGATGTGTTTAAATAAAATGTTCCTGTGCTGAGATAATCATATAAATGTGCCCCTGCTGTGTACTGTGTAATGGCCTTATCTGACTGTGCATGGACATCGTCTGATCATGAGCAAAAGAGAGTATACAGCCATTACAGCAGGAGATCACAGCTGATTCTTTATTTTGAAGAAAAATATTGTTTAAAAACAGGCAGGAAAATGCTCTGCCTCACAAAAACAATCAGCTGTGATCCAATGCTGTAATGTCTGTATACTCTTTTGTTTCCACCCCGACCCAGGAGATGTGGTATGATCAGACCATTACACAGTACACAGTAGGGGCACATTTAGAAGATTATCTCAACACACATTTTATTTCAACACATCCAATTGTGGAAGTTATTATTCCACAATCTATTGATTGAAATCAAGTTTGTTTGTTTTTTTGTGGGAAAACCCTTTTAAGTGCCATAGCCCTTGTCCATTGGTTTGTAAGGCCATTGTTACAGGACCCATGCCTACCAACATAAACTACCACAAGCTGTTGAATGCTGATATGAGCAAAATGTTTTTAGTCTTAGACAATATTGCTGTAAGAAGAAAAATCTCTTAATCATTATCAAAGGTGAACAAAGCGGAGATTTTTGTTTTTAATTACGTAAACAGATTATTCACAATTGATCACTTTCCAGATGTCAGGAGTTGAAAGTCCACACAGAAAGGAATAACTTCAAGATTTTTGGTGCCATGTACTGTAGAATGTTGTATTCTGGGATACATTTCTTACAGACTTGCATGCTATTTTTTTATGACTATTATTCATCTTCTAGATCAGGATCTGGTTGCAAGATTTGATGAATGTCTTGAAAGCTAGGCCTGTCTTTGGTTTCTCTTCTCCAACAGCTTAACATGAGTTTATAAACCTTGTCAGGGCAAATGACTGGCTGAGGAAGGTATACCTGTCAAGATAGAAAATATATATATACATGTACTATATTTATTATATTATTACTACCCATGACATGTTCAAAATGACAGTTGTACAATTATAATCCCATAAAATCAAATGTTAACAAATCTACTTGTAAATATATACTTTGCATAGATTACATAATAAAGTTGATCTGAAACATGTACCTGTTTCCCTTGATCTCGAAAAAACTCTCCAGTGTTCTCAATCACTTGCTCATCAGACATCTCACTATATGGTTGTTCTTGACAGAAAGTCAACATCTCCCATATAGTCACTGCAAATGCCCACACATCACTGGCGGTTGTGAATTTGCCCTGTAGAATAATAACCATGAATGCAGTAAATGTATAAACACAATGGCCATATTATTACATATGCCTGCAAAAAAAAATTACTGGCCTTTTATCCCTTTTACTTTCAGTTTTTTTTTATATTTTGCACATCTGGTCACCAAGAAAATTTTCGCCCACTTTTGACATTTACAAAGAAAACCTAAATTGCAAAATAATAACTTAATATAAAGCTTCCATACCTAAATATTTTCTGAAAGTAGAGAGAGTGTCCAAATCCTGCTGAGCACTTTCAGACACCTTAATGCAGTTTGGCATCAAAGTATATTTGTTTGTAAAAAATGCATAAAAATTCATATTAGTGGCTGAAGTCTGACAGTAATAAAAATATAAAGTTAAATGTGTGGTCGCTCACTGTGAAGTTGGGTGCTCTGAAGTAAAAAGATATAATAGTATATAAAGAACCTCAGCACACCAATGAGGATGCAAAAAGATGATTCATACAATTCCAGAGATGCAGCAAAATGATTTATTCAAAATGCAATCCCTTTCTTTGGCAAAAACGTACTAGTCGCATATCAATAATGTACCAACGTTTCGACCTATGTACAGTACACACCAAAAGTTTGGACACACCTTCTTGATAAAGAGCTACAGTACAGACCAAAAGTTTGGACACAAAAGAAGGTGTGTCCAAACTTTTGGTCTGTACTGTAGGTCTTTATCAAGGTTGTTCTATAATGAAAAAAATAGTGTCAAAGAACTATATCTTGCTTTAAAGCAACAAACAAAAAATTTAACAAGTATGTAATATCATAATACACACATAATGGACAGAATTGATTCCAAGACCATAAACAAATCATAAGGGAGAAAAAAAAAATAAAGGCTATATTAAAGCATAAAAAATGGCAATATCACATGATTAATATGAAGAGAATGAAAAATCAGAAAGAGGGGATACATGACAATCTGCCACTAGCATATATTGTAAAAAATGACAACATGAAGCCAAGAGAGAAGCATAACTTACTGATATGTAGTTCTAGTTCAAATGGACAAGTGCTGGATAGACTAGTGAGGTACTAAAAAGAAGAGGTAATCATGAGAGAGTGTATACATAGTTAAGAGTAAAGATATATCTCAACAAACTTCAGTGAGGTTCACATAAATAAGACGGAGGGTGATACAGATGATAAACATACCTGGTGGCATAGGGAAATGCCTTCCGGAGGGATGTGCTGGTGCCTTGGGCGATGTGTAAAGTGGCAAGACATGTCCCTGTTTTATACTGTGGCCGGTGTGCGCATTAAAAGAGGTATATCCGGTCTGCGCAGAGTAGGTGGAGCGCATAGGTACGCTATACCGGGCTGCACTAGCTAACCGGTCATGTGCCCCATGTGTATCCGGCGGAGCGCACGGATGATTGCGCAGCTGACATTGTGCGGCTTCCAGGTATATGCAGTGCGTACTTCCGGCTGTTGGAATGCACAGTGGACTGAATGTGAATTCCTAATCATGTGCGATGTGTGCTGTCACATAGAATATTGAACGCAAGTAGAGATACTAAAGGAAGAGCATGCAAATGGCAAGGTGACCAAAGGAAGTAGTACGAGTCACTATTAAGTGGCGTATAATCTTATATGGGACCCCAAAGGGAAAAAAAGGGAATTTTAGCACCCCCTGTTTTTAATTAGTGACCTATGAAGGGAGAAAGAGAAATACGGAAAAAAATAAAAATTAAGATATAAGGAACATATACATCAATTATGTACTCAATATAGATTAATATATTGTGAGCAAATAGAAATAATAAGTACATCAGTGTACTAAAACATTAACATTTGAAAACCTCATATGGTTCTATTGACACTAATATAACAGACCTAATGGATTCTCTTTTTATCGGTTTGTGTCCCGTATTCTCTATTTAGACCTCCAGCTGTCAATGTCTGCAATGTGTGGATCCAGTAGGATTCACGTTCTTTCAATCTCAAAATACGATTGCCCCCTCTCCTACTTAATGGAATATGGTCAATCACCTGAAATCTCAGCTGTGAAACAGTGTGGGACATTGCCGAGAAATGAGCAGGGATTGGTGACATTGTTCGAGAGCATCTAATAGTAGATTTATGTTGTGAAATGCAGTCCCGGATATGTTGGGTGGTTTCCCCAACATATCCGAGACTGCACTGACATTTGATTAGATATATAACATAACTGGAGTCACATGAGAAGTACCCTTTTATAGGGTATCTCTTCCCAGAACGGGGATGTGTGAAAGAGTCAGCCAAAATATCCGGGACCGCATTTCACAACATAAATCTACTATTAGATGCTCTCGAACAATGTTGCCAATCCCTGCTCATTTTTCGTCAATGTCCCACACTGTTTCACAGCTGAGATTTCAGGTGATTGACCATATTCCATTAAGTAAGAGAGGGGGCAATCGCATTTTGAGATTGAAAGAACATTAATCCTACTGGATCCACACATTGCAGACTTTGACACCTGGAGGTCTAAATAGAGGATAAGAGACAACACCGATAAAAAGAGAATCCATTAGGTCTGTTATATCAGTGTGAATAGGACCATATGAGGTTTTCAAATGTTAATGTTTTTGTACACTGATGTACTTATTATTTCCATTTGCTAACAATATGGTAATCTATATTGGTAGATAATTGATGTATTTGTTCCTTATATCTTAATTTTGATTTTTTTTCCTTTTTCTCTTCTTTCTCCCTTCATAGGTCACTAATTAAAAACAGGGGGTGCTAAAATTCCCTTTTTTTCCCTTTGGGGTCCCATATAAGATTATACTCCACTCAATAGTGACTCGTACTACTTCCTTTGGTTACCATGCCATTTGCATGCTCTTCCTTTAGTATCTCTACTTGCGTTCAATATTCTATGTGACAGCACACATCGCACATGATCAGGAATCCACATTCAGTCCACTGTGCATTTCAACAGCCAGAAGTACGCACTGCATATACCCGGAAGCCGCACAATGTCAGCTGCGCACTCATCCGCGCGCTCCGCCGGATACACATGGGGCACATGATCGGTTACCTAGTGCAGCCCGATATAGCATACCTATGCGCTCCACCTACTCTGTGCAGCCCCGGATATACCTCTTTTAATGCGCACACCGGCCACAGTATAAAACACGGACATGTCTTGCCACTTTACACATCGCCCTAGGCACCGGCACATCCCTCTCGAAGGCACTTCCCTATGCCACCAGGTATGTTTATCATCTGTATCACCCTCCGTCTTATTTATGCGATCCTCACTGAATTTCATTGAGATATATCTTTACTCTTAACTATGTGTACACTCTCTCATGATTACCTCTTCTTTTTAGTACCTCACTGGTCTATCCAGCACTTGTCCATTTGAACTAGAACTAGATATCAGTAAGTTTTGCTTCTCTCTTGGTTTCATGTGGTCATTTTTTACAATATATGTTAGTGACAGATTGTCATGTATCCCCTCTTTCTGATTTTTCATACTCTTCATATTAATCATGTGATATTGGCATTTTTTATGCTTTAATATATCCTCTATTTATTTTTTTTCTCCCGTATGATTTGTTTATGGTCTTGGAATCAATTCTGTCCATTATGTGTGTATTATGATATTACATACTTGTTATATTTTTTGTTTGTTGCTTTAAAGCAAGATATACTTCTTTGACACTATTTTTTTCATTATAGAACAACCTTGATAAAGACCTACATAGGTCGAAACATTGGTGCTTTATTGATATACGACTAGTATGTTTTTGCCAAAGAAAGGGATTGCATTTTGAATAAATCATTTTTGCTGCATCTCTGGAATTGTATAAATCAGCTTTTTGCATCCTCATTGGTGTGCCGAGGTTCTTTATATACTAGTAATAAAAATGTAAATATGCCAGGCACATCTACTTAAAATAAAACTTTAACTTGTGCAGAGTCCAAACATCTGTTTTTTTAACTGGAAAATTTTAACCTAGCAGTTGCTATTTATGTAGCGATAAGAGGAACTTTACGTATCCTCTTGATTCTGAGACTACTTTTTTCATGTCACATTGTACTTTAATTGTAAATTTAGATGGATATGTTTTGAATTTATTAAAGCAAACTGTGAAATTTTTCAAAAAATTAGAAAAACTGTTTGCATTTCAAACTTTTAATCTGTGTGCTATTAAAACAGATTGTCATACCCCAAAAAATAGTGCATAGAAGATATTTGTCATATGTCTACTTTATGTTGGAATCTTTGTTAGCTAGTTTATTTTTGGGGACATTAGATGGCTTATAAGTTTAGGAGACAATTTAAAAATTTCATTTTTGAAAAAAATATCCCTCAAACCACTTTGACTATTTTGATTCTATAAGTGTTTTCAAGAAATTAATTTTGGCAAATAGTGAATATCACATTTTTTCCCAGGAGGAATATATATTTTTTCCTGTTGTGTGAGTAACTAAGGGCATATGAGATATTGGCATATATGCTGGCTACTAATGGTCATAACTCTGACAGAATCTGTTACAGAAGTGATTCAAGCTCATTTTGAAGCTGGGTGCGTGGAAATCATCAGACTGCATTTGGATGATATCTGAGTTTGATTGGAGTGTCATTAATGTAATCATTCCAATTCTCTCGCATGAGAGAATCTACAGTCGTGTGACTGAAGCCTTAAAGAAGTTGTCCACTAGTTTATATGAATCTCCGAATATATCCCCCCGGGGCCAAGAAGTGTTTTTGTAAATACCTTGCGGTGCCTATTCTGCCTTTGAGCGGTGCTATCGCTGGCCGCTTAGAGGCATCACGTGACCCGTCACTAATGTCATGTCAAGTGAGGTGTGACATCAGTGACGATCTCCCCACGGTGAATGCTGAGCTTTGGGCGGGGCTACCACGTGCATCACACCCAGCATCCACCGCACGCTTTCCCAGTGAATGAGGAGAGGGAGAGCGCGCGGTGGATGCTGGGTGTGACACATGGGGTAACTCCGCCCACAGCCCAGTATCACAGTGGAACGCAGAAGTGAGTACCCCCTGTTGCAACCGGAAATTGACGTGACGTCAGCGGATGTCAGAGCCGGCTGCAGCTGGGGGTCACGTGATGCCTGTGAGCAGCCAGTGATAGCGTCACTCACAGGCAGAAAAGGCATCACAAGTTATTTAGAGAAACACTTATGGGCCCTGGGGGAATACATTGGGGGATCATATAAAGTAGTGGACACCTCCATTGAAGTGAGAGTCAAGAGCGACAGCTGCAAAGAACTGCATGACTGCGCATATTTTGGGTACAGCCACAAAATCTGCAGGAGCCAGGAACTACATAAAAATCACACGGCACCATAGCAGGAGTCCTAATTTGACCTCCCTCCCCCAAAAAATATTGGGCAGCGTAGACAGGATCACGGCACATAAGCATAACCATAGAAGGGTGTACCTTTCAATTTTTAAAGACAGAGAGAGTGACGTACAGTACAGACCAAAAGTTTGGACACACCTTCTCATTTAAAGATTTTTCTGTATTTTCATGACTATGGAAATTGTACATTCACACTGAAGGCATCAAAACTATGAATTAACACATGTGGAATTATATACTTAACAAAAAGTGTGAAACAACTGAAAATATGTCTTATATTCTAAGTTCTTCAAAGTAGCCACCTTTTGCTTTGATGACTGCTTTGCACACTCTTGGCATTCTCTTGATGAGCTTCAAGAGGTAGTCACCAGAAATGGTCTTCCAACAATCTTGAAGGAGTTCCTAGAGATGCTTAGAACTTGTTGGCCCTTTTGCCTTCACTCTGCGGTCCAGCTCACCCCAAACCATCTCGATTGGGTTCAGGTCTGGTGACTGTGGAGGCCAGGTCATCTGGCGTAGCACCCCATCACTCTCATTCTTGGTCAAATAGCTCTTACACAGCCTGGAGGTGTGTTTGGGGTCATTGTCCTGTTGAAAAATAAATGATGGTCCAACTAAATGCAAACCGGATGGAATAGCATGCCGCTGCAAGATGCTGTGGTAGCCATGCTGGTTCAGTATGCCTTCAATTTTGAATAAATCCCTAACAGTGTCACCAGCAAAGCACCCCCACACCATCACACCTCCTCCTCCATGCTTCACGGTGGGAACCAGGCATGTAGAGTCCATCCGTTCATCTTTTCTGCGTCACACAAAGATAAGGTGGTTGGAACCAAAGATCTCAAATTTGGACTCATCAGACCAAAGCACAGATTTCCACTGGTATAATGTCCATTCCTTGTGTTCTTTAGCCCAAACAAGTTGCTTCTGCTTGTTGCCTGTCCTTAGCAGTGGTTTCCTAGCAGCTATTTTACCATGAAGGCCTGCTGCACAAAGTCTCCTCTTAACAGTTGTTGAAGAGATGTGTCTGCTACTAGAACTCTGACTCTAATCTGAGCTGCTTTTAACCTGCGATTTCTGAGGCTGGTGATAAACTTATCCTCAGAAGCAGAGATGACTCTTGGTCTTCCTTTCCTGGGGCGGTCCTCATGTGAGCCAGTTTCTTTGTAGCGCTTGATGGTTTTTGCAACTGCACTTGGGGACACTTTCAAAGTTTTCCCAATTTTTTGGACTGACTGACCTTCATTTCTTAAAGTAATGATGGCCACTCGTTTTTCTTTACTTAACTGCTTTTTTCTTGCCATAATACAAATTCAAACAGTCTATTCAGTAGGACTATCAGCTGTGTATCCACCAGACTTCTGCACAACACAACTGATGGTCTCCACCCCATTTATAAGGCAAGAAATCCCACTTATTAAACCTGACAGGGCACACCTGTGAAGTGAAAACCATTTCCGGTAACTACCTCTTGAAGCTCATCAAGAGAATGCCAAGAGTGTGCAAAGCAGTCATCAAAGCAAAAGGTGGCTACTTTGAAGAACCTAGAATATAAGACATATTTTCCGCTGTTTCACACTTTTTTGTTAAGTATATAATTCCACATGTGTTAATTTATAGTTTTGATGCCTTCAGTGTGAATGTACAATTTTCATAGTCATGAAAATACAGAAAAATCTTTAAATGAGAAGGTGTGTCCAAACTTTGTCTGTACTGTATATTTTGGCACTTACAAAGTAATTTTGCCCATATTGAAGCCCCTTAGTGTTTTCATCAACTATGATAACCCTTTCATGGTCCTCATAAGGTATGTCAACAAAAATGCCCCCCAAACACAGTATGATAGCTCCACCGTGAAATCCTTCACAGTGCCCTCCACACACATAGTATGATGCCCAAACAGTGCCCCAAACACAGTGATGTCCCCATAGTTTCCCCACAAACAGTATGATGGCCCCCACAGAGTATAATGACCCCCATACAGACCTCCATACAGCATAATAAACCCCACATAACACTCCAAGCAGTATACTGCCCCCCACACCATGCTACACACTACAATGGCCCCCATACAGCCTTCTGCACAGTATAATGGCACACATACAGCCCTCCACACAGTATAATGACCCCACACAGTGAAATGGTCCTCTAAACAATATAATGACTCCCACACAGGTCTCCACACAGTCTGAGACCCCCACAAAGCCCTTCAAACAGTATAATGGCCCCCAAATAGCTCTTCACACAGTATAGTGTGGCGGGGGCATTTATGCATATAGCATTTATGCATACTTTATCGAAGTGCCATAATTTATCAAAGTGCCCTGGCAGTTAGAAAATGGCAGTTGGACAGGGCAGGAGACAGGTAAGACATGCAAGACAAACAAACAAACTTGCTTCCAGGTCATGTTTTTGGCAAACAGTATTCACCATTTGTATCTGTGCCATTTATATTCTCGCTGCCACAATCATCCACATTCACCGTACTCCCACAAATTCGGCACACTTCATCCATATTAATCCCTCACTCCTCTCTTCTCCTATGTACAGTTGTCATGCTCTCTTCACAATGTTATACCACGCAGATCCATTCATTCCCACCATACAACACAGGAAACGCTCTCACAAATCACTCAATCATCTGCTCACTCTTTGTATCTTCCTTCTATTAGTCGTAGGTGATATCTCTCCCAACCCAGGACCCTCCAGTAATAATAACACTAACTCTTTCCCTGTTACATTCAGAAACCCTGCTAATCTCATTAATATTCCCTGCATATCTTCTGTCTCATTCAACTGTGCCCTCTGGAATGCGCGCTCAGCTTGTAATAAACTCTCTTACATTCATGACTTTTTCCTCTCTAATTCCCTCAACCTACTGGCTCTCACTGAAACCTGGATCCAGCAGTCGGACACCACCGCCGCAGCAGCTCTCTCCTATGGTGGCCTACATTTCTCTCATGCCCCGTGACCTGACAACAGATCAGGTGGAGGTGTTGGTCTGCTTCTTTCAACAAAATGTACTTTTCAGGTTATCCCCCCTGTACCCTCCCTTATCTTCCCGTCTTTTGAGGCCCACACAGTCAGACTCTACCGGCCCTTCTCCCTGCGAGTGGCGGTTGTCTATCGCCCTCCAGGTCCCCCCCGTCAATTCCTGGATCACTTTGCAGCCTGGCTTCCAAATTTTCTATCCTGCGACATCCCCATGATAATCATGGGAGAATTTAACATCCCAATTGGCGATCCTCTTTCCCCATCTGCCACGCATCTTTTATCACTAGCCTCCTCCTTCGGCCTTTCATAGCTTGCTAATTCTCCTACACATGAGGACGGGAACACATTGGACCTGATCTTCTCCCGGCTTTGCTCAGTACATGACTTTACTAACTCTCCCCTTCCACTCTCTGACCATAATCTTCTTTCATTCTCTGTCAAGAACTGTGACTCTACTCAAGACACTCCCACCGTCCACACTTATAGAAATTTACGCGCCATTAACACCCAGAAATTTATAAAAAGGTTGCAATCATCATTGGCCCCAATCTCCTCCCTCTCATGTCCCGACTAGAGATGAGCGTTGTTCTACTCGAACTGTTCGCCAATATCAAATTCGAGCTGTTTTGGGCGGTGTTCGAGCCGTTCGGCGAACACGAACAATTTGAGAAAAATTTGGCTGTTCGAGGTTATGTTCGATAACTGTTCGTGCACCAAAATCATAACTGGATTTTTTCTCAGTAATGATGAAAATTAATGTTAATACGCAGTTTGAGTGTACAGCGGGGTGGGGGGAGGGGCAGGGGATGGATCTCTGCAGGAACAATGAAGATCTCCATTTTTTTTTCTCTTTCCCGCATTTACAGTGGGGAGGTGCAATCTGTCAGCCTATCAGCAGTGCACACACGGAGCGAAGTGCTTTTTTTCACACAAGCAAGGGCAAGTGTCATTGGCAGTGTATGTCACATGTCCTTGCCCTATAAGACCAAGCCATTTTCCCCGTCGCCACCATTTTCTCACTGCTGCAGCTGCGTGTTAGACGGCTCCGCTGTTGCTGTGTGAGCTATACCTTGTTAATTTCAAGCCAATTTTTGCACAAATATACAGATAGCTTGGGAGTAGGGAATAGTTGTGATTGCAGTCCTTTTAAGGACTAGGTTACAGCATTTCCTACGACTTTTATCAGGCAGGTCTGTGCTCTTAAATAGATAGGTTGTGGGAGTAAAGACTAATTGTAACTGGAGTCCTTTTCAGGACTAGGTTACATCAGTTCCTATCAGTTTTTGCCAGGCAGGTCTGTGCCAGTGCTGTGCAAGTTTTTTTCACAGCATTTGGCTGAATCTAGCAAAGCTAATCCTTTTTGGCCTATTGCAGAGTGTGTTAGTCAGTGGAGTAGCCTATCTGTGTTGCAAGATATACCACCTGTGTATAGAATACCAATTTTTTTACTGCACCTAGTGAAGTAAAATCTTTTGGGCATAGCATCATTCTATTAGTCCATCTATACTGACCTCCATCAGGTTGCAAACTGAATCTAATTTTTTTCTGCATCTAGCTCTGAAAAAATATTTGGCCTTCTAGCAGTGTGTGGGACTTGTTCTATTAGTCCACCTATACTGACCTCCATCAGGTTGCAAACTGAATATATTTTTTTCTGCATCTACCTCTGAAAAAATATTGGGCTTCTAGCTGTGTGTGGGACTTGTTGTATTAGTCCATCTATACTGACCTCCATCAGGTTGCAAACTGAATATAATTTTTTCTGCATCTACCTCTGAAAAAATATTGGGCTTCTAGCTGTGTGTGGGTCTTGTTTAGTGTTGAGCCACCCCCGAAGTGTTCGAGTTCGGTTCGGTTCGTCGAACACCCGTGTGTTCGCCGAACTGTTCGTCGAACTGTTCGTCGAACACCTTCGAACACCGTTAAAAACAATGGCAGGCAAACAAAAACACATAGAAACACATAGAAAACACCTTCAAAGGTGTCCAAAAGCTGACAAACTGCTCAGAAGACATAACTAACACATGGAAAAGTGACAAGTACATATAGTCATGCGAAAATAATAGAGGTGGAGGAGTAAAAGGAGGGGGAGACACAGATATAGGCATGTCATGCCCTTCTAAAATCCAAAAAGTGAGAAGCCGAAACGGCCAGTCCGCTCCTGCCCGTGCCACCTCCGTGTCACCGGGTTTGTGCCAGAGCCGCGGTGAACCCTGACGGCCAGCCCCCCTCTCCCAATACTGGTGCCTGTCCGCTGGTGGGTCGAGCGAGCCCCCCTGTGGTGGAGGCAGCTCTAAGCTTTTTAATTTAAATTGTCTCTCTAATTTGAATGAATACACTTTAAATCCATTTACAAGGATCTATTGGAGGGCAAGTCTCATGCCAGCAGCCGCGTAATTCCAGCTCCAGTAGCGTCCACTAAAGCTGCTGCAGTTAAAAAGCTTTTATAAGGATCGAGCTCGGCTGTCCACCGCAAGGCATCCTAATGCCAGTCCCAGCCCCTATGCCTTGGGGTGCCTCCTGATGCTCTTCACTAAGTATCCCATGGTCCCGAATCATTTCCTTTGAAAAAATTAAGTGTCTAAACTACAGGTGGTGTAGCTTGCTTAACAGCCGGGATAATCCGCTGACTAGCAGACACTGCTACTAGGCACAAAGTATTTCCTGGGCTAGATGCAGTTAAAAATTTGTAATTAGATACTCTCGTTGGATGCTGAGAAAGCATTCCATAGAGTCTCCTGGCACGCCATATATGATTCTCTTAAAAAGCTTGGGGTAGGGGTCTAGGGGACCCTTTTATAGCCAAAATCACGGCCCTGTATCGCAATACGTCACCTAGGCTGAAGATAAATGGAACTGTAGCACCCTGAGGGCTCGATTGCTACAGACGTATTGCACCTCACCCAGAGGTGTGATATCTCACTCTCAGGTAAGGATGGAGTGTGGATCAGGACCCGACACCTGCATGCATTACACCACATTGCCGTGGGGCAGGGCAACCAATATGCCCCTGAGATGGGAACGACAGTCCCTGTCCCTGGCTGGAGTGGGGGGAGGGAACACTGAGGAAGGGGAACCCTGTAGTGCAGGAGCAGGGAGGAAGCAGTTAGTGGGTGCATTGAGAAGGGAGTATAAAAGGTGGGCACCATCTTAGTTCAGTGCAGAGAAGTCTGAGCAGAAGTGGCAGGGAGCAGGGGCTCTGCATGAGCTCTGCTCCGGAGGCGGGCCTAGTAACAGAGGCCCAGGCCTGGAAGAGGGAGAAGGAAGGAAGAGGAGCGGAGAAGGCTCCAGGAACGAGGAATGAAGGGATCCCAGGGGTGCGGACGGGCGAGTCGCCACCGCACGCCCGAATCCACCTGCGTGGAGGGGTCAGGCCAAAGGGGGAGACCGGTCCCCGAACTAGTGGAGGCAGGAAACGACCCTCAGCTAGAAACCGGAGGCTCTGACATTTTATGTGGCGCAGCCCCTCGCTACACCCGCTAGGAAGGCACCACATAGGGTCAGGGAAACTGGCACCAAGTTTCCCAAGAGGAGGCCCGAGGCAGCCGGACAGAAGTGTTGGTAAGAAAGGCCAGAGAAAGGACACACAAAGGGGGTCCTGTGAAGTGCTCCAAAGTTATCTGGGAGTTGTCTGAGCCCCTCACCTGGTGAGCACAGTACGACGTGGGCAGCCGTTACCTGCAGACGTGGTCTGGATAATAAGAACTGTGAGTAAATGCCCTGGACTGCATCACTGACTCCGTGTCGTTACTGCTGCTGCCCTGCACCATCACCCCCATCCTCCGCATACACTGCCCTGAGGCTATACTCCTCCCTTGGGGAGTTATGCTACGCTCTGCTGCACCCACAACACCAGCCTCAGCGGTCTGCCCTGTAGCGGCGGTTCACTCTGACCCCAATCCACGGGTGGCGTAGTCGGACATTTAAACATCAAAACCACATAAATAGTTCCGCCACTGGTTTGACCGCCCTGAGCCACGGAACCGAGTTGCCGCCACGGAGACTACAACCACCAGCATCCACCAAAAAGGGTCCGGCTCCGGGTGTCCCAAGGCCCAGGGGGCGCGTCAGAACATTTTCATCACCTTTCACAATCACCAATGGGACAAGGCAGGGATGTTCTCTGTCCCCTCTCTTATACATCCTAGTGACGGAGCACCTGCTCTCATCAATTCGCCATAACCCCAATATTAGGTGGATTGAGGTGGGAGGCACCGAGTACAAGTGCTCTCTATTTGCTGATGATGTCCTAGTATATATCACTCAATCACATATATCCATCCCTGCTGTTATGGCTGAAATAGATCACTTTGTTACATGGTCAAATTTTAAAATCAATGCAGCGAAGTCTGAGGCCCTCGATGTCTCCCTCCCCAAATCCATATAGGATTCCATCCAGTCCAACTTTCCCTTTGCCTGTCCCTCACAGGGTATCAAATACTTAGGAATTCCTATTCATAGAGACCTCTCCCATCTATGTTATCTTAATTTTGGGCCCTTTATTGAACAACTCCATACAGACCACGGTTGGCAAGTTAGAACTGTAAGATTCACTACGTGAACCGCTGGTGTTTTGTGGAAAAGCACATGTACACTGCGTTCCAAATTATTATGCAAAAAGTGTTTAGGAGTGATAAGGGAAGAATTTGTTTGTTTGTCAGTTAAACTCATTGATGGTGATGTGTGTCAGGGCTCTTTATATCACTGTAAGCAATTGCAGACACCTGTGCTAATTAGTTTGGCAGGTGTGTCCAATGAAAGGCAAGACTACTTAAGAAGGCTCTCTCACATTATTAAGCAGCCTACATTTTCTGCCAAAATGGGAAAGAAAAAGGATGTGTCGGCTGCTGAGAAGCAACAAATTGTGGAGTGTTTAGGTCAAGGCATGACTACAATCAACATTGTGCGATGATCAGGATGAAGTGTCTTGGCAATCAAGAAGTATGTAGCTGATTCACAGTACACACGTGTGCGTGCTGATAAGGGCAAATTGAGGACTCTTTCCTACAGGCAATTACGTCAGGTTGAAAGAGCAGCGGCCAAAAAGCCTTGTCATAGCAGCAGACAAGTTTTTGAAGCTGCTTGTGCCTCCAACGTCCCCCGAACAACAAGATGCAGGGTCCTTCAGAGGTTTGCAGCTGTGCATACGCCATCCTGTCGACCTCCTCTATCCACTTCACACAAGCAGAAACGGCTCCAGTGGGCCAAACATTACATGAAGACTGATTTCAAAACAGTTTTGTTCACGGATGAGTGCCGTGCAGCGCTCGATGGTCCAGATGGATGGAGTGGAGGATGGCTGGTTGATGGACACCCCACGCAAACACGGCTACAGCGCCAACAAGGAGGAGGTGGAATAATCTTTTGGGCTGGAATCATGGGGAGAGAGATTGTCGGCCCCTTTAGGATCCCTGAAGGCGCTAAAGATGAACTCCATAATGTATGTGGATTTTCTCAAACAGCACTTCTTCCCATGGTTCAAGAAGAAGAACCGTGTATTTCACAGCAAGATCATTTTTCTGCATGATAATGCACCATCTCATGCTGCACATAAAACATCTGCATCTCTGGCTGATATGGGCATAAAAGGGGACAAACTTATGGTGTGACCCCCATGCTCCCCTGACCTCTACCCCATTCAGAACCTTTGGAGCATCATTAAAAGGAGTGTCTATGATGGCGGGAGGCAGTTCACATCTAAGCAACAGCTCTGGGAGGGTATTCTGTCCTCATGCAAAACAATTGAAGCAGAAACCATCCAAAACCTGACAAATTCAATGGACGAGAGAGTTCAGAAGCTCCTTTCGAACAAGGGGTCCTATGTGAAAATGTAACATCACCTAGAATAAAGTTTTGAGTTGAAAACTGTTTGATTTCAGTTTCTAACAACCTGCTAATGCTTATAATTTCAAAAATGACCATTTTTTTGGTCTTTATTAAAATGAAAAGGTTGATCGAAAAGTTTGGGGGATCTAAGAGTGTGGCAACCCAGTAGTCATGATTACTTCGAATTCTGACAATATGAGGGTCATGCTGCAGGTAGTGCAGCAAGAAGGCACTTATGTGTCTTGCGCATCTCGGAGCCCCAAAATTATTTTCCGGGCTAGATGCAGCTAAAAATTATTTTAAATTTTAAATCTGGTGAAGCTTTAGTGTAGATGGCCTAATAGGATCAGTGCTGCACACTGCTACAAAGCACAAATTATTTTCCAGTCAAGATACAGATAAACATGATTAGTAATTTGAAAGCTTAAAACGGTTGGTATGGTGATTTTAACCAATCATCAAGCTTTTACTCTCCCCAGGATGACACAGGGGTAGAAAAGTCGTTTCGGATCCATGATTTGTTCATCTTTATGAACGTGAGTCTGTCTACATTATCAGTGGAGAGCCGCGTGCGCTTATCTGTCAGCACACCACCAGCAGCGCTGAACACACGTTCAGACAGAACGCTGGCTGCGGGGCATGACAAGATCTCCAAGGCGTAAGTGGCTAGCTCCGGCCATTTATCCAGATTGGAAGCCCAAAAAGAGCAAGGGTCCAGTGACACAGTCGTGGCTTCAATGTTTACTTGGAGAAACTCCTGTACCATCGTCTCTAGGCGTTGACTATGTGTCAGACTTCTTGTCTCCTGTGGCCTTGCAAAGGATGGGCTAAAAAAGTGGTGAAATGATTCCGCAAAATTGATGGTACCAGCAGATACTGTGGTTCTGTTATGGTTTGAGTGCTGAACGCTTGACGGTCCCACGGTTGGCAAGTTGGAACTGTGAGATTCACTACGTGCACCACTGGTATTTTGTGGAAAAGCACATGTAAGATTCTGCAACAGTCTCTGCTGATACTCCTGCATGCGTGCATCCCTTTCTATGGCAGGAATAATTTCTGCAAATTTACTTTTGTACCGGGGATCTAACAGTGTGGCAACCCAGTAGTCAGGATTATTTCTAATTCTCACAATTCGAGGGTCATGTTGCAGGTAGTGCAGCAAGAAGGCACTCATGTGTGTTGCGCATCTAGGAGCACCAAGTCCCTGTTGTGTTGGTGGCGAGGTAACAATCATGCTTCCTTCCTCTGTCCTCTCCCCCCAACCTCGCACAACAGAAATGTGATCAAGGTCTCCCTCATCTGATGAGTCTTCCATCAGTTCGTCCTCCACTTCTTCCTGGGCTCCTGCACCTTCCTCACTAGTTTGGCTGCTACCATGCGCCCTGGTAAAACCATCTCCCCCACCCTCACATGCCTGCCGCCTTGGTGCTGCCGACCGTCTGGACCTTGCAGATGTTAGCCCTTCCGCATACAACTCCTCCTCCTCTACTTCCTCCACCTCCTCTTGTGCCACCACCTGACTCCGAATTCTGTTTAACATGTGCTCCAGCATGTAAATCACCGGAATAGTCATGCTGATAATGGCATCGTCAGCACTAAACATCTTCGTCGCCATTTCAAAACTGTGCAGAAGGGAGCATAGGTCCCTGATCTGAGACCACTCCTCCAGCGTGATTTGCCCCACCTCTGAATCTCGTTGGCCCAGGCTATACGTCAGAACGTATTGCACCAGGGCTTGTCGGTGCTGCCACAGTCGCTGCAACATGTGCAGAGTTGAATTCCACCGGGTAGGCACATCGCATTTTAGCCGGTGAAGTGGCAGGCCCAACGACTTCTGTAGAGATGTAAGTTGCTGAGCTGCGGGATGCGAACGGCGGAAGTGAGCACACAGCGACCGTGCCCTCTGCAGAAGGCCATCTAGTCTGGGATAGTTGGCTAAAAATTGCTGGACAACCAGGTTCAACACGTGAGCCATACAAGGCACGTGTGTGACATTGCCCCGGCGAAGGGCCGCACCCAGGTTTGCAGCATTGTCGCACACGGCCTTCCCCGGTTTCAGGTCCAGTGGAGACAACCATTCATGAAATTGGTTCTCCAGAGCTGACCACAACTCCTCAGCTGTGTGACTCACATTTCCCAGACATTTCAATGTAAAAACCGCCTGATGACGTTGAGCCCTACTGCCAGCATAGTAAGGAGGTGTGCAGGATCCCTTCTGCGCAGTTAGAAAGCTTGTGGCATGACCAGACAGGCTTTGGGTGCAGGTGGAAGACCGAGAGGAGGTTGAGGAGGCAGAAGCAGTGGAGGAACTTTGACATAAAGAAGATTGACGCACAACTCGTGGGGACGGCAAGACTTGGACAGCAGCCCCTTGTCCTGCTGTCACCATAGTTACCCAGTGCCCAGTCAGCGACATGTAACGCCCCTGTCCATGCCTACTCGTCCAAGTGTCTGTGGTGAAATGCACCCTGTCACACACAGAGTTTCTCAAAGAAGCGGTGATGTTGTGTGCGACATGCTGGTGGAGCGCAGGCACACCTTTCTTTGAGAAGTAGTGCCGACTGGGCATCTGGTACTGGGGCACTGCGACGGACATAAGGTCTCGAAAATCCTCTGTGTCCACCAGGCGGAAAGGCAGCATTTCTGTAGCCAAGAGCTTGCAGATGGTGAAATTCAACCTCTTAGCTTTCTCATGGCTAGGAGGAAATGGTCTTTTACTTGTCCACATCTGAGGGACCGAGGGCTGGCTATTGTGCTTAGACGGGGTTGATAAGGGTGTCCCCGGCAAACTGCCGGTCTGTGAGGAAGATGCAGGCGGACATGTTAGGTTGCCTTGATCCAAAGGTGGTGCTATCGATGTCGGACAGCGCTCAACACCAGCTGGTGTTCCCACCTCCAAAGAAAATGATGACCTGCCAATCACGCTGGCTGTTGCGGGAAAAGAGGTGGCAGGTCTGCGCCCCAAAACAGGTGTGACTGCTGTCCCCGCAGTCACAGAGGATGAAGAGGCCGCGGATGCACAGGATATGGCAGACGGTGGTTGGCCCGGCCGGCTAGGCCGCATTGTAGCACACTGAGCTTCCCACTGCGACTTATGCTTCATGTCCATGTGCCGGTTCATGCATGAAGTACTCAAACTATGTATTTTTTGGCCTCTACTTAGCTTTTGCTGACAAATGTTACAGATAACACGAGTTGGGTCATCTTTATCGATCTGAAAAAATGCCCAGGCTATGCAAGGCTTAGCACCCATGCGACCTGAAGAGCCACCACGACTTGTGGTGAGAGGCAGAGTTGTGTTTGAGGATGCAGTTGTTGACGTGCTTCCAGTACTACGTCTCTGTCCAGGAAGGCGCAACCTGACCTCGTCGTCACTAGCATCTTCCTCCACCTCCTCTGCTGACCTCATCTCTTGGCTGACTGTGGGTTGACAGTAAGTGGGATCTCCAACCTCATCATCATCACCCTGTGTGTTATCACACCCGTCGTCCTCAGAGCCAACCTGTTCCTGCCCTGACAAAAAACTAAAGTTGTCGCTCCAATCAGGTATTTGAGTCTTATCATCGTCTTCCTCATTGTCTCCACCAACAGGAGTTACAGTTTGGGAATGAGGGTCTACATTATGGTCAGAACCTTCTGCGTCTGGTCCTGGATCCGACTCATAAAGATTCTGGGCTTCAGTGCAGATCATTTCCTCGTCTGGATTCACAGAAGCGCTGGAGTCGACCTCTGATTCCCAGGCTATAGTATGAGTAAACAGCTCTGCAGACTCAACCATCTGTTCTACCTCATACTCAGAAGGGCAGCTGGAGATTTTGGGAGCTGTGAGGAAGCAAGTGCGATTTGGGTGACACCTTTGAGGACTGGAGTATTTGTGATGTTGAAGTTGATGTGGAGGAGAGCCCACTTAAAGGAGCACTTGATATCCGTTGAAGCACCTGCTGTTTTTGTGCCTCATCTGGAATTTGTAGCGATTGGCGTGGCCGTAAGAAAGGGATCTTATCACATTGTCCGCTAAAAGAAGTAGACATTTTAGTTTGGCTGGAAGATGGTCTTTCTTCTGCAGATGTTACTGTTGCTTTAACACCTACCCCACGGACACAACCTTTTTTCCCCTTCCCAACACGCCTATTCCCCTTTCCACCAGCAGCAGGCCTTTTTCCACTCATTTTGGTGGTTAACTAATTCACAACTCTGGAGTTGTTTGCACAAAAAAACAATGGATGGTAACCGAGCAGAGCTGAGTGGCCAAACTGTGGTATTAGGCCAAAACTATTGGCTTGGTTAGATGCAGAAAAAAATTATATTCAATTTGCAACCTGATGGAGGTCAGTATAGATGGACTAATACAACAAGTCCCACACACAGCTAGAAGCCCAATATTTTTTCAGAGGTAGATGCAGAAAAAAATATATTCAGTTTGCAACCTGATGGAGATCAGTATAGATGGACTAATACAACAAGTCCCACACACAGCTAGAAGCCCAATATTTTTTCAGAGGTAGATGCAGAAAAAAATATATTCAGTTTGCAACCTGATGGAGGTCAGTATAGGTGGACTAATAGAACAAGTCCCACACACTGCTAGAAGGCCAAATATTTTTTCAGAGCTAGATGCAGAAAAATTTTTTATTCAGTTTGCAACCTGATGGAGGTCAGTATAGATGGATTAATAGAACAAGACCCACACACAGCTAGAAGCCCAATATTTTTTCAGAGCTAGATGCAGAAAAAAATTATATTCAGTTTGCAACCTGATGGAGGTCAGTATAGATGGATTAATAGAACAAGACCCACACACAGCTAGAAGCCCAATATTTTTTCAGAGCTAGATGCAGAAAAAAATTAGATTCAGTTTGCAACCTGATGGAGGTCAGTATAGATGGATTAATAGAACAAGACCCACACACAGCTAGAAGCCCAACATTTTTTCAGAGCTCGAAGCAGAACAAAATTATATTCAGTTTGCAACCTGATGGAGGTCAGTATAGATGGATTAATAGAACAAGACCCACACACAGCTAGAAGCCCAATATTTTTTCAGAGGTAGATGCAGAAAAAAATATATTCAGTTTGCAACCTGATGGAGGTCAGTATAGATGGACTAATACAACAAGTCCCACACACAGCTAGAAGCCCAATATTTTTTCAGAGGTAGATGCAGAAAAAAATATATTCAGTTTGCAACCTGATGGAGGTCAGTATAGGTGGACTAATAGAACAAGTCCCACACACTGCTAGAAGGCCAAATATTTTTTCAGAGCTAGATGCAGAAAAAAATTATATTCAGTTTGCAACCTGATGGAGGTCAGTATAGATGGATTAATAGAACAAGACCCACACACAGCTAGAAGCCCAATATTTTTTCAGAGCTGGATGCAGAAAAAAATTAGATTCAGTTTGCAACCTGATGGAGGTCAGTATAGATGGATTAATAGAACAAGACCCACACAAAGCTAGAAGCCCAATATTTTTTCAGAGCTAGATGCAGAAAAAAATTAGATTCAGTTTGCAACCTGATGGAGGTCAGTATAGATGGACTAATAGAATGATGCTATGCCCAAAAGATTTTACTTCACTAGGTGCAGTAAAAAAATTGGTATTCTATACACAGGTGGTATATCTTGCAACACAGATAGGCTACTCCACTGACTGACACACTCTGCAATAGGCCAAAAAGGATTAGCTTTGCTAGATTCAGCCAAATGCTGTGAAAAAAACTTGCACAGCACTGGCACAGACCTGCCTGGCAAAAACTGATAGGAACTGATGTAACCTAGTCCTGAAAAGGACTCCAATTACAATTAGTCTTTACTCCCACAACCTATCTATTTAAGAGCACAGACCTGCCTGATAAAAGTCGTAGGAAATGCTGTAACCTAGTCCTTAAAAGGACTGCAATCACAACTATTCCCTACTCCCAAGCTATCTGTATATTTGTGCGAAAATTGGCTTGAAATTAACAAGGTATAGCGCACACAGCAACAGCGGTGCCGTCTAACACGCAGCTGCAGCAGTGAGAAAATGGTGGCGACGGGGAAAATGGCTTGGTCTTATAGGGCAAGGACATGTGACATACACTGCCAATGACACATGCCCTTGCTTGTGTGAAAAAAAGCACTTCGCTCCGTGTGTGCGCTGCTGATAGGCTGACAGATTGCACCTCCCCACTGTAAATGCGGGAAAGAGAAAAAAAAATGGAGATCTTCATTGTTCCTGCAGAGATCCATCCCCTGCCCCTCCCCCCACCCCGCTGTACACTCAAACTGCGTATTAACATTAATTTTCATCATTACTGAGAAAAAATCCAGTTATGATTTTGGTGCACGAACAGTTATCGAACATAACCTCGAACAGCCGAATTTTTCTCAAATTGTTCGTGTTCGCCGAACGGCTCGAACACCGCCCAAAACAGCTCGAATTTGAGATTGGCGAACAGTTCGAGTAGAACAACGCTCATCTCTAGTCTTGTTCTATTAATCCATCTATACTGACCTCCATCAGGTTGCAAACTGAATATAATTTTTTTCTGCATCTAGCTCTGAAAAAATATTTGGCCTTCTAGTAGTGTGTCGGACTTTCTCTATTAGTCCATCTCTACTGACCTCCATCAGGTTGCAAATTAAAAATAATTTTTATCTGCATCTACAGAACCTCTGAAAAAATATTTGGGCTTCTAGCTGTGTGTGGGACTTGTTGTATTAGTCCATCTATACTGACCTCCATCAGGTTGCAAACTGAATATATTTTTTTCTGCATCTACCTCTGAAAAAATATTGGACTTCTAGCTGTGTGTGGGTCTTGTTCTATTAATCCATCTATACAGACCTCCATCAGGTTGCAAACTGAATATAATTTTTTTTTGCATCTAGCTCTGAAAAAATATTTGGCCTTCTAGCAGTGTGTGGGACTTGTTCTATTAGTCCACCTATACTGACCTCCATCAGGTTGCAAACTGAATATATTTTTTTCTGCATCTACCTCTGAAAAAATATTGGGCTTCTAGCTGTGTGTGGGTCTTGTTCTATTAATCCATCTATACTGACCTCCATCAGGTTGCAAACTGAATATAATTTTTTTCTGCATCTAGCTCTGAAAAAATATTTGGCCTTCTAGTATTGTGTCGGACTTTCTCTATTAGTCCATCTATACTGACCTCCATCAGGTTGCAAATTAAAAATAATTTTTATCTGCATCTACAGTACCTCTGAAAAAATATTTGGCCTTCTAGTAGTGTGTGGGACTTTCTCTGTTAGTCCATCTATTCTGACCTCCATCAGGTTGCAAACTGAATATATTTTTTTCTGCATCTACCTCTGAAAAAATATTGGGCTTCTAGCTGTGTGTGGGTCTTGTTCTATTAATCCATCTATACAGACCTCCATCAGGTTGCAAACTGAATATAATTTTTTTCTGCATCTACCTCAGAAAAAATATTGGGCTTCTAGCTGTGTGTGGGACTTGTTGTATTAGTCCATCTATACTGACCTCCATCAGGTTGCAAACTGAATATATTTTTTTCTGCATCTACCTCTGAAAAAATATTTGGGCTTCTAGCTGTGTGTGGGACTTGTTGTATTAGTCCATCTATACTGACCTCCATCAGGTTGCAAACTGAATATATTTTTTTCTGCATCTACCTCTGAAAAAATATTGGACTTCTAGCTGTGTGTGGGTCTTGTTCTATTAATCCATCTATACAGACCTCCATCAGGTTGCAAACTGAATATAATTTTTTTCTGCATCTAGCTCTGAAAAAAAATTTGGCCTTCTAGCAGTGTGTGGGACTTGTTCTATTAGTCCACCTATACTGACCTCCATCAGGTTGCAAACTGAATATATTTTTTTCTGCATCTACCTCTGAAAAAATATTGGGCTTCTAGCTGTGTGTGGGACTTGTTGTATTAGTCCATCTATACTGACCTCCATTAGGTTGCAAACTGAATATAATTTTTTTCTGCATCTACCTCTGAAAAAATATTTGGGCTTCTAGCTGTGTGTGGGACTTGTTGTATTAGTCCATCTATACTGACCTCCATCAGGTTGCAAACTGAATATATTTTTTTCTGCATCTACCTCTGAAAAAATATTGGGCTTCTAGCTGTGTGTGGGTCCTGTTCTATTAATCCATCTATACTGACCTCCATCAGGTTGCAAACTGAATATATTTTTTTCTGCATCTACCTCTGAAAAAATATTGGGCTTCTAGCTGTGTGTGGGTCTTGTTCTATTAATCCATCTATACAGACCTCCATCAGGTTGCAAACTGAATATAATTTTTTTCTGCATCTACCTCTGAAAAAATATTGGGCTTCTAGCTGTGTGTGGGACTTGTTGTATTAGTCCATCTATACTGACCTCCATCAGGTTGCAAACTGAATATATTTTTTTCTGCATCTACCTCTGAAAAAATATTTGGCTTCTAGCTGTGTGTGGGACTTGTTCTATTAATCCATCTATACAGACCTCCATCAGGTTGCAAACTGAATATATTTTTTTCTGCATCTACCTCTGAAAAAATATTGGGCTTCTAGCTGTGTGTGGGTCTTGTTCTATTAATCCATTTATACTGACATCCATCAGGTTGCAAACTGAATATAATTTTTTTCTGCATCTAGCTCTGAAAAAATATTTGGCCTTCTAGTAGTGTGTCGGACTTTCTCTATTAGTCCATCTATACTGACCTCCATCAGATTGCAAATTAAAAATAATTTTTATCTGCATCTACAGTACCTCAGAAAAAATATTTGGGCTTCTAGCTGTGTGTGGGACTTGTTGTATTAGTCCATCTATACTGACCTCCATCAGGTTGCAAACTGAATATATTTTTTTCTGCATCTACCTCTGAAAAAATATTGGGCTTCTAGCTGTGTGTGGGTCTTGTTCTATTAATCCATCTATACAGACCTCCATCAGGTTGCAAACTGAATATAATTTTTTTCTGCATCTAGCTCTGAAAAAATATTTGGCCTTCTAGCAGTGTGTGGGACTTGTTCTATTAGTCCACCTATACTGACCTCCATCAGGTTGCAAACTGAATATATTTTTTTCTGCATCTACCTCTGAAAAAATATTGGGCTTCTAGCTGTGTGTGGGACTTGTTGTATTAGTCCATCTATACTGACCTCCATCAGGTTGCAAACTGAATATATTTTTTTCTGCATCTACCTCTGAAAAAATATTGGGCTTCTAGCTGTGTGTGGGTCTTGTTCTATTAATTCATCTATACAGACCTCCATCAGGTTGCAAACTGAATATATTTTTTTCTGCATCTACCTCTGAAAAAATATTGGGCTTCTAGCTGTGTGTGGGTCTTGTTCTATTAATCCATCTATACTGACCTCCATCAGGTTGCAAACTGAATATAATTTTTTTCTGCATCTAGCTCTGAAAAAATATTTGGCCTTCTAGTAGTGTGTCGGACTTTCTCTATTAGTCCATCTATACTGACCTCCATCAGGTTGCAAATTAAAAATAATTTTTATCTGCATCTACAGTACCTCTGAAAAAATATTTGGGCTTCTAGCTGTGAGTGCGACTTGTTGTATTAGTCCATCTATACTGACCTCCATCAGGTTGCAAACTGAATATATTTTTTTCTGCATCTACCTCTGAAAAAATATTGGGCTTCTAGCTGTGTGTGGGTCTTGTTCTATTAATCCATCTATACAGACCTCCATCAGGTTGCAAACTGAATATAATTTTTTTCTGCATCTAGCTCTGAAAAAATATTTGGCCTTCTAGCAGTGTGTGGGACTTGTTCTATTAGTCCACCTATACTGACCTCCATCAGGTTGCAAATTCAAAATAATTTTTTGTATGCATCTAGCTCTGAAAAAATATTTGGCCTTCTAGCAGTGTGTGGGACTTTCTCTGTTAGTCCATCTATACTGACCTCCATCAGGTTGCAAACTGAATCTAATTTTTTTCTGCATCTAGCTCTGAAAAAATATTTGGCCTTCTAGTAGTGTGTCGGACTTTCTCTATTAGTCCATGTATACTGACCTCCATCAGGTTGCAAATTAAAAATAATTTTTATCTGCATCTACAGTACCTCTGAAAAAATATTTGGCCTTCTAGTAGTGTGTGGGACTTTCTCTGTTAGTCCATCTATACTGACCTCCATCAGGTTGCAAACTGAATATATTTTTTTCTGCATCTACCTCTGAAAAAATATTGGGCTTCTAGCTGTGTGTGGGTCTTGTTCTATTAATCCATCTATACAGACCTCCATCAGGTTGCAAACTGAATATAATTTTTTTCTGCATCTACCTCTGAAAAAATATTGGGCTTCTAGCTGTGTGTGGGACTTGTTGTATTAGTCCATCTATACTGACCTCCATCAGGTTGCAAACTGAATATATTTTTTTCTGCATCTACCTCTGAAAAAATATTGGGCTTCTAGCTGTGTGTGGGACTTGTTCTATTAATCCATCTATACAAACCTCCATCAGGTTGCAAACTGAATATATTTTTTTCTGCATCTACCTCTGAAAAAATATTGGGCTTCTAGCTGTGTGTGGGACTTGTTGTATTAGTCCATCTATACAGACCTCCATCAGGTTGCAAACTGAATATATTTTTTTCTGCATCTACCTCTGAAAAAATATTGGGCTTCTAGCTGTGTGTGGGACTTGTTGTATTAGTCCATCTATACTGACCTCCATCAGGTTGCAAATTGAATATAATTTTTTTCTGCATCTAACCCAGCCAATAGTTTTGGCCTAATACCACAGTTTGGCCACTCAGCTCTGCTCTGTTACCATCCATTGTTTTTTGTGCAAACAACTCCAGAGTTGTGAATTAGTTAACCACCAAAATGAGTGGAAAAAGGCCTGCTGCTGGTGGAAAGGGGAATAGGCGTGTTGGGAAGGGGAAAAAAGGTTGTGTCCGTGGGGTAGGTGTTAAAGCAACAGTAACATCTGCAGAAGAAAGACCATCTTCCAGCCAAACTAAAATGTCTACTTCTTTTAGCGGACAATGTGATAAGATCCCTTTCTTACGGCCACGCCAATCGCTACAAATTCCAGATGAGGCACAAAAACAGCAGGTGCTTCAACGGATATCAAGTGCTCCTTTAAGTGGGCTCTCCTCCACATCAACTTCAACATCACAAATACTCCAGTCCTCAAAGGTGTCACCCAAATCGCACTTGCTTCCTCACAGCTCCCAAATCTCCAGCTGCCCGTCTGAGTATGAGGTAGAACAGATGGTTGAGTCTGCAGAGCTGTTTACTCATACTATAGCCTGGGAATCAGAGGTCGACTCCAGCGCTTCTGTGAATCCAGACGAGGAAATGATCTGCACTGATGCCCAGAGTCTTTATGAGTCGGATCCAGGACCAGACGCAGAAGGTTCTGACCATAATGTAGACCCTCATTCCCAAACTGTAACTCCTGTTGGTGGAGACAATGAGGAAGACGATGATAAGACTCAAATACCTGATTGGAGCGACAACTTTAGTTTTTTGTCAGGGCAGGAACAGGTTGGCTCTGAGGACGACGGGTGTGATAACACACAGGGTGATGATGATGAGGTTGGAGATCCCACTTACTGTCAACCCACAGTCAGCCAAGAGATGAGGTCAGCAGAGGAGGTGGAGGAAGATGCTAGTGACGACGAGGTCAGGTTGCGCCTTCCTGGACAGAGACGTAGTACTGGAAGCACGTCAACAACTGCATCCTCAAACACAACTTTGCCTCTCACCACAAGTCGTGGTGGCTCTTCAGGTCGCATGGGTGCTAAGCCTTGCATAGCCTGGGCATTTTTTCAGATCGATAAAGATGACCCAACTCGTGTTATCTGTAACATTTGTCAGCAAAAGCTAAGTAGAGGCCAAAAAATACATAGTTTGAGTACTTCATGCATGAACCGGCACATGGACATGAAGCATAAGTTGCAGTGGGAAGCTCAGTGTGCTACAATGCGGCCTAGCCGGCCGGGCCAACCACCGTCTGCCATATCTTGTGCATCCGCGGCCTCTTCATCCTCTGTGACTGGGGGGACAGCAGTCACACCTGTTTTGGGGCGCAGACCTGCAACCTCTTTACCCGCAACAGCCAGCGTGATTGGCAGGTCATCATTTTCTTTGGAGGTGGTAACACAAGCTGGTGTTGAGCGCTGTCCGACATCGATAGCACCACCTTTGGATCAAGGCAACCTAACATGTCCGCCTGCATCTTCCTCACAGACCGGCAGTTTGCCGGGGACACCCTTATCAACCCCGTCTAAGCACAATAGCCAGCCCTCGGTCCCTCAGATGTGGACAAGTAAAAGACCATTTCCTCCTAGCCATGAGAAAGCTAAGAGGTTGAATTTCACCATCTGCAAGCTCTTGGCTACAGAAATGCTGCCTTTCCGCCTGGTGGACACAGAGGATTTTCGAGACCTTATGTCCGTCGCAGTGCCCCAGTACCAGATGCCCAGTCGGCACTACTTCTCAAAGAAAGGTGTGCCTGCGCTCCACCAGCATGTCGCACACAACATCACCGCTTCTTTGAGAAACTCTGTGTGTGACAGGGTGCATTTCACCACAGACACTTGGACGAGTAGGCATGGACAGGGGCGTTACATGTCGCTGACTGGGCACTGGGTAACTATGGTGACAGCAGGACAAGGGGCTGCTGTCCAAGTCTTGCCGTCCCCACGAGTTGTGCGTCAATCTTCTTTATGTCAAAGTTCCTCCACTGCTTCTGCCTCCTCAACCTCCTCTCGGTCTTCCACCTGCACCCAAAGCCTGTCTGGTCATGCCACAAGCTTTCTAACTGCGCAGAAGGGATCCTGCACACCTCCTTACTATGCTGGCAGTAGGGCTCAACGTCATCAGGCGGTTTTTACTTTGAAATGTCTGGGAAATGTGAGTCACACAGCTGAGGAGTTGTGGTCAGCTCTGGAGAACCAATTTCATGAAAGGCTGTCTCCACTGGACCTGAAACCAGGGAAGGCCGTGTGCGACAATGCTGCAAACCTGGGTGCGGCCCTTCGCCGGGGCAATGTCACACACGTGCCTTGTATGGCTCACGTGTTGAACCTGGTTGTCCAGCAATTTTTAGCCCACTATCCCAGACTAGATGGCCTTCTGCAGAGGGCACGGTCGCTGTGTGCTCACTTCCGCCGTTCGCATCCCGCAGCTCAGCGACTTACATCTCTACAGAAGTCGTTGGGCCTGCCACTTCACCGGCTAAAATGCGATGTGCCTACCCGGTGGAATTCAACTCTGCACATGTTGCAGTGACTGTGGCAGCACCGACAAGCCCTGGTGCAATACGTTCTGACGTATAGCCTGGGCCAACGAGATCCAGAGGTGGGGCAAATCACGCTGGAGGAGTGGTCTCAGATCAGGGACCTATGCACCCTTCTGCACAGTTTTGAAATGGCGACGAAGATGTTTAGTGCTGACGATGCCATTATCAGCATGACTATTCCGTTGATTTACATGCTGGAGCACATGTTAAACAGAATTCGGAGTCAGGTGGTGGCACAAGAGGAGGTGGAGGAAGTAGAGGAGGAGGAGTTGTATGCGGAAGGGCTAACATCTGCAAGGTCCAGACGGTCGGCAGCACCAAGGCGGCAGGCATGTGAGGGTGGGGGAGATGGTTTTACCAGGGCGCATGGTAGCAGCCAAACTAGTGAGGAAGGTGCAGGAGCCCAGGAAGAAGTGGAGGACGAACTGATGGAAGACTCATCAGATGAGGGAGACCTTGATCACATTTCTGTTGTGCGAGGTTGGGGGGAGAGGACAGAGGAAGGAAGCATGATTGTTACCTCGCCACCAACACAACAGGGACTTGGTGCTCCTGGATGCGCAACACACATGAGTGCCTTCTTGCTGCACTACCTGCAACATGACCCTCGAATTGTGAGAATTAGAAATAATCCTGACTACTGGGTTGCCACACTGTTAGATCCCCGGTACAAAAGTAACTTTGCCGAAATTATTCCTGCCATAGAAAGGGATGCACGCATGCAGGAGTATCAGCAGAGACTGTTGCAGAATCTTACATGTGCTTTTCCACAAAACACCAGTGGTGCACGTAGTGAATCTCACAGTTCCAACTTGCCAACCGTGGGACCGTCAAGTGTTCAGCACTCAAACCGTAACAGTACCACAGTATCTGCTGGTAACATCAATTTTGCGGAATCATTTCACCACTTTTTTAGCCCATCCTTTGCAAGGCCACAGGAGACAAGAAGTCTGACACATAGTCAACGCCTAGAGACGATGGTACAGGAGTATCTCCAAGTAAACATTGAAGCCACGACTGTGTCACTGGACCCTTGCTCTTTTTGGGCTTCCAATCTGGATAAATGGCCGGAGCTAGCCACTTACGCCTTGGAGATCTTGTCATGCCCCGCAGCCAGCGTTCTGTCTGAACGTGTGTTCAGCGCTGCTGGTGGTGTGCTGACAGATAAGCGCACGCGGCTCTCCACTGATAATGTAGACAGACTCACGTTCATAAAGATGAACAAATCATGGATCCGAAACGACTTTTCTACCCCTGTGTCATCCTGGGGAGAGTAAAAGCTTGATGATTGGTTAAAATCACCCTACCAACCGTTTTAAGCTTTCAAATTACTAATCATGTTTATCTGTATCTTGACTGGAAAATAATTTGGGCTTTGTAGCAGTGTGCAACCCTGATCCTATTAGGCCATCTATAATAAGCTCCACCAGATTTAAAATTAAAAATAATTTTTAGCTGCATCTAGCCCGGAAAATAATTTTGGGGCTCCGAGATGCGCAAGACACATAAGTGCCTTCTTGCTGCACTACCTGCAGCATGACCCTCATATTGTCATAATTCGAAGTAATCATGACTACTGGGTTGCCACACTCTTAGATCCCCCAAACTTTTCGATCAACCTTTTCATTTTAATAAAGACCAAAAAAATGGTCATTTTTGAAATTATAAGCATTAGCAGGTTGTTAGAAACTGAAATCAAACAGTTTTCAACTCAAAACTTTATTCTAGGTGATGTTACATTTTCACATAGGACCCCTTGTTCGAAAGGAGCTTCTGAACTCTCTCGTCCATTAAATTTGTCAGGTTTTGGATGGTTTCTGCTTCAATTGTTTTGCATGAGGACAGAATACCCTCCCAGAGCTGTTGCTTAGATGTGAACTGCCTCCCGCCATCATAGACACTCCTTTTAATGATGCTCCAAAGGGTCTGAATGGGGTAGAGGTCAGGGGAGCATGGGGGTCACACCATAAGTTTGTCCCCTTTTATGCCCATATCAGCCAGAGATGCAGATGTTTTATGTGCAGCATGAGATGGTGCATTATCATGCAGAAAAATGATCTTGCTGTGAAATACACGGTTCTTCTTCTTGAACCATGGCAGGAAGTGCTGTTTGAGAAAATCCACATACATTATGGAGTTCATCTTTAGCGCCTTCAGGGATCCTAAAGGGGCCGACAATCTCTCTCCCCATGATTCCAGCCCAAAACATTACTCCACCTCCTCCTTGTTGGCGCTGTAGCCGTGTTTGCATGGGGTGTCCATAAACCAGCCATCCTCCACTCCATCCATCTGGACCATCGAGCGCTGCACGGCACTCATCCGTGAACAAAACAGTTTTGAAATCAGTCTTCATGTAATGTTTGGCCCACTGGAGCCGTTTCTGCTTGTGTGAAGTGGATAGAGGAGGTCGACAGGATGGCGTATGCACAGCTGCAAACCTCTGAAGGACCCTGCATCTTGTTGTTCGGGGGATGTTGGAGGCACAAGCAGCTTCAAAAACTTGTCTGCTGCTATGACAAGGCTTTTTACCGCTGCTCTTTCAACCTGACGTAATTGCCTGTAGGAAAGAGTCCTCAATTTGCCCTTATCAGCACGCACACGTGTGTACTGTGAATCAGCTACATACTTCTTGATTGCCAAGACACTTCATCCTGATCATCGCACAATGTTGATTGTAGTCATGCCTTGACCTAAACACTCCACAATTTGTTGCTTCTCAGCAGCCGACACATCCTTTTTCTTTCACATTTTGGCAGAAAATGTAGGCTGCTTAATAATGTGAGAGAGCCTTCTTAAGTAGTCTTGCCTTTCATTGGACACACCTGCCAAACTAATTAGCACAGGTGTCTGCAATTGCTTACAGTGATATAAAGAGCCCTGACACACATCACCATCAATGAGTTTAACTGACAAACAAACAAATTCTTCCCTTATCACTCCTAAACACTTTTTGCATAATAATTTGGAACGCAGTGTACATGTGCTTTTCCACAAAACACCAGTGGTTCACGTAGTGAATCTTACAGTTCTAACTTGCCAACCGTGGTCTGTATGGAATTGTTCAATAAAGGGCCCAAAATTAAGATAACATAGATGGGAGAGGTCTCTATGAATAGGAATTCCTAAGTATTTGATACCCTGTGAGGGCCAGGCAAAGGGAAAGTTGGACTGGATGGAATCCTATATGGATTTGGGGAGGATGACATCGAGGGCCTCAGACTTCGCTGCATTGATTTTAAAATTTTACCATGTAACAAAGTGATCTATTTCAGCCATAACAGCAGGGATGGATATATGTGATTGAGTGATATATACTAGGACATCATCAGCAAATAGAGAGCACTTGTACTCGGTGCCTCCCACCTCAATCCACCTAATATTGGGGTTATGGCGAATTGATGAGAGCAGGTGCTCCGTCACTAGGATGTATAAGAGAGGGGACAGAGGACATCCCTGCCTTGTCCCATTGGTGATTGTGAAAGGTGATGAAAATGTTCTGACGCACCCCCTGGGCCTTGGGACACCCGGAGGCGGACCCTTTTTGGTGGATGCTGGTGGTTGTAGTCTTCGTGGCGGCGACCCGGTTCCGTGGCTCAGGGCGGTCAAACCAGTGGCGGAACTATTTATGTGGTTTTGATGTTTAAATGTCCGACTACGCCACCCGTGGATTGCGGTCAGAGTGAACCGCCGCTACAGGGCAGACCGCTGAGGCTGGTGTTGTGGGTGCAGCAGAGCGTAGCATAACTCCCCACGGGAGGAGTATAGCCTCAGGGCAGTGTATGCAGAGGATGGGCGTGATGGTGCAGGGCAGCAGCAGTAACGACACGGAGTCAGTGATGCAGTCCAGGGCCTTTACTCACAGTTCTTATTATCCAGACCACGTCTGCAGGTAACGGCTGCCCACGTCGTACTGTGCTCACCAGGTGAGGGGCTCAGACAACTCCCAGATAACTTTGGAGCACTTCACAGGACCCCCTTTGTGTGTCCTTTGTCTGGCCTTTCTTACCAACACTTCTGTCCGGCTGCCTCGGGCCTCCTCTTGGTAAACTTGGCGCCAGTTTCCCTGACCCTATGTGGTGCCTTCCTAGCGGGTGTAGCAAGGGGCTGCGCCACATAAAATGTCAAAGCCTCCGGTTTCTAGCTGAGGGTCGTTTCCTGCCTCCACTAGTTCGGGGACCGGTCTCCCCCTTTGGCCTGACCCCTCCACGCAGGTGGATTCGGGCGTGCGGTGGCGACTCGCCCGTCCGCACCCCTGGGATCCCTTCATTCCTCGTTCCTGGAGCCTTCTCCGCTCCTCTTCCTTCCTTCTCCCTCTTCCAGGCCTGGGCCTCTGTTACTAGGCCCGCCTCCGGAGCAGAGCTCATGCAGAGCCCCTGCTCCCTGCCACTTCTGCTCAGACTTCTCTGCACTGAACTAAGATGGTGCCCACCTTTTATACTCCCTTCTCAATGCACCCAGGAACTGCTTCCTCCCTGCTCCTGCACTACAGGGTTCCCCTTCCTCAGTGTTCCCTCCCCCCACTCCAGCCAGGGACAGGGACTGTCGTGCCCATCTCAGGGGCATATTGGTCGCCCTGCCCCACGGCAATGTGGTGTAATGCATGCAGGTGTCGGGTCCTGATCCACACTCCATCCTTACCTGAGAGTGAGATATCACACCTCTGGGTGAGGTGCAATACGTCTGTAGCAACCGAGCCCTCAGGGTGCTACAGTTCCATTTATCTTCAGCCTAGGTGACGTATTGCGATACAGGGCCATGATTTTGGCTATAAAAGGGTGCCCTAGACCCCTACCCCAAGCTTTTTAAGAGAATCATATATGGCGTGCCAGGAGACTCTATGGAATGCTTTCTCAGCATCCAACGAGAGTATCTAATTACAAATTTTTAACTGCATCTAGCCCAGGAAATACTTTGTGCCTAGTAGCAGTGTCTGCTAGTCAGCGGATTATCCCGGCTGTTAAGCAAGCTACACCACCTGTAGTTTAGACACTTAATTTTTTCAAAGGAAATGCTTCGGGACCATGGGATACTTAGTGAAGAGCATCAGGAGGCACCCCAAGGCATAGGGGCTGGGACTGGCAGTAGGATGCCTTGCGGTGGACAGCCGAGCTCGATCCTTATAAAAGCTTTTTAACTGCAGCAGCTTTAGTGGACACTACTGGAGCTGGATTTACCGCGGCTGCTGGCATGAGACTTGCCCTCCAATAGATCCTTGTAAATGGATTTAAAGTGTATTCATTCAAATTAGAGAGACAATTTAAATTAAAAAGCTTAAAGCTGCCTCCACCACAGGGGGGCTCGCTCGACCCACCAGCGGACAGGCACCAGTATTGGGAGAGGGGGGCTGGCCGTCAGGGTTCACCGCGGCTCTGGCACAAACCCGGTGACACGGAGGTGGCACGGGCAGGAGCGGACTGGCCGTGTCGGCTTCTCACTTTTTGGATTTTAGAAGGGCATGACATGCCTATATCTGTGTCTCCCCCTCCTTTTACTCCTCCACCTCTTTTATTTTCGCATGACTATATGTACTTGTCACTTTTCCATGTGTTAGTTATGTCTTCTGAGCAGTTTGTCAGCTTTTGGACACCTTTGAAGGTGTTTTCTATGTGTTTCTATGTGTTTTTGTTTGCCTGCCATTGGTTTTAATGGTGTTCGAAGGTGTTCGTCGAACAGTTCGACGAACAGTTCGGCGAACACACGGGTGTTCGACGAAACGAACCGAACTCGAACACTACGGGGGTGGCTCAACACTAGTCCCGACCCTGCATTGAAACATTATAACAAAATAATGCTATGCGCCCTGGATGAAGCCGCACCTCCTACACAAAGAAAAATTCGGCATAGACAGCGACAACCCTGGCACACGCCTCAAACACATCTTCTCCAGAGGCACTCCAGGTGCGCTGAACGGCTGTGGAGAAAATCAAATCTGCCCGAAGATTTCCTCCATTTTAAATTTATGCTGAAAACATATAACTCTGCCCTTCACCTCTCCAAACAAACCTACTTTAACAACTTCATAATCTCACTTTCCAATAATCCTAAACGACTCTTTGACACGTTTCATTCTCTCCTCAATCAAACAACACAGGCCCCGACCACCGACCTCAGCGCTGACAATCTGGCCAATTATTTCAAAGAAAAAATTGACCATATCCGACAGGAAATTTTCTCCCAATCCCCAAATGTTATGCATGCTCTCCCCCGCCACATTGTATCTTGCTCACTTTCTGACTTCGAACCAGTCACGGAAGATGAAGTGATCAGGCTCCTTGCATCTTCTCGCCCTACCACCTGCACCAGTGACACTATTCCCTCACATCTCCTTCAGTCCCTTGCTCCAGCTGTCACCACTCACCTAACTAAAATTTTCAACCTTTCCCTCTCATCTGGTATCTTTCCCTCTTCTTTTAAACATGCCAGCATACAACCATTACTTAAAAAAAATCCCTTGACCAGAACTGCACGGCCAACTACATACCTGTTTCCAATCTTCCCTTTATCTCTAAACTCCTGGAACGCCTGGTCCACTCCCGTCTCATCCGCTATCTCTCAGACAACTCTCTTCTTGACCCTTTACAATCTGGTTTTCGCTCTTTACATTCTACTGAAACTGCCCTCACTAAAGTCTCTAATGATTTACTAACAGCTAAATCTAATGGTCACTACTCCCTGATGATTCTCCTGGATCTCTCTGAAGCATTCGACACTGTGGATCACCAGCTCCTCCTCACTATGCTCCACACTATTGGCCTCAAGGACACTGTTCTCTCCTGGTTCTCCTCCTATCTCTCTGACCGCTCCTTCTCTGTGTCTTTCGCCGGCTCCTCCTCCTCTCTCCATCCCCTTACAGTAGGGGTTCCTCAAGGATCAGTCCTAGGCCCCCTTCTTTTCTCCTTATACACTGCTCCTATTGGACAAACAATCAGTAGATTCGGTTTTCAGTACCATCTCTATGCTGATGACACCCAATTATACACCTCTGCTCCGGACATCACCCCTGCATTACTACAAAAGACCAGTTATTGTCTTTCTGCTGTGTCTAACATTATGTCCTCCCTCTACTTAAAACTGAATCTGTCAAAAACTGAACTCCTCATCTTTCCTCCCTCCACTAACCTACCTGTGCCCGATATTGCCATTTGGGTTTGTGGCTCAACCATTACTCCCCAGCAACAAGCCCGCTGTCTTTGGGGTCATTTTTGATTCAGATCTTTCTTTCACTCCTCACATCAAATCACTCGCTCGTTCACGTCATTTACACCTCAAAAACATCTCAAGAATCAGGACTTTTCTCACCTTTGACTCGGCAAAAACTCTTACTGTAGCTCTTATTCATTCTCGTCTTGACTATTGCAACTCTCTACTAATCGGTCTCCCTCTTACTAAACTCTCCCCTCTCCAATCCATCCTTAACGCAGCAGCCAGGATCATATTCCTTGCCAACCGCTACACCGGTGCCTCTTCCCTGTGCCAGTCATTGCATTGGTTGCCCATCCAATATAGAGTTCATTTTAAACTTATCACGCTTACCCACAAAGCGCTCCATGCTTCAGTACCCCCCTACATCTCCTCCCTTGTCTCAGTCTACCACCCTACACGTGCCCTCAGTTCTGCAAATGACTTAAAACTAAAATCCTCCATAATCCGAACTTCCCACTCCCGTCTCCAATATTTCTCACGTGCTGCGCCAATTCTTTGGAATGCACTACCCAAGACAGTTCGATTAATTCCCAATACCCACAGTTTCAAGCGAACCCTAAAAACACATTTCTTTAGACTGGTGTATCGCCTAAACACACTCTGTCCGTCCCAGTTTTCCCCCATATTAAAATCTTCTTCAACTTCAGGTTCATACCAACCATGCACTTAATAGCCTCTGTCAGGACGGTACACATACTGGCAGGCAACCAGTCCATGTATTATTATTTATCCTATTCAGTATATCAAGGCTGCATTATACAATATATGTACTTTTTACCTTTTGTGTCTCCCCCATTTCCTCATAGACTGTAAGCTTGCGAGCAGGGCCCTCACTCCTTTCGATATGAGATATGCTTATTCTGTATTGTCTGTATATGTCCCCCCTAAAATTTGTAAAGTGCTGCGGAATATGTTGGCGCTAAAAAAATAAAAACTATTATTATTATTATTATTATAGTGCCCCCCATACAGCCATCCCCACAATATAATGGCCCCACTATAGCCCTCCACACAGGCACTCACAGCTCTCCATACAACATAATGGCCCCCACACAGCCCTTTATACAGTATAATGGCCCTCCACATAGTATAATGGCCCCCACAGCACTCCACATAGTATAATTTCCACCACACAATCCTCTACACAGTGTAAAGGCCACTGTTCTGTCCTAGCAGTGAATTCAGCTATCCAGAATTTAGCCACTTTGTGTCTATTGCAGTTACGACACTGTATTTTTCTGCATGGAATCCTGTTTATTTTACATTGTTTTGACAACCGCACCATCTGCAGGTGATTTAATGTATTCACTTCTGTTTGTTTGCTATGTATTATAGGAAGTTCCTAGAGCATTTTGGGACAGTCCTGTTGCATTATGGTCTTGTTCTTGTCACAGCAAAAGACAGTAGCCATTTTCCTGTACTCTTCTTACTAATTGACCATCTTACTAATTGAACCGAACGCCGAACTGTTTATTAAAAGTTCAGGTTCGGGTAAGAGAGCAGTACCCGAAACCAAACCCGAAGACTTACCCCTTTCATATGAGTGGGGGAGCTGAACATATCTGGCTTCCCAAGCTGTCATCTAGGTGACAACGCGAGAAACATGGGCTCTGATCGGCGGTAACATCGTTACCGCGGTCAGAGCACTGTGGGATCATGCTGACACATGCCAGCATGATCCCACAGCAGTGACAGTGACCTGCAGTAAAAAGCTTACCACTGGTCATAGGCGCCAGCTAATGGGACTACTACTACCATCAGCCGGAGCCGGCTGTCATAGGAAATAGCGAGCACAGGTGCCACTGGATGGGAGCAGTAGTCTCTTGTCAGTGGCGTCTGTGCTGAAAGTAGAAAAAAAGTTACAATTAATAAAATAAAAAAAACACATTATATAGCTTGTCCCCAATGCCGTCATCCCCTGCAAAAAAAAACAAAAACCACCATATACTCACCTTATACCTTATCCCCGAAGCCATTGTCTTCTGAAACAAAGATAAAATAATAAACCACCATAATCCTCACGTGTCTGCCCTAGTCTATATACCTTGAGTGTCCCATGTCAATCTCATGAATAGAACGGCCACATCAGAAATTGTGATCTCTCTATTATGCAGCCGCGATACACTGACAGTAGCGCAATCACTCCAATCAGTGTACAGCGTTGAGCTGCCGGCAGAGAGGTCAGACGAATTCATCAGCTGATGAACTCGTGTGACCTCACTTACGGCACTACTGATGCAAGTGAGGTCAGACAAGTTCATCAGCTGATGAACTTGTGTGACCTCTCTGCCAGCAGCTCAGCCTGCACACTGACACAGGAGTGATTACACTCATGTGTCAGTGTATAGCCTGCTGTCCTCTACAACAGTCACAGATGCCTCTCCATTACTAACCTGGGCATCATGTTGGTCACCAATACAAGGCTGACATGAACTCCAATCCTATTACCCCACTCGCCACCGCTACACGGCAGTGGGAAGAGTGGAGGCTAAGCACCAGATTTGGCGCATCTTATCTATGCACCTTTTCTGGGGCAGCTGAGAGCTGATATTATTAGCCTCGGAGGGGGCTAGTATCCATGACCCTTCCCTGGCTATTAATATCAACCCACAGCTGTCTGTTTAGCCTTTACTGGTTAGATTTTATAGAGGGACCCTACATAAATTTTTTTCTGGGGTCCCTTTGTAAACTGTTAGAATCTATGTTGTTTTACTTTTCGGCCATCTTTTTGTGGTTTGCCGGCTTCTAGTCTTTTCCTCTGGTGCTGGGTGTCTTGCTCACGTGATCTCCTCACTCTTTATTACTCTGCACCTGTCTCCCATTCCTCGCTGGACATCAGTGTTGTTACGCTTGTGCTCTGGCTAAGTTACCTTGTTAGTTTTTTGTGCTTAGCACAATTGATATCCTGGGACGTCTTGTTCCACCAGTTTTGCTTCCTTTAATCTTCGTTTCTGCAACTAACTTTGCTGTTAGGAGGTCACCTGCTTTGACTCCCAGTCCTAAGATCTTTTAGGGAGACCCTTTCCCCTTCCTTCAGGTCTTCGTTTGAGTTCAGTGCAGGATTGTCAGTGGGGCTATTCACAAGGAATAGGGCACCCACCCCCAGCAGTTCTTATATGCAGAGGCAGATCCGAAGACTGATAGATGTGTTGAAGCTGGTACTCAACAACTGCCCTCTGCTGCTCACAAATCCTTCACAACATATGCAACATTGAGTTCCAACGCGTGGTAACATTCCACAACAATCGGTGAGCTGGCAGATACAAACGCTGCTAAAACACAGAGAGGGTGGCGGAAACTGTAGGTGACTTTCTGAAATGGGCACACACGCGACATACTTTCACACGCAGCTCAGGTAGATCTGGGTAGGTTTTGAGAAACTGCTGAACCACTAGGTTGAGCACATGGGCCAGGCATTGTACATGTGCGAGGTTGCCAAGCCTCAGATCCGCCACCAGGTTGTCACACACGACCATGCATGGATGTAGGTTCTGATTGAGTGCCACAGATCTGCCTGCTCTGTTACAGTTGTCAACAATAAGCCTAGATGTGCGCGTATGTCGTCCTTGCCTCTGTGGCCATGCCTTCTGGCCCGCGCCCGGCTTGTGACATCATGGGACGCCGCGGCTGGGCTCATGGTGGACACACAGTCATTGCATCAGAATGCAATCATGCGCCTGGTAATGAGCATCTGGTGGATTTCTATTGCCTAATTGATTTAGGGTATATACAGGGTGTCCATTTATACGGATACACCTAAATAAATTGGGAATGGTTGGTGAAATCAACTTCCTGTCTGTGGCACATTAGTATATGGGAGGGGGAAAACTTTTCCATATGGGAGGGGACCATTGCGGCCATTTTGAAGTATTTTTTCAATGGGAAGAGGGTCATGTGACAAATCAAACTTATTGAGAATTTCATAAGAAAAACAATGGTGTGTTCATGAGTTATTTACAAGTTTATGACCACTTATAAAATGTGTTCAAAGTGCTGCCTATTGTGTTGTATTGTCAATGAAACCCTCTTCTCTCACTCTTGACACACTGATAGCAACACCGCAGAAGAAATGCTAGCACAGGCTTCCAGTATCCGTTGTTTCAGATGCTGCACATCTCGTATCTTCACAGCATAGACAATTGCCTTCAGAAGACCCCAAAGATAAAAGTCTAAGGGGGTCAGATCGGGAGACCTTGGTGGCCATTCAACTGGCCCACGATGACCAATCCACTTTCCAGGAAACTGTTCATGTAGGAATTCTCGGACCTGACACTCATAATGTGGGGGTGCACCATCTTGTTGGAAAAACTCAGGGAATGTGCCATCTTCAGTGCATAAAGAGGGCAACACATCATCATGTAGAAATTTAAAATATCCAGTGGAAATTGAGGTTTCGATTGGTGAAGATGGCCCCACTATCTTTGTAACCCGTATACCACACCATACCATCAATTTTTGTGTTCCAACAGTCTTGGAGGGATCTAACCACTGTGAGTTGGTGTCAGACCAGTAGCGGTGGTTTTGTTTGTTAATGTCACCATTCACAAAAAAGTTTGCCTCATCATTGACCATAATGTTTTGTGTAAACTGAGGGTCCTGTTCCAATTTTTGTTTTGCCCATTCTGCAAATTCAATGCGCTGATCTGGGTCATCCTCGTTGAGATGCTGCCGCAGCTGGATTTTGTAAGGGTGCCATTTGTGAGTAGCTAATATCCGCCGAAGGGATGTTCGACTGATGCCACTATCCAGTGACATGCGGCGAGTGCTACGCGGTGGGCTCTTGCTAAATGAAGCTAGGACAGCCACTGATGTTTCTTCATTAAGTGACAGTTTTATTACATTCACAATTTGGCAAATCCAACACTGAACCTGTTTCACGAAATTTGGCAAGCAGTTTTCTAACTGTAGCATAGGAGATGGGTGGTCTCGTAGAGTACCTTGCATTGAAATCTGCTCCAATGACTCGGGTACTGCATTCACCAGACATCAACACAATTTCTATTCGCTCCTCACTAGTGTTGAGCGAGCACTAAAATGCTCAGGTGCTCGAAGCTCAGGCTGAGATCACCATGATACTCGGGTGCTCGACCCGAGCAACGAGCCCAATGTTCGTCTATGGGAGACCCAAGCATTTTTGCGGCGGCTCCCCCGGCAGTCTGTAGAAAGCCTAAAAAGTGCCCAAAACGTTAGTGACAGTGCTCAAATGACATGGAGATCGCATGGGGATTGCCCCACTAAGCATTTCTGACCCTCAGGTCACTGCTGTCAACAACGTGGTCAGAGATATTAAGCCACTTTTACGGGCTCACAATAAAACGTTCAAAAACGAAACTGAAACAGTTTTCCTGTGAAATATGTTAAGAAACATCCTTTCCAGGGTAAAAACTTGTGTATAAGGTAAAATAAATAACCAAAAACAAAAATACTCCTCCACACCTTGGGCTATGTTCACAAGTAGCATTTTTTATGCGTTTTTGCACTTTTGTATTGCTTTCAACCGTGACAAATGTATTCACCGGGAAATGTCATTTTAACATTTTACAACCTTATCTGCCCATGAGCTGTGTGACACATGCATACAGTGCTGAAAAGACATGGGAACAGCATGGGGAAGACCCCTGGAAGCATCTCTGACACCCAGGTCACTGCCTAAAAGTGTGCCCATCAGAAGTGATCCTTGCCGCATCAGAAAATGCAGACTTGCAATTATCCCCGTGCAAGTTCTTGTCCCAGGGCAGTGAACAATTGTCCCTCCCCCATTCCTTGCAATGCAAGCGCAAGTATGCAGCCTGCCACACACACACCCTCAGGCTGCAGTACCATAATGCTTGCTTGCACTTGAAATTGGGCCTTTTAGGCATGTGGAGGCGGAGTCTGGCCACCACGTCAATGATGGAAGAGGTGGTGGCAAAGGAGAAAGAGCAGGAGGAACAGGGACCATTCACATCAATATCAAACCAATCAACCACACATGTCTTGTAGGATATGTTTCTGTACCAAAAGAAGCAATTTGGCTACACAGTTAAAGGGCATACAGTGAGTTCAATGCCTACCAAAAATTTCGAGGCACTCCAATGCCCCTTGTAAGTGACATGGAGGTCAGAGGGCCTTAACTAAACCGTATTTTCCATTTATAGCAACTGGGTCTCCTGTACACTGTTGGCCTAAGCAGTGAATGGAAGGCTTTCCAAAAATTATGAGGAACTCCAATGCCCCTTAAAACAGACGTGGATTACAGCATAATAAAAACCTTGTACCCATTATTGGGGAGTGGGTCTCCCTTAGTGTTCGCCTATGCATTGAAAACAAAAGCTGACTAAAATAAGGAGGAAATGCAATGCCCATTGGAAAAGTCGTGGAGGTTAGAGTTAATAAAAAACAACATTTCAATGCCCTTTGGAAAAGCTGTGGAGTTCAGAGTGGTTTAGCAAGACGGTTTTAATGCCCCTTGGAAGAGACGTGGAGGTCACAGTAGCTTAACAAGACGGTTTCAATGACCCTTGGAAGAGTGGTGGAGGTTACAGTGGAATAAAAAGACAATATCAATGCCCCGTGGAAGAGACGTAAAAGTCACAGTAGATTAACAAGACGGTATTAATGCCACTTGGAAGAATGGTGGAGGTTACAGTGGAATAAAAAGACAATATCAATGCCCCTTGGAAGAGTGGTGGAGGTCGCAGTAGCTTAGCAAGACTGTTTTAATGCCCCTTGGAAGAGTGGTGGAGATCGCAGTGGAATAAAAAGACAATATCAATGCCCCGTGGAAAAGACGTGGAGGTTACAGTAGCTTAACAAGACGATTTTAATGCCCCTTGGAAGAGTGGTGGAGGTTGTAGTAGCTTAACAAGATGGTTTTAATGCTCCTTGGAAGAGTGGTGGAGGTCGCAGTAGCTTAACAAGATGGTTTTAATGTCCCTTGGAAGAGTGGTGGAGGTTGCAGTGGAATAAAAAGACAATATCAATGTCCTGTGGAAGAGACGTGGAGGTCACAGTAGCTTAACAAGACAGTTTTAATGCCCCTTGGAACAGATGTGGAGGTCACAGTAGCTTAAAGAGAAGGTTTTAATGCCTCTTGGAAGAGTGGTGGAGGTTACAGTGGAATAAAAAGACAACATAAATGCCCCTTGGAAGAGTTGTGGACATCGCAGTACCTGAACAAGATGGTTTTAATGCGTCTTGGAAGAGTGGTGGAGGTCACAGTAGCATAACAAGACGGTTTTAATGCCCCTTGGAAGAGTGGTGGAGGTCGCAATAGCTTAACAAGACGGTTTTAATGCCCCCTGGAAGAGTGGTGGAGGTTACAATGGAATAAGAAGACAACATAAATGCCCCTTGGAAGAGTTGTGGAGGTCGCAGTAGCTTAACAAGATGGTTTTAATGCCCTTTGGAAGAGTGTTGGAGGTTCCAGTAGCTTAACAAGGCGGTTTTAATGCCCCTTGGAAGAGACGTGGAGGTCACAGTGGAATAAAAAGACAATATCAATGCCTCTAGGAAGAGTGGTGGAGGTCGCAGTGGAATAAAAAGACAATATCAATGTCCTGTGGAAGAGACGTGGAGGTCACAGTAGCTTAACAAGATGGTTTTAATGCCCCTTGGAAGAGATGTGGAGGTCACAGTAGCTTAACAAGATGGTTTTAATGCACATTGGAAGAGAGGTGGAGGTCGCAGTGGAATAAAAAGACAATATCAATGACCCGTGGAAGAGACGTAGAGGTCACAGTAGCTTAACAAGACGGTCTATGCCCCTAGGAAGAGACGTGGAGGTCACAGTAGCTTAACAAGACGGTTTTAATGCCCCTTGGAAGAGTGGTGGAGGTTGGAGTGGAATAAAAAGACAATATCAATGTCCTTTGGAAGAGTGGTGGAGGTCGCAGTAGCTTAACAAGATGGTTTTAATGCCCCTTGGAAGAGTGGTGGAGATCGTAGTAGCTTAACAAGATGGTTTTAATGCTCCTTGGAAGAGTGGTGGAGGTCACAGTAGCTTAACAAGGCGGTTTTAATGCCCCTTGGAAGAGACGTGGAGGTCACAGTGGAATTATAGACAATATCAATGCCCCTTGGAAGAGTGGTGGAGGTCGCAGTAGCTTAACAAGACAGTTTTAATGCTCCTTGGAAGAGACGTGGAGGTCACAATAGCTTAACAAGACGGTTTTAATGCCCCTTGGAAGAGACATGGAGGTCACAGTAGCTTAACAAGATGGTTTTAATGCCCCTTGGAAGAAAGGTGGAGGTTACAGTGGAATAAAAAGACAATATCCATGCCTCTTGGAAGAGTGGTGGAGGTCGCAGTGGAATGAAAAGACAATATCAGTGTCCCGTGGAAGAGACGTGGAGGTTGCAGTAGCTTAACAAGATAGTTTTAGTGCCCCTTGGAAGAGACGTGGAGGTCACAGTAGCTTAACAAGATGGTTTTAATGCCCCTTGGAAGAAAGGTGGAGGTTACAGTGGAATAAAAAGACAATATCAATGCCCCTTGGAAGAGTGGTTGAGGTGACAGTAGCTTAACAAGATGGTTTTAATGTCCCTTGGAACAGTGGTGGAGATCGCAGTAGCTTTACAAGATGGTTTTAATGCCCCTTTGAAGAGAGGTGGAGGTCACAGTAGCTTAACAAGATGGTTTAAATGCCCCTTGGAAGAGTATTGGAGGTCGCAGTGGAATACAAAGACAATATCAATGACCCGTGGAAGAGAAGTGGAAGTCACAGTAGCTTAACAAGACAGTTTTAATGCTCATTGGAAGAGACGTGGAGGTCACAGTGGAATAAAAAGACAATATCAATGCATCTTGGAAGAGTGGTGGAGGTCACAGTGGAATTAAAAGACAATATCAATGTCCTGTGGAAGAGACGTGGAGGTCGCAGTAGCTTAACAAGACGGTTTTAATGCACTTTGGAAGAGTGGTGGAGGTCGCAGTGGAATAAAAAGACAATATCAATGTCCCTTGGAAGAGTGGTGGAGGTCGCAGTAGGTTAACAATACGGTTTTAATGACCCTTGGTAGAGTGGTGGAGGTCCCAGCCTCTTAAGAAGGTGGTTTTAATGCCCCTTGGAAGAGTGGTGGAGGTCGCAGTAGCTTAACAAGACGGTTTTAATGCCCTTGGAAGAGTGGTGGAGGTCGCAGTGGAATAAAAAGACAATATCAATGTCCTGTTGAAGAGACGTGGAGGTCACAGTAGCTTAACAAGACGGTTTTTGCCACTTGGAAGATTGGTGGAGGTCGCAGTAGCTTAACAAGACGGTTTTAATGCCCCGTGGAAGAGTGGTGGAGGTCGCAGTGGAATAAAAAGACAATATCAATGCCCCGTGGAAGAGACGTGGAGGTCACAGTAGCTTAACAAGATAGTTTTAATGCCCCTTGGAAGAGACGTGGAGGTCACAGTAGCTTAACAAGATGGTTTTAATGTCCCTTGGAAGAGTGGTGGAGGTCGCAGTCGAATAAAAAGACAATATCAATGTCCCTTGAAATAGTGGTGGAGGTCGCAGTAGCTTAACAAGATGGTTTTAATGCCCCTTGGTAGAGTCGAGGAGGTTGCAGTAGCTTCACAAGATGGTTTTAATGTCCCTATGAAGAGTGGTGGAGGTGGCAGTAGCCTAACAAGACGGTTTTAATGCCCCTTGGAAGAGTGGTGGAGGTCGCAGTGGAATAAAAAGACAATATCAATGCCCCGTGGTAGAGACGTGGAGGTCACAGTAGCTTAACAAGACGGTTTTTGCCACTTGGAAGAGTGGTGGAGGTCGCAGTAGCTTAACAAGACGGTTTTAATGCCCCGTGGAAGAGTGGTGAAGGTCGCAGTAGCTTAACATGATAGTTTTAATGCCCCTATGAAGAGTGGTGGAGGTGGCAGTAGCTTAACAAGATGTTTTTAATGCCCCTTGGAAGAGTGGTGGAGGTCGCAGTGGAATAAAAAGATAATACCAATGCCCCATGGAAGAGACGTGGAGGTCACAGTAGATTAACAAGACGGTTTTAATACCCCTTGGAAGAGTGGTGGAGGTAACAGTGGAAAAAAAAGACAATATCAATGCCCCTTGGAAGATTGGTGTAGGTCGCAGCAGCTTAACAAGACGGTTTTAATGCTCCTTGGAAGAGTAGTGGAGGTCACAGTAGCTGAACATGACAGTTTTAATGCCCCGTGAAAGAGATGTGTAGGTCACAGTAGCTTAACAAGACGGTTTTAATACCCCTTGGAAGAGACGTGGAGGTCACAGTGGAATAAAAAGACAATATCAATGCGCCGTGGAAGAGACGTGGTGGTCACAGTAGCTTAAAAAGACGGTTTTAATGCACCTTGGAAGAGACGTGGAGGTCACAGTGGAATAAAAAGACAATATCAATGCCCCGTGGAAGAGAAGTGGAGGTCACAGTAGCTTAACAAGACGGTTTAGGCCACTTGGAAGAGACGTGGAGTTCAAAGTAGCTTAACAAGATGGTTTTAATTCCCTCTTGGAAGAGTGGTGGAGGTCGCAGTGGAATAAAAAGACAATATCAATGTCCATTGGAAGAGTGGTGGAGGTCGCAGCAGCTTAACAAGATGGTTTTAATGCCCCTTGGAAGAGTGGTGGAGGTCGTAGTAGCTTAACAAGATGGTTTTAATGCCCCTTGGAAGAGTGGTGGAGGTCGCAGTAGCTTAACAAGACGTTTTTTTGTCCCTTGCTAGAGTGGTGGAGGTCACAGTGGAATAAAAAGAGAATAACAAAGCCCCGTGGAAGAGACGTGGAGGTCACAGTAGCTTAACAATGTGGTTTTAATGCCCCATGGAAGAGACGTGGAGGTCACAGTGGAATAAAAAGACAATATCAATGTCCCTAGGAAGATTGGTGGACGTCGCAGTAGCTTAACAAGATGGTTTTAATGCCCCTTGGAAGAGTGGTGGAGGTCCGAGTAGCTTAACAAGACAGTTTTGATACCACTTGGAAGAGTGGTGGAGGTCGCAGTAGCTTAACAACGTGGTTTTAATGCCCCATGGAAGAGACGTGGAGGTCACAGTGGAATAAAAAGACAATATCAATGCACCTTGGAAGAGTGATGTAGGTCGCAGTGGAATAAAAAGACAATATCAATGTCCCGGGAAGAGATGTAGAGGTAACTGTAGCTTAACAAGACTGTTTTAATGCCCCTTGGAAGATAAGTGGAGGTCCCAGTAGCTTAACAAGACGGTTTTAATGCCCCTTGGAAGAGAGGTGGAGGTTACAGTGGAAAAAATAGACAATATCAATGCCCCTTGGAAGAGAGATGGAGGTCGCAGTAGCTTAAAAAGACAGTTTTATTGCCCCTTGGAACAGACGTGGAGGTCTCAGTAGCTTAAAGGGATAGTTTTAATGCCCCTTGGAAGAGTGGTGGAGGTTACAGTGGAATAAAAAGACAACATAAATGCCCCTTGGAAGAGATGTGGAGGTCGCAGTACTTGAACAAGATGGTTTTAATGCATCTTGGAAGAGTGGTGGAGGTCACAGTAGCATAGCAAGACGGTTTTAAAGCCCCTTGGAAGAGAGGTGGAGGTAACAGTGGAATAAAAAGACAATATCAATGCCCCGTGGAAAAGACGTGGAGGTTACAGTAGCTTAACAAGACGATTTTAATGCCCCTTGGAACAGACGTGGAGGTCACAGTAGCTTAAAGAGACGGTTTTAATGCCCCTTGGAAGAGTTGTGGAGGTCGCAGTACCTGAACAAGATGGTTTTAATGCGTCTTGGAAGAGTGGTGGAGGTCACAGTAGCATCACAAGACTGTTTTAATGCCCCTTGGAAGAGTGGTGGAGGTTACAATGGAATAAGAAGACAACATAAATGCCCCTTGGAAGAGTTATGGAGGTCTGAGTAGCTTAACAAGACGGTTTTAATGCCCTTTGGAAGAGTGTTGGAGGTCCCAGTAGCTTAACATGACGGTTTTAATGCTCCTTGGAAGAGACGTGGAGGTCACAGTGGAATAAAAAGACAATATCAATGCCTCTTGGAAGAGTGGTGGAGGTCGCCGTGGAATAAAAAGACAATATCAATGTCCTGTGGAAGAGACGTGGAGGTCACAGTAGCTTAACAAGATGGTTTTAATGCCCCTTGGAAGAGACGTGGAGGTCAAAGTAGCTTAACAAGATGGTTTTAATGCCCATTGGAAGAGTGGTGGAGGTCGCAGTGGAATAAAAAGACAATATCAATGACCCGTGGAAGAGACGTGGAGGTCACAGTAGCTTAACAAAACGATCTATGCCCGTAGGAAGAGACGTGGAGGTCACAGTAGCTTAACAAGATGGTTTTAATGCCCCTTGGAAGAGTGGTGGAGGTTGGAGTGGAATAAAAAGACAATATCAATGTCCCTTGGAAGAGTGGTGGAGGTCGCAGTAGCTTAACAAGATGGTTTTAATGCCTCTTGGAAGAGTGGTGGAGGTCGTAGTAGCTTAACAAGACAGTTTTAATGCTCCTTGGAAGAGTGGTGGAGGTCACAGGAGCTTAACAAGATGGTTTTAATGCCCCTTGGAAGAGACATGGAGGTCACAGTGGAATAAAAGACAATATCAATGCCCCTTGGAAGAGTGGTGGAGGTCGCAGTAGCTTAACAAGACGGTTTTAATGCTCCTTGGAAGAGACGTGGAGGTCACAGTAGCTTAACAAGACGGTTTTAATGCTCCTTGGAAGAGTGGTGGAGGTTGCAGTGGAATAAAAAGACAATATCAATGCCCCGTGGAAGAGATGTGGAGGTCACAGTAGCTTAACAAGATGGTTTAGGCCACTTGGAAGAAACGTGGAGTTCAAAGTAGCTTAACAAGACGGTTTTAATTCCCCCTTGGAAGAGTGGTGGAGGTCGCAGTGGAATAAAAAGACAATATCAATGTCCCGTGGAAGAGATGTGGAGGTCACAGTAGCTTAACAAGATGGTTTAGGCCTCTTGGAAGAGACGTGGAGTTCAAAGTAGCTTAACAAGACGGTTTTAATTCCCCCTTGGAAGAGTGGTGGAGGTCGCAGTGGAATTAAAAGACAATATCAATGTCCATTGGAAGAGTGGTGGAGGTCGCAGCAGTTTAACAAGACGGTTTTAATGCCCCTTGGAAGAGTGGTGGAGGTCCCAGTAGCTTAACAAGATGGTTTTAATGCCCAATGGAAAAGTGGTGTAGGTCGCAGTAGCTTAACAAGACTTTTTTTGCCCCTTGGTAGAGTGGTGAAGGTTACAGTGGAATAAAAAGACAATAACAATGCCCCGTGGAAGAGACGTGGAGGTCACAGTAGCTTAACAAGGTGGTTTTAATGCCCCATGTAAGAGATGTGGAGGTCACAGTGGAATAAAAAGACAATATCAATGTCCCTTGGAAGAGTGGTGGACGTCGCAGTAGCTTAACAAGATGGTTTTAATGCCCCTTGGAAGAGTGGTGGAGGTCCGACTAGCTTAACAAGACAGTTTTAATACCCCTTGGAAGAGTGGTGGAGGTCGCAGTAGCTTAACAAGACGGTTTTTTGCCCCTTGGTAGAGTGGTGGAGGTCACAGTGGAATAAAAAGACAATATCAATGCCCCGTGGAAGAGACGTGGAGGTCACAGTAGCTTAACAAGTTGGTTTTAATGCCCCTTGGAAGAGACGTGGAGGTCACAGTGGAATAAAAAGACAATATCAGTGCCCCTTAGAAGAGTGATGGAGGTCGCAGTGGAATAAAAAGACAATATCAATGTCCCGGGAAGAGACGTGGAGGTCACAGTAGCTTAACAAGACTGTTTTAATGCCCCTTGGAAGACAAGTGGAGGTCCCAGTAGCTTAACAAGACGGTTTTCATGCCCCTTGGAAGAGAGGTGGAGGTTACAGTGGAAAAAAAAGACAATATCAATGCCCCTTGGAAGAGTGGTGGAGGTCGCAGTATCTTAACAAGACGGTTTTAATGCTCCTTCGAAGAGTAGTGGAGGTCACAGTTGCATAACAAGACAGTTTTAATGCCCCGTGGAAGGAATTTGGAGGTCTCAGTAGCTTAACAAGATGGTTTTAATGCCCCTTGGAAGAGACGGGGAGATCACAGTGGAATAAAAAGACAACATCAATGCCCCTTGGAAGAGCGGTGGAGGTCGCAGTAGCTTAACAAGACGGTTTTAATGCCCCTTGGAAGAGACGTGGAGGTAACAATAGCTTAACAGGATGATTTTAATGCCCCTTGGAAGAGACATGGAGGTCAAAATAACTTAACAAGATGGTTTTTATGCCCCTTGGAAGAGTGGTGGAGCTTACAGTGGAATAAAAAGACAATATCAATGCCCCGTGGAAAAGACGTGGAGGTCACAGTGGAATAAAAAGACAATTTTAATGCCCCTTGAAAGAGTGGTGAAGGTTACATTGGAATAAAAAGCCAATATCAATGCCCCTTGGAAGAGTGGTGAAGGTCGCAGTAGCTTAACAAGACGTTTTTAATGCCCTTTGGAAGATTGGCGGAGGTGGCAGTGGAATGAAAACACAACATCAACGCCCCGTGGAAGAGATGTGGAGGTCGCAGTAGCTTAACAAGACAGTTTTAATGCCCCGTGGATGAGAAGTGAAGGTCACAGTGGAATAAAAAGACAATATCAATGCCTCTTGGAAGAGTGGTGGAGGTCGCAGTAGCTTAACAATATGGTTTTTGTACCCCGTGGAAAACTAGTGGAGGTTACAGTGGAATAAAAAGACAATATCAATGACCCGTGGAAGAGACATGGAGGTCACAGTAGCTTAACAAAATGCTTTTAATGCCCCTTGGTAGAGACGTGGAGGTAACAGTAGCTTAACAAGATGGTTTTAATGCCCCTTGGAAGAGTGGTGGAGGTTACAGTGGAATAAAAAGCCAATATCAATGTCCCGTGGAAAAAACATGGAGGTCACAGTAGCTTAACAAGATGGTCTTAATGCTCCTTGGAAAAGTGGTGGAGGTTGCAGTGGAATAAAAAGACAATATCAATGTCCCTTGGAAGAGTGGTGGAGGTTGCAGTAGCTTAACAAGACGGTTTTAATGCCCCTTGGAAGAGACGTGGAGGTAACAGTAGCTTAACAGGATGATGTTAACGCCCCTTGGAAGAGACATGGAGGTCACAATAGCATAACAAGATGGTTTTTATGCCCCTTGGAAGAGTGGTGGAGGTTACAGTGGAATAAAAAGACAATATCAATGTCCCGTGGAAAAGACGTGGAGGTCACAGTAGCATAACAAGACGGTTTTAATGCTCCTTTGAAGAGTGGTGGAGGTCACAGTAGCTTAATAAGACACTTTTAATGCCCCTTGGAAGAGTGGTGGAGGTCGCAGTAGCTTAACCAGATGGTTTTAATGCCCCTTGGAAGAGTGGTGAAGGTCACAGTAGCTTAACAAGACGGTTATAATGCTCCTTGGAAGAGTGGTTGAAGTCGCGGTAGAATAAAAAGACAATATCAATGCCCCGTGGAAGAGACGTGGAGGTGACAGTAGCTTAACAAGACGGTTTTAGTGCCCCTTGGAAGAGACGTGGAGGTCACAGGACCTTAACAAGACGGTTTTAATGCCCCTTGGAAGACTGGAGGAGATCGCATTGGTATGAATAGACAATATCAAAGCCCCGTGGAAGAGACGTGGAGGTCACAGTAGCTTAAAAAGACGGTTTTAATGAACCTTGGAAGAGACGTGGAGGTCACAGTGGAATAAAAAGACAATATCAATGCCACTTGGGAGAGTGGTGGAGGTCGCAGTGGAATAAAAAGACAATATCAATGTTCCGGGGAAGAGACGTGGAGGTCACAGTGGAATAAAAAGACAATTTTAATGACCCTCTGAAAGAGTGGTGAAGGTTACATTGCAATAAAAAGCCAATATCAATGCCCCTTGGAAGAGTGGTGAAGGTCGCAGTAGCTTAAAAAGACGTTTTTAATGCCCTTTGGAAGATTGGCGGATGTGGCAGTGGAATGAAAACACAACATCAACGCCCCATGGAAGAGATGTGGAGGTTGCAGTAGCTTAACAAGACGGTTTTAATGCCCCGTGGAAGAGAAGTGGAGGTCACAGTGGAATAAAAAGACAATATCAATGCCTCTTGGAAGAGTGGTGGAGGTCGCAGTAGCTTAACAATACGGTTTTTATGCCCCGTGTAAAACTAGTGGAGGTTACAGTGGAATAAAAAGACAATTTCAATGACCCGTGGAAGAGACATGGAGGTCACAGTAGCTTAACAAAATGGTTTTAATGCCCCTTGGTAGAGACGTGGAGGTAACAGTAGTTTAACAAGATGGTTTTAATGCCCCTTGGAAGAGTGGTGGAGGTTACAGTGGAATAAAAAGACAATATCAATGTCCCGTGGAAAAAACGTGGAGGTCACAGTAGCTTAACAAGATGGTCTTAATGCTCCTTGGAAAAGTGGTGGAGGTTGCAGTGGAATAAAAAGACAATAACAATGTCCCTTGTAAGAGTGGTGGAGGTTGCAGTACCTTAACAAGACGGTTTTAATGAGCCTTGGAAGAGACGTGTAGGTCACAGTAGCTTAACAAGACAGTTTTAATGCCCCTAGAAAGAGACGTGTAGGTCACAGTAGCTTAACAAGATGGTTTTAATGCCCCTTGGAAAAGTAGTTGAGGTCGCAGTGGGATAAAAAGACAATATCAATGCCCCGTGGAAGAGACGCGGAGGTCACAGTAGCTTAGCAAGACAGTTTTAATGCCCCTTGGAAGAGTGGTGAAGGTTGCAGTAGCTTAAAAAGGAGGTTTTTAATGCCCCTTGGAAGAGTGGTGGATGTTGCAGTGGAATAAAAAGACAATATCAATGCCTCGTGGAAGAGACGTTGAGGTCACAGTAGCTTAACAAGATGGTTTTAATGCCCCATGGAAGAGACATTTATGTCGCAGTAGCTTAACAAGACAGTATTAATGCCCCTTGGAAGAGTGGTGGAGATCGCAGTGGAATAAAAAGACAATATCAATGCCACTTGGAAGAGTGGTGGAGGTCGCAGTAGCTTAACAAGACTGTTTTAATGCTTCTGGAAGAGTGGTAGAGGACACAGTAGCTTAACAAGACAGTTTTAATGTCCCTTGGAAGAGTGTTGGTGGTCGCAGTAGCGTAACAAGATGGTTTTAATGCCCCTTGGAAGAGTGGTGGAGGTCGCATTGGAATAAAAAGACAATATCAATGCCACGTGGAAGAGATTTGGAGGTCACAGCAACTTAAAAAGATGGTTTTAATGCCCCTTGTAAGAGACATGAAGGTCACAGTGGAATAAAAAGACAATATCAATGCCCCTTAGAAGAGTGATGGAGATCGCAGTAGCTCAACAAGATAGTTTTAATGCCCCTTGGAAGAGTGGTGGAGGTTACAGTGGTATAAAAAGACAATATCAATGCCACTTGGAAGAGTTTTGGAGGTCGCAGTAGCTTAACAAGATGGTTTTAATGCCCCTTGGAAGAGATGTTGAGGTCACAGTAGCTTAACAAGACGGTTTTAATGGCCCTTGGAAGAGTGGTGGAGATCGCAGTGGAATAAAAAGACAATATCAATGCCCCTTGGAAGAGACGTGGAGGGCACAGTAGCTTAACAAGACTGTATTAATGTCCCTTGGAACAGTGGTGGAGGTCGCAGTAGCTTAACAAGACGGTTTTAATGTCCCTTGGAAGAGTGGTGGAGGTCGCAGTAGCTTAACAAGACGGTTTTAATGCCCCTTGGAAGAGTGGTGGAGGTCGCAGTGGAATAAAAAGACAATATTAATGCCCCGTGGAAGAGACGTGGAGGTCACAGTAGCTTAACAAGATGGTTTTAATGCCCCTTGGAAGAGACGTGGAGGTCACAGTGGAATAAAAAGACAATATCTATGTTCCTTGGAAGAGTGGTGGAGGTCACAGCAGCTTAACAAGACGGTTTTAATGCCCCTTGGAAGAGTGGTGGAGGTTACAGTGGAATAAAAAGACTATATCAATGTCCCGTGGAAGAGACGTGGAGGTCACAGTAGCTTAACAAGACAGTTTTAATGCCCCTTGGAACAGACGTGGAGGACACAGTAGCTTAAAGAGACGGTTTTAATGCCCCTTGGAAGAGTTGTGGAGGTCGCAGTACCTGAACAAGATGGTTTTAATGCATCTTGGAAGAGTGGTGGAGGTCACAGTAGCATCACAAGACGGTTTTAATGCCCCTTGGAAGAGTGGTGGAGGTTACAATGGAATAAGAAGGCAACATAAATGCCCCTTGGAATAGTTGTGGAGGTCACAGTAGCATCACAAGACGGTTTTAATGCTCCTTGGAAGAGACGTGGAGGTCACAGTGGAATAAAAAGACAATATCAATGCCTCTTGGAAGAGTGGTGGAGGTCGCAGTGGAATAAAAAGACAATATCAATGTCCTGTGGAAGAGACGTGGAGGTCACAGTAGCTTAACAAGATGGTTTTAATGCCCCTTGGAAGAGACGTGGAGGTCACAGTAGCTTAACAAGATGGTTTTAATGCCCATTGGAAGAGTGGTGGAGGTCGCAGTGGAATAAAAAGACAATATCAATGACCCGTGGAAGAGACGTGGAGGTCACAGTAGCTTAACAAAACGATCTATGCCCCTATTAAGAGACGTGGAGGTCACAGTAGCTTAACAAGATGGTTTTAATGCCCCTTGGAAGAGTGGTGGAGGTTGGAGTGGAATAAAAAGACAATATCAATGTCCCTTGGAAGAGTGGTGGAGGTCGTAGTAGCTTAACAAGACAGTTTTAATGCTCCTTGGAAGAGTGGTGGAGGTCACAGGAGCTTAACAAGATGGTTTTATTGCCCCTTGGAAGAGACGTGGAGGTCATAGTGGAATAAAAGACAATATCAATGCCCCTTGGAAGAGTGGTGGAGGTCGCAGTAGCTTAACAAGACGGTTTTAATGCTCCTTGGAAGAGTGGTGGAGGTTGCAGTGGAATAAAAAGACAATATCAATGCCCCGTGGAAGAGACGTGGAGGTCACAGTAGCTTAACAAGTTGGTTTTAATGCCCCTTGGAAGAGACGTGGAGGTCACAGTGGAATAAAAAGACAATATCAATGCACTTTGGAAGAGTGATGGAGGTCGCAGTGGAATAAAAAGACAATAACAATGTCCCGGGAAGAGAAACGTGGAGGTAACAGTAGCTTAACAAGACTGTTTTAATGCCCCTTGGAAGATAAGTGGAGGTCCCAGTAGCTTAACAAGACGGTTTTAATGCCCCTTGGAAGAGAGGTGGAGCTTACAGTGGAAAAAAAAGACAATTTCAATGCCCCTTGGAAGAGTGGTGGAGTTCGCAGTAGCTTAACAAGACGGTTTTAATGCTCCTTGGAATAGTAGTGGAGGTCACAGTTGCATAACAAGACAGTTTTATTGCCCCGTGGAAGGGATTTGGAGGTCTCAGTAGCTTAACAAGACGGTTTTAATGCTCCTTGGAAGAGTGGTGGAGGTTGCAGTGGAATAAAAAGACAATATCAATGCCCCGTGGAAGAGATGTGGAGGTCACAGTAGCTTAACAAGATGGTTTAGGCCACTTGGAAGAGATGTGCAGGTCAAAGTAGCTTAACAAGACGGTTTTAATTACCCCTTGGAAGAGTGGTGGAGGTCGCAGTGGAATAAAAAGACAATATTAATGCCCCGTGGAAGAGATGTGGAGGTCACAGTAGCTTAACAAGATGGTTTAGGCCACTTGGAAGAGACGTGGAGTTCAAAGTAGCTTAACAAGACGGTTTTAATTCCCCCTTGGAAGAGTGGTGGAGGTCGCAGTGGAATAAAAAGACAATATCAATGTCCATTGGAAGAGTGGTGGTGGTTGCAGCAGTTTAACAAGACGGTTTTAATGCCCCTTGGAAGAGTGGTTGAGGTCCCAGTAGCTTAACAAGATGGTTTTAATGCCCCTTGGAAAAGTGGTGGAGGTCGCAGTAGCTTAACAAGACGTTTTTTTCCCCCTTGGTAGAGTGGTGGAGGTCACAGTGGAATAAAAAGACAATAACAATGCCCCGTGGAAGAGACGTGGAGGTCACAGTAGCTTAACAAGGTGGTTTTAATGCCCCATGTAAGAGATGTGGAGGTCACAGTGGAATGAAAAGACAATATCAATGTCGCTTGGAAGAGTGGTGGACGTCGCAGTAGCTTAACAAGATGGTTTTATTGCCCCTTGGAAGAGTGGTGGAGGTCCGAGTAGCTTAACAAGACAGTTTTAATACCCCTTGGAAGAGTGGTGTAGGTCGCAGTAGCTTAACAAGATGGTTTTAATTCCCCCTTGGAAGAGTGGTGGAGGTCGCAGTGGAATAAAAAGACAATATCAATGTCCATTGGAAGAGTGGTGGTGGTCGCAGCAGTTTAACAAGACGGTTTTAATGCCCCTTGGAAGAGTGGTTGAGGTCCCAGTAGCTTAACAAGATGGTTTTAATGCCCCTTGGAAAAGTGGTGGAGGTCGCAGTAGCTTAACAAGACGTTTTTTTGCCCCTTGGTAGAGTGGTGGAGGTCACAGTGGAATAAAAAGACAATATCAATGCCCCGTGGAAGAGACGTGGAGGTCACAGTAGCTTAACAAGTTGGTTTTAATGCCCCTTGGAAGAGACGTGGAGGTCGCAGTGGAATAAAAAGACAATATCAATGCACCTTGGAAGAGTGATGGAGGTCGCAGTGGAATAAAAAGACAATATCAATGTCCCGGGAAGAGACGTGGAGGTAACAGTAGCTTAACAATACTGTTTTAATGCCCCTTGGAAGATAAGTGGAGGTCCCAGTAGCTTAACAATACTGTTTTAATGCCCCTTGGAAGATAAGTGGAGGTCGCAGTAGCTTAACAAGACGGTTTTAATGCTCCTTGGAAGAGTAGTGGAGGTCACAGTTGCATAACAAGACAGTTTTAATGCCCCGTGGAAGGGATTTGGAGGTCTCAGTAGCTTAACAAGACGGTTTTAATGCCCCTTGGAAGAGACGTGGAGGTCACAGTGGAATAAAAAGACAATATCAATGACCCGTGGAAGAGACATGGAGGTCACAGTAGCTTAACAAAATGGTTTTAATGCCCCTTGGTAGAGACGTGGAGGTAACAGTAGTAGTGTTGAGCCACCCCCGTAGTGTTCGAGTTCGGTTCGGTTCGTCGAACACCCGTGTGTTCGCCGAACTGTTCGTCGAACTGTTCGTCGAACACCTTCGAACACCGTTAAAACCAATGGCAGGCAAACAAAAACACATAGAAACACATAGAAAACACCTTCAAAGGTGTCCAAAAGCTGACAAACTGCTCAGAAGACATAACTAACATATGGAAAAGTGACAAGTACATATAGTCATGCGAAAATAAAAGAGGTGGAGGAGTAAAAGGAGGGGGAGACACAGATATAGGCATGTCATGCCCTTCTAAAATCCAAAAAGTGAGAAGCCGACACGGCCAGTCCGCTCCTGCCCGTGCCACCTCCGTTTGTGCGAGAGCCGCGGTGAACCCTGATGGCCAGCCCCCCTCTCCCAATACTGGTGCCTGTCCGCTGGTGGGTCGAGCGAGCCCCCCTGTGGTGGAGGCAGCTCTAAGCTTTTTAATTTAAATTGTCTCTCTAATTTGAATGAATACACTTTAAATCCATTTACAAGGATCTATTGGAGGGCAAGTCTCATGCCAGCAGCCGCGTAATTCCAGCTCCAGTAGCGTCCACTAAAGCTGCTGCAGTTAAAAAGCTTTTGTAAGGATCGAGCTCGGCTGTCCACCGCAAGGCATCTTGCTGCCAGTCCCAGCCCCTATGCCTTGGGGTGCCTCCTGATGCTCTTCACTGAGTATCCCATGGTCCCGAAGCATTTCCTTTGAAAAAATTAAGTGTCTAAACTACAGGTGGTGTAGCTTGCTTAACAGCCGGGATAATCCGCTGACTAGCAGACACTGCTACTAGGCACAAAGTATTTCCTGGGCTAGATGCAGTTAAAAATTTGTAATTAGATACTCTCGTTGGATGCTGAGAAAGCATTCCATAGAGTCTGGTGGCACGCCATATATGATTCTCTTAAAAAGCTTGGGGTAGGGGTCTAGGGGACCCTTTTATAGCCAAAATCACGGCCCTGTATCACAATACGTCACCTAGGCTGAAGATAAATGGAACTGTAGCACCCTGAGGGCTCGGTTGCTACAGAGGTATTGCACCTCACCCAGAGGTGTGATATCTCACTCTCAGGTAAGGATGGAGTGTGGATCAGGACCCGACACCTGCATGCATTACACCACATTGCCGTGGGGCAGGGCGACCAATATGCCTCTGAGATGGGCACAACAGTCCCTGTCCCTGGCTGGAGTGGGGGGAGGGAACACTGAGGAAGGGGAACCCTGTAGTGCAGGAGCTGGGAGGAAGCAGTTCCTGGGTGCATTGAGAAGGGAGTATAAAAGGTGGGCACCATCTTAGTTCAGTGCAGAGAAGTCTGAGCAGAAGTGGCAGGGAGCAGGGGCTCTGCATGAGCTCTGCTCCGGAGGCGGGCCTAGTAACAGAGGCCCAGGCCTGGAAGAGGGAGAAGGAAGGAAGAGGAGCGGAGAAGGCTCCAGGAACGAGGAATGAAGGGATCCCAGGGGTGCGGACGGGCGAGTCGCCACCGCACGCCCGAATCCACCTTCGTGGAGGGGTCAGGCCAAAGGGGGAGACCGGTCCCCGAAACTAGTGGAGGCAGGAAACGACCCTCAGCTAGAAACCGGAGGCTGTGACATTTTATGTGGTGCAGCCCCTCGCTACACCCGCTAGGAAGGCACCACATAGGGTCAGGGAAACTGGCGCCAAGTTTACCAAGAGGAGGCCCGAGGCAGCCGGACAGAAGGGTTGGTAAGAAAGGCCAGACAAAGGACACACAAAGGGGGTCCTGTGAAGCGCTCCAAAGTTATCTGGGAGTTGTCTGAGCCCCTCACCTGGTGAGCACAGTACGACGTGGGCAGCCGTTACCTGCAGATGTGGTCTGGATAATAAGAACTGTGAGTAAAGGCCCTGGACTGCATCACTGACTCCGTGTCGTTACTGCTGCTGCCCTGCACCATCACCCCCATCCTCCGCATACACTGCCCTGAGGCTATACTCCTCCCGTGGGGAGTTATGCTACGCTCTGCTGCACCCACAACACCAGCCTCAGCGGTCTGCCCTGCAGCGGCGGTTCACTCTGACCGCAATCCACGGGTGGCGTAGTCGGACATTTAAACATCAAAACCACATAAATAGTTCCGCCACTGGTTTGACCACCCTGAGCCACGGAACCGGGTCGCCGCCACGAAGACTACAACCACCAGCATCCACCAAAAAGGGTCCAGCTCCGGGTGTCCCAAGGCCCAGGGGATGCATCAGAACATTTTCATCACCTTTCACAATCACCAATGGGACAAGGCAGGGATGTCCTCTGTCCCCTCTCTTATACATCCTAGTGACGGAGCACCTGCTCTCATCAATTCGCCATAACCCCAATATTAGGTGGATTGAGATGGGAGGCACCGAGTACAAGTGCTCTCTATTTGCTGATGATGTCCTAATATATATCACTCAATCACATATATCCATCCATGCTGTTATGGCTGAAATAGATCACTTTGTTACATGGTCAAATTTTAAAATCAATGCAGCGAAGTCTGAGGCCCTAGATGTCTCCCTCCCCAAATCCATATAGGATTCCATCCAGTCCAACTTTCCCTTTGCCTGGCCCTCACAGGGTATCAAATACTTAGGAATTCCTATTCATAGAGACCTCTCCCATCTATGTTATCTTAATTTTGGGCCCTTTATTGAACAACTCCATACAGACCACGGTTGGCAAGTTAGAACTGTAAGATTCACTACGTGAACCACTGGTGTTTTGTGGAAAAGCACATGTACACTGCGTTCCAAATTATTATGCAAAAAGTGTTTAGGAGTGATAAGGGAAGAATTTGTTTGTTTGTCAGTTAAACTCATTGATGGTGATGTGTGTCAGGGCTCTTTATATCACTGTAAGCAATTGCAGACACCTGTGCTAATTAGTTTGGCAGGTGTGTCCAATGAAAGGCAAGACTACTTTAGAATGCTGTCTCACATTATTAAGCAGCCTACATTTTCTGCCAAAATGGGAAAGAAAAAGGATGTGTCGGCTGCTGAGAAGCAACAAATTGTGGAGTGTTTAGGTCAAGGCATGACTACAATCAACATTGTGCGATGATCAGGATGAAGTGTCTTGGCAATCAAGAAGTATGTAGCTGATTCACAGTACACACGTGTGCGTGCTGATAAGGGCAAATTGAGGACTCTTTCCTACAGGCAATTACGTCAGGTTGAAAGAGCAGCGGCAAAAAAGCCTTGTCATAGCAGCAGACAAGTTTTTGAAGCTGCTTGTGCCTCCAACGTCCCCCGAACAACAAGATGCAGGGTCCTTCAGAGGTTTGCAGCTGTGCATACGCCATCCTGTCGACCTCCTCTATCCACTTCACACAAGCAGAAACGGCTCCAGTGGGCCAAACATTACATGAAGACTGATTTCAAAACTGTTTTGTTCATGGATGAGTGCCGTGCAGCGCTCGATGGTCCAGATGGATGGAGTGGAGGATGGCTGGTTGATGGACACCCCACGCAAACACGGCTACAGCGCCAACAAGGAGGAGGTGGAGTAATGTTTTGGGCTGCAATCATGGGGAGAGAGATTGTCAGCCCCTTTAGGATCTCTGAAGGGGTAAAGATGAACTCCATAATGTATGTGGATTTTCTCAAACAGCACTTCCTGCCATGGTTCAAGAAGAAGAACCGTGTATTTCACAGCAAGATCATTTTTCTGCATGATAATGCACCATCTCATGCTGCACATAGAACATCTGCATCTCTGGCTGATATGGGCATAAAAGGGGACAAACGTATGGTGTGACCCCCATGCTCCCCTGACCTGTACCCCATTCAGAACCTTTGGAGCATCATTAAAAGGAGTGTCTATGATGGCGGGAGGCAGTTCACATCTAAGCAACAGCTCTGGGAGGGTATTCTGTCCTCATGCAAAACAATTGAAGCAGAAACCATCCAAAACCTGACAAATTCAATGGACGAGAGAGTTCAGAAGCTCCTTTCGAACAAGGGGTCCTATGTGAAAATGTAACATCACCTAGAATAAAGTTTTGAGTTGAAAACTGTTTGATTTCAGTTTCTAACAACCTGCTAATGCTTATAATTTCAAAAATGACCATTTTTTTGGTCTTTATTAAAATGAAAAGGTTGATCAAAAAGTTTGGGGGATCTAAGAGTGTTGCAACCCAGTAGTCATGATTACTTCGAATTCTGACAATATGAGGGTCATGCTGCAGGTAGTGCAGCAAGAAGGCACTTATGTGTGTTGCGCATCTCGGAGCCCCAAAATTATTTTCCGGGCTAGATGCAGCTAAAAATTATTATTAATTTTAAATCTGGTGAAGCTTTAGTATAGATGGCCTAATAGGATCAGGGCTGCACACTGCTACAAAGCCCAAATTATTTTCCAGCCAAGATACAGATAAACATGATTAGTAATTTGAAAGCTTAAAACGGTTGGTAGGGTGATTTTAACCAATCATCAAGCTTTTACTCTCCCCAGGATGACACAGGGGTAGAAAAGTCATTTCGGATCCATGATTTGTTCATCTTTATGAACGTGAGTCTGTCTACATTATCAGTGGAGAGCAGCGTGCGCTTATCTGTCAGCACACCACCAGCAGCGCTGAAGACACGTTCAGACAGAACGCTGGCTGCGGGGCATGACAAGATCTCCAAGGCGTAAGTGGCTAGCTCCGGCCATTTATCCAGATTGGAAGCCCAAAAAGAGCAAGGGTCCAGTGACACAGTCGTGGCTTCAATGTTTACTTGGAGATACTCCTGTACCATCGTCTCTAGGCGTTGACTATGTGTCAGACTTCTTGTCTCCTGTGGCCTTGCAAAGGATGGGCTAAAAAAGTGGTGAAATGATTCCGCAAAATTGATGTTACCAGCAGATACTGTGATTCTGTTACGGTTTGAGTGCTGAACACTTGACGGTCCCACGGTTGGCAAGTTGGAACTGTGAGATTCACTACGTGCACCACTGGTATTTTGTGGAAAAGCACATGTAAGATTCTGCAACAGTCTCTGCTGATACTCCTGCATGCGTGCATCCCTTTCTATGGCAGGAATAATTTCTGCAAATTTACTTTTGTACCGGGGATCTAACAGTGTGGCAACCCAGTAGTCAGGATTATTTCTAATTCTCACAATTCGAGGGTCATGTTGCAGGTAGTGCAGCAAGAAGGCACTCATGTGTGTTGCGCATCCAGGAGCACCAAGTCCCTGTTGTGTTGGTGGCGAGGTAACAATCATGCTTCCTTCCTCTGTCCTCTCCCCCCAACCTCGCACAACAGAAATGTGATCAAGGTCTCCCTCATCTGATGAGTCTTCCATCAGTTCATCCTCCACTTCTTCCTGGGCTCCTGCACCTTCCTCACTAGTTTGGCTGCTACCATGCGCCCTGGTAAAACCATCTCCCCCACCCTCACATGCCTGCCGCCTTGGTGCTGCCGACCGTCTGGACCGTGCAGATGTTAGCCCTTCCGCATACAACTCCTCCTCCTCTACTTCCTCCACCTCCTCTTGTGCCACCACCTGACTCCGAATTCTGTTTAACATGTGCTCCAGCATGTAAATCACCGGAATAGTCATGCTGATAATGGCATCGTCAGCACTAAACATCTTCGTCGCCATTTCAAAACTGTGCAGAAGGGTGCATAGGTCTCTGATCTGAGACCACTCCTCCAGCGTGATTTGCCCCACCTCTGAATCTCGTTGGCCCAGGCTATACGTCAGAACGTATTGCACCAGGGCTTGTCGGTGCTGCCACAGTCGCTGCAACATGTGCAGAGTTGAATTCCACCGGGTAGGCACATCGCATTTTAGCCGGTGAAGTGGCAGGCCCAACGACTTCTGTAGAGATGTAAGTCGCTGAGCTGCGGGATGCGAACGGCGGAAGTGAGCACACAGCGACTGTGCCCTCTGCAGAAGGCCATCTAGTCTGGGATAGTGGGCTAAAAATTGCTGGACAACCAGGTTCAACACGTGAGCCATACAAGGCACGTGTGTGACATTGCCCCGGCGAAGGGCCGCACCCAGGTTTGCAGCATTGTCGCACACGGCCTTCCCTGGTTTCAGGTCCAGTGGAGACAACCATTCATGAAATTGGTTCTCCAGAGCTGACCACAACTCCTCAGCTGTGTGACTCACATTTCCCAGACATTTCAATGTAAAAACCGCCCGATGAAGTTGAGCCCTACTGCCAGCATAGTAAGGAGGTGTGCAGGATCCCTTCTGCGCAGTTAGAAAGCTTGTGGCATGACCAGACAGGCTTTGGGTGCAGGTGGAAGACCGAGAGGAGGTTGAGGAGGCAGAAGCAGTGGAGGAACTTTGACATAAAGAGGATTGACGCACAACTCGTGGGGACGGCAAGACTTGGACAGCAGCCCCTTGTCCTGCTGTCACCATAGTTACCCAGTGCCCAGTCAGCGACATGTAACGCCCCTGTCCATGCCTACTCGTCCAAGTGTCTGTGGTGAAATGCACCCTGTCACACACAGAGTTTCTCAAAGAAGCGGTGATGTTGTGTGCGACATGCTGGTGGAGCGCAGGCACACCTTTCTTTGAGAAGTAGTGCCGACTGGGCATCTGGTACTGGGGCACTGCGACGGACATAAGGTCTCGAAAATCCTCTGTGTCCACCAGGCGGAAAGGCAGCATTTCTGTAGCCAAGAGCTTGCAGATGGTGAAATTCAACCTCTTAGCTTTCTCATGGCTAGGAGGAAATGGTGTTTTACTTGTCCACATCTGAGGGACCGAGGGCTGGCTATTGTGCTTAGACGGGGTTGATAAGGGTGTCCCCGGCAAACTGCCGGTCTGTGAGGAAGATGCAGGCGGACATGTTAGGTTGCCTTGATCCAAAGGTGGTGCTATCGATGTCGGACAGCGCTCAACACCAGCTGGTGTTACCACCTCCAAAGAAAATGATGACCTGCCAATCACGCTGGCTGTTGCGGGTAAAGAGGTGGCAGGTCTGCGCCCCAAAACAGGTGTGACTGCTGTCCCCCCAGTCACAGAGGATGAAGAGGCCGCGGATGCACAAGATATGGCAGACGGTGGTTGGCCCGGCCGGCTAGGCCGCATTGTAGCACACTGAGCTTCCCACTGCAACTTATGCTTCATGTCCATGTGCCGGTTCATGCATGAAGTACTCAAACTATGTATTTTTTGGCCTCTACTTAGCTTTTGCTGACAAATGTTACAGATAACACGAGTTGGGTCATCTTAATCGATCTGAAAAAATGCCCAGGCTATGCAAGGCTTAGCACCCATGCGACCTGAAGAGCCACCACGACTTGTGGTGAGAGGCAGAGTTGTGTTTGAGGATGCAGTTGTTGACGTGCTTCCAGTACTACGTCTCTGTCCAGGAAGGCACAACCTGACCTCGTCGTCACTAGCATCTTCCTCCACCTCCTCTGCTGACCTCATCTCTTGGCTGACTGTGGGTTGAGAGTAAGTGGGATCTCCAACCTCATCATCATCACCCTGTGCGTTATCACACCCGTCGTCCTCAGAGCCAACCTGTTCCTGCCCTGACAAAAAACTAAAGTTGTCGCTCCAATCAGGTATTTGAGTTTTATCATCGTCTTCCTCATTGTCTCCACCAACAGGAGTTACAGTTTGGGAATGAGGGTCTACATTATGGTCAGAACCTTCTGCGTCTGGTCCTGGATCCGACTCATAAAGATTCTGGGCATCAGTGCAGATCATTTCCTCGTCTGGATTCACAGAAGCGCTGGAGTCGACCTCTGATTCCCAGGCTATAGTATGAGTAAACAGCTCTGCAGACTCAACCATCTGTTCTACCTCATACTCAGACGGGCAGCTGGAGATTTGGGAGCTGTGAGGAAGCAAGTGCGATTGGGTTGACACCTTTGAGGACTGGAGTATTTGTGATGTTGAAGTTGATGTGGAGGAGAGCCCACTTAAAGGAGCACTTGATATCCGTTGAAGCACCTGCTGTTTTTGTGCCTCATCTGGAATTTGTAGCGATTGGCGTGGCCGTAAGAAAGGGATCTTATCACATTGTCCGCTAAAATAAGTAGACATTTTAGTTTGGCTGGAAGATGGTCTTTCTTCTGCAGATGTTACTGTTGCTTTAACACCTACCCCACGGACACAACCTTTTTTCCCCTTCCCAACACGCCTATTCCCCTTTCCACCAGCAGCAGGCCTTTTTCCACTCATTTTGGTGGTTAACTAATTCACAACTCTGGAGTTGTTTGCACAAAAAAACAATGGATGGGAACCGAGCAGAGCTGAGTGGCCAAACTGTGGTATTAGGCCAAAACTATTGGCTGGGTTAGATGCAGAAAAAAATTATATTCAATTTGCAACCTGATAGAGGTCTGTATAGATGGATTAATAGAACAAGTCCCACACACAGCTAGAAGCCCAATATTTTTTCAGAGGTAGATGCAGAAAAAAATATATTCAGTTTGCAACCTGATGGAAGTCAGTAACGATGGACTAATACAACAAGTCCCACACACAGCTAGAAGCCCAATATTTTTTCAGAGGTAGATGCAGAAAAAAATATATTCAGTTTGCAACCTGATGGAGGTCTGTATAGATGGATTAATAGAACAAGTCCCACACACAGCTAGAAGCCCAATATTTTTTCAGAGGTAGATGCAGAAAAAAATATATTCAGTTTGCAACCTGATGGAGGTCTGTATAGATGGATTAATAGAACAAGTCCCACACACAGCTAGAAGCCCAATATTTTTTCAGAGGTAGATGCAGAAAAAAATATATTCAGTTTGCAACCTGATGGAGGTCAGTATAGATGGACTAATACAACAAGTCCCACACACAGCTAGAAGCCCAATATTTTTTCAGAGGTAGATGCAGAAAAAAAAAAATTCAGTTTGCAACCTGATGGAGGTCTGTATAGATGGATTAATAGAACAAGTCCCACACACAGCTAGAAGCCCAATATTTTTTCAGAGGTAGATGGAGAAAAAAATATATTCAGTTTGCAACCTGATGGAGGTCTGTACAGATGGATTAAAAGAAGAAGTCCCACACACAGCTAGAAGCCCAATATTTTTTCAGAGGTAGATGCAGAAAAAAATATATTCAGTTTGCAACCTGATGGAGGTCAGTATAGATGGACTAATACAACAAGTCCCACACACAGCTAGAAGCCCAATATTTTTTCAGAGGTAGATGCAGAAAAAAATATATTCAGTTTGCAACCTGATGGAGGTCAGTATAGATGGACTAATACAACAAGTCCCACACACAGCTAGAAGCCCAATATTTTTTCAGAGGTAGATGCAGAAAAAAATATATTCAGTTTGCAACCTGATGGAGGTCTGTATAGATGGATTAATAGAACAAGTCCCACACACAGCTAGAAGCCCAATATTTTTTCAGAGGTAGATGCAGAAAAAAATATATTCAGTTTGCAACCTGATGGAGGTCTGTATAGATGGACTAATACAACAAGTCCCACACACAGCTAGAAGCCCAATATTTTTTCAGAGGTAGATGCAGAAAAAAATATATTCAGTTTGCAACCTGATGGAGGTCAGTATAGATGGACTAATACAACAAGTCCCACACACAGCTAGAAGCCCAATATTTTTTCAGAGGTAGATGCAGAAAAAAAAAAATTCAGTTTGCAACCTGATGGAGGTCTGTATAGATGGATTAATAGAACAAGTCCCACACACAGCTAGAAGCCCAATATTTTTTCAGAGGTAGATGGAGAAAAAAATATATTCAGTTTGCAACCTGATGGAGGTCTGTACAGATGGATTAAAAGAACAAGTCCCACACACAGCTAGAAGCCCAATATTTTTTCAGAGGTAGATGCAGAAAAAAATATATTCAGTTTGCAACCTGATGGAGGTCAGTATAGATGGACTAATACAACAAGTCCCACACACAGCTAGAAGCCCAATATTTTTTCAGAGGTAGATGCAGAAAAAAATATATTCAGTTTGCAACCTGATGGAGGTCAGTATAGATGGACTAATACAACAAGTCCCACACACAGCTAGAAGCCCAATATTTTTTCAGAGGTAGATGCAGAAAAAAATATATTCAGTTTGCAACCTGATGGAGGTCTGTATAGATGGATTAATAGAACAAGTCCCACACACAGCTAGAAGCCCAATATTTTTTCAGAGGTAGATGCAGAAAAAAATATATTCAGTTTGCAACCTGATGGAGGTCTGTATAGATGGATTAATTGAACAAGTCCCACAAACAGCTAGAAGCCCAATATTTTTTCAGAGGTAGATGCAGAAAAAAATATATTCAGTTTGCAACCTGATGGAGGTCTGTATAGATGGATTAATAGAACAAGTCCCACACACAGCTAGAAGCCCAATATTTTTTCAGAGCTAGATGCAGAAAAAAATTATATTCAATTTGCAACCTGATGGAGGTCAGTATAGATGGACTAATAGAATGATGCTATGCCCAAAAGATTTTACTTCACTAGGTGCAGTAAAAAAATTGGTATTCTATACACAGGTGGTATATCTTGCAACACAGATAGGCTACTCCACTGACTAACACACTCTGCAATAGGCCAAAAAGGATTAGCTTTGCTAGATTCAGCCAAATGCTGTGAAAAAAACTTGCACAGCACTGGCACAAACCTGCCTGGCAAAAACTGATAGGAACTGATGTAACCTAGTCCTGAAAAGGACTCCAATTACAATTAGTCTTTACTCCCACAATCTATTTAAGAGCACAGACCTGCCTGATAAAAGTCGTAGGAAATGCTGTAACCTAGTCCTTAAAAGGACTGCAATCACAACTATTCCCTACTCCCAAGCTATCTGTAGATTTGTGCAAAAATTGGCTTGAAATTAACAAGGTATAGCGCACACAGCAACAGCGGTGCCGTCTAACACGCAGCTGCAGCAGTGAGAAAATGGTGGCGACGGGGAAAATGGCTTGGTCTTATAGGGCAAGGACATGTGACATTCACTGCCAATGACACATGCCCTTGCTTGTGTGAAAAAAAGCACTTCGCTCCGTGTGTGCGCTGCTGATAGGCTGACAGATTGCACCTCCCCACTGCAAATGCGGGAAAGAGAAAAAAAAATGGAGATCTTCATTGTTCCTGCAGAGATCCATCCCCTGCCCATCCCCCCACCCCGCTGTACACTCAAACTGCGTATTAACATTAATTTTCATCATTACTGAGAAAAAATCCAGTTATGATTTTGGTGCACGAACAGTTATCGAACATAACCTCGAACAGCCGAATTTTTCTCAAATTGTTCGTGATCGCCGAACGGCTCGAACACCGCCCAAAACAGCTCGAATTTGAGATTGGCGAACAGTTCGAGTAGAACAACGCTCATCTCTAAACAGTAGCTTAACAAGATGGTTTTAATGCCCCTTGGAAGAGTGGTGGAGGTTACAGTGGAATAAAAAGACAATATCAATGTCCCGTGGAAAAAACGTGGAGGTCACAGTAGCTTAACAAGATGGTCTTAATGCTCCTTGGAAAAGTGGTGGAGGTTGCAGTGGAATAAATAGACAATATCAATGTCCCTTGGAAGAGTGGTGGAGGTTGCAGTAGCTTAACAAGACGGTTTTAATGCCCCTTGGAAGAGACGTGGAGGTAACAGTATCTTAACAGGATGATTTTAATGCCCCTTGGAAGAGTGGTGGAGGTTACAGTGGAATAAAAATACAATATCAATGCCCCGTGGAAAAGAAGTGGAGGTCACAGCAGCATAACAAGACGGTTTTAATGCTCCTTGGAAGAGTGGTGGAGGTCACAGTAGCTTAACCAGATGGTTTTAATGCCCCTTGGAAGAGTGGTGAAGTTCACAGTAGCTTAACAAGATGGTAATAATGCCCCTTGGAAGAGTGGTGGAGATCGCAGTAGAATAAAAAGACAATATCAATGCCCCGTGGAAGAGACGTGGAGGTGACAGTATCTTAACAAGACGGTTTTAGTGCCCCTTGGAAGAGACGTGGAGGTCACAGGACCTTAACAAGACGGTTTTAATGCCCCTTGGAAGACTGGAGGAGATTGCATTGGTATGAATAGACAATTTCAATGCCCCGTGGAAGAGACGTGGAGGTCACAGTAGCTTAAAAAGACGGTTTTAATGCCCCTTGGAAGAGACGTGGAGGTCACAATGGAATAAAAAGACAATATCAATGCCCCTTGGGAGAGTGGTGGAGGTCGCAATGGAATAAAAATACAATATCAATGTTCCGGGGAAGAGACGTGGAGGTCACAGTGGAATAAAAAGACAATTTTAATGCCCCTTGAAAGAGTGGTGAAGGTTACATTGGAATAAAAAGCCAATATCAATGCCCCTTGGAAGAGTGGTGAAGGTCGCAGTAGCTTAACAAGACGTTTTTAATGCCCTTTGGAAGATTGGCGGAGGTGGCAGTGGAATGAAAACACAACATCAACGCCCCGTGGAAGAGATGTGGAGGTCGCAGTAGCTTAACAAGATGGTTTTAATGCCCCGTGGAAGAGAAGTGGAGGTCACAGTGGAATAAAAAGACAATATCAATGCCTCTTGGAAGAGTGGTGGAGGTCGCAGTAGCTTAACAATACGTTTTTTTTGCCCCGTGGAAAACTAGTGGAGGTTACAGTGGAATAAAAAGACAATATCAATGACCCGTGGAAGAGACATGTAGGTCACAGTAGCTTAACAAAATGGTTTTAATGCCCCTTGGTAGAGACGTGGAGGTAACAGTAGCTTAACAAGATGGTTTTAATGCCCCTTGGAAGAGTGGTGGAGGTTACAGTGGAATAAAAAGACAATATCAATGTCCCGTGGAAAAACATGGAAGTCACAGTAGCTTAACAAGATGGTCTTAATGCTCCTTGAAAAAGTGGTGGAGGTTGCAGTGGAATAAAAAGACAATATCAATGTCCCTTGGAAGAGTGGTGGAGTTTGCAGTACCTTAACAAGACAGTTTTAATGCCCCTTGGAAGAGATGTGTAGGTCACAGTAGCTTAACAAGACAGTTTTAATGCCCCTTGGAAGAGACGTGTAGGTCGCAGTAGCGTAACAAGATGGTTTTAATGCCCCTTGGAAGAGTGGTGGAGGTCGCAGTGGAATAAAAAGACAATATCAATGCCCCGTGGAAGAGACGTGGAGGTCACAGTAGCTTAGCAAGACTGTTTTAATGCCCCTTGGAAGAGTGGTGAAAGTTGCAGTAGCTTAAAAAGGAGGTTTTTAATGCCCCTTGGAAGAGTGGTGGATGTTGCAGTGGAATAAAAAGACAATATCAATGCCCCGTGGCAGAGATGTGGAGGTCACAGTAGCTTAACAAGACGGTTTTAATGCCCCATGGAAGAGACATTTATGTTGCAGAAGCTTAACAAGACGGTTTTAATGCCCCTTGGAAGAGTGGTGGAGATCGCAGTGGAATAAAAAGACAATATCAATGCCACTTGGAAGAGTGGTGGAGGTCGCAGTAGCTTAACAAGACAGTTTTAATGCTTCTGGAAGAGTGGTAGAGGACACATTAGCTTAACAAGACAGTTTTAATGTCCCTTGGAAGAGTGTTGGTGGTCGCAGTAGCGTAACAAGATGGTTTTAATGCCCCTTGGAAGAGTGGTGGAGGTCGCAGTGGAATAAAAAGACAATATCAATGCCCCGTGGAAGAGATTTGGAGGTCACAGTAGCTTAAAAAGACGGTTTTAATGCCCTTTGGAAGAGACATGAAGGTCACAGTGGAATAAAAAGACAATATCAATGCCCCTTGGAAGAGTGGTGGAGATCGCAGTAGCTCAACGAGATAGTTTTAATGCCCCTTGGAAGAGTGGTGGAGGTTACAGTGCTATAAAAAGACAATATCAATGCCACTTGGAAGAGTGGTGGAGGTCGCAGTAGCTTAACAAGATGGTTTTAATGCCCCTTGGAAAAGATGTTGAGGTCACAGTAGCTTAACAAGACGGTTTTAAAGGCCCTTGGAAGAGTGGTGGAGGTCGCAGAGGAATAAAAAGACAATTTCAATGCCTCTTGGATGAGACGTGGAGGTCACAGTAGCTTAACCAGACTGTATTAATGTCCCTTGGAACAGTGGTGGAGGTCGCAGTAGCTTAACAAGACGGTTTTAATGTCCCTTGGAAGAGTGGTGGAGTTCGCAGTAGCTTAACAAGGCGGTTTTAATGCCCCTTGGAAGAGTGGTGGAGGTCGCAGTGGAATAAAAAGACAATATTAATGCACCGTGGAAGAGACGTGGAGGTCACAGTAGCTTAACAAGATGGTTTTAATGCCCCTTGGAAGAGACGTGGAGGTCACAGTGGAATAAAAAGACAATATCTATGTTCCTTGGAAGAGTGGTGGAGGTCACAGAAGCTTAACAAGACGGTTTTAATGCCCCTTGGAAGAGTGGTGGAGGTTACAGTGGAATAAAAAGACAATATCAATGCCCCTTGGAAGAGTGGTGGAGGTCGCAGTAGCATAAAAAGATGGTTTTAATGCCCCTTGGAAGAGTGGTAGAGGTTACAGTGAAATAAAAAGACAATATCAATGCCCCTTGGAAGAGTGGTGTAGGTCGCAGTAGCTTAACAAGACATTTTTAATGCCCCTTGGAAGAGTGGTGGAGGTCGCAGTAGCTTAACCAGACAGTTTTAATGCCCCTTGGAAGAGTGGTGGAGGTCGCAGTAGCTTAACAAGACGGTTTTAATGCCCCTTGGGAGAGTGGTGGAGGTCAGAGTAGCTTAACAAGACAACTTTAATTCCCCTTGAAAGAGAGGTTAATGTTACAGTGGAATAAAAAGACAATATCAATGGCCCTTGGAAGAGTGGTGAATGTCGCAGTAGCTTAACAAGACTTTTTTAATGCCTTTGGAAGATTGGCGGAGGTGGCAGTGGAATAAAAACACAACATCAACGCCCCGTGGAAGAGATGTGGAGGTCGCAGTAGCTTAACGAGACGGTTTTAATGCCCCTTCGAAGAGAAGTGGAGGTCGGAGTGGAATAAAAAGACAATATCAATGCCTCTTGGAAGAGTGGTGGAGGTCGCAGTAGCTTAACGAGACGGTTTTTATGCCCCTTGGAAAACTAGTGGAGGTTACAGTGGAATAAAATGACAATATCAATGACCCGTGGAAGAGACATGGAGGTCACAGTATCTTAACAAGACGGTTTTAATTCCCCTTGGAAGTGACGTGGAAGTCACAGTAGCTTAACAAAACGGTTTTAATGCCCCTTGGAAGAGACGTGGAGGTCACAGTAGCTTAACAAGATGGTTTTAATACCACTTGGAAGAGTGGTGGAGGTTACAGTGGAATAAAAAGACAATATCAATGTCCCGTGGAAAAGACGTGGAGGTCACAGTAGCTTAACAAGATGGTCTTAATGCCCCTTGGAAAAGTGGTAGAGGTTGCAGTGGAATAAAAAGACAATATCAAGGTCCCTTGGAAGAGTGGTGGAGGTCACAGTAGCTTAAAAAGACAGTTTTAATGCCCCTTGGAAGAGACGTGTAGGTCACAGTAGCTTAACAAGATGGTTTTAATGCCCCTTAGAAAAGTTGTTGAGGTCGCAGTGGAATAAAAAGACAATATCAATGCCCCATGGAAGAGACGTGGAGGTCACAGTAGCTTAGCAAGACTGTTTTAATGCCCCTTGGAAGAGTGGTGAAGGTCGCAGTAGCTTAAAAAGGAGGTTTTTAATGCCCCTTGGAAGAGTGGTGGATGTTGCAGTGGAATAAAAAGACAATATCAATGCTCCGTGGAAGAGACGTGGAGGTCACAGTAGCTTAACAAGACGGTTTTAATGCCCCATGGAAGAGACATTTATGTCGCAGTAGCTTAACAAAACGGTTCTAATGCCCCTTGGAAGAGTGGTGGAGATCGCAGTAGCTTAACAAGGCTGTTTTAATGCTTCTGGAAGAGTGGTAGAGGACACAGTAGCTTAACAAGACAGTTTTAATGCCCCTTGGAAGAGTGGTGGAGGTCGCAGCAGTTTAACAAGACGGTTTTAATGCCCCTTGGAAGAGTGGTGGAGGTCCCAGTAGCTTAACAAGATGGTTTTAATGCCCAATGAAAAAGTGGTGTAGGTCGCAGTAGCTTAACAAGACGTTTTTTTGCCCCTTGGTAGAGTGGTGGAGGTTACAGTGGAATAAAAAGACAATATCAATGCCCCGTGGAAGAGATGTGGAGGTCACAGTAGCTTAAGAAGACGGTTTTAATGCCCCTTGGAAGAGACATGAAGGCCACAGTGGAATAAAAAGACAATATCAATGCCCCTTGGAAGAGTGGTGGAGATCGCAGTAGCTCAACAAGATGGTTTTAATGCCCCTTGGAAGAGAGGTGGAGGTTACAGTGGTATAAAAAGACAATATCAATGCCACTTGGAAGAGTGGTGGAGGTCGCAGTAGCTTAACAAGATGGTTTTAATGCCCCTTGGAAGAGATGTTGAGGTCACAGTAGCTTAACAAAATGGATTTAATGGCCCTTGGAAAAGTGGTGGAGGTCGCAGTGGAATAAAAAGACAATATCAATGCCCCATGGAAGAGACGTGGAGGTCAAAGTAGCTTAACAAGACTGTATTAATGTCCCTTGGAATAGTGGTGGAGGTCGCAGTAGCTTAACAAGACGGTTTTAATGTCCCTTGGAAAAGTGGTGGAGGTCGCAGTAGCTTAACAAGACGGTTTTAATGAACCTTGGAAGAGTGGTGGAGGTCGCAGTAGCTTAACAAGACGGTTTTAATGCCCCTTGGAAGAGTGGTGGAGGTCAAAGTTGCATAACAAGACAGTTTTAATGCCCCGTGGAAGGGATTTGGAGGTCTCAGTAGCTTAACAAGACGGTTTTAATGCCCCTTGGAAGAGACGTGGAGGTCACAGTGGAATAAAAAGACAACATCAATGCCCCTTGGAAGAGTGGTGGAGGTCGCAGTAGCTTAACAAGACGGTTTTAATGCCCCTTGGAAGAGACGTGGAGGTAACAATAGCTTAACAGGATGATTTTAATGCCCCTTGGAAGAGACATGGAGGTCACAATAGATTAACAAGATGGTTTTTATGCCCCTTGGAAGAGTGGTGGAGGTTACAGTGGAATAAAAAGACAATATCAATGCCCCCTTTGAAAAGACGTGGAGGTCACAGTAGCATAGCAAGACAGTTTTAATGCTCCTTGGTAGAGTGGTGGAGGTCACAGTAGCTTAATAAGACTCTTTTAATGCCCCTTGGAAGAGTGGTGGAGGCCGCAGTAGCTTAACCAGATGGTTTTAATGCCCCTTGGAAGAGCGGTGAAGGTCACAGTAGCTTAACAAGACGGTTATAATGCCCCTTGGAAGAGTGGTGGAGGTCGCAGTAGAATAAAAAGACAATATCAATGCCACGTGGAAGAGACGTGGAGGTGACAGTAGTTTAACAAGACGGTTTTAGTGCCCCTTGGAAGAGACGTGGAGGTCACAGGACCTTAACAAGACGGTTTTAATGCCCCTTGGAAGACTGGAGGAGATAGCATTGGTATGAATAGACAATATCAATGCCCCGTGGAAGAGATGTGGAGGTCACAGTAGCTTAAAAAGACGGTTTTAATGCCCCTTGGAAGACTGGAGGAGATAGCATTGGTATGAATAGACAATATCAATGTTCCGGGGAAGAGACCTGGAGGTCACAGTAGCTTAACAACACTGTATTAAGGTCCCTTGGAACAGTGGTGGAGGTCGCAGTAGCTTAACAAGACGGTTTTAATGTCCCTTGGAAGAGTGGTGGAGGTCGCAGAAGCTTAACAAGATGGTTTTAATGCCCCTTGGAAGAGTGGTGGAGGTCGCAGTGGAATAAAAAGACAATATTAATGCCCCGTGGAAGAGACATGGAGGTCACAGTAGTTTAACAAGATGGTTTTAATGTCCCTTGGAAGAGATGTGGAGGTCACAATGGAATAAAAAGACAATATCTATGTTCCTTGGAAGAGTGGTGGAGGTCACAGCAGCTTAACAAGACGGTTTTAATGCCCCTTGGAAGAGTGGTGGAGGTTACAGTGGAATAAAAAGACAATATCAATGCCCCTTGGAAGAGTGGTGGAGGTCGCAGTAGCTTAAAAAGATGGTTTTAATGCCCCTTGGAAGAGTGGTGGAGGTTACAGTGAAATAAAAAGACAATATCAATGCCCCTTGGAAGAGTGGTGTAGGTCGCAGTAGCTTAACAAGACATTTTTAATGCCCCTTGGAAGAGTGGTGGAGGTCGCAGTAGCTTAATAAGACGGTTTTAATGGCCCTTGGGAGAGGGGTGGAGGTCAAAGTAGCTTAACAAGACAACTTTCATGCCCCTTGAAAGAGTGGTGAATGTTACAGTGGAATAAAAAGACAATATCAATGGCCCTTGGAAGAGTGGTGAATGTCGCAGTAGCTTAACAAGACGTTTTTAATGCCCTTTGGAAGATTGGCGGAGGTGGCAGTGGAATAAAAACACAACATCAACGTCCCGTGGAAGAGATGTGGAGGTCGCAGTAGCTTAACGAGACGGTTTAAATGCCCCTTGGAAGAGAAGTGGAGGTCGCAGTGGAATAAAAAGACAATATCAATGCCTCTTTGAAGAGTGGTGGAGGTCGCAGTAGCTTAACAAGACGGTTTTTATGCCCCTTGGAAAACTAGTGGAGGATACAGTGGAATAAAAAGACAATATCAATGACCCGTGGAAGAGACATGGAGGTCACAGTATCTTAACAAGACGGTTTTAATGCCCCTTGGAAGTGACGTGGAGGTCACAGTAGCTTAACAAAATGGTTTTAATGCCCCTTGGAAGAGACGTGGAGGTCACAGTAGCTTAACAAGATGGTTTTAATGCCCCTTGGAAGAGTGGTGGAGGTTGGAGTGGAATAAAAAGACAATATCAATGTCCCGTGGAAAAGACGTGGAGGTCACAGTAGCTTAACAACATGGTCTTAATGCCCCTTGGAAAAGTGGTGGAGGTTGCAGTGGAATAAAAAGACAATATCAATGTCCCTTGGAAGAGTGGTGGAGGTCACAGTAGCTTAACAAGACAGTTTTAATGCCCCTTGGAAGAGACGTGTAGGTCACAGTAGCTTAACAAAATGGTTTTAATGCCCCTTAGAAAAGTGGTTGAGGTCGCAGTGGAATAAAAAGACAATATCAATGCCCCATGGAAGAGACGTGGAGGTCACAGTAGCTTAGCAAGACTATTTTAATGCCCCTTGGAAGAGTGGTGAAGGTCGCAGTAGCTTAAAAAGGAGGTTTTTAATGCCCCTTGGAAGAGTGGTGGATGTTGCAGTGGAACAAAAAGACAATATCAATGCCCCGTGGAAGAGATGTGGAGGTCACAGTAGCTTAACAAGACAGTTTTAATGCCCCTTGGAAGAGACGTGTAGGTCACAGTAGCTTAACAAGATGGTTTTAATGCCCCTTGGAAAAGTAGTTGAGGTCGCAGTGGAATAAAAAGACAATATCAATGCCCCGTGGAAGAGACATGGAGGTCACAGTAGCTTAGCAAGACTGTTTTAATGCCCCTTGGAAGAGTGGTGAAGGTTGCAGTAGCTTAAAAAGAAGGTTTTTAATGCCCCTTGGAAGAGTGGTGGATGTTGCAGTGGAATAAAAAGACAATATCAATGCCCCGTGGAAGAGACGTGGAGGTCATAGAAGCTTAACAAGACGGTTTTAATGCCCCATGGAAGAGACATTTATGTCGCAGTAGCTTAACAAGACGGTTTTAATGCCCCTTGGAAGAGTGGTGGAGATCGCAGTGGAATAAAAAGACAATATCAATGCCACTTGGAAGAGTGGTGGAGGTCACAGTAGCTTAACAAGACTGTTTTAATGCTTCTGGAAGAGTGGTAGAGGACACAGTAGCTTAACAAGACAGTTTTAATGTCCCTTGGAAGAGTGTTGGTGGTCGCAGTAGCGTAACAAGACGGTTTAAATGCCCCTTGGAAGAGTGGTGGAGGTCGCAGTTGAATAAAAAGACAATATCAATGCCCCGTGGAAGAGATGTGGAGGTCACAGTAGCTTAAGAAGACGGTTTTTATGCCCCTTGGAAGAGACATGAAGGTCACAGTGGAATAAAAAGACAATATCAATGCCCCTTGGAAGAGTGGTGGAGATCGCAGTAGCTCAACAAGATGGTTTTAATGCCCCTTGGAAGAGTGGTGGAGGTTACAGTGGTATAAAAAGACAATATCAATGCCACTTGGAAGAGTGGTGGAGGTCGCAGTAGCTTAACAAGACTGTTTTAATGCTTCTGGAAGAGTGGTAGAGGACACAGTAGCTTAACAAGACAGTTTTAATGTCCCTTGGAAGAGTGTTGGTGGTCGCAGTAGCGTAACAAGACGGTTTAAATGCCCCTTGGAAGAGTGGTGGAGGTCGCAGTTGAATAAAAAGACAATATCAATGCCCCGTGGAAGAGATGTGGAGGTCACAGTAGCTTAAAAAGACGGTTTTTATGCCCCTTGGAAGAGACATGAAGGTCACAGTGGAATAAAAAGACAATATCAATGCCCCTTGGAAGAGTGGTGGAGATCGCAGTAGCTCAACAAGATGGTTTTAATGCCCCTTGTAAGAGTGGTGGAGGTTACAGTTTTATAAAAAGACAATATCAATGCCACTTGGAAGAGTGGTGGAGGTCGCAGTAGCTTAACAAGATGGTTTTAATGCCCCTTGGAAGAGATGTTGAGGTCACAGTAGCTTAACAAGACGGTTTTAATGGCCCTTGGAAGAGTGGTGGAGGTCGCAGTGGAATAAAAATACAATATCAATGCCCCTTGGAAGAGACGTGGAGGTCACAGTAGCTTAACAAGACTGTATTAATGTCCCTTGGAACAGTTGTGTAGGTCGCAGTAGCTTAACAAGACGGTTTTAATGTCCCTTGGAAGAGTGGTGGAGGTCGCAGTGGAATAAAAATACAATATCAATGCCCCTTGGAAGAGACGTGGAGGTCACAGTAGCTTAACAAGACTGTATTAATGTCCCTTGGAACAGTTGTGTAGGTCGCAGTAGCTTAACAAGACGGTTTTAATGTCCCTTGGAAGAGTGGTGGAGGTCGCAGTAGCTTAACAAGACGGTTTTAATGCCCCTTGGAAGAGTTTTGGAGGTCGCAGTGGAATAAAAAGACAATATTAATGCCCCGTGGAAGAGACGTGGAGGTCACAGTAGTTTAACAAGATGGTTTTAATGCCCCTTGGAAGAGACGTCGAGGTCACAGTGGAATAAAAAGACAATATCTATGTTCCTTGGAAGAGTGGTGGAGGTCACAGCAGCTTAACAAGATGGTTTTAATGCCCCTTGAAAGAGTGGTGGAGGTTACAGTGGAATAAAAAGACAATATCAATGCCCCTTGGAAGAGTGGTGGAGGTCGCAGTAGCTTAAAAAGATGGTTTTAATGCCCCTTGGAAGAGTGGTGGAGGTTACAGTGAAATAAAAAGACAATATCAATGCCCCTTGGAAGAGTGGTGTAGGTCGCAGTAGCTTAACAAGACATTTTTAATGCCCCTTAGAAGAGTGGTGGAGGTCGCAGTAGCTTATCAAGACAGTTTTAATGCCCCTTGGAAGAGTGGTGGAGGTCGCAGTAGCTTAATAAGACGGTTTTAATGCCCCTTGGGAGAGGGGTGGAGGTCAGAGTAGCTTAGCAAGACAACTTTAATGCCCCTTGAAAGAGTGGTGAATGTTACAGTGGAATAAAAAGACAATATCAATGGCCCTTGGAAGAGTGGTGAATGTCGCAGTAGCTTAACAAGACGTTTCTAATGCCCTTTGGAAGATTGGCGGAGGTGGCAGTGGAATAAAAACACAACATCAACGCCCCGTGGAAGAGATGTGGAGGTCACAGTAGCTTAACGAGACGGTTTTAATGCCCCTTGGAAGAGAAGTGGAGGTCGCAGTGGAATAAAAAGACAATATCAATGCCTCTTTGAAGAGTGGTGGAGGTCGCAGTAGCTTAACGAGACGGTTTTTATGCCCCTTGGAAAACTAGTGGAGGTTACAGTGGAATAAAAAGACAATATCAATGACCCGTGGAAGAGACATGGAGGTCACAGTATCTTAACAAGACGGTTTTAATGCCCCTTGGAAGTGACGTGGAGGTCACAGTAGCTTAACAAAACGGTTTTAATGCCACTTGGAAGAGACGTGGAGGTCACAGTAGATTAACAAGATGGTCTTAATGCCCCTTGGAAGAGTGGTGGAGGTTACAGTGGAATAAAAAGACAATATCAATGTCCCGTGGAAAAGACGTGGAGGTCACAGTAGCTTAACAACATGGTCTTAATGCCCCTTGGAACAGTGGTGGAGGTTGCAGTGGAATAAAAAGACAATATTAATGTCCCTTGGAAGAGTGGTGGAGGTCACAGTAGCTTAACAAGACAGTTTTAATGCCCCTTGAAAGAGACGTGTAGGTCACAGTAGCTTAACAAAATGGTTTTAATGCCCCTTAGAAAAGTGGTTGAGGTCGCAGTGGAATAAAAAGACAATATCAATGCCCCATGGAAGAGACGTGGAGGTCACAGTAGCTTAGCAAGACTGTTTTAATGCCCCTTGGAAGAGTGGTGAAGGTTGCAGTAGCTTAAAAAGGAGGTTTTTAATGCCCCTTGGAAGAGTGGTGGATGTTGCAGTGGAATAAAAAGACAATATCAATGCCCCGTGGAAGAGACGTGGAGGTCACAGAAGCTTAAAAAGACGGTTTTAATGCCCCATGGAAGAGACATTTATGTCGCAGTAGCTTAACAAGACGGTTTTAATGCCCCTTGGAAGAGTGGTGGAGATCGCAGTGGAATAAAAAGACAATATCAATGCCACTTGGAAGAGTGGTGGTGGTCGCAGTAGCTTAACAAGACTGTTTTAATGCTTCTGGAAGAGTGGTAGAGGACACAGTAGCTTAACAAGACAGTTTTAATGTCCCTTGGAAGAGTGTTGGTGGTCGCAGTAGCGTAACAAGACGGTTTAAATGACCCTTGGAAAAGTGGTGGAGGTCGCAGTGGAATAAAAAGACAATATCAATGCCCCGTGGAAGAGATGTGGAGGGCATTTATGCATATAGCATTTATGCATACTTTATCGAAGTGCCATAATTTAGCAAAGTGCCCTGGCAGTTAGAAAATGGCATTGCTAATATTCATCTTTCTTCTCTTCTTACAGGTATATATTTTTCACTGCTTGTGTGATCTGTCCTGAAAACTGCATTATATCTCCATGCAATGCTCTGCAGCCTATCAATTTCTGGTATATATTTTTCACTGCTTGTGTGATCTGTCCTGAAAACTGCATTACATCTCCATGCAATGCTCTGCGGCCTATCAATTTCTGGTATATATTTTTCACTGCTTGTGTGATCTGTCCTGAAAACTGCATTATATCTCCATGCAATGCTCTGCAGCCTATCAATTTCTGGTATATATTTTTCACTGCTTGTGTGATCTGTCCTGAAAACTGCATTATATCTCCATGCAATGCTCTGCAGCCTATCAATTTCTGGTATATATTTTTCACTGCTTGTGTGATCTGTCCTGAAAACTGCATTATATCTCCATGCAATGCTCTGCAGCCTATCAATTTCTGGTATATATTTTTCACTGCTTGTGTGATCTGTCCTGAAAACTGCATTATATCTCCATGCAATGCTCTGCAGCCTATCAATTTCTGGTATATATTTTTTCACTCCTCTAGCTTTTTTATTCCATGATACTTAAAGGTCATCACACTTACTTTAAGAGTTTATGATCCATGCCGAGTTTACTAGTCTGTTTTTTTTTTTTTTTCCCTGCACTTTATGGTCTCCTGTTGTCTTTTAAGCTAGTGATTGATTGTTAATGAGTTAAATCTGTGCAGATCTAAGCAGATACGTCCCTATATATTGAGACTTAGTTAAGGGGCAGCATTTATGCGGGGGCATTTATGCATATAGCATTTATGCATACTTTATCGAAGTGCCATAATTTAGCAAAGTGCCCTGGCAGTTAGAAAATGGCAGTTGGACAGGGCAGGAGACAGGTAAGACATGCAAGACAAACCAACAAACTTGCTTATAGGTCATCTTTTTGGCAAACAGTATTCACCATTTGTATCTGTGCCATTTATTTCCTGGTTGCTACAATCATCCACATTCAACGTTCTCCCACAAATGCGGCACACTTCATCCATATTAATCCCTCACTCCTCTCTTCTCCTATGTACAGTTGTCATGCTCTCTTCACAATGTTATACCACGCAGATCCATTCATTCCCACCATACAACGCAGGAAACGCTCTCACAAATCACTCAATCATCTGCTCACTCTCTGTATCTTCCTTCTATTAGTCGCAGGTGATATTTCTCCCAACCCAGGACCCTCCAGTAATAATAACACTAACTCTTTCCCTGTTACATTCAGAAACCCTGCTAATCTCATTAATATTCCCTGCATATCTTCTGTCTCATTCAACTGTGCCCTTTGGAATGCACGCTCAGCTTGTAATAAACTCTCTTACATCCATGACTTTTTCCTCTCTAATTCCCTCAACCTTCTGGCTCTCACTGAAACCTGGATCCAGCAGTCGGACACCACCGCCGCTGCAGCTCTCTCCTATGGTGGCCTACATTTCTCTCATACCCCGCGACCTGACAACAGATCAGGTGGAGGTGTTGGTCTGCTTCTTTCAACAAAATGTACTTTTCAGGTTATCCCCCCTGTACCCTCCCTTATCTTCCCGTCCTTTGAGGCCCACACAGTCAGACTCTACCGGCCCTTCTCCCTGCGAGTGGCGGTTGTCTATCGCCCCCCAGGTCCCCCCCGTCAATTCCTGGATCACTTTGCTGCCTGGCTTACAAATTTTCTATCCTGCGACATCCCCACGATAATCATGGGAGACTTTAACATCCCAATTGGCGATCCTCTTTCCCCATCTGCCACGCATCTTTTATCATTAACCTCCTCCTTCGGCCTTTCACAGCTTGCTAATTCTCCTACACATGAGGACGGGAACACATTGGACCTGATCTTCTCCCGGCTTTGCTCAGTACATGACTTTACTAACTCTCCCCTTCCACTCTCTGACCATAATCTTCTTTCATTCTCTGTCAAGAACTGTGACTCCACTCAAGACACTCCCACCGTCCACACTTATAGAAATTTACGCACCATTAACACCCAGAAATTTATAAAAAGGTTGCAATCATCATTGGCCCCAATCTCCTCCCTCTCATGTCCCGACTCTGCATTGAAGCATTATAACAAAATAATGCTATGCGCCCTGGATGAAGCCGCACCTCCTACACAAAGAACAATTCGGCATAGACGGCGACAACCCTGGCACACGCCTCAAACACGTCTTCTCCAGAGGTACTCCAGGTGCGCTGAACGGCTGTGGAGAAAATCAAATCTGCCCGAAGATTTCCTCCACTATAAATTTATGCTGAAAACATATAACTCTGCCCTTCACCTCTCCAAACAAACCTACTTTAACAACCTCATCATCTCACTTTCCAATAATCCTAAACGACTCTTTGACACGTTTCATTCTCTCCTCAATCAAACAGCACAGGCCCCGACCACCGACCTCAGCGCTGACGATCTGGCTAACTATTTCAAAGAAAAAATTGACCATATCCGACAGGAAATTTTCTCCCAATCCCCAAATGTTATGCATGCTCCCCCCCGCCACATTGTATCTTGTTCATTTTCTGACTTCGAACCAGTCACGGAAGATGAAGTGATCAGGCTCCTTGCATCTTCTCGCCCTACCACCTGCACCAGCGACCCTATTCCCTCACATCTCCTTCAGTCCCTTGCTCCAGCTGTCACCTCTCACCTAACTAAAATTTTCAACCTTTCCCTCTCATCTGGTATCTTTCCCTCTTCTTTTAAACACGCCAGCATACAACCATTACTTAAAAAACCATCCCTCGACCAGAACTGCATGGCCAACTACAGACCTGTTTCCAATCTTCCCTTTATCTCTAAACTCCTGGAACGCCTGGTCCACTCCCGTCTAATCTGCTATCTCTCAGACAACTCTCTTCTTGACCCTTTACAATCTGGTTTCCGCTCTTTACATTCTACTGAAACTGCCCTCACTAAAGTCTCTAATGATCTACTAACAGCTAAATCTAATGGTCACTACTCCCTGCTGATTCTCCTGGATCTCTCTGAAGCATTCGACACTGTGGATCATCAGCTCCTCCTCACTATGCTCCGCACTATTGGCCTCAAGGACACGGTTCTCTCCTGGTTCTCCTCTTATCTCTCTGACCGCTCCTTCTCTGTGTCTTTTGCCGGCTCCTCCTCCTCCCTACTTCCTCTTACTGTCGGGGTTCCTCAAGGATCAGTCCTAGGCCCCCTTCTTTTCTCCTTATACACCGCTCCTATTGGACAAACAATCAGTAGATTCGGTTTTCAGTACCATCTCTATGCTGATGACACCCAATTATACACCTCTGCTCCGGACATCACCCCTGCATTACTACAAAAGACCAGTGATTGTCTTTCTGCTGTGTCTAACATTATGTCCTCCCTCTACCTAAAACTGAATCTGTCAAAAACTGAACTACTCGTCTTTCCTCCCTCCATTAATCTACCTGTGCCCGATATTGCCATCTCCGTTTGTGGCTCAACCATTACTCCCCAGCTACAAGCCCGCTGTCTTGGGGTCATTTTTGATTCAGATCTTTCTTTCACTCCTCACATCAAATCACTCGCTCGTTCATGTCATCTACACCTCAAAAACATCTCAAGAATCAGGACTTTTCTCACCTTTGACTCGGCAAAAACTCTTACTGTCGCTCTTATTCATTCTCGTCTTGACTATTGCAACGCTCTACTAATCGGTCTCCCTCTTACTAAACTCTCCCCTCTCCAATCCGTCCTGAACGCAGCAGCCAGGATCATATTCCTCGCCAACCGCTACTCAGATGCCTCTTCACTGTGCCAGTCATTGCATTGGATGCCCATCCAATATAGAGTTCGTTTTAAACTTATCACGCTTACCCACAAAGCGCTCCATGCTTCAGTACCCCCCTACATCTCCTCCCTTGTCTCAGTCTACCACCCTACACGTGCCCTCCGTTCTGCAAATGACTTGAAACTAAAATCCTCCATAATCCGAACTTCCCACTCCCGTCTCCAAGATTTCTCGCGTGCTGCGCCAATTCTCTGGAATGCACTACCCAGGACAGTTCGATTGATTCCCAATACCCACAGTTTCAAGCGAACCCTAAAAACACATTTCTTTAGACTGGCGTATCACCTAAACACACTCTGTCCATCCCAGCTTTCCCCCATATTAAAATCTTCTTCAACTTCGGGTTCAAACCAACCATGCACATAAAAGCCTCTGTCAGGGCTGCACACATACTGGCTGGCGACCAGTCCATGTATTATTATTTATCCTATTCAGTATATCAAGGCTGCATTATACAATATATGTACTTTTTACCTTTTCTGTCTCCCCCACTTCCTCATAGACTGTAAGCTCGCGAGCAGTGCCCTCACTCCGTTCGATATGAGATATGCTTATTCTGTATTGTCTGTATAAGTCCCCCCTAAAATTTTTAAAGTGCTGCGGAATATGTTGGCGCTATAAAAATAAACTATTATTATTATTATTATTATTATGTGGAGGTCACAGTAGCTTAAGAAGACGGTTTTAATGCCCCTTGGAAGAGACATGAAGGTCACAGTGGAATAAAAAGACAATATCAATGCCCCTTGAATGAGTGGTGGAGATCGCAGTAGCTCAACAAGATGGTTATAATGCGTTACAGTGGTATAAAAAGACAATATCAATGCCACTTGGAAGAGTGGTGGAGGTCGCAGTAGCTTAACAAGATGGTTTTAAGGCCCCTTGGAAGAGATGTTGAGGTCACAGTAGCTTAACAAGACGGTTTTAATGGCCCTTGGAAGAGTGGTGGAGGTCGCAGTGGAATAAAAAGACAATATCAATGCCCCTTGGAAGAGACGTGGAGATCACAGTAGCTTAACAAGACTGTATTAATGTCCCTTGGAACAGTGGTGGAGGTCGCAGTAGCTTAACAAGATGGTTTTAATATCCCTTGGAAGAGTGGTGGAGGTCGCAGTAGCTTAACAAAACGGTTTTAATGCCCCTTGGAAGAGTGGTGGAGCTCGCAGTGGAATAAAAAGACATTATTAATGCCCCGTGGAAGAGACGTGGAGGTCACAGTAGCTTAACAAGATGGTTTTAATGCCCCTTGGAAGAGACGTGGAGGTCACAGTGGAATAAAAAGACAATATCTATGTTCCTTGGAAGAGTGGTGGAGGTCACAGCAGCTTAACAAGACGGTTTTAATGCCCCTTCGAAGAGTGGTGGAGGTTACAGTGGAATAAAAAGACAATATCAATGCCCCTTGGAAGAGTGGTGGAGGTCGCAGTAGCTTAAAAAGATGGTTTTAATGCCCCTTGGAAGAGTGGTGGAGGTTACAGTGAAATAAAAAGACAATATCAATGCCCATTGGAAGAGTGGTGTAGGTCGCAGTAGCTTAAGAAGACATTTTTAATGCCCCTTGGAAGAGTGATGGAGGTCGCAGTAGCTTAACAAGACAGTTCTAATGCCCCTTGGAAGAGTGGTGGAGGTCGCAGTAGCTTAATAAGACGGTTTTAATGCCCCTTGGGAGAGTGGTGGAGGTCAGAGTAGCTTAACAAGACAACTTTAATGCCCCTTGAAAGAGTGGTGAATGTTATAGTGGAATAAAAAGACAATATCAATGGCCCTTGGAAGAGTGGTGAATGTCGCAGTAGCTTAACAAGACGTTTTTAATGCCCTTTGGAAGATTGGCGGAGGTGGCAGTGGAATAAAAACACAACATCAACGCCACGTAGAAGAGATGTGGAGGTCGCAGTAGCTTAACGAGACGGTTTTAATGCCCCTTGGAAGAGAAGTGGAGGTCGCAGTGGAATAAAAAGACAATATCAATGCCTCTTGGAAGAGTGGTGGAGGTCGCAGTAGCTTAACAAGACGGTTTTTATGACCCTTGGAAAACTAGTGGAGGTTACAGTGGAATAAAAAGACAATATCAATGACCCGTGGAAGAGACATGGAGGTCACAGTATCTTAACAAGACGGTTTTAATGCCCCTTGGAAGTGACGTGGAGGTCACAGTAGCTTAACAAAATGGTTTTAATGCCCCTTGGAAGAGTAGTGGAGGTTACAGTGGAATAAAAAGACAATATCAATGTCCCGTGGAAAAGACGTGGAGGTCACAGTAGCTTAACAAGATGGTCTTAATGCCCCTTGGAAAAGTGGTGGAGGTTGCAGTGGAATAAAAAGACAATATCAATGTTCCTTGGAAGAGTGGTGGAGGTCACAGTAGCTTAACAAGACAGTTTTAATGCCCCTTGGAAGAGACGTGTAGGTCACAGTAGCTTAACAAAATGGTTTTAATGCCCCTTAGAAAAGTGGTTGAGGTCGCAGTGGAATAAAAAGACAATATCAATGCCCCATGGAAGAGACGTGGAGGTCACAGTAGCTTAGCAAGACTGTTTTAATGCCCCTTGGAAGAGTGGTGAAGGTCGCAGTAGCTTAAAAAGGAGGTTTTTAATGCTCCTTGGAAGAGTGGTGGATGTTGCACTGGAATAAAAAGACAATATCAATGCCCCGTGGAAGAGACGTGGAGGTCACAGTAGCTTAACAAGACGGTTTTAATGCCCCATGGAAGAGACATTTATGTCGCAGTAGCTTAACAAAACGGTTCTAATGCCCCTTGGAAGAGTGGTGGAGATCGCAGTGGAATAAAAAGACAATATCAATGCCACTTGGAAGAGTTGTGGAGGTCGCAGTAGCTTAACAAGACTGTTTTAATGCTTCTGGAAGAGTGGTAGAGGACACAGTAGCTTAACAAGACAGTTTTAATGCCCCTTGGAAGAGTGGTGGAGGTCGCAGTAGCGTAACAAGACGGTTTAAATGCCCCTTGGAAGGGTGGTGGAGGTCACAGTGGAATAAAAAGACAATATCAATGCCCCGTGGAATAGATGTGGAGGTCACAGTAGCTTAAGAAGACGGTTTTAATGCCCCTTGGAAGAGACATGAAGGTCACAGTGGAATAAAAAGACAATATCAATGCCCCTTGTAAGAGTGGTGGAGATCGCAGTAGCTCAACAAGATGGTTTTAATGCCCCTTGGAAGAGTGGTGGAGCTTACAGTGGTATAAAAAGACAATATCAATGCCACTTGGAAGAGTGGTGGAGGTCGCAGTAGCTTAATAAGATGGTTTTAATGCCCCTTGGAAGAGATGTTGAGGTCACAGTAGCTTAACAAGACGGATTTAATGGCCCTTGGAAAAGTGGTGGAGGTCGCAGTGGAATAAAAAGACAATATCAATGCCCCATGGAAGAGACGTGGAGGTCACAGTAGCTTAACAAGACTGCATTAATGTCCCTTGGAATAGTGGTGGAGGTCGCAGTAGCTTAACAAGACGGTTTAAATGAACCTTGGAAGAGTGGTGGAGGTCGCAGTAGCTTAACAAGACGGTTTTAATGAACCTTGGAAGAGTGGTGGAGGTCGCAGTAGCTTAACAAGATGGTTTTAATGCCCCTTGGAAGAGTGGTGGAGGTCACAGTGGAATAAAAAGACAATATTAATGCCCCGTGGAAGAGACGTGGAGGTCACAGTAGCTTAACAAGATGGTTTTAATGCCCCTTGGAAGAGACGTGGAGGTCACAGTGGAATAAAAAGACAATATCAATGCACCGTGGAAGAGATGTGGAGGTCACAGTAGCTTAAGAAGACGGTTTTAATGCCCCTTGGAAGAGACATGAAGGTCACAGTGGAATAAAAAGACAATATCAATGCCCCTTGTAAGAGTGGTGGAGATCGCAGTAGCTCAACAAGATGGTTTTAATGCCCCTTGGAAGAGTGGTGGAGGTTACAGTGGAATAAAAAGACAATATCAATGCCCCTTGGTAGAGTGGTATAAGTCACAGTAGCTTAACAAGACACTTTTAATGCCCCTTGGAAGAGACGTGGAGGTCACAGTGGAATAAAAAGACAATATCAATGCCCCGTGGAAGAGTGGTGGAGGTCACAGTAGCTTAACAAGATGGTTTTAATGCCCCTTGGAAGAGTGGTGGAGGTTACAGTGGAATAAAAAGACAATATCAATGCCCCTTGGAAGAGTGGTGTAGGTCGCAGTAGCTTAACAAGACATTTTTAATGCCCCTTGGAAGAGTGGTGGAGGTCGCAGTAGCTTAACAAGACAGTTTTAATGCCCATTGGAAGAGTGGTGGAGGTCGCAGTAGCTTAATAAGACGGTTTTAATGCCCCTTGGGAGGGTGGTGGAGGTCAGAGTAGCTCAACAAGACAACTTTAATACCCCTTGAAAGAGTGGTGAATGTTATAGTGGAATAAAATGACAATATCAATGGCCCTTGGAAGAGTGGTGAATGTCGCAGTAGCTTAACAAGACGTTTTTAATGCCCTTTGGAAGATTGGCGGAGGTGGCAGTGGAATAAAAACACAACATCAACGCCTCGTGGAAGAGATGTGGAGGTCGCAGTAGCTTAACGAGACGGTTTTAATGCCCCTTGGAAGAGAAGTGGAGGTCGCAGTGGAATAAAAAGACAATATCAATGCCTCTTGGAAGAGTGGTGGAGGTCGCAGTAGCTTAACAAGACGGTTTTTATGCCCCTTGGAAAACTAGTGGAGGTTACAGTGGAATAAAAAGACAATATCAATGACCCGTGGAAGAGACATGGAGGTCACAGTATCTTAACAAGACGGTTTTAATGCCCATTGGAAGTGACGTGGAGGTCACAGTAGCTTAACAAAACGGTTTTAATGCCCCTTGGAAGAGACGTGGAGGTCACAGTAGCTTAACAAAATGGTTTTAATGCCCCTTGGAAGAGTAGTGGAGGTTACAGTGGAATAAAAAGACAATATCAATGTCCCGTGGAAAAGACGTGGAGGTCACAGTAGCTTAACAAGATGGTCTTTATGCCCCTTGGAAATGTGGTGGAGGTTGCAGTGGAATAAAAATACAATATCAATCTCCCTTGGAAGAGTGGTGGAGGTCACAGTAGCTTAACAAGACAGTTTTAATGCCCCTTGGAAGAGACGTGTAGGTCACAGTAGCTTAACAAAATGGTTTTAATGCCCCATGGAAGAGACATTTATGTCGCAGTAGCTTAACAAAACGGTTCTAATGCCCCTTGGAAGAGTGGATGAGATCGCAGTGGAATAAAAAGACAATATCAATGCCACTTGGAAGAGTTGTGGAGGTCGCAGTAGCTTAACAAGACTGTTTTAATGCTTCTGGAAGAGTGGTAGAGGACACAGTAGCTTAACAAGACAGTTTTAATGCCCCTTGGAAGAGTGGTGGAGGTCGCAGTAGCGTAACAAGACGGTTTAAATGCCCCTTGGAAGAGTGGTGGAGGTCGCAGTGGAATAAAAAGACAATATCAATGCCCCGTGGAAGAGATGTGGAGGTCACAGTAGCTTAAGAAGACGGTTTTAATGCCCCTTGGAAGAGACATGAAGGTCACAGTGGAATAAAAAGACAATATCAATGCCGCTTGTAAGAGTGGTGGAGATCACAGTAGCTCAACAAGATGGTTTTAATGCCCCTTGGAAGAGTGGTGGAGGTTACAGTGGTATAAAAAGACAATATCAATGCCACTTGGAAGAGTGGTGGAGGTTGCAGTAGCTTAATAAGATGGTTTTAATGCCCCTTGGAAGAGATGTTGAGGTCACAGTAGCTTAACAAGACGGATTTAATGGCCCTTGGAAAAGTGGTGGAGGTCGCAGTAGAATAAAAAGACAATATCAATGCCCCATGGAAGAGACGTGGAGGTCACAGTAGCTTAACAAGACTGCATTAATGTCCCTTGGAATAGTGGTGGAGGTCGCAGTAGCTTAACAAGACGGTTTTAATGTCCCTTGGAAGAGTGGTGGAGGTCGCAGTAGCTTAACAAGACGGTTTTAATGAACCTTGGAAGAGTGGTGGAGGTCGCAGTAGCTTAACAAGATGGTTTTAATGCCCCTTGGAAGAGTGGTGGAGGTCGCAGTGGAATAAAAAGACAATATTAATGCCCCGTGGAAGAGACGTGGAGGTCACAGTAGCTTAACAAAACGGTTCTAATGCCCCTTGGAAGAGTGGTGGAGATCGCAGTGGAATAAAAAGACAATATCAATGCCACTTGGAAGAGTTGTGGAGGTCGCAGTACCTTAACAAGACTGTTTTAATGCTTCTGGAAGAGTGGTAGAGGACACAGTAGCTTAACAAGACAGTTTTAATGCCCCTTGGAAGAGTGGTGGAGATCGCAGTAGCGTAACAAGATGGTTTAAATGCCCCTTGGAAGAGTGGTGGAGGTCGCAGTGGAATAAAAAGACAATATCAATGCCCCGTGGAAGAGATGTGGAGGTCACAGTAGCTTAAGAAGACGGTTTTAATGCCCCTTGGAAGAGACATGAAGGTCACAGTGGAATAAAAAGACAATATCAATGCCCCTTGTAAGAGTGGTGGAGATCGCAGTAGCTCAACAAGATGGCTTTAATGCCCCTTGGAAGAGTGGTGGAGGTTACAGTGGTATAAAAAGACAATATCAATGCCACTTGGAAGAGTGGTGGAGGTCGCAGTAGCTTAATAAGATGGTTTTAATGCCCCTTGGAAGAGATGTTGAGGTCACAGTAGCTTAACAAGACGGATTTAATGGCCCTTGGAAAAGTGGTGGAGGTCGCAGTGGAATAAAAAGACAATATCAATGCCCCATGGAAGAGACGTGGAGTTCACAGTAGCTTAACAAGACTGCATTAATGTCCCTTGGAATAGTGGTGGAGGTCGCAGTAGCTTAACAAGACGGTTTTAATGTCCCTTGGAAGAGTGGTGGAGGTCGCAGTGGAATAAAGAGACAATATTAATGCCCCATGGAAGAGACGTGGAGGTCACAGTAGCTTAACAAGATGGTTTTAATGCCCCTTGGAAGAGACGTGGAGGTCACAGTGGAATAAAAAGAAAATATCAATGCCCCGTGGAAGAGATGTGGAGGTCACAGTAGCTAAAGAAGACGGTTTTAATTCCCCTTGGAAGAAACATGAAGGTCACAATGGATTAAAAAGACAATATCAATGCCCCTTGGAAGAGTGGTGGAGATCGCAGTAGCTCAACAAGATGGTTTTAATGCCCCTTGGAAGAGTGGTGGAGGTTACAGTGGAATAAAAAGACAATATCAATGCCCCTTGGAAGAGTGGTATAAGTCACAGTAGCTTAACAAGACACTTTTAATGCCCCTTGGAAGAGACGTGGAGGTCACAGTGGAATAAAAAGACAATATCAATGCCCCGTGGAAGAGTGGTGGAGGTCACAGTAGCTTAACAAGATGGTTTTAATGCCCCTTGGAAGAGTGGTGGAGGTTACAGTGGAATAAAAAGACAATATCAATGCCTCTTGGAAAAGTGGTGGAGGTCGCAGCAGCTTAACAAGATGGTTTTAATGCCCCTTTTAAGAGTGGTGGAGGTTACAGTGAAATAAAAAGACAATATCAATGCCCCTTGGAAGAGTGGTATAAGTCACAGTAGCTTAACAAGACACTTTTAATGCCCCTTGGAAGAGATGGTGGAGGTCGCAGTAGCTTAACAAGACGGTTTTAATGCCCCTTGGAAGAGTGGTGGAGGTTACATAGCTTAACAAGATGGTTTTAATGCCCCTTGGAAGAGTGGTGGAGGTCACAGTAGCTTAACAAGATGGTTTTAATGCCCCTTGTAAGAGTGGTGGAGGTCGCAGTAGCTTAACAAGACGGTTTTAATGCCCCGTGGATGAGACCTGGAGGTTACAGTAGCTTAACAAGATGATTTTAATGCCCCTTACAAGAGCCATGCAGTACAGCATATTAAAAAAATGATTTCCATTATTGGTGAGTGGGTCTCCCATAGTCTTTGCCTATGCCTTCCAAGCCAAAGCTGCCAAAAATTAGGACCGAGGAACTTGCAATGCTGGCAACACGGGCCCCTGTCACCCTCGTGGTATAGTGGTGGTGGAGGCTGAGGATAAGGAGAAGAGCATAAAACAGCCGAAATGAGGAAGCGTATACTTATGTGTGGGGTGTGAAGCGTTGCATGGGAATACACCTCCCGAAACATCACAGTGGATTTGACTTTATGTTACTCTGCTGTCATTTGGTGGTGATGAGAAGTCTGGCCCAATCCAGCCCTTGTTCATTTTGATAAGGGTCAGCTTGTCAGCACTGTCAGCTGACAGGTGAGTGCGCTTATCAGTTATAATTCCCCCAGTGGCACTAAAAACACGCTCCAATAACACGCTAGCGGCAGGGCAGGCCAGGACCTCCAAGGCGTATAGAGCGAGTTCATTCCAAGTGTCCAGCTTGGATACCCAATAATTAAAAGGCACAGAGGAATCACGGAGGATGCTGGTACGGTTGGCAAAGTACTCCCTCACCATCTTTTGAAACTTTCCACTCCTTGTCAGAGTACCCCGCACCTCAGGGCCAGTAAGCTGAGTGGGTCTCAGAAAACTGTCCCAGAACGTTGACAGTGTTCCCCTGCCTCTGCTGGATTGGAGTTGCGTCTCTCTCACCTGTACGCCTTGGTTGGGCAATGAACTGTGACCTCTGCCTCTAGCGTGTTTAGATGGGAATTTTTTAACAGTTCTGCAGCAAGGGCCTTCTGGTACTGTCCCATTTTTGTAGACCTCTCCACCTCAGCAATAAGAGACTGAAAGTTCTCCTTGTAGCGGGGGTCTAAAAGTGAAATCTACCAGTAATGACTGTCACCCAACATTTTGACAACGCGAGGGTCACGGTTAAGGCAGTGTAACATAAAGTCAGCCATGCGTGCCAGACTGGTAACGGGCAAGACTTCTGTGTCCTCACCAAGATGATGACTGACCATGCTCTCCCACTCCCCCTCCTCTTCCTCCTCCCCCATGTCCTCAGGCCACCCACGCTGAACCGACGGTATGACAGTTGTACAGGTACTACCGTCTACAGCACATGATACCAGCTCCTGTTCTTCCTCCTCCTCCTCCTCTACCTCATTGTCCCCCAATGCACGTTGGGATGAGATGAGGCTGGGCAGTGTGTAATCGCCCGCTACGGCTTCTTGATCCATCTCATCATACTCTGGCTGCAATGCCTCCTCTTTACTTCTCTGCAGAGAGCGTTGCAAAAGACAGACAAGTGGGTTGCTGACGCTAATGACGGCGTCATCGCCACTCATCTTTGTCAGGATGGTACATATGTCAGACATCCAGGTCCACTCATGAGGTCTTATGTGTGGAGTCTGACCTGAATATCGACGGCCTTGTTGCAGCTGGTACTCCACAACTTCTCTCTTCTGCTCACAAATCCTTTGCAACATGTGTAGGTTAGAGTTCCAACGTGTGGGGACATCACACACTAGTCGGTGTGCCGGAAGCTGCAAACGCTGCTGCAACACAGCAAGGGCAGCGGAAGCTGTAGCCAACTTCCGAAAATGAGCTGACAGGTGGCGTACTTTGACGAGCAGATCTGGCAACTCGGGGTACGATTTAAGAAACCGCTGAACCACGAGGTTAAGCATATGAGCCAGGCATGGTACGTGTGTGATCTCGCCTCGCCTCAAAGCCGCCACCAGGTTACGGCCATTGTCACACACGATCATGCCTGGATGTAGGTTCAGCAGTCTCAGACACAGATCTGCCTGCTCTTTCACAGCTGTCCACAACTCACAAGCAGTGTGAGGTTTATCACCTAAGCTTATGAGTTTCAGCATAGCCTGTTGCCGCTTGGCTGAGGCAGTACTGCAGTGCTTCCAGCTTGTAACTGATGTGGTGATATCTGAGATGGAGGCTGAACATGAGGAGGAGAATGATGCGCAGGAGCTGTACACTGTGGGGGCAACTCTGACTGACATAGGGCCCGCAATCCTCGGTGTTGGGAGGATGTGATCCGTCCCAAGGTCCGACTGGGTACCGGCTTCCACTTTGTTTACCCAGTGTGCCATCAGGGACATGTACCATCCCTGGCCACAAGCACTTGTCCACGTGTCCGTTATCAGGTGAACTCTCCAAGTAACTGCGTTGTTGAGGGCACGGCAGATGTTTTGGGACACGTGCTTGTGTAGTGCGGGGATGGAACACCAGGGAAAATAGTGTTGGCTGGGGACCGAGTACCAAGGGACGGCCACCATAAGGTTGCGGAAGGATTCCGTCTCCACCAGCCTAAAAGGCAGCATTTCCAATGCAAGCATTCGTGAAATGTGCGAATTCAGGACTGTGGCCTGTGGGGCGTTGGCTACGAATTTGCGCTTTCGTTCAAAGCTCTGGGATATGGACAATTGAACACTGCGGTGAGACGTCCACGCTGTTTCTTAATAAACTGCCATAACAAGTGAAGACTGAGAGGAGGGGGCATCTTTGAATGCAGTATGGACAGGGGATTGCCTTGCACGCACAACAGGGGGTTCTCTTACACGCACAACAGCGGAAGAAGCAGTGGTGACACCCGCTGACACTGGTCGTGGACCCTGGGGTTCGCCACACAAAGTCGGGTGCTTTGCTGACATGTGCCTGATCATGCTGGTGGTGGTCAGGCTGGTAGTTTTGTCACCCCTGCTGATGCGGGCCTGGCAGGTGGTACAAATGGCCTTTTTGGAGTTATCAGCAGAGTCTTTAAAAATATTCTAGACTCTGGAAGACCTACCGGTTGTACTGGCACCGTCCCTCGTGTTAGTGTTACGGGGAGCGGTTGCCTGCCTTCTGTCTGCGGCCACCACACTGCTTCTTCCTGCCTGTTGGGGTACTCTGCCTCCCTCCCCCTGTGTGCTGCTGGCCTCGCTCTGCGTGTCTTCCTGCCATGTTGGGTCAGTTACTAGATCATCCACAACCTCCTCCTCTTCCACGTCCGCACCACGGTCCTTCTCCTCACTTTGTGGCAATTGTGTCTCGTCATCGTCCACCTCATGTGAAAAATTGCCAGCGTCGCCTTCCTGTGGCCGTGGCTGTTCAAATATTTGGCCATCGCTACATGGGATCTCCTCTTCCACCACTTCAAGCGGAGCAGGCGAGGGGCTCAAATATGGAAATGGACCAGTGAACAGCTGTTCAGAGTGTCCAACTGTGGGATCAGTTGCTGTCTGACAACACTTGGCATGGTGGGAGGAAGGAGCATCAGGGTGAGGAGGCGTATGCGGTCGAGACTCATGGCTACTAAGACTTGACCGTGTGGAAGACAGACCGGAGGTGGTGGTGCCTAGATTACTTGAAGTATTATCTGCTATCCAATTAATAACCTGTTCACACTGATCAGTTCGCAATAGTGGTCTTGTTGTTGTGTGCTTCCCTAGTTTTTCGGTCAAGAACTGGGAGCGAGAAGATGGGTCTGTTGGTTGTGGCACATTTTCACCTTGGCCACGGCCCCGTCCTCTGCACACACCATCACCAGAACGTGCACTTCCACGTCCCTTGCCACGCACCTTGCACATTGTAAATGAAGTAAAATAGCAATATCAATGGCAAAAGGGTAATAGAAAGGAGATTAGAACCGTGGAAGAGGAAAACCACAGTTCTATTTCTCTGGCCTACACCAGACTCTTTTAAACAGATATATTGGTGTCCGACGAGACAGCGAGACACTGAAAATGGTTTTTTTTAAGCAAAAAAGACAAAAAAGTGGATAATACAGAGATTTGAATCGTGGAACTGCAAAACCACAGTTATAATTTCCTGGTGTATACCAGACTTGTTAAAATAGATATATTTGTGTCTGAACAGTCAGCGACACACTCAAACTGTTTTTTTTCATGGAAAAAAGGCAAGCAGGTTGATAACACTCAGATTTGAACCGTGGAAGAGGAAAAACACAGTTCCAGTTCTCTGGCCTACATCAGACTCTTTTAAACAGATATACTGGTGTCTGAACAGTCAGCGAGACACTGAAAATGTTTTTTTTATGCAAAAAAGTGGATAATACAGAGATTTGAACAGTGGAACTGCAAAACCACAGGTATAATTTCCTGGTGTATACCAGACTTGTTAAAATAGATATATTTGTGTCTGAACAGTCAGCGACACACTCAAACTGTTTTTTTTTATGGAAAAAAGGCAAGCAGGTTGATAACACCCAAATTTGAACCGTGGAAGAGGAAAAACACAGTTCTAGTTCTCTGGCCTACACTAGACTCTATTCAACAGATATATTTGTGTCTGAACACTCACAGACACACAATTTTTTTTTTTGGGGGGGGGGGGGAGAATACCAAAAGGTTAATAAGAGGGGTATTTGTACAGTCTGACTGAGGGAAAAAAAACAACAGTATTTAGATGAAAAAAAAAGTATTTTTCCTGGCCCCTGAGACCGGGTGATAAGTCTAGAAATTTGACCAGCAGGAGCACACAGGACTGTAATGCAGTGTTTGTTGGTATAACCACTGCATCTCCTATACAGCTTGCCTGCCTGCCTGATATCTGGGATGGATATTAGTCCTGAGAAGGACTGTTTGTTTGATTTTGCAGGCTTTAGAGACCCTACACTAACTATTTCGCAGTATAAATCTCTCCCTAGCTCAGCAGCACTGACCCTACGCTGTCTGATCCGGAGCGACTGTGTCCAAGATGGCGGCGCCCGGTTTTAAATACTTGAGGTGACGCTGTGCGGCCAGCCAATCACTGTAATTCCCACAAACAACATGGCTGCGGCATTACAGTGACTGGCTGGCAATCCCTGCATGTTCATTGGCTCTGTAAAGAGCACCAAATGTGCAGGGCGGAGACCCGAGCTCCCGCCCGAGTAACCTGGAAATGCTCGGTGCTCGCCGAACATCCCGAGCAGTGAGATGCTCGGGCGAGTACCGAGCAGTGTCGAGCATGCTCGCTCAACACTAATCCTCACGTGTTAACCTCTGTGACATGTCAATGGCTGTAAACATAGAGAAACTTGTAAATAACTCATGAAAGAATAAAGTCACGTTAAAACCAAGCACACCATTGTTTTTGTTATGAAATTCTCAATGAGATTGATGTGTCACATGACCCTCTTCCTATTAAAAAAAATAAAGTTGGATGCAAAATTGCCGACTTCAAAATGGCCACCATGGTCACCATTCATCTGAAAAAGTTTTCCCCCTCCCATATACTAATGTGCCACAAACAGGAAGTTGATATCGCCAAACATTCCAATTTTATTTAGGTGTATCCATATAAATGGCCTACCGTGTATAGCTCGCACTGCTCCCCATATATTGTCACTCCCTGAGGAAGCGAATGTGTGAAACGCGCATTGGAGTGCGTATCTGCTTGCGTATGGTGACTGCGGCATGAATACAGGTATATTATATATTATCAAGTGCTGTGCCCCATGATGTGTTGCACTATGTAACTTTTAGTTTTGATGTGCACTGCACATATCATATAACATCAAGTGCATCGATATTTATGTAGAGCTAGTGATATTGCACTGTCACTTTTAGTTCTGATGTGTGTGTTTGATGTGTGTTTTGACATATTATGTAACATCAGGTGTTCTGCTCTATAAATTGGTGGCTATTACTGCACTATTTCACTTTAAGTCTGATTTCCTGTGTGCACTGCACTTTATATAAATGACACGTTGTCACCGATAAATATATAATCAATCGTGATATATGCTGGATTTGATAAAGGGCTTATTGCTTATGCACTGCACCTTAAGTGCCTACTGGTGACAACGCTTCCTTCATGCTAAATTTGGTTAAAGTGCCTATTTGTTGTGAACTGCTAGCTATCTTTGCACTATGCCACTTTATATGTGGCTGCACTGATGTGCATCGCACTTTGTGGATTTACCCCTGAGAGTGTGTCTTTATTTGTGGTAAAAATACTTTATGAATTTATCTACACTGCTCAAAAAAATAAAAGAACCACTGAAATAACACATCCTAGATCTGAATGAAAGAAATATTCTCATTGAATACTTTGTTCTGTACAAAGTTGAATGTGCTGACAACAAAATCACACAAAAATCATCAATGGAAATCAAATTTATTAACCAATGGAGGCCTGGATTTGGAGTCACCCCCAAAATTAAAGTGGAAAAACACACTTCAGGCTGATCCAACTTTGATGTAATGTCCTTAAAACAAGTCAAAATGAGGCTCAGTATTGTGTGTGGCCTCCACGTGCCTGTATGACCTCCCTACAATGCCTGGACATGCTCCTTATGAGGTTGCAGATGGTCTCCTGTGGGAACTCCTCCCAGACCTGGAATAAAACATCCGCCAACTTCTGGACAGTCTGTGGTGCAAGATGACCGTGGATGGAGCAAGACATGGTGTCCCAGATGTGCTCAATCGGATTCAGGTCTGGGGAATGGGTGGGCCAGTCCATAGCTTCAATGCCATCATCTTGCAGGAACTGCTGACACACTCCAGCCACATGAGGTCTGGCATTGTTCTGCATTAGGAGGAACCCAGGGCCAACTGCACCAGCATATGGTTTCACAAGGGGTCTGAGGATCTCATCTCGGTACCTAATGGCAGTTAGGCTACCTCTGGCGAGCACATGGAGGGTTGTGCGGCCCTCAAAAGAAATACCACCCCACACCATTACTGACCCATTGCCAAACCGGTCATGCTGAAGGATGTTGCAGCCAGCAGATCGCTCTCCACGGCGTCTCCAGACTCTGTCACGTCTGTCGCATGTGCTCAGTGTGAACCTGCTTTCATCTGTGAAGAGCACAGGGTGCCAGTGGTGACTTTGCCAATTCTGGTGTTCTGTGGCAAATGCCAAGCGTCCTGCACGGTGTTGGCTGTGAGCACAACCCCCATCTGTGGACGTCGGGCCCTCATACCACCCTCATGGAGTCGGTTACTAACCATTTGTGCAGACATACATATTTGTGGCCTGCTGGAGGTCATTTTGCAGGGCTCTGGCAGTGCTCCTCCTGTTCCTCCTTGCACAAAGGCGGAGGTAGCGGTCCTGCTGCTGGGTTGTTGCCCTCCTACAGCCCCCTCCACGTCTCCTGGTGTACTGGCCTGTCTCCTGTAGCACCTCCAGCCTCTGGACACTACGCTGACAGACACAGCAAACCTTCTTGCCACAGCTCGCATTAATGTGCCATCCTGGATGAGCTGCACTACCTGAGCAACTTCTGTGGTTGGAGAGTCCATCTCATGCTACCACGAGTGTGAAAGCACAACCAACATTCAAAAGTGACCAAAACATCAGCCAGAAAGCATTAGTACTGAGATGTGTTCTGTGGTCACCACATGCAGAACCACTCCTTTATTGAGTGGGTCTTGATAATTGCCAATAATTTCCATCTATTGTCTATTCCATTTGCACAACAGTATGTGAAATTGATTGTCAATCAGTGTTGCTTCCTAAGTGGACAGTTTGATTTCACAGAAGTTTGATTTACTTGGAGCTATATTCTGTTGTTTAAGTGTTCCCTTTATTTTTTTGAGCAGTGTATATAGGGCACTGTATAATTTATTATCCATTAATACTTTTTTTCATCTGCCTTGCTGCATGCACCATCCCACTTTTTAACTTGTTAAAAGTTACAACACAAACAAGACATGTTGTTTAGTGTCCTGATTAAATAATAAAATTTCAATCTGTTTATTAATGAGTTGATTATTATTTCTGAGCAGTTTATAGGTTTAGTGTTGAACTCTTTTGCTCGGATTATGCCCTTTGTGGAGACATGTATTATATGCTGATATGGTTTGGGACTTTAATCCTTCCTTATTTTTGGTATTTACAGCTGCCAACTCTGCAGCAGTGTGCGGTTTGTCACCTAAGCATATTAGCTTCAGCAGTGCCTGTTGCCACTTGGCGGAGGCAGTGCTGCAGTCCTTCCAGCTTCCGATTGATGTGGTCATTTCGGAGATGGAGACTGAAGAGTAGGAGGAGGAGGTGCAGGAGTTGTAGAATGTTGGGGGCAACCGTGATTGACCCAGGGCCCGCAATCCTCGGCGTCAGGAGGACGTGTTCCGTCCCAGGGTCTGACTGGTTCCCGACTTCCACAATATTAACCCAGTGTGCCGTCTCTGAGATGTTCCAACCCTGGCCACAAGCCTTCCCAGTAACTGTGCTGGTGGGGGCACGGGTAATATTCTGGGACACGTGCTTGTGTAAGGCGAGGACTAAACTCTGGACGAAATAGTGGCGGCTGGGGACCGAGTACCGAGGGATGGTCGCCGCCATGAAGTTGCGAAAAGCTTCCATCTCCACAAGCATAAAAAGCAACATTTCTAGTGCAAGCAGTCGAGAAATGTTGAATTTTAGTATTATGGGTGGTTGGCTATGTATTTGCTCTTGCATTCAAAGGACTGGGGTAGGGACAACTAAACACTGCGCTGGGACAAGGACGTGGACGTGGACATGGTTGCTGATGGTGGTGGTTGCAAGTGTGAAATGACAGGTTCAGGGTGGGAGGCATATTCACCTGCGCCATGGATAGGGTATTGTCATGCACGCACAGCAGCGGAACAGGCAGTGGTATCACTCGCAGGCACTGTTTCTGGACCCTGGCATCCGGCCCAACTAGTCGGGTGCTTTGCTGTTATATGCCTGAGGATGCTGGTGGTGATCAGGCTGGTAGTTTTGCTGCCACTGTTGATGCTGGCATGGCAGATGTTGCAAATGGCCTCTTTGGGGTTAACTGGACAGTCTTTAAAAAAGAGCCAGACTCTGGAAGACCTACCATTTGGACTGGCAACTTCCCCAGAACACAACACCGGGGAACAGTTGCCCGCCTTGTGTCTGTGGCCACCCCACTGCTTGCTCCTGCTTGTTGTGGTGTTGTGGTGTTATGCCTCCCTCCCCCTCTGTGCTGCTGTCCTCGCTATGCATGTCACCTTGTCAGGGTGGGTCAGTGACTTCATTGTCCACCACCTCGCCTTCCACATATGCACCATGGGCCTCCTCCTCACTTGCTGGCAATTGTGTCTCATCATCATCATCAACATCCCCCTCTTGTAACAGTAATTGCACATTCCCACCATTGCTTTTATGTGACCATGCAATCTCCTCTTGCCCCGCTTGACGCAGACCGTGTGCGTGGCCAGAGTCTATAAAGGGAAATGTGAACAGCTCTTCAGAGTTTACAAGTGTGGGATCACTTGTCTCCAGGCACTCGACATGTTGGGAGGAAGGAGGATCAAGGTGAGGAATATGTGGTTCAGACTCATGGCTACTGAGACTGGACCGTATGGAAGACAGGGTGGTGGTGGTGGTGGTGGCAAAGTGACTGGAAGCATTATCTGATTTCCAACCTTTTCACACTGCTCTGGCTTCAAGAGTGGTGTTCCGCACCTCCCTAGAAAGTGGGACATGATGTGAGTGCTTGTGCTCCCTCAGCAGGCACAGTCTCATCTTGCGCATGGCCTCGGCGGCTGCGGGCACCATCACCATCAAGTCCACTTCCCCATCCCTTGCCACGCGCCTTGCCCACTTGACCAAGTGTGAATAGGTTTAAATGCACAACTGGCAGACTTTAAATGGAGTAGAATATTTGTCACGTTCCCAACATAGGTCAGGATTATTACCGCAGTAATATTTGACCACCTGAGATGGACAAGTTTCTCTGCTTCCACAATAGAACAATGCTATTAAAATCAACCAAATGTGACTGCATGCTGCTAAAAAGCAAATGGAGCAGTCAAAATGGTGTATCATATTGCTTTTCACCAAAACAATCAGGATTAAGAGCAAAAAGAATAATATCCCTGATATCTAGGGCTATGGATGAGTAAAAGCAGCAGAAATAACGTGCAATGGACTATATATAGTGGTGTATACGCTCTCCACAAACTCTGCCTGCCTAACTCCTGCTATCACCAGGATTGATATGCATCAGAAATATTCCGACTGTTAGAGTAGATTTATAATAGTGTGGAATACCTCACTAAAACAACCACAAATTCTCTCCCTCACTCTGCATCACTTCGCCCTACTCTACCTGCTTGACCGGTACACTGTGACGAGCATAGAGTCCCGGGTGTTATATAGACCTGACGACGCTATGCGGCCAGGCAATCACTGTAATGCTGTAAGGGTGTGACAGTGGCTGCCATATGCCTCTCCCTTACTAAACAGTTTTTGTTGTTTATGGATCTCTAATGAAATGTATAATGTTTATTATATATGGTATATAGGGAAAGTATAGGACATTGCTTAGTGTTTGAGTAGTGATAGAAGCAATAGGGGTGATAGGCAGAGGTGGGCCTAATAGTGTATGGGATTTAGGACATAGTTTAGAGCATAGAAAGTTCAGTGTACGTTATTAGTGGGTAAATACGGCAGTTCATTGATGAAGGGAGTAGTTTTCCCAGCAACCACCGGAGACAGCTGGTGATTGGTCCAGTTAAAAGGGGGAGGGGTTTTGGCCAGAGGGGAGCAACGGTTATTCCTGTCAGGAATCAGTTCTGTCAGAGATGTAGTAGTTAGTGGTAACTTTTAAGTATGTTCTGGAGGAAGACTGAGGAGAAGTTCAGGGCCCTTGGGGCTGAAGGTCAATAGAGATACAGACGGATGATGGAAAAAGAGTTAGACAGCTTGGGGAACGATAAAGCAGACAACTCTGAGGAAAATTCCCTAAACGTCCGAACTCTAAGGCCTGTAGAAGGACTGATGGAGCCAGCCTTCACTACTCCCAAGAAGGGGAGAATGGATGGAGTCATACCCAAGGAGAGTTGGCTCGTGTTCTGGAAAGCTGCGGTACTGGGGAAACTAACACTGAGGATAGGACATGAAAGGACAGAAGAGAGGATGAAGACTGTAACTGTGATGTTCAAAGACACTGTATCTGTGACTAGAACTGAACAAAAGAAGTTAAGTTAAGTTGTTTTTTATGAAAAAGAAACTGAGAGAAAAAGTGTTTTTTTGCCTTTAACTTCTGGATTCCTAAAGAAGATAGAGAAGCAACAGATAACTGTAAGTGTTTTACACGACATGCAAAGCACAGGACAAACCAGACATTACCTTTTATTTGTGGGTGGTCAGGGTGAGAATGCAAATGCACAACAACTGCAGTCCCTCACCACTTCTACCACCCTGTACCCCTCACAATGCACAACCATCAGTGATTGTCAGGAAATCTCCGCATATTAATTTGCTGTCTAAACAGCACCAAACATGCGGAGCAAGGACTCAAACTCCTGCCGCATTTCTAAATTACTCAACGAGCATCTCGAGCACTGAGATGCTCAGACAAGTACCGAATAATGGCGAGGATGCTTGCTCAGCACTACTGCTGAGTAATGCCGAGTTTTGTTTAGAGATACAGGTCTGGCAAAAATTAAGAAACCACAGCAAAATTTTCAGTTTCTCTGATTTTTCTCTTTAGAAGTATATTTTTGAGTAAAATGTACATTGTTGTTTTAGTCTATAAACTATAGTGTGGACCATTTATATGGATATGTGTCACCCTGACCTGGATGCCACAAGTGTAATTAAAGCTGTATCTGAGAGCAAGGGGGAGGTTCTCTAGTCAGGGGAACATTAGCATACAATGCCTCCTGTCTCAGGCCAGTAGGGGGAGCTGGCTGCCCTATAAAAGCTGGTACTGGGGGCAGGGTTAGGGAGAACCAGATAACCTGTCTCAGGACTGAGACGTGTCTCAGCAGAGCAGGGACAGACAGTTGCATTGTAACCTAAGAGGAAGTGTGGCAGGAGAAGAGCCACAAGCCAGAGACAAGAGGCGCAGTGAGCCTGTCTTGGCAGAGAAAAGACTTACTTTACCAGACTTTGGTGTCTGAGGCTGGGAGGATTCTACATCCCCCAGCAGAGAACCAGTCCGCAAGGGACTGTATATTCCTTGGCCTAAGAAGCCTGGAGGCCCTGCCACAACCGAAGGGACCAGTAAAGCCGTACAAGGCTGGGAGCAGAAAGGAACCCACGTCGCAGGCCATACAGGCGAGAATACACGGAAAGCTCGGAAACGTGGGCTGTTACCCTATCAGGAGGAGATAGCCAGAAGGAGCACAGAAAGCACGGTAGGCCTACACCCTCACCCTGACCAGGGCCAATTTCCCCGTTGCTCTCAGACATCCAGGTCCCCTCCTTGCTGGGACTGTTTGTGGGTCAGTTTACCTGTTTAGTAAAGACCCTGGACTGCAACCTGTTGTCTTTGTGCTCCTTGCTCCTCCAGCACCATCAGCACTGGGACTCTCACTACCATCACTCCCACCATCCACTATACTGCCATGGGGCCGCACTCTTCCCGTGGGGAGTCACACTGCCCTAGCTGCACACCTCATCAGCCCCAGCGGTCTGCATGCAGCGGCGGTTCCTAATAACCTCAATCCACGGGTGGCGTAGTCGGACATTATCAATAACACATAACGGGCTACCACTGGCCTGACCACCCTGAGCCACGGAACCGGGTTGCCACTACTACTCCCATCGTTTCCCTAATTGCCCAGATCCGAGTGCCCCACGGCCCAGGGGGCGAGTCAGCTTTGGCGTAGTCGGCAGGATTTCGTGCCCGCAACCACCGGGTACTGCGTGCCTGAAAAAGACTTTTGTAACTTACCTGTGGCGAAGTTTCCCGCCGTCCGGAGTCGTTTCCCGCCATCCGGAGCCGATTCCCGCCATCAGACGCCATCTTGGACTGTTTCCCACCGTCTTCTGCCGTCTTCCCGCCATCCGCAGCTGCTTCCCGCCATCGGACGCCATCTTCAGGACGCCGCGCGGGAAGAAGAGGGGCGTGGACGTCAAAACCGCCCGAGATCCGAAGCTCCGCCCCACGCACCGACGCTGCGCAAGGTCCTGGAAGGGAGAGAGAGCGACGCTGATGTCATCAGGACGCGACGCCAGGTCCTTGTCCAGAGCAGCAGCAGCGGAGCAGCGGCCTACAGAAGAGGATCGTCGGAAGGTAGGCCACGCTTAACTAGGGGGGAGGAAGATGTCGGACACGGAGGCGCCCACTACCACCAACGCAGCTGCAGCAGCGGTGATGCCCTTTTCCCTGCCCTACATCCCTGGAGCGGCCTGGCTGCCCAAGTACTCAGGGGAGCCCCATGCCCTAACTGAGTTCAAGGAAAGGCTGTACAGTTTGTTCCAGGTTTACCCCCTGACAGAGGAACAGAAGGTCAGCATACTAACAGGGCAGTTAACTGGCGCAGCCCAAAGGGAGGTAAAATCATGGCCCACTGAGGAGAAAAGGACTGTGAAGGGTATTCTGGCCCGGCTGCGGGGTACCTTTGACACACGTACCTCCGCTGAAATTAAAATGAGGTTCTATGGATGTAAGCAGCGGGCACAGGACAGCATCAGAGACTATGCCCTATATCTGCAGGAAGCCTTGAGGGCTATTCAACAAACTGACCCTGGCAGTGTGCAGGAAACGGATAAGCTGCTAACAGAACAATTCATAGAAGGTCTGCTGTCTAGCGCCCACAGGGCCCAACTGCGCCTCTTGTTCTTTCAGAACCCCGACCTGACCTTTGCCCAATTTAAGGACAGGGCCATAAGGGTGCTCCGTGAATCTGCAACCAGTGGCGCTATAAACCCCCGGCGCCCTGCTCTCACCTACCACCAGGAGGCGGCGCCCTCCTCTATGGATCCCGTGGGGGCTGATGCACAGGCCCTGAACCAAGCCCCGTCGAAAGACCTGCAACACCAAGTCCAGGAGCTGACCAGGAGTGTCGCGGCGTTGACCAGGACTGTCCAGGCATTACAAGTGGACCCATCAAGACCCATCGAGCTGGCTTCAAGTCCGAAGGATGTCCCGTGGCGTCGACAGAGGAGGATCCCGTCGTTCCGAGGGAGGCCCACAGACCGCTACACAGAGGATGGACAGCCCATTTGCCGTCGATGCAACAAGCCCGGACACATTTCCAGGTACTGTAATTTAAACGGGTCCAACCTGGGGCAGAGGGCCAACCCCCAGGCATAAGATCACCAGGCCCTTACAATTGGCATAATAAGTACGTTGGGGGGCGCCCGGTTTTACCCGTGGTGCTGGACGGTATCCCCATGAGCGCCTTGCTGGATACTGGGTCACAAGTAACCACTATCCCTTCTGTACTTTTTAAGCAGTATTGGACTGATGCTGATATCACACGGTATCCAGACAGTAACTTGAGCATCATCGCCAGTAATGGCTTACCCGTGCCGCAGATGGGGTTCAAGGAGATGACCATTAAAATTGGTAAAGTTGAACTGCCGGCACAGGGAGTAATTATTGTGGACATTGACCATCGTGAAAGTCACCCTAAAATAACTGTGGGTACTAATGTAATTGAAAATTGTCTTTCAGAAGTAATTGTAATTCTACAACAGGTGGCGGTGAATGCTAGTTCCAGCCAACAGAGAGTCCTCAACAAGGAGATAAAAGCCCTGATGAGACGGCAGCAGGTAGAACTGTCTGGTGGTGAGATCGGTAGCGTAAGACTGAGTGACCCATTCCCCATTTCCATGCCTCCCAAAAGTGAAATGATGATCTGGTGTCGGACTGCAATCGGGTTGAGAGGTAGAGACTACCAAGCCATGGTAGAACCCGTGTACTCAGACAGCAGGCCCACCATTTTGACAGCCCGGGGGGTGGTTGATGTCCGTCATGGGAGGGTGCCCGTCCGCATCCTCAACATTGGGGAGAGGGAAGTACACTTACTCAGGTACGCTACACTCGCCAAACTGTTTGTTGTCGAACACCAAGCTATCAGGGCCGTGGAACCCTTGTCTCCATCTCCTCAGGCGGAGGGTAATGGCTCCCAGAAACAAAAGGAGGACTGGTGCCAGAAACTCCATGTGGGTGCTGACTCCACTCCCCTGCACCAAAAACAAGGAGTCTATCGGGTGGTACAGGAGTACGAGAGAGTCTTTAGTAAGCACCCGCTAGACTTCGGCAGAGTCAAAGGGATAGAACACCACATCCCCACAGGGAGCCACCCACCAATAAAAGAGAGGCACAGACCTGTACCCCCTGCACATTATCAGAACGCAAAGGGCATGCTAAGAGAGATGAAAGAAGCTGGGGTCATTAGAGACAGCTGTAGCCCCTGGGCAGCCCCCTTGGTTCTGGTCAAAAAGAAAGATGGCACCATGAGAATGTGCGTAGACTATAGACAAATCAACCGTATCACCCATAAAGACGCATACCCGCTGTCTAGAATAGAGGAGTCTTTAGCCGCACTAAAATCAGCTAACTTCTTTTCTACTTTGGACCTTACTAGCGGGTACTGGCAGGTTCCTGTGGCAGAGGCTGACAAGGAGAAGACCGCCTTCACCACCCCGATGGGACTGAGCGAATTCAACTGTATGCCTTTCGGGCTCTGCAACGCACCAGGGACCTTCCAGCGGCTGATGGAATGCTGTCTAGGGCACCGAAACTTCGAGACGGTCCTCCTTTACCTGGACGACGTGATCGTCTATTCGAAGACCTACGAGGACCACCTAAAGCACCTGGCCGAGGTGTTCGAAGGCCTGGCAGGCTATGGCCTGAAGGTAAAACCATCGAAGTGTCACCTGCTGAAACCAAAGGTCCAGTACTTAGGGCACGTGGTAAGCGCGGAAGGAGTGGCCCCCGACCCTGACAAGGTCACGGCAATCAAGAGCTGGCCAAGCTCCTCGAACATCAAAGAGGTGAGACAGTTTCACGGGTTGGTAGGCTACTACCGAAGGATCATCCCCGGGTTCACTAAGATGGCAGCTCCTATGCAGGACCTCCTGATCGGACAGTCTAAGTCCAGAAGTCAAAAGCCACCCTTCAAGTGGGATAGACCGGAAGAGGAGTCCTTCCGCCAGTTGAAGATGGCCCTCACAGGGGATGAGATCCTGGCCTACCCTGATTACGGTCAGCCTTTTATTCTCCACACGGACACCAGTAATGTGGGACTGGGAGCCGTACTGTCCCAAAACCAACAGGGCAGAGAAAGGGTGATCGCATACGCCAGCCGGAAGCTGAGGCCCACCGAGAGGAACCCGGAGAATTACAGCTCCTTCAAGCTAGAATTCTTGGCTGTGGTGTGGGCCGTGACGGAACGCTTCAAGCATTACCTGGCCTCCGCAAAGTTCACCGTGTACACGGACAACAACCCGTTGACACACCTGGACAATGCAAGACTGGGTGCCCTAGAACAGCGGTGGATGGCCCGTCTCTCCAACTATGACTTCGTGATCAAGTACCGGACCGGCAAAACCAATGCCAACGCAGATGCCCTGTCGAGGATGCCTCACTTGCCTGAAGGTGACGAAGACCCAGAAGAGCTGGAGGAGGTAGAACTCCCCGCGTTTCACCGGTATGGAGCCGCTCAACACTCTCACCGCGTGAAGGAGGAGGATCTAACAACTGTGATGATCAATCCCCTACCTCACCACAGCTGGGCCGAGACCCAAGATAGTGACCCTGCAGTCCGCCTGGTGAAAGATCTGCTGACCCGGGAAGATGCCCACCTAGATCCAGATGCCCCAGAGGAAGCCAAGCAGCTATGGAAGGAGAAGAGCAAGCTGTTCCTCTACGAAGGCAAGTTGTGCAGAAGGATTGTCAACCACCGGACGCACGAGCTTACCTGGCAAGTCGTGGTTCCAAGGCGGGATGCAGCTATGGTCCTGGGAGCTTACCATGACAGAGCGGGACACTTCGGTTGGAAGAAACTGGAGTTCCTGCTAAGAGGAAGGTTCTTTTGGGTCGGCATGAGAGGAGCTGTAGAAAAGTGGTGCAGAGAATGTGGCCCTTGTCACCTGAGGAGGAAGGACCGCACCAGCCAGAAGACACCCTTGAGGCCCATCGTCACCACGCAGCCTCTTGAGCTGGTAGCTCTAGACCACGTCAAGTTGGCTCCAAGCCGGTCAGGGTACATCTACACCCTGACAATCGTGGACCACTATTCCCGTTTTCTAGTGGTGGTCCCGGTAAAGGACTTGACAGCCCAAACAGCGGCCAGAGCCTTCCAGCAATATTTCTGCCATCCACACGGGTATCCGGAACAGGTCCTGACAGACCAGGGCCCAGCGTTCGAGGCTGAAATCTTCCAAGAGTTCTGCAACCTCTATGGCTGTAAGAAGATTCGGACAACGCCTTACCATCATCAAACCAACGGGATGTGTGAGAAGATGAACAATATAGTCATTGATCTCCTGAAGACGTTGCCCCTGGAGGAACGCAGCCTGTGGCCAGAAAAACTGCCGGACCTGATAGACCTATACAACAATATCCAGGTGAAGGCTACAAACTGCACCCCGGCTTACCTGATGCGAGCTAGACCAGGTAAGCTGCCCGTAGACCTGGAGATGGGAGTCCTAATACCTGTGGACACCTCCCCGGTTGCAGACTGGGATACGGAAAGGCAACTGCAGTACAAGAAGGTACAGGAGAGTGTGGAGAAGAGCCTGGCCCAGGTGAGAGAGGGGCAAGAAAAACTCTTCAATCAACACGCCCCTGCTGGTCCCCTAGAACCTGGTGAGCAAGTCCTAAAGCGAAAAAGAAGGCTACATAAGTTGGACGACCAGTGGGAAAGGGAACCCTACACCGTACTGCAGTCTGACCACGACAACCCAAAGGTGTGCGTAATCACCAAGGACGGAGGAGAAACCACTAGTGTCGTCTCCAGAGACCACATCAAAAGATGCCCCGAGCAACTCCGTAGTGCGGAAGAGGATCAGAGTGACCTTGAACCCGTAGAGGACAAGGAAGAAATGATCAGCACCGTTCTCGGAGAGTTCCCTCAGTCCTGGACTCGCATAAATGATGCCATAGTGGTACCCGTCCTGCATTTCCTGCAACCGGCACAGCAGCAACCAACACCAGAGCCGGAAGGTGAAGAGGAGCAAGCAGTTCCAGAGGCAGAAGAGCCTGTACCAGCAGCCCAGGAGAGTCAACCCTCTGCTGACAGTGAGCCTGCCATGCCTGCGGTAAGCCAAAGGACCCGCAGACAGCTGCCTGCCCTACCTGTACACCCAGCTGGTAGCTGTACCCCTAACGCTAGTGGGTAAAGCCAGGTTGGTCCACCACCAGACAGTTGGCTACGTAAGTCAACCAGGAGCACAAAGGGGCAGATACCCGCTCGCTGGAAAATATAGGATGCACTAAATTGTAAATAACCTTGTTGCCAAATGTTGAATTGTTTGCCAAGTTACCTGCGTGATTATTAATGGCGTGTTTCAGTTTCTTGCAGTTACCGTAAGGACTCAAAGGTTATGGACTTTGTATAACCGGGACCTTGTATGGACTGCGTTCGGAGCCTAACCCAGGAATGAACTAAGACTGTGAAGGACTTGGGGTAGGACAGACCCCCACCTGGTTAAGGCTCCCCTTTGTGCTGGTGATATGGACACCCGGTCACAGACCACACTGTAACCTTAAGAACTCAATTTGTGCATCGTCTGTCTGTTAATGTTCTATAGTATGCATATTGTCTTTGTTTATTGTTTAGTCCCGGAGTACTAAATTTCACTAGGGGGGAATGTGTCACCCTGGCCTGGATGCCACAAGTGTAATTAAAGCTGTGTCTGAGAGCAAGGGGGAGGTTCTCTAGTCAGGGGAACATTAGCATGCAATGCCTCCTGTCTCAGGCCAGTAGGGGGAGCTGGCTGCCCCTATAAAAGCTGGTACTGGGGGCAGGGTTAGGGAGAACCAGATGACCTGTCTCAGGACTGAGACGTGTCTCAGCAGAGCAGGGACAGACAGTTGCATTGTAACCTAAGAGGAAGTGTGGCAGGAGAAGAGCCACAAGCCAGAGACAAGAGGCGCAGTGGCAGAGAAAAGACTTACTTTACCAGACTTTGGTGTCTGAGGCTGGGAGGATTCTACATCCCCCAGCAGAGAACCAGTCCGCAAGGGACTGTATATTTCTTGGCCTAAGAAGCCTGGAGGCCCTGCCACAACCAAAGGGACCAGTAAAGCCGTACAAGGCTGGGAGCAGAAAGGAACCCACGTCGCAGGCCATACAGGCGAGAATACACAGAAAGCTTGGAAACGTGGGCTGTTACCCTATCAGGAGGAGATAGCCAGAAGGAGCGCAGAAAGCACGGTAGGCCTACACCCTCACCCTGACCAGGGCCAATTTCCCCGTTGCTCTCAGACATCCAGGTCCCCTCCTAGCTGGGACTGTTTGTGGGTCAGTTTACCTGTTTAGTAAAGACCCTGGACTGCAACCTGTTGTCTGTGTGCTCCTTGCTCCTCCCTACCATCCACTATACTGCCCTGGGGCCGCACTCTTCCCGTGGGGAGTCACACTACCCTAGCTGCACACCTCATCAGCCCCAGTGGTCTGCATGCAGCGGCGGTTCCTAATAACCGCAATCCATGGGTGGCGTAGTCGGACATTATCAATAACACATAACGGACTACCACTGGCCTGACCACCCTGAGCCATGGAACCGGGTTGCCACTACTACTCCCATCGTTTCCCTAATTGCCCGGATCCGAGTGCCCCACGGCCCAGGGGGCGAGTCAGATACATCTAAATAAAATGGGAATGGTTGGTGATATCAACTTCCTGTTTGTGGCACATTAGTGTGTGGGAGGGGGAAAACATTTCCAGATGGGTGGTGACCATGGCAGCCATTTTGAAGTCAGCTTTTTGGAACCAACTTTATTTTTTTCAATGGGAAGAGGGTCATGTGACACATCAAACATTGAGAATTTCATAAGAAAAACAATGGTGCGCTTGGTCTTAACATAACTTTATTCTTTCATGAGTTATTTACAAGTTTCTCTTTGTTTAACCCCTTTAAAGCCCATGACGTACTAATACATGTCTGTGCCCTGGGATTTAAGAGCCTGACCCGTATTAGTACGTCATCGCGATCGTGCGCGCACACAGGCTGTGCGGGCGCGATTGCCGCCGGGTGTCAGCTGATTGTCACAGCTGACACCCGGTACTATGTGCAGGGAGCGGTCCTGCACCTCTCCCGGCACATTTACCCCCGCAATGCTGCGATTGAAGTTGATAACAGCATTGCGGTGGCAAGGGGAGGTGATCGGTATACTCACTTCCTCTTCCGGCCTCCAGCGCTGTCTGCCGCGGCTTCCCGGGTGTTGCCATGATGACCCGATGTCGTCATGACAACATCCGGGTCACCAGACAGCAGTAAGATTGTTTGGACATGCGCAGTGCATTTCCAAACTATCTTCTCCCTGTCCAGCGCTGACTGCCTGCATGGCACAGGGATGGTGCTGCATTCCTGTGCCATGCAGGCAATCAGAATAAAAAAAGTGAAAGTCCCATAGTGGGACAAAGTAAAAAAGTAAAAAAACTCCCAGAAAGAGAAAAAAAAAATAAAAAAAATAATCCACTAAAAATAAAAATATAATGTACCCATCAATAAATATTATTATGAAAAAAAAATAAAATAAAATAAAAGTACACATATTTGGTATCGCCGCGTCCATAATGACCTGGCTTATAAAACTGTTTCACTAGTTAACTAGAGATGAGCGTTGTTCTACTCGAACTGTTCGCCAATCTCAAATTCGAGCTGTTTTGGGCGGTGTTCGAGCCGGTCGGCGAACACGAACAATTTGAGAAAAATTCGGCTGTTCGAGGTTATGTTCGATAACTGTTCGTGCACCAAAATCATAACTGGATTTTTTCTCAGTAATGATGAAAATTAATGTTAATACGCAGTTTGAGTGTACAGCGGGGCGGGGGGAGGGGCAGGGGATGGATCTCTGCAGGAACAATGAAGATCTCCATTTTTTTTTCTCTTTCCCGCATTTGCAGTGGGGAGGTGCAATCTGTCAGCCTATCAGCAGCGCACACACGGAGCGAAGTGCTTTTTTTCACACAAGCAAGGGCATGTGTGATTGGCAGTGTATGTCACATGTCCTTGCCCTATAAGACCAAGCCATTTTCCCCGTCGCCACCATTTTCTCACTGCTGCAGCTGCGTGTTAGACGGCACCGCTGTTGCTGTGTGCGCTATACCTTGTTAATTTCAAGCCAATTTTCGCACAAATATACAGATAGCTTGGGAGTAGGGAATAGTTGTGATTGCAGTCCTTTTAAGGACTAGGTTACAGCATTTCCTACGACTTTTATCAGGCAGGTCTGTGCTCTTAAATAGATAGATTGTGGGAGTAAAGACTAATTGTAATTGGAGTCCTTTTCAGGACTAGGTTACATCAGTTCCTATCAGTTTTTGCCAGGCAGGTCTGTGCCAGTGCTGTGCAAGTTTTTTTCACAGCATTTGGCTGAATCTAGCAAAGCTAATCCTTTTTGGCCTATTGCAGAGTGTGTTAGTCAGTGGAGTAGCCTATCTGTGTTGCAAGATATACCACCTGTGTATAGAATACCAATTTTTTTACTGCACCTAGTGAAGTAAAATCTTTTGGGCATAGCATCATTCTATTAGTCCATCTATACTGACCTCCATCAGGTTGCAAACTGAATATAATTTTTTTCTGCATCTAGCTCTGAAAAAATATTTGGGCTTCTAGCAGTGTGTGGGACTTGGTCTATTAGTCCATCTATACTGACCTCCATCAGGTTGCAAATTAAAAATAATTTTTTTCTTCATTTAGCTCTGAAAAAATATTTGGGCTTCTAGCAGTGTGTGGGACTTGTTCTATTAGTCCTTCTATACTGACCTCCAGCAGGTTGCAAATTGAATATAATTTTTTTCTGCATCTAGCTCTGAAAAAATATTTGGGCTTCTAGCGGTGTGTGGGACTTGGTCTATTAGTCCATCTATACTGACCTCCATCAGGTTGCAAATTAAAAATAATTTTTTTCTGCATCTAGCTCTGAAAAAATATTTGGGCTTCTAGCAGTGTGTGGGACTTGGTCTATTAGTCCATCTATACTGACCTCCATCAGGTTGCAAATTAAAAATAATTTTTTTCTTCATTTATCTCTGAAAAAATATTTGGGCTTCTAGCAGCGTGTGGGACTTGTTCTATTAGTCCATCTATACTGACCTCCATCAGGTTGCAAATTAAAAATAATTTTTTTCTGCATCTAGCTCTGAAAAAATATTTGGGCTTCTAGCAGTGTGTGGGACTTGGTCTATTAGTCCATCTATACTGACCTCCATCAGGTTGCAAATTAAAAATAATTTTTTTCTGCATCTAGCTCTGAAAAAATATTTGGGCTTCTAGCAGTGTGTGGGACTTGGTCTATTAGTCCATCTATACTGACCTCCATCAGGTTGCAAATTGAATAAAAAAATTTTCTGCATCTAGCTCTGAAAAAATATTTGGGCTTCTAGCGGTGTGTGGGACTTGGTCTATTTGTCCATCTATACTGACCTCCATCAGGTTGCAAATTAAAAATAATTTTTTTCTGCATCTAGCTCTGAAAAAATATTTGGGCTTCTAGCGGTGTGTGGGACTTGGTCTATTAGTCCATCTATACTGACCTCCATCAGGTTGCAAATTAAAAATAATTTTTTTCTGCATCTAGCTCTGAAAAAATATTTGGGCTTCTAGCAGTGTGTGGGACTTGGTCTATTAGTCCATCTATACTGACCTCCATCAGGTTGCAAATTGAATAAAAAAAATTTCTGCATCTAGCTCTGAAAAAATATTTGGGCTTCTAGCGGTGTGTGGGACTTGGTCTATTAGTCCATCTATACTGACCTCCATCAGGTTGCAAATTAAAAATAATTTTTTTCTGCATCTAACCCAGCCAATAGTTTTGGCCTAATACCACAGTTTGGCCACTCAGCTCTGCTCGGTTACCATCCATTGTTTTTTTGTGCAAACAACTCCAGAGTTGTGAATTAGTTAACCACCAAAATGAGTGGAAAAAGGCCTGCTGCTGGTGGAAAGGGGAATAGGCGTGTTGGGAAGGGGAAAAAAGGTTGTGTCCGTGGGGTAGGTGCAGAAGAAAGACCATCTTCCAGCCAAACTAAAATGTCTACTTCTTTTAGCGGACAATGTGATAAGATCCCTTTCTTACGGCCACGCCAATCGCTACAAATTCCAGATGAGGCACAAAAACAGCAGGTGCTTCAACGGATATCAAGTGCTCCTTTAAGTGGGCTCTCCTCCACATCAACTTCAACATCACAAATACTCCAGTCCTCAAAGGTGTCACCCAAATCGCACTTGCTTCCTCACAGCTCCCAAATCTCCAGCTGCCCGTCTGAGTATGAGGTAGAACAGATGGTTGAGTCTGCAGAGCTGTTTACTCATACTATAGCCTGGGAATCAGAGGTCGACTCCAGCGCTTCTGTGAATCCAGACGAGGAAATGATCTGCACTGATGCCCAGAATCTTTATGAGTCGGATCCAGGACCAGACGCAGAAGGTTCTGACTATAATGTAGACCCTCATTCCCAAACTGTAACTCCTGTTGGTGGAGACAATGAGGAAGACGATGATAAGACTCAAATACCTGATTGGAGCGACAACTTTAGTTTTTTGTCAGGGCAGGAACAGGTTGGCTCTGAGGACGACGGGTGTGATAACGCACAGGGTGATGATGATGAGGTCGGAGATCCCACTTACTGTCAACCCACAGTCAGCCAAGAGATGAGGTCAGCAGAGGAGGTGGAGGAAGATGCTAGTGACGACGAGGTCAGGTTGCGCCTTCCTGGACAGAGACGTAGTACTGGAAGCACGTCAACAACTGCATCCTCAAACACAACTCTGCCTCTCACCACAAGTCTTGGTGGCTCTTCAGGTCGCATGGGTGCTAAGCCTTGCATAGCCTGGGCATTTTTTCAGATCGATAAAGATGACCCAACTCGTGTTATCTGTAACATTTGTCAGCAAAAGCTAAGTAGAGGCCAAAAAATACATAGTTTGAGTACTTCATGCATGAACCGGCACATGGACATGAAGCATAAGTTGCAGTGGGAAGCTCAGTGTGCTACAATGCGGTCTAGCCGGCCGGGCCAACCACCGTCTGCCATATCTTGTGCATCCGCGGCCTCTTCATCCTCTGTGACTGGGGGGACAGCAGTCACACCTGTTTTGGGGCGCAGACCTGCCACCTCTTTACCCGCAACAGCCAGCGTGATTGGCAGGTCATCATTTTCTTTGGAGGTGGTAACACCAGCTGGTCTTGAGCGCTGTCCGACATCGATAGCACCACCTTTGGATCAAGGCAACCTAACATGTCCGCCTGCATCTTCCTCACAGACCGGCAGTTTGCCGGGGACACCCTTATCAACCCCGTCTAAGCACAATAGCCAGCTCTCGGTCCCTCAGATGTGGACAAGTAAAAGACCATTTCCTCCTAGCCATGAGAAAGCTAAGAGGTTGAATTTCACCATCTGCAAGCTCTTGGCTACAGAAATGCTGCCTTTCCGCCTGGTGGACACAGAGGATTTTCGAGACCTTATGTCCGTCGCAGTGCCCCAGTACCAGATGCCCAGTCGGCACTACTTCTCAAAGAAAGGTGTGCCTGCGCTCCACCAGCATGTCGCACACAACATCACCGCTTCTTTGAGAAACTCTGTGTGTGACAGGGTGCATTTCACCACAGACACTTGGACGAGTAGGCATGGACAGGGGCGTTACATGTCGCTGACTGGGCACTGGGTAACTATGGTGACAGCAGGACAAGGGGCTGCTGTCCAAGTCTTGCCGTCCCCACGAGTTGTGCGTCAATCCTCTTTATGTCATTTTTCCTCCACTGCTTCTGCCTCCTCAACCTCCTCTCGGTCTTCCACCTGCACCCAAAGCCTGTCTGGTCATGCCACAAACTTTCTAACTGCGCAGAAGGGATCCTGCAGACCTCCTTACTATGCTGGCAGTAGGGCTCAACGTCATCAGGCGGTTTTTACATTGAAATGTCTGGGAAATGTGAGTCACACAGCTGAGGAGTTGTGGTCAGCTCTGGAGAACCAATTTCATGAATGGTTGTCTCCACTGGACCTGAAACCAGGGAAGGCCGTGTGCGATAATGCTGCAAACCTGGGTGCGGCCCTTCGCCGGGGCAATGTCACACACGTGCCTTGTATGGCTCACGTGTTGAACCTGGTTGTCCAGCAATTTTTAGCCCACTATCCCAGACTAGATAGCCTTCTGCAGAGGGCACGGTCGCTGTGTGCTCACTTCCGCCGTTCGCATCCCGCAGCTCAGCGACTTACATCTCTACAGAAGTCGTTGGGCCTGCCACTTCACCGGCTAAAATGCGATGTGCCTACCCGGTGGAATTCAACTCTGCACATGTTGCAGCGACTGTGGCAGCACCGAAAAGCCCTGGTGCAATACGTTCTGACGTATAGCCTGGGCCAAAGAGATTCAGAGGTGGAGCAAATCACGCTGGAGGAGTGGTCTCAGATCAGGGACCTATGCACCCTTCTGCACAGTTTTGAAATGGCGACGAAGATGTTTAGTGCTGACGATGCCATTATCAGCATGACTATTCCAGTGATTTACATGCTGGAGCACATGTTAAACAGAATTCGGAGTCAGGTGGTGGCACAAGAGGAGGTGGAGGAAGTAGAGGAGGAGGAGTTGTATGCGGAAGGGCTAACATCTGCAAGGTCCAGACGGTCGGCAGCACCAGGGCGGCAGGCATGTGAGGGTGGGGGAGATGATTTTACCAGGGCGCATGGTAGCAGCCAAACTAGTGAGGAAGGTGCAGGAGCCCAGGAAGAAGTGGAGGACGAACTGATGGAAGACTCATCAGATGAGGGAGACCTTGATCACATTTCTGTTGTGCGAGGTTGGGGGGAGAGGACAGAGGAAGGAAGCATGATTGTTACCTCGCCACCAACACAACAGGGACTTGGTGCTCCTGGATGCGCAACACACATGAGTGCCTTCTTGCTGCACTACCTGCAACATGACCCTCGAATTGTGAGAATTAGAAATAATCCTGACTACTGGGTTGCCACACTGTTAGATCCCCGGTACAAAAGTAAATTTGCAGAAATTATTCCTGCCATAGAAAGGGATGCACGCATGCAGGAGTATCAGCAGAGACTGTTGCAGAATCTTACATGTGCTTTTCCACAAAATACCAGTGGTGCACGTAGTGAATCTCACAGTTCCAACTTGCCAACCGTGGGACCGTCAAGTGTTCAGCACTCAAACCGTAACAGAACCACAGTATCTGCTGGTAACATCAATTTTGCGGAATCATTTCACCACTTTTTTAGCCCATCCTTTGCAAGGCCACAGGAGACAAGAAGTCTGACACATAGTCAACGCCTAGAGACGATGGTACAGGAGTATCTCCAAGTAAACATTGAAGCCACGACTGTGTCACTGGACCCTTGCTCTTTTTGGGCTTCCAATCTGGATAAATGGCCGGAGCTAGCCACTTACGCCTTGGAGATCTTGTCATGCCCCGCAGCCAGCGTTCTGTCTGAACGTGTGTTCAGCGCTGCTGGTGGTGTGCTGACAGATAAGCGCACGCGGCTCTCCACTGATAATGTAGACAGACTCACGTTCATAAAGATGAACAAATCATGGATCCGAAACGACTTTTCTACCCCTGTGTCATCCTGGGGAGAGTAAAAGCTTGATGATTGGTTAAAATCACCCTACCAACCGTTTTAAGCTTTCAAATTACTAATCATGTTTATCTGTATCTTGACTGGAAAATAATTTGGGCTTTGTAGCAGTGTGCAGCACTGATCCTATTAGGCCATCTATAATAAGCTTCACCAGATTTAAAATTAAAAATAATTTTTAGCTGCATCTAGCCCGGAAAATAATTTTGGGGCTCCGAGATGCGCAAGACACATAAGTGCCTTCTTGCTGCACTACCTGCAGCATGACCCTCATATTGTCAGAATTCGAAGTAATCATGACTACTGGGTTGCCACACTCTTAGATCCCCCAAACTTTTCGATCAACCTTTTCATTTTAATAAAGACCAAAAAAATGGTCATTTTTGAAATTATAAGCATTAGCAGGTTGTTAGAAACTGAAATCAAACAGTTTTCAACTCAAAACTTTATTCTAGGTGATGTTACATTTTCACATAGGACCCCTTGTTCGAAAGGAGCTTCTGAACTCTCTCGTCCATTGAATTTGTCAGGTTTTGGATGGTTTCTGCTTCAATTGTTTTGCATGAGGACAGAATACCCTCCCAGAGCTGTTGCTTAGATGTGAACTGCCTCCCGCCATCATAGACACTCCTTTTAATGATGCTCCAAAGGTTCTGAATGGGGTAGAGGTCAGGGGAGCATGGGGGTCACACCATAAGTTTGTCCCCTTTTATGCCCATATCAGCCAGAGATGCAGTTGTTTTATGTGCAGCATGAGATGGTGCATTATCATGCAGAAAAATGATCTTGCTGTGAAATACACGGTTCTTCTTCTTGAACCATGGCAGGAAGTGCTGTTTGAGAAAATCCACATACATTATGGAGTTCATCTTTAGCGCCTTCAGGGATCCTAAAGGGGCCGACAATCTCTCTCCCCATGATTCCAGCCCAAAACATTACTCCACCTCCTCCTTGTTGGCGCTGTAGCCGTGTTTGCGTGGGGTGTCCATCAACCAGCCATCCTCCACTCCATTCATCTGGACCATCGAGCGCTGCACGGCACTCATCCGTGAACAAAACAGTTTTGAAATCAGTCTTCATGTAATGTTTGGCCCACTGGAGCCATTTCTGCTTGTGTGAAGTGGATAGAGGAGGTCGACAGGATGGCATATGCACAGCTGCAAACCTCTGAAGGACCCTGCATCTTGTTGTTCGGGGGACGTTGGAGGCACAAGCAGCTTCAAAAACTTGTCTGCTGCTATGACAAGGCTTTTTTGCCGCTGCTGTTTCAACCTGACGTAATTGCCTGTAGGAAAGAGTCCTCAATTTGCCCTTATCAGCACGCACACGTGTGTACTGTGAATCAGCTACATACTTCTTGATTGCCAAGACACTTCATCCTGATCATTGCACAATGTTGATTGTAGTCATGCCTTGACCTAAACACTCCACAATTTGTTGCTTCTCAGCAGCCGACACATCCTTTTTCTTTCCCATTTTGGCAGAAAATGTAGGCTGCTTAATAATGTGAGAGAGCCTTCTTAAGTAGTCTTGCCTTTCATTGGACACACCTGCCAAACTAATTAGCACAGGTGTCTGCAATTGCTTACAGTGATATAAAGAGCCCTGACACACATCACCATCAATGAGTTTAACTGACAAACAAACAAATTCTTCCCTTATCACTCCTAAACACTTTTTGCATAATAATTTGGAACGCGGTGTACATGTGCTTTTCCACAAAACACCAGTGGTTCACGTAGTGAATCTTACAGTTCTAACTTGCCAACCGTGGTCTGTATGGAATTGTTCAATAAAGGGCCCAAAATTAAGATAACATAGATGGGAGAGGTCTCTATGAATAGGAATTCCTAAGTATTTGATACCCTGTGAGGGCCAGGCAAAGGGAAAGTTGGACTGGATGGAATCCTATATGGATTTAGGGAGGGAGACATCGAGGGCCTCAGACTTCGCTGCATTGATTTTAAAATTTTACCATGTAACAAAGTGATCTATTTCAGCCATAACAGCAGGGATGGATATATGTGATTGAGTGATATATACTAGGACATCATCAGCAAATAGAGAGCACTTGTACTCGGTGCCTCCCACCTCAATCCACCTAATATTGGGGTTATGGCGAATTGATGAGAGCAGGTGCTCCGTCACTAGGATGTATAAGAGAGGGGACAGAGGACATCCCTGCCTTGTCCCATTGGTGATTGTGAAAGGTGATGAAAATGTTCTGACGCACCCCCTGGGCCTTGGGACACCCGGAGCCGGACCCTTTTTGGTGGATGCTGGTGGTTGTAGTCTTCGTGGCGGCGATCCGGTTCCGTGGCTCAGGGCGGTCAATCCAGTGGCGGAACTATTTATGTGGTTTTGATGTTTAAATGTCCGACTACGCCACCCGTGGATTGCGGTCAGAGTGAACCGCCGCTACAGGGCAGACCGCTAAGGCTGGTGTTGTGGGTGCAGCAGAGCGTAGCATAACTCCCCACGGGAGGAGCATAGCCTCAGGGCAGTGTATGCGGAGGATGGGGGTGATGGTGCAGGGCAGCAGCAGTAACGACACGGAGTCAGTGATGCAGTTCAGGGCCTTTACTCACAGTTCTTATTATCCAGACCACGTCTGCAGGTAACGGCTGCCCATGTCGTACTGTGCTCACCAGGTGAGGGGCTCAGACAACTCCCAGATAACTTTGGAGCGCTTCACAGGACCCCCTTTGTGTGTTCTTTGTCTGGCCTTTCTTACCAACACTTCTGTCCGGCTGCCTCGGGCCTCCTCTTGGTAAACTTGGCGCCAGTTTCCCTGACCCTATGTGGTGCCTTCCTAGCGGGTGGAGCAAGGGGCTGCGCCACATAAAATGTCAGAGCCTCCGGTTTCTAGCTGAGGGTCGTTTCCTGCCTCCACTAGTTCGGGGACCGGTCTCCCCCTTTGGCCTGACCCCTCCACGCAGGTGGATTCGGGCGTGCGGTGGCGACTCGCCCGTCCGCACCCCTGGGATCCCTTCATTCCTCGTTCCTGGAGCCTTCTCCGCTCCTCTTCCTTCCTTCTCCCTCTTGCAGGCCTGGGCCTCTGTTACTAGGCCCGCCTCCGGAGCAGAGCTCATGCAGAGCCCCTGCTCCCTGCCACTTCTGCTCAGACTTCTCTGCACTGAACTAAGATGGTGCCCACCTTTTATACTCCCTTCTCAATGCACCCAGGAACTGCTTCCTCCCTGCTCCTGCACTGCAGGGTTCCCCTTCCTCAGTGTTCCCTCCCCCCACTCCAGCCAGGGACAGGGACTGTCGTGCCCATCTCAGGGGCATATTGGTCGCCCTGCCCCACGGCAATGTGGTGTAATGCATGCAGGTGTCGGGTCCTGATCCACACTCCATCCTTATCTGAGAGTGAGATATCACACCTCTGGGTGAGGTGCAATACGTCTGTAGCAACCGAGCCCTCGGTGCTACAGTTCCATTTATCTTCAGCCTAGGTGACGTATTGTGATACAGGGCCGTGATTTTGGCTATAAAAGGGTCCCCTAGACCCCTACCCCAAGCTTTTTAAGAGAATCATATATGGCGTGCCAGGAGACTCTATGGAATGCTTTCTCAGCATCCAACGAGAGTATCTACTTACAAATTTTTAACTGCATCTAGCCCAGGAAATACTTTGTGCCTAGTAGCAGTGTCTGCTAGTCAGCGGATTATCCCGGCTGTTAAGCAAGCTACACCACCTGTAGTTTGGACACTTAATTTTTTCAAAGGAAATGCTTCGGGACCACGGGATACTTAGTGAAGAGCATCAGGAGGCACCCCAAGGCATAGGGGCTGGGACTGGCACTAGGATGCCTTGCGGTGGACAGCAGAGCTCGATCCTTATAAAAGCTTTTTAACTGCAGCAGCTTTAGTGGACGCTACTGGAGCTGGAATTACGCGGCTGCTGGCATGAGACTTGCCCTCCAATAGATCCTTGTAAATGGATTTAAAGTGTATTCATTCAAATTAGAGGGACAATTTAAATTAAAAAGCTTAGAGCTGCCTCCACCACAGGGGGGCTCTCTCGACCCACCAGCGGACAGGCACCAGTATTGGGAGAGGGGGGCTGGCCGTCAGGGTTCACCGCGGCTCTGGCACAAACCCGGCGACACGGAGGTGGCACGGGCAGGAGCGGACTGGCCGTCTCGGCTTCTCACTTTTTGGATTTTAGAAGGGCATGACATGCCTATATCTGTGTCTCCCCCTCCTTTTACTCCTCCACCTCTTTTCTTTTCGCATGACTATATGTACTTGTCACTTTTCCATGTGTTAGTTGTGTCTTCTGAGCAGTTTGTCAGCTTTTGGACACCTTTGAAGGTGTTTTCTATGTGTTTCTATGTGTTTTTGTTTGCCTGCCATTGGTTTTAACGGTGTTCGAAGGTGTTCGACGAACAGTTCGACGAACAGTTCGGCGAACACACGGGTGTTCAACGAACCGAACCGAAGTCGAACACTACGGGGGTGGCTCAACACTATAGTTAACCCCTTCAGTGAACACGGTAAAAAACAAACAAAAAAAAACCAAAAACAATGCTTTATCATAATACCGCCAAACAAAAAATGTAATAACATGCGATCAAAAAGATGAATATAAATAAAAATGGTATCGCTGAAAACGTCATATCATCCCGCAAAAAACAAGCTGCCATACAGCTCGATCATCTGAAAAATCAAAAAGTTCCAGCTCTCAGAATAAAGCAATGCAAAAAAAATATTTTTTCTATAAAATAGCTTTTATTGTGTAAAAGCGCCAAAACATAAAAAACGATATGAATGTGGTACCGCTGTAAACATACTGACCCGAAGAATAAAGCTACCTTATCAATTTTACCACACCCGGAGCAGAATAAAAAAATGTTAAAAAAAGCACAATTCCTGAATTGTTGGTTTTGTTTATTCTGCCTCCCAAAAGCTGGAATAGAAAGCGATCAAAAAATGTCACATGACTGAAAATGGAACCAATAAAAACGTCAACTCCTCCCGCAAAAAACAAGCCATCACATGACTCTGATGGCCAAAATATGGTGATGCAAAAACTAGATTTTACAAAATATGTGTCTTTTAGTGTGTGACAGCTGTCAATAATAAAAACCCGATATTATTCTGGTATCGCTGTATTCGCACCGACCCGAAAATTAAAGTAATCTCATCACTTATACCGCACGAGGAACGGCGTAAAAAATAAACGCTAGTGCTGGGGTTGGGGTTGTGCTAATGTTAGGGTTGGGTTTTTTTTTTTTTTCAAAAGTAAAAAAAAAAAATATATAAAAAAGATGACGATATGGCAACTAGTGTTGAACGCAAGTGCTCGCTACTTGAGTTTGCATCGGGTGCTCGGGTATGCACTGAGCATCGCGGGTGCTCGAGTCTCCGCCCCATATGCTTCGCGGGCAAAAAAACCTCGCGGGGATTGTCTGCCATGCACGAGCGATCCCCGCATGTTTTTTTTGGGGTGTCTAATAACCGTGAAACAGGCGGGCGGGGATTCGAGCATTTCACTTGAGTACCTGTGATACACGGTGCATACCTGAGTGCCCGATGCAGACTCAAGTAGCGAGTACTTGCGCTCAAGAGTAATGACAACTTATTCAATATGATGACCTAATGTTATCAAATTCTGTGTCGTACCTCTGGGTTCAAAATGTTCACTATACCCCTTAATAAAATCCTTGAGGGGTATAGTTTCCAAAATGGGGTGGGGGAGCTCTACTGTTTAGGCACATCAGAGGCTCTCCAAACGCGACATGGTGTCCGCTAACAAATTGAATGGAAAATTGGCTCAAATTGTTAGCGGACACCATGTTGCGTTTGGAGAGCCCCTGTGTGCCTAAACATTGGAGCTCCCCCACAAGTGACCCCATTTTGGAAACTAGACCACCCAAGGAACCTATCTAGATGCATAGTGAGCACTTGGAACCCCCAGGTGCTTCACAAATTGATTCGTAAAAATGAAAAAGTGTTTTTTTTCCACTTTTTCTTTGTCATTAACATGCAAACCACCCTCGGGGGTAAGGGGGTTAAAGCCATTGACATGTCGCAGAGGTTAACACATGAGGAGCAAATAGAAATTGTCTTGATGTCTGGTGAATGCAGTACCTGGGTCATTGCAGCAGATCTCAATGCAAGAAACCGTACGAGACCACCCATCTACCATGCTACAGTTAGCAAACTGCTTGCCAAATTTCGTGAAACAGGTTCAGTATTGGATTTGCAAAAATGTGGATGCAAGAAAACTGTCACTAATGAAGAAACATCAGTGGCTGTCCTAGCTTCATTCAGCAAGAGCCCACAGCATAGCACTCGCCGCATGTCACTGGAGAGTGGCATCAGTCGAACATCCCTTCGGTGGTGTGAGGAAGTGACTGGGATCAGATACGAGGGACATTATATATCCCCCAGAATGTGTACAGAGACCTGTTAAATCCATTGGAATGCATTGCAGTCACAGACACAGCTGCGGCTGCAATGCAGGAATGAAGGTGAGCATTGACCTGGTCAGGCTATCTGGCTAAGGTCGATTAGTAAAACCAGGCAGGGCCTTCATTTCTTGGAGGAGGCTACAAGAAGGCAGAGGGGCGGCCTCCTTCCTCCAACCCGGGTTTTCCAGTGGCTCTTGCCACAGGTCTTTTAAAAACCCTGTATTAAAGATTAGTGTTGTTCAGTGTTAGGACCTGCTAGGAGCATAGCAGGAAAGCTCGGCGGGCCTGTGTGTAGCTGAACCCATGCCTGGGAAGGCTCTGCACCTATCAGGCTCTGAGCGGCCCGGCGCAGCCATTTCCCACGGCAACCGTTGTTTATGGACTTATGTTAACACGGCTGCGAACCAGAGGACTTTGTTTACCAGTGAGTTGCTGAATAAAAGCTGTTTATGTTGGACTTGCTTGGGTCACTGTCTCAGTTACTGCACGGTGTGAACACCGCCGCCTTACAGCTTGGTGGAGAATAAGGGCATTGTGACTGAGGCAAACCCCACCAGCAGCTGCATGACCACAATCCGGTCTGCCACCTTTCAGTCCAAGCCCGTGGACAAAATGGAGGAGCTGTTAAGACAATTGATCCTCACGCAGCGGCAGCAGCAGGAGCTGATTATGCAGCAGCTCACAGCTCTGCAAGAGATGCCGATGGCACCAGCTCTGGACCATCGAGAGGCCCGGTACAAGGTTCGCTCAGCGTTGAGGAAGATGGGACCGGAGGACGACGTGGAAGCCTTCCTTACCATCTATGAATGCACAGCAGAGCGGGAAAACCTACCCGCCAGCCAGTGGGCAGAAGTGGTGGCTCCGTTTTTGGTCGGCGATGCCCAGAAGGCCTACTTCGACCTCAGTCAGGAGGACGCCCAGGACTACCAGAGGCTCAAAGGTGAGATCCTTGCCCGACTGGGGGTCAATACATACGTAAGGTCTCAGCGCGTATTTTCATGGGCTTTTGTGGAGACTCGACATTGACTCCAGCCAGATGGTGGAGAGGGTGGAGGTCGACCGGCTGGTGAGGACTCTGCCGGCCGCTCTCCAACGTTGCGTGGGGCAAGGGGACCCCGGCACCCTTGACCAGGTGGTCAGCCTGATCGAGTGGTACGTGGCCACTCAGGATTTTATATGGGACTCTGCCCCCTCGCGGCTGTCACGCCAAACCCTGCCAACCCAGGAACTGGGAAAGGGGTTGAATACCTCTGCTGAGGACAGTCAACACCGTAACCGTGCTGAAGGGGTACCCCGGAGTGAGAGTGTCAGGAGACCGGTTCCCTCCCAAACGGTTACAAGATCTAACAGTGCTTCCACCATTAGGTGCTGGCGGTGTCAGGGGCCGGGACATGTGGTTGCTAACTGCCCCCTGACTACGGAGCCCATGGACTGTGGGTATAACTGCTGGGTCTCACTGTACACTCAAACCATCTGCACTGCGAGTGCCGACCCCCCCAGACAGTGAACCCTAACTGTGCCAGGTACTGGTTAATGGGTACCCAAAGGAGGCCCTCTTAGACTCGGGGAGCCTAGTGACTTTGGTACATGGGTCGCTGGTGGCAGGAGACAACCCCAGTGGATGGACAGTCGGGGTTGTGTGTATCCATGGGGACCTCATAGAATACCCAACCGCGGAGGTAGTTTTGTCCACACCATATGGGGACACGAAATATGAGGTGTGGGTGTTAAAAACTCTTCTCTATGGGACTGTGTTGGGAAGAGACTTGCCCCAATTCTGGACTCTGTGGAAAAGCAAAAAACACTCTTTACCCCGGTAAAATTTATTACGGGCGTTGTACGCAAAGAATCCAAGTCAGGGGTACCTGCCGTAGGGGTGTCCAACCTAGGGACAGAGTGTGACCCTGATAGGTTTACCCTAGAGGTGCTGGCAGGAGAGGTCGAGGAGGCCCCATCGATCCCCGAGCTGGAAGTGTCCCGGGGGACGTTTGGGACAGCTCAGATACAGGATCCCACCATGACTCTGGCACAGGAAAGGGTGTTAGAGGTAAATGGTGTAGCCCAACAGCCCGGTGCAGATACTGTGCTTCCACGCATGTTGGTCAACGGTGAGTTGCTCTACAGGGTAGACAAAATCAGGGACAAGGTCGTGGAACAGTTAGTGGTACCTCAGTCGTACCGTCGGGCGGTTCTGGAGATGGCACACACACACACACACACCTGCTGGGTGGACACTTAAGGGTTAAAAAGACACAAGAGCGTATCTTGCAGCTGTTCTTTTGGACGGGGATTTACGTGGAGGTCCAAAAGTACTGCGAATCCTGCCACGAATGTCAGCTGACCACACCCACCACAAGTTTCCGTAGCCCATTGGTACCTCTGCCAGTGATAGAAGTACCTTGTGAACGGATTGCAATGAACTTGGTAGGGCCCATTGTAAAATCTGCTCGTGGCCACCAACATATACTGGTGGTCGTCGACTATGTCACCCGGTACCCAGAGGCTATACCGCTACGCCACACCTTGGCGAAACTGATTGCACGGGAGCTGTTTGCCATGTTCTGTTGCCTTGGGCTACCTAAGGAGATCCTGACGGATCAAAGGACCCCTTTTATGATGTCCAAGGTGATGAGGGAACTGTGCAAACTGCTAAAAATAAAACAAATTGCGCACCTCGGCGTACCACCCTCAAACCGACGGGCTAGTAGAATGGCTCAATAAAACCCTCAAGTCCATGTTAAAAAAGGTGGTTTCTAAGGACGAAAGGGATTGGGACATGTCGCTACCCTATTTGATGTTCGCCGTCCGTGAGGTATCCCAGGCCTTCACAGGGTTCACTCCCTTTGAGTTATTGTACGGCAGACACCCTAGGGGTCTGTTGAACGTAGCCAAAGAGACGTGGGAACAAGAGCCGACTCCACATAGGAGTATAATTGAACATGTGACTAGTATGCAGGACCGGATCGCGGCGGTCATGCCCATCGTGAAACAACATGTTAGATGCCCAGGCAGTACAGAGGCGCACATATAATAAAAGAGCCACGGTCAGGTCTTTTAACAAGAGGGATCGGGTGTTAATACTTGTACCCACAGCCGAGAGTAAGCTCATGGCCAAGTGGCTAAGGCCATATAAAGTTCGAGAAAAGATACGGGAGGTAAATTACTGGGTGTATCAGCCCGGAAGGAGGAAACCTGAGCAGTTTTATCATGTAAACCTGCTAAAACCTTGGAAAGATCGAGAGTATTTAGTTACAGACGTCACTTCAGGCATGCCGCCAGAGAGTTTTCTACCTTCAGCCAGGGATGCATCCGTGGGAGATGTCAGGATAAGTGATGCTCTCACTAAACAGCAGCGACGGGAGGCTCGCTCGCTGGTGCAGCAGAATACCGAAGTGTTCTCAGAGCTACCGGGTAGGACTACGGTTCTCCAACATGACATTGTGACCGAACCTGGGGTAAGGGTACGAATGAGACTGTAACGGGTACCCAAAGCCTGGATGCAAGCCATCAAGGCTGAGGTAAAACAAATGCTCCAGTTAGGCGTCATCGAGGAATCACGGAGTGAGTGGGCTAGCCCCATCGTATTGACCCCGAAACCAGACGGATCGCTACGCTTCTGTAACGATTTCCAGAAATTAAATGACCGTTATCCAATGCCCATGGTGGATGAGCTGAGTGAGAGACTGGGCAGGCCCAGTACTTTACCACACTCGATCTCACCAAGGGTTACTGGCAGGTACCTCTCACGAAATCGGCAAAGGAAAAGACCGCCTTCATAACTCCGGAGGGTCTATATCACTATGTGGTCTTACCTTTTGGGTTACATGGGGCCCCAGCGACATTCCAGAGGCTGATGAACATAGTGCTCAAGCCCCATCAGGAGTACACGTCAGCGTATCTAGATGATATCATCATCTTTAGCACCGACTGGCATACGCACCTATCCCAGGTACAAGCGGTGGTGGATTCTCTCAGAGCCACGGGGTTAACGGCAAACCCCAAAAAATGTGCAATAGGGCTAGAGGAAGCCCGATATTTGGGGTATGTGATTGGCCGAGGAGTTATTAAGCCCCAAATCAATAAACTTGAGGTCATTAAAAACTGGTCTAAACCAACAAGTACAAAACAGGTGAGGGCGTTCCTGGGCATCCTTGGGTATTACCGCCGGTTTATACCTAATTTTGCTGGGAAAACGGCAGCCCTGACCAATCTCTTGAAAGGAAAATAAATAAATAAATAATAATAGGTAATGGTTCGGTTGAACCCGCAGGCAGAAGAAGCATTTCAGTCCATGAAGTTGGCCTTGTGTGGACAGCCAGTCCTCATCAGCCCCAACTTCAAGGAAACCTTCATTGTACAGACCAATGCCTCGGAGGTAGGCCTAGGGGCGGTATTGTCACAAAAAGTGAATGGTGAAGAGCACCCGGTCACCTACTTGAGTAGGAAGCTTACCCCGGCGGAGAAAAACTATAGAGTGGTAGAGAAGGAGTGTTTGGCTATTAAGTGGGCCTTAGAATCGCTACATTATTATTTGCTCGGGCGTCAGTTCCGCTTGGTGATGGACCACTCACCCTTGGTATGGATGAAGAATGCCAAGGAGAGGAATGCGCTTGTCACCTGGTGGTTTCTGTCACTGCAAAATTTCAGTTTCTCTGTAGAACATCGCGCTGGGAAGTCGCAGGCAAACACAGATGCCCTGTCCCGGGCACCCTGTATGGTGTCAAATGTTCAACCCCACAAGTTTGAACAGAGGGGGGGGGATATGTGAGGCAGTGACTGGGATCGTATACGAGGGACGTCATATATCCCCCCAGAATGTGTACAGAGACCTATTAAACCCATTGGAGTGCATTGCAGTCACAGACACAGCTGCGGCTGCAATGCAGGAATGAAGATGAGCATTGACCTGGTCTGGCTATCTGGCTAAGGCAGATAAAGTAAAACCCGGCAGGGCATTTATTTCTTTGAGGAGGCTACAGGTAGGCAGTGGGGCGGCCTCCTCCCTCCAACCCGGGTTTTCCAGTGGTTCTTGCCACAGGTCCTTTAAAAACCCTGCATTAAGGATTAGTGTTGATCAGTGTTGGGAACTCTGAGCAGCCCGGCACGGCCGTTTCCCACGGCAACCGTTGTTTATGGATTTATGTTAACCCGGCTGTGAACCGGAGGACTTTGTTTGCCAGTGAGTTGCTGAATAAAAGCAGTTTATGTTGGACTTGCTTGGGTCACTGCCTCAGTTACTGCATGGTGTGAACACCGCTGCCTTAAAGCGGATATTAGCTACTCACAAAAGGCACCTTTACAAAATCCAGCTGCTGCAGCATCTCAACGAGGATGACCCACATTGGCGCACTGAATTTGCAGAATGGGCAAAACAAAAATTGGAACAGGACCCTCAGTTTACACAGAACATTATGTTCAATGATGAGGCAAACTTTTTTGTGAAAGGTGAAGTTAACAAACAAAACCACTGCTGTTGGTCTGACACCAACCCACAGTGGATAGATCCCTCCAAGACTGTTGGAACACAAAAATTGATGGTATGGTGTGGTATATGGGGTATACAGATAGTGGGGCCATTCTTCATCAAAGGAAACCTCAATGCCACTGGATCTTTTCCAACAAGATGGTGCACCACCACATTATGGGTGTCAGGTCCGAGCATTCCTACATGAACATTTTCCTGGAAAGTGGATTGGTCATCGTGGGCTAGTTGAATGGCCACCAAGGTCTCCCGATCTGACCCCCTTAGACTTTTATCTTTGGGGTCATCTGAAGGCAATTGTCTATGCTGTGAAGATACAAGATGTGCAGCATCTAAAACAACGGATACTGGAAGCCTGTGCTAGCATTTCTTCTGCGGTGTTGCTATCAGTGTGTCAAGAGTGAGGGAAGAGGGTTGCATTGACAATCCAACACAATGGGCAGCACTTTGAACACATTTTATAAGTGGTCATAAACTTGTAAATAACTCATGAAAGAATAAAGTCACGTTAAAACCAAGCACACCATTGTTTTCTTATGAAATTCTCAATAAGTTTGATGCATCACATGACCCTTTTCCCTTTGAAAAAAATAAAGTTGGATCCAAAATGGCCGACTTCAAAAAATGGCCACCATGGTCACCTCCCATCTGGAAAAGTTTTCCCCCACCCATATACTAATGTGCCACAAACAGGAAGTTGATATCACCAACCATTCCCATTTTATTTAGGTGTATCCATATAAATGGCCCACCCTGTACTGACAACATGTATCCGAAATTCAGAGCTAAAAATGTTATATTTATTTGCAGAAAATGATAAAGAGTCAAAATACTAATAAAGAAACCGCGCTTTCAGACCTCAAAATACTCATGTTTTAACTGTGAAATCAATATTTGGCAATATTTGGTGGACTAACCATGATTTTAAATCACAGCTTTCATTCGTCTTGGCATGCTTTCCACCAGTCTTTCCATGCTTTCCAATAGAAAACTGTTCAGTAGTCTATTAATTTTTGCCAGAACTGTATATTCTGCACTTTCTACATATTTACAAGAGCAGCCTCTTCAACTATCTCCTGGGAGGCCACTATCAGTGGTGTATTTAACAATTGACTCACATAAAAAGAAAACCCAGCAATCTTTAATCTCAGAAAAGGAAGACTGTCTGTGGGATTTATTAAAACTACCCACAGAGCAGACTCCTTCTTAAATTGAGGCCAAATTCACATATTCTTGGTTTACAAATAATGATTTAAAATACTGACCAAATACGGAACATATGAACATGTCCTAATGCCGAGATTGCAAAAAACTCACACTGAGCTAAATCTTTGCTTAACCATAGTGATGAGCGGATTGATTAGTTATGGATTGACTTTGCGTTGAATTCCCTGAAATTTTCTGGTCCCAGTGAATTCGAACAATTTTCAAATAGATTCTCAAGGATTGAAAAAAAAAAAACAGCGCCATTATTCATGATCAAAATTCTCAATTTTATGTAAATCTGTATTCAGTGAAGACAGACTTTCTCATCACTGAGATAGGAGATGACAGTGGCTATGGATACAATTCTATGTAGACCAGGGGTGGGGAGCCTCATTCCCGTGGGCTGTTTACGGTCCTTGATAACCTTTTATTCGGCCTCCGTGCAGATTACTGAGGACCAAAGTACTTGTGCTGGCAGCTGTATTTTGATGGCCACTGGCCCATTAATTTCTTCTTGCTCTGTGAACACAGACATGTGCAATGAAAGATTATGTCCTGACAACAGTGCCAGCATCAGGACATTCTTTGTGGGCTGAGTTAGCGCACAATTTGTACGGGTCCCAAAGGATGGTATAAATATCCCTATGGACCTTGGCAGAAAAAAGATTCCCCACCCCTGATGTAGACATATAGAGCTAGAGACAGAGATTCTCCTCCTCTCCCTAATATCTACATAGAATTAAATTCAGGCAGAGAAGCAGATTTCTCTGATAAGATATATTACAAAGTTGCTTATTTTCATGAGTATCATTGATTTTTTAAATTAAAATTAAAACGACAGTTATTCTTTAAAGTTTAAAACTAGAAAAAGGTTTAACTTACCATTAGAATACTTTCCCAAGACATCCATCTAATAGGAAGCACAGCCCGACCCTGAATTCTGTAGTAATCTCCACTGTACAGATTTCGACTCATGCCAAAGTCAGCTATTTTGATTGTGAAATTCCTACCAACCAGGCAGTTCCGTGTTGCAAGATCTCGATGCACAAAATTAAGAGATGAAAGGTATTTCATTCCAGAAGCTATTTGTGCAGCCATATACCTGAGGTCTGAGTAACTGGAAAAAAATTCAATAGAGCTTAATTAGTCAGATGTTTCTTGTGGTAATTCTATTGTTTTAAAAAAAACATTTTTTTTTCAAATCTCTGTGAAGCCAAATGCGCATTCTGGGGGATACATATCGCCCCATGCATATAATTCCCCTCACTGCCTCACATATCCCACCCCCCCCCTCTGTTCAGACTTGTGGGGTTGAACACTTGTCACCATACAGGGTGCCAGTGACAGGGCATCTGCATTTCCCTGCAACTTACCCGCTCGATGTTCCACCGAGAAATTAAAATTTTGTAATGACAGGAACCATCTGGTGACTTGAGAATTCCTCTCGGCATTTCTCATTCAGACCAAGGGTGAATGGTCCGTAACAAAGCGAAACTGTCGCCAGAGCAACTAATAGCATAGGGACTCCAAGGCCCATTTAATAGCAAAGCACTCTTCTCCACTACGGTGTAATTTTTCTTTGCCGGGGTAAGTCAGGAGGGAAACTAAACACAGGTCAGAAAGACTCCCTGAGTTAACAGTGTGGAGTATTGATCGGGCAGAAAGATAAGGACTGGGAGAAATCGTGTCATAAGGATCATCTCCCTCATCAAACCCTCCCCCCCTCCATCTCCATGCAGGATAAAGAATGCTGTGTACTATTGAGTCCTTGTGAAGGAAAAGCCTGTGGTTGTGTATGCATAGAAGTGTGCTGCTAAGTAATCTAATATGTGCTGAATTATGCTACTTAAGAGACTGATGTTACTGGGCCTGCTTTATTAGACTGTACTGTAATGAAGATTGTTGCTGTAATATCACTGAATTGCACTGGCAGTGCTTCAGATTCAATTCCACTGTTATACTGTTGAAAAAGACTCTTGTCAGATGTGTCTGGTCAGCAATTGAATCAATCGTGTGCCTGAGAGAAGCTTCAGCCTATGGTCGCCCTGGGTAATGGTTCCCCCAGGATTTCAATGAACTGATGAAACCTGTCTGAACCTAGCAGCGTGCGTGTAACATTGGTGGCCCATACAGGGAGTCCTGAGTGGGAATTAGCGTGAAGAGGGAGAGGAGGAAAAGTGTCTGGAAAGACACAGCAGCACGGCATCTCAACTCAACTCTGCTACACCAGTTAAAGGGGACCAGCCCTAAAGAAAACTCATTAGCAGCAATGGATGTGGAAATACAAATGGACAGAATTAGTGAGCTGCTTCTTCAGTTACCCTGTGAAGAATTGAGAACAGTAGCAGAACATATAAAGATGTCAGAATCAGAAGAACAGATTTCTAAAGCACACAACCGCAGGCAACTGTTAGCTGCCATTAATGCAAAAATGGATGAGCTGGGGGAGAAAGAAGCTGAAGAAGTCATGGGGACGTTCCTCCATCTAACACAGTTTCTAACCGGGTTGAAACTGGGAGGATGGAGGGGCGGCACCAATTAAAAAAAACAAAAAAAAAACAGCAATCTCCGTCCGCAGATAGAACTACAGGAATTGAAAGAACAACCCAAAGCTCTAACAACAGCCCTGCTGGAATTGACCAACACCTCTAAACGGGTGACAGACTCAGACAGAACCGTTAAACTGCTCGGGTTAGATAAATCAGGAAGACAGTCCAATCTAACACCACAAATCACCATAAGGAAAGAATTCAAGATCCTGGGACAGATTGGAGAGTGTGAACAGAAAGAGAAACTGTCTTATATGAACTTGTTGCACCAGATAGATGCAGGTTTACAGAAAGGCTACCAGCCAGATAACATCATTGAGGGGGTGGTGAAAGCGATCAGCCCAGGACTGAACCTCCGTAGTATGCTAGAAATGAAGAGTCAATTGACTTTGCAACAGCTAAAGATCATTTTAAAAGGGCACTATACAGAAGAGAGTACTTCTGAACTGTTCCACCGACTCATTAACCTCTCACAGAAAAATAATGAATCACCCCAAAATTTCTTGTTCAAAGCAATTGAACTGAAGGAGAGACTGTTGTTTTTATCCAGTGATGTAGAAGCGGAGGAGAAGTTTGATGCTCGACTAGTCTAGGAGAAGTTCTTGAGATCATTGGGATCCGGGATAATCAGCAAAGACATCAAGTTGCTGATGAAACAGTACCTAGAAAATCCTGGACAAAGACTTGATTGAAAAAATGAAGGAGGCCGCTAGTTTGAAGTCAGAGAGTGAACAGAAATTAAAGAAAGGCTCTGCTCCGAAAATCATCAAAATGAGTCAGCTGAAGTTGGAGACCCCCGGTGGCCAGTGCGAAGATCCTCATAGAGACCCTGCAGTGCCACCTCCAAAATGGAACTTTAAATCATCAACAAAGAGAGGACTGCCAGCGCTGAACGGGAGGAAGTAATAGGAGAACTGCGAGCAGAGTTGATTGAGGTGAAAAAGTTGATTAATTCCAGGCCAGAACCGGTTTCCCTCAGACCCGGGAGTGGGTTCCAAAACAGAAGATATCCGGCTTGTGAAGCGTGCCGTTCATCAAATCAGAGTACGGTGTGTGTCCATTGTCTAAGATGTGGTGAGGAAGGACATTATGCCAAGGAAAGCCAATGGTCACAGTCGTTCGGGTTAAGACAGGAGGTTGCCAGTGCGGGGTGACTGGTAACCGTAACATGGAGGAGGCCCAAGAAGCAAATCCAAATCTCACCAAACCCCAGAACGGCGCATGAGGTAAAATGGCTGTGTCAGTACTAGAGATGAGCGTTGTTCTACTCGAACTGTTCGCCAATCTCAAATTCGAGCTGTTTTGGGCGGTGTTCGAGCCGGTCGGCGAACACGAACAATTTGAGAAAAATTCGGCTGTTCGAGGTTATGTTCGATAACTGTTCGTGCACCAAAATCATAACTGGATTTTTTCTCAGTAATGATGAAAATTAATGTTAATACGCAGTTTGAGTGTACAGCGGGGCGGGGGGAGGGGCAGGGGATGGATCTCTGCAGGAACAATGAAGATCTCCATTTTTTTTTCTCTTTCCCGCATTTGCAGTGGGGAGGTGCAATCTGTCAGCCTATCAGCAGCGCACACACGGAGCGAAGTGCTTTTTTTCACACAAGCAAGGGCATGTGTGATTGGCAGTGTATGTCACATGTCCTTGCCTATAAGACCAAGCCATTTTCCCCGTCGCCACCATTTTCTCACTGCTGCAGCTGCGTGTTAGACGGCACCGCTGTTGCTGTGTGCGCTACACCTTGTTAATTTCAAGCCAATTTTCGCACAAATATACAGATAGCTTGGGAGTAGGGAATAGTTGTGATTGCAGTCCTTTTAAGGACTAGGTTACAGCATTTCCTACGACTTTTATCAGGCAGGTCTGTGCTCTTAAATAGATAGATTGTGGGAGTAAAGACTAATTGTAATTGGAGTCCTTTTCAGGACTAGGTTACATCAGTTCCTATCAGTTTTTGCCAGGCAGGTCTGTGCCAGTGCTGTGCAAGTTTTTTTCACAGCATTTGGCTGAATCTAGCAAAGCTAATCCTTTTTGGCCTATTGCAGAGTGTGTTAGTCAGTGGAGTAGCCTATCTGTGTTGCAAGATATACCACCTGTGTATAGAATACCAATTTTTTTACTGCACCTAGTGAAGTAAAATCTTTTGGGCATAGCATCACTCTATTAGTCCATCTATACTGACCTATATCAGGTTGCAAACTGAATATCATTTTTTTCTGCATCTAGCTCTGAAAAAATATTTGGGCTTCTAGCAGTGTGTGGGACTTGGTCTATTAGTCCATCTATACTGACCTCCATCAGGTTGCAAATTAAAAATAATTTTTTTCTTCATTTAGCTCTGAAAAAATATTTGGGCTTCTAGCAGTGTGTGGGACTTGTTCTATTAGTCCTTCTATACTGACCTCCAGCAGGTTGCAAATTGAATATAATTTTTTTCTGCATCTAGCTCTGAAAAAATATTTGGGCTTCTAGCGGTGTGTGGGACATGGTCTATTAGTCCATCTATACTGACCTCCATCAGGTTGCAAATTAAAAATAATTTTTTTCTGCATCTAGCTCTGAAAAAATATTTGGGCTTCTAGCAGTGTGTGGGACTTGGTCTATTAGTCCATCTATACTGACCTCCATCAGGTTGCAAATTAAAAATAATTTTTTTCTGCATCTAGCTCTGAAAAAATATTTGGGCTTCTAGCAGTGTGTGGGACTTGGTCTATTAGTCCATCTATACTGACCTCCATCAGGTTGCAAATTGAATAAAAAAATTTTCTGCATCTAGCTCTGAAAAAATATTTGGGCTTCTAGCGGTGTGTGGGACTTGGTCTATTAGTCCATCTATACTGACCTCCATCAGGTTGCAAATTAAAAATAATTTTTTTCTGCATCTAGCTCTGAAAAAATATTTGGGCTTCTAGCAGTGTGTGGGACTGGGTCTATTAGTCCATCTATACTGACCTCCATCAGGTTGCAAATTAAAAATAATTTTTTTCTTCATTTAGCTCTGAAAAAATATTTGGTCTTCTAGCAGTGTGTGGGACTTGTTCTATTAGTCCTTCTATACTGACGTCCAGCAGGTTGCAAATTGAAAATAATTTTTTTCTGCATCTAGCTCTGAAAAAATATTTGGGCTTCTAGCGGTGTGTGGGACTTGGTCTATTAGTCCATCTATACTGACCTCCATCAGGTTGCAAATTAAAAATAATTTTTTTCTGCATCTAGCTCTGAAAAAATATTTGGGCTTCTAGCAGTGTGTGGGACTTGGTCTATTAGTCCATCTATACTGACCTCCATCAGGTTGCAAATTAAAAATAATTTTTTTCTGCATCTAGCTCTGAAAAAATATTTGGGCTTCTAGCAGTGTGTGGGACTTGGTCTATTAGTCCATCTATACTGACCTCCATCAGGTTGCAAATTGAATAAAAAAATTTTCTGCATCTAGCTCTGAAAAAATATTTGGGCTTCTAGCGGTGTGTGGGACTTGGTCTATTAGTCCATCTATACTGACCTCCATCAGGTTGCAAATTAAAAATAATTTTTTTCTGCATCTAACCCAGCCAATAGTTTTGGCCTAATACCACAGTTTGGCCACTCAGCTCTGCTCGGTTACCATCCATTGTTTTTTTGTGCAAACAACTCCAGAGTTGTGAATTAGTTAACCACCAAAATGAGTGGAAAAAGGCCTGCTGCTGGTGGAAAGGGGAATAGGCGTGTTGGGAAGGGGAAAAAAGGTTGTGTCCGTGGGGTAGGTGCAGAAGAAAGACCATCTTCCAGCCAAACTAAAATGTCTACTTCTTTTAGCGGACAATGTGATAAGATCCCTTTCTTACGGCCACGCCAATCGCTACAAATTCCAGATGAGGCACAAAAACAGCAGGTGCTTCAACGGATATCAAGTGCTCCTTTAAGTGGGCTCTCCTCCACATCAACTTCAACATCACAAATACTCCAGTCCTCAAAGGTGTCACCCAAATCGCACTTGCTTCCTCACAGCTCCCAAATCTCCAGCTGCCCGTCTGAGTATGAGGTAGAACAGATGGTTGAGTCTGCAGAGCTGTTTACTCATACTATAGCCTGGGAATCAGAGGTCGACTCCAGCGCTTCTGTGAATCCAGACGAGGAAATGATCTGCACTGATGCCCAGAATCTTTATGAGTCGGATCCAGGACCAGACGCAGAAGGTTCTGACCATAATGTAGACCCTCATTCCCAAACTGTAACTCCTGTTGGTGGAGACAATGAGGAAGACGATGATAAGACTCAAATACCTGATTGGAGCGACAACTTTAGTTTTTTGTCAGGGCAGGAACAGGTTGGCTCTGAGGACGACGGGTGTGATAACGCACAGGATGATGATGATGAGGTCGGAGATCCCACTTACTGTCAACCCACAGTCAGCCAAGAGATGAGGTCAGCAGAGGAGGTGGAGGAAGTAGAGGAGGAGGAGTTGTATGCGGAAGGGCTAACATCTGCAAGGTCCAGACGGTCGGCAGCACCAGGGCGGCAGGCATGTGAGGGTGGGGGAGATGATTTTACCAGGGCGCATGGTAGCAGCCAAACTAGTGAGGAAGGTGCAGGAGCCCAGGAAGAAGTGGAGGACGAACTGATGGAAGACTCATCAGATGAGGGAGACCTTGATCACATTTCTGTTGTGCGAGGTTGGGGGGAGAGGACAGAGGAAGGAAGCATGATTGTTACCTCGCCACCAACACAACAGGGACTTGGTGCTCCTGGATGCGCAACACACATGAGTGCCTTCTTGCTGCACTACCTGCAACATGACCCTCGAATTGTGAGAATTAGAAATAATCCTGACTACTGGGTTGCCACACTGTTAGATCCCCGGTACAAAAGTAAATTTGCAGAAATTATTCCTGCCATAGAAAGGGATGCACGCATGCAGGAGTATCAGCAGAGACTGTTGCAGAATCTTACATGTGCTTTTCCACAAAATACCAGTGGTGCACGTAGTGAATCTCACAGTTCCAACTTGCCAACCGTGGGACCGTCAAGTGTTCAGCACTCAAACCGTAACAGAACCACAGTATCTGCTGGTAACATCAATTTTGCGGAATCATTTCACCACTTTTTTAGCCCATCCTTTGCAAGGCCACAGGAGACAAGAAGTCTGACACATAGTCAACGCCTAGAGACGATGGTACAGGAGTATCTCCAAGTAAACATTGAAGCCACGACTGTGTCACTGGACCCTTGCTCTTTTTGGGCTTCCAATCTGGATAAATGGCCGGAGCTAGCCACTTACGCCTTGGAGATCTTGTCATGCCCCGCAGCCAGCGTTCTGTCTGAACGTGTGTTCAGCGCTGCTGGTGGTGTGCTGACAGATAAGCGCACGCGGCTCTCCACTGATAATGTAGACAGACTCACGTTCATAAAGAAGAACAAATCATGGATCCGAAACGACTTTTCTACCCCTGTGTCATCCTGGGGAGAGTAAAAGCTTGATGATTGGTTAAAATCACCCTACCAACCGTTTTAAGCTTTCAAATTACTAATCATGTTTATCTGTATCTTGACTGGAAAATAATTTGGGCTTTGTAGCAGTGTACAGCACTGATCCTATTAGGCCATCTATAATAAGCTTCACCAGATTTAAAATTAAAAATAATTTTTAGCTGCATCTAGCCCGGAAAATAATTTTGGGGCTCCGAGATGCGCAAGACACATAAGTGCCTTCTTGCTGCACTACCTGCAGCATGACCCTCATATTGTCAGAATTCGAAGTAATCATGACTACTGGGTTGCCACACTCTTAGATCCCCCAAACTTTTCGATCAACCTTTTCATTTTAATAAAGACCAAAAAAATGGTCATTTTTGAAATTATAAGCATTAGCAGGTTGTTAGAAACTGAAATCAAACAGTTTTCAACTCAAAACTTTATTCTAGGTGATGTTACATTTTCACATAGGACCCCTTGTTCGAAAGGAGCTTCTGAACTCTCTCGTCCATTGAATTTGTCAGGTTTTGGATGGTTTCTGCTTCAATTGTTTTGCATGAGGACAGAATACCCTCTCAGAGCTGTTGCTTAGATGTGAACTGCCTCCCGCCATCATAGACACTCCTTTTAATGATGCTCCAAAGGTTCTGAATGGGGTAGAGGTCAGGGGAGCATGGGGGTCACACCATAAGTTTGTCCCCTTTTATGCCCATATCAGCCAGAGATGCAGATGTTTTATGTGCAGCATGAGATGGTGCATTATCATGCAGAAAAATGATCTTGCTGTGAAATACACGGTTCTTCTTCTTGAACCATGGCAGGAAGTGCTGTTTGAGAAAATCCACATACATTATGGAGTTCATCTTTAGCGCCTTCAGGGATCCTAAAGGGGCCGACAATCTCTCTCCCCATGATTCCAGCCCAAAACATTACTCCACCTCCTCCTTGTTGGCGCTGTAGCCGTGTTTGCGTGGGGTGTCCATCAACCAGCCATCCTCCACTCCATTCATCTGGACCATCGAGCGCTGCACGGCACTCATCCGTGAACAAAACAGTTTTGAAATCAGTCTTCATGTAATGTTTGGCCCACTGGAGCCGTTTCTGCTTGTGTGAAGTGGATAGAGGAGGTCGACAGGATGGCGTATGCACAGCTGCAAACCTCTGAAGGACCCTGCATCTTGTTGTTCGGGGGACGTTGGAGGCACAAGCAGCTTCAAAAACTTGTCTGCTGCTATGACAAGGCTTTTTTGCCGCTGCACTTTCAACCTGACGTAATTGCCTGTAGGAAAGAGTCCTCAATTTGCCCTTATCAGCACGCACACGTGTGTACTGTGAATCAGCTACATACTTTTTGATTGCCAAGACACTTCATCCTGATCATCGCACAATGTTGATTGTAGTCATGCCTTGACCTAAACACTCCACAATTTGTTGCTTCTCAGCAGCCGACACATCCTTTTTCTTTCCCATTTTGGCAGAAAATGTAGGCTGCTTAATAATGTGAGAGAGCCTTCTTAAGTAGTCTTGCCTTTCATTGGACACACCTGCCAAACTAATTAGCACAGGTGTCTGCAATTGCTTACAGTGATATAAAGAGCCCTGACACACATCACCATCAATGAGTTTAACTGACAAACAAACAAATTCTTCCCTTATCACTCCTAAACACTTTTTGCATAATAATTTGGAACGCGGTGTACATGTGCTTTTCCACAAAACACCAGTGGTTCACGTAGTGAATCTTACAGTTCTAACTTGCCAACCGTGGTCTGTATGGAATTGTTCAATAAAGGGCCCAAAATTAAGATAACATAGATGGGAGAGGTCTCTATGAATAGGAATTCCTAAGTATTTGATACCCTGTGAGGGCCAGGCAAAGGGAAAGTTGGACTGGATGGAATCCTATATGGATTTAGGGAGGGAGACATCGAGGGCCTCAGACTTCGCTGCATTGATTTTAAAATTTTACCATGTAACAAAGTGATCTATTTCAGCCATAACAGCAGGGATGGATATATGTGATTGAGTGATATATACTAGGACATCATCAGCAAATAGAGAGCACTTGTACTCGGTGCCTCCCACCTCAATCCACCTAATATTGGGGTTATGGCGAATTGATGAGAGCAGGTGCTCCGTCACTAGGATGTATAAGAGAGGGGACAGAGGACATCCCTGCCTTGTCCCATTGGTGATTGTGAAAGGTGATGAAAATGTTCTGACGCACCCCCTGGGCCTTGGGACACCCGGAGCCGGACCCTTTTTGGTGGATGCTGGTGGTTGTAGTCTTCGTGGCGGCGATCCGGTTCCGTGGCTCAGGGCGGTCAAACCAGTGGCGGAACTATTTATGTGGTTTTGATGTTTAAATGTCCGACAACGCCACCCGTGGATTGCGGTCAGAGTGAACCGCCGCTACAGGGCAGACCGCTAAGGCTGGTGTTGTGGGTGCAGCAGAGCGTAGCATAACTCCCCACGGGAGGAGTATAGCCTCAGGGCAGTGTATGCGGAGGATGGGGGTGATGGTGCAGGGCAGCAGCAGTAACGACACGGAGTCAGTGATGCAGTTCAGGGCCTTTACTCACAGTTCTTATTATCCAGACCACGTCTGCAGGTAACGGCTGCCCACGTCGTACTGTGCTCACCAGGTGAGGGGCTCAGACAACTCCCAGATAACTTTGGAGCGCTTCACAGGACCCCCTTTGTGTGTCCTTTGTCTGGCCTTTCTTACCAACACTTCTGTCCGGCTGCCTCGGGCCTCCTCTTGGTAAACTTGGCGCCAGTTTCCCTGACCCTATGTGGTGCCTTCCTAGCGGGTGGAGCAAGGGGCTGCGCCACATAAAATGTCAGAGCTTCCGGTTTCTAGCTGAGGGTCGTTTCCTGCCTCCACTAGTTCGGGGACCGGTCTCCACCTTTGGCCTGACCCCTCCACGCAGGTGGATTCGGGCGTGCGGTGGCGACTCGCCCGTCCGCACCCCTGGGATCCCTTCATTCCTCGTTCCTGGAGCCTTCTCCGCTCCTCTTCCTTCCTTCTCCCTCTTGCAGGCCTGGGCCTCTGTTACTAGGCCCGCCTCCGGAGCAGAGCTCATGCAGAGCCCCTGCTCCCTGCCACTTCTGCTCAGACTTCTCTGCACTGAACTAAGATGGTGCCCACCTTTTATACTCCCTTCTCAATGCACCCAGGAACTGCTTCCTCCCTGCTCCTGCACTGCAGGGTTCCCCTTCCTCAGTGTTCCCTCCCCCCACTCCAGCCAGGGACAGGGACTGTCGTGCCCATCTCAGGGGCATATTGGTCGCCCTGCCCCACGGCAATGTGGTGTAATGCATGCAGGTGTCGGGTCCTGATCCACACTCCATCCTTATCTGAGAGTGAGATATCACACCTCTGGGTGAGGTGCAATACGTCTGTAGCAACCGAGCCCTCGGTGCTACAGTTCCATTTATCTTCAGCCTAGGTGACGTATTGTGATACAGGGCCGTGATTTTGGCTATAAAAGGGTCCCCTAGACCCCTACCCCAAGCTTTTTAAGAGAATCATATATGGCGTGCCAGGAGACTCTATGGAATGCTTTCTCAGCATCCAACGAGAGTATCTACTTACAAATTTTTAACTGCATCTAGCCCAGGAAATACTTTGTGCCTAGTAGCAGTGTCTGCTAGTCAGCGGATTATCCCGGCTGTTAAGCAAGCTACACCACCTGTAGTTTGGATACTTAATTTTTTCAAAGGAAATGCTTCGGGACCACGGGATACTTAGTGAAGAGCATCAGGAGGCACCCCAAGGCATAGGGGCTGGGACTGGCACTAGGATGCCTTGCGGTGGACAGCCGAGCTCGATCCTTATAAAAGCTTTTTAACTGCAGCAGCTTTAGTGGACGCTACTGGAGCTGGAATTACGCGGCTGCTGGCATGAGACTTGCCCTCCAATAGATCCTTGTAAATGGATTTAAAGTGTATTCATTCAAATTAGAGGGACAATTTAAATTAAAAAGCTTAGAGCTGCCTCCACCACAGGGGGGCTCTCTCGACCCACCAGCGGACAGGCACCAGTATTGGGAGAGGGGGGCTGGCCGTCAGGGTTCACCGCGGCTCTGGCACAAACCCGGCGACACGGAGGTGGCACGGGCAGGAGCGGACTGGCCGTCTCGGCTTCTCACTTTTTGGATTTTAGAAGGGCATGACATGCCTATATCTGTGTCTCCCCCTCCTTTTACTCCTCCACCTCTTTTCTTTTCGCATGACTATATGTACTTGTCACTTTTCCATGTGTTAGTTGTGTCTTCTGAGCAGTTTGTCAGCTTTTGGACACCTTTGAAGGTGTTTTCTATGTGTTTCTATGTGTTTTTGTTTGCCTGCCATTGGTTTTAACGGTGTTCGAAGGTGTTCGACGAACAGTTCGACGAACAGTTCGGCGAACACACGGTGTTCGACGAACCTAACCGAACTCGAACACTACGGGGGTGGCTCAACACTAGTCAGTACTATCTCCAAGTGTGTTCCTGTCTACAACAGCTGCAAGAGAGACAGGGGCATCAGTTACTTAATGCCCAGTGCGGAAGTCAAACGATGTACTCCTGGGAGGAGGATTCCTCGGTCAGTAAAGATAGCCTCATCAGCCTAATCGGTGAAAGGTGCTTTATACAGTGCCAGCTAGATGGACTACTGGTAAAATCACTGTGGGACACAAGAGCCCAAGCGAGCCTTTTAAATGAAATATGGAGAAGACGCTACCTGCCACAGACCTGCCTTCGGTCACTAAAAGAACTCTTAGGACCAGTGAAACTCCATGGCAAAGCTGTCAGCCAGACCGAAATCCCTTTCATACCCTGGATGGAAGTGACTTTCCAACTGAGGACCATGAAGAACAGCAACAACATTGAGCTTTTGGTACCTTTTCTCGTGACCAGTGATCAGAACGTGGCAGAGGATTCTATCCTGGGTTATAATGTAATCAGTGAGGTCATCACGAAACACAAGTCAGGGACGCTGGTGGTGGATGCAATTGCCACATCACTTGCCATAACCAACACCGTGGCGTAAAATGTGATTCATAGAGTAAATAAAGCACAGAATACAATGAACCTAAAAGAAGTCAAGGTAGAAATAATCATTCCTGCAAACCAAATGGTAGGGGTGAGGTGTGGAGTCCGGGTAGGATTGGGAAGAAAAGTCCAGAAAAGACTGTCCGCTTCAAAAGACTCCACAGAACTTCCGGAAGGCCTAGTTCAAGGTGAGACTTTGCTTACGATTCCTACTGGTGGGTTTGCTAGAGTGACAGTACCGGTGATGAATACTACAAAACATGAAATTACACTGGATGCAAAGACTGTGTTAGGTCACATTGAAACCGTTAAAATGGTATATCTAGCCAGTGTGAGACCAGCCCAGGGGTCTACAGTGAATTCAGTCTCCCCACCAAGGAACAGGAGTTGTCCAGGGGAAGAAATTGCATGACCCACCTCTGGGTCCTGGGATCCCCCACCTCAGGGTCCTGGGATCCCCCAGTATCCCTGGAACACTTTTGTGCTGAAGATACAGCGATAGCAAAACAGATGCTGAGAGAAGAGTGTCATGCATTCTCTAAAGATGACTTTGATATAGGCTGTATCCCATTGTTGCAATTGAAAATCAATTTGAAAGACACAACCCCAGTAACCAGAAGTTACATGTATGTGCCGAAACCATTACATCGTGAAGTGAAAGAGTATTTACAAGATCTAATCAACAGAGGTTGCGTCCAAAAGTCGTCTTATTCCTCTCCTATTGTTTGTGTTAGGAAGAAGGATGGTACGTTGAGCCTCTGCTGTGATTACTGGGAACTAAACCGAAAATCAGTACCAGATCGCCACCCAATGCCAAAGATTCAAGATATGCTGGATAGCCTATCAGGAAGTACCTGGTTCTCTGTCCTCGATCAGGGTAAAGCATACCATCAAGGATTTGTTGAAGAGTACAGTAGACCCTTGACAGCATTCATCACACCGTGGGGGTTATGAGTGGATCCACATGCAGTTTGGGCTCAGTTCAGCTCCAGCAGAATTTCAGAGGAGCATGGAGACCTTTTTGGAAGGATTGAGGGATGACATCTGCCAGCCGTACTTGGATGACAATGTGGTACATAATGTAATGTTTTTGAATTCCAGGGTGAATTGTTCCTGCAGCAGTTTGGCACCGCGATGGGGACTCGGGTCGGGCCAAGTTTCGCTAATCTTTTTATGGGGCAATTCGAGTCCTCATCGCCCATCAGCCAAACACCATATAAGGAACACATATTGCTATACAGGCGCTATATAGATGATTTAATCATCTTCTGGAAGGGCACAGAAAAACAAGCTATTTCTCTTATAGAGGAACTTAACAAAAATAGTTGGGGTATTTCATTCACATATAACATGGATAAAGAAAAAAATCCATTATCTGGACCTGGAAATCAGTCACTCTAATAATAAAATTATAACTAAAACCTTTTTTAAAAAAACGGATTCTAATGGATTTTTGGACTTTCGGAGCGCACATTATCCAAAATGGAAGCAGAACATACCGTTCAGCCAATACCTGCGCATCCGAAAGAACAATACGAAAGACCAAGATTATGTGGAACAATCCAAAATTCTGACTAAAAAAATTCTTGGATAAAAAAATACCCCAAAAAATTGATAGCAGAAGCCTATGAAACCAACCTGAAAAAAACTCAAAATGAATGTCTGTATGAAAAACTCACAGAAAAACAACAGTGCTCTGTTATAGACAATGAACAAACAAATACGTATAAAAAGAGAGATAAAGAAAATAATACAAGATGGCAATATAATTTTATTACTGCTTTTAATCAGGGAAGTATGAAAGTAAGACAGATTTTAAAAAAGTATTGGTACAGAATCCTGGTATCACATTCCGGAGGGGGGTTACTATTGGGAACATTATTGCGCCTAGTGTCTTAGGGAAACCCCTCTCTCCCTTAAGACCAAAAAAGACTCCTATACAAAATCCCCTTGGAGTTTTTAGATGTGGATCAAAAAAATGTCATTGCTGCAATATCATTAGTCACAAACAAAAATGTATCACATCAAGAAGCACAGGAGAGACAATAAATATAAACCAGCACCCTACTTGTGAGAGTGATCACGTTATCTACGTGATCAATTGTTCCTGTGGTCTTCAATACGTGGGCCGCACTACACAGACACTGCGGTCGCGTATGAATGGCCACAGACACAACACCAAAAAAGGTTTTTTAAAACACAGTTTGTCCAGACACCTTTTAGTTAAACACCACAAACAATTTGACATAAAGGTAACTCCTGTTGAACAAATACCACAGAATGACATAAATAGGATCCAGAAACTAAACAGAAAAGAGTCTTATTGGATCTTTAGATTGAAAACCCTATATCCAGATGGTCTTAATGATATAGTGGAAAATGTGTGAGGGGGAAAAAGAAGAGGAAAAAAGGAGAAAAAAAAAAAGTGTATATTTAATAATGTACAGCCCTATTTACCAATACTGGAAAAAAAATATATTTGTTTTATTGTAAGATCTCATTTCTGTAAAAATAACTGTTATATTTTATGATTTTTTTTATATACTAGACTAACAATTATGTATTTTTATGATCAGTACTATGTAATTTATTTATTATTATTATTTTTTTTCTATATCTATAAATATATATATAACCATCACCAGGTATATTTTAATCACAACTATGTATTCTAAAATTACTATTATATATCCCTTTCTCTTTCTATATATATAAGGAGGGGAAAGTGAAGGAAATGATAAGAGAAAGGAATTTTATTATATATATGTTCATTCTAATATCAAAAAATATACCATTCTAGTACACAGAATGGTGATAGAATGTAATGCTGAACAACTACCTACTCTCCTAACTTAATTGGGGTGTGGTGTCAATCCTAATCAATTCAACCAAGTCAAGGAAAGGATGAAAAAAATAAATAAATAAATAAAAACACGACATCTTAAGCATAACCAGTCTATAAAGATTGTCTTCCCTTAAAGTCCTACAAGTGCATATTATACCTGATGAAGGCCGTTGCTGGCAGAAACGCGTTGTTTGTTCTTAATATAGTGTCCGAATAAATCTGATTTTGAGAAAAAGAATTCATCTGTAACGATCCTTATCCTCTGGAAGCGCAGAAAAAGGGAAATCTTCTCTCTACTACAATGTGGTACATAACAAAACCTTCCGGGAGCATTTTGAACACGTGAGGACCGTATTACAGCGGTATCAACAACACGGAGATAAGTTGACCCCAAAGAAGAGTGAACTGTTGAAATAGAAAGTCCGATTTATAGGGAAAATTTGTCTAGAGAAGGATATTCCATGGACCCAGCAGAAATCACTCCGGTACTGGCCTTAAAAGATAAGCGGCCCTCTACTGTCAGGGAGTTGAGGGAGATCTTAGGATTCCTCTCCTACTATCGTACTTATGTTCGTAAATTCTCCAGGATTGCCGACCCGCTATACCTCCTCTTGAGGGGGACGACAGAGTCAACAACACCCACGGAGAAAAAGAAGAATGCGAGTAGTACCGGGCTTAAAAGAAACAACACCGTCTCATCGCAACAGCCCATTCTCTGGACAGCAGACCAACAGGAGGTATTGGAAGAACTAGTAGACTACCCAGTAAAACCACCCATCTTGGGATATCCTGATTTCAACTTACCATTTGTTCTTCATTGTGACGCTTCTCAAGTTGGACTGGGAGCTGCCCTGTATCTGCATCAAGATGGAAAAATGAGAGTCATCGGTTACGGTTCTAGAATGTTGACAGACGCCAAGAAGAATTATCATCTATATTCCAGAAAATTTGAGTTTCTGGCATTGAAATAGGCTATCTGTGAACGATTTAGAGATTATCTCTACTACAGCAAAGAGTTTGAGGTATACACTGACAACAACCCTTTGACCTATGTCCTCACTACAGCCAAACTGAATGCAATGGGTCAGAAATGGGTCGCTGAACTAGCGGACTTCAATTTCAGTATCAAGTACAGGCCAGGAAAATGCCATGTGGATGCTGATGGATTGTTGCGAATGCCACTAGAGCCTGAGGAGTTCATGCAAGAATGCTCAGAGGAAGTCAGTCTGGAAGCAATTGAGAGCATTACCCAAGCAATGCAAACTTATCAAGAGGAAGACACACCATTGTGGTGTCCATTGACGGTGAAAACCACCATAAAAGCGAGAGAACAAGAACACCCCTGTCCATTCAGCCTCTACCAAAAGAAAAAATCCATAGAGCACAACGGGAAGATCAGATAGTTGGTAGAATACTACTTTATGTGGACCTAAATCGGTTTCCAAGCAAACGGGAGAGAGAATGAGTCACCAGCAGTATCTTTTTTGGTTAAAGAATGGACGAAGCTCTACCTCAGTGAAGATGGCATCCTGTATCGTAAAGGAGGACAAAACAGGCAGTTGGTACTAACAGAGTATTCCGTAGGTTGGTCTTCAAATAACTCCATGAAAACATGGGACACCTGGGAGTGGAAAGGACAACCAACTAGATCCGTGAACGTTTCTTCTGGCCGTACATGCACAGAGAGATATTGAGAGGTACGTAACCAGGGAGTTTGGGTGTCTGACAGATAAACATCCCAACACATAAACCCAGGCACCTATGGGCAACATCCAAACTACGTATCGGTTTGAGATGGTCTCAACAGACAACAGACAAGTTTGGTTACAAATACATCTTGGTGGTGATGGACCATTTCACTCAATTTGCCCAAGCATATGCTACCATTAATAAAGCTGGTCAAACAGCTGCAGAGAAGATCTTCAATGATTTGCTTTGAGGTTTGGGTTCCCTACAAGGTTATACCATGACCAAGGAAGAGAATTTGAGATCCAGCTCTTTGCCATGCTAGGAAAGTACTGCAGAATTCAGAGATCCCACACAACGCCCCATCGACCAGAGGGTAATGGATAAGTGGAACGTTTTAACCGGATATTATTGTTGATGTTGCGCACTTTAACAGCTGACGAGAAGAAAGACTGGAAGAGTTCACTGTCAAAAGTGGTACATGCCTATTACTGTACAAAGAGCCATGCAAAGGGGTTATTCACCCTTCTTTCTATTCCATGTATGATCGCCAAGACTGCCAATCAACATCATGTTCGATACTCCGATGTCAGAGACTTAAATAATGTATCCAGAGTACGTTCAGAAATGGAAGGAACAGATGTCAGAGGCATACAACATAGCATCCAAAGTGGTTACGCAAGGAGAGAGCAAGAGTAAGGAGTACAATGATCGAAAATGTTATCGAGCAGAATTGGCACCGGGGAGCCGGGTGCTAGGTGGTTCAGGAAAACTTTGTTCGTACTGGGAAGACAAGGTGTATGTGGTCGCAAACAGGAAAGCCGATGACAGTCCAGTGTATGAAATCCGATTGGAAAGAGGGGACAAGAAAACCAGAACAGTCCATCGGAATTTATTACTACCCTGTGATTATCTACCACCACAAAAAGACTTCCCAGAAGCAGACCGACATTGACTAAGAGACCACCACAAAAATAGAAGCTCTGGAGGTGGATAGCGACTTTGAAAGTTCCGATGAAGAAGTTGGCCCCAATTAGTCAGGTGCTTTGCTGCCATTTACCTGATCATGCTAGTGGTGGTCAGGCTGCTAGTTTTGCTATACCTGCTGATGCTGGCCTGGCAAGTGGTGCAAATGGCCTTTTTGGGGTTATCTGCAGAGTCTTTAAAAAACAGACTCGGGAAGACAAGAAGACCTCCTTAGTAACATAGTTTTTAAGGTTGAAGAAAGACTATGTCCATCTAGTTAAACCCATAACCTAACATGTTGATCCTGAGGAAGGCAAAAAAAAAAACATGTGGCAAACACTAAGCTCCACATTGGGGAAAAAATGCCTTCCTGACTCCATACGACAATCAGACTATTTCCCTGGATCAACGCCCTATCAAGGAATCTAGTATATTTAACCTGTAATATTATACTTTAAGAAAGGCATCTATGCACTTCTTAAATTTTAGTAGTGAATCACTTATTACAACATCATGCGGCAAAGAGTTCCATAGTCTCACTGCTCTTACAGTAAAGAATCCGTGTCTGTGATTATGAATAAACCTTCTTTCCTCCAGACGTAGAAGATGTCCCCATTGTCCCCGTCTCAGGCCTCAGAGTAAAAAGATCAGTAAAAAGGTCTTTGTACTGTCCCCTCATATATTTCTACATAGTAATAAGATCACCCCTAAGCCTTCGTTTTTCCACAGTAAATAACCCCAAGTGTAATAACCTGTCTTGGTATTGCAGACCCCCCAGTCCTCTAATAACCTTTGTAGCTCTTCTCTGCACCCGTTCTAGTTCAGCTATGTCTTTCTTATACACTGGAGACCAGAACTGTACACAGTATTCTAAGTGTGGTCGCACTAGTGACTTGGATAGAGGTAAAATTATGTTCTCCTTATGAGCATCTATGCCTCTTTTAATGCATCCCATCCCTAACAGTTGTACTGGCAACTTCCATCGTGTTGGTGTTAAGGAGAATGCTTTCCCGCTTTGCGTCTTCAGCCACCACAGTGCTACTTCCTGCATGTTGTGGTACTACGCCTCCCTCCCCTTGTGTGCTGCTGTCCTCGCTCTGCATGTCTCCTTACCAGGTTGGGTCAGTTACTATATCATCCACCGACTTGTCTTCCACTTCCGCACCCTGGTCCTCCTCCTAACTTTCTGGCAATTGTGTCTCATCATCATCCACCTCTTGCGACAGTAATTGCCCTTTCCCACCGTTGCCTTCATGTGACCGTGGCTGCTCAAATATTTGGGCATCGCTACACGCTTTCTCCTCTTTACTAGCTCGAAGTTGGCTGGGTGAGATGCCCTAATCTATAAATTGAAAAGCTCTTCTGAGTGTCCAAGTGTGGCATCAGTTGTCTCCAGGCACTCGGTATGGTGGGAGGGAGGAAGATCAGGGTGAGGAATATGCAGTCCAGACTCACGGCTGCTGAGACTTGACCGTGTGGAAGACAGGGTGGTGGTGGTAAAGTAACAGTGATTGGAAGCATTATCTGCTATCCAACCAACAACCTTTTGACACTGCTCAGTGTTCAATATTGGTGTTCTGCGGTCCCCTAGTGATTGGGACTGGAAGGTCGAGCGGCAAGATGTAGGTGTTTGTTGTGGCACAATTTCATCTTGCCCACGGCCTCGGCCTCTGCATGCATCATCACCATTTCATCCACTTCCCCATCCCTGGCCACGCACCTTGCCCATTTTAAATGGAGGACAATATTTTCCACGTTCACTAAAAATGGCTGGATTTGAACCGCAGTTATATATGTGATATATCTTATGGAAAACCACGGTTTTAAATAGCGGGCCTGTAGGATGCTATTCTTCACAGCAACCTCATGTGAATAACTTCACTGAAACACTACAACAAAATGCAAATGGAGGACAGAAATGGATGAATTTGTACCGCAGTTATATGCGATACGTCTGATGGAAAACCACGGTTGGAAATAGCGGGTTTGCAGGTTACTGTTCTTCACAGCGACCTCAGGTGAATAGCTTCACTGACATACTGCAACAAAATGTAAATGGAGGCCAGAAATGGCTGAATTTGGACTACAATTATATGTGATACGTCTGACGGACAACCACGATTTTAAATAGCAGGCCTGTAAGATATTATTCTTCACAGCGACCACGTGTGAATAGATTTACTGACACACTGCAACAAACTGTAAATGAAGGCCAATATTTTCCACGTTCACTACAAATTTTTGGATTTTTATCACTGTAATATGGAAAAGATCTGGCTGTATTCTGCAGTGATAACAAGCAAATGGAGCAGAAAAATGGTATACTCTGGATTGATTTTTAAGCAAATAATCAGGATTAAAATAAAAAAATTACCCCTGGCCCGTGATATCTGGGGCTATGTCTACAAATATCTGTAATAGCAGGATCAGTCACAATGTGCGATGGACCTTCTTGTGCTGTATGTACTGCAGTCTGCCACAAAACCTGCCTGCTTGTTTAACTCCTGCTATCACCACTCAATATATGCAGATGGATTAGTTCTCTGAAGGACTGTTAGTTCAGATGGATATATAGATATGATGTGGAATACTGTTACTAACTCTAAACCATCAAATCTCTGCCTGACTCAGCAGCAGCTCTCCTTACTCTGCCTGTTTCTGTTGTAGACTGTGACAAGCCTAGCATCACCGGGTCTTAAATAGACCTGATGACGCTATGCGACCAGTCAATCACTGTAATGCCATAACCAACATGGCTACGGCATTAGGGTGCGTGGCAAACAATCCTTGCATGTTCACTGGCTCTCTAAAGAGCGCCAAACATGCAGGACGGGGACCCAAGCTCCCGCCAGAGCAACCTGGAAATACTCACTGAGCACCGAGCTTGTCGAGCACAGTGATGCTCGGGCGAGAACCCAGTAGTTGCGAGCACATTCGCTCATCACTAGACTTTATCAAATACTGCTGTATTAATCCAGATTTTTTTGCAAGCTGCAAAATATTATATTCCTTTTAAATATATTCACACTTGCTCGCTGACCAATAGCAACGTTATACCGTCAGTGGGCAAAAAAATTGGTCATCAGACGTGATCAAATACTGCGGTATTAATCCTGATTTCTTTTACAAGCTTTAAAATATTATACTGCATTTAAAGTTCGCTACTTCTGTGTCAAAAATATATTCACACTTGTTCACTGACTAATAGCATCGCTACACCAAGACTGGGCAAAAAAAATTGTCATCAGACGTAATGAAAGACTGCAGTATTAATCCTGTTTTTTTTTGCAAGCTGCAAAATATTATAGTCTATTTAAAATGGTTAAGGTGCATGGGAATGGACGGGAAAGTGTACATGATGGTGATGGCACATGCAGAGGCCGAGGGCATGGGCAAAATGAAACAGTGCCTGCAGAGGGAGCACAAACTCTTACATCGTGTCGACCTACCTTTCTGTCCCAATTTCTAGGCAGCCACGGAACACCACTGTTGAAGCCAGAGCAGTATGAAAAGGTTGTTGGTTGGATAGCAGACAATGCTTCCAGTGAGTTTGCCACCATCACCACCTGGTCTTCCACACAGTCCAGTCTCAATAGCCGTGAGTCTGGACCACATGTTTCTCACCCTGATCCTCCTTCCTTCCACCATGCCGAGTACCCGGAGACAAGTGATCCTAAACTTGGACACTTTAAAGAGCTATTCACATTTCCATTTATAGATTCTGGCCTCTCGCTCGGTCCGCTTCAAGCGGGGCAAGAGGAGATCGCATGTAGCGATGCCCAAATATTTATGCAGCCAGGGTCACATGACGTTGATGGTGGGAACGTGAAATTACTGTTGCAAGAGGTGGTTGATGATGATGATGATGATGATGAGATACAATTGCCAGAAAGTTAGGAGGAGGCCCAGGGTGCATACGTGGAAGACGAGGTGGTGGACGATGAAGTCACTGACCCAACCTGGCAAGGTGACATACATAGCAAGGACAGCAACACAGAGGGGGGGGAGGCGTAGCAACACAACAGGCAGGAAAAAGCAGTGGTGTGGCCACAGACACAAGGCACGCAACTGTTCCCCAAAACACCAATACCAGGGAAGCTGCCAGTCCAACTGGTAGGTCTTCCAGAGTCTAGCTCTTTTTTTAATTCTGTCCAGTTAACCCCAAAAAGGCCATTTGCAACATCTGCTATGCCAGCATTAGCAGGGGCAGCAAAACTACTAGCCTGACCACCACCAGCATGTTCAGGCACATGACATCAAAGCACCTGACTAGTTGGGCCGAATGCCAGGGTCCAGAAACAGTGTCTGCAAGTGACAACACAGCTTCTTCCCCTGTTGTGCGTGCACGCCAAGCCTCCGTTCATGATGCAGACCAAGATGCCTCCCATCTTGCACCTGTCGTTGCACACTTGCAACTATCACCGTGAGCAGCCACGTCCACGTCCTTGTTCCAGCGCAGTGTTCAGTTGTCCATACCCCAGTCCTTTGAATGCAAGTTCAAATACGCAGCCAACCACCCACAGTGCACAGCACTAAAGTGCCACATTTCTCAACTGCTTGCACTGGAAATGTTGCCTTTAAGTCTTTTGGAGACACAAGCTTTCCACAACCTCATGGTGGCGGCCGTTCCTCCGTACTCGGTCCCCACCCGCCACCATTTCTCCTGGTGTGCTGTCACAAGCACGTGTCCCAGAATATTAGCCATGCCCTCAACAATGCAGTTACTGGGAAGGTCCACTTATCCATGGACACATGGCCAAGGATGGTACATCTCACTGACTGTACACTGGGTTATTATTGTGGAAGCCGGGACCCAGTCGGACCCAAGGACGGAACACATTCCTCTCAACGCCGAGGATTGCGGGCCCTGGGTCAATCACGGTTGCCCCCACATTCAACAGTTCCTGCACCTCCTCCTCTTCAGCCTCCATCTTTGAAATGACCACTTCAGTCGGAAGCTGGAAGCACTGCAGCAGTTCCTTGGCCAAGCGGCAATAGGCTGAGCTGAAGCTAATATGCTTAGGTGACAAACCGCACACCACTGCAGAGTTGTTGAAAGCTGTAACAGAGCAGGCAGATCTGTGTCTGTCCCCACTGAACCTACACCCAGGCATGGTTGTGCTTGACAATGGCTGGAACCTGATGGCGCCTCTTAAGCTAAGCAAGCTCGCACATGTACCATGCCTGGCCCATGTGCTCAACCTAGTGGTTCAGCAGTATCTCAAAACCTACTCGGATCTGCCTGAGCTGCATGTGAAAGTACGCCGAGTGTGTGCCCATTTCAGAAAGTCAGCTACAGCTTCTGCCGCCCTCTCTGTGCTTGCAGGTCACCGACTGGTGTGCGATGTCACCACGTGTTGGAACTCAATGTTGCATATGTTGGGAAGGATTTGTGAGCAGCAGAGGGCAGTTGTTGAGTACCACCTTCATCACGCCCATCTGTATTCAGGTCAGCATCCGCACATAAGAGCTGATGAATGGGCATGGATGTCTGACATCTGTGCCGTTCTCCAAAAACTTTGAGAACTCCACCAAGATGCTGAGCAGCAATGATGCCATAATTAGCATCACCATTCCGTTTCTCTGTCTTCTGAAATGCTCGCTGCTCACAATTAAAGAGGAAGCATTGAAGGTGGAGCACGATGTGATGGAGCAAGGAACTATACAGGGTGATGCCACACAGCCCTGCCTCATCGCATCTCAACGGGGATTGGATGATAATGAGGAGGAGTAGGAAGAGGAGGAACAGTAGCTGGTTTCCTGCACTACAGACGGTACTACCCACACAACATTCATACCATCTGTTCAGCGTGGATGGCCTGAGCAGAGGGAGAATGAGGAGGACCAGGAGGAGAATGAGGAGGAGAACTTGGTGGGGACAGGGAAGTGTTGGCTGCTGACAGTCTGGCACACATGGCTGACTTTATGTTCCACAGCCTTTCCCGTGACCCTCGCGTTGTATGCATTTTGGGCGACAGTAATAACTGGTTGGTCAAACTTCTAGACCAGCACTACAAAGAGAACCTTCCCATGGCGGAGAGGTCTAATAAAATGTTGCAATACCAGAAGGCCATTGTTGAAGAATTATTAAAAAAATTCACAGCTGGCAAAGTTGGTGACAGAGGTCACAGGTCCTTGGACAAACAAGGAGTACAGGCGAGGGAGACACAAACCAGATGCAGCAGAGGCAGGGGAACACGGGGTGACAAGGAGGGAAATGTTATGGAATATACAAAAGGAGTACCTTTCCGACCGTATCAGCGTCCTCTGTGAATTCCTGTGTCTTATAACTATTGGTTATCCAAGCTGGATGCATGGCATGAACTGCCTGCCCTGCCACTAGCATTTTGTCAGAGTGGGTTTTTAGTGCTGCCGGGGGTATTATAACTGATAGGCGCATCCGCCTGTTGACTGGAAATGTTGACAGGCTGACTTTAATGAAAATGAACAAGGGCTGGTTTGGGACAGATGTCTTGACACCATCGAGGGAAGAGGGGGTCTCTTCACATGCACCTCTTCACTACTCCCAGACATGTGTATATGCTTCATGTTATTTTGCCTACTTTATGTCTCCCTCCTCCTTCTCCTCATCCTCCACCACCATATCAACAGGATGACCATCATGCAACATAGACAATTATTTTTTAAGGGTGTTTATGATGCCTGTAGGAACTACTTTTCGAAGCCTATCACTAAAATTATGTATGTTATACAGTATGTTCATGTATACCCACAGGGGTAGATGTTTTAAGCCCATGCACTTAGAGCATGGGCATTACCAGTATTGGAGACTTACTCCTTAATAATGTGATAACATTTTTTAATGAGGATCTCCTCTACATCTCTTCAAAGCAGTATTGGAGTGCATCATAATTTTTGGCAGCCCTTGCAGTCACTGCATACGCAATAACAGCATATGAGACGCACTCCTTCATAATTGGAAATTTTTTTTTAATGAGGCTCTCCTCTAAGGCTATGTGCCCACGTTGCGGACCTGAAGCATATTTTTTACGCTTCTCCCTGGCGGGAAAATCGCATGCGGATATTACATGCGGTTTTCCCGCCAGGTAGAAGCGTTTGTGAGGCGTCTTTGCATGCATTTCCGCATGTGGGTTATCAAGCACTTCTCCAAGCATCACTTGGAAAAGTGATTGACAACTTGTTCTGAATGGTAAAAAATAAAAAAATAAACTTTATACTCACCTTCTGATGCATTCTCTGCCCCGTCCGGAGTCTTGAGCGGCTCACGCTGTTGTGTGCAGGACCTGGGTTGACGTCATTGAGTCATGTGGTGGGTCACATGACTCAATGACATGGCAGGTCCTTCAGACAACAGCGCGACGGAGGGAAAACATCAGAAGATAAGTATAAACTTTATTTTATTCTTTTTTTTACTGGTTCTTTGGTACCCAGGTCTGGATGAGAGTCTCCTCTCATCCAGACTTGGGTACCATCCGCACATTGATTCCGCTGCGCTTCCGCAAAATTAATGAACATGCTGCGGATTTTTGACCGCAGCATATACGCTGCGGAAAAATCCGCAGCATGGGCATTGACATTGCGGAATGCCATTGGGGACCATGGGGTGCGGATATACATGCGTTTTTCAAGCGTTTACGCTGCGGAAATTCCGCAGCATATACGCTTGAAAAACGTTACGTGGGCACACAGCCTAAGTCTCTTCAAAGGGGTATTGGAGTGGAGTGTGTCTTAATTTTCGGCAGCCCTTGAACTTGCTGCATACGCAATAACAGTATAGGAGACCCACTCCTTTATAATGGGAATATTTTTTTTTAATGAGGCCCTCCTCTAAGTCTCTTCAAAGGGGTATTGGAGTGCATCCTAATTTTTGCAGCCCTTGAACGTGCTGCATACGCAATAACAGTATAGGAGACCCACTCCTTAAGAAGGGAAAAAAAGCACTGAAGCCCTTCACTACATCTATTCAAAGGGGTATTGGAGTGCATTCTAATTTTTGCAGCCCTTGAACTTGCTACATATGAAATAACAGTATAGGAGACCCTCTCCTGTGCTGTATGTTGCAGTACAGTTAAGTGTTGAAGAATTATTTCAAAAAGTGCCATCTGACAAAGCTGTCAGCAGTGTTGTCATGGACAACCAATGAGTACAGGTGAGGGAGAAACAAAGCAGATGCAGCAGAGGCAGGGGAACACCGTCAGAGGTCTTGGTCAGTTTTCTCAGACCCTCCCAGCGCCCAGGGCCTGATGCTCGTGTTACTCTGAAAAGGAGGGAAAAGTTTTGGAAGATGATAAAGGACTATTTTGCGACTGTACCAGCATCCTCCGGGATTCCTCTGTGCATTACAACTATTGGGTATCCAAGCTGAACACATGGCATGAACTGTCTATCTACGCCTTGGAGGTCCTGGCCTCTAGCGTTTTGTCAGAAATGGTTTTTAGTGCCACCAGGGTATTATAACAAATGCGCAATAACAGAAATGGAGAGCCACTCCTTAATAATGGGAAAGCCAATTCAAATCGATTCTATGTTGTACAATATTACTAGTGATGAGTGAATATGCTCGAAAAACGATCGTAAGTTTCAAATTCGGCACGAATATGGCACATTCGGATTCGTGATCGGAAACCCAAGCATTTTTTATTAAAATCGGCAAAAATCAGTTAAATTCAGTGAAAAAATGCTGGAAATTATTGCGTTGCAACTACAGTATTTTTAACACTTTGGCTAGCATAATGGTGGGGCATGATGAGCGGGGGGACGTGTTTTATGAGGGGAGGGGCTGGGGAGAGCCTACAGGAGCTGAGTGCAGCGGCGCGCTTGTAACATAGTAACTACACTGTGTTCCAAATTATTCTGCAAATAATATTTTCTCAGATTTTCCCAAATTACCTATATGAATTGCAGTCATTGTAATTTTCCAGTCAAATAACTATTAGAGTACAATTGAAAGGTTTTTATACAAACTGCCTATGATAACAGTATATTTTTTAAAAAATAAAACACTCAAACTGCACTCAAAATGCATGTTCCAAATTATTATGCACAGCAAAGTTTTCAACCTTTTCATTTTAATAAAGAACAAAAAAATGGTCATTTTTGAAATTATAAGCATTAGCAGGTTATTACAAACTGAAATCTGTTATGCACACGCCCGGGCTAAGCGGCGTGTGCGTGTGATTGGTAGTGATTCCACTGGACCGTGCCGGAGAGTGAATGCCTGGAGGGGCGTGACTAAGTATTCACCCGATCCGACCAGGGTCGCACGACGGCATACGACGCCAGTGCACCAAGGAGGAACCGAGCAGAGGGACCAGGTGCTACTCCAGGACAGACCCCGGACACGGCTGTTGACCCACACAGGGGAATACAGGAACAGGCTGGTAGGCTGGCACACAGACTGGAGGGTATAGGCAGGCACGACTGGTATGCAGGCAGGCGGGTATGCAGGCAGGGGGGTAAAGGCAAGCACAGCTAGAGTGCAGACAGGGAGGCACTAGCAGGTAGGAACACAGGCGGGATAGGACCCAGTACACACCGGGACTCAGGAACAATACAGGCAGAGGGTTACAGGCAAGCACAGCTAGAGTGCAGACAAGGCTGAGCAGGGAGGACAGGGCTCTGTTCACACGGAACAGACAGGAAGGGAAAGACAGAGCCAGATACTCACACAGTACTTGCAGAGACAACAAGCAGGAGTTAGGTACGAGTTCAGACTCTGCAGAAAAAGGAAGGGAACGGACATAGAGGCAAAACAGGTAAAGGACAGGAGAGAGTTCAGACTGGAACTGAGTGTACGGAGGAGACCGACACTGCAGAGGGATACAGGAGCGGGTCTGGGAATACGGCCCCCAGAGAGGCGGAACGAACAGGCAAGGAGCGTGTTCAGACAGGACAGACCAGACACAGGAGCGGGTCTAGGAAATCGGCCACTAGAAGGCGAGAGGAACAGGCTAGGAGCGAGTTCAGACAGGACAGACAAGAGAGCACAGAAAGGACTCAGTTCAGACACGGGAGCTGATACCGCAAAGCAGGAGACATACAGGACTCGGTTCAGACACGGGAGCTGATACCGCAAAGCAGGAGACATACAGGACACAGTTCAGACACGGGAGCTGATACCGCAAAGCAGGAGACATACAGGACTCAGTTCAGACACGGGAGCTGATACCGCAAAGCAGGAGACATACAGGACTCAGTTCAGACACGGGAACTGATACAAAAAGCAGGAGACAAGAGACGGGACCTGGCACCTTCAGAGTGCAAGCACACACTGAAGGAAACACTATGCTCAGGCAGGGATAGAAGGGAGCTGCTGAGCTATATACCAAGTGACAGACAGCAATAGGCTGAGGACGCACAAGGGGTGTGACCCACAGCAGGTACAAAAGGCAGGAAGTGATCGGGCGCCGCCCTTAAGCAGCAGAAACAGACACAAACAGACAGCATGGAGGGAAGCCAGAGAGACATTCTGGACAGGAGATCAAGTGCGCCCTCTTGCACAGTGGGAGATGGACCACCATGCAAGGACGCCGCCAGGTATGTTACAGTACCTCCCCCCTTACGCCCCCTCTTCTTCAGGCCTGCCAGAATCTTCCGCAGGGAATTCGAGGGCCAGTCGTTCACTGGGTTGGAGGGGGACAGAGACTTAAGGGTAATCTCTGCTTCGAGGTACATCTTGTCAAGCTCACAGGAAGAAATAGACGGGTTATCAGGTACATAATGAGGAAAAGTCACTGTCTCTTTGTTATCTGGTGGTATCCCGGAGGATTCAGGAAACAACTGGAGGTCCTCCGCCGGGTCAGAAGAGTGCAGAGGCTCAGAGAAAACAACTGCTTCAGAGTACACTAGGTCGGACTCACTGGAGGAAGCAGGCGAGGTATCGGGTACCGAGTATAGGAAAGTCTCTGTCCATTCACCACCAGGTGGCACCCCGAAGGGTTCTGAACACAACTGGAGGTCCTCCGCCTGGTCGGAGGGGTGTAGAGACTCGGGAGTAACCTCTGCTTCGGAGTACACTAGGTCGGACTCACTGGACGAAGCGAGCGAGGTATCAGGTACAGGATATAGGAAAGTCTCTGTCCATTCACCACCAGGTGGCACCCCGAAGGATTCTGAACACAACTGGAGGTCCTCCGCCTGGTCGGAGGGGTGTAGAGACTCAGGAGTAACCTCTGCTTCGGAGTACACTAGGTTGGACTCACTGGACGAAGCGAGCGAGGTATCAGGTACAGAGTATAGGAAAGTCTCTGTCCATTCACCACCAGGTGGCACCCCGAAGGATTCTGAACACAACTGGAGGTCCTCCGCCTGGTCGGCGGGGTGTAGAGACTCGGAGGTAACTACCACTTTGGGGTACCCATTGTCAGGCTCACAGGACGAAGCGGACAAAGTATTGTGTACCGGGTGTAGAGAAGTCTCTCTCCATTTGTCATCGAGTGGTATCCCGGAGGGTTCAGGAGGCAACAGGGGATCCTCCGCTAGGTAGTAGAGGTGCACAGACTCTGAGGTAACCACAGCTTTGGAGCATCCTTGGACATGCACACCGGTTAAAGAGAGAGAAGCATCTGATGCCGGGTGCAGGAAGTTCTCCTGTGTGGAGTCTGGATGGGCAGAAGTCTCTTCAGCCAGGAGAACTGGTGCACTACCCACGCACATTACCCATTGGGGTTTCTCCGGGATACAGGGAGATGAAGCTTCAGTAGGGACTTCAAGGTTGGGGTCAGGAGGTCTCAGGGAGGACAGACCCTGGCGTGACGGCTTGCCTCTAAGTCTAGCACGTCTGGACTGCCTCTTGAGGTTGAGAGAAGTATTCCGGAAAGCGTAGTCACCCTGTGAGGATTCTGGGTGGGCAGTAGTCTCATTGGGCTGGAGGACTATTGCGCTACCCACACACATTACCCGTCGGGGCTGCTCCGGGATATTGGGAAGTGAAGCTTCAGCAGGGGCTTCAGAGTTAGGGTCCTCGAAGACCATACGAAAGGCCACCAGGAAGGCCTGCAGGTCAAGGATGACAGGATCCCATGCTTCCCATAGGGGGGTGACCCATTTCAAGGCATCACCCGCTAGGTAGTCAATCATAAAGGCCACTTTAGCCCAATCGGAAGGAAAATAGAGAGGGTAGGCCTTAAAGTGTAGCATGCATTGCTCCACAAATGCACGACACTGTCTTGGATCCCCATAGTAACGTGGCGGATCCGCAGGAACGAGGGCTGATAGATCCATCTGGACGGGTGCGTAATTCGCCTGGAACTCAGCTAAAGGGGGAAAAAAATGTATTTATTTTATTTTAATGCATGTATTCGCTGGAAAAACTTCTCAAAGAGCGAAGGCCGTGGGGCTCAACGGGAACCATGGCCTGAGCATGCTGTTATGCACACGCCCGGGCTAAGCGGCGTGTGCGTGTGATTGGTAGTGATTCCACTGGACCGTGCCGGAGAGTGAATGCCTGGAGGGGCGTGACTAAGTATTCACCCGATCCGACCAGGGTCGCACGACGGCATACGACGCCAGTGCACCAAGGAGGAACCGAGCAGAGGGACCAGGTGCTACTCCAGGACAGACCCCGGACACGGCTGTTGACCCACACAGGGGAATACAGGAACAGGCTGGTAGGCTGGCACACAGACTGGAGGGTATAGGCAGGCACGACTGGTATGCAGGCAGGCGGGTATGCAGGCAGGGGGGTAAAGGCAAGCACAGCTAGAGTGCAGACAGGGAGGCACTAGCAGGTAGGAACACAGGCGGGATAGGACCCTGTACACACCGGGACTCAGGAACAATACAGGCAGAGGGTTACAGGCAAGCACAGCTAGAGTGCAGACAAGGCTGAGCAGGGAGGACAGGGCTCTGTTCACACGGAACAGACAGGAAGGGAAAGACAGAGCCAGATACTCACACAGTACTTGCAGAGACAACAAGCAGGAGTTAGGTACGAGTTCAGACTCTGCAGAAAAAGGAAGGGAACGGACATAGAGGCAAAACAGGTAAAGGACAGGAGAGAGTTCAGACTGGAACTGAGTGTACGGAGGAGACCGACACTGCAGAGGGATACAGGAGCGGGTCTGGGAATACGGCCCCCAGAGAGGCGGAACGAACAGGCAAGGAGCGTGTTCAGACAGGACAGACCAGACACAGGAGCGGGTCTAGGAAATCAGCCACTAGAAGGCGAGAGGAACAGGCTAGGAGCGAGTTCAGACAGGACAGACAAGAGAGCACAGAAAGGACTCAGTTCAGACACGGGAGCTGATACCGCAAAGCAGGAGACATACAGGACTCGGTTCAGACACGGGAGCTGATACCGCAAAGCAGGAGACATACAGGACACAGTTCAGACACGGGAGCTGATACCGCAAAGCAGGAGACATACAGGACTCAGTTCAGACACGGGAGCTGATACCGCAAAGCAGGAGACATACAGGACTCAGTTCAGACACGGGAACTGATACAAAAAGCAGGAGACAAGAGACGGGACCTGGCACCTTCAGAGTGCAAGCACACACTGAAGGAAACACTATGCTCAGGCAGGGATAGAAGGGAGCTGCTGAGCTATATACCAAGTGACAGACAGCAATAGGCTGAGGACGCACAAGGGGTGTGACCCACAGCAGGTACAAAAGGCAGGAAGTGATCGGGCGCCGCCCTTAAGCAGCAGAAACAGACACAAACAGACAGCATGGAGGGAAGCCAGAGAGACATTCTGTACAGGAGATCAAGTGCGCCCTCTTGCACAGTGGGAGATGGACCACCATGCAAGGACGCCGCCAGGTATGTTACAAAATCAAACAGTTTTCAACTCAAAACTTTATTCTAGGTGATGTAACATTTGCACATAGGACCGCTTGTTCGAAAAGAGCTTCTGAACTCTCTCATTCAGTGAATTTGTCAGGTTTTGGATGGTTTCTGCTTCAATTGTTTTGCATGAGGACCAAATACCCTCCCAGAGCTGTTGCTTAGATGTGAACTGCCTCCCGCCATCATAGACACTCCTTTTGATGATGCTCCAGAGGTTCTCAATGGGGTTGAGGTCAGGGGAGCATGGGGGCCACACCATAAGTTTGTCCCCTTTTATGCCCACAGCAGCCAGAGATGCAGATGTGTTATGTGCAGCATGAGACGGTGCATTATCATTCATGAAAATGATCTTGCTGCGGAATGCACGGTTCTTCTTCTTGAACCATGGACGGAAGTGCTGTTTGAGAAACTCAACATACATTATGGAGTTCATCTTTACCCCTTCAGGGATCCTAAAAGGGCCGACAATCTCTCTCCCCATGATTCCAGCCCAAAACATTACTCCGCCTCCTCCTTGTTGGCGCCATAGCCATGTTTGCATGGGGTGTCCATCAACCAGCCATCCTCCACTACACAGTGTAGTGATGAATTACTCGGTGCTCGCCCGAGCATCATGGTGCTCGAGATGCTCGGCGCTCGGCGAGTATTTCCGGTTGCTCGGGCAGGAACTCGGGTCCCCTCCCTGCATGTTTGGCGCTCTTTAGAGAGCCAATGAACATGCAGGGATTGCCTGCCATGCACTGTAATGCCGTAGCCATGTTAGTTGTGGGAATTACAGTGATTGACTGGCCGCACAGCGTCATCAGGTCTATATAAGACCTGCCGCCGCCATGCTTGTCACAGTCACTCCGGATCAGACAGTGTAGGAGAGCTGCTGCTGTGTCAGGGAGAGATTTAATCATGTATTAGGTAGTGTAGGGAGATAAACCATACATTACACATATCCATCTTAACAAACAGTCCTTTTGAGGACTAATTAATCCATCTGCAGAGATATCAGGCAGGCAGTGTATATAGGCAGGCAAGCAGGGTATATAACAGACTGCAGTGCACATAGGACATAAGAGGCTCCATTCCAGTTCTGCCTTCTGCTGCTGTTATCTTCCTAGAAATAGGCCCAGGTCTCAGGAATAATTTTTTTTGCATCTTAATCCTCATAATTTGCTTAAAAAGCAATCCAGAGTACACGGTTTTTCTGCGTCATTTGCTTGTTGGCACTGCAGAATACAGCCAGGTCCTTTCCATATTACAGCACTAAAAATCCAGCTATTTAAAACTGTGTTTTCTCCATCACACGGATCACATATACGTTTTCAGAAAATACTGCCATTTCTGGTCTCCATTAAAAAAAAATTTCAGTGTGTCAGTGAAGCAATTGACACCAGATTGCTGTTCAAAATAGTTACCTACAGGCCAGGTATTTAAAACTGTGTTTTCTCCGTCACACGGATCACAGATACGTTTTCAGAAAATACTGCCATTTCTGGCCTCCATTAAAAATGTTTTCAGTGTGTCAGTGAAGCAATTCACAGTAGTTTGCTGTTCAAACTACTTACCTACAGGCCAGGTATTTAAAACTGTGTTTTCTCCATCAAACGGCTCACATATAAGTTCGCTCCAAGCTCAGTCATTTGTAGTGAGCGTGGAAGATACTGTCCTCCATTTAAAGTGGGCAAGGCACGTGGCAAGGAATGGGGAACTGGACATGATGGTAATGGTGCATGCAAAGGCCGAGTACAAGGCCATGGGCAAGCCGAAATTGTGCCACAACAAACACCCACATATTCTCGCCTGACCTTCCTGTCCCAATTTCTAGGGGACTGCAGCACACCACTATTGTACCCAAAGCAGTGTCAAAAGGTTGTTGGTTGGATAGCGGATAATGCTTCCAGTCACTTAGCCACCACCACCACCACCCTGTCTTCCAGACTGTCAAATCTCAGTAGCCGTGAGGCTGGACCGCATATTCCTCACCCTGATCCTCCTTCCTCCCACCATGCCGAGTACCCAGAGACAACTGATCCCACACTTGGATACTCTGAAGAGCTGTTCACTTTTCCATTTATAGATTCGGGCCTCTCGCCCAGTCCACTTGAAGCGGGGAAAGAGGAGATCACGTCTAACAATGCCCAAATATTTGAGCAGCCACGGTCACATGAAGGCGATGGTGGGAAAGTGTCACAAGAGGTGGACGATGATGAGACAATTGCCAGAAAGTCAGGAGGACCAGGGTACGGAAGTGTAAGACGAGGTGGTGGACGATATAGTAACTGACCCAACCTGGCAGGAGGACATGCACAGCGAGGACAGCAGCACACAGGGGGAGGGAGGCAGAGCACCCCAACAGGCAGGAAGAAGCAGTGTGGTGGCCGCAGACAGAAGGCAGGCAACCGTTCCCCGTAACACCAACACGAAGGAAGTTGCAGGACAACTGTTAGGTCTTCCCGAGTCTGGTTGTTTTTTAAAGACTCTGCCAATAACCCCAAAAAGGCCATTTGCACCACCTGCTAGGCCATCATCAGCAGGGGTTTCAAAACAACCAGCCTGACCACCACCAGCATGATCAGGCACATGGCAGCAAAGCACTCGACTTTGTGGGCCGAACACCAGGGCAAGGAAAAGTGTCTGCGGGTGGCACCATTGCTTCTTCCGCTTTTGTGAATGCAAGCTAATCCCCTGTCCATGGTGCATGCGAAGATGCCTCCTGCCCTGCACCTGTCGTTGCACACTCTCAGGTAGCAGCATCAGGAAGCACGTCCATGTCCTTGTCCCAGCGCAGCGTTCAATTGTCCATACCACAGTCCTTGGAACGCGAGCGCAAATATGCAGCCCACGCTCCACAGGCCACACTACTAAATTCTCACATTTCACGACAGCTTGCACTCGAAATGTTGCCTTTTTGGCTCGTGGAGACTGAAGCATTCCGCAACCTGATGGCGGCGGCCGTCCCTCGGTACTCGGATCCAGCCGCGACTATTTCTCCCAGGGTTCCGTCCCCGCATTACATAAGCACGTGTCCCAATACATTAGCCGTGCTCTCAACAACGCAGTAACCGGTAAATTCCACCTAACCATGGATACGTGGACAAGTGCTTGTGGGCAGGGACGGTACATCTCGCTGATGGCACACTGGTTTAACATAGTGCAAGCCGGGACCCAGTCGGACCTTGGGACGGAACACGTCCTCCCGACGCCAAGGATTGCGGGCCCTAGGTCAATCAGGGTTGCCCCATGGTCTACAGCTCCTGCACCTCCTCCTCCTCAGCCTCCTCCTCCTCTTCAGCCTCCATATCCGAAATGACCACATCAGTCACAAGCTGGAAGCACTGCAGCACTGCCTCGGACAAGCAGTAACAGGCTGTGCTGAAGCAAATATGCTTAGGTGAAAAACCTATATCATACTGGGTGATTAAACACAGCCAAGACTTATCTCATCCCAACGTGGATTGGGTGACAATGAGGAAGAGGAGGAGGAGGAAGGTAGTTTCATGCACTATAGATGGTACTACCTGCACAGCTGTCATACCGTCCGTTCAGCGTGGATGGCCAGAGGACAGAGAGGAGAAGGAGGATGAGGAGAGCATGGTCAGTCATCCTCTTGGTGAGGACACGGAAGTCTTGCCTGTAAGTAGTCTGGCACTCATGGCTGAGTTTATGTTACGCTGTCTATCACATGTCCCTCGCATTCTCAAAATTTTGGGTGACAGTCACTGTTACGCTCGCGCCCGGACTGACTGGCGTGAGCGTGATTAGTGATCCCACTGGACCATGAACCGAGGAGTGCCTGGAGGGGCGTAACTAAGTATCAACTCGGTCCGACCAAGGTCACACGGCGGCTCAGTTGACTCCGTGAACCAGGGAGGAACCGAGCAGAAGGACCAGGTGCTACTCCAGGTCAGACCCCGGTCACAGTTATTGACCCCCAATGGGGAATGCAGGAACAGGCAGGTTAGGCTGGCATACAGACAGGTGGGTACTGGCAGGCGCGGCTGGTATGAAGACAGGTGGGTATTGGTAGTCACGGCTGGAATGCAGACAGGTGGGCACTGGCAGGCACGGCTGGCATGCAGACAGGCGGGTACTGGCAGGTAGGAACACAGGCAGGATAGGGACCAGTGCAGACTGGGACACAGGAATGGAGCCGCAGGTGCGGTGGACAGCAGAGCAGAGCGAAACCGCAGATGCGGTGAACAAGCAGAGCAGAGCGAAACCGCCAATGTGATGAACAAGCAGAGCAGAGCGAAACCGCCGGTGCGGTGAACAAGCAGAGCAGAACCACCGGAGCGGTGAACAAACAGAGCAGGGCGAAACCGCAGGTGCGGCGAACAAGAAGGGCGGAGCAAGACCGCAGGTGCGGTGAACAAGCAGAGTAGAGCGGAACCGCAGGTGCGCTGAACAAGCAGAGCAGAGCGGAACCGCGGGTGCGGTGAACAAGCAGAGCGGAACCGCAGGTGGGGTGAACAAGCAGAGCAGAGCGGAACCGCTGGTGCAGTGAACAAGCAGAGCAGAGCGGAACCGCAGATGCGGTGAACAAGCAGAGCGGAACCGCAGGTGTGGTGAACAAGCAGAGCAGAACAGAGCAGAAGGTGCAGGCAGACAGGACAGGGCTCTGTTCACATGGAACAGATTGGAAAATACAGGAAGATGGTTAAAACACAGGAAGTAGATAGGGAGGCAGGGAATGGGGACAAGCAGAACCAGACGCACAAAAGGTACTTACAATGAAGTAGCGAGTGGACATAAAACTCACAAACAGAAGTACAGAGACAACGAGTTGGAGTTAGGTGCAGGTTCAGACACTGCAAGAAAAGGGAAAGTTCGGACATAGAGACAAACAGGGCTAGGACACTGTTCAGACAGGAACTGAACCGAGAACAAGATACAGGAAAGAGCCTGGGAACTCAGCCCCCAGGGTGGCGGAAACAGACTAGAAGTCAGAGATACATGTAACAGCCCTGGGTACTCAGCCCCCAGGGTGGCGGAAACAGACTAGATTCAGGACAGGACCTGGAAACTCACAGTTGCACAGAACACACTGTAAGAAAGTGTTGCTCAGGCACCTCCTACTGGGTGGAGGAGGTTTAAGTATCCAGTGACTCACAGCAATAGGCTGGGGATGCATTAGGACTGCGCACACTGTAGCTTTAAGAATCAGGAAGCAACAGCGCCGCCGCCCTAAGCCAGCAGACAAGAGACATACAAACAGCAGGTACTGGAGCAAAGTGTGCAGCCTGGCCTGATAGGTAAGATTGCGGTCTTGCATGGTGGGAGATGGTAAGCCATGCAAGCACGCCGCCAGGGATGTTACAGTACCCCCCCCTTTAAGCCCCCTCTTCTTCAAGCCAACAAGGACTTCCTGTAGAGAATTTGGAGGCCGATCCTTCTCTTCAAGAATATTTCCTCTTCTGTCCACTAGAGGGAGCAAAACTGGTCTCACCATCTTGGTGACTTGGATGCTTCCTCCCGTCGAGCCATCCTCAGCAACAGAGGAAGTGGGTGAAGTACCAGGAACAGGACACAGGAAAGTCTCTCTCCACTTGTTAATATCGGGTAGTACCCCAAAGGATTCACGGGACAACTGGAGGTCCTCCAACAGGTTGGATGGGTGCAATGACTCGGGGGTAACCACCGCCTTGATGTATACTTTGCCAAGCTTACTGGATGAAGTGGGCGAAGTACCAGGTACAGTGTGCAGAAAAGTCTCTCTCCATTTGTTATCAGATAGCACCCAGGAGGATTCAGGAGGCAACTGGAGGTCCTCCGCCTGGTTGGAGGGGTGCAGAGACTTGGAGGTAGCCACCGCCTTGAAGGACTTATTGCCTGATTTGTTAGAGATGGAGGATCCTTGCTTAGGGACCAACTTCAGTCTGGTTTCTGAGATGACACGTCTGCGAGGCGGGGCAGTGCCTAAAGCCAGATCATTGATGCAATCGTCGAGACTGTGTGGGGACAATGCTTCCACTTCCCTTCCTTTGGAGACTTCAGCGCACAGCGAGTCAGCGACTAGCAGATCTGGTGAAGAAGAAGAAGAAACTGCTGACGGTACTGAAGATATGGGGACTGGACACCCCTTGCACCTCAGCAGTCCCCCAGGAAACACCATGCAGGATCTCCAGACCTGAGCGGGCAGTAGATCTCTCGGCTCTGGACGACCTGTGGCTAAACCAGACAGCACCTAGAATGTGAACTTCTTCATGTGTAATGCTCCAATCTGAAGCTTAATTTGTACAGACATATTTTGACTGTTTCTGAGTAGGGCTCATCCTTCCGCTGACAATGCCCAAACCGGCTTCTGGAGTTGTCGGACAGGAAGCAGACACTGACTCTTTAAGGCTTTAAGCCCGAAACTTCCGGTTAATCCGAGGCCTTCACATGCCACGGAGACAGTCATGGTCATCTGTCAAGAGGAAACACTAACGCCAAGGGCAGCCTCTCCTACAGGCCTAATGTCTTGGGATTCTCCAACCTTCACTGGACAAAGACTGTCAGGGGGTCCAAAACAACCACAGCGGGACCGCAATCCGATTTTGTGACTGAGTTCAGGCCTCTGCTTTGCCTGACGAACATAGTCATCCTTCATGGATTCTGTGCGGATAGCTGTCTCTACTGACTGGGTAACAGGAGGTCTTTGGGAGGACAGAACCTGGCGTAACGGTTTACCTCTACGCCTTGCATGTCCGGACTGCCTCTTGAAGTTGGGAAGAGAAGTATTCTGTGGAGCATTGTCATCCTGTGTGGATTCTGTGTGGGCAGCAGTCTCTTCAGGTTGGAGAACTGGTAGGCTACCTACACACATCACCCATCGGGGCTTCTCCAGGATATTGGGAAGGGAAGCTTTAGCAGAATCTTCAGGATTAGGGTCATCGAAGACCATTAGAAAGGCCACCAGGAAGGCCTGAAGGACAGAGACAATAGGATCCCATGCTTCCCATAGGGGGGTGATCCATTTCAAGGCATCAACCATTAGGTAGGACATCAGAAATGCTACTTTAACCCGATCGGTAGGAAAATAGTGAACATAGAATTTGAAATGCAGCATGCATTGCTCCACAAATGCACGGCTTCATTTTGGATCCCCATAGTACCGTGGTGGATCCGCAGGAACAAGTGCTGATAGCTCCATTTGGGCTGGTGCGTAAATCGCCTGGACCTTAGCTTGCGAAAAAAAATTTCCTTGGTGCACTTATTCGCCAGACAAGGATTCAAATGTCTTTGAGAGCGAAGAGCCGTGGGGCTCAATGGGAACCATGGCCTGAGCAAACTGTTACGCTCGCGCCCGGACTGACTGGCGTGAGCTTGATTAGTGATCCCACTGGACCATGAACCGAGGAGTGCCTGGAGGGGCGTAACTAAGTATCAACTCGGTCCGACCAAGGTCACACGGCGGCTCAGTCGACTCCGTGAACCAGGGAGGAACCGAGCAGAGGGACCAGGTGCTACTCCAGGTCAGACCCCGGTCACAGCTGTTGACCCCCACTGGAGAATGCAGGAACAGGCAGGTTAGGCTGGCGTAGAGACAGGTGGGTACTGGCAGGCACGGCTGGAATGAAGACAGGTGGCTATTGAAAGTCCTGGCTGGCATGCAGACAGGCGGGTACTGGCAGGTTGGAACGCAGGCAGGATAGGGACCAATGCTGACTGGGACACAGGAACAGAGCCGCAGGTGCGGTGGACAGCAGAGCAGAGCGAAACAGCAGATGCGGCGAACAAGCAGAGGAGAGCGAAACCGCCAATGCGGTGAACAAGTAGAGCAGAGCGAAACCACCGGTGCGGTGAACAAGCAGAGCAGAACTGCCGGAGCGGTGAACAAACAGAGAAGGGCGAAAACGCAGGTGCGGCGAACAAGCAGAGCAGAGCAAAACCGCAGGTGCGGTGAACAAGCAGAGTAGAGCGGAACCGCAGGTGCAGTGAACAAGCAGAGCAGAGCGGAACCGCAGGTGCGGTGAACAAGCAAAGCAAAACCGCAGGTGCAGTGAACAAGCAGAGCAGAGCGGAACCGCAGTTGCGGTGAACAAGCAGAGCAGAGCAGAACCGCAGGTGTGGTGAACAAGCAGAGCAGAACCGCAGGTGCGGTGAACAAGCAGAGCAAAACCGCAGTGCGGTGAACAAGCAGAGCGGAGCGGAACCGTAGGTGCAGTGAACAAGCAGAGCGTAACCGCAGGTGTGGTGAACAAGCAGAGCGGAACCGCAGGTGCGGTGAACAAGCAGAGCGGACCTGCAGGTGCGGTGAATAAGCAGAGCAGAGCGAACCCACAGGTGCGGTGAACAAGAAGAGCATAGCGGAACCGCAGGTGCGGTGAACAATCAGAGCAGAGCGGAACCGCCGGTGCGGTGAACAAGCAGAGCAGAGCGGAACCGCAAGTGCGGTGAACAAGCAGAGCAGCGCGGAACCACAGGTGCAGTGAACAAGCAGAGCAGAGCAGAACCGCAGGTGCGGTGAACAAGCAGAGCGGAACCGCAGGTGCGGTGAACAAGCAGAGCAAAACCGCAGTGCGGTGAACTAGCGGAGCGGAACCGTACGTGCGGTGAACAAGCAAAGCGTAACCGCAGGTGTGGTGAACAAGCAGAGTGGAACCGCAGGTGCGGTGAACAAGCAGAGCGGACCTGCAGGTGCGGTGAATAAGCAGAGCAGAGCAGACCCACAGGTGCGGTGAACAAGCAGAGCGGAACCACAGGTGCGGTGAACAAGCAGCGCTGAGCGGACCTGCAGGTGCGGTGAACAAGCAGACCAGAGCGGAACCGCCGATGCGGTGAACAAGCAGAGCGGAACAGCAGGTGTGGTGAACAAGCAGAGCAGAGCGGAACCGCAGATGCGGTGAACAAGCAGAGCAGAACAGAGCAGAAGGTGCAGGCAGACAGGACAGGGCTCTGTTCACATGGAACAGACTGGAAAATACAGGAAGATGGTTAAAACACAGGAGGTAGAAATGGAGGCAAGGAAAGGGGACAAGCAGAACCAGATGCACACAAGGTACTTACAATGAAGTAGTGAGTTGACACAAAACTCACAAACAGAAGTACAGAGACAACGAGTTGGAGTAGGTGCAGGTTCAGACACTGCAGGAAAAGGGAAGGTTCGGACATAGAGACAAACAGGTAACGGCTAGGACACTGTTCAGACAGGAACTGAACCGGGAACAGGATACAGGAACGAGCCTGGGAACTAAGCCCCCAGGGTGGCGGAAACAGACTTGAAGTCAGAGATACAGGTAACGGCCCTGGGTACTCAGCCCCTAGGGTGGCGGAAACAGACCAGATTCAGGACAGGACCTGGCAACTCACAGTTGCACAGAACACACTGTAAGAAAGTGTTTCTCAGGCACCTCCTACTGGGTGGAGGGGGTTTAAGTATCCAGTGACTCACAGCAATAGGCTGGGGATGCATTAGGACTGCGCACACTGTAGCTTTAAGAATCAGGAAGCAACAGCGCCGCCACCCTAAGCCAGCAGACAAAAGACATACAAACAGCAGGTACTGGAGCAAAGTGTGCAGCCTGGCCTGATAGGTAAGATTGCGGTCTTGCAAGGTGGGAGATGGTAAACCATGCAAGCATGCCGTCAGGGATGTTACAGTCATTACCGATTGGGGACACTTCCAGACCCAAGCTACAAGGAGAACTTTATATGTCTTATTCCTGAGGCGGACACGTCTACAAAAATGGGGCTGTACCAGAAGGCCCTTGTTGCGGAACTATTAAAAAATTCCCATCTGAAAACGCTAACGGCAGAGGGCACACTTCGTTGGACAACCGAGGAGTACAGGCGAGAGAGACACAACTTCAATCCAGCAGAGGCAGGGGAACACTGTCAAAGTTCTGGGAGAGTTTTCTCAGACCTTCCCATCGGACAGGCCCTGAGGCGCGGGGTACTCTCACAAGGAGTGCAAAGTTTGGGAAGATGCTGAGGGAGTACCTTGCCGACCGTACCAACGTCATCCGTGATTCTGCTGTGCCTTATAATTAATGAGTATCCAATCTGGATGCAAGGAATGAACTGGCTCTCTTTGCCTTGGAGGTTCTGGCCTGCCCTGCCGCCAGCGTTTTATCAGAGCGGGATTTTAGTGCCGCTGGTGGAATTATAACTGATAAGCGCATCCGCCTGTCAACTGAAAATGCTGACAGGCTGGCTCTTATAAAAATGAACAAGGGCTGGATTGGGCCAGACTTTTCAACACCACTGAATGATAGCAGCGTAACATAAACTCCAATCCAGTGTCTTTTCTTGAGAGGTGTGTTCCCATGCACCTTTTCACACCCACACATGGGTATACACTTCCTGATTTTTTCTATTTGCTCTTGTCCTCCTCCTTCTCCTCATCCTTCACCACCATATCACCAGGGTGACCGAGGTCCGTGATGCAACACCCACATAATTTTTTTAAAGGGTGTTAATGATGCCCGTTAAAAAAAATGTTGATACAGTATGTTCATGCATACCCCCCAGGGGTAAATGTTTGTCAGCCCATACACTTAGTGCATGGGCATTACAAGTATAGGAGTCCAGCTCCTTTCTAATGGGAACATTTTTTATGAGGCCCTCCTCCACGTCTCTTCCAAGGGGCATTGAAGTGCCTCCAAATTTTTGGCAGCCCTTGCATTCACTGCATAGGACAAAACTATGGGAGACTCTCTCCTTTCTAATGGGAATTTGTTGTTGCTGTGGCCCTGCTCTATGTGTCTTTAAATTCTTAGTGGGGTTTTTCCTAAAATTCTCAACCGTTGGACTCACTGCATACCCTATAACTGTATAGCAAACTCTCTCCTTACTAATGGGAACATGTCGTACCTTGTTACTGTGGCCCTGCTCTGTGTGTCTTTAAATTCTTAGTGGGGTTTTTCCCAAATTTTGGCAGCCCTTTCAGTCATATCATGGGCATTACCACTTATAGGAGACCCGCTCCTTTATAATGGGACCATTTTTTTTTACTATGACCCTCCTCTATGTCTCTTCAAAGGGGTATTGGGTTGCATCCAATTTTTTGGCAGCCCTTGCAATCACTGGATACACAATAACAGTATAGGAGACCCACTTGTTTATAATGGGAACAACAAAGCAACGGCTGATAGCTCTCTAACAATAGCTAAGGCCGACTGCTGGCCTTTTAAGAATAGTTAGGGCCGTCTGATGTCCCTATAAAAATAAGCTCTATAACTTTCAGAGTCCCTCCATCATAAATAAAACAAGAAGTGTCTGATGATGTGTCACACACGACATTGCCAGATAAGGTTGTAAAATGTTAAAATGACATTTCCCGTTGAATGCATTTGTCGTAAAAAAAAACTAAAAAAAACAAAAACAATAGGATCTTTCTTTAGGATTAAAAACAGCATCACCAATTTAACAACAATGTAATCACATTGTTCAGCTCATGCACCTCCTCCTCCATCTCCGAAATGACCACATCAGTCACAAGCTGACAGCACTCCAGCACTGCCTTGGCCAAGCGGCAACAGGCTGTGCTGAAGATAACATGCTTAATGCTTAATTGACAAACCGCCCAGCACTGAAGAGTTGTTGAAAGCTGTAACACAGCAGCCTGATCTGTGGCTCTCACCGCTGAACATACAGCCAGGCATGGTCATGTGTGACAATGGGCGGAACCTGGTGACGGAGAAATGACAACCGTGGTAGATACCGTTTCCCTCTATGCCAGTCCTTTCACCGAGCTAAAGAATATGGCTGTGGTGAAATACAACTCCCACTGAGAAGCGATTTCAGATTGAAAAACATTGGGCCCACCAGAGGATTTGATTCTGAGGGCTAACCTTTCTCCCCCACTCAAGAGCCCCATAGCAGCTGCAAAGTTAGCGCTATCATGAACTTTCCTGAGGTAGAAGCCAAGGCACACCAGAGGATTCTCTGGTGGGACCATCTATCCCTGCCGAGAAGCAGTCCTGGCTAAGAAAAGTGTGTGGAAAGGTTCCGGACACTCTATGGCTGCTTTTTTAATGTGGATCGGCCATGCTTATGCATGTTATTTCTCAAACCGCATTACAGATCAGTCCATTGTCCAACTCTGTATTGAAGAAATTAAATGCGCAAAGAAAGATGTGTGTGCGTGTGTGTGTCAAAGCTCCACCGACAAGGGCGAGTTGATGTTGGACGGGCTGCCATTGCTTCTGCAAAATGCTCGAGTTTCCCATAGACTTACATTGGGCTCGTTGAGTATTCCAATTTGCTCGACCCGAGCAACAAGTACCCAAGCATTTTAGTGCTCGCTCATCACTAATAGTAACATAGTCTTCCTTCAACCTTAAAAACTAAGTCCATCTAGTTCAACCCATAGTCTAACATGTTGATCCAGAGGAAGGCAAAAAAAAACATGTGGCAAACACTAAGCTCCACATTGAGGAAAAAAATTCCTTCCTCACTCCATATGGCAATCAGACTAGTTCCCTGGATCAGCGCCCTATCAAGGAATCTAGTATATATACCTTGTAATATTATACTTTTCAAGAAAGGCGTCCAGGCCCTTCTTAAATTTTAGTAGTGAATCACTTATTACAACATCATGCAGCAGAGAGTTCCATAGTCTCACTGCTCTTACAGTAAAGAGTCCGTGTCTGATTATGATTAAACCTTCTTTCCTCCAGATGTAGAAGAGTCCCCCTTGTCCCCGTCTCAGGCGTCAGAGTAAAAATATCAATAGAAAGATCTTTGTACTTTCCCCTCATATATTTGTACATAGTAATAAGATCACCCCTAAGCCTTCGTTTTTCCAAACTAAATAACCCCAAGTATAATAACCTGTCTTGGTATTGCAGACCCCCCAGTCCTCTAATAACCTTGGTCGCTCTTCTCTGCACCCGCTCCAGTTCAGCGATGTCTTTCTTATACACAGGAAATCAGAACTGTACACAGTATTCTAAGTGTGGTCGCACTAGTGACTTTTATAGAGGTAAAATTATGTTCTCCGCATGAGCATCTATGCCTCTTTTCATGCATCCCATTATTATATTTGCCTTTTTAGCAGCTGCCTGACACTGGCTGCCAAACGTGAGCTTGTCGTCCACCAATACACCCAGGACTTTCAGTGACAGTTTTGCCAAGTGTTTTACAATTAAGCATATAATTATACATTTTATTTCCTCTGCCCAAATGCATTACCTCACATTTATCCCCATTAAAGCTCATTTGCCATTTATCAGCCCAAGCTTCTAGTTTACATAGATCCTCCTGTAATATAAAATTGTCCTCTTCTGTGTTGATTACCCTGCAGAGTTTAGTGTCATCTGCAAATATTGAAATACTACTCTGTATGCCCCCTGCAAGGTCATTAATAATTATGTTAAAAAGAAGCGGGCCCAATACTGACCCCTGTGGTACCCCACTGTTAACTGAGACCCAGTCTGAGTGTGTTCCATTAATAACCACCCTTTGTTTCCTTTCACTGAGCCAGTTCTTAATCTACTTACATATATTTTCTCCTATACCCATTGTTCTCATTTTATGAATCAACCTTTTGTGTGGAACCGTATCAAAAGCTTTTGAAAATTCCATATACACAACATCCACTGCATTTCCTTGGTCCAGTCCTGAACTTGCCTCCTCATAAAAACTGATCAGATTAGTTTGACAGGAACGGTCCCTCGTAAACCCATGTTGATATTGAGTCATGAGGTTATTCTTCTTCAGATACTCTAGTATAGCATCTCTTAAAAAAAAGACAGGATTTTACCCACAGTAGAGGTTAAGCTTACTGGCCTATAATTTCCATGTTTGGTTTTTGTCCCCTTTTTGAATATTGGCACCACATTTGCTATACGCCAGTCCTGTGGTACAGACCCTGTTATTATGGAATCTTTAAAGATTAAAAATAATGGACTATCTGTGACTTTACTTAATTCCTGCATTATTCGCGGGTGTATCCCATCCGGGCCCGTGGATTTGTTGATTTTTAGAGGCCGCTGTACTTCCTGCTGGGTTAAGCAAGTGACATTTAATTGAGTATTTTTGTTCTCACTGATCAAGTCTTCTGTCATGCGATTTTCTTTTGTAAATACTGTTGAAAAAAAATCATTTAGCATATTGGCTTTTTCCTCACCCTAATCCACCATTTCACCAAGACTATTTTTAAGGGGGCCAACACTATCATTTTTTAGTTTCTTACTATTTATGTAGTTAAAGAATATTTTGGGATTATTTTTACTTTCTCTGGCAATGAGTCTCTCTGTCTCAATCTTTGCTGCCTTGATTTGGTTTTTACAGAATTTAATTTTCTGTATTTATTAGTGTTGAGTGAGCACTAAAATGCTCGGGTGCTCGAAGCTCGGGCCGAGCTCGCTGTGATACTCGGGTGCTCAACCCGAGCAACGAGCCCAATGTTAGTTTATGGGAGACCCGAGCATTTTTGCGGCGGCACCCCCGGGAGTCTGTAGAAAGCCTAAAAAGTGCCAAAACGATAGTGACAGTGCCCAAAAGACATGGGGACAGCATGGGTATCGCCCCAGGAAGCATTTCTGACCCCCAGGTCACTGCTGTCAACAATGTGGTCAGAGGTATTAAGCCACTTTAACAGGCTCACAATAAAACATTCAAAAACAAAACTGAAAAGGTTTTCCTGTGAAATATGTTAAGGAACTTCCTTTCCAGGGTAAAGACTTGTGTAGAAGGTAAAATAAATAACCAAAAACAAAAATACTCCTCCACACCTTGGGCTATATTCACAAGTAGCATTTTTTATGCGTTTTTGCACTTTTGTATTGCTTTCAACCATGACAAATGCATTCACCGGGAAATGTCATTTTAACATTTTACAATCTTATTTGGCCAAGTGCTGTGTGACACATGCATACAGTGCTGAAAAGACATGGGAACAGCATGGGGAAGACCCCTGGAAGTATCTCTGACACCCAGGTCACTGTCTAAAAGTGTGCCCTTCAGAAGTGATCCTTTCCGCATCAGAAGATGCAGACTTGCAACTATCCCCGGGCTTCTCCATCAGGGGAGTTGAGAGTGCCAAGGTGAGGAGCATGATGATGATGATAGAAGTTAGCATCTGCTTTGTTTTCTTGGAATGCAAGCGCATGTATGTAGTAGCGGCTAGGCCTGAGGTGGTCAGCGTTTTGGCGCATATCCTACCTGTTCCGAGGATTGCTGGACGTTTTCCTACTACTATCCCAGTTCTATGACTCCCGTTAAAACAAAGCTTCAGGCAATGAATGATGGATGAGGTGGTGGCAAAGGAGAAAGAGCAGGAGGAACAGGGACCATTCACATCAATATCAGGCCAGACAACCACACATGTCTAGTAGGATATGTTTCTGTACCAAAAGGAGAGGTTTGGCTACACAGTTATAGGGCATGCAGTGAGTGCAATGCCTACCAAAAATTTCGAGGCACTCCAATGCCCCTTGGAAGTGACATAGAGGTCAGAGGGCCTTAACTAAACCGTTTTTTCCATTAATAGCAACTGTGTCTCCTGTGCACTGTTGTCCTAAGCAGTGAATGGAAGGCTTTCCAAAAATTATGAGGAACTGCAATGCCCCTTGAAACAGACGTGAATTACAGCATAATAAAAACCTTCTACCCATTATTGGGGAGTGGGTCTCCCTTAGTGTTCACCGATCCATTGAAAAGCAAAAACGAACTGAAATTAGGAGGAAATGCAATGCCCGTAGGAAGAATGGTGGAGTTCGCAGTGGAATAAAAAGACAATATCAATGCCCCTTGAAAAAGTGGTGGAGGACACAGTAGCTTAACAAGACAGTTTTAATACCCCTTGGAAAAGTGGTGGAGGTCGCAGTGGAATAAAAAGACAATACCAATGCCCCTGGGAAAAATGGTGGAGGTCGCAATAGCTTAACAAAACGGATTTAATGCCCTTTGGAAGAGATGTGGAGGTCGCAGTGGAATAAAAAGACAATATCAATGCCACTTGGAAAAGTGGTGGAGGTCGCAATAGCTTAACAAGACGGTTTTAATGCCGCTTGGAAGAGACGTGGAGGTCGCAGTGGAATAAAAAGACAATATCAATGCCCCTGGGAAAAGTGGTGGAGGTTGCAGTAGCTTAACAAGATGGATTTAATGCCGCTTGGAAGAGTGGTGGAGGTCGCATTAGCTTAACAAGACGGTTTTAATGCCCCTTTGAAGAGTGGTGGAGGTAACAGTAGCTTAACAAGACAGCTTTAATGCCCCTTGGAAAAGTGGTGGAGGTTGCAGTAGCTTAAAAGACAGCTTTAATGCCCCTTGGAAAAGTTGTGGAGGTCGCAGAAGCTTAACAAGACGGTTTTAATGCCCCTTGGAAGAGTTTTAAAGGTCGCATTAGCTTAACAAGATGGTTTTAATGCCCCATGGAAGAGACATGGAGGTTGCAGTAGCTTAACAAGACAATTTAAATGCCCCTTGGAAGAGACGTGGATGTTGCAGTAGCTTAACAAGACGGTTTTAATGCCCCATGGAAGAGACGTGGAAGTTGCAGTAGCATAACAAGACTGTTTAAATGCCCCTTGGAAGAGACGTGGAGGTCGCAGTAGCTTAACAAGACGGTTTTAATGCCCCTCGGAAAAGTGGTGGAGGACGCATTAGCTTAACAAGACGGTTTTAATGCCCCTTCAAAGAGACGTGGAGGTTGCAGTAGCTTAACAAGACGGTTTAAATGCCCCTTGGAAGAGTGGTGGAGGTCACAGTTGCCTAACAAGACAGCTTTAATGCCCCTTGGAAAAGTGGTGGAGGTCACAGTAGCTTAACAAGACGGTTTTAATGCCCCTTGGAGTAGTAGTGGAGGTCGCATTAGCTTAGCAAGACAGTTTTAATGCCCCTTGGAAGAGACGTGGAGGTCACAGTAGCTTAACAAGACGGTTTTAATGCCCCTTGGAAGAGTGGTGGAGGTCACAGTAGCTAAACAAGACAGCTTTAATGCTCCTTAGAAAAGTGGTGAGTTCGCAGTAGCTTAACAAGACGGTTTTAATGCCCCTTGGAAAAGTGGTGGAGGTCGCATTATCTTAACAAGACGGTTTTAATGCCCTTTGGATGAGACGTGGAGGTTACAGTAGCTTAGCAAGACGGTATAAATGCCCCTTGGAAGAGATGTGGAGGTCGCAGTAGCTTAAGAAGATGGTTTAAATGCCCCTTGGAAGAGACGTGGAGGTCGCAGTAGCTTAACAAGACGGTTTTAATGCCCCTTGGAAGAGACGTGGATGTCGCAGTAGCTTAACAAGACGGTTTTAATGCCCCGTGGAAAAGTGGTGGAGGTCGCATTAGCTTAACAAGACGGTTTTAATGCCCCTTGGAAAAGTCATGGAGGTCGCATTAGCTTAACAAGATGGTTTTAATGCCACTGGGAATAGTGGAGGAGGTAGCAGTAGCTTAACAAGACAGTTTTAATGCCCCTTGGAAAAGTGGTGGAGGTCGCAGTAGCTTAACAAGATGATTTTAATGCCCCTTGGAAAAGTGGTGGGGGTCGCATTAGCTTAACAAGACGGTTTTAATGCCCCTTGGAAGAGACGTGGATGTCGCAGTAGCTTAACAAGACGGTTTTAATGCCCCGTGGAAAAGTGGTGGAGGTCGCATTAGCTTAACAAGACGGTTTTAATGCCCCTTGGAAAAGTCGTGGAGGTCGCATTAGCTTAACAAGATGGTTTTAATGCCCCTGGGAATAGTGGAGGAGGTAGCAGTAGCTTAACAAGACAGTTTTAATGCCCCTTGGAAAAGTGGTGGAGGTCGCAGTAGCTTAACAAGATGATTTTAATGCCCCTTGGAAAAGTGGTGGGGGTCGCATTAGCTTAACAAGACAGTTTTAATGCCCCTTGGAAAAGTGGTGGAGGTCGCTGTAGCTTAACAAGAAGGTTTTAATGCCCCTTGGAAAAGTGGTGGAGGTCACATTAGCTTAACAAGACAGTTTTAATGCCCCTTGGAAGAGACGAGGAGGTCGCAGTAGCTTAACAAGCCAGTTTTAATGCCCCTTGGAAGAGACGTGGAGGTTGCAGTAGCTTAACAAGATGGTTTTAATGCCCCTTGGAAGAGACGTGGAGGTTGCAGTAGCTTAACAAGACGGTTTAAATGCCACTTTGAAGAGACATGGAGGTCAAAGTGGTTTAATAAGTATGTTTTAATGCCCCTTACAAGAGCCATGCAGTACAGCATACTAAAAACATTATTCTCATTATTGGGGAGTGGGTCTCCCATAGTTTTTGTCTATGCCTTCCAAGCAAAAGCTGCCAAAAATTAGGGCGGAGGAACTTGCATTGCTGGCAACACGGACCACGGTCACACTGGTGGTATTATGGTGGTGGAGGCTGAGGATAAGGAGAAGAGCAAAAAAAAGCCGAATTGATGAAGCATATACCCATGTGTGGGTGTGAAGCAGTGCATGGAAATACACCTCCTGAAATAACACAGTGGATTTGACTTTATGTTACTCTGCTGTCATTTGGTGGTGATAAGAAGTCTGGCCCAATCCAGCCCTTGTTCATTTTGATAAGGGTCAGCTTATCAGCATTGTCAATTGACAGGCGAGTGCACTTATCAGTGATAATTCCCCCAGCGGCACTAAAAACACGCTCCGATAACACGCTACCAGCAGGGCAGGCCAGGACCACCAAGGCATACAGAACGAGTTCAACCAAGTGTCCAGCTTGGATACCCAATAATTAAAAGGCACAGAGGAATCACGGAGGACACTGGTACGGTCGGCAAGGTACTCCCTCACCATCTTTTGAAATTTTCCACTCCTTGTGAGATTACCCCGCGCCTCAGGGCCTGTAAGCTGGGCGGGTCTCAGAAAACTGTCCCAGAATGTTGACAGTATTCCCCTGCCTCTGCTGGATTGGAGTTGCATCTCTCTCGCCTGTACGCCTTGGTTGGTCAGCGAACTGTGACCTCTGCCGCTAGCATGTTCAGATGGGAATTTTTTTTAACAGTTCTGCAGCAAGAGCCTTCTGGTACTGCCCCATTTTTGTAGACCTCTCCACCTCAGGAATAAGAGAGTGAAAGTTCTCCTTGTAGCAGGGGTCTAAAAGTGTCACCAACCAGTAATGACTGTCACCCAACATTTTGGCAACGCAAGAGTCACGGTTAAGGCAGCATAATATAAAGTCAGCCATGCGTGCCAGACTGGTAATGGGCAAGATTTCCGTGTCCTCAACAAGATGCCGACTGACCATGCTCTCCTCCTCCTCCTCCTCCTCCCCCCTGTCCTCAGGCCACCCACGCTGAACCGACAGTATGAAAGTTGTACAGGTACTACCGTCTACAGCACATGATACCAGCTCCTGTTCTTCCTCCTCCTCCTCTTCCTTATTGTCCCCCAATGCATGTTGGGATAAGATGAGGCTGGGCTGTGTGTAATCGCCCATTACGGGTTCTTGATCCATCTCATCATAATCTGGCTGCAATGCCTCCTCTTTAATTCTCTGCAAAGAGCGTTGAAAAAGACAGACAAGTGGGATGCTGATGCTAATGATGGTGTCATCGCCACTCACCATCTTGGTCGACTCCTCAAAGTTTGTCAGGATGGTATATATGTCAAACATCCAGGTCCACTCCTGAGGTCTTATTTGTGGAGTCTGACCTGAATATCGACGGCCTTGTTGCAGCTGGTACTCCACAACTGCTCTCTTCTGCTCACAAATCCTTTGCAACATGTGGAGGGTAGAGTTCCAACGTGTGGGGACATCACACAGCAGTCGGTGTGCCAGAAGCGGCAAACGCTGCTGCAACACAGCAAGGGCAGCGGAAGCTGTAGCCGACTTGCGAAAATGAGCTGACAGGCGGCGTACTTTGACGAGCAGATCTGGCAACTCGGGGTTCGATTTAAGAAACCACTGAACCACGAGGTTAAGCACATAAGCCAGGCATGGTACGTGTGTGATTTCGCCTCGCCTCAGAGCCGCCACCAGGTTACGGCCAATGTCACACACGACCATGCCTGGATGTAGGTTCAGCGGTCTCAGCCACAGACCTGCCTGCTCTTTCACAGCTGTCCACAACTCACAAGCAGCGTGAGGTTTATCACCTAAGCTTATGAGTTTCAGCACAGCCTGTTGCCGCTTGGCTGAGGCAGTACTGCAGTGCTTCCAGCTTGTAACTGATGTGGTGATATCTGAGAAGGAGGCTGAACATGAGGAGGAGGAGGATGATGCGCAGGAGCTGTACACTGTGGGGGCAACTCTGACTGACACAGGGCCCGCAATCCTTGGTATGTGGAGGATGTGTTCCGTCCCAAGGTCCGACTGGGTCCCGGCTTCCGCTATGTTTACCCAGTGTGCTGTCAGGGAGATGTACCGTCCCTGGCCACAAGCACTTGTCCACGTGTCCGTTGTCAGGTGGACTCTCCCAGTTACTGCATTGTTGAGAGCACGGCAGATGTTTTGGGACACGTGCTTGTGTAGTGCAGGGATGGCACACCGGGCAAAATAGTGTCGGCTGTGGACCGAGTACCATAAGGTTGCGGAAGGATTCCGTCTCCACCAGCCTTAAAGGCAGCATTTCCATCGCAAGCAGTCGTGAAATGTGCGAATTTAGGACTGTGGCCTGTGGGGCGTTGGCTGCGAATTTGCGCTTTCGTTCAAAGCTCCGGGATATGGACAATTGAAACTGCCATAACAAGTGAAGACTGAGAGGAGGGGGCATCTTTGCATGCAGTATGGACAGGGGATTGCCTTGCATGCACAACAGGGGGTTCTATTACACACACAACAGCGGAAGAAGCAGGTGTGACACCCGCTGACACTGGTCGTGGACCCTGGGGTTCGTCCCACAAAGTCAGGTGCTTTGCTGCCATGTGCCTGATCATGCTGGTGGTGGTCAGGCTGGTAGTTTTGTCACCCCTGCTGATGCTGGCATGGCAGGTGGTACAAATGGCCTTTTTGGGGTTATCAGCAGAGTCTTTTAAAAAATTCCAGACTCTGGAAGACATACCGGTTGTACTGGCAACGTCCCTCATATTGGTGTTACGGGGAACTGTTGCCCGCCTTCTGTGTGCGGCCACCACACTGCTTCTTCCTGCCTGTTGGGGTGCTCTGCCTCCCTCCTCCTGTGTGCTGCTGGCCTCGCTCTGCGTGTCATCCTGCCACATTGGGTCAGTTACTAGATCATCCACCACCTCCTCCTCTTCCACTTGTGCACCACGATCCTCCTCCTCACTTCCTGGCAATTGGATCTCGTCATCGTCCACCTCTTGTGACAAATTGCCAGCGTCGACTTCCTCTGGCTGTGGCTGTTCAAATATTTGGGCATCGCTACATGGGATCTCCTCTTCCACCACTTCAAGCGGAGCAGGCGAGGGGCACAAATATGGAAATAGACCCGTGAACAGCTCTTCAGAGTGTCCAAGTGTGGGGTCAGTTGCTGTCTGACGACACTCGGCATGGTGGGAGGAAGGAGCATGAGGGTGAGGAGGAGTATGCGGTCGAGACTCACGGCTACTAAAACTTGACCGTGTGGAAGACAGACCGGAAGTGGTGGTGCCCAGGTAACCCGAAGTATTATCTGCTATCCAATTAATAACCTGTTCACACTGATCATTTCGCAATACTGGTGTTGTAGTGTGCTTCCCTAGTAATTCGGTCAAGAAGTGGGAGCGAGAAGATGTGGCTGTTGGTTGTGGCACATTTTCACCTTGGCCACGTCCCCGTCCTCTACACGCACCATCACCAGAACGTCCAGTTCCACGTCCCTTGCCACGCGCCTTGCCCATTGTAAATGAAGTAAAATAGCTTACACTCGCACTATCAATGGAAAAGGGGTAATAAAAAGCAGATTAGAACAGTGGAAGAAGAAAACCACAGTTCTATTTCTCTGGCCTACACCAGAATCTTTTAACCCTAGAACGCATACCTGGGGCCTCGCAGGCCCGCCCTGTTAATTGTTTTCTATTTTCTGCAAGATTACTTTAGTTAGAATTTTGAAACTCTAGGTATTCCTCAGGTATATAGTTGTTTGTCATTTCCAGTTGTTCATTTATTTTTATGTTACAGGCATTTTTGGTATAACAACTCTTGTTTGAAAATACCCATTTTTATGGTCATGTGTTCTAGGGTTTTAAACAGATATATTTGTGACTGAACAGACAGGGAGACACTATTACTGTTTTTTTTTAAGTAAAACAGGCCAAAAGCTGGATAATACAGAGATCTGAACAGTGGAACTGCAAAACCACAGTTCTAATTTACTGGCGTATACCAGACTTTTTTAAATAGATATATTTGGGGCTGAACAGTCAGCAACACACTCAAACAGTTTTTTTTTATGTAAAAAAGGCCCAAAAGTGGATAATACAGAGATTTGAACCGTGGAACTGCAAAACCACAGATATAGTTATGTGGCGTACACCAGAATCTTTCAAACAGATATATTGGTGTGTGTACAATCAGGGAAACACTATTACTGTTTTTCTTTACGGAAAAAATACCAAAAGCTGGATAATACAGAGATTTGAACCATGGAACTGCAAAACCATAGTTATATTTTTCTGGCCTACACCAGACTCTTTTAAACAGATATATTGGTGTCTGACCAGTCAGGGAGACACTAATGCATTTTTTTTTTATGGCAAAAAATGCCAAAAACAGGATAATACAGAGATTTGACCCGTGGAACTGCAAAACCATAGTTATATTTTTCTGGCCTACACCAGACTCTTTTAAACAGATATATTGGTGTCTGACCAGTCAGGGAGACACTATTACAGTATTTTTTTTACGGCAAAAAATGCCAAAAGCAGGATAATACAGAGATTTGACCCGTGGAACTTTAAAACCACAGTTATAGTTATGTGGCATACACCAGACTCTTTTAAACAGATATATTGGTGTCTGACCAGTCAGGGAGACACTATTACAGTTTTTTTTTTACGGCAAAAAATGCCAAAAGCAGGATAATACAGAGATTTGACCCGTGGAACTTTAAAACCACAGTTATAGTTATGTGGCGTACACCAGACTCTTTTAAACAGATATATTGGTGTCTGACCAGTCAGGGAGACACTATTACAGTTTTTTTTTTCGGCAAAAAATGCCAAAAACAGGATAATACAGAGATTTGACCTGTGGAACTGCAAAACCACAGTTCTATTTTTCTGGCCTACACCAGACTCTTTTAAACAGATATATTGGTGTCTGACCAGTCAGGAAGACACTATTACAGTTTTTTTTTATGGCAAAAAATGCCAAAAACAGGATAATACAGAGATTTGACCCGTGGAACTGCAAAACCATAGTTCTATTTTTCTGGCCTACACCAGACTCTTTTAAACAGATATATTGGTGTCTGACCAGTCAGGGAGACACAATTACAGGTTTTTTTACGGCAAAAAATGCCAAAAACAGGATAATACAGAGATTTGACCCGTGGAACTGCAAAACCACAGTTCTATTTTTCTGGCCTACACCAGACATTTTTAAACAGATATATTGGTGTCTGAACAGTCAGGGTGACACTATTACTGTTTTTTTTATGGCAAAAAATGCAAAAAGCAGGATAATACAGAGATTTGGCCCGTGGAATTGCAAAACCACAGTTATAGTTATGTGGCGTACACCAGACTCTTTTAAACAGATATATTGGTGTCTGACCAGTCAGGGAGACACTATTACTGATAATACAGAGATTTCACCCGTGGAACTGAAGAACCACAGTTCTATTTTTCTGCCTACACCAGACTCTGTTAAACAGATACTGTATATTGGTGTCTGAACAGTCACAGACACACTCAATTTTTTTTTTTGTGGGGTGGGGGATACCAAAAGGTTAATAAGACGCGTATTTGGACAGTCTGACTGAGGAAAAAAAAAATACAGGATTTAGATGAAAAAAAAAAAAATTTTTCCTGGCCCCTGAAACCGGGGTGATAAGTCTAGCAATTTGACCAACAGGAGCACACAGGACAGTAATGTAGCGTTTGCTGGTATAACCACTGCGTCTCGTATTCAGCCTGCCTGCCTGATATCTGGGATGGATATTAGTCATGAGAAGGACTGTTTGTTTGATTTGGCAGGCTTTAGAGACCCTACACTACCTATTTCGCATAATATATCTCTCCCTACCTCAGCAGCACTCTCCCTACACCGTCTGATCCAGAGCGACTGTGTCGAAGATGGCAGCGCTCGGTTTTAAATACTCGAGGTGACGCTGTGCGGCCAGCCAATCACTGTAATGCCCACAAACAACATGGCTGCGGCATTACAGTGACTGGCTGGCAATCCCTGCATGTTCATTGGCTCTGTAAAGAGCACCAAACATGCAGGGCGGAGACACGAGCTCCCGCCCGAGTAACCCAGAAATGCACGGTGCTCGCTGAACATCGCGAGTATCGCAATGCTCGGGCAAGTAACAAGCAGTGTCGTGCATGCTCACTCAATACTATTCCTAGCTCTTCAGGACTTCAACTTTCACGTAGAGCATAGGCCTGGGAAGTTACACGGGAATGCTAATGCCTTTTCTAGAATTCCGTCTTGTATTGGTAGGTGCCCAAACTCCCGGCTTTGGGCAGAGGGGGGGGAATATGTGACATAGTCACTGGTATGATTTATGAGGGGATGTATGTGTCACACAGGTAGTTAGCCTGTGTGAACTGAACTTTCTGCCAGCATGTTATATGCTGGAGGGTTAACTCACTTATAGGGCGTGGTTTTAGGGGAATAACAGATGGGAGGGACGTCATTCCCCATACCTCCACCTAAGGGTGTGGCTGAGCAACATTTAAATGTTCAGCCCTTTTTTTTTCTCTCTGTGCTGTGTTTGGCGAGGCAATGTCTCCAGACTGGGCAGCCATAGCTCAGGAGGGAGCTGAAGGCTGGACATAACCTGTGTGTGCAACCTGCACACACATATATGAACTGTACTACAATTTATCTTTTGTTTTGTTGTTTTGCCAAGTAAGGCTGTGTTTATTTTTCTGGAGTGCAGAGATTAATGCTGCTTAATAAAGCCTGCAAAGAAAACCCAAGTTCCTGAGTCTACTTCTGGAAGTGGCCGATCGAGTGGTCCTACCATATTGTTTATAGTTAGTATAGGTATTCCACAACATGTATATAAGTACAGTACAGACCAAAAGTTTGGAGACACCTTCTTATTTAAAGATTTTTCTGTATTTTCTTGACTATGAAACTTATACATTCACACTGAAGGCATCAAAACTATGAATTAACACATGTGGAATTATATACTTAACAAAAAAGTGTGAAACAACTGAAAATATGTCTTATATTGCAGGTTCTTCAGAGTAGCCACCTTTTGCTTTGATGACTGCTTTGCACACTCTTGGCATTCTCTTGATGAGCTTCAAGAGGTAGTCACCGGAAATGGTTTGCACTTCACTGGTGTGCCCTGTCAGGTTTAATAAGTGGGATTTCTTGCCTTATAAATGGGGTTGGGGCCATCAGTTGTGTTGTGCAAAAGTCTGGTGGATACACAGCTTATAGTTCTACTGAATAGACTGTTAGAATTTGTATTATGGCAAGAAAAAAGCAGCTAAGTAAAGAAAAACGAGTGGCCATCATTACTTTAAGAAATGAAGGTCAGTCAGTCTGAAAAATTGGGAAAACTTTGAAAGTGTCCCCAAGTGCAGTTGCAAAAACCATCAAGCACTACAAAGAAACTGGCTCACATGAGGACCGCCCCAGGAAAGGAAGACCAAGAGTCACCTCTGCTTCTGAGGATAAGTTTATACGAGTCACCAGCCTCAGAAATCGCAGGTTAACAGCAGCTCAGATTAGAGACCAGGTCAATGCCACACAGAGTTCTAGCAGCAGACACATCTCTTCAACAACTGTTAAGAGGAGACTTTGTGTTGCAGGCCTTCATGGTAAAATAGCTGCTAGGAAACCACTGCTAAGGACAGGCAACAAGCAGAAGAGACTAGTTTGGGCTAAAGAACACAAGGAATGGACATTAGACCAGTGGAAATCTGTGCTTTGGTCTGATGAGTCCAAATTTGAGATCTTTGGTTCCAACCACCGTGTCTTTGTGCGACGCAGAAAAGGTGAACAGATGGACTCTACATGCCTGGTTCCCACCGTGAAGCATGGAGGAGGAGGTGTGATGGTGTGGGGGTGCTTTGCTGGTGACACTGTTGGGGATTTATTCAAAATTGAAGGCATACTGAACCAGCATGGCTACCACAGCATCTTGCAGCGGCATGCTATTCCATCCGGTTTGCATTTAGTTAGACCATCATTTATTTTTCAACAGGACAGTGACCCCAAACACACCTCCAGGCTGTGTAAGGGCTATTTGACCAAGAAGGAGAGTGATGGGGTGCTACGCCAGATGACCTGGCCTCCACAGTCACCAGACCTAAACCCAATCGAGATGGTTTGGGGTGAGCTGGACCGCAGAGTGAAGGCAAAAGGGCCAACAAGTGCTAAGCATCTCTGGGAACTCCTTCAAGATTGTTGGAAGACCATTTCCGGTGACTACCTCTTGAAGCTCATCAAGAGAATGCCAAGAGTGTGCAAAGCAGTCATCAAAGCAAAAGGTGGCTACTTTGAAGAACTAGAATATAAGACATATTTTCAGTGGTTTCACACTTTTTTGTTAAGTATATAATTCTACATGTGATAATTCATAGTTTTGATGCCTTCAGTGTGAATGTACAATTTTCATAGTCATGAAAATACAGAAAAATCTTTATATGAGAAGGTGTGTCCAAACTTTTGGTCTGTACTGTATGTATGTATGTATGTATGTGTATATATAAATATATATATATATATATATATATATATATATATATATCCAACTCAACTAACAGTCCTTCTGAGGACTAATCCAGCTGCATATACTCAGTGGTGATAGCAGGCAGGGTATGTGGCAGACTGCAGTGCATATAGTACAGGAGGGTCCATTGAATGTCCTGTTAGTATAGGTTTTCCACAACAAATATATATATATATATCCATCTGTACTAACAGTGCTTCTGAGGACTAATCCAAACCCAAATAATCAGTGTTAGGCAGGAGATAGGCAGGCAGTGTATGTGGCAGACTGCAGTGCATATAGCGCAAGAGGGTCCATTGAACATCCTGTCTTCTGCTGCTGCTGTAATTACAGATATTTGTACACATGGCCCCAGATGTCAAGGGCCAGGGTAAATTTTTTTTTTATCGCAGCCCTGGTTATTTGCTTAAAAAGCAATCCAGAGTACACCATTTTCCTGTTCCATTTGCTTGCTATCACTGCAGAATACAGCCAGATCTATTCCACATTTCAGCGATATTCAGTCCAGAAATTTGAACTGAATGTAGAAAATATTGGCCTCCTTTTCCATTCTGCTGCAGTGTGTCGTCAAAACTATTCACACTAGGTCTCTTTGAAAAATAGTATTAGTAAATTACAGGGCTGCTATTTAAATCCTTGGTTCTCTGTCAGACATAATACATATAACAGCGTTGCATAATCAGCCATTTCTGCCTTCCATTTTGTTGCAGTGTGTCGGTCAAGCTATTCACACTAGGTCTCTGTGAAGAACAATATTCGTAAATTACAGGCAAGTTATTTAAAACCATGGTTCTCTGTCAGACGTATCACGCAAAACTGCGTTCCAAAATCAGCCATTTCTCGTAAATGTGGAAAATATTGTCCTCCATTTAAAAGGCAAGGCCGAGGACGTGGCCGTGGGCAAGCTGAAATTGTGCCACAATAAACACCCACATCTTGTCGCTCGAACTTCCTGTCCCAATTACTAGGGGACCGCAGCACACCACTAGTGAACCCAGAGCAGTGTCAAAAGGTTGTTGGTTGGATAGCAGTTAATGCTTCCAGTCACTTTGCCACCACCACCACCACCACCCTTTCTTCCACACAGTCAAGTCTCAGTAGCCGTGAGTCTGGACCGCATATTCCTCACCCTGATCCTCCTTCCTCCCACCATGCCGAGTGCCCGCAGACAACTGATCCCACACTTGGACACTCTGAAGAGCTATTCACTTTTCCATTTGTAGATTCGGGCTTCTCGCCCTGCCAGCTTCAAACGAGTAAAGAGGAGAACGCATGTAGTGATGCCCAAATATTGGAACAGCCACGGTCACATGAAGGCAACGGTTAAAAAGTGCAATTACTGTCGCAAAAGGTGGATGATGATGATGATGAGACATTATAGCCAGAAAGTCAGGAGGAGGACCAGGGTGTGGAAGTGGAAGATGAGGAGGTGGTGGATGATATAGGAAATGACCCAACCTGCCAGGTGGACATACAGAGCGGAGACAGCAGCACACAGGGGGAGGAAGGCGTAGTACCACAAAAACAGTGTAGTGGCTGTAGACATAAGGCAGGAAAGAGTTCCCCGTAACAGCAACACAACGGAAGTTGCCAGTACAACTGTTAGGTCTTCCCGTGTCTGGTTGTTTTTTAAAGACTCTGCAGATAACCCCAAAAAGGCCATTTGTACCACCTGCCAGGCCAGCATCAGGAGGGGTAGCAAAACTATTAGCCTGACCACAACCAGCATGACCAGGCACATGGTAGCAAAGCACCCGACTAAGTGGGCCGAATCCCAGGGTCCAGAAACAATGTCTGCGGGTGACACCACTGTTTCTTCTGCTTTTTTGCGTGCACGCCAATCCCCTGTCCATGGCGCATGCGAAGATGCCTACCGCCCTGCACATGTCGTTGCACACTCTCCACTAGCACCATCAGCAAGAACACCCACATCCTTGTCCCAGCGCAGCATTCAGTTCTCCCTACTCCAGTCCATGGAATAAAAGCGCTAATACGCAGCCAACTCACCACAGGCCACACTACTAAATTCACACATTTCGCAAATGCTAGCCTTTTAGGCTCGTGTAGATGGAAGCTTTCTGCAACCTGATGGTGGTGGCCGTCCCTCGGTACACGGTCCCCAGCTATCACTATTTCTCCCGGTGTGCCGTCCCTTCAATACATGAGCACATGTCCCACAACATTTGGCATGCCCTTAACAACTCAGTTACTGGGAAAGTCCACCTAACCTCGGACACATGGACAAGTGCATGTGGGCAGGGACAGTCCATCTCGCTGACGGCACACTGGGTTAATATAGTGGAAGCCGGAACCAAGTCGGACCTTGGGACGGAACACGGAGGATTGCGGGCCATGGGTCAATCAGGGTTGCCCCCACATTCTACAGCTCCAGCAACTCCTCCTCTTCAGCCTCCATCTCCGAAATAACCACATCAGTCACAAGCTGGAAGCACTACAACACTGCCTCGGCCAAGTGGCAACAGGCTGTGCTGAAGATAATATGCTTAGGTGACAAACCGCAAACACTGAAGAGTTGGGCACAGCTCTGAAAGAGCAGGCAGAACTGTGGCTGACACCACTGACTCTACAGCCAGGCATGGTCATATATGACAATGGCCGGAACCTTGTGGCGGCTCTGAGGAGAATAGAGAACACACACGTACCATGCCTCGCCCATGTGCTTAACCTCATGGTTCAGCGGTTTCTCAAAATCACCCTGTATGGAGCAAGTAACCATACAGGGTGATTCCACACAGCCCAGCCTCATCTCATCCCAATGTGGATTGGGTGACAATGAGGGAGAGGAGGAGGAGGAGGAAGAACAGTAGCTAGTTTCCTGCACTATAAACGGTACTACCTTCACAACTGTCATGCCGTCTGTTCAGCGTGGACAGCCTGACGACAGGGAGGAGGAGGAGGAGTATGAGGAGGAGAGCATGGTCAGTCGGCCTCTTGGTGAGGACATGGAAGTCTTCCCTGTTAGCAGTCTGGAACACATGGCTGACTTTATGTTATGCTGCCTTTGCTGTGACGCTCGTGTTGTTCAAATTTTGGGTGACCGTCATTACTGGTTGGTGACACGTCTAGACCCACGCTATAAGGAGAGCTATCTGTCTCTTATTGCCATGCCAGAAAGGCCTAATAATATGGGCCAGTAACAGAATGCCCTTGTTGTGGAATTATTAAAAAAATTCCCATCTGAAAACGCTGGTGGCAAAGGTCACATATCATTGGATAACCAAGGAGTACAGATGAGAGAGACAAAAAATGCAATCCTGCAGAGGCAGGGGAACACTGTCAAAGTTCTGGGACAGTTTTCTCAGACCCTCCCTTCGCAAAAGCCCTGATTCGCGGGGTACTCTCAGAAGGAGGGAAAAGTTGTGGAAGATGCTGAGGGAGTACCTTGCTGATCGTACCAACATCCTGCTTGATTCCTCTGTGCCTTATAATTATTGGGTATTCAAGCTGCACACGTGGCATGAACTGGCTCTCTACACCTTGGAGGTCCAGGCCCACCCTGCCGCTATCGTTTTGTCAGAGCTAGTTTTTAGTGTCCCTGATGGAATTATAACTGATAGCATTTTCAGTTGACAAGCAGATGTGTCTGACAGGCTGACTCTTATAAAAATGAACAAGGGCTGGATTGGGCCAGACTTCGCAATACCACCGAATGATAGCAGCGTAGCAGAAAGTCAAATACAGTGACCTTTTTGGAAGGTCTAACTCTATTCCCAAGTATATCTGTCTTCACACCCAGACATGGGTATATGCTTCCTGATTTTGTCTATTTGCTTTTGTCCTCCTCCTTCTCCTCATCCTCATTAGAGATGAGCGTTGTTCTACTCGAACTGTTCGCCAATCTCAAATTCGAGCTGTTTTGGGCGGTGTTCGAGCCATTCGGCGAACACGAACAATTTGAGAAAAATTCGGCTGTTCGAGGTTATGTTCGATAACTGTTCGTGCACCAAAATCATAACTGGATTTTTTCTCAGTAATGATGAAAATTAATGTTAATACGCAGTTTGAGTGTACAGCGGGGTGGGGGGAAGGGCAGGGGATGGATCTCTGCAGGAACAATGAAGATCTCCATTTTTTTTTCTCTTTCCCGCATTTGCAGTGGGGAGGTGCAATCTGTCAGCCTATCAGCAGCGCACACACGGAGCGAAGTGCTTTTTTTCACACAAGCAAGGGCATGTGTCATTGGCAGTGTATGTCACATGTCCTTGCCCTATAAGACCAAGCCATTTTCCCCGTCGCCACCATTTTCTCACTGCTGCAGCTGCATGTTAGACGGCACCGCTGTTGCTGTGTGCGCTGTACCTTGTTAATTTCAAGCCAATTTTCGCACAAATCTACAGATAGCTTGGGAGTAGGGAATAGTTGTGATTGCAGTCCTTTTAAGGACTAGGTTACAGCATTTCCTACGACTTTTATCAGGCAGGTCTGTGCTCTTAAATAGATAGATTGTGGGAGTAAAGACTAATTGTAATTGGAGTCCTTTTCAGGACTAGGTTACATCAGTTCCTATCAGTTTTTGCCAGGCAGGTCTGTGCCAGTGCTGTGCAAGTTTTTTTCACAGCATTTGGCTGAATCTAGCAAAGCTAATCCTTTTTGGCCTATTGCAGAGTGTGTTAGTCAGTGAAGTAGCCTATCTGTGTTGCAAGATATACCACCTGTGTATAGAATACCAATTTTTTTACTGCACCTAGTGAAGTAAAATCTTTTGGGCATAGCATCATTCTATTAGTCCATCTATACTGACCTCCATCAGGTTGCAAATTGAATATAATTTTTTTCTGCATCTAGCTCTGAAAAAATATTGGGCTTCTAGCTGTGTGTGGGACTTGTTGTAGTAGTCCATCTATACTGACCTCCATCAGGTTGCAAACTGCATATATTTTTTTCTTCATCTAACTCTGAAAAAATATTGGGCTTCTAGCTGTGTGTGGGACTTGTTCTATTAATCCATCTATACAGACCTCCATCAGGTTGCAAACTGAATATATTTTTTTCTGCATCTACCTCTGAAAAAATATTTGGCCTTCTAGCTGTGTGTGGGACTTGTTCTATTAGTCCATCTATACTGACCTCCATAAGGTTGCAAACTGAATATAATTTTTTTCTGCATCTACCTCTGAAAAAATATTTGGCCTTCTAGCTGTGTGTGGGACTTGTTCTATTAGTCCATCTATACTGACCTCCATAAGGTTGCAAACTGAATGTAATTTTTTTCTGCATCTACCTCTGAAAAAATATTTGGCCTTCTAGCTGTGTGTGGGACTTGTTCTATTAGTCCATCTATACTGACCTCCATAAGGTTGCAAACTGAATATAATTTTTTTCTGCATCTACCTCTGAAAAAATATTTGGCCTTCTAGCAGTGTGTGGGACTTGTTCTATTAGTCCATCTATACTGACCTCCATCAGGTTGCAAATTGAATATAATTTTTTTCTGCATCTAGCTCTGAAAAAATATTGGGCTTCTAGCTGTGTGTGGGACTTGTTGTAGAAGTCCATCTATACTGACCTCCATCAGGTTGCAAACTGCATATATTTTTTTCTTCATCTACCTCTGAAAAAAAAATTGGGCTTCTAGCTGTGTGTGGGACTTGTTCTATTAATCCATCTATACAGACCTCCATCAGGTTGCAAACTGAATATATTTTTTTCTGCATCTACCTCTGAAAAAATATTTGGCCTTCTAGCTGTGTGTGGGACTTGTTCTATTAGTCCATCTATACTGACCTCCATAAGGTTGCAAACTGAATATAATTTTTTTCTGCATCTACCTCTGAAAAAATATTTGGCCTTCTAGCTGTGTGTGGGACTTGTTCTATTAGTCCATCTATACTGACCTCCATAAGGTTGCAAACTGAATATAATTTTTTTCTGCATCTACCTCTGAAAAAATATTTGGCCTTCTAGCAGTGTGTGGGACTTGTTCTATTAGTCCATCTATACTGACCTCCATAAGGATGCAAACTGAATATAATTTTTTTCCGCATCTACCTCTGAAAAAATATTTGGCCTTCTAGCTGTGTGTGGGACTTGTTCTATTAGTCCATCTATACTGACCTCCATCAGGTTGCAAATTGAATATGATTTTTTTCTGCATCTAGCACTGAAAAAATATTGGGCTTCTAGCTGTGTGTGGGACTTTTTGTACTAGTCCATCTATACTGACCTCCATCAGGTTGCAAACTGCATATATTTTTTTCTTCATCTATCTCTGAAAAAATATTGGGCTTCTAGCTGTGTGTGGGACTTGTTCTATTAATCCATCTATACAGACCTCCATCAGGTTGCAAACTGAATATATTTTTTTCTGCATCTACCTCTGAAAAAATATTGGGCTTCTAGCTGTGTGTGGGACTTGTTCTATTAATCCATCTATACAGACCTCCATCAGGTTGCAAACTGAATATATTTTTTTCTGCATCTACCTCTGAAAAAATATTGGGCTTCTAGCTGTGTGTGGGACTTGTTGTATTAGTCCATCTATACTGACCTCCATAAGGTTGCAAACTGAATATAATTTTTTTCTGCATCTACCTCTGAAAAAATATTTGGCCTTCTAGCTGTGTGTGGGACTTGTTCTATTAGTCCATCTATACTGACCTCCATAAGGTTGCAAACTGAATTTAATTTTTTTCTGCATCTACCTCTGAAAAAATATTTGGCCTTCTAGCTGTGTGTGGGACTTGTTCTATTAGTCCATCTATACTGACCTCCATAAGGTTGCAAACTGAATATAATTTTTTCTGCATCTACCTCTGAAAAAATATTTGGCCTTCTAGCTGTGTGTGGGACTTGTTCTATTAGTCCATCTATACTGACCTCCATAAGGTTGCAAACTGAATATAATTTTTTTCTGCATCTACCTCTGAAAAAATATTGGGCTTCTAGCTGTGTGTGGGACTTGTTCTATTAATCCATCTATACAGACCTCCATCAGGTTGCAAACTGAATATATTTTTTTCTGCATCTACTTCTGAAAAAATATTGGGCTTCTAGCTGTGTGTATGACTTGTTGGATTAGTCCATCTATACAGACCTCCATCAGGTTGCAAATTGAATATAATTTTTCTCTGCATCTAACCCAGCCAATAGTTTTGGCCTAATACCAAACTTTGGCCACTCAGCTCTGCTCGGTTACCATCCATTGTTTTTTTGTGCAAACAACTCCAGAGTTGTGAATTAGATAACCACCAAAATGAGTGGAAAAAGGCCTGCTGCTGGTGGAAAGGGGAATAGGCGTGTTGGGAAGGGGAAAAAAGGTTGTGTCCGTGGGGTAGGTGTTAAAGCAACAGTAACATCTGCAGAAGAAAGACCATCTTCCAGCCAAACTAAAATGTCTACTTCTTTTAGCGGACAATGTGATAAGATCCCTTTCTTACGGCCACACCAATCGCTACAAATTCCAGATGAGGCACAAAAACAGCAGGTGCTTCAATGGATATCAAGTGCTCCTTTAAGTGGGCTCTCCTCCACATCAACTTCAACATCACAAATACTCCAATCCTCAAAGGTGTCACCCCAATCGCACTTGCTTCCTCACAGCTCCCAAATCTCCAGCTGCCCGTCTGAGTATGAGGTAGAACAGATGGTTGAGTCTGCAGAGCTGTTTACTCATACTATAGCCTGGGAATCAGAGGTCGACTCCAGCGCTTCTGTGAATCCAGACGAGGAAATGATCTGCACTGATGCCCAGAATCTTTATGAGTCGGATCCAGGACCAGACGCAGAAGGTTCTGACCATAATGTAGACCCTCATTCCCAAACTGTAACTCCTGTTGGTGGAGACAATGAGGAAGACGATGATAAGACTCAAATACCTGATTGGAGCGACAACTTTAGTTTTTTGTCAGGGCAGGAACAGGTTGGCTCTGAGGACGACGGGTGTGATAACGCACAGGGTGATGATGATGAGGTTGGAGATCCCACTTACTGTCAACCCACAGTCAGCCAAGAGATGAGGTCAGCAGAGGAGGTGGAGGAAGATGCTAGTGACGACGAGGTCAGGTTGCGCCTTCCTGGACAGAGACGTAGTACTGGAAGCATGTCAACAACTGCATCCTCAAACACAACTCTGCCTCTCACCACAAGTCGTGGTGGCTCTTCAGGTCGCATGGGTGCTAAGCCTTGCATAGCCTGGGCATTTTTTCAGATCGATAAAGATGACCCAACTCGTGTTTTCTGTAACATTTGTCAGCAAAAGCTAAGTAGAGGCCAAAAAATACATAGTTTGAGTACTTCATGCATGAACCGGGACATGGACATGAAGCATAAGTTGCAGTGGGAAGCTCAGTGTGCTACAATGCGGCCTAGCCGGCCGGGCCAACCACCGTCTGCCATATCTTGTGCATCCGCGGCCTCTTCATCCTCTGTGACTGGGGGGACAGCAGTCACACCTGTTTTGGGGCGCAGACCTGCCACCTCTTTACCCGCAACAGCCAGCGTGATTGGCAGGTCATCATTTTCTTTGGAGGTGGTAACACCAGCTGGTGTTGAGCGCTGCCCGACATCGATAGCACCACCTTTGGATCAAAGCAACCTAACATGTCCGCCTGCATCTTCCTCACAGACCGGCAGTTTGCCGGGGACACCCTTATCAACCCCGTCTAAGCACAATAGCCAGCCCTCGGTCCCTCAGATGTGGACAAGTAAAAGACCATTTCCTCCTAGCCATGAGAAAGCTAAGAGGTTGAATTTCACCATCTGCAAGCTCTTGGCTACAGAAATGCTGCCTTTCCGCCTGGTGGACACAGAGGATTTTCGAGACCTTATGTCCGTCGCAGTGCCCCAGTACCAGATGCCCAGTCGGCACTACTTCTCAAAGAAAGGTGTGCCTGTGCTCCACCAGCATGTCGCACACAACATCACCGCTTCTTTGAGAAACTCTGTGTGTGACAGGGTGCATTTCTCCACAGACACTTGGACGAGTAGGCATGGACAGGGGCGTTACATGTCGCTGACTGGGCACTGGGTAACTATGGTGACAGCAGGACAAGGGGCTGCTGTCCAAGTCTTGCCGTCCCCACGAGTTGTGCGTCAATCCTCTTTATGTCAAAGTTCCTCCACTGCTTCTGCCTCCTCAACCTCCTCTCGGTCTTCCACCTGCACCCAAAGCCTGTCTGGTCATGCCACAAGCTTTCTAACTGCGCAGAAGGGATCCTGCACACCTCCTTACTATGCTGGCAGTAGGGCTCAACGTCATCAGGCGGTTTTTACATTGAAATGTCTGGGAAATGTGAGTCACACAGCTGAGGAGTTGTGGTCAGCTCTGGAGAACCAATTTCATGAATGGTTGTCTCCACTGGACCTGAAACCAGGGAAGGCCTTGTGCGACAATGCTGCAAACCTGGGTGCGGCCCTTCGCCGGGGCAATGTCACACACGTGCCTTGTATGGCTCACGTGTTGAACCTGGTTGTCCAGCAATTTTTAGCCCACTATCCCAGACTAGATGGCCTTCTGCAGAGGGCACGGTCGCTGTGTGCTCACTTCCGCCGTTCGCATCCCGCAGCTCAGCGACTTACATCTCTACAGAAGTCGTTGGGCCTGCCACTTCACCGGCTAAAATGCGATGTGCCTACCCGGTGGAATTCAACTCTGCACATGTTGCAGCGACTGTGGCAGCACCGACAAGCCCTGGTGCAATACGTTCTGACGTATAGCCTGGGCCAACGAGATTCAAAGGTGGGGCAAATCACGCTGGAGGAGTGATCTCAGATCAGGGACCTATGCACCCTTCTGCACAGTTTTGAAATGGCGACGAAGATGTTTAGTGCTGACGATGCCATTATCAGCATGACTATGCCGGTGATTTACATGCTGGAGCACATGTTAAACAGAATTCGGAGTCAGGTGGTGGCACAAGAGGAGGTGGAGGAAGTAGAGGAGGAGGAGTTGTATGCGGAAGGGCTAACATCAGCAAGGTCCAGACGGTCGGCAGCACCAAGGCGGCAGGCATGTGAGGGTGGGGGAGATGGTTTTACCAGGGCGCATGGTAGCAGCCAAACTAGTGAGGAAGGTGCAGGAGCCCAGGAAGAAGTGGAGGACGAACTGATGGAAGACTCATCAGATGAGGGAGACCTTGATCACATTTCTGTTGTGCGAGGTTGGGGGGAGAGGACAGAGGAAGGAAGCATGATTGTTACCTCACCACCAACACAACAGGGACTTGGTGCTCCTAGATGCGCAACACACATGAGTGCCTTCTTGCTGCACTACCTGCAACATGACCCTCGAATTGTGAGAATTAGAAATAATCCTGACTACTGGGTTGCCACACTGTTAGATCCCCGGTACAAAAGTAAATTTGCAGAAATTATTCCTGATATAGAAAGGGATGCACGCATGCAGGAGTATCAGCAGAGACTGTTGCAGAATCTTATATGTGCTTTTCCACAAAATACCAGTGGTGCACGTAGTGAATCTCACAGTTCCAACTTGCCAACCGTGGGACCGTCAAGTGTTCAGCACTCAAACCGTAACAGAACCACAGTATCTGCTGGTAACATCAATTTTGCGAAATCATTTCACCACTTTTTTAGCCCATCCTTTGCAAGGCCACAGGAGACAAGAAGTCTGACACATAGTCAACGCCTAGAGACGATGGTACAGGAGTATCTCCAAGTAAACATTGAAGCCACGACTGTGTCACTGGACCCTTGCTCTTTTTGGGCTTCCAATCTGGATAAATGGCCGGAGCTAGCCACTTACGCCTTGGAGATCTTGTCATGCCCCGCAGCCAGCGTTCTGTCTGAACGTGTGTTCAGCGCTGCTGGTGGTGTGCTGACAGATAAGCGCACGCGGCTCTCCACTGATAATGTAGACAGACTCACGTTCATAAAGATGAACAAATCATGGATCCGAAACGACTTTTCTACCCCTGTGTCATCCTGGGGAGAGTAAAAGCTTGATGATTGGTTAAAATCACCCTACCAACCGTTTTAAGCTTTCAAATTACTAATCATGTTTATCTGTATCTTGGCTGGAAAATAATTTGGGCTTTGTAGCAGTGTGCAGCACTGATTCTATTAGGCCATCTATAATAAGCTCCACCAGATTTAAAATTACTAATCATGTTTATCTGTATCTTGACTGGAAAATAATTTGGGCTTTGTAGCAGTGTGCAGCACTGATCCTATTAGGCCATCTATACTAAAGCTTCACCAGATTTAAAATTAATAATAATTTTTAGCTGCATCTAGCCCGGAAAATAATTTTGGGGCTCCGAGATGCGCAAGACACATAAGTGCCTTCTTGCTGCACTACCTGCAGCATGACCCTCATATTGTCAGAATTCAAAGTAATCATGACTACTGGGTTGCCACACTCTTAGATCCCCCAAACTTTTCGATCAACCTTTTCATTTTAATAAAGAACAAAAAAATGGTCATTTTTGAAATTATAAGCATTAGCAGGTTGTTAGAAACTGAAATCAAACAGTTTTCAACTCAAAACTTTATTCTAGGTGATGTTACATTTTCACATAGGATCCCTTGTTCAAAAGGAGCTTCTGAACTCTCTCGTCCATTGAATTTGTCAGGTTTTGGATGGTTTCTGCTTTAATTGTTTTGCATGAGGACAGAATACCCTCCCAGAGCTGTTGCTTAGATGTGAACTGCCTCCCGCCATCATAGACACTCCTTTTAATGATGCTCCAAAGGTTCTGAATGGGGTAGAGGTCAGGGGAGCATGGAGGTCACACCATAAGTTTGTCCCCTTTTATGCCCATATCAGCCAGAGATGCAGATGTTTTATGTGCAGCATGAGATGGTGCATTATCATGCAGAAAAATGATCTTGCTGTGAAATACACGGTTCTTCTTCTTGAACCATGGCAGGAAGTGCTGTTTGAGAAAATCCACATACATTATGGAGTTCATCTTTAGCGCCTTCAGGGATCCTAAAGGGGCCGACAATCTCTCTCCCCATGATTCCAGCCCAAAACATTACTCCACCTCCTCCTTGTTGGCGCTGTAGCCGTGTTTGCGTGGGGTGTCCATCAACCAGCCATCCTCCACTCCATCCATCTGGACCATCGAGCGCTGCACGGCACTCATCCGTGAACAAAACAGTTTTGAAATCAGTCTTCATGTAATGTTTGGCCCACTGGAGCCGTTTCTGCTTGTGTGAAGTGGATAGAGGAGGTCAACAGGATGGCGTATGCACAGCTGCAAACTTCTGAAGGACCCTGCATCTTGTTGTTCGGGGAACGTTGGAGGCACAAGCAGCTTCAAAAACTTGTCTGCTGCTATGATAAGGCTTTTTGCCGCTGCTCTTTCAACCTGACGTAATTGCCTGTAGGAAAGAGTCCTCAATTTGCCCTTATCAGCACGCACACGTGTGTACTGTGAATCAGCTACTTACTTCTTGATTGCCAAGACACTTCATCCTGTTCATCGCACAATGTTGATTGTAGTCATGCCTTGACCTAAACACTCCACAATTTGTTGCTTCTCAGCATCCGACACATCCTTTTTCTTTCCCATTTTGGCAGAAAATGTAGGCTGCTTAATAATGTGAGACAGCCTTCTTAAGTAGTCTTGCCTTTCATTGGACACAGCTGCCAAACTAATTAGCACAGGTGTCTGCAATTGCTTACAGTGATATAAAGAGCCCTGACACACATCACCATCAATGAGTTTAACTGACAAACAAACAAATTCTTCCCTTATCACTCCTAAACACTTTTTGCATAATAATTTGGAACACAGTGTACATGTGCTTTTCCACAAAACACCAGTGGTTCACGTAGTGAATCTTACAGTTCTAACTTGCCAACCGTGGTCTGTATGGAGTTGTTCAATAAAGGGCCCAAAATTAAGATAACATAGATGGGAGAGGTCTCTATGAATAGGAATTCCTAAGTATTTGATACCCTGTGAGGGCCAGGCAAAGGGAAAGTTGCACTGGATGGAATCCTATATGGATTTGGGGAGGGAGACATCGAGGGCCTCAGACTTCGCTGCATTGATTTTAAAATTTGACCATGTAACAAAGTGATCTATTTCAGCCATAACAGCATGGATGGATATATGTGATTGAGTGATATATACTAGGACATCATCAGCAAATAGAGAGCACTTGTACTCGGTGCCTCCCACCTCAATCCACCTAATATTGGGGTTATGGCGAATTGATGAGAGCAGGTGCTCCGTCACTAGGATGTATAAGAGAGGGGACAGAGGACATCCCTGCCTTGTCCCATTGGTGATTGTGAAAGGTGATGAAAATGTTCTGACGCACCCCCTGGGCCTTGGGACACCCGGAGCCGGACCCTTTTTGGTGGATGCTGGTGGTTGTAGTCTTCGTGGTGGCGACCCGGTTCCGTGGCTCAGGGTGGTCAAACCAGAGGCGGAATAATTTATGTGGTTTTGATGTTTAAATGTCCGACTACGCCACCCGTGGATTGCGGTCAGAGTGAACCGCCGCTACAGGGCAGACCGCTGAGGCTGGTGTTGTGGGTGCAGCAGAGCGTAGCATAACTCCCCACGGGAGGAGTATAGCTTCAGGGCAGTGTATGCGGAGGATGGGGGTGATGGTGCAGGGCAGCAGCAGTAACGACACGGAGTCAGTGATGCAGTTCAGGGCCTTTACTCACAGTTCTTATTATCCAGACCACGTCTGCAGGTAACGGCTGCCCACGTCGTACTGTGCTCACCAGGTGAGGGGCTCAGACAACTCCCAGATAACTTTGGAGTGCTTCACAGGACCCCCTTTGTGTGTCCTTTGTCTGGCCTTTCTTACCAACACTTCTGTCCGGCTGCCTCGGGCCTCCTCTTGGTAAACTTGGTGCCAGTTTCCCTGACCCTATGTGGTGCCTTCCTAGCGGGTGTAGCGAGGGGCTGCGCCACATAAAATGTCAGAGCCTCCGGTTTCTAGCTGAGGGTCGTTTCCTGCCTCCACTAGTTCGGGGACCGGTCTCCCCCTTTGGCCTGACCCCTCCACGCAGGTGGATACGGGCGTGCGGTGGCGACTCGCCCGTCCGCACCCCTGGGATCCCTTCATTCCTTGTTCCTGGAGCCTTCTCCGCTCCTCTTCCTTCCTTCTCCCTCTTGCAGGCCTGGGCCTCTGTTACTAGGCCCGCCTCCGGAGCAGAGCTCATGCAGAGCCCCTGCTTCCTGCCACTTCTGCTCAGACTTCTCTGCACTGAACTAAGATGGTGCCCACCTTTTATACTCCCTTCTCAATGCACCCAGGAACTGCTTCCTCCCTGCTACCGCACTACAGGGTTCCCCTTCCTCAGTGTTCCCTCCCCCCACTCCAGCCAGGGACAGGGACTGTCGTGCCCATCTCAGGGGCATATTGGTCGCCCTGCCCCACGGCAATGTGGTGTAATGCATGCAGGTGTCAGGTCCTGATCCACACTCCATCCTTACCTGAGAGTGAGATATCACACCTCTGGGTGAGGTGCAATATTTCTGTAGCAACCGAGCCCTCAGGGTGCTACAGTTCCATTTATCTTCAGCCTAGGTGACGTATTGTGATACAGGGCCGTGATTTTGGCTATAAAAGGGTCCCCTAGACCCCTACCCCAAGCTTTTTAAGAGAATCATTTATGGCGTGCCAGGAGACTCTATGGAATGCTTTCTCAGCATCCAACGAGAGTATCTACTTACAAATTTTTAACTGCATCTAGCCCAGGAAATACTTTGTGCCTAGTAGCAGTGTCTGCTAGTCAGCGGATTATCCCGGCTGTTAAGCAAGCTACACCACCTGTAGTTTGGACACTTAATTTTTTCAAAGGAAATGCTTCGGGACCACGGGATACTCAGTGAAGAGCATCAGGAGGCACCCCAAGGCATAGGGGCTGGGACTGGCAATAGGATGCCTTGCGGTGGACAGCCGAGCTCGATCCTTATAAAAGCTTTTTAACTGCAGCAGCTTTAGTGGACGCTACTGGAGCTGGAATTACGCGGCTGCTGGCATGAGACTTGCCCTCCAATAGATCCTTGTAAATGGATTTAAAGTGTATTCATTCAAATTAGAGAGACAATTTAAATTAAAAAACTTAGAGCTGCCTCCACCACAGGGGGGCTCGCTCGACCCACCAGCGGACAGGCACCAGTATTGGGAGAGGGGGGCTGGCCGTCAGGGTTCACCGTGGCTCTGGCACAAACCCGGCGACACGGAGGTGGCACGGGCAGGAGCGGACTCACTTTTTGGATTTTAGAAGGGCATGACATGCCTATATCTGTGTCTCCCCCTCCTTTTACTCCTCCACCTCTTTTCTTTTCTCATGACTATATGTACTTGTCACTTTTCCATGTGTTAGTTGTGTCTTCTGAGCAGTTTGTCAGCTTTTGGACACCTTTGAAGGTGTTTTCTATGTGTTTCTATGTGTTTTTGTTTGCCTGCCATTGGTTTTAACAGTGTTCGAAGGTGTTCGACGAACAGTTCGACGAACAGTTCGGCGAACACACGGGTGTTCGACGAACCGAACCGAACTCGAACACTACGGGGGTAGCTCAACACTAATCCTCATCCTCCACATCTACCATATCACCATATCTACGTCTCTTGCAAGGGACATTGGAGTTCCTCCAAATTTTTGGCAGCCATTGCATTCACTGCATAGGCAAACAGTATGGGAGACCCACTTCCTAATAATGGGAACATTGTTTTCAGGAGGCCCTCTACATCTATTTCAAAGGGCATTGGAGTGCCTCCAAATTTTTGACAGTCATTGCAGTCACTGCATAGGCAAACAGTATGGGAGAATCGCTCCTTTCTAATGGGAACATGTCGTACTCGTTACTGTGGCCCAGCTCTATGTGTCTTTAAATTTTAGGCGGGGTTTTTCCTAAATTTTGGCAGCTGTTGGACTCACTGCATACCCTATAACTGGATAGCAGACCCTATCCTTTCTAATGGGAACATGTCATACTCGTTACTGTGGCCCAGTTCTGTGTGTCTTTAAATTGTTATTGGGATATAATGAGAACATTTCTTTTACTGAGACGCTCCTTTATGTCTCTTCAAAGGGGTATTGGGGTGCATCCAAATTTTTGGCAGCCCTTGTAGTCACTGTATACGCAATAACAGTATAGGAGAACCACTCTTTAATAATGGGAACAACAAAGCATAGCCCTTTAAGAATAGTAAGGCTGTAAAAATAGTGTTTGTGACTTTCAGGCTATTATAATATTATTATTATAATGCGTTTAAGTTTGACACAGAATGGCTTTTACAAATCACTGGGACCATGATGCACGCCAGTGGCATGCACTTTAGCAAATTTATTCCTAGCAGATTTTGAAAATCAATACATTTTGGCTATGTGCCCACGAAGCAGAAATGCTCCAGAATTTTCCTGAGCTTTTCCGCATCTCCCTGGCAGAAAAAGTGCATGCGGATTTTACATGCATATTTTCTGCCAGGTTTTGTGTAGCGCTTTTGCATGCATTTCCGCATGCGGCTTGTCAAGCGCTTTTCGAAGCGATTTTAGCATCACTTGAAAAAGTGCTTGACAACTTGGTCACACTATATAAATCCATGCAACCGGCATGGATTTTGACCTGTCACATGACTAAATGATGTCAAGGAAGGTTCTTTTTAGAGCACCGCGAACAGCCGAAGAGCCAACAGTGCCTCGGGAGCAGACGGGGGGCCATCAGACGGTAAGTATATGTTTTTTATTTTTTTTTATTATTTTTTAATTACAGGTTCTATGATACCCGGATCTGGAGGAGAGTCTCCTCTTCTCCAGACCCAGGTTCCATCCACGCATTGAATCGCATAACTTCCGCATGCTCACTGATTGTGTAATCGCGGCGTTTCAGACGCCATAGACTAAGTTAATGGACGTGCTGTGGATTTTTCAGCAATGATAAACCGCAGCGGAAATCTCCGCAGCACGTGCACAGCACACGCGGATTATCATTGGGGACCACTGCAGACCTATTAACAAGCGTTTTTTAAGTCTCTTAATAGCGGAAATTACGCTGTGGAAACGCTTAAAAAACGCATAGTGGGCATGCAGCCTCAGAGTCCCTCCTTCATAAATGAAAAAGGATGTGTCTGATGTTTCAAAAATTACATGGCCTGATAAGGTTGTAAAATGTTAAAATGACATTTCCTGGTGAATGCATTTTTCACGGTTGAAAGCAATGCAAAAGTGCAAAAACAAATCAAAAACACTACAAGTAAACATAGCCCAAGGTGTAGAGAAGCATTTTTGTTTTTGTATATTTATTTTGCTTTATATACAAGTCATTACCCTGGAAAGGATGTTCCTTAACATACAGTGGGTACGGAAAGTGTTCAGACCCCTTTAAATTTTTCACTCTGTTTCATTGCAGCCATTTGGTAAATTCTAAAAAGTTCTTTTTTTTCTCATTAAAGTACACTCTGCACCCCATCTTGACTTAAAAAAACAGAAATGCAGAAATTTTTGCAAATTTATTAAAAAAGGAAAACTGAAATATCACAGGGTCATAAGTATTCAGACCTTTGCTCAAACGCTCATATTTAAGTCACATGCTATCTATTTCATTGTGATCCTGATTCTTGAGATGGTTCTACTCCTTCATTGGAGTCCACTCCAGCTGTGTTTAATTAAACTGATAGGACTTGATTTGGAAAGGCACACACCTTAAAACCTCACAGCTCACACTGCATGTCAGACCAAATGAGGATCATGAGCTCAAAGGAACTGCCCAAGGAGCTCAGAGACAGAATTGTGGCAAGGCACATATCTGGCCAAGGTAACAAAAAAATTTCTGCATTACTCAAGGTTCCAAAGAGCACAGTGGCCTCCATAATCCTTAAATGATAGAAGTTTGAGACCACCAGAAGTCTTCCTAGACCTGGACGTCCAGCCAATCTGAGCAATCATGGGAGAAGAGCCTTGGTGAGAGAGGTAAACAAGAACCCCAAGATCAGTGTGGCTGAGCTCCAGAGATGCAGTAGGGAGATGGGAGAAAATTCCACAAAGTCAACTATCACTGCAGCCCTCCACCAGTGCAAGACATATGAAAGCACGCACAGAGTTTGCTCAAGAGCACATGACTCCCAGACTAAGAGAAATAAGATTCTCTGGTCTGATGGGACGAAGATAGAATTATCACCAAAAAGTTCTAAGTGGTATGTGTGGAGATAACCAGGCACTGCTCATCACCTGCCCAATACAATCCCAACAGTGAAACATGGTGGTGGCAGCATCATGCTATGGGAGTGTTTTTCAGCTGTAGGGACAGGATGACTGGTTGCAATTGAAGGAAACATGAATGCGGGCAAGTAAAGAGGTATCCTGGATGAAAACCTCTTCCAGAGTGCTCCAGACATCAGACTTGGCAGAAAGTTCACCTTCCAACAAGACAATGACCCTAAGCACACAGATAAAATAACAAAGGGGTGGCTTCAGAACAACTCTGTAACCATTCTTGACTGGCCCAGCCAGAGCCCTGACCTAAACCCAATTGAGCATCTCTGGAGAGACCTGAAAATGGCTGTCCATCAACGTTCACCATCCAACCTGATGGAACTGGAGAGCATCTGCAAGGAAGAATGGCAGAGGATCCCCAAATACAGGTGTGAAAAACTTGTTGCATCATTCCCAAAAAGACTCATGACTGTACTAGCTCAAAAGGTTGCATCTACTCAATACTGAGCAAAATTTCTGAATACTTATGACCATGTGGTATTTCAGTTTTTCTTTTTTAATAAATTTGCAATAATTTCTACATTTCTTTTTTTTTTCAGGTAAGATGGGGTGCAGAGTGTACTTCTCGGTTGCTCGGGTGGGAACTCAGGTCTCCTCCCTGCATGTTTGGCGCTCTTTAGAGAGCCAATGAACATCTAGGGATTGCCTGCCATGCACTGTAATGCTGTAGCCATGTTGGTTGTCGGCATTATAGTGATTGGCTGGTGTCATCATCAGGTGTATATAAGACCGGGCGGCGCCATGCTCATCACAGTCTACTCCAGAAACAGGCAGAGTAGGGAGAGCTGCTGCTGCGTCAGGGAGAGATTTGCTTCTTCATAGCTAGTATAGGTATTCCACAACACATATTATATATATAAAGTACAGACCAAAAGTTTGGACACTCCTTCTCATTTAAAGATTTTTCTGTATTTTCATGACTATGAAAATTGTACATTCACACGGAAGGCATCAAAGCTATGAATTAACACATGTGGAATTATATACTTAACAAAAAAGTGTGAAACAACTGAAAATATGTCTTATATTCTAGGTTCTTCAAAGTAGCCACCTTTTGCTTTGATGACTGCTTTGCACACTCTTGGCATTCTCTTGATGAGCTTCAAGAAGTAGGAACCGGAAATGGTCTTCCAACAATCTTGAATGAGTTCCCAGAGATGCTTAGCACTGGTTGGCCCTTTTGCCTTCACTCTGCGGTCCAGCTCACCCCAAACCATCTCGACTGGGTTCAGGTCTGGTGACTGTGGAGGCCAGCTCATCTGGTGTAGCACCCCATAACTCTCCTTCTTGGTCAAATAGCCCTTTCACAGTCCGGAGGAGTGTTTGGGGTCATTGTCCTGTTGAAAAATAAATGATGGTCCAACTAAACGCAAACCGGATGGAATAGCATGCCGCTGCAAGATGCTGTGGTAGCCATGCTGGTTCAGTATGCCTTCAATTTTGAATAAATCCCCAACAGTGTCACCAGCAAAGCACCCCCACACCATCACACCTCCTCCTCCATGCTTCACGGTGGGAACCAGGCATGTAGAGTCCATCCGTTCACCTTTCTGCATTGCACAAAGACACGATGGTTGGAACCAAAGATCTCAAATTTGGACTCATCAGACCAAAGCACAGATTTCCACTGGTCTAATGTCCATTCCTTGTGTTCTTTAGCCCAAACTAGTCTCTTCTGCTTGTTGCCTGTCTTTAGCAGTGGTTTCCTAGCAGTTATTTTACCATGAAGGCCTGCTGCACAAAGTCTCCTCTTAACAGTTGTTGTAGAGATGTGTCTGCTGCTAGAACTCTGTATGGCATTGACCTGGTCTCTAATCTGAGCTGCTGCTAACCTGCGATTATCTGAGGCTGGTGACTCGGATAAACTTATCCTCAGAAGCAGAGGTGACTCTTGGTCTTCCTTTCCTGGGGTGGTCCTCATGTGAGCCAGTTTCTTTGTAGCGCTTGATGGTTTTTGCAACTGCACTTTGGGACACTTTCAAAGTTTTCCCAATTTTTCAGACTGACTGACCTTCAATTCTTAAAGTAATGATGGCTACTCGTTTTTCTTTACTTAACTGCTTTTTTCTTGCCATAATACAAATTCTAACAGTCTATTTAGTTGGACTATCAGTTGTGTATCCACCAGACTTCTGCACAACACAACTGATGGTCCCAACCCCATTTATAAGGCAAGAAATCCCACTTATTAAACCTGACAGGGCACACCTGTGAAGTGAAAAACATTTCGGTGACTACCTCTTGAAGCTTTTCAAGAGAATGCCAAGAGTGTGCAAAGCAGTCATCAAAGCAAAAGGTGGCTACTTTGAACAACCTAGAATATAAGACATATTTTCAGTTGTTCCACACTTTTATAAGTATATAATTCCACATGTGTTTATTCATAGTTTTGATGCCTTCAGTGTGAATGTATAATTTTCATAGTCATGAAAATACAGAAAAATCTTTAAATGTGAAGGTGTGTCCAAACTTTTGGTCTGTACTGTATATATATACATACATACATACATATATACATGTTGTGGAATACCTATATTAACCATAAACAATATGGTTGGACCACTCGATCGGCCACTTGAGAAGGTGTGTCCAAACTTTTGGTTTGTACTGTATATATATATATATATATATATATATATATATATATGTATATATATATATATCCAACTGAATAACAGTGCTTCTGAGGACTAATCCAGCTGCATATATTCAGTGGTGATAGCAGGAATTATGCAGGCAGTGTATGTGGCAGGCTTCAGAGCATATAGTGCAAGAGGGCCCATTGAACGTTCCTGCTGCTGCTGTTCTTACAGATATTTGTAGACATAGCCCCAGATATCAGGGGCCAGGGAAATTTTTTTTATCTTAATCCTGGTTATTTGCTTAAAAGCAATCCAGAGAACATCATTTTTCTGCTCCATTTGCTTGTTGTCACTGCATAATAAAGCCAGATCTGTTCCATATTTCAGCGATAAAAATCCAGAAATTTAAACTGAATGAGGAAAATATTGGCCTCCTTTTCCATTCTGTTGCAGTGTGTTGGTCAAGCTGTCTCTGTCAGACCTTATACCTATAAGAGTGGTCAAAATCAAACATTTCTTCCATTTTCATTCCGCTGCAGTGTGTCGGTCAAGCTATTCACACTAGGTATCTGTGAAGGATAGTATTAGAAAATAACAGGCCTGCTATTTAAAACTGTGGTTCTCTGTTAGACATAAGACCTATAAGAGTGTTCCAAAATCAGACATTTCTCCCATTTTCATTCCGCTGCAGTGTGTCGGTCAAGCTAGTCACACTAGGTATATGTGAAGGATAGTATTAGCAAATTCCAGGCCTGCTATTTAAAATTGTGGTTCTGTCAGAAGTATCACATATAACTGCGGTCCAAAATCAGCCATTTCTCGTGAACGTGGAAAATTTTGTCCTCCATTAAAAATGGGCAAGGTGCGTGGCAAGGGACGTGGAAGTGGACATGATGGTGATGGTGCATGCAGAGGCCGAGGCCGTGGCCGTGGGCAAGCTGAAATTGTGCCACAATAAACACCCACATCTTGTCGCTCGACCTTCCTGTCCCAATTACTAGGGGACCGCAGTACACCACTATTGAACCCAGAGCAGTGTCAAAAGGTTGTTGGTTGGATAGCAGATAATGCTTCAAGTCACTTAGCTACCACCACAACCACCCTTTCTTCCACACGGTCAAGTCTTAATAGCCGTGAGTCTGGACTGCATATTCCTCACCCTGATCTTCCTTCCTCCCACAATGCCGAGTGCCCGGAGACAACTGATCCCACACTTGGACACTCAGAAGAGCTGTTCACTTTTCCATTTGTAGATTCGGGCCTCTCGCCCGGCCAGCTTCAGGCAAGTCAAGAGGAGAACGTGTGTTCAAATCTTGGAGCAGCCACTGTCACACGAAGGTGATGGTGGGAAAGTGCAGTTACTGTTGCAAGAGGTGGATGATGATGATGATGAGACACAATTGCCAGAAAGTCAGGAGGAGGACCAGGGTGCAGAAGTGGAAGATGAGGTGGTGGATGATATAGTAACTGACCCAACCTGGCAGGGGGACATACAGAGGGGGGACAGCAGCACACAGGGGGAGGGAGGCATAGCACCACAACAGGCAGGAAGAAGCAGCATGGTGGCTGCAGAAACAAGGCGGGAAAGAGTTTCTTGCAGCGCAAAAACATGATGGAAGTTACCAGTACAACTGTTAGGTCTTCCCGAGTCTGGTTATTTTTTAAAGACTCTGCGGATAACCCCAGAAAGGCCATTTGCACCACCTGCCAGGCTAGCATCAGCTGGAGTAGCAAAATTGGCAACCTGACCACCACCAGCATGATCAGGCACATGGCAGCAAAGTAAGTGTCCCACAACATTAGACGTGCCCTCAACAACGCCGTTAATGGGAAAGTCCACCTAACTATGGACACGTGGACAAGTGCTTGTGGGCAGGGACGGTACATCTCTCTGATGGCACACTGGGTTAATATAGTGGAAGCCGGGACCCAGTCGGACCATGGGACTGAACACGTCCTCCCGATGCTGAGGATTGCGGGCACTGGGTCAATCAGGGTTGCCCCCAAATTCCACGCTCCTGCACCTCCTCCTCCTCCTCTTCAGCCCCCATCTCCGAAATGACCACATCAGTCACAAGCTGGAAGCACTGCAGCACTGCCTTGGCCAAGCAGTAACAGGCTGTGCTGAAGCTAATGTGCTTAGGTGACAAACCGCACAACGCTGAAGAGTTGTGGACAGCTCTGAAAGAGCAGGCAGGTCTGTAGCTGACACTGCTGAACCTACAGCCAGGCATGGTATTGTGTGACAATGGCCGGAACCTAGTGGTGGATCTGAGGCAAGGCGAGCTCACATAGGTAACAAAATCTACCTGGACCTGTTGGATCTGCTTGTCAAAGTACGCTTCCTGTGTGCCCATTTTAGAAAGTCAGTTACAACTTCCGTCGCCCTTGCCGTGCTTCAGCAGCGTTTGCAGCTTCCAGCTCACCGACTGATCTGCGATGTCCCCACGCATTGGAACTCTACATTGCAGATGTTGGGAAGGATTTGTGAGCAGAAGAGGGCAGTTTACTACCAGCATCAACAAGGCCATCGGTATTCAGGCCAGACTCCACACATAAGACCTCAGGAGTGGACATGGATGTCAGACATATGTAAATTCCTCCAAAACTTTGATGATTCCACCAAGATGGTGAGCTACGAAGATGCCATAATTAGCGTCACCATCCCGCATTTCTATCTTCTGAAACGCTCTCTGCTCACAATTAAAGAGGATGCATTGCAGGCGGAGCACGATGAGATGGCGCAAGGAGCCATACATGGTGATTCCACACAGCTCAGCCTCATCTCATCCCAACATGGATTAGGTGACACGAGTAAGAGGAAGAGAAGGAGGAGGAAGAATAGGAGCTAGTTTCCTGTGCTATAGATGGTACTACCTGCACAACTGTCATCCTCTTGGTGCAGATACGGAATCCTTGCCTCTTTGCAGTCTGGCACACATGGCTGAATTTATGTTACGCTGCCTTTCTCGTGACCGTCTCGTTGTCCAAATTTTGGGTGACAGTCACTATTTGTTGGTGAGACTTCTAGACCCACACTACAAGGAGAACTTTCTGTCTCTTATTCCGTTGCAGGACAGGCCTAATAAAATGGTGCAGTACGAGAAGGCCCTTGCTGCGGAGTTATTAAAAAAATTCCCATCTGAAAACGCTGGCGGCAGAGGTCACAGTTCATTGGACAACCAAGGAGTACAGGCAAGAGAGACACAAATGCAATCGAGCAGAGGCAGAGGAACACTGTTAAAGTTCTGGGACCGTTTTCTCAGACCCTCCCATAGCACAAGCCCTGATGCGTGGGGTACTCTCTCAAGGAGGGAAAAGTTGCAGACGATGATTAAGGAGTACCTTGCCAACCGTAGTAACGTCCTCCATGATTCCTCTGTGCCTTATAATTATTGGGTATCCAAGCTGGTTACGTGGCATGAATAGGCTCTCTATGCCTTGGAGGTCATGGCCTGCCCTGCCGCTAGCGTTTTGTCAGAGCGGGTTTTTAGTGACGCCGGTGGAGTTATAACCGATAAGCGCAACAACCTGTCAACTCAAAATGCTGACAGGCTGACTAATAAAAATGAACAAGGGCTGGATTGGGCCAGACTTCTCATCACCACCGAATGATAGCAGGGTAACAAACTCAAATACAGTGTCTTTTTTTTGGGAGGTCTAACTCTATTCCCATGCAGCTCTGTCTTCACACCCAGACATGGGTATACACTTCTTGATTTTGTCTATTTGCTCTTGTTCTCCTACTCCTCCGAGTCCTCATCCTCCACCACCATATCAGCACCATGTGTACCATATCAACATATCTAAATCTCTTGCAAGGGGCATTGGAGTTCCTCCAAATTTATGGCAGCTGTTGCTTCACTGCATAGGCAAACAGTATGGGAGACACACTTCCTAAGAATGGGAGCATTTTTTGCAAGAATGCCTCTGACCTCTACGTCTCTTGCAAGGGGCATTGGAGTTCCTCCAAATTTTTGGCAGCCATTGCTTCACTGCATAGGCAAACAGTATAGGAGACCCACTTATTAATAATGGGAACAACAAAGCATATCTGACTGCTGGCCCTTTAAGAATAGTAAGGGCCGCCTGATGGCCCTATAAAAATAGTCTTTGTGACTTTCAGAATCCCGACATCATAAATAAAACAGGATGTATCTGATTATGTGTCACAAACCACATGGCCAGATAAGGTTGTAAAATGTTAAAATGACATTTACTGGTAGGTGTTTTTTCACTGTTGAAAGCAATGCAAAAGTGCAAAAACGCATCAAAAACACTATGTGTGAACATAGCCCAAGGTGTGGAGGAGCATTTTTGTTTTTGGTTATTTATTTTGCCTTGTATACAAGTCATTACCCTGGAAAGGATGTTCCTTAACATATTTCCCAGGAAAATCCATTTTGGTTTTGTTGTTGTATGTTTTATTGTGAGTCTGTAAAAGTGGCATAATACCTCAGACAACGTTGTTGACAGAAGTTACCTTGGAATCAGAAATGCTTCCAGTGATCTTCCCCATGCTGTTCCCATGTCATTTGAGCACTGTTCCCATCGATTTGGGCAATTTTTAGTCCCTCTGCAGACCGCCGGGGGGAGCCGCCGGAAAAATGCTTGAGTTTCCCATAGACTTACATTGGGCTCATTACTCGGTCCAAGCACTCGAGCATTCCAATTTGCTCGACCCGAACAACGTGTACCCGAGCATTTTAGTGCTCGCTCATCACTAATGAGAGTCTGAAGTAAGAGGGAATGGTCTACTGCAGAGTTTCTCAACTCCAGTCCTCAAGACTAGAGATGAGCGGTGTTCGACTAGAACTGTTCGCCAATCTCAAATTCGAGCTGTTTTGGGCGGTGTTCGAGTTGTTCGACGAACCCGAACGATTTGCAAAAAATTTGGCAGTTCGAGGTTATGTTCGATAACTGTTCGTGCACCAAAAGCATGTCCTGCATGTCTGGTGCTATTTAGAGCACCAATCATGCAGGGATTGTCTGCCACTCACTGTAATGCCACAGCCATGGTGGTTGTGGCATTACAGTGATTGCCCAAATTGATGGGAACAGTGCTCACAGTGAAACATGAAAAGCCGGCAATTCAGCAGCGGCATACACCGGTACCCGACAATTTAGAATAGAAAGAATAGAGTATCACACATAGATTAGATAGATAGAAACATGTCAGTCACATATATATGAAGTACAGTGACAGTGTTGCTTACTGTACTTGTCATTTAGTGTAAAGGATTTATTTAAAAAAATAATAGTGTTTTCACGCACCGTCTCTTTAAAAAAGCCGGCCGGCATTTCAGCAGCGGTACCCGACAATTTATAACAGAAAGATAGAGCATCACACATAGATTAGATAGATAGAAACATGTCAGTCACATATGTATGAAGTACAGTGACAGTGTTGATTACTGTACTTGTCATTTAGTGTTAAAATAAAGGATTTATTTAAAAAAAAATTGGCGTGGGGTTCCCCATAATTTTAGGCTCTAGCGGAGGTTAAGCAGACGGCTGGGGCAGATGTTTGAAGCCTGGGAAGGGGGTAATACCCACGGAGCTTCCCAGGCTACTAATATCAGCCCCCAGCTGAATACCTAGCCTTTACTAGCTATTAAAATGGGGGACCCCTAAAAAAAAATGACGTGAGGTCCCCCTTATTTTAATAGCTAGCAAAGGCTAGGCAGACAGCTGGGGGCTGATATTAATAGCCCAGGAAGGGTGCCATAAATATTGGCCCCCTCCTAGGCTAGAAACACTAGCCGTCAGCCGCCCCAGAAATGACGCATCCGTAGGTTGTGCCAATTCTGGCACTTAGCCTCGCTCTTCCCACTGCCCTGTAGCGGTGGCAGTGGGGTAATAGGGCAGGGGTTGATGTCAGCTTATAATGCCAGCTGACATCAAGCCCAGGTTAGTAATGGAGAGGCGTCTATAAGACACCCCCATTACTAACCCCATAGTCAAAGTTAAAAAAAAAACACAAACACCCAGAATAAAGTCCTTTAATTGAAATAAAGACACAATTCTTTATTGTTCTAAATTAAACCATACTTACCGTCACGCCCATTCCAGCTGAAGCCAACGATCTCCTGCAATAAAAGTAAAATAATAAACAAACATCATCTTTACCTTTCCATGGTTCCCACGACGGCTTCAGCTCTGCTATATTCACATAACAGGCTGGATCGCAGCAGAACGCTGCCATCCAGCTTGCCATGCCGCAGACACTTAGAAGCGCAGGCATGCTTGCGCTCCTCAGTGTCTCGCTGTGACGGCATCCAGATGAGCCGAGGTCATGTCCAATGAACTCGGCTCACCTCAGGCACGTCACTGACAGCGTGGGAAAATTCTCCTGCACTCAGCTCTTCAGCGTGAGAATTCTCCCACGCTGTTAGTGACGTGCATGAGGTGAGCTGAGATCATTGGACATGAACTCACCTCATGCACGTCACTGACAGCGTGGGAAAATTCTCACGCTGAAGCGCTGAGTGCAGGAGAATTTTCCCACGCTGTCAGTGACGTGCATGAAGTGAGCTGAGTTCATTGGACATGAGCTCACCTCATGCACGTCACTGACAGCGTGGGAGAATTCTGACGTTGAAGCGCTGAGTGCAGGAGAAATCTCCCACGCTGTCAGTGACGTGCATGAGGTGAGCTGAGTTCATTGGACATGAACTCGGCTCATCTGGATGCCGTCACAGCCAGACACTGAGGAGCGCAAGCAAGCCTGCGCTTCTCAGTGTCTGCGGGATGACAGGCTGGATGGCAGCTTTCTGCTGCGGTCCAGCCTGTCATCTCGATGTAGCAGAGCTGAAGCTGTCCTGGGAACCATGGAAAGGTAAGGATGATGTTGCTTTATTATCTTTCTTTTATTGCAGGAGATCGTTGGCTTCAGCTGGAATGGGCGTGATGGTAAGTATGGTTTAATTTAGAACAATAAAGAATTGTGTGTTTATTTCAATTAAAGGACTTTTTTCTGGGTGTTGTGTTTTTTTAAATACTTTACTAGAAATTTATTGTGGTCATGTCTAATATTGGCGTGACCCCATGAATTTCGGGCTTAGGGCCAGCTGATAATGCCAAGCTGGTCCTAACCCCTTTATTACCGAGTGAGCCACCGCACCAGGGCCCTGGATGAGTTGGGTACAGCGCCTGAAGATGGCGCTTCTATGAACGCGCCATTTTCTGGGGTGGCTGCGGACTGCAATTTGCAGCGGGGGGGGGGGGCAGAAAGCTTGGGCCTCCTTGAGCTGCGGATTCCAGCCCCCAGCTGCCTAGTTGTACCTGGCTGGACACAAAAATAGGGCGAAGCCCCACGTATTTTTTTTTTTTTATTATTTCATGAAATTCATGAAATAATTAAGAAAAAAAGGCCTTCACTATATTGTTGTGTCCAGCCAGGTACAAATAGGCAGCTGGTGGTTGGGGGCAGCCCGTTCCTGCCTGCTGTACCTGGCTGGACACAAATATAGAGCGAAGCCCCACGTCATTTTTTTTTTAAATTATTTCATTAATTTCATGAAATAATTTACAAAAATTGACGTGGGGCTTCGCGCTATATTTGTGTCCAGCCAGGTACAGCAGGCAGGAACGGGCAGCCCCCAACCACCAGCTGCCTATTTGTACCTGGCCGGACACAACAATATAGTGAAGGCCTTTTTTTCTTAATTATTTCATGAATTTCATGAAATAATTAAAAAAAAAATACATGGGGCTTCGCCCTATTTTTGTGTCCAGCCAGGTACAACTAGGCAGCTGGGGGCTGGAATCTGCAGCGCAGGGAGGCCCAAGCTTTCTGGGCCCCCCCCCGCTGCAAATTGCAGTCCGCAGCCACCCCGGAAAATGGTGCGTTCATAGAAGCGCCATCTTCTGGCGCTGTACCCAACTCATCCATGGTCCTGGTGTGGTGGCTCACTGGGTAATAAAGGGGTTAGGGCCAGCTTGGTATTATCAGCTGGCCCTAAGCCCGAAATTCATGGGGTCACGCCAATATTAGACATGACCGCCATGAATTTCTAGTAAAGAATTTAAAAAAAGACACAACACCCAGAATAAAGTCCTTTAATTGAAATAAACACACAATTCTTTATTGTTCTAAATTAAACAATACTTACCATCACGCTCATTCCTGCTGAAGCCAACTATATCCTGCAATAAAAGTAAAATAATAAAGCAACATCATCCTTACCTTTGCATGGTTCCCAGGACAGATTCAGCTCTGCTACATCGAGATGACAGGCTGGACCGCAGCAGAAAGCTGCCATCCAGCCTGTCATCCCGCAGACTCTGAGAAGCGCAGGCATGCTTGCGCTCCTCAGTGTCTCGCTGTGACGGCATTCAGATGAGCCGAGTTCATGTCCAATGAACTCGGCTCACCTCATGCACGTCACTGACAGCATGGGAAAATTCTCCTGCACTCAGCGCTTCAGCGTGAGAATTCTCCCACGCTGTCAGTGACGTACATGAGGTGAGCTGAGTTCATTGGACATGAGCTCACCTCATGCACGTCACTGACAGCGTGGGAAAATTCTCACACTGAAGCGCTGAGGGCAGGAGAATTTTCCCATGCTGTCAGTGACGTGCATGAGGTGAGCTGAGTTCATTGGACATGACCTCGGCTCATCTGGATGCCGTCACAGCCAGACACTGAGGAGCGCAAGCATGCCTGCGCTTCTCAGTGTCTGCGGGATGACAGGCTGGATGGCAGCTGTCTGCTGCGGTCCAGCCTGTCATCTCGATGTAGCAGAGCTGGAGCTGTCCTGGGAACCATCGAAAGGTAAGGATGATGTTGCTTTGTTATTTTTCTTTTATTGCAGGAGATCATTGGCTTCAGCTGGAATGGGCGTGACGGTAATTTAGAACAATAAAGAATTGTGTGTTTATTTCAATTAAAGGACTTTATTCTGGGTGTTTGTGTTTTTTTTTAACTTTGACTATGGGGTTAGTAATGGGGTTGTCTTATAGACGCCTCTCCATTACTAACCTGGGCTTGATGTCAGCAGGCATTATAAGCTGACATCAACCCCAGCCCTATTACCCCACTGCCACCGCTACAGGGCAGTGGGAAGAGCGAGGCTAAGTGCCAGAATTGGCGCATCCTATGGATGCGCCATTTCTGTGGCGGCTGACGGCTGGTGTTTCTAGCCTGGGAGGGGGCCAATATTCATGGCACCCTTCCTGGGCTATTAATATCAGCCCCTAGCTGTCTGCCTAGCCTCTGCTAGCTATTAAAATAGGGGGGACCCCACGTCATTTTTTGGGGGGCCCCCCATTTTAATAGCTAGTAAAGGCTAGGTATTCAGCTGGGGCTGATATTAGTAGCCTGGGAAGCTCCATGGGTATTACCCCCTTCCCAGGCTTCAAACACCTGCCCCAGCCGTCTGCTTAACCTCCGCTAGAGACTAAAATTACGGGGAACCCCACGCCAATTTTTTTTTAAATAAATCCTTTAATTTAACACTAAATGACAAGTACAGTAATCAACACTGTCACTGTACTTCTTATATATGTGACTGACATGTTTCTATCTATCTAATCTATGTGTGATGCTCTATCTTTCTGTTCTAAATTGTCGGGTACCGCTGCTGAATTGCCGGCCGGCTTCTTTAAAGAGACGGTGCATGAAAACACTATTATTTTTTTAAATAAATCCTTTACACTAAATGACAAGTACAGTAACCAACACTGTCACTGTACTTATTATATATGTGACTGACATGTTTCTATCTATCTAATCTATGTGTGAAGCTCTATTCTTTCTGTTCTAAATTGTCGGGTACAGCTGCTGAATTGCCGGCCGGCTTTTTTAAAGAGACGGTGCATGAAAACACTAATTTTTTTTTTAATAAATCCTTTACACTAAATGACAAGTACAGTAACCAACACTGTCACTGCACTTCTTATATATGTGACTGACATGTTTCTATCTATCTAATCTATGTGTGATGCTCTACTACTTCTTGTCTAAATTGTCGGGTACCGGTGTATGCCGCTGCTGAATTGCCGGCCGGCTTTTTTAAAGAGAGCATCTTCTGAGCAGTTTGTCAGCTTTTGGACACCTTTGAAGATGTTTTCTATGTGTTTCTATGTGTTTTTGTTTGCCTGCCATTGGTTTTAGCGGTGTTCGACGAACAGTTCGACGAACAGTTCCTCGAACATCCCGGTGCTCGACGAACCGAACCGAACCCTAACACTACGGGGTGGCTCAACACTACTCAAGACCAACCAACAGGTCATGTTTTCAGGATTTCCATTCACATTGCACAGGCAATAATCCCATCACCTGAGCAATACTAAGGAAATCCTGAAAACATGACCTGTTGGTGGGTCTTGAGGACTGGAGTTGAGAAACACTGGTCTATTGTGTCAAAGGCAGATGATAGGTCTAGGAGAAGGAAGACAGAGTAGTCTGGTTTGGATTTGGCAGTTAGTAGGTCGCTGGTGACTTTAGTCAGGGCAGTTTCAGTGGAAGGGTGCAGTCAAAAGCCATATTGTAAGCAGTCAAAGAGGGAGAAGGAGGAGAGGTGGGAGGACAGTTCAAAATGGACGTGTTAATCCAGTAGTTTAGAGGCATAGGGGAGAAGTGAGATGAGGTGATCGCTAGACATAGAATGGCTCAAGGGAGGCTTTTGGGGGATGGGTGTGATTGAGGTATGTTTGAATCATGAGCGTAAGACACCAGTTGTTAGTGACACATTGAATAGGACGATTAGGCTTGGGGTGAAGACTGTAGTATGGTTTGGAATAAGGTGGGATGGCATTGGGTCAAGTTCACAGGTGGTGATATGTGGTTTGGAGAATAAAGATGATCTTCCATGATGGCAGAGAAGCTGGTTTTCCAGGAGGAGAGTTGAGTAGTTATGAGGAGAGGCTGTTGGGACTTTACGCAAAAGCTTTGCCATACGTTGTCAATCTTCTGCTTGAAGAATGAGGCTAAGTCTTCATCTAAGTTGAAAGGAGAGAGAGGGAGCTGGTGGACAGAGGAGGGACTTGAAAGTACTGAATAGCTGTTTAGGGTTGTGAGACACGTATGATATGAGAGATGAGAAGTTGGTTTATTTTGCTGCAGTGAGCAATTGTGCAGCATTTTGAAAACTTCTGTTACTGGACTCCACTCCCTTTCTTTGGCAGTCGCACAGTTGTACGCCTTGTAGATGAGGGGAGAACATGTGCTCCAGCATATGACAAGCACTGCATCAAGTGCTTAAGAGGGGGAAAGCATGTGTAGCTATGCCCAAATTTTTTTTCAATTGATCTGGGCCCGGACTTAATAGGGTCCGAGAAGAATCCAAACACTCGTCACCAGACGTTAACCCCTGGGGGTGAGTATGGATGTGTTGGAGAACGAAATAAATACACACCAGAATATGAAGAACTAAACTAATAGAAAACAGGGGTTGGAGAACTAAACTACTACACACGAGGGGATTGAAAACTAAACCACTAGACACCAAGGTGTCACTACACAGCAAGTCTTGGAATTCCCAAGGCTTGCGGGACAAAACTCTATATCTAACACTTCCTCCAGTGCTTCTGCATCCTCCACTTCCTCTAGTGCCTCCACCTGCACCCTCAACGTCTGCCTTAATGAGACACACGTTCCAACAGTGCAGAGAGAATCCCCCCCACCTCCGTACTACGCAGCCAAGGCTCACCGCAATCAGGCAGTGTTAAAATTAATATGCCTTGGAGATTGAAGTCATACAGCTGAAGAGTTGTGGACAGCTCTCCAAGCCGAGTTTGAGCAAAGGCCACTAAACTTTGAGCAATGGCCACTGAACCTTGAGCAAGGGAAGGCTGTGTGCGATAATGGTGCAAACCTGGTGCTGGCCCTACGCTGGGGAAACCTCACACACGTGCCTTGAATGGCTCGCATCTTCAACCTGATGGTGCAGCAATTTCTCCACCACTCTCCCGGCCTGGATGCGCTGCTGCAGAATCCAAGGTATTTTTGTGCTCACTTAAAACTATAAAAATGAGCAGGATCTTTAGTATAAAAACCAGACTTCTAGACAACGAGCAAACTCCTTCATGATGATAGAGGCCACCATCTCCTTAGCTTGCTGGTACTTTTCTGTGGGAATGAGCTTGTCTCCAACCAGCCAGGAATATCCAGTGAATGGCACGCCACGATTTGGTATTTGCACCCAGTACCAGAAGCCAAGCCATCCACAATTTCCATACCACAGGAATTTTGTTTTGTACACTGGCTGCCCAAACATTAATTTCTCACAAAGGAGCTGAAGACACTGAGTGGCAGTAGGTGAAAGTTTCTCCAGCATTACCTGTTTGTTATAGTTAGATATCAGAAGGAGAACATAACTGGGCTTTGCCAAGGTGCCATATTGCATCTTAAGTCTTCTAGACCCTGCACTTGCGGCCTTGGGTCCTTCTTGGGGAAGGAGACAGAAGGTTGTGGAGTTGCATTTGCTCCAGTGGGGTTGAGGTGGCAGCGAGGCAATGGCAGGCTGTAGTCTGTCTTGAAGAGATGGGTTTTCAGGTTCTGACTGAAGGATCTGAATGTGGTGGCTAATCGAATGTGTTGAGGCACAGAATTTCAGAGGATGGGGGATATTTGGTAGAAGTCTTGGAGGCAATTGGGTGAGGAACAAATAAGTGTGAAGGAGAGAAGGAGGTCTTGGGAGGACTGGAGATTACATAAGGGAATATATCGGTAGATTAGCTCAGAGATGTAGGGGGAAGAAAGGTCATGGCTTTGTAGGTCAGTGATAGTAGTTTGAGCTGGATACGCTGGGCAATTGGGAGCCAGTGAAGGAATCTTATAGATTGCAATCTAACAGATTGCTGGAGCCAGTCTACAGTAAAAAAAGTAGCCATAGAACCAGAGACTTGTCCGATGGGCCGTGGCTTCTCCTTCAGGAAAGTTCATAGCACAAACTTTGCAGCTGCTATTGGGCTCTTGAGCGGGGGAGAAAGGTGGGCCCTCAGAATCAAATCCTCTGGTGGGCCCAATGTTCTTCAGTCTTACACTGCTTCTCGGTGACAGTTGTATTTCACCTCAGCCATATTATTTAGCTTAGTGAAAGGACTGGTATATAGGGAAACATATCTACTCCGGCTGGCATTTCTCCCGGGAAAGTCCTCTAAAGCTGCATGCCCACTATGCATTTTTCAGGCATTTTTGCTGTGGAATTTCCGCAAGCAAAAACGCTAAAAAAATGCTTGGTAATATGTGTCCCATGGTCCCCAATGATAATCCATGTGTGCTGTGCACATGCTGCGGAAATTTCCGCTGCGGATTATCACTGCGGAAAAATATGCAGCATGTCCATTAATTTTGCGGACACGCAGTGTAATCGCCGCCATTGACTTGCATTGGACCGCGTGACATCCGCTTCACTGCATCTGCACATGCGGATATCACACGGTTGAATGTGCGGATGGTACCCAGGTGTGGAGAAGAGGAGACTCTCCTCCAGACCCGGGTACAATAGTACCTGGAAAAAAAAGAATTTAAAATAAAAAATAAAGATTATATTTACCTTCCGATGTGTTTTCTCTGCTCCGTCAGGTCTGCTGTATGGGTCGCGGTGTTGTGAAGGACCTGCCATGACGTCATTGAGTCATGTGACCTGACACATGACTCAATGACGTCACCGTAGGACCTTCACACCACCGCGAGCCGCCCAAGACACCGGACGGAGCGGAGAAAACACCGGGAGGACATCGGAAGGTAAGTATAATTTTTATTTTTTATTTTTTACTATTCTTATTCTTTTTTTTTTTTAACTAACTTGGTCACACTACTATAAATCCATGCCGGTTGCATGGATTTATATAGTGTGAACAAGTTGTCAAGCACTTTTCCAAGTGATGCTAAAATCGCTTGGAAAAGCGCTTGATAACCCGCATGCAGAAATGCATGCAAAAACGCTTGACAAACGCTTCTACCTGGCGGGAAAAACGCATGTAAAATCCGCATGCGTTTTTCCTGCCAGGTAGAAGCAGAAAAAATATGCAGCATTTCTGCATCGTGGGCACATAGCCTAATGCAGCTTGTTTCATAAGCAATGACAGATTGGTATCAAGATTTCCAAGACTTCCCTGTCCTCACCAAGAAAACGACTGTCCATTGTCTCCTCCTCATCATCACCCAATCTGCGTTGAGATGAGATGAGGATGTATAGCTCCTTGCTCCGCCTGCAATGCCTCCTCTTTAACTGTGAGCAGCAAGCATTTCAGTAGACAGAAATGCGGGATGGTGACGCTAATTATGGCATAATTGCCGCTCACCATCTTGGTGGAGTCCTCAACGTTTTGGAGGATGGCAAAGATGTCAGACATCCATGCCGACTCAACAACTCTTATGTGCGGAGGCTGACCTGAATTCTAACGAGTGTGTTGAAGCTGACACTCAACAACTGCCCTCTGCTGCTCACAAATCCTTACCAACATTTGCAACGTTGATTTTCAACATGTGGTCTCATCGCACAACAGTCGGTGAGCTGGAAGCTGCGAATGCTGCTGAAGCACTGCCAGGGTGGCGGAAGCTATAGCTGACTTTCTGAAATGGGCACACACTCATTGTACTTTCACAAGCAGCTCTGGCAGAACTGGGTAAGTTTTGAGAAACCGCTGAACCACTAAGTTGAGCACATTTAGTGCTCTCTGATTAATAATGTGTACCCCTTTATGCCGAACAATATCAGAACCAAATAATTAAAAGATGAAATATAGTCTACTTTATATACCACGGTACTAAGAAAAACAATTTTGATTATATCTTGTGTACCCCTGTGACAAAAATATGTTCACCAAAGAATTAATTTCACTAGAGTAGAAATAGTATAATGGCAACCGACAACTCTTCCACTACAGCCAACCCAGCAGATAGAGACCAAACCACGAATGTTCACATTTGAAAAAATTAAGGCCTTACACCACTAATTCAGTGGCCAACTAATTGGAGGTGGTGGAGTTCAATCACTTTGCTTTGTCATGTGTAGGAGGAAACAATCTTTTATGTGACCATAACTACGGGACCGAGGGCTGGCTGCATTGCTGAGAGAGGGCGGAGTACGGTGAACCGGACAAACTGCTGGACCGTGAGTGAGATGCAGGCTGAGATGTAACAGTGAATTGAGAAACATGTGGTGTCCTTGGAAAAACAAACACAGCAGGCAAGTCTGCTTCCATTACAGCTGAAGGGCTCTCACTCAGCCTGGAGTGGGTAAAGAACCGGAGGTTCTGCTGTCAGAGACCTGCGTGACAATACTTGGCATGGTAACAGAGGACGAGGAAGAAGCAGCAGATACGATTGACAGGGTGGCTGATGGTTGTTGAGGTCCACTGGTCTGCATTTTATCGCAGTGAGATTGCCAGTGTAAAGCATGTTGATTGCGCATGTGAAGGTTTATGCATGTAGTAGTCAAATTACTGCACTTTTTCCCTGTACTGATTTTTTTCTTGCAAAGTTAGCAGATATTGTGAGTTGGCTCCTCTTTTGTGGTCTCAAAAAAGGGCCAGGCTAGGCATCCCTTCCCATCCCTGCGAGCTGCAGACTCGCGACCACTGCAGGCCACAGCCACAGTTGTGGCTAAGGATGCCGTGCTCGTTGCGGTTGCATCACTCCGTGTGTGCACCATGGCATGCAACGTAACCTCCTCGTGTTCATACACCTCCTCAGATGAGCTACTCAGCTGCGTGCCTCTGGGTTCACACCAAATGGGATCCACAACCTCAACACCATCCAATAGGTTTTCCAATTCCTCGCCCTGACAGTCACCCTCCTCCTCTTATTGCCCTGACAGCACAGTACAGTCCACATGACCCTCAGGTATCTGAGTCTCTTCAAGATTACCTCCCCCCACCCAGGGGTTAATGTCTGAGAACAAGAGTCAGGAAGATGCTCGGACCCAACTTTTTTTTTCCCCCTGTATGGAGAACATTATTTGCCTCAAAGACTTTTAAGCTCAGATGTAGTCTGCTTTCTATACCAATTTTGAATTTATCATGTCTGTGTACCCCTGTGTGGAGAACAATATCTGCACTGAAGAATTAAAAGATGAAATATAGCTTGTTTTATATTCCACATTAGAAAGAAAACCAATTTCTATTTTATCATGTGTACCCCTGTGAGAACAATATCTAAACCAAATAATTAATTTCAATAGAGTATAACTATTATAATGGGGACCGACAGCTATTCCACTACAGCCAACCCAGTAGATGGAGACTCAATAAGGAGTGTTCACATTTCCCTAAATTAGGGCCTAACACCACCAAAGTGGCATCAATTTCACCAGAGTAGTCGTAGTTTAATGGAGACTGAAACCTCTTCCATGACAGCCAACCCAATAGATGGAGACCCAATCAGGATTCTCCACATTTCCAAAAATTTGTGGCAGACACCAACAAAGTGGCATCAATTTCAATACAGTAGAAATTGTAAAATTAGGAACGACACCTCTTCCACTACAGCCAACCCAATAGATGGAGACCCAATCAGGATTCTCCACATTTAAAAAAATTAGGACCTAAAACCACCAAAGTAGGATCAATTTTACAAGAGAAGAAGAAGGTTAATGGAGACCGAAACATCTTCCACTACAGCCAACCCAATCAGGATTCTCCACATTTCCAAAAATTAGTGGCAGACACCATCAAAGTGGCATCAATTTCAGTGCATTTGAAATTGTACAATTAGGAACGCCAACTCTTGCATTACAGCCAACCCAATAGAAGGAGACCCAATCAGGATTCTTCACATTTAAAAAAATTAGGGCCTAAAACCACTAAAGTGGGATCAATTTCACAAGAGCAGAAGAAGTTTAATGGCGACTAAAACCTCTTCCACTACAACCAACCCAATAGATGGAGACCCAATCAGGATTCTCCACATTTCCAAAATTAAGAAATGGGAAAGGTTGGTGATATCAACTTCCTGTTTGTGGTACATTAGTATATGGCAGGGGGAAAACTTTTCCAGAACGGTGGTGACCATGGTAGCCATTTTGAAGTCGGCCATTTTGGATCCAACTTTATTTTTTTCAATGGGAAAAGGGTCATGTGACACATCAAACTTATTGAGAATTTCATAAGAAAAACAATAGTGTGCTTGGTTGTAACGTAACTTTATTCATTCATGAATTATTTACAAGTTTCTCTTTGTTTACAGCCATTGACATGTCACAGAGGTTAACACGTGAAGAACGGATAGAAATTGTGTTGATGTCTGGTGAACGCACTACCCGGGTCATTGAAGCAGATTTTAATGCAAGACCCTATGAAACCACCCATCTCCCATGCTACAGTTAGCAAACTGCTTGCCAAATTTCGTGAAACAGGTTCAGTGTTGGATTTTTCCAAAATGTGGACGCAAGAAAACAGTCACTAATGAAGAAACATCAGTGGCTGTCCTAGCTTCATTCAGCAAGAGCCCACAGTGTAGAACTTGCCGCATGTCACTGGAGAGTGGCATCAGTCGAACATCCCTTTGGCGGATATTAGCTACTCACAAATGGCACCCTTACAAAATCCAGCTGCTGCAGCATCTCAACGAGGATGACCCAGATCGGCGCACTGAATTTGCAGAATGGACAAAACAAAAATTGGAACAGGACCCTCAGTTTACACAGAACATTATGTTCAGTGATGAGGCAAATGTCTTTGTGAATGGTGAAGTTAACAAACAAAACCACCGCTATTGGTCAGACACTAACCCATAGTGGATAGATCCCTCCAAGACTGTTGGAACACAAAAATTGATGGTATGGTGTGGTATATGGGGTACAAAGATAGTGGGGCCATTCTTCATCAATGGAACCCTCAATGCCACTGCATATCATAAATTGCTACATGATGATGTGTTGCCCTCTTTTTGCACTGAAGATGGCACGTTCCCTGAGTTTTTCCAACAAGATGGTGCACTACCACATTATGGGTGTCAGGTCTGAGCCTTCCTACATGAACAGTTTCCTGGAAAGTGGATTGGTCGTTGTGGGCCAGTTGAATGGCCACCAATGTCTCCCGATCTGACCCCCTTAGGCCATGTGCCCACGTAGCGTTTTTGCAGCATTTTTACGGCTGCGAAAACGCTGCGAAAATGCTTGTAAAAGAGTCTGCCATGCAAAGCAATGTGAATTCGGATGTGCTGTGCACATGATGCGCTAATTTGCGAGCCGAATTCGCATTGCATTGCAAAATGCAGCATGATCATTTCTACCGCGATTGCGCTGCAAATTCGGGGCCATTGAGGATCATTGAAACGCCGCAAACCCGCAGGTATATGTGGATTTGCTGCGTTTCAATTAAAGTCAATGGCCGCGAATTTGCAGCGTAATCGCGGTGCGCGTGGTACCCGGGATGAAGAGGAGACTACAACTCCTCTTCATCCTGGCTACCACGAGGTGACAAGAAGAAATAAAAAGTTAAAAATAAACAAAACCTGTATATTCACCTCTCTGGCGGCCCCCGGTCTGCTCCCGCCCACGTCCTCTCTCCTTGGCGTCGCGCGGTGTACTGTCAGGACCTGCGGTGACGTCATTTAGTCACCTGATGGTCACGCGACCGCTGATGTCGGCGGTTAGGTGATGGTCGCGTGACCATCAGCTGACTAAATGACAGTACACTGCGGGACGCCGAAGAGAGAGGATCGCAGGTTCGCCGCTGGGAGCAGACTGGAAGAGACCGGAGAGGTGAGTATACAAGTTTTTTTTTATTGTTAACATTTTAATTCTCTTTTTTTTACTATAGATGCTGCATTTAAAGCATCAGCTGTTCACACATTATAAATCCATGCCGGTTGCATGGATTTATATTGTGTGACCAACTTGTCAATCACTTTTCCAAGTGATGCTCAAAATCGCTTGGAAAACTGCTTGAAAAAACGCATGCGAAAACGCATGTAAAAACGCTGAAAAAACGCTTCTCTCTGGCAGAAAAAAAGCATGTAAATCTGCATGTGTTTTTTTCTGCCAGAAAGAGGCAAAAATGCTCTGCATCAAATCTGCTACGTGGGTACATAGCCTTAGACTTTTATCTTTAGGGTTATCTGAAGGCAATTGTCTATGCTGTGAAGATACGAGATGTGCAGCATCTGAAACAACAGATACTGGAAGCCTGTGCTTGCATTTCTTCTGCGGTGTTGCTATCAGTGTGTCAAGAGTGGGAGAAGAGGGTTGCATTGACAATCCAACACAATGGGCAGCACTTTGAACACATTTTATAAGTGGTCATAAACTTGTAAATAACTCATCAAAGAATAAAGTTACATTAAAACCAAGCACACCATTCTTGTCTTATGAAATTCTCAACAAGTTTGATGTCACATGACCCTCTTCCCATTGAAAAAAATAAAATTGGATCCAAAATAGCCGCCATGATCACCACCCATCTGGAAAAGTTTTCCCCCTCCCATATACTAATGTGCCACAAACAGGAAGTTGATATCACCAACCATTCCCATTTTATTTAGGTGTATCCATATAAATGGCCCACCCTGTAGAATTAGGAATGACACCTCTTCCACTACAGCAAACCCAATAGATGGATATATACTAATACCACCATTGAGAAAAGGAAGCTATATAAGTCCATAACATTTGAACATATTAAAAAGTTTATTTATCATAATTTACACACAACGACACCCCTAATAAAATTGCCCCTAAAAAAAACAATTTTTAAAATTGAGGCAGTATGACTCCAATAGATGATATATAAATAATTAGCCAACAATTCACATGATTCAATATATCAAAAATCAACTATAACATCATTTAGGCTAGTACATGTCAATCATCCCAGAAGGGGATTCAGTATATGAGCATTTGTTAGTGATCATGGGAATAGAACAGGTATACACATGATATATAGCTAATAGCAATTCACATGATTCAGTGCATTGCATTACAGTTAGCATGATTCATTGTAATACATGATTATCATTTTATCAGATGACCTGCATATTTACATTCAAATACAAAGTAGCCTACATTCATTTGCATAATCCCAGAAGCCGTCACCACAGTAATAACATGTATGCATGGAAACCCAAGTGTCACAAGAGAGTAACATATAGTACCGGAGTACTTCAATATAACACCCTAACCCCCATCATTACAAGAAAAAGCCACTGGCAGTCTATGTGTGACATATACTTAACTAACTCTGTGTCATTTCATCAGGGTCACACTGCCTTGTACTCCTAAGCGTGTTTCGCGTTGTTTTTCGTCGGGGGGTACTGAGGCAGTGCTTAATCCAGGTATACATGGCAAGTAGGATTAAGGTCACCTGTAATTAACCCATGAGTACAGGCGCATGTATTCCGCCCTTCGAACGTCATTCCCAGAGGGTAGCGTCCAGGAATTCAGACCGCGCATGTGTGTGTGTGCACATCCGGAATCCCGATTGGACGCTGGGCAGAGGGGGAGAGGTCGCGATGACACAACGCACACACGCACACCATGAGAGAACAGCAGGCGCCATGTTTAGAGAGGGCAAGCCTGCCCTGTTAGCCATAGGTACAGCAATCAAAGATTATTCATTACTATGTGCACAAGCATTTATATATTACTAGCTATTGAGCTGTTCTATGCCCGGGCGGTGAGTATTTTTATTGCTATATGGTCTCCCATGCTGGTATGTGCTGCCCCCATCCTGGTATTTGTGCTGCCCCCATCCTGGTATTTGTGCTACCCCATCATGTTCCCCCATCCTGTTATGTGCTGCCCTCATCCCTATCCTGGTATGCATGGCACCCCTCACCCTCAATCCTGGTACGCATGGCACCCCTCACCCTCAATCCTGGTATGCATGGCACCCTTCACCCCCAATCCTGGTATGCATGGTACCTCTCACCCCCAATCCTGGTACGCATAGCACCCCTCACCCTCAATCCTGGTATGCATGGCATCCCTCATCCCCAATCCTGGTATGCATGGCACCCCACCATTCCCAATTCTGGTATGCGTGGCACCCCCCATCCCCAATCCTGGTATGCTTGGCACCCCCCATCCCCCCCATTCCTGATATGTGTGGCCCCCTCATCCCTCAATCCTGGTATGTATGGTACCCCTCATCCCCCAATCCTGGTATGTGTGGCCCCCTCATCACCCAATCTTGGTATGTGTGGCCACCTCATCCCCCAATCCTGGTATGTGTGGCCCCCTCATCCCTCAATCCTGGTATGTGTGGCCCCCTCATCCCTCAATTCTGGTATGTGTGGCACCCCTCATCCCTTTCACGCTGCACACATACAAAAAATATAAACACTTATACTCACCTTTCTTCCCTGTGCTCCAGCGATGCTGTGTCCTGTTCTACCAGAGGCCGGGGAAGGAGAGCGTTTCCGGAGCACCGTGCTGTCCAGCGCCATTTTGCTGAAGACACACTGCAAATGTCTATTCAGTAAAATGGCGCCGGATAGCGCTATGCGCATGCGCCGACTCCGACGCCTTCACTCCGCCCCCGGACTCCGGCCAGAAGAGAGTTGCCGCGGCAACACTTCTCCCGGTCAGGTAAGTATGTAAGTATGGCGCCGGAGATCGCGGTATGCGTTCAGTGTCTACGCATACCGCGATCTCCGGCACCATACACTCCTCTTACCTGTAACGGCTCCATGCGTTCTTCTGTTTGGAGCCAGACTGCGCGTCGCGCATGCGCAGTCTATAAAGGCTTCAGACAGAGGGACGCTTGGCCGATTATATTATAGATATAATGAAGCGCAGTTCTTCTCCTGCTTTGTGCTGTAATAGAAGTGACAGATGCCTTTATCCCATATTCACTTTATTCATAGAGCTTTAATAATTAGGACACGTTTTCATAGATGTAATCTTCACTTTTTAAAGGATCATCATGCAGTCAATGATCATATTGTATCTTAAAGATTAAGAATAGAGATTAATTAGGATAAAGAGTGGTAATAAATTATACATATATCTGCTTCGTAATGGAGCGGAACCTATTACAACAGAGTTACAAGATGCAGCATAATTTGTCATGACAATCATTATATTGTTATCATTAATTAAATCACATAAATAGTTCCTATATATTGATATTATAATACTGAACATAACCGGAGAACACAATTTATAACTATATTAAGGTGGATATTCTCTCCATATATTTTCGAAGCAGTGTCGAGGCTACATTAGAAAAGGAGCAAAGCTCACTAGGTCATTCATCCCTTTGGGTTTAACGGTGTCAAGAACCGTAATCCATTTTACCTCCATTTGATGCAGTAGTTTTTTAGCATCACCACCTCGCACACCGAGGTGAATTTGGTCTATCCTACGAAATAGTAGAAGACGCCAGTTACAATTATGACACTCCCGGAAATGCTTTGGGATATTTTTTAATTAATTTATTTTTTCAGGGTCCGTTATTTTGGCAGCATTTTTGATGTCCCGTATGTGTTCCATTATTCTCACATGGAATTCTCTGGACTTAAGGCCGATATACATCAATTTACATGGGAAAATTGCCCAGTAAATTACTTCAGTTGAACGACATGTTAAACGATGGAGAGTTTTGAATGTCCAAGTGTTTGAAGAATCAAAAAAATCAAATGCTCGATCAACTTGAGAGCATGCACCACACGAACCACATGAATAACAGCCCCATTTAGGCCCAGACAATCTCGTGAACGAGGGTTCCTGTATTGGTGGTATATAATGGCTTTTGACAAGCATGTAATTTAGAGTCTGAGATCTCTTAGGGGTAATTAGGGGTTTGGATGACATCACTCTATTTAGTATGGGGTCTAAAAGTAACACTGGCCAGTATCTCCTGACAATATCCAACATTTCTCTCCACTGTGCAAGGTACGGGGTTATCAGTCTTACCTGATCATCCCTTTTCTTTTATTTTGTTTTCAGAAGTTGGTCCCTCGAAGTCCCCGTCGCTTTATTATAGCCCTGTTGGATAACACTGGTATTATAATTACGGGCTTTAAATCGATTTTTGAGTTCATCCACTTGATTTTCGAACAGAGCATATATACCGCAAGACCTAAAAAACTGACTTGTAGGAACTGATTTGATCACTTGCGGAGGGTGGAAAGACTTTGCACTTAATAAATAGTTTACCACCTTTTTTTTCCGGTAAATATCAGTCGCTATTTGACCATCAGTCTCCTTTATAACCTTAAGATCTATAAAGTCAATTTCCACAGGGCTCGACGCATATGTAAGTCGAATGTTACGCTCATTGTTATTGAGTTCTTGGAAGAAGTTGGTAAGCTGGTGCACGTCCCCCTGCCAGACTACGAACAGATCATCAATGAAACGGACCCACATGTGGACAGCACCACCTTCTCCCTCTCAGAATTTGATATCATGTTCCAAGTACCCCAGGAAGAAGGACGCATATGACGGCGCACATGATGCCCCCATAGCCGTGCCTCTCTCCTGGAAGTATATCCAGTCCTTGAAGTGAAAAAAGTTATGCGTGAGAACATAACGTAACAATTGCAGTATTATATCAATTAATTGATGATCCATGTTGGTCTAGCCTAGAAAGAATCTCACTGCTGTAATACCGTCTTCATGGTCAATTGGCATATATAGAGACTCAACGTCTGCGGTGGCCATTATAAAGTCTTGATCAAAGGTTAAGCCCTGTAGCCTCACCAGCAGGTCCGTTGAATCTCTGATATAGGACGGGAGAGTCTGCACCAAAGGCTTCAAATAAAAATCAAGAATAATCAAGAAAAATCAAGAAATCAAGAAAGAGGCTTTACAGATATCTAGCAGAGATGATTTAGTGAATCCTGCTTTGAGCAGGGGGTTGGACCAGATGACCCAGGAGGTCCCCTCCAACTCTACCATTCTATGATTCTATGATTTACACGTCCGCTCGCACAATCCATTATTACAGGACATGATGGGTCATCCACGCAGTGCAATACTGTTCTTATGTACTTTTGATAAAAAGTCCAAAGTGGGTATAGTAGGGTTCTCAACAACTAGCCCTTCACAAATAGATTTTGGAATAATTTTTTTCTCAACTACCAGTATCAAAATATTATTCAATTCCCTATTGAATTTCCATGTGGGATAGCCATCAATTTTACGGTAACATGATGAATCAGATAATTGCCTAAAGGCTTCTTTTTCATATTTTGCTGTAGGCCATATGACGACATTACCTCCTTTGTCTGCCAATTTTATGACAACATCTTTCGTCAATTTAAGTTATTTTAGTGCAATTCTTTGTTTAGAGTTGAGATTGTCATGAGATCTTTGACTAGGAAGTGATCTCAGATCCTGTATCTGTTAGAACTCTCCTGTTACTTTTTTTTCTATTTTGGTCACGTGACCTGCTGCCTATTTATTCCAGCTCCGCCCTTCTGGCTTTGCTGGACTTCAGTGTTATTTGACTCTCTATCTAGCCAGGTGCTTTTGTGCCTATCTCTCTAGTTCGTTTGGTCCTTTGGACCTCTAAGTACTTTTTGTCTGTTTGTCATTTTGCTCCGCTACAACATATGCTAGGAGGTGTCCAATTTTGTCCCAGTCCTTAGTTCTTTTAGGGACCCCTCCCTTTATTCTATAGGTCTGCGTTCAGACTAGCTGAGGACGAAGGCGGGTCTGTTCACAAGGAACAGGTCGCCCGCTGCAACGTAGGGAATCAGCTTAGTCTTATTGTAGAGACAGATTCCCTTTCTTTCCTTAGTTCTTGTAGCAGATCATAACAGTATCACTAATTTATTAAATAGTTCAATTGATGGACAGGCTGACAAAGGAGGGAAGGTCGTCAAACATTTTTTGATGTAAGAGGGAAAATTAGACTTAGAGGATTCATCCTGTGCCATTCAGAGTGATTCAAGTATAGATATTGCCTCTATTTCCTCGGGTGTAGCCCCTTTGAAAAATTCGTCCTCTGATCTAGAGAAGTGGCGTTTTAAGGGCAGTTTGCGAATAAACAATTGGATGTCTTTTATTGCAGTAAAGAAATTAAAGTTAGCTACAGGTAAGAATGTCAACCCTCTACCAAGCATCTCCAATTGTTCTTTAGTAAGGTTCCTATCAACAAGGTTAATTACTAGTGATGAGCGAACATGCTGCAACTGCTCGGTACTCGGCGAGTATTTCTGGGTTGCTCAGGTGGGAACTCGGGTCCCCTCCCTGCATGTTTGGCGCTCTTTAGAGAGCGAATGAACATGCAGGAATTGACTGCCATGAACTGTAATGCCATAGTCGTGTTGGTTGTGGGCATTACAGTGATTGGCTGGCTGCACAGCATCATCAGGTGTATTTAAGACCGGGTGCCGCCATGCTCGTCACAGTCTACCCCGGAATCAGGCAGAGTAAAGAGAGCTGAGAGGTTTGCTTCTTCATAGTAGGTTTGCTTCTTCATAGTTAGTATAGGTAAGTAGTAGGTAAGTAGTATAGGTAATAGTAGGTTTGCTTCTTCATAGTTAGTATAGGTAATAAACAACATATATATATGTATATATATATATATATATATATATATATACATATACATATATATATATATATATATATATATATATATATATATGGCACCCCGAGGGCTCGGTTGCTACAGAGGTATTGCATCTCATCCAGATGTGCGATATCTCACTCTCAGGTAAGGATGGAGTGTGGATCAGGACCCCGACACCTGCATGGATTACACCACATTTCCGGGGGGCAGGGCGACCGATATGCTCCAAGCAGAGCACGACAGTCCCTGTCCCTGGCTGGAGTGGGGGGAGGGAACACCGAGGAAGGGGGAACCCTGTAGTGCAGGAGCAGGGAGGAAGTAGTTCCTGGGTGCACCTAGAGGGAGGTATAAAAGGTGGGCACCATCTTAGATCAGGGTTGAGTCTGAGGAGAAGTGACCGGGAGCAGAGGCTCTGCATGAGCTCTGCTCCAGAGGCGGGCCTAGTAACTGAGGCCCAAGCCTGGAGAGGAAGAGAAAGGAAGAGGAGCGGAGAAGGCTCCAGGAACAAGGAACGAAGGGACCCCAGGGGTGTGGATCGGCTGGTAGCCACCACACGCCCGAATCTACATGCGTGGAGGGGTCAGGCCAAAGCAGGAGATCGGTCACCGAAACTAGTGGAGGCGGGGAACTACCCTCAGCTAGAAACCGGAGGCTGTGACATTCTATGTGGCACAGCCCCTTGCCATACCCATTAGGAAGGCACCACATAGGGTAAGGGAAACGGAGGCCAACGTTTACCCGCCAAGGCCTGAGGCAGCCGGACAGAAGCGTGGTCACTGGTGGGGTATGACAGGCTAGAGGAAGGACACACAAAGGGGGTCCTGTGAAGCGCTCCAAAGTTATCTGGGAGTTGGCCGAGCCCCTTACCTGGTGAGCACAGTGTGACGCGGGACGTTATGACCAGCTGAAGTAACTTGGATAAAGAACTGTGAGTAAAGATCCTGAACTGCATTACAGAGACTCTGAGTCAGTACTCCCGCGCACCATCACTCCCAACATCCCCACTTGCTGCCCTGAGGCTATACTCCACCCGTGGGGAGTTATACTACACTCTGCTGTGCCCACAACACCAGCCTCAATGGTCTGCACTGCAGCGGTGGTTCACTCTGATCCACGGGTGGCGTAGTCGAACATTCAGAACGAATAGACTATCCCCTCTGGTTTGACCGCCCTGGGCACGGACCAGGTCGCCGACACGAAGACTACAACCCCCAGCATCTCACAGAGGCCCGGCTCTGGGTATTCCCCTACACACACGGCCCAGGAGGCGCATCAACTTTGGCGTAGTCGGCAGGATTTCATGACCGCCACCAAAGGGTACTGCGTGCCTGAGAAGAGACTGTTTCACTGTATTAAATATGGCGCCCGCCCCAGCAGAACGGACGCCATAATGTGCGCTCCAAAAGACAACAATAAGCCACCTCCCATTGTGGGCCAGGTCCCAGAATGACGCCAAAGAAGGAGCCCACCCCCAGCAGCCATGAGTGCGGCTGTAGAGATGTCCACCAACGTGGGGGAGCTGCCCCTGAGAGTGATTGTCAGCAGATTGCCCCAAGACCACCCCCAACAGGGGCAGAAAGAGAAGAAAACCGAGGGGCAGGGTGTGGTTTGGATCAGTCTCAGCAGACCACACCCGGAGATGGAGAGCAGCACCAACTCCAGCACCCTGGCAAGTGGCCTGCTGCAGGCCGAGGTGGCCCCGTACAGCCTCAGGGAGCTGATGGCGCAGCTCCCTGGAGGTGACCCGGAGTTCCTCCAAACGGCGTTGGAGGATTTGGACCGGAGGATGATCCAGGCGTAGCGTGAAGCTGTAACAGAGTGGAGAGAGGAGATGGCCCGGCGGGTCGCGGCCCAGCAGCACAGGACGCTGCCAGCACCGGCCAGCGAGCCAGCCCCTGAGGGCGAGGAGCGGAGGCCGGAAGCTGAGAGCAGCGCAGCCCTGGAAGCCGTTAAGAGGGACACCCCTGCCACCAGCCCTGATGCCACCAACCTGCCTCTGGACCCTGTCGCGGAGCCAGACGTTCCGGGTGTCGCTGCGCCTCCCCCGCTCCCGCCGCCGGCACGCAAGCCCCAAGCTGTGAGCGCCATCGCCGGATCAAGCCCCAGGCCATGCCCCCTGACCCCGGGTGCGGTCGGAAGCGGCCCGCTCCAGGCCCGGTCGCAAGGCCTGACCTCACTAGGCGCCTCCGAACCGCGTGCGCCCCAGGTCCCGAAGCCACCACCCCTTGGGACCGACGTGTACAGCCAGCTCACCGGATCCGATGGAGAGCCGGTCCCTGTGCCAGAGGGATGGGTTCATCCTAGTCAGCGAGAGAGCCTGTCCGCAGAGGCCGAGGCCCCGCTTGCTCCGCTCCTGCCCGTACCACAGTCAGTCGCCATCCCCCAGCTCCCGGAGGAAGAGGTCCAGATCGAATGGGACCAGACCAGGGAGGATCTGATGGGATTTGAGCAGGAGACGCGAGCGGCCGCAGCCCGCAAGCAGGAGTTCTGCGAGCGGGAAATTAGGCAGCTTGAAAAAGAAGAGCGGGCGAGGCGCCAAAAGAGGGGGCAGCTGCAGGCCTGGAGCGCGTAGGAGAAGACACAAACCCGCCGAAACCCCCAAGCTGCACGCGGTCCTAAAATTGCTGGGACCGTAGTAAAGTTCCACCAAGAGAAAGGATGGGTGTTTATCCGGGACCCTACCACAGACACGGACCTCTTTGTCAATAGGAGGGATGTAGCGAGCCACCTGCCTGAGGGTCACCGGGGACGGGATCTGTATCCAGGGGACTTGGTGTCCTACACCCGGCATCGAGGATTGCGAGGGTGGTATGCCCTCAATGTCCATAGGGTGGAAGAAGAGCACTACCGTGAGCACTGCTATTCAGAGGACCCGGACGGGTCTGAAGAATACTATGAGGAGGAAGAAGGTGCACAAGGAGGACACCGCCACTGATGAGCGGCAGCGTACAATGTACATAGTTACCCGTCAGGGTAAGGAGAAAAAGTTGGCTACTGTTACCTGACTGTTGTCTGACAGTTACCTGTTGTTCTACCTAAAGTTACCCGGAAACGGGTCAGTTAAAGCCGGCTGAGGACTGGGAGCAGCCAGTTTCTTCTGTTTTATCCACCCGAGGACTGGGAGCGGTCAACCCTGTAAATAGTTGCGCTTCTTAAAGCGCCCCCTACTGGTTTTATAAAGTACTACAACAACTGACCTCAGAACAAAAACCCGCTTGGCGTGGCAGAAGACGTGGTCCAGCTACCGGATCACCAATGCCTAGCAGCCACGCCCAGGGCCTACGTTGAGGGTTTACGAACGGGTCCCTCCTGTTAAAAGTTTTATATATAGAATTGTTATATATGCTGCTAGAAGAGTTACATGATAGTAAAAAAATGTAGTATATTATGTCTACAAAAAGAGTTCCGGTGATATTAAAATGCACTAAAATGTTGAGTAAAGAACAGTGGCTGAAAATGTTGAAAAAGAGAAAGTGTTTCCCATAAAGGGAATTGTATAATGTCGGCTGTTTTAAAAAAAAAAAAAAGTTTTTGCATGTCTTGTAAATCAAATGTCTTTTACTCTGTTCCAGCCCGCGGACGTGCTGTGATTTACCAGGGGAGAATGTGGCACCCCGAGGGCTCGGTTGCTACAGAGGTATTGCATCTCATCCAGATGTGCGATATCTCACTTTCAGGTATGGATGGATTGTTGATCAGGACCCCGACACCTGCATGCATTACACCACATTGCCGGGGGACAGGGCGACCGATATGCTCCAGCAGAGCACGACAGTCCCAATCCCTGGCTGGAGTGGGGGGGAGGGAACACCAAGGAAGGGGGAACCCTTGTGCTTTCCACAACCTCATGGCAGCGTCCTTCCCTCGGAACTTTGTCCCCAGCCGCCATTATTTCTTCCGGTGTGCCGTCTCCGCATTACACAAACACATGTCCCACAACATTAGACGTGCCCTCAACAACGCAGTTACTGGGAAAGTCCACCTAACCACGGACACGTGGACAAGTGCTTGTGGGTAGGGACGGTACATCTCGCTGACGGCACACTGGGTTAATGTAGTGGAAGCAGAGACCGAGTCAGATCTTGGGACGGAACACATCCTCCCGATGCCGAGGACAGCGGGCCCTGGGTCAATCAGGGTTGTCCCCACATTCTACAGCTCCTTCACCTCCTCTTCAGCCTCCATCTCCGAAATGACCACATCAGTCACAAGCTGGAAGCACTACAGCACTGCCTCGGCCAAGCGGCAGCAGGCTGTGCTGAAGCCAATTTGCTTAGGTGACAAATGCTGAAGAGTTGTGAACAGCTCTAAAATAGCAGGCAGATCTGTGGCTGACACTGCTAAACCTACAGCCAGGCATTGTCATGTGTGACAATGGCCGGAACCTGGTGGCGGCTCTCAGATGAAACGAGCTCACACATGTACCATGCCTGGCTCATGTGCTTAACCTCATGGTTCAGTGGTTTCTCAAAACCTACTCAGATCTGTCGGATCTCCTTGTCAAAGTACGCCGCCTGTGTGCCCATTTCTAAAGTCAGTTACAGCTTCCGCTGCCCTTGCCGTCCTTCAGCAGAGTTTGCAGCTTCCACCAAGGACTCCACCAAGATGGTGAGCGGCAATGATGCCATAATTAGCATCACCATCCCACTTCTCTGTCTTCTGAAATGCTCTCTGCTCACAATTAAAGAGGAGGCATTGCAGGCAGAGTGTTATGCGACAGGCAGTTGCTGGACCTGAAATTGTGTCAGAATCATCTGTGGACTCCCATTCTGGTCCAGCCAGGGCAGATGCAGCTTAGGATCACCATTGGTCCCAATGCATAGCCAGTGCACGAGAAGTACAAGCTGTCTCTTGGGTCCTTGTTCATAGTAGTGTTAAGCATAGGTTGCGGAGGGGAACAAGGGTTGCTACAGCCTAAGTCCAGGATGCACTGTACTGAGCATGCCCGTGACATGGCGGACCATGATTGGTGCTTTGGTGTCCGTTGATTCGGTGACCTGACACCGCCTGATTGGCCGCAGTTGACGTCATCAGTAGTGCAACCAATAATGCAACAGTGGGCAAATATAGTGCGAAGCCCCACGTCAATTATTTTTTAATTATTCCTGAATTTCCTGAAATAATTAAAAAAATTTACGTGGGGCTTCGCACTATATTTGTGTCCAGCCAGGTACAGCAGGCAGGAACGGGCAGCCCCCAACCACCAGCTGCCTATTTGTACCTGGCCGGACACAACAATATTGGGAAGGCCTTTTTTTCTTAATTATTTCATGAATTTCATGAAATAATTTAAAAAAAAATACGTGGGGCTTCGCCCTATTTTTGTGTCCAGCCAGGTACAACTAGGCAGCTGGGGGCTGGAATCTGCAGCATAGGGAGGCCCAAGCTTTCTGGGCCCCCCCCCCGCTGCAAATTGCAGTCCGCAGCCACCCCGGGAAATGGCGCGTTCATAGAAGCGCCATCTTCTGGCGCTGTACCCAACTCATCCAGGGCCCTGGTGCAGTGGCTCACTGGGTAATAAAGGGGTTAGGGCCAGCTTGGTATTATCAGCTGGCCCTAAGCCCGAAATTCATGGGGTCACGCCAATATTAGACATGACCGCCATGAATTTCTAGTAAAGAATTTTTAAAAAAATACAACACCTAGAATAAAGTCCTTTAATTGAAATAAACACACAATTCTTTATTGTTCTAAATTAAACCATACTTACCATCACGCCCATTCCAGCTGAAGCCAACGATCTCCTGCAATAAAAGTAAAATAATAAAGCAACATCATCCTTACCTTTCCATGGTTCCCACGACAGCTTCAGCTCTGCTACATCGAGATGACAGGCTGGACCGCAGCAGAAAGCTGCCATCCAGCCTGTCATCCCTCAGACACTAAGAAGTGCAGGCATGCTTGCGCTCCTCAGTGTCTCGCTGTGACGGCATCCAGATGTCCAATGGAGTCGGCTCACCTCATGCACGTCACTGACAGCGTGGGAAAATTCTCCTGCACTCAGCGCTTCAGTGTGAGAATTCTCCCACGCTGTCAGTGACGTACATGAGGTGAGCTGAGTTCATTGGACATGAGCTCACCTCATGCACGTCACTGACAGTGTGGGAAAATTCTCCTGCACTCAGCGCCATTTCTGGGGCGGCTGACGGCTGGTGTTTCTAGCCTGGGAGGGGGCCAATATTCATGGCACCCTTCCTGGGCTATTAATATCAGCCCCCAGCTGTCTGCCTAGCCTTTGCTAGCTATTAAAATAGGGGGGACTCCACGACATTTTTTGGGGGGGTCCCCCATTTTAATAGCTAGTAAATGCTAGGTATTCAGCTGGGGGCTGATATTAGTAGCCTGGGAAGCTCCGTGGGTATTACCCCCTTCCCATGCTTCAAACATCTGCCCCAGCTGTCTGCTTAACCTCCGCTAGAGACTAAAATTACGGGGGAACTTCACGCCAATTTTTTTTTAAATAAATCCTTTATTTTAACACTAAATGACAAGTACAGTAACCAACACTGTCACTGTACTTCTTATATATGTGACTGACATGTTTCTATCTATCTAATCTATGTGTGATGCTCTATCTTTCTGTTCTATATTGTCGGGTAGCGCTGCTGAATTGCCGGCCGGCTTTTTTAAAGAGACGGTGCATGAAAACACTATTATTTTTTTTAATAAATCCTTTACACTAAATGACAAGTACAGTAACCAACACTGTCACTGTACTTCTTATATATGTGACTGACATGTTTCTATCTATCTAATCTATGTGTGATGCTCTATTCCTTCTTGTCTAAATTGTCGGGTGTGGAGGAGTATTATTATTTTTGGTTATTTATTTTGCCTTATACACAAGTCATTACCCTGGAAAGGATGTTTCTTAATGTATTTCCCAGGAAAATTCATTTTGGTTTAGTTTTTGTATGTTTTATTGTGAGCCCGTAAAAGTGGCGTAATACCTCTGACAATGTTGTTGACAGCAGTGACCTGGGAGTCAGTAATGCTTCCAGGGGTCTTCCCCATGCTGTTCCCATGTCATTTGAGCACTGTTCCCAATTTTTAGGCCTTTGCAGACCGCCGGGTGGGGGGAGCCACCGGAAAAATGCTTGAGTTTCCCCAAGACTTACACTGGGCTCGTTACTTGGTCCGAGCACTCGAGCATTCCAATTTGCTCGACTCGAATAATGAGTACCTGAGCATTTTAGTGCTCTCTTATCACTATTAATTACATGTAACTCATCTTGATCTACCCATCTTACCATATTGAGCTGGCCTTTTTTCTGATGTTGCTGGAGTTGGTTTGACGAGTCTCCATTCTTCCTCCTTGTTTTGGGCCTCGATCGTCCTCTGGTACTATACGTTAGTCCAAAAAACGGACTGCAGAGGAACTGTCGGTAGAAGGAAATGAGTCTTGCCTAGACTGTGAGCGAGGTCTCTGATTATACTGATGATTATGGTACCACTTATAAACTCGAAAATTTTGATAGTAATATCTCGCTGATATTTTTTTGTTTTATATTGTTTGATTTCTGATTCCCACATATCTAGATCTTTCGTAAGTTCTATATCAAAGCTTTCAAGCGCCTCTTTTGGTATTGTTTTTTTTAAGTTCTTTTTGGATTTCATCAATCTCTGCCTCTAATAAATCCAGCTGTTTTTTTAACAAGGCCTATTAAAAGTTTAAGCATTACACAAGAGCAATTTTTACTTGCCTCTTCCCAGCGTAGTTTGAAATTGGCATCCTCCACAGGAATTTATGGAAATACTTGCACATGGAATCCCCTAGGGATGATGTCCTTACTTAGATATTATTCCAATGAGGCCTTGTTCCACCAGGTCCTGATACATGTTTTTGTAGAAGTTTTTTAAGATTAGTTTGAAGTTCTAGACACTGCAGCAGTTCTCGACACTGCTGCGAGGGAGATTCAGATCCACTCCTAGTTTCGTTACCAAATAAATCTGTGAGTTGTGTAACCCAGTGAGCATCACGACTACGGATGTCCATGGCTGAGCATATATCCACCAAAGATATAACAGAGGACAAATTTTTCCAAGGGGCTACAGCCGAGGAAAGAGAGGCAATATCTATACTTGAATCACTCTGAATGGAACAGGATGAACCCTCTAAGTCAAATTTTCCTTCTTACATCAAAAAACTTCGACGACCTTCTCTCCTTTGTCCGCCTGTCCATCAATTGAACTATTTAATAAATTAGTGATACAGGATCTGAGATCACTTCCTAGTCAAAGATCTCATGACAATCTCAACTCTAAACAAAGAATTGCACTAAAAGAACGTAAATTGATGAAGGATGTTGTCATAAAAAGGTCGGACAAAGAAGCTAATGTCATATGGCCTACAGCTAAATATGAAAAAGAAGTCTTTAGGCAAATATTCGATTCATCATGTTACCATAAAATTGATGACAATTCCATATGGAAATTCAATAGGAAATTGAATAATATTTTGATACTGGCAGTTGAGAAAAAAATTATTCCAAAATGTATTTATGAAGGACTAGTTGTTGAGAATCCTACTATACCCACTTTTTACCAAGAGTACATAAGAACATTATTGAAGCGCCTGTATGAGGTACGGCTATGGGGGCGTCATGTGTGCCCTCATGCGTCCCTCTTCTTGGGGTACTGGGAACATGATATCAAATTCCCAGAGGGAGAAGGTGGAGCGTTTCACATGTGGGTCCGTTTCATTGATGATCTGTTCGTGCACCAGCTTACCAATTTCTTCCAAGAACTCAATAACAATCAGCATAACATTCGACTGACATATGCGTCAAGCCCTGTGGAAATTGACTTTCTAGATCTTAGGCCAGAAATGGCTCAATTTGGAGTGAACTTGTATGTGATACGTGAGACGGAAAACCACAGTTTTAAATAGCTGGCCTGTAGGTTACTATTTTTCACAGCGACCTGGTGTCAATAACTTCACTGATACACTGCATCAAAATTTAAATGGAGGCCAAATATGGGTGAATTTGGAGAGCACTTATATGTTATACGTGTGACGGAAAACCACAGTTTTAAATAGCTGGCCTGTAGGTTACCATTTTTTCACTGCGACCTGGTTTCAATAACTTCACTGACACACTGCAACAAAATTTAAATGGAGGCCAATATTTTAAACATTCACTACAAATTTATGGATTTTTATCGCTGTAATATGGAAAGAATCTGGCTATATTTTGCTGTGGCAACAAGCAAATTGAGCAGAAAAACAGTGTTCTCTGGATTGCTTTTTAACCAAGTAATCAGGATTAAGATCAAAAATATAATTATCCTTGGCCCCTCATATCTGGGGCTATTTGTAGAAATATCTGTAACAGAAGCAGCAGACAGAACTGGAATGGAGCCTCTTGCCTGCCTGCCTAGCTCTTATATATATACACATATATGTTGTGGAATACCTAGACTAACAGGACGTTCAATGGACCCTCTTGCTATATGCACTGCAGTCTGCCACATCCACTGACTGCCTGCCTAATTCCTGCTATCACCACTGATCATATGCAGCTGGATTAGTCCTCAGAAGGACTGTTAGTTCAGATGAATATTATAGATATATGTTGTGGAATACCTATACTAACTCTAAACAAGCAAATCTCTCCCTGACGCAGCACCACCTCTCCCTACTTTGATTATTCCGGGGTAGACTGTGACAAGCATGGCGGTGCCTGGTCTTATATAAACCTGATTATGCCGTACAGCCAGCCAATCACTGTAATGCCACAACCAACATGGCTACGGCATTAGTGTGTGCGGCAGGAAATCCCTGCATGTTCATTGACTCTCTAAAGAGCAGCAAACATGCAGGGAGGGGACCCGAGCTCTGGCCTAGCAACCAGGAAATACTCGCAGAGTGCTGAGCATCTCGAGCAGTGAGATGCTCGGGGGAGTACCGAGCAGTGGCGAACACATTTGCTTATCACCAGTAGATATTGTTCTCACAGGGGTACACTTGATAAAATAGAAATTGGTTTTCTTTCTACTGTGGAATATAAAATAGGCGATATTTCATCTTTAATTCTTTGGTGCAGATATTGTTCTCCACACAGGGGTACAGATACATGATAAACTAAAAATTGGTATAGAAAGCAGACTACATCTGAGCTTAAAACTCTTTGGGGCAAATATTGTTCTCCACACAGGGGAAAAAATAAAAGTTGGATCCAAGCAGCTTTCTGACCCTCGTCCCGAGATATTAACCCCTGGGTGGAGGGAGGTGATCCTGAAGAGACTCAGATACCTGATGGAGGTCACACAGACTGTACTGTGCTGTCAGGTCAAGAAGAGTAGGAGGGTGACTGTCAGGGCGATGAATTAGATAACACATTGGATGATGTTGAGGTTGTGGGTCCCACTTGGTGCGAACCCAAAGGCACGCAGCTGAGTAGCTCATCTGAGAAGGTGGATGAGGAGGAAGATGAGGAAGATACGTTGCATCCTATGGCCCAGACACAGAGTGATGCAACCGTGACAAGCACTGCATCCTTAGCCACAACTCTGGCTGTGGCTAGCAGCGATCACGGGTCTGCAGCTCGCAGGGACAGCAAGGGTTGCCTAGCCTGGGCCTTTTTTGAGACCGCAAAGGATGAGCCAACTCACGTTATCTGCAAACTTTGCAAGAAAAACATCAGTAGAGGAAAAAGTGCAATAATTTGACTACTACATGCATGAACCTTCACATGTGCAATCGACATGCTTTACACTGGCAATATCACTGTGAAAAAATGTGGACCAGCGGACCTTAATAACCAATTAACCTCCCCATCAATTGCATCTGCTGCTTCTTCCTTCTCCTCTGTTACTGTGCCAAGTATTGACACACAGGTCTCTGACAACAGAAACTCCGGTGCTTGACGCGCAACAGTCAGACTGAGTGAGAGCCCATCAGCAGTAATGGAAGTGGACATGCCTGCTGTGGACACCACATGTTTCTCAATCCACTGTAACATCTTCGCCAGCACCTCACTGACAGTCCAGCAGTTTGTCCAGTTCACCGTACTCCTCCTCTCTCAGCAATGCAGGTTGGCTGTAGTGGATGAGTTGTCGATCGCCATTATACTAGTTCTACTCTAGTGAAATTAATTCTTTGGTGCAGATATTGTTGTCACAGGGGTACACATGATATAATCAAAATTGGTTTTCTAGGTACCGTCGTATATAAAGCAGGCTATATTTCATCTTTTAATTCTTTGGTGCTGATATTGTTCTCCATAAAGGGGTACACATTAGTAATGAGAGAGCACTAAATGTGCCCAACTTAGTGGCTCAGCAGTTTCTCAAAGCCTACCCAGATCTGGATATGCCCATTGGAATTCAGGTCAGACTCTGCATATAAGAGATGATGAGTGGGCATGGATGTCTGACATCTGTGCTGTCCTCCAAAACTTTGAGCACTCCACCAAGATAGTGAGTGGCGATGAGGCCATAATTAGCATCACCATCCCGCTTCTCTGTCTACTGAAATGCTCGCTGCTCAGTTAAAGAGGAGGCATTGCAGGCAAAGCAAGGAACTATACAGCCCAGCCTCATCCCATCTCAACGCGGCTTGGGTGATAATGAGGCGGAGGAGGTTGAGGAGCAGAACATGGACTGTCATCCTCTTGGTGAGGACAATGAAGTCTTGGCTGTCTTGGAAGTCTTGATACCCCTCTTTCAATCTGTGGGAAAGCTCTATGAGTTTCACTTAATAATGAGCTTCAGTGGCCTAAACCGTGGCTTTGCTTATGCAAGCTATTTCTCAAAACACATTGCAGATCAGGCCATTGCCCAACTCTGTAGTCATGAAATTCAAGGATCAAAGAAAGATCTCTGTGTCAAAGCACCACCGAGAATTTGAGCTAATCTTGGACGGGCTGTCATTGCTTATGGAATAAGCTGAATTAGAGGACTTTCTTGGGAGAAATGACAGCTGGAGTAGATACGGTTTGCCTCTATAACAGTTCTTTCACTGAGTTATATGGCTGAGGTGAAATACAATTGCCACCGAAAAGCAGTGTAAGACTGAAGAACACTGGGCCCACCAGGGGATTTGATTCTAAGGGATCACCTTTCTCCCCTGCTTAAAAGCCACGTAGCAGCTGCAAGGTTTGCACTATGAACTCTCCTGAAGGAGAAGCCAGAGCCCATCAGATGAGTCTCCGGTTTTCTGTAAGGACCGTTGAACCCTGCCGAGAAGCAGCCCTGGTTAAGAAAAGTCTGTGTGAAGGTTCCCGGACACTCTATGGCTGTTTTTTTTTTACTATGGACTGGCTCCAGCAATCTATAAGATTGCAATCTATAAGATCCCTTCACTGGTTCCCAATTGCCCAGCGTATCCAGCTCAAACTACTAACACTGACCTACAAAGCCATTCATAAAATTTCTTCTCCGTACATCTCTGAACTAATCTCCCGATATATTCTCTTAAATAATCTCTGGTCCTCCCAAGTCCTCCTTCTCTCCTCCACACTTATTTGTTCCTCACCCAATCGCCTCCAAGACATCTAACAAATACCTCCCATCTTTTGGAATTTTGTGCCACAACACATCCGATTAGCCACCACATTCGGATCCTTCAGACAAAACCTGAAAGCCCATCTCTTCAAGACAGACTACAGCCTGCCATTGCTTTGCAGCCACCTCAACACCACCGGAGCTAATGCAACTCCACAACCTACAGTCTACTTCCCCCCGCCACCCATGACTGAATGTGAGGATCACATCCCTATGACTAAACGAGCAGGTATGATTATAAGTATATAAAATGTTATATGCTTATTATATTTGCACCAATTTTAATGAAAAAAGTGTGTTAGTGATGCACATTGCATCACTAACAATCCAATGGGGGTAGTTTATATAGTAGCTAGTACATGACAGGTTCCTTTTAATGAACAGATCAGTATTACTATTGCAAGAGCTTAGAAGAATAAAATTAGAGTAAAATTAAAACTCTCATGGATCATAGTTAGCAAGAAGTACTCTAGTATACTTTTAGACAAATAAGGCTGCCTTATTTGAGAAGACTTGGCAACCATGGATCAAATTTTTGGAGGATATGAGAATGCTTTCTAATGCAAAATTTTGGGCCAGTCAGGTGTTTCCATTGTGGAGATGGGAATCGAAAGTTTACTCTCACCCTAAGGCTACGTTCACACGTTCACTATTTGGTCATTAATTTATATCTGTATTTGTAAGCCAAAACCAGGAGAAGGTGATAAATACAGAAGTGGTGACGTGTTTCTATTATACTTTTCCTCTAATTGTTCCAGTCCTGATTTTGGCTTACGAATACTGATGGAAAATACTGACCCAATTTTGAACACGTGAATGTGGTGTTATTTTCCCTTTTTGCTACAATGTCCTTCTCTTTTTCTTCCTTTCACTGTCATCTCTATCCTGATCTTTTCATATTATCACTGTCTATTGATTTCCTATGCCCTGATTTGTGGAAGAAAAACATACTGTAGTATAGGAGGTACTCATACTGACTACACAGATTGTTGTCTTATCATACCCTGGAATTCAATTCTCATATTCTAATCCACATAACAAAGTCACATTTTAGGGTCATGGACTTAATTTCTTCCTGCTACCATATTATTACTATTATGATGATCTGAAATATACTGTGTATATATATATATATTATTTTTTATTCTTTATCGTTTCTTTACACTCATTGTCGCTCTCTAATTTGCTACTGTTACTATGCCTTAAAGCAGTGTTCTCCAACTCTTTTGCTCAAGAGCCACCAACAGATCATGTTTTCAGGAATGCCTTACTATTGTCCAGGTGATAATTGCATCACCTGGACAGGCAAAAATTTCATCACCTGAGCAGTACTAAGGTAATCTTGAAAACATGACCTGTTGGTCACTCTTGAGGACCGGAGTTGGGGAGCACTGCCTTAAGGTTTTATGTCCTCATTTCATTTGTTTTTCTGGTTCTATTTAATACACACATTGAAATATAAAAAAAATTGACCATTTGAAAATGTAAATCACAATAATGTCATTGTATAGCATGGTGGCTCAGTGGTTAGCACGGTTGCTTGGAAGTGCTGGGGTCTTGCGTTCAAGTCCAACCAAGGACAACATTTGCAAGGAGTTTGTATGTTCTCCTCGTGTTTGTGTGGGTTCCTCTGGGTTCTCCGGTTTTCTCCCACACTCCAAAGACATACTGATGGGGAATCTAGATTGTGAGCCCCAATAGTGACAGTGCTAATAATGTCTGTAAAGCACTGTGAAATTAATGCACTATACAAGTATGTACAATAAATAAACTGTGTACATGCATGAGTTATCTAGAACCGAAGAAGGAATGAACAGAAAAGAAGCCAGATGGTATATAAAAAGTGACAAACGTTATTAGATCAAAATGAAATACTATACACTGTAGGTCGGGGAGGGGGGGACAACGATAATGAGGTGCTAATCAAACATGTGTGCCCCAGAAATAAGAATATATCACATAGCATACGTATACACAAAATTTATCATAGATACTGTAAATCAATCAGAACTAGGTATTATAGGTTAAGCTATACAAAGTCTCCTAAAGCATGGCAAAGGTACAGTGCTACAGTACAATGATACCTCCGAACGACAGACAGTGCTTATACTAAAGGAAAACTCCTGGCGTGCTAAGCTTTAAGTAAACCCAATAGAGGTAGTGATTTAGGTAGAATGAATATGTATTCCTGGGTAGCAGTCAGGAGCCTGAGGGCACACTATTGAGCGCCAACCCCGACGCGCATTTCGGCATTAGCCTTCGTCAGCAGTGGCGTCATCTAATGAAGGGGAGGTTTAAAAAGGAGTGTGGACTAATAGTAGGTGACAGTGGTTGTGGCATGACGCAAACGAGGACAGGAGGACTTTGGGCATCGCCGCAACCCCCCTCCGCATGACCGTCGAAGCCGCGATTAGTGATGAGTGAATATGTTCGAAATCCGATCTCAAATGTTAAGTTCGACACGAATGTGGCATATTCGGATTCGTGATCGGAAAGGTGAGCAAAATTTGTTACATTCGGGAAAATCGGTAACGTTTGGCAAATTTACGTTGTTACGTGATTGCTGGGCAACTACTGAGTTTTTTACAGTTTTACTACCATCGTGCTTGCGTATGATGAGTGGGGAGACGTGGCAGATGATTGGGGGGCTGGTGAAAGCTCAGAACAGGTCAGATCAGTGGTGCGCTGTTTTTTTTTTCTTTTTCCTTCATGTAAGCGGTAACTTTAAGTCAGAAAAGGGCGGTTAGCCAATCAGAGCGCAGGAAGCATCTACAGTGTCTCTGCAATTGGCTGCTTAAATCACATGTCATCTAAATATAAAAACTTGCCATGTTCCTTCAGTGCCATTTTATGCATGTCACTGAAGGAGATAGACGCTGCTGAGTGTGCTGTGTCCTGTTTAATGAGAGATATTAGCTAGATAGATGGGCGCTTCTGTGGAAGTCAGATATTGTAGATTAGTCCTGTGCTGTGTATCTGTTCAATCGACCTTGCAGCCTTTTTTTTGTGCAAATTCTGAGATTCTCACAGAAAGAGCAAGGTCTATGGCTCAGAACAGTGCTATGCATCGGTTGTACTGTCTGTGCGCCATGCAAACCTTCAATCTATTTTTGCACTTGCTAGTGTGATAAAGCAATCAAGCCCTTGTAGGCTTTGTTTTTGTGGGGTTGAAATTCAGCTATCTGCAGAGCTTGTCAGTGCAGAGCTTCTGAGTGCAGAGCACAACAAAACTTTTTTTTTCATTTATTAATGTGCAAGCTGTGTTAGGTTATGTGCCCACGATGCAGAAATGCTCTGGATTTTTCCGGAGCATTTCTGCATCTCCCCTGGCAGAAAAAAACGCATGCGGATTGTACATGTGTTTTTCCTGCCAGGGACATGCGGATGTGAAGCGTTCTTCACATGCATTTCCGCATGCGAGTTGACAAGCGCATTCTAAGCAATTTTAGCATCACTTGGAAAGTGCTTGACAACTTGGTCACACTATAAATATAAATCCATGCAACCGGCATGGATTTATATAGTGTGACCCGAGAGAATGTAAAAAAATAAAAAATAAATCTATACTTACCTTCCGATGGCCCCCTCAGTCTTGCTTCACTCGGTGCTGACTGTCGGCAGATCGCGGTACACTGCACTGAAGGACCTGCCGACGTCAGCGTCGCGTGACCCGTCACATGACTATAACGTCAGCGCAGGTCCTTCAGTCCATCGCGATTTGCCGGCATGAGAGGAGGAGCGCACCGGGGGCCATCAGAAGGTAAGTATAGCATTTATTTTTTATTTTATTCTTTTTTTCACAGGTTCTATGGTACCCGGGTCCGGGGGAGAGTCTCCTCTCCTCTAGACCTGGGTACCATCAGCACATTGGAACGCGTGGATTGCGCATCTCCATATACAGTGATGCGTAATCCATGCGTTCTAATGCAAGTCAATGGTGGCGAAAACGCAGCACTTCCGCAAAATAATTGGTAGTGCTGCATTTTTTTCCGCAATGATAATCTGCAGCGGAAATTTCCACAGCATGTGCACAGCACATGCGGATTATCATTGGGGAAAATGGCAGGCCTTCTACCATGCATTTTGTAAGCATTTCTGCAGCGTTTTTGCCGCTGCTCGGAAACGCTTAAGAAATGCATCGTGGGCATACAGCCTTAGCCCAGTTTGTCATTTTTTTTGGTGAATGAACTTCAGCTTTATACACAGTAAAAAGAATATTTTTTTGCTGTTGCTAGTTACAGTCCACCAAAGATTTTTTTTGTGTCGCAGACGTGTTACACTCTGCTATAAGCCACCCAGTGCTTTTAGTGGCAGTAAAATTCAGTTGTTTTCAGAGCTTGTGCAGAGTAAAAAAAAATCAATTTTTTGCTGTTCCTAACGTTATACAGCAGCCTAGATCTGAGTTTGAAATAGTTTGGAGAATATCTCCTATGTTATACAGGCGTCATCAACAGTCAAAAAATACTTTGCTCGCTTCCTAACATTATACAGCAGGGACATCTCAATTTGAAATAGTTTGGAGAATATCTCCTATGCTATACAGGCGTTATCCACAGTAAAAAAATACTTTGTTTGGTTAGTAACCTTATACAGCAAGCCATATCTTACCTTGTCATTTAGTGCCGCTGAAATTCAGGTGTGTGCAGAGCTGTTGCAGAGGAAAAAAATCTAACTTTGTTTTGCTGACAGCGTGCTGTTACTACGGTATCTGAGCAACATGAGTGGGAAAATGTTATGGTGGAAGGGCGAATAGGCTTGGTGTTCAAGGTATTCGTGGGGTAGGTGGTAATGTTAGTGAAAGCATTAGTAAACCAACACAGTCATGTCCTATCCAAAGACAACTGTCAACTTCTGTTACTGAACAGGCTACTCCACTTCCTTTCTTTGGCAGCCGCACAGCGATACGCCTTGTTGATAAGGGCCAGAAAGAGCAGGTGCTCCAATGGATGGCAAACGCTGCTTCAAGTGGCCTCTCCTCTTCTTCCTCCACCTCAACATCACACACAGTACAGTCCACAGAGGTGGCACCCCAATTACCCTTGCTTTCCCCAGTGTCACAACTGACCAAGCGCCCAACCGACTGTAGCGAACCACCAATGGGTGAGTCTGGAGAACTGTTCACCCATTCTATACCATGGGCATCAGTAGTGTACTCCAAACATTCACAGAATCAAGAAGAGGAGGAAAGTATCTGCACAAATGCCTAAAATTTTTTAAGTAGGATTTGGGGCAGGACAGAGTAGGATCAGAGCAGGTTCCCGGCCCTCATCACCAGACGTTAACCACCGGGGAGAGAGGTGATCCCAATGAGACTCAGATACCTGTGGCTCATGCGAACTGTACTGTGCTGCCAGGGCAACAAGAGGAGAAGGGTCACTCTGAAGGGCGAGGAATGGGATAACATATTGGATGATGACGAGGTTGAAGATCATACTTGGTGTGACAAGTGAGACACGGAGTGATGTAAGCATGAGAAACACTACAAACTTAGCCACAACCATGGCAGTGACCAGCAGCGGTCGCTGGTCTGCAGCTCGCAGGGGCGGCAAGGGTTGCCTAGTAGTGTTGAGCCAACCCCGTAGTGTTCGAGTTCGATTTGGTTCGTCGAACACCCGTGTGTTCGCCGAACTGTTCGTCGAACTGTTCGTCGAACACCTTCGAACACCGTTAAAACCAATGGCAGGCAAACAAAAACACATAGAAACACATAGAAAACACCTTCAAAGGTGTCCAAAAGCTGACAAACTGCTCAGAAGACATAACTAACACATGGAAAAGTGACAAGTACATATAGTCATGCGAAAAGAAAAGAGGTGGAGGAGTAAAAGGAGGGGGAGACACAGATATAGGCATGTCAAGCCCTTCTAAAATCCAAAAAGTGAGAAGCCGACACGGCCAGTCTGTTCCTGCCCGTGCCACCTCCGTGTCGCCGGGTTTGTGCCAGAGCCGCGGTGGACCCTGACGGCCAGCCCCTCTCTCCCAATACTGGTGCCTGTCCGCTGGTGGGTCGAGCGAGACCCCCTGTGGTGGAGGCAGCTCTAAGCTTTTTAATTTAAATTGTCTCTCTAATTTGAATGAATACACTTTAAATCCTTTTACAAGGATCTATTGGAGGGCAAGTATCATGCCAGCAGCCGCGTAATTCCAGCTCCAGTAGCGTCCACTAAAGCTGCTGCAGTTAAAAAGCTTTTATAAGGATCGAGCTCGGCTGTCCACCGCAAGGCATCCTACCGCCAGTCCCAGCCCCTATGCCTTGGGGTGCCTCCTGATGCTCTTCACTGAGTATCCCGTGGTCCCGAAGCATTTCCTTTGAAAAAATTAAGTGTCCAAACTACAGGTGGTGTAGCTTGCTTAACAGCCGGGATAATCCGCTGACTAGCAGACACTGCTACTAGGCACAAAGTATTTCCTGGGCTAGATGCAGTTAAAAATTTGTAATTAGATACTCTCGTTGGATACTGAGAAAGCATTCCATAGAGTCTCCTGGCACGCCATATATTATTCTCTTAAAAAGCTTGGGGTAGGGGTCTAGGGGACCCTTTTATAGCCAAAATCACGGCCCTGTATCGCAATACGTCACCTAAGCTGAAGATAAATGGAACTGTAGCACCCTGAGGGCTCGGTTGCTACAGAGGTATTGCACCTCACCCAGAGGTGTGATATCTCACTCTCAGGTAAGGATGGAGTGTGGATCAGGACCCGACACCTGCATGCATTACACCACATTGCCGTGGGGCAGGGTGACCAATATGCCCCTGAGATGGGCACGACAGTCCCTGTCCCTGGCTGGAGTGGGGGGAGGGAACACTGAGGTAGGGGAACCCTGTAGTGCAGGAGCAGGGAGGAAGCAGTTCCTGGGTGCATTGAGAAGGGAGTATAAATGGTGGGCACTATCTTAGTTCAGTGCAGAGAAGTCTGAGCAGAAGTGACAGGGAGCAGGGGCTCTGCATGAGCTCTGCTCCGGAGGCGGGCCTAGTAACAGAGGCCCAGGCCTGGAAGAGGGAGAAGGAAGGAAGAGGAGCGGAGAAGGCTCCAGGAACGAGGAACGAAGGGATCCCAGGGGTGCGGACGGGCGAGTCGCCACCGCACGCCCGGATCCACCTGCGTGGAGGGGTCAGGCCAAAGGGGGAGATCGGTCCCCGAAACTAGTGGAGGCGGGAAACGACCCTCAGCTAGAAACCGGAGGCTGTGACATTTTATGTGGCGCAGCCCCTCGCTACACCCGCTAGGAAGGCAACACATAGGGTCAGGGAAACTGGCGCCAAGTTTACCAAGAGGAGGCCCGAGGCAGGCGGACAGAAGGGTTGGTAAGAAAGGCCAGACAAAGGACACACAAAGCGGGTCCTGTGAAGCGCTCCAAAGTTATCTGGGAGTTGTCTGAGCCACTCACCTGGTGAGCACAGTACGACGTGGGCAGCCGTTACCTGCAGAAGTGGTCTGGATAATAACAACTGTGAGTAAAGGCCCTGGACTGCATCACTGACTCCGTGTCGTTACTGCTGCTGCCCTGCACCATCACCCCCATCCTCCGCATACACTGCCCTGAGGCTATACTCTTCCCGTGGGGAGTTATGCTACGCTCTGCTGCACCCACAACACCAGCCTCAGCGGTCTGCCCTGCAGTGGTGGTTCACTCTGACCGCAATCCACGGGTGGCGTAGTCGGACATTTAAACATCAAAAGCACATAAATAGTTCCGCCACTGGTTTGACCGCCCTGAGCCACGGAACCAGGTCGCCGCCACGGAGACTACAACCACCAGCATCCACCAAAAAGGGTCCGGCTCCGGGTGTCCCAAGGCCCAGGGGGTGCGTCAAAACATTTTCATCACCTTTCATAATCACCAATGGGACAAGGCAGGGATGTCCTCTGTCTCCTCTCTTATACATCCTAGTGACGGAGCACCTGCTCTCATCAATTCGCCATAACCCCAATATTAGGTGGATTGAGGTGGGAGGCACCGAGTACAAGTGCTCTCTATTTGCGGATGATGTCCTAGTATATATCACTCAATCACATATATCCATCCCTGCTGTTATGGCTGAAATAGATCACTTGGTTACATGGTCAAATTTTAAAATCTATGCAGCGAAGTCTGAGGCCCTCGATATCTCCCTCCCCAAATCCATACAGGATTCCATCCAGTCCAATTTTCCCTTTGCCTGGCCCTCACAGGGTATCAAATACTTAGGAATTCCTATTCATAGAGACCTCTCCCATCTATGTTATCTTAATTTTGGGCCCTATATTGAACAACTCCATACAGACCACTGTTGGCAAGTTAGAACTGTAAGATTCACTACGTGAACCACTGGTGTTTTGTGGAAAAGCACATGTACACTGTGTTCCAAATTATTATGCAAAAAGTGTTTAGGAGTGATAAGGGAAGAATTTGTTTGTTTGTCAGTTAAACTCATTGATGGTGATGTGTGTCAGGGCTCTTTATATCACTGTAAGCAATTGCAGACACCTGTGCTAAATAGTTTGGCAGGTGTGTCCAATGAAAGGCAAGACTACTTAAGAAGGCTGTCCCACATTATTAAGCAGGCTACATTTTCTGCCAAAATGGGAAAGAAAAAGAATGTGTCGGCTGCTGAGAAGCAACAAATTGTGGAGTGTTTAGGTCAAGGCATGACTACAATCAACCTTGTGCGATGATCAGGATGAAGTGTCTTGGCAATCAAGAAGTATGTAGCTGATTCACAGTACACACGTGTGCGTGCTGATAAGGGCAAATTGAGGACTCTTTCCTACAGGCAATTACGTCAGGTTAAAAGAGCAGCGGCAAAAAAGCCTTGTCATAGCAGCAGATAAGTTTTGGAAGCTGCTGGTGCCTCCAACGTCCCCCGAACAACAAGATGCAGGGTCCTTCAGAGGTTTGCAGCTCTGTGTACGCCATCCTGTTGACCTCCTCTATCCACTTCACACAAGCAGAAACGGCTCCAGTGGGCCAAACATTACATGAAGACTGATTTCAAAACTGTTTTGTTCACGGATGAGTGCCGTGCAACGCTCGATGGTCCAGATGGATGGAGTGGAGGATGGCTGGTTGATGGACACCCCACGCAAACATGGCTACAGCGCCAACAAGGAGGAGGTGGAGTAATGTTTTGGGCTGGAATCATGGGGAGAGAGATTGTCGGCCCCTTAAGGATCCCTGAAGGGGTAAAGATGAACTCCATAATGTATGTGGAGTTTCTCAAACAGCACTTCCTGCCATGGTTCAAGAAGAAGAACCGTGTATTCCACAGCAAGATCATTTTTATGCATGATAATGCACCATCTCATGCCGCACATAACACATCTGCATCTCTGGCTGATATGGGCATAAAAGGGGACAAACTTATGGTGTGACCCCCATGCTCCCCTGACCTCTACCCCATTCAGAACCTCTGGAGCATCATCAAAAGGAGTGTCTATGATGGCGGGAGGCAGTTCACATCTAAGCAACAGCTCTGGGAGGGTATTCTGTCCTCATGCAAAACAATTGAAGCAGAAACCATCCAAAACCTGACAAATTCAATGGACGAGAGAGTTCAGAAGCTCCTTTCGAACAAGGGGTCCTATGTGCAAATGTGACATCACCTAGAATAAAGTTTTGAGTTGAAAACTGTTTGATTTCAGTTTCTAATAACCTGCTAATGCTTATAATTTCAAAAATGACCATTTTTTTGTTCTTTATTAAAATGAAAAGGTTGATCGAAGAGTGTGGGGGATCTAAGAGTGTGGCAACCCAGTAGTCAGGATTACTTCGAATTCTGACAATCTGAGGGTCATGTTGCAGGTAGTGCAGCAAGAAGGCACTTATGTGTCTTGCGCATCTCGGAGCCCCAAAATTATTTTCCGGGCTAGATGCAGCTAAAAATTATTATTAATTTTAAATCTGGTGGAGCTTAGTATAGATGGCCTAATAGAATCAGTGCTGCACACTGCTACAAAGCCCAAATTATTTTCCAGCCAAGATACAGATAAACATGATTTGTAATTTTAAATCTGGTGGAGCTTAGTATAGATGGCCTATTAGAATCAGTGCTGCACACTGCTACAAAGCCCAAATTATTTTCCAGCCAAGATACAGATAAACATGATTAGTAATGATTAGTGCGCTTATCTGTCAGCATACCACCAGCAGCGCTGAACACACGTTCAGACAGAACGCTGGCTGCGGGGCATGACAAGATCTCCAAGGCGTAAGTGGCTAGCTCCGGCCATTTATCCAGATTGGAAGCCCAAAAAGAGCAAGGGTCCAGTGACACAGTCATGGCTTCAATGTTTACTTGGAGATACTCCTGTACCATCGTCTCTAGGCGTTGACTATGTGTCAGACTTCTTGTCTCCTGTGGCCTTGCAAAGGATGGGCTAAAAAAAGTGGTGAAATGATTCCGCAAAATTGATGTTAAAAGCAGATACTGTGTTTCTGTTACGGTTTGAGTGCTGAACACTCGACGGTCCCACGGTTGGCAAGTTGGAACTGTGAGATTCACTACGTGCACCACTGGTGTTTTGTGGAAAAGCACATGTAAGATTCTGCAACAGTCTCTGCTGATACTCCTGCATGCGTGCATCCCTTTCTATGGCAGGAATAATTTCTGCAAATTTACTTTTGTACCGGGGATCTAACAGTGTGGCAACCCAGTAGTCAGGATTATTTCTAATTCTCACAATTCGAGGGTCATGTTGCAGGTAGTGCAGCAAGAAGGCACTCATGTGTCTTGCGCATCCAGGAGCACCAAGTACCTGTTGTGTTGGTGGCGAGGTAACAATCATGCTTCCTTTCTCTGTCCTCTCCCCAAAACCTCGCACAACAGAAATGTGATCAAAGTCTCCCTCATCTGATGAGTCTTCCATCAGTTCGTCCTCCACTTCTTCCTGGGCTCCTGCACCTTCCTCACTAGTTTGGCTGCTACCATGCGCCCTGGTAAAACCAACTCCCCCACCCTCACATGCCTGCCGCCTTGGTGCTGCCGACCGTCTGGACCTTGCAGATGTTAGCCCTTCCGCATACAACTCCTCCTCCTCTACTTCCTCCACCTCCTCTTCTGCCACCACCTGACTCCGAATTCTGTTTAACATGTGCTCCAGCATGTAAATCACCGGAATAGTCATGCTGATAATGGCATCGTCAGCACTAAACATCTTCGTCGCCAATTCAAAACTGTGCAGAAGGGTGCATAGGTCCCTGATCTGAGACCACTCCAGCGTGATTTGCCCCACCTCTGGATCTCGTTGGCCCAGGCTATATGTCAGAACGTATTGCACCAGGGCTTGTCGGTGCTGCCACAGTCGCTGCAACATGTGCAGAGTTGAATTCCACCGGGTAGGCACATCGCATTTTAGCCGGTGAAGTGGCAGGCCCAATGACTTCTGTAGAGATGTAAGTCGCTGAGCTGCGGGATGCGAACGGCGGAAGTGATCACACAGCGACCGTGCCCTCTGCAGAAGGCCATCTAGTCCGGGATAGTGGGCTAAAAATTGCTGGACAACCAGGTTCAACACGTGAGCCATACAAGGCACGTGTGTGACATTGCCCCGGCGAAGGGCCGCACCCAGGTTTGCAGCATTGTCGCACACGGCCTTCCCTGGTTTCAGGTCCAGTGGAGACAACCATTCATGAAATTGGTTCTCCAGAGCTGACCACAACTCCTCAGCTGTGTGACTCACATTTCCCAGACATTTCAAAGTAAAAACCGCCTGATGACGTTGAGCCCTACTGCCAGCATAGTAAGGAGGCGTGCAGGATCCCTTCTGTGCAGTTAGAAAGCTTGTGGCATGACCAGACAGGCTATGGGTGCAGGTGGAGGACCGAGAGGTGGTTGAGGAGGCAGAAGCAGTGGAGGAACTTTGAGATAAAGAGGATTGATGCACAACTCATGGGGACAGCAAGACTTGGACAGCAGCCCCTTGTCCTGCTGTCACCATAGTTACCCAGTGACCAGTCAGCGACATGTAACGCCCCTGTCCATGCCTACTCATCCAAGTGTCTGTGGTGAAATGTACCCTGTCACACACAGAGTTTCTCAAAGAAGCGGTGATGTTGTGTGCGACATGCTGGTGGAGCGCAGGCACACCTTTCTTTGAGAAGTAGTGCCGACTGGGCATCTGGTACTGGGGCACTGCGACGGACATAAGGTCTCGAAAATCCTCTGTGTCCACCAGGCGGAAAGGCAGCATTTCTGTAGCCAAGAGCTTGCAGATGGTGAAATTCAACCTCTTAGCTTTCTCATGGCTAGGAGGAAATGGTCTTTTACTTGTCCACATCTGAGGGACCGAGGGCTGGCTATTGTGCTTAGACGGGGTTGATAAGGGTGTCCCCGGCAAACTGCCGGTCTGTGAGGAAGATGGAGGCGGACATGTTAGGTTGCCTTGATCCAAAGGTGGTGCTATCGATGTCGGACAGCACTCAACACCAGCTGGTGTTACCACCTCCAAAGAAAATGATGACCTGCCAATCACGCTGGCTGTTGCGGGTAAAGAGGTGGCAGGTCTGCGTCCCAAAACAGGTGTGACTGCTGTCCCCCCAGTCACAGATGATGAAGAGGCCGCGGATGCACAAGATATGGCAGACGGTGGTTGGCCCGGCCGGCTAGGCCGCATTATAGCACAGTGAGCTTCCCACTGCAACTTATGCTTCATGTCCATGTGCCGGTTCATGCATGAAGTACTCAAACTATGTATTTTTTGGCCTCTACTTAGCTTTTGCTGACAAATGTTACAGATAACACGAGTTGGGTCATCTTTATCGATCTGAAAAAATGCCCAGGCTATGCAAGGCTTAGCACCCATGCGACCTGAAGAGCCACCACGGCTTGTGGTGAGAGGCAGAGTTGTGTTTGAGGATGCAGTTGTTGACGTGCTTCCAGTACTACGTCTCTGTCCAGGAAGGCGCAACCTGACCTCGTCGTCACTAGCATTCTCCTTCACCTCCTCTGCTGACCTCATCTCTTGGCTGACTGTGGGTTGACAGTAAGTGGGATCTCCAATCTCATCATCATCACCCTGTGCGTTATCACACCGGTCGTCCTCAGAGCCAACCTGTTCCTGCCCTGACAAAAAACTAAAGTTGTCGCTCCAATCAGGTATTTGAGTCTCATCATCGTCTTCCTCATTGTCTCCACCAACAGGAGTTACAGTTTGGGAATGAGGGTCTACATTATGGTCAGAACCTTCAGCGTCTGGTCCTGGATAAGACTCATAAAGATTCTGGGCATCAGTGCAGATCATTTCCTCGTCTGGATTCACAGAAGCGCTGGAGCTGACCTCTGATTCCCAGGCTATAGTATGAGTAAACAGCTCTGCAGACTCAACTATCTGTTCTACCTCATACTCAGACGGGCAGCTGGAGATTTGGGAGCTGTGAGGAAGCAAGTGCGATTGGGGTGACACCTTTGAGGACTGGAGTATTTGTGATGTTGAAGTTGATGTGGAGGAGAGCCCACTTAAAGAAGCACTTGATATCTGTTGAAGCACCTGCTGTTTTTGTGCCTCATCTGGAATTTGTAGCGATTGGCGCGGCCGTAAGAAAGAGATCTTATCACATTGTCCGCTAAAAGAAGTAGACATTTTAGTTTGGCTGGAAGATGGTCTTTCTTCTGCAGATGTTACTGTTGCTTTAACACCTTCCCCACGGACACAACCTTTTTTCCCCTTCCCAACACGCCTATTCCCCTTTCCACCAGTAGCAGGCCTTTTTCCACTCATTTTGGTGGTTAACTAATTCACAACTCTGGAGTTGTTTGCACAAAAAAACAATGGAAGGAAACCGAGCAGAGCTGAGTGGGCACACTGTGGTATTAGGCCAAAACTATTGGCTGGGTTAGATGCAGAAAAAAATGATATTCAATTTGCAACCTGATGGAGGTCAGTATAGATGGACTAATAGACATAGTTCCACACACTGCTAGAAGCCCAAATATTTTTTCAGAGCTAGATGCAGAAAAAAATTATTTTTAATTTGCAACCTGATGGAGGTCAGTATAGATGGACTAATAGACCAAGTCCCAAACACTGCTAGAAGTCCAAATATTTTTTCAGAGCTAGATGCAGAAAAAAAAAAAATTCCATTTGCAACCTGATGGAGGTCAGTATAGATGGAATAATAGAACAAGTCCCACACACTGCTAGAAGCCCAAATATTTTTTCAGAGCTAGATGCAGAAAAAAAATTGATTGAATTTGCAACCTGATGGAGGTCAGTAGAGATGGACTAATAGAACAAGTCCCACACACTGCTACAAGCTGAAATATTTTTTTCAGAGCAAGATGCAGAAAAAAATTATATTGAATTTGCAACCTGATGGAGGTCAGTATAGATGGACTAATAGAATAAGTCTCACACACTGCTACAAGCTGAAATATTTTTTCAGAGATAGATGCAGAAAAAAATTTGATTGAATTTTCAGCCTGATGGAGGTCAGTATAGATGGACTAATAGACCAAGTCCCACACACTTCTAGAAGCCTAAATATTTTTTCAGAGCTAGATGCAGATAAAAATTATTTTTAATTTGCAACCTGGTGGAGGTTAGTATAGATGGACTAATAGACCAAGTCCCACACACTGCTAGAAGCCTAAATTTTTTTTCAGAGCTAGATGCAGATAAAAATTATTTTTAATTTGCAACCTGGTGGAGGTTAGTATAGATGGACTAATAGACCAAGTCCCACACACTGCTAGAAGCCTAAATATTTTTTCAGAGCAAGATGCAGACAAAAATTATTTTTCATTTGCAACCTGGTGGAGGTTAGTATAGATGGACTAATAGACCAAGTCCCACACACTGCTAGAAGCCTAAATATTTTTTCAGAGCTAGATGCAGATAAAAATTATTTTTAATTTGCAACCTGGTGGAGGTTAGTATAGATGGACTAATAGACCAAGTCCCACACACTGCTAGAAGCCTAAATATTTTTTCAGAGCTAGATGCAGACAAAAAATATTTTTCATTTGCAACCTGGTGGAGGTTAGTATAGATGGACTAATAGACCAAGTTCCACACACTGCGAGAAGCCTAAATATTTTTTCAGAGCTGGATGCAGAAAAAAATTTGATTGAATGTGCAACCTGATGGAGGTCAGTATAGATGGACTAATAGAACAAGTTCCACCCACTGCTAAAAGCCTAAATATTTTTTCAGAGCTGGATGCAGATAAAAAATATTTTTAATTTGCAACCTGGTGGAGGTTAGTATAGATGGACTAATAGACCAAGTCCCACACACTGCGAGAAGACTAAATATTTTTTCAGAGCTAGATGCAGAAAAAAAATTGATTGAATTTGCAACCTGATGGAGGTCAGTATAGATGGACTAATAGAACAAGTCCCACACACTGCTACAAGTTGAAATATTTTTTCAGAGATAGATGAAGAAAAAAATTAGATTGAATTTGCAACCTGATGGAGGTCAGTATAGATGGACTAATAGACCAAGTCGCACACACTGCTAGAAGCCTAAATATTTTTTCAGAGCTAGATGCAGATACAAATTATTTTTAAATTGCAACCTGGTGGAGGTTAGTATAGATGGACTAATAGACCAAGTCCCACACACTGCTAGAAGCCTAAATATTTTTTCAGAGCTAGATGCAGATAAAAATTATTTTTAATTTTGCAACCTGGTGGAGGTTAGTATAGATGGACTAATAGACCAAGTCCCACACACTGCTAGAAGCCTAAATATTTTTTCAGAGCTAGATGTAGATAAAAATTATTTTTAATTTGCAACCTGGTGGAGGTTAGTATAGATGGACTAATAGACCAAATCCCACATACTGCTAGAAGCCTAAATATTTTTTCAGAGCTAGATGCAGACAAAAATTATTTTTCATTTGCAACCTGGTGGAGGTTAGTATAGATGGACTAATAGACCAAGTCCCACACACTGCTAGAAGCCTAAATATTTTTTCAGAGCTAGATGAAGAAAAAAATTAGATTGATTTTGCAACATGATGGAGGTCAGTATAGATGGACTAATAGACCAAGTTCCACACACTGCTAGAAGCCTAAATATTTTTTCAGAGCTAGATGCAGATAAAAATTATTTTTAAATTGCAACCTGGTGGAGGTTAGTATAGATGTACTAATAGACCAAGTCCCACACACTGCTAGAAGCCTAAATATTTTTTCAGAGCTAGATGCAGATAAAAATTATTGTTAATTTGCAACCTGGTGGAGTTTAGTATAGATGGACTAATAGACCAAGTCCCACACACTGCTTGAAGCCTAAATATTTTTTCAAAGCTAGATGCAGAAAAAAATAAGATTGAATTTGCAACCTGATGGAGGTCAGTATAGATGGACTAATAGACCAAGTCCCACACACTGCTAGAAGCCTAAATATTTTTTTCAGAGCTAGATGCAGATAAAAATTATTTTTAATTTGCAACCTGGTGGAGGTTAGTAGAGATGGACTAATAGACAAAGTCCCACACAATGCTAGAAGCCTAAATATTTTGTCAGAGCTAGATGCAGAAAAAAATAAGACTGAATTTGCAACCTGATGGAGGTCAGTATAGACGGACTAATAGACCAAGTCCCACACACTGCTAGAAGCCTAAATATTTTTTCAGAGCTAGATGCAGATAAAAATTATTTTTAATTTGCAACCTGGTGGAGGTTAGTATAGATGGACTAATAGACCAAGTCCCACACACTGCTAGAAGCCTAAATATTTTTTCAGAGCTAGATGCAGATAAAAATTATTTTTAATTTGCAACCTGGTGGAGGTTAGTATAGATTGACTAATAAACCAAGTCCCACACACTGCTAGAAGCCTAAATATTTTTTCAGAGCTAGATGTAGACAAAAATTATTTTTAATTTGCAACCTGGTGGACTTTAGTATAGATGGACTTATAGACCAAGTCCCACACACTGCTAGAAGCCTAAATATTTTTTCAGAGCTAGATGCAGATAAAAATTATATTTAATTTGCAACCTGGTGGAGGTTAGTATAGATGGACTAATAGACCAAGCCCCACACACTGCGAGAAGCCTAAATATTTTTTCAGAGCTAGATGCAGAAAAAAATTTGATTGAATTTGCAACCTGATGGAGGTCAGTATAGATGGACTAATAGAACTAGTCCCACAAACTGCTACAAGCTGAAATATTTTTTCAGAAATAGATGCAGATAAAAATTATTTTTAATTTGCAACCTGGTGGAGGTTAGTATAGATGGACTAATAGACCAAGTCACACACACTTCTAGAAGCCTAAATATTTTTTCAGAGCTAGATGCAGATACAAATTATTTTTAAATTGCAACCTGGTGGAGGTTAGTATAGACGGACTAATAGACCAAGTCCCACACACTGCTAGAAGCCTAAATATTTTTTCAGAGCTAGATGTAGATAAAAATTATTTTTAATTTTACAACCTGGTGGAGGTTAGTATAGATGGACTAATAGACCAAGTCCCACACACTGCTAGAAGCCTAAATATTTTTTCAGAGCTAGATGCAGATAAAAATTATTTTTAATTTGCAACCTGGTGGAGGTTAGTATAGATGGACTAATAGACCAAGTCCCACATACTGCTAGAAGCCTAAATATTTTTTCAGAGCTAGATGCAGACAAAAATTATTTTTCATTTGCAACCTGGTGGAGGTTAGTATAGATGGACTAATAGACCAAGTCCCACACACTGCTAGAAGCCTAAATATTTTTTCAGAGCTAGATGAAGAAAAAAATTAGATTGATTTTGCAACATAATGGAGGTCAGTATAGATGGACTAATAGACCAAGTTCCACACACTGCTTGAAGCCTAAATATTTTTTCAGACCTAGATGCAGATAAAAATTATTTTTAATTTGCAACCTGGTGGAGGTTAGTAGAGATGGACTAATAGACAAAGTCCCACACACTGCTAGAAGCCTAAATATTTTTTCAGAGCTAGATGCAGAAAAAAATAAGATTGAATTTGCAACCTGATGGAGGTCAGTATAGACGGACTAATAGACCAAGTCCCACACACTGCTAGAAGCCTAAATATTTTTTCAGAGCTAGATGCAGATAAAAATTATTTTTAATTTGCAACCTGGTGGACTTTAGTATAGATGGACTTATAGACTAGTCCCACACACTGCTAGAAGCCTAAATATTTTTTCAGAGCTAGATGCAGAAAAAAATTTGATTGAATTTGCAACCTGATTGAGGTCAGTATAGATGGACTAATAGAAGTAGTCCCACACACTGCTACAAGCTGAAATATTTTTTTCAGAGCAAGATGCAGAAAAAAATTATATTGAATTCGCAACCTGATGGAGGTCAGTATAGATGGACTAATAGAACAAGTCCCACACACTGCTAGAAGCTGAAATATTTTTTCAGAGCTAGATGCAGATAAAATTATTTTTAATTTGCAACCTGGTAGAGGTTAGTATAGATGGACTAATAGACCAAGTCACACACACTGCTAGAAGCCTAAATATTTTTTCAGAGCTAGATGCAGGCAAAAATTATTTTTAATTTGCAACCTGGTGGAGGTTAGTATAGATGGACTAATAGACCAAGTCCCACACACTGCTAGAAGCCTAAATATTTTTTCAGAGCTAGATGCAGACAAAAATTATTTTAAATTTGCAACCTGGTGGAGGTTAGTATAGATGGACTAATAGACCAAGTCCCACACACTGCTAGAAGCCTATATATTTTTTCAGAGCTAGATGCAGAAAAAAATTAGATTGAATTTGCAACCTGATGGAGGTCAGTATAGATGGACTAATAGACCAAGTTCCACACACTGCTGGAAGCCTAAATATTTTTTCAGAGCTAGATGCAGATAAAAATTATTTTTAATTTGCAACCTGGTGGAGGTTAGTATAGATGGACTAATAGACCAAGTCCCACACACTGTGAGAAGCATAAATATTTTTTCAGAGCTAGATGCAGATAAAAATTATTTTTAATTTGCAATCTGATGGAGGTCAGTATAGATGGACTAATAGAACAAGTCCCACACACTGCTACAACCTGAAATTTTTTTTCAGAGCAAGATGCAGAAAAAAATTAGATTGAATTTGCAACCTGATGGAGGTCAGTATAGATGGACGAATAGAATAAGTGCCACACACTGCTACAAGCTGAAATATTTTTTTCAGAGCAAGATGCAGAAAAAGATTATATTGAATTTGCAACCTGATGGAGGTCAGTATAGATGGACTAATAGAACAAGTCCCACACACTGCTACAAGCTGAAATATTTTTTCAGACCTAGATGCAGAAAAAAATTATATTGAATTTGCAACCTGATGGAGGTCAGTATAGATAGACTAATAGACCAAGTCCCACACACTGCTAGAAGCCTAAATATTTTTTCAGAGCTAGATGCAGATAAAAATTATTTTTAATTTGCAACCTGGTGGAGGTTAGTATAGATGGACTAATAGACCAAGTCCCACACACTGCTAGAAGCCTAAATATTTTTTCAGAGCTAGATGCAGGTAAAAATTATTTTTCATTTGCAACCTGGTGGAGGTTAGTATAGATTAACTACTAGACCAAGTCCCACGCACTGCTAGAAGCCTAAATATTTTTTCAGAGCTAGATGCAGACAAAAATTATTTTTAATTTGCAACCTGGTGAAGGATAGTATAGATGGTCTAATAAAACATGTCCCAAACACTGCTAGAAGCCTAAATATTTTTTCAGAGCTAGATGCAGACAAAAATTATTTTTCATTTGCAACCTGGTGGAGGTTAGTATAGATGGACTAATAGACCAAGTCCCACACACTGCTAGAAGCCTAAATATTTTTTCAGAGCTAGATGCAGAAAAAAATTAGATTGAATTTGCAACCTGATGGAGGTCAGTATAGATGGACTAATAGACCAAGTTCCACACACTGCTAGAAGCCTAAATATTTTTTCAGAGCTAGATGCAAATAAAAATTATTTTGAATTTGCAGCTGGTGGAGATTAGTATAGATGGACTAATAGACCAAGTCCCACACACTGCTAGAAGCCTAAATATTTTTTCAGAGCTAGATGCAGAAAAAAATTTGATTGAATTTGCAACCTGATGGAGGTCAGTATAGATGGACTAATAGAACAAGTCTCACACACGGCTACAAGCTGAAATATTTTTTTCAGAGCAAGATGCAGAAAAAGATTATATTGAATTTGCAACCTGATGGAGGTCAGTATAGATGGACTAATAGAACAAGTCCCACACACTGCTACAAGCTGAAATATTTTTTCAGACCTAGATGCAGAAAAAAATTAGATTGAATTTGCAACCTGATGGAGGTCAGTATAGATAGACTAATAGACCAAGTTCCACACACTGCTAGAAGCCTAAATATTTTTTCAGAGCTAGATGCAGATAAAAATTATTTTTAATTTGCAACCTGGTGGAGGTTAGTATAGATGGACTAATAGACCAAGTCCCACACACTGCTAGAAGCCTAAATATTTTTTCAGAGCTAGATGCAGAAAAAAATTAGATTGAATTGGCAACCTGATGGAGGTAAGTAGAGATGAACTAATAGAACAAGTCCCACACACTGCTACAAGCTGAAATATTTTTTCAGAGCTAGATGCAGAAAAATATTAGATTGAATTTGCAACCTGATGGAGGTCAGTAGAGATGGACTAATAGACCAAGTCCCACACACTGCGAGAAGCCTAAATATTTTTTTCAGAGCAAGATGCAGAAAAAAATTATATTGAATTTGCAACCTGATGGAGGTCAGTATAGATGGACTAATAGAACATGTCCCACACACTGCTTCAAGCTGAAATATTTTTTCAGAGCTAGATGCAGACAAAAATTATTTTTAATTTGCAACCTGGTGGAGGTTAGTATAGATGGACTAATAGACCAAGTCCCACACACTGCTAGAAGCCTAAATATTTTTTCAGAGCTAGATGCAGACAAAAATTATTTTTCATTTGCAACTTGGTGGAGGTTAGTATAGATGGACTAATACACCAAGTCCCACACACTGCTAGAAGCCTAAATATTTTTTCAGAGCTAGATGCAGACAAAAATTATTTTTCATTTGCAACCTGGTGGAGGTTAGTATAGATGGACTAATAGACCAAGTCCCACACACTGCTAGAAGCCTAAATATTTTTTCAGAGCTAGATGCAGAAAAAAATTAGATTGAATTTGCAACCTGATGGAGGTCAGTATAGATGGACTAATAGACCAAATTCCAAACACTGCTAGAAGCCTAAATATTTTTTCAGAGCTAGATGCAGATAAAAATTATTTTTAATTTGCAACCTGGTGGAGGTTAGTATAGATGGACTAATAGACCAAGTCCCACACACTGAGAGAAGCCTAAATATTTTTTCAGAGCTAGATGCAGAAAAAAATTTGATTGAATGTGCAACCTGATGGAGGTCAGCATAGATGGACTAATAGAACAAGTTCCACACACTGCTAGAAGCCTAAATATTTTTTCAGAGCTGGATGCAGATAAAAAATATTTTTAATTTGCAACCTGGTGGAGGTTAGTATAGATTGACTAATAGACCAAGTTCCACACACTGCTAGAAGCCTAAATATTTTTTCAGAGCTAGATGCAGATAAAAATTATTTTTAATTTGCAACCTGGTAGAGGTTAGTATAGATTGATTAATAGACCAAGTCCCACACACTGCTAGAAGCCTAAATATTTTTTCAGAGCTAGATGCAGACAAAAATTATTTTTAATTTGCAACCTGGTGGAGGTTAGTATAGATGGACTAATAGACCAAGTCCCACACACTGCTAGAAGCCTAAATATTTTTTCAGAGCTAGATGCATACAAAAATAATTTTTGATTTGCAACCTGGTGGAGGTTAGTATAGATGGACTAATAGACCAAACCCACACACTGCTAGAAGCCTAAATATTTTTTCAGAGCTAGATGCAGAAAAAAATTAGATTGAATTTGCAACCTGATGGAGGTCAGTATAGATGGACTAATAGACCAAGTTCCACACACTGCTAGAAGCCTAAATATTTTTTCAGAGCAAGATGCAGAAAAAAATTATATTGAATTTGCAACCTGATGGAGGTCAGTATAGATGGATAAATAGAACAAGTCCCACACACTGCTAGAAGCCTAAATATTTTTTCAGAGCTAGATGCAGATAAAAATTATTTTTAATTTGCAACCTGGTGGAGGTTAGTATAGATGGACTAATAGACCAAGTCCCACACACTGCGATAAGCCTAAATATTTTTTCAGAGCTAGATGCAGAAAAAAATTTGATTGAATTTGCAACCTGATGGAGGTCAGTATAGATGTACTAATAGAACAAGTCCCACACAATGCTACAAGCTGAAATATTTTTTTCAGAGCAAGATGCAGAAAAAAATTATATTGAATTTGCAACCTGATGGAGGTCAGTATAGATGGATAAATAGAACAAGTCCCACACACTGCTAGAAGCCTAAATATTTTTTCAGAGCTAGATGCAGATAAAAATTATTTTTAATTTGCAACCTGGTGGAGGTTAGTATAGATCGACTAATAGACCAAGTCCCACACACTGCTAGAAGCCTAAATATTTTTTCAAAGCTAGATGCAGATAAAAATTATTTTTAATTTGCAACCTGGTGGAGGTTAGTATAGATGGACTAATAGAACAAGTCGCACACACTGCTAGAAGCCTAAATATTTTTTCAGAGCTAGATGCAGAAAAAAATTAGATTGAATTGGCAACCTGATGGAGGTCAGTAGAGATGAACTAATAGAACAAGTACCATACACTGCTACAAGCTGAAATATTTTTTCAGAGCTAGATGCAGAAAAAAATTAGATTGAATTTGCAACCTGATGGAGGTCAGTAGAGATGGACTAATAGACGAAGTCCCACACACTGCGAGAAGCCTAAATATTTTTTTCAGAGCAAGATGCAGAAAAAAATTATATTGAATTTGCAACCTGATGGAGGTCAGTATAGATGGACTAATAGAACAAGTCCCACACACTGCTTCAAGCTGAAATATTTTTTCAGAGCTAGATGCAGACAAAAATTATTTTTAATTTGCAACCTGGTGGAGGTTAGTATAGATGGACTAATAGACCAAGTCCCACACACTGCTAGAAGCCTAAATATTTTTTCAGAGCTAGATGCAGACAAAAATTATTTTTCATTTGCAACCTGGTGGAGGTTAGTATAGATGGACTAATACACCAAGTCCCACACACTGCTAGAAGCCTAAATATTTTTTCAGAGCTAGATGCAGACAAAAATTATTTTTCATTTGCAACCTGGTGGAGGTTAGTATAGATGGACTAATAGACCAAGTCCCACACACTGCTAGAAGCCTAAATATTTTTTCAGAGCTAGATGCAGATAAAAATTATTTTTCATTTGCAACCTGGTGGAGGTTAGTATAGATGGACTAATAGACCAAGTCCCACACACTGCGAGAAGACTAAATATTTTTTCAGAGCTAGATGCAGAAAAAAATTTGATTGAATGTGCAACCTGATGGAGGTCAGTATAGATGGACTAATAGAACAAGTCCCACACACTGCTTCAAGCTGAAATATTTTTTCAGAGCTAGATGCAGACAAAAATTATTTTTAATTTGCAACCTGGTGGAGGTTAGTATAGATGGACTAATAGACCAAGTCCCACACACTGCTAGAAGCCTAAATATTTTTTCAGAGCTAGATGCAGACAAAAATTATTTTTCATTTGCAACCTGGTGGAGGTTAGTATAGATGGACTAATACACCAAGTCCCACACACTGCTAGAAGCCTAAATATTTTTTCAGAGCTAGATGCAGACAAAAATTATTTTTCATTTGCAACCTGGTGGAGGTTAGTATAGATGGACTAATAGACCAAGTCCCACACACTGCTAGAAGCCTAAATATTTTTTCAGAGCTAGATGCAGATAAAAATTATTTTTCATTTGCAACCTGGTGGAGGTTAGTATAGATGGACTAATAGACCAAGTCCCACACACTGCGAGAAGACTAAATATTTTTTCAGAGCTAGATGCAGAAAAAAATTTGATTGAATGTGCAACCTGATGGAGGTCAGTATAGATGGACTAATAGACCAAGTTCCACACACTGCTTGAAGCCTAAATATTTTTTCAGAGCTAGATGCAGATAAAAATTATTTTTAATTTGCAACCTGGTGGAGGTTAGTAGAGATGGACTAATAGACAAAGTCCCACACACTGCTAGAAGCCTAAATATTTTTTCAGAGCTAGATGCAGAAAAAAATAAGATTGAATTTGCAACCTGATGGAGGTCAGTATAGACGGACTAATAGACCAAGTCCCACACACTGCTAGAAGCCTAAATATTTTTTCAGAGCTAGATGCAGATAAAAATTATTTTTAATTTGCAACCTGGTGGACTTTAGTATAGATGGACTTATAGACTAGTCCCACACACTGCTAGAAGCCTAAATATTTTTTCAGAGCTAGATGCAGAAAAAAATTTGATTGAATTTGCAACCTGATTGAGGTCAGTATAGATGGACTAATAGAAGTAGTCCCACACACTGCTACAAGCTGAAATATTTTTTTCAGAGCAAGATGCAGAAAAAAATTATATTGAATTCGCAACCTGATGGAGGTCAGTATAGATGGACTAATAGAACAAGTCCCACACACTGCTACAAGCTGAAATATTTTTTCAGAGCTAGATGCAGATAAAATTATTTTTAATTTGCAACCTGGTAGAGGTTAGTATAGATGGACTAATAGACCAAGTCACACACACTGCTAGAAGCCTAAATATTTTTTCAGAGCTAGATGCAGGCAAAAATTATTTTTAATTTGCAACCTGGTGGAGGTTAGTATAGATGGACTAATAGACCAAGTCCCACACACTGCTAGAAGCCTAAATATTTTTTCAGAGCTAGATGCAGACAAAAATTATTTTAAATTTGCAACCTGGTGGAGGTTAGTATAGATGGACTAATAGACCAAGTCCCACACACTGCTAGAAGCCTATATATTTTTTCAGAGCTAGATGCAGAAAAAAATTAGATTGAATTTGCAACCTGATGGAGGTCAGTATAGATGGACTAATAGACCAAGTTCCACACACTGCTGGAAGCCTAAATATTTTTTCAGAGCTAGATGCAGATAAAAATTATTTTTAATTTGCAACCTGGTGGAGGTTAGTATAGATGGACTAATAGACCAAGTCCCACACACTGTGAGAAGCATAAATATTTTTTCAGAGCTAGATGCAGATAAAAATTATTTTTAATTTGCAATCTGATGGAGGTCAGTATAGATGGACTAATAGAACAAGTCCCACACACTGCTACAACCTGAAATTTTTTTTTCAGAGCAAGATGCAGAAAAAAATTAGATTGAATTTGCAACCTGATGGAGGTCAGTATAGATGGACGAATAGAATAAGTGCCACACACTGCTACAAGCTGAAATATTTTTTTCAGAGCAAGATGCAGAAAAAGATTATATTGAATTTGCAACCTGATGGAGGTCAGTATAGATGGACTAATAGAACAAGTCCCACACACTGCTACAAGCTGAAATATTTTTTCAGACCTAGATGCAGAAAAAAATTAGATTGAATTTGCAACCTAATGGAGGTCAGTATAGATAGACTAATAGACCAAGTCCCACACACTGCTAGAAGTCTAAATATTTTTTCAGAGCTAGATGCAGACAAAAATTATTTTTAATTTGCAACCTGGTGAAGCTTAGTATAGATGGACTAATAAAACATGTCCCAAACACTGCTAGAAGCCTAAATATTTTTTCAGAGCTAGATGCAGACAAAAATTATTTTTCATTTGCAACCTGGTGGAGGTTAGTATAGATGGACTAATAGACCAAGTCCCACACACTGCTAGAAGCCTAAATATTTTCTCAGAGCTAGATGCAGAAAAAAATTAGATTGAATATGCAACCTGATGGAGGTCAGTATAGATGGACTAATAGACCAAGTTCCACACACTGCTAGAAGCCTAAATATTTTTTCAGAGCTAGATGCAGATAAAAATTATTTTGAATTTGCAACTGGTGGAGATTAGTATAGATGGACTAATAGACCAAGTCCCACACACTGCTAGAAGCCTAAATATTTTTTCAGAGCTAGATGCAGAAAAAAATTTGATTGAATTTGCAACCTGATGGAGGTCAGTATAGATGGACTAATAGAACAAGTCTCACACACGGCTACAAGCTGAAATATTTTTTTCAGAGCAAGATGCAGAAAAAGATTATATTGAATTTGCAACCTGATGGAGGTCAGTATAGATGGACTAATAGAACAAGTCCCACACACTGCTACAAGCTGAAATATTTTTTCAGACCTAGATGCAGAAAAAAATTAGATTGAATTTGCAACCTGATGGAGGTCAGTATAGATAGACTAATAGACCAAGTTCCACACACTGCTAGAAGCCTAAATATTTTTTCAGAGCTAGATGCAGATAAAAATTATTTTTAATTTGCAACCTGGTGGAGGTTAGTATAGATGGACTAATAGACCAAGTCCCACACACTGCTAGAAGCCTAAATATTTTTTCAGAGCTAGATGCAGAAAAAAATTAGATTGAATTGGCAACCTGATGGAGGTCAGTAGAGATGAACTAATAGAACAAGTCCCACACACTGCTACAAGCTGAAATATTTTTTCAGAGCTAGATGCAGAAAAATATTAGATTGAATTTGCAACCTGATGGAGGTCAGTAGAGATGGACTAATAGACCAAGTCCCACACACTGCGAGAAGCCTAAATATTTTTTTCAGAGCAAGATGCAGAAAAAAATTATATTGAATTTGCAACCTGATGGAGGTCAGTATAGATGGACTAATAGAACATGTCCCACACACTGCTTCAAGCTGAAAAATTTTTTCAGAGCTAGATGCAGACAAAAATTATTTTTAATTTGCAACCTGGTGGAGGTTAGTATAGATGGACTAATAGACCAAGTCCCACACACTGCTAGAAGCCTAAATATTTTTTCAGAGCTAGATGCAGACAAAAATTATTTTTCATTTGCAACTTGGTGGAGGTTAGTATAGATGGACTAATACACCAAGTCCCACACACTGCTAGAAGCCTAAATATTTTTTCAGAGCTAGATGCAGACAAAAATCATTTTTCATTTGCAACCTGGTGGAGGTTAGTATAGATGGACTAATAGACCAAGTTCCAAACACTGCTAGAAGCCTAAATATTTTTTCAGAGCTAGATGCAGAAAAAAATTAGATTGAATTTGCAACCTGATGGAGGTCAGTATAGATGGACTAATAGACCAAGTTCCAAACACTGCTAGAAGCCTAAATATTTTTTCAGAGCTAGATGCAGATAAAAATTATTTTTAATTTGCAACCTGGTGGAGGTTAGTATAGATGGACTAATAGACCAAGTCCCACACACTGAGAGAAGCCTAAATATTTTTTCAGAGCTAGATGCAGAAAAAAATTTGATTGAATGTGCAACCTGATGGAGGTCAGTATAGATGGACTAATAGAACAAGTTCCACACACTGCTAGAAGCCTAAATATTTTTTCAGAGCTGGATGCAGATAAAAAATATTTTTAATTTGCAACCTGGTGGAGGTTAGTATAGATGGACTAATAGACCAAGTTCCACACACTGCTAGAAGCCTAAATATTTTTTCAGAGCTAGATGCAGATAAAAATTATTTTTCATTTGCAACCTGGTGGAGGTTAGTATAGATGGACTAATAGACCAAGTCCCACACACTGCTAGAAGCCTAAATATTTTTTCAGAGCTAGATGCAGAAAAAAATTAGATTGAATTTGCAACCTGATGGAGGTCAGTATAGATGGACTAATAGACCAAGTTCCACACACTGCTAGAAGCCTAAATATTTTTTCAAGGCTAGATGCAGATAAAAATTATTTTTAATTTGCAACCTGTTGGAAGTTAGTATAGATGGACTAATAGACCAAGTCCCACACACTGCGAGAAGACTAAATATTTTTTCAGAGCTAGATGCAGAAAAAAATTTGATTGAATGTGCAACCTGATGGAGGTCAGTATAGATGGACTAATAGAACAAGTTCCACACACTGCTAGAAGCCTAAATATTTTTTCAGACCTGGATGCAGATAAAAAATATTTTTAATTTGCAACCTGGTGGAGGTTAGTATAGATGGACTAATAGACCAAGTTCCACACACTGCTAGAAGCCTAAATATTTTTTCAGAGCTAGATGCAGATAAAAATTATTTTTAATTTGCAACCTGGTAGAGGTTAGTATAGATTGACTAATAGACCAAGTCCCACACACTGCTAGAAGCCTAAATATTTTTTCAGAGCTAGATGCAGACAAAAATTATTTTTAATTTGCAACCTGGTGGAGTTTAGTATAGATGGACTAATAGACCAAGTCCCACACACTGCTAGAAGCCTAAATATTTTTTCAGAGCTAGATGCAGACAAAAATAATTTTTGATTTGCAACCTGGTGGAGGTTAGTATAGATGGACTAATAGACCAAACCCACACACTGCTAGAAGCCTAAATATTTTTTCAGAGCTAAATGCAGAAAAAAATTAGATTGAATTTGCAACCTGATGGAGGTCAGTATAGATGGACTAATAGACCAAGTTCCACACACTGCTAGAAGCCTAAATATTTTTTCAGAGCTAGATGCAGATAAAAATTATTTTTAATTTGCAACCTGGTGGAGGTTAGTATAGATGGACTAATAGACCAAGTCCCACACACTGCGAGAAGCCTAAATATTTTTTCAGAGCTAGATGCAGAAAAAAATTTGATTGAATTTGCAACCTGATGGAGGTCAGTATAGATGTACTAATAGAACAAGTCCCACACAATGCTAGAAGCTGAAATATTTTTTTCAGAGCAAGATGCAGAAAAAAATTATATTGAATTTGCAACCTGATGGAGGTCAGTATAGATGGACTAATAGAACAAGTCCCACAAACTGCTACAAGCTGAAATATTTTTTCAGAGATAGATGCAGAAAAAAATTAGATTGAATTTGCAACCTGATGGAGGTCAGTATAGATGCACTAATAGACCAAGTCCAACACACTGCTAGAAGCCTAAATATTTTTTCAGAGTTAGATGCAGATAAAAATTATTTTTAATTTGCAATCTGGTGGAGGTTAGTATAGATGGACTAATAGACAAAGTCCCACACACTGCTAGAAGCCTAAATATTTTTTCAGAGCTAGATGCAGACAAAAATTATTTTTAATTTGCAACCTGGTGGAGTTTAGTATAGATGGACTAATAGACCAAGTCCCACACACTGCTAGAAGCCTAAATATTTTTTCAGAGCTAGATGCAGACAAAAATTATTTTTCATTTGCAACCTGGTGGAGGTTAGTATAGATGGACTAATAGACCAAGTCCCACACACTGCTAGAAGCCTAAATATTTTTTTCAGAGCTAGATAGAGACAAAAATTAGATTGAATTTGCAATCTGATGGAGGTCAGTATAGATGGACTAATAGACCAAGTTCCACACACTGCTAGAAGCCTAAATATTTTTTCAGTGCTAGATGCAGATAAAAATTATTTTTAATTTGCAACCTGGTGGAGGTTAGTATAGATGGACTAAAAGACCAAGCCCCACACACTGCGAGAAGCCTAAATATTTTTTCAGAGCTAGATGCAGAAAAAAATTTGATTGAAATTGCAACCTGACGGAGGTCAGTATAGATGGACTAATAGAACAAGTCCCACACACTGCTAGAAGCCTAAATTTTTTTTCAGAGCTAGATGCAGCTAAAAATTATTTTTAATTTGCAACCTGGTGGAGGTTAGTATAGATGGACTAATAGACCAAGTCCCACACACTGCTAGAAGCCTAAATATTTTTTCAGAGCTAGATGCAGATAAAAATTATTTTTAATTTGCAACCTGGTGGAGGTTAGTATAGATGGACGAATAGACCAAGTCCGACACACTGCTAGAAGCCTAAATATTTTTTCAGAGCTAGATGCAGACAAAAATTATTTTTCATTTGCAACCTGGTGGAGGTTAGTATAGATGGACTAATAGACCAAGTTCCACACACTGCTAGAAGCCTAAATATTTTTTCAGAGCTAGATGCAGATAAAAATTATTTTTCATTTGCAACCTGGTGGAGGTTAGTATAGATGGACTAATAGACCAAGTCCCACACACTGCTAGAAGCCTAAATATTTTTTCAGAGCTAGATGCAGAAAAAAATTAGATTGAATTTGCAACCTGATGGAGGTCAGTATAGATGGACTAATAGAACAAGTCTCACAAACTGCTACAAGCTGAAATATTTTTTCAGAGATAGATGCAGAAAAAAATTAGATTGAATTTGCAACCTGATGGAGCTCAGTATAGATGGACTAATAGACCAAGTCCAACACACTGCTAGAAGCCTAAATATTTTTTCAGAGCTAGATGCAGATAAAAATTATTTTTAATTTGCAATCTGGTGGAGGTTAGTATAGATGGACTAATAGACCAAGTCCCACACACTGCTAGAAGCCTAAATATTTTTTCAGAGCTAGATGCAGACAAAAATTGTTTTTAATTTGCAACCTGGTGGAGTTTAGTATAGATGGACTAATAGACCAAGTCCCACACACTGCTAGAAGCCTAAATATTTTTTCAGAGCTAGATGCAGACAAAAATTATTTTTCATTTGCAACCTGGTGGAGGTTAGTATAGATGGACTAATAGACCAAGTCCCACACACTGCTAGAAGCCTAAATATTTTTTCAGAGCTAGATGCAGATAAAAATTATTTTTAATTTGCAACCTGGTGGAGGTTAGTATAAATGGACTAATAGACCAAGTTCCACACACTGCTAGAAGCCTAAATATTTTTTCAGAGCTAGATGCAGATAAAAGTTATTTTTAATTTGCAACCTGGTGGAGGTTAGTATAGATGGACTAATAAAACATGTCCCAAACACTGCTAGAAGCCTAAATATTTTTTCAGAGCTAGATGCAGACAAAAATTATTTTTCATTTGCAACCTGGTGGAGGTTAGTATAGATGGACTAATAGACCAAGTCCCACACACTGCTAGAAGCCTAAATATTTTTTTCAGAGCTAGATAGAGACAAAAATTAGATTGAATTTGCAATCTGATGGAGGTCAGTATAGATGGACTAATAGACCAAGTTCCACACACTGCTAGAAGCCTAAATATTTTTTCAGTGCTAGATGCAGATAAAAATTATTTTTAATTTGCAACCTGGTGGAGGTTAGTATAGATGGACTAAAAGACCAAGCCCCACACACTGCGAGAAGCCTAAATATTTTTTCAGAGCTAGATGCAGAAAAAAATTTGATTGAAATTGCAACCTGACGGAGGTCAGTATAGATGGACTAATAGAACAAGTCCCACACACTGCTAGAAGCCTAAATTTTTTTTCAGAGCTAGATGCAGCTAAAAATTATTTTTAATTTGCAACCTGGTGGAGGTTAGTATAGATGGACTAATAGACCAAGTCCCACACACTGCTAGAAGCCTAAATATTTTTTCAGAGCTAGATGCAGATAAAAATTATTTTTAATTTGCAACCTGGTGGAGGTTAGTATAGATGGACGAATAGACCAAGTCCGACACACTGCTAGAAGCCTAAATATTTTTTCAGAGCTAGATGCAGACAAAAATTATTTTTCATTTGCAACCTGGTGGAGGTTAGTATAGATGGACTAATAGACCAAGTTCCACACACTGCTAGAAGCCTAAATATTTTTTCAGAGCTAGATGCAGATAAAAATTATTTTTCATTTGCAACCTGGTGGAGGTTAGTATAGATGGACTAATAGACCAAGTCCCACACACTGCTAGAAGCCTAAATATTTTTTCAGAGCTAGATGCAGAAAAAAATTAGATTGAATTTGCAACCTGATGGAGGTCAGTATAGATGGACTAATAGAACAAGTCTCACACACGGCTACAAGCTGAAATATTTTTTTCAGAGCAAGATGCAGAAAAAGATTATATTGAATTTGCAACCTGATGGAGGTCAGTATAGATGGACTAATAGAACAAGTCCCACACACTGCTACAAGCTGAAATATTTTTTCAGACCTAGATGCAGAAAAAAATTAGATTGAATTTGCAACCTGATGGAGGTCAGTATAGATAGACTAATAGACCAAGTTCCACACACTGCTAGAAGCCTAAATATTTTTTCAGAGCTAGATGCAGATAAAAATTATTTTTAATTTGCAACCCGGTGGAGGTTAGTATAGATGGACTAATAGACCAAGTCCCACACACTGCTAGAAGCCTAAATATTTTTTCAGAGCTAGATGCAGAAAAAAATTAGATTGAATTGGCAACCTGATGGAGGTTAGTAGAGATGAACTAATAGAACAAGTCCCACACACTGCTACAAGCTGAAATATTTTTTCAGAGCTAGATGCAGAAAAATATTAGATTGAATTTGCAACCTGATGGAGGTCAGTAGAGATGGACTAATAGACCAAGTCCCACACACTGCGAGAAGCCTAAATATTTTTTTCAGAGCAAGATGCAGAAAAAAATTATATTGAATTTGCAACCTGATGGAGGTCAGTATAGATGGACTAATAGAACATGTCCCACACACTGCTTCAAGCTGAAATATTTTTTCAGAGCTAGATGCAGACAAAAATTATTTTTAATTTGCAACCTGGTGGAGGTTAGTATAGATGGACTAATAGACCAAGTCCCACACACTGCTAGAAGCCTAAATATTTTTTCAGAGCTAGATGCAGACAAAAATTATTTTTCATTTGCAACTTGGTGGAGGTTAGTATAGATGGACTAATACACCAAGTCCCACACACTGCTAGAAGCCTAAATATTTTTTCAGAGCTAGATGCAGACAAAAATTATTTTTCATTTGCAACCTGGTGGAGGTTAGTATAGATGGACTAATAGACCAAGTCCCACACACTGCTAGAAGCCTAAATATTTTTTCAGAGCTAGATGCAGAAAAAAATTAGATTGAATTTGCAACCTGATGGAGGTCAGTATAGATGGACTAATAGACCAAGTTCCAAACACTGCTAGAAGCCTAAATATTTTTTCAGAGCTAGATGCAGATAAAAATTATTTTTAATTTGCAACCTGGTGGAGGTTAGTATAGATGGACTAATAGACCAAGTCCCACACACTGAGAGAAGCCTAAATATTTTTTCAGAGCTAGATGCAGAAAAAAATTTGATTGAATGTGCAACCTGATGGAGGTCAGTATAGATGGACTAATAGAACAAGTTCCACACACTGCTAGAAGCCTAAATATTTTTTCAGAGCTGGATGCAGATAAAAAATATTTTTAATTTGCAACCTGGTGGAGGTTAGTATAGATGGACTAATAGACCAAGTTCCACACACTGCTAGAAGCCTAAATATTTTTTCAGAGCTAGATGCAGATAAAAATTATTTTTCATTTGCAACCTGGTGGAGGTTAGTATAGATGGACTAATAGACCAAGTCCCACACACTGCTAGAAGCCTAAATATTTTTTCAGAGCTAGATGCAGAAAAAAATTAGATTGAATTTGCATCCTGATGGAGGTCAGTATAGATGGACTAATAGACCAAGTTCCACACACTGCTAGAAGCCTAAATATTTTTTCAAGGCTAGATGCAGATAAAAATTATTTTTAATTTGCAACCTGTTGGAAGTTAGTATAGATGGACTAATAGACCAAGTCCCACACACTGCGAGAAGACTAAATATTTTTTCAGAGCTAGATGCAGAAAAAAATTTGATTGAATGTGCAACCTGATGGAGGTCAGTATAGATGGACTAATAGAACAAGTTCCACACACTGCTAGAAGCCTAAATATTTTTTCAGAGCTGGATGCAGATAAAAAATATTTTTAATTTGCAACCTGGTGGAGGTTAGTATAGATGGACTAATAGACCAAGTTCCACACACTGCTAGAAGCCTAAATATTTTTTCAGAGCTAGATGCAGATAAAAATTATTTTTAATTTGCAACCTGGTAGAGGTTAGTATAGATTGACTAATAGACCAAGTCCCACACACTGCTAGAAGCCTAAATATTTTTTCAGAGCTAGATGCAGACAAAAATTATTTTTAATTTGCAACCTGGTGGAGTTTAGTATAGATGGACTAATAGACCAAGTCCCACACACTGCTAGAAGCCTAAATATTTTTTCAGAGCTAGATGCAGACAAAAATAATTTTTGATTTGCAACCTGGTGGAGGTTAGTATAGATGGACTAATAGACCAAACCCACACACTGCTAGAAGCCTAAATATTTTTTCAGAGCTAAATGCAGAAAAAAATTAGATTGAATTTGCAACCTGATGGAGGTCAGTATAGATGGACTAATAGACCAAGTTCCACACACTGCTAGAAGCCTAAATATTTTTTCAGAGCTAGATGCAGATAAAAATTATTTTTAATTTGCAACCTGGTGGAGGTTAGTATAGATGGACTAATAGACCAAGTCCCACACACTGCGAGAAGCCTAAATATTTTTTCAGAGCTAGATGCAGAAAAAAATTTGATTGAATTTGCAACCTGATGGAGGTCAGTATAGATGTACTAATAGAACAAGTCCCACACAATGCTAGAAGCTGAAATATTTTTTTCAGAGCAAGATGCAGAAAAAAATTATATTGAATTTGCAACCTGATGGAGGTCAGTATAGATGGACTAATAGAACAAGTCCCACAAACTGCTACAAGCTGAAATATTTTTTCAGAGATAGATGCAGAAAAAAATTAGATTGAATTTGCAACCTGATGGAGGTCAGTATAGATGGACTAATAGACCAAGTCCAACACACTGCTAGAAGCCTAAATATTTTTTCAGAGTTAGATGCAGATAAAAATTATTTTTAATTTGCAATCTGGTGGAGGTTAGTATAGATGGACTAATAGACAAAGTCCCACACACTGCTAGAAGCCTAAATATTTTTTCAGAGCTAGATGCAGACAAAAATTATTTTTAATTTGCAACCTGGTGGAGTTTAGTATAGATGGACTAATAGACCAAGTCCCACACACTGCTAGAAGCCTAAATATTTTTTCAGAGCTAGATGCAGACAAAAATTATTTTTCATTTGCAACCTGGTGGAGGTTAGTATAGATGGACTAATAGACCAAGTCCCACACACTGCTAGAAGCCTAAATATTTTTTTCAGAGCTAGATAGAGACAAAAATTAGATTGAATTTGCAATCTGATGGAGGTCAGTATAGATGGACTAATAGTCCAAGTTCCACACACTGCTAGAAGCCTAAATATTTTTTCAGTGCTAGATGCAGATAAAAATTATTTTTAATTTGCAACCTGGTGGAGGTTAGTATAGATGGACTAAAAGACCAAGCCCCACACACTGCGAGAAGCCTAAATATTTTTTCAGAGCTAGATGCAGAAAAAAATTTGATTGAAATTGCAACCTGACGGAGGTCAGTATAGATGGACTAATAGAACAAGTCCCACACACTGCTAGAAGCCTAAATTTTTTTTCAGAGCTAGATGCAGCTAAAAATTATTTTTAATTTGCAACCTGATGGAGGTTAGTATAGATGGACTAATAGACCAAGTCCCACACACTGCTAGAAGCCTAAATATTTTTTCAGAGCTAGATGCAGATAAAAATTATTTTTAATTTGCAACCTGGTGGAGGTTAGTATAGATGGACGAATAGACCAAGTCCCACACACTGCTAGAAGCCTAAATATTTTTTCAGAGCTAGATGCAGACAAAAATTATTTTTCATTTGCAACCTGGTGGAGGTTAGTATAGATGGACTAATAGACCAAACCCACACACTGCTAGAAGCCTAAATATTTTTTCAGAGCTAGATGCAGAAAGAAATTATTTTTAATTTGCAACCTGGTGGAGGTTAGTATAGATGGACTAATAGACCAAGTCCCACACACTGCGAAAAGCCTAAATATTTTTTCAGAGCTAGATGCAGAAAAAAATTAGATTGAATTTGCAACCTGATGGAGGTCAGTATAGATGGACTAATAGAACAAGTCTCACAAACTGCTACAAGCTGAAATATTTTTTCAGAGATAGATGCAGAAAAAAATTAGATTGAATTTGCAACCTGATGGAGCTCAGTATAGATGGACTAATAGACCAAGTCCAACACACTGCTAGAAGCCTAAATATTTTTTCAGAGCTAGATGCAGATAAAAATTATTTTTAATTTGCAATCTGGTGGAGGTTAGTATAGATGGACTAATAGACCAAGTCCCACACACTGCTAGAAGCCTAAATATTTTTTCAGAGCTAGATGCAGACAAAAATTATTTTTAATTTGCAACCTGGTGGAGTTTAGTATAGATGGACTAATAGACCAAGTCCCACACACTGCTAGAAGCCTAAATATTTTTTCAGAGCTAGATGCAGACAAAAATTATTTTTGATTTGCAACCTGGTGGAGGTTAGTATAGATGGACTAATAGACCAAGTCCCACACACTGCTAGAAGCCTAAATATTTTTTCAGAGCTAGATGCAGATAAAAATTATTTTTAATTTGCAACCTGGTGGAGGTTAGTATAAATGGACTAGTAGACCAAGTTCCACACACTGCTAGAAGCCTAAATATTTTTTCAGAGCTAGATGCAGATAAAAGTTATTTTTAATTTGCAACCTGGTGGAGGTTAGTATAGATGGACTAATAGACCAAGTCCCACACACTGCTAGAAGCCTAAATATTTTTTCAGAGCTAGATGCAGATAAAAATTATTTTTAATTTGCAACCTGGTGGAGTTTGGTATAGATGGACTAATAGACCAAGTCCCACACACTGCTAGAAGCCTAAATATTTTTTCAGAGCTAGATGCAGAAAAAAATATGATTGAATTTGCAACCTGATGGAGGTCAGTATAGATGGCCTAATAGACCAAGTCCCATACACTGCTAGAAGCCTAAATATTTTTTTCAGAGCTAGATCCAGATAAAAATTATTTTTAATTTGCAACCTGGTGGAGGTTAGTATAGATGGACTAATAGACAAAGTCCCACACACTGCTAGATGCCTAAATATTTTTACAGAGCTAGATGCAGAAAAAAATAAGATTGAATTTGCAACCTGATGGAGGTCAGTATAGATGGACTAATAGACCAAGTCCCACACACTGCTAGAAGCCTAAATATTTTTTCAGAGCTAGATGCAGATAAAAAATATTTTTAATTTGCAACCTGGTGGAGGTTAGTAGAGATGGACTAATAGACCAAGTCCCACACACTGCTTGAAGCCTAAATGTTTTTTCAGAGCTACATGTAGATGAAAATTATTTTTAATTTGCAACCTGGTGGACTTTAGTGTAGATGGACTAATAGACCAAGTCCCACACACTGCTTGAAGCCTAAATATTTTTTCAGAGCTAGATGCAGATAAAAATTATTTTTAATTTGCAACCTGGTGGAGGTTAGTATAGATTGACTAATAAACCAAGTCCCACACACTGCTAGAAGCCTAAATATTTTTTCAGAGCTAGATGCAGACAAAAAATATTTTTAATTTGCAACCTTTTGGACTTTAGTATAGATGGACTAATAGACCAAGTCCCACACACTGCTAGAAGCCTAAATATTTTTTCAGAGCTAGATGCAGATAAAAATTATTTTTAATTTGCAACCTGGTGGAGGTTAGTATAGATGGACTAATAGACCAAGTCCCACACACTGCTAGAAGCCTAAATATTTTTTCAGAGCTAGATGCAGATAAAAATTATTTTAATTTGCAACCTGGTGGAGGTTAGTATAGATGGACTAATAGAACAAGTCGCACACACTGCTAGAAGCCTAAATATTTTTTCAGAGCTAGATGCAGAAAAAAATTAGATTGAATTGGCAACCTGATGGAGGTCAGTAGAGATGAACTAATAGAACAAGTCCCACACACTGCTACAAGCTGAAATATTTTTTCAGAGCTAGATGCAGAAAAAAATTAGATTGAATTTGCAACCTGATGGAGGTCAGTAGAGATGGACTAATAGACCAAGTCCCACACACTGCGAGAAGCCTAAATATTTTTTTCAGAGCAAGATGCAGAAAAAAATTATATTGAATTTGCAACCTGATGGATGTCAGTATAGATGGACTAATAGAACAAGTCCCACACACTGCTTCAAGCTGAAATATTTTTTCAGAGCTAGATGCAGAAAAAAATTATTTTTAATTTGCAACCTGGTGGAGGTTAGTATAGATGGACTAATAGACCAAGTCCCACACACTGCTAGAAGCCTAAATATTTTTTCAGAGCTAGATGCAGACAAAAATTATTTTTCATTTGCAACCTGGTGGAGGTTAGTATAGATGGACTAATACACCAAGTCCCACACACTGCTAGAAGCCTAAATATTTTTTCAGAGCTAGATGCAGACAAAAATTATTTTTCATTTGCAACCTGGTGGAGGTTAGTATAGATGGACTAATAGACCAAGTCCCACACACTGCTAGAAGCCTAAATATTTTTTCAGAGCTAGATGCAGATAAAAATTATTTTTCATTTGCAACCTGGTGGAGGTTAGTATAGATGGACTAATAGACCAAGTCCCACACACTGCTAGAAGCCTAAATATTTTTTCAGAGCTAGATGCAGAAAAAAATTAGATTGAATTTGCAACCTGATGGAGGTCAGTATAGATGGACTAATAGACCAAGTTCCACACACTGCTAGAAGCCTAAATATTTTTTCAGTGCTAGATGCAGATAAAAATTATTTTTAATTTGCAACCTGGTGGAGGATAGTATAGATGGACTAAAAGACCAAGCCCCACACAATGCGAGAAGCCTAAATATTTTTTCAGAGCTAGATGCAGAAAAAAATTTGATTGAAATTGCAACCTGATGGAGGTCAGTAGAGATGGACTAATAGAACAAGTCCCACACACTGCTAGAAGCCTAAATTTTTTTATAGAGCTAGATGCAGCTAAAAATTATTTTTAATTTGCAACCTGGTGGAGGTTAGTATAGATGGACTAATAGACCAAGTTCCACACACTGCTAGAAGCCTAAATATTTTTTCAGAGCTAGATGCAGATAAAAATTATTTTTAATTTGCAACTTGGTAGAGGTTAGTATAGATTGACTAATAGACCAAGTCCCACACACTGCTAGAAGCCTAAATATTTTTTCAGAGCTAGATGCAGACAAAAATTATTTTTAATTTGCAACCTGGTGGAGGTTAGTATAGATGGACTAATAGACCAAACCCACACACTGCTAGAAGCCTAAATATTTTTTCAGAGCTAGATGCAGAAAAAAATTTGATTGAATTTGGAACCTGATGGAGGTCAGTATAGATGGACTAATAGACCAAGTTCCACACACTGCTAGAAGCCTAAATATTTTTTCAGAGCTAGATGCAGATAAAAATTATTTTTAATTTGCAACCTGGTGGAGGTTAGTATAGATGGACTAATAGACCAAGTCCCACACACTGCGAGAAGCCTAAATATTTTTTCAGAGCTAGATGCAGAAAAAAATTTGATTGAATTTGCAACCTGATGGAGGTCAGTATAGATGTACTAATAGAACAAGTCCCACACAATGCTACAAGCTGAAATATTTTTTTCAGAGCAAGATGCAGAAAAAAATTATATTGAATTTGCAACCTGATGGAGGTCAGTATAGATGGACTAATAGAACAAGTCCCACAAACTACTACAAGCTGAAATATTTTTTCAGAGATAGATGCAGAAAAAAATTTGATTGAATTTGCAACCTGATGGAGGTCAGTATAGATGGACTAATAGACCAAGTCCAACACACTGCTAGAAGCCTAAATATTTTTTCAGAGCTAGATGCAGATAAAAATTATTTTTAATTTGCAATCTGGCGGAGGTTAGTATAGATGGACTAATAGACAAAGTCCCACACACTGCTAGAAGCCTAAATATTTTTTCAGAGCTAGATGCAGACAAAAATTATTTTTAATTTGCAACCTGGTGGAGTTTAGTATAGATGGACTAATAGACCAAGTCCCACACACTGCTAGAAGCAGAAATATTTTTTCAGAGCTAGATGAAGACAAAAATTATTTTTCATTTGCAACCTGGTGGAGGTTAGTATAGATGGACTAATAGACCAAGTCCCACACACTGCTAGAAGCCTAAATATTTTTTCAGAGCTAGATAGAGACAAAAATTAGATTGAATTTGCAATCTGATGGAGGTCAGTATAGATGGACTAATAGACCATGTTCCACACACTGCTAGAAGCCTAAATATTTTTTCAGTGCTAGATGCAGATAAAAATTATTTTTAATTTGCAACCTGGTGGAGGTTAGTATAGATGGACTAAAAGACCAAGCCCCACACACTGCGAGAAGCCTAAATATTTTTTCAGAGCTAGATGCAGAAAAAAATTTGATTGAAATTGCAACCTGATGGAGGTCAGTATAGATGGACTAATAGAACAAGTCCCACACACTGATAGAAGCCTAAATTTTTTTTCAGAGCTAGATGCAGCTAAAAATTATTTTTAATTTGCAACCTGGTGGAGGTTAGTATAGATGGACTGATAGACCAAGTCCCACACACTACTAGAAGCCTAAATATTTTTTCAGAGCTAGATGCAGAAAAAAATTATTTTTAATTTGCAACCTGGTGGAGGTTAGTATAGATGGACGAATAGACCAAGTCCCACACACTGCTAAAAGCCTAAATATTTTTTCAGAGCTTGATGCAGACAAAAATTATTTTTCATTTGCAACCTGGTGGAGGTTAGTATAGATGGACTAATAGAACAAGTCCCACACACTGCTAGAAGCCTAAATATTTTTTCAGAGCTAGAAGAAGAAAAAATTAGATTGAATTTGCAACATGATGGAGGTCAGTATAGATGGACTAATAGACCAAGTTCCACACACTGCTAGAAGCCTAAATATTTTTTCAGAGCTAGATGCAGATAAAAATTATTTTTAATTTGCAACCTGGTGGAGGTTAGTATAGATGGACTAATAGACAAAGTCCCACACACTGCTAGAAGCCTAAATATTTTTCCAGAGCTAGATGCAGAAAAAAATAAGACTGAATTTGCAACCTGATGGAGGTCAGTATAGATGGACTAATAGACCAAGTCCCACACACTGCTAGAAGCCAAAATATTTTTTCAGAGCTAGATGCAGATAAAAATTATTTTTAATTTGCAACCTGATGGAGGTCAGTATAGATGGATTAATAGACCAAGTCCCACACACTGCTTGAAGCCTAAATATTTTTTCAGAGCTACATGTAGATGAAAATTATTTTTAATTTGCAACCTGGTGAACTTTAGTGTAGATGGACTAATAGACCAAGTCCCACACACTGCTTGAAGCCTAAATATTTTTTCAGAGCTAGATGCAGATAAAAATTATTTTTAATTTGCAACCTGGTGGAGGTTAGTATAGATTGACTAATAAACCAAGTCCCACACACTGCTAGAAGCCTAAATATTTTTTCAGAGCTAGGTGCAGACAAAAAATATTTTTAATTTGCAACCTGGTGGACTTTAGTATAGATGGACTAATAGACCAAGTCCCACACACTGCTAGAAGCCTAAATATTTTTTCAGAGCTAGATGCAGATAAAAATTATTTTTAATTTGCAACCTGGTGGAGGTTAGTATAGATGGACTAATAGACCAAGTCCCACACACTGCGAGAAGCCTAAATATTTTTTCAGAGCTAGATGCAGAAAAAAATTTGATTGAATTTGCAACCTGATGGAGGTCAGTATAGATGGACTAATAGAACTAGTCCCACACACTGCTAAAAGCTGAAATATTTTTTCAGAGCAAGATGCAGAAAAAAATTATATTGAATTAGCAACCTGATGGAGGTCAGTATAGATGGACTAATAGATCAAGTCCCACACACTGCTACAAGCTGAAATGTTTTTTCAGAGATAGATGCAGAAAAAAATTAGATTGAATTTGCAACCTGATGGAGGTCTGTATAGATGGACTAATAGACCAAGTCCCACACACTGCTTGAAGCCTAAATATTTTTTCAGAGCTGGATGCAGATAAAAATTATTTTTAATTTGCAACCTGGTAGAGGTTAGTATAGATGGACTAATAGACCAAGTCCCACACACTGCTTGAAGCCTAAATATTTTTTCAGAGCTAGATGCAGATGAAAATTATTTTTAATTTGCAACCTGGTGGAGGTTAGTATAGATTGACTAATAAACCAAGTCCCACACACTGCTAGAAGCCTAAATATTTTTTCAGAGCTAGATGCAGACAAAAAATTATTTTTAATTTGCAACCTGGTGGACTTTAGTATAGATGGACTAATAGACCAAGTCCCACACACTGCATGAAGCCTAAATATTGTTTCAGAGCTAGATGCAGATAAAAATTATTTTTAATTTGCAACCTGGTGGAGGTTAGTATAGATTGACTAATAAACCAAGTCCCACACACTGCTAGAAGCCTAAATATTTTTTCAGAGCTAGAAGCAGACAAAAAATATTTTTAATTTGCAACCTGTTGGACTTTAGTATAGATGGACTAATAGACCAAGTCCCACACACTGCTAGAAGCCTAAATATTTTTTCAGAGCTAGATGCAGATAAAAATTATTTTTAATTTGCAACCTGGTGGAGGTTAGTATAGATGGACTAATAGACCAAGTCCCACACACTGCGAGAAGCCTAAATATTTTTTCAGAGCTAGATGCAGAAAAAAATTTGATTGAATTTGCAACCTGATGGAGGTCAGTATAGATGGACTAATAGAACTAGTCCCACACACTGCTACAAGCTGAAATATTTTTTCAGAGCAAGATGCAGAAAAAAATTATATTGAATTAGCAACCTGATGGAGGTAAGTATAGATGGACTAATAGATCAAGTCCCACACACTGCTACAAGCTGAAATGTTTTTTCAGAGATAGATGCAGAAAAAAATTAGATTGAATTTGCAACCTGATGGAGGTCTGTATAGATGGACTAATAGACCAAGTCCCACACACTGCTTGAAGCCTAAATATTTTTTCAGAGCTGGATGCAGATAAAAATTATTTTTAATTTGCAACCTGGTAGAGGTTAGTATAGATGGACTAATAGACCAAGTCCCACACACTGCTTGAAGCCTAAATATTTTTTCAGAGCTAGATGCAGATGAAAATTATTTTTAATTTGCAACCTGGTGGAGGTTAGTATAGATTGACTAATAAACCAAGTCCCACACACTGCTAGAAGCCTAAATATTTTTTCAGAGCTAGATGCAGACAAAAAATTATTTTTAATTTGCAACCTGGTGGACTTTAGTATAGATGGACTAATAGACCAAGTCCCACACACTGCATGAAGCCTAAATATTGTTTCAGAGCTAGATGCAGATAAAAATTATTTTTAATTTGCAACCTGGTGGAGGTTAGTATAGATTGACTAATAAACCAAGTCCCACACACTGCTAGAAGCCTAAATATTTTTTCAGAGCTAGAAGCAGACAAAAAATATTTTTAATTTGCAACCTGTTGGACTTTAGTATAGATGGACTAATAGACCAAGTCCCACACACTGCAAGAAGCCTAAATATTTTTTCAGAGCTAGATGCAGATAAAAATTATTTTTAATTTGCAACCTGGTGGAGGTTAGTATAAATGGACTAATAGACCAAGTCCCACACACTGCGAGAAGCCTAAATATTTTTTCAGAGCTAGATGCAGAAAAAAATTTGATTGAATTTGCAACCTGATGGAGGTCAGTATAGATGGACTAATAGAACTAGTCCCACACACTTCTACAAGCTGAAATATTTTTTCAGAGCAAGATGCAGAAAAAAATTAGATTGAATTTGCAGCCTGATGGAGGTCAGTATAGATGTACTAATAGAACAAGTCCCACACAATGCTACAAGCTGAAATATTTTTTTCAGAGCAAGATGCAGAAAAAAATTATATTGAATTTGCAACCTGATGGAGGTCAGTATAGATGGAATAATAGAACAAGTCCCACACACTGCTACAAGCTGAAATATTTTTTCAGAGACAGATGCAGAAAAAAATTAGATTGAATTTGCAACCTGATGGAGGTCAGTATAGATGGACTAATAGACCAAGTCCAACACACTGCTAGAATCCTAAATATTTTTTCAGAGCTAGATGCAGATAAAAATTATTTTTAATTTGCAACATGGTGGAGGTTAGTATAGATGGACTAATAGACCAAGTCCCACACACTGCTAGAAGCCTAAATATTTTTTCAGAGCTAGATGCAGACAAAAATTATTTTTCATTTGCAACCTGGTGGAGGTTAGTATAGATGGACTAATAGACCAAGTCCCACACACTGCTAGAAGCCTAAATATTTTTTCAGAGCTAGATGCAGACAAAAATTAGATTGAATTTGCAACCTGATGGAGGTCAGTATAGATGGACTAATAGACCAAGTTCCACACACTGCTAGAAGCCTAAATATTTTTTCAGAGCTAGATGCAGATAAAAATTCTTTTTAATTTGCAACCTGGTGGAGGTCAGTATAGATGGACTAAAAGACCAAGCCCCACACACTGCGAGAAGCCTAAATATTTTTTCAGAGCTAGATGCAGAAAAAAATTTGATTGAATTTGCAACCTGATGGAGGTCAGTATAGATGGACTAATAGAACAAGTCCCACACACTGCTACAAGCTGAAATATTTTTTTCAGAGCAAGATGCAGAAAAAAATTATATTGAATTTGCAACCTGATGGAGGTCAGTATGGATGGACTAATAGACCAAGTCCCACACACTGCTACAAGGTGAAATATTTTTTCAGAGCTAGATGCAGATAAAAATTATTTTTAATTTGCAACCTGGTGGAGGTTAGTATAGATGGACTAATAAACCAAGTCCCACACACTGCTAGAAGCCTAAATATTTTTTCAGAGCTAGATGCAGATAAAAATTATTTTTAATTTGCAACCTGGTGAAGGTTAGTATAGATGGACGAATAGACCAAGTCCCACACACTGCTAAAAGCCTAAATATTTTTTCAGAGATAGATGCAGGCAAAAATTATTTTTCATTTGCAACCTGGTGGAGGTTAGTATAGATGGACTAATAAAACAAGTCCCACACACTGCTAGAAGCCTAAATATTTTTTCAGATCTAGATGAAGAAAAAAATTAGATTGAATTTGCAACATGATGGAGGTCAGTATAGATGGACTAATAGACCAAGTTCCACACACTGCTAGAAGCTTAAATATTTTTTCAGAGCTAGATGCAGATAAAAATTATTTTTAATTTGCAACCTGGTGGAGGTTAGTATAGATGGACTAATAGACGAAGTCCCACACACTGCTAGAAGCCTAAATATTTTTTCAGAGCTAGATGCAGATAAAAATTATTTTTAATTTGCAACCTGGTGGAGTTTGGTATAGATGGACTAATAGACCAAGTCCCACACACTGCTAGAAGCCTAAATATTTTTTCAGAGCTAGATGCAGAAAAAAATAAGATTGAATTTGCAACCTGATGGAGGTCAGTATAGATGGACTAATAGACCAAGTCCCACACACTGCTAGAAGCCTAAATATTTTTTCAGAGCTAGATGCAGAAAAAAATAAGATTGAATTTGCAACCTGATGGAGATCAGTATAGATGGACTAATAGACCAAGTCCCACACACTGCTAGAAGCCTAAATATTTTTTCAGAGCTAGATGCAGATAAAAATTATTTTTAATTTGCAACCTGGTGGAGGATAGTATAGATGGACTAATAGACCAAGTCCCACACACTGCTTGAAGCCTAAATATTTTTTCAGAGCTAGATGCAGATAAAAATTATTTTTAATTTGCAACCTGGTGGAGGTTAGTATAGATTGACTAATAAACCAAGTCCCACACACTGCTAGAAGCCAAAATATTTTTTCAGAGCTAGATGCAGACAAAAAATATTTTTCATTTGCAACCTGGTGGACTTTAGTATAGATGGACTAATAGACCAAGTCCCACACACTGCTAGAAGCCTAAATATTTTTTAAGAGCTAGATGCAGATAAAAATTATTTTTAATTTGCAACCTGGTGGAGGTTAGTATAGATGGACTAATAGACCAAGTCCGACACACTGCGAGAAGCCTAAATATTTTTTCAGAGCTAGATGCAGAAAAAAATTTGATTGAATTTGCAACCTGATGGAGGTCAGTATAGATGGACTAATAGACCAAGTTCTACACACTGCTAGAAGCCTAAATATTTTTTCAGAGCAAGATGCAGAAAAAAATTATATAGAATTTGCAACCTGATGGAGGTCAGTATAGATGGACTAATAGAACAAGTCCCACACGCTGCTACAAGCTGAAATATTTTTTCAGAGATAGATGCAGAAAAAAATTTGATTGAATTTGTAACCTGATGGAGGTCAGTATAGATGGACTAATAGACCAAGTCCCACACAATTCTAGAAGCCTAAATAATTTTTCAGAGCTAGATGCAGATAAAAATTATTTTTAATTTGCAACCTGGTGGAGGTTAGTATAGATGGACTAATAGACCAAGTCCCACACACTGCTAGAAGCCTAAATATTTTTTCAGAGCTAGATGCAGATAAAAATTATTTTTAATTTTGCAACCTGGTGGAGGTTAGTATAGATGGACTAATAGACCAAGTCCCACACACTGCTAGAAGCCTAAATATTTTTTCAGAGCTAGATGCAGACAAAAATTATTTTTCATTTGCAACCTGGTGAAGGTTAGTATAGATGGACTAATAGACCAAGTCCCACACACTGCTAGAAGCCTAAATATTTTTTCAGAGCTAGATGCAGAAAAAAATTAGATTGAATTTGCAACCTGATGGAGGTCAGTATAGATGGACTAATAGATCAAGTTCCACACACTGCTAGAAGCCTAAATATTTTTTCAGAGCTAGATGCAGATATAAATTATTTTTAATTTGCAACCTGGTGGAGGTTAGTATAGATGGACTAATAGACCAAGTCCCACACACTGCTAGAAGCCTAAATATTTTTTCAGAGCTAGATGCAGATAAAAATTATTTTTAATTTGCAACCTGGTGGAGGTTAGTATAGATGGACTAATAGACCAAGTCCCACACACTGCTAGAAGCCTAAATATTTTTTCAGAGCTAGTTGCAGATAAAAATTATTTTTAATTTTGCAACCTGGTGGAGGTTAGTATAGATGGACTAATAGACCAAGTCCCACACACTGCTATAAGCCTAAATATTTTTTCAGAGCTAGATGCAGATAAAAATTATTTTTAATTTGCAACCTGGTGGAGTTTAGTATAGATGGACTAATAGACCAAGTCCCACACACTGCTAGAAGCCTTTATATTTTTTCAGAGCTAGATGCAGAAAAAAATAAGATTGAATTTGCAACCTGATGGAGGTCAGTATAGATGGACTAATCGACCAAGTCCCCACACTGCTAGAAGCCTAAATATTTTTTTCAGAGCTAGATGCAGATAAAAATTATTTTTAATTTGCAACCTGGTGGAGGTCAGTATAGATGGACTAATAGACCAAGTCCCATACACTGCTAGAAGCCTAAATATTTTTTCAGAGCTAGATGCAGAAAAAAATAAGATTGAAATTGCAACCTGATGGAGGTCAGTATAGATGGACTAATAGACCAAGTCCCACACACTGCTAGAAGCAGAAATATTTTTTCAGAGCTAGATGCAGATAAAAATTATTTTTAATTTGCAACCTGATGGAGGCCAGTATTGATGGACTAATAGACCAAGTCCCACACACTGCTAGAAGCCTAAATATTTTTTCAGAGCTAGATGCAGAAAAAAATTATATTGAATTTGCAACCTGATGGAGGTCAGTATAGATGGACTAATAGAATGATGCTATGCCCAAAAGGTTTTACTTCACTAGGTGCAGTAAAAAATGTTGTATTTTATACACACGTGGTGTAGCTTGCAACACAGATAGGCTACTCCACTGACTAACACACTCTGCAATAGGCCAAAAAGGATTTGCTTTGCTAAATTTAGCCAAATGCTGTGAAAAAAACTTGCACAGCACTGGTACAGACCTGCCTGGCAAAAAGTGATAGGAACTGATGTAACCTAGCCCTGAAAAGGACTGCAATTACAATTAGTCTTTACTTCCACAACCTATCTATTTAAGAGCACAGACCTGCCTGATAAAAGTCGTAGGAAATGATGTAACCTAGTCCTTAAAAGGACTGAAATCACAACTCTTCCCTACTCCCAAGCTATCTGTAGATTTGTGCGAAAATTGGCTTGAAATTAACAAAGTATAGTGCACACAGCAACAGCGGTGCCGTCTAACACGCAGCTGCAGCAGTGAGAAAATGGTGGCGACAGGGAAAATGGCTGGGTCTTATAGGGCAAGGACATGTGACATACACTGCCAATGACACATGCCCTTGCTTGTGTGAAAAACGCAGTTCGCTCCGTGAGTGCGCTGCTGATAGGCTGACAGACTGCACCTCCCCACTGTAAATGCGGGAAAGAAGAAAAAAAAATGGAGATCTTTATTATTCCTGCAGAGATCCATCCCCTGCCCCTCCCCCCACCCCGCTGTACACTCAAACTGCGTATTAACATTAATTTTCAGCATTACTGAGAAAAAAATCCAGTTATGATTTTGGTGCACGAACAGTTATCGAACATAACCTCGAACAGCAAATTTTTTTCAAATCGTTCATGTTCGCCGAACGGCTCGAACACCGCCCAAAACAGCTCGAATTTGAGATTGGCGAACAGTTCGAGTCGAACACTGCGCATCTCTACTCCTGATACAGATTCTGCCTGCTGCACCATCTAGTCTGTCCTACTGGGTTCAGTTGCTGCGCGTCCGTTGGTCTGTCTTGGAGTGGCACCTGGCATTCATCTCTAGTGAAAAGTCCGATGCTCGCTTAGTCACGCCCCTCCAGTCTCTCCGGGGTCCGTGGCACAGTGGTTCCACAAAACACGTCTGTGACAGTGCGCCCTCGCAAGCAGGGTCCTCTCTCCTGTTGTACCAGTCGGTGAGCTCTTTTGACATGTAACGCGCCACAGAATAAATGTTGCTGTAATAGTAATAATAATTATAGTACTTGTACTCTGGGTCAATTTATGGCACTTCACTGGTGTCTACACCTAATTTGATGTGTTTTGGCAGCATTTGGTCCCGTTTATAGGTGTTGTCTATGCATTTTTTTGGGCCCCGCATTTACTCCTATGGGATTCGGAAATGTTTGACTAACATTCGGCAAATAAATTCAGCGGATATCAATTTGTTCGGCGAACTTTTCCAAATCGAACATTGAAATGTTTGCTCATGCCTAATCTCTAGCCATGATCATGATGAAGCACCAAAGGAACACTGGGAGAGGGGGCGGAGACACAGTGCCCGCCCACATACCACCCAGCCAGCATGTATTGGAGCAAGTAACAGCATCTGTCACCAAGCGTGTGTGCAATGATCATGGATGGAAATGAGAAAGAGATGAATGAGTCAGATAAATTGTGTTTGAAAAAAAAATACTATATATATATAGTACAGACCAAAAGTTTGGACACGCCTTCTCATTTAAAGATTTTTCTGTATTTTCATGACTTTGAAAATTGTACATTCACACTGAAGGCATCAAAACTATGAATTACACATGTGGAATTATATACTTAACAAAAAAGTGTGAAACAACTGAAAATATGTCTTATATTCTAGGTTCTTCAAAGTAGCCAACTTTTGCTTTGATGACTGCTTTGCACACTCTTGGCATTCTCTTGATGAGCTTCAAGGGGTAGTCACCAGAAATGGTTTTCACTTCACAGGTGTGCCCTGTCAGGTTTAATAAGTGGGATTTCTTGCCTTATAAATGGGGTTGGGACCATCAGTTGTGTTGTGCAGAAGTCTGATGGATACACAGCTGATAGTCCTACTGAATAGACTGTTAGAATTTGTATTATGGCAAGAAAAAAGCAGCTAAGTAAAGAAAAACGAGTGGCCATCATTACTTTAAGAAATGAAGGTCAGTCAGTGCGAAAAATTGGGCAAACTTTGAAAGTGTCCCCAAGTGCAATTGCAAAAACCATCAAGCACTACAAAAAAACTGGCTCACATGAGGACCGACACAGGAAAGGAAGACCAAGAGTCACCTCTGCTTCTGAGGATAAGTTTATCCGAGTCACCAGCCTCAGGAATCGCAGGTTAACAGCAGCTCAGATTAGAGACCAGGTCAATGCCACACAGAGTTCTAGCAGGAGACACATCTCTTCAACAACTGTTAAGAGGAGACTTTGTGCAGCAGGCCTTCATGGTAAAATAGCTGATAGGAAGCCACTGCTAAGGACGGGCAACAAGCAGAAGAGACTTGTTCGGGCTAAAGAACACAAGGAATGGACATTAGACCAGTGGAAATCTGGGCTTTGGTCTGATGAGTCCAAATTTGAGATGTTTGGTTCCAAACACCGTGTCTTTGTGCGACGCAGAAAGGTGAACGGATGGACTCTACATGCCTGGTTCCCACCGTAAAGCATGGAGGAGGAGGTGTGATGGTGTGGGGGTGCTTCGCTGGTGACACTGTTGGGGATTTATTAAAAATTGAAGGCGTACTGAACGAGCATGGCTACCACAGCATCTTGCAGCGGCATGCTATTCCATCCGATTGTGATGGGGTACTACGCCAGATGACCTGGCCTCCACAGTCACCAGACCTGAACCCAATCGAGATGGTTTGGGGTGAGCTAGACCGCAGAGTGAATGCAAAAGGGCCAACAAGTGCTAAGCATCTCTGGGAACTCCTTCAAGATTGTTGGAAGACCATTTCCGGTGACTACCTCTTGACGCTGATCAAGAGAATGCCAAGAGTGTGCAAAGCAGTCATCAAAGCAAAAGGTGGCTACTTTGAAGAACCTAGAATATAAGACATATTTTCAGTTGTTTCACACTTTTTTGTTAAGTATATAATTCCACATGTGTTAATTCATAGTTTTGATGCCTTCAGTGTGATTGTACAATTTTCAAAGTAATGAAAATACAGAAAAATCTTTAAATGAGAAGGTGTGTCCAAACTTTTGGTCTGTACTGTATATATATTCATTCTACCTAAATCACTACCTCTATTGGGTTTACTCCAACCTTGACACACAGGCCAGGAGTTTTAATTTACTATAAGCACTCTCTGTCATTCGGAGGTATCATTGCACTATAGTACTTTATCATGTACTTTACCATGCTTTAGGAGTCTTTATATAGCATAACCCATGATACCCAGTTCTGATTGATTTATTTATGATAATTTTTGTATATACATATATGCTATATTCTTATGTCTGGGACACACATGTTTGATAAGTGCCTCCTTCTGGTTGTTTTTCTCACACCTCCTGACCTGATGTACATTGTATTGTATTTTATCTTGATCTAATAAAGTTTGTCACATTTTTCATGTACCGTCTGGCTTCTTTTCGGTTCATTCCTTCTTCGGTTCTGGCGTTTCTTCTACCGATTGGTCAGTGCAGTCCAATCAACACATGTACCTTAATAAGGACATATTTGTGTCCAGATACCATTTTTCCTTTTTTAAGGTTTTCTGACTTCACATTACTCCTCTATGTGTATTATGATATTTTTTTGAGTTTTGTTTATGCATGAGTTATCTATACGAGTGTATTTTATATATGCTTGTGTGCATGTGTGTACTATGTATGTTTATGTTGCGCAGTGAGGTGCTGTGAACAAGCAGGTGAGGTTTTTTCACATCATTCACTGTGGGTTCTAAATGATTAGACAACTTTGTTTTTCAGGTCAATACGATTATAGTGATACCAAATTTATATAATTTTTTATGTTTTGCTATGTTTGTGTGGCACCCCAGGGGTCTGGTCTCCACAGTAATAGCAATGTTATGTCTGAGAGCAGGTGGGAGGTCTCTTGGTCAGGGATCCTATTCATGCCACACCTCCTGCCCGGTCCTGGGAGGGGAAGAACTTCCCCTATATAAAACTGGGGCTGAGGCAGGGTTAGAGAGAAGAAGAGTAGAGAGAAGAGGAGCAGCTTAGGAAATAAAGATCAGGAGCTCAGTGGGAGCAGTGCTAAAAAGAATCAGGGGCTGGCAGCTGAAGAGCTCGCCCTGATTGAAGAGTTACCACTGGACCCGGAGTCCGAGGCTGTGGGGATTAACCTTGACCCAGCAGCAGAAACCGACCGGCAGGGGATTTCAGGTCCTCTGGCCAAGAAACCCGAAGGCACGGTCACACGCGTGGGACCAGCACCGCCGTCGTGGAGCGGAAGCCACTAGAAGGCCCCTAGTCACCGGCCATACGGGTGAGCACCACACGGTACACTCAGGGACGTGGGCTACTTTTACCCGCCTCTAGCAAGGTAGCCAGAAGAGTACAGTTAGTTGGGGAGGCCTACAACTCCGCCTGGCCAAGGGGGATCCCATCTGCTCAAGGACTGACCAGACCCCGACCGCTAGCCAGTACTCCGGGAGGGTCTATCTTTGTCACCAGTAAAGACCCTGAACTACACCGCATCGTCTCTGAGTGGTTCCTGCTACCCCCATCATTCACGTCAGTTGCCCTGAGGCCATACCCCTCCCGTTGGGGGTTATACCATCCACGCTGCACCATCCTTCCACCGGCCTCAGCGGTCTGCCCTGCAGCGGCAGCTCCATAGCTGCATTCAACGGGTGGCGTAGTCGTCCTACATCTACTGCTAATACACCGCCACTTAGTCTGACACCCTGGGCACGGACCGGGTCACCGCCACAAGGACTACTACCCCTATCCAGATCCGGCTCCGGGTATCCCTTGAACATGGCCCAGGGGGCGCGTCAACTTTTGGCGTAGTCGGCAGGATATCGTGCCCGCAACCACCGGGTACTGCGTGCCTGAAAAAAGAGACTTTTAAACTTACCTGTGGTGAAGATTCCCGCCATCCGGCGCCATCTTCAGCCTTCTTCCCGCCATCGGTGAAGATTCCCGCCATCCGGCGCCATTTTCAGCCTTCTTCCCGCCTTCCGTGGAGTTTTCCCGCCGTTGGGCGCCATCTTGAAGACGCCGCGCGGGAAGAAGAGGGGCGTGGACTCCAAAAGCGCGCGAGAACTGAAGCCCCGCCTCACGTCCAGACGTCGCGTAAGGTCCTGGAAGGAGCCCAGCAGACGCTGACGTCACAGGAGCGCGACGGAAGGTCCTCAACCCTGACGATCCACTGCGGAGCCGCGGCCTACGGAAGAGGATCATCGCAAGGTAGGCCACGGTCCACTAGGGGGGAGGAAGATGTCGGATACGGAGGAGAGCTTCACTGCCTCAACCCCCGCCAGCGCCAGCGCTGCTGCAGTCATGCCTTTTACCATGCCCTATATCCCGGGAGCAGCCTGGCTACCCCAATACTCAGGGGAGTCACATACCCTGAATGACTTTAGAGAAAAGCTGGATAGCCTCTTCCAGGTGTACCCCCTCACAGAAGAGCAAAAAGTGAGCATCCTGGTGGCCCAACTAACCGGGGCAGCCCAAAGGGAGGTAAAGTCCTGGCCACCTGGGAGGAGGACTGTCGCGGGGATACTAACCCGGCTGAGGGACACCTTTGATACCCGCACCTCAGCCGAGATTAAGCTTAAATTCTATGGGTGCAAGCAGCGAGCACATGAGAGTATAAGGGACTATGCACTAAACCTACAAGAGGCCCTGAGAGCCATTAAGCAGACCGACCCCGACAGCGTGGGAAACGAGGACAGGCTGTTGACCGAACAATTTATAGAGGTACTATATTGCAATGCCCACCGAACCCAGTTGCGGGCAATGGCCTTACAGGATCCTCATCTGGACTTTGCACAGTTCAAGGACAGAGCCATCCGGGTGCTCCGAGAACCGGCACCGGGTGGCGTTGTGACCCACAGGCGCCCAGCTATCACTTACCACCAGGAGGCGGCGCCCTTGTCGGCAGGGCCTGTGGGGGCTGATGCGCAGGCTTTGAACAATGACCCGGCTCCAGACCTGCACCATCAGGTCCAAGAGCTAGCTAAAAGCGTTGCTGCGCTAACGCGAACTGTGCAGTCTTTACAGGTTTCCACTCCAGGGAAGATCCAGCTGGCATCCGGACCGGAGGACATCCCGTGGCGTCGACCAAGGAGGACCCCACCGGCCAGAGGAAGACCCAGCGACCGATACAACGAGGACGGACAACCCATCTGCCGCCGCTGCAATCAACCCGGACATATGGCAAGGTACTGTCCTTTAAACTGGCACAACCTGGGGTAGAGGGCCAACCCCCAGGAAAAAGATCACCAGGCCCATCGAACTGGCGCGACAAATATGTGGGAGGACGTCCAGTCTTGCCTGTGGTACTGGATGGCATTCCTATGAGTGCCCTACTGGACACCGGGTCACAGGTCACCACCATCCCGTACGTGCTCTTCAAGCAGTACTGGAATGACTCGGATATAACCCGCTACCCTGACGATGACTTGAGTATCATTGCCAGCAATGGTCAACCCGTGCCGCAGATCGGATTTAAAGAGATGACCATTAAAATCGGTAGAGTCGAACTGGCAGCACAGGGACTGATCATTGTGGACATTGACAAGCGCGAGAGTCACCCAAAGATAACTCTAGGAATTAATGTGATTGAAAATTGTCTTGCAGAGGTGATTTTCATTTTACAGCAGGTTGCCAAGAACGCCAGCTCCGGCCAGCAGCGAGTGCTCCAGAAAGAGATCCGGGCACTGATGCGACGGCAACAAGTGGAACTCTCCGGCGGTGAGATTGGTAGCGTAAGAATGTGTGACCCTTTCCCTATTGCCATACCCCCGAAAAGTGAAATGATGATTTGGTGCCGGGCAGCTATTGGTCTGAGAGGTAGAGATTACCAGGCCATGGTAGAACCAGTCTACTCAGACAGTAGGCCCACCATTTTGACAGCCCGGGGGGTAGTTGATGTACGCCATGGGAGGGTGCCCGTTCGCATAATAAATATCGGGAAAAGGGAAGTATACCTGCCCCGGTATGCTACGCTAGCCAAATTATATACTATCAACCAAAATTCTATACAGTCTGTGGAACCCTTGCCTCCATCTCATCCGGAGGAAGGTAACGGCTCTAAGGAAATAATGGAGGATTGGTGTCAGCAACTACATTTGGGTACTGACTCCACTCCCTCCCATCAGAAACAGGGAGTCTACCGGGTGGTTCAAGAGTACGAGAGAGTGTTTAGTAAACACCCGTTATACTTCGGGCGAGTCAAGGGGGTAGAACATCACATCCCCACGGGAGACCATCCTCCCATAAAAGAGAGGTATCGACCCGTACCCCCTGCACACTACCAACACGCCAAGGGGATGCTGAGAGACATGAAGGAGGCTGGGGTAATCAGGGATAGCTGTAGCCCCTGGGCAGCTCCACTAGTCTTGGTCAAAAAGAAAGACAACACCATGAGAATGTGTGTAGATTACCGGAAAATAAACCGTATCACACACAAAGATGCATACCCCTTACCAAGAATAGAGGAGTCTTTGGCTGCTTTAAGATCTGCTAACTTCTTCTCCACCTTGGATCTCACTAGCGGGTACTGGCAGGTTCCTGTAGCAGAGGCGGATCGGGAGAAGACCGCATTCACCACCCCGATGGGACTTAGCGAGTTTACCTGCATGCCGTTTGGACTCTGCAACGCACCAGGAACCTTCCAGCGGTTGATGGAGTGCTGTCTGGGACACCGGAACTTTGAGACGGTCCTGTTATATCTGGACGATGTCATCGTCTACTCCAAGACCTACGAGGACCACCTGAAGCACCTGGCGGAAGTGTTTGAAGCTCTGGCAAGTTACGGCCTAAAGGTGAAACCTTCCGAGTGTCACCTCCTGAAACCAAAGGTGCAGTACCTGGGACACATGGTGAGTGCTGACGGAGTGGCTCCCGACCCTGATAAGATCACCGCAATCAAGGAATGGCCAAGCCCCTCCAGCGTAAAGGAAGTGAGGCAGTTCCTCGGGTTGGTAGGCTACTACCGAAGGTTCATACCCGGTTTCACCAAAAAGGCAGCTCCTATGCAGGACCTCCTGATAGGCCAGTCCCGGAAGGCCAAGAACCAGAAGCCGCCCTTCAGATGGGAGAAGCTGGAAGAAGAGTCCTTCCGCCAGCTGAAGATGGCCCTCACGGGGGATGAAATCCAGGCGTACCCTGATTATAGCCAGCCCTTTATCCTCTACACCGACGCCAGTAACATCGGGCTAGGAGCCGTACTGTCCCAGATCCAGCAGGGGAAAGAACGGGTAATTGCTTACGCCAGCCGAAAACTGCGACGCACCGAAAGAAACCCTGAGAATTACAGCTCATTTAAGCTAGAGTTCCTGGCAGTGGTGTGGGCAGTCACCGAATGCTTTAAGCACTACCTCGCTTCTTCCCGGTTCACCGTGTACACGGATATCAACCCGTTGACACACCTGGACACTGCAAGACTCGGTGCCCTAGAGCAGAGATGGATGGCCCGCTTGTCCAACTATGAGTTTACAATCAAATACCGGGCAGGACGCTCCAATACCAACGCGGACGCCCTGTCCAGGATGCCAAACCTACCGGACGTAGGGGAAGATTCAGAGGGATTGGAAGAAGTTGAGCTCCCCGCGTTCCACCGTCATGGGACTATCCAGTATTCCCACCATGTAAGAAGTAAGCAAACCGCTACGTTGAACCCCTTACCTCACTACAACTGGGTGGAGACGCAAGACAGTGACCCTGCCATCCGTCTGGTAAAGGAGATGCTGACTCGGCCAGATGCATGCCTTGACCCAGACGCTCCGGAGGAAGCCAAGCAACTGTGGGCTGAGAAGAGTCGACTGTTCCTTTACAAGGGAAAGTTGTGCCGCAGAATGGTTAACTCCCGGACGCATGAACTAATCTGGCAAGTAGTGGTGCCAAGAAGAGACGCAGCTATGGTGATGGAGGCATACCACGACGGAGCTGGGCATTTCGGATGGAAAAAGGTGGAGTTCCTGCTGCGCGGGCGGTTCCATTGGGTAGGCATGAGAGGAACCATCGAGAGGTGGTGCAGAGACTGCGGCCCATGCAACTTAAGAAGGAGGGACCGTGCCAGCCAGAAGACTCCCCTGCGGTCCATCATCACCCAACAGCCGTTGGAACTGGTAGCCTTGGATCATGTAAAACTGACCCCAAGCAGAAGTGGCTACGTCTACGCGTTAACCATCGTGGATCACTACTCCCGGTTCTTGGTTGTCGTCCCCGTCAAGGACTTAACGGCTCACACAGCAGCTAGAGCCTTCCAGCAGCACTTCTGCCGTCCGCATGGATACCCGGAGCAGGTGCTGACGGACCAGGGGCCTGCCTTTGAAGCAGAGGTCTTCCAAGAGTTCTGCACCCTGTATGGATGCCGGAAGATACGAACAACACCCTATCACCCGCAAACTAATGGACTTTGTGAGAAAATGAATCAGGTGGTGATTGATCTCCTGAAAACATTGCCCCTGGAGGAACGCAGTCTGTGGCCTGAGAAGCTGCCCGACCTGGTGGACCTATACAACCACATCCCTGTAGGTTCCACCAACTGTACCCCGGCTTACCTAATGAGGGCAAGACCTGGTAAGCTTCCTGTTGATCTGGAGATGGGAGTCCTGACACCCGAGGACACTTCACCAGAAGCCAACTGGGACGCAGAAAGGCAGCAGCAATACCGAAAAGTACAGGAGAGCGTGGAGCGTAGTCTCTGTCAAGCTAGGGAAAGACAAGAGAAAACTTACAACCAGTATGCTCCCGCTGTTCCCCTGGTGCCCGGAGAGCAGGTCTTGAAGAGGAAAAGACGGCTCCACAAGTTGGACGACCAATGGGAGAAGGACCCGTACACCGTACTGCCCTCAAGCCACGACAACCCAAAGGTCTGTACAATCAGTAAAGACGGAGGGGAAACCACAGCCATTGTATCCCGGGATCACCTAAAGAAGTGTCCCGAACAGCTACGGAACCCTGAAGAGGAACAAGAGGACCCTCGACCCATAGAGGAAAGGGAAGATATGGTTAGTACTGTGCTCGGAGACTTCCCTCGGTCTTGGACTCAAGTCAATGGTGCTGTTGTGGTACCCGTCCTCACGTTCCTCCAACCAGCATCCCAAGTGCCTACGGAGACACAGGTAGAACTGGAAGAACAGCCGGTCCAGGAGGCAGAAGGCCCCACTCAAGCAGACCAGGAAAATCAACCCTCTGCTTATAGTGAGCCTGCCATACCCCTAGTGAGCCAAAGAGTCCGTAGACGGCTGCCCAGTTTACCCTTGACAGCTCCTATACCCGATAGCTCAGGACCAGTCAACCAGCTCCGTAGGTCCACTAGGGTCACTAGAGGCCAGCTGCCCATACGGTGGAGGATCTAAATGTTCAAGCTGTTTTATTAATGTTTACCTGTTTATTGTTGCTTGTGTATAATTATGTGTTTCTAGTTATTTATAGGAGTCTTGGTGGATTTACCGGGAATCCTTTGTGCATATAGTTGGAGCGTAACCCAGGACGGACTGAAAGACTGTTAAGGACTCGGGGCAGGACAGACCCCTACCTGGTTACGTCTCCCTGTGTTGGTGAAATGGACACCCTTCTTTTCCTCAAAAGTTACACCCGGTTGCGGACACGCCGTAACCACCTTATGTGTTGTCTTTATCAGTATGTTATTGTTTACACCTTGTTATGTTTACAAAAGTATGTTTAGTCCCGGAGTACTAACTTTCACTAGGGGGGAATGTGGCACCCCAGGGGTCTGGTCTCCACAGTAATAGCAATGTTATGTCTGAGAGCAGGTGGGAGGTCTCTTGGTCAAGGATCCTATTCATGCCACACCTCCTGCCCGGTCCTGGGAGGGGAAGAACTTCCCCTATATAAAACTGGGGCTGAGGCAGGGTTAGAGAGAAGAAGAGTAGAGAGAAGAGGAGCAGCTTAGAAAATAAAGATCAGGAGCTCAGTGGGAGCAGTGCTAAAAAGAATCAGGGGCTGGCAGCTGAAGAGCTCGCCCTGATTGAAGAGTTACCACCGGACCCGGAGTCCGAGGCTGTGGGGATTAACCTTGACCCAGCAGCAGAAACTGACCGGCAGGGGATTTCAGGTCCTCTGGCCAAGAAACCCGAAGGCACGGTCACACGCGTGGGACCAGCACCGCCGTCGTGGAGCGGAAGCCACTAGAAGGCCCGGAGTCACCGGCCATACGGGTGAGCACCACACGGTACACTCAGGGACGTGGGCTACTTTTACCCGCCTCTAGCAAGGTAGCCAGAAGAGTACAGTTATTTGGGGAGGCCTACAACTCCGCCTGGCCAAGGGGGATCCCATCTGCTCAAGGACTGACCAGGCCCCGACTGCTAGCCAGTACTCCGGGAGGGTCTATCTTTGTCACCAGTAAAGACCCTGAACTACACCGCATCGTCTCTGAGTGGTTCCTGCTACCCCCATCATTCACGTCGGCTGCCCTGAGGCCATACCCCTCCCGTTGGGGGTTATACCATCCATGCTGCACCATCCTTCCACCGGCCTCAGCGGTCTGCCCTGCAGCGGCAGCTCCATAGCTGCATTTAATGGGTGGCGTAGTCGTCCTACATCTACTGCTAATACACCGCCACTTAGTCTGACACCCTGGGCACGGACCGGGTCACCGCCACAAGGACTACTACCCCTATCCAGATCCGGCTCCGGGTATCCCTTGAACATGGCCCAGGGGGCGCGTCATTTGCACACAAAACTACTTTTTTGCAAAAAAAATAATTGTTTTTGTATTGCCATATTTTGAGAGAAGTTACATTTTATTTTTTAGCTGATACAGCTGTGTGATGACTTATTTTTCTGGGATGAACTGTTTTTATTTGTATCAATTTCGGGGACATAACATTTTTTATCACTTTCTATTCTGATTTTTTGGATTTAGAATAAAACAACATAGCAATTAAAGAATTTTGTTTTTTTAAGGCTGTTTACTGTGCAGTTAAAGTGAAAAATCATTTTTATTGCTTGTATCAGTATGATTGCAGTCAAGGCAGTTAAACATGGCATAAATCTAATACTCATGTTTTTTTCCTCTGCATACAGATATATATATATATATATATACAGATATATATATATATATATATATATATATATATATATACTAGATGGTGGCCCGATTCTAACGCATCGGGTATTCTAGAATATGTATGCGGCCGACCGGGCGCAACTAATCAGCAAAGCAGTGTTTAAATGGGTTGCGCACTACTTTAAATTAACCCCCCAATGTATCCCCCTGGGGCCCCTAATGAATTTTGGAGGACCGGGGAGCGAGGCCGCCGGTCTGGGTACTTCTGCTGCGAGCAGCCGGGAGATGACCGGCTAGCACAGGGTGAGCGTGGGAGCGGGTGAGCGTGGGAGGGTGAGCGTAGGAGCTGGTGAGCGTGGGAGGGTGAGCGTGGGAGCGGGTGAGCGTGGGAGGGTGAGCGTGGGAGCGGGTGAGCGTGGGAGGGTGAGAATGTGAGGGTGTGTGCGTGTGAGGGTGAGCATGGAAGCGTGTGAGGGTGAGCGTGGGAGCGTCAGAGTGTGAACGTCCGAGCGTGAGCGTCCGAGCGTGAGCGTCAGAGCGTAAGTGTCTGAGCGTGAGCGTCAGAGCGTGAGCGTCAGAGTGTGAGCGTCAGAACGTGAGCGTCAGAGCGTGAGCGTCAGAGAGTGAAAGTGAGCGTCAGAGCGTGAGCGTCAGAGTGTGAACGTCCGAGCGTGAGCGTCTGAGCGTGAGCGTCAGAGCGTGAGCGTCAGAGCGTGAGCGTCAGAGCGTGAGTGTGAGCGTCCGAGCATGAGCGTCAGAGCGTGAGCGTCAGAGTGTGAGCGTCAGAGCATGAGCGTCAGAGCGTGAGCGTCAGAGCGTGAGCGTCAGAGCATGAGCGTGAGCGTCAGAGTGTGAACGTCCGAGCGTGAGCGTCAGAGCGTGAGCGTCAGAGCGCGAGCGTCAGAGCGTGAGCATCCGAGCGCAAGCGTCAGAGCGCGACCATCAGAGCGTGAGCGTCAGAGCATCAGAGCCTGAGCGTCAGAGCATCAGAGCGTGAGCGTCAGAGCTTGAGCATCAGAGCATGAGCGTCAGAGCATCAGAGCATGAGCGTCCGAGCGTGAGCGTCAGAGCGTGAGCGTCAGAGCGTGAGCATCCGAGCGTGAGCATCTGAGCGTGAGCGTCAGAGTCTGAGCATAAGCGTCAGAGCATGAGCGTCAGAGCGTGAGTGTCAGAGCGTGAGCATCAGAGCGTGAACGTGAGCATCAGAGCGTGAGCGTCAGAGCGTGAGCTTCAGAGAGTGAGCGTGACCGTCAGAGCGTGTGAGCATCCGAGCGTGAGCGTCAGAGCGTGAGCGTGAGCGTCAGAGCGTGTGAGTGTCAGAGCGTGAGCATCCGAGCGTGAGCGTCAGAGCGTGAGCGTCAGAGTCTGAGCGTCAGAGTCTGAGCGTCAGAGTCTGAGCGTCAGAGCGTGAGCGTCAGAGCATCAGAGCGTGAGCGTCAGAGCGTGAGCGTCCGAGCGTGAGCGTCAGAGTCTGAGCATGAGCATCAGAGCGTGAGAGTCAGAGCGTGAGTGTCAGAGCGTGAGCGTCAGAGCGTGAACGTGAGCATCAGAGCGTGAGCTTCAGAGCGTGAGTGTCAGAGCGTGAGCGTCAGAGCGTGAACGTGAGCATCCGAGCGTGAGCATGTGAGCGTCAGATCGTGAGCATGAGCGTCCGAGCATGAGCGTCAGAGCATCAGAGAGTCAGAGCGTGAGCTTCAGAGCGTGAGCGTCAGAGCGTGAGCGTGGGCGTCAGAGCGCGAGCGTCAGAGCGTGAGCGTCAGAGCATCAGAGCGTGAGCATGAGCGTCAGAGCATCAGAGCTTGAGTGTCAGAGCGTGTGAGCGTGAGCGTCAGAGCATGAGCGTGAGCTTCCGAGCGTGAGCGTCCGAGCGTGAGCGTCAGAGCGTCAGAGTCTGAGCGTCAGAGCGTGAGCGTCAGAGCATCAGAGCGTGAGCGTCAGAGCGTGAGCGTCAGAGTCTGAGCGTCAGAGTCTGAGCGTCAGAGTCTGAGCATGAGCGTCAGAGCGTGAGCGTCAGAGCGTGAGTGTCAGAGCGTGAGCGTCAGAGCGTGAGCGTGAGCATCCGAGCGTGAGCATGTGAGCGTCAGAGCGTGAGCGTCCGAGCATGAGCGTCAGAGCATCAGAGCGTCAGAGCGTGAGCTTCAGAACGTGAGCGTCAGAGCGTGAGCGTGGGCGTCAGAGCGCGAGCGTCAGAGCGTGAGCGTCAGAGCATCAGAGCGTGAGCGTCAGAGCATCAGAGCGTGAGCGTCAGAGCATCAGAGCTTGAGCGTCAGAGCATCAGAGCTTGAGCGTCAGAGCATCAGAGCTTGAGCGTCAAAGCGTGTGAGCGTGGGCGTCAGAGCATGAACGTGAGCTTCCGAGCGTGAGCGTCCGAGCGTGAGCGTCAGAGAGTGAGCGTCAGAGTGTGAGCGTCAGAGCGTGAGCGTCCTAGCGTGAGCATCAGAGCGTGAGCGTGAGCATCAGAGCGTGAGCGTGAACGTGAGCATCCGAGCATGAGCATCAGAGCGTGAGCGTCAGAGCGTGAGCGCCAGAGCGAGGGCGTGAGCATGAGCGTCAGAGCGTGAGCGTCAGAGCGTCAGAGTCTGAGCGTCAGAGCGTGAGCGTCAGAGCATTAGAGCGTGAGCGTCAGAGCGTGAGCTTCCGAGCGTGAGCGTCAGAGCGTGAGCGTCAGAGCGTGAGCGTCAGAGCGTGAACGTGAGCTTCCGAGCGTGAGCGTCCGAGCGTGAGCGTCAGAGCGTGAGCGTCAGAGTCTGAGCATGAGCGTCAGAGTCTGAGCGTCAGAGCGTGAGCGTCAGAGCATTAGAGCGTGAGCGTCAAAGCGTGAGCTTCCGAGCGTGAGCGTCAGAGCGTGAGCGTCAGAGCGTGAACGTGAGCTTCCGAGCGTGAGCGTCCGAGCGTGAGCGTCAGAGCGTGAGCGTCCTAGCGTGAGCATCAGAGCGTGAGCGTGAGCATCAGAGCGTGAGCGTGAACGAGAGCATCCGAGCATGAGCGTCAGAGCGTGAACGTGAGTGTCAGAGCATGAGCATCAGAGCGTGAGCGTCAGAGCATGAGTGTGATCGTCAGAGCGTGAGCGCCAGAGCGAGGGCGTGAGCATGAGCGTCAGAGCGTGAGCGTCAGAGCGTGAGCTTCAGAGCGTGAGCGTGTGAGCATCAGAGCGTGAGCGTCAGAGCGTGAGCGTCAGAGCGTGAGTGTCAGAGCGTCAGGGCATGAGCGTCAGAGCGTCAGAGCATGAGCGTGAGCGACAGAGCGTGAGCGTGAGTGTCAGAGCGTGAGCGTCAGAGCGAGAGTGTGAGCGTCAGAGCATGAGCGTCAGAGCGTGAGTTTCAAAGCGTGAGCATCAGAGCGTGAGCGTCCGAGCGTGAGCGTCAGAGCGTGAGAATGTGAGCGTCAGAGCGTGAGCGTGAGTGCCAGATCGTGAGCGTCAGAGCGTGAGCGTCAGAGCGTGAACGTGAGCGTACGAGCGTGAGCTTCAGAGCGTGAACGTGAGCGTATGAGCGTGAGCATCAGAGTGTGAGCGTCAGAGCGTCAGAGCGTCAGAGCGTGAACGTGAGCGTCCGAGCGTGAGCGTCAGAGCGTGAACGTGAGCGTACGAGCGTGAGCGTCAGAGTGTGAGCGTCAGAGCGTCAGAGCGTGAACGTGAGCGTCAGAGCGTGAGCGTCACAGCGTGAGCGTCACAGCGTGAACGTGAGCGTCCAAGCGTGAGCGTCCGAGCGTGAGCGTCAGAGCGTGAGTGTGAGCGTCAGAGCGTGAGCGTCAGAACGTGAGCTTCAGAGCGTGAACGTGTGAGCGTCAGAGCGTGAGCGTTAGAGTGTGAGCGTCAGAGCGTAAGCGTCAGAACGTGAGCGTCAGAACGTGAGCTTCAGAGCGTGAACGTCAGAGCGTGAACATGAGCGTCAGAGCGTGAGCATCCGAGCGTGAGCGTCAGAGCGTGAGCATGTGAGCGTCAGAGCGTGAGTGTCAGAGCGTGAGCGTGAGCGTCAGAGCGTGAGCGTGAGCGCCAGAGCGTGAGCGTCAGCGTGAGCGTGAGCATCAGAGCGTGAGCATCAGAGCCTGAACGTGAGCGTCCGAGCGTGAGCGTCCGAGCGTGAGCGTCCGAGCGTCAGAGTGTGAACGTGAGCGTCCGAGCGTGAGCGTCAGAGCGTCAGAGCGTGAACGTGAGCGTCCGAGCGTGAGCGTCAGAGCGTGAGCGTCAGAGCGTGAGCGTGAGCGTGAGCGTCACAGCGTGAGCGTGAGAGTCCGATCGTGAGCGTCCGAGTGTGAGCGTCCGAGCGTGAGCGTCAGAGTGTCAGAGCGTGAACGTGAGCGTCCGAGCGTGAGCGTCCGAGCGTGAGCGTGTGAGTGTGAGCGTCAGAGCGTCAGCGTGAGCGTCCGAGAGTGAGCGTCAGAGCGTGAGTGTGAGCGTCAGAGCGTGAGCTTCAGAGCGTGAGCGTCAGAGCGTGAACGTCAGAGCGTGAGTGTGAGCGTCAGAGAGTGAGCGTCAGAGCGTGAGCTTCAGAGCGTGAGCGTCAGAGCGTGAACGTCAGAGCGTGAGTGTGAGCGTCAGAGCGTGAGCGTTAGAGCGTGAGCTTCAGAGCGTGAGCGTCAGAGAGTGAGCGTTAGAGCGTGAGCGTCCAAGCGTGAGCATCAGATCGTGAGCGTCAGAGCGTGAGCGTCAGGGCGTGAATGTGAGCATCAGAGCGTGAGCGTCAGAGCGTCAGAGCGTGAGCGTGTGAGCGTCAGAGCGTGAGCGTGTGAGCGTCAGAGCGTGAGCGTGTGAGCGTGAGCGTCAGAGCGTGAGCGTGAGCGTCAGAGCGTGAGCGTGAGTGTCAGAGCGTGAGCGTCAGAGAGTGAGCGTCCGAGCGTGAGCGTCCGAGCGTCAGAGCGTGAGCGTCAGAGCGTGAGCGTCAGAGTGTGAGCGTCAGAGCGTGAGTGTTAGTGTCAGAGCGTGAGCGTCAGAGCGTGAGCTTCAGAGCGTGAGCGTGAGCGTTCGAGCGTGAGCGTCAGAGCGTGAGCGTGAGCGCCAGAGCGTGAGCGTCAGAGCGTGAGCTTCAGAGCGTGAGCGTCAGAGCGTGAGCGCCAGAGCGTGAGCGTGAGCATGAGCGTCAGAGCGTGAGCATGAGCGTCAGAGCGTGAGCGTCAGAGCGTGAGCATCCGAGCGTGAGCGTCAGAGCGTGAACGTCAGAGCGTGTGAGCGTCAGAGCGTGAGCATCCGAGCGTGAGCGTCAGAGCGTGAGCATTGAACATCAGAGCATGAGCATCAGAGCGTGAGCGTCAGAGCGTGAACGTGAGCGTACGAGCGTGAGCGTCAGAGCGTCAGAGCGTCAGAGCGTGAACGTGAGCGTCCGAGCGTGAGCGTCAGAGCGTGAGCGTCAGAGCATGAGCGTCACAGCGTGAGTGTCACAGCGTGAGCGTCAGAGCGTGAACGTGAGCGTCCGAGCGTGAGCGTCCGAGCGTGAGCGTCAGAGCGTGAGTGTGAGCTTCAGAGCGTGAGCGTGAGCGTCAGAGCGTGAGCGTCTGAGCGCGAGCGTCAGAGCGTAAGCGTCAGAACGTGAGCGTCAGAGCGTGAGCGTCCGAGCGTGAGCGTCAGAGCATCAGAGCGTGAACGTGAGCGTCCGAGCGTCCTTCCAAATGCAACCACCACACCTCAAATCAACTCCAGGCCTTTTATCTGCTTAATTGAGAATGACATAACGAAGGGATTGCCCACACCTGTCCATGAAATAGCCTTGGAGTCAATTGTCCAATTACTTTTGGTCCCTTTAAAAACAGGGTGGCACATGTTAAGGAGCTGAAACTCCTAAACCCTTCATCCAATTTTAATGTGGATACCCACAAATGAAAGCTGAAAGTCTGAACTTCAACTGCATCTGAATTGTTTTGTTTAAAATTCATTGTGGTAATGTCTAGAACCAAAATTTGAAAAATGTTGTCTCTGTCCAAATATATATGGACCTAAATGTGTGTATGTATGTGTATATATATATATACACAGTACAGACCAAAAGTTTGGACACACCTTCTCATTTAAAGATTTTTCTGTATTTTCATGACTATGAAAATTATACATTCACACTGAAGGCATCAAAACTATGAATTAACACGTGTGGAATTATATACTTAACAAAAAAGTGTGAAACAACTGAAAATATGTCTTATATTCTAGGTTCTTCAAAGTAGCCACCTTTTGCTTTGATGACTGCTTTGCACACTCTTGGCATTCTCTTGATGAGCTTCAAGAGGTAGTCACCGGAAAGCGTCTTCCAACCATCTTGAAGGAGTTCCCAGAGATGCTTAGCACTTGTTGGCCCTTTTGCCTTCACTCTGCGGTCCAACTCACCCCAAACCATCTCGATTGGGTTCGGGTCTGGTGACTGTGGAGGCCAGGTCATCTGGCGTAGCACCCCATCACTCTCCTTAGTCAAATAGCCCTTACACAGCCTGGAGGTGTGTTTGGGGTCATTGTCCTGTGGAAAAATAAATGATGGTCCAACTAAACGCAAACCGGATGGAATAGCATGCCGCTGCAAGATGCTGTGGTAGCCATGCTGGTTCAGCATGCTTCAATTTTGAATAAATCCCCAACAGTGTCACCAGAAAAGCACCCCCACACCATCACACCTCCTCCTCCATGCTTCACGGTGGGAACCAGGCATGTAGAGTCCATCCGTTCACCTTTTCTGCATCGCACAAAGACACGGTGATTGGAACCAAAGATCTCAAATTTGGACTCATCAGACCAAAGCACAGATTTCCACTGGTCTAATGTCCATTCCTTGTGCTCTTTAGCCCAAACAAGTCTCTTCTGCTTGTTGCCTGTCCTTAGCAGTGGTTTCCTAGCAGCTATTTTACCATGAAGGCCTGCTGCACAAAGTCTCCTCTTAACAGTTGTTGTAGAGATGTGTCTGCTGCTAGAACTCTGTGTGGCATTGACCTGGTCTCTAATCTGAGCTGCTGTTAACCTGCGATTTCTGAGGCTGGTGACTCAGATAAATTTATCCTCAGAAGCAGAGGTGACTCTTGGTCTTCCTTTCCTGGGGCGGTCCTCATGTGAGCCAGTTTCTTTCTAGCGCTTGATGGTTTTTGCAACTGCACTTGGGGACACTTTCAAAGTTTGCCCAATTTTTCGCACTGACTGACCTTCATTTCTTAAAGTAATGTTGGGCACTTTTGCTGTTTTTTTCTTGCCATAATACAAACTCTAACAGTCTATTCAGTAGCACTATCAGCTGTGTATCCACCATCCTTCTGCACAACACAACTGATGGTCCCAACCCCCCATTTATAAGGCAAGAAATCCCACTTATTAAACCTGACAGGGCACAACTGTGAAGTGAAAACCATTTCCGGTGACTACCTCTTGAAGCTCATCAAGAGAATGCCAAGAGTGTGCAAAGCAGTCATCAAAGCAAAAGGTGGCTACTTTGAAGAACCTAGAATATAAGACATATTTTCAGTTGTTTCACACTTTTTTGTTAAGTATATAATTCCACATGTGTTAATTCATAGTTTTGATGCCTTCAGTGTGAATGTACAATCTTCATAGTTATGAAAATACAGAAAAAACTGTAAATGAGAAGGTGTGTCCAAACTTTTGGTCTGTACTGTATATATATATATATATATATATATATATATATATAATTGTCTTATCCCGTCTGTTTGTCTGTCTGTCTGTCTGTCCAGGAATCCCACGTCGCTGATTGGTCAGGCCGTGGCCAATCAGCGATGCGGGATTTGAGAACAAGATGGCGGCCGTTAGCGGCTTACCCTCACCCGCTCAACCTCACACCCTCAGACGCTCACCCTCAGACGCTCACGCTCTGACGCTCACGCTCTGACGCTCAAGCTCTGACGCTCACGCTCTGACGCTCTGACGCTCACGTTCTGACACTCATGTTCATGCTCTGACACTCACGCTCTGACGCTCACGCTCGAACGCTCAAGCTCTAACGCTCAAGCTCTAACGCTCTGACGCTCACGCTCTGACGCTCACGCTATAACGCTCACGCTCTGACACTCACGCTCCGACGCTCACGCTCTGACGCTTACGCTCACGCTCGGACGCTCACGCTCTGATGCTCACGCTCTGACACTCACGTTCATGCTCTGACACTCACGCTCTGACACTCACGCTCAGACTCTCTGACGCTCATGCTCTGAAGCTCACGCTCTGACGCTCACACTCACGCTCTGACGCTCACGCTCTGACGCGTGAAGTTTTGCTGTGAAGTAAACATGCGGTCAAAGGAGGTGAAAAAAGCCATCCTTCAGTTGCAAAAACAGAAAAAAACCATCCAAGAAATTGCTACAATATTAGGAGTGGCAAAATCTACAGTTTGGTACATCCTGAGAAAGAAAGAAAGCACTGGTGAACTCATCAATGCAAAAAGACCTGGGCGCCCACGGAAGACAACAGTGGTGGATGATCGCAGAATAATCTCCATGGTGAAGAGAAACCCCTTCACAACCGCCAACCAAGTGAACAACACTCTCCAGGAGGTAGGCGTATCAATATCCAAATCTACCATAAAGGGAAGACTGCATGAAAGTAAATATAGAGGGTTCACTGCACGGTGCAAGCCACTCATAAGCATCAAGAATAAAAGCCTAGACTGGACTTTGCTAAAAACATCTAAAAAAGCCAGCACAGTTCTGGAAGAACATTCTTTGGACAGATGAAACCAAGATCAACCTCTACCAGAATGATGGAAAGAGAAAAGTATGGCAAAGGCGTGGTACAGCTCATGATCCAAAGCATACCACATCATCTGTAAAACACGGCGGAGGCAGTGTTATGGCGCGGGCATGCATGGCTGTCAGTGGCACTGGGTCACTAGTGTTTATTGATGATGTGACACAGGACAGAAGCAGCCGAATGAATTCTGATGTATTCAAAGCCATACTGTGTGCTCAGATCAAGCCAAATGCAGCCAAACTGATTGGTCGTTGTTTCATACTACAGATGGACAATGACCCAAAACATAAAGCCAAAGCAACCCATGAGTTTATTAAAGCAAAGAAGTGGAATATTCTTGAATGGCCAAGTCAGTCAACTGATCTCAACCCATTTGAGCATGTTAAAGACTAAACTTCAGACAGAAAGGCCCACAAACAAACAGCAACTGAAAACCACCGCAGTGAAGGCCTGGTAGAGCATCAAAAAGGAGGGAACACAGCGTCTGGTGACGTCCATGAGTTCAAGACTTCAGGCAGTCATTGCCAACAAAGGTGTAGCGTCGGCGTCCCTTCCCCCTGCTAGGCAGGGACGCTGTTCCCCTCACCTCTCCGCTCCGAGTCCGGCGTCCTCCTCCCGCTCTGCTGGCAGCGCGCGCTCCTCCCCTCTTAAAGGGGCCGCGCGCGCCGTCCTAAGGAGTCCCCGGCCAATGGCCGGAGGACTTCACCATATATAAGGCACCTCCTCCAAAATGGAGGTGCCCGAGCAATGTTGTTGCACTGTTCACTACTCTGCTTCAGCCCTCAGGTCCCATTGCCTGTTACCTGCCAGTTACCTGCCAGTTTCCTGCCAGTTTGCTGCCTGATTCCTGCCTGTCATCCGCTTTCCTGCTTGCTAGCCTGAGGTCCGACGGTCTGCCTTCCGACACCTGTCAGTCTGTCTATGGACCAGCTTGCCCGCTCACCTGGGAGCGCTCACCTGCTACCTGTCTGTTAGCCTACCTGGAGGCTCCGCCGTCACGTGCTGTTACCATCTGTCAGTCCAGAGACTCTTGCCTGCTCACCTGGGAGCGCTCATCTGCTACCTGCCAGTTAGCCTACCTGGAGGCTCCGCCGTCACATGCTGTGACCACCTGCTTATCCAGAGACTCTCGCCTGCTCACCTGGGAGCACTCATCTGCATCCGCCTGTTAGCCTACCTGGAGGCTCCGCCATCACATGCTGTGACCACCTGCTTATCCAGAGACTCTCGCCTGCTCACCTGGGAGCACACACCTGCCATCCGCCTGCTAGCCTACCTGGAGGCTCAGCCGTCACAGGTCATACCAACCCTATACCCAGAGACTGTCCCTGTCACTTGCTGTGATCTCCTGCCCGTTCACCCAGAGACTGTCCCGGTCACCTGCTGTGACTACCTGCCCGTCTTCCCTGGTCACCACCCGCTTCCTTACAAGGATCGCCCCCTTGTATAGTTGCTCAGAGGTTCCGCCTCCCAGACCCGTTACAAAAGGGTTTTCAACCAAGTACTAGAAATGAACATTTTATTTACAATTATTTAATCTGTCCAATTACTTTTGGTCCCTTTAAAAACAGGGTGGCACATGTTAAGGAGTTGAAACTCCTAAACCCTTCATCTAATTTTAATGTGGATACCCTCAAATGAAAACTGAAAGTCTGAACTTCAACTGCATCTGAATTGTTTTGTTTAAAATTTATTGTGGTAATGTCTAGAGCCAAAATTAGAAAAATGTTGTCTCTGTCCAAATATATATGGACCTAACTGTATACAGTCTATATCTATATTTATATATATATATATATTTAATTCATCTACTGCGTTTAATGATGCTTTAAAGTCATCACACTCTAACAGTTTATGATCCGTGTTGATCTGCCAGTTTGTTTGTTATCTCTGTAGCTTATTGTCTCCTATTGTTTTAAGCTAGTTGATTGATTGCTAACAAGTTAAATTTGTATTAGATCTAAGCACATACTTCCCTATATATGTAGACCTACCCAATGGGGAAGTCACTTCGTGCAGTGGGGCACTCGTGCAGATTTATTCCAAGGACCATATTTTTCTAAGTGCCAGAGAAGTTAAATATGGCAGTTGGACAGGGCAGAAAACAGGTTAGACATGCAAGACAATGAAACAAACTTGCTTCCAGGTCATCCGATTTGTAAAGAGTAGTGATGAGCGAGCATTCTCGCTACTGCTCGGTACTCGACAGAGCATCTCACTACTCGAGATGCTCAGAGCTCGCCAAGTATTTCTGGGGTTGCTTGGCAGGAGCTAGGGTCCCCTCCCTGCATGTTTGGAATTCTTTAGGGAGCCAATGAACATGCAGGGATTGTCTGCCACACACTGTAGCCATGTTGGTTGTGGGCATTACAGTGATTGGCTGGCCGCACAGCGTCATCAGGTCTATATAAGACCTGGCGCCGCCATGCTCGTCACAGTCTACTCCGGAATCAGGCAGTGTAGGGAGAGGTGCTGCTGAGCTAGGGAGACATTTTCTTGCTTCTTAGTTAATGTAGGTATACCACAATATATTATACACATATCCATCTCAACTAACAGTCCTTCTGAGGACTAATCCAGCTGCATAGATATAACTGCTAGGCAGGCAAGCAGTGCATGTGGCAGACTGCAGTGCAAGTAGCAAGAGGGTCCATTCCAATTCTGTCTGATGCTGGTGTTTTTACAGATATTTCTAAAAATAGCCCCAGGTATCATGGGCCAGGAATATTTTTTTTGGATCTTAATCCTGATTATTTGCTTAAAAAGCAATCCAGAGAACATAATTTTTCTGCTTCATTTGCTTGTTGACATGGCAGAATACAGCCAGATCCTTTCCATATTATAGCGCTAAAATCCATCGATTTAAAACTGTGGTTTGTCCATCACACAGATCACATATAAGTGCGCTCAAAATTCTGTCATTTCTGGCCTCAACTGAAATTTTGTTGCAGTGTGTTAGCGAAGTTATTGACAATAGTTCGCTGTTAAAAAATAGTTACTTACAGGCCAGCTATTTAAAACTGTGGTTTTCCATCACACGTATCACATATCACTGCGGCTCAAATCCAACCATTTGTAGTGAACGTGGAAAATATTGTCCGCTATTTAAAATGGGTAAGGCGCGTGGAAAGGGACAGGGGAGTGGACGTGATGGTGATGATGGTGCATGCAGAAGACGAGGTCGAGGCCGTGGGCTAGATGAAATTGTGCCACAAAAAACACCCACATTTTCTCGCTCGACCTTCCTGTCCCAATTAAAAGGGGACAGCAGAATACCACTATTGAACACAGAGCAGTGTGAAAAGGTTATTGGTTGGATAGCAGATAATGCTTCCAGTCACTTAGCCACCACCACCACACTGTCTTCCACGCGGTCAAGTCTCAGTAGCCATGAGCCTGGACTGAATATTCCTCTTCCTGATCCTCCTTCCTCCCACCATGCCGAGTGCCCGGAGACAACTGATCCCACACTTGGTCACTCCGTAGAACTGTTCACTTTTCCATCTATAGATTCGGGCCTCTCGCCCAGTCCACTTGAAGCAGGGCAAGAGGAGATTGCATGTAGCGATGCCCAAATATTTGAGCAGCCACGGTCACACGAAGGTGACGGTGGGAAACTGTTACAAGAGGTGGATGATGATGAGACAAAATTGTCAGAAAATCAGGAGGAGGACCAGGATGCGGAAGTGAAAGACGAGATGGTGGATGATATAGTAACTGACCCAACCTGGCAGGGGGACATATAGACCGAGGACAGCAGCACACAGGGGGAGGGAGGCTTAGCACCACAACAGGCAGGAAGAAGCAGTGTGGTGGCCACAGACAGAAGGCGGGCAACTGTTGCCCGTAACATCAATACAACGGAATAGCCAGTGCAACTGTTAGGTCTTCCCGAGTCTGGTTGTTTTTTTAAAGACTCTGCTGATAACACCAAAAAGGCCATTTACATCACCTGCCAGGCCAGCATCAGCAGGGTTAGCAAAACTACCAGCCTGACCACCACCAACATGACCAGGCACATGGCAGCAAAGCACCCGACTTTGTGGGCTGAATCCCAGGGTCCAGGAATAGTGTCTGCAGGTGGCACCACTGCTTCTTCTGCTTTTGTGCATGCAAGCCAATTCCCTGTCCATGGCGCATGCAAAGATGCCTCCTGCCCTGCACCTGTCCTTGCACACTCTCAACTAGCACTCTCAGCAAGCACGTACTTGTCCCAGTGCAGCGTTCAGTTGTCCCTATCCCAGTCCTTGGAATGCAAGTGCAAATAGGCAGCCAACGCCCCACATGTCACACTACTAAATTCACACATTTCGCGACTGCTTGAGCTCAAAATGTTGCTTTTTAGTCTCATGGAGATGGAAGCTTTCCCAACCTGATGGCGGCGTCCTTCCTTCAGTACTCTGTCCCCAGCTGCCACTATTTCTCCTGGTGTGCCGTCCCCGCATTACACAAGCACGTGTCCCACAACATTAGCCGTGCCCTCAACAATGCAGTTAATGGGAAAGTCCACCTAACAACGAACACGTGGACAAGTGCTTGTGGGCAGGGATGGTACATCTCGCTGACGGCACACTGGGTTAATATGGTGGAAGCCGGGACCAAGTCGGACCTTGAGAAGGATTGAGGGCCCTAGGTCAATCAGGGTTGCCCCATAGTCTACATCTCCTGCAACTCATCCTCCTCCTTCTCCTCTTTAGCCTCCATCTCCGAAATGACCACATCAGTCACAAGCTGGAAGCACTGCAGCACTGCCTCAGCCAAGCGGCAACAGGATGTGCTGAAGCTAATATGCTTAGGTGACAAACCGCACAACGCTGAAGAGTTGTGGACAGCTCTGAAAGAGCAGACAAATCTGTGTCTGACACCGCTGACTCTACAGCCAGGCATGGTCATGTGTGACAATGTCCGGAACCTAGTGGCGGCTCTGAGGTGAGCTCATGGCTGACCCATGTGCTTAACCTCGTGGTTCAGTGGTTTCTCAAAACCTACCCGGAGCTCCCGGATCTGCTTGTCAATATACGCCGCCTGTGTGCCCATTTTAGAAAGTCATCTACAACTTCCCCTGCCCTTCCCGTGTTTCAGCAGCGGTCGCAGCTTCCGGCTCACTGACTGGTGTGTGATGTCCCCACGCATTGGAACTCTACACTGCAGATGTTGGGAAGGATTTGTGAGCAGAAGAGGGCAGCTGTTGACTATCAGCATCAACAAGGCCGTCGGTATTCAGTTCAGACTCCACACATAAGACCTCAGGAGTGGACATGGATGTCAGACATATGTACCATCCTGCAAAACTTTGAGGACTCCACCAAGATGGTGGGCGATGACGCCATAATTAGAGTCACCATCCCGCTTCTCTGTCTTCTGACATGCTCTCTGCTCACAATCAAAGAGGATGCATTGCAGGCGAAGCACGATGAGATGGAGCAGGGAACCATAAAGGGTGATTACACACATCCCACCCTCATCTCACCCCAACGTGGATTGGGTGACAATGAGGAGGAAGAAGAACAGGAGCTAGTTTCCTGCACCATAGACGGTACTACCTGCATGACTGCCATACCGTCTGTTCAGCGTGGATGGCCTGAAGAAATAGAGGAGTAGAAGGAGGAGGAGGAGAGCATGGTCAGTCGTCCTCTTGGTGATGACACGGAAGTCTCGCCTGTTAGCAGTCTGGCACGCATGACTGAATTTATGTTATGCTGCCTTTCCTGTGACCCTCGCTTTCTCCAAATTTTGGGTGACAGTCATTACTGGTTGGTGACACTTCTAGACCCACGCTACTAGGAGAACTTTCTGTCTCTTATTCCCGAGGTGAACAGGTCTACTAAAATGGGGCAGCCCTTGTTGCGGAATTATTTAAAAAATTCTCATCCAAAAACGCTGGTGGCTGAGGTCACAGTTCTTTATGACAAACAAGAAGTACAGGTGAGAGAGACAACTCCAATCCAGCAGTGGCAGGGGAACACTGTTAAAGTTCTTGGATTGGTTTCTCAGACCCTCCCATCTTACAGGCCCTGACGAGCAGGGTACTCTCACAAGGAGTGCAAAGTTTGGGAAGATGGTGAGGGAGTACCTTGCCGACTGTACCAACATCCTCCGTGATTCCTCTGTGCCTTATAATTATTGGGTATCCAAGCTGGACACATAGCATGAACTGGCTCTCTACGCCTTGGAGGTCCTGGCCTGTCCTGCCACTAGCGTTTTATCAGAGCGGGTTTTTAGTGTCGCTGGTGGAATTATAACTGATAAGCTCATCCGCCTGTCAACTGAAAATGCTGACAGGCTGACGCTTATAAAAATGAACAAGGGCTGCATTGGGCCAGACTTCTCAACACCACCGAATGATAGCAGCGTAGCATAAAGTCAAATTCAGTGTCTTTTTTTGGAAGGTCTATTCCCATGCACCTTTTAACACCCACACATGGGTATACGCTTCCTGATTTTGTCTATTTGCTCTTGTCCTCCTCCTTCTCCTCATTCTCCATCACCATATCATTCACCACCATATCTACCATATCACCTCCTCTACGAAACTTGCAAGGAGCATTGGAGTGCCTCCAAATTTTTGGCAGTTTTTGCATTCACTGCATACACAAACACTATGGGAGACCCATTTCCTAATAATGGGAACATTTTTTCATGAGGCCGTCTACATCTCTTCCAAGGGGCATTGGAGTGCCTCCAAATTTTTGGCAGCCGTTGTACTCACAACATACCCTATAACTGTATAGCAGAACCGCCCCTTTGTAATGGGAACATGTCGTTACTGTGGCCCTGCTCTATGTGTCTTTAATGTGTCTTTAGTGGGGTTTTTCCCAAATTTTGTCAGGCCTTGCAGTCACAGCATCGGTATTACCACTATAGGAGACCCTCTCCTTTATAATGGGAACATTTTTTTTACTGAGACCCTCCTCTATGCCTCTTCAAATGGGTATTGGGTTACTTGTATCCAAATTTTTGGCAGCCCTTGCAGTCACTGCATACGCAATAACAGTATAGGAGACCCACTCGTTAATAATGGAAACAACAAAGCATAGCCGACTGATAGCTCTCTAACAATAGCGAGGGCCGACTGCTGGCTCTTTAAGAATAGTAAGGGCCGCCTGATGGCCCTATAAAATTAGGTTTTTGACTTTCAGAATCTCTCCATCATAAATGAAACAGGATGTGTCAGATTATGTGTCACACACCACATGGCCAGATAAGGTTGTAAAATGTTAAAATGACTTTCACTTCTTACATTATATGATAGATATCTATTGTAAATTCCACAATAGCTCAGAAACCGGCGAATCGCTCCACACAGAATACTGGCCCCCATATAAGGCCCCATACGGAATACTGGCCCCCATTTAAGGCCCCATACAGAATACTGGCCCCCATATAAGGCTCCATGAGGAATACTGGCCCCCATATAAGGCTCCATGCGGAATACTGGCCCCCATATAAAACTCCATACAGAATACTGGCCCCCATATAAGGCTCCATACGGAATACTGGCCCCCATATAACACTCAATACAGGATACTGGTCCCCTTATAAAGCTACATACAGGAAACTGGCCCCCATATAACGCTCCATACAGGATACTGGCCCCCATATAACGCTCCATGCAGGCTGTTACCCCCCACATAATGCCCCATACAGGCTGCCCCCCCCTTATAATGCTCCATGCAGGCTGTTACCCCCCCACATAGTGCCCCATACAGGCAGCCCCCCCCTTATAATGCTCCATGCAGGCTGTTCCCCCCTTATAATGCCCCATGCAGGCTGTTCCCCCCCTTAAAATGCCCCATGCAAGCTGTCACCCCCCCTCTTTATAATGCCCCATGCAGGATGTCACCCCTCTCTCTTTATAATACCCCATGCTGGATGTCACCCCCTCTCTTTATAATGCCCCATGCAGGATGTCACCCCCCCTCTCTTTATAATGCCCCATGCAGGATGTACCCCCCTCTTAATAAGGCCCCATGCAGGCTGTCACCCCCTCTCTCTATAATGCCCCATTCAGGCTGTCACCCCCTCTCTCTATATTAATCGAATGTTATATAAGTGATGTAAAATATACCTGTGGCACATAACATAGTGGGGTTTATTGCTATTTTTATGCATATTATCATGAATTCCCCCATATGAAGATTGCACATGTTTTTGTCTGTTTTAAATGCTTTTAAAAAATTTTTCTTTTGTTGTCTAAATGTAATCATGTAATAAAGATTTTTTTCACTTTTCCAACATTGGGTGTGCATGGTTATATATCCTGAGTCTTTTTTTTCCGAATAATTCTCTGACCTGAGACGTCACAGGGAGTGCAGAGCAGGAAGACAGTGGATCTGCGGAGGCACGAGGAGAGGTAAGTATCCGGCTGCCGGGGCCCTGAGCAAGCGGGGGAGAAGGGCGGGCGCTGACACCACTCTCCTCCGCCGATAGCCCGGCGGGGTGCGCGACCGCCAGTGGGCCCTTCTGCCTGCTCAGGGTCCCGGCACTTGCTAATCTCATTAATATTCCCTGCATGCCTTCTGTCTCTTTTAATTGAAACCTGGATCCAGCAGTCAGACACCACAGCCGCTCCTGCTCTCTCATATGGTCACTTTTCTCATACCCCGAGACCTGAGAACAGATCAGGCGTACTTTCAGGTCATCACCCCAGCACCGTGCCTTGTCTTCCCTTCTTTTGAGGTCCACACTGTCGGACTCTACCGGCCCTTCTCCCTGCAAGTGAAAGTTGTGCTTCGCCCTCTGGGCCTCTTTCATCAGTTCCTGGATCACTTTGTCACTTGGCTTCTAAATTTTCTATCCTGTGACATCCCCAGCCTCATCATGGGGGACTTTAAAATCCCCATTGGTGATCCCTCTCTCCCCATCTGCCTCCCAACTTTTATTGTTAACTTCCTCCATCGGCCTTTCACAGCTTACTAATTCTCCTACGCATAAAGAAAGTAATAAGCTGGACATGGTCTTTTCCTGTCTCTGCTCAGTTTATGACTTCACTAACTCGCCTCTTCCGCTCTCTGACCACAACCTTCTTTCATTCTCTATGAAGAATTGTCACTCCACTCAAGACACCCCCACTTTCAACACATGTGGAAATATATGTGCCATTAACACCCAAAAACTTATGAAGAATTTGCAGTGATCATTGGCCCCAGTCTCCTCCCTCTCATGTCCTAACTCTGCACTGAAACATTATAATGAAACACCGAAATGTGCCCTTGATGATGCTGCACCTCCTACATTTAGCACAACTTGGCACAGATGGCGTCAACCCTGGCACACTCTGCAAACGCTTTTTCTCCAGCGGCGCTCCAGGTGCACCGAACTACAGTGGAGAAAATACAATCTGGCTGAAGATTTCATCCTTTATAAGTTTATGCTTAACATGTACAACTCCACCCTTCACCTCTCTAAACAAACCTACTTCAACACCATCATCACCTCACTATTCAATAATTCTAAACGACTCCTTCACACTTTTCACTCTCTCCTCAATTAAACAGTACAGGCACCGACCACCGACCCCAAGGCTGATGATCTGGCCAATTATTTCAAAGAAAAGTTGACCACATCTGACAGGAAATTTTCTTCCAATCCCCTAATATTATAAATTCTCCTCCCTCCTGCACTGAATCTTGCTCACTTTCTGTCTTTGAACCTGTCCTGCAAGAAGAAGTGACCAGGCTCCTTGCAGCTTCTCACCTTACAACCTGCACCAGTAACCCTTTTCTCTCACATCTCATCCAGTCCCTTTCCCCTGCTGCCACCACTCACCTAACTAAATATTTATTCTCTCTCTCATCTAGTATTTTTTCCTCCTCATTGAAACAGACCAGCATACATCCATTGCTTAAAAAAACAGCACTCGACCAGAACTGTGCTGCTAACTACAGACCTATCTCCAATCTTCCCTTCATCTCTAAACTCCTGGAATGCTTGGTCCACTCCCTTCTAATCCGCTATCTGTCATAAAACTCTGTTCTTGACCCTTTACAATCTTGTTTCTGCTCTTTACACTCTACTTCAACTGCCCTCACTAAAGTCGCTAAGGATCTACTAACAGCTGAATCTAATTGTCACTACTCCCTGCTGATTCTCCTGGATCTCTCTGCAGCATTCAACACTTGATCACCAGCTCCTCCTCGCCATGCTCAGCTCTATCTGGCTCAAAGACACTGTTCTCTCCCGGTTCTCTTCCTACCTCTCTAACCGCTCCTTCACTGTGTCTTTTGCTGGCTCCTCTTCCTCTCCCCTTTCCCTTAATGTTGGGGTTCCTCAAGGTTCAGTCTTAGGCCCCCTCTTTTTCTCCTTGTACACCGCCCCTATTGGACAAAATCAGTAGATTCGGTTTCCAGTACCATCTCTATGCTGATGAGACCCAATTATATAACTCGTCTCCTGACATTAACCCTTCATTACTACAAAATACCAGTGATTGTGTTTCCGCTTTCTCTAACATTATGTCCTCCCTCTATCTAAAACTGAATCTGTCAAAAACTGAACTCCTCGAATCTCCTCCCTCTACAAACCTACTTATGGCCTATATAGTCATTTCCATGCGTGACTCCACCAATACTCCCCAGCAACATGTCCGCAGTCTTGGTGTCATCTTTGATTCAGATCTTTCCTTCATTCCCCACATCCTATCACTCAACTGCTCATGTACCTACACCTCAAAAAACATCTCTAGGAGCAGACTTTTCTTACCTTTGACTCGGCAAAAAATCTTACTTAGCTCTTATTCATTCTCGTTTGGACTATTGCAACTCTTTACTAATTGGGCTTCCTCTTACTAAACTCTCCCCTCTCAAATCCATCCTGAATGCAGCAACCAGGATCATATTGTTTTCCAACTGCTACACTGATGCCTTTACCCTGTGACAGTTGTTGCACTGGTTGCCTATCCGATACAGAGTTCAATATAAACTTATCACTCTCACCAACAAAGCGCTCCATGGTTCAGCACCCCCCTACATCTTGTCCCTCATTTCAGTCTACCACTCTACTTGTGGCCTATGTTCTGCTACTGACTTAAAACTAAAATCCTCAATAATCCGAATCTCCCATTCCCGCCTCCAAGGCTTCTCGCTTGCTGCTCCAATTCTTTGGAATGTACTACCCAGGACAATTCAATTAATTCCCAATACCCACAGTTTTAAGCGTGGGCTAAAAACACATTTCTTTGGACTGGCCTATTGCCCCACCTCACTTATCTGTCCCCGTTTGGCCCACACAAAATTTTCTTCAAAATCAAGACTCCCGTAGCATTTGTTCACACCCTGCCTGCACACATTGGCTGGTGACCAGTTCATGCAGCGTTATGTGCATACCCCATTTAGCATATTATGGCTGTATTGTACAATATACGCACATTTTACCATTTACCTGTCGTGTCTCCTCTACTTTCTCATAGACTGTAAGCTTGCGAGCAAGGGCCATCACTCCTTTTGATATCTGAGTTATGCTTATTCTGTAATGTCTTTATTGCCTGTACAAGTCTCCTCTAAAATTCTAAAGTGCTGCAGAATATGTTGGCGCTATAAAAATACAAATTATTATTATTGCAGCGATACCAGATTTGTATAACTTTATTATGTTTTGCTACTTTTGTACATTAAAAACTAGTTTCCAATGCTGCAAGTTATCAGCTGTAATATACAGCTGACACCAGCTCAGCCGGTACTTGTCAGGGGCGCTATTCACTTATTCATCAGTGCCATTGTGCTTAAGATGAGTTTTTCACACTCTAAATTTTCACTGCTTCAAAAATGCAACGTCTTGCAGATCCAGCAAAGTGGATGGGATTTATAGAAAACTTGTGTCCAATTTGCTTCTTTTTTACTCAGAGTAAACTGACCTCCGGTGCTTGTTTCAAATCATGTCACTCTCCGCAGGAGAAATGTTACCCCTTGGTTCCCGGTCAGGCACCTCTCACCCAGCCAAATGAGATGTCACACTTTTGCTCTGATGAGGGGCAGTACCCCAAAACACAGTGTCTGCAAATTGAGATTTTGGTTTTGGCTTTAATCATAAGTCATGTGACAAGACTCTTTAGAGAGTCAATATTGACTTTTAGGATTGCTACTTCCTATAAGTGGCACTAGAGCTCTAGCCCTCTTCCTCTGTGAAGAGACAATTTTCAAATCAGCAGCATTTCAATTTCTCTTGTGGGTATGCTAAGTTTTATGTGGTGATTTTTTTCCCATAGAATTGCATTAGATGTGGAAAATTGAAAGGTAAAAAACACACATTCATTTTTATTGCATTGCCACTGTGAAATCGCACTAAAAACACATGTAAATCGCACATGACAATATCAATAAAAGCTTTTCAAAGTCAAATACCAGGAAGAATCAAAAACAAAGCAGCTTCATTTAAAACATGACATATTAACCCCTTTCTGATGTGGGCCGTACTAATATGTATCTGGGCCCAGGGTCTTTTGGGCCACGAAGTGAAAAAAATATTAAAAAAATAAATAGTAAAAATATTTTTTAAAAAATGAAAAAAATAATCCCCAAAAAAGTATAAATATGTTGTACCCATAAATAAATATTATTTTGAAAAAAAACAAAAACAATAAAAAGTACACATATTTGGTATAGCCGCATCTGGAATGACCTGACCTATAAAACTGTCCCACTAGTTAACCACTTTAGTGAACACTAAAAAAAAAAAAAAAAAAAAAAAAAAAAAAATGAAGCAAAAAACAATGCTTTATCATCATAGCGCCAAAGAAAAAATGGAATAACACGCGATCAAAAAGACGAATGTCCCACAAAAAACAAGCCACCATACCGCTCCATCAGCAGAAAATAAAAAAGTTACAGCTCTCAGAATAAAGCGATGCAAAAAAATTTTTTCTATAAAATAGCTTTTATTGTGTAAAAGCGACAAAAAACATAAAAAAAAACAATATAAATGTGGTACCGCTGTAAACGTACTGACCCGAAGAATAAAGCTACATTATCAATTTTACCTCACGCGGAATGGCATAACAAAAAAAAAAACAATTCCTGAATTGTTGTTTTTTGTTTCTTCTGCTTCCCAAAAATTATTATTATTATTTATTATTATAGCGCCATTTATTCCATGGCGCTTTACATGTGAAAAAGGGGTATAATACAAGAACAATTACAATAATCTTGAACACAATGTGACAGCGACTGGGACAGGAGGAGCGAGGACCCTGCCCGCGAGGGCTCACAATCTACGAGGGATGGGTGAGGATACAGTAGGTGAGGGTAGAGCTGGTCATGCAGCGGTATGGTGGAGCGGTGGTTACTGCAGGTTGTAGGCTTGTCGGAAGAGGTGGGTCTTCAGGTTCCTTTTGAAGGTTTCCACGGTAGGCGAGAGTCTGATACGTTGGGGTAGAGAGTTCCAGAGTAGGGCGGAAGCACGGGAGAAATCTTGTATATGGTTGTGGGAGGAGGAGATAAGAGGGGAGTAGAGCAGGAGATCTTGTGAGGATCGGAGGTTGCGTGCAGTTATGTAACGGGAGACTAGGTCGGAGATATATGGAGGAGACAGGTTGTGAATGGCTTTGAATGTCATGGTTAGGGTTTTGAACTGAAGTCTCTGAGCAATGGGGAGCCAGTGAAGAGATTGACAGAGAGGAGAGGCCGGGGAATAGCAGGGGGACAGGTTGATTAGTCGAGCAGCAGAGTTTAGGATAGATTGGAGGGGTGCGAGAGTGTTAGAGGGGAGGCCACAGAGCAGGAGGTTGCAGTAGTCAAGGCGGGAGATGATGAGGGCGTGCACTAGTGTTTTTGCAGATTCATGGTTTAGGAATGTGCGGATCCGGGAGATATTTTTGAGTTGGAGTCGGCAGGAAGTGGAAAGGGCTTGGATATGTGGTTTGAAGGAGAGTTCCAAGTCCAGGGTTACCCCAAGGCAGCGAGCTTGAGGGACTGGGGAGAGTGGGCAGCCATTGACATTGATAGATAGGTCAGTTGGGAGGGTTGAATGAGATGGCGGAAAGATGATGAATTCTGTTTTGTCCATGTTAAGTTTTAGAAATCTGGCAGAGAAGAAGGATGAAATAGCAGACAGACATTGTGGGATTTTGGTTAATAAGGAGGTGATATCGGGTCCAGAGAGGTAGATCTGTGTGTCATCAGCATAGAGGTGATAATGAAAGCCATGAGACTCTATGAGCTGTCCCAGGCCTAAGGTGTAGATGGAGAAGAGCAGGGGTCCTAGAACTGAACCTTGCGGGACACCGACAGATAGGAGGCGAGATGAGGAGGTGGTGTGTGAGTGGGAGACACTGAATGTCCGGTCTGTTAGGTATGAGGAGATCCAGGATAGGGCCAAGTCTGTGATGCCGAGAGATGAGAGAGTCTGGAGTAAGTGGGAATGGTCCACTGTGTCAAAGGCAGATGACAGGTCGAGGAGGAGGAGGACAGAGTAGTGTCGCTTAGATTTGGCGGTTAGTAGGTTGTTTGTGACTTTAGTCAGTGCAGTTTCAGGAGAATGGTGCGGTCAGAATAGAAAGCAATCAAAAAATGTCAGGTGCCTGAAAATGGTACCAACCAAAACGTCAACTTGTCCTGCAAAAAAACAAGCTGTCACATGACTCTGTCGGCCGAAATATGGAAAAGTTATATCTCTCAAAATATGGTGATGCAAAAACTAGTCTTTGCAAAAAAAGCTTCTTTTAGTGTGTGACAGCTATCAGTCATAAAAAAACGATATGAATCTGGCATCACTGCAATCGCACCGACCCGAAGAATAAAGTTGTCTAATCACTTATACCGCACAAGGAAAGGTGTAAAAAATAAACTCTAGGGTTAGGGTTGTGCTAGGGTTAGGGATACTGTTGTGCTAGTTTTAGGGTTGTGCTAGTTTTAGGGTTGTGCTAGTTTTAAGGTTGTGTTGGGGTTGGGATTTTTTCAAAAGTAAAGAAAAAAAAATGATTACGATATGGCGACTAGTGTTGAGCGCAAGTGCTCGCTACTTGAGTTTGCATCGGGTGCTCAGTTATGCACGAATGACATGCTCGAGTCTCCGCCCCATATGCTTTTTGGCCAAAAAAACCTTGCTGGGATTGCCCGTCATGCATGAGGGGATCCACGCATGGATTTTTGGTTGTCTAAAGTAGCATTTTTGTGAAAAAAGTTAAATGTTGATTTTTTTCTTCCACATTACAAAAATTCCTGTTAAGCACCTGAAAGGTTAATAAACTTCTTGAGTGTGGTTTTGAGCACCTTGAGGGGTGCAGTTTTTAGAATGGTGTCACTTTTGGGTATTTTCTGTCATAAAGGCCCCTCAAAGTCACTACAAATGTGATGTGGTCCTTAAAAAAATGGTTTTGTAAATTTTGTTGAAATAATGAGAACTCACTGGTCAAGTTTTAACCCTTATAACTTCCTAACAAAAAAAAAATTGTTTCCAAAATTGTGCCGATGTAAAGTAGACATGTGGGAAATGTTATTTATTAACTATTTTGTGTGACTTATCTCTCTGATTTAAGGACATGAAATTTCAAAGTTTGAAAATTGCGAAATTTTCATCAAATTTCCGATTTTTCACAAATAAACGCAAGTCATATTGAAGAAATTTTACCACTATCATTAAGTACAATATGTCATGAAAAAACAGTCTTAGAATCAGTGGGATCCATTGAAGCATTTCAGAGTTATCTAATATATAAAGCTGATGTGTGTGTGTGTATGTATGTATGTGTGTATGTCCGGGATTGGCATCTGCAGCGTCGCAGCTACAGCCACAAAATTTTGCACAGTCACATGTCTGGACACCGAGAGCATCATAGGCTATGTTGTGAGGCGAAATTTTAACCCCGCGCGTTCCAACTCACCAAAAAATTTTGCCCCTATCTACATAATGGGGAAAAAGAGAAAGGAAAAGTGTTGGAGGCTAGTGTTGAGCCACCCCCGTAGTGTTCGAGTTCGGTTCGGTTCGTCGAACACCCGTGTGTTCGCCGAACTGTTCGTCGAACTGTTCGTCGAACACCTTCGAACACCGTTAAAACCAATGGCAGGCAAACAAAAACACATAGAAACACATAGAAAACACCTTCAAAGGTGTCCAAAAGCTGACAAACTGCTCAGAAGACACAACTAACACATGGAAAAGTGACAAGTACATATAGTCATGCGAAAAGAAAAGAGGTGGAGGAGTAAAAGGAGGGGGAGACACAGATATAGGCATGTCATGCCCTTCTAAAATCCAAAAAATGAGAAGCCGACACGTTCAGTCCGCTCCTGCCCGTGCCACCTCCGTGTCGCCGGGTTTGTGCCAGAGCCGCGGTGAACCCTGACGGCCAGCCCCCCTCTCCCAATACTGGTGCCTGTCCGCTGGTGGGTCGAGCGAGCCCCCCTGTGGTGGAGGCAGCTCTAAGCTTTTTAATTTAAATTGTCTCTCTAATTTGAATGAATACACTTTAAATCCATTTACAAAGATCTATTGGAGGGCAAGTCTCATGCCAGCAGCCGCGTAATTCCAGCTCCAGTAGCGTCCACTAAAGCTGCTGCAGTTAAAAAGCTTTTATAAGGATCGAGCTCGACTGTCCACCGCAAGGCATCCTACTGCCAGTCCCAGCCCCTATGCCTTGGGGTGCCTCCTGATGCTCTTCACTGAGTATCCCGTGGTCCCGAAGCATTTCCTTTGAAAAAATTAAGTGTCCAAACTACAGGTGGTGTAGCTTGCTTAACAGCCGGGATAATCCGCTGACTAGCAGACACTGCTACTAGGCACAAAGTATTTCCTGGGCTAGATGCAGTTAAAAATTTGTAATTAGATACTCTCATTGGATGCTGAGAAAGCATTCCATAGAGTCTCCTGGCACGCCATATATGATTCTCTTAAAAAGCTTGGGGTAGGGGTCTAGGGGACCCTTTTATAGATAAAATCACGGCCCTGTATCACAATACGTCACCTAGGCTGAAGATAAATGGAACTGTAGCACCCTGAGGGCTCGGTTGCTACAGAGGTATTGCACCTCACCCAGAGGTGTGATATCTCACTCTCAGGTAAGGATGGAGTGTGGATCAGGACCCGACACCTGCATGCATTACACCACATTGCCGTGGGGCAGGGCGACCAATATGCCTCTGAGATGGGCACGACAGTCCCTGTCCCTGGCTGGAGTGGGGGGAGGGAACACTGAGGAAACGGAACCCTGTAGTGCAGGAGCAGGGAGGAAGCAGTTCCTGGGTGCATTGAGAAGGGAGTATAAAAGGTGGGCACCATCTTAGTTCAGTGCAGAGAAGTCTGAGCAGAAGTGGCAGGGAGCAGGGGCTCTGCATGAGCTCTGCTCCGGAGGCGGGCCTAGTAACAGAGGCCCAGGCCTGGAAGAGGGAGAAGGAAGGAAGAGGAGCGGAGAAGGCTCCAGGAACGAGGAATGAAGGGATCCCAGGGGTGTGGACGGGCGAGTCGCCACCTCACGCCCGAATCCACCTGCGTGGAGGGGTCAGGCCAAAGGGGGAGACCGGTCCCCGAAACTAGAGGTGGCAGGAAACGACCCTCAGCTAGAAACCGGAGGCTGTGACATTTTATGTGGCGCAGCCCCTCGCTACACCCGCTAGGAAGGCACCACTTAGGGTCAGGGAAACTGGCGCCAAGTTTACCAAGAGGAGGCCCGAGTCAGCCGGACAGAAGGGTTGGTAAGAAAGGCCAGACAAAGGACACACAAAGGGGGTCCTGTGAAGCGCTCCAAAGTTATCTGGGAGTTGTCTGAGCCCCTCACCTGGTGAGCACAGTACGACGTGGGCAGCCATTACCTGCAGACGTGGTCTGGATAATAAGAACTGTGAGTAACGGCCCTGGACTGCATCACTGACTCCGTGTCGTTACTGCTGCTGCCCTGCACCATCACCCCCATCCTCCGCATACACTGCCCTGAGGCTATACTCCTCCCGTGGGGAGTTATGCTACGCTCTGCTGCACCCACAACACCAGCCTCAGCGGTCTGCCCTGCAGCGGCGGTTCACTCTGACCGCAATCCACGGGTGGTGTAGTCGGACATTTAAACATCAAAACCACATAAATAGTTCCGCCACTGGTTTGACCACCCTGAGCCACGGAACCGGGTCGCCGCCACGAAGACTACAACCACCAGCATCCACCAAAAAGGGTCCGGCTCCGGGTGTCCCAAGGCCCAGGGGGTGCACCAGAACATTTTCATCACCTTTCACAATCACCAATGGGACAAGGCAGGGATGTCCTCTGTCCCCTCTCTTATACATCCTAGTGACGGAGCACCTGCTCTCATCAATTCGCCATAACCCCAATATTAGGTGGATTGAGGTGGGAGGCACCGAGTACAAGTGCTCTCTATTTGCTGATGATGTCCTAGTATATATTACTCAATCACATATATCCATCCATGCTGTTATAGCTGAAATAGATCACTTTGTTACATGGTCAAATTTTAAAATCAATGCAGCGAAGTCTGAGGCCCTCGATGTCTCCCTCCCCAAATCCATATAGGATTCCATCCAGTCCAACTTTCTCTTTGCCTGGCCCTCACAGGGTGACAAATACTTAGGAATTCCTATTCATAGAGACCTCTCCCATCTATGTTATCTTAATTTTGGGCCCTTTATTGAACAACTCCATACAGACCACGGTTGGCAAGTTAGAACTGTAAGATTCACTACGTGAACCACTGGTGTTTTGTGGAAAAGCACATGTACACTGTGTTCCAAATTATTATGCAAAAAGTGTTTAGGAGTGATAAGGGAAGAATTTGTTTGTTTTTCAGTTAAACTCATTGATGGTGATGTGTGTCAGGGCTCTTTATATCACTGTAAGCAATTGCAGACACCTGTGCTAATTAGTTTGGCAGGTGTGTCCAATGAAAGGCAAGACTACTTAAGAAGGCTGTCTCACATTATTAAGCAGCCTACATTTTCTGCCAAAATGGGAAAGAAAAAGGATGTGTCGGCTGCTGAGAAGCAACAAATTGTGGAGTGTTTAGGTCAAGGCATGACTACAATCAACATTGTGCGATGATCAGGATGAAGTGTCTTGGCAATCAAGAAGTATGTAGCTGATTCACAGTACACACGTGTGCGTGCTGATAAGGGCAAATTGAGGACTCTTTCCTACAGGCAATTACGTCAGGTTAAAAGAGCAGTGGCAAAAAAGCCTTGTCATAGCAGCAGACAAGTTTTTAAGCTGCTGGTGCCTCCAACGTCCCCCGAACAACAAGATGCAGGGTCCTTCAGAGGTTTGCAGCTGTGCATACGCCATCCTGTCGACCTCCTCTATCCACTTCACACAAGCAGAAACGGCTCCAGTGGGCCAAACATTACATGAAGACTGATTTCAAAACTGTTTTTTTCACGGATGAGTGCCGTGCAGCGCTCAATGGTCCAGATGGATGGAGTGGAGGATGGCTGGTTGATGGACACCCCACGCAAACACGGCTACAGCGCCAACAAGGAGGAGGTGGAGTAATGTCTTGGGCTGGAATCATGGGGAGAGAGATTGTCGGCCCCTTTAGGATCCCTGAAGGCGCTAAAGATGAACTCCATAATGTATGTGGATTTTCTCAAACAGCACTTCCTGCCATGGTTCAAGAAGAAGAACCGTGTATTTCACAGCATGATAATGCACCATCTCATGCTGCACATAAAACATCTGCATCTCTGGCTGATATGGGCATAAAAGGGGACAAACTTATGGTGTGACCCCCATGCTCCCCTGACGTCTACCCCATTCAGAACCTCTGGAGCATCATCAAAAGGAGTGTCTATGATGGCGGGAGGCAGTTCACATCTAAGCAACAGCTCTGGGAGGGTATTCTGTCCTCATGCAAAACAATTGAAGCAGAAACCATCCAAAACCTGACAAATTCAATGGACGAGAGAGTTCAGAAGCTCCTTTCGAACAAGGGGTCCTATGTGAAAATGTAACATCACATAGAATAAAGTTTTGAGTTGAAAACTGTTTGATTTCAATTTCTAATAACCTGCTAATGCTTATAATTTCAAAAATGACCATTTTTTTGGTCTTTATTAAAATGAAAAGGTTGATCGAAAAGTTTGGGGGATCTAAGAGTGTGGCAACCCTGTAGTCATGATTACTTCGAATTCTGACAATATGAGGGTCATGTTGCAGGTAGTGCAGCAAGAAGGCACTTATGTGTCTTGCGCATCTCGGAGCCCCAAAATTATTTTCCGGGCTAGATGCAGCTAAAAATTATTATTAATTTTAAATCTGGTGGAGCTTAGTATAGATGGCCTAATAGGATCAGTGCTGCACACTGCTACAAAGCCCAAATTATTTTCCAGTCAAGATACAGATAAACATGATTAGTAATTTTAAATCTGGTGGAGCTTATTATAGATGGCCTAATAGAATCAGTGCTGCACACTGCTACAAAGCCCAAATTATTTTCCAGCCAAGATACAGATAAACATGATTAGTAATTTGAAAGCTTAAAACGGTTGGTAGGGTGATTTTAACCAATCATCAAGCTTTTACTCTCCCCAGGATGACACAGGGGTAGAAAAGTCGTTTCGGATCCATGATTTGTTCATCTTTATTAACGTGAGTCTGTCTACATTATCAGTGGAGAGCCGCGTGCGCTTATCTGTCAGCACACCCCCAGCAGCGCTGAACACACGTTCAGACAGAACGCTGGCTGCGGGGCATGACAAGATCTCCAAGGCGTAAGTGGCTAGCTCCGGCCATTTATCCAGATTGGAAGCCCAAAAAGAGCAAGGGTCCAGTGACACAGTCATGGCTTCAATGTTTACTTGGAGATACTCCTGTACCATCGTCTCTAGGCGTTGACTATGTGTCAGACTTCTTGTCTCCTGTGGCCTTGCAAAGGATGGGCTAAAAAAGTGGTGAAATGATTCCGCAAAATTGATGTTACCAGCAGATACTGTGGTTCTGTTACGGTTTGAGTGCTGAACACTTGACGGTCCCACGGTTGGCAAGTTGGAACTGTGAGATTCACTACGTGCACCACTGGTGTTTTGTGGAAAAGCACATGTAAGATTCTGCAACAGTCTCTGCTGATACTCCTGCATGCGTGCATCCCTTTCTATGGCAGGAATAATTTCTGCAAATTTACTTTTGTACCGGGGATCTAACAGTGTGGCAACCCAGTAGTCAGGATTATTTCTAATTCTCACAATTCGAGGGTCATGTTGCAGGTAGTGCAGCAAGAAGGCACTCATGTGTGTTGCGCATCCAGGAGCACCAAGTCCCTGTTGTGTTGATGGCGAGGTAACAATCATGCTTCCTTCCTCTGTCCTCTCCCCCCAACCTCGCACAACAGAAATGTGATCAAGGTCTCCCTCATCTGATGAATCTTCCATCAGTTCGTCCTCCACTTCTTCCTGGGCTCCTGCACCTTCCTCACTAGTTTGGCTGCTACCATGCGCCCTGGTAAAACCATCTCCACCACCCTCACATGCCTGCAGCCTTGGTGCTGCCGACCATCTGGACCTTGCAGATGTTAGCCCTTCCGCATACAACTCCTCCTCCTCTACTTCCTCCACCTCCTCTTGTGCCACCACCTGACTCCGAATTCTGTTTAACATGTGCTCCAGCATGTAAATCACCGGAATAGTCATGCTGATAATGGCATCGTCAGCACTAAACATCTTCGTCGCCATTTCAAAACTGTGCAGAAGGGTGCATAGGTCCCTGATCTGAGACCACTCCTCCAGCGTGATTTGCCCCACCTCTGGATCTCGTTGGCCCAGGCTATACGTCAGAACGTATTGCACCAGGGCTTGTCGGTGCTGCCACAGTCGCTGAAACATGTGCAGAGTTGAATTCCACCGGGTAGGCACATCGCATTTTAGCCAGTGAAATGGCAGGCCCAACGACTTCTGTAGAGATGTAAGTCGCTGAGCTGCGGGATGCGAACGGCGGAATTGAGCACACAGCGACCGTGCCCTCTGCAGAAGGCCATCTAGTCTGGGATAGTGGGCTAAAAATTGCTGGACAACCAGGTTCAACACGTGAGCCATACAAGGCACGTGTGTGACATTGCCCCGGCGAAGGGCCGCACCCAGGTTTGCAGCATTGTCGCACACGGCCTTCCCTGGTTTCAGGTCCAGTGGAGACAACCATTCATGAAATTGGTTCTCCAGAGCTGACCACAACTCCTCAGCTGTGTGACTCACATTTCACAGACATTTCAAAGTAAAAACCGCCTGATGACGTTGAGCCCTACTGCCAGCATAGTAAGGAGGTGTGCAGGATCCCTTCTGCGCAGTTAGAAAGATTGTGGCATGACCAGACAGGCTTTGGGTGCAGGTGGAAGACCGAGAGGAGGTTGAGGAGGCAGAAGCAGTGGAGGAACTTTGACATAAAGAGGATTGACGCACAACTCGTGGGGACGGCAAGACTTGGACAGCAGCCCCTTGTCCTGCTGTCACCATAGTTACCCAGTGCCCAGTCAGCGACATGTAACGCCCCTGTCCATGCCTACTCGTCCAAGTGTCTGTGGTGAAATGCACCCTGTCACACACAGAGTTTCTCAAAGAAGCAGTGATGTTGTGTGCGACATGCTGGTGGAGCGCAGGCACACCTTTCTTTGAGAAGTAGTGCCGACTGGGCATCTGGTACTGGGGCACTGCGACAGACATAAGGTCTCGAAAATCCTCTGTGTCCACCAGGCGGAAAGGCAGCATTTCTGTAGCCAAGAGCTTGCAGATGGTGAAATTCAACCTCTTAGCTTTCTCATGGCTAGGAGGAAATGGTCTTTTACTTGTCCACATCTGAGGGACCGAGGGTTGGCTATTGTGCTTAGACGGGGTTGATAAGGGTGTCCCCGGCAAACTGCCGGTCTGTGAGGAAGATGCAGGCGGACATGTTAGGTTGCCTTGATCCAAAGGTGGTGCTATCGATGTCGGACAGCGCTCAACACCAGCTGGTGTTACCACCTCCAAAGAAAATGATGACCTGCCAATCACGCTGGCTGTTGCGGGTAAAGAGGTGGCAGGTCTGCGCCCCAAAACAGGTGTGACTGCTGTCCCCCCAGTCACAGAGGATGAAGAGGCCGCGGATGCACAAGATATGACAGACGGTGGTTGGCCCGGCCGGCTAGGCCGCATTGTAGCACACTGGGCTTCCCACTGCAACTTATGCTTCATGTCCATGTGCCGGTTCATGCATGAAGTACTCAAACTATGTATTTTTTGGCCTCTACTTAGCTTTTGCTGACAAATGTTACAGATAACACGAGTTGGGTCATTTTTATCGATCTGAAAAAATGCCCAGGCTATGCAAGGCTTAGCACCCATGTGACCTGAAGAGCCACCACGACTTGTGGTGAGAGGCAGAGTTGTGTTTGAGGATGCAGTTGTTGACGTGCTTCCAGTACTACGTCTCTGTCCAGGAAGGCGCAACCTGACCTCGTCGTCACTAGCATCTTCTTCCACCTCCTCTGCTGACCTCATCTCTTGGCTGACTGTGGGTTGACGGTAAGTGGGATCTCCAACCTCATCATCATCACCCTGTGCGTTATCACACCCGTCGTCCTCAGAGCCAACCTGTTCCTGCCCTGACAAAAAACTAAAGTTGTCGCTCCAATCAGGTATTTGAGTCTCATCATCATCTTCCTCATTGTCTCCAACAACAGGAGTTACAGTTTGGGAATGAGGGTCTACATTATGGTCAGAACCTTCTGCGTCTGGTCCTGGATCCGACTCATAAAGATTCTGGGCATCAGTGCAGATCATTTCCTCGTCTGGATTCACAGAAGCGCTGGAGTCGACCTCTGATTCCCAGGCTATAGTATGAGTAAACAGCTCTGCAGACTCAACCATCTGTTCTACCTCATACTCAGACGGGCAGCTGGAGATTTGGGAGCTGTGAGGAAGCAAGTGCGATTGGGGTTACACCTTTGAGGACTGGAGTATTTGTGATGTTGAAGTTGATGTGGAGGAGAGCCCACTTAAAGGAGCACTTGATATCCGTTGAAGCACCTGCTGTTTTTGTGCCTCATCTGGAATTTGTAGCGATTGGCGTGGCCGTAAGAAAGGGATCTTATCACATTGTCCGCTAAAAGAAGTAGACATTTTAGTTTGGCTGGAAAATGGTCTTTCTTCTGCAGATGTTACTGTTGCTTTAACACCTACCCCACGGACACAACCTTTTTTCCCCTTCCCAACACGCCTATTCCCCTTTCCACCAGCAGCAGGCCTTTTTCAACTCATTTTGGTGGTTAACTAATTCACAACTCTGGAGTTGTTTGCACAAAAAAACAATGGATGGGAACCGAGCAGAGCTGAGTGGCCAAACTGTGGTATTAGGCCAAAACTATTGGCTGGGTTAGATGCAGAAAAAAATTATATTCAATTTGCAACCTGATGGAGGTCAGTATAGATGGACTAATAGAACAAGTCCCACACACAGCTAGAAGGCCAAATATTTTTTCAGAGCTAGATGCAGACAAAAAATTATTTTTAATTTGCAACCTGATGGAGGTCAGTATAGATGGACTAATAGAGAAAGTCCCACACACTGCTAGAAGGCCAAATATTTTTTCAGAGCTAGATGCAGATAAAAATTATTTTTAATTTGCAAACTGATGGAGGTCAGTATAGATGGACTAATAGAGAAAGTCCCACACACAGCTAGAAGCCCAAATATTTTTTCAGAGGTAGATGCAGAAAAAAATTATATTCAGTTTGCAACCTGATGGAGGTCTGTATAGATGGATTAATAGAACAAGTCCCACACACCACTAGAAGCCCAAATATTTTTTCAGAGGTAGATGCAGAAAAAAATTATATTCAGTTTGCAACCTGATGGAGGTCTGTATAGATGGATTAATAGAACAAGTCCCACACACAGCTAGAAGCCCAATATTTTTTCAGAGGTAGATGCAGAAAAAATATATATTCAGTTTGCAACCTGATGGAGGTCAGTAATAATGGACTAATAGAGAAAGTCCCACACACTGCTAGAAGGCCAAATATTTTTTCAGAGCTAGATGCAGACAAAAAATTATTTTTAATTTGCAACCTGATGGAGGTCAGCATAGATGGACTAATAGAGAAAGTCCCACACACTGCTAGAAGGCCAAATATTTTTTCAGAGCTAGATGCAGATATAAATTATTTTTAATTTGCAACCTGATGGAGGTCAGTATAGATGGACTAATAGAGAAAGTCCCACACACTGCTAGAAGGCCAAATATTTTTTCAGAGCTAGATGCAGAAAAAAATTATATTCAGTTTGCAACCTGATGGAGGTCAGTATAGATGGACTAATAGAACAAGTCCCACACACAGCTAGAAGCCGAAATATTTTTTCAGAGGTAGATGCAGAAAAAAATTATATTCAGTTTGCAACCTGATGGAGGTCTGTATAGATGGATTAATAGAACAAGTCCCACACACAGCTAGAAGCCCAATATTTTTTCAGAGGTAGATGCAGAAAAAAAATATATTCAGTTTGCAACCTGATGGAGGTCAGTATAGATGGACTAATAGAGAAAGTCCCACACACTGCTAGAAGGCCAAATATTTTTTCAGAGCTAGATGCAGACAAAAAATTATTTTTAATTTGCAACCTGATGGAGATCAGTATAGATGGACTAATAGAGAAAGTCCCACACACTGCTAGAAGGCCAAATATTTTTTCAGAGCTAGATGCAGATATAAATTATTTTTAATTTGCAACCTGATGGAGGTCAGTATAGATGGACTAATAGAGAAAGTCCCACACTCTGCTAGAAGGCCAAATATTTTTTCAGAGCTAGATGCAGATATAAATTATTTTTAATTTGCAACCTGATGGAGGTCAGTATAGATGGACTAATAGAGAAAGTCCCACACACTGCTAGAAGGCCAAATATTTTTTCAGAGCTAGATGCAGATATAAATTATTTTTAATTTGCAACCTGATGGAGGTCAGTATAGATGGACTAATAGAGAAAGTCCCACACACTGCTAGAAGGCCAAATATTTTTTCAGAGCTAGATGCAGATAAAAATTATTTTTAATTTGCAACCTGATGGAGGTCAGTATAGATGGACTAATAGAGAAAATCCCACACACTGCTAGAAGGCCAAATATTTTTTCAGAGCTAGATGCAGAAAAAAATTATATTCAGTTTGCAACCTGATGGAGGTCAGTATAGATGGACTAATAGAACAAGTCCCACACACAGCTAGAAGCCCAAATATTTTTTCAGAGGTAGATGCAGAAAAAAATTATATTCAGTTTGCAACCTGATGGAGGTCTGTATAGATGGATTAATAGAACAAGTCCCACACACCGCTAGAAGCCCAAATATTTTTTCAGAGGTAGATGCAGAAAAAAATTATATTCAGTTTGCAACCTGATGGAGGTCTGTATAGATGGATTAATAGAACAAGTCCCACACACAGCTAGAAGCCCAATATTTTTTCAGAGGTAGATGCAGAAAAAAAATATATTCAGTTTGCAACCTGATGGAGGTCAGTATAGATGGACTAATAGAGAAAGTCCCACACACTGCTAGAAGGCCAAATATTTTTTCAGAGCTAGATGCAGATATAAATTATTTTTTATTTGCAACCTGATGGAGGTCAGTATAGATGGACTAATAGAGAAAGTCCCACACACTGCTAGAAGGCCAAATATTTTTTCAGAGCTAGATGCAGAAAAAAATTATATTCAGTTTGCAACCTGATAGAGGTCAGTATAGATGGACTAATAGAACAAGTCCCACACACTGCTAGAAGCCCAAATATTTTTTCAGAGCTAGATGCAGAAAAAAATTATATTCAATTTGCAACCTGATGGAGGTCAGTATAGATGGACTAATAGAATGATGCTATGCCCAAAAGATTTTACTTCACTAGGTGCAGTAAAAAAATTGGTATTCTATACACAGGTGGTATATCTTGCAACACAGATAGGCTACTCCACTGACTAACACACTCTGCAATAGGCCAAAAAGGATTAGCTTTGCTAGATTCAGCCAAATGCTGTGAAAAAAATTTGCACAGCACTGGCACAGACCTGCCTGGCAAAAACTGATAGGAACTGATGTAACCTAGTCCTGAAAAGGACTGCAATTACAATTAGTCTTTACTCCCACAATCTATCTATTTAAGAGCACAGACCTGCCTGATAAAAGTCGTAGGAAATGCTGTAACCTAGTCCTTAAAAGGACTGCAATCACAACTATTCCCTACTCCCAAGCTATCTGTAGATTTGGGCGAAAATTGGCTTGAAATTAACAAGGTATAGCGCACACAGCAACAGCGGTGCTGTCTAACACGCAGCTGCAGCAGTGAGAAAATGGTGGCGACGGGGAAAATGGCTTGGTCTTATAGGGCAAGGACATGTGACATACACTGCCAATGACACATGCCCTTGCTTGTGTGAAAAAAAGCACTTCGCTCCGTGTGTGCGCTGCTGATAGGCTGACAGATTGCACCTCCCCACTGTAAATGCGGGAAAGAGAAAAAAAAATGGAGATCTTCATTATTCCTGCAGAGATCCATCCCCTGCCCCTCCTCCCACCCCGCTGTACACTCAAACTGCGTATTAACATTAATTTTCATCATTACTGAGAAAAAATCCAGTTATGATTTTGGTGCACGAACAGTTATCGAACATAACCTCGAACAGCCAAATTTTTCTCAAATCGTTCGTGTTCGCCGAACGGCTCGAACACCGCCCAAAACAGCTCGAATTTGAGATTGGCGAACAGTTCGAGTCGAACAACGCTCATCTCTATTGGAGGCAAATTGACAGCTGCCAGATGTGAACAAGGGGAATTTAAAGAATGAGAGCGATGGCGCCAAAGAGTATATACCGTACAGTTGCTAAGGTGGGGCCCCGACATGGGATACTCACCACACACGGGGATATGAACACACACATAAAATGCGCCACACACTACCACGTGCTTGAACACATATACCACCCTCAGCACACACAAAACTCATCTCACAAAGATTTATCAGGCTGCCAATAGCAACCAATCACAGCTCAGCATCTATTTTGCTACAGTTAATTAATCTGAGCTGTGATTGGTTAGTATAGGCAACAAAGGACATTCTCAGTATAACAAAGCTTGTGTAAGGTAATAAGATGTCAGTTAGGGTGTGTTGGTGGAAAGGCTGATGTCAGTCACATTACTTCTATGTGAGAGTATATAGAAACTGCCAGTTACAGACTATTTTTACCACAATAATGCCTCATAAGAAAAGGAATTTCATGGCACGAATGTCAGCTGATGCGAAAAGAAAAGCTGCATTACGGGCCAATAAAAAATGTGAAGACAGAGAAACAAGGCTGACACACATGAGAACAGCAGCTGCTTCCTCAAGAGCCAATGAACTTTCTGAGCAGAGGGAAGCGAGGCTTGCAGACAAGAGAACAAGAACTGCTTCCTCAAGGGCCAATGAACTTTCTGAGCAGAGGGAAGTGAGGCTTGCAGACATGAAAACAAGAGCTGCTTCCTCAAGAGCCAATGAACTTTCTGAGGACAGGGAAGCGAGGCTTGCAAACATGAAAACAAGAACTGCTTCTTCAAGAGCCAATGAACTTTCTGAGGAGAGGGAAGCGAGGCTTGCAGATAAGAGAAGAAGAGTTGCTTCCTCAAGGGCCAATGAGTCATCTCAGCAGAGAGAAGGCCGACTTGCCACTAAGAGAATTCTATTTCTTCCACCAGGGCACAGGAAATTGTTGGAGATTTGAAACATGCTGCCTTTTGTTACCAGTCAGACATAAACTATCAGGATAATCCTAAATTTCAGATAGGAAAAATGGATGTGGTCTGCATGTACTGCAGTGCCCTGAAATGGAAAGATGAACCGCCAGGTTTATGCTTTGCAAATGGCAAGATAAAACTTCCACCTCTCCTGTCGCAACTAGATCCCCTAAAGTCTTTGATGACAGGTACCAGTACAATATCAAAGCATTTCTTGGACAACATTAGGAAGTACAACTCCTGCTTCCAAATGACATTATTTGGTGCAACAAAAGAAATGTTTACAACAGGATTTATGCCGACATTTAAAGTTCAAGGACAGGTTTACCACTCAATTGGCTCACTGCTTCCATTACATGGAGAAGAACCTCAATTTCTTCAACTCTTCTTTATGGGAAATGCAGAAGAAGAGGCTCAGCGGAGATGCTCTTTAATTCCTAACACTTGCCTTGATATTGTCACTATTTTGCAGCAGTTCCTTCACTCCAACAATCTATATGTTCAACTTTTCAAGACTGCACTTGAATGCATGCCAAATGACGAATACAAGGTTGTCATTCGAGCTGACAAAACACCACAAGGTGAACATCAGCGACGTTTCAATGCTCCCACATTTGATGAGGTAGCCATCTTGATTGTAGGAAATAATTTTCAAAGCCGTGACATTGTGCGTCAGAAAAGGAACAATAGTTTGCAATGAGCAGCAGAAACTCACAGGTCCTATGATGCTCTGCAATATCCAATCATCTTTTGGCAGGGACAGAATGGCTATCACTTTGGAATACCTCAGACAGATCCTACAACAGGCAACCCTTCATGACTTCGGAATGTATGACTATACGGTCTACTATACGCAGCCCACTGAAAACCCCCCACTTACTATAAATAAAAACCACCACACTGTAACATTGGATATAATGGCCACAGCAGCCTCATTTATTATATAACAGCATGTAAACATAAATAACATTAATTAACATTAAATTAACTCTGAAAAAGGAGGAGGAGAATTAAAGGCTCCAACATTTTGGAGAAAAACTGCAACAAACAGCTCCACCATGCCATCCCTGGCCGCACCACAACCGACCCAGGGGGACCCAGCTGACTGTTGCCCATCCAGAAATGTCCCGCTGAAACCTCGCTCAGTAGGGACCCGTTTTAAATTTTAACACCCGCTTAACACCGATGGGAGTCACCCATCCCTGCAGTGGGCTCCCCCGTCCTCCTTCGATGTAAGCAACCGCCTTCAAAACCCCCTCCTTTTCCTCCAACCGCTGTGACAATTTAATTAGGAACAATATGCAAAATTGCAAAGCAAATAGGGCGGGTGGCGGGAGATTCAGGTACGTTAAACTTTCCCCAATGGACTACCCCCACCGCCCCTCACCTTATATACCCCCCACAGAGATACCCCCCACTAGCCAATCAGATAACCCCGTACTATCCCCCTGCCCCTATACTCCTCCCCTACAAATTTGCGCCCAAAACTCTATTCCTTACATTAACCCCTTACCACCCCAAATTACGGCCTAGCAGACCTCCTGAGTCATGCGGCCCTCCCCTTAAGCCCCCTATGGGGGGGATGCAGTCCGGGCCATACTGGAAAAAAAGTGTCTGCCATGGACTTCTATGCATATAGGATCATGACAAGATTTGCAGAGGAAAATCACATCTTGAAATGCAAACACCTCTTCCACCAATTTATTGTTGACATGTATGCAAAGATCGAGAGTGAACGTCTTTTATATATCCGACTAAATCAAAAGAAGCTCAGGGCAGAGTAATATATTCACCTTAGAAATGCTGTTGCAAATGATACTGATCCAAAAGAAATGGGGAAAATGGTTATTCTTCCATCAACTGTCACTGGAAGCCCACGACACATGCATGAATACACACAGGATGCAATGACTTATGTGAGAAAGTATGGCCATCCAGATCTTTTCATCACCTTTACTTGCAATCCTGCCTGGGAGGAAATTGGAGGGCACCTGTTGCCGGGCCAAAAAACAGTGAATCGCCATGACCATGCTCTGGTTTTCAAACAGAAACTTTCAAAAATGTCTAATCTCATCACAAAATCACATATTTATGGTGAGACTCAGTGCTGGATGTATTCAGTTGAATGGCAAAAAAGAGGCCTTCCTCACACCCACATCTTGATTTGGCTGAAGCAAAAAATACAGCCTACCGAAATTGACAATATTATCAGTGCCGAATTGCCAGACCCTCAGATTGATCCATTTCTGTTTGACACCATCACAAAAAACATGATCCATGGTCCGTGTGCGAGTCTCAACAAAAATTCTCCCAGTATGATTGATGGCAGGTGTTCAAAGTATTACCCACGATCCCTGGTCTAAGAAACCCAAACAGGACAAGATGGATACCCAGTCTACCGAAAAAGAAAGCCAGGGGATGGTGGTTTCATAGCAAAGCTCAAAATGCGTGTTGGATCATCACTCCAAGAGATAGAAATTAACAACAGGTGGGTAGTGCCTTACAAACCTTTGCTCTCAAAAATCTTCCAGGCCCACATAAATGTCGAATCTTGCCACTCTGTGAAATCAATCAAGTATATCAGCAAATATGTCCGCAAAGGAAGTGATCAAGCAGTTTTTGAACTCCAGAAAAGTGGACCTATTATTGATGAAGTGGAGGCATTCCAGATGGGCAGGTACATAAGCAGCAATAAAGTTGTTTGGAGAATACTAGGATTCTCCATTCATGAGCGCTACCCACCACTTGTGCATCTGAGTGTGCACTTGGAAAATAAACAGAGAATTTATTTTAACCCAGCAAACTTGCAGCAGCAGCTCCTAACACCACCTAAGACGACCCTCTTGGCATTTTTTGAGCTGTGTCAACAAGACCCTTTTGCAAAAACAATTCTCTACTGTGATTTACCAAAGTACTACACTTGGAATGCCTCCAGAAAAACACTGGAAAGGAGGAAACGGGGGCTTTATATTGAAGGCTATCCAGGGGTGAAAGCAACTGATACTCTTGGTTACATCTACACTGTTTATCCGTCAAATGCAGAGTGCTTCTACCTGCGCATGTTACTTCATGTTGTCAAAGGCCCTAAATCATTTTCTGACCTGAAGACCGTCGGAGGCCATGTGTGCGAAACATTCAGGGAGGCTTGCCAAAGAAAAGGACTTTTGGAAAATGATGGACACTGGGACATGACCCTCAGTGAAGCAGCAGCCACACAAACCCCAAAGCGACCAAGACACCTCTTTGCTATTATTCTAACAACCTGTAGCATTTCAAATCCTCTTGAGATTTGGACAAAGTACAAAACTGATCTCAGTGAGGACATCCTCATGCAGATTAGAAGGGAAAATCCTCAGCAACTCATCAACTTCACTGAGGAAATGTTCAATGAAACTTTAATGCTCCTTGAAGATCAGTGCATAGCAATGTCAGGAAAAGCCTTACAGTTGCTTGGTATGCCTGCTCCAATAAGAAATCCTGAAGGCATCCAAATGTGTAGGGAGATTTTCCTAGAAACAAACTACAATATTGATGAACTGACAGCATTTGTGTCTCAGAACCAATATTGGTACCAGATCAAAGGGACGCCTATAACTACAATTAAGTTTAAGTGAAACCAACAAAGGTGGGTCTGTCTTCCTTGATGCTCCAGGTGGAACAGGAAAGATATTTGTATTCAACTTGCTCCTGGCAAAATTTCGACAACAAAAAAGATTGCACTTGCAGTGGCATCTTCTGGAGTTGCAGCTACGCTTTTAAAAGGTGGCAGGACAGCACATTCGACATTCAAACTACCACTTAACCTGTCTCATAGTGACAGCCCCGTGTGTAATATTGCCAAAGAATCAGGACTGGCCAAATTGCTTCAAAAATGCAGTGCCATCATTTGGGATGAATGCACCATGTCACACAAAAGGGCTCTGGAAGCAGTGGACAGACTGCTGCAAGACCTGCGTAGCAACAAACATATCATGGGAGGAGTAGTTGTTGTTTTGGCAGGTGACTTCCCCCAAACACTACCTGTTATTCCAAGATCAACCCCTGCAGACGAACTGAATGCCTGTCTCAAAGCATCGTACCTTTGGAGAAAAGTAAAGAAAATGTCACTGAACACAAACATGAGGGTCTACATGACAGGCGATGTTTCTGCTGGACTGTTTTCGAGCCAGCTGTTGACTATTGGAGATGGCAAGGCACCAGTAAACTCAACCACTGGACAGATCACCTTCCCAAGCAACTTTTGTTGCATTGTGACTTCCATTGAGGAGTTGAAAGCAAAGGTTTTTCCAAACATTCAACTTCACTTCAAAAATTCTGGCTGGCTGTGTGAAAGGGCTATTCTAGCTCCCAAAATGACAGTATCAACAATATCAATCTTCAAATTCTAAATCTCCTTCCAGGTGTGTGCACAATCTACAAGTCAGTGGATACAGTAATAGACCCTGCTCAAGCATTATTTTATCCAACTGAGTTCCTCAATTCCTTGGAGCCACAAGGACTTCCTCCTCACAACCTCTTTCTAAAACCTGGAGCACCTATTCTGCTATTGAGAAATTTGGATCCACAAAGCTGTGTAATGGAACAAGACTCTTGATTAAGAACCTGTTTCCACAAGTAATTGAGGCAACCATTTTGACAGGATGTGCCACAGGAGAAGATGTTTTCATTCCAACAATTCCTCTCATTCCATCTGATTTGCCTTTTGATTTTAAACGCCTCCAGTTTCCTGTACGACTGGCATTTGCTATGTCCATCAACAAGGCTCAGGGACAGTCCTTGAAAGTAGTTGGAATCGATTTACAATCTCCATGCTTTTCTCATGGTCAACTTTATGTGGCCTGTTCAAGAGTTGGAACAGCCAAAAATCTGTTTGTGTTTGCACCTGAAGGAAGAACTAAGAATGTCGTTTATCAAAAGGCTCTCGAATAAGGAGTAGAAGATTACTTCACATTACTTGGCCAATTTAGTTAAATCTGTGTGGAATATCTCTGGTGTTGAAATATATGTTGTGAAATGCTTCTATTAGCTTAGTTTTTGCCTTTTAATAATTACATTTCTATCTATTTGTTTTGTGGTTTTTGTGTGGAGAATACATTTTTGTTAACACATTCTATTTTGCTAACAGCAGTTATTAACCCGGGCGAAGCGCGGTAGTACAGCTAGTTACCTCATAAAGTGACAGTGGTCAGAATTGTAAAAATTGGCCCGGTCATTAATGTGCAAACCACCCTCGGGGATAAAGGGGTTAAAAAGTGGCAAAAAATTCAGCATCAAAAAAGTGATAAGAACACATGTAAAGAAAATGCACTCAATGAAAATATGCAAGTAACCTAATTTACTCAATGGTATAGAAAATCGGCAACATCAAAAACTAGGCAAAATCTCATCGTGGGAACGTAGCCTTACTGACCAACATAAAAAGGCGTATCAGTTGTCATTAAGGGGTCAATTACCTTGCAGAGTTTTCTTTCAATCTAAATAGTTTACTTTTAACATCTGTGAAAACTTACTTGATAGTCATAGATGTACTCTGTTCTTTTTCTGCTTGCTGGCGTGAAAGAAACTGATTAAGGTCTCCATTTTCCATATACTCTGTAATCATGCACAGTGGGTCCTCTGCAATACACACTGCCAGCAGGCGAATAATGTTAGGATCCTTCAACCTAGACATTATCTTGATCTCCTTTAGAAAATCATTTCTGCAAAACAATTTATCAAATGGTCATATCAAAACGATTCCTCATCTTATGAAATGTCAAATAACATAGTCTTCCTTCAACCTTAAAAACTATGTTACTAAATCCATCTAGTTCAACCCATAGCTTAACATGTTGATCCAGAGGAAGGCAAAAAAAAACATGTGGCAAACACTAAGCTCCACTTTGGGGAAAAAAATCCCTTCCTGACTCCACATACGACAATCAGACTAGTTTCCTGGATCAACGCCCTATCAAGGAATCTAGTATATATAACCTGTAATATTGTACTGTGGCACCCCTGAGGGTTCGATCGCCACAGGGATGCTGCACCTCTTTAATGGGGTGTAGTGTTCCTCCTCTTAGGTAAGAACGGTGCGATGGTCAGGACCCCACCTCCACATCCAACACCACACTTCTCCCTCCAGAGGGGGCTAGTAGGCACCAGGTGCTGCCCCTACTGGAAATTGGGAGACTGGGGAACCAAGAGATAGGGGAACCAATTAGTGGGTGAGGGTGGAGGACTCACATTTTAGTGACACTTAATATTTCATATTTAATACACAGCCATCTTGGTTCTGGGTTCTTTGATCGTGATCTCCCTCCCTGAGTGTGGATCCTGTGTAGACCTGCAGATGATGGAGACACGGCCCTCATACCCTGGCCTTGGGTCGAGGGGCAGGTTGCAGATAATGGATGTCTCAGCCCGGTCAGGGACCATGACCAAGAAGGCCCGGAGCTTAAGAGTGTAGCTCCACTGCAAATGGATCCCGGGGGATGCAGACGGAGCGGTATATGCAACCTGTCCTCGCTAATCTGATCTATTCAGAGGGATTCCGGCTGCAAGAGGGGTACCGGCCCCGACACCTGACCTTGCTACTCAACGTCCTGGTCAGGGAAGCCCGGTAGGCCCTGAGGATACTACCGGGTAACGGAAGGAGCGGAGCTGCCACCCGTACCCTTTTTCTGAGTGAAGTTCAGAGGGAGACCCAGCCTATCTACACACACACAGACAGGAAAGGACCCGGTCTGAAGTCTAGGAACACTCTGGTGCGGGGTCCTGATTGAACACAGGACTTACTCGGAGGTTGTCGGACCCCCCCCCCCATCTCTGGTGACCGCAGAACTCCGCGAGGAGCAGGGAGAAGCCTTTCAACTGCAATCTCCACCGTGAGTAAACAACCCTGGAAGTTAACCCCTATGGCCTCCGGACTCTTTATTCTGCACTACATCACACTACGCAGGACCAGACCTCCTATACTACAACCCCCTCCATCCTGTCTCTCTGCCCTGAGGCCCTGCTCCACCTGTGGGGAGTAGTAACAACGCTGGCTGCCACAACATCCCGCCTCAGAGGTCTGCAGCAGCGCTGGTGGTCTTCACCAGGTACCACAGGTGGCGTAGTCGAGATCAGCCACTCAACCCGGATAAGCCTGTACCACCTTTTTTAATGTGACGGCCCTGGGCACGGAGCGGGTCCGGGCCACGGCTGCACCCCATTGACAACATAGGACCCGGCTCCGAGTCCCCCATCTCCCAGGGTAGGGCTTCGAGCGTCACAGAGTACTTTTCAAGAAAAGCATCCAGGCTCTTTTTAAATTTTAGTAGCGAATCACACATTACAACATCATGAGGCAGAGAGTTCCATAGTCTCACTGCTCGTAGGCTATGTGCCCACGTAGCAGATTTGATGCAGAGAGTTTTTGCCTCTCTTTGGCAGAAAAAAACACATGCAGATTTACATGCGTTTTTTCTGCCAGGTGAGAAGCGTTTTTTCAGTGTTTTTACATGCATTTTCGTGTGCGTTTTTTCAAGCACTTTTCCAAGCGATTTTGTGCTTGACAAGTTGGTCACACAATATAAATCCATGCAACCGGCATGGATTTATAATGTGTGACCAACTTAGAAGCTTTAAATGCAGCATCTATAGTACAAAAAAAAAGAATTAAAAAGTTAAAAACAAAAAAAACCTGTATACTCACCTCTCCAGTCTTCTCCCAGTGGCTCCCGGCGATGATCCTCTCTCATCGGCATCAGGTAGTGTACTGTCAGGACCTGCGGTGACGTCATTTAGTCAGCTGATGGTCACGCGACAATCACCTGACCGCCGACGTCAGCGGTCGCAGGTGACTAAATGACATAACGGCAGGTCCTGCAAGTACACCTCGGGACGACAAGGAGAGAGGACGCCGCCGGGAGCAGACCAGGGGCCGCCGGAAAGGTGAATATACAGGTTTTGTTTATTTTTAAATTTTTTATTTGTTTTTTTCACCGTGTGGTAGCCGGGATGGAGAGGAGTTGTAGTCTCCTCTTCATCTCGGGTACCACACGCACCGCGATTACGCTGCAAATTCACGGCCATTGAATTTAATTGAAACACAGCAAATCCACATATAGCTGCGGGTTTGCTGCATTTCAATGTGCCTCAATGGCCGCGAATTTGCTGCGTAATCGCTGTAGAAATGGTCATGCTGCGTTTTGCAACGCAATGCGAATTCGGCACGCTAATTAGCGCATCATGTGCACAGCACATCCAAATTCACATTGCTTTGCATGGCAGACGGTTTTACAAGCGTTTTCGCGGCCGTAAAAATGCTACAAAAACGCTACGTGGGCACATGGCCTTACAGTAAAGAATCCCCATCTGTGATTATGATTAAACCTTCTTTCCTCCAGACATAGAAGATGCCCCCTTGTCCCCATCTCAGGCCTAAGAGTAAAAAGATCAGTAGAAAGGTCTTTGTACTGTCCCCTCATATACTTGTACATAGTAATAAGATCACCCCTAAGCCTTCGTTTTTCCAAACTAAATAACCCCAAATGTAATAACCTGTCTTGGTATTGCAGACCCCCCAGTCCTCTAATAACCTTGGTCGCTCTTCTCTGCACCCTCTCTAGTTCAGCTATGTCTTTCTTATACACCGGAGACCAGAACTGTACACAGTATTCTAAGTGTGGTCGCACTAGTGACTTGTATAGAGGTAAAATTATGTTCTCCTCATGAGCATCTATGCCTCTTTTACTGTATCCCATTATTTTATTTGCCTTTGCAGCAGCTGCCTGACACTGGCCACCAGACATGAGCTTGTCGTCCACCAATACACCCAGGTCTTTTTCAGTTACAGTTTTGCCCAGTGATTTAAAATTAAGCATATAATTATACATTTTATTTCCTCTGCTCAAGTGCAATACCTTACATGTATCCCCATTAAAGCTCATTTGCCATTTATCAGCCCAAGCTTCTAGTTTACATAGATCCTCCTGTAATATAAAATTGTCCTCCTCTGTATTTTTTACCCTGCAGAGTTTAGTGTCATCTGCAAATATTGAAATACTACTCTGTATGCACCCTACAAGGTCATTAATAAATATGTTAAAAAGAAGGGGGCCCAATACTGACCCCTGTGGTACCCCACTGTTAACGGAGACCCAGTCTGAGTGTGCTCAATTAATAACCACCCTTTGTTTTCTATCACTGAGCCAGTTCTTAACCCACATACATATATTTTCCCCTATCCCCATTGTTCTCATTTTATGTATCAACCTTTTGTGTGGAACCGTATCAAAAGCTTTTGAAAAGTCCATATACACAACATCCACTGCATTTCCTTGGTCCAGTCCAGAACTTGCCTCCTCATAAAAACTGATCAGATTAGTTTGACAGGAACGGTCCCTCGCAAACCCATGTTGATATTGGGTCATGAGGTTATTTTTCTTCAGATACTCTATTATAGCATCTCTTAGGAAACCCTCCAGGATTTTACCCACAGTAGAGGTTAAGCTTACTGGCCTATAATTTCCAAGTTCAGTTTTTGTCTCCTTTTTGAATATTGGCACCACATTTGCTATACGCCAGTCCTGTGGTACAGACCCTGTTATTATGGAATCTTTAAAGATTAAAAATAATGGTCTATCTATGACTTTACTTAATTCCTGCAGTACTCATTAGTGTATCCCATCCGGGCCCGGGGATTTGTCAACTTTAGTGATTTTTAGACTCCGCCGTACTTCCTGCTGGGTTAAGCAAGTGACATTTAATGGAGAATTTTTGTTATTACTGATCATGTTTTTTGTCATGCGATTTTCTTGTGTAAATACTGTTGAAAAAAAAATCATTTAGCATATTGGCTTTTTCCACATCCACCATTTCACCCAGACAATTTTTAAAGGGGCCAACACTATAATTTTTTAGTTTTTTACTATTTATGTAGTTAAAGAATATTTTGGGATTATTTTTACTTTCTCTGGCAAGGAGTCTCTCTGTCTCAGTCTTTGCTGCCTTGATTTGGTTTTTACAGAATTTATTTAATTTTCTGTATTTATTTAATATCTCATCACTACCTAACTTGCTTTAGTTCTCTGAATGCTTTCTTTTTGTCACTTATTGTGCCCCTTACAGCTCTATTTAGCCATAGTAAATAGTTTCTTCAAGTGTTATCTGGGAACAGGTATATGATGATTATGATAAGGGCACGTGCAGACAAGTGTATTTTTGGTCTGACAAAACATCAGATCGCGCTCGGACTAATGTTAGTCTATGGGACCATGCACATGTCATATTTTTTCCTCAGACCACGCCGGTCCCAGGAAAGATCACTGCATACCCAAGTTTGATGCGATATTCAGATCGCACTTAGTCATGCAAGTCAATGAGTCTGTGGAAAACATCGGACTGCACTCGAATGCCATCTGAGTTTGATTTCCATGGACTTACACAATGGAGAAGATGGAACCATTTTTTTGTCCATACTCTCCTCAGCTGAGAGAATCGGTCATCAGCAACTGCCCTTATGTTAATAAAAATAATACAAAAAATATGTGCTTGAATTTGTTATCTTAGCAGTGAAAATTGAAAACCCAGGGACTTTTGATAGTTTGTTTGCATATAATTCTATGTTTATACATAAATTTTACCCAAAAATGTATGTAATATGCCTCTCGTATGCCTAGGAAGTGGTATTACCAATTTGTGTCCCAATAAACATTCTATGCAAATAATAAAAAAAATCCTATGTAAAAATCCTATGTAAAAATCCTAAGTACCAAGTGTCACCACACTGATGTTGGATATCCTTCCCTATCTTTAAGCTATGGGCACTCTAGCTATCCCTGATACTCAGATTACTTCTACTGGTGAAGATGTCGGGGGCCACATGCCTTGCTGAGCACCTGAATCAGCCCTTATCTGTTCCTGTTCCGTCCTCCACCCAGGGAAGTGGGGAGTAGTAGTGAATGAAAATACACAAACCAGACTAACAAGGGAAGATGTACAGGGATAAATGAAAATACCAATCATATAAATATGCACTCACAAACAACAGAGTGGAACACCAAGAAGTATAGGAAGGAGAAACCAAATAGGAGATGATGAGGATATGCATGCAGGCGAATCACCAAGCAACCATCTTTAGAATAACACATAAAACGCCTCCTCAAACAACCAGCTTCTCCAACTTCAGAAACAGGAAGAATGAAACTAACACTGGCAATCTCAGGTTGCCTGAGGCAAGTATATATAGCAAAGGGAAGTGGCCAACAATGAACAGCTGAGACCATCAACGCAGAAAAGTTTCAGAAGGTCTCAACTGAACAGATAAACCCCTGCACTGCTTAATGTGATGGTGAAGTGCTTCTAATCAGTGCAGCGATATGTGAAATCAGACACCACAGTGATAAGGCCCCTCTCTGTCGCGGTAAACCTGTGACACCATGTGTGTAATAATCCCCCCAAAAAATAAAGCAAATATAGACACATGCACATCTATTATATTCAATGGTCGTGCGCCCATGTCAGGTTTTTCACATGGACCATTTGAAAAATATGCAGACATTTACCTTTTTTCCGGTAGCACCGAGGAAATGCTTGCCGCACATGTGCACACTGATGACACACAGATGACATCCATGTGACATGTACCCAAACTAAATGCTCCGATGGCTGGGAAAATCAGTACAGTTAGCGCTTTTCCCAGACACTGGGTGTGACTGCAACTGTCATCATCCTCACCTGGTCTCCCTGCAATCAGCGAGACAAGTTGATGCTAATGACAATTGTAGTCAGCATCCGCCGCCTGGAAATAGCGTAAAGTTTCCTTTCACCGTTGTGCATTAAATAAAAAAGAAAAAATAAATGGTGTGGAGTCCCCCCTATATTTTAAAACCAGCACAGGTAAAGCAGACAACTGCAGGCTTCTATTTTTATGCTGGATGGTCCATGGTTATTGACGCGACCCGAGCCAAAACATAGAAGTCCGTATTCGCCACAGAATTGGCACATTACATTAAATGTGCCAATTCTGACGATTTACCTGGCTCATCCTGATGCCCAGGTGCATTGGCAATCGTGGCAATATACACTGCTCAAAAAAATAAAGGGAACACTTAAACAACAGAATATAACTTCAAGTAAATCAAACTTCTGTGAAATCAAACTGTCCACTTAGGAAGCAACACTGATTGACAATCAATTTCACATGCTGTTGTGCAAATGGAATAGACAATAGATGGAAATTATTGGCAATTATCAAGACACCCTCAATAAAGGAATGGTTCTGCAGGTGGGGACCACAGACCACATCTCAGTACCAATGCTTTCTAGCTGATGTTTTGGTCACTTTTGAATGTTGGTTGTGCTTTCACACTCGTGGTAGCATGAGACTGACTCTACAATCCACAGAAGTTGCTCAGGTAGTGCAGCTCATCCAGGATGGCACATCAATGCGAGCTTTGGCAAGAAGGTCTGCTGTGTCTGTCAGCGTAGTGTCCAGAGATGGGAGGCGCTACCAGGAGACAGGCCAGTACACCAGGAGACATGGAGAGGACCGAAGGAGGGCAACAACCCAGCAGCAGGACCACTACCTCCGTCTTTGTGTAAGGAGGAACAGGAGGAGCACTGCCAGAGCCCTGCAAAATGACATCCAGCAGGCCACAAATGTGCATGTGTCTGCACAAACGGTTAGAAACTGACTCCATGAGGGTGGTATCAGGGCCCGACATCCACAGATGGGGGTTGTGCTCACAGCCCAACACCATGCAGGATGCTTGGCATTTGGCACAGAACACCAGGATTGGCAAAGTCGCCACTGGTGCCCTGGGCTCTTCACAGATGAAAGCAGGTTCACACTGAGCACATGTGACAGACGTGACAGAGCCTGCAGACGCCGTGGAGAGTGATCTGCTGCCTGCAACATCCTTCAGCATGACCGATTTGTCAGTGGGTCAGTAATGGTGTAGGGAGGCATTTCTTTGGAGGGCCGCACAGCCTTTCATGTGCTCACGAGAGGTAGCCTGACTGCCATTAGGTACCGAGATGAGATCCTCAGACACCTTGTGAGACCATATGCTGGTGCGGTTGGCCCTGGGTTCCTCCTAATGCAGAACAATGCCAGACCTCATGTGGCTGGAGTGTGTCAGCAGTTCCTGCAAGATGAAGGCATTGAAGCTATGGACTGGCCCGCCCGTTCCCCAGACCTGAATCCAATTGAGCACATCTGGGACATCATGTCTCGCTCCATCCACCAACGTCACGTTGCACGACAGACTGTCAAGGAGTTGGCAGATGCTTTAGTCCAGGTCTGGGAGGAGATCCCACAGGAGACCATCTGCAACCTCATCAGGAGCATGCCCAGGCATTGTAGGGAGGTCATACAGGCACGTGGAGGCCACACACAATACTGAGCCTCATTTTGACTTGTTTTAAAGACATTACATCAAAGTTGGATCAGCCTGTAGTGTGTTTTTCCACTTTAATTTTGGGGGTGACCCCAAATCGAGGCCTCCATTGGTTAATACATTTGATTTCCATTGATGATTTTGTTGTCAGCACATTCAACTTTGTACAGAACAAAGTATTCAATGAGACTATTTCATTCATTCAGATCTAGGATGTGTTATTTGAGTGTTCCTTTTATTTTTTTGAGCAGTGTATGTTGTGAGGCAGTGACTGGGGTCGTATACGAGGGATGTTATATATCCCTCAGAATGTGTACAGAGACCTGTTAAACCCATTGGAGTCCATTGCAGTCACAGACAGAGCTACGGCTGCAATGCAGGAATGAAGGTAAGCATTGACCTGATCACACTATCTGGCCAAGGCAGATTAAGTAAAAGCTGGCAGGCCCTTCATTTCTTGGAGGAGGCTACAGGATGGCAGCGGGGTGGCCGCCTCACTCCAACCCAGGTTTTCCAGTGGCTTTTGCCACAGGTCCTTTAAAAACCCTGCATTAAGGATTAGTGTTGTTCTGTGTTGGGACCTGCTAGCAGCATAGCAGGAAAGCTCGGCGGGCCTGTGAGTAGCTGAACCCACGCCTGGGAAGGCTCTGCACCTGTCAGGCTCTGAGCGACCCGGCGCAGCCATTGCTCCCGGCAACCGTTGCTATGGACTTTTGTTAACCCGGCTGCGAACCGGAGGACTTTCTGTTTACCTGTGAGTTTTGCTGAATAAAAGCTGCTTATGTTGGACTTGCTTGGGTCACTGCCTCAGTTACTGCACGGTGTGAACACCGCCGCCTTACAGCTTCGTGGAGAATGCGGGCATTGTGGCTGAGGCATACCCGACCGGCAGCTGCATGACAACAATCCAGCCTGCCACCTTTCAGCCCTAGCCCGTGGACAAAATGGAGGAGCTGTTAAAGCAGTTGGTACTCACCCAGCAGCAGCAGCTGCAGTCTCAGAGGCAACAGCAGGAGCAGCACCAGAATCTCCAGCAGGAACAGCAGCACAATCAGCAGCAGCTACTGTACCAGCAGCAAGAAACAAATGAACTGATGCTGCAACAGATTGCTGTCCTGCGGGAAACTGCCACAATGCCGATCCCGAAACGTCGAGATGCCCGGGACAAGGGTCGCTCAGCGTTGAGGAAGATGGGACTGGAGGACGACGGGGAAGCCTTCCTGACCATCTATGAATGCACAGCAGAGTGGGAAAACCTACCAGCCGGCCAGTGGGCAGAAGTGGTGGCTCCGTTTTTGGTCGGCGATGCCCAGAAGGCCTACTTTGACATCAGTCGGGAGGACGCCCGGACTACCAGAGGCTCAAAAGGTGAGATCCTTGCCCGACTGGGGGTCAATAGATAGGTGAGGGCTCAGTGCGTATTTTCATGGGCCTTTGTGGAGACCCAACCCGCCAGGTCTCAGGCTTATGACCTACTGGTAAGGAGGTGGCTCCAGCCTGAGTCTTTGACTCCAGGCCAGATGGTGGAGAGGGTGGTGGTTGATCAGCTGGTGAGGACTCTGCCGGCCACTATCCAACATTGGGTGGGGAAAGGGGACCCCAGCACCCTCGACCAGGTGGTCAGCCTGATTGAGCGCTACTTGGCCACTCAGGACTTTATACAGGACTCTTCCCCCTCGTGGCTGTCATGCCGGACCCTGCCAAACCAGGAACCGGGAAAGGGGTCGCCAGGTCTATGAAGACTTCTGGTGGTCCCAAACTTCTTCCATTTAAGGATTATGGAGGCCACTGTGCTCTTAGGAACCTTGAGTAATGCAGAAATTCTTTTGTAACCTTGGCCACATCTTTGCCTTGCCACAATTCTGTCGCTTAACTCCTTGGACAGTTCCTTTGAGCTCATGATTCTCATTTGGTCTGACATCCACTGTGAGCTATGAGGTCTTATATAGATAGGTGTATGCCTTTCCAAATCAAGTCCTATCAGTTTAATTAAACACAGCTGGACTCCAATGAAGGAGTAGAACCATCTCAAGGAGGATCACAAGGAAATGGACAGCATGTGACTTAAATATGAGTGTCTGAGCAAAGGGTCTGAATACTTATGACCATGTGATATTTCAGTTTTTCTTTTTTAATAAATTTGTAAAAATTTCTACATTTTTGTTTTTTTCAATCAAGATGGGGTGCAGAGTGTACTTTAATGAGAAAAAAATGAACTTTTTAGAATTTACCAAATGGCTGCAATGAAACAAAGAGTGAAAAATTTAAAGGGGTCTTAATACTTTCTGTACCCACTGTATTCTTTATTTCTGCAGTCTCATACACCTGCTCCTTTCTGTGGCTGCTCTACACTGCGCTCGCCTGCTAGTTGTATCAGTTGTTTTTTCTAAACTAAAACCTCAATATTTAGGTTAAATTGCCGTGTTGGCACTCGGCGGTAAAAAAGTGGGTTTTGGATTGCAGTTTGGGCACTCGGTCTCTAAACAGTTCGCCATCACTGTGCTAGTCCATTGTACTGACCCCACGTATATTTATACATGTAAATGAGATCCCCACTGAGGCGTCGTTTTTCTAAGCTAAACAAGCTTAACTTTTTCAACCTCTCACATATGTACCTCTCATCCCTTGTAATAATCTAGTTGCAGAAAAGCACATACACAAAGCGCTAATTATATTTATCTCACTGACATATTTCTATCTATCTCTATCTTTCCAGATCTAACACCTTAACATCTGTCATTCTATTCCGGTACTTGTCACACTGATGGTGCAAACTGTGGCACACGGATTATACACATGCACACATACATATGTATGCCTCACGGATGGTACACGGACACGGACCTCAATGGTACTGGGTTTTCCAGTACTGCTATCACTATTATGTGTGAAGGGTTCCACACATATTGCAATGATCAGAATGTTGAGCTCTGTGCATAACCCTGCCCATACCCCTGATAAGCAGCTTGCTGTGTACACTGTGCATCATCAGCAATCTTTATATCAGTGGTGGGGGCAGGGGTTACACAGAATAGCTGCACTCCCTTGTACCTGACTTAGTCTGATAGTGATAATCTCCTACTGATAAAACATGGATTGTATTGAAACTACAGCACAAAGCCCAATACTTCACATATTCCTAGAATTGGGTTTGATGTCCCTACATTATGCTGCTTCCTAAATAGCAAAACCCTGCTGACAGATTCCCTTTAAAAATGTTCTAATAAAGCGTAAGCATTCAAACAGCAGATAATTACTTTAATTTCCAACAGTGTTCTAGACAGTTTAAAGAGAACTTGTCTGTTACATTATCCCTATGTAACCCATAGGTAGTGCTAGATAGGGCAGTGTAAGATACTTATTCCATTCGTTGCGACAAAATTCAGCTTTTACTTGCAGTCTATGGTAGGAAAAGCTAAGTGGTACCAAAGACAACAAGTACAAAGATATGCTCACTAGTGAATCTAATTTGCATATACATAATCGCTGAATTTTGTCTTATCTCTGCTTGTGCAAAAGTAGTGTTACTGACAGGTTCTCATTCATTCAAATAATACATATACTTTTCAGCTTTAGCACTCATTCAGACAGTAATTTTTCATCAGTGTGTGTATGCAAAAGCCAGGAGTATCCTCAAAACAAAGAACAGTTTTCAATCTTTCAATCATAGATTTTTTCTGTATGATCCACTCCTGGTTTTGGCATCCAAACTGATGAAAAAAATCACTGACATCTGAATAAGCCCTCAGAGTAGCTCAAAATATAAGAATGCAATACTGAAAAAAATACTTAAAACTAATGCCAATCTCTACAGAATGAAACACGTATGTTACTTACCAATAATGTGTTTTTTCGGAACCCATGATGGCACAACGAGAGAGGGGATCAGCCCTTCAAGGACAGGAAATCTTCAAGATAAAAAGGGCGGCGCCTCTCTCCGCCTCAGTGGATTACAGAGCATGAGAGGACTCTCCGGTTAGAGCACATAATTTTATTAACCATAAACAAATTTCACCCATGTGAATACTTCAATACCCACCAACTGGAAGGTGATCACCATAGTGATAGGGAGGGAATGTAAAGGTGTCGTCATGGGTTCCGAAAAAACACATTACCAGTAAGTAACATACAGTATGTGTTTTTCTGTCACCCATGATGGCACAACGAGAGAATTACAGAGAACTAGGTATGTAAGGGAGGGACCACAGACTGCAGAACCCGTCTCCCAAATGTGAGATCAGAGGAGGCAGAAAGGTCAAGCCTATAGTGATTATAGAAAGTGGACGGAGATGACCATGTGGCCGCCTTACATATTTGCTCAATGGGCACGTCCGCTCTTTCTGCCCAGGAAGCAGCCATGCCCCGTGTAGACTGGGCCTTCAGATTGTTAGGAGTATCTCTGCCTGATCCCGTATAAGCCATCGTGATGGCTTCTCGGATCCACCTTGACAGAGTGCCTTTTGAGACCTTCGACCCCTTTTGGGAGCCCTAAAAGGAGACAAATAGAGCCCTATACTTCCTCCATGAGCTTGTGGATGCTAAATAATGTATAAGGCATCTCCTGACATCCAAGGTATGAAATCTTTCCTCCTTGCTATTTTTTGGTTCAGGACAGAAGGATGGTAGGGCTATCTCCTGAGACATATGAAACTTAGATACAATCTTACGTAGGAAAGCAGGGTCTGGTCTCAAAACTACCCTATCATCTAGAACTAAGGTAAAAGGTGGATCTGCAGATAAAGCCTGTAACTCACTAACCCTCCGTGCTGATGTTAAGGCCACAAGAAGTATTGTTTTTAGGGTAAGTAATTTTATGGACCCTGAGCTAAGGGGCTCAAAGACAGAGCTTGTTAATGCGTTTAACACTAAGTTTAAATCCCAAGAAGGGACCCTTATTGTAGGGGCTGGTTTGGCTCTACTGCATGCCCTCACGAATCTGGAAATCCATTTGTTACCGGCCAGATTATAATTATACAAGGCCTCTAAGGCAGGGATTTGGACCTTTATGGTGCTAACCGCTAGGCCTTTTTTCCAGCCCTTTTTGAAGAAATTCCAAAATGGCCTTTACAGGAACCCCCCCCCCCCCCAGAGAGAATCCCTGAACTGACTGTAAATTTTAGTATTGATTGGTTTCCTACTACCTAGAAGACTAGTAACTGGATTTAAATGAGAATCCCCGACCCTCTAACAACGACCTCTCAAGTTCCAGGCCGCTAAATGCAATCCTTTTACCTGAGGATGGAATATAGGACCTTGAGCAAGAAGGTCTGGAATCTCTGGAAGAATCCAGGGGTTCGTGATTGACATGCTCTTCAGCCAAAAGAACCATGGTCTCTTGGACCAGAAGGGGGCTATGAGGACCACTCGAGCCTGATCCTCCCGGATCTTCCTCAACACTGCTGGAATTAGGCACGTTGGGGGAAACGCATAAGCCAGACTGAAATCCCATCTGCACTGGAAGGCGTCTACTACTAGAGGATTTTCCGTGGGATTCAGTGAGTATAACTTTTTTAATTTGCTGTTCTGACGAGTTGCAAATAGGTCGACCTCTTGAGACCCCCACATGGCCACTAGCTGGCGGAAGACTGAATGATTTAGAGTCCATTCTCCCTGCAATAGTGGCCTGTGATTTAGAAAGTCTGCCTTCGTGTTGTCCTCTCCTCTGATATGAAGGGCTTTTAAAGGGAGAACTTTCCCTTCCACTAGAGAAAATATCCTCCCCGCAACTTGCATTAGTGATTTTGAATGAGTTCCCCCCCTGGTGGTTCACATATGTCACAGTGACCTGGTTGTCGGACAGAATTTTTATGTGATGTCCTCGTAGAAGGGGTAAGAAGCTGATTAGTGCCTTCTCTACTGCCGTAGTTCCCACATGTTGGAAGACTCCAGACTCTCCTCCTCTGACCAAGTCTCCTGTATCGGGTGGTTGTCTAGGTGCGCCCCCCACCCCTTGGGGCTGGCATCCGTAGTAATTACTCTGGGAATAAGGGGAACCCAGGGGAACCCTGTCCGGAACGTGTTCGTTATTAACCACCAATGCAGTGACTGAATTACATTGTGAGGGAGTGTTAATCTGCCCTCCAGATGCCCCCTGAGGATGATTTCGTTCTTAAGGACATCCCATTGTAGTTCCCTTGAATGAAATTGGGCCCAACATACTGCTGGAATGCAGGATGTGAGAGACCCCAGCAGAGACATGGCCCCCCTGAGAGTCATTACTGGGTTTGTTATGGCTGTTGATGCTAAATTTTTATTTTTTCTGCTCGGGCAGGCGGCATTACTGTCTAACCAAATCCAGAGTAAGGCCTAAAAAGATCTGAGTTGTTTGCAGGATTAGTTTTGATTTTTCTAGGTTTAAACATCATCCTAAGTTCTTTAAGATGGCACACACCTGAACCACTTGGGCCAGGCAGTGATCATGAGTTTTTCCCACTATTAGAAAGTCGTTCAAGTACGGGATTATGAATCTGTTTTCCTCCCTGAGATGAGCCGTAACCTCTGCTATAAGTTTTGTGAATATGCGGGGAGCCACTGTAGGCCGAAGGGAAGAGCTCTATACTGAAAGTGCCTGACGACTCCCTGTACAGTTAAGGCCACTCTGAGGTATTTTTGAAAGTCGTGATGGATTGGCACTTGATAATATGCATCTTTTAGGTCCAACACTGCCATGTAGCAGCGGGGAAATAGAAGGCTTATCGTTAATTTTATTGTTTCCATCTTGAATGATGGAATGTTCACGAATTTGTTCAGACCTTTCAAGTTGATGATTACTCTGTATGAGTTGTCTGGTTTCTTTATAAGGAATAAGGGGGGATAGAACCCTCTTCTTTCCTCTTGTGGTGATACCTCCAGTAACACGTTCTTTTGCAGGAGACCTGAAATCTCTTCCTCGCTGTTCCGGTAGAGAGGATCTTAAGGCAGTCAGAATAAATCTCTCTGGCGGGTTCCTCAGAAATTCCAGTTTTAATCCTGATTTTATTAATTTTAGGATCCACCTGTTGGAAGAGATCCTTTCCCAGGCTGGAAGGAAGAGACTCTCACGCTGTCTCTGTATACTGGAGGTAGGGGGCCTAAGCTGACCCTAAGCTGGGGCCCTGACTAGTCCCTCAACCTGGAGGTACTGTTAAAGGTACAGAGGTCCAGGCCGCCAGCGTAACCCCTACCTCCTGAGGATCCCTGCACCTAAGTAATCTAGTCCTGAGAAGGACCCCGATCACAACAAAAGGGGACAAGTAATAATATGCCCACACACAGTACTTAGACGAACGAGACAGTACAAGGGAAAAACCAAAACCACCTTGCATACAACAACTACACAACTACAACAGAGGGAACACCAACGGGAAAGGAGATAAATGATAAAGCGAGGAAGGGAAAAACACTCCAAATACACTTATCTCAGAAACTCCAAACACCACGATCCGCTCTGTTAGTCTGAATGAAATGCTTTCACCGACACTTCCCAAACAGACCAGCAGGCATTTGAAGGAGTCTCACTACAGCAGTATTGATAGCAGCTGGGCGAGGCTGGACCTCGTCTAGCACAGAGAGAGAGAGAATTAACTCCCTCACTGCCGAAAAACACAAAGCACCAACAAGTCAGCTGCGAGAAGTCAGGCTGTGTAGTCGTGACGATCTTCGTGGCGACACACCCGTGACAGAGACAGAGCCTCCCTCCCACCTGGGATAGAGTGTCATTTTGGGGGTTTGCGACTATCCTGGGAGGGCCCGCCGAATAAAAACCCTTTTCCTTTTCAGGAACGATCCTCCCATCTAGATTGTTCTGCGGATGTCCTTCTGCAGCCAAATTTCTTCGTCCGAAAGGACTGCTTAAAAGCCGAGAAGGAAGAATTAGGAAATACCTTCTTGTTGCCACCTGCTTTCTCAAGAATTGTGTCAAGAGAGGTACCGAAAAGAAAATCTCCTTCACACGGAAGAGAACATAGCTTTCCTTTCATCTGTATATCCCCTGGGCAACATTTCAGCCAGACTGCTCTACGGCCGGCATTAGACAGGGCTGCAGATCTTGCCGCTAATCTGGCGGAATCCGCAGAGGCTTCAGATAAGAAGGCCGCAGCTCCTTTCAATACCGGTAGAGAGGCCAGAATGGAGTCCGGTGACTCATTGTTTTTAACCTGGTCTTCTAACCTGTCTAACCAAACCATGAGGGATCTTGCCGTACAGGTTGCTGCTATGGTTGATTTCAAAGCCCCCGCTGATGAATCCCAAGTACCCTTAAGGAAGGTATCTACCTTCCGGTCCAGTGGGTCCTTCAGCATCCCTCTGTCTTGAGAAGGGAGAGAAGATTTTTTAGAAGCTTTGGACACCGCAACATCCAGCTTCGGGGCTTTATTCCAGGATGTGGTATCTTCCTCATCAAAGGGAAATTTTCTTTTGAAGGAGGATGGAAGGGGACCCTTTTTCTCCGGCCTATCCCACTCCTTCTTGATAGGTCCCTGCACCTTATCGTTAATCGGAAAACTCTATGTTTCTTCCGATCCAAGGTACCGAACATAATATCCTGTACCGATTTTTTTGCCTTCTGGTCAACTAACCCCATTGTGGACCTGACGGCTTTTACTAAGCTATCAACACTTTCTAGGGGAAAACAATGACCTGTGCCTGCCTCACTATCCGAAGAGGAAGAGTCAGTGGAGTCATCCAGTTCCCTAGTCAGATTCAGAGTCTGAAAAGTCGGGTGGGGTTTTTGCTCTATGGGTCTGGGACGCTTCTTTTGCCTGGCAAAACGATTTTAGCTATTTTTCCACCTCCGACCTAATAAGGGTTTTTAAATTTGAAGCAAAATCCGGGGTTCCCTCCGAAACTGTTTCCTCAATACATGGCTAGCATAACTTTTTGGGCCAGTCTTTAGTCAGACCCCGTTCACACAGGGCACATACTCTGTACTTGGATTTCCCCGTACATTTCTTAGGGACATCCTGACCATATAAAGGAGGAAGGAGAGGGAGAAAGAGAGAGACAAAACAGAAAAAAGTCTACATTAATACGTCGACTTTCACGTAGCTCACTCACCACCCAGTAGATCAAAACAGGGTACCGGAAAGGGAGGCAGGACGGTATCAGACACTTCTCCTCGGGAGACCGCGGAATCATCCATCCTGCATGAGCTATGCCGACTGGATCTTGAATCCTTGATGCTGCGTGTCCCAGAATGCCCACTGCTCCTGCTCTGCGGTGGATGCTGCTACTGGGTGCGCTTCGGGCACCGAGGCTGCTGCGGCTGCTCCATCTCATCGGGCTGCTGAAGCTGCAGCATAGTCTGCTGCTCTTGCTGCTGATGCGGTGGGGAGGGCTGCTGTGAGGCCATTACCGTACACTGCTCCCCTGCCTATTCGGTGATCTACCCTTAAGTACTCTCATTGTGCCAGGGAGATCACCGGCCGGCATTCCCGCAGCTTTCCGTACCTCCCCCGAAAATTACATCCGGGGGTCAGAGGTCCCGGCGCGCGTCATCGGGGCGCGACTTACAGCTCGTCACATCCGGTTGTGCCCCATGACGTCACATCCGGTTGTGCCCCATGATGTCACATCCGGTTGTGCCCCATGACGTCACATCTGGTTGTGCCCCATGATGTCACATCCGGGACACGGGTTTGCCAGCTACCATGCTGTGTAGGTGCCGCAAACCCCCGCCCGCACGTGAGGAGACCAGATGTCGGCGCTCTCCGCTGCGCTTCCAGGACACACGGGACCAGACGCAGCAGAGACTGTGCCCTGCCACAACCGATCGGCCCCGGCCCAGGTAAGACGATCCTGCTACTGTCGCCGCCGAGAAGGAAGGTCCCCCATCAAGGACAGGAAGCCACTGAGGCGGAGAGAGGCGCCGCCATTTTTATCTTGAAGGTTTCCTGTCCTTGAAGGGCGGATCCCCTCTCTCATTGTGCCATCATGGGTGACATAAAAATATTCTATAAAGCTGTTCTCATACTGTGTACATACACATGGCATTATCACCCATTGTTAACCACTTCACAAAATATGACGTAAATTTACATCATTTTTCATGTCCCTGCCTTTAATTCGGGCTTGCAATCCAAGCCCACATTTTTCCCTTCACATGACGGCTGATTTAATCAGCTATAATGTGCCTCTAACAGCCACGGGTGGAGTGGAGCTCTGCCAGCTGCTATCAACCTGTTAAATCCTACTTTCAATCTCAGACAGTGGCATTTAACAATCCTCGACAGGGGCACTCTTTTTTCCATGCTTCCAGTGGCGCGCCCATGTTGTGATCCTGATGTGCCGTCGGGTTGCTATCACAGCCGGGCGTCTGTCAGTAACCTCCGTGCCGTACGTTCATAGGAGATCATGATTTTCACTTTGATTTTCAATATACATAGCAGTGCTGATACATTGCTATGTATAGCACAAGTGAGCAGACGATTTCAGCTTCAAGTCCCTTAGAGGACCATTAAAAATAAAACAATTTAAAAAAATACTTTTATTTATATATATATATATATGTATATATATATATATATATATATATACATTTTATATATCACTGCGTACACAAAAGTCCAATCTATCAATACATAAAATTAATGAATAAATGGCGTAATGAAAAAAAAAAAATGCCAGAATTGTTAATTTGGACGCCGTAAGATTACAACAAAATGCATTAAGAGACAATCAAAACATTGTATCGACCCAAAATGGTATAGGTAAAAACATCAGCTCAGTGTGCAAAAAATAAGACCTCCTTCGGCCCCAGATCCTGAAAAATGAAAAAGTTATGAGTCTTGAGAAATGGTGACAAAAGCAAGATTTTTTTTTCTTACAAATTTCTGAATTTTTTTTTCACCACCTAATTAAAAAAAGCTATACGTTTGGTATCTGCCTACTCATACTGACCTGGAGAATCATACTACCAGGTCAGTTTTACCATACAGTGAACATGGTAAAAACAAAACAAAAAAACAATAGTGAAATTCCACTTTTTTGCAACTTTAAAGCACTTGGAATTTTTTTTACCTTTTTCCAGTATATCACGATAAAATGAATGATGTGATTCAAAAGTACAATTCACCCCACAAAAAGCAAGCCCTTATATGGTTTTAAGCAATAACTTTAGAAAAATGACTTGGACCGCACATCCCAATATTCATACTTTGATTTAATGCCTCTCGGCAAAATTTACAAACTGAACATGAGGTTCTTAGTTTAATATTCTGATCAGACGGTATGAAGTCCACTACTACCATGAACCTCTCATTGGGTCCCTCGCCTAAAACGTGCTGTGTCATGCGCAACCCATCATCACAGCAGGATGTGCTGTCCATGTCATTTTTCTACAGTTATGGCTTATAGCATACTATTTTTGCTCTCAGTTCACTATCTGGGACCTTGTGAAAGGTGAACTTTTTACATCTATTCACCTGGTGTTGGTGCTGTATGGCGGCCATTGTTGCTGTGGTCTTGTGCTTGTGGGGTGGCGCAGCCTGGAGTCATGGGGATTCTGCCTCGCAGCATGGGTGCTGTGGGGCACCAAGTTGCCAGCCTTGCTGGTGCACTTTTGCTGTGATAGTGGGTTGCACACTACGCCGCATCTTTCAGGCTAGGGACCCACTGAGACGTTTACTGTGACGTGGTAGTGGGCTTCAAACAGTCTTATCAGAATGTTACATTAAGAACCTCATGTTCAGTTTGTGAATTTTTGCCGAGAGGCATTAGATCAAAGTATTAATTTTGAGATGAGCAGTCCATGTCATACAATTTGAGTGGCAAGGTTAAATAGAGTTAATGAATATTCAACATCATTAAAATTGCAACAACAAGAGGCCAAAGTAGAGGAATTATCAAAATCACTGGATGGATAGACATGTTAATGATATTCAAATAATGAAAAAAGGAAACAAAATTTTCAAATCATCTCAATTTATTCAGTATCGAGTATAAGCACCATGCAACTCGATGTTATTAATTGTTGTATAAGGAATGTTCTGCAACCGTGAGTGCACTTGGGCAAATCATCAAGATCAGCTGCTGGCAGCTCACTTTGCAATTGTTGACCAATGATGTCCCAGATGTGCTCAATGGGATACAAGTCTGGACACACTGCAGGCCATGGTAGCATGTTTAAAGGGAATCTGGCACCACATTTGAGTGACCTGGCCTACTAATATAGGCATACAGGTTATAGACTGCTGAAAATACTCATACCTGTATGCCTCATGGATGATGCCTTGTTGTGAAAAAATCATCTTTTGTCACTTTATGTTAATAAGTTCTTCCAGGCTATGGGGCATATGCTGCCCAGAAGATAACTCTGCCTCCTTGCTTCATTATTCTATCTTTCTCCTCCCCTTCACTGTTCTGCCCTTCTATTTGGCTTCACTTTTGTTTTGCGCAGGCATCAGAGAGTCGCTGTTCAGTATTTTACCTCAGGATTTGTTAGCCAAAACCAGGAGTGCGTTAAAAATGCAGAAGTGCACGTTTCTATTATATTTTTCCTCTGATTGTTCCACTCCTGGTTTTGGCTTAAAAATACTGATGTAAAATACTGACCAAATACTGAACATGTGCACTTGGCCACTCCCAGTGTTCTCTGGTGCAGAAACGGTGCACTCTTGACTTCCTTTCTCCCGCCCTGCATAGTAAGCATGTCATTTGCACATTACCTGCATGCCGGAGAATGTCGGAAGAAAAAGTTACGTACAGTGACTCTTCGACGCCTGTGCATAACAAATGTGAAGCCAATGCCCATAGAAAGACAGAGCAGTGAACAGGAGCGACAACAGCCGGAATGCACACCTGACGTTGCAGGGACACAGTGACGATAGGGGAGGAGAAAGATAGGATAATAAATCAAGGAGGCAGTGTTATCTTCAGGGCAGCGCACGCCCCATAGCCTGGAAGATCTAATTTACATATAGTGGTAAAAGATTAATTTTACACAAGGCATCATCCATGAGGCATACAGGTAGGACTATTTTAAGCAGTCTATAACCTATATGCCTATGTTAATCAGTTGGATAACTCAAATGTGGTAACAGATTCCCTATAAGCCATGCAGGCTGCTCACAGTAGCAAGAACAACATGTGGCATTGCATTGTCACTTGCATAAAGCCAATACTTTACAGGGCAGCATAAACATGGTGACAGATTATCTTTTCACTGTATTTCCAGTTCTTATATCTGTGTACTTAGCTGATCTAAAACTGACATACAGACCTGGCATTCTTGTTGGCATCTGCTCTGAGCATTTTCACAGCCACAGGAGTGGGCTGACCAATGTTTGTATCCAAAATCAAATCTTTGTCTAGAAAGGCCTCTACCCCTTCTGCTTCACAGAGATGAACCTACAAACAGAAAATGCAATATTTTAAAACTTTGTATAAAGTTCGTTCAATTCGGAGACCATTAATTAGTGCCTCATCACATGTGCATCAGGCTTTTTTCATGCGTTAATACATTGTAGCTTGATACTCCTGGTAAGAGTTACAAATTGTGTCATTTAAAGGGGTTGTCCAGGTTTGGCACAAAATTTGTAGTCACTCTAAGTGACTGCAGACTTGTAAATACAGCATGCACAGAGCAGGCTGTCAGGATTCTCCAGTGCTGGGAGTGGGCAGTCATGTGGCCACAAGTACGAAATATAAATATTCCTGGTAACATTCTGACTAGTTGTGCGCGGTCTCACCCAATACAAGTGAATTAGTGAATTGAGCGAAGCCATGCACTTCTAGTGGGAATGTGGATGTAAGTATGCATATTGTATACTTGCGGTCACATTATCACCCAATCTCGCCTCTGTCACCAGAAAATCCTCACAAGCTTGCAATGTGCACAGTGTGAGGATTTAGGCTGTGTGCCCACTATGCGTTTTTCAAGCGTTTTTGCCGCAGAATTTCCGCAGCAAGAACACTTAAAAAACGATTGGTAATACGCACCCCATGGTCCCCAATGATAATCCGCATGTGCTGTGCACATGCTGCGGAAATTTCCGCTGTAGATTACCATTGCGGAAAAATACGCAGCATGTCCATTAATTTTGCGGACACGCAGCGTAATTGCCGCCATTGACTTGCATTGACACGCATAATATCCGTATCAGTACATTTGTACACACAGATATTGTGCGTTTCTATGTGCGGATGGTACCCGGGTTTGGAGAAGATGAGACTCTCCTCCAGACCCAGGTACCATAGTACCTGTAAAAAAAAGAATTTAAAATAAAAAATAAAGATTATACTTACCTTCCGATGTCCTCCCGGTGTTTTCTCCCTCCGTCTGCTCTGCTGTATGGGTCGCGATGTTGTGAAGGACCTGCCAGGACGTCATTGAGTCATGTGACCTGACACATGACTCAATGACATCACCGCAGGTCCTTCACACCACCGCGAGCCACCCAAGGACCGGATGGAGTGGAGAAAACACCGGGAGGATATATCGGAAGGTAAGTATAAAATTTATTTTTTATTTTTTACCATTCTTATTCTTTTTTTTTACCTAACTTGGTCACACTACTATAAATCCATGCCGGTTGCATGGATTTATATAGTGTGAACAAGTTGTCAAGCACTTTTCCAAGTGATGATAAAATCGCTTGGAAAGCGCTTGATTACCCGCATGGAGAAATGCATGCAAAAACGCTTGACAAACGCTTCTACCTGGCGGGAAAAATGCATGTAAAATCCGCATGCATTTTTCCTGTGAGGGAGAAGCGGAAAAAATATGCAGCATTTCTGCATCGTGGGCACTTAGCCTTACAAGTCGGATGGACACGATAGGGTTAAAATCTGTGTCCCAGACTGTGACGCAAGCATCCTTGATAGCCATCAAGTTCTGCTCCATACTACTTAACTGGCTTTCTCTATTTTAAAGAGGGGTTGTTCCTCTCCCCTCCTCATCCCCGTAGCAAAGAGAATCCTGTAGCCTTCCCATATATATATGTTATGCTGTAGGGTCCATTCCTCTAACCCCAATACCTTGGGATCCGGTTGCATTTCTGCAGACTGGAGAAGGAAGGATAGATGCTCAGCTGATGGAAGCCCTGCGTTTCCATGCGCAACAGGAGGATGAAGGATGGCTGGCACGCTTGTTTGAGCTCAGCTCTCCTGTGTCGGCATCCAAAACGAACTATTTCTGCGGGAGGGCGACGGTCAGCATGCAGTGTCTGCCCACCAGTCAGACTAAGTGATTTCCCCAGGCCTGTAACCAGAGGCTGAGGAAAGAAAGCCCCACCCATTGTCACGCCCCCCACACATGTCTCCTCTGTAGCCCTGGCTTTTCCTGCAGTTAGCACTGACCTGGCAGGTCGCCATTTTAACAGTGTAATCCCTCAGTCCAGCGTCTCTCAGCAGGGTCCCATGGTAGCTAATGTTTCTGCTGCCTCTTCTGAGGACAGCAATCAGAGTCATGTTTTCCAACCGGTACAGCAGCATGAGCCTTAAGGCTATGTGCCCACGATGCATAGTTGAACCAGAAATTTCCTGAGCGTTTTTGTCTCTCCTTGCCAGAAAAAACGCATGCGGTTTTTACATGTGTTTTTGACGCATTTTTACATGCTTTTTTTAAGCGTTTTTTGAAGCGTTTTTGAGCATCAATGAATGATTTTTGGAGCTAAATAAAGTTGGCGGGACATTGCTTAAGCCCATGGATTAAGAACTGGGGTGAGTATATTGGTTCATTTAAATGATTAAAGAATAGGTTGTTGTATTTCAAATAAAGTGTTTACAATGTGTTTGTGTGTTTTTTACTTTGTTTGGTCATGAAAAGGTCTGATTGACACCTTGACATCACCAAACAAAAGAGCTGGGTGTCAGCTAGTCCCATTCACCCAATGTTCATTATCATTTCTATTCATGTAATTTATGCGACTGCTGTGAGCTGTTTTTTTAGCCTGGGAATGTGCCCCTAGGCAAACATTTTTCCTGGCCATAATTAATATCTCACAGCTGGTTCATTAGCCCCTATGTACCCCCTCCCCGATCAGCACTCCACAGCGCTTTGGACACAACGTATTTATGTTTCATCCAAAACGCGATGTTCTAATGCCGCACTTTTATTGTCGGTAAATGTGAATCCACCACATATAATGACACTTCAATCGGTCAAAATCTACAGCCGAGACTAGCGTGTCCACTACAGAAATTGACATGCTGCGGCTGAGTTTGGGCACGTGGCCACGGTCACGAGCCGCTGCAGGTTTGACGCTGAGTGTTTATACAGCGGCAAACCCGCAGCATCCAGATGTTACGTTATAGTGGATGGAATCTCTAGAAATCCCAAGTCCGCTATGCGTGCATCAGAGGCTGCAAATCACCCATGGACACTGACATGCGGTGCATCTTTCAGAACTGCAGCATGTCAAATTCTCTTGTGGAGTTGCTAGTCTCCACAACAGAAATTTGACCACTAGAAAGTATTGAATGCGGTAAATCCGCATGGTTCAGTGAACACCTGTGTTCAATATAATGCAACGTTTTGGATGCAGCAAAAATTTGCGTCCAAAGCGGTGCTACGTCTAAACTATGGGCACAAAGCCTAAAATAAAATAAAAAATGGCGTGGGCTCCCTCATCATTTTTATAACCAACAAAGGGAAAGCCGACCGCTTGGGGCTGATATTAGTAGCCGCAGAAGGAGCCATTAGCCAACAATGTTCCATGACTATTAATATTAGCCCACAGCTGTTTGTTTAGCCTTTACTGGCTAGATTACAGGGGGACACCAGAAAAAAATTGACGTGGAGCCCCCCTATAAAATCTAGCCAGCAAAGGCTAAACTAGACAGCTGCGACTGATATTAACAGCCATGAGAGGGGCCATGAATACTAGCCCCCTCCGCGGCTAATATCACCCCTCAGCAGTCCCAGAAATTGCGCATCCATGAGATTTGGCGCTTAGCCTCACTCTTACACGTTGCCCTGTAGCGGTGGCAGGTGGTAATGGGTTTGGGGTTCAGCCTTGTATTAACGGCTGACGTGAAGCCCAGGTTATTAATGGAGGGCGTCTATATGACGCCCCCATTACTAACCGTGTAGGAAAATGATCAGCGCATTTTCCAAAAAAGACCAGGCCAGAATAAAGAATTTTAATGAAATAAAACAGACACGGTTCTACAATTTTTTTTTTTATTACACGCCTCCGCAAAGACCTCAATCTCCGGAAAAAAAACATAAAACAACAATATTCCTCACCTATAAGCCGTCAATGACGTAATCCACGGAACACTAAGGTAACACGTCGATTCGGATCATTTCTACAGCTGTGACATCAGCAATCAGTGATGTCACAGTTGTAGAATACAGCACTGTATACTGACAGGGGTGTAAAATCACCCCGTCAGTATACAGTGCTGCAGGGGGTCACTGGGGTTCATCAGCTGAAGATCAGCTGATAAGCCCCAGTGAGATAGAGAGCGTGGGAATTTTTTGTCAATCTTCCCACGCTCAGCATCAGCTGATCGGTCATGAGACCGATCAGCTGATTACCGGCTTTAGCAATCAGCTGATGGCGCTCCCCTTCTTCCTCGTCAGAGGGATCAAGCACTTCTGAGACATATGGTGATCGTGTAAGCTGGCGTAGCAAAATATGCCATGATTCCAGGGCTGTAAATCAGGCTCCTTCCCACGCCATTGGCGGTGGAGAAACAATTTCCACTCCTGCGGCATCCGTTCCTGCAGCTCCATTAAAATTTTGTTGCATTGTGTTAATGAAGTTATTGACACCAGTTCACTGTTAAAGATAGTTACCTACAGGCCATCTATTTAAAATTGTGGTTTAAACACAGATGACATATCACGGCAGTTCAAATCCAACCATTTGTAGTGAATGTGGAAAATATTGTCCTCCATTTAAAATGGGCAAGACGCATGGCAAGGGACGGGGAAATGGACGTGATGGTGATGATGGTGCATGCAGAGGACGAGGCCGAGGCCGTGGGCGGGCTGAAATTGTGCCACAACAAACATCTTCCCATTTGACCTTGCTGTCCCAATTAATAGGGGACCGCAGAACACCACTTTTGAACACAGAGCAGTGTGAAAAGGTTATTGATTGGATAGCAGATAATGCTTCCAGTCACTTAGCCACCACCACCACCCTGTCTTCCACATGGTCAAGTCTCAGTAGTAGTGAGTCTGGACTGCATATTCCTCACCCTGATCCCCCTTCCTCCCACCATGCCGAGTGCTCAGAGACAACTGATCCCACACTTGGACACTCCAAAGAACTGTTCACTTTTCCATTTATAGATTCAGTTCTCTCGCCCGGTCCACTTGAAGCGGGGCAAAAGGAGATTGCATGTAGCGATGCCCAAATATTTGAACAGCCACGGTCACACGAAGGCGACGGTGGGAAACTGTCACAAGAGGTGGCCCACTCAAGTTACTGACCCTACCTGGCAGGCGGACATACAAAGCAAGGACAGCAGCACACAGGGGGAGGGAGACGTAGCACCACAATAGATAAGAAGAAGCAGTGTGGTGGCCGCAGACAGAAGGCGGGCAACAGCTCCCCGTAACACAACGGAAGTTGCCAGTACAAATGTTAGCTCTTCCCGAGTCTGGTTGTTTTTTAACCCCAAAAAAGGCCATTTGCAACATCTGACAGGCCAGCATCAGCAGGGGTAGCAAAACTAGCAGCCTGACCACCACCAGCATGATCAGGCACATGGCAGCAAAGCACCTGACTAAGTGGGCCGAACCCTAGGGTCCAGGAACAGTGTCTGTGGGTGGCACCACTGCTTCTTCCACTGTTGTGCGGGCAAGCCAATCCTCTGTCCATGGCGCATGCGAAAATGCCTCCTGCCCTGCACCTGTCGTTGAAAACTCTCAAGTAGCACCGTCAGCAAGCACGTCCACGTCCTTGTCCCTGTACAGCGTTCAGTTGTCCCTACCCCAGTGCTTGGAACGCAAGTACAAATACTTAGCCAACAGGCCACATTACTAAATTCACTCATTTCTAGACTGATTGCGCTAGAAATGTTGCCTTTTAGGCTCATGGAGACTTAAGCTTTCCACAACCTGATGGCGGCGGCCGTCCCTTGGTACTCGATCATCAGCTGTCACTATTTCTCCCGGTGTGCTGTCCCCACATTGCACGAGCACATGTCCCACAACATTAGCTGTGACCTCAACAACACAGTTACTGGAAAAGTCCACCTAACCACGGACATGTGGATATCTCACTGACGGCACACTGGGTTAACATTGTGGAAGCCGGGACCCAATCGGACGGAAGACATCCTCACGAAGCTGAGGATTTCGGGCCCTAGGTCAATCAGGGTTGCCCCCACATTCTACAGCTCCTGCACCTCCTCCTCCTATTCAGCATCCATCTCTGAAATGACCACATCAGTCGCAAGCTGGAAGCACTGCAGCACTGACGTGGCCAAGTGGCAACAGGCTGTGCTGAAGCTAATATTCTTAGGTGACAAACCACATAAGGCTGAAAGTTGTGGACAGCTCTGAAAGAGCAGGCAGATCTGTGTCTCACACCGCTGAACCTAAAGTCAGGCATGGTCGTGTGTGACAATGGCCGGAACCTGGTGACGGCTCTGAGGCGAGGCGAGCTCACACACGTACCATGCTTGGCCATGTGCTTCACCTCGTGGTTCAGCAGTTTCTCAAAACCTACCCGGAGCTGCTGGATCTGCTTGTCAAGCTATGCCGCCTGTGTGCCCATTTTAGAAAGTCAGCTACAGCTTCCGCTGTCCTTGCCGTGTTTCAGCAGCATTTGCAGCTTCCGAATCACCGAATGGTGTGTGATGTCCCCACACATTGGAACTCTACATTGCAGGTGTTGGGAAGAATTTGTGAGCAGAAGAGGGCAGTTGTTGACTACCAGCATCAACAAGGCCGTCGGTATTCAGTAGTGTTGAGCCACCCCCGTAGTGTTCGAGTTCGGTTCGGTTCGTCGAACACCCGTGTGTTCGCCGAACTGTTCGTCGAACTGTTCGTCGAACACCTTCGAACACCGTTAAAACCAATGGCAGGCAAACAAAAACACATAGAAACACATAGAAAACACCTTCAAAGGTGTCCAAAAGCTGACAAACTGCTCAGAAGACACAACTAACACATGGAAAAGTGACAAGTACATATAGTCATGCGAAAAGAAAAGAGGTGGAGGAGTAAAAGGAGGGGGAGACACAGATATAGGCATGTCATGCCCTTCTAAAATCCAAAAAGTGAGAAGCCGAGACGGCCAGTCCGCTCCTGCCCGTGCCACCTCCGTGTCGCCGGGTTTGTGCCAGAGCCGCGGTGAACCCTGACGGCCAGCCCCCCTCTCCCAATACTGGTGCCTGTCCGCTGGTGGGTCGAGCGAGCCCCCCTGTGGTGGAGGCAGCTCTAAGCTTTTTAATTTAAATTGTCCCTCTAATTTGAATGAATACACTTTAAATCCATTTACAAGGATCTATTGGAGGGCAAGTCTCATGCCAGCAGCCGCGTAATTCCAGCTCCAGTAGCGTCCACTAAAGCTGCTGCAGTTAAAAAGCTTTTATAAGGATCGAGCTCGGCTGTCCACCGCAAGGCATCCTAGTGCCAGTCCCAGCCCCTATGCCTTGGGGTGCCTCCTGATGCTCTTCACTAAGTATCCCGTGGTCCCGAAGCATTTCCTTTGAAAAAATTAAGTGTCCAAACTACAGGTGGTGTAGCTTGCTTAACAGCCGGGATAATCCGCTGACTAGCAGACACTGCTACTAGGCACAAAGTATTTCCTGGGCTAGATGCAGTTAAAAATTTGTAAGTAGATACTCTCGTTGGATGCTGAGAAAGCATTCCATAGAGTCTCCTGGCACGCCATATATGATTCTCTTAAAAAGCTTGGGGTAGGGGTCTAGGGGACCCTTTTATAGCCAAAATCACGGCCCTGTATCACAATACGTCACCTAGGCTGAAGATAAATGGAACTGTAGCACCGAGGGCTCGGTTGCTACAGACGTATTGCACCTCACCCAGAGGTGTGATATCTCATTCTCAGATAAGGATGGAGTGTGGATCAGGACCCGACACCTGCATGCATTACACCACATTGCCGTGGGGCAGGGCGACCAATATGCCCCTGAGATGGGCACGACAGTCCCTGTCCCTGGCTGGAGTGGGGGGAGGGAACACTGAGGAAGGGGAACCCTGCAGTGCAGGAGCAGGGAGGAAGCAGTTCCTGGGTGCATTGAGAAGGGAGTATAAAAGGTGGGCACCATCTTAGTTCAGTGCAGAGAAGTCTGAGCAGAAGTGGCAGGGAGCAGGGGCTCTGCATGAGCTCTGCTCCGGAGGCGGGCCTAGTAACAGAGGCCCAGGCCTGCAAGAGGGAGAAGGAAGGAAGAGGAGCGGAGAAGGCTCCAGGAACGAGGAATGAAGGGATCCCAGGGGTGCGGACGGGCGAGTCGCCACCGCACGCCCGAATCCACCTGCGTGGAGGGGTCAGGCCAAAGGGGGAGACCGGTCCCCGAACTAGTAGAGGCAGGAAACGACCCTCAGCTAGAAACCGGAGGCTCTGACATTTTATGTGGCGCAGCCCCTTGCTCCACCCGCTAGGAAGGCACCACATAGGGTCAGGGAAACTGGCGCCAAGTTTACCAAGAGGAGGCCCGAGGCAGCCGGACAGAAGTGTTGGTAAGAAAGGCCAGACAAAGGACACACAAAAGGGGTCCTGTGAAGCGCTCCAAAGTTATCTGGGAGTTGTCTGAGCCCCTCACCTGGTGAGCACAGTACGACGTGGGCAGCCGTTACCTGCAGACGTGGTCTGGATAATAAGAACTGTGAGTAAAGGCCCTGAACTGCATCACTGACTCCGTGTCGTAACTGCTGCTGCCCTGCACCATCACCCCCATCCTCCGCATACACTGCCCTGAGGCTATACTCCTCCCGTGGGGAGTTATGCTACGCTCTGCTGCACCCACAACACCAGCCTTAGCGGTCTGCCCTGTAGCGGCGGTTCACTCTGACCGCAATCCACGGGTGGCGTAGTCGGACATTTAAACATCAAAACCACATAAATAGTTCCGCCACTGGTTTGACCGCCCTGAGCCACGGAACCGGATCGCCGCCACGAAGACTACAACCACCAGCATCCACCAAAAAGGGTCCGGCTCCGGGTGTCCCAAGGCCCAGGGGGTGCGTCAGAACATTTTCATCACCTTTCACAATCACCAATGGGACAAGGCAGGGATGTCCTCTGTCCCCTCTCTTATACATCCTAGTGACGGAGCACCTGCTCTCATCAATTCGCCATAACCCCAATATTAGGTGGATTGAGGAGGGAGGCACCGAGTACAAGTGCTCTCTATTTGCTGATGATGTCCTAGTATATATCACTCAATCACATATATCCATCCCTGCTGTTATGGCTGAAATAGATCACTTTGTTACATGGTAAAATTTTAAAATCAATGCAGCGAAGTCTGAGGCCCTCGATGTCTCCCTCCCTAAATCCATATAGGATTCCATCCAGTCCAACTTTCCCTTTGCCTGGCCCTCACAGGGTATCAAATACTTAGGAATTCCTATTCATAGAGACCTCTCCCATCTATGTTATCTTAATTTTGGGCCCTTTATTGAACAATTCCATACAGACCACGGTTGGCAAGTTGGAACTGTGAAATTCACTACGTGCACCACTGGTATTTTGTGGAAAAGCACATGTAAGATTCTGCAACAGTCTCTGCTGATACTCCTGCATGCGTGCATCCCTTTCTATGGCAGGAATAATTTCTGCAAATTTACTTTTGTACCGGGGATCTAACAGTGTGGCAACCCAGTAGTCAGGATTATTTCTAATTCTCACAATTCGAGGGTCATGTTGCAGGTAGTGCAGCAAGAAGGCACTCATGTGTGTTGCGCATCCAGGAGCACCAAGTCCCTGTTGTGTTGGTGGCGAGGTAACAATCATGCTTCCTTCCTCTGTCCTCTCCCCCCAACCTCGCACAACAGAAATGTGATCAAGGTCTCCCTCATCTGATGAGTCTTCCATCAGTTCGTCCTCCACTTCTTCCTGGGCTCCTGCACCTTCCTCACTAGTTTGGCTGCTACCATGCGCCCTGGTAAAATCTTCTCCCCCACCCTCACATGCCTGCCGCCCTGGTGCTGCCGACCGTCTGGACCTTGCAGATGTTAGCCCTTCCGCATACAACTCCTCCTCCTCTACTTCCTCCACCTCCTCTTGTGCCACCACCTGACTCCGAATTCTGTTTAACATGTGCTCCAGCATGTAAATCACCGGAATAGTCATGCTGATAATGGCATCGTCAGCACTAAACATCTTCGTCGCCATTTCAAAACTGTGCAGAAGGGTGCATAGGTCCCTGATCTGAGACCACTCCTCCAGCGTGATTTGCCCCACCTCTGAATCTCGTTGGCCCAGGCTATACGTCAGAACGTATTGCACCAGGGCTTGTCGGTGCTGCCACAGTCGCTGCAACATGTGCAGAGTTGAATTCCACCGGGTAGGCACATCGCATTTTAGCCGGTGAAGTGGCAGGCCCAACGACTTCTGTAGAGATGTAAGTCGCTGAGCTGCGGGATGCGAACGGCGGAAGTGAGCACACAGCGACCGTGCCCTCTGCAGAAGGCCATCTAGTCTGGGATAGTGGGCTAAAAATTGCTGGACAACCAGGTTCAACACGTGAGCCATACAAGGCACGTGTGTGACATTGCCCCGGCGAAGGGCCGCACCCAGGTTTGCAGCATTGTCGCACACGGCCTTCCCTGGTTTCAGGTCCAGTGGAGACAACCATTCATGAAATTGGTTCTCCAGAGCTGACCACAACTCCTCAGCTGTGTGACTCACATTTCCCAGACATTTCAATGTAAAAACCGCCTGATGACGTTGAGCCCTACTGCCAGCATAGTAAGGAGGTGTGCAGGATCCCTTCTGCGCAGTTAGAAAGCTTGTGGCATGACCAGACAGGCTTTGGGTGCAGGTGGAAGACCGAGAGGAGGTTGAGGAGGCAGAAGCAGTGGAGGAAAAATGACATAAAGAGGATTGACGCACAACTCGTGGGGACGGCAAGACTTGGACAGCAGCCCCTTGTCCTGCTGTCACCATAGTTACCCAGTGCCCAGTCAGCGACATGTAACGCCCCTGTCCATGCCTACTCGTCCAAGTGTCTGTGGTGAAATGCACCCTGTCACACACAGAGTTTCTCAAAGAAGCGGTGATGTTGTGTGCGACATGCTGGTGGAGCGCAGGCACACCTTTCTTTGAGAAGTAGTGCCGACTGGGCATCTGGTACTGGGGCACTGCGACGGACATAAGGTCTCGAAAATCCTCTGTGTCCACCAGGCGGAAAGGCAGCATTTCTGTAGCCAAGAGCTTGCAGATGGTGAAATTCAACCTCTTAGCTTTCTCATGGCTAGGAGGAAATGGTCTTTTACTTGTCCACATCTGAGGGACCGAGGGCTGGCTATTGTGCTTAGACGGGGTTGATAAGGGTGTCCCCGGCAAACTGCCGGTCTGTGAGGAAGATGCAGGCGGACATGTTAGGTTGCCTTGATCCAAAGGTGGTGCTTTCGATGTCGGACAGCGCTCAAGACCAGCTGGTGTTACCACCTCCAAAGAAAATGATGACCTGCCAATCACGCTGGCTGTTGCGGGTAAAGAGGTGGCAGGTCTGCGCCCCAAAACAGGTGTGACTGCTGTCCCCCCAGTCACAGAGGATGAAGAGGCCGCGGATGCACAAGATATGGCAGACGGTGGTTGGCCCGGCCAGCTAGACCGCATTGTAGCACACTGAGCTTCCCACTGCAACTTATGCTTCATGTCCATGTGCCGGTTCATGCATGAAGTACTCAAACTATGTATTTTTTGGCCTCTACTTAGCTTTTGCTGACAAATGTTACAGATAACACGAGTTGGGTCATCTTTATCGATCTGAAAAAATGCCCAGGCTATGCAAGGCTTAGCACCCATGCGACCTGAAGAGCCACCACGACTTGTGGTGAGAGGCAGAGTTGTGTTTGAGGATGCAGTTGTTGACGTGCTTCCAGTACTACGTCTCTGTCCAGGAAGGCGCAACCTGACCTCGTCATCACTAGCATCTTCCTCCACCTCCTCTGCTGACCTCATCTCTTGGCTGACTGTGGGTTGACAGTAAGTGGGATCTCCGACCTCATCATCATCACCCTGTGCGTTATCACACCCGTCGTCCTCAGAGCCAACCTGTTCCTGCCCTGACAAAAAACTAAAGTTGTCGCTCCAATCAGGTATTTGAGTCTTATCATCGTCTTCCTCATTGTCTCCACCAACAGGAGTTACAGTTTGGGAATGAGGGTCTACATTATGGTCAGAACCTTCTGCGTCTGGTCCTGGATCCGACTCATAAAGATTCTGGGCATCAGTGCAGATCATTTCCTCGTCTGGATTCACAGAAGCGCTGGAGTCGACCTCTGATTCCCAGGCTATAGTATGAGTAAACAGCTCTGCAGACTCAACCATCTGTTCTACCTCATACTCAGATGGGCAGCTGGAGATTTGGGAGCTGTGAGGAAGCAAGTGCGATTTGGGTGACACCTTTGAGGACTGGAGTATTTGTGATGTTGAAGTTGATGTGGAGGAGAGCCCACTTAAAGGAGCACTTGATATCCGTTGAAGCACCTGCTGTTTTTGTGCCTCATCTGGAATTTGTAGCGATTGGCGTGGCCGTAAGAAAGGGATCTTATCACATTGTCCGCTAAAAGAAGTAGACATTTTAGTTTGGCTGGAAGATGGTCTTTCTTCTGCACCTACCCCACGGACACAACCTTTTTTCCCCTTCCCAACACGCCTATTCCCCTTTCCACCAGCAGCAGGCCTTTTTCCACTCATTTTGGTGGTTAACTAATTCACAACTCTGGAGTTGTTTGCACAAAAAAACAATGGATGGTAACCGAGCAGAGCTGAGTGGCCAAACTGTGGTATTAGGCCAAAACTATTGGCTGGGTTAGATGCAGAAAAAAATTATTTTTAATTTGCAACCTGATGGAGGTCAGTATAGATGGACTAATAGACCAAGTCCCACACACCGCTAGAAGCCCAAATATTTTTTCAGAGCTAGATGCAGAAAATTTTTTTATTCAATTTGCAACCTGATGGAGGTCAGTATAGATGGACTAATAGACCAAGTCCCACACACTGCTAGAAGCCCAAATATTTTTTCAGAGCTAGATGCAGAAAAAAATTATTTTTAAATTGCAACCTGATGGAGGTCAGTATAGATGGACTAATAGACCAAGTCCCACACACCGCTAGAAGCCCAAATATTTTTTCAGAGCTAGATGCAGAAAAAAAATATTTTTAATTTGCAACCTGATGGAGGTCAGTATAGATGGACTAATAGACCAAGTCCCACACACCGCTAGAAGCCCAAATATTTTTTCAGAGCTAGATGCAGAAAAAAATTATATTCAATTTGCAACCTGCTGGAGGTCAGTATAGAAGGACTAATAGAACAAGTCCCACACACTGCTAGAAGCCCAAATATTTTTTCAGAGCTAAATGAAGAAAAAAATTATTTTTTATTTGCAACCTGATGGAGGTCAGTATAGATGGACTAATAGACCAAGTCCCACACACTGCTAGAAGCCCAAATATTTTTTCAGAGCTAGATGCAGAAAAAAATTATTTTTAATTTGCAACCTGATGGAGGTCAGTATAGATGGACTAATAGACCAAGTCCCACACACTGCTAGAAGCCCAAATATTTTTTCAGAGCTAGATGCAGAAAAAAATTATTTTTAATTTGCAACCTGATGGATGTCAGTATAGATGGACTAATAGACCAAGTCCCACACACCGCTAGAAGCCCAAATATTTTTTCAGAGCTAGATGCAGAAAAAAATTATATTCAATTTGCAACCTGCTGGACGTCAGTATAGAAGGACTAATAGAACAAGTCCCACACACTGCTAGAAGCCCAAATATTCTTTCAGAGCTAAATGAAGAAAAAAATTATTTTTAATTTGCAACCTGATGGAGGTCAGTATAGATGGACTAGTAGACCAAGTCCCACACACTGCTAGAAGCCCAAATATTTTTTCAGAGCTAGATGCAGAAAAAAATTATTTTTAATTTGCAACCTGATGGAGGTCAGTATAGATGGACTAATAGACCAAGTCCCACACACCGCTAGAAGCCCAAATATTTTTTCAGAGCTAGATGCAGAAATTTTTTTTATTCAATTTGCAACCTGATGGAGGTCAGTATAGATGGACTAATAGACCAAGTCCCACACACTGCTAGAAGCCCAAATATTTTTTCAGAGCTAGATGCAGAAAAAAATTATTTTTAATTTGCAACCTGATGGAGGTCAGTATAGATGGACTAATCGAACAAGTCCCACACGCTGCTAGAAGCCCAAATATTTTTTCAGAGATAAATGAAGAAAAAAATTATTTTTAATTTGCAACCTGATGGAGGTCAGTATAGATGGACTAATAGACCAAGTCCCACACACTGCTAGAAGCCCAAATATTTTTTCAGAGCTAGATGCAGAAAAAAATTATTTTTAATTTGCAACCTGATGGAGGTCAGTATAGATGGACTAATAGACCAAGTCCCACACACTGCTAGAAGCCCAAATATTTTTTCAGAGCTAGATGCAGAAAAAAATTATTTTTAATTTGCAACCTGATGGAGGTCAGTATAGATGGACTAATAGACCAAGTCCCACACACCGCTAGAAGCCCAAATATTTTTTCAGAGCTAGATGCAGAAAAAAATTATTTTTAATTTGCAACCTGATGGAGGTCAGTATAGATGGACTAATAGACCAAGTCCCACACACCGCTAGAAGCCCAAATATTTTTTCAGAGCTAGATGCAGAAAAAAATTATATTCAATTTGCAACCTGCTGGAGGTCAGTATAGAAGGACTAATAGAACAAGTCCCACACACTGCTAGAAGCCCAAATATTTTTTCAGAGCTAGATGCAGAAAAAAATTATATTCAGTTTGCAACCTGATGGAGGTCAGTATAGATGGACTAATAGAATGATGCTATGCCTAAAAGATTTTACTTCACTAGGTGCAGTAAAAAAATTGGTATTCTATACACAGGTGGTATATCTTGCAACACAGATAGGCTACTCCACTGTCTAACACACTCTGCAATAGGCCAAAAAGGATTAGCTTTGCTAGATTCAGCCAAATGCTGTGAAAAAAACTTGCACAGCACTGGCACAGACCTGCCTGGCAAAAACTGATAGGAACTGATGTAACCTAGTCCTGAAAAGGACTCCAATTACAATTAGTCTTTACTCCCACAATCTATCTATTTAAGAGCACAGACCTGCCTGATAAAAGTCGTAGGAAATGCTGTAACCTAGTCCTTAAAAGGACTGCAATCACAACTATTCCCTACTCCCAAGCTATCTGTATATTTGTGCGAAAATTGGCTTGAAATTAACAAGGTATAGCGCACACAGCAACAGCGGTGCCGTCTAACACGCAGCTGCAGCAGTGAGAAAATGGTGGCGACGGGGAAAATGGCTTGGTCTTATAGGGCAAGGACATGTGACATACACTGCCAATCACACATGCCCTTGCTTGTGTGAAAAAAAGCACTTCGCTCCGTGTGTGCGCTGCTGATAGGCTGACAGATTGCACCTCCCCACTGCAAATGCGGGAAAGAGAAAAAAAAATGGAGATCTTCATTGTTCCTGCAGAGATCCATCCCCTGCCCCTCCCCCCGCCCCGCTGTACACTCAAACTGCGTATTAACATTAATTTTCATCATTACTGAGAAAAAATCCAGTTATGATTTTGGTGCACGAACAGTTATCGAACATAACCTCGAACAGCCGAATTTTTCTCAAATTATTCGTGTTCGCCGACCGGCTCGAACACCGCCCAAAACAGCTCGAATTTGAGATTGGCGAACAGTTCGAGTAGAACAACGCTCATCTCTAGTATTCAGTTCAGACTCCACACATAAGACCTCTGGAGTGGACATGGATGGCAGACACATGTACCATTCTCCAAAACTTTGAGGACTCTACCAAGATGGTGAGGGTCATTACACACAGCCCAGCCTCATCTCATCCCAACATGGATTGTGTGACAATGAGGAAGAGGAGGAGCTAGTTTCATGCGCTATAGATGGCACTTCCTGCACAACTGTCATACCGTCTGTTCAGCATGGATGGCCTGAGGAAAAGGAGGAGGAGGAGAGTTGTCCTCTTGGTGACGACACGGAAGTCTTGCCTGTTAGCAGTCTTGCACGTATGGCTGAGTTTATATTATGCTGCCTGCCTTTCTCGTGACCCTCGCGTTCTCCAAATTTTGGCTGACAGTCATTACTGGTTGGTGACACTTCTAGACCCATGCTACAAGGAGAACTTTCTATCTCGTATTCCCGAGGTGGACAGGTCTACTTAAATGGGGCAGTACAAGAAGGCCCTTGTTGCGAAATTATTTAAAAAATTCCCACCTGAAAACGCTGGCAGCAGAGATCACAGTTCGTTGGACAAACAAGGAGTACAGACGAGAGAGACACAACTCCAATCCACCAGAGGCAGATGAACACTGTCAAAGTTCTGGGACAATTTTCTCAGACCCTCTAATTGCACAGGCCCTAAGGTGTGGGGTACTCTCACAAGGAGTGCAAACTTTGGCAACATGGTGAGGGAGTACCTTGCCAAGGTCCTGGCCTGCTCTGCCACAAGCGTTTTGTCAGATCGAGTTTTTAGTGCCGCTGGTGGAATTATAACTGATAAGCTCATCCGCCTGTCAACTGAAAATGCTGACAGGCTGACTCTTATAAAAATGAACAAGGGCTGGATTGGGCCAGACTTCTCAACACCACCGAATGATAGCAGCGTAACAAAAACTCAAATCCAGTGTCTTTTTCTGGGAGGTCTATACCCATGCACCTCGTCACACCTACACATGGGTATACGCTTCCTGATTTTGTCTATTTGCTCTTGTCCCCCTCCTTATCCTCATCCTCCATCACCATATCATTCACCACCTTATCTACCATATCACCTCCTCTACGTATCTTGCAAGGGGCATTGGAGTTCCTCCAAATTTTTGGCAGCTTTTGCATTCACTGCATAGGCAAACACAATGGGAGACCCACTTCCTAATAATGTGAACATTTTTTCATGAGGCCCTCTACATTTCTTCCCAGGGGCATTGGAGTGCCTTCAAATTATTGGCAGCCGTTGCTTCACTGCATAGGCAAACACAATGGGAAACCCACTTCCTAATAATAGGAAAATTGTTTTTAGGAGGCTCTCCAACCTCTACGTCTCTTCCAAGTGACATTGGAGTGCCTCCAAATTTTTGGCAGCTTTTGCATTCACTGCATAGGCAAACACTATGGGAGACCCACTTCCTAATAATGTGAACATTTTTTCATGAGGCCCTCTACGTCTCTTCCAAGGGGCATTGGAGTGCCTTCAAATTATTGGCAGCCGTTGCTTCACTGCATAGGCAAACAGTATGGGAGACCCACTTCTTAATAATGGGAACATTGTTTTTAGGAGGCTCTCCAACCTCTACGTCTCTTGCAAGGTGCATTGGAGTTCCTCCAAATTTTTGGCAGCCGTTGCTTCACTGCACAGGCAAACACTGTGGGAGACCCATTTCCTAATAATGGGAACATTGTTTTTAGGAGGCTCTCTGACCTCTACATCTCTTGCAAGGGGCATTGGAGTGCCTCCAAATTTTTGGCAGCCCTTCCAGTCACTGCATACGCAATAACAGTATAGGAGACCCACTCGTTAATAATGGGAACAACAAAGCATAGCCAGCTGATGGCTCTCTAACAATAGCGAGAGCCGACTGATGGCCCTTTAAGAATAGTATGGGCCACATGATGGTCCGATAAAAATAGGCTTTGTGACTTTCAGAGTCCCTCCATCATAAATTAAATAGGATGTGTCTGATGATGTGTCACACACCACATGGCCAGATAAGGTTGTAAAATGTTAAAATGACTTTTACCAGTGAAAGAATTTTTCTTGGTTGAAAGCAATGCTAAAACACATCAAAAACTCTTCGTGTGAATATAGCACAAGGTGTGGAGGAGCATTTTTGTATATTTATTTTGCCTTATATACAAGTCATTACCCTGGAAAGGATGCTCCTTAACATATTTCCTAGGAAAATCCCTTTTGGTTTTGTTTTTGTATGTTTTATTGGGAGTCTGCAAAAGTGGCATCATACCTCTGACAACGTTGTTGACAGCAGTGACATGGGAGTCAGAAATGCTTTCAAGGGTCTTCCCCATACTGTTCCCATGTCATTTGAGCACTGTTCCCATCGATTTGGGCAATTTTTAGGCCCTCTGCAGACCGCCGGGTGGAGCCGCCAGAAAAATGCTTGAGTTTCCCATAGACTTACATTGGGCTCGTTGCTCAGGTCGAGCGCCCGAGCATTCCAATTTGCTCAACCTAAGCATCGAGCACACGAGCATTTTAGTGCTTGCCCATCACTACTTATAAATCCCACGAAGGATCTGCCTGATAGAGGTATGATGAGGATGCGTTTTTCCTGCCAGGTAGAAGCGTTTGTCAAGCGTTTTTGCATGCATTTCTGCATGCGGGTTATCAAGCACTTTTCCAAGCGATTTTAGCATCATTTGGAAAAGTGCTTGACAACTTGGTTACACTATATAAATCCATGCAACCGGCATGGATTTATATATTGTGACCAAGTTAATAGTTAATAACAAAGAATAAAAATGGTAAAAAATAAAAAATAAAGATTATACTTACCTTCTGATGGCCCCCGGTGTTTTCTCCACTGCATCCGGTCTGTTGTATGGGTCGCAGTGGTGTGAAAGGACCTGCCATGACGCCATTTAGTCATGTGACAGGTCACGCGACCGCCGATGTCAGGAGGTAAGTATAATCTACCCGAGTCTGGAGAAGAGTCTCCTGGAGGACAGTCTCCTCTTCTCCAGACCCGGGTACCATCCACACATTGAATCGCACAATATCCGCTTGTGCACATGTGCTCATATGGATATTATGCGTGTCAATGCAAGTCAATGGCGGCAATTACGCTGCGTGTCCGCAAAATTAATGGACATGCTGCATATTTTTCCGCAATGATAATCCGCAGCGGAAATTTCCACAGCATGTGCACAGCACATGCTGATTATCATTGAGGACCATGGGGCACGTATTACCAAGCTTTTTTTAAGTGTTTTCGCTGTGGAAATTTTGTGGCAAAAACGCTTGTAAAACACATAGTGGGCACGCAGCCTTACCCAATAAATCTGCGTCAAGTCAAATTAGATTTTGATTTCCGTACGTTTTTTTCATCTCCTTTCAATATAACAGTTCCCCAATGTTTTCACATAATTTGAATTCGGCAGTAGAATAGCCAGATGTTTTAAGGGACAAGTTGTTTAAAGAGGTTTCATTGGGTAGAATGATTGGACCCAGTACAGCCAACCCAGGAGATGGAGACCTAAGCAGGAGTGTTCATATGGCCTTAAATGAGGGCCTAACACCACCGAAGTGGCATGAATGTCATCAGACTACAAGTAGTTTAACGCAGACCCAAACCTGTCCCACTACAGCCAACCCAATGGATGGAGACACAATCAGAATTCTCCACATTTCCCAAAATTAGGGCCTAAAATCTGCAGCAGCAACAGCAAGAGCAGGCACAGAAGCCATATCACAGACTGCAATTTCAAGAGATCAATGCAGCACACTCAAAACGACAACATCGCCTACTCAATAAAGTCTGCAATTGGAGTGCATAAGTCCTTGGAGATCCATGACTTGCTCATCTTGATGAAAGTTAGGCAGTCTACACTTTCAGGGGACAGCCAGGTGCACTTATCCGTCAAGATACTACCAGCAGCGTTGAAACCATGTTCAGAGAAAATGCTGGCTGCCATGCATGATAAAACCTCCGAGGCGTGAGAGGCGAGCTCAGGCCATTCATTAGTTTTTGAAGACCAAAATGTAAAAGGGTCAAAATCCTCCCTGATGGTATTCATATTAAGCTCTAGATACTCCTCCACCATCGTCTCCAGTCGTTCACCACGTGTCAGACTTGTATTCTGTTGTGCTGGTGCATGAGGTGGTGGAAAAAATGTGTGAAAGGACTCCCTGAAATTGCTTCTGCCACTTACTCTACTGCTGCTGCTAATGTTTTGGCGTTGACGAACTGATGTGCTGGAGGTTGAAAGACTACAGCTGCGATGCACACTGTGTGCCTCACTGTTATCTTGGGCAAAACCTCTATTAAAGTTGTTTAAAAGCTTGTTTCGATACTGCAACATAAGCGGGTCTTTTTCCAGGGCGGGAAGCATCTGGCAAAACTGACTCTTATAACATGGATCTAGCAGATTGGCAACCCAGTAGTCAGCATTATTTCGAATCCTAACTATACGGGGATTATGTTGCAGATAGTGCATCAACGAGTCACTCATATGTCGGGCTCTTCCAGGCGGTCCAAAGCCAGGCTGTATTGTGAGCTGTGTAACACTGATGCTTGTTTCCTCCGTCCCTCCTGCCAACCACGTTCAAACGAGAGGGGATGATTATTCTCTTCATCCTCTGACAGCTGCTCGCCCATCACCTCTTCCTCCTCCTCGGCTCTTGCACCTTCACTAACAGTTTGCCTGGTATCACCAAACCCCCTTGATCACTGTAATCCACCATCACTTGGCATCCGCCTGTGTGACGACAGTCTGGAAATTTGAGACATTGGTATCCCTTCTGCATCCTCCTCTTTTTCTGGGACCACCACCTCCTGCCGCAGGTTATTCAAAGTTTGCTCCAGCATGAAATTGGGGGTGGGGTTAGAACAGTCAATAAAGTAAGAAGGAATAGAGGTAAAGAGAGATACATAAAATGCATGTACACTAATGCCAGAAGCCTCACCAACAAAATGGAGGAATTAGAATTAATTTTGTTAGAAAATAATTATGACATGGTAGGGATATCTGAGACGTGGCTGGACGAGAGCCATGACTGGGCAGTTAATTTACAGGGCTATAGTCTGTTCAGAAATGACCATACAAACAAGTGAGGGGGGGGTGTTTATATGTAAAATCATCCTTAAAACCTGTCTTGCATTAGGATATATGTGAATCTAATGAAAATGTAGAGTCCCTGTGGGTGGAGATAAGGGGAGGGGGAAAAAATAATAAATTACTGATAGGGGTTTGTTATAAGTCTCCAAAAATAATGGAAGTAGCGGAGAATATCCTCGTAAAGCAAATAGATGAAGCAGCGACTCAAGGAGAAGTCATTATTATGGGAGACTTCAACTACCCTGAAATACATTGGGGGACAGAAACATGTAGTTCAAGCAAAGGAAATAGGTTTTTGACTACTATGAGAGACAATTACCTTTCACAACTGGTTCAGGACCCAACAAGAAGGGGGGCACTGCTAGACCTAATATTAACCAATAGGCCAGACCGCATATCAAATATACGAGTTGGGGGTCACTTGGGTAATAGTGATCACAAAATAATACGTTTTCATGTAACCTTTAATAAGATGTGTAGTAGAGGGGTTACAAGGACACTAAACTTCAGGAAGGCAAATTTCCAACGGTTAAGAGATGATCTTAGTGCAATAAACTGGGACGATATCCTGAGACATAAAGCTACACAAAGCAAATGGGAGACATTTATTAACATCCTGAATAGGATCTGTGCACAATATATACCCCTTGGGAATAAACATGCTAGAAATAGGAGGAAACCACTATGGCTAAATAGAGCTGTAAGGGGCGCAATAAGTGACAAAAAGAAAGCATTTAGAGAACTAAAGCAAGTAGGTAGTGATGAGGCATTAAATGAATATCAAAAATTAAATAAATTATGTAAAAAAATCATAAAGGCAGCAAAGATTGAGGCAGAGAGAATCATTGCCAGAGAAAGTAAAAATAACCCCAAAATATTCTTTAGCTACATAAATAGTAAAAAACTAAAAAATGATAGTGTTGGCCCCCTTAAAAATAGTCTGGGTGAAATGGTGGATGAGGATGAGGAAAAAGCCAATATGCTAAATGATTTTTTTTCAACCGTATTTACACAAGAAAATCGCATGACAGAAAATAGGATTAGTGATAACAAAAATTCTCCAGTAAATGTCACTTGCTTAACCCAGCAGGAAGTACGGCGGCGTCTAAAAATCACTAAAGTTGAAAAATCCCCGGGCCCGGATGGGATACACCCGTGAGTACTGCAGGAATTAAGTAATATCATAGATAGACCATTATTTTTAATCTTTAAAGATTCCATAATAACAGGGTCTGTACCACAGGACTGGCGTATAGCAAATGTGGTGCCAATATTCAAAAAGGGGACAAAAACTGAACTTGGAAATTATAGGTAAGCTTAACCTCTACTGTGGGTAAAATCCTGGAGGGTTTCCTAAGAGATGCTATGATAGAGTATCTGAAGAAGAATAACCTCATGACCCGATATCAACATGGGTTTACGAGGGACCGTTCCTGTCAAACTAATCTGATCAGTTTTTATGAGGAGGCAAGTTCTGGACTGGACCAAGGAAATGCAGTGGATGTTGTGTATATGGACTTTTCAAAAGCTTTTGATACGGTTCCGCACAAAAGGTTGATACATAAAATGAGAACAATGGGGATAGGGGAAAATATATGTATGTGGATTAAGAATTGGCTCAGTGATAGGAAACAAAGGGTGGTTATTAATGGAAAACACTCAGACTGGGTCTCAGTTAACAGTAGGGTACCACAGGGGTCAGTGTAGCGCCGGCATCCCTGCCCTCTGCTAGGCAGGGACGCTGTTCCCCTCACCCCTCTGCTCCGAGCCCGGCGTCCTCCTCCCGCTCTGCTGGCAGCGCGCGCTCCTTCCCGGCCACTGTGCTTAGGGCGTGCGCGCGCGCGCTCCCTCCCTCTTAAAGGTGCCGCGCGCGCCATCCTAAGGAGTTCCCGGCCAATGGCCGGAGGACTTCACCATATATAAGGCACCTCCTCCAAAATGGAGGTGCCCGAGCAATGTTGTTGCACTGTTCACTACTCTGCTTCAGCCCTCAGGTCCCATTGCCAGTTACCTGCCAGATTCCTGCCAGTTTGCTGTCTGATTCCTGCCTGATATTCTGCTTACCTGCCTGCTAGCCTGAGGTCCGACGGTCTGCCTACCGACTCCTGTCAGTCTGTCTAAGGACCAGCTTGCCCGCTCACCTGGGAGCGCTCCTCTGCTACCTGCCTGCTAGCCTGAGGTCTGACGGTCTGCCCTCCAACTCCTGTCAGTCTGTCTATGGACCAGCTTGCCCGCTCACCTGGGAGCGCACATCTGCTACCTGCCTGCTAGCATACCTGGAGGCTCCACCGTCACGTGCTGTGACCACCTGCCATTCCAGAGACTCCTGCCCGCTCACCTGGGAGCGCACACCTGCTACCTGCCTGCTAGCCTACCTGGAGGCTCCGCCGTCACGTGCTGTGACCACCTGCCATTCCAGAGACTCCTGCCCGCTCACCTGGGAGCGCACACCTGTTACCTGCCTGCTAGCCTACCTGGAGGCTCCGCCGTCACGTGCTGTGACCACCTGCCATTCCAGAGACTCTCGCTTGCTCACCTGGGAGCACACATCTACCATCTGCCTGCTAGCCTACCTGAAGGCTCTGCCATCACAGGTCGTACCTACCCTTTACCCAGAGACTGCCCCGGTCACTTGCCGTGACCTCCTGCCCGTTCATCCAGAGACTGCCCCGGTCACTTGCCGTGACCTTCTGCCCGTTCATCCAGAGACTGCCCCGGTCACTTGCCGTGACCTCCTGCCTGTTCATCCAGAGACTGCCCCGGTCACTTGCCGTGACCTCCAGCCCGTTCACTCAGAGACTGTCCCGGTCACCTGCTGTGACTGCCTGCCCGTCTTCCCTGGTCGCCACCCGCTCCCTTACAAGGACGGCCCCCTTGTATAGTAGCTCAGAGGTTCCGCCTCCCAGTCAGTATTGGGCCCCCTTCTTTTTAACATATTTATTAATGACCTTGTAGGGAGCATACAGAGTAATATTTCAATATTTGCAGATGACACTAAGCTCTGCAGGTGTCACGCTGTCTCTGTATACTGGAGGTAGGGGGCCTAAGCTGACCCTAAGCTGGGGCCCTGACTAATCCCTCAACCAGGAGGTACTGTTAAAGGTACAGAGGTCCAGGCCGCCAGCGTAACCCCTACCTCCTGAGGATCCCTGCACCTAAGTAATCTAGTCCTGAGAAGGACCCCGATCACAACAAAAGGGGACAAGTAATAATATGCCCACACACAGTACTTAGACGAACGAGACAGTACAAGGGAAAAACCAAAACCACCTTGCATACAAAAACTACACAACTACAACAGAGGGAACACCAACGGGAAAGGAGATAAATGATAAAGCGAGGAAGGGAAAAAACTCTCCGAATACACTTATCTCTGAAACTCCAAATACCACGATCCGCTCTGTTAGTCTGCATGAAATGCTTTCACCGACACTTCCCTAACAGACCAGCAGGCATTTGAAGGAGTCTCACTACAGCAGCATTGATTGCAGCTGGGCGAGGCTGGACCTCGTCTAGCACAGAGAGAGAGAGAGAATTAACTCCCTCACTGCCGAAAAACACAAAGCACCAAAAAGTCAGCTGCGAGAAGTCAGGCTGTGTAATCGTGACGATCTTCGTGGCGACACACCCGTGACAGTACCCCCCCTTCTACGAGGGGCCTCCGGACCCTCAGGGCCAGGTTTATCCCGGTGAGTCGTGTGGAAGGCCCGAACTAATCGGTCTGCGTTAATATCCGACGCAGGAACCCACATCCTCTCCTCAGGACCATACCCTTTCCAATGAACCAGATACTGAAGGGACCGGCGATTAAAGCGTGAATCGATGACCCTCGATACCTGGAACTCCAAGTTACCCCTGACCACCACTGGAGGGGGGAGGTAAAGGTGACGGTACCACCGGCGCCACATACCTCTTAAGCAACGATCTGTGGAACACGTTGTGAATTTTAAACGTAGGGGGGAGGTCAAGACGGAATGCCACCGGATTAATAATAGAACTGATTCTGTACGGCCCGATGAACCTGGGACCCAGTTTCCAGGAGGGAACCTTAAGTTTTATATTCCTGGTAGACAACCATACCCGATCGTTCACACTTAGGTCCGGACCAGACACTCTCCTCCTATCAGCCATACGTTTGTATCGGTTCCCCATAGTATTCAGATTCTTCAGCACCCCTCTCCATACTGAAGCGAGTGATGAGGAAAATCGTTCCTCCTCAGGAACCCCCGAAGAGCCCCCCCTACTGAAAGTACAAAACTGGGGGTGAAAACCATATGCCCCAAAAAACGGGGACTTACCAGTGGACTCGCTCCGCCTATTATTAAGAGCAAACTCTGCCAGAGGTAAGAAAGAAGCCCAGTCCTCCTGGTTCTCTGACACAAAACACCGGAGATATGTCTCCAAGCTCTGGTTCATACGTTCCGTCTGACCATTGGTCTGAGGATGAAAAGCCGATGAGAACGACAAATGCATACCCCGCCGTGCACAAAACGCCTTCCAGAACTTGGACACAAACTGAGACCCCCGATCAGACACCACCTCGGAGGGTACCCCGTGAAGCCTCACAATCTCCCCAATGAACACCTGCGCAAGAGTTTTAGCATTAGGGAGAGCCGGAAGAGCGATAAAATGTGCCATCTTGCTGAACCTGTCCACTACAACGAGTATGACCGTTTTACCCGAAGACGGAGGGAGGTCCGTAATAAAGTCCATAGACAGATGAGTCCAAGGACGCTCCGGGATCTTCAAAGGTAAGAGGGCCCCAGACGGACGGGTATGTGAGGTCTTAGAGCGTGCACAAACCCCACAGGACGCGACAAAAGTTACCACCTCCTTATGTAAGTTAGGCCACCAAAACCGACGCGAGAGGAGATCCACAGTTGCTCTACTCCCCGGGTGTCCTGCAAAAACTGAGTTATGGTGTGCCTCGATCACCTTTTGTCGCAACTGATCTGGAACAAACAGTCTCCCCGGAGGTCCAACAGGGGCGTCCCCCTGAGCCTCCAATACCTCCTCCTCCAGCTCAGAGCATACTGCCGAAACCACCACCCCCTCCTGAAGGATAGGAATCGGGTCGTCCGTATTCCCGGCCCCAGGGAAACTACGAGATAAGGCATCCGCCTTTACATTTTTTGACCCAGGACGATATGTAACGACAAAATTAAACCTGGTAAAAAACAATGACCACCTAGCTTGTCTGGGATTCAGACGTTTCGCGGACTCCAGATATAGCAGGTTCTTGTGATCGGTGATGACGGTGACCGGATGGACTGCCCCCTCCAAAAAATGGCGCCACTCCTCAAAAGCTAACTTAATGGCCAAGAGTTCCCTATTGCCGACATCGTAATTCCTCTCAGCGGACGATAATTTTTTAGAGAAAAAGGCGCACGGATGCCACTTACCAGGGGACGAACCTTGTGACAATACTGCTCCCACCCCTACCTCGGAAGCGTCTACCTCTACAATGAATGGCTGTGACGCATCCGGTTGAATGAGTATGGGTGCCGAGGCAAAACATTTTTTCAAGGAGGAGAATGCTTGACAAGCTTTGTCAGACCACCTAGAAAAATCCGTCCCCTTTTTAGTCATGTCTGTGAGAGGCTTAACCATGGACGAGAAATTACGAATGAACTTCCGGTAATAATTAGCAAACCCCAGGAAACGTTGTAGTGCCTTAAGATTCTCTGGCCGATCCCACTCAAGAACTGCCCGCACTTTCCCAGGGTCCATACGAAAACCGGACGCTGAAACCAGGAAGCCTAAAAACTGGAGTTCCTGTACGGCGAACACACACTTTTCCCATTTGGCATACAGTTTATTATCCCACAAGATCTGTAACACCTGCCTAACGTGCTCCTGATGAGACACCAGATCCGGCGAGTAAATTAAGATATCATCCAGATATATGACAACAAACTGTCCCACCAGGCGGCGAAAAATGTCATTAACAAAGTGTTGGAACACCGCCGGGGCATTAGTCAGACCGAATGGCATGACAAGGTTCTCATAATGCCCCTCCGGAGTGTTAAACGCCGTCTTCCAATCATCCCCCTCCTTCATCCTAATCAGATTGTACGCCCCCCTGAGATCCAACTTAGAGAACCATTTGGCGCCCACGATCTGATTAAAGAGATCGGGAATAAGTGGGAGCGGATACGGATCTCGAACCGTAATCCGATTAAGTTCACGGAAATCCAGGCAAGGGCGTAGGCCTCCATCTTTCTTCTTAACAAAGAAGAACCCTGCAGCCACCGGTGAAGATGAAGGTCTAATATGCCCCTTAGCCAGACTTTCTGAAATATAATCCTTCATGGCCTGCCTCTCAGGACCAGAAAGGTTATACAACCTAGCTTTAGGTAACTTGGCCTCAGGGAGCAGTTTTACAGAACAGTCATACTCGCGATGAGGAGGTAGTTCCTGACACCCTTTCTCCGAGAATACATCCTCAAAGTCCGCCAGAAATGGAGGTAAGACCCAAGGAGTAACCGCACCGATGACCGTGTTCATGCAGTTTTTATTACAGAATTTACTCCATTGGCTTATCTCTCTGGTTTGCCAATTAATAACCGGGTTATGCTTAGTGAACCAAGGAAGGTCCAACACTATAGGAGTGGGAAGACCCTCCAACACGTAGCAAGACAACAGTTCTTTATGTATCGCCCCCACTTGAAGTTTTACGTCATGCACATCTTGCAAAAAACTTCCCTGACCGAGAGGCCTGGCATCGATCGAGAATATGGGGATGGGTTTAGCCAACTCACTCAATCGCATACCTTGAACCCGGGCAAACCGAGCATCAACCAGATTAGCCCCGGCCCCACTATCCAGAAGAACAGATATCCTCTCAGTTCTCGTACCCACCACCACCTCCGCCGGTACGAGAAACTGAGACGAACCTAGGGACGAAATACCTACTCCCAGATTGCCGTCCACCACACAACCTGGGATCAACAGTTTTCCGACGACTCTTCACTCTGCAAGGGACGGGATGGACACCCCCCAATAAAATGTCCCTTTCTCCCGCAGAAGAAACACCTTCCTGTCTTATGGCGCACCACCGGTCCCCTCCCCCGAAATGATGTCCCTCCTAATTGCATAGGCTCCTCTGGACTGACCAGGGGAACCACCATATGAGGGGACCTTGTAGGAGGTGGAGTCATCACAGGGGGTAGAGTTATCCCGCACCTCTCCCGAAGCCGTCTGTCAACGCGAATAGCAAGGGCCATAGCGGCTTCCAGTGACGCGGGAGAGTCATACTGTGCCAACACATCCTGTAATTTGTCAGATAAACCTTGACAAAACTGGCTCCTAAGAGCCGGGTCATTCCACTGGGTGTCCGTGGCCCACCTACGGAACTCCGAACAGAATTCCTCCGCCGGACGATCTCCCTGCTGGATCCTACGTAACTTAGACTCAGCAAGGGAGATCCGATCTGGGTCATCATATACGAGTCCCAGAGCAGCGAAAAACCTATCCACTGACTGGAGAGCCGGGGAGCCCGGGGGAAGAGAGAACGCCCAAGATTGTGGGTCCCCTTGTAGGAGCGAGATGACAATTCCCACCCTTTGTTCTTCACTCCCCGATGACCGAGGCCGCAGCCGAAAGTACAACTTGCATGCCTCCCGGAAAACAAAAAACTTGTCCCGCCCCCCAGTGAACCTGTCAGGGAGAGCTACTTTAGGTTCTGGTCCGGCTTGCTCCTGAGGATACAAAACCTTGGACCTAACGTCCGCCAGCTCCATGGACAAACTCTGCAACTGCCGAGCTAAACCGGCTACTGGATCCATGGTAGCTGGAGAAAAACTACGTGGTCGGTGAAAATGTCACGCTGTCTCTGTATACTGGAGGTAGGGGGCCTAAGCTGACCCTAAGCTGGGGCCCTGACTAATCCCTCAACCAGGAGGTACTGTTAAAGGTACAGAGGTCCAGGCCGCCAGCGTAACCCCTACCTCCTGAGGATCCCTGCACCTAAGTAATCTAGTCCTGAGAAGGACCCCGATCACAACAAAAGGGGACAAGTAATAATATGCCCACACACAGTACTTAGACGAACGAGACAGTACAAGGGAAAAACCAAAACCACCTTGCATACAAAAACTACACAACTACAACAGAGGGAACACCAACGGGAAAGGAGATAAATGATAAAGCGAGGAAGGGAAAAAACTCTCCGAATACACTTATCTCTGAAACTCCAAATACCACGATCCGCTCTGTTAGTCTGCATGAAATGCTTTCACCAACACTTCCCTAACAGACCAGCAGGCATTTGAAGGAGTCTCACTACAGCAGCATTGAGTGCAGCTGGGCGAGGCTGGACCTCGTCTAGCACAGAGAGAGAGAGAGAATTAACTCCCTCACTGCCGAAAAACACAAAGCACCAAAAAGTCAGCTGCGAGAAGTCAGGCTGGGTAATCGTGACGATCTTCGTGGCGACACACCCGTGACAGCAGGGTAATCAATACAGAGGAGGACAATTTTATATTACAGGAGGATCTATGTAAACTAGAAGCTTGGGCTGATAAATGGCAAATGAGCTTTAATGGGGATAAATGGAAGGTAATGCACTTGGGCAGAGGAAATAAAATGTATAATTATATGCTTAATTGTAAAACACTGGGCAAAACTGTAACTGAAAAAGACCTGGGTGTATTGGTGGACGACAAGCTCACGTTTAGTGGCCAGTGTCAGGCTGCTGCTGCAAAGGCAAATAAAATAATGGGATGCATTAAAAGAGGCATAGATGCTCATGAGGAGAACATAATTTTACCTCTATACAAGTCATTAGTGCGACCACACTTAGAATACTGTGTACAGTTCTGGTCTCCAGTGTATAAGAAAGACATAGCTGAACTAGAGCAGGTGCAGAGAAGAGCGACCAAGGTTATTAGAGGACTGGGGGTCTGCAATACCAAGACAGATTATTACACTTGGGGTTATTTACTGTGGAAAAAAGAAGGCTTAGGGGTGATCTTATTACTATGTACAAGTATATGAGGGGACAGTACAAAGACCTTTCTACTGATCTTTTTACTCTGAGACCTGAGAGGGGTGCAAGGGGGCATCCTCTACGTCTGGAGGAAAGAAGGTTTAATCATAATCACAGACGGGGATTCTTTACTGTAAGAGCAGTGAGACTATGGAACTCTCTGCCGCATGATGTTGTAATGAGTGATTCACTGTTAAAATTTAAGAAGGGCATGGATGCCTTTCTTGAAAAGTATAATATTACAGGTTATATATACTAGATTCCTTGACAGGCCGTTGATCCAGGGAACTAGTCTGATTGTCGTATGGAGTCGGGAAGGAATTTTTTTCCCCAATGTGGAGCTTAGTGTTTGCCACATGGGTTTTTTTTGCCTTCCTCTGGATCAACAAGTTAGGCTATGGGTTGAACTAGATGGACTTAGTCTTCCTTCAACCTTAAAACTATGTTATGTTATTTATGTATATGACCGGAATAGTGATGCTGATGATGGCATTGTCAGCGCTAGCCAGTTTATTAGCCATTTCAAAACCGTGCAGAAGGGTGCAGAGGTCCTTAATCTGTTCCCACTCCGCAAACGTGATATGCCCCAAGTCCGTACTACGTTGCCCCAAGTTATTCGTCATGACATACTATGTCAGAGCTCATTGCTGCTGGCACAGTCACTGCAACAAGTGCAGAGTGGAATTCCACCGTGTCAGCACATCGCAGATCAACCTGTTAACTGGCAAGGACAAAGACCTCTGTATCGATGCAAGTCGATGACATGAGGGATGGAAACGGTGGAAGTGAGCACACAGCTTCCGTACTTTGTGAAGCAGCTCATCCAGGCCAGGATTGTGGCGGAGAAATCGCTGTACCACCAGGTTGAGAACGTGAGCCATGCAAGGCACGTGTGCGAGTTTGCCGCTAACAGGTTTGCACCATTATCGCACATGGCCTTCCCTGGCTCTAAACTCAGTGGAGACAGTGGAGACAGCCATTGCTCAAACTGAGCCTGGAAAGCTGCCCACAACTCTTCACCTGCATGACTGCGATCTCCAAGGCATATTAATTTGAAGACTGCTTGATTATGGGGAGCGTGACTGCGCAGTACAGAGGTGGTGTGTATTCGCTCCGCACCATTGGAACGCGTGTCTCGTTAAGGCAGAGGTTGAGTGCGCAGGTGGAGGCCCTAGAGGAGGTGGAGGATGCAGATGGAGCGGAGGAAGTGGGAAATACAGAGGTTTCTTCTGCAAGCCTTGGGGATTCTAAGATTTGTGGAGCAGCCCCTTTCCTGCCTTCCCCCACAGCCACCAGAGTCACCCAGTGCCCAGACAGCGAGATGTAACGCCCTTGGCCATGCTTACTCGTCCAGGTGTCTGTGGTGAAATGCACCCTGGCACACGTAGATTTAGACAAGGAATGGGTGATGTTGTCTGCGACATGCTGGTGTAGCAAAGTCACAGCTTTCTTAGAGAAGTAATGGCGACTGGGCAGCTGGTACTGGGGGATTGCGACAGCCATCAGTTTTCGGAAACCATCTGTATCTACCAGGCAGACAGGCAGCACTTCCATGGCCAACAGATTGGAAATGGTGGAGTTCAACCTCTTAGCATTGTCATGTGTAGGATGAAACAATATTTTATGTGACCACAACTGCGGGACCAAGGGCTGGCTGAGAGAGGGCGAAGTATGGTGAACCGGAAAAACTGGTGGAGCATGAGCGAGGTGCAGATGTTATGGTGGAAACTCGTGTGATCAGTGAAACAAACACAGCAGGCATGTCCGCTTCCATTACAGCTGATGGGTTGTCACTCAGCCTGACTGGAGTGGGTAAAGAACCAGAGTTTCTGCGATGGGAGACCTGCCTGACAATACTTGGCATGGTAACAGAGGAGGAGGAAGAAGCAGTGGATAAGTTTGATGGGGCAGCTGATGGTTGTTGAGGTGCACTGGTCCACATTTCAGCGCGGTAAGATTCCCAGCATAAAGAATGTTGTTTGAGCATGTGAACGTTCATGCATGTAGTAGTCAAATTATTGGAGTTTTTCCCTCTACTGAGTTTTTTATCGCAAAGTTTGCAGGTAACGTGAGTTGGCTCATCGTTTGCAATGACAAAAAAGGTACATGCTAGGCAACCCTTGCTGCCCCTGCAATCTGCAGACCCATGACCGCTGCTAGCCACAACCACAGTTGTGGCTAAGGATGCTGTGCTCCTCGTGCTTGCATCACTCTGTGTCTATGCCATAGGGCAAAATGTAACCTCCTCATCTTCCTCCTTCACCTCCTCAAGTGAGCTACTAGGCTATGTGACTCTGGGTTCACACCAAGTAGGATCTTCAACCTCGTCATCATCCAATGTGTTATCCCATTCCTCGCCCTCAGAATGACCTCTCTCCTTTTGTTGCCCTGACAGCACAGTACAGTCTGCATGAGCCTCAGGTATCTGAGTCTCATTGGGATCACCTCTCTCCCCTGCGGTTAACGTCTGGTGACAAGGGTTAGGAATCTGCTCGGACCCTAATTTGTCCTACCCCGAATCCAAGCTAAAAAATGTTGGGCATTGGTGCAGATGCTTTCCTCCCCTTGACTCTGTGACTGTTTGGAGTACACTTCTGATGCCCATGGTGTAAAATGGGTGAAGAGTTCTACAGACTCGCCCCTCTGTGGTTCGCTACAGTCAGTTGGGCAGTTGGCCAGTTGTGACGCGGGGGGAAGCAATGATAATTGGGGTGCCACCTCTGTGGACTGTACTGCATGTAATGTTGAGGTGGAGGAGGAAGAGGAGAGGCCACTGGAAGCAGAGCTTGCCATCTACTGCAGCCACTGCTCTTTCTGGGCCTTATCAACAAGGCGTTTTGCTGTGCGGCTGCCAAAGGAAGGGAGTGCAGTAGGCCGTCCACTAACATAATTTGTCAGTTGTCTTCGGATAGGACCTGTTTGTGTTGGTTCATTAGTGCTTTCACTAACATTACCACGTACCCTTTGTACACCTTGAACACCAAGCCTATTCCCCCTTCCTCCAAGCCCTCTCTTTTTCCCACTCATGTTGGTCAGATACAGTGGTGGCAGCATGCAATTAGCTAAAGAAAAATATGTTTTTTTCCTGTGCAATAGCTCAGCACACTCCTGAATTTCAGCGACACTAAATAACAAGGTAAGATATGGTCTGCCATATAACGTTGCTAACAGACAAAAGAAATTTGTTAGTGTGAATGAGGCCGATAAAATCTACGAGATATTCTCCAAACAATTTCAAACTGAGATGTCCCCTGCTGTATTACTTTAGGGAACAGAAGAAATTTTTTTTTTGAATGTGGATGAGGCCAGTATAACATAGAATATATGCTCCAAAATGTTTCAATCTCAGATCTAGCCAGCTGTATCACTTTACTCAGAGCAAAAAATATTTTTGGGTTACTCTGCATAAGCTCTGCGTCCAGCTGATTTTGACCGCCACTGACGTAGTAGCTGGCTTATAGCACGGTATGACTTTTGGCACAGCAAAAAATATTTTTTTGACTTAGCCTAGTAAAAGAAAAAATATATTTTTTTACTCTGAAACCACCTTAAGTTCAACTCCACTAAAATAGTATCTGACACTAAAAAAACATTAGTGCACACAGTTTTCAATATCACAATAGCAACAGAAAAAATAAATGATTTTTGTGCTCTATAATTAGAAGCTCTGCAGACTGTGCAGAGCACAATTTCAGCCCCACTAAATGAAAAGGTGCACTGCTCTTGCTTGATCACATTAGCAAGCGCAAAAAAAGATTCAAGGTATACTGAGACATGGAGCACTATACCAGCGGTGCACAGCACTATTGTATGGCATGGGCTCTCTGTTTCTGTCAGAATCTCAGTATTTGCACAAGAACACCAAAAATGTGCTGCACCAGCGGTTGCAGAGGTACACAGGCCAGGAATTATCTACACTATCTGACTACCACACAAGCGCCCATCTATCTAGCTAATATCTCTCATTACACAGGAGAACACTGAGCTGCGTCTGTCTCCATCAGTGACATGGATATAATGGCGCTGAGGGAACATGGCCGCTTTTTATATTGAGAAGACATGTGATTTCTGCAGCCAGTTGCAGAAGCCCTTATGTCTGGACAGTGTAGATGCTTTCTGCACTATGATTGGCTGGCCACGCTTTCCTCAGTTAAAGTTACCACCCACAGGAAAAAAACAGTGCGCAGCTAATCTGACCTTTTCTAAGCTCTCCACAGCCCCCACACTCACCTGGCACATGTCAATGCTCATCAAACACTTGCACTATGCTAACAAAACTGTTCAAAACGCCATGGTTGCTCTGTATTCTCGGTAGAGATGAGCGTTGTTCTACTCGAACTGTTCGCCAATCTCAAATTCGAGCTGTTTTGGGCGGTGTTCGAGCCGTTCGGCGAACACGAACAATTTGAGAAAAATTCGGCTGTTCGAGGTTATGTTCGATAACTGTTCGTGCACCAAAATCATAACTGGATTTTTTCTCAGTAATGATGAAAATTAATGTTAATACGCAGTTTGAGTGTACAGCGGGGTGGGGGGAGGGGCAGGGGATGGATCTCTGCAGGAACAATGAAGATCTCCATTTTTTTTTCTCTTTCCCGCATTTGCAGTGGGGAGGTGCAATCTGTCAGCCTATCAGCAGCGCACACACGGAGCGAAGTGCTTTTTTTCACACAAGCAAGGGCATGTGTCATTGGCAGTGTATGTCACATGTCCTTGCCCTATAAGACCAAGCCATTCTCCCCGTCGCCACCATTTTCTCACTGCTGCAGCTGCGTGTTAGACGGCACCGCTGTTGCTGTGTGCGCTATACCTTGTTAATTTCAAGCCAATTTTCGCACAAATCTACAGATAGCTTGGGAGTAGGGAATAGTTGTGATTGCAGTCCTTTTAAGGACTAGGTTACAGCATTTCCTACGACTTTTATCAGGGAGGTCTGTGCTCTTAAATAGATAGATTGTGGGAGTAAAGACTAATTGTAATTGGAGTCCTTTTCAGGACTAGGTTACATCAGTTCCTATCAGTTTTTGCCAGGCAGGTCTGTGCCAGTGCTGTGCAAGTTTTTTTCACAGCATTTGGCTGAATCTAGCAAAGCTAATCCTTTTTGGCCTATTGCAGAGTGTGTTAGTCAGTGGAGTAGCCTATCTGTGTTGCAGGATATACCACCTGTGTATAGAATACCAATTTTTTTACTGCACCTAGTGAAGTAAAATCTTTTGGGCATAGCATCATTCTATTAGTCCATCTATACTGACCTCCATCAGGTTGCAAACTGAATATAATTTTTTTCTGCATCTAGCTCTGAAAAAATATTTGGCCTTCTAGCAGTGTGCCGGACTTTCTCTATTAGTCCATCTATACTGACCTCCATCAGGTTGCAAATTAAAAATAATTTTTATCTGCATCTACAGTACCTCTGAAAAAATATTTGGGCTTCTAGCTGTGTGTGGGACTTGTTGTATTAGTCCATCTATACTGACCTTCATCAGGTTGCAAACTGAATATATTTTTTCTGCATCTACCTCTGAAAAAATATTGGGCTTCTAGCTGTGTGTGGGACTTGTTGTATTAGTCCATCTATACTGACCTCCATCAGGTTGCAAACTGAATATATTTTTTTCTGCATCTACCTCTGAAAAAATATTGGGCTTCTAGCTGTGTGTGGGTCTTGTTCTATTAATCCATCTATACAGACCTCCATCAGGTTGCAAACTGAATATAATTTTTTTCAGCATCTAGCTCTGAAAAAATATTTGGACTTCTAGCAGTGTGTGGGACTTGTTCTATTAGTCCACCTATACTGACCTCCATCAGGTTGCAAATTAAAAATAAATTTTTGGATGCATCTAGCTCTGAAAAAATATTTGGCCTTCTAGCAGTGTGTGGGACTTTCTCTGTTAGTCCATCTATACTGACCTCCATCAGGTTGCAAACTGAATATAATTTTTTTCTGCATCTAGCTCTGAAAAAATATTTGGCATTCTAGCAGTGTGTCGGACTTTCTCTATTAGTCCATCTATACTGACCTCCATCAGGTTGCAAATTAAAAATAATTTTTATCTGCATCTACAGTACCTCTGAAAAAATATTTGGGCTTCTAGCTGTGTGTGGGACTTGTTGTATTAGTCCATCTATACTGACCTCCATCAGGTTGCAAACTGAATATATTTTTTTCTGCATCTACCTCTGAAAAAATATTGGGCTTCTAGCTGTGTGTGGGTCTTGTTCTATTAATCCATCTATACAGACCTCCATCAGGTTGCAAACTGAATATAATTTTTTTCTGCATCTAGCTCTGAAAAAATATTTGGCCTTCTAGCAGTGTGTGGGACTTGTTCTATTAGTCCACCTATACTGACCTCCATCAGGTTGCAAATTCAAAATAATTTTTTGTATGCATCTAGCTCTGAAAAAATATTTGGCCTTCTAGCTGTGTGTGGGACTTGTTGTATTAGTTCATCTATACTGACCTCCATCAGGTTGCAAACTGAATATATTTTTTTCTGCATCTACCTCTGAAAAAATATTGGGCTTCTAGCTGTGTGTGGGACTTGTTGTATTAGTCCATCTATACTGACCTCCATCAGGTTGCAAACTGAATATATTTTTTTCTGCATCTACCTCTGAAAAAATATTGGGCTTCTAGCTGTGTGTGGGTCTTGTTCTATTAATCCATCTATACAGACCTCCATCAGGTTGCAAACTGAATATATTTTTTTCTGCATCTACCTCTGAAAAAATATTGGGCTTCTAGCTGTGTGTAGGTCTTGTTCTATTAATCCATCTATACAGACCTCCATCAGGTTGCAAACTGAATATAATTTTTTTCTGCATCTACCTCTGAAAAAATATTGGGCTTCTAGCTGTGTGTGGGACTTGTTGTATTAGTCCATCTATACTGACCTCCATCAGGTTGTAAATTGAATATAATTTTTTTCTGCATCTAACCCAGCCAATAGTTTTGGCCTAATACCACAGTTTGGCCACTCAGCTCTGCTCGGTTACCATCCATTGTTTTTTTGTGCAAACAACTCCAGAGTTGTGAATTAGTTAACCACCAAAATGAGTGGAAAAAGGCCTGCTGCTGGTGGAAAGGGGAATAGGCGTGTTGGGAAGGGGAAAAAAGGTTGTGTCCGTGGGGTAGGTGTTAAAGCAACAGTAACATCTGCAGAAGAAAGACCATCTTCCAGCCAAACTAAAATGTCTACTTCTTTTAGCGGACAATGTGATAAGATCCCTTTCTTACGGCCACGCCAATCGCTACAAATTCCAGATGAGGCACAAAAACAGCAGGTGCTTCAACGGATATCAAGTGCTCCTTTAAGTGGGCTCTCCTCCACATCAACTTCAACATCACAAATACTCCAGTCCTCAAAGGTGTCACCCCAATCGCACTTGCTTCCTCACAGCTCCCAAATCTCCAGCTGCCCGTCTGAGTATGAGGTAGAACAGATGGTTGAGTCTGCAGAGCTGTTTACTCATACTATAGCCTGGGAATCAGAGGTCGACTCCAGCGCTTCTGTGAATCCAGGCGAGGAAATGATCTGCACTGATGCCCAGAATCTTTATGAGTCGGATCCAGGACCAGACGCAGAAGGTTCTGACCATAATGTAGACCCTCATTCCCAAACTGTAACTCCTGTTGGTGGAGACAATGAGGAAGACGATGATAAGACTCAAATACCTGATTGGAGCGACAACTTTAGTTTTTTGTCAGGGCAGGAACAGGTTGGCTCTGAGGACGACGGGTGTGATAACGCACAGGGTGATGATGATGAGGTTGGAGATCCTACTTACTGTCAACCCACAGTCAGCCAAGAGATGAGGTCAGCAGAGGAGGTGGAGGAAGATGCTAGTGACGACGAGGTCAGGTTGCGCCTTCCTGGACAGAGACGTAGTACTGGAAGCACGTCAACAACTGCATCCTCAAACACAACTCTGCCTCTCACCACAAGTCGTGGTGGCTCTTCAGGTCGCATGGGTGCTAAGCCTTGCATAGCCTGGGCATTTTTTCAGATCGATAAAGATGACCCAACTCGTGTTATCTGTAACATTTGTCAGCAAAAGCTAAGTAGAGGCCAAAAAATACATAGTTTGAGTACTTCATCCATGAACCGGCACATGGACATGAAGCATAAGTTGCAGTGGGAAGCTCAGTGTGCTACAATGCGGCCTAGCCGGCCGGGCCAACCACCGTCTGCCATATCTTGTGCATCCGCGTCCTCTTCATCCTCTGTGACTGGGGGGACAGCAGTCACACCTGTTTTGGGGCGCAGACCTGCCACCTCTTTACCCGCAACAGCCAGCGTGATTGGCAGGTCATCATTTTCTTTGGAGGTGGGAACACCAGCTGGTGTTGAGCGCTGTCCGACATCGATAGCACCACCTTTGGATCAAGGCAACCTAACATGTCCGCCTGCATCTTCCTCACAGACCGGCAGTTTGCCGGGGACACCCTTATCAACCCCGTCTAAGCACCATAGCCAGCCCTCGGTCCCTCAGATGTGGACAAGTAAAAGACCATTTCCTCCTAGCCATGAGAGAGCTAAGAGGTTGAATTTCACCATCTGCAAGCTCTTGGCTACAGAAATGCTGCCTTTCCGCCTGGTGGACACAGAGGATTTTCGAGACCTTATGTCCGTCGCAGTGCCCCAGTACCAGATGCCCAGTCGGCACTACTTCTCAAAGAAAGGTGTGCCTGCGCTCCACCAGCATGTCGCACACAACATCACCGCTTCTTTGAGAAACTCTGTGTGTGACAGGGTGCATTTCACCACAGACACTTGGACGAGTAGGCATGGACAGGGGCGTTACATGTAGCTGACTGGGCACTGGGTAACTATGGTGACAGCAGGACAAGGGGCTGCTGTCCAAGTCTTGCCGTCCCCACGAGTTGTGCGTCAATCCTCTTTATGTCAAAGTTCCTCCACTGCTTCTGCCTCCTCAACCTCCTCTCGGTCTTCCACCTGCACCCAAAGCCTGTCTGGTCATGCCACAAGCTTTCTAACTGCGCAGAAGGGATCCTGCACACCTCCTTACTGTGCTGGCAGTAGGGCTCAACGTCATCAGGCGGTTTTTACATTGAAATGTCTGGGAAATGTGAGTCACACAGCTGATGAGTTGTGGTCAGCTCTGGAGAACCAATTTCATGAATGGTTGTCTCCACTGGACCTGAAACCAGGGAAGGCCGTGTGCGACAATGCTGCAAACCTGGGTGCGGCCCTTCGCCGGGGCAATGTCACACACGTGCCTTGTATGGCTCACGTGTTGAACCTGGTTGTCCAGCAATTTTTAGCCCACTATCCCAGACTAGATGGCCTTCTGCAGAGGGCACGGTCGCTGTGTGCTCACTTCCGCCGTTCGCATCCCGCAGCTCAGCGACTTACATCTCTACAGAAGTCGTTGGACCTGCCACTTCACCGGCTAAAATGCGATGTGCCTACCCGGTGGAATTCAACTCTGCACATGTTGCAGCGACTGTGGCAGCACCGACAAGCCCTGGTGCAATATGTTCTGACGTATAGCCTGGGCCAACGAGATTCAGAGGTGGGGCAAATCACGCTGGAGGAGTGGTCTCAGATCAGGGACCTATGCACCCTTCTGCACAGTTTTGAAATGGCGACGAAGATGTTTAGTGCTGACGATGCCATTATCAGCATGACTATTCCGGTGATTTGCATGCTGGAGCACATGTTAAACAGAATTCGGAGTCAGATGGTGGCACAAGAGGAGGTGGAGGAAGTAGAGGAGGAGGAGTTGTATGCGGAAGGGCTAACATCTGCAAGGTCCAGACAGTCGGCAGCACCAAGGCGGCAGGCATGTGAGGGTGGGGGAGATGGTTTTACCAGGGCGCATGGTAGCAGCCAAACTAGTGAGGAAGGTGCAGGAGCCCAGGAAGGAGTGAAGGACGAACTGATGGAAGACTCATCAGATGAGGGAGACCTTGATCACATTTCTGTTGTGCGAGGTTGGGGGGAGAGGACAGAGGAAGGAAGCATGATTGTTACCTCGCCACCAACACAACAGGGACTTGGTGCTCCTGGATGCGCAACACACATGGGTGCCTTCTTGCTGCACTACCTGCAACATGACCCTCGAATTGTGAGAATTAGAAATAATCCTGACTACTGGGTTGCCACACTGTTAGATCCCCGGTACAAAAGTAAATTTGCAGAAATTATTCCTGCCATAGAAAGGGATGCACGCATGCAGGAGTATCAGCAGAGACTGTTGCAGAATCTTACATGTGCTTTTCCACAAAATACCAGTGGTGCACGTAGTGAATCTCACAGTTCCAACTTGCCAACCGTGGGACCGTCAAGTGTTCAGCACTCAAACCGTAACAGAACCACAGTATCTGCTGGTAACATCAATTTTGCGGAATCATTTCACCACTTTTTTAGCCCATCCTTTGCAAGGCCACAGGAGACAAGAAGTCTGACACATAGTCAACGCCTAGAGACGATGGTACAGGAGTATCTCCAAGTAAACATTGAAGCCACGACTGTGTCACTGGACCCTTGCTCTTTTTGGGCTTCCAATCTGGATAAATGGCCGGAGCTAGCCGCTTACGCCTTGGAGATCTTGTCATGCCCCGCAGCCAGCGTTCTGTCTGAACGTGTGTTCAGCGCTGCTGGTGGTGTGCTGACAGATAAGCGCACGCGGCTCTCCACTGATAATGTAGACAGACTCACGTTCATAAAGATGAACAAATCATGGATCCGAAACGACTTTTCTACCCCTGTGTCATCCTGGGGAGAGTAAAAGCTTGATGATTGGTTAAAATCACCCTACCAACCGTTTTAAGCTTTCAAATTACTAATCATGTTTATCTGTATCTTGACTGGAAAATAATTTGGGCTTTGTAGCAGTGTGCAGCACTGATCCTATTAGGCCATCTATACTAAAGCTTCACCAGATTTAAAATTAAAAACAATTTTTAGCTGCATCTAGCCCGGAAAATAATTTTGGGGCTCCGAGATGCGCAAGACACATAAGTGCCTTCTTGCTGCACTACCTGCAGCATGACCCTCATATTGTCAGAATTCGAAGTAATCATGACTACTGGGTTGCCACACTCTTAGATCCCCCAAACTTTTCGATCAACCTTTTCATTTTAATAAAGACCAAAAAAATGGGCATTTTTGAAATTATAAGCATTAGCAGGTTGTTAGAAACTGAAATCAAACAGTTTTCAACTCAAAACTTTATTCTAGGTGATGTTACATTTTTCACATAGGACCCCTTGTTCGAAAGGAGCTTCTGAACTCTCTCGTCCATTGAATTTGTCAGGTTTTGGATGGTTTCTGCTTCAATTGTTTTGCATGAGGACAGAATACCCTCCCAGAGCTGTTGCTTAGATGTGAACTGCCTCCCGCCATCATAGACACTCCTTTTAATGATGCTCCAAAGGTTCTGAATGGGGTAGAGGTCAGGGGAGCATGGGGGTCACACCATAAGTTTGTCCCCTTTTATGCCCATATCAGCCAGAGATGCAGATGTTTTATGTGCAGCATGAGATGGTGCATTATCATGCAGAAAAATGATCTTGCTGTGAAATACACGGTTCTTCTTCTTGAACCATGGCAGGAAGTGCTGTTTGAGAAAATCCACATACATTATGGAGTTCATCTTTAGCGCCTTCAGGGATCCTAAAGGGGCCGACAATCTCTCTCCCCATGATTCCAGCCCAAAACATTACTCCACCTCCTCCTTGTTGGCGCTGTAGCCGTGTTTGCGTGGGGTGTCCATCAACCAGCTATCCTCCACTCCATCCATCTGGACCATCGAGCGCTGCACGGCACTCATCCGTGAACAAAACTGTTTTGAAATCAGTCTTCATGTAATGTTTGGCCCACTGGAGCCGTTTCTGCTTGTGCGAAGTGGATAGAGGAGGTCGACAGGATGGCGTATGCACAGCTGCAAACCTCTGAAGGACCCTGCATCTTGTTGTTCAGGGGACGTTGGAGGCACAAGCAGCTTCAAAAACTTGTCTGCTGCTATGACAAGGCTTTTTTGCCGCTGCTCTTTCAACCTGACGTAATTGCCTGTAGGAAAGAGTCCTCAATTTGCCCTTATCAGCACGCACACGTGTGTACTGTGAATCAGCTACATACTTCTTGATTGCCAAGACACTTCATCCTGATCATCGCACAATGTTGATTGTAGTCATGCCTTGACCTAAACACTCCACAATTTGTTGCTTCTCAGCAGCCGACACATCCTTTTTCTTTCCCATTTTGGCAGAAAATGTAGGCTGCTTAATAATGTGAGAGAGCCTTCTTAAGTAGTCTTGCCTTTCATTGGACACACCTGCCAAACTAATTAGCACAGGTGTCTGCAATTGCTTACAGTGATATAAAGAGCCCTGACACACATCACCATCAATGAGTTTAACTGACAAACAAACAAATTCTTCCCTTATCACTCCTAAACACTTTTTGCATAATAATTTGGAACGCAGTGTACATGTGCTTTTCCACAAAACACCAGCGGTTCACGTAGTGAATCTTACAGTTCTAACTTGCCAACCGTGGTCTGTATGGAGTTGTTCAATAAAGGGCCCAAAATTAAGATAACATAGATGGGAGAGGTCTCTATGAATAGGAATTCCTAAGTATTTGATACCCTGTGAGGGCCAGGCAAAGGGAAAGTTGGACTGGATGGAATCCTATATGGATTTGGGGAGGGAGACATCGAGGGCCTCAGACTTCGCTGCATTGATTTTAAAATTTGACCATGTAACAAAGTGATCTATTTCAGCCATAACAGCATGGATGGATATATGTGATTGAGTGATATATACTAGGACATCATCAGCAAATAGAGAGCACTTGTACTCGGTGCCTCCCACCTCAATCCACCTAATATTGGGGTTATGGCGAATTGATGAGAGCAGGTGCTCCATCACTAGGATGTATAAGAGAGGGGACAGAGGACATCCCTGCCTTGTCCCATTGGTGATTGTGAAAGGTGATGAAAATGTTCTGACGCACCCCCTGGGCCTTGGGACACCCGGAGCCGGACCCTTTTTGGTGGATGCTGGTGGTTGTAGTCTTCGTGGCGGCGACCCGGTTCCATGGCTCAGGGTGGTCAAACCAGTGGCGGAACTATTTATGTGGTTTTGATGTTTAAATGTACGACTACGCCACCCGTGGATTGCGGTCAGAGTGAACCGCCGCTACAGGGCAGACCGCTGAGGCTGGTGTTGTGGGTGCAGCAGAGCGTAGCATAACTCCCCACGGGAGGAGTATAGTCTCAGGGCAGTGTATGCGGAGGATGGGGGTAATGGTGCAGGGGAGCAGCAGTAATGACACGGAGTCAGTGATCCAGTTCAGGGCCTTTACTCACAGTTCTTATTATCCAGACCACATCTGCAGGTAACGGCTGCCCACGTCGTACTGTGCTCACCAGGTGAGGGGCTCAGACAACTCCCAGATAACTTTGGAGCACTTCACAGGACCCCCTTTGTGTGTCCTTTGTCTGGCCTTTCTTACCAACACTTCTGTCCGGCTGCCTCGGGCCTCCTCTTGGTAAACTTGGCGCCAGTTTCCCTGACCCTATGTGGTGCCTTCCTAGCGGGTGTAGCGAGGGGCTGCGCCACATAAAATGTCAGAGCCTCCGGTTTCTAGCTGAGGGTCGTTTCCTGCCTCCACTAGTTCGGGGACCGGTCTCCCCCTTTGGCCTGACCCCTCCACGCAGGTGGATTCGGGCGTGCGGTGGCGACTCGCCCGTCCGCACCCCTGGGATCCCTTCATTCCTCGTTCCTGGAGCCTTCTCCGCTTCTCTTCCTTCTCCTTCTCCTTGGATTTTAGAAGGGCATGACATGCCTATATCTGTGTCTCCCCCTCCTTTTACTCCTCCACCTCTTTTCTTTTCGCATGACTATATGTACTTGTCACTTTTCCATGTGTTAGTTATGTCTTCTGAGCAGTTTGTCAGCTTTTGGACACCTTTAAAGGTGTTTTCTATGTGTTTCTATGTGTTTTTGTTTGCCTGCCATTGGTTTTAACGGTGTTCGAAGGTGTTCGACGAACAGTTCGACGAACAGTTCGGCGAACACACGGGTGTTCGACGAACCGAACCGAACTCGAACACTACGGGGGTGGCTCAACACTAATTCTCGGTCCTGTGCAAATTCGTCAAACTTTTCCAATTTTAAGAAAATTTCCTCGCCTTTGCAATCATGAATCAAAATGTGCCATATTCGTGCCGAATTTGAAACTTTAGAACATTCGCCGAACAAACTCTCTCAACACTAATCCTAACAGTAAGTCAACAAACAATGGTATTTCCCATGAAGATGCCTCAGTATTAGTGATGAACGAGCGGGCTCGTCACTGTTCGTTGCTCGCCCAAGCATCTCACTACTCGAGATGCTGAGCGAGTATTTCCGGGATGCTCGGGTGGGAACCCTGCATGTTTGGTGCTCTCTAGAAAGCCAATAAACTTGCAGGGATTGACTGTAATGCTGTAGCCATGTTGGTTGTGACAATACAGCGATTGACTTGCCGCATAGCGGGTCTATATTGTTGCACAGCTTCTGGATACCCACAGTTGCGGTAGAAACTTCACAGAGCAGATTACATGGGATAACAAGCTTTTACTTCTCAGAGCATGAGGTAAAAGAAAAAACACAGAGTCACACAGTACTGCACCAGGAAGTAAGAACAAAACAGACAATACAAGAAAGACTTTTTTTCTTTTTACAATACAGTAAACAAGGAAACTTTACACAACATCACAATCTACTATCAGATCAGCATAAAGTCCTCCTTCACACAAACAAAGAAGTTCACAACTGTTGCATATACCAGCACCCTTTCTCAACAGTAAGGACTTATTCAGTCAAACCCAATTTCTTCATTAGTCCGATGTTGTTCAGCACTCAATGCCTTTGTGAAAATGTCTGCTGTCATATTTTCAGTTGGACAATATTCTAATTTCAGGATTCCTTGTTCCTGATGGTCCCTCAAGAAATGATACTTCACATCAATGTGCTTGGTTCTTAGGTTAACTCTTTCCATCTGAGAAAGAACAAGACATCCCTGATTGTCCTCATTTATTTTTGTTGGTTCCAACTGTGCTTGTCCTAGGTCTGTTAGCAATTGTCTTAATCATAGAACTTCTTAAATCGCATTTGCTGCTGCAACATATTCTGCTTCTGCTGACGACAGTGTTACTATTGATTGTTTTTTACTAGTCCAACTAATTGATCCACCTGAGAGAAAGAAAAGATAGCCTCTGGTAGATTTTCTGTCAGTTGGATCTCCAGCCCAATCTGCATCAACGTATCCAGTTAAAATGCATTTATTACTCGTAGACAGTTTCAGTTTAACATTGCTGGTTCCTTTCAAATAACGTATTACTCTCTTCACAGCATTCCAATCCGCTTTATTTGGCTTGGCCACTTTTCTACTCAGAATTCCTACTGCTGCTGCAATGTCTGGCCTTGTAACAGTTGCTAGATACAGTAATTTTCCTATCGCCATTTTGTACTCTTCATTATTTGGTAACACATTTTTCTCACTACTCATCTCTTTAAGATAATTAGTTTCCATTGGAGACTTTGCTGGTTTCGCATCCTTTAATCCAAATGTTTTGGTTATGTCTTGAATCATGTGATTTTGATTAAGTAGTAAACTTCCATCTTCTTCTATTTCTAGCTGTATTCTTAAGTACTGTTTCACATTTCCTAAGTCTTTGATCTCTAAATGTTGATTCAGGATTTTTAGTATGTCCTCTTTATCCTTTTCTTTTTCAAAACAAACTAAAATGTCATCAACATATATGAGTACATAGATCCGTCTGTCCATTAGTCTTTCTGTGTATAGGCAAGGATCAGTTTTGCTTCTTTTAAATTTTTCATTTGTGAGCACCTCCGTGATTTTATCTTTCCATGCTTTAGCAGCTTGTTTTAAACCGTATATACTTTTCTGTAATTTGCAAACCATATTTGGGTTACTTTCATCTTTGAATCCTACAGGTTGTTCCATGTAAATATCTTCTGTTAAACTTCCATTCAAAAATGCTGTCTTTACATCCAGATGTTTCAGTTGCATTTGTTTCATTGCTGCAACTGCAAACAAAGTTCTTATTGTAGTATGTTTGACAACTGGAACAAATGTTTCATCCTAGTCTTCTCCATATTTTTGAGAATAACCTTTAGCTACGAGTCTTGCCTGGTATCGTTCAGCTGTGCCATCTATTCGGTACTTTACTTTAAAAACCCATTTACATCCTATAGCTTTTCTTCCTTCTGGTAATTCTGTTAGTGTCCATGTTTTTGAGTCATGTATGGATTTTATTTCTATTTCTGTTGCCTCTATCCATTTATTGGCTTCTTCTTCAGAAAGTCGAGATATGTCTTCCAAAGAGGTAGGCTCATAAATTTTACTTGTACTTGCCTTGTATGAAAGGCATAATGGTGGTTTTCCTTTGTTTTCTCTTATTGAACGTCTTGGTTCTGCGTCTGTTTGTAGTTGTTTCTCTTCACTTTCAGTATTCTGTTTTTTATTAATTTCAACTCCTTTTTCATCAGATATTCCTTCAGCTATATCATTTCTGTTTTTCTCATTTTTTGATTCCAGTGAAATCATAGTGTCTTCATTTAGATCCTCATTAAATGTCACACTGTTACTCACCATAACTCTGTTTGCTTTGGGATCTAGGATTCTATATTCTTTGCAATTTTCACTATATCCAACAAATATTCCTTCCATGGACCTATTTAGAAGTTTGGAACGTTTTTCTGTTGGAATGAATACAAAAACTTTACAACCAAAAACTCTTAAATGATTTACACTTGGTGTCATACCTTGCCACAGTTCATATGTCTTTTTTTCAGTTTTCTAGAAAAAAGTCGGTTCTATAGATATGCAGCGTAGTGTTGAGCCACCCCCGTAGTGTTCGAGTTCGGTTCGGTTCGTCGAACACCCGTGTGTTCGCCGAACTGTTCGTCGAACTGTTCGTCGAACACCTTCGAACACCGTTAAAACCAATGGCAGGCAAACAAAAACACATAGAAACACATAGAAAACACCTTCAAAGGTGTCCAAAAGCTGACAAACTGCTAAGAAGACACAACTAACACATGGAAAAGTGACAAGTACATATAGTCATGAGAAAAGAAAAGAGGTGGAGGAGTAAAAGGAGGGGGAGACACAGATATAGGCATGTCATGCCCTTCTAAAATCCAAAAAGTGAGAAGCCGACACGTTCAGTCCGCTCCTGCCCGTGCCACCTCCGTGTCGCCGGGTTTGTGCCAGAGCCGCGGTGAACCCTGACGGCCAGCCCCCCTCTCCCAATACTGGTGCCTGTCTGCTGGTGGGTCGAGAGAGCCCCCCTGCGGTGGAGGCAGCGCTAAAGTTTTTTAATTTAAATTGTCTCTCTAATTTGAATGAATACACTTTAAATCCATTTACAAGGATCTATTGGAGGGCAAGTCTCATGCCAGCAGCCACGTAATTCCAGTTCCAGTAGCGTCCACTAAAGCTGCTGCAGTTAAAAAGCTTTTATAAGGATCGACCTCGGCTGTCCACCGCAAGGCATCCTACTGCCAGTCCCAGCCCCTATGCCTTGGGGTGCCTCCTGATGCTCTTCACTGAGTATCCCGTGGTCCCGAAGCATTTCCTTTGAAAAAATTAAGTGTCCAAACTACAGGTGGTGTAGCTTGCTTAACAGCCGGGATAATCCGCTGACTAGCAGACACTGCTACTAGGCGCAAAGTATTTTCTGGGCTAGATGCAGTTAAAAATTTGTAAGTAGATACTCTCGTTGGATGCTGAGAAAGCATTCCATAGAGTCTCCTGGCACGCCATATATGATTCTCTTAAAAAGCTTGGGGTAGGGGTCTAGGGGACCCTTTTATAGCAAAAATCACGGCCCTGTATCACAATACGTCACCTAGGCTGAAGATAAATGGAACTGTAGCACCCTGAGGGCTCGGTTGCTACAGACGTATTGCACCTCACCCAGAGGTGTGATATCTCACTCTCAGGTAAGGATGGAGTGTGGATCAGGACCCGACACCTGCATGCATTACACCACATTGCCGTGGGGCAGGGCGACCAATATGCCCCTGAGATGGGCACGACAGTCCCTGTCCCTGGCTGGAGTGGGGGGAGGGAACACTGAGGAAGGGGAACCCTGTAGTGCAGGAGCAGGGAGGAAGCAGTTCCTGGGTGCATTGAGAAGGGAGTATAAAAGGTGGGCACCATCTTAGTTCAGTGCAGAGAAGTCTTAGCAGAAGTGGCAGGGAGCAGGGGCTCTGCATGAGCTCTGCTCTGGAGGCAGGCCTAGTAACAGAGGCCCAGGCCTGCAAGAGGGAGAAGGAAGGGATAGGAGCGGAGAAGGCTCCAGGAACGAGGAATGAAGGGATCCCAGGGGTGCGGACGGGCGAGTCGCCACCGCACGCCCGAATCCACCTGCGTGGAGGGGTCAGGCCAAAGGGGGAGACCGGTCCCCGAACTAGTGGAGGCAGGAAACGACCCTCAGCTAGAAACCGGAGGCTCTGACATTTTATGTGGTGCAGCCCCTCGCTACACCCGCTAGGAAGGCACCACATAGGGTCAGGGAAACTGGCGCCAAGTTTACCAAGAGGAGGCCCGAGGCAGCCGGACAGAAGTGTTGGTAAGAAAGGCCAGACAAAGGACACACAAAGGGGGTCCTGTGAAGCGCTCCAAAGTTATCTGGGAGTTGTCTGAGCCCCTCACCTGGTGAGCACAGTACGACGTGGGCAGCCGTTACCTGCAGACATGGTCTGGATAATAAGAACTGTGAGTAAAGGCCCTGAACTGCATCACTGACTCCGAGTCATTACTGCTGCTGCCCTGCACCATCACCCCCATCCTCCGCATATACTGCCCTGAGGCTATACTCCTCCCGTGGGGAGTTATGCTACGCTCTGCTGCACCCACAACACCAGCCTCAGCGGTCTGCCCTGTAGCGGCGGTTCACTCTGACCGCAATCCACGGGTGGCGTAGTCGGACATTTAAACATCAAAACCACATAAATAGTTCCGCCACTGGTTTGACCACCCTGAGCCACGGAACCGGGTCGCCGCCACGAAGACTACAACCACCAGCATCCACCAAAAAGGGTCCGGCTCCGGGTGTCCCAAGGCCCAGGGGGTGCGTCAGAACATTTTCATCACCTTTCACAATCACCAATGGGACAAGGCAGGGATGTCCTCTGTCCCCTCTCTTATACATCCTAGTGACGGAGCACCTGCTCTCATCAATTCGCCATAACCCCAATATTAGGTGGATTGAGGTGGGAGGCACCGAGTACAAGTGCTGTCTATTTGCTGATGATGTCCTAGTATATATCACTCAATCACATATATCCATCCATGCTGTTATGGCTGAAATAGATCACTTTGTTACATGGTCAAATTTTAAAATCAATGCAGCGAAGTCTGAGGCCCTCGATGTCTCCCTCCCCAAATCCATATAGGATTCCATCCAGTCCAACTTTCCCTTTGCCTGGCCCTCACAGGGTATCAAATACTTAGGAATTCCTATTCATAGAGACCTCTCCCATCTATGTTATCTTAATTTTGGGCCCTTTATTGAACAACTCCATACAGACCACGGTTGGCAAGTTAGAACTGTAAGATTCACTACGTGAACCACTGGTGTTTTGTGGAAAAGCACATGTACACTGCGTTCCAAATTATTATGCAAAAAGTGTTTAGGAGTGATAAGGGATGAATTTGTTTGTTTGTCAGTTAAACTCATTGATGGTGATGTGTGTCAGGGCTCTTTATATCACTGTAAGCAATTGCAGACACCTGTGCTAATTAGTTTGGCAGGTGTGTCCAATGAAAGGCAAGACTACTTAAGAAGGCTCTCTCACATTATTAAGCAGCCTACATTTTCTGCCAAAATGGGAAAGAAAAAGGATGTGTCGGCTGCTGAGAAGCAACAAATTGTGGAGTGTTTAGGTCAAGGCATGACTACAATCAACATTGTGCGATGATCAGGATGAAGTATCTTGGCAATCAAGAAGTATGTAGCTGATTCACAGTACACACGTGTGCGTGCTGATAAGGGCAAATTGAGGACTCTTTCCTACAGGCAATTACGTCAGGTTGAAAGAGCAGCGGCAAAAAAGCCTTGTCATAGCAGCAGACAAGGTTTTGAAGCTGCTTGTGCCTCCAACGTCCCCCGAACAACAAGATGCAGGGTCCTTCAGAGGTTTGCAGCTGTGCATACGCCATCCTGTCGACCTCCTCTATCCACTTCACACAAGCAGAAACGGCTCCAGTGGGCCAAACATTACATGAAGACTGATTTCAAAACTGTTTTGTTCACGGATGAGTGCCGTGCAGCGCTCGATGGTCCAGATGGATGGAGTGGAGGATGGCTGGTTGATGGACACCCCACGCAAACATGGCTACAGCGCCAACAAGGAGGAGGTGGAGTAATGTTTTGGGCTGGAATCATGGGGAGAGAGATTGTCGGCCCCTTTAGGATCCCTGAAGGCGCTAAAGATGAACTCCATAATGTATGTGGATTTTCTCAAACAGCACTTCCTGCCATGGTTCAAGAAGAAGAACCGTGTATTTCACAGCAAGATCATTTTTCTGCATGATAATGCACCATCTCATGCTGCACATAAAACATCTGCATCTCTGGCTGATATGGGCATAAAAGGGGACAAACTTATGGTGTGACCCCCATGCTCCCCTGACCTCTACCCCATTCAGAACCTTTGGAGCATCATTAAAAGGAGTGTCTATGATGGCGGGAGGCAGTTCACATCTAAGCAACAGCTCTGGGAGGGTATTCTGTCCTCATGCAAAACAATTAAAGCAGAAACCATCCAAAACCTGACAAATTCAATGGACGAGAGAGTTCAGAAGCTCCTTTTGAACAAGGGGTCCTATGTGAAAATGTAACATCACCTAGAATAAAGTTTTGAGTTGAAAACTGTTTGATTTCAGTTTCTAACAACCTGCTAATGCTTATAATTTCAAAAATGATCATTTTTTTGGTCTTTATTAAAATGAAAAGGTTGATCGAAAAGTTTGGGAGATCTAAGAGTGTGGCAACCCAGTAGTCATGATTACTTCGAATTCTGACAATATGAGGGTCATGCTGCAGGTAGTGCAGCAAGAAGGCACTTATGTGTCTTGCGCATCTCGGAGCCCCAAAATTATTTTCCGGGCTAGATGCAGCTAAAAATTATTATTGATTTTAAATCTGGTGAAGCTTTAGTATAGATGGCCTAATAGGATCAGTGCTGCACACTGCTACAAAGCCCAAATTATTTTCCAGTCAAGATACAGATAAACATGATTAGTAATTTTAAATCTGGTGGAGCTTATTATAGATGGCCTAATAGAATGAGTGCTGCACACTGCTACAAAGCCCAAATTATTTTCCAGCCAAGATACAGATAAACATGATTAGTAATTTGAAAGCTTAAAACGGTTGGTAGGGTGATTTTAACCAATCATCAAGCTTTTACTCTCCCCAGGATGACACAGGGGTAGAAAAGTCATTTCGGATCCATGATTTGTTCATCTTTATGAACGTGAGTCTGTCTACATTATCAGTGGAGAGCCGCGTGCGCTTATCTGTCAGCACACCACCAGCAGCGCTGAACACACGTTCAGACAGAACGCTGGCTGCGGGGCATGACAAGATCTCCAAGGTGTAAGTGGCTAGCTCCGGCCATTTATCCAGATTGGAAGCCCAAAAAGAGCAAGGGTCCAGTGACACAGTCGTGGCTTCAATGTTTACTTGGAGATACTCCTGTACCATCGTCTCTAGGCGTTGACTATGTGTCAGACTTCTTGTCTCCTGTGGCCTTGCAAAGGATGGGCTAAAAAAGTGGTGAAATGATTCCGCAAAATTGATGTTACCAGCAGATACTGTGGTTCTGTTACGGTTTGAGTGCTGAACACTTGACGGTCCCACGGTTGGCAAGTTGGAACTGTGAGATTCACTACGTGCACCACTGGTATTTTGTGGAAAAGCACATGTAAGATTCTGCAACAGTCTCTGCTGATACTCCTGCATGCGTGCATCCCTTTCTATGGCAGGAATAATTTCTGCAAATTTACTTTTGTACCGGGGATCTAACAGTGTTGCAACCCAGTAGTCAGGATTATTTCTAATTCTCACAATTCGAGGGTCATGTTGCAGGTAGTGCAGCAAGAAGGCACTCATGTGTGTTGCGCATCCAGGAGCACCAAGTCCCTGTTGTGTTGGTGGCGAGGTAACAATCATGCTTCCTTCCTCTGTCCTCTCCCCCCAACCTCGCACAACAGAAATGTGATCAATGTGAGTCTTCCATCAGTTCGTCCTCCACTTCTTCCTGGGCTCCTGCACCTTCCTCACTAGTTTGGCTGCTACCATGCGCCCTGGTAAAACCATCTCCCCCACCCTCACATGCCTGCCGCCTTGGTGCTGCCGACCGTCTGGACCTTGCAGATGTTAGCCCTTCCGCATACAACTCCTCCTCCTCTACTTCCTCCAACTCCTCTTGTGCCACCACCTGACTCCGAATTCTGTTTAACATGTGCTCCAGCATGTAAATCACCGGAATAGTCATGCTGATAATGGCATCGTCAGCACTAAACATCTTCGTCGCCATTTCAAAACTGTGCAGAAGGGTGCATAGGTCCCTGATCTGAGACCACTCCTCCAGCGTGATTTGCCCCACCTCTGAATCTCGTTGGCCCAGGCTATACGTCAGAACGTATTGCACCAGGGCTTGTCGGTGCTGCCACAGTCGCTGCAACATGTGCAGAGTTGAATTCCACCGGGTAGGCACATCGCATTTTAGCCGGTGAAGTGGCAGGCCCAACGACTTCTGTAGAGATGTATGTCGCTGAGCTGCGGGATGCGAACGGCGGAAGTGAGCACACAGCGACCGTGCCCTCTGCAGAAGGCCATCTAGTCTGGGATAGTGGGCTAAAAATTGCTGGACAACCAGGTTCAACACGTGAGCCATACAAGGCACGTGTGTGACATTGCCCCGGCGAAGGGCCGCACCCAGGTTTGCAGCATTGTCGCACACGGCCTTCCCTGGTTTCAGGTCCAGTGGAGACAACCATTCATGAAATTGGTTCTCCAGAGCTGACCACAACTCCTCAGCTGTGTGACTCACATTTCCCAAACATTTCAATGTAAAAACCGCCTGATGACGTTGAGCCCTACTGCCAGCATAGTAAGGAGGTGTGCAGGAACCCTTCTGCGCAGTTAGAAAGCTTGTGGCATGACCAGACAGGCTTTGGGTGCAGGTGGAGGACCGAGAGGAGGTTGAGGAGGCAGAAGCAGTGGAGGAACTTTGACATAAAGAGGATTGACGCACAACTCGTGGGGACGGCAAGACTTGGACAGCAGCCCCTTGTCCTGCTGTCACCATAGTTACCCAGTGCCCAGTCAGCGACATGTAACGCCCCTGTCCATGCCTACTCGTCCAAGTGTCTGTGGTGAAATGCACCCTCTCACACACAGAGTTTCTCAAAGAAGCGGTGATGTTGTGTGCGACATGCTGGTGGAGCGCAGGCACACCTTTCTTTGAGAAGTAGTGCCGACTGGGCATCTGGTACTGGGGCACTGCAACGGACATAAGGTCTCAAAAATCCTCTGTGTCCACCAGGCGGAAAGGCAGCATTTCTGTAGCCAAGAGCTTGCAGATGGTGAAATTCAACCTCTTAGCTTTCTCATGGCTAGGAGGAAATGGTCTTTTACTTGTCCACATCTGAGGGACCGAGGGCTGGCTATTGTGCTTAGACGGGGTTGATAAGGGTGTCCCCGGCAAACTGCCGGTCTGTGAGGAAGATGCAGGCGGACATGTTAGGTTGCTATCGATGTCGGACAGCGCTCAACACCAGCTGGTGTTCCCACCTCCAAAGAAAATGATGACCTGCCAATCACGCTGGCTGTTGCGGGTAAAGAGGTGGCAGGTCTGCACCCCAAAACAGGTGTGACTGCTGTCCCCCCAGTCACAGAGGATGAAGAGGCCGCGGATGCACAAGATATGGCAGACGGTGGTTGGCCCGGCCGGCTAGGCCGCATTGTAGCACACTGAGCTTCCCACTGCAACTTATGCTTCATGTCCATGTGCCGGTTCATGCATGAAGTACTCAAACTATGTATTTTTTGGCCTCTACTTAGCTTTTGCTGACAAATGTTACAGATAACACGAGTTGGGTCATCTTTATCGATCTGAAAAAATGCCCAGGCTATGCAAGGCTTAGCACCCATGCGACCTGAAGAGCCACCACGACTTGTGGTGAGAGGCAGAGTTGTGCTTGAGGATGCAGTTGTTGACGTGCTTCCAGTACTACGTCTCTGTCCAGGAAGGCGCAACCTGACCTCACTAGCATCTTCCTCCACCTCCTCTGCTGACCTCATCTCTTGGCTGACTGTGGGTTGACAGTAAGTGGGATCTCCAACCTCATCATCATCACCCTGTGCGTTATCACACCCGTCGTCCTCAGAGCCAACCTGTTCCTGCCCTGACAAAAAACTAAAGTTGTCGCTCCAATCAGGTATTTGAGTCTTATCATCGTCTTCCTCATTGTCTCCACCAACAGGAGTTACAGTTTGGGAATGAGGGTCTACATTATGGTCAGAACCTTCTGCGTCTGGTCCGGGATCCGACTCATAAAGATTCTGGGCATCAGTGCAGATCATTTCCTCGTCTGGATTCACAGAAGCGCTGGAGTCGACCTCTGATTCCCAGGCTATAGTATGAGTAAACAGCTCTGCAGACTCAACCATCTGTTCTACCTCATACTCAGACGGGCAGCTGGAGATTTGGGAGCTGTGAGGAAGCAAGTGCGATTGGGGTGACACCTTTGAGGACTGGAGTATTTGTGATGTTGAAGTTGATGTGGAGGAGAGCCCACTTAAAGGAGCACTTGATATCCGTTGAAGCACCTGCTGTTTTTGTGCCTCATCTGGAATTTGTAGCGATTGGCGTGGCCGTAAGAAAGGGATCTTATCACATTGTCCGCTAAAAGAAGTAGACATTTTAGTTTGGCTGGAAGATGGTCTTTCTTCTGCAGATGTTACTGTTGCTTTAACACCTACCCCACGGACACAACCTTTTTTACCCTTCCCAACACGCCTATTCCCCTTTCCACCAGCAGCAGTCCTTTTTCCACTCATTTTGTTGGTTAACTAATTCACAACTCTGGAGTTGTTTGCACAAAAAAACAATGGATGGGAACCGAGCAGAGCTGAGTGGCCAAACTGTGGTATTAGGCCAAAACTATTGGCTGGGTTAGATGCAGAAAAAAATTATATTCAATTTGCAACCTGATGGAGGTCTGTATAGATGGACTAATAGAACAAGTCCCACACACAGCTAGAAAGCCAAATATTTTTTCAGAGGTAGATGCAGAAAAAAATTATATTCAGTTTGCAACCTTATGGAGGTCAGTATAGATGGACTAATAGAACAAGTCCCACACACAGCTAGAAGGCCAAATATTTTTTCAGAGGTAGATGCAGAAAAAAATTATATTCAGTTTGCAACCTTATGGAAGTCAGTATAGATGGACTAATAGAACAAGTCCCACACACAGCTAGAAGGCCAAATATTTTTTCAGAGGTAGATGCAGAAAAAAATTATATTCAGTTTGCAACCTTATGGAGGTCAGTATAGATGGACTAATAGAACAAGTCCCACACACAGCTAGAAGGCCAAATATTTTTTCAGAGGTAGATGCAGAAAAAAATTATATTCAGTTTGCAACCTTATGGAGGTCAGGATAGATGGACTAATAGAACAAGTCCCACACACAGCTAGAAGGCCAAATATTTTTTCACAGGTAGATGCAGAAAAAAATTATATTCAGTTTGCAACCTTATGGAGGTCAGTATAGATGGACTAATAGAACAAGTCCCACACACAGCTAGAAGGCCAAATATTTTTTCAGAGGTAGATACAGAAAAAAATTATATTCAGATTGCAACCTTATGGAGGTCAGTATAGATGGACTAATAGAACAAGTCCCACACACAGCTAGAAGGCCAAATATTTTGTCAGAGGTAGATGCAGAAAAAAATTATATTCAGTTTGCAACCTTATGGAGGTCAGTATAGATGGACTAATACAACAAGTCCCACACACAGCTAGAAGCCCAATATTTTTTCAGAGGTAGATGCAGAAAAAAATATATTCAGTTTGCAACCTGATGGAGGTCTGTATAGATGGATTAATAGAACAAGTCCCACACACAGCTAGAAGCCCAATATTTTTTCAGAGGTAGATGCAGAAAAAAATATATTCAGTTTGCAACCTGATGGAGGTCTGTATAGATGGATTAATAGAACAAGTCCCACACACAGCTAGAAGGCCAAATATTTTTTCAGAGGTAGATGCAGAAAAAAATTATATTCAGTTTGCAACCTTATGGAGGTCAGTATAGATGGACTAATAGAACAAGTCCCACACACAGCTAGAAGGCCAAATATTTTTTCAGAGGTAGATGCAGAAAAAAATATATTCAGTTTGCAACCTGATGGAGGTCTGTATAGATGGATTAATAGAACAAGTCCCACACACAGCTAGAAGCCCAATATTTTTTCAGAGGTAGATGAAGAAAAAAATATATGCAGTTTGCAACCTGATGGAGGTCAGTATAGATGGACTAGTACAACAAGTCCCACACACAGCTAGAAGCCCAATATTTTTTCAGAGCTAGATGCAGAAAAAAATTATATTCAATTTGCAACCTGATGGAGGTCAGTATAGATGGACTAATAGAATGATGCTATGCCCAAAAGATTTTACTTCACTAGGTGCAGTAAAAAAATTGGTATTCTATACACAGGTGGTATATCTTGCAACACAGATAGGCTACTCCACTGACTAACACACTCTGCAATAGGCCAAAAAGGATTAGCTTTGCTAGATTCAGCCAAATGCTGTGAAAAAAACTTGCACAGCACTGGCACAGACCTGCCTGGCAAAAACTGATAGGAACTGATGTAACCTAGTCCTGAAAAGGACTCCAATTACAATTAGTCTTTACTCCCACAATCTATCTATTTAAGAGCACAGACCTGCCTGATAAAAGTCGTAGGAAATGCTGTAACCTAGTCCTTAAAAGGACTGCAATCACAACTATTCCCTACTCCCAAGCTATCTGTAGATTTGTGCGAAAATTGGCTTGAAATTAACAAGGTATAGCGCACACAGCAACAGCGGTGCCGTCTAACACGCAGCTGCAGCAGTGAGAAAATGGTGGCGACGGGGAAAATGGCTTGGTCTTATAGGGCAAGGACATGTGACATACACTGCCAATGACACATGCCCTTGCTTGTGTGAAAAAAAGCACTTCGCTCCGTGTGTGCGCTGCTGATAGGCTGACAGATTGCACCTCCCCACTGCAAATGCGGGAAAGAGAAAAAAAATGGAGATCTTCATTGTTCCTGCAGAGATCCATCCCCTGCCCCTCCCCCCACCCCGCTGTACACTCAAACTGCGTATTAACATTAATTTTCATCATTACTGAGAAAAAATCCAGTTATGATTTTGGTGCACGAACAGTTATCGAACATAACCTCGAACAGCCGAATTTTTCTCAAATTGTTTGTGTTCGCCGAACGGCTCGAACACCGCCCAAAACAGCTCGAATTTGAGATTGGCGAACAGTTCGAGTAGAACAACGCTCATCTCTAATGCAGCGGTCATTGCTGCTTCACCCCAATATTTCTCTGCTAGTTTGGAATCTGTCAGCATACACCTTATCATTTCAGTCAGAGTTCTGTTTTTCCTTTCTGCTACTCCATTTTGTTCAGGTGTGTAAGGAACAGTCTTTTGATGCTCTATACCATTTTTTTCTTAAGTAGTTTTCTATTTGGTGTCCTGTGAATTCACCTCCATTATCACTTCTAATGACAATTGGCTTCCTCTGAAATTTGTTATTCGACTTTGTCATGTAGTCTACTAGTTTATTGAAAACTTCGCTTTTGTTCTTGATCAAGTATGTGACTGTGTATCTTGAGTAGTCATCTATAAAAAGCACCATATATCTATTGCCTCCTGATGTAGTCACTTTCATGAGTCCACATACAGTACAGACCAAAAGTTTGGACACACCTTCTCATTTAAAGATTTTTCTGTATTTTCATGACTTTGAAAATTGTACATTCACACTGAAGGCATCAAAACTATGAATTAACACATGTGGAATTATATACTTAACAAAAAAGTGTGAAACAACTGAAAATATGTCTTATATTCTAGGTTCTTCAAAGTAGCCACCTTTTGCTTTGATCACTGCTTTGCACACTCTTGGCATTCTCTTGATGAGCTTCAAGAGGTAGTCACCGGAAATGGTCTTCCAACAATCCTGAAGGAGTTCCCAGAGATGCTTCCAATACCTCCCAGTGATCTTCTGTCCAGAGAATGGGCTGTTGGGACGAAACAGCGTTGTTTCTTTTAAGCCCGGTCCTACCCGCGTTCTTCTTTTTCTCCGTGGGTGTTGTTGTCTCTGTCGTCCCCCCCAAGAGGAGGTATAGTGGGTCGGCAATCCTGGAGCAGTTCCGAACGTAAGTACGATAGTAGGAGAGGAATCCTAATATCTGCCTCAACTCCCCGACGGTAGAGGGACGCTTGTCTTTTAAGGCCAGTACTGGAGCGATTTCTGCTAGGTCCATGGTATATCCTTCTCCAGACACAAATTTCCCTAGAAATCAGACTTGTTTTTTGAACAGTTCACACTTCTTTGGGGTCAACTTAACTCCGTGTTGCTGATACCATTGTAATACGGTCCTCACGTGTTCAACATGCTCCCGGAAGGTTTTGCTATGCACCACATTGTCATCCAAGTACGGCTGGCAGATATCATCCCTCAATCCTTCTAAACATGTGTCCATGCTCCTTTGAAATTCTGCTGGAGCTGAACTGAGCCCAAACGGTATGCAGATCCACTCATATAATCCCCACGGTGTGATGAATGCTGTCAAGGGTCTACTGGAATGTTCGACAAACCCTTGGTGGTATGCTTTACCCTGATCGAGAACAGAGAACCAAGTGCTTCCTGATAGGCTATCCAGCATATCTTGGATCTTTGGTATCGGGTGTCGATCAGGTACTGACTTTCGGCTTAGTTCCCAGTAATCACAACAGAGTCTCAACGTACCATCCTTCTTCCTAACACAGACAATAAGAGAGGAATAAGACGACTTTGAATTTTGGACTTAACCTCTGTTGATGAGATCAGACATGTAACAGACATGTAACTTCTGGTTACTGGGGTTGTGTCTTTCAAATTGATTTTCAAATGCAACGACGGGATACAGCCTATATCAGAGTCATCTTTGGAGAACGCATGACACTTCTCTCAGCATCTGTTTTGCTACTGGTAGATTTTCAGCACACAAATGTTCCAGGGGTACTGGGGGATCCCAGGACCCTGCGGTGGGTTGCGCAATTTCCTCCCCTGGGCAGGTCCTTGGTGGGAGACTGAATTCACTGTAGACCCCTGGGCTGGTCTCACAGTGGCTGGATATACAGTTTTAACGGTTTCGATGTGACCTAACACAGTCTTTGGATCCAGTCTAATTTCGTGTTTCATAGTATTCATCACCGGTACTGTCACTCAAGCAAACCCACCAGATGTATTCGTAAGCACAGTCTCACCTTGAACTAGGCCTTCCGGAAGTTCTGAGGAGTCTTTTGGCATGAACAGTTTTTTTCTGGACTTTTCTTTCCGTTTCTACCCGGATTCCACACCTCACCACCACCATTTGGTTTGCAGGGATGATGGTTGGGCGAAAGCCTACCTTGACTTCTTTTAGGTCCATTGTATCCTGTGCTTTCTTTACTCTATGAATCACGTTTTCCGCCACGGCGTTGGGGATGGCGAGTGATGTGGCGATTGCATCCACCACTAACGCCCCTGTCTTGTGTTTCGTGATGACCTCACTGATTACATTATAACCCAGGATAGGATCCTCTGCCACGTTCTGATCACTGGTCATGAGAAAAGGTACCAAAAAAGCATGATGGTGTTGCTGTTCTTCATGGCCCTGAGTTGGAAAGTCCCTTCTACCCAGCATATGAAAGGGATTTCGGTCTGGTTGACGGCTTTGCCGTGGAGTTCCACTGGTCCCAAAAGTTCTTTTAGTGACCGAAGGCAGGTGTGTATCAGGTAGCGCCTTATCCATTCTTCATTTAAAAGGCTCGCTTGGGCTCCTGTGTCCAATAGTGCTTTTACTAGAAGTTCATCTAGCTGACAATGTATAAAGCACCTTTCACCGATTAGGCTGATGAGGCTATCTTTACTGACTGAGGAATCCTCCTCCCAGGAGTACACTGTTTGACCTCCGCACTGGGCATTAATTAACTGATGCCCCTGTCTCCCTTGCAGCTGATGTAGACGGGAACACACTTGGGGATAGTACTGACGCAGCCATTTTACCTCATGCTCCGTTCTGGGGTTTGGTGAGATTTGGATTTGCTTCTGGGGCCTCCCCCATGTTGCGGTTACCAGTCGCCCGCACTGGTAACCTCCTGTCTTTTAACCCAAACGACCGTGACCATTGGCATTCCTTAGCATAATATCCTTCCTCACCACATCTTAGACAGTGGACACACACGGTACTCTGATTTGATGAACGGCACGCTTCACAAGCTAGGTATCTTCTGTTTTGGAACCCACTCTTGGGTCTGAGGGATACTGGTTCTGACCTGGAACTAATCAACTTTTTCACCTCAATCAACTCGGCTCGCAGTTCTCCTATTACTTCTTCCCAGTCAGCGCTGGCAGGCCTCTCTTTTGCTGGTGATTTAAGGTTCCCTCTCGGAGGTGGCACTGGAGAGTCTCTATGGTGATCTTCGGACTGGCCACTGGGGGTCTCCAACTTCAGCTGACTGATTTTGGTGATTTTAGGAGCAGAGCCTTTCTTTATTTTCTGTTCACTCTCTGACTCCAAACTTGAGGCCTCATTCATTTTTTCAATTAGGTCTTTGTCCAAAATGCCAGGATCTTCTAGGTACTGTTTCAGCTGCAACTTGATATCTTTGCTGATTAATACCGTTCCCAATGATCTCAAGATCTTGATCTGGACTAGTCCAGCATAAAACTTCTCTTCTGCTTGTACATCTCTGGATGCAAACAACAGTCTATCCTTCAGTTCAATTGCTCTGAACAAGAAATTTTGGGGTGATTCATCATTTTTCTGTGAGAGGTTAATGAGTCAGTGGAACAATTCTGAAGTATTCTCTTCTTTATAGTGCCCTTTTAAAATCATCTTCAGCTGTTGCAAGGTCAATTGACTTTTAATTTTTAGCATACCACGGAGGTTCAGTCCTGAGCTCATCGCTTTCACCACTCCCTCAACAATCTCATCTGGCTGGTAGCCTTTCTGTAAGCCTGCATCAATCTGGTGCAACAAAGTTCCTATATGACAGTCTCTCTTTCTTTTCACACTCTCCAATCTGTCCCAGGATCTTTATTTTTTTCCTTATGGTGATTTGTGGTGTTAGAGAGGACTGTCTCCCTGATTTATCTAACCCAAGCAGGTTAAAGGTCCTGTCTGAGTCTATCACCCGTTCAGAGGTTTTGGTCGATTCCTGCAGGGCTGTTGTTAGTGCTTTGAATTGTTCTTTCAATTCCTGTAGTTCAGTCTGTGTACGGAGATTCCCGCTTTTGGTAATTGGTGCCGCCCCTCCATCCTCCAACTTCAACCTGGTTAGAAACTGTGTTAGTTCCTGGAGGAATGTCCCCATGACGTCTTCAGCTTCTTTCTCCCCCAGCTCATCCATTTTTGCATTAATGGCAGCTAACAGTTGCCTGCAGTTGTGTTCTTTGGAAATCTGTTCTTCTGACATCTTTATATGTTCTGCTACTGTTCTCAATTCTTCACAGGTTAACTGAAGAAGCAACTCACTAAATTCTGTCCATTTGTATTTCCACATCCATTGCTGCTAATGAGTTTTTCTTTAGGGCTGGTCCCCTTTAACTGGTGTAGCAGAGTTGAGTTGAGGTGCTGTGCTGCTGTGTTTTTCCAGACACTTTTCCTCTTCTCCCTCTACACGCTAATTCCCACTCAGGATTCCCTGTATGGACCATCAATGTTACACGCACGCCACTAGGTTCAGATAGGGGTGAAACATGTTACATGAATTCTTTGGAATCCTGGGGGAACCGTTACTCAGGGTGACCATAGATCATGTGCTGCAGCTTCTCTCAGGTACATAGGGATATTGACCCTCAGGCACAGACACATACATTTTTTCATTTGCTGACAATGACACACTTGACAAGAGTCCTCATAAATGGTAGAACAGTAGCATTTAATAAGAAGCCACACAGCCAGTGCAAGTTAAATCTTATGAGTAACAAGCTCCAATGACAAACAGTACAGTTTCCTTAGCAGCACAGCAGATCCCAATCTTTCCCAGTAGTACAGGAACAGGACAGCACAGTTCTAATGCAAAGGCACATTAATAAACACAGCATTCTTTACAGCACAGTGAGAGGGAAGAGAGGGGGGAGGTTTGCTGAGGGAGATGATCCCTGTGACACCATTTCTTCAGTCATTATCTTTCTGCCTGACAAAACTCTGCACTGTTAGTTCAGGAACTCTACCTGACCTGTGCTTAGCTTCACTCCTGACTTGAATTCTTTTCACTCGCAGGAGCGCTTCTGTGAGATACAGAACACACACCACCCTTCTCTTCGGCTCCAGCCAGACAGAAAGCAATTTCCCTACAATCCCCCTGGGGCTCTGCTAAAACACTCCTCTTCTCCTGTGGCTGTGTTAACCCCTCTACTTGCTGGATGCTTCTGGAGCACAACACTTTCTGTCTCATGTGCTTGTGTTACTTCTAATAGTTGCTGAATGCTCTTAAAGCAACAGCACTACTTCTGCATGTCACATCTGCCTCTGTAGCCCAGAGGCATTTGGTGGGCATTTCCTTCAATTTCAAAATGTTAGGTTGGGGTGATGCTACAAAACACTTTATGATCCGTCAAGCCCTTAAAGGCTGGATCAAGGATAGGGTTTTGTCGGACAGCAGGAGGCCCATCTCATATAATCATTACTACTGAAATGAATAGTAGATTGCAGTACTATTCGTTCATCTCCCTGGGAAGCTGCCCTGTTGTCTACTTCTTTTTGCCTTTCCCTTTTTGGCACCCTTCACAACAGCGAACTTGTTCCTCAAGCTAAAACGAAATCTGGGGGTTTACAACTCTACAACATCTGATATCAGAATCATCATTACTCATTAAGTATTTGTTTACATAGGTCAAAAAAGGATCAGTCTGGTGTAGGGACATGGATCCTTCTATTTCTCACTTTATGTCCTGCCTGTCCCGTTAAGTGGGAGCAGGCAGTCACCTGGTTTGTTTAGGGAAAGGGGTGAAATATACAGTGGGCATGGAAAGTATTCAGACCCCTTTAAATTTTTCACTCTTTGTTTTATAGCAGCCATTTGGTAAATTCTAAAAAGTTCATTTTTTTTCTCATTAAAGTTCACTCTGCACCCCATCTTGACTAAAAAACAAAAATGTAGAAATTTTTGCAAATTTATTAAAAAAGAAAAACTGAGATATCACATGGTCATAAGCATTCAGACCCTTTGCTAGGACACTCAAATTTAAGTCACATGCTGTCCATTTCCTTGTGATCCTCCTTGAGATGGTTCTACTCCTTCATTGGAGTCCAGCTGTGTTTAATTAAACTGATAGGACTTGATTTGGAAAGGCACACACTTGCCTATATAAGACCTCACAGCTCACAGTGCATGTCTCGCCAAATGAGAATCATGAGCTCAAAGAAACTGCTCAAGGAGCTCAGAGACAGAATTGTGGCAAGGCACAGATCTGGCCAAGGTTACAAAAGAATTTCTGCATTACTCAAGGCTCCTAAGAGCACAGTGGTCTCCATAATCCTTAAATGGAAGAAGTTTGGGACCACCAGAAGTCTTCCTAGAACTGGCCATCCAGCCAAACTGAGCAATCATGGGAGAAGAGCCTTGGTGAGAGAGGTAAAGAAAAACCCCAAGATCATTGTGGCTGAGCTCCAGAGATGCAGTAGGGAGATGGGAGCCATAAAGGCCCTCCACCAGTCGGGCCTTTATGGCAGAGTGGCCCGACAGAAGCCTCATGGCTGTACTAGCTCAAAAGGGTGCTTCTACTCAGTCCTGAACAAAGGGTCTGAATACTTATGACCATGTGATATTTAATTTTTTCTTTTTTAATGAATTTGCAAAAATGTCTACATTTCTGGGGGTTTTTTCAGTCAAGATGGGGTGCAGAGTGTACTTTAATGAGAAAAAAATGAACTTTTTAGAATTTACTAAATGGCTGCAATGAAACAAAGAGTGAAAAATTTAAAGGGCTCTGAATACTTTCCGTACCCACTGTATGTATTTTAGGGAAAAAAATTGTTATGCCTTTACATTTTTTTCCCTTTTTTTATCTTAATGTAAATATGAAGACTTGGGATTTGTGAGGAGAGGAGCAAACCCTGACAGTTTTATATCTGATTGTCTAATGGACTATAGAATAGTTTAAAAAAAAAATTAGAAATTCAGAAATTTCAGAAACCCAGTGGAACCTCCTAAAACCACCGCCTCCTTCTCACATATATTGGTATCTCAGCAATATGCTGTGTAAATTGTTTCATCACTGTTTTGTTGCATCCATATATTTTAAGACTTTCATTATGGGCAGCTATTCTATGCATGCTCTCCTGTGTAGGCAAGATCTACAGGTCTCTGACCTCCTGTAAACTTCCTGTGATGATGCCACCATAACTAAATTCCATCTGGCAGCTCTCCGATTGCTCTGCTTCCCAACTAGCTTCACTCTCCTTGTATCTCTGCATGTCTCCCATGTAGGCATCAGTTCATATCTGCCATAAATCCTTAAAGGGGTTTTCCCACGAGCAAAGTTCATTTTAATCAATACATCTTGAAATAATAATTTCCACGATTGGATGTGTTTAAAAATAATGTTCCTGTGCTGAGATAATCTTATAAATGTTTCCCTTCTATGTATTGTGTAATGGCCGTGTCTGACCATGCAGGGACATGGTCTGATCATACCACATCTCCTGGACTGGGGAGGAAGAAAAGTATTCAAATATTACAGCACAAGATTGCAAATTATACTTTCTTTGAGGTAAAACATTTTTTTAAAACAGGCAGGGAAATGCTTTATCTCACAAAAAGAATCAACTGTAATCTCCTGCTGTAATGTCTGTATACTCTTTTGCTTCCTCCCCTGCCCAGGAGATGTGGTATGATCAGACCATATCCCTGTACGGTCAGATACAGCCATTACAGAGCACACAGCAGGTGTACATTTATAAGGTTATCTCAGCACAGGAAAACATTTTTTAAACACATCCAATTGTGGAAATTATTATTATTTCAAGATCTATAGATTAAAATCAACTTTAAAATTAACTTTGTTAGTGGGAAAAAATATTTAAATAATAGAGCAATGACATTGTAGTCCATACAGTGATTAGTAGTGACAGTGGAGTTATAAATGTCCATTTCCTTACACTGCACCGTTATAATATCCGTGACTGTTTGCACACTGTATGTCCAGTGTATTTCTATGTGATACAGCTTCAGCCTCTCTCCCCACCTTACTAATTGCTAAAGCTGATAGGAAGAAACTTATCAGAAGCAGGGGCTAGTGTACAAATTAAAGCTGCATGATATAGAGTTCTTTTTTGACTGATCAATGTAAAACATAGGTAAGATGCAGAGCAAGAGCAATTAAATGATGCTCCACTTGCTATTCAAAGTAAGATGCATCATGGGAAATGCAATTTTCATTTGGGGAACCAAATCAGAATGAAGAAGGAATCAACATGGCGATCAACCCTGAAATGGCATGTCATCTAAACCAGGTACACAAAGTATATACTGGAGCTTCTACATTATCATTAATTAAAGGGAATCTGTCACCCCCTGGGAGATATCAGACCTCTACTCTGGGCATACAGGGTATAGAAAAGTAAATCTATACATACCTGTATGGCCCATAGTAGAGATCTGATTGCAGAGAAAAGTATTTTTATCACCTCTATTTTGCACAGGCTGGGCGTCCGGGGGACGCCAAGAAATCCACGCCTAACTGTTTATTATTCCCAGAAAACCCCGCCTATATGCTTAGTTACCATATTATCTGAACATTTATTTTTAAATGTAAGGGATGTATAATTCCTGGAGTTTCATGTAATGATTAGGAATTGTAATTACAAAATATATATATAAATATTATATACTGTAGGGATTTACACGCATGATTAGCCGCTTGGAATACAAAGCCACTACATATATTACTGGTGAGGGTGATAGCAGGAGTTAGGCAGGATTTGTGGACAGTGTATACAGCACAATAGGGTCCATTGCATATTCTGTCTGCTGCTGCTGCCTGTTAGAGATATCTATTGGACTAGATATCAGGGCTAATTTGTTTTTTTGCTCTTAATCCTGATTATTTCTTTAAAAAGTAATACAGTCCAACATTTTACTGCTCCATTTGCTTGTTAGCACTGCAGAATACAGCCAGATCTTTTCCATCATCAGATGTGATCCCATATTACTGTGATACAAATCCAGCAATTTGTAGGGGACGTGCAAGATTTTATACTCCATTTACAGTTTAGCAAAAGTGTGTTAATGAACCTATTCACATGTGGTGGCTGAGCAATACTAAACTAGAAGGGCAGTGCTTAAATTCGTGGGCGTTTGTCAGACATATAAGATATTACTGCGATACAAAACCAGCAATTTGTAGGGGACGTGCATAGGTGGATTATAATTAGGGCAATCTGGGCTACCGCCAGGGGCCCGAGGCTCTGGGGGGGGCATGACCAGATTGCCATCATTATAATGTTTTGTGCGGAGGCAGGGGCAGGTTTGGCAGGAGGACCGCACTGTACCTGATGCTGGCCGGCCACATCACAGGAAGCAGACACGCCCCCTGCATGCTGTGGCTGCATCTCCAGCACTGAAGTCACACAGAGGAGCCTGAAGCTGCTTCATCCTGCCGGAGAGGAGCCTGTGGATCAGACCTCAGTGGATGGCGGTAACTATGAGGTCTGTGGAAGATGTCTGGAGTGAGGAGGGGGCTGCAGGACGCTGTTCCCCTCCTGATGAGTTCACACAGGATTATATAGTGTCAGGTCAGCGGCCGCTCTGCTGGGACTCTGTGTGACTTATTGCAGGACTTTGACCTTTGCTGCAGATCAGGTCACTCTGGGTCATCGGCTCCAGCATCACGAGATATGCAGAAAAATTCAGAGTCCTGCAATAAATCACAGTGAGCCCCAGTAGAGTGACCCCAGGCATAGCATACAGGATTCTGCACTGACTGATCAACCCTGAACCTACAGAACATCACATACTATACTGCTCCATATATAATATGTGAGGTCCTGTAGGCAGGTCCAGGTGTGATCAGTACAGTGTATATCCCTGTACATAATATATCACATCCAGTATACAGATTAGTGTATGGTATACTGTGGTACAGACATCAGATTGATATAACAATGTGTATAGTATATAACATCTAATGTCTGTATCACACTGTATCATACTAGCTATTTAACTCGTTCTACACCCATGTCATGAGAATTTTTAGTGGTACATTTCTGCCACTATTTTTCTTTTAAGACACTGTGTCTGCGAATTCTCATATACAGGGTCTTAAATAAAATGGCGCCGGATAGCGTGGTATGCGCATGCGTTTCACCGTTTCATTGAAGTTTCGTGCCACCTACAAAATTAAAGGGATCCTTTCATCAGAAATAAAGCTATTAACCTGCAGGTTAACAGCGTTATTATGCTCCACAGCAGCTGAGTGCAGCGGGGAGAAAATGCACTTTATTCTCCTCGCCAGCATTCGGTTTCAGTCATGGGGGCGGTGCCGGTTCGGTCACCACTCTAAGTATACAGAACGTCTGCTCTAACTGCGCCCCTGGCAGTGCCTGACACTGACTCTACATTAAGGCCAGTTGTCAGTGAGGGCCAGGATTATTGCGATTGCTCTGTATACTCAAAGTAATGGCGGAACCGGCGCCGGGTCAGACCTCATGACTAAAACCGAATGCTCCCCCATCCTGGTATATGCTCCCTCATCATCCTGGTATATGCTTCCTCCTCATCCTGGTATATGCTTCCTCCTCATCCTGGAATATGCTCCTTCCCCATCCTGGTATATGCTCCCTCCCCATCCTGGTATATGCTCCCTCCCCATCCTGGTATATGCTTCCTCCCCATTTTGGTATATGCTCCCTCCCCATCCTGGTATATGCTCTCTCTCCCGATCCTGGTATATGCTCTCTCTCCCGATCCTGGTATATGCTCCCTCCCGATCCTGGTATATGCTCTCTCCCCATCCTGGTATATGCTCCCTCTCCATCCTGGTATATGCTCTCTCCCCATCCTGGTATATGCTCTCTCCCCATCCTGGTATATGCTCTCTCCCCATCCTGGTATATGCTCTCTCCCCATCCTGGTATATGCTCTCTTCCTTATCCTGGTATATGCTCTCTCCCTTATCCTGGTATATTCTCTCTCCCCATCCTGGTATATGCTCCCTCCCCATCCTGGTATATGCTCTCTCCCCATCCTGGTATATGCTCTCTCCCCATCCTGGTATATGCTCTCTCCCCATCCCGCTATATGCTCTCTCCCCATCCTGGTATATGTTCTCTCCCCATCCTGGTATATGCTTCCTCTCCATCCTGGTATATGCTCCCTCTCCATCTTGGTATATGTTCCCTCCCCATCCTGGTATATGCTTCCTCTCTATCCTGGTATATGCTCCCTCCCCATCCTGGTATATGCTCCCTCTCCATCTTGGTATATGCTCCCTCCCCATCCTGGTATATGCTTCCTCTCTATCCTGGTATATGCTCCCTCTCCATCCTGGTATATGCTCCCTCTCCATCCTGGTATATACTCTCTACCCATTCTTTTATATGCTCCCTCCTCATCCTGGCATAGGCTCTCTCCCCATCCTTTTATATGCTCTCTCCCCATCCTGGTATATGCTCTCTCCCCATCCTGGTATATGCTCTCTCCCCATCCTAGTTCCCCATTCTGGTACATGCTCCCCCCCATCCTAATATATTCTCCCCCATCCCGGTCCCCCATTCTAGTATATGCTTCCCCATCCCAGTCCACCATCCTGGTATATGCTCCCTCATCCTGGTATACATGGCTGTGGAGTCGGTAAGCCAACCCTCCGACTCCCTCATACATGGCTCATGTTTAAGTGATAAATTTACTGTAGCACAGATTCATCTCTGCTAAAAGTCTAAACCCTTAGATCAGGAATAGAACAGACGTTTATAGGACATTTCAGAACTTTCCCAAATTCTTATGAAAAAATATTCCCCACAAGCTGCATTGAATTACTGTACACAATTTATTATATATTTTAGGAGTTGGAGTCAGTCCATTTTATACCGACTCCACCAAAATGGGCACCGACTCTCTGATTCCGACTCCACAGCCCTGCTGGTAAGTGCTCCCCCATCCTGATATATGCTCCCCGATCTGGCCTGCTCTGCTGTTCTTGCATCCATCCAAAAAAAAAACACTCCTACTCGCCTTTTCCCCTCTTCCTTGCAGCGCGTCCTCGAACTCCGGCAAAGCTGGAGGAGTGTGGCACCGGAATTCGTGCCTGCGCATGCATGAACTACGACGCCATACTTTTTCTACCTCGCCATAGATCAAGGTATGTGTCCTAATGGCACCAAAGATGGCAGTATGTGGTCAGCACTTACGCACCCCGTGATCTCCGGCATCACAATCCTTTATCCTCGTCCTCATCCCTGTCACGTGTAACATCTCATGTGTTCTTCTGTCTCTAGCCAGACTGCCCAGGTGCATTGTGTGCGCAGTCTATAAAGGCTTCGGACAGATGGACACATCCCTGATTATATTATAGATAGTCATGTATTCTCATATAGACTGTATAGGGCCGTACCTAGGGGAAGAGGAGGGGCATGTGACCTGAGCATGTGACCTGAGTACAGTCGTCAAGGGGTGCCCTCGGACTACCTCATATGGTGGTCAGAAGTGTCTCCCAGGCAGCTGCATTTTGCCGCCCCCAGAATGGGATTAGACCGTTCTCTGAGCTGGCTGTGGAACCGACAGTCGATCAGAGAAGGGAGCTATGTACGAGCTCAAATTGTATAAAAGGAGCTATGTGCTGGCTCATTCTCTATATATAGGGAGTAGTGTTGAGCGAGCATACTCGACACTGCTCGTTACTCGCCCGAGCATCACGCTACTCGGGATGTTCGGCGAGCACCGAGCATTTCCGGTTACTCGGGCGGGAGCTCGGGTCTCCGCCCAGCATGTTTGGCGCTCTTTACAGAGACAATGAACATGCAGGGATTGCCAGCCAGTCACTGTAATGCCGCAGCCATGTTGTTTGTGGGCATTACAGTGATTGGCTGGCAGCACAGCATCACCTCGAGTATTTAAAACCGTGCGCCGCCATCTTGGACACAGTCGCTCCGGATCAGCCAGTGTAGGGTCAGTGCTGCTGAGTTAGGGAGAGATATATAGTGCGAAATAGGTAGTGTAGGGTCTCTAAAGGCTGCCAAATCAAACAAACAGTCCTTCTCAGGACTAATATCCATCCCAGATAACAGGCAGACAGGCAGGCAGGCTGTATAGGAGACGGAGTGGTTATACCAGCAAACGCTGCATTACATTCCTGTGTGCTCCTGTTGGTCAAATTAGATTTTTTCATCTAAAACCTGTATTTTTTTTTTCCTCATTCAGACTGTCCAAATACGCGTCTTATTAACCTTTTGGTATTTTTTACCCCCCCCCGCAAAAAAAATTTGAGTGTGTCTGTGACTCTTTAGACACCAATATATCTGTTTAAAAGAGTCTGGTGTAGGCCAGAAAAATAGAACTGTGGTTTTGCAGTTCCACGGGTCAAATCTCTGTATTATCCTGTTTTTGGCATTTTTTGACGTAAAAAAAATACTGTTGTAGTGTCTCCCTGACTGGTCAGACACCAATATATCTGTTTAAAAGAGTCTGGTGTACGCCACATAACTATAACTGTGGTTTTGCGGTTCCACGGGTCAAATCTCTGTATTTTGCTGTTTTTGGCATTTGTTGCCGTAAAAAAAACTGTAATAGTGTCTCCCTGACTGGTCAGACACCAATATATCTGTTTAAAAGAGTCTGGTGAACGCCACATAACTATAACTGTGGTTTTGCAGTTCCACGGGTCAAATCTCTGTATTATCCTGTTTTTGCATTTTTTGCCATAAAAAAAACAGCAATAGTGTCTCCCTGACTTGTCAGACACCAATTTATCTGTTTAAAAGAGTCTGGGGTAGGCCAGAAAAACAGAACTGTGGTTTTGCAGTTCCATGGGTCAAATCTCTGTATTATCCTGTCTTTGGTATTTTTTGACGTAAAAATAAACTTTAATAGTGTCTCCCTGACATGTAAGACACCAATATATCTGTTTAAAAGAGTCTGGTGTACGCCACATGACTATAACTGTGGTTTTGCAGTACCACGGGTGAAATCTCTGTATGAACCTGCTTTTGGCATTTTTTGCCGTAAAAAAAAAAAACTGTAATAGTGTCTCCCTGACTGGTCAGACACCAATATATCTGTTTAAAAGAGTCTGGTGTAGGCCAGAAAAATAGAACTGTGGTTTTACAGTTCCATGGGTCAAATCTCTGTATTATCCTGTTTTTGGCATTTTTTGCCGTAAAAAAAAACTGTAATAGTGTCTCCCTGACTGGTCAGACACCAATATATCTGTTTAAAAGAGTCTGGTGTACGCCACATAACTATAACTGTGGTTTTGCAGTTCCACGGGTCAAATCTCTGTATTATCCTGTTTTTTGGCATTTTTTGCCTTTAAAAAAACTGTAATAGTGTTTCCCTGAATGGTCCGACACCAATATATCTGTTTAAAAGAGTCTGGTGTAGGCCAGAAAAGTAGAACTGTGGTTTTGCAGTTCCACGGGTCAAATCTCTGTATTATCCTGTTTTTGGCATTTTTTGCCATAAAAAAAAACTGTAATAGTGTCTCCCTGACTGGTCAGACATCAATATATCTGTTTAAAAGAGTCTGGTGTACGCCACATAAATATAACTGTGGTTTTGCAGTCCCAAGGGTAAAATCTCTGTATTATCCTGCTTTTGGCATTTTTTGGCATAAAAAAAACTGTAATAGTGTCTCCCTGAATGGTCAGACACCAATATATCTGTTTAAAAGAGTCTGGTGTAGGCCAGAAAAATAGAACTGTGGTTTTGCAGTTCCATGGGTCAAATCTCTGTATTATTCTGTTTTTGGCATTTTTTGCCGTAAAAAAAAACTGTAATAGTGTCTCCCTGACTGGTCAGACACCAATATATCTGTTTAAAAGAGTCTGGTGTACGCCACATAACTATAACTGTGGTTTTGCAGTTCCACGGGTCAAATCTCTGTATTATCCTGTTTTTTGGCATTTTTTGCCTTTAAAAAAACTGTAATAGTGTTTCCCTGAATGGTCCGACACCAATATATCTGTTTAAAAGAGTCTGGTGTAGGCCAGAAAAGTATAACTGTGGTTTTGCAGTTCCACGGGTCAAATCTCTGTATTATCCTGTTTTTGGCATTTTTTGCCATGAAAAAAAACTGTAATAGTGTCTCCCTGACTGGTCAGACACCAATATATACAGTACAGACCAAAGGTTTGGACACACCTTCTTATTTAAATAGTTTTCTGTATTTTCATGACTATGAAAATTGTACATTCACACTGAAGGAATCAAAAGTATGAATTAACACATGTGGAATTATATACTTAACAAAAAAGTGTGAAACAACTGAAAATATGTCTTATATTCTAGGTTCTTCAAAGTAGCCACCTTTTGCTTTGATGACTGCTTTGCACACTCTTGGCATTCTCTTGATGAGCTTCAAAAGGTAGTCACTGGAAATGGTCTTCCAACAATCTCGAAGGAGTTCCCAGAGATGCTTAGCACTTGTTGGCCCTTTTGCCTTCAGTCTGCGGTCCAGCTCACCCCAAACCATCTCGATTGGGTTCAGGTCTGGTGACTGCGGAGGCCAGCTCATCTGGCGTAGCACCCCATCACTCTCCCTCTTGGTCAAATAGCCCTTACACAGCCTGGAGGTGTGTTTGGGGTCATTGTCCTGTTGAAAAATAAATGATGGTCCAACTAAACGCAAACCAGTTGGATTAGCATGCCGCTGCAAGATGCTGTGGTAGCCATGCTGGTTCAGTATGCCTTCAATTTTGAATAAATCCCCAACAGTGTTACAAGAAAAGCACCCCCACACCATCACACCTCCTCCTCCATGCTTCACGGTGGGAACCAGGCATGTAGGGTCAATCCGTTCACCTTTTCTGCGTCGCACCAAGGCACGGTGGTTGGAACCAAAGCTCTCAAATTTGGACTCATCAGACCAAAACACAGATTTCCACTGGTTTAATGTCCATTCCTTGTGTTCTTTAGCCCAAACAAGTCTCTTCTGCTTGTTGCCTGTCTTTAGCAGTGGTTTCCTAGCAGCTATTTTACCATGAAGGCCTGCTGCACAAAGTCTTTTATGAACAGTTGTTGAAGAGATGTGTCTGCTGCTAGAACTCTGTGTGGCATTGACCTGGTCTCTAATCTGAGCTGCTGTTAACCTGCGATTTCTGAGGCTGGTGACTCTTATAAACTTATCCTCAGAAGCAGAGGTGACTCTTGGTCTTCCTTTCCTGGGGCGGTCCTCATGTGAGCCAGTTTCTTTGTAGCGCTTGATGGTTTTTGCAACTGCAATTGAGGACATTTTCAAAGTTTGCCCAATTTTTCGGACTGACTGACCTTCATTTCTTAAAGTAATGATGGCCACTCGTTTTTCTTTACTTAGCTGCTTTTTTCTTGCCATAATACAAATTCTAACAGTCTATTCAGTAGGACTATCAGCTGTGTATCCACCAGACTTCTGCACAACACAACTAATGGTCCCAACCCCATTTATAAGGCAAGAAATCCCACTTATTAAACCTGACAGGGCACACCTGTGAAGTGAAAACCATTTCCGGTGACTACCTCTTGAAGCTCATCAAGAGAATGCCAAGAGTGTGCAAAGCAGTCATCAAAGCAAAAGGTGGCTACTTTGAAGAATCTAGAATATAAGACATATTTTCAGTTGTCAAACACTTTTTTGTTAAGTATATAATTCCACATGTGTTAATTCATAGTTTTGATGCATTCAGTGTGAATGTACAGTTTTCAAAGTCATGGAAATACAGAAAAATATTTAAATGAGAAGGTGTGTCCAAACATTTGGTCTGTACTGTATGTTTAAAAAAGTCTGGTGTAGGCTTGAAAAATACAACTGTGGTTTTGCAGTTCCACGGGTCAAATCTCTGTATTATCCTGTTTTTGGCATTTTTTGCCATAAAAAAACCTGTAATAGTTTCTCCCTGACTGGTCAGACACCAATATATCTGTTTAAAAGTGTCTGGTGTACGCACATAACTATAACTGTGGTTTTGCAGTTCCAAGGGTTAAATCTCTCTATTATCCTGCTTTTTGCATTTTTTGCCATAAAAAAACCTGTAATAGTTTCTCCCTGACTGGTCAGACACCAATATATCTGTTTAAAAGAGTCTGGTGTACGCCACATAACTATAACTGTGGTTTTGCAGTTCCACGGGTCAAATCTCTGTATTATCCTGCTTTTGGCATTTTTTGCCATAAAAAAAACTGAAAAAGTGTCTCCCTGACTGGTCAGACACCAATATATCTGTTTGACAGAGTCTGGTGTACGCCACATAACTATAACTGTGGTTTTGCAGTTCCACGGGTCAAATCTCTGTATTATACACTTTTTGGAATTTTTTGCCATGAAAAAATCTGTAATAGTGTCTCCCTGACTGGTCAGACACCAATATATCTGTTTAAAAGAGTCTGGTGTAGGCCAGAAAAATAGAACTGTGGTTTTGCAGTTCCACGGGTCAAGTTTCTGTATTATCCTGCTTTTGGCATTTTTTGCCGTAAAAAAAAACTGTAATAGTGTCTCCCTGACTAGTCAGACACCAATATATCTGTTTAAAAGAGTCTCGTGTATGCCACAGAACTATAACTGTGGTTTTGCAGTTCCACGGGTCAAATCTCTGTATTATCCTGCTTTTGGCATTATTTTGCCATAAAAAAAACTGTAATAGTGTCTCGCTGACTGGTCAGACACCAATATATCTGTTTAAAAGAGTCTGGTGTACGCCACATAACTATAACTGTGGTTTTGCAGTTCCACGGGTCAAATCTCTGTATTATCGTGTTTTTTGGCATTTTTTGCCTTAAAAAACTGTGATAGTGTCTCCCTGAATGGTCAGACACCAATATATCTGTTTAAAAGAGTCTGGTGTAGGCCAGAAAAGTAGAACTGTGGTTTTGCAGTTCCACGGGACAAATTTCTGTATTATCCTGCTTTTGGCATTTTTTGCAGTAAAAAAACCTGTAATAGTGTCTATCTGACTGGTCAGACACCAATATATCTGTTTATAAGAGTCCGGTATAGGGCAGAAAAATAGAACTGTGGTTTTGCAGTTCCACAGGTCAAATCTCTGTATTATCCTGTTTTTGGCATTTTTTGCCATAAAAAAAAGTGTAATAGTGTCTCCCTGACTGGTTAGACACCAATATATATGTTTAAAAAAGTCTGGTGTAGGCCAGAAAAATACAACTGTGGTTTTGCAGTTCCACGGGTCAAATCTCTGTATTATCCTGCTTTTGATATTTTTGCCATAAAAAAACCCTGTAATAGTGTCTCCCTGACTGGTCAGACACCAATATATCTGTTTAAAAGTGTCAGGTGTACGCACATAACTATAACTGTGGTTTTGCAGTTCCAAGGGTTAAATCTCTTTATTATCCTGCTTTTTGCATTTTTTGCCATAAAAAAAACCTGTAATAGTGTCTCCCTGACTGGTCAGACACCAATATATCTGTTTAAAAAAGTCGGGTCTACGCCCCATAACTATAACTGTGGTTTTGCAGTTCCACGGGTCAAATCTCTGTATTATCCTGCTTTTGGCATTTTTTGCCATAAAAAAAAAACTGTAGAAGTGTCTCCCTGACTGGTCAGACACCAATATATCTGTTTAAAAGAGTATGGTGCACGCCACATAACTCTAACTGTGGTTTTTCAGTTCCACGGGTCAAATTTCTGTATTGTCCTATTTTTGGAATTTTTTGCCGTAAAAAAAATCTGTAATAGTGTCTCCCTGACTGGTCAGACACCAATATATCTGTTTAAAAGAGTCTGGTGTAGGCCAGAAAAATAGAACTGTGGTTTTGCAGTTCCACGGGTCAAATTTCTGTATTATCCTGCTTTTGCCATTTTTTTGCCGTAAAAAGAAACTGTAGTTGTGTCTCCCTGACTGGTCAAACACCAATATATCTGTTTAAAAGAGTCTCGTGTATGCCACTTAACTATAACTGTGGTTTTGCAGTTCCAAGGGTCAAATCTCTGTATTATCCTGTTTTTGGCATTTTTTGCCATGAAAAAAAACTGTAATAGTGTCTCCCTGACTGGTCAGACACCAATATATACAGTACAGACCAAAGGTTTGGACACACCTTCTTATTTAAATAGTTTTCTGTATTTTCATGACTATGAAAATTGTACATTCACACTGAAGGAATCAAAAGTATGAATTAACACATGTGGAATTATATACTTAACAAAAAAGTGTGAAACAACTGAAAATATGTCTTATATTCTAGGTTCTTCAAAGTAGCCACCTTTTGCTTTGATGACTGCTTTGCACACTCTTGGCATTCTCTTGATGAGCTTCAAAAGGTAGTCACTGGAAATGGTCTTCCAACAATCTCGAAGGAGTTCCCAGAGATGCTTAGCACTTGTTGGCCCTTTTGCCTTCAGTCTGCGGTCCAGCTCACCCCAAACCATCTCGATTGGGTTCAGGTCTGGTGACTGCGGAGGCCAGCTCATCTGGCGTAGCACCCCATCACTCTCCCTCTTGGTCAAATAGCCCTTACACAGCATGGAGGTGTGTTTGGGGTCATTGTCCTGTTGAAAAATAAATGATGGTCCAACTAAACGCAAACCATTTGGATTAGCATGCCGCTGCAAGATGCTGTGGTAGCCATGCTGGTTCAGTATGCCTTCAATTTTGAATAAATCCCCAACAGTGTTACAAGAAAAGCACCCCCACACCATCACACCTCCTCCTCCATGCTTCACGGTGGGAACCAGGCATGTAGGGTCCATCCGTTCACCTTTTCTGCGTCGCACCAAGGCACGGTGGTTGGAACCAAAGCTCTCAAATTTGGACTCATCAGACCAAAACACAGATTTCCACTGGTTTAATGTCCATTCCTTGTGTTCTTTAGCCCAAACAAGTCTCTTCTGCTTGTTGCCTGTCTTTAGCAGTGGTTTCCTAGCAGCTATTTTACCATGAAGGCCTGCTGCACAAAGTCTTTTATGAACAGTTGTTGAAGAGATGTGTCTGCTGCTAGAACTCTGTGTGGCATTGACCTGGTCTCTAATCTGAGCTGCTGTTAACCTGCGATTTCTGAGGCTGGTGACTCTTATAAACTTATCCTCAGAAGCAGAGGTGACTCTTGGTCTTCCTTTCCTGGGGCGGTCCTCATGTGAGCCAGTTTCTTTGTAGCGCTTGATGGTTTTTGCAACTGCAATTGAGGACATTTTCAAAGTTTGCCCAATTTTTCGGACTGACTGACCTTCATTTCTTAAAGTAATGATGGCCACTCGTTTTTCTTTACTTAGCTGCTTTTTTCTTGCCATAATACAAATTCTAACAGTCTATTCAGTAGGACTATCAGCTGTGTATCCACCAGACTTCTGCACAACACAACTAATGGTCCCAACCCCATTTATAAGGCAAGAAATCCCACTTATTAAACCTGACAGGGCACACCTGTGAAGTGAAAACCATTTCCGGTGACTACCTCTTGAAGCTCATCAAGAGAATGCCAAGAGTGTGCAAAGCAGTCATCAAAGCAAAAGGTGGCTACTTTGAAGAATCTAGAATATAAGACATATTTTCAGTTGTCAAACACTTTTTTGTTAAGTATATAATTCCACATGTGTTAATTCATAGTTTTGATGCATTCAGTGTGAATGTACAGTTTTCAAAGTCATGGAAATACAGAAAAATATTTAAATGAGAAGGTGTGTCCAAACATTTGGTCTGTACTGTATGTTTAAAAAAGTCTGGTGTAGGCTTGAAAAATACAACTGTGGTTTTGCAGTTCCACGGGTCAAATCTCTGTATTATCCTGTTTTTGGCATTTTTTGCCATAAAAAAAACCTGTAATAGTTTCTCCCTGACTGGTCAGACACCAATATATCTGTTTAAAAGTGTCTGGTGTACGCACATAACTATAACTGTGGTTTTGCAGTTCCAAGGGTTAAATCTCTCTATTATCCTGCTTTTTGCTTTTTTTGCCATAAAAAAAACCTGTAATAGTTTCTCCCTGACTGGTCAGACACCAATATATCTGTTTAAAAGAGTCTGGTGTACGCCACATAACTATAACTGTGGTTTTGCAGTTCCACGGGTCAAATCTCTGTATTATCCTGCTTTTGGCATTTTTTGCCATAAAAAAAACTGAAAAAGTGTCTCCCTGACTGGTCAGACACCAATATATCTGTTTAAAAGAGTCTGGTGTAGGCCAGAAAAATAGAACTGTGGTTTTGCAGTTCCACGGGTCAAGTTTCTGTATTACCCTGCTTTTGGCATTTTTTGCCGCAAAAAAAAACTGTAATAGTGTCTCCCTGACTAGTCAGACACCAATATATCTGTTTAAAAGAGTCTCGTGTATGCCACAGAACTATAACTGTGGTTTTGCAGTTCCACGGGTCAAATCTCTGTATTATCCTGCTTTTGGCATTATTTTGCCATAAAAAAAACTGTAATAGTGTCTCGCTGACTGGTCAGACACCAATATATCTGTTTAAAAGAGTCTGGTGTACGCCACATAACTATAACTGTGGTTTTGCAGTTCCACGGGTCAAATCTCTGTATTATCGTGTTTTTTGGCATTTTTTGCCTTAAAAAACTGTGATAGTGTCTCCCTGAATGGTCAGACACCAATATATCTGTTTAAAAGAGTCTGGTGTAGGCCAGAAAAGTAGAACTGTGGTTTTGCAGTTCCACGGGACAAATTTCTGTATTATCCTGCTTTTGGCATTTTTTGCAGTAAAAAAACCTGTAATAGTGTCTATCTGACTGGTCAGACACCAATATATCTGTTTATAAGAGTCCGGTATAGGGCAGAAAAATAGAACTGTGGTTTTGCAGTTCCACAGGTCAAATCTCTGTATTATCCTGTTTTTGGCATTTTTTGCCATAAAAAAAAAGTATAATAGTGTCTCCCTGACTGGTTAGACACCAATATATATGTTTAAAAAAGTCTGGTGTAGGCCAGAAAAATACAACTGTGGTTTTGCAGTTCCACGGGTCAAATCTCTGTATTATCCTGCTTTTGATATTTTTGCCATAAAAAAACCCTGTAATAGTGTCTCCCTGACTGGTCAGACACCAATATATCTGTTTAAAAGTGTCTGGTGTACGCACATAACTATAACTGTGGTTTTGCAGTTCCAAGGGTTAAATCTCTTTATTATCCTGCTTTTTGCATTTTTTGCCATAAAAAAAACCTGTAATAGTGTCTCCCTGACTGGTCAGACACCAATATATCTGTTTAAAAAAGTCTGGTCTACGCCCCATAACTATAACTGTGGTTTTGCAGTTCCATGGGTCAAATCTCTGTATTATCCTGCTTTTGGCATTTTTTGCCATAAAAAAAAAACTGTAGAAGTGTCTCCCTGACTGGTCAGACACCAATATATCTGTTTAAAAGAGTATGGTGCACGTCACATAACTATAACTGTGCTTTTTCAGTTCCACGGGTCAAATTTCTGTATTGTCCTATTTTTGGAATTTTTTGCCGTAAAAAAAATCTGTAATAGTGTCTCCCTGACTGGTCAGACACCAATATATCTGTTTAAAAGAGTCTGGTGTAGGCCAGAAAAATAGAACTGTGGTTTTGCAGTTCCACGGGTCAAATTTCTGTATTATCCTGCTTTTGCCATTTTTTTGCCGTAAAAAGAAACTGTAGTTGTGTCTCCCTGACTGGTCAAACACCAATATATCTGTTTAAAAGAGTCTCGTGTATGCCACTTAACTATAACTGTGGTTTTGCAGTTCCAAGGGTTAAATCTCTGTATTATCCTGCTTTTGGCATTTTTTGGCATAAAAAAAACTGTAATAGTGTCTCCCTGACTAGTCAGACACCAATATATTGGTGTCAGACCAGTCAGTCTCCCTGACTGGTCAGACACCAATATATATGTTTAAAAAGAGTCTGGTGTAGACCAGAAAAATAGAACTATGGTTTTGCAGTTCCACGGGTCAACCCTCTCTATTATCCTGCTTTTGGCATTTTTTGCCGTAAAAAAACTGCAATAGTGTCTCCCTGACTGGTCAGACACCAATATATCTGTTTATAAGAGTCCGGTGTAGGCCAGAAAAATAGAACTGTGGTTTTGCAGTTCCATGGGTCAAATCTCTGTATTATCCTGTTTTTGGCATTTTTTTGCCGTAAAAAAAACTGTAATAGTGTCTCCCTGACTGGTCAGACACCAATATATCTGTTTAAAAGAGTCTGGTGTACGCCACATAACTATAACTGTGGTTTTTCAGTTCCACGGGTCAAATCTCTGTATTAACCTGTTTTTGGCATTTTTTGCCGTAAAAAAAACTGTAATAGTGTCTCCCTGACTGGTCAGACACCAATATAGATGTTTAAAAAAGTCTAGTGTAGGCCAGAAAAATACAACTGTGGTTTGCAGTTCCACGGGTCAAATCTCTGTATTATCCTGCTTTTGGTATTTTTGCCATTAAAAAACCCTGTAATAGTGTCTCCCTGATTGGTCAGACACCAATATATCTGTTTAAAAGTGTCTGGTGTACGCACATAAGTATAATTGTAGTTTTGCAGTTCCAAGGGTTAAATCTCTGTATTATCCTGCTTTTGGCATTTTTTGTCATTAAAAAAAAAACTGTAAAAGTGTCTCCCTGACTGGTCAGACACCAATATATCTGTTTAAAAGAGTCTGGTGCACGCCACATAACTATAACTGTGATTTTTTAGTTCCACGGGTCAAATCTCTGTATTATCCTATTTTTGGAATTTTTTATCGTAAAAAAATTCTGTATTAGTGTCTCCCTGACTGGTCAGACACCAATATATCTTTTTAAAAGAGTCTGGTGTAGTCCAGAAAAATAGAACTGTGGTTTTGCAGTTCCACGGGTAAAATTTATGTATTATCCTGCTTTTGGCATTTTTTCTCCAAAAAAAAAATGTAATTGTGTCTCCCTGACTGATCAGACACCAATATATCTGTTTAAAAGAGTCTGGTGTACGCCACTTAAATATAGCTGTGGTTTTGCAGTTCCAAGGGATAAATCTCTGTATTATCATGCTTTTGGCATTTTTTGGCATAAAAAAAACTGTAATAGTGTCTCCCTGACTAGTCAGACACCAATATATCTGTTTAAAAGAGTCTCGTGTATGCCACAGAACTATAACTGTGGTTTTGCAGTTCCACGGGTCAAATCTCTGTATTATCCTGCTTTTGGCATTATTTTGCCATAAAAAAAACTGTAATAGTGTCTCGCTGACTGGTCAGACACCAATATATCTGTTTAAAAGAGTCTGGTGTACGCCACATAACTATAACTGTGGTTTTGCAGTTCCACGGGTCAAATCTCTGTATTATCGTGTTTTTTGGCATTTTTTGCCTTAAAAAACTGTGATAGTGTCTCCCTGAATGGTCAGACACCAATATATCTGTTTAAAAGAGTCTGGTGTAGGCCAGAAAAGTAGAACTGTGGTTTTGCAGTTCCACGGGACAAATTTCTGTATTATCCTGCTTTTGGCATTTTTTGCAGTAAAAAAACCTGTAATAGTGTCTATCTGACTGGTCAGACACCAATATATCTGTTTATAAGAGTCCGGTATAGGGCAGAAAAATAGAACTGTGGTTTTGCAGTTCCACAGGTCAAATCTCTGTATTATCCTGTTTTTGGCATTTTTTGCCATAAAAAAAAAGTATAATAGTGTCTCCCTGACTGGTTAGACACCAATATATATGTTTAAAAAAGTCTGGTGTAGGCCAGAAAAATGCAACTGTGGTTTTGCAGTTCCACGGGTCAAATCTCTGTATTATCCTGCTTTTGATATTTTTGCCATAAAAAAACCCTGTAATAGTGTCTCCCTGACTGGTCAGACACCAATATATCTGTTTAAAAGTGTCTGGTGTACGCACATAACTATAACTGTGGTTTTGCAGTTCCAAGGGTTAAATCTCTTTATTATCCTGCTTTTTGCATTTTTTGCCATAAAAAAAACCTGTAATAGTGTCTCCCTGACTGGTCAGACACCAATATATCTGTTTAAAAAAGTCTGGTCTACGCCCCATAACTATAACTGTGGTTTTGCAGTTCCATGGGTCAAATCTCTGTATTATCCTGCTTTTGGCATTTTTTGCCATAAAAAAAAAACTGTAGAAGTGTCTCCCTGACTGGTCAGACACCAATATATCTGTTTAAAAGAGTATGGTGCACGTCACATAACTATAACTGTGGTTTTTCAGTTCCACGGGTCAAATTTCTGTATTGTCCTATTTTTGGAATGTTTTGCCGTAAAAAAAATCTGTAATAGTGTCTCCCTGACTGGTCAGACACCAATATATCTGTTTAAAAGAGTCTGGTGTAGGCCAGAAAAATAGAACTGTGGTTTTGCAGTTCCACGGGTCAAATTTCTGTATTATCCTGCTTTTGCCATTTTTTTGCCGTAAAAAGAAACTGTAGTTGTGTCTCCCTGACTGGTCAAACACCAATATATCTGTTTAAAAGAGTCTCGTGTATGCCACTTAACTATAACTGTGGTTTTGCAGTTCCAAGGGTTAAATCTCTGTATTATCCTGCTTTTGGCATTTTTTGGCATAAAAAAAACTGTAATAGTGTCTCCCTGACTAGTCAGACACCAATATATTGGTGTCAGACCAGTCAGTCTCCCTGACTGGTCAGACACCAATATATATGTTTAAAAAGAGTCTGGTGTAGACCAGAAAAATAGAACTATGGTTTTGCAGTTCCACGGGTCAACCCTCTCTATTATCCTGCTTTTGGCATTTTTTGCCGTAAAAAAACTGCAATAGTGTCTCCCTGACTGGTCAGACACCAATATATCTGTTTATAAGAGTCCGGTGTAGGCCAGAAAAATAGAACTGTGGTTTTGCAGTTCCATGGGTCAAATCTCTGTATTATCCTGTTTTTGGCATTTTTTTGCCGTAAAAAAAACTGTAATAGTGTCTCCCTGACTGGTCAGACACCAATATATCTGTTTAAAAGAGTCTGGTGTACGGCACATAACTATAACTGTGGTTTTTCAGTTCCACGGGTCAAATCTCTGTATTAACCTGTTTTTGGCATTTTTTGCCGTAAAAAAAACTGTAATAGTGTCTCCCTGACTGGTCAGACACCAATATAGATGTTTAAAAAAGTCTAGTGTAGGCCAGAAAAATACAACTGTGGTTTGCAGTTCCACGGGTCAAATCTCTGTATTATCCTGCTTTTGGTATTTTTGCCATTAAAAAACCCTGTAATAGTGTCTCCCTGATTGGTCAGACACCAATATATCTGTTTAAAAGTGTCTGGTGTACGCACATAAGTATAATTGTAGTTTTGCAGTTCCAAGGGTTAAATCTCTGTATTATCCTGCTTTTGGCATTTTTTGTCATTAAAAAAAAAACTGTAAAAGTGTCTCCCTGACTGGTCAGACACCAATATATCTGTTTAAAAGAGTCTGGTGCACGCCACATAACTATAACTGTGATTTTTTAGTTCCACGGGTCAAATCTCTGTATTATCCTATTTTTGGAATTTTTTATCGTAAAAAAATTCTGTATTAGTGTCTCCCTGACTGGTCAGACACCAATATATCTTTTTAAAAGAGTCTGGTGTAGTCCAGAAAAATAGAACTGTGGTTTTGCAGTTCCACGGGTAAAATTTATGTATTATCCTGCTTTTGGCATTTTTTCTCCAAAAAAAAAATGTAATTGTGTCTCCCTGACTGATCAGACACCAATATATCTGTTTAAAAGAGTCTGGTGTACGCCACTTAAATATAGCTGTGGTTTTGCAGTTCCAAGGGATAAATCTCTGTATTATCATGCTTTTGGCATTTTTTGGCATAAAAAAAACTGTAATAGTGTCTCCCTGACTAGTCAGACACCAATATATATGTTTAAAAGAGTCTGGTGTAGGTCAGAAAAATAGAACTGTGGTTTTGCAGTTCCATGGGTCAACTCTCTCTATTATCCTGCTTTTGGCATTTTTTGCCATAAAAAAACTGTAATAGTGTCTCCCTGACTGGTCAGACACCAATATATCTGTTTGTAAGAGTCCGGTGTACGTCACATAACTAAAACTGTGGTTTTTCAGTTCCACGGGTCAAATCTCTGTATTATCCTGCTGCTTGGCATTTTTTGCCTTAAAAATACTGTAATAGTGCCTCCCTGAATGGTCAGACACCAATATATCTTTTTAAAAGAGTCTGGTGTAGGCCAGAAAAGTAGAACTGTGGTTTTGTAGTTCCACGGGTCAAATTTATGTATTATCCTGCTTTTGGTATTTTTTGCCATAAAAAAAACTGTAATAGTGTCTCCCTGACTGGTCAGACACCAATATATCTGTATAAAAGAGTCTGGTGTTGGCCAGAAAATTAGAACTGTAGTTTTGCACTTCCACAGGTCAAATCTCTGTATTATCCTGTTTTTGGCATTTTTTGCCATGAAAAAAAATGTATTAGTGTCTCCCTGACTGGCCAGACACCAATATATCTGTTTGAAAGTGTCTGGTGTACGGCAGATAACTATAACTGTGGTTTTGCAGATCCAAGGGTTAAATCTCTGTATTATCCTGCTCTTGAAATTTTTTGGCGTAAAAAAAAACTGTAATAGTGTCTCCCTGACTGGTCCGACACCAATATATCTGTTTAAAAGAGTCTGGTGAAGGCCAGAATAATAGAACTGTTGTTTTGCAGTTCTACGGGTCAAGTTTCTGTATTATCCTTCTTTTGGCATTTTTTGCCGTAAAAAAAACTGTAATAGTGTCTCCCTGACTGGTCAGACACCAATATATCTGCTTAAAAGAGTCTGGTGTATGCCACAGAACTATAATTCTGGTTTTGCAGTTCCACTGGTCAAATCTCTGTATTATCCTGCTTTTGGCATTATTTTGCCATAAAAAAAATGTAATAGTGTCTCCCTGAATGGTCAGACACCAATATATCTGTTTAAGAGAGTCTGGTGTAGGCCAGAAAAGTAGAACTGTGGTTTTGCAGTTCCACAGGACAAATTTATGTATTATCCTGCTTTTGGCATTTTTTGCCGTAAAAAAAACTGTAATAGTGTCTATCTGACTGGTCAGACACCAAAATATCTGTTTATAAGAGTCCGGTTTAGGCCAGAAAAATAGACTTGTGGTTTTGCAGTTCCACAGATGAAATCTCTGTATTATTCTGTCTTTGGCATTTTTTGCCATAAAAAAAACTGTAATAGTGTCTCCCTGACTGGTCAGACACCAATATATATGTTTAAAAAAGTCTGGTGTAGGCCAGAAAAACACAACTGTGGTTTTGCAGTTCCACGGGTCAAATCTTTGTATTATCCTGCTTTTGGTATTTTTGCCATAAAAAAACCCTGTAATAGTGTCTCCCTGACTGGTCAGACACCAATATATCTGTTTAAAAGTGTCTGGTGTACGCACATAACTATAACTGTGGTTTTGCAGTTCCAAGGGTTAAATCTCTTTATTATCCTGCTTTTTGCATTTTTTGCCGTAAAAAAAACCTGTAATAGTGTCTCCCTGACTGGTCAGACATCAATATATCTGTTTAACAGAGTCTGGTGTACGCCACATAACTATAACTGTGGTTTTGCAGTTCCACGGGTCAAATTTCTGTATTATCCTGCTTTTGGCATTTTTTGCCGTAAAAAAAAACTGTAATAGTGTCTCCCTGACTAGTCAGACACCAATATATCTGTTTAAAAGAGTCTGTTGTATGCCACAGAACTATAACTGTGGTTTTGCAGTTCCACGGGTCAAATCTCTGTATTATCCTGCTTTTGGCATTATTTTGCCATAAAAAAAACTGTAATAGTGTCTCGCTGACTGGTCAGACACCAATATATCTGTTTAAAAGAGTCTGGTGTACGCCACATAACTATAACTGTGGTTTTGCAGTTCCACGGGTCAAATCTCTGTATTATCGTGTTTTTTGGCATTTTTTGCCTTAAAAAACTGTGATAGTGTCTCCCTGCATGGTCAGACACCAATATATCTGTTTAAAAGAGTCTGGTGTAGGCCAGAAAAGTAGAACTGTGGTTTTGCAGTTCCACGGGACAAATTTCTGTATTATCCTGCTTTTGGCATTTTTTGCAGTAAAAAAACCTGTAATAGTGTCTATCTGACTGGTCAGACACCAATATATCTGTTTATAAGAGTCCGGTATAGGCCAGAAAAATAGAACTGTGGTTTTGCAGTTCCACAGGTCAAATCTCTGTATTATCCTGCTTTTGATATTTTTGGCATAAAAAAACCCTGTAATAGTGTCTCCCTGACTGGTCAGACACCAATATATCTGTTTAAAAGTGTCTGGTGTACGCACATAACTATAACTGTGGTTTTGCAGTTCCAAGGGTTAAATCTCTCTATTATCCAGCTTTTTGCATTTTTTGCCATAAAAAAAAACTGTATAAGTGTCTCCCTGACTGGTCAGACACCAATATATCTGTTTAAAAGAGTATGGTGCACGCCACATAACTATAACTGTGGTTTTTCAGTTCCACGGGTCAAATTTCTGTATTGTCCTATTTTTGGAATTTTTTGCCGTAAAAAAAATCTGTAATAGTGTCTCCCTGACTGGTCAGACACCAATATATCTGTTTAAAAGAGTCTGGTGTAGGCCAGAAAAATAGAACTGTGGTTTTGCAGTTCCACGGGTCAAATTTCTGTATTATCCTGCTTTTGCCATTTTTTTGCCGTAAAAAAAACTGTAGTTGTGTCTCCCTGACTGGTCAAACACCAATATATCTGTTTAAAAGAGTCTCGTGTATGCCACTTAACTATAACTGTGGTTTTGCAGTTCCAAGGGTTAAATCTCTGTATTATCCTGCTTTTGGCATTTTTTGGCATAAAAAAAACTGTAATAGTGTCTCCCTGACTAGTCAGACACCAATATATCTGTTTAAAAGAGTCTGGTGTAGGCCATAAAAATAGAACTATGGTTTTGCAGTTCCACGGGTCAACTCTCTCTATTATCCTGCTTTTGGCATTTTTTGCCGTAAAAAAACTGCAATAATGTCTCCCTGACTGGTCAGACACCAATATATCTGTTTATAAGAGTCCGGTGTAGGCCAGAAAAATAGAACTGTGGTTTTGCAGTTCCATGGGTCAAATCTCTGTATTATCCTGTTTTTGGCATTTTTTTGCCGTAAAAAAAACTGTAATAGTGTCTCCCTAACTGGTCAGACACCAATATATCTGTTTAAAAGAGTCTGGTGTACGCCACATAACTATAACTGTGGTTTTTCAGCTCCACGGGTCAAATCTCTGTATTAACCTGTTTTTGGCATTTTTTGCCGTAAAAAAAACTGTAATAGTGTCTCCCTGACTGGTCAGACACCAATATAGATGTTTAAAAAAGTCTAGTGTAGGCCAGAAAAATACAACTGTGGTTTTGCAGTTCCACGGGTCAAATCTCTGTATTATCCTGCTTTTGGTATTTTTGCCATTAAAAAACCCTGTAATAGTGTCTCCCTGATTGGTCAGACACCAATATATCTGTTTAAAAGTGTCTGGTGTACGCACATAACTATAATTGTAGTTTTGCAGTTCCAAGGGTTAAATCTCTGTATTATCCTGCTTTTGGCATTTTTTGTCATTAAAAAAAAAAACTGTAAAATTGTCTCCCTGACTGGTCAGACACCAATATATCTGTTTAAAAGAGTCTGGTGCACACCACATAACTATAACTGTGATTTTTTAGTTCCACAGGTCAAATCTCTGTATTATCCTATTTTTGGAATTTTTTATCGTAAAAAAATTCTGTAATAGTGTCTCCCTGACTGGTCAGACACCAATATATCTTTTTAAAAGAGTCTGGTGTAGTCCAGAAAAATAGAACTGTGGTTTTGCAGATCCACGGGTAAAATTTATGTATTATCCTGCTTTTGGCATTTTTTCTCCAAAAAAAAAATGTAATTGTGTCTCCCTGACTGATCAGACACCAATATATCTGTTTAAAAGAGTCTGGTGTACGCCACTTAAATATAGCTGTGGTTTTGCAGTTCCAAGGGATAAATCTCTGTATTATCATGCTTTTGGCATTTTTTGGCATAAAAAAAACTGTAATAGTGTCTCCCTGACTAGTCAGACACCAATATATATGTTTAAAAGAGTCTGGTGTAGGTCAGAAAAATAGAACTGTGGTTTTGCAGTTCCACGGGTCAACTCTCTCTATTATCCTGCTTTTGGCATTTTTTGCCATAAAAAAACTGTAATAGTGTCTCCCTGACTGGTCAGACACCAATATATCTGTTTGTAAGAGTCCGGTGTACGTCACATAACTAAAACTGTGGTTTTTCAGTTCCACGGGTCAAATCTCTGTATTATCCTGCTGCTTGGCATTTTTTGCCTTAAAAAAACTGTAATAGTGCCTCCCTGAATGGTCAGACACCAATATATCTTTTTAAAAGAGTCTGGTGTAGGCCAGAAAAGTAGAACTGTGGTTTTGCAGTTCCACAGGTCAAATTTATGTATTATCCTGCTTTTGCTATTTTTTGCCATAAAAAAAACTGTAATAGTGTCTCCCTGACTGGTCTGACACCAATATATCTGTATAAAAGAGTCTGGTGTTGGCCAGAAAATTAGAACTGTAGTTTTGCACTTCCACAGGTCAAATCTCTGTATTATCCTGTTTTTGGCATTTTTTGCCATGAAAAAAAATGTATTAGTGTCTCCCTGACTGGCCAGACACCAATATATCTGTTTGAAAGTGTCTGGTGTACGCCAGATAACTATAACTGTGGTTTTGCAGATCCAAGGGTTAAATCTCTGTATTATCCTGCTCTTGAAATTTTTTGGCGTAAAAAAAACTGTAATAGTGTCTCCCTGACTAGTCCGACACCAATATATCTGTTTAAAAGAGTCTGGTGAAGGCCAGAATAATAGAACTGTTGTTTTGCAGTTCCACGGGTCAAGTTTCTGTATTATCCTTCTTTTGGCATTTTTTGCCGTAAAAAAAACTGTAATAGTGTCTCCCTGACTGGTCAGACACCAATATATCTGCTTAAAAGAGTCTGGTGTATGCCACAGAACTATAATTCTGGTTTTGCAGTTCCACTGGTCAAATCTCTGTATTATCCTCCTTTTGGCATTATTTTGCCATAAAAAAAAATGTAATAGTGTCTCCCTGAATGGTCAGACACCAATATATCTGTTTAAGAGAGTCTGGTGTAGGCCAGAAAAGTAGAACTGTGGTTTTGCAGTTCCACAGGACAAATTTATGTATTATCCTGCTTTTGGCATTTTTTGCCGTAAAAAAAACTGTAATAGTGTCTATCTGACTGGTCAGACACCAAAATATCTCTTTATAAGAGTCCGGTGTAGGCCAGAAAAATAGACTTGTGGTTTTGCAGTTCCACAGATGAAATCTCTGTATTATTCTGTCTTTGGCATTTTTTGCCATAAAAAAAACTGTAATAGTGTCTCCCTGACTGGTCAGACTCCAATATATATTTTTAAAAAAGTCTGGTGTAGGCCAGAAAAACACAACTGTGGTTTTGCAGTTCCACGGGTCAAATCTTTGTATTATCCTGCTTTTGGTATTTTTGCCATAAAAAAACCCTGTAATAGTGTCTCCCTGACTGGTCAGACACCAATATATCTGTTTAAAAGTGTCTGGTGTACGCACATAACTATAACTGTGGTTTTGCAGTTCCAAGGGTTAAATCTCTCTATTATCCTGCTTTTTGCATTTTTTGCCGTAAAAAAAACCTGTAATAGTGTCTCCCTGACTGGTCAGACATCAATATATCTGTTTAACAGAGTCTGGTGTACGCCACATAACTATAACTGTGGTTTTGCAGTTCCACGGGTCAAATTTCTGTATTATCCTGCTTTTGGCATTTTTTGCCATAAAAAAAACTGAAAAAGTGTCTCCCTGACTGGACAGACACCAATATATCTGTTTAAAAGAGTCTGGTGCACGCCACATAACTATAACTGTGGTTTTTCAGTTCCACGGGTCAAATCTCTGTATTATCCTGTTTTTGGAATTTTTTGCCGTAAAAAAAATCTGTGATAGTGTCTCCCTGACTGGTCAGACACCAATATATCTGTTTAAAAGAGTCTGGTGTAGGCCAGAAAAATAGAACTGTGGTTTTTCAGTTCCACGGGTCAAATTTCTGTATTATCCTGCTTTTGGCATTTTTTGCCGTAAAAAAACTGTAATCGTGTCTCCCTGACTGGTCAGACACCAATATATCTGTTTAAAAGAGTCTGGTGTATGCCACTTAACTATAACTGTGGTTTTGCAGTTCCAAGGGTTAAATCTCTGTATTATCCTGCTTTTGGCATTTTTTGGCATAAAAAAACTGTAATAGTGTCTCCCTGACTGTTCAGACACCAATATATGTGTTGAAAAGAGTCTGGTGTACGCCAGATAACTATAACTGTGGTTTTGCAGTTCCACGGGTCAAATCTCTGTATTATCCTGCTTTTGGCATTTTTTGCCATAACAAACACCTGTAATAGTGTCTCCCTGACTGGTCAGACACCAATATATCTGTTTAAAAGAGTCTGTCGTACGCCACATAACTATAATTGTGGTTTTGCAGTTCCACGGGTCAAATCTCTGTATTGTCCTGCTTTTGGCATTTTTTGCCGAAAAAAAAACAGTAATAGTGTCTCCCTGACTGGTCAGACACCAATATATCTGTTTAAAAGAGTCTGATATAAGCCAGAAAAATAGTACTGTGGTTTTGCAGTTCCACGGGTCAAATCTCTGTATTATCCTGTTTTTCGCATTTTTTTGCCGTAAAAAAAAATGTAGTAGTGTCTCCCTGACTGGTCAGCAACCAATATTTCTGTTTAAAAGAGTCTGGTGTACGCCACATAGCTATAACTGTGGTTTTGCAGTTCCACGGGTCAAATCTCTGTATTATCCTGCTTTTGGCATTTTTTGCAGTAAAAAAAAACTGTTATAGTGTCTCCCTGACTAATCAGACACCAATATATCTGTTTAAAAGAGTCTGTTGTACGCCAGATAACTATAACTGTGGTTTTGCAGTTCCACGGGTCAAATCTCTGTATTATCCTGCTTTTGGCATTTTTTGCCGCAAAAAAAACTGTAATAGTGTCTCCCTGACTGGTCAGACATCAATATATCTGTTTAAAAGAGTATGGTGTACGCCACATAACTATAACTGAGGTTTTGCAGTTTCACGTGTCAAATCTCTGTATTATCTACTTTTGGGTCTTTTTTACATAAAAAAAACAGTTTGAGTATGTCGCTGACTGTTCAGACAAAAATATATCTATTTAAAAAAGTCTGGTATACGCCAGTAAATTAGAACTATGGTTTTGCAGTTCCACGGTCCAAATCTCTGTATTATCCAGCTTTTGGCCTGTTTTACGTAAAAAAAAAACAGTAATAGTGTCTCCCTGTCTGTTCTGTCACAAATATATCTGTTTAAAAGATTCTGGTGTAGGCCTGACAAATAGAACTGTGGTTTTCCTCTTCCACTGTTCTAATCTCCTTTTTATTACCCTTTTTCCATTGATAGTGCGAGTGTAAGCTATTTTACTTCATTTACAATGGCAAGGCGTGTGGCAAGGGACGTGGAACTGGACGTTCTGGTGATGGTGCGTGTAGAGGACGGGGCCGTGGCCAAGGTGAAAATGTGCCACAACCAACAGCCACATCTTTTCTCCCACTTCTTGACCGAATTACTAGGAAGCACTCTACAACACCAGTATTGCAAACTGATCAGTGTGAACAGGTTATTAATTGGATTGCAGATAATACTTCCAGTTACCTGGGCACCACCACCTCCGGTCTGTCTTCCACACGGTCAACTCTTAGTAGCCGTGAGTCTCAACCGCATACTCCTCCTCACCATGATGCTCCTTCCTCCCACCATGCCGAGTGTCGTCAGACAGCAACTGGTCCCACACTTGGACACTCTGAAGAGCTGTTCACTGGTCCATTTCCATATTTGTGCCCCTCGCCTACTCCGCTTGAAGTGGTGGAAGAGGAGATCCCATGTAGCGATGCCCAAATATTTGAACAGCCTCGGCCACAGGAAGTCGACGCTGGCAAGTTGTCACAAGAGGTGGACGATGACAAGAAACAATCGCCACGAAGTGAGGAGGAGGATCGTGGTGTGCAAGTGGAAGAGGAGGAGGTGGTGGATGATCTAGTAACTGACCCAACGTGGCAGGAGGACACGCAGAGTGAGGCCAGCAGCACACAGGGGGAGGGAGGCAGAGTACCCCAAAAGGCAGGAAGAAGCAGTGTGGTGGCCGCACACAGAAGGCGGGAAACAGCTCCCTGTAACACCAACACGAGGACCACTGCCAGTACAACCGGTAGGTCTTCCTGAGTCTGGAATTTTTTTAAAGACTCTGCTGATAAACCCAAAAAGGCCATTTGTACCACATGCCATGCCAGCATCAGCAGGGGTGACAAACCTATCAGCCTGACCACCACCTGCATGATCAGGCACATGGCAGCAAAGCACCCGACTTTGTGGGGCGAACCCCAGGGTCCACGACCAGTGTCAGCGGGTGTCACCACTGCTTCTTCCGCTGTTGTGCGTGTGATAGAACCCCCTGTTGTGCGTGCAAGGCAATCCCCTGTCCATACTGCATGCAAAGATGCCCCCTCCTCTCAGTCTTCACTTGTTATGGCAGTTTCTCAAGAAACAGCATCAACGTCCACGTCCCACCGCAGCGTTCAATTGTCCATATCCCAGAGCTTTGAACGAAAGAGCAAATTCGCAGCCAACGTCCCACAGGCCACAGTCCTAAATTCGCACATTTCACGACTGCTTGCATTGGAAATGCTGCCTTTTAGGCTGGTGGAGATGGAATCCTTATGGCGGTGGCCGTCCTCCGGTACTCGGTCCCCAGCCGACACTATTTTGCCCAGTGTGCCAACCCCTCACTGCACAAGCACGTGTCCCAAAACATCTGCCGTGCCCTCAACAACGCAGTTACTGGGAGAGTCCACCTGACAACAGACACGTGGACAAGTGCTTGTGGCCAGGGACGGTACATCTCCCTGACTGCACACTGGGTAAACATAGTGGAAGCCGGGACCCAGTCGAACCTTGGGACGGAACACATCCTCCCCACACCGAGGATTGCGGGCCCTATGTCAGTCAGAGTTGCCCCCACCGTGTACAGCTCCTGCGCATCATCCTCCTCCTCCTCCTCATGTTCAGCCTTCATCTCAGATATCACCACATCAGTTACAAGCTGGAAGCACTGCAGTACTGCCTCCGCCAAGCGGCAACAGGCTGTGCTGAAACTCATAAGCTTAGGTGAGAAAACTCACACTGCTTGAGAGTTGTGGACAGCTGTGAAAGAGCAGGCAGATCCGTGGCTGACACCGCTGAACCTACATCCAGGCATGGTTGTGTGTGACAATGGCTGTAACCTGGTGGTGGCTCTGAGGCGAGGTGAGATCACACACGTACCATGCCTGGCTCATGTGCTTAACCTCGTGGTTCAGCGGTTTCTTAAATTGTCCTCCGAGTTGCCAGATCTGCTCGTCAAAGTACGCCGCCTGTCAGCTCATTTTCGCAAGTCGGCTGCAGCTTCCGCCGCCCTTGCTGTGTTGCAGCAGTGTTTGCAGATTCCGGCACACCAACTGGTGTGTGATGTCCTCACACGTTGGAACTCTACCCTCCACATGTTGCAAAGGATTTGTGAGCAGAAGAGAGCAGTTGTGGAGTACCAGCTGCAACAAGGCCATCAATATTCAGGTCAGACTCCACACATAAGACCTCTGGAGTGGACCTGGATGTCTGACATATGTACCATCTTGACAAACTTTGAGGAGTCCACCAAGATGGTGAGTGGTGATGATGCCATCATTAGCGTCAGCATCCCACTAGTCTGTTTTTTGCAACACTCTCTGCAAAGAATTAAAGAGGAGGCATTGCAGCCAGAGCATGATGAGATGGATCAAGAAGCTGTAGCGGGCGATTACACACAGCCCAGCCTCATCTTATCCCAACGTGCATTGGGGGACAATGAGGGAGAGGAGGAGGAGGAGGAACAACAGGAGCTGGTATCATGCGCTGTAGACAGTAGTACCTGTACAATTGTCATACCGTCGGGTCAGAGTGGGTGGCCTGATGACAGGGGGGAGGAGGAGGAGGAGGAGAGCATGGTCAGTAGTCATCTTTGTGAGGACACGGAAGTCTTGCCCGAACCAGTCTGGCACGCAAGGCTGACTTTATGTTACGCTGCCTTAACCGTAACCCTCGCGTTTTCAAAATGTTGCTATAAGGAGAACTTTCACTCTCTTATTCCTGAGGTGGAGAGGTCTACAAAAATGAGGCAGTACCAGAAGGCTCTTGGTGCAGAACTGTTAAAAAAATTCCCATCTGAACACGCTAGCGGCAGAGGTCACAGTTCGTTGCCCAACCAAGACTTACAGGTGAGAGAGAAGCAACTCCAATCCAGCAGAGGCAGGGGAACACTGTCAACGTTCTGGGACAGTTTTCTGAGACCCGCCCAGCTTACAGGCCCTGAGGCGCGGGGTAATCTCACAAGGAGTGTAAAGTTTCAAAAGATGGTGAGGGAGTACCTTGCTGACTGTACCAGCATCCTCCGTGATTCCTCTGTGCCTTTTAATTTTTGGGTATCCAAGCTGGACACTTGGAATGAACTCGCTCTGTACGCCTTGGAGGTCCTGGCTTACCCTTCCACTAGCGTGTTATCGGAGCGTGTTTTTAGTGCCGCTTGGGGAATTATAACAGATAAGTACACTCACCTGTCAACTGACAATGCTGACAAGCTGACCCTTATCAAAATGAACAAGGGGTGGATTGGGCCAGACTTCTCATCACCACCAAATGACAGCAGAGTAACATAAAGTCAAATCCACTGTGTTATTTCAGGAGGTGTATTCCCATGTACTGCTTCACACCCACACATGGGTTTACTCTTCCTCATTTTGGCTGTATTTTGCTCTTCTCCTTATCCTCAGCCTCCACCACCACTGTACCACGATGGTGACCTTGGTCCGTGTTGCCAGCATTGCAAGTTCCTCCGTCCTAATTTTTGGCAGCTTTTGCTTGGAAAGCATAGGCAAAGACTATGGGAGACCCACTCCCCAATAATGTAAATAATGTTTTTAAGATGCTGTACTGCATAGCTCTTCCAAGGGGCATTTAAACCGTCTTGTTAAGCTACTGCAACCTCGACTTCTCTTCCATGGGGCATTAATACCGTCTTGTTAAGCTACTGCGACCTACACCACTTTTCCCAGGGGCATTGATATTGTCTTTTTATTCCACTGCAACCTCCACGTCTCTTCCAAGGGGCATTAAAACCATCTTGTTAAGCTACTGCGACCTCCACCACATTTCCCAGGGACATTGATATTGTCTTTTTATTCCACTGCGACCTCCACGTCTCTTCCAAGGGGCTTTAAAACCGTCTTGTTAAGCTACAGCAACCTACACCACTTTTCCCAGGGGCATTGATATTGTCTTTTTATTGCACTGCGACCTCCACGTCTCTTCCAAGGGGCATTAAAACCATCTTGTTAAGCTACTGCAACCTCCACGTCTTTTCCAAGGGGCATTAAAACCGTCTTGTTAAGCTACTGCGACCTCCACCACTTTTCCCAGGGGCATTGATATTGTCTTTTTATTCCACTGCGACCTCCACGTCTCTTCCAAGGGGCATTAAAACCGTCTTGTTAAGCTACTGCGACCTCCACCACTTTTCCAAGGGGCATTGATATTGTCTTTTTATTCCACTGCGACCTCCATGTCTCTTCCAAGGGGCATTAATACCGTCTTGTTAAGCTACTGCGACCTCCACCCCTTTTCCCAACGGCATTGATATTGTCTTTTTATTCCACTGCAACCTCCACGTCTCTTCCAAGGGGCATTAAAACCGTCTTGTCAAGCTACTGCGACCTCCACCACTTTTCCCAGGGGCATTGATATTGTCTTTTTATTCCACTGCGACCTCCACGTCTCTTCCAAGGGGCATTAAAACCGTCTTGTTAAGCTACTGCGACCTCCTCCATTTTTCCCAGGGGCATTGATATTGTCTTTTTATTCCACTGCGACCTCCACGTCTCTACCAAGGGGCATTAAAACCGTCTTGTTAAGCTACTGCAACCTCCACGTCTCTTCCAAGGGGCATTAAAACCGTCTTGTTGAGCTACTGCGACCTCCACCACTTTTCCCAGGGGCATTGATATTGTCTTTTTATTCCACTGCGACCTCCACTATTCTTCCAACGGGCATTGCATTTCCTCCTAATTTTAGTCAGCTTTTGCTTTTCAATGCATAGGCGAACACTAAGGGAGACCCACTCCCCAATAATGGGTAGAAGGTTTTTAGTATTCTGTAATCCACGTCTGTTTCAAGGGGCATTGCAGTTCCTCATAATTTTTGGAAAGCCTTCCATTCACTGCTTAGGCCAACAGTGCAAAGGAGACCCAGTTGCTATAAATGGAAAAAACAGTTTAGTTAAGGCCCTCTGACCTCCATGTCACTTCCAAGGGGCATTGGAGTGTCTCGATATTTTTGTTAGGCATTGCACTCACTGAATGCCCTATAACTGTGTAGCCGAACTGTAACTGTAACTGTAGCTCCTTTTGGTACAGAAACATATCCTACAAGACATGTGTGGTTGACTGACCTGTTATTGATGTGAATGGTCCCTGTTCCTCCTGCTCTTTTTCCTTTGCCACCACCTCATCCATCATTCATCACCTGAAGCTTTGTTTTAACGGGAGTCATAGAACTGGGATAGTAGCAGGAAAACATCCAGCAATCCTCGGAGAAGGTAGGATATGCGCCAAAACGCTGACCGCCTCAGGCCTAGCCACTACTACATACATGCGCTTGCATTCCAAGAAAACAAAGCAGACGCTAACTTCTATCATCATCATTATGCTCCTCACCTTGGCACTCTCAACTCCCCTGATGGAGAAGCCCACCGGAGGCGTCTGGTTCTCTGGTGGGCTCGTCCAATGCTGCCCTAAAGCAGGCCAGGCTAAGAAAAGTGTGGGGGAAGTTCTGCGGAGAAATAGGGGTGGCTGGGGACTGTGTGTGGACACCTGGCCGCGGGGTGGCTGGGGACTGAGTATGGACTCCCGGCTGCCCCCTGGTGGCTGGGGACCGAGCGTGGACACCAGGCCGCCGGGCAGCTGGGGACTGAGTATGGATACCTCGCTGCCGAAGCAGCCATGAGGTAGTGGCCTGCTTCGGCCTCCTCCAAACTAAAAGGCCCCATTTCAAGTGCAAGCTAGCAGTATGGTATTGCAGCCTGGGGGTGGGTGGGTGGCGGGTTGCACACTTACACTTGCATTAAAAGAAAAGAAAGCAGATGCTAACTTCTATCATCATCATCATGCTCCTCACCTTGGCACTCTCAACTCCCCTGATGGAGAAGCCAGGGCCCACCGGAGGAGTCTGGTTCTCTGGTGGGCTCGTCCAATGCTGCACTAAAGCAGGCCAGGCTAAGAAAAGTGTGGAGGAAGTTCAGCGGAAAAATAGGGGCGGCTGGGGACCGTTTATGGACACCTGGTCGCCCCTTGGCGGCTGTGGACCGAGCGTGGACACCCGGCCGCCAGGCGGCTGGGGACTGAGTATGGATACCAGGCTGCCGACACAGCCATGACATGGTGGCCGGCGTCTGCCTCCACATGCCTAAAAGGCCCAATTTCAAGTGCAAGCAAGCTAGCAGTATGGTATTGCAGCCTGGGGGTGGGTGGATGGCCGGCTGCATACTTGTGCTTGCATTGCAAGGAATGGGGGAGGTACAATTGAACACTGCCCTGGGACAAGGACTTGCAAGGGGACAGTTTCAAGTCTGCATCTTCTGATGCGGCAAGGATCACTTCTGATGGGCACACTTTTAGGCAGTGACCTGGGTGTCAGAGATGCTTCCAGGGGTCTTCCCCATGCTGTTCCCATGTCTTTTCAGCACTGTATGCATGTGTCACACAGCACATGGCCAGATAAGATTGTAAAATGTTAAAATTACATTTCCCTGTGAATTCATTTGTCACGGTTGAAAGCAATACAAAAGTGCAAAAACGCATAAAAAATGCTACTTGTGAACATAGGCCAAGGTGTGGAGGAGTATTTTTGTTTTTAGTTATTTATTTTACCTTATACACAAGTCTTTACCCTGGAAAGGAAGTTCCTTAACATATTTCACATGAAAGCACTTTCAGTTTCGTTTTTGAACGTTTTCTTGTGAGCCTGTAAAAGTGGCTTAATACCTCTGAACATGTTGTTGACAGCAGTGACCTGGGGGTCAGAAATGCTTCCAGGGGCGATGCCCATGCTGTCCCCATGTCTTTTGAGCACTGTCACTATCGTTTTGGCCACTTTTTAGGCTTTCTACAAACTGCCGGGGGTGCCGCCGCAAAAATGCTCGGGTCTCCCATAGACTAACATTGGGCTGGTTGCTCGGGTCGAGCACCCGAGTATCACGGTGAGCTCGACCCGAGCTTCGAGCACCCGAGCATTTTAGTGCTTGCTCAACACTAATAGGGAGCTATATGCAAGCTCATACTGTATATAGGTAGGTATGTGCAGGTCATATTGTATGTAGGGAGCTATGTGTGGGCTCATACTGTATATAGGGAGCTATGTGCGGGCTCTTACTGTATATAGGGAGCTATGTGCGGGCTCTTACTGTATATAGGGAGCTATGTGCTGGCTCATACTGTATATAGGGAGGTATGTGCAGGTTCATATTGTATATAGGGAGCTATGTGCAGGCTCTTATTGTACATAGGCTATATGAGGGCTCAAACTGTGTATAGGGAGCTATGTGCGGGCTCATGCTTTATATAGGAAGCTATGTTCAGGCTCATTATATATAAGGAGCTATGTGCGGGTTCACATTGTATAAAGGAGCTATGTGCGGGCTCATATTGTATCTAAGTTGCTATGTAGGGGCTCATACTGTATGTAGGTGGCAGTGTGTGGGCTCATACTGTATGTACAGGATTATACAGGAGCTCATACTGTATGTAGGGGGCTGTGTTTGGGCTCATACTATATGTACAGGGCTATGTGGGGGCTCATACTGTATCTAGGGAGCTATGTGGGGCTCATACAGTATATAGGAGGCTAGGGGGCTCATTCTGTATATAGGAGGCTATGTGGGAGCTCATACTGTTTAAAGAGGGGCTATGGGGGGGCTCATACTGTATCTGGGAGGCTATGCGGGGGCTCATACTGTATCTGGGAGACTATGTGGGGGCTCATACTGTATCTAGGGGGCTATGTAGGGGCTAATACTGTATATAGGGGCTATGTTTAGGTTCATACTGTATGTAGGTGGCAGTGTGTGGGCTCATACTGTATGTAGGGGGCTGTGTGTGGGCTCATACTGTGTAAACAGTGCTATGCGGGGGCTCATACTGTATCTAGGGAGCTATGCGGGGGCTCATACTGTATCTGTGGAGCTATGGGCTGGCTCATACTGTATATAGAGGGATGTCAGCATACTTAATTCTGCTCAATATTAAGTCATACAATTAATATAATTTTTTTATTATTTTGTTAATATTAATATTGAGCAGAATTAATTTCAGCCTATTGGTTAAACACAGCTGAACTCCAATGAAGGAGTAGAACCATCTCAAGGAGGATCACAAGGAAATGGACAGTATGTGACTTGAATATGAGTGTCTGAGCAAAGGGTCTGAATACTTATGACCATGTGATATTTCAGTTTTTGTTTTTTAATAAATTTGCAAAAATTTATACATTTCTGTTTTTTTCAGTCAAGATGGGGTGCATAGTGTACATTAATGAGAAAAAAAATTAACTTTTTAGAATTTACCAAATGGCTGCAATGAAACAAAGAGTGAAAAAATTTAAAGGGGTCTGAATACGTACCGTACCCACTGTATTCCTCACACTGATCCTCCTTTCTTCCACCATGCTGAGTGCCCGGAGACAACTGATCCCACACTAAGACACTCCGAAGAGCTATTCACTTTTCCATTTATAGATTCGGGCCTCTCGCCTGGCCAGCTTAAAGTGGGGCAAGAGGAGATCACATGTAGCGATGTTCAAATATTTGAGCAGCCACGGTCACACAAAGGCAACGGTGGAACTGTGAAATTACCGTCACAAGAGGTGGATGATGATGATGATGAGACACAATTACCAGAAAGTCAAGGGGAGGACCAGGGTGCAGAAGTGGAAGACGAGGTGGTGGATAGTTATGAGCGAACCCGTTACTGTTCGGGTTTGGCTAATTGAGCTGAACACTGAACAGTTTTTTAAAAAGTTCAGGTTTGGGTACCAGAATAGTACCTGAACCCCGAACTCGAACACGGACCCCATTCATGAACTCAGTTAAATTCATTGCATGCGTGGGAAAATAGTCACTGCGCATGCGCTGACCTCATTTGCTGGCAATACATTGAGCTTCAGTGTATTGTCGGCTGCTGAACAGAGCAGTCACATTTTACAATGTGGCTGTTCTGTTCATGGGATCTTCATGGGACATTCGTTATTTGGACTGCATCAGAAAGGTAAGGATGAGGTTGGTTTATTATTTTATTTTTATTATAAGGAACATTGGCTTCAGCTGGAATGAGTGTGATGGTAAGTATGGTTTAATTTAGAACCATAAAGGGTGTCTGTTTTATTTCAAATAAAATATTTTATTCTGGGTGTGGGTGTTTTTATTTTACATTTTACCTTCACTATGGGGTTAGTAATGGGGGCGTCTTATAGACACCTCTCCATTACTAACCTGGGCTTGATGTCAGCTGGCATTATAAGTTGACATCAACCCCAACCCTATAACCTCACTGCCGCCACAACAGGGAAGTGGGTAGAGCGAGGCTAAGTGCCAGAATTGGTGCATCCTATGGAGGCACTGTAACATGCCTGGCGGCGTCCTTGCATAGTGGTCCATCTCCCACTGTGCAAGAGCGCGCACTTGATCTCCAGTCCAGTCTGCTAGTCTGGCTTCCCTCCATGCTGTCTGTTTGCTTCTGTGTCTGCTGCTTAAGGGCGGCGCCCGATCACTTCCTGCTTTTTGTACCTGCTGCAGGCACACCCCTTGTGCGTCCTCAGCCTATTGCTGTCTGTCATCTGGTATTTAAACCAGCTGCTCCAATTAACCCATGCCTGAGCATTGTGTTCTGTCAGTTGGCTTCTGGTCAATGATATGCCAGGTCCCGTTTATGTTTCCTGCCTTCGGTATCAGTTCCCGTGTCTGAACTGTGTCCTGTCTGTATTATCTTCTAGCCTGTTGTCTTCTGCCTATCCTGGAGGCTGTATTTCCAGGCCTGTGTGAACACGCTCCTGCCTGTTCGTTCCGCCTTCTAGGGGCCGCATACCTAGACCCGCTCCTGTATCTTGCTGTTGTGTCTGTTCTTGTCTGAATACTCTCCTAGCCTGTTTTATTTTTCTCTATGTCCGTGTCTTCCCTTTTTCTGCAGAGTCTGAACTCGTACCTAACTCCTGCTCGTTGTCACTGTACTTCCGTTTGTGAGTTTGTGGTCCACTCGCTACTTCTCTGCAAGTACCCTGTGGGTATCTGGTTCTGCCTTTCCCTTCCTGTCTGTTCCGTGTGAACTGAGCCCTGTCCCCTCTGCTCTGCCTTGCTTGCAGCTTCGGCGGTTCTTGCTTGCTCAGCCCTGTCCACCGCGTCTGCGGTTTCGCTTTGCTCAGCCCTGTCCACCGCGTCTGCGGTTTCGCTTTGCTCAGCCCTGTCCACCGCATTTGCGGTTTCGCTTTGCTCAGCCTTGTCCACCGCGTCTGCGGTTTCGCTTTGCTTAGCCCTGTCCACCGTGTCTGCGGTTTCGCTTTGCTCAGCCCTGTCCACCGCGTCTGCGGTTTCGCTTTGCTCAGCCCTGTCCACCGCGTCTGCGGTTTCGCTTCGCTCAGCCCTGTCCACCGCGTCTGCGGTTTCGCTTCGCTCAGCCCTGTCCACCGCGTCTGCGGTTTCGCTTTGCTCAGCCCTGTCCACCGCGTCTGCGGTTTCGCTTCGCTCAGCCCTGTCCACCGCGTCTGCGGTTTCGCTTTGCTCAGCCCTGTCCACCGCGTCTGCGGTTTCGCTTTGCTCAGCCCTGTCCACCGCGTCTGCGGTTTCGCTTTGCTCAGCCCTGTCCACCGCGTCTGCGGTTTTGCTTTGCTCAGCCCTGTCCACCGCGTCTGCGGTTTCGCTTTGCTCAGCCCTGTCCACCGCGTCTGCGGTTTTGCTTTGCTCAGCCCTGTCCACCGCGTCTGCGGTTTCGCTTTGCTCAGCCCTGTCCACCGTGTCTGCGGTTTCGCTTTGCTCTGCCCTGTCCACCGCGTCTGCGGTTTCGCTTTGCTCTGCCCTGTCCACCGCATCTGCGGCTCCGAATTTGTCTCCCAGTCTGTACTGGACCCTACCCAGCCTGCGCTCTAGTCTGCCTGTTCCTGTATTCCCCGGTGTGGGTCAACAGCCGTGTCCGGAGTCTGACCTGGAGTAGACCCTGGTCCCTCTGCTCGGTTCCTCCCTGGTGCACTGGCGTCGTATGCCGTCGTGCGACCTTGGGCGGATCGGGCAGATACTTAGTTACGCCCCTCCAGACACTCTCCGGTTCATGGCACAGTGGAACCACTAAACACGCACACGCCAGTCAGTCCGGGCGTGTGCATTACAGCATGCTCAGGCCAAGGTTCCCGTTGAGCCCCACGGCCTTCGCTCTCTGAGACATTTTCCAGCGAATACGTGAATAAAAATAAATAAAAAAAATATATATATATATATATTTTTTTTTTTCTTTAGCTGAGTTCCAGGTGAATTATGCAACCCTCCAGATGGATTTTTCTGCACTCGTTCCTGCGGATCAGCCACGGTACTATGGGGATCCAAGACAGAGTCGTGCATTTGTGGAGCAATGCATGCTACACTTCAAGTTCTACCCTCTCTGTTTTCCCACCGATCGGGCTAAGGTGGGATTCATGATGTCTTACCTAGCGGGTGATGCCTTGAAATGGATCACCCCCCTATGGGACGCACAGGGTCCTATCGTCCTGGACATAATGGCCTTCCTGGTGGCCTTTCTAATGGTCTTCGATGATCCTAACCCGGAGGCTCCTGCTGAAGCTTCACTTCCCAATATCCCGGAGCAGCCCCGATGGGTAATGTGTGTGGGTAGCGCACTAATCCTCCTGCCCGAAGAGACTACTGCCCATCCAGAATCCACACAGGATGACTACGCTCTTCAGAATACTTCTCCCAACCTCAAGAGGCAGTCCAGACGTGCTAGGCGTAGAGGCAAGTCGTCACGCCTGGGTCTGTCCTCCCAAAGACCTCCTGATCCCAACCTTGAATTCCCTGCTGAAGCTTCATTTCCCTGTATCCCGGAGCAGCCCCTACGGGTAATATGCGTGGGTAGCGCACCTGTTCTCCTGCCCGAAGAGACTTCTGCCCACCTAGAATCCTCCGGGATACCACCTGATGACAAATGGAGAGAGACTTCCCTACACCCGGTACCCGATACTTCGTCCGCGCCGTCCTGTGAGCCTGACAATGGGTACCTCAAAGCGGTAGTTAACCCCGAGTCTCTACACCCCTCCGACTAGGCGGAGGACCTCCAGTTGTCTCCAGAACCCTTCGGGGTGCTACCTGGTAGCAAATGGACAGAGTCTTCCCTATACTCTGTACCTGATAGCTCGCCCGCTTCGTCCAGTGAGTCCGACCTAGTGTACTCCGAAGCAGAGGTTATCCCCAAGTCTCTACACCCCTCCGACCAGGCGGAGGACCTCCAGTTGTCTCCTGAACCCTTCGGGGTGCTACCTGATAGCGAATGGACAGAGACTCTCCTATACTCGGTACCTGATACCTCGCCCGCTTCTTCCAGTGAGTCCGACCTAGTGTACTCTGAAGCAGAGGTTATGCCCGAGTCTCTACACCCCTCCGACCAGGCGGAGGACCTCCAGTTGTCTCCTGAACCCTTCGAGGTGCTACCTGATAGCGAATGGACAGAGACTCTCCTATACTCGGTACCTGATACCTCGCCCGCTTCTTCCAGTGAGTCCGACCTAGTGTACTCCGAAGCAGAGGTTATCCCCGAGTCTCTACACCCCTCTGACCAGGCGGAGGACCTCCAGTTGTCTCCTGAACCCTTCGAGGTGCTACCTGATAGCGAATGGACAGAGACTCTCCTATACTCGGTACCTGATACCTCGCCCGCTTCTTCCAGTGAGTCCGACCTAGTGTACTGCGAAGCAGAGGTTACCCATGAGTCTCTTCACCCCTCTGACCTGGCGGAGGACCTCCAGTTGTCTCCTGAGCCCTTCGGGGTGCTACCTGGTAGCGAAAGGACAGAGACTCTCCTATACTCTGTACCTGATACCTCGCTCGCTTCGTCCAGTGAGTCCAACCTAGTGTACTCCGAAGCAGAGGTTACTCCCGAGTCTCTACACCCCTCCAACCAGGCGGAGGACCTCCAGTTGTCTCCAGAACCCTTCGGGGTGCCAACTGGTGGTGAATGGACAGAGACTTTCCTATATCCTGGATCTGATCCCTCGCTCGCTGCTCCTAGTGAGTCTAACCTAGTGTACTCAGAAGCAGAGGTTATTCCCGAGTCTCTACACCCCTCCGACCAGGCGGAGGACCTCCAGTTGTCTCCAGAACCCTTCGGGGTGCCACCTGGTGGTGAATGGACAGAGACTTTCCTATACTCGGCACCCGATACCTTGCCTGCCTCGTCCAGTGAGTCCGACCTAGTGTTTTCTGAAGCAGAGGTTACCCCCAAGTCTCTGCACTCCTCTGACCCGGCAGAGGACCTCCAGGTGTCTCCTGAACCCTTCGGGGTGCTACTTGATAGCGAATTGACAGAGACTCTCCTATACTCGGTACCTGATACCTCGCCTGCTTCATCCAGTGAGTCTGAACAAGTGTACTCCAAAGCGGAGGTTACCCCCGAGTCTCTGCCCCCCTCCAACCCGGCGGAGGACTTCCAGTTGTCTTCTGTACCCTCTGGGGTGCCACCTGAAAATATGTGGAGAGAGACTTCCTTGTGTGCTGTTCCTGGTACTCCACCCGTTTCGTCTGTTGCTGAGGATGGCTGGATAGGAGGTAGCATCCTAGCTAACCAGATGAGACCAGTTTTTCCTGTGGACAGTGGAAGTGATCTCCTCGAAGTGAAGGATTGGTCCTCGAATTCCCTGCGGAACATTCTAGCAGGCCTGAAGAAGAGGGGGCGTAAGGGGGGGGTACTGTAACATACCTGGCGGCGTCCTTGCATAGTGGTCCATCTCCCACTGTGCAAGAGCGCGCATTTGATCTCCAGTCCAGTCTGCTAGCCTGGCTTCCCTCCATGCTGTCTTTTTGCTTCTGTGTCTGCTGCTTAAGGGCGGCGCCCGATCACTTCCTGCTTTTTGTACCTGCTGCAGGCACACCCCTTGTGCGTCCTCAGCCTATTGCTGTCTGTCATCTGGTATTTAAACCAGCTGCTCCAATTAACCCATGCCTGAGCATTGTGTTCTGTCAGTTGGCTTCTGGTCAATGATATGCCAGGTCCCGTTTATGTTTCCTGCCTTCGGTATCAGTTCCCGTGTCTGAACTGTGTCCTGTCTGTATTATCTTCTAGCCTGTTGTCTTCTGCCTATCCTGGAGGCTGTATTTCCAGGCCTGTGTGAACACGATCCTGCCTGTTCGTTCCGCCTTCTAGGGGCCGCATACCTAGACCCGCTCCTGTATCTTGCTGTTGTGTCTGTTCTTGTCTGAATACTCTTCTAGCCTGTTTTATTTTTCTCTATGTCCGTGTCTTCCCTTTTTCTACAGAGTCTGAACTCGTACCTAACTCCTGCTAGTTGTCACTGTACTTCCGTTTGTGAGTTTGTGGTCCACTCGCTACTTCTCTGCGAGTACCCTGTGGGTATCTGGTTCTGCCTTTCCCTTCCTGTCTGTTCCGTGTGAACTGAGCCCAGTCTCCACCGCTCTGCCTTGCTTGCCGCTTCGGCGGTTTTTGCTTGCTCAGCACTGTCCAACGCGTCTGCAGTTTCGCTTTGCTCAGCCCTGTCCACCGCGTCTGCGGTTTCGCTTTGCTCAGCCCTGTCCACCGCGTCTGCGGTTTCGCTTTGCTCAGTCCTGTCCACTGCGTCTGCGGTTTCGCTTTGCTCAGCCCTGTCCACCGTGTCTGCGGTTTCGCTTTGCTCAGCCCTGTCCACCGCGTCTGCGGTTTCGCTTTGCTCAGCCCTGTCCACCGCATTTGCGGTTTGGCTTTGCTCAGCCTTGTCCACCGCATCTGCGGTTTCGCTTTGCTCAGCCCTGTCCACCGCGTCTGCGGTTTCGCTTTGCTCAGCCCTGTCCACCGCGTCTGCGGTTTCGCTTCACTCAGCCCTGTCCACCGCATCTGCGGTTTCGCTTTGCTCAGCCCTGTCCACCGCGTCTGTGGTTTCGCTTTGCTCAGCCCTGTCCATCGCGTCTGCGGTTTCACTTTGCTCAGCCCTGTCCACCGCGTCTGCGGTTTCGCTTTGCTCAGCCCTGTCCACCGCGTCTGCGGTTTCGCTTTGCTCAGCCCTGTCCACCGCGTCTGCGGTTTCGCTTTGCTCAGCCCTGTCCACCTCGTCTGCAGTTTCTCTTTGCTCAGCCCTGTCCACCGCGTCTGCGGTTTCGCTTTGCTCAGCCCTGTCCACCGCGTCTGCGGTTTCGCTTTGCTCAGCCCTGTCCACCGCGTCTGCGGTTTCGCTTTGCTCAGCCCTGTCCACCGCGTCTGCGGTTTCGCTTTGCTCAGCCCTGTCCACCGCGTCTGCGGTTTCGCTTTGCTCAGCCCTGTCCACCGCGTCTGCGGTTTCGCTTTGCTCTGCCCTGTCCACCGCGTCTGCGGTTTCGCTTTGCTCTGCCCTGTCCACTGCGTCTGCGGTTTCGCTTTGCTCAGCCCTGTCCACCGCGTCTGTGGTTTCGCTTTGCTCAACTCTGTCCACCACGTCTGCAGTTTCGCTTTGCTTAGCCCTGTCCACCGCATCTGCGGTTACGCTTTGCTCAGCCTTGTCCACCGCGTCTGCGGTTTCGCTTTGCTCAGTCCTGTCCACCGCGTCTGCGGTTTCGCTTTGCTCAGCTTTGTCTACCGCGTATGCAGTTTTGCTCTGCTCAGCTTTGTCTACTGTGTCTGCGGTTCTGCTCTGCTCAGCCTTGTCTACCGCGTCTGCGGTTCTGCTCTGCTCTGCCTTGTCTACCGCGTCTGTGGTTCTGCTCTGCTCTGCCTTGTCTACCGCGTCTGCGGTTCTGCTCTGCTCGGCCTTGACTACCGCACCTGCGGTTTCGCTTTACTCTGTTTGTTTACCGCATCTGCGGCTCCGAATTTGTCTCCCAGTCTGTACTGGACCCTACCCAGCCTGCGCTCTAGTCTGCCTGTTCCTGTATTCCCCGGTGTGGGTCAACAGCCGTGTCCGGAGTCTGACCTGGAGTAGACCCTGGTCCCTCTGCTCGGTTCCTCCCTGGTGCACTGGCGTCGTATGCCGTCGTGCGACCTTGGTCGGATCGGGCAGAAACTTAGTTACGCCCCTCCAGACACTCTCCGGTTCATGGCACAGTGGAACCACTAAACACGCACACGCCAGTCATTATATATATCACATATTTATATATATTTGTTGTGGTAAGATGCCTCACTAGGCCACTTCCGGAAGTAAACTTAGGAACCGTGTTTTCTCTGCAGGCTTTATTATGTGGCATAAAGCCCTGCAGCTCCAGCAAAATAAACATGGCCTTAATGGCAAAACGACAAAACAAAAAGATAAATAATAGCACAGTCCATAGGAGTGTGGATTTTGCCCAAACAGGTTGTAGTCCCAGCTTTCTATCTATCCATATATCTCTTTATGATCTGTTGACCTAACATAGATAATAGATAGATATATGGATATATAGATATATTGATAGATAGATAGATAGATAGATAGATAGATAGATAGATGGATAGATAGATTTATAGATAATAGTTAGATATATGGATATATAGATATATTGATAGATAGATAGATAGATAGATGGATAAATAGATTTATAGATAATAGTTAGATATATGGATATATAGATATATTGATAGACAATAGATATATGGATAGATATATACTGTAGATAGATAATATATAGACAGATAGATAGATAATAGTTAGATATATAGATGTACACTGTAGATGCTAGCTACTGAACTCGTTCTACACTTGAGTGGCGAGCATTTTTATTGGTACATTTTTAATTTTATTAATGGCGCCGGAGTCAGCATGTGCGCATATCGCGCTATCCTGCACCATTTTTTTTAAATACATTGTCTGCGAATTTGCATATACAGTGTCTTCAATAAAATGGCACTGTAGTGTGGTATGAAAACATGCTGACTTCGGCACATCACTGCGCAGGCGCCATCTATCCTGGCTTCGGACAGAAGGATGCGTCCAGCATATATAAGATGTACTGAGAATGCAGGGGGTGTACTCACTTACACTGAGCGCTGTATATATAACGCGCTGAATATACAAGGGGGTGTACTCACTTACGCTGAGCACTGTGTGTATAACGTACTGAGAATACATGGGGGTGTACTCACGCTGAGTGCTGTTTGTATAATGTACTGAAAATACAGGGAATATACTCACTTATGGTGAGCGCTATGTGTACTGTATAACGTACTGAGAATACAGAGGGGTGTACTCACTTACACTTAGCGCTGTATTTATAACGTACTGAGAATACAGGGGTGTACTCACTTATGATGAGCGCTGTAGATGCAATATACTGAGAATACAGAGGGTTTACTCACGCTGAGCGCTGTATATATACTGTATAACGTAATGAGAATACAGGGGGTGTACTCACTCACGCTGAATGCTGTATGTATAATGTACTGAAAATACAGAGGGGTGTACTCACTTATGCTGAGTGCTGTAGATGTAACGTACTGAGAATACAGAGGGGTGTACTCACTTACACTAAGCGCTGTATTTATAACGTACTGAGAATACAGGGGTGTACTCACTTACGCTGAGCGCTGTAGATTAGTGTTGAGCCACCCCCGTAGTGTTCGAGTTCGGTTCGGTTCGTCGAACACCCGTGTGTTCGCCGAACTGTTCGTCGAACTGTTCGTCGAACACCTTCGAACACCGTTAAAACCAATGGCAGGCAAACAAAAACACATAGAAACACATAGAAAACACCTTCAAAGGTGTCCAAAAGCTGACAAACTGCTCAGAAGACACAACTAACACATGGAAAAGTGACAAGTACATATAGTCATGCGAAAAGAAAAGAGGTGGAGGAGTAAAAGGAGGGGGAGACACAGATATAGGCATGTCATGCCCTTCTAAAATCCAAAAAGTGAGAAGCCGAGACGGCCAGTCCGCTCCTGCCCGTGCCACCTCCGTGTCGCCGGGTTTGTGCCAGAGCCGCGGTGAACCCTGACGGCCAGCCCCCCTCTCCCAATACTGGTGCCTGTCCGCTGGTGGGTCGAGAGAGCCCCCCTGTGGTGGAGGCAGCTCTAAGCTTTTTAATTTAAATTGTCCCTCTAATTTGAATGAATACACTTTAAATCCATTTACAAGGATCTATTGGAGGGCAAGTCTCATGCCAGCAGCCGCGTAATTCCAGCTCCAGTAGCGTCCACTAAAGCTGCTGCAGTTAAAAAGCTTTTATAAGGATCGAGCTCGGCTGTCCACCGCAAGGCATCCTAGTGCCAGTCCCAGCCCCTATGCCTTGGGGTGCCTCCTGATGCTCTTCACTAAGTATCCCGTGGTCCCGAAGCATTTCCTTTGAAAAAATTAAGTGTCCAAACTACAGGTGGTGTAGCTTGCTTAACAGCCGGGATAATCCGCTGACTAGCAGACACTGCTACTAGGCACAAAGTATTTCCTGGGCTAGATGCAGTTAAAAATTTGTAAGTAGATACTCTCGTTGGATGCTGAGAAAGCATTCCATAGAGTCTCCTGGCACGCCATATATGATTCTCTTAAAAAGCTTGGGGTAGGGGTCTAGGGGACCCTTTTATAGCCAAAATCACGGCCCTGTATCACAATACGTCACCTAGGCTGAAGATAAATGGAACTGTAGCACCGAGGGCTCGGTTGCTACAGACGTATTGCACCTCACCCAGAGGTGTGATATCTCACTCTCAGATAAGGATGGAGTGTGGATCAGGACCCGACACCTGCATGCATTACACCACATTGCCGTGGGGCAGGGCGACCAATATGCCCCTGAGATGGGCACGACAGTCCCTGTCCCTGGCTGGAGTGGGGGGAGGGAACACTGAGGAAGGGGAACCCTGCAGTGCAGGAGCAGGGAGGAAGCAGTTCCTGGGTGCATTGAGAAGGGAGTATAAAAGGTGGGCACCATCTTAGTTCAGTGCAGAGAAGTCTGAGCAGAAGTGGCAGGGAGCAGGGGCTCTGCATGAGCTCTGCTCCGGAGGCGGGCCTAGTAACAGAGGCCCAGGCCTGCAAGAGGGAGAAGGAAGGAAGAGGAGCGTAGAAGGCTCCAGGAACGAGGAATGAAGGGATCCCAGGGGTGCGGACGGGTGAGTCGCCACCGCACGCCCGAATCCACCTGCGTGGAGGGGTCAGGCCAAAGGGGGAGACCGGTCCCCGAACTAGTGGAGGCAGGAAACGACCCTCAGCTAGAAACCGGAGGCTCTGACATTTTATGTGGCGCAGCCCCTTGCTCCACCCGCTAGGAAGGCACCACATAGGGTCAGGGAAACTGGCGCCAAGTTTACCAAGAGGAGGCCCGAGGCAGCCGGACAGAAGTGTTGGTAAGAAAGGCCAGACAAAGGACACACAAAGGGGGTCCTGTGAAGCGCTCCAAAGTTATCTGGGAGTTGTCTGAGCCCCTCACCTGGTGAGCACAGTACGACGTGGGCAGTCGTTACCTGCAGACGTGGTCTGGATAATAAGAACTGTGAGTAAAGGCCCTGAACTGCATCACTGACTCGTGTCGTTACTGCTGCTGCCCTGCACCATCACCCCCATCCTCCGCATACACTGCCCTGAGGCTATACTCCTCCCGTGGGGAGTTATGCTACGCTCTGCTGCACCCACAACACCAGCCTTAGCGGTCTGCCCTGTAGCGGCGGTTCACTCTGACCGCAATCCACGGGTGGCGTAGTCGGACATTTAAACATCAAAACCACATAAATAGTTCCGCCACTGGTTTGACCGCCCTGAGCCACGGAACCGGATCGCCGCCACGAAGACTACAACCACCAGCATCCACCAAAAAGGGTCCGGCTCCGGGTGTCCCAAGGCCCAGGGGGTGCGTCAGAACATTTTCATCACCTTTCACAATCACCAATGGGACAAGGCAGGGATGTCCTCTGTCCCCTCTCTTATACATCCTAGTGACGGAGCACCTGCTCTCATCAATTCGCCATAACCCCAATATTAGGTGGATTGAGGTGGGAGGCACCGACTACAAGTGCTCTCTATTTGCTGATGATGTCCTAGTATATATCACTCAATCACATATATCCATCCCTGCTGTTATGGCTGAAATAGATCACTTTGTTACATGGTAAAATTTTAAAATCAATGCAGCGAAGTCTGAGGCCCTCGATGTCTCCCTCCCTAAATCCATATAGGATTCCATCCAGTCCAACTTTCCCTTTGCCTGGCCCTCACAGGGTATCAAATACTTAGGAATTCCTATTCATAGAGACCTCTCCCATCTATGTTATCTTAATTTTGGGCCCTTTATTGAACAATTCCATACAGACCACGGTTGGCAAGTTAGAACTGTAAGATTCACTACGTGAACCACTGGTGTTTTGTGGAAAAGCACATGTACACCGCGTTCCAAATTATTATGCAAAAAGTGTTTAGGAGTGATAAGGGAAGAATTTGTTTGTTTGTCAGTTAAACTCATTGATGGTGATGTGTGTCAGGGCTCTTTATATCACTGTAAGCAATTGCAGACACCTGTGCTAATTAGTTTGGCAGGTGTGTCCAATGAAAGGCAAGACTACTTAAGAAGGCTCTCTCACATTATTAAGCAGCCTACATTTTCTGCCAAAATGGGAAAGAAAAAGGATGTGTCGGCTGCTGAGAAGCAACAAATTGTGGAGTGTTTAGGTCAAGGCATGACTACAATCAACATTGTGCGATGATCAGGATGAAGTGTCTTGGCAATCAAGTATGTAGCTGATTCACAGTACACACGTGGGCGTGCTGATAAGGGCAAATTGAGGACTCTTTCCTACAGGCAATTACGTCAGGTTGAAACAGCAGCGGCAAAAAAGCCTTGTCATAGCAGCAGACAAGTTTTTGAAGCTGCTTGTGCCTCCAACGTCCCCCGAACAACAAGATGCAGGGTCCTTCAGAGGTTTGCAGCTGTGCATATGCCATCCTGTCGACCTCCTCTAACCACTTCACACAAGCAGAAACGGCTCCAGTGGGCCAAACATTACATGAAGACTGATTTCAAAACTGTTTTGTTCACGGATGAGTGCCGTGCAGCGCTCGATGGTCCAGATGAATGGAGTGGAGGATGGCTGGTTGATGGACACCCCACGCAAACACGGCTACAGCGCCAACAAGGAGGAGGTGGAGTAATGTTTTGGGCTGGAATCATGGGGAGAGAGATTGTCGGCCCCTTTAGGATCCCTGAAGGCGCTAAAGATGAACTCCATAATGAACTCCATAATGTATGTGGATTTTCTCAAACAGCACTTCCTGCCATGGTTCAAGAAGAAGAACCGTGTATTTCACAGCAAGATCATTTTTCTGCATGATAATGCACCATCTCATGCTGCACATAAAACATCTGCATCTCTGGCTGATATGGGCATAAAAGGGGACAAACTTATGGTGTGACCCCCATGCTCCCCTGACCTCTACCCCATTCAGAACCTTTGGAGCATCATTAAAAGGAGTGTCTATGATGGCGGGAGGCAGTTCACATCTAAGCAACAGCTCTGGGAGGGTATTCTGTCCTCATGCAAAACAATTGAAGCAGAAACCATCCAAAACCTGACAAATTCAATGGACGAGAGAGTTCAGAAGCTCCTTTCGAACAAGGGGTCCTATGTGAAAATGTAACATCACCTAGAATAAAGTTTTGAGTTGAAAACTGTTTGATTTCAGTTTCTAACAACCTGCTAATGCTTATAATTTCAAAAATGACCATTTTTTTGGTCTTTATTAAAATGAAAAGGTTGATCGAAAAGTTTGGGGGATCTAAGAGTGTGGCAACCCAGTAGTCATGATTACTTCGAATTCTGACAATATGAGGGTCATGCTGCAGGTAGTGCAGCAAGAAGGCACTTATGTGTCTTGCGCATCTCGGAGCCCCAAAATTATTTTCCGGGCTAGATGCAGCTAAAAATTATTTTTAATTTTAAATCTGGTGAAGCTTATTATAGATGGCCTAATAGGATCAGTGCTGCACACTGCTACAAAGCCCAAATTATTTTCCAGTCAAGATACAGATAAACATGATTAGTAATTTGAAAGCTTAAAACGGTTGGTAGGGTGATTTTAACCAATCATCAAGCTTTTACTCTCCCCAGGTTGACACAGGGGTAGAAAAGTCGTTTCGGATCCATGATTTGTTCATCTTTATGAACGTGAGTCTGTCTACATTATCAGTGGAGAGCCGCGTGCGCTTATCTGTCAGCACACCACCAGCAGCGCTGAACACACGTTCAGACAGAACGCTGGCTGCGGGGCATGACAAGATCTCCAAGGTGTAAGTGGTTAGCTCCGGCCATTTATCCAGATTGGAAGCCCAAAAAGAGCAAGGGTCCAGTGACACAGTCGTGGCTTCAATGTTTACTTGGAGATACTCCTGTACCATCGTCTCTAGGAGTTGACTATGTGTCAGACTTCTTGTCTACTGTGGCCTTGCAAAGGATGGGCTAAAAAAGTGGTGAAATGATTCCGCAAAATTGATGTTACCAGCAGATACTGTGGTTCTGTTACGGTTTGAGTGCTGAACACTTGACGGTCCCACGGTTGGCAAGTTGGAACTGTGAGATTCACTACGTGCACCACTGGTATTTTGTGGAAAAGCACATGTAAGATTCTGCAACAGTCTCTGCTGATACTCCTGCATGCGTGCATCCCTTTCTATGGCAGGAATAATTTCTGCAAATTTACTTTTGTACCGGGGATCTAACAGTGTGGCAACCCAGTAGTCAGGATTATTTCTAATTCTCACAATTCGAGGGTCATGTTGCAGGTAGTGCAGCAAGAAGGCACTCATGTGTGTTGCGCATCCAGGAGCACCAAGTCCCTGTTGTGTTGGTGGCGAGGTAGCAATCATGCTTCCTTCCTCTGTCCTCTCCCCCCAACCTCGCACAACAGAAATGTGATCAAGGTCTCCCTCATCTGATGAGTCTTCCATCAGTTCGTCCTCCACTTCTTCCTGGGCTCCTGCACCTTCCTCACTAGTTTGGCTACTACCATGCACCCTGGTAAAATCATCTCCCCCACCCTCACATGCCTGCCGCCTTGGTGCTGCCGACCGTCTGGACCTTGCAGATGTTAGCCCTTCCGCATACAACTCCTCCTCCTCTACTTCCTCCACCTCCTCTTGTGCCACCACCTGACTCCGAATTCTGTTTAACATGTGCTCCAGCATGTAAATCACCGGAATAGTCATGCTGATAATGGCATCGTCAGCACTAAACATCTTCGTCGCCATTTCAAAACTGTGCAGAAGGGTGCATAGGTCCCTGATCTGAGACCACTCCTCCAGCGTGATTTGCCCCACCTCTGAATCTCGTTGGCCCAGGCTATACGTCAGAACGTATTGCACCAGGGCTTGTCGGTGCTGCCACAGTCGCTGCAACATGTGCAGAGTTGAATTCCACCGGGTAGGCACTAGAGATGAGCGGTGTTCGACTAGAACTGTTCGCCAATCTCAAATTCGAGCTGTTTTGGGCGGTGTTCGAGTTGTTCGACGAACCCGAACGATTTGCAAAAAATTCGGCTGTTCGAGGTTATGTTCGATAACTGTTCGTGCACCAAAAGCGTGTCCTGCATGTCTGGCGCTATTTAGAGCACCAATCATGCAGGGATTGTCTGCCACTCACTGTAATGCCACAGCCATGGTGGTTGTGGCATTACAGTGATTGCCCAAATCGATGGGAACAGTGCCAACTGTGAAACATGAAAAGCCGGCAATTCAGCAGCGGCATACACCTGTACCCGACAATTTAGAATAGAAAGAATAGAGAATCACACATAGATTAGATAGATAGAAACATGTCAGTCACATATATATGAAGTACAGTGACAGTGCTGCTTACTGTACTTGTCATTTAGCGTAAAGGATTTATCAAAAAAAATAATAGTGTTTTCATGCACCGTCTCTTTAAAAAAGCCGGCCGGCAATTCAGCATCTGTACCCGACAATTTAGAACAGACAGAATAGAGCTTCACACATAGATTAGATAGATAGAAACATGTCAGTCACATATATATGAAGTACAGTGATAGTGTTGGTTACTGTACTTGTCATTTAGTATTAAAACAAAGGATTTATTATTAAAAAAATTGGCGTGGGGTTCCCCTTAATTTTAGGCTCTAGCGGAGGTTAAGCAGACGGCTGGGGCAGATGTTTGAAGCCTGGGAAGGGGGTAATACCCACGGAGCTTCCCAGGCTACTAATATCAGCCCCCAGCTGAATACATAGCCTTTACTAGCTATTAAAATGGGGGACCCCCCCAAAAAAATGACGTGGGGTCCCCCCTAATTTAATAGCTAGCAAAGGCTAGGCAGACAGCTGGGGGCTGATATTAATAGCCCAGGAAGGGAGCCATGAATATTGGCCCCCTCCCAGGCTAGAAACACCAGCCGTCAGCCGCCCCAGAAATGGCGCATTCATAGGATGCGCCAATTCTGGCACTTAGCCTCGCTCTTCCACGCTGCCCTGGTGCGGTGGCAGGGGGTAATAGGGTTGGGGTTGATGTCAGCTTATAATGCCAGCTGACATCAAGCCCAGGTTAGTAATGGAGAGGCGTCTATAAGACACCCCCATTACTAACCCCATAGTCAAAGTTAAAAAAAACACAAACACCCAGAATAAAGTCCTTTAATTGAAATAAAGACACAATCCTTTATTGTTCTAAATTAAACCATACTTACCATCACGCCCATTCCAGCTGAAGCCAACGATCTCCTGCAATAAAAGAAAAATAATAAAGCAACCTCATCCTTACCTTTCCATGGTTCCCACGACAGCTTCAGCTCTGCTACATCGAGATGACAGGCTGGACCGCAGCAGAACGCTGCCATCCAGCCTCTCATCCCGCAGACACTGAGAAGCGCAGGCTTGCTTGCGCTGCTCAGCGTCTCTCTGTGACGACATCCAGATGAGCCGAGTTCATGTCCAATGAACTCGGCTCACCTCATGCACGTCACTGACAGCGTGGGAAAATTCTCACGCTGAAGCGGTGAGTGCAGGAGAATTCTCCCACGCTGTCAGTGACTTGCATAAGGTGAGCTCATGTCCAATGAACTCAGCTCACCTCCTGCACGTCACTGACAGCGTGGGAGAATTCTCCTGCACTCAGCGCTTCAGCGTGAGAATTCTCCCACGCTGAAGCGCTGAGTGCAGGAGAATTTTCCCACGCTGTCAGTGACGTGCATAAGGTGAGCTCATGTCCAATGAACTCAGCTCACCTCCTGCACGTCACTGACAGCGTGGGAGAATTCTCCTGCACTCAGCGCTTCAGTGTGAGAATTCTCACACGCTGAAGCGCTGAGTGCAGGAGAATTTTCCCACGCTGTCAGTGACGTGCATGAGGTGAGCCGAGTTCATTGGACATTAACTCGGCTCATCTGGATGCCCTCACAGAGAGACACTGTGGAGCGCAAGCAAGCCTGCGCTTCTCAGTGTCTGCGGGATGACAGGCTGGATGGCAGCGTTCTGCTGCGGTCCAGCCTGTCATCTCGATGTAGCAGAGCTGAAGCTGTCATGGGAACCATGGAAAGGTAAGGATGATGTTGCTTTATTATTTTTCTTTTATTTCAGGAGATCGTTGGCTTCAGCTGGAATGGGCGTGATGGTAAGTATGGTTTAATTTAGAACAATAAATAATTGTGTGTTTATTTCAATTAAAGGACTTTTTTCTGAGTGTTGTGTTTTTTTTAAATACTTTACTAGAAATTCATGGTGGTCATGTCTAATATTGGCGTGACCCCATGAATTTCGGGCTTAGGGCCAGCTGATAATGCCAAGCTGGCCCTAACCCCTTTATTACCCAGTGAGCCACCGCATGAGGGCCCTGGATGAGTTGGGTACAGCGCCAGAAGATGGCGCTTCTATGAACGCGCCATTTTCCGGGGTGGCTGCGGACTGCAATTTGCAGCGGGGGGGGGGCCAGAAAGCTTGGGCCTCCCTGCGCTGCGGATTCCAGCCCCCAGCTGCCTAGTTGTACCTGGCTGGACACAAAAACAGGGCGAAGCCCCACGTCAATTTTCTTTAAATTATTTCATGAAATAATTAAGAAAAAAAGGGCTTCCCTATATTGTTGTGTCCGGCCAGGTACAAATAGGCAGCTGGTGGTTGGGGGCAGCCCGTTCCTGCCTGCTGTACCTGGCTGGACACAAATATAGTGCGAAGCCCCAAGTCAATTTTTTTTAAATTATTTCATGAATTTCCTGAAATAATTAAAAAAAATTGAAGTGGGGCTTCGCACTATATTTGTGTCCAGCCAGGTACAGCAGGCAGGAACGGGCTGCCCCCATCCACCAGCTGCCTATTTGTACCTGGCCGGACACAACAATATAGGGAAGGCCTTTTTTTCTTAATTATTTCATGAATTTCATGAAATAATTAAAAAAAATTGAAGTGGGGCTTCGCACTATATTTGTGTCCAGCCAGGTACAGCAGGCAGGAACGGGCTGCCCCCAACCACAAGCTGCCTATTTGTACCTGGCCGGACACAACAATATAGGGAAGGCCTTTTTTTCTTAATTATTTCATGAAATTCATGAAATAATTAAAAAAAAAGTACGTGGGGCTTCGCCCTATTTTTGTGTCCAGCCAGGTACAACTAGGCAGCTGGGGGCTGGAATCTGCAGCGCAGGGAGGCCCAAGCTTTCTGGGCCCCCCCCCGCTACAAATTGCAGACCGCAGCCACCCCGGAAAATGGCGCGTTCATAGAAGCGCCATCTTCTGGCGCTGTACCCAACTCATCCAGGGCCCTGGTGCGGTGGCTCACTGGGTAATAAAGGGGTTAGGGCCAGCTTGGTATTATCAGCTGGCCCCAAGCCCAAAATTCATGGGGTCACGCCAGTATTAGACATGACCGCCATGAATTTCTAGTAAAGTATTTAAAAAAAACACAACACCCAGAATAAAGTCCTTTAATTGAAATAAAGACACAATTCTTTATTGTTCTAAATTAAACCATACTTACCATCACACCCATTCCAGCTGAAGCCAACGATCTCCTGCAATAAAAGAAAAATAATAAACCAACCTCATCCTTACCTTTCCATGGTTCCCACGACAGCTTCAGCTCTGCTACATCGAGATGACAGGCTGGACCGCAGCAGAACGCCGCCATCCAGCCTGTCATCCCGCAGACACTGAGAAGCGCAGGCATGCTTGCGCTCCTCACTGTCTCGCTGTGACGGCATCCAGATGAGCCGAGGTCATGTCCAATGAACTCGGCTCACCTCATGCACGTCACTGACAGCGTGGGAAAATTCTCACGCTGAAGTGCTGAGTGCAGGAGAATGCTCCCACGCTGTCAGTGATGTGCATGAGGTGAGCTCATGTCCAATGAACTCAGCTCACCTCCTGCACGTCACTGACAGCGTGGGAAAATTCTCCTGCAATCAGCGCTTCAGCGTGAGAATTTTCCCACGCTGTCAGTGACGTGCATGAGGTGAGCCGAGTTCATTGGACATGAACTCGGCTCATCTGGATGTCGTCACAGAGAGACGCTGAGCAGCGCAAGCATGCCTGCGCTTCTCAGTGTCCGCGGGATGACAGGCTGGATGGCGGCGTTCTGCTGCGGTCCAGCTTGTCATCTCGATGTAGCAGAGCTGAAGCTGTCGTGGGAACCATGGAAAGGTAAGGATGAGGTTGCTTTATTATTTTTCTTTTATTGCAGGAGATCGTTGGCTTCAGCTGGAATGGGCGTGATGGTAGGTATGGTTTAATTTAGAACAATAAAGGATTGTGTCTTTATTTCAATTAAAGGACTTTATTCTGGGTGTTTGTGTTTTTTTTAACTTTGACTATGGGGTTAGTAATGGGGGTGTCTTATAGACGCCTCTCCATTACTAACCTGGGCTTGATGTCAGCTGGCATTATAAGCTGACATCAACCCCAACCCTATTACCCCCTGCCACCGCACCAGGGCAGCGTGGAAGAGCGAGGCTAAGTGCCAGAATTGGCGCATTTTATGAATGCGCCATTTCTGGGGCGGCTGACGGCTGGTGTTTCTAGCCTGGGAGGGGGCCAATATTCATGGCTCCCTTCCTGGGCTATTAATATCAGCCCCCAGCTGTCTGCCTAGCCTTTGCTAGCTATTAAATTAGGGGGGACCCCACGTCATTTTTTTTGGGGGGTCCCCCATTTTAATAGCTAGTAAAGGCTATGTATTCAGCTGGGGGCTGATATTAGTAGCCTGGGAAGCTCCGTGGGTATTACCCCCTTCCCAGGCTTCAAACATCTGCCCCAGCCGTCTGCTTAACCTCCGCTAGAGCCTAAAATTAAGGGGAACCCCACGCCAATTTTTTTAATAATAAATCCTTTATTTTAATACTTAATGACAAGTACAGTAACCAACACTATCACTGTACTTCATATATATGTGACTGACATGTTTCTATCTATCTAATCTATGTGTGATGCTCTATCTTTCTGTTCTAAATTGTCGGGTACCGCTGCTGAATTGCCGGCCGGCTTTTTTAAAGAGACAGTGCATGAAAACACTATTATTTTTTTAAATAAATCCTTTACACTAAATGACAAGTACAGTAAGCAACACTATCACTGTACTTATTATATATGTGACTGACATGTTTCTATCTATCTAATCTATGTGTGAAGCTCTATTCTTTCTGTTCTAAATTGTCGGGTACAGATGCTGAATTGCCGGCCGGCTTTTTTAAAGAGACGGTGCATGAAAACACTAATATTTTTTTTAATAAATCCTTTACACTAAATGACAAATGCAGTAACCAACACTGTCACTGTACTTCTTATATATGTGGCTGACATGTTTCTATCTATCTAATCTATGTGTGAAGCTCTATTCTTTCTGTTCTAAATTGTCGGGTACAGATGCTGAATTGCCGGCCGGCTTTTTTAAAGAGACGGTGCATGAAAACACTAATATTTTTTTTAATAAATCCTTTACACTAAATGACAAATGCAGTAACCAACACTGTCACTGTGCTTCTTATATGTGTGACTGACATGTTTCTATCTATCTAATCTATGTGTGATGCTCTATTCCTTCTTGTCTAAATTGTCGAGTACCGGTGTATGCCGCTGCTGAATTTGCCGGCCGGCTTTTTTAAACAGAGTGTCTTCTGAGCAGTTTGTCAGCTTTTGGACACCTTTGCAGGTGTTTTCTATGTGTTTCTATGTGTTTTTGTTTGCCTGCCATTGGTTTTAACGGTGTTCGACGGTGTTCTAAGGTGTTCGACGAACAGTTCGACGAACAGTTCCTCGAACATCCCGGTGTTCGACGAACCGAACCGAACCCGAACACTACGGGGGTGGCTCAACACTAGTAGGCACATCGCATTTTAGCCGGTGAAGTGGCAGGCCCAACGACTTCTGTAGAGATGTAAGTCGCTGAGCTGCGGGATGCGAACGGCGGAAGTGAGCACACAGCGACCGTGCCCTCTGCAGAAGGCCATCTAGTCTGGGATAGTGGGCTAAAAATTGCTGGACAACCAGGTTCAACACGTGAGCCATACAAGGCACGTGTGTGACATTGCCCCGGAGAAGGGCCGCACCCAGGTTTGCAGCATTGTCGCACACGGCCTTCCCTGGTTTCAGGTCCAGTGGAGACAACCATTCATGAAATTGGTTCTCCAGAGCTGACCAGAACTCCTCAGCTGTGTGACTCACATTTCCCAGACATTTCAATGTAAAAACCGCCTGATGACGTTGAGCCCTACTGCCAGCATAGTAAGGAGGTGTGCAGGATCCCTTCTGCGCAGTTAGAAAGCTTGTGGCATGACCAGACAGCCTTTGGGTGCAGGTGGAAGACCGAGAGGAGGTTGAGGAGGCAGAAGCAGTGGAGGAAAAATGACATAAAGAGGATTGACGCACAACTCGTGGGGACGGCAAGACTTGGACAGCAGCCCCTTGTCCTGCTGTCACCATAGTTACCCAGTGCCCAGTCAGCGACATGTAACGCCCCTGTCCATGCCTACTCGTCCAAGTGTCTGTGGTGAAATGCACCCTGTCACACACAGAGTTTCTCAAAGAAGCGGTGATGTTGTGTGCGACATGCTGGTGGAGCGCAGGCACACCTTTCTTTGAGAAGTAGTGCCGACTGGGCATCTGGTACTGGGGCACTGCGACGGACATAAGGTCTCGAAAATCCTCTGTGTCCACCAGGCGGAAAGGCAGCATTTCTGTAGCCAAGAGCTTGCAGATGGTGAAATTCAACCTCTTAGCTTTCTCATGGCTAGGAGGAAATGGTCTTTTACTTGTCCACATCTGAGGGACCGAGGGCTGGCTATTGTGCTTAGACGGGGTTGATAAGGGTGTCCCCGGCAAACTGCCGGTCTGTGAGGAAGATGCAGGCGGACATGTTAGGTTGCCTTGATCCAAAGGTGGTGATATCGATGTCGGACAGCGCTCAAGACCAGCTGGTGTTACCACCTCCAAAGAAAATGATGACCTGCCAATCACGCTGGCTGTTGCGGGTAAAGAGGTGGCAGGTCTGCGCCCCAAAACAGGTGTGACTGCTGTCCCCCCAGTCACAGAGGATGAAGAGGCCGCGGATGCACAAGATATGGCAGACGGTGGTTGGCCCGGCCGGCTAGACCGCATTGTAGCACACTGAGCTTCCCACTGCAACTTATGCTTCATGTCCATGTGCCGGTTCATGCATGAAGTACTCAAACTATGTATTTTTTGGCCTCTACTTAGCTTTTGCTGACAAATGTTACAGATAACACGAGTTGGGTCATCTTTATCGATCTGAAAAAATGCCCAGGCTATGCAAGGCTTAGCACCCATGCGACCTGAAGAGCCACCACGACTTGTGGTGAGAGGCAGAGTTGTGTTTGAGGATGCAGTTGTTGACGTGCTTCCAGTACTACGTCTCTGTCCAGGAAGGCGCAACCTGACCTCGTCGTCACTAGCATCTTCCTCCACCTCCTCTGCTGACCTCATCTCTTGGCTGACTGTGGGTTGACAGTAAGTGGGATCTCCGACCTCATCATCATCACCCTGTGCGTTATTACACCCGTCGTCCTCAGAGCCAACCTGTTCCTGCCCTGACAAAAAACTAAAGTTGTCGCTCCAATCAGGTATTTGAGTCTTATCATCGTCTTCCTCATTGTCTCCACCAACAGGAGTTACAGTTTGGGAATGAGGGTCTACATTATGGTCAGAATCTTCTGCGTCTGGTCCTGGATCCGACTCATAAAGATTCTGGGCATCAGTGCAGATCATTTCCTCGTCTGGATTCACAGAAGCGCTGGAGTCGACCTCTGATTCCCAGGCTATAGTATGAGTAAACAGCTCTGCAGACTCAACCATCTGTTCTACCTCATACTCAGACGGGCAGCTGGAGATTTGGGAGCTGTGAGGAAGCAAGTGCGATTTGGGTGACACCTTTGAGGACTGGAGTATTTGTGATGTTGAAGTTGATGTGGAGGAGAGCCCACTTAAAGGAGCACTTGATATCCGTTGAAGCACCTGCTGTTTTTGTGCCTCATCTGGAATTTGTAGCGATTGGCGTGGCCGTAAGAAAGGGATCTTATCACATTGTCCGCTAAAAGAAGTAGACATTTTAGTTTGGCTGGAAGATGGTCTTTCTTCTGCACCTACCCCACGGACACAACCTTTTTTCCCCTTCCCAACACGCCTATTCCCCTTTCCACCAGCAGCAGGCCTTTTTCCACTCATTTTGGTGGTTAACTAATTCACAACTCTGGAGTTGTTTGCACAAAAAAACAATGGATGGTAATCGAGCAGAGCTGAGTGGCCAAACTGTGGTATTAGGCCAAAACTATTGGCTGGGTTAGATGCAGAAAAAAATTATTTTTAATTTGCAACCTGATGGAGGTCAGTATAGATGGACTAATAGACCAAGTCCCACACACCGCTAGAAGCCCAAATATTTTTTCAGAGCTAGATGCAGAAAATTTTTTTATTCAATTTGCAACCTGATGGAGGTCAGTATAGATGGACTAATAGACCAAGTCCCACACACTGCTAGAAGCCCAAATATTTTTTCAGAGCTAGATGCAGAAAAAAATTATTTTTAATTTGCAACCTGATGGAGGTCAGTATAGATGGACTAATAGACCAAGTCCCACACACCGCTAGAAGCCCAAATATTTTTTCAGAGCTAGATGCAGAAAAAAATTATTTTTAAATTGCAACCTGATGGAGGTCAGTATAGATGGACTAATAGACCAAGTCCCACACACCACTAGAAGCCCAAATATTTTTTCAGAGCTAGATGCAGAAAATTTTTTTATTCAATTTGCAACCTGATGGAGGTCAGTATAGATGGACTAATAGACCAAGTCCCACACACTGCTAGAAGCCCAAATATTTTTTCAGAGCTAGATGCAGAAAAAAATTATTTTTAATTTGCAACCTGATGGAGGTCAGTATAGATGGACTAATAGACCAAGTCCCACACACCGCTAGAAGCCCAAATATTTTTTCAGAGCTAGATGCAGAAAAAAATTATTTTTAATTTGCAACCTGATGGAGGTCAGTATAGATGGACTAATAGACCAAGTCCCACACACCGCTAGAAGCCCAAATATTTTTTCAGAGCTAGATGCAGAAAAAAATTATATTCAATTTGCAACCTGCTGGAGGTCAGTATAGAAGGACTAATAGAACAAGTCCCACACACTGCTAGAAGCCCAAATATTTTTTCAGAGCTAAATGAAGAAAAAAATTATTTTTAATTTGCAACCTGATGGAGGTCAGTATAGATGGACTAATAGACCAAGTCCCACACACTGCTAGAAGCCCAAATATTTTTTCAGAGCTAGATGCAGAAAAAAATTATTTTTAATTTGCAACCTGATGGAGGTCAGTATAGATGGACTAATAGACCAAGTCCCACACACTGCTAGAAGCCCAAATATTTTTTCAGAGCTAGATGCAGAAAAAAATTATTTTTAATTTGCAACCTGATGGAGGTCAGTATAGATGGACTAATAGACCAAGTCCCACACACCGCTAGAAGCCCAAATATTTTTTCAGAGCTAGATGCAGAAAAAAATTATATTCAATTTGCAACCTGCTGGACGTCAGTATAGAAGGACTAATAGAACAAGTCCCACACACTGCTAGAAGCCCAAATATTTTTTCAGAGCTAAATGAAGAAAAAAATTATTTTTAATTTGCAACCTGATGGAATTCAGTATAGATGGACTAATAGACCAAGTCCCACACACTGCTAGAAGCCCAAATATTTTTTCTGAGCTAGATGCAGAAAAAAATTATTTTTAATTTGCAACCTGATGGAGGTCAGTATAGATGGACTAATAGACCAAGTCCCACACACCGCTAGAAGCCCAAATATTTTTTCAGAGCTAGATGCAGAAAATTTTTTTATTCAATTTGCAACCTGATGGAGGTCAGTATAGATGGACTAATAGACCAAGTCCCACACACTGCTAGAAGCCCAAATATTTTTTCAGAGCTAGATGCAGAAAAAAATTATTTTTAATTTGCAACCTGATGGAGGTCAGTATAGATGGACTAATAGACCAAGTCCCACACACTGCTAGAAGCCCAAATATTTTTTCAGAGCTAGATGCAGAAAAAAATTATTTTTAATTTGCAACCTGATGGAGGTCAGTATAGATGGACTAATAGAACAAGTCCCACACGCTGCTAGAAGCCCAAATATTTTTTCAGAGATAAATGAAGAAAAAAATTATTTTTAATTTGCAACCTGATGGAGGTCAGTATAGATGGACTAATAGACCAAGTCCCACACACTGCTAGAAGCCCAAATATTTTTTCAGAGCTAGATGCAGAAAAAAATTATTTTTAATTTGCAACCTGATGGAGGTCAGTATAGATGGACTAATAGACCAAGTCCCACACACTGCTAGAAGCCCAAATATTTTTTCAGAGCTAGATGCAGAAAAAAATTATATTCAGTTTGCAACCTGATGGAGGTCAGTATAGATGGACTAATAGAACAAGTCCCACACACTGCTAGAAGCCCAAATATTTTTTCAGAGCTAAATGAAGAAAAAAATTATTTTTAATTTGCAACCTGATGGAGGTCAGTATAGATGGACTAATAGACCAAGTCCCACACACTGCTAGAAGCCCAAATATTTTTTCAGAGCTAGATGCAGAAAAAAATTATTTTTAATTTGCAACCTGATGGAGGTCAGTATAGATGGACTAATAGACCAAGTCCCACACACTGCTAGAAGCCCAAATATTTTTTCAGAGCTAGAATCAGAAAAAAATTATTTTTAATTTGCAACCTGATGGAGGTCAGTATAGATGGACTAATAGACCAAGTCCCACACACCGCTAGAAGCCCAAATATTTTTTCAGAGCTAGATGCAGAAAAAAATTATATTCAATTTGCAACCTGCTGGACGTCAGTATAGAAGGACTAATAGAACAAGTCCCACACACTGCTAGAAGCCCAAATATTTTTTCAGAGCTAAATGAAGAAAAAAATTATTTTTAATTTGCAACCTGATGGAGGTCAGTATAGATGGACTAATAGACCAAGTCCCACACACTGCTAGAAGCCCAAATATTTTTTCTGAGCTAGATGCAGAAAAAAATTATTTTTAATTTGCAACCTGATGGAGGTCAGTATAGATGGACTAATAGACCAAGTCCCACACACCGCTAGAAGCCCAAATATTTTTTCAGAGCTAGATGCAGAAAATTTTTTTATTCAATTTGCAACCTGATGGAGGTCAGTATAGATGGACTAATAGACCAAGTCCCACACACTGCTAGAAGCCCAAATATTTTTTCAGAGCTAGATGCAGAAAAAAATTATTTTCAATTTGCAACCTGATGGAGGTCAGTATAGATGGACTAATAGACCAAGTCCCACACACTGCTAGAAGCCCAAATATTTTTTCAGAGCTAGATGCAGAAAAAAATTATTTTTAATTTGCAACCTGATGGAGGTCAGTATAGATGGACTAATAGAACAAGTCCCACACGCTGCTAGAAGCCCAAATATTTTTTCAGAGATAAATGAAGAAAAAAATTATTTTTAATTTGCAACCTGATGGAGGTCAGTATAGATGGACTAATAGACCAAGTCCCACACACTGCTAGAAGCCCAAATATTTTTTCAGAGCTAGATGCAGAAAAAAATTATATTCAGTTTGCAACCTGATGGAGGTCAGTATAGATGGACTAATAGAATGATGCTATGCCCAAAAGATTTTACTTCACTAGGTGCAGTAAAAAAATTGGTATTCTATACACAGGTGGTATATCTTGCAACACAGATAGGCTACTCCACTGACTAACACACTCTGCAATAGGCCAAAAAGGATTAGCTTTGCTAGATTCAGCCAAATGCTGTGAAAAAAACTTGCACAGCACTGGCACAGACCTGCCTGGCAAAAACTGATAGGAACTGATGTAACCTAGTCCTGAAAAGGACTCCAATTACAATTAGTCTTTACTCCCACAATCTATCTATTTAAGAGCACAGACCTGCCTGATAAAAGTCGTAGGAAATGCTGTAACCTAGTCCTTAAAAGGACTGCAATCACAACTATTCCCTACTCCCAAGCTATCTGTATATTTGTGCGAAAATTGGCTTGAAATTAACAAGGTATAGCGCACACAGCAACAGCGGTGCCGTCTAACACGCAGCTGCAGCAGTGAGAAAATGGTGGCGACGGGGAAAATGGCTTGGTCTTATAGGGCAAGGACATGTGACATACACTGCCAATCACACATGCCCTTGCTTGTGTGAAAAAAAGCACTTCGCTCCGTGTGTGCGCTGCTGATAGGCTGACAGATTGCACCTCCCCACTGCAAATGCGGGAAAGAGAAAAAAAAATGGAGATCTTCATTGTTCCTGCAGAGATCCATCCCCTGCCCCTCCCCCCGCCCCGCTGTACACTCAAACTGCGTATTAACATTAATTTTCATCATTACTGAGAAAAAATCCAGTTATGATTTTGGTGCACGAACAGTTATCGAACATAACCTCGAACAGCCGAATTTTTCTCAAATTGTTCGTGTTCGCCGACCGGCTCGAACACCGCCCAAAACAGCTCGAATTTGAGATTGGCGAACAGTTCGAGTAGAACAACGCTCATCTCTACTGTAGATGCAATATACTGAGAATACAGAGGGTTTACTCACGCTGAGCGCTGTATATATACTGTATAACGTACTGAGAATACAGGGGGTGTACTCACTCACGCTGAATGCTGTATGTATAATGTACTGAAAATACAGAGGGGTGTACTCACTTACGCTGAGTGCTGTAGATGTAACGTACTGAGAATACAGGGGGTGTACTCACTTACGCTGAGCGCTGTATGTGTGGCACCCCAGGGGTCTGGTCTCCACAGTAATAGCAATGTTACGTCTGAGAGCAGGTGGGAGGTCTCTTGGTCAGGAATCCTATGCATGCCACACCTCCTGCCCAGTCCTGGGAGGGGAAGAACTTCCCCTATATAAAACTGGGGCTGAGGCAGGGTTAGAGAGAAGAAGAGTAGAGAAGAAGAGAAGCAGCTTAGGAAAGAAAGATCAGGAGCTCAGTGGGAGCAGTGCTAAAAGGAATCAGGGGCTGGCAGCTGAAGAGCTCGCCCTGATTGAAGAGTTACCACCGGACCCGGAGTCCGAGGCTGTGGGGATTAACCCGGACCCAGCAGCAGAAACCGCCCGGCAGGGGATTTCAGGTCCTCTGGCCAAGAAACCCGAAGGCACGGTCACACGCGTGGGACCAGCACCGCCGTCGTGGAGCAGAAGCCACTAGAAGGCCCCGAGTCACCGGCCATACGGGTGAGCACCACACGGTACACTCAGGGACGTGGGCTATCTTTAACCGCCTCTAGCAAGGTAGCCAGAAGAGTACAATTAGTTGGGGAGGCCTACAACTCTGCCTGGCCAAGGGGGATCCCATCTGCTCAAGGACTGACCAGGCCCCGACCGCTAGCCAGTACTCCGGGAGGGTCTATCTTTGTCACCAGTAAAGACCCTGAACTACACCGTATCGTCTCTGAGTGGTTCCTGCTACCCCCATCATCCACGTCGGCTGCCCTGAGGCCATACCCCTCCCGTTGGGGGTTATACCATCCACGCTGCACCATCCTTCCACCGGCCTCAGCGGTCTGCCCTGCAGCGGCAGCTCCATAGCTGCATTCAACGGGTGGCGTAGTCGTCCTACATCTACTGCTAATACACCGCCACTTAGTCTGACACCCTGGGCACGGACCGGGTCACCGCCACAAGGACTACTACCCCTATCCAGATCCGGCTCCGGGTATCCCTTGAACATGGCCCAGGGGGCGCGTCATATGTATAACATACTGAGAATATAGGGGGTGTACTCACTTACGCTGAGCGCTATATGTATAACATACTGAGAATATAGGGGGTGTATTCACTTTCGCTGAGCGCTGTAGGGCGGCGGTGTTCACACCGTGCAGTAACTGAGACAGTGACCCAAGCAAGTCCAACATAAGCAACTTTTATTCAGCAAAACTTACAGGTAAACAGAAAGTCCTCCGGTTCGCTGCCGGGTTAACCCAAGTCCATAACAACGTTTGCCGGGTGCAACGGAGGCGCCGGGCCGCTCAGAGCCTGATAGGTGCAGAGCCTTCCCAGGCGTGGGTTCAGCTACTCACAGGCCTGCCGAGCTTTCCTGCTATGCTCCTAGCAGGTCCCAACACTGAACAACACTAATTCTTAATGCAGGGTTTTTAAAGGACCTGTGGCAAGAGCCACTGTAAAACTGCCTTCCTGTAGCCTCCCCCAAGAAATGAAGGCCCTGCCAGGTTTTACTTAATCTGCCTTAGCCAGATAGCCTGACCAGGTCAATGCTCACCTTCATTCCTGCATTGCAGCCGCAGCTGTTTCTGTGACTGCCATGCACCCCAACGGGTTTAATAGGTCTCTGTACACATTCTGGGGGATATGTAACATCCCTCGTATACGATCCCTGTCATTGCCTCACAGCTCTGTATGTATAACATACTGCGAATACAGGGGGTGTACTCACTTACGCTGAGCGCTGTATGTATAATGTACTGAGAATACAGAGGGGTGTACTCACTTATGCTGAGTGCTGTATAAATAACGTACTGAGGATACAGAGGGGTGTACTCACTTATGCTGAGTGCTGTATATATAACATACTGAGAATACAGGGGGGTGTACTCACTTACACTGAACGCTGTGTATATATAACGTATTGAGAATACAGGGGGTGTACTCACTTACGCTGAACGCTGTATTTATAACGTACTGAGAATACAGGGGGCTGTACTCACGCTGCGTGCTGTATATATAATGTACTGAGAATACAGGGGGGTGTACTCACTTATGCTGAGCACTGTATATATAACGTACTGAGAATACAGAAGATGTTCTCACTTACACTGTGCGCTGTATATATAACGTACTGAGAATACAAAGGGGTGTACTCACTTACGCTGAGCGCTGTATGTATAACGTACTGATAATATGGGGGTATACTTATGAATTTGTCTCTCTCTCTTGTCCTGGACATATTGTCGTCATGGTGCCACACTGAGCATGCTCAGTCTATAGAGGCTTCGGACAAAAGGACACATCTATAATATAATCGTACAAGCGTCCCTCTGTCTGAAGCCTCTATAGACTGCGCAAGCGTGACATGCCTGCGCTGTCTGGCTCCAGACAGAAGAATGTATGGAGCCGTTACAGGTAAGAGGAGTGTATGGCGCCGGAGATCGCGGTATGCGTAGACACTGAATGCATACTGCGATCTCCGACGCCATACTTACATACTTACCTGACCGGGAGGAGCATTGCCGCAGCACCTGTCTTCTCGCCGGAGACCGGGGCAGGAGTGAAGGCGTCGGAGTCGGCGCATAGCGATATCCGGCGCCGTTTTACTGAAGACACAGTATATGCACGCGCGTACTCCGGCGAAACACTACTCCCCCGGCCTCCAGCAGAACAGGACACCGCAGCGCTGGAGCACAGGGAAGAAAGGTGAGTATAAGTGGGGTTTTTTTGTATGTGAGCAGCGTGAAAGGGATGAGGGGTGCCATACATACCAGGATTGGAGGATTAGGGGGATGAGGGGGCCACACATACCAGGATTGGGGGATGAGGAGGCCACACATACCAGGATTGGGGGGTGAGGGGGCCACATAAACCAGGATTGGGGGATGAGGAGGCCACACATACCAGGATTGGGGAATGAGGGGGCCACACATACCAGGATTGGGGGATGAGGGGGCCACACATACCAGGATTGGGGGATGAGGGGGCCACACATACCAGGATTGGGGGATGAGGGGGCCACACATACCAGGATTGGGGGATGAGGGGTACCATACATACCAGGATTGAGGGGTGAGGGGACCATGCATACTAGAATTGAGGGGTGAGGGGACCATGAATACCAGGATTGAGGGCTGAGAGGACCATGCATACCAGGATTGAGGGGTGAGGGTACCATGCATACCAGGATTAGGGGGTGAGGGGACCATGCATACCAGGATTGGGGGATGAGGGGTGCCATGCATACCAGGATTGGGGATGAGTGGTGCCATGCATACCAGGATTGGGAGGTGAGGGGTGCCATGCATTCCAGCATTGGGGATGAGGGGTGCAATGCATACCAGGATTGGGGATGAGGGGTGCCATGCATACCAGGATTGGAGATGAGGGGTGCCATGCATACCAGGATTCGGATGAGGGGCCATGTAGACCAGGATAGGGATGAGGGGTACCATGTATATCAGGATGAGGGATGGGGTACCATGCATACCAGGATAGGGATGAGGGGTACCATGCATACCAGGATGAGGGGTACCATACATACCAGGATAGAGATAAGGGATGGGGTACCATGCATACCAGGACTGCGTATGAGGGAGCCATGCATACCAGGATTGGGGATGAGGGGCACCATGCATACCAGGATTGGGGTTGAGGGGTGCCATGCATACCAGGATTGGGGGTGAGGGGTTCCATGCATACCAGGATAGGGATGAGGCATGCTATGCATACCAGGATAGAGATGAGGGCAGCACATAACAGGATGGAGGAACAAGATTGGGGAGCAAAAATACCAGGAAGGGGGCAGCACATACCAGCATGGGAGACCATATACCAATTAAAAATGCTCGCCACCCGGGCGTAGAACAGGCTCAATAGCTAGTCTATAATATAACGGTAGACGTGTCCTTCTATCCGAAGCCTCTATAGACTGCGCAAGCGCGATGCGCCTGCGCAGTCTGGCCAAAGACAGAAGAAGACATCAGCCGTAATCGTTATAGGTGAGAGGGAGGAGGACGAGGATGAAGGACTGTGTTGCCGGAGATCGGGGTATGCAGAAGCGCTGACCGCATACAGCGATCTCCGGCACCATTAGGACACATACCTCGATCTCTCCTGCGAATCTGGAGGTGGAGTGTGGTGCCGAAGTTCGCACCTGTACATGGCGCAATCTCCGGGGCCATTTTGTTGAAGGCAAATTTGCAGTGTGCAAATTTGTCTTCAACAGACTGGCGCCGGAGTAAGTCCTATCCGCAGCTGCAAACTCTGGCTCCACACTCCTCCTCCAGACTCACCAGAGATCGAGGACGCACTGCAAGGGAGAGGAGAAAAGGTGAGTAGGAGTGTTTTTTTTTTTTTGTATGGAGGGGGGCACAAATACCAAGATGGTGGAGCAAGATGGGGACAGCACATAACAGGATGGGGCAACAGGATGGGGGCAGCACATAACAGGATGGGGCAGCAGGATGGGGGCAGCACATAACACACACAAAAGGATGGGGCAGCGGGATGGAGGCACACATAACAGGATGGGGAAGCAGGATGGGGCAACACATGACAGGATGGGGCAGTAGGATGGGGAACATATAACAGGATGGGGCAGCAGGATGGGGGAAGCACATAACAGGATGGGGCAGCAGGATGGAGGCAGCACATAACAGGATAGGGCAGCAGGATGAGGGCACACATAACAGGATGAGGCAGCAGGATGGGGACGCACATAACAGGATGGGGGCACACATAACAGGATGGGGCAGCAAGATGGGGGCGCACATAACAGGATGGGGCAGCAGGATGGGGGCAGCACATAACAGGATGGTGGCGCACATAACAGGATGGGGCAGCAGGATTGGGGTGCACATAACAGGATGGGGCAGCAGGATGGAGGCAGCACATAACAGGATAGGGCAGCAGGATGGGGGCAACACAAAACAGGATGGGAGCGCAGGATGGGGGCACACATAACAGTATGGGACAGCAGGATGGGGGCGCACATAACAGGATGGGGCAGCAGGATGGGGGAAGCACATAACAGGATGGTGGCGCACATAACAGGATGGGGCAGCAGGATTGGGGTGCATATAACAGGATGGGGCAGCAGGATGGAGGCAGCACATAACAGGATAGGGCAGCAGGATGGGGGCAACACAAAACAGGATGGGAGCGCAGGATGGGGGCACACATAACAGTATGGGACAGCAGGATGGGGGCGCACATAACAGGATGGGGCAGCAGGATGGGGGCAGCACATAACAGGATGGCGGCACACATAACAGTATGGGGCAGCAAGATGGGGGTGCACATAACAGGATGGGGCAGCAGGATGGGGGCGTACAACAGGATGGGGCAGCAGGATGGGAGCACACAACAGGATGGTGGCAACACAAAACAGGATGGGGTAGCACATAACAGGATGGGGCAGCAGGATGGGGGCAGCACATAACAGGATAGGGCAGCAGGATGGGGGTGAACATAATAGGATGGGGCAACAGGATGGTGGCAACACAAAACAGGATGGGGAGCAGGATAGGGCAGCACAAAACAAGATGGAGGCAGCACATAACAGGATGGGGATGCACATAATAGGATGGGGCAGCAGGATGGGGGCACACATAACATGATGGGGCAGCAGGATGGGGGCACACATAACATAATGGGGAAGGAGGATGGGGGCAGCACATAACAGGATGGAGGAGCAGGATGGGGGCAGCACATAACAGGATGGGGAGCAGGATGGGTGCGCACAAAACAGGATGGGGGAAGCGCATAGGATGGGGGCACACAAAACAGGATGGGGAAGAAGGATGAGGTCGCACAAAACAGGATGGAGGTACAAGATGGGGGCGCACAAAACAGGATGGTGTCGCAGGATGGGGGCGCACAAAACAGGATGGGGAAACAGGATGGGGACACACATAACAGAATGGGGCAGCAGGATGGGGGCAACACAAATCAGGATGGGTGCGCAGGATAGGGCAGCACAAAACAAGTTGGGGGCAGCACATAACAGGATGGGGATGCACATAATAGGATGGGGCAGCAGGATCGGGGCACACACAACATGATGGGGCAGCAGGATGGGGGCACACATAACAGGATAGGGCAGCAGGATGGGGGCACACATAACAGGATGGGGGCGCAGGATAGGGCAGCACAAAACAGGATGGAGCCAGTATATAACAGGATGGGGCAATAGGATGGGGATGCACATAATAGGAAGGGGCAGCAGGATGGGGGCGCACATAACATGATGAGACAGCACGATGGGGGCAGGATAGAGCAGGATGGGGGCAGTACAATGGGGGCAGCGGGACGCAGGATGGGGGCAGCACAATGGGTGCACAGGATGGGGGTAGCAGGATGGGGACAGCACGATGGGGGCGCAGGATGGGAGTAGCCGGATGAGGGCGCATATTTCAGCGATAAAAATCCTGAAATTTAAACTGAACGTGGAAAATATTGGCCTCCTTTTCCATTCTGTTGCAGTGTGTCGGTCAAGCAATTCACACTAGGTATCTGTGAAGAATAGTATTAGTAAATTACAGGCCTTCTATTTAAAACCGTGGTTCTCTGTCAGACATAACACCTATAAGAGTGTTCCAAAATCTGACATTTCTTCCATTTTCATTCCGTTGCAGAGTGTCGGTCAAGCTAGTCACACTAGGTGTCTGTGAAGGATAGTATTAGCAATTTATAGGCCTTATATTTAAAAACGTGGTTCTCTGTCAGACATAACACCTATAAGTGTGTTCCAAAATCAGACATTTATTCCATTTTCATTTCGTTGCAGTTTCGGTCAAGCTATTCACACTAGGTGTCTGTGAAGAATAGTATTAGTGAATTACAGGCCTGCTATTTAAAACCGTGGTTCTGTGTCAGACATAACACCTATAAGAGTGTTCCAAAATCTAACATTTCTTCCATTTTTATTCCGTTGAAGTGTGTCGGTCAAGCTATTCACACTAGGTGTCAGTGAAGGATAGTAGTAGCAAATTACAGCCTTGCTATTTAAAACCGTGGTTCTCTGTCAGACATATCACCTATAAGAGTGTTCCAAAATCTAACATTTCTTCCATTTTTATTCCGTTGAAGTGTGTCGGTCAAGCTATTCACATTAGGTGTCAGTGAAGGATAGTAGTAGCAAATTACAGCCTTGCTATTTAAAACCGTGGCTCTCTGTCAGACATATCACCTATAAGACTGTTCCAAAATCAGACAATTCTTACATTTCCTTCTGTTGCAGTGTGTAGGACAAGATATTCACATTAGGTCTCTGTGTAGAACAATTAGAACAATATTAGTAAATTACAGGCCTGCTATTTACAATTGTGATTCTCTGTCAGACTTATCACATATAACTGTGTTCCAAAATCAGCCATTTCTCGTGAACGTGGAAAATATTGTCCTCCATTAAAAATGGACAAGGTGCGTGGCAAGGAACGGGGAAGTGGACGTGATGTTGATCTTGCATGCAGAGGCCGAGGACGTGGCCTTGGGCAAGATGAAATTTGCCACAACAAACACCAACATCTTGCCGCTCGACCTTCCTGTCCCAATTACTAGGGGACCGCAGAGCAGTGTCAAAAGGTTGTTGGTTGGATAGCAGATAATGCTTCCAGTCACTTTGCCACCACTACCACTACCCTGTCTTCCACACAGTCAAGTCTCAGTAGCCGTGAGTCTGGACCGCATATTCCTCACCCTGATCCTCTTTTCTCCCACCATGCTGAGTGCCCGGAGACAACTGATCCCACATTTGGACACTCAGAAGAGCTGTTCACGTTTCCATTTGTAGATTCAGGCCTCTCACCCGGCAAGCTTCAAGCAAGTCAAGAGGAGAACACGTGTAGCTATGTCCAAATATTGGAGCAGCCATGGTCACATGAAGGAGACTGTAGGAAAATGCAATTACTGTCTCAAGAGGTGGATGTTGATAATGATGAGACACAATTGCCAGAAAGTCAGTAGGAGGATCATGGTGCGGAAGTGGAAGACGAGGTGGTGGATGATATAGTAACAGACCCAACCTGATCAGGGGGACATACAGAGCAAGGACAGCAGCACACAGGGGAAGGGAGGCATAGCACCACAACAGGAAGGAAGAAGCAGTGTGATGGCCGCAGATACAAGGTGGGAAAGCGTTCCTCGTAACGCCAACACGACGGAAGTTGCCAGTACAACTGTTAGGTCTTCCCGATTCTGGTTATTTTTTAATGACTCTGCAGATTACTCCAAAAAGGCCATTTGCACCACCTGCCAGGCCAGTATCAGCAGAGGTAGCAAAACTACCAGCCTGACCCCCACCAGCATGATCAGGCACATGGCAGCAAAGCACCCGACTAAGTGGGCCGAACCCCAGGGTCCAGCAACAGTGTCTGCGAGTGACACCACTGCTTGTTCCGCTGTTATGCGTACACGCCAATCCCCTGTCCATGGCGCATGCCAAGATGCCTTCCTCCTTGCACCTAATGTTGAACACTCTCAACTAGCACCATCAGCAAGCACGTCCACGTCTTTGTCCCAGCGCAGCATTCAGTGGTCTATACCTCAGTCCTTGGAACGTAAATGCAAATACACAGCCATCACCCCACACAGGCCACACTATTAAATTCACACATTTCGCGAATGCTTGCACTTGAAATGTTGCCTTTTAGCCTCATGGAGATGGAAGCTTTCTGGAGCCCAATGGCGGCCGTCCCTCTGTACTCGGTCCCCGGCTGCCACTATTTCTCCTAGTATGCCGTCCCCGCATTACACGAGCACATGTCCCACAACATTAGACGTGCCCTCAACAACACAGTTACTGGGAAAGTCCACCTAATCATGGACATGAGGACAAGTGCTTGTGAGCAGGGACGGTACATCTCGGTGACGCAAACTGGGTTAATATAGTGAAAGTCAAGACCCAGTCGGACCTTGGGATGGAACACGTCCCCTCGATGCCAAGGATTGCGGGCCCTGGGTCAGTCAGGGTTGCCCCCACATTCTACAGCTCCTGCACCTCCTCCTCCTCAGCCTCCATCTCCGAAATGACCACATCAGTTGCAAGCTGATAGCACTGCCTTGGCAAAGCGGCAACAGGCTGTGCTGAAGCTAATATGCTTAGGTGACAAACCGCACACCACTGAAAAGTTTTTGACAGCTCTAAAAGAGTAGGCAGATCTCTGGCTGTCACCGCTGAACCTACAGCCAGGCATGGTCGTGTGTGACAATGGCTCTCTGTCCTGGTCTGCAGAGAGTGACAGAGAGCGGAGGGACCCTTATTAATCATGCACCTAGCACTTTAGTATCTGACTTCTCTGAAAACACGATAGTCCCCTGAGGATTTCACTTGGATGAAACGTATAGGGACACCATAAAGGAAAGTGCAGGGTCTCCATACAGGGCTATCTGTGGACTGCCCTTGTCAGGGCAGGAGTTTTGTGGGTATAGTTTAAGCTTGAGCATAAAGGGACTAATAGGGCCAGCTTACATAACTACTTGGTCCAGAAGGAACTCCCCAGACAGAAACTCCCATCCCTGAGAAACAAAGAATGGGTGAGAGAATTCCATTTTGTTTACACAATCATAATAAATTATTATAAATATAGAGGATCTGCACTCAGACCTCATACTTGTGTTTTGAGAAATCTCTGTCCTTCATTTAAGTGTTTGGATTCCTGGAGATAGAAACAAATGATTAATCCATGGAATAAAGGGAAGAACAGAGATTTCCCCCTACTTTAATTGATGTATATCTGGATCTGTCTAAAATGTTGGTGTTTCAGGGGAGGGCGATAACTGTCTCCCCCGTATACACCCTCTTTCCTTTACTGATTCCATCCAGAGCCTGGTCTTCACATCTGAAGATAGAGTTTAAGCTCTTTGTGTATTCTTACACATATTTAATATAGAGATGGTCCCTTGACTGCGTTAATGGTAATAATCATTCCAGCATCGAGACCCATCTCTTTTTATGGGTGGCATTTTTTGTTCTTAGCTATAAATATTAAAAGTTATGTTTTAGATTATCACTTTATGCTGTCTAGTAGTGTTGAGCCACCCCCATAGTGTTCGGGTTCGGTTCGTCGAACACCGGGATGTTCGAGGAACTGTTCGTCGAACTGTTCGTCGAACACCTTAGAAAACCGTCGAACACCGTTAAAACCAATGGCAGGCAAACAAAAACACATAGAAACACATAGAAAACACCTTCAAATGTGTCCAAAAGCTGACAAACTGCTCAGAAGACGCTCTCTTTAAAAAAGCCGGCCGGCAATTCAGCAGCGGCATACACCGGTACCCGACAATTTAGACAAGAAGGAATAGAGCATCACACATAGATTAGATAGATAGAAACATGTCAGTCACATATATAAGAAGTACAGTGACAGTGTTGGTTTACTGTACTTGTCATTTAGTGTAAAGGATTTATTAAAAAAAATAATAGTGTTTTCGTGCACCGTCTCTTTAAAAAAGACGGCCGGCAATTCAGCAGCGGTATCCGACAATTTAGAACAGAAAGAATAGAGCTTCACACATAGATAGATAGATAGATATAAACATGTCAGTCACATATATAATAAGTACAGTGACAGTGTTGGTTACTGTACTTGTCATTTAGTGTAAAGGATTTATTTAAAAAAATAATAGTGTTTTCATGCACTGTCTCTTTAAAAAAGCCGGCCGGCAATTCAGCAGCAGTACCCGACAATTTAGAACAGAAAGATAGAGAATCACACATAGATTAGATAGATAGAAACATGTCAGTCACATATATATGAAGTACAGTGACAGTGTTGGTTACTGTACTTGTCATTTAGTGTTAAAATAAAGGATTTATAAAAAAAAAAAATGGCGTGGGGTTCCCCTTAATTTTAGTCTCTAGCGGAGGTTAAGCAGACAGCTGGGGCAGATGTTTGAAGCCTGGGAAGGGGGTAATACCCACAGAGCTTCCCAGGCTACTAATATCAGCCCCCAGCTGAATACCTAGCCTTTACTAGCTATTAAAATGGGGGACCCCCCCAAAAAAATGACGTGGTGTCCCCCCTATTTTAATAGCTAGCAAAGGCTAGGCAGACAGCTGGGGGCTGATATTAACAGCCCAGGAAGGGTGCCATGAATATTGGCCCCTCCCAGGCTAGAAACACCAGCCGTCAGCCGCCCCAGAAATGGCGCATCCATAGGATGCGCCAATTCTGGCACTTAGCCTCGCTCTTCACACTGCCCTGTAGCGGTGGCAGTGGGGTAATAGGGTTGGGGTTGATGTCAGCTTATAATGCCAGCTGACATCAAGCCCAGGTTAGTAATGGAGAGGCGTCTATAAGACACCCCCATTACTAACCCCATAGTCAAAGTTAAAAGAAAACACAAACACCCAGAATAAAGTCCTTTAATTCAAATAAAGACACAATTCTTTATTGTTCTAAATTAAACCATACTTACCGTCACGCCCATTCCAGCTGAAGCCAACGATCTCCTGCAATAAAAGAAAAATAATAAAGCAACATCATCCTTACCTTTCCATGGTTCCCAGGACAGCTTCATCTCTGCTACATCGAGATGACAGGCTGGACCGCAGCAGAACGCTGCCATCCAGCCTGTCATCCCGCGGACACTGAGAAGCGCAGGCATGGTTGCGCTCCTCAGTGTCTGGCTGTGACGGCATCCAGATGAGCCGAGTTCATGTCCAATGAACTCAGCTCACCTCATGCACGTCACTGACAGCGTGGGAAAATTCTCCTGCACTCAGCGCTTCAGCGTGAGAATTTTCCCACGCTGTCAGTGACGTGCATGAGTAGCACAGTAGTGTTTAACTTTGGCGGCAAGATCAGTGATTGGTCGCGGGTCAATCACCATGGTGTTACAAAGGTCCGGACATTTGTGTTAAAAATCGCTGATTGGTCGCTGGCGCTGCCGGCGACCAATCACCGATTTGGGTGCCAAATTTAAATATCGGCCGCGACCAATCATCCATCTTGGCTCCACATTTAAACACCGCTGTACTGATTGGTCGCGGACGCTATTTAAATGTGGCGCCAAAATCGGTGATTGGTCGCGCCCAGCGTCGGCGACCAATCAGCACAGCGGTGTTTAAATGTGGAGCCAAGATCGGTGATTGGTCGCGGCCAATATTTAAATTTGGCGCCCAATCAGCGATTTTTAACACAAATGTCCGGATCTTTGTAACACCATGCGGATACTGTGGGGACATCAGCGGCTAAGGTTTCAAGGGAGGACCGGGGAGCGGAGCTGCGGGTCGGGATACTTCTGCTGCGAGCAGTCGCTCATCTCCCGGCTTCTCGCAGCGGAAGTATCCGACGAGGCAGCGGCGCTCCCCGGTCCTCACCAATACGATTCGCTGATTGGTCGCGCTCTCCACACGCGACCAATCAGTGATCTTGGCGCTAAAGTTAACCACCGCTCTGCTGATTGGTCGCGGACGCTGCCCGCGACCAATCACCGATTTAGGCGCCACATTTAAATAGCGGCCGCGACCAATCCGCGAGATTGGCGCCAAATTTAAACCCCGCTCTGCTAATTGGTCGCGGATGCCGGCCGCGACTAATCAGCATTATTGGCGCCAAATTTAAACACCGCTCTGCTGATTGATCGCGGTCGCAGGCCGCGACCAATCAGCAGTATTGTCGCCAAATTTAAACCCCGCTCTGCTGATTGGTCACGGTTGCCGGCCGCGACCAATTAGCGATTTTGGCGCCAAATTTAAACACCGCTCTGCTGATTGGTAGCGGCCGGCGATTGCGACCAATCAGCATTATTGGCGCCAAATTTAAACCCCGCTCTGCTGATTGGTCGCGACCGCCGGCCGCGACTAATCAACATTATTGCCACAAAATTTAAACACCGCTCTGCTGAATGGTCGCGGTCGTGACCAATCACCATTATTGGCGCCAAATTTAAACACCGCTTTGCTGATTGGTCGCGACCGCAACCAATCAGCATTATTGGCGCAAAATTTAAACCCCACTCTGCGGATTGGTCACGTTCGCTGGCCGCGACCAATCAACATTATTGGCTCAAAATTTAAACCCCGCTCTGCTGATTAGTCGCGACCGCCGGCCGTGACCAATCAGCGATATAGTCGCCAAATTTCAACACCGCTTTGCTGATTGGTCGCGACCAGTCAGAGATTTTGGCGCCAAATTTAAACACCGCTCTGCTGATTGCGCCGGGTCTGCCGCATACATATTCTAGAATACCCGATGCGTTAGAATCGGGCCACCATCTAGTTTCATGAAATAATTAAAAAAAATTGACGTGGGGCTTCGCACTATATTTGTGTCCAGCCAGGTACAGCAGGCAGGAACGGGCTGCCCCCAACCACCGGCTGCCTATTTGTACCTGGCCGGACACAACAATATAGGGAAGGCCTTTTTTCTTATTTCATGAATTTCATGAAATAATTTAAAAAAAAAATATGTGGGGCTTCGCCCTATTTTTGGGTCCAGCCAGGTACAACTAGGCAGCTGGGGGCTGGAATCTGCAGCGCAGGGAGGCCCAAGCTTTCTGCCCCCCCCCCCCCGCTGCAAATTGCAGTCCGCAGCCACCCCGGAAAATGGCGCGTTCATAGAAGCGCCATCTTCTGGCGCTGTACCCAACTCATCCAGGGCCCTGGTGCGGTGGTTCACTGGGTAATAAAGGGGTTAGGGCCAGCTTGGCATTATCAGCTGGCCCTAAGCCCGAAATTCATGGGGTCACGCCAATATTAGACATGACGACCATGAATTTCTAGTAAAGTATTTAAAAAAAACACAACACCCAGAATAAAGTCCTTTAATTGAAATAAACACACAATTCTTTATTGTTCTAAATTAAACCATACTTACCATCACGCCCATTCCAGCTGAAGCCAACGATCTCCTGCAATAAAAGAAAAATAATAAAGCAACATCATCCTTACCTTTCCATGGTTCCCACGACAGCTTCAGCTCTGCTACATCGAGATGACAGGCTGGACCGCAGCAGAAAGCTGCCATCCAGCCTGTCATCCCACAGACACTGAGAAGCGCAGGCATGCTTGCGCTCCTCAGTGTCTCGCTGTGACGGCATAATGATGAGCCGAGCTCATGTTCAATGAACTCAGCTCACCTCATGCACGTCACTGACAGCGTGGGAGAATTCTCCTGCACTCAGCGCTTCAGCGTGAGAATTCTCCCACGCTGTCAGTGACGTGCATGAGGTGAGCTGAGATCATTGGACATGAACTCGGCTCATCTGGATGCCGTCACAGCGAGACACTCAGGAGCGCAAGCATGCCTGCGCTTCTCAGTGTCTGCGGGATGATAGGCTGGATGGCAGCATTCTGCTGCGGTCCAGCCTGTCATCTCGATGTAGCAGAGCTGAAGGCGTCCTGGGAACCATGGAAAGGTAATGATGATGTTGCTTTATTATTTTACTTTTATTGCAGGAGATCGTTGGCTTCAGCTGGAATGGGCGTGACGGTAAGTATGGTTTAATTTAGAACAATAAAGAATTGTGTCTTTATTTAAATTAAAGGACTTTATTCTGGGTGTTTGTGTTTTTTTTAACTTTGACTATGGGGTTAGTAATGGGGGTGTCTTATAGACGCCTCTCCATTACTAACCTGGGCTTGATGTCAGCTGGCATTATAAGCTGACATCAACCCCAGCCCTATTACCCCACTGACACCGCTACAGGGCAGTGGGAAGAGCGAGGCTAAGTGCCAGAATTGGCGCATCCTATGGATGCGCCATTTCTGGGGCGGCTGACGGCTGGTGTTTCTAGCCTGGGAAGGGGCCAATATTCATGGCACCCTTCCTGGGCTATTAATATCAGTCCCCAGCTGTCTGCCTAGCCTTTGCTAGCTATTAAAATAGGGGGGACCCCACATCATTTTTTGGGGGGGGTCCCCCATTTTAATAGCTAGTAAAGGCTAGGTATTCAGCTGGGGGCTGATATTAGTAGCCTGGGAAGCTCCATGGGTATTACCCCCTTCCCAGGCTTCAAACATCTGCCCCAGCCATCTGCTTAACCTCCGCTAGAGACTAAAATTAAGGGGAACCCCACGCCAATTTTTTTTTAAATAAATCCTTTATTTTAACACTAAATGACAAGTACAGTAATCAACACTGTCACTGTACTTCATATATATGTGACTGACATGTTTCTATCTATCTAATCTATGTGTGATTCTCTATTCTTTCTGTTCTAAATTGTCGGGTACCGGTGTATGCCGCTGCTGAATTGCCGGCTTTTCATGTTTCACTGTGGGCACTGTTCCCATCGATTTGGGCAATCACTGTAATGCCACAACCACCATGGCTGTGGCATTACAGTGAGTGGCAGGCAATCCCTGCATGATTGGTGCTCAAAATAGCGCCAGACATGCAGGACACGCTTTTGGTGCACGAACAGTTATCGAACATAACCTCGAACAGCCGAATTTTTTGCAAATCGTTCGGGTTCGTCGAACAACTCGAACACCGCCCAAAACAGCTCGAATTTGAGATTGGCGAACAGTTCTAGTCGAACACCGCTCATCTCTACTGTCTAGTACATTCTGAGGGATATATAACGTCCCTCGTATATGATCCCAGTCACTGCCTCACATATCCCCCCCTTCTGTTCCAACTTGTGTGGTTGAACATTTGTCACCATACAGGGTGCCCGGGACAGGGCATCCACGTTTGCCTGCGACTTCTACAGAGATACTGAAATTTTTGAAGTGACAGAAACCGCCTGGTAACTCGCGCATTCCTCTCCTTGGCGTTGGACAAAGGTCCAACTTTGACACTTCATTTAATTTCCGGAAATTGTTACAGAAGCGTAACGATCCGTCTGGTTTTGGGATCAGTACGATGGGGCTAGCCCATTCACTCCGTGATTCCTCGATGACTCCTAACTGGAGCATTTGTTTTACCTCAGGCTTGCCAGTTTGCCTCCGGGCTTCGGGTACCCGGTACGGTCTCATTTGTACCCTTACCCCAGGTTCGGTGACAAAGTCATGTTGGGGAACCGCAGTCCTACCCGGTAGCTCTGAGAACACGTCGGTATTCTGCTGTGCCAGCGAGCAAGCTTCCCGTCGCTGCTGTTTAGTGAGAGCATCACTTATCCTGACCTCTCCCCCGGACGCACCCCTGGCTGAGGGTACACGTACTACCACCCGATCGCCCTTGTTAAAAAACTTGACCGTGGCTCTTTTATTATATGTGTGCCTCCGTGCTGCCTGGGTCTCTAACAGATGTTTTTTCACAATGGGCATGACCGCCGCTATCCGGTTCTGCATACTAGCCACGTGTTCAATTACATTTTTTACTGAGGCTCTCCTCTATGTGTTTTAAATTAGTATTGCAGTTTTTCCAAAATGGTGGATTTGTTGGTGTATTGGGGATTTTCTCAATTTTGAGCAGGCCTTACAGTCACTGCATATGCTGTATTACTATAGGAGACCAGCTCCTTAATAATGGTATTTTTCTTAAAATCAGGCCCTCTATGCCTCTTCAAAGGAGTATTGGGGTTTTACCAAATTTTGTGCAGGCATTGAAGTCACTGCATATGCTATAACAGTGTAGGAGACCTGCTCCTTAATTATGGGAATAACAAAGCATAACCAGCTGATGGCCCTCTAATAATAGTGAGGGATGGCTGCTGGCCCTCTAACAATAGTAAGGGCCACCTGATGGCCTTGTAAAAATAGGCTTTGTGACTTTCAGACTCCTTCCTTCATAAATGAAACAGAATGTGTCTAATCATGTCTCACACACCACATGGCCAGATGAGGTAGTAAAATTTTAAAATTACATTTACTGGTGAATGTATTTTTCACAGGTGAAATCAATGCAAAAGTGCAAAAATGCATCAAAAACGCTACCTGTGAACATAGCCCAAGGTGCAAGAAGCATTTTTGTTTTTGGTTATTTATTTTGCCTTATATTCAAGTCATTACCCCGGAAAGGATGTTCCTTAACATTTTTACCAGGAAAATTAATTTTGGTTTCATTTTTGTACGTTTTATTGTGAGCCCGTAAAAGTGGCGTAATACTCTGATAACATTGTTCACAGCAATGACCTGGGAGTCAGAGATGCTTCCAGGGGTCTTCCCCATGCTGTTACCATGTCATTTCAGCACTGTTTCCATCGATTAGAGATATTTTTAGGCCCCCTGCAGACCTCCGGGGGGGGGCGCCGGAAAAATGCTCGAGTTTCCTATAGACTTACATTGGGCTCGTTGCTCGTTCCCATTATAAAGGAGCAGTTCTGCTATACGGTTATTGCCTATGCAGTAACTGCACCGGCTGCATACATTTTGGACGCATCCCAATTCCCCTTTCAAGAGACATAGAGGAGGGCCTCAGTAAAAAAATGTTCCCATTATAAAGGTGCTGGTCTCCTATACTGGTATTGCGCATGCCGTGACTGCAAGGGCTGCCAAAAATTAGGAAGCACTCCAATACCCCTTTGAAGAGTCATAGAGGAGGGTCACGGCGAGGGCTGCGGAAGCTGTGCCTTTCAAAAATGGGCATACATGCGGCGTACTTTTACAATTTGCTCGACCCGAGCAATGAGCACACAAGCATTTTAGTGCTCACTCATCACTAATTATATGGCACAGAGGAATCACGGAGAATGTTGGTATGGTCGGCAAGGTACGCCTACTCTTCCAAAACTTTTCTCTCCTTGTGAGACTACCCAGCGCATCAGAGCTTGGGCACTAGAGGGGCCAAGAAAACTGTCCCATACCTTTGACAGTGTTCCCCTGCCTCTGCTGCATGGTTTTTATGTCTCCCTCGCCTGTACTCCTTGGTAGTCCAACTAACTGTGACCTCTGCCCCCAGGGTTTTCAGATGGGAATTTTTTTAATAATTTCACAACAAGGGCCTTCTGGTATTGCAACATTTTATTAGACCTTTCTGATACAGGAAGGAGAGATAGAAATTTTTCCTTGTGGCATGGGTCTAGAAATGTGACCAACCAGTAATTACTGTCACCCAAAATGTGTACAACACGAGGGTCATGGGAAAGGCAAAGCAACATAAAGTAAGCTATGTGTGCCAGACTGCTTACAGGCAAGACTTCCCTGTCCTGACCAAGAGGACGACTGTCAATGCTCTCATCCTCCTTCTCCTCATTCTCCCTCTCCTCAGGCCATGCATGCTGAACAGACGGTATGACAGTTGTGTGGGTGGTACCGTCTGTAGCACAGAAAACCAGCTCCTGTTCCTCCTCCTCCTCTTCCTCCTCCTCATTATCACCCATTCCACATTGGGATGAGATGAGACTGGGCTGTGCGGCATCACTCTGTCTGGTTCCTTTCTCCGTCTCATCATGCTCCGCCTGCAATGCCTGCTCTTTAATTGTGAGCAGCGAGCGTTTCAGTAGGCAGAGAAGAGGGATGGTGACGGTAATTATGGTATCATCGCCGCTCACCATCTTGGTGGAGTCCTCAAAGTTTTGGAGGATGGCACCGATGTCAGACATTCATGCCCACTTATCAGCTAACTCACTCTTATGTGTGGAGGCTGACCTGAATACCGACGGGCATGTTGAAGCTAATACTCAACAACTGCCCTCTGCTGCTCTCAAATCCTCCCTAACATATGCAACGTTGATTTCCAATGTGTTGTGACATTGCACACCGGTTGGTGATCTGGAAGATGCAAACACTGCTGAAGCACGGCGAGGGCTACGGAAGCTGTGACTTTCAAAAATGGGCACACACGCGGCGTACTTTGACAATCAGCCCAGGCAGATCAGGGTATGTTTTGAGAAACCGCTGAACCACTAGATTGAGCACATGGGCCAGGCATAGTACATGTGCAAGCTTGTCTAGCTTCAGAGCTGCCACCAGGTTCCGGCCATTGTCACACACGACTATGCCTGGCTGTAGGTTCAGCGGTGACAGCCACAGACCTCTCTGCTCTTTTACACCTGTCAACAACTCTGCAGCGCTGTGCGGTTTGTCCCATAAGCATATTAGCTTCAGCACAGCCTGTTGCCGATTGATGTGGTCATTTTGGAGAAGGAGGCTGAGGAGGAGGAGGTGCAAGAACTGTAGAATGTGGGGGCAACCCTGATAGACCCAAGGCCCGCGATCCTCGGCGTCGACACAATTTTAAGCAGTGGCCTTGTAGTGCGGTATTAGTCAGTGACCAAGTGTGTATAGGTTTAACAACACACAACTGGCAGACTTGAAATGGAATATATTTGGCACGCTCCACAAAATGTCTGTATTATTACCGCAGTAATATGGGATCACGTGTGATGGCCACGGTTTTAGGCAGTGGTCTTGTAGTATGGTATTGGTCAGCAACCAAGTGTGAATAGGTTCAATAACACACAGCTGGCAGACTTGAAATAGAGTGTAATAGATGGCATGCTCAAAAAAATGTTACGATTACTACAGAAGTAGTATTGGATCATGTCTGCTGATGGACAAGTTTCTCTGCTTCCACAATACAGCAATGCAAATAAAATTAAACAAATCTAGCTGTAATCTGCTAACCAGCAAATGGAGCAGTAAAAATAGTGTACTATATTTATTTTTAAGCAAATAATCAGGATTCTGAACAAAAAAAATTAGCCCTGATATCTAGGGCTATGGATAAATGTAACAGCATAATACAGAATGTGCAATGGACCCTATTTTGCTGTACACACTGTCCACAAACTCTGCCTGCCTAACTCCTGCTATTACCAGTAATAAAATATGCAGTTGGATTAGTCCTTAGAAGGACTATTAGTTGAGATGTATACATATATATTTTGTGGAATACGTATACTTAACTAATAAACTGCCAATTCTCTCCCTAGCTCAGCTGCACCTCTCCCTACTCTGCCAGTCTGAAGTTTAGACTGTGATGAGCACATGTTGGTGATCAATTTGTTTATTCCACAACTCAAAAAAAAATGTTTCAGCCTGTTCAAGGCTTTTTTCAATTGTGGGTAAATGCATTCAATCCAAATATATATAGACAAATCTACGAAAATTACACAATTCTCATTAACATAAAATAGAAGACCAACAGACAAAATATACAAGAAAATATACAAAAATTAATAATAATAACAAAACAATAATAAGTATAATTTTCAAATCATTAACAAGTGAATTTATATATCAAAATAAGTCCTAACTAAATATAAATATATGAATCTCATGATATTAATTCCATTTAATTGTTCCCACCTATACATATAATATATTTTAATAATTTCTTACATATTTCAATTTTTATTTTTCAATATTTTTATATACTCTTTTTGTTAAAAAAAAATTATATTTAAAAAAAAAATGTAAAACGTTTTTAATATTTTAATATTTTTTTAGTTTTTAAACCCCTTTCAAGCCTTTGTCGTATCAGTACGGCACAGGCTAGCGCTGAGCCCGCACTGAACCAGCCACATGTCAGCTGATTAATACAGCTGACATGTGCCTGCAACAGCCGTGGGTGGAATCGCGATCCACCCGCGGCTGTTAATAAGTTAAATGTCGCTGTCAATTTCTGACAGCAGCATTTAACTCGCGCTTCCGGGAAGCACGTCGTTAGCCCTGCCCATCGGTGACCCCGTCACGTGTTGCACATGCTGCAGCAGACCCCTGTGGTTGTCATGTCCTGATTGCTATGAGCGCCGCCCAGTGGTCAGCGCTCATAGCAAGTGAGCATATCTGCTGCATACAGGGGATCTGCTCGTCCCCTGTATACAGCAGAGCCGATCAGGCAAGTGCAACTTCTAGTCTCCCATGAAGACTATAGAAGAATGCAAAAAGTAAAAAAAAAAATGTTTTTAAAAATATTAAAAAAAATAAAAATATATAAAAGTTTAAATCACACCCCCTTCGCCCCATTCAAAATAAAATAATAATAAAAATAATCCCACATATACATATTTGGTATCGCCGTGTTCAGAATTGCCCGATCTATCAATATAAAAAGAGAGTTAATCCGATCGGTAAACGGCGTAACAGGAAAAAAAATCTAAACACCAGAATTACGTTTTTTTGGTTGCCGCAACATTGCAATAAAATGCAATAACAGGCGATCAAAACATTGTATCTACCCCAAAATGGTATCAATAAAAACGTCAGCCAGTCGCGCAAACAATAAGCCCTCACTCGGGCCGAATTCGGAAAAATGAAGACGCTACGGGTCTCGGAAAATGGCGCCATTTTTTTTATAGCAAATTTTGGATTTTTTTTCACCACTTGATTATAAAAGAACCTGTACATACTTGGTGTCTACGCACTTGGAATTTTTTTCCCATTTTCCAGTACACGATATGGTAAAACCAGTGACGGCGTTTAAAAGTACAACTTGTCCCGCAAAAATTAAGCCCTCACACGGCCATATTGACCGAAAAATAAAAACGCTATGGCTCTAGGAACAAGGAGAGCAAAAAAACGAATACGCAATAACGGAAAATCCCAAGGATAAGGGATTAACCCCTTAAGCCCCGAGGGTGGTTTGCACGTTAATGACCAGGCCAATTTTTACAACTCTGACCACTGTCACTTTATGAGGTAATTACTCTGGAATGCTTCAACGGATCCCCCTGATTCTGAGATTGTTTTTTGTGACATATTGTACTTCATGATTGTGGTAACATTTCTTCGATATCACTTGCGTTTATTTGTGAAAAAAACGGAAATTTGGCGAAAGTTTTGAAAATTTTGCAATTTTGAAAATGTGAATTTTTATGCCCTTAAATCAGAGAGATATGTCACACAAAAGAGTTAATAAATAACATTTCCCACATGTCTACTTTACATCAGCACAATTTTGGAACCAAATTTTTTTTTTTGCTAGGGAGCTATAAGGGTTAAAAGTTGACCAGCGATTTCTCATTTTTCCAACAAAATTTACAAAACCATTTTTTTAGGGACCACATCACATTTGAAGTCACTTTGAGAGGTCTTTATGACATAAAATACCCAAAAGTGACACCATTCTAAAAACTGCACCCCTCAAGGTGCTCAAAACCACATTCAAGAACTTTATTAATCCTTCAGGTGCTTCACAGGAATTTTTTGAATGTGAGAAAAAAATGAACATTTAACTTTTTTCACAAAAATGTTACTTTAGACCCAATTTTTTTTATTTTCACAGGGGTAACAAGAAAAAATGGACCCCAAAATTTGTTGTGCAATTTCCCCTGGGCACGCAGATACCCAATATTTGGGGAAAAAACACTGTTTGGGTGCACGGCAGGGCTCGGAAGGGAAGGAGCGCCATTTGACTTTTTGATTGTAAAATTTGCTTGAATAATTAGCGGATGCCATGTTGTGTTTGGAGAGCCCCTGTGTGCCCAAACATTGGAGCTCCCCCACAAGTGACCCCATTTTGGAAACTAGACCCCCCAAGGCACCTATCTAGATGCATAGTGAGCACTTGGAACCCCCAGGTGCTTCACAAATTGATTTGTAAAAATGAAAAAGTGTTTTTTTTTTCACTTTTTCATTTTTACAAATCAATTTGTGAAGCACCTGGGGTTTCCAAGTGCTCACTATGCATCTAGATAGGTGCCTTGGGGGGTCTAGTTTCCAAAATGGGGTCACTTGTGGGGGAGCTCCAATGTTTGGGCACACAGGGACTCTCCAAATGCAACATGGTATCCGCTAACAAATTGAATGGAAAATTGGCTCAAATTGTTAGCGGACACCATGTTGCGTTTGGAGAGCCTCTGTGTGCCCAAAACATTGGAGCTCCCCCACAAGTGACCCCATTTTTTAAACTAGACCCCCAAGGCACCTATCTAGATGCATAGCGAGCACTTGGAACCCCCTAGGTGCTTCACAAATTGATTCGTAAAAATGAAAAAGTGTTTTTTTTTTCACTTTTTCATTTTTATGAATCAATTTGTGAAGCACCTGGGGGTTCCAAGTGCTCACTATGCATCTAGATAGGTGCCTTGGGGGGTCTAGTTTCCAAAATGGGGTCACTTGTGGGGGAGCTCCAATGTTTGGGCACACAGGGGCTCTCCAAACACAACATGGTGTCCGTTAACAATTTGAGCCGACAATTTGTTAGCGGACACCATGTTGCATTTGAAGAGTCCCTGTGTGCCCAAACATTGGAGCTCCCCCACAAGTGACCCCATTTTGGAAACTAGACCCCCCAAGGCACCTATCTAGATGCATAGTGAGCACTTGGAACCCCCAGGTGCTTCACAAATTGATTCATAAAAATGAAAAAGTGAAAAAAAAAAAACACTTTTTAATTTTTATGAATCAATTTGTGAAGCACCTGGGGGTTCCAAGTGCTCACTATGCATCTAGATAGGTGCCTTGGGGGGTCTAGTTTCCAAAATGGGGTCACTTGTGGGGGAGCTCCAATGTTTGGGCACGCAGGGGCTCTCCAAACGCAACATGGCGTCCGCTAACAATTTGAGACGATTTTCCATTCAATTTGTTAGCGGACACCATGTCGCGTTTGGAGAGCCCGTGATGTGCCTAAACAGTGGAGCTCCCCCACAAGTGACCCTATTTTGGAAACTATACCCCTCAAGGATTTTATTAAGGTGTATAGTGAACATTTTGAACCCAGAGGTACGACACAGAATTTGTTTACATTAGGTCATCATATTGAATAAGTTGTCATTAGTCTTGAGCGCAAGTGCTCGCTACTTGAGTTTGCATCGGGTACTCAGGTATGCACCATGTACAGCGTGCGCTCGAGTGACATGCTCGAGTCCCTGCTCCGCATGTTTCACGGTTATTAGACACCCAAAAAAAAACATGCGGGGATCGCTCGTGCATGGCAGGCAATCCCCGTAAAGTTTTTTTGGCCGCGAAGCATATGGGGCAGAGACTCGAGCATGTCACTCAAATACCCACGATACTCAATGCATACCAGAGCACCCGATGCAAACTCAAGTAGCGAGCACTTGCGCTCAACACTAGTCGCCATATCGTCATCTTTTTTTCTTACTTTTGAAAAAAATCCGAACCCCATCACAACCCTAACCCCAACCCTAACCCCAACCCCAGCCCTAACCCTAGCACAACTCTAACCGTAGCACAACCCTAACCCTAGCACAACCCTAGCCCTAGCACAACCCTAACCCCAGCACAACCCTAACCCCAAACACAGCCCTAACCCTAGCCCAATCCTAACCCAAGAGTTTATTTTTGACGCCGTTCCTTGTGCGGTATAAGTGATTAGACGACTTTATTCTTCGGGTCGGTGTGATTACAGCAATACCAGAATCATATGGGGTTTTTATGACTGACAGCTGTCACACACTAAAAGACGCATTTTTTGTAAAATCTAGTTTTTGCATCGCCATATTTTGAGAACTATAATTTTTCCAGATTTTGGCAAACAGTCATGTGATGGCTCGTTTTTTGCGGGATGACTTGACGTTGTTATTGGTGCCATTTTCAGGCACCTGACATTTTTTGATCGCTTTCTATTCCGATTTTTGGGAGGCAGAATAAACAAAAACCAACAATTCAGGAATTGTTTTTTTTGTTTTTTTTTAATCTGTTCCACGTGTGGTAAAATTGATAAGGCAGCTTTATTCTTCGGGTCAGTATGTTTACAGCGGTACCACATTTGTATTGTTTTTCTATGGTTTTGGCGCTTTTACATAATAAAAGCAATTTTATAGAAAAAAATATTTTTTAGCATCGCTTTATTCTGAGAGCTATAACTTTTTATTTTTCGGATGATGGAGCTGTATGTCGGCTTGTTTTTTGCGGGACGAGATGACGTTTTCAGCGGTACCATTTTTATTTATATTTGTCTTTTTGATCGCGTGTTATTCCATTTTTAGTTTGGTGGTATGGTGATAAAGCATTGTTTTTTGCTTCGTTTTTTTTTTTTTTTTCTTACCGTGTTCACTGAAGAGGTTAACTAGTGGGACAGTTTTATAGGTCAGGTTGTTCCGGACGCGGCGATACCAAATATGTGTACTTTTATTGTTTTGGTTTTTTTTTATAATAATATTTATTGATGGGTACATTATGTTTTTATTTTTGGTGGATTATTTTTTTCATTTTTTTTTTATTTTTTTATTTTTTTTTTTCACTTTCTGGAAGTTTATATACTTTATTACTTTGTCCCACTCTGGGACTTTCACTTTTTTTTCTCTGATCGCCTGCATGGCACAGGAATGCAGCACCATCCCTGTGCCATGCAGGGTGTCAGCGCTGGACAGGGAGAAGATTGTTTGGAGACGCACTGCGCATGTCCAAACAATCTTCCTGCTGTCTGGTGACCCGGATATTGTTATGACGACATCGGGTCGTCATGGCAACACCCGGGAAGCCTTTGCAGACAGTGCTGGAGGCCGGAAGAGGAGGTGAGTATTTGCAATCACCTCCCCTTGCCCCCGCAATGCTGCGATCGACATCGATCAACTTCGATCGCAGCATCGCGGGGGTTAATGTGCTGGGAGCGGTGCAGGACCGCTCCCTGCACATAGTATCGGGTGTCAGCTGTGACAATCAGCTGACACCCGGCGGCGATCGCGCCCGCACAGCCTGTGTGCGCGCGCGATCGCCATGACGTACTAATACGGGTCTGGCTCTTAAGTCCCAGGGCACAGACGCGTATTAGCACGTCAGATGTTGTTAAGGGGTTAATATTGCTCATTATATTCATATATACAAATAATCCCTTATGCATTAGCTTACTAATTCTACCTTTTCCTTCCCTCTCCATAATACTATAGTTCACCAGTGTCGCTTCAAATCACTATCTAGTTTATCCCCTGTAGAAAGATCAGTAAATTACCACATTCACACAGGTCATAATTCACAAGGTAAGAATAGTTTACCATAATGTTGCTCTATTGCTTTGTATCCCATTTTCTAAACTTAGTCTATCCCATTCAAAGAAGCAGTGTGGTTTTACATTCAACCACTACTAAAGGAATCACAGCAATCGCATAGGGATAAGAAAGCCTGCATTCCAGAGAATGATCACATTCCCGCAGGTCATGATCTCCGAGGTGAGACAGGCTCCTGCATTAATCCTCTTTTATCTTCTATTCCCTTCTCTAAACCCTGTCTATCTCATTCAAAGTGACAATATGATTTAATGTCCATCCGTTACTCTGGGAATTACCACAAATACATAAAGAAGACATTTGCCTTGCATCCCCTCTCATCTCTGTTCTCCAGATTCCATTACAGCAAAAATCAACAAGTACAATGTATAAACTATTTGTTCTCATGCTGTTTTTTCAAGAATTCATCGCATCTGTGATGTCTGAAAAGAAGATAGGGTGTATGTATTATTCACTATCCCAATCACATAATACCACTAACATCGTACTCTCGATTCAAGCCATTTGAATATAGAGATCATAAGGTGTCAATCCAAAAAGCTCCCTACATAAAATGATTTTTTTAATACTACCTCACCTTCTAGGTGTATCTATTTGTTCTAGCACTTGATATTTCAGTTGGGCTACTGAATGCCCTTTTTCCTTGAAATGTAATGGAAGGGAAAGTGAGGTATCTCCACACCTGATAGTGGATTTGTGTTAGTTAATCCATGTTCCTACTGACTGCATTGTTTCTCCAATGTATGAAAAGCCACATGGGCATTTTATTTGATAAACTACATTTACAGATTTACATGTAAAGAAGCCCTTAATACTAAATCTATTACCTATCCTAGGATGGCTAAAATATTACCCCTTAATTACATTATCACATTGGGCACAGTTCAAACAAGGATACGTCCCTGTATTTTTTGTGGAAAGAAAAGTCTGTCTGGGAATCCGTACATCACTCCCCACATCAGTTCGCCCGAGCATCTCACTGCTCGAGATGCTCGGTGCTCGCCGAGTATTTCCGGGGTTCCTTGGCGGGAACTCGGGTCCCCTCCCTGCATGTTTGGTGCTCTTTACAGAGCCAATGAACATGCAGGGATTGAATGCCACTCACTGTAATGCCATAGTCATGTTGGTTGTGGCATTAGAGTGATTTGCTGGCCGCACAGCATCATCAGGTCTATATCAGTACTGGTGCTGCCATGCTCGTCACAGTCACTCCGGAATCAGACAGTGTAGGGAGAGGTGCTACTGATCTAGGGAGAGATTTACTTGTTTCTAGTTAATGTAGATGTACCAAACCATATGTAGATGTACCAAACTATATTAGAGACACATATCCATTTCAACAAACAGTCCTTCTGAGGACTAATCCATCAGCAGAGATATCAGGCAGGCAGTGAATATAGGCAGGTAGGGTATATAGCAGACTGCAGTGCACATAGCATAAGAGGCTCCATTCCAGTTTTGTCTGCTGCTGCTGTTAGATATTTCTAGAAATAGGCCCTGGTCTCAGGGGCCAGGAATAATTTTTTTTGGATCTTAATCCTCAATATTTGTTTAAAAAGCAATCCAGAGAACACTGTTGTTCAGCGCCATTTGTTTGTTGGCACTGCAGAGTACAGCCTGGTCCTTTCCATATTACAGCGCTAAAAATACAGCTATTTAAAACTGTGGTTTGTCCGTCACACGGATCACATATAATTGCTCTGAAAATACTGCCATTTCTGAAATCCATTAAAAATTTGTTTCAGTGTGTCAGTGAAGCAATTGACACCAGTTTGCTGTTCAAAATAGTTACCTACAGACCAGATATTTAAAACTGTGGTTTGTCCGTCACACGGATCACATATAAATTTGCTCCAAATTCAGTCATTTGTAGTGAGCGTGGAAGATATTGTCCTCCATTTAAAATGGGCAAGGCACGTGGCAAGGGACGGGGAACTGGACGTGATGGTGATGATGGTGCATGCAGAGGCCGAGGCCGTGGGCAAGCTGAAATTGTGCCACAACAAACACCCACATCTTCTCGCTTGACCAGCTGTGAGTCTGGACTGCATATTCCTCAACCTAAACCTCCTTCCTCCCACCATGCCGAGTGCCCGGAGACAATTGATCCCACACTTGGACACTCCGAAGAGCTGTTTACTTTTCCATTTATAGATTTGGGCCTCTCACCCGGTCCGCTTGAAGTGGGGCAAGAGAAGATCGCATGCAGCGATGCCTAAATATTTGGGCAGCCACGGTCACATGAAGTCGACGGTGGGAAAGTATCACAAGAGGTGGACGATGATAAGATACAATTACCAGAAAGTCGGGAGGAGGACTAGAGTGCGGAAGTGGAAGACGAGGTGGTGGATGATATAGTAACTGACCCAACCTGGCAGGAGGACATGCAGAGTGAGGACAGCAGCACACGGGGGGAGGAAGGCAGAGCACCCCAACAGGCAGGAAGAAGCAGTGTGGTGACCCAGAAAGAAGGCAGGCAACCGTTCCCCATAACACCAACACGAAGGAAGTTGCCAGTACAACTGTTAGGTCTTCCCGAGTCTGGTTGTTTTTTAAAGACTATGCCAATAACCCCAAAATGGCCATTTGCACCACCTGCCAGGTCAGCATCAGCAGGGGTGGCAAAACGACCAGCCTGGCCACCACTAGCATGATCAGGTACATGGCAGCAAAGCACCCGACTTTGTGGGTCGAATCCCACGGTCCAGGAACAGTGTCTGTGGGTGGCACCATTGCTTCTTCCGCTGTTATGCATGCAAGCCAATCCCCTGTCCATGGTGCATGCAAAGATGCCTCTTGCCCTGCATCTGTCATTGCACACTCTCAAGTAGCAGCATCAGGAAGCACGTCCACATCCTTGTCCCAGCGCTGCGTTCAGTTGTCCATACCCCAGTCCTTGGAACGCAAGCGCAAATATGCAGCCAACGCCCCACAGGCCACACTACTAAATTCCCATATTTCGCAACTGCTTGCGCTAGAAATGTTGCCTTTTATGCTCGTGGAGACAGAAGCATTCCGTAACCTGATGGCGGCGGCCGTTCCTCGGTCACCAGTCGCCACTATTTCTCCCGGTGTACCAACCCCGCATTACACAAGCACGTGTCCCAAAACATTAGCCGTGCCCTCAACAATGCAGTTACCAGGAAAGTCCACCTAACTACGGACACGTGGACAAGTGCTTGTGGGCAGGGATGGTACATCTCGCTGATGGCACACTGGGTTAACATAGTGGAGCCGGGACCTTGTCAGACCTTGAGATGGAACACGCCCTCCCGACACCAAGGATGCAAGGCCCTAAGTCAATCAGGGTTGCCCCCACGGTCTACAGTTACTGCACCTCATCCTCCTCAGCCTCCTCCTCCTCTTCAGCCTCCATCTCCAAAATGACCACATCTGTCACAAGCTGGAAGCACTGCAGCACTGCCTTGGCCAAGCGGCAACAGGCTGTGTGGAAGATAATATGCTTAGGTGACAGACCGCACAATGCTGAAAAGTTGTGAACAGCTCTGAAAGAGCAGGCATATGTGTGGCTCACACAGCTGAACCTACAGCCAGGCATGGTCGTGTGTGACAATGGCTGGAACCTGGTGGCGGCTCTGAGGTGAGGCGAGCTCACACACGTACCATGCCTGGCCCATGTGCGTAACCTCATGGTTCAGCAATTTCTCAAATCCTACCCGGAGCTGCCAGATCTGCTTGTCAAAGTAAGCCGCCTGTGGGGTATTGCACCTCAACCAGAGGTGTGGTATTCCACTCCCGGGTAAGGATGGAGTATGGACCAGGGCTCAGTTAGCTGCACACACATACACTCCTCATTTCCGGGGGACTGCTCTACGGTGCTCCCATTAGTATGCAGGCATGACTGACTATGTCCCTGGCTGGAGTGGAGAGGGGGGGAACCCTAGTGATGTGGGAGCAGATAGGGGCTTGTTTCTGGGCATAGGAAGGAGCTCATTGGATGCAGGTCACCTGAGCTCAGACACGGAGGAGGAGGTATAAAAGGTGGGCACCATCTTAGAACAGTGTTCAGTCTGTGAGGAGGAAGTGAGAGTGGAGGAGAAGGGGAGCAGAGGCTCCACTGGAGTTCTGCTCAAGAGCCAGGCCTAGGGACACGGGCAGGGCGAGAGGGAGAAAAGAGAAAGGAACAGAACAGAAATAGAAGGAACCAAAAGAATAAAAAGGCCCAGGAACACAAAGGTAGAAGGGACCCTAAGGACCCAGTAGATTACAGGTGACGGGTCAGGCAAGAAAAGGGTACCGGATCCCAAGTTGGTGGAGGCAAATAATCCTCAGCCAAGAACCGGAGGTCGTGATTAGTCTTGAGCCACCCCCGTAGTGTTCGAGTTTGGTTCGGTTCGTCGAACACCCATGTGTTCGCCGAACTGTTCGTCGAACTGTTCGTCGAACACCTTCGAACACCGTTAAAACCAATGGCAGGCAAACAAAAACACATAGAAACACATAGAAAACACATTCAAAGGTGTCCAAAAGCTGACAAACTGCTCAGAAGACACAACTAACACATGGAAAAGTGACAAGTACATATAGTCATGCGAAAAGAAAAGAGGTGGAGGAGTAAAAGGATGGGGAGACACAGATATAGGCATGTCATGCCCTTCTAAAATGCAAAAAGTGAGAAGCCGAGACGGCCAGTCCGCTCCTGCCCGTGCCACCTCCGTGTCGCCGGGTTTGTGCCAGAGCCGCGGTGAACCCTGACGGCCAGCCCCCCTCTCCCAATACTGGTGCCTGTCCGCTGGTGGGTCGAGAGAGCCCCCCTGTGGTGGAGGCAGCTCTAAGCTTTTTAATTTAAATTGTCCCTCTAATTTGAATGAATACACTTTAAATCCATTTACAAGGATCTATTGGAGGGCAAGTCTCATGCCAGCAGCCGCGTAATTCCAGCTCCAGTAGCGTCCACTAAAGCTGCTGCAGTTAAAAAGCTTTTATAAGGATCGAGCTCGGCTGTCCACCGCAAGGCATCCTAGTGCCAGTCCCAGCCCCTATGCCTTGGGGTGCCTCCTGATGCTCTTCACTAAGTATCCCGTGGTCCCGAAGCATTTCCTTTGAAAAAATTAAGTGTCCAAACTACAGGTGGTGTAGCTTGCTTAACAGCCGGGATAATCCGCTGACTAGCAGACACTGCTACTAGGCACAAAGTATTTCCTGGGCTAGATGCAGTTAAAAATTTGTAAGTAGATACTCTCGTTGGATGCTGAGAAAGCATTCCATAGAGTCTCCTGGCACGCCATATATGATTCTCTTAAAAAGCTTGGGGTAGGGGTCTAGGGGACCCTTTTATAGCCAAAATCACGGCCCTGTATCACAATACGTCACCTAGGCTGAAGATAAATGGAACTGTAGCACCGAGGGCTCGGTTGCTACAGACGTATTGCACCTCACCCAGAGGTGTGATATCTCACTCTCAGATAAGGATGGAGTGTGGATCAGGACCCGACACCTGCATGCATTACACCACATTGCCGTGGGGCAGGGCGACCAATATGCCCCTGAGATGGGCACGACAGTCCCTGTCCCTGGCTGGAGTGGGGGGAGGGAACACTGTGGAAGGGGAACCCTGCAGTGCAGGAGCAGGGAGGAAGCAGTTCCTGGGTGCATTGAGAAGGGAGTATAAAAGGTGGGCACCATCTTAGTTCAGTGCAGAGAAGTCTGAGCAGAAGTGGCAGGGAGCAGGGGCTCTGCATGAGCTCTGCTCCGGAGGCGGGCCTAGTAACAGAGGCCCAGGCCTGCAAGAGGGAGAAGGAAGGAAGAGGAGCGGAGAAGGCTCCAGGAACGAGGAATGAAGGGATCCCAGGGGTGCGGACAGGCGAGTCGCCACCGTACGCCCGAATCCACCTGCGTGGAGGGGTCAGGCCAAAGGGGGAGACCGGTCCCCGAACTAGTAGAGGCAGGAAACGACCCTCAGCTAGAAACCGGAGGCTCTGACATTTTATGTGGCGCAGCCCCTTGCTCCACCCGCTAGGAAGGCACCACATAGGGTCAGGGAAACTGGCGCCAAGTTTACCAAGAGGAGGCCCGAGGCAGCCGGACAGAAGTGTTGGTAAGAAAGGCCAGACAAAGGACACACAAAGGGGGTCCTGTGAAGCGCTCCAAAGTTATCTGGGAGTTGTCTGAGCCCCTCACCTGGTGAGCACAGTACGACGTGGGCAGCCGTTACCTGCAGACGTGGTCTGGATAATAAGAACTGTGAGTAAAGGCCCTGAACTGCATCACTGACTCCGTGTCGTTACTGCTGCTGCCCTGCACCATCACCCCCATCCTCCGCATACACTGCCCTGAGGCTATACTCCTCCCGTGGGGAGTTATGCTATGCTCTGCTGCACCCACAACACCAGCCTTAGCGGTCTGCCCTGTAGCGGCGGTTCACTCTGACCGCAATCCACGGGTGGCGTAGTCGGACATTTAAACATCAAAACCACATAAATAGTTCCGCCACTGGTTTGACCGCCCTGAGCCACGGAACCGGATCGCCGCCACGAAGACTACAACCACCAGCATCCACCAAAAAGGGTCCGGCTCCGGGTGTCCCAAGGCCCAGGGGGTGCGTCAGAACATTTTCATCACCTTTCACAATCACCAATGGGACAAGGCAGGGATGTCCTCTGTCCCCTCTCTTATACATCCTAGTGACGGAGCACCTGCTCTCATCAATTCGCCATAACCCCAATATTAGGTGGATTGAGGTGGGAGGCACCGAGTACAAGTGCTCTCTATTTGCTGATGATGTCCTAGTATATATCACTCAATCACATATATCCATCCCTGCTGTTATGGCTGAAATAGATCACTTTGTTACATGGTAAAATTTTAAAATCAATGCAGCGAAGTCTGAGGCCCTCGATGTCTCCCTCCCTAAATCCATATAGGATTCCATCCAGTCCAACTTTCCCTTTGCCTGGCCCTCACAGGGTATCAAATACTTAGGAATTCCTATTCATAGAGACCTCTCCCATCTATGTTATCTTAATTTTGGGCCCTTTATTGAACAATTCCATACAGACCACGGTTGGCAAGTTAGAACTGTAAGATTCACTACGTGAACCACTGGTGTTTTGTGGAAAAGCACATGTACACCGCGTTCCAAATTATTATGCAAAAAGTGTTTAGGAGTGATAAGGGAAGAATTTGTTTGTTTGTCAGTTAAACTCATTGATGGTGATGTGTGTCAGGGCTCTTTATATCACTGCAAGCAATTGCAGACACCTGTGCTAATTAGTTTGGCAGGTGTGTCCAATGAAAGGCAAGACTACTTAAGAAGGCTCTCTCACATTATTAAGCAGCCTACATTTTCTGCCAAAATGGGAAAGAAAAAGGATGTGTCGGCTGCTGAGAAGCAACAAATTGTGGAGTGTTTAGGTCAAGGCATGACTACAATCAACATTGTGCGATGATCAGGATGAAGTGTCTTGGCAATCAAGAAGTATGTAGCTGATTCACAGTACACACGTGTGCGTGCTGATAAGGGCAAATTGAGGACTCTTTCCTACAGGCAATTACGTCAGGTTGAAAGAGCAGCGGCAAAAAAGCCTTGTCATAGCAGCAGACAAGTTTTTGAAGCTGCTTGTGCCTCCAACGTCCCCCGAACAACAAGATGCAGGGTTCTTCAGAGGTTTGCAGCTGTGCATACGCCATCCTGTCGACCTCCTCTATCCACTTCACACAAGCAGAAACGGCTCCAGTGGGCCAAACATTACATGAAGACTGATTTCCAAACTGTTTTGTTCACGGATGAGTGCCGTGCAGCGCTCGATGGTCCAGATGAATGGAGTGGAGGATGGCTGGTTGATGGACACCCCACGCAAACACGGCTACAGCGCCAACAAGGAGGAGGTGGAGTAATGTTTTGGGCTGGAATCATGGGGAGAGAGATTGTCGGCCCCTTTAGGATCCCTGAAGGCGCTAAAGATGAACTCCATAATGTATGTGGATTTTCTCAAACAGCACTTCCTGCCATGGTTCAAGAAGAAGAACCGTGTATTTCACAGCAAGATCATTTTTCTGCATGATAATGCACCATCTCATGCTGCACATAAAACATCTGCATCTCTGGCTGATATGGGCATAAAAGGGGACAAACTTATGGTGTGACCCCCATGCTCCCCTGACCTCTACCCCATTCAGAACCTTTGGAGCATCATTAAAAGGAGTGTCTATGATGGCGGGAGGCAGTTCACATCTAAGCAACAGCTCTGGGAGAGTATTCTGTCCTCATGCAAAACAATTGAAGCAGAAACCATCCAAAACCTGACAAATTCAATGGACGAGAGAGTTCAGAAGCTCCTTTCGAACAAGGGGTCCTATGTGAAAATGTAACATCACCTAGAATAAAGTTTTGAGTTGAAAACTGTTTGATTTCAGTTTCTAACAACCTGCTAATGCTTATAATTTCAAAAATGACCATTTTTTTGGTCTTTATTAAAATGAAAAGGTTGATCGAAAAGTTTGGGGGATCTAAGAGTGTGGCAACCCAGTAGTCATGATTACTTCGAATTCTGACAATATGAGGGTCATGCTGCAGGTAGTGCAGCAAGAAGGCACTTATGTGTCTTGCGCATCTCGGAGCCCCAAAATTATTTTCCGGGCTAGATGCAGCTAAAAATTATTTTTAATTTTAAATCTGGTGAAGCTTATTATAGATGGCCTAATAGGATCAGTGCTGCACACTGCTACAAAGCCCAAATTATTTTCCAGTCAAGATACAGATAAACATGATTAGTAATTTGAAAGCTTAAAACGGTTGGTAGGGTGATTTTAACCAATCATCAAGCTTTTACTCTCCCCAGGATGACACAGGGGTAGAAAAGTCGTTTCGGATCCATGATTTGTTCATCTTTATGAACGTGAGTCTGTCTACATTATCAGTGGAGAGCCGCGTGCGCTTATCTGTCAGCACACCACCAGCAGCGCTGAACACACGTTCAGACAGAACGCTGGCTGCGGGGCATGACAAGATCTCCAAGGCGTAAGTGGCTAGCTCCGGCCATTTATCCAGATTGGAAGCCCAAAAAGAGCAAGGGTCCAGTGACACAGTCGTGGCTTCAATGTTTACTTGGAGATACTCCTGTACCATCGTCTCTAGGCGTTGACTATGTGTCAGACTTCTTGTCTCCTGTGGCCTTGCAAAGGATGGGCTAAAAAAGTGGTGAAATGATTCCGCAAAATTGATGTTACCAGCAGATACTGTGGTTCTGTTACGGTTTGAGTGCTGAACACTTGACGGTCCCACGGTTGGCAAGTTGGAACTGTGAGATTCACTACGTGCACCACTGGTATTTTGTGGAAAAGCACATGTAAGATTCTGCAACAGTCTCTGCTGATACTCCTGCATGCGTGCATCCCTTTCTATGGCAGGAATAATTTCTGCAAATTTACTTTTGTACCGGGGATCTAACAGTGTGGCAACCCAGTAGTCAGGATTATTTCTAATTCTCACAATTCGAGGGTCATGTTGCAGGTAGTGCAGCAAGAAGGCACTCATGTGTGTTGCGCATCCAGGAGCACCAAGTCCCTGTTGTGTTGGTGGCGAGGTAACAATCATGCTTCCTTCCTCTGTCCTCTCCCCCCAACCTCGCACAACAGAAATGTGATCAAGGTCTCCCTCATCTGATGAGTCTTCCATCAGTTCGTCCTCCACTTCTTCCTGGGCTCCTGCACCTTCCTCACTAGTTTGGCTGCTACCATGCGCCCTGGTAAAATCATCTCCCCCACCCTCACATGCCTGCCGCCCTGGTGCTGCCGACCGTCTGGACCTTGCAGATGTTAGCCCTTCCGCATACAACTCCTCCTCCTCTACTTCCTCCACCTCCTCTTGTGCCACCACCTGACTCCGAATTCTGTTTAACATGTGCTCCAGCATGTAAATCACCGGAATAGTCATGCTGATAATGGCATCGTCAGCACTAAACATCTTCGTCGCCATTTCAAAACTGTGCAGAAGGGTGCATAGGTCCCTGATCTGAGACCACTCCTCCAGCGTGATTTGCCCCACCTCTGAATCTCGTTGGCCCAGGCTATACGTCAGAACGTATTGCACCAGGGCTTGTCGGTGCTGCCACAGTCGCTGCAACATGTGCAGAGTTGAATTCCACCGGGTAGGCACATCGCATTTTAGCCGGTGAAGTGGCAGGCCCAACGACTTCTGTAGAGATGTAAGTCGCTGAGCTGCGGGATGCGAACGGCGGAAGTGAGCACACAGCGACCGTGCCCTCTGCAGAAGGCCATCTAGTCTGGGATAGTGGGCTAAAAATTGCTGGACAACCAGGTTCAACACGTGAGCCATACAAGGCACGTGTGTGACATTGCCCCGGCGAAGGGCCGCACCCAGGTTTGCAGCATTGTCGCACACGGCCTTCCCTGGTTTCAGGTCCAGTGGAGACAACCATTCATGAAATTGGTTCTCCAGAGCTGACCACAACTCCTCAGCTGTGTGACTCACATTTCCCAGACATTTCAATGTAAAAACCGCCTGATGACGTTGAGCCCTACTGCCAGCATAGTAAGGAGGTGTGCAGGATCCCTTCTGCACAGTTAGAAAGCTTGTGGCATGACCAGACAGGCTTTGGGTGCAGGTGGAAGACCGAGAGGAGGTTGAGGAGGCAGAAGCAGTGGAGGAAAAATGACATAAAGAGGATTGACGCACAACTCGTGGGGACGGCAAGACTTGGACAGCAGCCCCTTGTCCTGCTGTCACCATAGTTACCCAGTGCCCAGTCAGCGACATGTAACGCCCCTGTCCATGCCTACTCGTCCAAGTGTCTGTGGTGAAATGCACCCTGTCACACACAGAGTTTCTCAAAGAAGCGGTGATGTTGTGTGCGACATGCTGGTGGAGCGCAGGCACACCTTTCTTTGAGAAGTAGTGCCGACTGGGCATCTGGTACTGGGGCACTGCGACGGACATAAGGTCTCGAAAATCCTCTGTGTCCACCAGGCGGAAAGGCAGAATTTCTGTAGCCAAGAGCTTGCAGATGGTGAAATTCAACCTCTTAGCTTTCTCATGGCTAGGAGGAAATGGTCTTTTACTTGTCCACATCTGAGGGACCGAGGGCTGGCTATTGTGCTTAGACGGGGTTGATAAGGGTGTCCCCGGCAAACTGCCGGTCTGTGAGGAAGATGCAGGCGGACATGTTAGGTTGCCTTGATCCAAAGGTGGTGCTATCGATGTCGGACAGCGCTCAAGACCAGCTGGTGTTACCACCTCCAAAGAAAATGATGACCTGCCAATCACGCTGGCTGTTGCGGGTAAAGAGGTGGCAGGTCTGCGCCCCAAAACAGGTGTGACTGCTGTCCCCCCAGTCACAGAGGATGAAGAGGCCGCGGATGCACAAGATATGGCAGACGGTGGTTGGCCCGGCCGGCTAGACCGCATTGTAGCACACTGAGCTTCCCACTGCAACTTATGCTTCATGTCCATGTGCCGGTTCATGCATGAAGTACTCAAACTATGTATTTTTTGGCCTCTACTTAGCTTTTGCTGACAAATGTTACAGATAACACGAGTTGGGTCATCTTTATCGATCTGAAAAAATGCCCAGGCTATGCAAGGCTTAGCACCCATGCGACCTGAAGAGCCACCACGACTTGTGGTGAGAGGCAGAGTTGTGTTTGAGGATGCAGTTGTTGACGTGCTTCCAGTACTACGTCTCTGTCCAGGAAGGCGCAACCTGACCTCGTCGTCACTAGCATCTTCCTCCACCTCCTCTGCTGACCTCATCTCTTGGCTGACTGTGGGTTGACAGTAAGTGGGATCTCCGACCTCATCATCATCACCCTGTGCGTTATCACACCCGTCGTCCTCAGAGCCAACCTGTTCCTGCCCTGACAAAAAACTAAAGTTGTCGCTCCAATCAGGTATTTGAGTCTTATCATCGTCTTCCTCATTGTCTCCACCAACAGGAGTTACAGTTTGGGAATGAGGGTCTACATTATGGTCAGAACCTTCTGCGTCTGGTCCTGGATCCGACTCATAAAGATTCTGGGCATCAGTGCAGATCATTTCCTCGTCTGGATTCACAGAAGCGCTGGAGTCGACCTCTGATTCCCAGGCTATAGTATGAGTAAACAGCTCTGCAGACTCAACCATCTGTTCTACCTCATACTCAGACGGGCAGCTGGAGATTTGGGAGCTGTGAGGAAGCAAGTGCGATTTGGGTGACACCTTTGAGGACTGGAGTATTTGTGATGTTGAAGTTGATGTGGAGGAGAGCCCACTTAAAGGAGCACTTGATATCCGTTGAAGCACCTGCTGTTTTTGTGCCTCATCTGGAATTTGTAGCGATTGGCGTGGCCGTAAGAAAGGGATCTTATCACATTGTCCGCTAAAAGAAGTAGACATTTTAGTTTGGCTGGAAGATGGTCTTTCTTCTGCACCTACCCCACGGACACAACCTTTTTTCCCCTTCCCAACACGCCTATTCCCCTTTCCACCAGCAGCAGGCCTTTTTCCACTCATTTTGGTGGTTAACTAATTCACAACTCTGGAGTTGTTTGCACAAAAAAACAATGGATGGTAACCGAGCAGAGCTGAGTGGCCAAACTGTGGTATTAGGCCAAAACTATTGGCTGGGTTAGATGCAGAAAAAAATTATTTTTAATTTGCAACCTGATGGAGGTCAGTATAGATGGACTAATAGACCAAGTCCCACACACTGCTAGAAGCCCAAATATTTTTTCAGAGCTAGATGCAGAAAAAAATTATTTTTAATTTGCAACATGATGGAGGTCAGTATAGATGGACTAATAGACCAAGTCCCACACACTGCTAGAAGCCCAAATATTTTTTCAGAGCTAGATGCAGAAAAAAAATATTTTTAATTTGCAACCTGATGGAGGTCAGTATAGATGGACTAATAGACCAAGTCCCACACACCGCTAGAAGCCCAAATATTTTTTCAGAGCTAGATGCAGAAAAAAATTATATTCAATTTGCAACCTGCTGGACGTCAGTATAGAAGGACTAATAGAACAAGTCCCACACACTGCTAGAAGCCCAAATATTTTTTCAGAGCTAAATGAAGAAAAAAATTATTTTTAATTTGCAACCTGATGGAGGTCAGTATAGATGGACTAATAGACCAAGTCCCACACACTGCTAGAAGCCCAAATATTTTTTCAGAGCTAGATGCAGAAAAAAATTATTTTTAATTTGCAACCTGATGGAGGTCAGTATAGATGGACTAATAGACCAAGTCCCACACACCGCTAGAAGCCCAAATATTTTTTCAGAGCTAGATGCAGAAAAAAATTATATTCAAATTGCAACCTGCTGGAGGTCAGTATAGAAGGACTAATAGAACAAGTCCCACACACTGCTAGAAGCCCAAATATTTTTTCAGAGCTAAATGAAGAAAAAAATTATTTTTAATTTGCAACCTGATGGAGGTCAGTATAGATGGACTAATAGACCAAGTCCCACACACTGCTAGAAGCCCAAATATTTTTTCAGAGCTAGATGCAGAAAAAAATTATATTCAGTTTGCAACCTGATGGAGGTCAGTATAGATTGACTAATAGAATGATGCTATGCCCAAAAGATTTTACTTCACTAGGTGCAGTAAAAAAAATTGGTATTCTATACACAGGTGGTATATCTTGCAACACAGATAGGCTACTCCACTGACTAACACACTCTGCAATAGGCCAAAAAGGATTAGCTTTGCTAGATTCAGCCAAATGCTGTGAAAAAAACTTGCACAGCACTGGCACAGACCTGCCTGGCAAAAACTGATAGGAACTGATGTAACCTAGTCCTGAAAAGGACTCCAATTACAATTAGTCTTTACTCCCACAATCTATCTATTTAAGAGCACAGACCTGCCTGATAAAAGTCGTAGGAAATGCTGTAACCTAGTCCTTAAAAGGACTGCAATCACAACTATTCCCTACTCCCAAGCTATCTGTATATTTGTGCGAAAATTGGCTTGAAATTAACAAGGTATAGCGCACACAGCAACAGCGGTGCCGTCTAACACGCAGCTGCAGCAGTGAGAAAATGGTGGCGACGGGGAAAATGGCTTGGTCTTATAGGGCAAGGACATGTGACATACACTGCCAATCACACATGCCCTTGCTTGTGTGAAAAAAAGCACTTCGCTCCGTGTGTGCGCTGCTGATAGGCTGACAGATTGCACCTCCCCACTGCAAATGCGGGAAAGAGAAAAAAAAATGGAGATCTTCATTGTTCCTGCAGAGATCCATCCCCTGCCCCTCCCCCCGCCCCGCTGTACACTCAAACTGCGTATTAACATTAATTTTCATCATTACTGAGAAAAAATCCAGTTATGATTTTGGTGCACGAACAGTTATCGAACATAACCTCGAACAGCCGAATTTTTCTCAAATTGTTCGTGTTCGCCGACCGGCTCGAACACCGCCCAAAACAGCTCGAATTTGAGATTGGCGAACAGTTCGAGTAGAACAACGCTCATCTCTAGTCGTGATCATTTATTGGTGCGACCCCTCGCTAAACCTACTAGGAAGGCACCACATAGGGCCAGGGAAGCTGGCGCCAAGTTCTCCCAGAGAATGCCCGAGGCAGCCGGACAGAAGTTTGGTCACTGGTGGGGCACGGCCAGAGAAAGGATAGAAGGGAGTTCTGTGCCATGCTCCTGAACTGCCTGGGGGTTGACCGAGCCCCTCACCTGGTGGACGCAGCACGGCTTGGGCGGTCACTACCTGTACAGAAGTGGCTTGGAGTACACGAACTGTGAGTAAAAGACCCTGGACTGCAACACGTTGTCTTTGTGTTTCTTACCTCGCCAGCACTAACGTTACTGGGACGCCAAGCACCACCACCCCCAGCATTCACCTACACTGCCCTGAGGCTACACTCTTCCCGTGGGGAGTTATCCTATCCCTGTGCTGCATATCTACATCAGCCTCAGTGGTCTGCTTTGCAGCTGCGGTCCTCCCTGACCGCAATCCATGGGTGGTGTAGTCGGACATTGCAAACCACATAAATACACTGCCACTGGTCTGACCACCCTGAGCTATGGGATCGGGTTGCCACTACTACTCCCAGCATTGCCCTAAAGGCCCGGTTCCGAGTACCCCACGGCCCAGGGGGCGAGTCATGCCCTTTTTAGAAAGTCAGCTACAGCTTCCGCCACCCTTGTCGTGCTTCTGCAGTGTTTGTAGCTTCTGGCTCACAGACTGGTGTGTGATGTCCCCACGCATTGGAACTCCACATTGCAGATGTGGGGTATTACTTGTGAGCAGAAGAGGGCAGTATTCAGTTCAGACTCCACACATAAAACCTCAGGAGTGGACATGGATGTCAGACATATGTACCATCCTCCAAAACTTTGAGGACTCCACCAAGATGGTGAACGGCGATGACGCCATAATTAGCATCACCATCTCGCTTATTTGTCTTCTGAAACACTCTCTGCTCATGATCAAAGAGGATGCAATGCAGACGGAGCACGATGAGATGGAGCAAGGAACCATACAGGGTGATTACACACAGCCCAACCTCATCTCATCCCAATGTGGATTAGGTGACAATGAGGAAGAGGAGGAGTTGAAGGAGGAAGAACAGGAGCTAGTTTCGTGCGCTATAGACGGTACTACCTGCACAACTGTCATACCGTCTGTTCAGCGTGGATGGCCTGAAGACAGAGAAGAGGAGGAGAGCATGGTCACTCGTCCTCTTGGTGAGGACACGGAAGTCTTGCCTGTTAGCAGTCTGGCATGCTTGGCTGAGTTTATGTTACGCTGCCTTTCCCATGACCCTCGTGTTCTCAAAATTTTGGGTGACAGTCATTACTGGTTGGTGACACTTCTAGACCCACGCTACAAGGAGAACTTTATATCTCTTATTTCTGAGGCGGACAAGTCTACAAAAATATGGAAGTACCTGAAGGCCCTTGTTGCGGAACTATTTAAAAAATTCCTATCTGAAAACGCTGGCGGCAGAGGTCATAGTTCGTTGGACAACCAAGGACTACATGCGAAAGAGACACAACTCCAATCCAGCAGAGGCAGGGGAACACTGTCAAAGTTCTGGGAGAATTTTCCTAGCCCCTCCCATTGCACAAGCCCTGAAGCACGGGGTACTCTCACAAGGAGTGCAAAGCTTGGGAAGATGCTGAGGGACTACCTTGCCGACTGTACCAACATCCTCCATGATTCCTCTGTGCCTTATAATTATTGGGTATCCAAGGTGGATATGTGGTACTGGCTCTCTACGCCTTGGAGGTTCTGGCCTGCCCTGCCATCAGCGTTTTGTCAGAGCGGGTTTTTAGTGCCGCTGGTGGAATTATAACCGATAGGCGCATCCGCCTGTCAACTGAAAATGCTGACAGGCTGACTCTTATAAAAATGAACAAAGGCTGGATTGGGCCAGACTTCTCAACACCACCGAATGATAGCAGTGTAACATAAACTCAAATCCAGTGTCTTTTTTTGGGAGGTGTATTCCCATGCACCTCGTCACACCTACACATATGTATATGCTTCCTGACTTTGGCTATTTGCTCTTGTCCTCCTCCTTCTCCTCATCCTCATCCACCCCATATCACCTGGGTGACCGTGGTCCGTAATGCAACACCCACATCATTTTTTTTAAAGGGTGTTTATGATGCCCGTAAAAAAAAAAATTTATACAGTATGTTCATGTATACCCTCCATTGGTAAATGTTTGTCAGCCCATACACTTAGTGCATGGTCATTACAAGAATAGGAGACCCGCTTCTTTCTAATGGGAACATTTTTTTGTGAGGCCCTCTAAGTCTCTTCCAAGGGGCATTGAAGTGCCTCCAAATTTTTGGCAGCCCTTGCATTCACTGCATAGGCCAACACTATGGGAGACCCACTTCCTAATAATGGGAACATTTTTTCATGAGGCCCTGTACGTATCTTCTATGGAGCATTGGAGTGCCTCCCAATTTTTGGCAGCCCTTGCATTCACTGCATAGGCCAACACTATGGGAGACCCTCTCCTTTCTAATGGGAACATGTCATACTTGTTACTGTGGCCCTGCTCTATGTATCTTTAAATTTTTAGTGGGATTTTTCTTAAATTTGGTCAGCCGTTGGACTCACTGCATACCCTATAACTGTATAGCAGACTCTCTCCTTTCCAATGGGAAGATGTCATACTCGTTACTGTGGCCCTGCTCTATGTGTCTTTAAATTCTTAGTGGGGTTTTTCCTAAGTTTGATCAGCCGTTGGACTCACTGCATACCCTATAAGTGTATAGCAGACTCTCTCCTTTCTAATGGGAACATGTCATACTCGTTACTGTGGCCCTGCTCTATGTGTCTTTAAGTTCTTAGTGGGGTTTTTCCCAAATTTTGGCAGTCCTTGCAGTCACTGCATACGCAATAACAGTATAAAAGACCCATTCGTTAATAATGGGAACAACAAAGCATAGCCGGCTGATGGCTCTCTAACAATAGCGAGGGCTGACTGCTGGCCTTTTAAAAATAGTAAGGGCCGCTTGCTGGTCCTATAAAAATAAGCTTTGTGACTTTCAGAGTCCCTCCATCATAAATGAAACAGGATGTGTCTGATGATGTGTCACACACCACATTGCCAGATGAAGTTGTAAAATGTTAAAATAACATTTCCTGATTAATGCATTTGTCTTAAAAAATAACGTACAAAAAAAAAAAAACAGTAGGATCTTTCTTTAGTATAAAAAACAGAGTCGGCAATGTAACCTCAATGTAATCACATTGTTCAGCTCCTGCACCCCCTCCTCCATCTCCGAAATGACCACAACAGTCACAAGATGAAAGCACTGCAGCACTGCCTTGGCCAAGTGACAACAGGCTGTGCTGAAGATAACATGCTTAATGCTTAGGTGACAAACCGCCCAGCGCTGAAGAGTTGTTGAAAGCTGTAACAAAGCAGTCTGATCTGTGGCTCTCACCGCTGAACATACAGCCAGGCATGGTCATGTGTGACAATGGGCAGAACCTAGCGATGGAGAAATGACAGCCGGAGTAGATACTGTTTCCCTGTATGCCAGTACTTTCACAAAGCTAAAGAATATGGCTGTGGTAAAATACAACACAGCAAAAAAGCTGTGGACTGGCTCCGTACCGTCCCTGGCCACTTTCACTTGAAAACGTGTTTGTGGGTAGGCGGTCCTTCCTAGTAAGTGCACTGGGGAGGGCACAGGTAATGTTGTGGGACACGTGCTTGTGGAAGGTGGAGACGATACCGGGAAAAATAGAGGCGGCTGGGGACTGAGTATGGACACCCTGCTGCCGCCGGCATGAGGTTGTGAAAAGCTTCCTCCTCCACGAGCCTAAAAGGCCACATTTCAAGTGAAAGCAGCTTTAGAGTACTTCCTGGAAGAAATGACAGATATGGTTTCCCAAGTCCTTTCACTAAGCTAAAGAATATGGCTATGGTGAAATACAACGCAGCAAAAAAAGCTGTGGACTGGCTCTGTACCGTCCCTGGCCACATTCACTTGACCACGTGTTCGTGGGTAGGCGGTCCTTCCCAGTAAGTTCACTGGGGAGGGCACGGGTAATGTTGTGGGACCCGTGCTTGTGGAAGGCGGAGACGACACCGTGACAAATAGTGGCGGCTGTGGACCAAGTATGGATACCCGGTCACCGCCACCATAAGATTGTGGACAGCTTCCACCTCCACGAGCCTAAAAGGCCACATTTCAAGTGCAAGCAGCTATCAAAAATTTGGCAGTATAGTATTGCAGCCTGTGGGTGGGTGGGTGGCTGGCTCCATACTTGCGCTTGCATTCCAAAGAATGGGGTTTGTAATGCCTTATCTAGTATACGTTGGGGATAACCTCTCATTTTAAAATTGTCATCACTCTTTTTGTACAGGTGGAGGGATTAGTGAGAATTTTGGTCTCTCGCTGAATTTGTGATTTGGGGATGGCCTTTTTAAGAGAGTATGGATGTGCACTCCTAAAATGTAGGACACTATTCCTATCCGTATCTTTTTTATATAGATCTATCTCAAAATCCCCTTTTTCATTTTTAATCACCATAATGTCCAGGAAAATCCAAAATGGATTTTCCTGGGAAATATGTTAAAGAACATCATTTCCAGGGTAATGACTTGTATATAAGGCAAAATAAATAACCAAAACCAAAAATACTCCTCCACACCTTGGGCTAAGTTCACACGTAGCTTGTTTGATGCGTTTTTGCACTTTTCCATTGCTTTCAACCAAGACAAATGCATTCACTGGGAAATGTCATTTTAACATTTTACAACCTTATCTGGCCATGTGGTATGTGATACATCATCAGACACATGCATACAGTGCTGAAAAGACATGGAAACAGCATGGGGAAGACCCCTGGAAGAATCTCTGACTCCCAGGTCACTGCCTAAAAGTGTGTCCATCATAAGTGATCCTTGGCGCATGTGAAGATGCCTCCCGCCATGCACCTGTCGGTGCAGTTTTGCAACAGTCACCATCCATGTCCTTGTCCCAGTGCAGCGTTCAGTTGTCCGACACAGCTATTAAAAAGGATCCACATAGAAGGAATGAATCACGTATATGTTTTGTAAGGGAATATCACCCAGGTAATTTAAAAGTGGATCAAATCATTAAGAAATATTGGCATATCATGGGGCAGGCGTATCCGAGTATGATGGAATTCATTTTAGATTATACATTGTACTTTTTGATTTTTGCTGTAATGGAATCCGGAGAACAGGAATGAGAGGGGATGCAAGGCAGACATCTTTCTAATGTATTTGTGGTAATTCCTGGAGTAAAGGATGGACATTAAATCATATTGTCACTTTGAATGAGATAGACAGGGTTTAGAGAAGGGGATGGAAGATAACAGAGGATTAATGCAGGAGCCTGTCTCACCTCGGAGATCATGACCTGCGGGAGTGTGATCATTCTCTGGAATGCAGGCTTTCTTATCCCTATGTGTTTGCCGGATACAAAGCATAGAGCAACATTATAGTAAACCATTCTTAGCTTATGAATTATGACCTGTGTGAATGCGGTAATTTACTGATCTTCCTACAGGGGATAAACTAGATAGTGATTTGAAACGACTCTGGTGAATTATAGTATGATGGAGAGGGAAGGAAAAGGTAGAATTAGTAAGCTGATGCATGTTTTTCATAAGCGATTATTTGTATATCTATAATATAATGCTACAAGCGTCCCTCTGTCTGAAGCCTCTATAGACTGCGCAAGCGCGACACGCCTGCGCAGTCTGGCTCCAGACAGAAGAACGCATGGAGCCGTTATAGGTAAGAGGAGTGTATGGCACTGGAGATTGCGGTATGCATAGACACTGAACGCATACCGCGATCTCCGGCGCCATACTTACATACTGTTATGCACACGCCCGGACTGACTGGCATGTGCGTGTTTAGTGATTCCACTGGACCATGAACCGGAGAGTTGGAACACATCAAAGATATAAAAAATGCAAAGAAATGTGACAAACCTGAGGAAATTGCCTTTTTAAAGAATATACCAAAGCATTTTAAGGAATGTCATAATGGGAACTGGAGACTATTACGCTTCAGGGGTATTGATAAAATCAATCTGGGAGCGAGAGGAGGAAACCTTAAGAAAATGCTTGAACAAAGGGAGATTAAATGGATAACTATTCTGAAGACGGTTAAGCCCAAAGGGTTGAATGATTTGACAAGCTTTGTTTCATTTTTGTGACTTATGACATTGTTGCAATTAAGATTGAAAAAGAGGATTGCTGATATATATATGGGATATAAATATGTTTTATACATGTAGGTGAAATATAAATATAGTATAAATATTGTAAAATACGGACTACATCGAAACATTGCAAAATACGGATTATATTGATGTATTGACCTATGTGGTATTCATATGATTATATACTGCAGGCTAAGTATTGTTTACTTCAAATGATGGATATAATGGGCTAATAACATGATTGGAGCAATAATGTGTGACAATGTAAATATATTGATAACCTTATACCTATTCTTAAAATCTATCTGTTCCAAATTAGAGCGTGACATGATACATATCAATTGAATACAGAGAAAAATCTGATCTCACATAGAAGATAAATGCACAAAACAAAGAAGAACAATAAGAAAAGAGGAAATAAAGCAAAAGATATGAAAAAGAAAAAAAGACTCAATATATGTATAAGATGTATTACATTTAATATGACTATAACAAATATTGTACATCTTCTTTGTGAATACAATATAATGTCAGACTTGAACGTATGATATGAAGAGCTAAGGGCAAATCTTGCCCATCTGTAAAATGGAGTCAGAATATCCATGGTGGAGCGCGCCCCCGCCGCGTCATACTGGCCTCGCCCCCAGCGCTCGGCGTCCAATCGGAGGCTCCAATATGCGCGCATGCGCGGTGGAACTTCGGGGACGCCGACCGCTGTGGGTAACGCGGTATGGGCGATAGGAGCGCGCTATAACACACACCGGTGATATGGACAGGGATTGGTACTAATCAAACCTTATTAGGCAACATTATTGTGTGGTACTGGTGATTTGCCAGACCCTCCTGCCCATTAAGATGAGGGGCTATTTAATAATTAGCCTGCACTATGTCTTAATACCCCCTGAGGAAGCAATATACGCGACACGCGCGTTGGGGTGCTGGATAATGTGGTAGCCTTTAACATGGCACATGGTTGGTAATACAATGTTCTATCTGAATATAATATGTCTACTATATACCTGAATATAATATGCTAACTATTTGCTATGGTATATAAATGCTTAATATAGCACTGCATTGGGATGCAGGACAGTGTGGCAATCTATATGGTTGATCAGACAATGTTCTATCAAATATAATTAACTGATCTCTACCATGGTATATATTTGTTGACTAAACAGTGTATAGAATATTATGATGTATACAACCTAATTTTTAAAAAAACTTAGAAGGATTTCTTTGTTTAAAATGAATCTATATGTGATATGATGATCTAATTATTGTTCTGATTTGGGACACTTGACCTGTGACCCTCTATATTTCTAATCAATTATTGCTTTGATTCAAGACATCTAACGTGTAACCTTCTATATTCTTATGTGTATAACCATTGAGACTTATGGCTATTTATATGTCTTAGGCTATATATATATACCACATTGCCCGGAAGGGTTTTAAATGTTTTTATGGGCATAATGAAGAATTTTTAAAGATACTATCACTTTTCTGCTTGCTGTGATTTAATAAAAGTACTGATTAAATACGAATGAATATGATTACTTTATATAATATATTTTTGATATCAAAAAAGGAGATACATTAATAGAACATGAACCGGAGAGTGCCTGGAGGGGCGTAACTAAGTATCTACCCGATCCGACCAAGGTCGCACGATGGCATACGACGCCTGTGCACCAGGGAGAAACCGAGCAAAGGGACCAGGTGCGACTCCAGGTCAGACCCCGGAGCGGTGAGCAAGGCAGAGCAGAGGGACAGGGCTCTGTTCACACGGAACAGACTGGAAAGGAAAGGCAGGACCAGATACACACAAGATACTTGCAATGAAGTAGCGAGTGGACTCTAAACTCACAAACGGAAGTACAGCGACAACGAGTAGGAGTTAGGAGCAGGTTCAGACTCTGCAGAAAAAGGGAAGGTACGGACATAGAGAAAAACAGGAAACAGGTTAGGAGACAGTTCAGACAGGAACTGTTACTGCAACAAAATACAGGAACGAGCCAAGGTAAAGACAAGTGCTGGTTCAGACAATGCAGGAGAAAGGGAAGGTACGGACATAGAGAGAAACAGGAAGCTGGTTAGGAGACAGTTCAGACAGGAACTGTTACTGCAGCGAGATACAGGAGCGAGTCTGGGTATGCGGCCCCCAGAGGGCGGGACGAACAGGCTAGGAGCGTGTTCAGACAGGCCTGGAAATACAGCCTCCAGGAAGGCAGACAGGCAGGCAAGAAAACACAGACTAGGACCTGGCACATTCAGAGTGAAAGAGCACACTGAATGGACACATTGCTCAGGCACCAGCTTCCAGGTGAAGCTGGTTTAAATATCCAGTGACGGACAGCAATAGGCTGAGGACGCATTAGGGGTGTGCCCACAGCAGCTACAAGATACAGGAAGAGATCGGGCGCCGCCCTTAAGCAGCCAGAACAGAGGCAAGCAAACAGCATGGAAAGAAGCCAGGCTAGCAGACTGGACTGGTGATCAAGTTTGCGATCTTGCATAGTGGGGGATGGAGCACTATGCAAGAACGCCACCAGGTATATTACACATACTTACCTGACTGGGAGGAGCATTGCCACGACACCTCTCTTGTCGCCAGAGACCGGGGCAGGAGTGAAGGCATCGGAATCTGCACATGCGCATAGCGCTATCCGGCACCATTTTAATGAAGACACATTTGCAGTGTGTCTTCAGCAAAATGGCGCCGGCAGCGCGATATAGGCACGCGCGTACTCCGGCGCCACACTCCTCCCCCGGCCTCCGGCAGAACAGGACACCACAGCGCTGGAGCACAGGGAAGAAAGGTGAGTATAAGTGGGGTTTTTTTGTATGTGTGCAGCGTGAAAGGGGTGATGGGGTCACACATACAAGGATTGAGGGATGAGGGGGCCACACATACCAGGATTGAGGGATGAGGGGGCCACACATACCAGGATTGGGGAATGAGGGGGCCACACATACAACGATTGGGGGATGAGGTGGCCACACATCAGGATAGGGGGATGAGAGGTACCATGCATACCAGGATTGGGGGGTGAGGGGACCATGCATACCAGGATTGGGAGGTGAGGGGGGCCATGCATACCAGGATTGGGGATGAGGAGTGCCATGCATACCAAGATTGGGGATGAGGGGTGCCATGCATACCAGGATTGGGGATGAGGGGTGTCATGCAAACAGGATTGGGGATGAGGGGTACCATGCCTACTAGGATAGGGATCTGGGGGGCCATGCATACCAGGGTTCGGATGAGGGGCCATGTATACCAGGATAGGGATGAGGGGTACCATATATATCAGGATGAGGGATGGGGTGCCATGCATACCAGGATAGGGATGAGGGGTACCATGCATACCAGGATGAGGAGTACCATACATACCAGGATAGGGATGAGGGACGAGGTTCCATGCATACCAGGATTGGGTATGAGGGAGCCATGCATACCAGGATGAGGGGTGCCATGCATGCCAGGATTAAGGATGAGGGGTGCCATGCATACCAGGATTGGGGGTGAGGGGTGCCATGCATACCAGGATTGGGGGTGAGGGGTGCCATGCATACCAGGATTGGGGGTGAGGGGTGCCATGCATACCAGGATTGGTGGTGAGGGGTGCCATGCATACCAGGATTAGTGGTGAGGGGTGCCATGCATACCATGATAGGGATGAGGGCAGCACATAACAGGATGGAGGAACAGGATTGGGGAGCACAAATACCAGGATGGGAGCAGCACAAATACCAGGATGGGGGCAGCACATAGCAGCATGGGAGAACATATGCCAATAAAAATGCTCGCCACCCTGGTGTAGAACGGGCTCAATAGCTAGTATGAATATAATGAGCAATATTAAAAAGCTAAAAAAAAATTAAATATTAAAAACATTTTTTTTAATATAAAAAAATCTTTAATAAAAAGAGTATATAAAAATATTGAAAAATAAAAATTGGAATAAGTGGAATAAGTAAGAAATTATTAAAATATATTATATGTATAGGTGGGAACAATTAAATGGAATTAATATTTTGAGATTCATATATTTATATTTAGTTAGAAATTATTTTGATATATAAATTCACTTGTTGATGATTTGGAAATTATGCTTATTATTGTTTTGTTATTATTATTCATTTTTGTATATTTTGTTGTATATATTGTCTGTTGGTCTTCTATTTTATGTTAATGAGAATTGTGTCATTTCCGTGGATTTGTCTATATATATCTGGATTGAATGCATTTACCCACAATTGAAAAAAGCCTTGGACAGGCTGAAATTTTTTTTTGAATTGTGGACCTCCAATATGTGAGTGTCAGGATTTGCTTTTCCTAGAACACTACTCTCCACGTGCACCACCCCAGTTGTATGGAGTGCCAACTATATTCTCTTGATACTGGGTTTGATTTAGACCTGATGATGCTAGTCGGCCAGCCAATCACTTTAATGCCATAACCAACATGGCTGCGGCATTGCAGTGAGTGGCAGGCAATCTCTGCATGTTTATTCGCTGTTAAAACAGTGCCAAACATGCGGGGCGGGGACTCGAGCTCCCTCCCGAACATCCCGGAAGTACTCGCCGAGCATCTCGAACAGTGAGATGCTCGGGCGATTACTGAGCAGTGGCGAGCACGCTCTCTCATCACTAATAAACATAAAATAGTTAGATTGTCCAGGCACTAACTAAACAATACAGATCCTGGCTACTCAGACACGGCTGAGCTAGTCTCAGTTCATGCACACAAAACAGCTATTGTCCATAGCACCAGTGATACTTGCAGTTTAGTGCAGTCTCTTCTCAGAGAGATTCTGGCTTGTCTCTCTCCAGCTCCAACACAACCTGCTCTGCTCAGCTTCACCCAGCTGACTGACCAGTGAACACAAGGCTTGGTTCTAGTCATAGCTATCCAAGTGCACATAATATATATATATATATATATATATATTAAACCAAAAAATACTGACCTCTCCAAACTGACCTTCTCCAAGTTTTTCTTTGAAAGTCAAGTGCTTTCTTGGAAATTCTTCCACTGGCACTTCTTTACCAGCTAGGAGATCCATAGTGAGTGCTGGAACAGAATATGTATTGCCACCAGTGACTCCCTGCAAATTCACTATATCAGCCTCAGCATAGTGCGGAACACCATCAACATTTGTAGGGAGAGCAAGTTTTCCAGCAGAACATCCTGAAAAAATAAAAGTAACATTAAAACATACTTCAAACTATTATTATATTATTAGCTTAAGGGGAATTTGTCTTAAAGCACCACTCCAGTGTTTTTTTTTCAGCTCTGGAGTGGTACTTTAAATCTAATCCCCGCTGCCCCTGGTCAACCCCCGCTGTCTTCATAGTTTGTACGGTGCCGCTCCTGTCCCTCGGCACCATCTTGTGACAGTAGATTTTTACTGGCTGGAAGCTCCGTCACACACTCTCATTACAAGTCTATGAGAGGCAGAACGAGGTTCTCATAGACTTGTATTAAAAAAAGTGACCACCGCTCAGCTCCATGAAACTCTGTGTCACTTTTCGTTGGAGACAGACTGGAAATGGATGAAGGCACCAGGTGAGTATCAGACAGGGAACAGGGGAATTACATTTAAAGTACCACTCCTGTGGTGCAATAAAAAGAAATGCTGGGGTGGTGTGTTAAGCCATCTATATCAGCATGTAGGTAATAGGCACTGAATAAAATTATACCTTGATATCTGCGACTCGATGTCTTATTCCAGAGAAGTTCATAATATGGGCAAATGAGCTGTTTTCTATGGGCCAGACACAGGTCTCCCGGACAGTCTGTCTCCAGAGTTTAATTTAAATGAAAAAGGACATTACCAGTGTGAGACATGTAGTGACTGACACTTTGCTCTCATAATGAGACACAGCTCTGCAATGAGATCAGAACTAACACAGTACAATGTAATTGAACTTTGTCTCATTACAAAAACATTTGCATCTGCAGTTGTCCTATCATACTTCAGCCTCCATCTGACATGAAGCCAGTGTGGACGAAGGTCTGTACAGCAGAGCTAACAGCTCTCTGAGAAGAGAACTGCAAATGTGCTTGTTGTGTTAGTAATGCGGTCCTGTGTTGATTATACCACAACAAAAGGTCTATAGCGGTTGATGGCCGCTAGACAAGAAGAGATTCTGACAAGTAAATAGAAATAAAAAAGACAATATTTTATTAGGTAAATATTAAAATAGGAAAACTTCAAAATGAGGCAAGGGGAACCTCCAAAAACAGGGAATGGACACACTCAAGGTACACTGCGTATGCAATAGACAGTAAATAATGCAGATAAGATCTATACACCAGGATAACGTTTCTCAAGGAAAATATATGGATGACCAACGTAATGGGCAAAGGATTTTTTAGCTCAAATATAGCGCCAGTGCGACCTAACGAGCTTAATAAATGTGACCTGAAAAATTAATTCATGGTACATATGTGGCACCCCAGGGGTCTGGTTTCCACAGTAACAGCAATGTTATGTCTGAGAGCAGGTGGGAGGTCTCTTGGTCAGGAATCCTATGCATGCCACACCTCCTGCCCAGTCCTGGGAGGGGAAGAACTTCCCCTGTATAAACCTGGGGCTGAGGCAGGGTTAGAGAGTTCAGAGGGAGAGTTGAGCCAGGAGGGCTGACAGGGAGCTGTGGCTCCGGCTGGGCCCAGCTCCTGGGCCATGCCAGAAGTAGCGACAGAGAAGAGAAGCAGCTATGGGAAGAAACAACAGGAGCTCTGTGGGAGCAGTGTTACAAGAAGTCAGGGGCTGGCAGCTGCAGAGCTCGCCCTGACTGAGAAGATTTCTTACCGGACCCGGAGTCCGAGGCTGTGGGGACTAACTCCTACCCAGCAGCAGAATCCGTCAGGCAGGGGATTTCAGGTCCTCTGGCCAAGAAACCCGAAGGCACGGTCACACGCATGGGACCAGCACCGCCGTCATGGAGCGGAAGCTACTAGAAGGCCCCGAGTCACCGGCCATACGGGTGAGCACCACACGGTACACTCAGGGACGTGGGCTACTTATATCCGCCTCTAGCAAGGTAGCCAGAAGAGTATCGTTAGTTTGGGAGGCCTACAACTCCGCCTGGCCAGGGGAGATCCCATCTGCTCAAGGACTGACCAGGCCCCAATCGCTAGCCAGTACTCCGGGAGGGTCTATCTTTGTCACCAGTAAAGACCCTGAACTACACCGTACCGTCTCCGAGTGGTTCCTGCTACCCCCATCATCCACGTCTGCTGCCCTGAGGCCATACCCCTCCCGTTGGGGGTTATACCATCCCCGCTGCACCATCCTTCCACCGGCCTCAGCGGTCTGCCCTGCAGCGGCAGCTCCAAAGCTGCATTCAACGGGTGGCGTAGTCATCCAACATCTACTGCTAATAGACCGCCACTTAGTTTGACTCCCTGGGCACGGACCGGGTCACCGCCACGAGACTACAACCCTCAAGAGATCCGGCTCCGGGTAAGCTCCCGCGTGCGCAACGCAGCGCGACACAGGCCCAGGGGCGCGTCACATACATGACTAAACAGTGAATCCCAAGTCTCAGATTACTGACAGCTGCTAGGGGCCCCAGATACCCCTGTATAAATGCAGTAACAGGTGTAACCACATACATCACCTAATTTGTGAAAACTGGTACCTGTCATGACATGCCCCGGAAGAAGCTACGGTGCAAAACGGCATCCGTCGGGTGTGGGGAGGACCCCCTCCTCGGTCATCTGCGTTGCAGCATCTTCACTCCCAGGTAGTAACTTTTCTTGCTTCATGCCCCCTGCAGCTTACCATACACCTAGGTTCTCTCCCCATTGCTTATATGTCTGCTTTGCCCTGATTCCCCAGATTCACTTATACAGGTACCAGTTTTCACAAATTAGGTGATGTATGTGGTTACACCTGTTACTGCATTTATACAGGGGTATCTGGGGCCCCTAGCAGCTGTCAGTAATCTGAGACTTGGGATTCACTGTTTAGTCATGTATGTACCATGAATTAATTTTTCAGGTCACATTTATTAAGCTCGTTAGGTCGCACTGGCGCTATATTTGAGCTAAAAAATCCTTTGACCATTACGTTGGTCATCCATATATTTTCCTTGAGAAACGTTATCCTGGTGTATAGATCTTATCTGCATTATTTACTGTCTATTGCATACGCAGTGTACCTTGAGTGTGTCCATTCCCTGTTTTTGGAGGTTCCCCTTGCCTCATTTTGAAGTTTTCCTATTTTAATATTTACCTAATAAAATATTGTCTTTTTTATTTCTATTTACTTGTCAGAATCTCTACTTGTCTAGCGGCCATCAACCGCTATAGACCTTTTGTTGTGGTATTCAGTTTTTGAAGTTGTCTGACTTTATGCCTTTTGGACTTCTTTTGGATTATTTAACTGTGTTGATTATAGTCATGCACAGCACTGCAGCAGAGCTGACATCACTATGAGAGGACAAATGCTGCTGCAAATTTTTGTAATTTGACAAAGCTCGCTTCTTTTGAACCGTGTTAGCTCTGCTGTCCTGTGGTAGCTCTGCTGTAGTGTGTTAGTTATGCTGTACTGTGTTACAGTAGCATGTAAAACTTTGGGCAACCCTGGTCAAAAGTAATATAATATAATATATATATATATATATATATATATATATATATATATATATATATATATATATACAGTACAGACCAAAAGTTTGGACACACCTTCTCGGTTAAAGATTTTTCTGTATTTTCAAGACTATGAAAATTGTACATTCACACTGAAGGCATCAAAACTATGAATTAACACATGTGGAATAGTATACTTAACAAAAAAGTATGAAACAACTGAAAATATGTCTTATATTCTAGGTTCTTCAAAGTAGCCACCTTTTGCTTTGATGACTGCTTTGCACACTCTTGGCATTCTCTTGATGAGCTTCAAGAGGTAGTCACCGAAAAAGGTTTTCACTTCACAGGTGTGCCCTGTCAGGTTTAATAAGTGGGATTTCTTGCCTTATAAATGGGGTTGGGACCATCAGTTGTGTTGTGCAGAAGTCTGGTCGATACTCTGCTGATAGTCCTACTGAATAGACTAATAGAATTTGTATTATTGCAAGCAAAAAGCAGCTAAGTAAAGAAAAACGAGTGGCCATCATTACTTTAAGAAATGAAGGTCAGTCAGTGCGAAAAATTGGGAAAACTTTGAAAATGTCCCCAAGTGCAGTTGCAAAAACCATCAATCGCTACAAAGAAACTGGCTCACATGAGGACCACCCCAGGAAAGGAAGACCAAGAGTCACCTCTGCTTCTGAGGATAAGTTTATCCGAGTCACCAACCTCAGAAATTGCAGGTTAACAGCAGCTCAGATTAGAGACCGGGTCAATGCCACACAGAGTTCTAGCAGCAGACACATCTCTTCAACAACAGTTAAGAGGAGACTTTGTGCAGCAGGCCTTCATGGTTAAATAGCTGCTAGGAAACCACTGCTAAGGACAGGCAACAAGCAGAAGAGACTTGTTTGGGCTAAAGAACACAAGGAATGGACATTAGACCAGTGGAAATCTGTGCTTTGGTCTGATGAGTTCAAATTTGAGATCTTTGGTTTCAACCACCGTGTCTTTGTGCGATGCAGAAAAGGTGAACGGATGGCTCTACATGCCTGGTTCCCACCATGAAGCATGGAGGAGAAGGTGTGATGGTGTTGGGGTGCTTTGCTGGAGACACTGTTGGGGATTTATTCAAAATTGAAGACATACTGAACCAGCATGGCTACCACAGCATCTTGCAGCGGCATGCTATTCCATCCGGTTTGCGTTTAGTTGGACCATCATTTGTTTTTCAACAGGACAATGACCCCAAACACACCTCCAGTCTGTGTAAGGGCTATTTGACCAAGGAGGAGAGTGATGGGGTGCTACGCCGGATGACCTGGCCTCCACAGTCACCAGACCTGAACCCAATCGAGATGGTTTGGGGTGAGCTGGACCACAGAGTGAAGGCAAAAGGGCCAACAAGTGCTAAGTATCTCTGGGAACTCCTTCAAGATTGTTGGAAGACCATTTCCGGTGACTACCTCTTGAAGCTCATCAAGAGAATGCCAAGAGTGTGCAAAGCAGTCATCAAAGCAAAAGGTGGCTACTTTGAAGAACCTAGAATATAAGACATATTTTCAGTTGTTTACACTTTTTTGTTAAGTATATAATTCCACATGTGTTAATTCATAGTTTTGATGCCTTCAGTGTGAATGTACAATTTTCATAGTCATGAAAATACAGAAAAATCTTTAAATTAGAAGGTGTGTCCAAACTTTTGGTCTGTACTGTATATACATTATATATTATATACAGGGTGGTCCAAAAGTAGGTGGACAGAAAGTGTATTAAGGTTATGAAGGGGGACTCTGGAACAGAACCACAGATGTGGCGGACAAACACAGCAGAGTGAGGCCGCCCAGAGAGGTGATCGAGAGCAGGGCAGGACGAGACCGCCCGGAGCGGTGAGCAAGAGCAGGGCAGGACGAGACCGCCTGGAGCGGTGAGCAAGAGCAGGGCAGGACGAGACCGCCTGGAGCGGTGAGCAAGAGCAGAGCAGGACGAGACCGCCTGGAGCGGTGAGCAAGAGCAGAGCAGGACGAGACCGCCTAGAGCGGTGAGCAAGAGCAGAGCAGGATGAGACCGCCTAGAGCGGTGAGCAAGAGCAGAGCAGGACGAGACCGCCTGGAGCGGTGAGCAAGAGCAGAGCAGGACGAGACCGCCTGGAGCGGTGAGCAAGAGCAGAGCAGGACGAGACCGCCCGGAGCGGTGAGCAAGAGCAGAGCAGGACGAGACCGCCTGGAGCGGTGAGCAAGAGCAGAGCAGGACGAGACCGCCAGGAGCGGTGAGCAAAGGGTCAGAGCTGAGCGAGACTGCCGGAGCAGTGATCAAGGAGTCAGAGCAGGACGAGGCCGCCTGGAGCAGTGAGCAAGAGTAGAGCAAGACTGCCAGAGCAGTGAGCAAAAGGATAAGAGCGGAGCGAGACTGCCGGAGCAGTGAGCAAAAGGGTCCGAGCGGAGCAAGGCTGCCGGAGCAGTGAGCAAAAGGGTCAGAGCGGAGCAAGGCTGCCGGAGCAGTGAGCCAAAGGGTCAGAGCGGAGCAAGGCTGCCGGAGCAGTGAGCAAAAGGGTCAGAGCGGAGCAAGGCTGCCGGAGCAGTGAGCAAGGAGTCAGAGCAGGACGGACAGGGCTCTGTTCACATGGAACAGACAGGAAGGGAAAGGCAGAGCCAGATACCCACAGGGTACTTGCAGTGAAGTAGCGAGTGGACCACAAACTCACAAACGGGAGTACAGAGACAACAAGCAGGAGTTAGGTACGAGTTCAGACTCTGCAGAAAAAGGAAAGGAACAGACATAGAGAAAAAACAGGTAAAAGATAGGAGAGAGTTCAGACTGGAACTGAGTGTACGGAGGAGACCGACACTGCAGCGGGATACAGGAGCGGGTCTGGGAACACGGCCCCCAGAGAGGCGGGACGAACAGGCAAGGAGCGTGTTCAGACAGGACAGACAAGATACAGGAGCGGGTCTAGGTAATCGGCCCCTAGAAGGCGGGAGGAACAGGCTAGGAGCGTGTTCAGACAGGACAGACAAGATACAGGAGAGGGTCTAGGTAATCGGCCCCTAGAAGGCGGGAGGAACAGGCTAGGAGCGTGTTCAGACAGGCCTGGAAATACAGCCTCCAGGATAGGCAGACAAGAGAACACAGAACAGGACCTGGCACCTTCAGAGTGAAAGCACACACTGAATGAAACACAATGCTCAGGCATGGGTTAATTGGAGCAGCTGGTTTAAATACCAGGTGACAGACAGCAATAGGCTGAGGACGCACAAGGGGTGTGACCCACAGTAGGTACAAGAAGCAGGAAGTGATCGGGCGCCGCCCTTAAGCAGCAGCACACAGAAGCAAACAGACAGCATGGAGGGAAGCCAGAGAGACATTCTGGATTGGAGATCAAGTGCGCGCTCTTGCACAGTGGGAGATGGACCACTATGCAAGGACGCCGCCAGGTATGTTACAGCTACTATGAAGAACCTAGAATATAAGACATATTTTCAGTTGTTTCACACTTTTTTGCTAAGTATATAATTCCACATGTTTTAATTCATAGTTTTGATGCCTTCAGTGTGAATGTACAATTTTCATAGTCATGAAAATACAGAAAAATCTTTAAATGAGAAGGTGTGTCCAAACTTTTGGTCTGTACTGTATATATATATATATATATATATATGTATATATATATATATATATATATATATATATATATATATATATATATATATATATATATTGGAATTTTAACATTTTAAAAATTACAAAAAGGAAAATGGGCCTATGCAACAGTTGGGGCACCCTTGGAGATTTGTGTGCTCAGATAGCTTTGACGAAGGTTTCAGACTTTTTCAGCCTGTTAGGGTTATGGCTTTTTCACTATCATTGTTAGGAAAGGCCAGGTAATGCAAGTTTTCCAGCTTTATAAAAACTTAGCTTCCTCTAAGCTTGTACCAAAAAACAGCAGCCATGGATTCTTCTAAACAGCTGCCTGGCACTCTCAAACTTAAAATGGTGGAGGCCCACGAAGCAGGAGAAGGCTACAAGAAGATAGCAAAGCGTTTTCAAGTTGCCCTTTCCTCAGTTTGAAATGTAATTAAGAAATGGCAGTTAACAGGAACAGTGGAATCCAACAGAAGGTCTGGAAGACCAAGCTAAATTTCATTGAGAGCTACTCATAGGATTTCTGGAGAGGCAATACCCTCACTTGACTGCAAAAGAACGTTAGAAAGATTTAGCAGACTCTGGAGTTGTGGTACATTGTTCTACTGTTCAGAGACACCTACACAAACATGGCCTTCATGGAAGAGTCATCAGAAGAAAACCTCTCCTGCATCCTTATTATAAAATTCAGCTTCAGACGTATCCAAAAGAACATCTAAACAAGCCATATGCTTTTTGGAAACAATTCCTGTGGACTGATGAGGTTAAAATAGAAATTTTTGGCCACAATGGTCAATGATGTGTTGAGAAAAAAGGGCACAGAATTTCAGGAAAAGAACATCTCGCCAACCATTAAGCATGGGGGGATCAATCATGTAGTGGGGTTATGTTGCAGCCAATGGCAAGGGGAACATTTCACAGGTAGAGGTAGGAATAGATTCAATGATTCAAATTTTTGATGCAAGCACTACACTTTATGTAAAAAAGCTGAAATGAAAAAGAAGATGGTTTCTACAAATGGACAATGATCCTAAACACACATCAAAATCCACAAAAGACTACCTCAAAAGGAGCAAGCTGAAAGTTTTACAATGGCTCTCACAGTTCCCTGATCTGAACATCATTGAAAATTTGTGGCTAATATTCAAAATAGCAGTGCATGTAAGATGACCCAGGAACCTCACAGAACTGGAAGAATCTTCCAAGGAAGAATGGATGAAAATTCCTCAAACAAGAATTGAAAGACTCTTGTCTGGCTAGAAAAAGCGGTTACAAGCTGAGATACTTTCAAAAGTTGCTGCTACTAGGTACTAACTATGCAGTGTGCCCAAACTTTTGCATCGGTTCATTTTCCTTTTTGTAATTTTACTTATGTAAAGATGAAAATATATAGAGTATAAATATATATATATATATATATATATATATATATATATATATTTATTTATTTATTTATTTTTTGCCTAAAATACAAATGAAATGTGTCATCTTTAACCTTAGGTCTTTTAGACATCACTTCAACTTGCTTAACTGTTCACAATATCAGTAATTTTTACCAGGGGTGTCCAAACTTTTACATGCCACTGTAGTTCTGATGTACTGTGTCAGCTTTGCTGTACTGTTTAAGTTCTGATCTCACTGCAAAGCTGTGTGTGATTATCTGATCTCACTGCAAAGCTGTGTGTGATTATGACAGCAAAGTGTCAGTTATTACATGTCTCACATTGGTAATGACCCTTTTCATTTAAAGTAAACTCTTGAGGCAGATTCTCATGCAGATCAGTGTCCGGCCCACAGATCTTTACAATTCATTTGCATATAAGAAAAACATGAATTTCTGTTGAATAAGACATTAGATTGCAGATATCAAGGTATCATTTTATTCAGCGTCCTATGATCTACATGCCCATATAGATGGCTTAGGAGGGCTGATGCTAGTGACAGATTCCCTTTAATGAAGTCTCATCAAATTTTTAAGCCATAATTCTTTACATTAAGGGGACTCTGTTGGTAGGATCAACGTTTTTAAGTCATCTATATGGACATGTAAGTCATAGAAAGCGGAATAAAATGATACTTTGATATATGCGATCTGATGTTTTATTCCAGTGAAATATATGGTTTTTTATATGTAAATGAGCTATTAAACGGGTTGTCCTGGCTCTTATCACCATTTTATGTGTGTACTTATGCTGCAGAATGCTGTAACAAACTCACTGTCAGTATTCTGCACCATTGTCTAGATACTACACTTCGGCATGTGACCATCCTCATGCCTGATTTTGGAGGACCCGATCACTAGCTGATTAGTCTTTTCCTGTTCAGAGACTAGTCATAACATCACAACTGATGTAACACCCAGGCTCTGTCAGACCCTCCTCCTGCCTCCTTTGCTTCTTCTGTCAAGTGTTGGAAGCAATTCCGACACTTGTGCATTGAGCCTTCTTAAGACTGCTGGTGTCTGCACACTGAAAGGTCACTGCAAGGCAGTCCTGGTATGAAACAGCTGGGGGAGGCTGTGTTGACATCATAGCATGCATATGGAGCTGTGGGGACATCAAAATGTGGTGGACTGTGATTACATGATACCATGTTTAGGGAGCTGTGGGTGACATCAAAATATATATGTGGAGCTGTAGAGACATTTTATCATGTACAGGGGGCTGTGGGGGACATCATGTCATATATAAGGAATTGTGGGAACATCATGCTTTGTATACTGAGATGTGGGAGACATCATAATCTATTGGGGACTGTGGCAGACATCACATCATGCATAGGAAACTGTGAGAGACATCATGCCATGTATAAGGGAGCTGTGGGGACATCATATAGCATATAAGGGGCTGTGGGCCATTATACTGTAAATAGAGAAGCTGTGTGAGACATCATAATGTATGGCAGGCTGTGGGTTAAATCATACTATGTGTAGGGATCTGTAAGGACATCATTCCATGTATAGGGAGCTGGGAGGACATCATACCATGTACAGGTGATTGTGGGGACATCACACCATGTATAGGTGGCTGTAGTGACATCATACTATGTATAAGAGGACTGTGGGCCATCATAATTTACATAGGGAGCTGTGTGGCAATCATACTATTTATATGGAGCTTTGGAGACATCATACAATGTTGGCCCAGAATACCATATTATGGGTGCATCATGCTGTATATAGAGAGCTGTAGGGGACATCATGCCATGAATAGGGATATGTGAGGGACATCTTACCATGTATTTGAGACTCTGGGGACATCATACCACTTATAAAAGGCTTTGGACCATTGTAACGTGTGTATATACTGTGTATATACAGTGCCTTGTGAAAGTATTTGGCCCCCTTGTATTTTTCTACCTTTTGCCCCATTTCTGGCTTCAAACAGAAAGATATAAAATTCTAATTTTTGGGGGGTAGAATCAGCAACAAGTGGGACACAAACGTGAAGTGGAACGAAATTTATTGGATGTTTTAAACTTTTTAAAAAAATTAAAAACTGAAAAGTGGGGCGTGCAATATTATTCGGCCCCCTTGAGTTAATACTTTGTAGCTCCACCTTTTGCTGTGATTACAGCTGCAAGTCTCTTAGGGTATGTCTCTATCAGTTTTGCACATCGAGAGGCTGAAATTCTTGCCCATTTTTCATTGCAAAACAGCTCGAGCTGAGTGAGATTGGATGGAGACCGTTATTGAACAGCAGTTTTCAGCTCTTTCCACAGATTCTCGATTGGATTCAGGTCTGGACTTTGACTTGACCATTCTAACACCTGGATACGTTTATTTTTGAACCATTCCATTGTAGATTTTGCTTTATGTTTGGGATCATTGTCTTGTTGGAAGATAAATCTACGTCCCAGTCTCAGGTCTTTTGCAGACTCCAACAGGTTTTCTTCCAGAATGGTCCTGTATTTGGCTCCGTCCATCTTCCCATCAATTTTAACCATCTTCCCTGTCCCTGCTGAAGAAAAGCAGGCCAAAACCATGATGCTGCCACCACCATGTTTGACAGTGGGGATGGTGTTTTGAGGGTGATGAGCTGTGTTGCTTTTACGCCAAACATATCGTTTTGCATTGTGGCCAAAAAGTTCGATTTTGGTTTCATTTGACCAGAGCACCTTATTCCACATGTTTGGTGTGTCTCCCAGGTGGCTTGTGGCAAACTTCAAACGAGACTTTTTATGGATATCTTTGATAAAAGGCTTTCTTCTTGCCACTCTTCCATAAAGGCCAGATTTGTGCAGAATACGACTGATTGTTGTCCTATGGACAGACTCTTCACCTCAGCTGTTGATCTCTGCAGTTCATCCAAAGTGATCATGGGCCTTTTGGCTGCATCTCTGATCAGTCTTCTCCTTGTTCGAGATGAAAGTTTAGAGGATCGTCCGGGTCTTGGTAGATTTGCAGTGGTCTGATACTCCTTCCATTTCAATATGATTGCTTGCACAGTGCTCCTTGAGATGTTTAAGACTTGGGAAATCTTTTTGAATCCAAATCCGGCTTTAACCTTCACCAAAACAGTATCTCGGACCTGCCTGGAGTGTACCTTGGTTTTCATGATGCTCTCTGCACTTGAAATAGAACCCTGAGACTATCACAGAGCAGGTGCATTTATATGGATACTTGATTACACACAGGTGGATTCTATTTATCATTACCAGTCATGTAGGACAAAATTGGATCATTCAGAGATCCTCACTGAACTTCTGGAGTGAGTTTGCTGCATTGAAAGTATGGGGGCCGAATAATACTGCACGCCCCACTTTTCAGTTTTTAATTTTTTTAAAAAGTTTAAAATATCCAATAAATTTCGTTCTACTTCACGTTTGTGTCCCACTTGTTGTTGATTCTTCCCAAAAAAAATTAGAATTTTATAACTTTATGTTTGAAGCCAGAAATGTGGCAAAAGGTAGAAAAGTTCAAGGGGGCCAAATACTTTCACAAGACACTGTATATATATATATATATATATATATATATGAGCAGTGGAAATGTCATACCATGTATAGGGGAGTGTGGGAACATCATACCATATATAGGAATGTGGGAGAAATACAGTACAGACCAAAAGTTTGGACACACCTTCTCATTTAAAGATTTTTCTGTATTTTCATGACTATGAAAATTGTACATTCACACTAAAGGCATCAAAACTATGAACTAACACATGTGGAATTATATACTTAACAAAAAAGTGTGAAACAACTGAAAATATGTCTTATATTCTAGGTTCTTCAAAGTAGCCACCTTTTGCTTTGATGACTGCTTTGCACACTCTTGGCATTCTCTTGATGAGCTTCAAGAGGTAGTCACCGGAAATGGTCTTCCAACAATCTTGAAGGAGTTCCCAGAGATGCTTAGCACTTGTTGGCCCTTTTGCCTTCGCGCTGCAGTCCTGCTCACCCCAAACCATCTTGATTGGGTTCAGGTCTGGTGACTGTGGAGGCCAGGTTATCTGGCATAGCACCCCATCACTCTCCTTCTTGGTCAAATATAACTTACACAGCCTGGAGGTGTGTTTGGGGTCATTGTCCTGTTGAAAAATAAATGATGGTCCAACTAAATGCAAACCGGATGGAATAACATGCCACTGCAAGATGCTGCGGCAGCCATGCTGGTTCAGTATGCCTTCAATTTTGAATAAATCCCCAACAGTGTCACCAGCAAAGCACCCCCACACAATCACACCTCCTCCTCCATGCTTCACAGTGGGAACCAGGCATGTAGAGTCCATCCGTTCACCTTTTCTGCGTCGCACAAAGACACGGTGATTGGAACCAAAGATCTCAAATTTGGACTCATCAGACCAAAGCACAGATTTCCACTGGTTTAACGTCCATTCCTTGTGTTCTTTAGCCCAAACAAGTCTCTTCTGCTTGTTGCCTGTCCTTAGCAGTGGTTTCCTAGCAGCTATTTTACCATGAAGGCCTGCTGCACAAAGTCTCCTCTTAACAGTTGTTGAAGAGATGTATCTGCTGCTAGGACTCTGTGTGGCATTGACCTGGTCTCTATTCAACCTGCGATTTCTGAGGCTGGTGACTCGGATAAACTTATCCTCAGAAGCAGAGGTGACTCTTGGTCTTCCTTTCCTGGGGCGGTCCTCATGTGAGCCAGTTTCTTTGTAGCGCTTGATGGTTTTTGCAACTGCACTTGAGGACACTTTCAAAGTTTTCCCAATTTTTCTCAGTGACTGACCTTCATTTCTTAAAGTAATGATGGCCACTCGTTTTTCTTTACTTAGCTGCTTTTTTCTTGCCATAATACAAATTCTAACAGTCTATTCAGTAGGCCTATCAGCTGTGTATCCACCAGACTTCTGCACAACACAACTGATGGTCCCAACCCCATTTATAAGTTAAGAAATCCCACTTATTAAACCTGACAGGGCACACCTGTGAAGTGAAAACCATTTCCGGTGACTACCTCTTGAAGCTCATCAAGAGAATGCCAAGAGTGTGCAAAAACAGTCATCAAAGCAAAAGGTGGCTACTTTGAAGAACCTAGAATATAAGACATATTTTCAGTTGTTTCACAGTTTTTTGTTAAGTATTTAATTCCACATGTGTTAATTCATAGTTTTGATGCCTTCAGTGTGAATGTACAATTTTCATAGTCTTGAAAATACAGAAAAATCTTTAAATGAGAAGGTGTGTCCAAACTTTTGGTCTGTACTGTATACAATGTATAGTGGACTGGGAGATTTTCATACCATATACAAAGGACTGTGGGTTCATTATACGATGTATATGGGACTGGGGGGACACCATATCATGTATAAGAGGACTGTAATGATGTTATACTACTTTTAAAGGGCTATAGGGACATTATACTGTGTATAAAGGAGCTGTGGGAACATCATACTATGTTATACTACAAGGAGGCTGGCTGCATCATAGCATGTATAGGGAGTTGTGGGAGACATTGTATCATGTATAGGTGACTGTAATATATATATTTTAATCTCATTGTCATTAAATTATATGTATGTACTGTATATCAATCTCTACTCATATGGTTATATTTTTCTTATATATATAAAATAATAGATACATACATGTGTTTGCATATGCATGAAGTTTATAATATAGAGACTTGAGCAGCACGATTATCATGATTAGGGATGAGCGGACCTGACCTTTAAAGTCTGATGTTTGTACTAAACGCTGAACACGAACTTTCCTGGAAGTCCGTTGCAATGTTCGAAGTTACGAAGGAAGTATGTTGCAGAAGAGAGATAGAGGTAGAAAGAGAAAGAGACAGAGAAAATTACCACAGTGACTAAAGTAAGATTTGAGGCGAGGCGTATGCCTTCTTCTGACACACCTCTTATTGAATCAGGCACTTCTGACTCCAGCAGGCCCCCTCATCAAGACCTCACCAAGTTTTTGTTAATTAGTTTTAAACAGGCAACAGCTCTTCTTATGGATTTTAGACAGGGAGCACTCTGAATGGCAAGCAGTGTTTATGGTGTTCATATTTTAAGTCCGCAGCTGAGGGTAGCTGGAAATAATTTTCACGCTTAACACAAAAATGAAGGCCATTAAAACATTTTCACTAAAGTATTTATTATTCAAATTCCTGCATACCAGCTTCTTCTTCTACTAATGCTTGTGCTGTGAGCTCCTGATAATCCGGCCCGAGAGGAAATATCCTATCATAGGTAGAGTTTGATTCGTGTTCACTAGCTGACATAGACTCATGCCTTCTGTTTGCATTGTATGTATTAGAATCACTGGGGATTGAGAGGCTGACAGTCAGCTCCTCATCCAACATCCTTCTGGATGCCTAAATAAAGAAGAAACAAAATGGACAGCAATAAAAGTTTGTCAACACTTCATCAGATTTTTTTAAATAGCACTTGTAGTTTTGGATGAATCTTGGGCAAACACAGCAATTGTATTTTCAGCTTTTCCTTTTTTCTTTTTTTTGCTGCAAAGTACATAGTATAAAATGTATGTCACACGTTTCACTTTTTTTTTTTTACAATTGTCTATTAGTTATGACTAGAACTGTACTTCTATACAGAGGAAAACATTGCTGGTCCTCCAGATAGATACCTTCAATAATGGATGTACTAGAAAACATTTTCTATGTCAAAGAAGTTGACCATTACTTTTATTCTAATGGTCTATCCATACAGTAGGCCACCAGTATCTGATCAGTGAGAGTGCGCCACCCGGCACCCTCGCTGATTGGATGTTACCGGTGCAAGCCAGAAGTTCTCAGATGCTGCAGAAATACAGCAGTTTTATCACGGCAGTACCTGTCCGTGGCTGGGTATTGCAGATCCTCCCCTCCGGCAGCCACTATAAATTTGACAGAGCTTCTGAATTGTGACAGCATCCAAGAACTTCTGGCAAGCATAAGTGTCAGCTGATCTGAAGGGGTACTTGGTGTTGCACTCCCACCGATCAGATATTGATGACCTATCATTTGAATATGCCATCAGAAAAAAAGTAATGTTTAACCTCTTTAAAGGGAACATGTTAGGCGATTCTTGCAGCCTAAACTGCGGGCAGCATGAATAACAGCCTGGCTGTACGCTTTCAGCCAGGTATATTATTCTATGAACTGCTTACTTTTCCTCTGATTGTTCCACTCCTGATTTTGGCTTACAAATGCTGAGATAAAAAACTCACCAAATACTCAACGTGTGCACAAGGCCTAAGTCTCTCTATGTGCGGAACAGGTAGGGCCTTTGAGCAGGCAATAGTGACAAGAGGACACGCCAGTCTAGTCAGTCTCAATTTGGCTCCACATAGAATAGAATATATATGGAGTGCACATACATGGGTTCTCTCGGAGGTGCTAGCGAGGCAGGAGCATATCCAGAAAGAAATGTCCACTACACTCTCAGTTAGTGAAGTTGAAGTAGTGAAGCTTATTGATAATTTACAGTAGGTTCATTCATATCGAAAAAACTTGTTTCTTGATTGTGACAATACATAACAATGTTTTGATTAATGGAATCTTTTACAAATTTGTCACAGGGTGTGTGTAATGGCAGGGATATGCAGACTGTCCTTACTGGCGCTTTCCCTGGCATATTCCACATACCCTGTGACAAATTTGATAAAAATTTCACGAATCGAAAAGTCATTGCGTATTTTCAAGAAACAAGTTTTTCTATATGAATGCACCTACTGTGCCTTATCAATAAAGCTCCACTACTTCAGCTTCACTAACTGAGTGTGCAGTGGACATTTGTTTCTCAATTTGGATCCAAATTGGAACCATTCAGCAAGGCAGTTCAATGCTGATCTAAGGTTCTGTAATGGAATATAATGCAAAACACGTAATAAGTGCCATATCATAATAAAATCAACTTGTAATATAAGTTATGCTATAAGTAATTTTGCCTTAATTTTTCTGATGTATAAATAGAGAAAACATCTTCAACAAGTTATGATTGGGATGTAATTTTTTAGATGTTTCAAATGATTTAAAGTCAACTAATAAGAACTTTATGCTATTAGTATTAATAGTTAAATGTACCTTCTCTAGCATCTTCTGCCAAAACTGTCTCCACAGGATAATCATAATAATGGCCACTAGTATAAAGATGATGGCAACTAAACAACCAATCAAAAGGCGTGTATTGCTGTCGTCTAATTTAAGGGTTGGGTCTAAGAAGAGAAACATATATATTTGTTATTACACATTATTGGGTAAAAGATTTGTTCATGCATAATATTTTATAAAATATGGTTCCAGTAATAGTAAATATGTAGTTTACACACTATTGTAAGCGACTAGTCATCTGTAATGGTGGCTGTAGAGGCAGGGAATGGGAGTAACCTTTAGGGTGGTATCAAACATATTAATTTTGCAGCTGTTGTTTAAGCCAAAGGCATCAGTGAATTACAAGTAAATGAGAAGTAAAAAAGAAGGTTTTATGGTTTAATTTGCTATTGTATCCATTCCCAGCCTTGACTTAAAAAATGCATTAAAAACAATAAAGCCTCTTCCAAATTAAATTAATGATAGAAGCCTCAAGAACAAATCCTGCATATTTTATCCAGAAAGACCATCACATAATGACAGAGTGAATGTAAATAAATGATAACACCCCATTTCCTAAACTTTTCTTATACTACACTGTGTGCAGAATTATTAGGCAAATGAGTATTTTGATCACGTGATACTTTTTATACATGTTGACCTAAACTCCAAGCTGCATAGGCTTGAGAGCCAACTACCAATTAAGTAAATCTGGGGATGTGCATCTCTGTAATGAGGAGGGGTTTTGACTAATGACATCAACACCCTATATAAGGTGTGCTTAATTATTAGGCAACTACCTTTCCTTTGGCAAAATGGGTCAGAAGAGAGATTTGACGGGCTCTGAAAAGTCCAAAATTGTGAGATGTCTTGCAGAGGGATGCAGTAGCTTTGAAATTTCCAAACTTTTGAAGCGTGATCACTGAACAATCAAGCGTTTCATGGCAAATAGCCAACAGGGTCGCAAGAAGCGTGTTGGCCAAAAAAGGTGCAAAATAACTGCCCATGAATTGAGGAAAATCAAGCGTGAAGCTGCCAAGATGCCATTCACCACCAGTTTTGCCATATTTCAGAGCTGCAACGTTACTGGAGTATCAAAAAGCACAAGGTGTGCGATACTCAGGGAAATGGCCAATGTAAGGAAGGCTGAAAAACGACCACCTTTGAACAAGAAACATAAGATAAAACGTCAAGAATGGGCCAAGAAATATCTTTAGACTGATTTTTCAAAGGTTTTATGGACTGATGAAATGAGAGTGACTCTTGATGGGCCAGATGGATGGGCCAGAGGCTGGATCAGTAAAGGGCAGAGAGCTCCACTCCGACTCAGACGCCAGCGCGGTGGAGGTGGGGTACTGGTATGGGCTGGTATCATCAAAGATGAATTTGTGGGACCTTTTCTGGTTGAGGATGGAGTGAAGCTCAACTTCCAGACCTACTGCCAGTTTATGGAAGACAACTTCTTCAAGCAGTGGTACTGGAAGAAGTCGGTATCGTTCAAGAAAAACATGATTTTCATGCAGGACAATGCTCCATCACATGCATCCAACTACTCCACAGCGTGGCTAGCCAGTAAAGGTCTAAAAGAAGAAAAAATAATGACATGGCCCCTTTGTTCACCTGATCTGAACCCCATAGAGAACCTGTGGTCCATCATAAAATGTGAGATCTACAGGGAGGGAAAACAGTACACCTCTCAGAACAGTGTTTGGGAGCCTGTGGTGGATGCTGCATGCAATGTTGATCGAAAACAGATCAAGCAACTGACAGAATCTATGGATGGAAGGCTGTTGAGTGTCATCATAAAGAAAGGTGGCTACATTGATCACTAATTTTTTTGGATTTTTGTTTTTGCATGTCAGAAATGTTTATTTTTAAATTTTGTGCACTGATATTGGTTTACCTGTTAAAAATAAACAAGTGAGATGGGATTATATTTGGTTTTTATTAAGTTGCCTAATAATTCTGCACAGTAATAGTTACCTGCACAAACAGATATCCTCCTAAGATAGCCAAATCTAAAAAAACCCACTCCAACTTCCAAAAATATTAATCTTGGATATTTATGAGTCTTTTGGGTTGATTGAGAACATAGTTGTTGATCAATAATAAAAATAATCCTCTAAAATACAACTTGCCTAATAATTCTGCACACAGTGTATATGCATTGTTTTACATATTGTAAAGTATGAGCTCCACTGTTGCTCTGTTTTTCCATTTCTAATAAATTAAATTATAATACCACTGGATGGGAACCACGCTGTCAGACTGTACTGTCACAAGTGCCAAGAGCAAACTTAAAGGGGTATTACTATCTGAGCCTTTTTTATTTACTGAAAGTATATGCAATAAATGTCTGACAGGTGGGAGTCAGAAATGAAATCATCATATATTAGGAAAATAGGGGTCCTCTGCTCAGCAGTCCAAACAGGATAATGGGTGGCCACACATTAAAGAGGTTGTCCACTACTGTACATAGCTAGCTATTGAACCCATTCTATGCCCGGGTGGCCAACATTTATATTGGTATATGGGTCCCTCCTGGTATGTGCTGCTGCCATCCTGCGCCCTCATCCTGTCATGTGCTGCTCCCATCCTTCGCTCCCATCCTGTCATGTGCAGCCTCCATCCTGCGCCCTCATCCTGTTTTGTGCGCCTCCATTCTGCACCTCCATCCTGGTATGTGCTGCTCCCATCCTGCACTCCCATCCTGTCATGTGGTGTTCCCATCCTGGTATGTGCTGACCCCATCTTGTCATGTGGTGCTCCCATCCGGCACCCCCATCCTGTAATGCGGTGCTCCCATCCTGCGCCCCATCTTGTCATGTGCTGCTTCCATCCTGCGCCCCCATTCTGGTATGTGCTGATCCCATACTGTCATGTGGTGCTCCCATTCTGCACCCCCATTCTGGTATGTGCTGACCCCATCCTGGTATGTGCTGCTCCGATTCTGCACCCCCATCCTGTCAAGTGCTACTCCCACCCTGCGCCCCCATCCTGTCATGTGGTGCTCCCATCCTGTGCGCCCATCCTGCGCTCTGACTGAGTCACAACACTGCACAGGCGCCAGGCTTTCTGGCTTCGAACAGAAAGACACATTCACTGTTATATATAACATTTTACATTTTATTATTATTTATTAGGTAAAAAAATAATTATTGTGCAAAAACTTCTCTGTAAACAACATTTTTGGTGTAAACTCTGTGGTCTTTCTTTAAGTTGCCTTGTTGATCAGTAGCGAAAACTTTGACTTACTGGAAGGATTTTGTCCTTGAAAAGGCGACTTAAAGTTGGCCATGGATGAAGGCTGTAGATGGCAAATATATGTTAACTGAATCCAGTGCTTGCTCTTGACTTTTGTTGATGGTCATAGCATAAGCAAGTCTTAAGGGAAACTGTTTTAGTTTTAAAGTAAAAGGAAGATCAGGATCGCTTGGTGCCAGAATAACTCTGGGAATGAATACCCTGGTATCTTTAAATGATCCGGTGAGGATTTCACAGTCAATGACTTTTGACATCATTTGCTTCACAACCATTCTGATGCCATTGCAAAGACCTCTTGTTGAGTTAAGGTTTCTTAATAGCATGACTACTGCTCCAACTTTCAAATTTAATCTATGAGGAGGCATACCACCAGGCGTTAAGCTGTTTAAGAACTCCATTGGATAGTTTGCTGCTTCCTCAGCATTTGCAGTATCTTGCTGAATGGAATCAATGCTGGTGTAGCACTTCAATTCAGACTGAATTAGTCTATAAACATTTTCATTCAGTTCATGTGAATGTTGTTTTTTTGGAGTTAGGATTGCACAGTTTGCAATGCTTTCATCTTCTGGTTGTATGACTTGAGGAAAGACAGCATCAACAATACATCCATTTTCAATGCAGACAGAAGGAATTTCAAAGATACCTTCCTCTAGTCCTGGTTCTTAAAGTTTTACATCTCCAAGGTTTAAAAGCCATTGGGAAAGCCTTGATGTTCTTTGGGGACATTGTCCTCATTGGTAGGCATGTTTTGGTCCAATTTGAGGACTTCAATATTCCTCCAACAATTGAAGTTCTTCATGCATGCTGAAATTATTTCGGTTCTGCTGCCATGTGGTAAAACAGGAAGGATTTGTCAAAAATCTCCACCAAAAGAAACACCGCACCTCCGAATGTTTTTTTGGAGGGAACTTTTGGATCTTCAGCCATGAGTTCTTTGTAGAAGGTGTCAACTGCATTTACAGCATGAGTTGGAGCCATAGAAGCTTCGTCCCAGATTATGAGCTTGGTGTTTATCAAGTCATTGGCAGTATTGCTGCCATGACGAATATTTCACATCAACGTTTCATTAATTGGTATAGGCAGTTTGTACAGATTATGGGAAGTTTGGCCTCCCTCCAGCAAAGTAGCAGCAATGCCTGTAAATGTACATGGCAAGACTAATTAATTTTTGCTCCGAGCGTAATGCATGATTGTATTATACAGGAATGTTTTACCACTTCCACCAGGTCCGTCAATAAAAAATAGGCGTTTTTCCAAGTTGGGATTCCCAAAAGCTTCTCTGATTTTTTCGAAAGCCTTTCGTTGTCCTGGGTTTAAAACGTAAAATTTCTCCTCAAACAAAGCCTTTTCCGCAACAGTGCCGTAATATTTGCCAGAATTGATTGGATCATCGTACTTGCCAACAGAAGTTGTAGGCCAAAATCTTGTAATGACTTACCATGTGTCCGTAACATAGACTCAATTTCATGTAATGTCATATAGAGGGCCTTTTCTACTTTAGGAAAATGTCTGGTATAGTCTTCCATGAGATTTTTATTGTGCCTTTGAAACAATCCTGCAGCATTAGACGGCTCACACATGATGCAAATAAATTCAAACAATTGTCTAAGTTGGCTTTGTATTCCGGGGCCATAAATACCAATATGTGTTCATGAGGAAGCCCTCTTTTTTGGAACTCAATTACATACACCATACCATTAACACGTCCATATCTGTGGTATGTGGTTAAGTCTCCAAGTAGCAATTTTAGCTTCATCTATATATATAATCGTCTTATCCCGTCTGTCTGTCTGTCTGTCTGTCTGTGTGTCTGTCTGTCCAGGAAATCCCGCGTCGCTCATTGGTCCGGCAGCGGCCAATCAGCGCCGCGGGATTTCTGAAAAAAGATGGTGGCCGTTAGCGGTTCATCTGCGGGACGGAGCTGAGCGGCGATGCAGCCGGGAGATGAGCGGCCCGAGGCGCTCATCTCCCGGCCGGTATCAGCGGAAGGACCGCCGGCGCCGCTGACCTCCATGCGGACGCTATTTAAATGTGCCGCCCAAAACGGTGATAGGTCGCGCACAGTGTCGGCGACCAATCAGCACAGCGGTGTTTAACTTTAGCGCCAAGATCACTGATTGGTCGCGTGCGGAGAGCGCGACCAATCAGCGAATCGTATTGGTGAGGAGCGGGGAGCGGAATCGTATTAGTGAGGACCGGGGAGTGCCGCTGCCTGTGCGGATACTTCCACTCCGAGAAGCCGGGACATGAGCGACTGCTCGCAGCAGAAGTATCCCAACCCGCAGCGCCACTCCCCGGTCCTCCCTTCACACCCTAGCCGCTGATGTCCCCACAGTATCCGCATGGTGTTACAAAGGTCCGGACATTTGTGTTAAAAATCGCTGATTGGTCGCTGGCGTTTCCTGCGACCAATCACCGATTTGGGCGCCAAATTCAAATATCGGCCGCGGCCTATCAGCACAGTGGTGTTTAAATGTGGAGCCAAGATCGGTGATTGGTCGCGGCCGAGATTTAAATTTGGCGCCCAAATCGGTGATTGGTGGCGGGCAGCGCCAGCGATCAATCAGCGATTTTTAACACAAATGTCCGGACCTTTGTAACACCATGCGGATACTGTGGGGACATCAGCGGCTAGGGTGTGAAGGGAGGACCAGGGAGCGGCGCTGCGGGTCGGGATACTTCTGCTGCGAGCAGTCGCTCATCTCCCGGCTTCTCGGAGTGGAAGTATCCACACAGGCAGCAGCGCTCCCCGGTCCTCACTAATACGATTCCGCTTCCCGCTCCTCACCAATACGATTCGTTGATTGGTCGCGCTCTCCGCACGAGACCAATCAGTGATCTTGGCACTAAAGTTAAACACCGCTCTGCTGATTGGTCGCGGCCGCTGCTCGCCACCAATCACCGATTTGGGCGCCACATTTAAATAGCGGCCGCGACCAATCACCGATCTTGCCGCGACATTTAAACACTGCTGTGCTAATTGGTCGCGGACGCCAGCCGCGAACAATCAGCGAGCTTGGCGCCAAATTTAAACAACGCTCTGCTCATTGGTCGCGGACGCCAGACGCATCCAATCAGCGAGATTAGCGCCAAATTTAAACAACGCTCTGCTGATTTATCGCGGTCGCTGACCGCGACCAATCAGCAGTATTGGCGCAAAATTTAAACCCCACTCTGCTGATTGGTCGCCGGCCGCGACCAATCAGCAGTATTGGCGCCAAATTTAAACCTCACTCTGCTCATTGGTCGCAGCCGCCAGCCGCGAACAATCAAAGCAAAAGGTGGCTACTTTGAAGAACCTAGAATATAAGACATATTTTCAGTTGTTTCACACTTTTTTGTTAAGTATATAATTCCAGATGTGTTAATTCATAGTTTTGATGCCTTCAGTGTGAATGTACAATTTTCATAGCCAAGAAAATACAGAAAAATCTTTAAATGAGAAGGTGTGTCCAAACTTTTGGTCTGTACTGTATATTCACTAAAAAGTTGCTGGATTGTTCCGCTGACGTATTTTATATATATATTCAGTAGAAAGTTGCTGGATTGCTCTCCTGACGTATTTTATATATATATATTCAGTAGAAAGTTGCTGGATTGCTCAGCTGACGTATTTTATATATATTCAGTAAAAAGTTGCTGGATTGCTCTCCTGACGTATTTTATATATATATTCAGTAGAAAGTTGCTGGATTGCTCAGCTGACGTATTTTATATATATTCAATAGAAAGTTGCTGGATTGCTTTCCTGACGTATTTTATATATATATTCAGTAGAAAGTTGCTGGATTGCTCAGCTGACGTATTTTATATATATATTCAGTAGAAAGTTGCTGGATTGCTCAGCTGACGTATTTTATATATATATTCAGTAGAAAGTTGCTGGATTGCTCAGCTGACGTATTTTATATATATATTCAGTAGAAAGTTGCTGGATTGCTCTGCTGACGTATTTTATATATATATATTCAGTAGAAAGTTGCTGGATTGCTCTGCTGACGTATTTTATATATATATATTCAGTAGAAAGTTGCTGGATTGCTATCCTGACGTATTTTATATATATTCAGTAAAAAGTTGCTGGATTGCTCTCCTGACGTATTTTATATATATATTCAGTAGAAAGTTGCTGGATTGCTCTGCTGACGTATTTTATATATATATTCAGTAGAAAGTTGTTGGATTGCTCAGCTGACGTATTTTATATATATTCAGTAGAAAGTTGCTGGATTGCTCTCCTGACGTATTTTATATATATATTCAGTAGAAAGTGGCTGGATTGCTCTCCTGACGTATTTTATATATATATTCAGTAGAAAGTGGCTGGATTGCTCTCCTGATGTATTTTATATATATATTCAGTAGAAAGTGGCTGGATTGCTCTCCTGACGTATTTTATATATATATTCAGTAGAAAGTGGCTGGATTGCTCTCCTGACGTATTTTATATATATATTCAGTAGAAAGTGGCTGGATTGCTCTCCTGACGTATTTTATATATATATTCAGTAGAAAGTTGCTGGATTGCTCTGCTGACGTATTTTATATATATTCAGTAGAAAGTTGCTGGATTGCTCTCCTGACGTATTTTATATATATATTCAGTAGAAAGTGGCTGGATTGCTCTCCTGACGTATTTTATATATATTCAGTAGAAAGTGGCTGGATTGCTCTCCTGACGTATTTTATATATATATTCAGTAGAAAGTTGCTGGATTGCTCAGCTGACGTATTTTATATATATATTCAGTAGAAAGTTGCTGGATTGCTCTCCTGACGTATTTTATATATATATTCAGTAGAAAGTGGCTGGATTGCTTTCCTGACGTATTTTATATATATTCAGTAGAAAGTGGCTGGATTGCTTTCCTGACGTATTTTATATATATATTCAGTAGAAAGTTGCTGGATTGCTCTCCTGACGTATTTTATATATATATTCAGTAGAAAGTGGCTGGATTGCTTTCCTGACGTATTTTATATATATTCAGTAGAAAGTTGCTGGATTGCTCTCCTGACGTATTTTATATATATATTCAGTAGAAAGTTGCTGGATTGCTCTCCTGACGTATTTTATATATATTCAATAGAAAGTTGCTGGATTGCTTTCCTGACGTATTTTATATATATATATATTCAGTAGAAAGTTGCTGGATTGCTCAGCTGACGTATTTTATATATATTCAGTAGAAAGTTGTTGGATTGCTTTCCTGACGTATTTTATATATATATTCAGTAGAAAGTTGCTGGATTGCTCTCCTGACTTATTTTATATATATTCAGTAGAAAGTTGTTGGATTGCTCAGCTGACGTATTTTATATATATATTCAGTAGAAAGTTGTTGGATTGCTCAGCTGACGTATTTTATATATATATTCAGTAGAAAGTTGCTGGATTGCTCAGCTGACGTATTTTATATATATATTCAGTAGAAAGTTGTTGGATTGCTCAGCTGACGTATTTTATATATATATTCAGTAAAAAGTTGCTGGATTGCTCAGCTGACGTATTTTATATATATATTCAGTAGAAAGTTGCTGGATTGCTCTCCTGACGTATTTTATATATATATTCAGTAGAAAGTTTCTGGATTGCTCTCCTGACGTATTTTATATATATATTCAGTAGAAAGTTGCTGGATTGCTCTCCTGACGTATTTTATATATATATTCAGTAGAAAGTTGTTGGATTGCTCTCCTGACGTATTTTATATATATATTCAGTAGAAAGTTGCTGGATTGCTCAGCTGACGTATTTTATATATATATTCAGTAGAAAGTTGCTGGATTGCTCTCCTGACGTATTTTATATATATATTCAGTAGAAAGTTGCTGGATTGCTCAGCTGACGTATTTTATATATATATTCAGTAGAAAGTTGCTGGATTGCTCTCCTGACGTATTTTATATATATATTCAGTAGAAAGTTGTTGGATTGCTCTCCTGACGTATTTTATATATATATTCAGTAGAAAGTTGCTGGATTGCTCAGCGGACATATTTTATATATATATATTCAGTAGAAAGTTGCTGGATTGCTCAGCTGACGTATTTTATATATATTCAGTAGAAAGTTGCTGGATTGCTCAGCTGACGTATTTTATATATATATTCAGTAGAAAGTTGCTGGATTGCTCTCCTGACGTATTTTCTATATATATTCAGTAGAAAGTTGCTGGATTGCTCTCCTGACGTATTTTATATATATATTCAGTAGAAAGTTGCTGGATTGCTCTCCTGACGTATTTTATATATATATTCAGTAGAAAGTTGCTGGATTGCTCTCCTGACGTATTTTATATATATATTCAGTAGAAAGTTGCTGGATTGCTCAGCTGACGTATTTTATATATATATTCAGTAGAAAGTTGCTGGATTGCTCTCCTGACGTATTTTATATATATATTCAGTAGAAAGTTGCTGGATTGCTCTCCTGACGTATTTTATATATATATTCAGTAGAAAGTTGCTGGATTGCTCTCCTGACGTATTTTATATATATATTCAGTAGAAAGTTGCTGGATTGCTCTCCTGACGTATTTTATATATATATTCAGTAGAAAGTTGCTGGATTGCTCAGCTGACGTATTTTATATATATATTCAGTAGAAAGTTGCTGGATTGCTCTCCTGACGTATTTTATATATATATTCAGTAGAAAGTTGCTGGATTGCTCAGCTGACGTATTTTATATATATATTCAGTAGAAAGTTGCTGGATTGCTCTCCTGACGTATTTTATATATATATTCAGTAGAAAGTTGCTGGATTGCTCTCCTGACGTATTTTATATATATATTCAGTAGAAAGTTGCTGGATTGCTCCGCTGACGTATTTTATATATATATATTCAGTAGAAAGTTGCTGGGTTGCTCCGCTGACGTATTTTATATATATATATTCAGTAGAAAGTTGCTGGATTGCTCAGCTGACGTATTTTATATATATTCAGTAGAAAGTTGTTGGATTGCTTTCCTGACGTATTTTATATATATATTCAGTAGAAAGTTGCTGGATTGCTCTCCTGACGTATTTTATATATATTCAGTAGAAAGTTGTTGGATTGCTCAGCTGACGTATTTTATATATATATTCAGTAGAAAGTTGCTGGATTGCTCAGCTGACGTATTTTATATATATTCAGTAGAAAGTTGTTGGATTGCTTTCCTGACGTATTTTATATATATATTCAGTAGAAAGTTGTTGGATTGCTTTCCTGACGTATTTTATATATATTCAGTAGAAAGTTGTTGGATTGCTCAGCTGACGTATTTTATATATATATTCAGTAGAAAGTTGTTGGATTGCTCAGCTGACGTATTTTATATATATATTCAGTAGAAAGTTGCTGGATTGCTCAGCTGACGTATTTTATATATATATTCAGTAGAAAGTTGTTGGATTGCTCAGCTGACGTATTTTATATATATATTCAGTAAAAAGTTGCTGGATTGCTCAGCTGACGTATTTTATATATATATTCAGTAGAAAGTTGCTGGATTGCTCAGCTGACGTATTTTATATATATATTCAGTAGAAAGTTGTTGGATTGCTCAGCTGACGTATTTTATATATATATTCAGTAAAAAGTTGCTGGATTGCTCAGCTGACGTATTTTATATATATATTCAGTAGAAAGTTGCTGGATTGCTCTCCTGACGTATTTTATATATATATTCAGTAGAAAGTTTCTGGATTGCTCTCCTGACCTATTTTATATATATATTCAGTAGAAAGTTGCTGGATTGCTCTCCTGACGTATTTTATATATATATTCAGTAGAAAGTTGTTGGATTGCTCTCCTGACGTATTTTATATATATATTCAGTAGAAAGTTGCTGGATTGCTCAGCTGACGTATTTTATATATATATTCAGTAGAAAGTTGCTGGATTGCTCTCCTGACGTATTTTATATATATATTCAGTAGAAAGTTGTTGGATTGCTCTCCTGACGTATTTTATATATATATTCAGTAGAAAGTTGCTGGATTGCTCAGCGGACATATTTTATATATATATATTCAGTAGAAAGTTGCTGGATTGCTCAGCTGACGTATTTTATATATATTCAGTAGAAAGTTGCTGGATTGCTCAGCTGACGTATTTTATATATATATTCAGTAGAAAGTGGCTGGATTGCTCTCCTGACGTATTTTCTATATATATTCAGTAGAAAGTTGCTGGATTGCTCTCCTGACGTATTTTATATATATATTCAGTAGAAAGTTGCTGGATTGCTCTCCTGACGTATTTTATATATATATTCAGTAGAAAGTTGCTGGATTGCTCTCCTGACGTATTTTATATATATATTCAGTAGAAAGTTGCTGGATTGCTCAGCTGACGTATTTTATATATATATTCAGTAGAAAGTTGCTGGATTGCTCTCCTGACGTATTTTATATATATATTCAGTAGAAAGTTGCTGGATTGCTCTCCTGACGTATTTTATATATATATTCAGTAGAAAGTTGCTGGATTGCTCTCCTGACGTATTTTATATATATATTCAGTAGAAAGTTGCTGGATTGCTCTCCTGACGTATTTTATATATATATTCAGTAGAAAGTTGCTGGATTGCTCAGCTGACGTATTTTATATATATATTCAGTAGAAAGTTGCTGGATTGCTCTCCTGACGTATTTTATATATATATTCAGTAGAAAGTTGCTGGATTGCTCAGCTGACGTATTTTATATATATATTCAGTAGAAAGTTGCTGGATTGCTCTCCTGACGTATTTTATATATATATTCAGTAGAAAGTTGCTGGATTGCTCTCCTGACGTATTTTATATATATATTCAGTAGAAAGTTGCTGGATTGCTCCGCTGACGTATTTTATATATATATTCAGTAGAAAGTTGCTGGGTTGCTCCGCTGACGTATTTTATATATATATATTCAGTAGAAAGTTGCTGGATTGCTCAGCTGACGTATTTTATATATATTCAGTAGAAAGTTGTTGGATTGCTTTCCTGACGTATTTTATATATATATTCAGTAGAAAGTTGCTGGATTGCTCTCCTGGCGTATTTTATATATATTCAGTAGAAAGTTGTTGGATTGCTCAGCTGACGTATTTTATATATATATTCAGTAGAAAGTTGCTGGATTGCTCAGCTGACGTATTTTATATATATTCAGTAGAAAGTTGTTGGATTGCTTTCCTGACGTATTTTATATATATATTCAGTAGAAAGTTGTTGGATTGCTTTCCTGACGTATTTTATATATATTCAGTAGAAAGTTGTTGGATTGCTCAGCTGACGTATTTTATATATATATTCAGTAGAAAGTTGTTGGATTGCTCAGCTGACGTATTTTATATATATATTCAGTAGAAAGTTGCTGGATTGCTCAGCTGACGTATTTTATATATATATTCAGTAGAAAGTTGCTGGATTGCTCAGCTGACGTATTTTATATATATATTCAGTAGAAAGTTGCTGGATTGCTCTCCTGACGTATTTTATATATATATTCAGTAGAAAGTTGCTGGATTGCTCAGCTGACGTATTTTATATATATATTCAGTAGAAAGTTGCTGGATTGCTCTCCTGACGTATTTTATATATATATTCAGTAGAAAGTTGTTGGATTGCTCTCCTGACGTATTTTATATATATATTCAGTAGAAAGTTGCTGGATTGCTCAGCGGACATATTTTATATATATATATTCAGTAGAAAGTTGCTGGATTGCTCAGCTGACGTATTTTATATATATTCAGTAGAAAGTTGCTGGATTGCTCAGCTGACGTATTTTATATATATATTCAGTAGAAAGTTGCTGGATTGCTCTCCTGACGTATTTTCTATATATATTCAGTAGAAAGTTGCTGGATTGCTCTCCTGACGTATTTTATATATATATTCAGTAGAAAGTTGCTGGATTGCTCTCCTGACGTATTTTATATATATATTCAGTAGAAAGTTGCTGGATTGCTCTCCTGACGTATTTTATATATATATTCAGTAGAAAGTTGCTGGATTGCTCAGCTGACGTATTTTATATATATATTCAGTAGAAAGTTGCTGGATTGCTCTCCTGACGTATTTTATATATATATTCAGTAGAAAGTTGCTGGATTGCTCTCCTGACGTATTTTATATATATATTCAGTAGAAAGTTGCTGGATTGCTCTCCTGACGTATTTTATATATATATTCAGTAGAAAGTTGCTGGATTGCTCTCCTGACGTATTTTATATATATATTCAGTAGAAAGTTGCTGGATTGCTCAGCTGACGTATTTTATATATATATTCAGTAGAAAGTTGCTGGATTGCTCTCCTGACGTATTTTATATATATATTCAGTAGAAAGTTGCTGGATTGCTCAGCTGACGTATTTTATATATATATTCAGTAGAAAGTTGCTGGATTGCTCTCCTGACGTATTTTATATATATATTCAGTAGAAAGTTGCTGGATTGCTCTCCTGACGTATTTTATATATATATTCAGTAGAAAGTTGCTGGATTGCTCCGCTGACGTATTTTATATATATATATTCAGTAGAAAGTTGCTGGGTTGCTCCGCTGACGTATTTTATATATATATATTCAGTAGAAAGTTGCTGGATTGCTCAGCTGACGTATTTTATATATATTCAGTAGAAAGTTGTTGGATTGCTTTCCTGACGTATTTTATATATATATTCAGTAGAAAGTTGCTGGATTGCTCTCCTGACGTATTTTATATATATTCAGTAGAAAGTTGTTGGATTGCTCAGCTGACGTATTTTATATATATATTCAGTAGAAAGTTGCTGGATTGCTCAGCTGACGTATTTTATATATATTCAGTAGAAAGTTGTTGGATTGCTTTCCTGACGTATTTTATATATATATTCAGTAGAAAGTTGTTGGATTGCTTTCCTGACGTATTTTATATATATTCAGTAGAAAGTTGTTGGATTGCTCAGCTGACGTATTTTATATATATATTCAGTAGAAAGTTGTTGGATTGCTCAGCTGACGTATTTTATATATATATTCAGTAGAAAGTTGCTGGATTGCTCAGCTGACGTATTTTATATATATATTCAGTAGAAAGTTGTTGGATTGCTCAGCTGACGTATTTTATATATATATTCAGTAAAAAGTTGCTGGATTGCTCAGCTGACGTATTTTATATATATATTCAGTAGAAAGTTGCTGGATTGCTCAGCTGACGTATTTTATATATATATTCAGTAGAAAGTTGTTGGATTGCTCAGCTGACGTATTTTATATATATATTCAGTAAAAAGTTGCTGGATTGCTCAGCTGACGTATTTTATATATATATTCAGTAGAAAGTTGCTGGATTGCTCTCCTGACGTATTTTATATATATATTCAGTAGAAAGTTTCTGGATTGCTCTCCTGACGTATTTTATATATATATTCAGTAGAAAGTTGCTGGATTGCTCTCCTGACGTATTTTATATATATATTCAGTAGAAAGTTGTTGGATTGCTCTCCTGACGTATTTTATATATATATTCAGTAGAAAGTTGCTGGATTGCTCAGCTGACGTATTTTATATATATATTCAGTAGAAAGTTGCTGGATTGCTCTCCTGACGTATTTTATATATATATTCAGTAGAAAGTTGTTGGATTGCTCTCCTGACGTATTTTATATATATATTCAGTAGAAAGTTGCTGGATTGCTCAGCGGACATATTTTATATATATATATTCAGTAGAAAGTTGCTGGATTGCTCAGCTGACGTATTTTATATATATTCAGTAGAAAGTTGCTGGATTGCTCAGCTGACGTATTTTATATATATATTCAGTAGAAAGTGGCTGGATTGCTCTCCTGACGTATTTTCTATATATATTCAGTAGAAAGTTGCTGGATTGCTCTCCTGACGTATTTTATATATATATTCAGTAGAAAGTTGCTGGATTGCTCTCCTGACGTATTTTATATATATATTCAGTAGAAAGTTGCTGGATTGCTCTCCTGACGTATTTTATATATATATTCAGTAGAAAGTTGCTGGATTGCTCAGCTGACGTATTTTATATATATATTCAGTAGAAAGTTGCTGGATTGCTCTCCTGACGTATTTTATATATATATTCAGTAGAAAGTTGCTGGATTGCTCTCCTGACGTATTTTATATATATATTCAGTAGAAAGTTGCTGGATTGCTCTCCTGACGTATTTTATATATATATTCAGTAGAAAGTTGCTGGATTGCTCTCCTGACGTATTTTATATATATATTCAGTAGAAAGTTGCTGGATTGCTCAGCTGACGTATTTTATATATATATTCAGTAGAAAGTTGCTGGATTGCTCTCCTGACGTATTTTATATATATATTCAGTAGAAAGTTGCTGGATTGCTCAGCTGACGTATTTTATATATATATTCAGTAGAAAGTTGCTGGATTGCTCTCCTGACGTATTTTATATATATATTCAGTAGAAAGTTGCTGGATTGCTCTCCTGACGTATTTTATATATATATTCAGTAGAAAGTTGCTGGATTGCTCCGCTGACGTATTTTATATATATATTCAGTAGAAAGTTGCTGGGTTGCTCCGCTGACGTATTTTATATATATATATTCAGTAGAAAGTTGCTGGATTGCTCAGCTGACGTATTTTATATATATTCAGTAGAAAGTTGTTGGATTGCTTTCCTGACGTATTTTATATATATATTCAGTAGAAAGTTGCTGGATTGCTCTCCTGGCGTATTTTATATATATTCAGTAGAAAGTTGTTGGATTGCTCAGCTGACGTATTTTATATATATATTCAGTAGAAAGTTGCTGGATTGCTCAGCTGACGTATTTTATATATATTCAGTAGAAAGTTGTTGGATTGCTTTCCTGACGTATTTTATATATATATTCAGTAGAAAGTTGTTGGATTGCTTTCCTGACGTATTTTATATATATTCAGTAGAAAGTTGTTGGATTGCTCAGCTGACGTATTTTATATATATATTCAGTAGAAAGTTGTTGGATTGCTCAGCTGACGTATTTTATATATATATTCAGTAGAAAGTTGCTGGATTGCTCAGCTGACGTATTTTATATATATATTCAGTAGAAAGTTGTTGGATTGCTCAGCTGACGTATTTTATATATATATTCAGTAAAAAGTTGCTGGATTGCTCAGCTGACGTATTTTATATATATATTCAGTAGAAAGTTGCTGGATTGCTCTCCTGACGTATTTTATATATATATTCAGTAGAAAGTTGCTGGATTGCTCTCCTGACGTATTTTATATATATATTCAGTAGAAAGTTGCTGGATTGCTCTCCTGACGTATTTTATATATATATTCAGTAGAAAGTTGCTGGATTGCTCAGCGGACATATTTTATATATATATTCAGTAGAAAGTTGCTGGATTGCTCAGCTGACGTATTTTATATATATTCAGTAGAAAGTTGCTGGATTGCTCAGCTGACGTATTTTATATATATATTCAGTAGAAAGTTGCTGGATTGCTCTCCTGACGTATTTTATATATATATTCAGTAGAAAGTTGCTGGATTGCTCTCCTGACGTATTTTATATATATATTCAGTAGAAAGTTGCTGGATTGCTCTCCTGACGTATTTTATATATATATTCAGTAGAAAGTTGCTGGATTGCTCTCCTGACGTATTTTATATATATATTCAGTAGAAAGTTGCTGGATTGCTCAGCTGACGTATTTTATATATATATTCAGTAGAAAGTTGCTGGATTGCTCAGCGGACATATTTTATATATATATTCAGTAGAAAGTTGCTGGATTGCTCAGCTGACGTATTTTATATATATTCAGTAGAAAGTTGCTGGATTGCTCAGCTGACGTATTTTATATATATATTCAGTAGAAAGTTGCTGGATTGCTCTCCTGACGTATTTTATATATATATTCAGTAGAAAGTTGCTGGATTGCTCTCCTGACGTATTTTATATATATATTCAGTAGAAAGTTGCTGGATTGCTCTCCTGACGTATTTTATATATATATTCAGTAGAAAGTTGCTGGATTGCTCTCCTGACGTATTTTATATATATATTCAGTAGAAAGTTGCTGGATTGCTCAGCTGACGTATTTTATATATATATTCAGTAGAAAGTTGCTGGATTGCTCTCCTGACGTATTTTATATATATATTCAGTAGAAAGTTGCTGGATTGCTCTCCTGACGTATTTTATATATATATTCAGTAGAAAGTTGCTGGATTGCTCCGCTGACGTATTTTATATATATATTCAGTAGAAAGTTGCTGGGTTGCTCTCCTGACGTATTTTATATATATATTCAGTAGAAAGTTGCTGGATTGCTCTCCTGACGTATTTTATATATATATTCAGTAGAAAGTTGCTGGATTGCTCTCCTGACGTATTTTATATATATATTCAGTAGAAAGTTGCTGGATTGCTCTCCTGACGTATTTTATATATATTCAGTAGAAAGTTGCTGGATTGCTCTCCTGACGTATTTTATATATATATTCAGTAGAAAGTTGCTGGATTGCTCTCCTGACGTATTTTATATATATATTCAGTAGAAAGTTGCTGGATTGCTCTCCTGACGTGTTTTATATATATTCAGTAGAAAGTTGCTGGATTGCTCTCCTGACGTATTTTATATATATATTCAGTAGAAAGTTGCTGGATTGCTCCGCTGACGTATTTCATATACCGTATATATTAACTAAAAAGTTGATGGATTGTTGTGCTGATGTATTTTATATATATATTCAGTAAAAAGTCACTGGATTGCTCTGCTGACGTTTTTTATATATATTTGACTAAAAAGTGTCTGGATTGCTCCGCTGACGTATTATATATATATATATATATACGCTGTGTTCCAAATTATTATGCAAATAATATTTTCTCAGATTTTCCCAAATTACCTATATGAATTGCAGTCATTATAATTTTCCAGTCAAATAACTATTAGAGTACAATTGAAAGGTTTTTGTACAAACTGCCTATGATAACAGTATATTTTTAAAAAAATAAAAAACTCAAACTGCACTCAAAATGCATGTTCCAAATTATTATGCACAGCAGAGTTTTCAATCTTTTCATTTTAATAAAGAACAAAAAAAATGGTAATTTTTGGAATTATAGGCATTACCAGGTTTTTACAAACTGAAATCAAACAGTTTTCAACTCAAAACTTTATTCTAGGTGATGTTACATTTGCACATAGGACCGCTTGTTCGAAAGGAGCTTCTGAACTCTCTCGTCCATTGAATTTGTCAGGTTTTGGATGGTTTCTGCTTCAATTGTTTTGCATGAGGACAGAATACCCTCCCAGAGCTGTTGCTTAGATGTGAACTGCCTCCCGCCATCATAGACACTCCTTTTGATGATGCTCCAGAGGTTCCCAATGGGGTTGAGGTCAGGGGAGCATGGGTGCCACACCATAATTTTGTCCCCTTTTATGCCCATAGCAGCCAGAGATGCAGATGTGTTATGTGCAGCATGAGACGGGCATTATCATGCATGAAAATGATCTTGCTGCGGAATGCACGGTTCTTCTTCTTGAACCATGGAAGGAAGTGTTGTTTGAGAAACTCAACATACATTATGGAGTTCATCTTTACCCCTTCAGGGATCCTAAAAGGGCCGACAATCTCTCTCCCCATGATTCCAGCCCAAAACATTACTCCACCTCCTCCTTGTTAGCGCCGTAGCCGTGTTTGCATGGGGTGTCCATCAACCAGCCATCCTCCACTCCATCCATCAGGACAATCGAAATCATTTCATGCATGATAATGCCCAGTCTCATGCTGCACATAACACATCTGCCTCTCTGGCTGCTATGGGCATAAAAGGGGACAAACTTATGGTGTGGCACCCATGCTCCCCTGACCTCAACCCCATTGAGAACCTCTGGAGCATCATCAAAAGGAGTGTCTATGATGGCCGGAAGCAGTTCACATCTAAGCAACAGCTCTGGGAGAGTATTCTGTCCTCACGCAAAACAACTGGAAGCAGAAACCATCCAAAACCTGACAAATTCAATGGACGAGAGAGTTCATAAGCTCCTTTCGAACAAGCGGTCCTATGTGCAAATGTAACATCATCTAGAATAAAGTTTTGAGTTGAAAACTGTTTGATTTCAGTTTGTAATAACCTGCTAATGCTTATAATTTCAAAAATGACCATTTTTTTGTTCTTTATTAAAATGAAAAGGTTGAAAACTCTGCTGTGCATAATAATTTGGAACGTGTATTTTGAGTGCAGTTTGAGTTTTTTATTTTTTTTTAAATATACTGTTATCATAGGCAGTTTGTACAAAAACCTTTCAATTGTACTCTAATAGCTATTTGACTGGAAAATTACAATGACTGCAATTCATATAGGCAATTTGGGAAAATCTGAGAAAATATTATTTGCATAATAAGTTGGAACACAGTGTATATATATATATATACATATTCACTAAAAAGTTGCTGGATTGCTCTGGTGACGTTTTTTATATATATATTGACTAAAAAGTTGCTGGATTGCTCTGGTGACGTTTTTTATATATATATATATATATATATATATATATATATATATATTGACTAAAAAGTGGCTGGATTGCTCTGCTGACGTATTTTATATATACAGTACAGACCAAAAGTTTAGACACACCTTCTCATTTAAAGATTTTTCTGTATTTTCATGACTATGAAAATTGTACATTCACACTGAAGGCATCAAACCTATGAATTAACACATGTGGAATTATATACTTAACAAAAAAAGTGTTAAACAGCTGAAAATATGTCTTATATTCTAGGTTCTTCAAAGTAGCCACCTTTTGCTTTGATGACTGCTTTGCACACTCTTGGCATTCTCTTGATGAGCTTCAAGAGGTAGTCACCGGAAATGGTCTTCCAACAATCTTGAAGGAGTTCCCAGAGATGCTTAGCACTTGTTGGCCCTTTTGCCTTCGCGCTGCAGTCCTGCTCACCCCAAACCATCTTGATTGGGTTCAGGTCTGGTGACTGTGGAGGCCAGGTTATCTGGCATAGCACCCCATCACTCTCCTTCTTGGTCAAATATAACTTACACAGCCTGGAGGTGTGTTTGGGGTCATTGTCCTGTTGAAAAATAAATGATGGTTCAACTAAATGCAAAATGGATGGAATAGCATGCTGCTGCAAGATGCTGTGGTAGCCAGGCTGGTTCAGTATGCCTTCAATTTTGAATAAATCCCCAACAGTGTCACCAGCAAAGCACCCCTACACCATCACACCTACTCCTCCATGCTTCACGGTGGGAACCAGGCATGTAGAGTCCATCCGTTCACCTTTTCTGCGTCGCACAAAGACACGGTGGTTGGAACCAAAGATCTCAAATTTCGACTCATCAGACCAAAGCACAGATTTCCACTTGTCTAATGTCCATTCCTTGTGTTCTTTAGCCAAATCAAGTCTCTTCTGCCTGTTGCCTGTCCTTATCAGTGGTTTCCTAGCAGCTATTTTACCATGAAGGCCAGCTGCACAAAGTCTCCTCTTAACAGTTGTTGAAGAGATGTGTCTGCTGCTAGAACTCTGTGTGGCATTGACCTGGTCTCTAATCTGAGTTGATGTTAACCTGCGATTTCTGAGGCTGGTGACTCGGATAAACTTATCCTCAGAAGCAGAGGTGTCTCTTGGTCTTACTTTCTTGGGGCGGTCCTCATGTGAGCCAGTTTCTTTGTAGCGCTTGATGGTTTTTGCAACTGCACTTGGGGACACTTTCAAAGTATGCCCAATTTTTCGCACTGACTGACCTTCATTTCTTAAAGTAATGATGGCCACTCGTTTTTCTTTACTTAGCTGCTTTTTTCTTGCCATAATACAAATTCTAACAGTCTATTCAGTAGGACTATCAGCTGTGTATCCACCAGACTTCTGCACAACACAACTGATGGTCCCAACCCCATTTATAAGGCAAGAAATTCCACTTCTTAAACCTGACAGTGCACACCTGTGAAGTGAAAACCATTTCTGGTGACTACCTCTTGGACCTCATCAAGAGAATGCCAAGAGTGTGCAAAGCAGTTGTTGCGCTCGCGCCCAGCTGACTGGCATGAGCGTGATTAGTGATCCCACTCTACCATGAACCGAGGAGTGCCCGGAGGGGCATAACTAAGTATCAACCCGATCCGACCAAGGTCGCACGGTGGCTTAGTCGACTCCGTGGACCAAGGAGGAACCGAGCAGAGGGACAAGGTGCGACTCCAGGTCACAGTTGTTGACCCACACCGGGGAATGCAGGAACAGGCATGTTAGACTGGCATACAGGCAGGTGGGTATTGGCAAGTACGGCTGGTATGCAGACAGGTGGGTACTGGCAAGTACGGCTTGTATGCAGACAGGTGGGCACTGGCAAGCACGGCTGGTATGCAGACAGGTGGGCACTGGCAAGCATGGCTGGTATGCAGACAGGGAGATACTGGCAAGCACGGCTGGATTGCAGACAAGGAGATACTAGCAGGTTGGAGAGCAGGCTGGATAGGGTCCAGTACAGACTGGGGGAAAGGTACAGAGCCGCAGATGCGGTAGACAAGCAGAGTAAAGCGAAACCGCCGGAGCGGAGGACAAGGCAGAGCAAAGAGGAACTGCTGGTGCGGTGAGCAAACACAGCAGAGCGAAAACCGCTGGTGCGGTGGGAAAGGCAGAGCAGAGCGGAACCGTCGGAGTGGTGGACAAGGCAGAGCAAAGAGAAACCGCAGGTGTGGTGAACAAGTCAGAGCAGAGAGAAACCGCCGGAGCGTTGGGCAAGACAGAGCGGAGTGAAACCGCAGGTGCGGCGGACAAGGCAGAGAGGACAGGGCTCTGTTCACATGGAACAGACTGGAAAATGCAGGAAGATGGCTAGAACACAGGAGGAAGACACGGAGGAAGGGAAAAGGGACAAGCAGAACCAGATACACACAAGGTACTTACTATGAAGTAGCAAGTGGACACAAAACTCACAAACAGAAGTACAGAGACAACGAGTTGGAGTAGGTGCAGGTTCAGATACTGCAGGAAAAGGGAAGTTACGGACATAGAGACAAACAGGTAACAGGCTAGGATACAGTTCAGACAGGAACTGCTACTGCAATGAGATACAAGAACGAGCCTGGGTATACAGCCCACAGAGTGGCGGAACAGACTAGAAGTCAAAGATAATAGGCCTGGGTATACAGCCCCCAGAGATGGCGGAAACGGACAAGAAGTCACAGATAACAGGTCTGGGTATGCAGCACCCAGAGATGGCGGAAACAGACAAGAAGCAGAACTGGACCTGGCAACTTCAGAGTCAAGGAGCACACTGAATGTTAGTGTTGCTCAGGCACCTCCTACTGGGTGGAGGGGGTTTAAATATCCAGAGACTCACAGCAATAGGCTGGAGATGCATTAGGGGTGCACCCACAGCAGCTATAAGAATCTGGAAGTAACCAGGCCGCCGCCCTAAGCAGTCAGTCAAGAGAAATGCACATATCATGAACTGGAGCAAGGTTTTCAGGCTGGACTGACAGGTAAGATTGCGGTCTTGCATAGTGGGAGGTGGTGCACTATGCAAGCACGCCGCCAGGAATGTTACAGCAGTCATCAAAGCAAAAGGTGGCTACTTTGGAGAACCTAGAATATAAGACATATTTTCAGTCGTTTCACACTTTCTTGTTAAGTATATAATTCCACATGTGTTAATTCATAGTTTTGATGCTTTCAGTGTGAATGTACAATTTTCATAGTCATGAAAATACAGAAAAATCTTTAAATGAGAAGGTGTGTCCAAACTTTTAGTCTGTACTGTATATTGACTAAAAAGTGACTGGATTGCTGTTCTGATGTATTTTATATATATATTCACTAAAATGTCACTGGATAGCTCTGCTGACGTATTTTGTTGCGGGATTGCTCCGCTGACGTATTTTGTTGCAGGATTGCTCCACTGATTTATTTTGTTGGGGGATTGCTCCACCAACGCATTTTGTTGCTGGATTGTCCTACTGATGTATGTTGTTGCTGGATTGCTCCGCTGACTGTGTTGGAGTACTCTGCTGACTATTCTATATATAGTAGATATACCGTACAGACCAAAAGTTTGGACACACCTTCTTATTTAAAGATTTTTCTGTATTTTCATGACTATGAAAATTGTACATTCACACTGAAGGCATCAAAACTATGAATTAACACATGTGGAATTATATACTTTACAAAAAAGTGTGAAACAACTGAAAATATGTCTTATAATCTAGGTTCTTCAAAGTAGCCACCTTTTGCTTTGAGGACTGCTATGCACACTCTTGACATTCTCTTGATGAGCTTCAAGAGGTAGTCACCGGAAATGGTCTTCCAACAATCTTGAAGCAGTTCCCAGAGATGCTTAGCACTTGTTGGCCCTTTTGCCTTCACTCTGCGGTCCAGCTCACCCCAAACCATCTCCATTGGGTTCAGGTCTGATGACTGTGGAGGCCAGGCCATCTGGCGTAGCACCCCATCACTCTCCTTCTTGGTCAAATAGCCCTTACACAGCCTGGAGGTGTGTTTGGGGTCATTGTCCTGTTGAAAAATAAATGATTGTCCAACTAAACGCAAACCGGATGGAATAGCATGCCGCTGCAAGATGCTGTGGTAGCCATGCTGGTTCAGTATGTCTTCAATTTTGAATAAATCCCCAACAGTGTCACCAGAAAAGCACCCCCAAACCATCACACCTCCTCCTTCATGTTTCATGGTGGGAACCAGGCATCTAGAGTGCATCCGTTCACCTTTTCTGCTTCGCACAAAGACAAGGTGGTTGGAACCAAAGATCTCAAATTTGGACTCATCAGACCAAAGCACAGATTTCTACTGGTCTAATGTCCATTCCTTGTGTTCTTTAGCCCAAACAAGTCTCTTCTGCTTGTTGCCTGTCCTTAGCAGTGGTTTCCTAGCACCTATTTTACCATGAAGGCCTGCTGCACAAAGTCTCCTCTTAACAGTTGTTGTAGAGATGTGTCTGCTGCTAGAACTCTGTGTGGCATTGACCTGGTCTCTAATCTGAGCTGCTGTTAACCTGCGATTTCTGACGCTGGTGACTTGGATAAACTTATTCTCAGAAGCAGAGGTGACTCTTGGTCTTCCTTTCCTGGGACGGTCCTCATGTGAGCCAGTTTGTTTGTAGCGCTTGATGATTTTTGCAACTGCACTTGGGAACACTTTCAAAGTTTGCCCAATTTTTCAGATTGACTGATCTTCATTTCTTAAAGTAATGATGGCCACTCGTTTTTCTTTACTTAGCTGCTTTTTTCTTGCCATAATACAAATTCTAACAGTCTATTCAGTATCTGTGTATCCACCTGACTTCTGCACAACACAACTGATGGTCCCAACCCCATTTATAAGGCAAGAAATCCCACTTATTAAACCTGACAGGGCACACCTGTGAAGTGAAAACCATTTCCGGTGACTACCTCTTGAAGCTCATCAAGAGAATGGCAAGAGTGTGCAAAGCAGTCATCAAAGCAAAAGGTGGCTACTTTGAAGAACCTAGAATATAAGACATATTTTCAGTTGTTTCACACTTTTTGTTAAGTATATAATCAAACATGTGTTAATTCATAGTTTTGATGCCTTCAGTGTAAATGTACAATTTTCATAGTCATGAAAATACAGAAAAATCTTGAAATGAGAAGGTGTGTCCAAACTTTTGGTCTGTACTGTATATGTATACATGTTCTATAGATATACAGTTAGGTCCATATATATTTGGACAAATACAACATTTTTCTAATTTTGGTTCTAGACACTACCACAATGAATTTTAAACAAAACAATTCAGATGCAGTTGAAGTTCAGACTTTCAGCTTTCATTTGAGGGTATCCACATTAAAATTCGATGAAGGGTTTAGGAGTTTCAGCTCCTTAACACGTGCCACCCTGTTTTTAAAGGGACCAAAAGTAATTGGACAGATTAAATAATTGTAAATAAAATGTTCATTTCTAGTACTTGGTTGAAAACCCTTTATTGGCAATGACTGCCTGAAGTCTTGAACTCATGGACATCACCAGATGCTGTGTTTCCTCCTTTTGATGCTCTGTCAGGCCTTCACTGCGGTGGTTTTCAGTTGCTGTTTGTTTGTGGGCCTTTCTGTCTGAAGTTTAGTCTTTAACAAGTGAAATGCATGCTCAATTGGGTTGAGATCAGGTGACTGACTTGGCCATTCAAGAATATTCAACTTCTTTGCTTTAATAAACTCCTGGGTTGCTTTGGCTTTATGTTTGGGTCATTGTCCATCTGTAGTATGAAATGACGACCAATCAGTTTGGCTGCATTTGGCTGGATCTGAGCACACAGTATGGCTCTGAATACATCAGAATTCATTTGGCTGCTTCTGTCCTGTGTCACATCATCAATAAACACTAGTGACCCAGTGCCACAGGCAGCCATGCAAGCCCAAGCCATCACACTGCCTCCGCCGTGTTTTACAGATGATGTGGTATGCTTTGAATCATGAGCTGTACCAAGCCTTCGCCATACTTTTCTCTTTCCATCATTCTGGTAGAGGTTGATCTTGGTTTCATCTGTCCAAAGAATGTTCTTCCAGAACTGTGTTGGCTTTTTTAGATGATTTTTAGCAAAGTCCAGTGTAGCCTTTTTATTCTTGATGCTTGTGAGTTGCTTGCACCGTGCAGTAAACCCTTTGTATTTACTTTCATGCAGTCTTCTCTTTATGGTAGATTTGGATATTGATACGCCTACATCCTGGAGAGTGTTGTTCACTTGGTTGGCTGTTGTGAAGCGGTTTCTCTTCACCATGGAGATTATTCTGCGATCATCCACCACTGTTGTCTTCCGTGGGCGCCCATGTCTTTTTGCATTGATGAGTTCACGAGTGCTTTCTTTCTTTCTCAGGATGTACCAAACTGTAGATTTTGCCACTCCTAATATTGTAGCAATTTCTCGGATGGGTTTTTTCTGCTTTTGCAGCTTAAGGATGGCTTGTTTCACCTGCATGGAGAGATCCTTTGACCGCATGTTTACTTCACAGCAAAACCTTCCAAATGCAACCACCACACCTCAAATCAACACCAGGCCTTTTATCTGCTTAATTGAGAAAGACATAAGGAAGGGATTGCCCACACCTGTCCATGAAATAGCCTTGGAGTCAATTGTCCAATTACTTTTGGTCCCTTTAAAAACAGGGTGGCACATGTTAAGGAGCTGAAACTCCTAAACCCTTCATCCAATTTTAATGTGGATACCCTCAAATGAAAGCTGAAATTCTGAACTTCAACTGCATCTGAATTGTTTTGTTTAAAATTCATTGTGGTAATGTCTAGAACCAAAATTAGAAAAATGTTGTCTCTGTCCAAATATATATGGACCTAACTGTATATTACATATATATATATGTATATATAGTGTCCTCTCTAGGTATATATATATATATATATATATATATATATATATATATATATATATACAGTACAGACCAAAAGTTTGGACACACCTTCTCATTGAAAGAGTTTACTGTATTTTCATGACTATGAAAATTGTACATTCACACTGAAAGCATCAAAACTATGAATTAACACATGTGAAATTATAAAGTTAACAAAAAAATGTGAAACAACTGAAACTATGTCTTATATTCTAGGTTCTTCAAAGTAGCCACCTATTGCTTTAATGACTGCTTTGCACACTCTTGGCCTTCTCTTGATGAGCTTCAAGAGGTAGTCACCGGAAATGGTCTTCCAACAATCTTGAAGGAGTTCCCAGAGATGCTTAGCACTTGTTGGCCCTTTTGCCTTCACTCTGTGGTCCAGCTCACCCCAAACCATCTCCATTGGGTTCAGGTCTGGTGACTGTGGAGGCCAGGTCATCTGGCGTAGCACCCCATCACTCTCCTTCTTGGTCAAATAGCCCTTACACAGCCTGGTGGTGTGCTTTGGGTCATTGCCCTGTTGAAAAATAAATGATGGTCCAACTAAACGCAAACCGGATGGAATAGCATGCCGCTGCAAGATGCTGTGGTAGCCATGCTGGCTCAATATGCCTTCAATTTTGAATAAATCCCCAACAGTGTCACCAGTAAAGCACCCCCACACCATCACACCTCCTCCTCCATGCTTCATGGTGGGAACCAGACATGTAGAGTCCATCCATTCACCTTTTCTGCGTCGCACAAAAACAAGGTGGTTGGAACAAAAGATCTCAAATTTGGACTCATCAGACCAAAGCACAGATTTCCACTGGTCTAATGTCCATTCCTTGTGTTCTTTAGCCCAAACAAGTCTCTTCTGCTTGTTGCCTGTCCTTAGCAGTGGTTTCCTAGCAGCTATTTTACCAATGAGGCCTGCTGCACAAAGTCTCCTCTTAACAGTTGTTGAAGAGATGTGTCTGCTGCTAGAACTCTGTGTGGCATTGACCTGGTCTCTAATCTGAGCTGCTGTTAACCTGCGATTTCTGAGGCTGGTGACTTGGATAAACTTATCCTCAGAAGCAGAGGTGACTCTTGGTCTACCTTTCCTGGGGCGATCCTCATGTGAGCCAGTTTCTTTGTAGCGCTTGATGGTTTTTGCAACTGCACTTGGGGACACTTTCAAAGTTTTCCCAATTTTTTGCACTGACTGACCTTCATTCCTTAAATGATGGCCACTCGTTTTTCTTTACTTAGCTGCTTTTTTCTTGCCATAATACAAATTCTAACAGTCTATTCAGTAGGACTATCAGCTGTGTATCCACCAGACTTCTGCACAACACAACTGATGGTCCCAACCCCATTTATAAGGAAAGAAATCCCACTTATTAAACCTGACAGGGCACACCTGTGAAGTGAAAACCATTTCCGGTGACTACCTCTTGAAGCTCATCAAGAGAATGGCAAGAGTGTGCAAAGCAGTCATCAAAGCAAAAGGTGGCTACTTTGAAGAACCTAGAATATAAGACATATATTCAGTTGTTTCACACTTTTTTGTTAAGTATATAATTCCACATGTGTTAATTCATAGTTTTGATGCCTTCAGTGTGAATGTATAATTTTCATAGCCATGAAAATACAGAAAAATCTTTAAATGAGAAGGTGTGTCCAAACTTTTGGTCTGTACTGTATATATATATATATATATATATATATATATATATATATATATACACACACTGCTCAAAAAAATAAAGGGAACACTTGAACAACAGAATATAGCTCCAAGTAAATCAAACTTCTGTGAAATCAAACTGTCCACTTAGGAAGCAACACTGATTGACAATCAATTTCACATGCTGTTGTGCAAATGGAATAGACAATAGATGGAAATTATTGGCAATTATCAAGACACACTCAATAAAGGAGTGGTTCTGCAGGTGGGGACCACAGACCACATCTCAGTTCCAATGCTTTCTAACTGATGTTTTGGTCACTTTTGAATGTTGGTTGTGCTTTCACACTCGTGGTAGCATGAGACGGACTCTACAACCCACAGAAGTTGCTCAGGTAGTGCAGCTTATCCAGGATGGCACATCAATGCGAGCTGTGGCAAGAAGGTTTGCTGTGTCTGTCAGCGTGGTGTCCAGAGGCTGGAGACGCTACCAGGAGACAGGCCAGTACACCAGCAGATGTGGAGGGGGCCGTAGGAGAGCAACAAAGCAGCAGCAGGACCGCTACCTCCACCTTTGTGCAAGGAGGAACAGGAGGAGCACTGCCAGAGCCGTGAAAAATTACCTCCAGCAGGCCACAAATGTGCATGTGTCTGCAAAAACAGTTTGAAACCGACTCCATGAGGGTGGTATGAGGGCCCGAAGTCCACAGATGTGGGTTGTGCTCACAGCCCAACACCGTGCAGGACGCTTGGCATTTGCCACAGAACACCAGGATTGGCAAAGTCGCCACTGGCGCCCTGTGCTCTTCACAGATCAAAGCAGGCTCACACTGAGCACATGTGACAGATGTGACAGAGTGTGGAGATGCTGTGGAGAGCGATCTGCTGCCTGCAACATCCTTCAGCATGACCGGTTTGGCAGTGGGTCAGTAATGGTGTGGGGTGGCATTTCTTTGGAGGGTCGCACAGCCCTCCATGTGCTCGCCAGAGATAGCCTGACTGCCATTAGGTACAGAGATGAGATCCTCAGACTCTTTGCAAGACCATATGCTGATGCGGTTGGCCTTGGGTTCCTCCTAATGCAGGACCTCATGTGGCTGGAGTGTGTCAGCAGTTCCTGCAAGATGAAGGCATTGAAGCTATGGACTGGCCCGCCCATTCCCCAGACCTGAATCCGATTGAGCACATCTGGGACATCATGTCTCGCTCCATCCACAGACTGTCCAGGAGTTGGCGGATACTTTAGTCCAGGTCTGGGAGGAGATTCCACAGGACACCATCCGCAACCTCATCAGGAGCATGCCCAGGCATTGTAGGGAGGTCATACAGGCATGTGGAGGCCACACATAATACTGAGCCTCATTTTGACTTGTTTTAAGGACATTACATCAAAGTTGGATCAGCTTGTATTGTGTTTTTCCACTTTAATTTTGGGGGTGACTCCGAATCCAGGCCTCCATTGGTTAATAAATTTGATTTCCATTGATGATTTTTGTGTGATTTTGTTGTCAGCACATTCAACTTTGTACAGAAGAAAGTATTCAATGAGAATATTTCATTCATTCAGATCTAGGATGTGTTATTTGAGTGTTCCCTTAATTTTTTTGAGCAGTGTATATGTATATGTTGTGGAATACCTATACTAGCAGGACGTTCAATGGATCCTCTTGTGCTGTATCATGAACTGCAATCTGCCACATACACTGCCTGCCTGCCTAACTCCTGCTATCACCACTGAATATATGCAGCTGGATTAGTCTTCAGAAGGACTGTTATTTCAGTTGAATATATATATGTTGTGGAATACCTATACTAACTATGAGGAAGCTAATCTCTCCCTTATGAAGCAGCAGCTCTCCCTACTCTGCCTGGTTCCGGAGTAGACTGTGACGAGCATGGCAGCGCCCAGTCTTATAAACACTGTGCGGCCAGCCAATCACTGTAATGCCCACAACCAACATGGCTACGGCATTACAGTGCATGGCAGGCAATCCCTGCATGTACTTTGGATCTCTGATATGTCAATCCTATCTTTATACAATAAATGTCTCATATTGCATAAAGGTGCTATCTGTGAAAAAGTGATGCATTCTGTATTGCCTACAGTTGAGAAACGATGGTACATGACAGTGATAAAAAGAGAACGAATGAAAATATCAGCCACTAGGCATTAAAGGGAACAGATTTAGCTAGGTTGCTCCTGTGAAATACTTAAAATATAATTCATACAACCTCACAGTTTTTAACATTAGCATAATATTTGGTGGCAGAACAGATTGTTATTGTGGGACAATTACAGCCCATTCAGCTGAATGTTTTGCGTTGTTGTTAAAATGGAAATGGAGCACAGTACTGTAATTTGCTCAATGCAGCCGTGCTTGTGCCACGGGCTATTGCCTGATAAATATCCACCAAGACTTTCTTTTGGGATTGTGCTTCCTTTTTATAGGTGCTTCCTGTTTCATGATGAAACTGTTTTGACAAAGAAGTCAAAAATGCAATCAAATATATCATCACGGAGCCGAGTAGGTTTCTATGTATGGGAATGAGCGCAGAATACAGTGACTATCTTTTTCACTAGTGAACACGGTTTTGCATCAACAAACTCCTACATGGTCCACCAAAGGTCACCAGCAGCATATTCCCACTACTGTTCATCAAAGCATTCTGAACAAAGCACAATAGGGTGCGAGGCGACACAGTAGGAGATGGGAAACCCAGCAACCATCATTTGCATATTTTTTGCCAGTTGTTTGTGTAAAGGGAAGTAGAGGTGTCCCTGGAAAGCCCTTGTGGGGTTTCACATTAGTTGAGGAAGACTGCCATCTGCTGGCCATGCGAAATCAAGCTGAATCAATTTGTACTGAAAGATCTGCAGGGTAAGCAACTTTGTGTGCTGGACCTTATCAGGTCACCCGGAGGAGAAACTGCCTTGATATAAAAGCCCTGCTCACCAAATCAATGGTGGATTTGGCACCAGAGAAGAGAGTGGAGCAGACATGCTCCAGGGATATCGCCAAGGCCAGCGTGTCAGGTGCCAAGGTGTCGATCATCGAATGGCAAGGCCCGGATTCCGCTCAGGAGGATTCTGAGTTCCTCCTGTGCTGGTTAGGAACAGGATCTGCACCCTACGTCGGTTAAGCCTCAGGCCTGTCAAGAGCCGAGGCCTATTCCATTACACCCCAAGCCCAGGAGACTTCCGCCAATGGTCAAGATGAGAAGATCCACGAGGAGACTGCAACAGGAGAGGCACGTCTGCGATTGCGGAGGAACAGTGCGCGTGAGCAGGACGTCACTTCTAGCTATCACCTACGGTACAGAGGACGGCTGGGACTAGGACTACAGGTTGGGAAGGGCTGGCTGGTGCATGGGAGACTCAATGGGCTTTTATAGACTGTCAGAGACAGACTTGCGGGAAAACCCTAGTGGGAAAACCCTAGCGGGAAAACCCGGTGACACCCGCTAGGGCCAGAACTGCAGAAAGATCTGACGTGGTGACTCCCACAAATGGGATAATTAACATTATCAAGTGAAAGATTTTATTTGATATTCAAGCTTATTGTTATTCATTTCATTGTTGATTTGCTTTGCTATTATCACTAATTTTCAGAGTTACTTTAAATCACTGGAAAATTACCTCTGCATTAAAATAAGAATTATATCGATCACCTACTGTCATTGCCTTTTGTTATCTGTGTGTTGCATTCAGACACCTGGATTACATTTGGCATAGTCAGCAGTATGCAACATTCAGACACAGACATGGCTGACCAGTCTGTGACCAAGGCCATCAGGGGACATATACCCTTGGGGGTTACATCAATTGGCAAGCACACCTGCTAATTATATAGTAAATATACCAAATCTTTATTCCAAAAAATATAGAGATACATTTAAAAGCATTTGAAGACTCCTGATTTGGTCTCCATCTTCTGGGTTGGCTGTAGTGGAAGAGTTGTCGGTCCCTATCATAAAAATATTAAGAAATATTGAGGATTTCTCTCTCCCCCTGAAACACCTTTTCCCTCCTCCCTTATCGACCATTTGTCAGAGCAGAAAGCTGACCATCTAGAGAGCTGTCTGTATGCAAATTAGCACGCACATGAGAAGTGGCTAAGAGGCAGATGCAAGTACCAAGTGAGGTGGCAAACCCAATTATCATGCGAGTGTGTTTTCCAGTGACACAGACCTGTGCTAAATCTACATCCAGGTGAAATGTTTGTATTCCCAGAACTTCAGAAGAATTCAACAGAAATCTTTAGTCTGGCCGGCACCGGTGCAAAATATAGAATATTTGAAGTTCCATACGTCCAATAACAATGGAACCCATATTTTTAGTGGCAGGGTTTGCCAAGGAACAATATGGATAATTTTCCGCAGCTATACGCTCCCCCGGGGAGTGGTAACGCAAAAGTACAGAATGACAGACCGCAGCTGTATTATGTGTGGTCTCTGGAGAAAGGTAAATTCATAATGGAAAATATGGTATCACTTTCAGGGTTCTGCGATCAACCAGTGAAAAATTTTCACAGAAGCCAGATATGCTAATAAAAATATGAAGACTGGAGCGCAGCCCACGTGAGGTCATCACAGGGGGTGTGTGGGCAGGTCTCTCCCTTCAGCATAAAAGACACAGCCGAAGGGGGGGTCAGTGTTCATTGCTGGGAGTATATGTTTCATAAGCAAGGGATCACGTTCGCTGAACGGTCATAGGAGAGCTACCCTCCAACTATACTGAGTCGTCTCTGCGATCTTTATAGTAAGTTTCTTCCTTAATCCTGTTTATTTTGTGTAACTGTATATTCTGTACTGTAAATGTCCATTTGTAAAACCTTTTGTATATTTTTCCTAAACACTGCCTCCCTTTTGGATTAAATATAAAATGTTATAGTCCTGTTTGTTTTGTTCTGTAACCATTCCCTCACCCTAAGCCATAAGCCACCAGAATGCAGGCGTCCAACCCAGCCTGTATTATATTTCAAATTGGGTCGGTGGTGGCAGCGACTAATAATAATTGGGCTGTCGTGAAGCTGGCATTAACCGTACGGAGGCTTATACACATATTTCATGCGTTTTAATCCAGAGGTGTGTATGCTATATGCCTTCTGCTTGCTTGCCGATAGCTACGTAGTGAGTAATCGGGATCGTGTGTGCGTGAATCCCTGCTCAATCCTGACAGAGTGAGAGGAGCGGTGAGATATTGTGTGATCTCCTTGATGTCGTCACTGTCTTCCTTGACAGTCCCCATTATAGTAGTTCTACTCTACTGAAATTGATGCCACTTTGGTGGTGTCAGGCCCTAATTTAGGGAAATGTGAACACTCCTTGTTAGGTCTCCATCTGCTGGGTTGGCTGTAGTGGAAAAGGTGTCAGTCACCATTATAATAGTTATACTCAAGTGAAATTAATTCTTTGGTGCAGATATTGTTGTCACAGGGGTACACATGATACAATCAAAATTGGTTTTCTTTGTACCATGGTATATAAAGCAGGCTATATTTCATCTTTTAATTCTTTGGTGCAAATATTGTTCTCTATACAGGGGAAGAAATACTCTCTTCTGTTACTAACATGATACAGTAGGGGAGATCTTCATTTTAAATTGCTTGGAGCATATCTCCTATCTTATACAGGCCTCATCCACACTACAAAAATTCTCTCTTCTGTTACTAACGTCATACAGCAGGCCAGATGTCAGTTTCAAATTTTAGGGTGCTGATATTGTTCTCCACACAGGGGTACATATGATTAAATCGAAATTGGTTTTCTTACTTCTGTCGTATATAAAGCAGGTGTCACGCTGTCTCTGTATACTGGAGGTAGGGGGCCTAAGCTGACCCTAAGCTGGGGCCCTGACTAGTCCCTCAACCTGGAGGTACTGTTAAAGGTACAGAGGTCCAGGCCGCCAGCGTAACCCCTACCTCCTGAGGATCCCTGCACCTAAGTAATCTAGTCCTGAGAAGGACCCCGATCACAACAAAAGGGGACTAGTAATAATATGCCCACACACAGTACTTAGACGAACGAGACAGTACAAGGGAAAAACCAAAACCACCTTGCATACAACAACTACACAACTACAACAGAGGGAACACCAACGGGAAAGGAGATAAATGATAAAGCGAGGAAGGGAAAAAACACTCCAACTGCACTTATCTCAGAAACTCCAAACACCACGATCCGCTCTGTTAGTCTGAATGAAATGCTTTCACCGACACTTCCCAAACAGACCAGCAGGCATTTGAAGGAGTCTCACTACAGCAGTATTGATTGCAGCTGGGCGAGGCTGGACCTCGTCTAGCACAGAGAGAGAGAGAATTAACTCCCTCACTGCCGAAAAACACAAAGCACCAACAAGTCAGCTGCGAGAAGTCAGGCTGTGTACTCGTGACGATCTTCGTGGCGACACACCCGTGACAGTACCCCCCCTTCTACAAGGGGCCTCCGGACCCTCAGGGCCAGGTTTATCCGGGTGAGTCGTGTGGAAGGCCCGAACTAATCGGTCTGCGTTAATATCCGACGCAGGAACCCACATCCTCTCCTCAGGATCATACCCTTTCCAATGAACCAGGTACTGAAGGGACCGGCGATTAAAGCGTGAATCGATGACCCTCGATACCTGGAACTCCAAGTTACCATTGACCACCACAGGAGGGGGAGGTAAAGGTGACGGTACCACCGGCGCCACATACCTCTTAAGCAATGATCTGTGGAACACGTTGTGAATTTTAAACGTAGGGGGGAGGTCAAGACGGAATGCCACCGGATTAATAATAGAACTGATTCTGTACGGCCCGATGAACCTGGGACCCAGTTTCCAGGAGGGAACCTTAAGTTTAATATTCCTGGTAGACAACCATACCCGATCGTTCACACTTAGGTCCGGACCAGACACTCTCCTCCTATCAGCCATACGTTTGTATCGGTTCCCCATAGTATTCAGATTCTTCAGCACCCCTCTCCATACTGAAGCGAGTGATGAGGAAAATCGTTCCTCCTCAGGAACCCCCGAAGAGCCCCCCCTACTGAAAGTACAAAACTGGGGGTGAAAACCATATGCCCCAAAAAACGGGGACTTACCAGTGGACTCGCTCCGCCTATTATTAAGAGCAAACTCTGCCAGAGGTAAGAAAGAAGCCCAGTCCTCCTGGTTCTCTGACACAAAACACCGGAGATATGTCTCCAAGCTCTGGTTCATACGTTCCGTCTGACCATTGGTCTGAGGATGAAAAGCCGATGAGAATGACAAATGCATCCCCCGCCGTGCACAAAACGCCTTCCAGAACTTGGACACAAACTGAGACCCCCGATCAGACACCACCTCGGAGGGTACCCCGTGAAGCCTCACAATCTCCCCAATGAACACCTGCGCAAGAGTTTTAGCATTAGGGAGAGCCGGAAGAGCGATAAAATGTGCCATCTTGCTGAACCTGTCCACTACAACGAGTATGACCGTTTTACCCGAAGACGGAGGGAGGTCCGTAATAAAGTCCATAGACAGATGAGTCCAAGGACGCTCCGGGATCTTCAAAGGTAAGAGGGCCCCAGACGGACGGGTATGTGAGGTCTTAGAGCGCGCACAAACCCCACAGGACGCGACAAAAGTTACCACCTCCTTATGTAAGTTAGGCCACCAAAACCGACGCGAGAGGAGATCCATAGTTGCTTTACTCCCCGGGTGTCCTGCAAAAACTGAGTTATGGTGTGCCTCGATCACCTTTTGTCGCAACTGATCTGGAACAAACAGTCTCCCCGGAGGTCCAACAGGGGCGTCCCCCTGAGCCTCCAATACCTCCTCCTCCAGCTCAGAGCATACTGCCGAAACCACCACCCCCTCCTGAAGGATAGGAATCGGGTCGTCCGTATTCCCGGCCTCAGGGAAACTACGAGATAAGGCATCCGCCTTTACATTTTTTGACCCAGGACGATATGTAACGACAAAATTAAACCTGGTAAAAAACAATGACCACCTAGCTTGTCTGGGATTCAGACGTTTCGCGGACTCCAGATATAGCAGGTTCTTGTGATCGGTGATGACGGTGACCGGATGGACTGCCCCCTCCAAAAAATGGCGCCACTCCTCAAAAGCTAACTTAATGGCCAAGAGTTCCCTATTGCCGACATCGTAATTCCTCTCAGCGGACGACAATTTTTTAGAGAAAAAGGCGCACGGATGCCACTTACCAGGGGACGAACCCTGTGACAATACTGCTCCCACCCCTACCTCGGAAGCGTCTACCTCTACAATGAATGGCTGTGACGCATCAGGTTGAATGAGTATGGGTGCCGAGGCAAAACATTTTTTCAAGGAGGAGAATGCTTGACAAGCCTTGTCAGACCACCTAGAAAAATCCGTCCCCTTTTTAGTCATGTCTGTGAGAGGCTTAACCATGGACGAGAAATTACGAATGAACTTCCGGTAATAATTAGCAAACCCCAGGAAACGTTGTAGTGCCTTAAGATTCTCTGGCCGATCCCACTCAAGAACTGCCCGCACTTTCCCAGGGTCCATACGAAAACCGGACGCTGAAACCAGGAAGCCTAAAAACTGGAGTTCCTGTACGGCGAACACACACTTTTCCCATTTGGCATACAGTTTATTATCCCGCAAGATCTGTAACACCTGCCTAACGTGCTCCTGATGAGACACCAGATCCGGCGAGTAAATTAAGATATCATCCAGATATATGACAACAAACTGTCCCACCAGGCGGCGAAAAATGTCATTAACAAAGTGTTGGAACACCGCCGGGGCATTAGTCAGACCGAATGGCATGACAAGATTCTCATAATGCCCCTCCGGAGTGTTAAACGCCGTCTTCCACTCATCCCCCTCCTTCATCCTAATCAGATTGTACGCCCCCCTGAGATCCAACTTAGAGAACCATTTGGCGCCCACGATCTGATTAAAGAGATCGGGAATAAGTGGGAGCGGATATGGATCTCGGACCGTAATCCGATTAAGTTCACGGAAATCCAGGCAAGGGCGTAGGCCTCCATCTTTCTTCTTAACAAAGAAGAACCCCGCAGCCACCGGTGAAGATGAAGGTCTAATATGCCCCTTAGCCAGACTTTCTGAAATATAATCCTTCATGGCCTGCCTCTCAGGACCAGAAAGGTTATACAACCTAGCTTTAGGTAACTTGGCCTCAGGGAGCAGTTTTACAGAACAGTCATACTCGCGATGAGGAGGTAGTTCCTGACACCCTTTCTCCGAGAATACATCCTCAAAGTCCGCCAGAAATGGAGGTAAGACCCAAGGAGTAACCGCACCGATGACCGTGTTCATGCAGTTTTTATTACAGAATTTACTCCATTGGCTTATCTCTCTGGTTTGCCAATTAATAACCGGGTTATGCTTAGTTAACCAAGGAAGGCCCAACACTATAGGAGTGGGAAGACCCTCCAACACGTAGCAAGACAACAGTTCTTTATGTATCGCCCCCACTTGAAGTTTTATGTCATGCACAGCTTGCAAAAAACTTCCCTGACCGAGAGGCCTGGCATCGATCGAGAATATGGGGATGGGTTTAGCCAACTCACTCAATCGCATACCTTGAACCCGGGCAAACCGAGCATCAACCAGATTAGCCCCGGCCCCACTATCCAGAAGAACAGATATCCTCTCAGTTCTCGTACCCACCACCACCTCCGCCGGTACGAGAAACTGAGACGAACCTAGGGACGAAATACCTACTCCCAGATTGCCGTCCACCACACAACCTGGGATCAACAGTTTTCCGACGACTCTACACTCTGCAAGGGACGGGATGGACACCCCCCAATAAAATGTCCCTTTCTCCCGCAGAAGAAACACCTTCCTGTCTTATGGCGCACCACCGGTCCCCTCCCCCGAAATGATGTCCCTCCTAATTGCATAGGCTCCTCTGGACTGACCAGGGGAACCACCATATGAGGGGACCTTGTAGGAGGTGGAGTCATCACAGGGGGTAGAGTTATCCCGCACCTCTCCCGAAGCTGTCTGTCAACGCGAATAGCAAGGGCCATAGCGGCTTCCAGTGACGCGGGAGAGTCATACTGTGCCAACACATCCTGTAATTTGTCGGATCAACCTTGACAAAACTGGCTCCTAAGAGCCGGGTCATTCCACTGGGTGTCCGTGGCCCACCTACGGAACTCCGAACAGAATTCCTCCGCCGGACGATCTCCCTGCTGGATCCTACGTAACTTAGACTCAGCAAGGGAGATCCGATCTGGGTCATCATATACGAGTCCCAGAGCAGCGAAAAACCTATCCACTGACTGGAGAGCCGGGGAGCCCGGGGGAAGAGAGAACGCCCAAGATTGTGGGTCCCCTTGTAGGAGCGAGATGACAATTCCCACCCTTTGTTCTTCACTCCCCGATGACCGAGGCCGCAGCCAAAAGTACAACTTGCATGCCTCCCGGAAAACAAAAAACTTGTCCCGCCCCCCAGTGAACCTGTCAGGGAGAGCTACTTTAGGTTCTGGTCCGGCTTGCTCCTGAGGATGCAAAACCTTGGACCTAACGTCCGCCAGCTCCATGGACAAACTCTGCAACTGCCGAGCTAGACCGGCTACTGGATCCATGGTAGCTGGAGAAAAACTAAGTGGGTCGGTGAAAATGTCACGCTGTCTCTGTATACTGGAGGTAGGGGGCCTAAGCTGACCCTAAGCTGGGGCCCTGACTAGTCCCTCAACCTGGAGGTACTGTTAAAGGTACAGAAGTCCAGGCCGCCAGCGTAACCCCTACCTCCTGAGGATCCCTGCACCTAAGTAATCTAGTCCTGAGAAGGACCCCGATCACAACAAAAGGGGACAAGTAATAATATGCCCACACACAGTACTTAGACGAACGAGACAGTACAAGGGAAAAACCAAAACCACCTTGCATACAACAACTACACAACTACAACAGAGGGAACACCAACGGGAAAGGAGATAAATGATAAAGCGAGGAAGGGAAAAAACACTCCAAATGCACTTATCTCAGAAACTCCAAACACCACGATCCGCTCTGTTAGTCTGAATGAAATGCTTTCACCGACACTTCCCAAACAGACCAGCAGGCATTTGAAGGAGTCTCACTACAGCAGTATTGATTGCAGCTGGGCGAGGCTGGACCTCGTCTAGCACAGAGAGAGAGAGAATTAACTCCCTCACTGCCGAAAAACACAAAGCACCAACAAGTCAGCTGCGAGAAGTCAGGCTGTGTACTCGTGACGATCTTCGTGGCGACACACCCGTGACAGCAGGCTACATCTCATCTTTTAATTCTTCGGTGCAGATATTGTTCTCACAGAGGTACACGTGATTAAATTGATATTGGTTTTCTTAGTACTGTGGTATATAAAACAGGCTACATGTCCTCTTCTAATTCTTTGGTACAGATATTGCTCACCCCACCGTGGTACACATGATAAAATAGAAATTGTTTTTCTTTCTACTGTGGGATATAAAGCAGGCTATATTTAATCTTTTAACTCTTTGAGTAAAGATATTGCTCTCCACACAGGGGTACACATGATAAAATAGAAATTGGTTTTCTTTCTACCGTGGTATATAAAGCAGGCTACATATCATCTTTTAATTCTTTGGTGCAGATATTACTCTCCACACAGGGGTATACATTATTGATAAGCGAGCACTAAATGTGCTCAACTTAGTGGTTCAGTAGTTTCTCAAAACCTACCCAGATCTGCCAGAGCTGCTTGTGAAAGTATGCCATGTGTGTGCCCATTTCAGGAAGTCAGCTACAACTTCTGCCACCCTGACAGTGCTTCGCATTGGTGTGTGATGTCACCACGAGTTGGAGAGGGCAATTGTTGTGTACCAGCTTCAACACACCCGTTTGAATTCAAGTCAGCCTCCGCACATAACAGCTCATGAGTGGGCATGGATGTGACCTCCTGTGCAGTCCATAATTAGCGTCACCATCTGACTTCTCTATCTACTGAAAAGTTTAATACTCACAATCAAAGAGGAAGCATTGCTGGCGGAGCAAGGAACTATACAGGGTGATGTTACACAGCCCAGCCTCATCTCATCTCATCGTGGATTAGGTGATAATGAGGAGGAGGAGGATGAGGAGGAGAACATGGACAGTTGTGCTCTTGGTGAGGACAAGGAAGTTTTCGATGTCTTGGAAGTCTTGATACCTCTCTTTCAGTCTATGGGAAAACTGTATGAATTTCGCTTAATGATGACCTTCAGTGGCCTAAACTGTGGCTTTGCTTATGCACGTTATTTCTCAAAATGCATTGCAGATTAGGCCATTACCCAACTCTGTAGTCATGAAATTCAAGGTGTAAAGAAAGATCATTGTGTGTGACTAAGCACCACCGAGAAGTTTGAGCTGATTTTGGACGGGCTGCTATTGGTTATGGGACAAACTGCATTAGAGGACTTCCAGGGACAAGTGACGTTCAGAGAATATACAGTCTTCTATGACAGTCCTTTCACTGGGCTAAAGAATATGGCTATGGTGAAATACAACTCTCACCGAGAAGAAGTGTCAGACTGAAGAACATTGGGCCCACCAGAGGATTATAATTCTGATTTGAACCCAGTACCCCAGTGCTGCAAGGCTGCAGTGCTAACCAGTGAGCCACTATGCTGCCCTCTCTGTTCTCCCTCTGATATCTAACAAACAGGTCATGCTGTAGAAACTTGCACCTTCTGCCACTCAGTGTCTTCAGCTCCTTTGTGAGAAACTAATGTTTGGACAGCCATTCAGTCTACCAAATAAAATTAAAGAGAAGGAAATTGTGGATGCCTTTGCTTGTGGTATTGGGTGATAATCCCAAACCATGGAGTGCCATAATTCACTGGAAATATTCCAGGCTGGAGACAAGCTCAATCCCACAGAAAAGTACCAGCAGCAAGCCAAGGAGATGGTGGCCTCTATCATCATCACGACCTGCAAAGTTTGCATTATGAACTCTCCTGGAGCAGAAGCCAGGGCCTACCGGAGGATTCTCCAACCCTGACGAGAAGCAGCCCTGGCTAAGAAAAGTCTGTGTGAAGGTTCCCGGACACTGTATGGCTGCTTTTTTATTGTGGACTGGCTCCTGCATTCTATAAGACTTAAGAGTAGTGATGAGCAAGCACTAAAATGCTTGGGTACTTGTTGTTCGAGATGAGCAAATTGGAATGCTCGAGTGCTCGGTCCGAGTAACGAGCCCAATGTAAGTCTATTGGAAACTCGAGCATTTTTCCGGAGGCTCGCCCTGGCAGTCTGCAGAGGGCCTGAAATTGCCAAAATCGATGGGAACAGTGCTCAAATGACATGGGAACAGCATGGGGAAGACCCCTGTAAGCATTTCTGACTCCCAGGTCAATGCTGTCAACAATGTTGTCAGAGGTATTACGCCACTTTTACGGACTCACAATAAAACATACAAAAACAAAATCAAAATGGATTTTCCTGGGATATATGTTAAGGAACATCCTTTCCAGGGTAAAGACTTGTATACACCTTGGGCTATGTTCACATGTAGCATTTTTGATGCGTTTTTGCACTTTTGCATTGCTTTCAACCAAGACAAATGCGTTCACCAGGAAATGTAATTTTAACATTTTACAACTTTATCTGGCCATGTGGTGTGTGACACATCATCAGACATATCCTGTTTCATTTATGGTGGAGGAACTCTGAAAGTCCCAAAGCCTATTTTTATAGGGCCATCTGGTGACCCTTACTATTATTAAAGGGCCAGCAGTTGTCCCTTGCTATTGTTAGAGAGTCGTTATGCTTTGACGTTCCCATTATTAACGAGTGGGTCTCCTATACTGTTATTGCGTATGCAGTGTCTGCAAAGGCTGCCAAAACTTTGGACGCAACCCAATACCCCTTTGAAGACACATAGAGGAGGGTCTCACTAAAAAAATTGCTCCCATTATAAAGAAGCTGGTCTCCCATAGTGGTAATGCCCATGCTGTGACAGAAAAGACTGCCAAAATTTGGGAAACACCCCACTAACAATTTAAAGACACATAGAGCTGGGCCACAGTAACGAGTACGACATGTTCCCATTAGAAAGGAGAGGGTCTGCTATTCAGTTATAGGGTATGCAGTGAGTCCAACGGCTGCCAAAATTGAGGAAAAATCCCACTAACAATTTAAAGACACATAGAGCTTGGCCACAGTAACGAGTACAACATATTCCCATTAGATAGGAGAGGGTCTGCTATTCAGTTAGAGTGTATGCAGTGAGTGCAACGGCTGCCAAAATTTAGGAAAAACCCTACTAACAATTTAAAGACACATAGGGCTGGGCCACAGTAACAACATGTTCCCATTAGAAAGGAGAGGGTCTATCATACTGTTTGCCTATTCAGTGAAGCAACAGCTGCCAAAAATTTGTAGGAACTCCAATGCCCCTTGCAAGAGACATAGATGTCGGAGGGCCTCCTGAAAACAATGTTCCCATTATTAGGAAGTGTGTCTCCCATACTATTTGCCTATGCAGTGAAGCAACGGCTGCCAAAAATTTGGAGGAATTCCAATGTCCCTTGCAAGAGACGTAGATATGTTGATATGGTACATATGGTGGGATATGGTGGTAGAGGATGAGGATGCGGAGAAGGAGGAGGACAAGAGCAAATAGACAAAATCATGTCAGGATATGAAGACAGAGGTGCATGGAAATAGAGTTAGACCTCCCAAAAAAAGACACTGTATTTGAGTTTATGTTACGCTGCTATCATTCGGTGGTGTTGAGAAGTCTGGCCCAATCCAGCTATTGTTCATTTTTATAAGAGTCAGCCTGTCAGCATTTTTAGCTGACAGGCGGATGCACCTATCGGTTATAATTCCACCGGCGGCACTAAAAACTCGATCTGACAAAACACTAGCGGCAGGTCAGGCCAGAACCTCCAAGACGTAGAGAGCCAGTTCATTCCACGTGTCCAGCTTGGATACCCAATAATTATAAGGCACAGAGGAATCACGGAAGACGTTGGTACAGTTGGCAAGGTACTCAGCATTTTCCAAAACTTTTCCCTACTTGGGAGAGTACCCTGCGCCTCAGGGCCTGTGAGATGGGAAGGTCTGAGAAAACTGTCCCAGAACTTAGACAGTGTTCCCCTGCCTCTGCTGGATTGCATTTGTGTCTCTCTACCCTGTACTCCTTGGTTGTCCACCAAACTGTGACCTCTGCCGCCAGTGTTTTCAGATGGAAATTTTTTTAATAATTCCACAACAATGTCCTTCTCGTACTGCCCCATTTTATTAGGACTGTCCTGCGTGGGAATAAGAAACCAAAAGTTCTCCTTGTAGCATGGGTGTTAAAGTGTCACCAACCAATAATGACTGTCACCCAAGATTTGGACAACGCGAGGGTCAAGGGAAAGGCAGTGTAACATAAACTCAGCTACAGTTAGGTCCATATATATTTGGACAGAGACAACATTTTTCTAATTTTGGTTCTAGACATTACCACAATGAATTTAAAACAAAACAATTCAGATGCAGTTGAAGTTCAGACTTTCAGCTTTCATTTGAGGGTATTCACATTAAAATTGGATGAAGGGTTTAGGAGTAGTGTTGAGCCACCCCCGTAGTGTTCGGGTTCGGTTCGGTTCGTCGAACACCGGGATGTTCGAGGAACTGTTCGTCGAACTGTTCGTCGAACACCTTAGAACACCGTCGAACACCGTTAAAACCAATGGCAAGCAAACAAAAACACATAGAAACACATAGAAAACACCTGCAAAGGTGTCCAAAAGCTGACAAACTGCTCAGAAGACACTCTCTTTAAAAAAGCCGGCCGGCAAATTCAGCAGCGGCATACACCGGTACCCGACAATTTAGACAAGAAGGAATAGAGCATCACACATAGATTAGATAGATAGAAACATGTCAGTCACACATATAAGAAGCACAGTGACAGTGTTGGTTACTGCACTTGTCATTTAGTGTAAAGGATTTATTAAAAAAAATATTAGTGTTTTCATGCACCGTCTCTTTAAAAAAGCCGGCCGGCAATTCAGCATCTGTACCCGACAATTTAGAACAGAAAGAATAGAGCTTCACACATAGATTAGATAGATAGAAACATGTCAGTCACATATATAAAAAGTACAGTGATAGTGTTGCTTACTGTACTTGTCATTTAGTGTAAAGGATTTATTTAAAAAAATAATAGTGTTTTCATGCACTGTCTCTTTAAAAAAGCCGGCCGGCAATTCAGCAGCGGTACCCGACAATTTAGAACAGAAAGATAGAGCATCACACATAGATTAGATAGATAGAAACATGTCAGTCACATATATATGAAGTACAGTGATAGTGTTGGTTACTGTACTTGTCATTTAGTATTAAAATAAAGGATTTATTATTAAAAAAATTGGCGTGGGGTTCCCCTTAATTTTAGGCTCTAGCGGCGGTTAAGCAGACGGCTGGGGCAGATGTTTGAAGCCTGGGAAGGGGGTAATACCCACGGAGCTTCCCAGGCTACTAATATCAGCCTCCAGCTGAATACATAGCCTTTACTAGCTATTAAAATGGGGGACCCCCCAAAAAAAATGACGTGGGGTCCCCCCTAATTTAATAGCTAGCAAAGGCTAGGCAGACAGCTGGGGGCTGATATTAATAGCCCAGGAAGGGAGCCATGAATATTGGCCCCCTCCCAGGCTAGAAACACCAGCCGTCAGCCGCCCCAGAAATGGCGCATTCATAGGATGCGCCAATTCTGGCACTTAGCCTCGCTCTTCCACGCTGCCCTGGTGCGGTGGCAGGGGGTAATAGGGTTGGGGTTGATGTCAGCTTATAATGCCAGCTGACATCAAGCCCAGGTTAGTAATGGAGAGGCGTCTATAAGACACCCCCATTACTAACCCCATAGTCAAAGTTAAAAAAAACACAAACACCCAGAATAAAGTCCTTTAATTGAAATAAAGACACAATCCTTTATTGTTCTAAATTAAACCATACTTACCATCACGCCCATTCCAGCTGAAGCCAACGATCTCCTGCAATAAAAGAAAAATAATAAAGCAACCTCATCCTTACCTTTCCATGGTTCCCACGACAGCTTCAGCTCTGCTACATCGAGATGACAGGCTGGACCGCAGCAGAACGCTGCCATCCAGCCTGTCATCCCGCAGACACTGAGAAGCGCAGGCTTGCTTGCGCTGCTCAGCGTCTCTCTGTGACGACATCCAGATGAGCCGAGTTCATGTCCAATGAACTCGGCTCACCTCATGCACGTCACTGACAGCGTGGGAAAATTCTCACGCTGAAGCGCTGATTGCAGGAGAATTTTCCCACGCTGTCAGTGACGTGCAGGAGGTGAGCTGAGTTCATTGGACATGAGCTCACCTCATGCACATCACTGACAGCGTGGGAGTATTCTCCTGCACTCAGCACTTCAGCGTGAGAATTTTCCCACGCTGTCAGTGACGTGCATGAGGTGAGCCGAGTTCATTGGACATGACCTCGGCTCATCTGGATGCCGTCACAGCGAGACAGTGAGGAGCGCAAGCATGCCTGCGCTTCTCAGTGTCTGCGGGATGACAGACTGGATGGCAGCGTTCTGCTGCGGTCCAGCCAGTCATCTCGATGTAGCAGAGCTGAAGCTGTCGTGGGAACCATGGAAAGGTAAGGATGAGGTTGGTTTATTATTTTTCTTTTATTGCAGGAGATCGTTGGCTTCAGCTGGAATGGGTGTGATGGTAAGTATGGTTTAATTTAGAACAATAAAGAATTGTGTCTTTATTTCAATTAAAGGACTTTTTCTGGGTGTTGTGTTTTTTTTAAATACTTTACTAGAAATTCATGGCGGTCATGTCTAATACTGGCGTGACCCCATGAATTTTGGGCTTGGGGCCAGCTGATAATACCAAGCTGGCCCTAACCCCTTTATTACCCAGTGAGCCACCGCACCAGGGCCCTGGATGAGTTGGGTACAGCGCCAGAAGATGGCGCTTCTATGAACGCGCCATTTTCCGGGGTGGCTGCGGACTGCAATTTGTAGCGGGGGGGGGGCCCAGAAAGCTTGGGCCTCCCTGCGCTGCAGATTCCAGCCCCCAGCTGCCTAGTTGTACCTGGCTGGACACAAAAATAGGGCGAAGCCCCACGTACTTTTTTTTTAATTATTTCATGAAATTCATGAAATAATTAAGAAAAAAAGGGCTTCCCTATATTGTTGTGTCCGGCCAGGTACAAATAGGCAGCTGGTGGATGGGGGCAGCCCGTTCCTGCCTGCTGTACCTGGCTGGACACAAATATAGTGCGAAGCCCCACTTCAATTTTTTTTAATTATTTCATGAAATTCATGAAATAATTAAGAAAAAAAGGGCTTCCCTATATTGTTGTGTCCGGCCAGGTACAAATAGGCAGCTGGTGGATGGGGGCAGCCCGTTCCTGCCTGCTGTACCTGGCTGGACACAAATATAGTGCGAAGCCCCACTTCAATTTTTTTAAATTATTTCAGGAAATTCATGAAATAATTTAAAAAAAATTGACGTGGGGCTTCGCACTATATTTGTGTCCAGCCAGGTACAGCAGGCAGGAACGGGCTGCCCCCAACCACCAGCTGCCTATTTGTACCTGGCCGGACACAACAATATAGGGAAGCCCTTTTTTTCTTAATTATTTCATGAAATAATTTAAAGAAAATTGACGTGGGGCTTCGCCCTGTTTTTGTGTCCAGCCAGGTACAACTAGGCAGCTGGGGGCTGGAATCCGCAGCGCAGGGAGGCCCAAGCTTTCTGGGCCACCCCCGCTGCAAATTGCAGTCCGCAGCCACCCCGGAAAATGGCGCGTTCATAGAAGCGCCATCTTCTGGCGCTGTACCCAACTCATCCAGGGCCCTGATGCGGTGGCTCACTGGGTAATAAAGGGGTTAGGGCCAGCTTGGCATTATCAGCTGGCCCTAAGCCCGAAATTCATGGGGTCACGCCAATATTAGACATGACCACCATGAATTTCTAGTAAAGTATTTAAAAAAAACACAACACCCAGAAAAAAGTCCTTTAATTGAAATAAACACACAATTCTTTATTGTTCTAAATTAAACCATACTTACCATCACGCCCATTCCAGCTGAAGCCAACGATCTCCTGAAATAAAAGAAAAATAATAAAGCAACATCATCCTTACCTTTCCATGGTTCCCATGACAGCTTCAGCTCTGCTACATCGAGATGACAGGCTGGACCGCAGCAGAACGCTGCCATCCTGCCTGTCATCCCGCAGACACTGAGAAGCGCAGGCTTGCTTGCGCTCCACAGTGTCTCTCTGTGAGGGCATCCAGATGAGCCGAGTTCATGTCCAATGAACTCGGCTCACCTCATGCACGTCACTGACAGCGTGGGAAAATTCTCCTGCACTCACCGCTTCAGCGTGGGAGAATTCTCACACTGAAGCGCTGAGTGCAGGAGAATTCTCCCACGCTGTCAGTGACGTGCAGGAGGTGAGCTGAGTTCATTGGACATGAGCTCACCTTATGCACGTCACTGACAGCGTGGGAAAATTCTCCTGCACTCAGCGCTTCAGCGGGAGAATTCTCACGCTGAAGCGCTGAGTGCAGGAGAATTTTCCCACGCTGTCAGTGACGTGCATGAGGTGAGCCGAGTTCATTGGACATGAACTCGGCTCATCTGGATGTCGTCACAGAGAGACGCTGAGCAGCGCAAGTAAGCCTGCGCTTCTCAGTGTCTGCGGGATGAGAGGCTGGATGGCAGCGTTCTGCTGCGGTCCAGCCTGTCATCTCGATGTAGCAGAGCTGAAGCTGTCGTGGGAACCATGGAAAGGTAAGGATGAGGTTGCTTTATTATTTTTCTTTTATTGCAGGAGATCGTTGGCTTCAGCTGGAATGGGCGTGACGGTAAGTATGGTTTAATTTAGAACAATAAAGGATTGTGTCTTTATTTCAATTAAAGGACTTTATTCTGGGTGTTTGTGTTTTTTTTAACTTTGACTATGGGGTTAGTAATGGGGGTGTCTTATAGACGCCTCTCCATTACTAACCTGGGCTTGATGTCAGCTGGCATTATAAGCTGACATCAACCCCAACCCTATTACCCCCTGCCACCGCACCAGGGCAGCGTGGAAGAGCGAGGCTAAGTGCCAGAATTGGCGCATCCTATGAATGCGCCATTTCTGGGGCGGCTGACGGCTGGTGTTTCTAGCCTGGGAGGGGGCCAATATTCATGGCTCCCTTCCTGGGCTATTAATATCAGCCCCCAGCTGTCTGCCTAGCCTTTGCTAGCTATTAAATTAGGGGGGACCCCACGTCATTTTTTTGGGGGGGTCCCCCATTTTAATAGCTAGTAAAGGCTATGTATTCAGCTGGGGGCTGATATTAGTAGCCTGGGAAGCTCCGTGGGTATTACCCCCTTCCCAGGCTTCAAACATCTGCCCCAGCCGTCTGCTTAACCTCCGCTAGAGCCTAAAATTAAGGGGAACCCCACGCCAATTTTTTTAATAATAAATCCTTTATTTTAATACTAAATGACAAGTACAGTAACCAACACTATCACTGTACTTCATATATATGTGACTGACATGTTTCTATCTATCTAATCTATGTGTGAAGCTCTATTCTGTCTGTTATAAATTGTCGGGTACAGATGCTGAATTGCCGGCCGGCTTTTTTAAAGAGACGGTGCATGAAAACACTATTATTTTTTTTGATAAATCCTTTACGCTAAATGACAAGTACAGTAAGCAACACTGTCACTGTACTTCGTATATATGTGGCTGACATGTTTCTATCTATCTAATCTATGTATGATGCTCTATTCTGTCTGTTATAAATTGTCGGGTACCGCTGCTGAATTGCCGGCCGGCTTTTTTAAAGAGACGGTGCATGAAAACACTATTATTTTTTTTGATAAATCCTTTACGCTAAATGACAAGTACAGTAAGCAACACTATCACTGTACTTCGTATATATGTGGCTGACATGTTTATATCTATCTAATCTATGTGTGAAGCTCTATTCTGTCTGTTATAAATTGTCGGGTACAGATGCTGAATTGCCGGCCGGCTTTTTTAAAGAGACAGTGCATGAAAACACTATTATTTTTTTTGATAAATCCTTTACGCTAAATGACAAGTACAGTAAGCAACACTGTCACTGTACTTCGTATATATGTGGCTGACATGTTTCTATCTATCTAATCTATGTATGATGCTCTATTCTGTCTGTTATAAATTGTCGGGTACCGCTGCTGAATTGCCGGCCGGCTTTTTTAAAGAGACGGTGCATGAAAACACTGTTATTTTTTTTGATAAATCCTTTACGCTAAATGACAAGTACAGTAAGCAGCACTTTCACTGTACTTCGTATATATGTGGCTGACATGTTTATATCTATCTAATCTATGTGTGAAGCTCTATTCTTTCGGTTCTAAATTGTCGGGTACCGGTGTATGCCGCTGCTGAATTGCCGGCTTTTCATGTTTCACTGTTGGCACTGTTCCCATCGATTTGGGCAATCACTGTAATGCCACAACCACCATGGCTGTGGCATTACAGTGAGTGGCAGACAATCCCTGCATGATTGGTGCTCTAAATAGCGCCAGACATGCAGGACACGCTTTTGGTGCACGAACAGTTATCGAACATAACCTCGAACAGCCGAATTTTTTGCAAATCGTTCGGGTTCGTCGAACAACTCGAACACCGCCCAAAACAGCTCGAATTTGAGATTGGCGAACAGTTCTAGTCGAACACCGCTCATCTCTATTTAGGAGTTTCAGCTCCTTAACATGTGCCACCCTGTTTTTAAAGGGACCAAAAGTAATTGGACAGATTAAATAAATGTAAATAAAATGTTCATTTCTAGTACTTGGTTGAAAACCCTTTGTTGGCAATGACTGCCTGAAGTCTTGAACTCATGGACATCACCAGACACTGTTTTTCCTCCTTTTTGATGCTCTGCCAGGCCTTCACTGTGGTGGTTTTCAGTTGCTGTTTGTTTGTGGGCCTTTCTGTCTGAAGTTTAGTCTTTAACAAGTGAAATGCATGCTCAACTGGGTTGAGATCAGGTGACTGATGTGGCCATTCAAGAATATTCCACTTTTTTGCTTTAATAAACTCCTGGGTTGCTTTGGCTTTATGTTTTGGGTCATTGTCCATCTGTAGTATGAAACGATGACCAATCAGTTTGGCTGCATTTGGCTGGATCTGAGCACACAGTATGGCTCTGAATACATCAGCATTCATTCGGCTGCTTCTGTCCTGTGTCACGTCATCAATAAACACTAGTGACCCAGTGCCACAGGCAGCTATGCATGCCTAAGCCATCACACTGCCTCCACCGTGTTTAACAGATGATGTGGCATGCTTTGGATCATGAGCTGTACCATGTCTTTGCCATACTTTTCTCTTTGCATCATTCTGGTAGAGGTTGATCTTGGTTTCATCTGTCCAAAGAATGTTCTTCCAGAACTGTGCTGGCTTTTTTAGATGTTTTTTAGCAAAGTCCAGTCTAGGCTTTTTATTCTTGATGCTTATGAGTGGCTTGCACCGTGCAGTGAACCCTCTGTATTTACTTTCATGCAGTCTTCTCTTTATGGTAGATTTGGATATTGATACGCCTACCTCCTTAAGAGTGTTGTTCACTTGGTTGGCTGTTGTGAAGGGGTTTCAGGGGTTGGAGATTATTCTGCGATCATCCACCACTGTTGTCTTCCGTGGGCGCCCAGGTCTTTTTGCATTGATGAGTTCACCACTGCTTTCTTTCTTTCTCAGGATGTACCAAACTGTAGATTTTGCCACTCCTAATATTGCAGCAATTTCTCGGATGGGTTTTTTCTGTTTTTGCAGCTTAAGGATGGCTTGTTTTACCTGCATGGAGAGATCCTTTGACCGCATGTTTACTTCACAGCAAAACCTTCCAAATGCAAGCACCACACCTCAAATCAACTCCAGGACTTTTATCTGCTTAATTGAGAATGACATAACGAAGGGATTGCCCACACCTGTCCATGAAATAGCCTTGGAGTCAATTGTCCAATTACTTTTGGTCCCTTTAAAAACAGGGTGGCACATGTTAAGGAGCTGAAACTCCTAAACCCTTCATCTAATTTTAATGTGGATACCCTCAAATGAAAGCTGAAAGTCTGAACTTCAACTGCATCTGAATTGTTTTGTTTAAAATTCATTGTGGTAATGTCTAGAACCAAAATTAGAAAAATGTTGTCTCTGTCCAAATATATGTGGACCTAACTGTATGTGTGCCAGACTGCAAAGAGGCAAGACTTTCTTGTCCTCACCAAGAGGATGAATGACCATGCTCTCCTCCTCATGCTCCTCCTCCTCCCTGTCCTCAGGCCATCCACGCTAAACAGACGGTATGACAGTTGTGCAGGTAGTACCGTCTATAGCGCAGGAAACTAGCTCCTGTTCTTCCTCCTCTTCCTCATTGTCACCCAATCCACCTTGGCATGAGATGAGGCTGGGCTGTGCCATCGTTTTGGAGGTTGGTACATATGTCTGACATCCATGTCCACTCCCTAGGTCTTATGTGTAGAGTCTGAACTGAATACCAATGGCCTTGTTGATGATGGTAGACAACAACTTCCCTCTTCTGCTCACAATTCCTTCCCAACATCTGCAATGTAGAGTTCCAACACCTGGGTACATCGCAGATCACTCAGTGAGCTGGAAGCTGCAAACGCTACTGAAGCACGGTAAGGGTGGCGGAAGCTGTAGCTGACTTTCTAAAATGGGCACACAGGCGGCTTACTTAGACAAGCAGATCAGACAGATCTGAGTAGGTTTTGAGAAACCGCTGAACTACGAGGTTAAGCACATTGGCCAGGCATGGTACATGTATGAGCTCATCTCGCCTCAAAGTCACTACCAAGTTCCGGCCATTGTCACACACGACGATGCCTGGCTTTAGGGTCAGCGGTGTCAGCCACAGGTCTGCTGGTCTTTCAGAGCTGTCTACAACTCTTCAGCGTTGTGCGGTTTGTCAACTAAGCATAATAGCTTCAGCACAGCCTGTTGCCGCTTGGCTGAAGTAGTGCTGCAGTGCTTCCAGCTTGTGACTGGTGTGGTCATTTCAGAGATGGAGGCTGAAGAGGAGGAGGAGGAGGTGAAGGAGCTGTAGAATGTGGAGGCAACCCTGATTGACCCAGGGACCACAATCCTCGGCATCAGGAGGACATGTTCCGTCCCTAGGTCCGAATGGGTCCCGGCTTCCACTATATTAACCCAGTGTGCAGTCAGCGAGATGTACCACCCTTGCCAACAAGCACTTGTCAACGTGTCGGTGGTTAGGTGGACTTTCCAGTTACTGCTTTGTTGAGGGCACGTCTAATGTTGAGGGACACGTGCTCATGTTATGCGGGGATGGTACACCTGGAAAATAGTGGCGGCTGGGGACCAAGTACCGAGAGACAGCCGCCGCCATCAGATGACCTTCCATCTTCAAGAGCCAAAAAAGGCAACATTTCGAGTGCAAGCATTCACGAAATGTGTGAATTTAGTATTGTGGCCTGTGTGGTGCTGGCTGCGGATTTCCGCTTGCATTCCAAGGACTGGGCTAGGGACAACTGAATGCTGTGCTGGGACAAGGACGTGGACGTGCTTGCTGATGGTGCTAGTTGATAGTGTTCAACGACAGGTGCAGGGCGGGAGGCATCTTGGCATGCACCATGCACAGGGGATTGGCATGCACGTACAGCAGCGGAACAAGGAGAGTTGTCACCCGCAGTCACTGGTTCTGGACCCTGGGGTTCGGCCCACTTAATCGGGTGCTTTGCTGTCATGTGCCTGATCATGCTGGTGGTGGTCAGGCTGCTAGTTTTGCTACCTCTGCTGATGCTGGCCGGGCAGGTGGTACAAATTGCTTTTTTGGAGTTATCTTCAGAGTCTTTAAAAAATTACCTGATACGGGAAGACCTAACAGTCATATTGGCAACTTCCGTCGTGTTGGCGTTACGAGAAATGCTTTCCCGCCTTGAGTCTGCGGTCACCACACTGCTTCTTCCTGCCTGTTGTGGTACTACGCCTCCCTCCCCCTGTGTGCTGCTGTCCTCGCTTTGTATGTCTCTCTGCCAGGTTGGGTCAGTTACTGTATCATCCACCAGCTCGTCTTCCACTTCTGCAAGCTGGTCCTCCTTCTGACTTTCTGACAATTGCGCCTCATCATCATCATCATCCACCTCTTTTAAAAGTAATTGCACTTTCTCACTGTCGCCTTTGTGTGACCATGGCTGCTCCAATATTTGGCTATTGCTACACCCGTTCTCCACTTGATTCGCTTAAAGCTAGCCAGGCAAGAGGCCTGGATCTACAAATGGAAACGTGAACAGCTCTTCTGAGTGTCCAAGTGTGGGATCAGTTGTATCCGGGCTCTCAGCATGGTGGGAGGAAAGAGGATCAGTGTGAGGAATATGCGGTCCAGACTCATGGCTACTGAGACTTGACCGTGTGGAAGACAGGGTGGTGGTGCTGGTCGCAAAGTGACTGGAAGCATTATCTGCTATCCAACCAATAACCTTTTGACACTGCTTTGTGTTCAATAGTGGTGTTCTGCGGTCCCCTAGTAGTTGGGGCAGGAAGGTCAAGCGACAAGATGCGGGAGTTTGCTGTGGCTCAATTTCAGCTTGCCCATGGCCACGTCCTCGGCCTCTACATGCACCATCACCATTACATCCACTTCCCGTCCCTTGCCATGCACCTTGCCCATTTTTAATGGAGGACAATATTTTCCACGTTCACGAGAAATGGGTGATTTTGGAACGCAGTTATATGTGATACGTCTGAAAGAGAACCACAATTTTAAATATCAGGCCTGTAATTTACTAATATTATTCTACATTTAGACCTAGTGTGAATAGTTTGAAGGTGTTGGGTATGCGTTTGGTTTTGCCTCCCACTGAATTCAATGGCATTCGGATATGTTCGACGAACTGAACGGCTAATATTGAAAAATTTGGCGATTGGAACCAAATTGAACCTTGAAAGGTTCGCTCATCTCTGTCACAAATCGAAAGTGATGCATAAGTGGTTCGGAGAAAAAAGCATTAAAAATTTCATTCCATGTCCGGTAAAAGCCCCTGATCTTAATTCCATTGAGAACCTGTGGTCAATTTTCAAAAAGTGGACAAACAAACAAAAACACAGAAATTGTGATATACTTCAAGCACTTAATAGACAAGAATGGGTTGCCATCAGTCAGGATTTGGCCCAGAAGCTGATATTCAGCGTGCCAGGGCAAATTGCAAAACTCTTGAAAAATAAAGATCTACACTAACTATTGAGTCTTTGCATAAGCTTGAACTATTTATCAAAAAATGTTTAGAAAACATATTAAAGGTTTTAAATTGTACTTTAATAACCATAGAAATATGTGACTAAAATATCTAAAAACACTTAGGTAGCTAACTTTGCGAAAACCAATATTTGTGTCAGTCAGTCTCACAACTTTTGGCCAATTGCTTAAATTTCAATAAATAATGACTGCTGTATCAATGAATTGCTAGTAATGTTACTTGTAAATTTACGTAAGCCTCGTCAACTGGTCTTTAGCTGTTATTAAAGATCTATCTTTCCTAATTTCCCCCAGGGATATATACAGCAGAGGAGCCAAAGTCAACTCTGAGTAATGGTCAGAAGCCACATTTCACTCAGAAATAGAAGAGAGGCAAGCCCAATAAACTTCATACTTTAAATCTCTTATCTCTTCAATCACTGTCTGAAGCTTTAAGAGTGATATAATCCATAATGATTGTTTATAAGATATATACTGAATAAAACTGTGGGATTGTATCACAAAAAGTGACATTGTGGGGTTTAGGATATGTCTACTATCTTATAAAAAAAGGAATATTATTACATAACTCAAAATTCTTATTTCGAGCCACACAACTGAGTGTGGGGCAAATTAAGCTTCTAAACGACTGTTTAGGGACCACTGACGTATGTAATGATTTCATTATTTGATAATCTGAATAATCTGGTAGGTTTTAAGATTTTTATCAGTAAAGAGGTTTGTCCAATAATTTAAATTGTGTCTCTCATTAACTATCTATAATAAGTAAGCATCTTTCCAATTGACACTTGTTTAAAATTCCTACAATTTCCTTGCTGGCCTCACCTGAATTTTTTTCACTTCCAAATGATGATTTGTTTGAAACTTTGAATATGCATAGGGGAGTCTTCATCATCAATAACATTCACACAGTGGGCTGTTCCTGCACTATGCCCATTTTCCTTGCCCCTTCAGTGCCCCTTCTTCATTGAAACAGAATGTCAATGTTGATAGGGCTAGTCTATTCTGTTCTCCTCTGACTGTTCTATTGCTCAGTGTGGCACTCTTCCTACCAACATTCTGCCAGTGTGCTCTGCTCCGAAGATGACAATGGGTATGTGTTGTCTATTTGATGCATACTCGGTAGGTTGTATCTCCTTGCCAGTGTTCAAAGAGGCCTCGGAGCAGAGCTTACTGGCAGAATACTAGCAAGGAGGAGGAACACAATGAGAGTGCATTGGAATAGACAATAATTGTGTACATTCCAGACCCATCACTAATGACACTCTGTTTCAAAGAAGAATGGAAATAGGGAAATTGAAACAGGGAGCAAGGGACGGCATAGTGCATGAACAACCCACTGAGTGGACATTAGTGATAATGTTCCATTTGAGACTCCTAGTTTAGCTAAAAAAATTACATAAAATGCACAATACGGCATGACCCGGGCAATAAATGTTGTAGATAATATAGTATTGTTCGCTTGGCAAGGTTCTGTCAGTCATAGCTCCTATGCCAGCATAGATACCTTTCTGCTCTTGCTCTGTATGCTGGAATAAAAAAGTAGTAAATGCAATAGTATATACAGATAAATTTGCTGCGCTGATGGTGAAGAAGACATTCAATGGAGATGATGGTGTGTCGAATAAAGAGCAGTTTTATTAACCTACACTTTTCAGGATTGAACAAACTCCTTCATCAGAAAAAAACACAATCATTGTAGTTTTTCTCCTGATAAAGGAGTTTATTCAACTCTGAATTGCATAGACTAATAAAACTGCTCTTTGTTCAACACCATCATCTCCATGGAGTATCTTCTTCACCAATAGTGCAGCAGATTTATCTATATATTCCGTTTGAGTTTGTGGAAGACTTCCATCATCGAAAGTGAAAAAAAATGGAGGTGACAGTTTAAGTTATCTGACCACTCAACTATCTTCATCCAACATAGAATTTCTCGACAATTTTGAGATTACATACTTATGTATATCAACATACCATATGTAGTTGGAACACTAGCCGGCCGCGGAGGACTTAATGAATTGTTGTACATGGCAGCATCTGTTGATATTGAGGAAACATATAGGTGAAACACGATTAAATACTTTTATATATAATTTTGGAGATTTATAAAAGAAAATAATTTGTCCAGTAGAACTAACTATATGTTCACTATATACAATATTACCTGATACTTTCTTCTGGAGAATATGAGTGCAGAGAGAGCTCATTTAGGGAGAGGACGCCCCAACAAACCAAAGAAGCAGTGGACATTTGATTGGCAACTTCTGATAGTGAAACAAAGGATCCCTGAAAACTGAATCTTTAAGGACCAATAATAACTCATTTTTAAAGTTTAGTAAAACATTTATTACCAGATCAGATTGTGTTCTTATTACTTACCAGACTGGAAGGTAATTTCACTAAACATCATCCAAGAGTCAGCAAAATAATACTGGCACTTGATAGCTCTGGCCATATGGTTATGAAGTTGCACAGTGACATAACGGGCACTGGGATTAGCATCATCCATTATTAAGAGTGAAATGACTGAATTTGCTTCCCATTCATTTGCTTCCGATCTAAAAAAACACTGCACTTCCTTGAAGATCTTCACACTCTTTGAGAACATGTTATTGCAATGAACCTGCAAAGTCCAGGAACAATGTTTTTACAGCTGAAAATGTATTTTCCTGAATTAAAAACCATTTGCATTCATTTAATTTTGAATGTCATGTGAAATTGATTTGCATATTTGGAACTTGATTCACTACTTGCGTTTTTTGTCACTTTTTTTGTCTTGTGATATTCACTGATGTTTTTTTCCCACCATATTCATCAAAATAGCACATGTGGTTCATGAATTTTGCACAAAGTAAAAAAACAATCTTTTTTCCTGTCTTTAACTTTTGTTGTGACTTTTCAGTACAAAAAGTCCCATGTTTTGCAAAATATTATAAAAATTGCACAAAAAATTTCTGGTGCACATAGAATCAGCTGCACTGGAGTACATTTACAACAAATTTTGTGACTTTTTAAAAACTCCCCCCCGCAGTGACAAACTAAAAAATAAAAATTATCACATGTAAAATAGACTCAAAAGGCACAAATAAAAATATAAATTAGGTGTAAACAAAAAAAGCACAAAACACCAAAAACTCAAAACTTAGAAACAAATTCAATAATGGATTGAGCCCTTAGTCTTTAATTCAATTCAACTATTTATACCAGAATTTAAAACTTTTTTTTCTCCACTAGGTTTTATGATGGGTACGGTTTTAATGACAGTATCTGTTATATCAATACAAAGTTTAAAGAGGAACTGTTAACAGATTTAACAATCTGAACTGTATACATTAATAAATAGATCTTATGAAGCTGATGTACTTACTTTGAAATTCATGTTAGAATGACTATAATTCTGATATTAAAATTAAAATTTTAGAAGTCCAACTTTAAATCCTCATTTTAATATCAGCATGCAATAAAAGTAAAAAAAACAGTCTTACATGTATTTCTAAAGTAATTACAACAGCCTCATCAGGACTGAGCTATTTATTTAATAGTTTAATGTGAAATGGTGACAGATCCCCTTTTATAACAAACCTTCACATTATGCCATGTACTGTAATTGTCAAAAAATATGTGTCCACGTTAATTACATCATTACTTAAATGTGACAAATAAATTAACAATGCATTAAAATGTAATGAAATTTAGAAAGACCTTCATTGTTGTGAAATTTCTTATCCGGTCGAATTCAAACATGATTTCCACATATCCATTAGGAAAGCTTTCATTGCTCCAACCAACATAATCATATCCAGGCCACATGTGGTATTCATGAGTCAGAGTGAAATCATCCAGTCCAGATACCCCATCAGTCAGTTGTCCGAGTCCTTCAGTCATGCTAAAATGGGTATGAAAATAAAGAATTACTGAGCAATGTGCAAGAGGTGTGAGATGCATTTGTATGCAACAGCTTACTTCTCAAAGTAGATCTTTCAGGTTGCACATTGGTGTGCAGTGTTTCCACATGTTAGGAAGATATCATCCTCTAGATCAGGGGTCTCAAACACGCGGCCCGCGGGCCGCATGCGGCCCCTGAGGCTGCTTTATGCGGCCCGCAGGCACAGACCCCTTGACAATCCCGACCAGGTCCAGGAGGAGCCGCCGACAGCAGCGCTGAATTGCCACACAGAGACTGTTTCCCAGCACTGCATTTCCAATGCCAGCCGCTGGCCAATCAGAGGCCAGCAGCTGATATCTGCGTGTCGGCGCAGCGAGTATGACGTCATTGCCATATGCAGATGTCAGCTGCTGGCCTCTGATTGGCCGGCGGCTGACATTGAAAATGCTGTGCTGGGAGACAGTCTCTGTGCGGCAATGCAGCGCTGCTGTCTGCGGCTCCTCCTGGACCAGGTCGGGATCGTCAAGGGGTCGGACTCTGTGGTGCCTGTGGGCCACATCTGCAGGAGGGCCGCCGAGGGAATGGAGGACAGGTGAGAATCATCTTTTTTTTTTTCTATTTTATGTGTGTGAAGAACAGCACAGGGGGCACAGAGCCACAACATGGGGACCGGGATGGGGCACAGAGCCACAAGAGGGGACCTGGATGGGGCACATAGCCACAAGAGGGGACCTGGATGGGGCACATAGCCACAGGATGGGGACCTGGATGGGGCACAGAGCCTCAAGATGTGGACCTGGATGGGGCACATAGCCTCAAGATGTGGACCTGGATGGGGCACATAGCCACAAGATGGGGACCTGGATGGGGCACAGAGCCACAAGATGGGGACCAGAGCCACAACATGGGGACCTGGATGGGGCACATAGCCACAAGATGGGGACCTGGATGGGGCACATAGCCACAAGATGGGGACCTGGATGGGGCACATAGCCACAAGATGGGGACCTGGATGGGGAACATTGCCACAGGATGGGGACCTGGATGGGACACATAGCCCCAAGATGGGGACCTGGATGAGGCACATTAGTACAAGATGGGCGCCAGGATGGGGAACGTTGCCACAGGATGGGGACCTGGATGGGGCACATAGCCACAAGATGGGGACCTGGATGGGGCACAGAGCCACAAGATGGGGACCTGGATGGGGCACAGAGCCACAAGATGGGGACCAGAGCCACAAGATGGGGACCTGGATGGGGAACATTGCCACAGGATGGGGACCTGGATGGGGCACATAGCCCCAAGATGGGGACCTGGATGAGGCACATTAGTACAAGATGGGCGCCAGGATGGGGAACGTTGCCACAGGATGGGGACCTGGATGGGGCACATAGCCACAGGATGGGGACCTGGATGGGGCACATTAGCACAAGATGGGGACTTGGATGGGGAACATTACTACAAGATGTTTTCCATTATTACTATATGATGCTAATTGTAAGACAATATTACTGTATGTGGCCAATTGGGGGAAATAAAATTGTAAAAAAAATAAAAAATAAAATAAAGCATGAAAAAATATTGGGCACTAAAAATGCTGTTTTATATGTAAACTAAAGTAAACACAAAAAAGTGCACGTTTATTATCGCCACATCCATAACGACCCAAGCCATAAAAAAATAAACACGGCAAAAATGTTCAAAAGGTGTATACAAAAAAAATGGTATCACTAAAAATGTCACATTGAACAAAGAATGCGGCCCCCCAAATTCAAATTTTTTCCATGTGCGGCCCATATACCCAGCCGAGTTTGAGACCCCTGCTCTAGATTATGCTTTTTAGCTCTGTCATATGATAAAGACAATAACTCTCATTATCTCATGACAAAAGCGTCTTCCAGGGGTTGGACTAAAAAAAGGCAGTAAATGATCAATAGCTCTTCGGGTTAACTTGTTTAGAGCATGAAAAATGGACAATTGTAAAAATCTGACCTGCTGACAAGGGGTAAATTGGGAGAGCCAGAAACTGGGTCACAATATTTCTAAAATGGTAGGTCTTGTGTGTTGTTACTGCTATACAGTTGTTAGTACCTTTGAAGAAAGGTCCAAGAAAAGGCATCAGGTAAGCCAGCAAAAGGGTCATAAGCAACCAAGTCTGTGTGTAGAGAGTGAAAGCTAGATGTCTAAACCAATTCCACAAAAGAACTAGTGTATCACAAATTGCTTAAATAGAATCGGTCAGTAAGATCTAACTAAGTCATCTTCAGTATATGGGCACGCAGGTTATAGAAAGCTGAATAAAGCGATACCTTGATATCTGTGATCTGATGTCTTATTCCAAAGAATTCCATGTTTTTCTTACGTATAAATGAGCTGCTAAGGTGGATGAGCTGGACACTGATCTCATTAGAATCTGCTTCTATGGCTTAGTTTACATGATAGATAGCGTTATCAGTGTGATATGTAATGGCTGCTCTCTTCCCTCCTGATCTCACGGCAGAGCTAGGTGTGATTATAACTGACACATCTGCAGGTGCCTCTCAGATTCAGCTTCCATCAGACAGACGGGTTGCAATATTGTTGCAATACAGCAGAGCTGTCAGAGTTGCAGCTGCTAACGTGTTTGTAAGGATACAAAGTTCAGTTCTGCTATCCTGTTAGTTACATGTCTCACACTGGTAATGCACCTTTTATTTAAAATAATCTATAGAGGCAAATTCACATGTAGATCAGTGTCTGGCCCATAGTCCTGAACAGCTCATTTACATATTAGAAAAACATGGATTTCTCTGGAATAAGACATCGGATCACAGATATCAAGGTATCATTTTATTCAGTATATCTGCAGCCCTATATAGACGGCTTAGGAGGGTTGACCCCTGACAAATATTATTCTGCGGGTCGATATGATTATGTTGATGCCCAATTTATAACTTTTTTTTTATCTTTTTTTACTTTATATTAAGAAAAATAACTTAAAAAAAATCTCTTTTTTGGTTGTCATTTTAAGGGCTATAACTTTTTCATTTTTCTAGTACAATTTTAAAATACCGTATTTTTCAGACCATAAGACGCACTCCCCCCCCCCAAATTTGGGGAGAAAAGGGGGTGCATCTTATGGTCCAAATGTACCATTTTTGTGATGTGAGGGGTGGCTGGGTCTGCTGCAGCAGAGGCGGCGGGGGCTGCGGCAGCGTGGGGGTTGTGGCAGCTGGGGCAGTGGGGATGACTGCGCGCTGTGCAGTTCTGTGTTGCTTCGACCCTGCCTCTTAGTAACATCACTGCAGTGCACGATCTGGATGGGAGACCGCCCACCTCCTGATGTTTAGCGTGGCCGTAGTGAATTCATGGCGGCGCCCACTGGGTAACACCGCTCCATCGCTGGCCCAGCTGCCACAACCCCTGCCGCAGCCACAGCTTCCTCCACTGCCACAGCCCCCTCTGCAGCCACAGCCTCCTCCACTGCCACAGCCCCTTTCACAGCCCCAGCCGCCTCCTCTGCCGCAGCCACAGCCCCCTCCGCATCCACAGCCTCGCCGCAGCCACAGCCCCCTCCGCAGCCACAGCCCCAGCCCCCTCCGCAGCCACAGCCTCCTCCGCTGCCACAGCCCCTTCCACAGCCCCAGCCGCCTCCGCTGCCGCAGCCGCCTTCGCTGCCGCAACCCTTAGCCAGTGTGACACCGCTCCCTGCCTACCCAGAATGAGAGACAAGCATTATAAGGTAGAAGTAAAGTATAAAGTGAAAAAGCACATGTCATTAAATACTGTACCACTCCTGTGGTGAACTATAACTCCCAGCATGACATAAGAGCTGAAGGACATGCTGGGAGTTATAGTTCTCCTCAGAGCAACCACATGACAAATGTGTGGTGAACTTTAACTCCCAGCATGGCATAAGAGCTGAAGGACATGCTGGGAGTTATAGTTTTCAGGGCAAACACATGACATAAATGTGGGGAACTATAACTCTCAGCATGCCATAGGAGCTTTTTTTCCCCCTATTTTCCACCTCTAAAACCTGTGTGCGTCTTATGGTCCGAAAAATACGGTAGATATGAATTTTCCATCACATTTTATTTAATGCTTTTGAGCCAAGAATAACAAAAATGACAAATATAGAATTTACTATATGGGATAAAAATTGATACTGTTTTCTAGTGCAGGTTGTTACAAATGCGCCAATATCAAATATGTGATGTTTATGAGGGATGGGGTTTTTTTTACACATAAGCCATTTTTTTTATTATTAATCTGTGATTTTATAATTTTTATTTTTACGTTTTTTGATAGCAATACTTACTATTGGTAAATGCTGAGATTAGCATTATGTACGGTATCAGCAATTGCAGCAGGAGCATGGCTATGTGTAACAGCCGGCTCTTGTTGTGGATTGCATTGGCAAAACTAACATGTCAATGATCTGATGTAACTGTATGCCCAATTGCAGAAAATCACCTGCAATCTGGATGTACTGTTATGCCCATTTGCAGGAAGGGGTTAAAGAGGTTGTCATGCCCCAATGTATTTAAACTGTGGAGAGAAGAGTTTTTGTAAATACCTTGCTTGTTCTTTACTGCCTGTGAGCAGCGCTATTGCTGACCACTCACAGGCATCACGTGAACCCTGTCTGCAGTTGACTCTGGCACCCACTGATGTCACATCAAGTTCCAACTGCAGCCGGGCATGACTCAGTGACGCACTCCCTGCTGATTGATGGGCTGTGTGGGCTTTGAATTTAACTTCAAATTAAGATGAGGTATCAGTGTAGGTCTGCTGTGCTGGGAGCCTTGATACAATATCAACAGCTCAAGCTGCTTTTCTGCTCAACCACACATATCAGCTTTGTAGACTACTTGTTAGGCATCAGTCTGGTGCTGGATTTGAAATGGATCCAGGACATTCTGTGGTTTCCCATTTTGGTCCAGCCAGGGCTGATGCTGCTCACCATCACCATCAGCCTCAATGCCTAGCTGGTCCGCGAGCGCTGTTTATCTCCCAGGTAGTTGTGCCTAGCAATGTTAAGCCTGGGTTGCAGAGGGAGACAGGCCTTGTGGAATCTAAGTCCAGGATTTGCCGCACTGAGCATGTCCGTGACCTGGCGGATCATGATTGGTGGTCTGGTACCCACCTGACCCGGTGACCTGGCTCCGCCTGATTGGTTCACAGGTAACGTCACCAATGGCGCGTCGGTGGGCAGGGCTTAGTCTTTAAAAGGCCCGCCCACAAACATGGCGATGCGCTCAGATCTTTGAGCATGTGTTGCGGTGTGTGGACGACTGGTTCCACGTAGTTTCTGCAGGCAGGTTTAGAGAAAGTAGGCAGGCTAGTGAAAGTAGGCAGGTAGCTTCGTCTAGCAGTCGGGCTCTGCCAAAGGGGTCGCCTAACACCCCAAGCAGCCTGCAGACGCCCTATTCACGGCTATCGCCTGTCTGTCACGTGGAATAGCTCCCTTCAGTCCGGTAGCACGCCGGCTGTTGGCACGTGTACCTGTCGGCGTAGTCACACCCGCACACTAGCGCCAACTCCTATTGCGTAGCGCCTGTATCGCAGACAGGGCTACTGCTTCTCCCCCGGTCACACGTCTCCCTGCGGTTCTTGGAGATTGTGTGAACCGTTATACCCGCTCCGTGTGCATTAACACGGAGGGGTTAATCAGTTAGGTGCGTCTCCGGACGCTCATCTCCCGTGCAGTTAATGGAGATAGAGCGTACCGCTATACCCGTTCCTGTGTGGAGAAACACGGAAAGGTTTAGTATTTAAGTTGTCGCTTTCCTTTCCACCCGGAAAGTGTTCGGCAGCAGCCTTCCAGGCTGCATTGCAGACCCCGGGGTCGGTTGCATTCCATTTTAATAAAGTTGCTTGCAACCGCCCTCCTAACACTACTATTGCTAGAAAAGTTCAAGAATAGTAACACAGGTAGTTGACTGAAAGTAAGTGCAGGCCTGCTGGTCTGGGAGCCCTACTGCTAAAGGCAAAACACCTGAAGGAGACCAAATCAGGAGTCTCTACATTTCCAAAATTAAGGGGCAGACACCATCAAAGTGGCATCAATTTCAATAGAGTAGAAAAGTGTGCAATGGGGAACTGATACCCCTTCCACTACAGCCAACCCAGAAGATGGAGACCCAATCAGGAGTCTTCACAATTCATAAAATTAGGGGCATAAACCACCAAGGTGGCATAAATTTCACTAGAGTAGAAACAGTATAATGGGCACTGACACCTCTTCTACTGCAGCCAACCCAGTAGATGGAGACCCAATCAGGAGTCTCCACATTTCAAATATTAAGGGGCAAACACCACCAGAGTGACATCAATATCACCAGAGTAGAACTAGTATAATGGGGCACTGACACCCTTTCCACTACAGCCAACCCAGCGGATGGAGACCCAATCAGGAGTCTCCACATTTCCAAAAAATAGGGGCAGACACCACCAAAGTGGCATCAATTTCACCAGAGTAGACCTAGTGTATTGGGGAACTGACATCTCTTCCACTACATCCAACACAGCAGATGGAGACCCAATCAGGAGTCTCCACATTTCCAACAATTAGGGGCAGACACCACCAAAGTGGAATCAATTTCACTAGAGTAGAACTAGTGTAATGGGGACTGACACCCCTTCAACTACAGCCAATCCAGCAGATGGAGACCCAATCAGGAGTCTCCACATTTCCAAAAATTAGGGGCAGACACCACCAAAGTGACATCAATTTCACCAGAGTAGAACTAGTATAATGGCGCACTGACACCCCTTCCACTACAGCCAACAAAGCAGATGGAGACCCAATCAGGAGTCTCCACATTTCCAAAAATTAGGGGCAGACACCACCAAAGTGACATCAATTTCACCAGAGTAGAACTAGTATAATGGGGTGCTGACACCCCTTCCACTACAGTCAACTCAGCAAATGGAGACCCAATCAGAGTCTCCACATTTCCAACAATTAGGATTCTTCACATTTCAAAAAACTAGGGGCAGAAACCACCAAGGTGGCATAAATTTCACTAGAGTAGGAATAGTATAATGGGGACTGACACCTCTTCTGCTACAGCTAAGCTAACCCAGCAGGTGGAGACCCAATCAGGAGTCTCTACATTTCCAAAAATTAAAGGCAGACACCACCAAAGTGAAATCAATTTCACCATAGTAGAACTAGAATAATCCGGCACTGATACCCATTCCACTAAAGCCAATCCAGCAGATGGAGACCCAATCAGGAGTCTACACATTTCAAAAAATTAGGGGCAGACATCACAAAAGTGGCATCAATTTCACTAGATTAGAACTAGTATAATGGTGCACTGACACCCCTTCCACTACAGCCAACACAGCAGATGGAGACCCAATCAGGAGTCTTCACATTTCAAAAAATTAGGGGCAGAAACCACCAAGGTGGCATAAATTTCACTAGAGTAGAAATAGTATAATGGGCACTGACACCTCTTCTACTGCAGCCAACACAGCAGATGGAGACCCAATCAGGAGTCTCCACATTTCCAACAATTAGGGGCAGACACCACCAAAGTGGAATCAATTTCACTAGAGTAGAACTAGTGTAATGGGGACTGACACCCCTTCAACTACAGCCAATCCAGCAGATGGAGACCCAATCAGGAGTCTCCACATTTCCAAAAATTAGGGGCAGACACCACCAAAGTGACATCAATTTCACCAGAGTAGAACTAGTATAATGGCGCACTGACACCCCTTCCACTACAGCCAACAAAGCAGATGGAGACCCAATCAGGAGTCTCCACATTTCCAAAAATTAGGGGCAGACACCACCAAAGTGACATCAATTTCACCAGAGTAGAACTAGTATAATGGGGTGCTGACACCCCTTCCACTACAGTCAACTCAGCAAATGGAGACCCAATCAGAGTCTCCACATTTCCAACAATTAGGATTCTTCACATTTCAAAAAACTAGGGGCAGAAACCACCAAGGTGGCATAAATTTCACTAGAGTAGGAATAGTATAATGGGGACTGACACCTCTTCTGCTACAGCTAAGCTAACCCAGCAGGTGGAGACCCAATCAGGAGTCTCTACATTTCCAAAACTTAAAGGCAGACACCACCAAAGTGAAATCAATTTCACCATAGTAGAACTAGAATAATCCGGCACTGATACCCATTCCACTAAAGCCAATCCAGCAGATGGAGACCCAATCAGGAGTCTACACATTTCAAAAAATTAGGGGCAGACATCACAAAAGTGGCATCAATTTCACTAGATTAGAACTAGTATAATGGTGCACTGACACCCCTTCCACTACAGCCAACACAGCAGATGGAGACCCAATCAGGAGTCTTCATATTTCAAAAAATTAGGGGCAGAAACCACCAAGGTGGCATAAATTTCACTAGAGTAGAAATAATATAATGGGCACTGACACCTCTTCTACTGCAGCCAACACAGCAGATGGAGACCCAATCAGGAGTCTCCACTTTTCAAATATTAAGGGGCAAACACCACCAGAGTGACATCAATATCACCAGAGTAGAACTAGTATAATGGGGCACTGACACCCTTTCCACTACAGCCAACCCAGCGGATGGAGACCCAATCAGGAGTCTCCACATTTCCAAAAATTAGGGGCAGACACCACCAAAGTGGCATCAATTTCACCCGAGTAGACCTAGTGTATTGGTGAACTGACATCTCTTCCACTACATCCAACACAGCAGATGGAGACCCAATCAGGAGTCTCCACATTTCCAACAATTAGGGGCAGACACCACCAAAGTGGAATCAATTTCACCAGAGTAGAACTAGTATAATGGCGCACTGACACCCCTTCCACTACAGCCAACACAGCAGATGGAGACCCAATCAGGAGTCTCCACATTTCCGAAAATTAGGGGCAGACACCACCAAAGTGACATCAATTTCACCAGAGTAGAACTAGTATAATGGGGCACTGACACCCCTTCCACTACAGTCAACTCAGCAAATGGAGACCCAATCAGAGTCTCCACATTTCCAACAATTAGGATTCTTCACATTTCAAAAAACTAGGGGCAGAAACCACCAAGGGGGCATAAATTTCACTAGAGTAGGAATAATATAATGGGAACTGACACCTCTTCTGCTACAGCTAAGCTAACCCAGCAGGTGGAGACCCAATCAGGAGTCTCTACATTTCCAAAAATTAAGGGCAGACACCACCAAAGTGGCATCAATTTCACCCGAGTAGACCTAGTGTAATGGGGAACTGACACCCCTTTCACTACATCCAACACAGCAGATGGAGACCCAATCAGGAGTCTCCACATTTCCAAAAATTAGGGGCAGACACCACCAAAGTAACATCAATTTCACCATAGTAGAACTAGAATAATCGGGCACTGACACCCCTTCCACTACAGCCAACACAGCAGATGGAGACCCAATTAGGAGTCTTCACATTACAAAAAATTAGGGGCAGAAACCACCAAGGTGGCATAAATTTCACTAGAGAAGAAATAGTATAATGGGGACCGACACCTCTTCCACTACAGCCATTCCAGCAGATGGATATCTAATCAGGAGTCTCGACATTTCCAAAAATTATTGTTCACATTGGGAATAGCAGCAACAGCAGGCCCAGAAGCCACGATAAAGATATCACAGACTGCAATAACGAGAGTTTTTGCCGCTGCGGAAACGCTTAAAAAATGCATCGTGGGCACACAGCCTTAAGGTGGTGAAAAAGCGTGTTTCAATACTCCAGCATGTGTGGGTCCCTTTCCAGGGCGGGAAGCATCTGGCAAAATTTACTCTTGTAATATAGATCTAATAGAGTGGCAACCCAGTAGTCAGAACTATTTAGAATCCTAACTATACAGGGATCATGTTGCAGATAGTGCAGCAAGAAGGCGCTCATGTGTCGGGCTTTCCCATGCATTCCACGTCCATGTTGTGTTGGCGGCTGGGTAACTGATGCTTGCTTCCTCCATCCCCTCCTGCCAACCACAAACAACAGAGAGGGGATGATTATCCTCTTCATCTCCTGACAGTGGCTCACCCATCACCTCTTCCTTCTTCATTTGATCCTCTGCTCTTGCACCTTCTATAACAGTTTGTCTGGTATTACCAACCCCCCTCGATCGCAGTAATCCACCCTCCTTTGGCACCTTGAGATGTCTCCTACTGTATCAGGTTAGTAAGAGAAGAAAATATTTTTTTAGTGTTCACAGACTTATCCAAATGGAATAGAATAAAACTAAAATTAACTTTTATTAAATTCATTAAAATTGTTCTGTATACTCACTACATTAAATATTAAATGTAAAAAAACTAAAGACCCTTGTATCCCTGTACTAGGGTCACAGTAGGGTGTAATGTTCAGGTACTAGTAAAGTTGTTAATGATATTAGCACTCCAAAGCATCTAGCATAGACCTAATAGGTCCACACTAGTGTCACACAGTGTCTCTACTTACTAATCTAAACAACAGATGCTTCACTCATTATTAGTGGGTTTTAGATAGTCACACACTTCATATGGTTATTCTCAAGGAAGCACTAAATCTTAGTGTAAGACCAGTGTCCTTCAGAGCTCTAAAGATGAACCAGAAAACTGACTTGGATAAGCTGCAGTAAGGCTGTGTGCCCACGTAGCGTTTTTCAAGCGTATATGCTGCGGAATTTCCGCAGCGTAAACGCTTGAAAAACGCATGTATATCCGCACCCCATGGTCCCCAATGGCATTCCGCAATGTCAATGCCCATGCTGCGGATTTTTCCGCAGCGTATATGCTGCGGTCAAAAATCCGCAGAATGTTCATTAATTTTGCGGAAGCGCAGCGGAATCAATGTGCGGATGGTACCAAAGTCTGGATGAGAGGAGACTCTCATCCAGACCTGGGTACCAAAGAACCTGTAAAAAAAAGAATAAAATAAAGTTTATACTTATCTTCTGATGTTTTCCCTCCGTCGCGCTGTTGTCTGAAGGACCTGCCACGTCATTGAGTCATGTGACCCACCACATGACTCAATGACGTCACCGCAGGTCCTGCACACAACAGTGTGAGCCGCTCAAGCCTCCGGACGGGGCAGAGAATGCATCAGAAGGTGAGTATAAAGTTTATTTTTTTATTTTTTACCATTCTGAACAAGTTGTCAAGCACTTTTCCAAGTGATGCTTGGAGAAGTGCTTGATAACCCGCATGCGGAAATGCATGCAAAGACGCCTCACAAACGCTTCTACCTGGCGGGAAAACCGCATGTAATATCCGCATGCGATTTTCCCGCCAGGGAGAAGCGTAAAAAATATGCTTCAGGTCCGCAACGTGGGCACATAGCCTTAGAGTTTGATAGCCCACGGCTAAGCTGTTGTACAGAGGTTATTTGCCTCAACTGGTTATTCATGTGATTATTCTCAGGGGAGCACTAAATCTTAGTGAAAGACCAGTGCCCCTCAGAGCTATGAAGATAAAAAAGAAAACTGAGTTAGATACGCTACAGCTAGAGTTTATTACGCCGCTGTGGCTAAGCTGTTATACTGAGGTTATTAGCCTCAGCTGCTGCAGTGTAAAGTATCTAGCCTAGATCCTCGTATAGTGTATACTACACCCTCCGTTCATATAACTTCTCTATTCTAAAGTCCTACGCATTTCATCATCTAAGTTTTTGACTGCTGTGATCATCAGGGGCTAGCAGTCTTTTTGATAGATTAACTGGTTTACACAGAAATGTTATCGGTGGCAATATCAGTCTTGGAGATCGATATGGAGTGCCATTCATGCTCCAAAACTAATATAGCACTGAATAAGGGACAAGTCCGACTGATTTGTGGTGAGATCTGTCCCTGATTGGAGGGATTGGATGAGCCCCTATATGACATACAGTACGTGTGGAAACTGTCACCACACGTACTGGACACACTGACGTCTGAAATAGGCCTAAAATGGGGTTGTTTGAGTAGTGGAAAACCCCTTTAAGGAGTTAACAGCAGCTGGCGGAGCTCAGTTCCACCCATGACTGTGAGAGACAGATCCTGGTTGTAATTGCGCCCTGACACTGACAGCTGCTCAGCATTAGGGCTCTTTCACATGTCCGGATATTACTGGTATTGGAAAAACAGTACTGGAGATATCCGAGTCACTGTGTACCTGTGTGGAATACGTGTGGCAACCATGTGCTGCACGTGTGCCACATCAGGATCACACGTACTGATGCCTGGGAATTAGCTGTACAATTAGTGCTGTTCCCAAGCACGGGGTGCTGGAGGCATCACTCATCATTGTCCCCTACTTGCGCTGCAATCAGCACAAGCAGAGGACAATGTTGAGAGTTGTATTGTGCCGCTGCTGTGTCCAGCAAGTGTTAAAATAAGAATAAAATAAAAATATTCTTATACTCACCTGTCTCACGCTGTAATCCATCTGACCGACAGGCGACCGTATACACCGAGGAGCAGAGCAGTATGACTCGCTGCAGCGAGCGGACCCCTGACCTGAGCTGTCACTCTGTGAGCTCAGGGCAGGTCAGAGTCCGCTGCAGCGAGTCATTCTGCTCTACTCCTTGGTGTGTGCAGTCGCCTGCCAGTCAGATGGATTACAGCGTTGGACACTGGATTTTTCCAACTTCAGATAGGTGAGTATAAGATAATAGATAAAACTGTCAACATTATCCCCTGCTCATGCTGATCGCAGCGCCAGCAGGGAACCATGATGACGGCAGTGTTTAGCACCCGACAATGGGAACAGCGCTAACTTTACACTGATAACCAGGCACCGGTACGTGTCACATGGATGACACACGGATGTCATCAGTGTGGGATGTTTTGTGGCCCGTGCGGTGTGCAAAGAACAAACATGTCAGCGTGTTTTGCACACGGACACACGATCTGTGGAAACACACTGACATGTGCACAAACCCATTCATTTGAATGAGTCTGCGTGTGTCAGTGTCTCCAGTACGTGTGGAATATGTCCCCAAAAGCTGACAAACTGCTCAGAAGACACAACTAACACATGGAAAAGTGACAAGTACATATAGTCATGCAAAAAGAAAAGAGGTGGAGGAATAAAAGGAGGGGGAGACACAGATATAGGCATGTCATGCCCTTCTAAAATCAAGAAAGGCTGGAGTAAAAATCTAAAATCAGCCTACCAACACCCAGACGTCGTGACAAGAAAATTAAAAAAATAAATATCTTTAGGTAGAATGGCGATTCCATTCAGAACACTTTCCTTACAAGACGTAGTGGTATCCCCGTTGTGAGTTGTGCCAAAAACGGAACCCAATACATTCAGACTAATCCACCATTTGTCATATCCAAGGTCCGTAAACGACAACATCGATGTGGAACCACGTACAGTAGTATATACTGTACATTCTTTGACAAGGCAATCAGGCGGATCAAGAAGTTGGGAAGGGTCACCCTAATGGCCAAAACAGACATTGATGCGGCGTTCCGGTTACTTACTACCTGTGCCTCCGAATAGTGTCCACCTATTGGGCTGCTTCTGGGAAGGAGCATAATATATAGATCGCTGTTTGCCCATGGGGTGCTCCAGATCCTGCTCACTATTTGAGGCGTTTAGTTGCTTCCTCGAATGGGTTGCAATGGACGTTTCTAAGGGGGCACATATTATCCTTTACCTCGACAACTTCTTATGCCTGGGCCCAAAAGATTTGCCACAGTGTGAATACACGCGGTAGTCCACCTGTGAGAAGGAGAGAGCTGGAGGGAGAGCGGACACCACAGAGCCGAGGGGTTAGATGGAGAACGGAAGAAGGAAAGAGGGCGAGGGAGGTAAGGGAGTACAGTGGAAGGCCGACCTGAGCTCCCCCACATTCCTGCTGGGCGGGGAACAGCCCTGGGAAGAAAAGCCACTTGCGCATCCCTTTGAGGTTACGGGCGCGAGCGGGCAGAGGGACTACGCTGGAGTGCGAAGCCGACACGGCCAGTCCGTTTCTGTCCGTGAGACCTCCGTGTCGCCGGGTTTGTGCCAGAGCCGCGGTGGACCCTGACGGCCAGCCCCCCTCTCCCAATACTGGTGCCTGTCCGCTGGTGGGTCGAGCCCCCCCCGCGGTGGGGGGGAGTAACATCTGCAGAAGAAAGACCATCTTCCAGCCAAACTAAGATGTCTACTTCTTTTCGTGGACAATGTGATACGATCCCTTTCTTATGGACACGCCCATCGCTACAAATTCCAGATGAGGCACAAAAACAGCAGGTGCTTCAACGGACATCAAGTGCTCCTTCAAGTGGGCTCTCCTCCACCTCAACTTCAACATCACAAATACTGCACTCCTCAGAGGTGTCACCCCAATCGCACTTGCTTCCTCACATCTCCCAAGTCTCCATTCTGAGTATGGGGTAACACAGATGGTTGAGTCTGCAGAGCTGTTTACTCATACTATAGCTTGGGAAACGGAGGTCTGCTCCAGAGCTTCTGTTATTCCCGACCAGGAAATGATCTGCACTGATGCCCAGAATCTTTATGAGTCGGATCCAGGACCAGATGAAGAAGGTTCTGAGCATAATGTAGACCCTCGTTCCCAAACTGTAACTCCTGTTGGTGGAGACAATGATGAAGACGATGATGAGACTCAAATACCTGATTGGAGCGACAACTTGACTATTCGGTCAGGGCAGGAAGAGGTTGGCTCTGAGGACGACGGGTGTGAGAACACACAGGGTGATGATGACGAGGTTGGAGATCCCACTTACTGTCAACCCACAGTCAGCCAGTCTATGAGGTCAGCAGAGGAGGTGGAGGAGGATGTGACTAGCCCAGGGGATGGGGATGACTCGGTACCCAGGCCTTTGCCTGGCCTTTGAGATGTCGCGGTGGTCGGCTCCTGGGCCCGTACCCTGGGGTCACTCTTTAAAAGGGTGGATAATTGTTAATTTTATAAGAGTTTGTGACGCCACCTGTGGTATCTGGTGAGAAGCACCAGAGCTGCAGTAGTCCACTGAGGCCGGTGATAAGTAGAGATGAGCGTTGTTCTACTCGAACTGTTCGCCAATCTCAAATTCGAGCTGTTTTGGGCGGTGTTCGAGCCGTTCGGCGAACACGAACAATTTGAGAAAAATTCGGCTGTTCGAGGTTATGTTCGATAACTGTTCGTGCACCAAAATCATAACTGGATTTTTTCTCAGTAATGATGAAAATTAATGTTAATACGCAGTTTGAGTGTACAGCGGGGTGGGGGGAGGGGCAGGGGATGGATCTCTGCAGGAACAATGAAGATCTCCATTTTTTTTTCTCTTTCCCGCATTTACAGTAGGGAGGTGCAATCTGTCAGCCTATCAGCAGCGCACACACGGAGCGAAGTGCTTTTTTTCACACAAGCAAGGGCATGTGTCATTGGCAGTGTATGTCACATGTCCTTGCCCTATAAGACCAAGCCATTTTCCCCGTCGCCACCATTTTCTCACTGCTGCAGCTGCGTGTTAGACGGCACCGCTGTTGCTGTGTGCGCTATACCTTGTTAATTTCAAGCCAATTTTCGCACAAATATACAGATAGCTTGGGAGTAGGGAATAGTTGTGATTGCAGTCCTTTTAAGGACTAGGTTACAGCATTTCCTACGACTTTTATCAGGCAGGTCTGTGCTCTTAAATAGATAGGTTGTGGGAGTAAAGACTAATTGTAATTGGAATCCTTTTCAGGACTAGGTTTCATCAGTTCCTATCAGTTTTTGCCAGGCAGGTCTGTGCCAGTGCTGTGCAAGTTTTTTTCACAGCATTTGGCTGAATCTAGCAAAGCTAATCCTTTTTGGCCTATTGCAGAGTGTGTTAGTCAGTGGAATAGCCTATCTGTGTTGCAAGATATACCACCTGTGTATAGAATACCAATTTTTTTACTGCACCTAGTGAAGTAAAATCTTTTGGGCATAGCATCATTCTATTAGTCCATCTATACTGACCTCCATCAGGTTGCAAACTGAATCTAATTTTTTTCTGCATCTAGCTCTGAAAAAATATTTGGCCTTCTAGCAGTGTGTCGGACTTTCTCTATTAGTCCATCTATACTGACCTCCATCAGGTTGCAAATTCAAAATAATTTTTATCTGCATCTACAGTACCTCTGAAAAACTATTTGGGCTTCTAGCTGTGTGTGGGACTTGTTGTATTAGTCCATCTATACTGACCTCCATCAGGTTGCAAACTGAATATATTTTTTTCTGCATCTACCTCTGAAAAAATATTGGGCTTCTAGCTGTGTGTGGGACTTGTTGTATTAGTCCATCTATACTGACCTCCATTAGGTTGCAAACTGAATATATTTTTTTCTGCATCTACCTCTGAAAAAATATTGGGCTTCTAGCTGTGTGTGGGACTTGTTGTATTAGTCCATCTATACTGACCTCCATCAGGTTGCAAACTGAATATAATTTTTTTCTGCATCTAGCTCTGAAAAAATATTTGGCCTTCTAGTAGTGTGTCGGACTTTCTCTATTAGTCCATCTATACTGACCTCCATCAGGTTGCAAATTAAAAATAATTTTTATCTGCATCTACAGTACCTCTGAAAAAATATTTGGCCTTCTAGCAGTGTGTCGGACTTTCTCTATTAGTCCATCTATACTGACCTCCATCAGGTTGCAAATTCAAAATAATTTTTATCTGCATCTACAGTACCTCTGAAAAAATATTTGGGCTTCTAGCTGTGTGTGGGACTTGTTGTATTAGTCCATCTATACTGACCTCCATCAGGTTGCAAACTGAATATATTTTTTTCTGCATCTACCTCTGAAAAAATATTGGGCTTCTAGCTGTGTGTGGGTCTTGTTCTATTAATCCATCTATACAGACCTCCATCAGGTTGCAAACTGAATATAATTTTTTTCTGCATCTAGCTCTGAAAAAATATTTGGCCTTCTAGCAGTGTATCGGACTTTCTCTATTAGTCCATCTATACTGACCTCCACCAGGTTGCAAATTAAAAATAATTTTTATCTGCATCTACAGTACCTCTGAAAAAATATTTGGCCTTCTAGCAGTGTGTCGGACTTTCTCTATTAGTCCATCTATACTGACCTCCATCAGGTTGCAAATTGAATATAATTTTTTTCTGCATCTAACCCAGCCAATAGTTTTGGCCTAATACCACAGTTTGGCCACTCAGCTCTGCTCGGTTACCATCCATTGTTTTTTTGTGCAAACAACTCCAGAGTTGTGAATTAGTTAACCACCAAAATGAGTGGAAAAAGGCCTGCTGCTGGTGGAAAGGGGAATAGGCGTGTTGGGAAGGGGAAAAAAGGTTGTGTCCGTGGGGTAGGTGTTAAAGCAACAGTAACATCTGCAGAAGAAAGACCATCTTCCAGCCAAACTAAAATGTCTACTTCTTTTAGCGGACAATGTGATAAGATCCCTTTCTTACGGCCACGCCAATCGCTACAAATTCCAGATGAGGCACAAAAACAGCAGGTGCTTCAACGGATATCAAGTGCTCCTTTAAGTGGGCTCTCCTCCACATCAACTTCAACATCACAAATACTCCAGTCCTCAAAGGTGTCACCCAAATCGCACTTGCTTCCTCACAGCTCCCAAATCTCCAGCTGCCCGTCTGAGTATGAGGTAGAACAGATGGTTGAGTCTGCAGAGCTGTTTACTCATACTATAGCCTGGGAATCAGAGGTTGACTCCAGCGCTTCTGTGAATCCAGACGAGGAAATGATCTGCACTGATGCCCAGAATCTTTATGAGTCGGATCCAGGACCAGACGCAGAAGGTTCTGACCATAATGTAGACCCTCATTCCCAAACTGTAACTCCTGTTGGTGGAGACAATGAGGAAGACGATGATAAGACTCAAATACCTGATTGGAGCGACAACTTTAGTTTTTTGTCAGGGCAGGAACAGGTTGGCTCTGAGGACGACGGGTGTGATAACACACAGGGTGATGATGATGAGGTTGGAGATCCCACTTACTGTCAACCCACAGTCAGCCAAGAGATGAGGTCAGCAGAGGAGGTGGAGGAAGATGCTAGTGACGACGAGGTCAGGTTGCGCCTTCCTGGACAGAGACGTAGTACTGGAAGCACGTCAACAACTGCATCCTCAAACACAACTCTGCCTCTCACCACAAGTCGTGGTGGCTCTTCAGGTCGCATGGGTGCTAAGCCTTGCATAGCCTGGGCATTTTTTCAGATCGATAAAGATGACCCAACTCGTGTTATCTGTAACATTTGTCAGCAAAAGCTAAGTAGAGGCCAAAAAATACATAGTTTGAGTACTTCATGCATGAACCGGCACATGGACATGAAGCATAAGTTGCAGTGGGAAGCTCAGTGTGCTACAATGCGGCCTAGCCGGCCGGGCCAACCACCGTCTGCCATATCTTGTGCATCCGCGGCCTCTTCATCCTCTGTGACTGGGGGGACAGCAGTCACACCTGTTTTGGGGCGCAGACCTGCCACCTCTTTACCCGCAACAGCCAGCGTGATTGGCAGGTCATCATTTTCTTTGGAGGTGGTAACACCAGCTGGTGTTGAGCGCTGTCCGACATCGATAGCACCACCTTTGGATCAAGGCAACCTAACATGTCCACCTGCATCTTCCTCACAGACCGGCAGTTTGCCGGGGACACCCTTATCCACCCCGTCTAAGCACAATAGCCAGCCCTCGGTCCCTCAGATGTGGACAAGTAAAAGACCATTTCCTCCTAGCCATGAGAAAGCTAAGAGGTTGAATTTCACCATCTGCAAGCTCTTGGCTACAGAAATGCTGCCTTTCCGCCTGGTGGACACAGAGGATTTTCGAGACCTTATGTCCGTCGCAGTGCCCCAGTACCAGATGCCCAGTCGGCACTACTTCTCAAAGAAAGGTGTGCCTGCGCTCCACCAGCATGTCGCACACAACATCACCGCTTCTTTGAGAAACTCTGTGTGTGACAGGGTGCATTTCACCACAGACACTTGGACGAGTAGGCATGGACAGGGGCGTTACATGTCGCTGACTGGGCACTGGGTAACTATGGTGACAGCAGGACAAGGGGCTGCTGTCCAAGTCTTGCCGTCCCCACGAGTTGTGCGTCAATCCTCTTTATGTCAAAGTTCCTCCACTGCTTCTGCCTCCTCAACCTCCTCTCGGTCTTCCACCTGCACCCAAAGCCTGTCTGGTCATGCCACAAGCTTTCTAACTGCGCAGAAGGGATCCTGCATACCTCCTTACTATGCTGGCAGTAGGGCTCAACGTCATCAGGCGGTTTTTACTTTGAAATGTCTGGGAAATGTGAGTCACACAGCTGAGGAGTTGTGGTCAGCTCTGGAGAACCAATTTCATGAATGGTTGTCTCCACTGGACCTGAAACCAGGGAAGGCCGTGTGCGACAATGCTGCAAACCTGGGTGCGGCCCTTCGCCGGGGCAATGTCACACACGTGCCTTGTATGGCTCACGTGTTGAACCTGGTTGTCCAGCAATTTTTAGCCCACTATCCCAGACTAGATGGCCTTCTGCAGAGGGCACGGTCGCTGTGTGCTCACTTCCGCCGTTCGCATCCCGCAGCTCAGCGACTTACATCTCTACAGAAGTCGTTGGGCCTGCCACTTCACCGGCTAAAATGCGATGTGCCTACCCGGTGGAATTCAACTCTGCACATGTTGCAGCGACTGTGGCAGCACCGACAAGCCCTGGTGCAATACGTTCTGACGTATAGCCTGGGCCAACGAGATTCAGAGGTGTGGCAAATCACGCTGGAGGAGTGGTCTCAGATCAGGGACCTATGCACCCTTCTGCACAGTTTTGAAATGGCGACGAAGATGTTTAGTGCTGACGATGCCATTATCAGCATGACTATTCCGATGATTTACATGCTGGAGCACATGTTAAACAGAATTCGGAGTCAGGTGGTGGCACAAGAGGAGGTGGAGGAAGTAGAGGAGGAGGAGTTGTATGCGGAAGGGCTAACATCTGCAAGGTCCAGACGGTCGGCAGCACCAAGGCGGCAGGCATGTGAGGGTGGGGGAGATGGTTTTACCAGGGCGCATGGTAGCAGCCAAACTAGTGAGGAAGGTGCAGGAGCCCAGGAAGAAGTGGAGGACGAACTGATGGAAGACTCATCAGATGAGGGAGACCTTGATCACATTTCTGTTGTGCGAGGTTGGGGGGAGAGGACAGAGGAAGGAAGCATGATTGTTACCTCGCCACCAACACAACAGGGACTTGGTGCTCCTGGATGCGCAACACACATGAGTGCCTTCTTGCTGCACTACCTGCAACATGACCCTCGAATTGTGAGAATTAGAAATAATCCTGACTACTGGGTTGCCACACTGTTAGATCCCCGGAACAAAAGTAAATTTGCAGAAATTATTCCTGCCATAGAAAGGGATGCACGCATGCAGGAGTATCATCCGAGACTGTTGCAGAATCTTACATGTGCTTTTCCACAAAATACCAGTGGTGCACGTAGTGAATCTCACAGTTCCAACTTGCCAACCGTGGGACCGTCAAGTGTTCAGCACTCAAACCGTAACAGAACCACAGTATCTGCTGGTAACATCAATTTTGCGGAATCATTTCACCACTTTTTTAGCCCATCCTTTGCAAGGCCACAGGAGACAAGAAGTCTGACACATAGTCAACGCCTAGAGATGATGATACAGGAGTATCTCCAAGTAAACATTGAAGCCACGACTGTGTCACTGGACCCTTGCTCTTTTTGGGCTTCCAATCTGGATAAATGGCCGGAGCTAGCCACTTACGCCTTGGAGATCTTGTCATGCCCCGCAGCCAGCGTTCTGTCTGAACGTGTGTTCAGCGCTGCTGGTGGTGTGCTGACAGATAAGCGCACGCGGCTCTCCACTGATTATGTAGACAGACTCACGTTCATAAAGATGAACAAATCATGGATCCGAAACGACTTTTCTACCCCTGTGTCATCCTGGGGAGAGTAAAAGCTTGATGATTGGTTAAAATCACCCTACCAACCGTTTTAAGCTTTCAAATTACTAATCATGTTTATCTGTATCTTGACTGGAAAATAATTTGGGCTTTGTAGCAGTGTGCAGCACTGATCCTATTAGGCCATCTATAATAAGCTCCACCAGATTTAAAATTAAAAATAATTTTTAGCTGCATCTAGCCCGGAAAATAATTTTGGGGCTCCGAGATGCGCAAGACACATAAGTGCCTTCTTGCTGCACTACCTGCAGCATGACCCTCATATTGTCAGAATTCGAAGTAATCATGACTACTGGGTTGCCACACTCTTAGATCCCCCAAACTTTTCGATCAACCTTTTCATTTTAATAAAGACCAAAAAAATGGTCATTTTTGAAATTATAAGCATTAGCAGGTTGTTAGAAACTGAAATCAAACAGTTTTCAACTCAAAACTTTATTGTAGGTGATGTTACATTTTCACATAGGACCCCTTGTTCGAAAGGAGCTTCTGAACTCTCTCGTCCATTGAATTTGTCAGCTTTTGGATGGTTTCTGCTTCAATTGTTTTGCATGAGGACAGAATACCCTCCCAGAGCTGTTGCTTAGATGTGAACTGCCTCCCGCCATCATAGACACTCCTTTTAATGATGCTCCAAAGGTTCTGAATGGGGTAGAGGTCAGGGGAGCATGGGGGTCACACCATAAGTTTGTCCCCTTTTATGCCCATATCAGCCAGAGATGCAGATGTTTTATGTGCAGCATGAGATGGTGCATTATCATGCAGAAAAATGATCTTGCTGTGAAATACACGGTTCTTCTTCTTGAACCATGGCAGGAAGTGCTGTTTGAGAAAATCCACATACATTATGGAGTTCATCTTTAGCGCCTTCAGGGATCCTAAAGGGGCCAACAATCTCTCTCCCCATGATTCCAGCCCAAAACATTACTCCACCTCCTCCTTGTTGGCGCTGTAGCCGTGTTTGCGTGGGGTGTCCATCAACCAGCCATCCTCCACTCCATCCATCTGGACCATCGAGCGCTGCACGGCACTCATCCGTGAACAAAACAGTTTTGAAATCAGTCTTCATGTAATGTTTGGCCCACTGGAGCCGTTTCTGCTTGTGTGAAGTGGATAGAGGAGGTCGACAGGATGGCGTATGCACAGCTGCAAACCTCTGAAGGACCCTGCATCTTGTTGTTCGGGGGACGTTGGAGGCACAAGCAGCTTCAAAAACTTGTCTGCTGCTATGACAAGGCTTTTTTGCCGCTGCTCTTTCAACCTGACGTAATTGCCTGTAGGAAAGAGTCCTCAATTTGCCCTTATCAGCACGCACACGTGTGTACTGTGAATCAGCTACATACTTCTTGATTGCCAAGACACTTCATCCTGATCATCGCACAATGTTGATTGTAGTCATGCCTTGACCTAAACACTCCACAATTTGTTGCTTCTCAGCAGCCGACACATCCTTTTTCTTTCCCATTTTGGCAGAAAATGTAGGCTGCTTAATAATGTGAGAGAGCCTTCTTAAGTAGTCTTGCCTTTCATTGGACACACCTGCCAAACTAATTAGCACAGGTGTCTGCAATTGCTTACAGTGATATAAAGAGCCCTGACACACATCACCATCAATGAGTTTAACTGACAAACAAACAAATTCTTCCCTTATCACTCCTAAACACTTTTTGCATAATAATTTGGAACGCGGTGTACATGTGCTTTTCCACAAAACACCAGTGGTTCACGTAGTGAATCTTACAGTTCTAACTTGCCAACCATGGTCTGTATGGAATTGTTCAATAAAGGGCCCAAAATTAAGATAACATAGATGGGAGAGGTCTCTATGAATAGGAATTCCTAAGTATTTGATACCCTGTGAGGGCCAGGCAAAGGGAAAGTTGGACTGGATGGAATCCTATATGGATTTAGGGAGGGAGACATCGAGGGCCTCAGACTTCGCTGCATTGATTTTAAAATTTTACCATGTAACAAAGTGATCTATTTCAGCCATAACAGCAGGGATGGATATATGTGATTGAGTGATATATACTAGGACATCATCAGCAAATAGAGAGCACTTGTACTCGGTGCCTCCCACCTCAATCCACCTAATATTGGGGTTATGGCGAATTGATGAGAGCAGGTGCTCCGTCACTAGGATGTATAAGAGAGGGGACAGAGGACATCCCTGCCTTGTCCCATTGGTGATTGTGAAAGGTGATGAAAATGTTCTGACGCACCCCCTGGGCCTTGGGACACCCGGAGCCGGACCCTTTTTGGTGGATGCTGGTGGTTGTAGTCTTCGTGGCGGCGATCCGGTTCCGTGGCTCAGGGCGGTCAAACCAGTGGCGGAACTATTTATGTGGTTTTGATGTTTAAATGTCCGACTACGCCACCCGTGGATTGCGGTCAGAGTGAACCGCCGCTACAGGGCAGACCGCTAAGGCTGGTGTTGTGGGTGCAGCAGAGCGTAGCATAACTCCCCACGGGAGGAGTATAGCCTCAGGGCAGTGTATGCGGAGGATGGGGGTGATGGTGCAGGGCAGCAGCAGTAACGACACGGAGTCAGTGATGCAGTTCAGGGCCTTTACTCACAGTTCTTATTATCCAGACCACATCTACAGGTAACGGCTGCCCACGTCGTACTGTGCTCACCAGGTGAGGGGCTCAGACAACTCCCAGATAACTTTGGAGCGCTTCACAGGACCCCCTTTGTGTGTCCTTTGTATGGCCTTTCTTACCAACACTTCTGTCCGGCTGCCTCGGGCCTCCTCTTGGTAAACTTGGCGCCAGTTTCCCTGACCCTATGTGGTGCCTTCCTAGCGGGTGGAGCAAGGGGCTGCGCCACATAAAATGTCAGAGCCTCCGGTTTCTAGCTGAGGGTCGTTTCCTGCCTCCACTAGTTCGGGGACCGGTCTCCCCCTTTGGCCTGACCCCTCCACGCAGGTGGATTCGGGCGTGCGGTGGCGACTCGCCCGTCCGCACCCCTGGGATCCCTTCATTCCTCGTTCCTGGAGCCTTCTCCGCTCCTCTTCCTTCCTTCTCCCTCTTGCAGGCCTGGGCCTCTGTTACTAGGCCCGCCTCCGGAGCAGAGCTCATGCAGAGCCCCTGCTCCCTGCCACTTCTGCTCAGACTTCTCTGCACTGAACTAAGATGGTGCCCACCTTTTATACTCCCTTCTCAATGCACCCAGGAACTGCTTCCTCCCTGCTCCTGCACTGCAGGGTTCCCCTTCCTCAGTGTTCCCTCCCCCCACTCCAGCCAGGGACAGGGACTGTCGTGCCCATCTCAGGGGCATATTGGTCGCCCTGCCCCACGGCAATGTGGTGTAATGCATGCAGGTGTCGGGTCCTGATCCACACTCCATCCTTATCTGAGAGTGAGATATCACACCTCTGGGTGAGGTGCAATACGTCTGTAGCAACCGAGCCCTCGGTGCTACAGTTCCATTTATCTTCAGCCTAGGTGACGTATTGTGATACAGGGCCGTGATTTTGGCTATAAAAGGGTCCCCTAGACCCCTACCCCAAGCTTTTTAAGAGAATCATATATGGCGTGCCAGGAGACTCTATGGAATGCTTTCTCAGCATCCAACGAGAGTATCTACTTACAAATTTTTAACTGCATCTAGCCCAGGAAATACTTTGTGCCTAGTAGCAGTGTCTGCTAGTCAGCGGATTATCCCGGCTGTTAAGCAAGCTACACCACCTGTAGTTTGGACACTTAATTTTTTCAAAGGAAATGCTTCGGGACCACGGGATACTTAGTGAAGAGCATCAGGAGGCACCCCAAGGCATAGGGGCTGGGACTGGCACTAGGATGCCTTGCGGTGGACAGCCGAGCTCGATCCTTATAAAAGCTTTTTAACTGCAGCAGCTTTAGTGGACGCTACTGGAGCTGGAATTACGCGGCTGCTGGCATGAGACTTGCCCTCCAATAGATCCTTGTAAATGGATTTAAAGTGTATTCATTCAAATTAGAGGGACAATTTAAATTAAAAAGCTTAGAGCTGCCTCCACCACAGGGGGGCTCTCTCGACCCACCAGCGGACAGGCACCAGTATTGGGAGAGGGGGGCTGGCCGTCAGGGTTCACCGCGGCTCTGGCACAAACCCGGCGACACGGAGGTGGCACGGGCAGGAGCGGACTGGCCGTCTCGGCTTCTCACTTTTTGGATTTTAGAAGGGCATGACATGCCTATATCTGTGTCTCCCCATCCTTTTACTCCTCCACCTCTTTTCTTTTCGCATGACTATATGTACTTGTCACTTTTCCATGTGTTAGTTGTGTCTTCTGAGCAGTTTGTCAGCCTTTGGACACCTTTGAAGGTGTTTTCTATGTGTTTCTATGTGTTTTTGTTTGCCTGCCATTGGTTTTAACGGTGTTCGAAGGTGTTCGACGAACAGTTCGACGAACAGTTCGGCGAACACACGGGTGTTCGACGAACCGAACCGAACTCGAACACTACGGGGGTGGCTCAACACTACTCTTTACCCGCAACAGCTAGTATGATTGGCAGGTCATCATTTCATTTGGAAGTGGAAACACCAGCTGGTGTTGATCGCTCTCCGACATTGAGAGCACCACCTTTGGATCAAGGCAACCTAACTTTTCCGCCTGCATCTTCCTCACAGACTGGCAAGTTTGCCGGGGACACCCTACTCAATCCCGTCTAAGCACAACAGCCAGCCCTCGGTCCCTCAGATGTGGACAAGTAAAAGACCATTTCCTCCTAGCCATGACAAAGCTAAGAGGTTGAATTTCACCATCTGGAAGCTGTTGGCTACAGAAATGCTGCCTTTCCGCCTGGTGGACACAGAGGATTTTCGAGACCTTATGTCTGTCGCAGTGCCCCAGTACCAGATGCCCAGTCGGCACTACTTCTCAAAGAAAGGTGTGCCTGCGCTCCACCAGCATGTCGCACACAACATCACCGCTTCTTTGTGAAACTCTGTGTGTGACAGGGTGCATCTCACCACAGACACTTGGGCGAGTAGGCATGGACAGGGGCGTTACATGTCGCTGACTGGGCACTGGGTAACTATGGTGACAGCAGGACAAGGGGCTGCTGTCCAAGTCTTGCCGTCCCCACAAGTTGTACGTCAATCCTCTTTATCTAGAAGTTCCTCCACTGCTTCTGCCTCCTCAACCTCCTCTCGGTCCTCCACCTGCACCCAAAACCTGTCTGATAATGCAACCCTCTTTCTAACTGCGCAGAAGGAATCCTGCACACCTCCTTACTATGCTGGCAGCAGGGCTCAATGGCATCAGGCGGTGTTTACTTTGAAATGTCTGGGAAATGTCAGTCACACAGCTGAGAAGTTGTGGTCAGCTCTGGAGACCCAGTTTCATGAATGGTTGTCTACACTGGACCTGCAACCAAGGAAACTTTGGTGGAATAAGGCGTTTTTGGGAAAATATATTACCCGCCAAATGATCCCACGAGGATTGAGAATTCGTATTACCCCTACATTTCCAGTAGAAGACGCAACATTTATGTCCAAATGGGAGGAGTCTTGTACGAACTGCTCATTGATATTGATGCAACTATTGGTAGACTTGAATTCACAATCCATTATGGACCTGGATAATCAAATAGATGTCGCACAGACAGAGTTGAGATCCAATTGTCCAACGGAGAAACTTTCTAATTATAATGTACAAATTGATAAAATTTTGGATTCCACAGTCAAGAGGATCCAGGATGTGCAGTTGTCTAAATTCAATAGAGACATGAGAGACTACCATCAGAAGAGAGTATATATATGTCGTAGACCAGGAGGTCAGGGCCCCAATTTTCCACGCAAACTTTCTAATTCATCAGCCACATCACTTAGTGATCACTCGGAGGCATCCTCTTCATCCATAGTCACAAGATCCGGTACCTCTAATAAAAGAATGAGGGAAAATAACTTCCATCCCTACAAACGACAGGAATATACATCACCGGATCATAAGAGGAATGACTGTAAGGTAATTAATTTGAGTAATTATATTCTTACTGAGTCAGATGTGGCCCTTCTTAGTAAGGGACTATCTTTTGCCCCGAGTGCCCAATTTGATGCATTTACAGCTATTAAAGACTTGCATATTTTCGCACGGGCCCTGATCTTCAAAAGACACTTCTTTGATGGTGGTCTCCATGATCTCTTTCCCACAGAGGAAGAACAGGCTGCGGTGAGGATACTGGAGGATTTGGCCATCGAACATAATACCCCCTTAGGAGGTAAGATTCCTAAATCTATTAGACCAAAATCTAAGAAGTTTCCACCATTAACGGCATGTTCCAATGTGGATTTATTTGTGAAGATTGTCGCTGATGAGCTGATGGCGATTCCGCGTCATATCTCACGTGACAATATGTCTAAGGAGGAACGAGATAGGCTAATCTTCCTTCAGAACTTACCAGGTGTCCTTATTAAACCTGCAGATAAAGGGGGGAATATTGTGGTGTGGCCCAAACCTATGTATGAGAGGGAGGCATATCGACAGCTAAATAACAAAATCTGTTATAGGAAATTGACTTTCAATCCCCTCACCTCATATATGGCAGAATTGAAGGTGATTATTAACAGAGCTGTTGCAGAGGAAATTATTACGAAAGAATTAGCTTCAGCTCTGGTAGTAGTAGAACCTACGATTCCCACCCTGTATCTTCTCCCCAAGATCCATAAAAATGCCGAGGTTCCCACTGGACGTCCCATTATTTCGGGTAGGGGGAACTTCTTGGAACATGTCAATAGGTGGATTGACTCCCATCTGCAGCCACTGGTGGAATGTCTACCTTCGTTTCTTAGAGACACGGGCGAGTTACTTAGGAAAATGGATGGACTATATGTTGAGGATGATACCACCCTAGTGACTGCCGATGTGGAGTCACTCTACACCAACATTAGACATGCGGATGGCATCTCCGCGGCTAAGTTCTTCTTGAGCACCTCGTCGGTACCCTATGCACTAAGATCCTTGATTTTGGAGCTGTTGGAGTTCTCTTTGCATCATAATTTCTTTACATTTAAGGGGTCCTTTTTCCTGCAGACCCAGGGGACAGCAATGGGTGCGGCCTTTGCGCCGTCCTATGCCAACCTGTTCCTGGGTCTGTGGGAAAGAGACCTCTGCCTGACAGATCGTGAGGAGTCAATGGGTCGTGTCCTTTTGTGGGCACGCTACATTGATGACATCCTCATGATCTGGCAGGGTTCAGCGTTAAAACTAAAAGAATTTATGGATCAATTAAATGGGAATGTATGGAATATACATCTTACATATCAGTCCAATGAACAACAAGTTGAATTTCTGGATGTGTCACTGATAAGGGATGACACCAACTGTCTACAAACGACGTTATTTCGGAAACCTACATCTACCAATATGTTGCTACATGCAACATCATCTCACCCTAAACATATGATTAGATCGGTGCCGGTGGGACAGTTCCTCCGAATTCGGAGGATCTGCTCCACCGATACCGAATTCGAACGACAGGCCTCTGAACTCAGAGATAGATTCCTCGAGAGAGGATATAGCCGTCGTATGATTAAGAGGGCATACAATAGAGCGAGATTCTCGTCCAGACATGACCTGATCTATGGAAAGAGAAGTGATGAGGGGGCTAAAGAAAATGAAAAAGTGAGATTTATCACCAATTATCATTCTCAATTTTCTAAGATGAGACAGATACTGTCTAGATCTTGGCACATCCTGAGAGCTGATAGTATCATCTCCAAGTTTATTCCAGAGAAGCCATTGATCACAATTAGACGGTCAAGAAATTTGCGGGACCATTTAGTTCACTCACATTATGAGGGGTCGGAAGTGGCTTCATTTTTGGACACTCAGAGGAGGAAGAGTGGATGCACTCCATGTGGCCGGTGCGTCGCGTGCCCGAATGTGGAACGTTGTGATACGTTCTTTGGATCGGATAGATCTAAAATATATAAGATCAAGAAATTTATCACCTGTACCACCAAACATGTCATATACTTTGCCACATGCCCATGTGGGCTTATATACGTGGGTATGACTACCCGTCAGTTTAAAGTGCGGGTCCGTGAGCACGTTCTGGGCATCATTGCAGCGGCCGACCACGTGGACGCATCCACTCTTAAAACCCTTCCCCGCCATTTCAAGACCCATCATAATTGTGACTCATCAGCACTCCAGGTTAGGGGTATCGATTGTATAACACCTAATATTCGTGGTGGGAGGATTGGCCAAAAATTGGCTCAAACAGAATCCCGTTGGATCTGGACCCTAGGTACACTACAACCGAAGGGTCTTAATGAGAGCATTAGTTATTCCCCCTTTCTCTAAAACCCATACTATATATTAAAATCTGAATATTAGTATCTCAATGCGAGTGGCCCCTTACAACCTAGGTTCACTTTTAATTTTGTATATGTTTATTAAGTGTACATATTGATTTTATCTCTTTTTGCATCTATCAGGATTTCTCTATGCATCTGTGGTCGTCTCTTGTCGTTGACAGCGGGGTGATTGTCATTGGTGAGTGAGGATGGCTTAGATGTGATGTCGCATTGGATCCTGACACAACGACGAGGGAATGCTGATTACAAGTCGATGCGAGAGACATTAAAACATTACAGCTAAAAGGACTGTGTGCGCATATTGAGGTCCTACTAGTGTAGTGTCGGGGATTCTGTTTGACTGCATTATGTTGTTGTAGATTTGTTGAAATGTATATCTGTCTTCGCCCTTATATTGACTTTCATGAGATGCACTCGATATACGTTGTGTGGGATACAGTAATTCTGGTGCAATATACGGCAGGCATGGGCTGGTGGGTGGATTGTATGGGTATATATCTATTCATTTTTAGTGTATATATCTTTACTATATGTAATATGTGTACTATGTGCACTGTAGTTCTCTCCCTGGGGGGGATACTAAGGGTGACTCTGATTGTGGACATTATATGTATACGTGTATGTGTATCAGGGAGACATTGTGTCGGATATGGAATATGCACCGATTAATTGGTTTCCTTTTTGTGACCCTAAAACATACATACAAGAAGTGGATATTTTGTGGTATATATACATTTATGTGGTATATGATATGTGGGTAATTGGCCCCAATCAACTAGCTTTTTTGTGGAGTTATCCATGATATACATGTGGAGGGTGGATATAATGTGTGTATATTTTTCTATATATGTTCATATAATTGTATGTAGTTGTATTTTCCTAGGTGTACCATGAGGATGATATGCCTGACATCATGATACATTAAATATGAAATATGGAACGTGTGCATCTGATCCATATGCTTTCTCTTTCCCCCCCTCCATATTGATATAATGGGGAGAGGGAGGAGAAATAGATGTATGTGTGTATATAATCCCTTCCTACTATGCATGTTGCCTATCGTGGTCTTCTACTCAGAATCTGTCATCCTCACATGTGGCACACTCCCCCTTCCCCCTTCTTTCCTTCCCTCCCCCCTCCCCTCCTTTCTCTTTTCTCTCCCTCCCTCCCCTGTTGTCCTGTTATATGTTGTGCTATATGCATCGTTATATGTTATCCTATTGTCTACTGTCTATATATGTTACTCTGCTATGTATATGAGATGATACCCACGATATACACCTGCATAGATGGAGAATATGTGTTGCGTGCATACAGGTGGGCGGGGGTGCCGGTCGGCCTCTGCTCTCGCAGTAGCATCGGTGTTGGGATTTAGCTCCGCCTACCCGATGTCACGTGATGCGGAGGCCCGCTGGCGTCCTCATCACCATGACGACGCACACATCACTTCCTGTTTTACGGCACCTTCGGTGCCTATATAAACAAGCAATAGAGTTGGAATGAACACGCCCCCTGACGAAGGGAACAACCGAAACGCGCGTCGGGGCGCCTCTCTCGACATGTGCCTCCCTGTAATGGACCCCTAACAGTGTTATTGCCCCCTGTGGATTACATGTGGATGCTGGAGAGTTGCGGTAAGCATACAATGGGGACATTCATGCTCCCTGTATTTATCTAGTGCACCGCACGTGACAATAGCAGTAGTTAATAGGAGGGTGATATGGTGGATGATTTCCACATCTATCCACTATACATCAGTGAGGGTAATCAGCATATATAGTATCCACTTCAATGCTACACTTGTAATCTACACATCAGATATGATACAATAAAAGTAAATATATAGGATCTGTGTTTGCTTTTGATTACTTACATTATGGGTCCTTTGATAGGGTCACATGTGGAGAGGGCTGTTGTTGATTTTATTGTCCTTTTAATATTGTTGTACTGATCTCTATGCATGTCTGATCTTTGTATCATAATAAACATTGACTATTTTTTGCTATAGAATTGTTGATTCGGTCTTCGCTTTTTTCTTTGGTAGTTGAACCAAGGAAGGCCGTGTACGACAATGCTGCAAACCTGGGTGCGGCCCTTCGCCGGGGAAATGTCACACACGTGCCTTGTATGGCTCACGTGTTGAACCTGGTTGTCCAGCAAATTTTAGCCCACTATCCCGGACTAGATGGCCTTCTGCAGAGGGCACGGTCGCTGTGTGCTCACTTCCGCCATTTGCATCCCGCAGCTCAACGACTTACATCTCTACAGAAGTCGTTGGGCCTGCCAGTTCACCGGCTGAAATGCGATGTGCCAACACGGTGGAATTCAACTCTGCACATGTTGCAGCGACTGTGGCAGCACCGACAAGCCCTGGTGCAATACGTTCTGACGTATAGCCTGGACCAACGAGATCCAGAGGTGGGGCAAATCATGCTGCAGGAGTAGTCTCAGATCAGGGACCTATGAAGTTGACGTGCCCCCTGGGCCATGGGATACCCGGAGCCGGGCCGGTAGACGCTGGGGGTTGTAGTCACTGTGGCGGCGACCCGGTCTGTGACCCAGGGCGGTCAATCCAAGGGTAATTTGTATATATGGGTTTTATAATGTCCGACTACGCCACACCTGGAGTGCGGCCAAAGGGGCCACCGCTGCGGAACAGTCCTCTGAAGCTGGTGGTTTTGCAGCAATGGTATTATTACTCCCCACAGGAAGAGTGTAGCTTCAGGGCAGTGTGGGTGGATGATGGTGGTTGTAGTGCAGGGAGTCAGTAATGAACACAGAGTCTGTGTGATGCAGTCCCAAGATCTTTACTCACAGTTGTTGCAGTCCAGATTACAGGTATCAGAGCAATCTCCCCCGTCGTGCTGTGCGTACTCAGTGAGGGGCTCAGTCTACCCCCAGATAGCTCCGGAGTACTTAGCAGGACCCCCTTCTGTGTGTCCTTTCTCTGGCCTTCTCCCTGCACCTCACACTCAGTGACACTTCTATCCGGTATCCTCGGGCCTTGGCGGGCGACGTGTGTTCCGTCCCCTGGGTCCTATGTGGCGATCTTCTTAGCGAGACTGGTGTGGACTTTGGCCTGCAGTACATGAAATTCTGCAGCCTCTGGTTTCTAGTTGAGCCTTGCTGTTTCTCCGCTAGTTGAGGGACCGGTTCACCCTTATCTGGCCTGACCCCTCTACCTCCTGGTATCAGCGGGCGTAAGGGTGGCCTTCTGCACGGCCCATACCTATAGGGTCCCTTCGGTTCCTGGAGACTTCCTGCTCCCACTCCTCTCTTCTCTCCTTCAGTCCTGGGCCTCCCAGGCTAGGCCCGCCTCCGGAGCAGAGCTCATGCAGAGCCTCTGCTCCTGTCACTTCTCCTCCTCTGACTGGCTTGCTCTTTCTAAGATGGCTTCCTATTTATACTCTCCCTGTCATGTGCTCCCCTAAGCTGCTTTCTCCACCGACACCCACTACATAGGACCCTCCCACCAGCTAGGGACCTGGGACTGTGCTCTCCCTTAGGAGCAATCTCGCCCTACCCCCACTGCGGGTATGTGTTGGATGCAGGTGTTAGGGTCATGAGCCATACTCCTTCCTTACCTGAGGGTGAGATACCACACCTCTGGGTGAGATGCAGTACCTCTGTGGCTATTGAACCCTCAGGGGCGCCACACACCCTTCTGCACAGTTTTGAAATGGCGACGAAGATGTTTAGTGCTGACGACGATGCCAATATCAGCATGACTATTCTGGTGATTTACATGCTGGAGCACACGTTAAACAGAATTCAGAGTCAGGTGGTGGGACAAGAGGAGGTGGAGGAAGTAGAGGAGGAGTCGTATGCGGAAGGGATAACATCTCCAAGGTCCAGACGGTCAGCAGCACCAAGGCAGCAGGCATGGGAGGGTGGGGGAGAGGGATTAACCAGGGCGAATGGTAGCAGCCAAACTGTTGAGGAAGGTGCAGGAGCCGAGGAAGAAGTGGAGGACGAACTGGCGATGGGCATGTAAGACTCATCAGATGAGGGAGACCTTGATCACATTTCTGTTGTGCGAGGTTGGGGGGAGAGAGCAGAGGAAGGAATCATGATTCTTACCTCGCTACCAACACAACAAGGACTTGGTCCTCCTGGATGCGCAAGACACATGAGTGCCTTCTTGCTGCACTACCTGCAACATGACCCTCGGATTGTCAGAATTCAAAGTAATCCCGACTACCGGGTTGCCACACTCTTAGATCCCCGGTACAAAAGTAAATTTGCCGAAATAATTCCTGCCATAGAAAGGGATTCACGCATGCAGGAGTATCAGCAGAGGCTGTTGCAGAATCTTATATGTGCTTTTCCACAAAACACCAGTTGTGCACGTAGTGAATCTCACAGTTCTAACTTGCAAACCGTGGGACTGTCGAGTCTTCATCACTCAAACCGTAACAGTAACACAGTATCTGCTGGTAACAGAAATTTTGTGGAATCGTTTCACCACTTTTTTAGCCCATCCTTTGCAAGGCCACAGGAGACAAGAAGCCTGACACATAGTCAACGCCTAGAGAGGATGGTACAGGAGTATCTCCAAGTGAACATCGAAGCTATGACTGTGTCACTGGACCCTTGCTCATTTTGGGATTCCAATCTGGAAAAATGGCCGGAGTTCGCCACTCACGCCTTGGAGATCTTGTCATGCCCTGCAGCCAGCGTTCTCTCTGAACGTGTGTTCAGCGCTGCTGGTGGTGTGCTGACAGATAAGCGCATGCGGCTGTCCACTGAGAATGTAGACAGACTCACGTTCATAAAGATGAACAAATTTTGGATCCGCAAGGACTTTTCTACCCCTGTGTCATCCTGGGGAGACTAAAAGCTTGAGGATTTGGTAAAATCACCTCACCAACCGTTTTAAGCAACTCTGGGGCAATTGATGCCACTTAAGTGGTGTCTGTGCCACAATTTTTGGAAAAAATGGAGACTCCTACCGACCCCCTTTCCTTGACAATACAATAATGTAACTCTTACAACTGGATGGGTGAGGATCGGTCACAGCTTTATTAACTCTTTATACTCATTACATTAGAAAGGCATTTTATTTCTAAAATAATTCAGCTTGTTGCAGCATGCCCTGGGTCTCCACACCGGCAAGTTGGCCAACAAGTGTAACTCTCCAACATGTCCTTTCTATTTCCAGGCCACGGAGGATCCTGCGTACTCGTATGCAGGACTCTGACCCCCATCCATCACTCTTAACGCTTGTTCCACTCCGTCCTGGAGTCCTGACAGGAATATGTCCAGTCCAATATCCATTAAGTGAACACCGTTGGGCCGTATGAGGCCTGCTTTATCTCCATCCAGTTGTCGGTGTTGTATCACTACACCGCCTCTGTCTGTTCTAAATTTTGCCATCCGAATATTTATTAGCCGCCTTGTCCGTTCGATGGCCGTGATGTCTCGCGCACCTTGCCATACCGCTATTGGCACAATCTCTGACCATACTATAGTTAGTTTCGTGAAAAATTCTCTGAAGCTCTCAGTGTCTAGTTTCATTATTGCCATTAGTTATGCGCTCTTGTGATGACCTAGGTCGTTTCCCCCGGCCTGTATAACTAAGATGACCGGACCTCTTGCCTCTCTCCCTACCTTGATTACCTCCATTAGTACCTGTGGCCATAGCAGGCCTCTAATACCTTTCCAGTTGAAATATGTGTTATGAAACTCTAATTTCCTCCCGCCTGGGCGGACTTTCGCCCTTTTTTCTGCCCAATATATATACGAGTGGCCTATCACCCACACTGTTGGCTTAGCATCACCTGTAAAAGAAACAAACCACGTTACGATAACAAGTCTGGTCCTATGTATCTCGCCAAACACTTGGATCGCCATCTCCCTATCCTCTGAACTTCCGTTTCTGACATCTCCCTATCCTCTGCTCTTGCTGCTTCCGTGGCCGCGCCTATGCGGAATGAGTGTGTCCCATAATCTTTGGGGTGGTTCCCTGCCGATGTTATGCATTTATTAAATATAACTTGGAACTGGTATCTTGATAACGGCATTCCATCAATGTGTGATAGGAAGAAATTACTTTGTGATCTGATGGTTATATATGTTTTTACTATTGTTACCCGACTCAGTGTACCGTTTGTGGGTTGTAGAAGTACCCAAGTGCCCCTGCCCGCTGGAACCGTTTTCGATTGGCGTATGCATAGACGTATTGCATTATTGGCTATGACTACGTCCTAGTGTAATAAGCCTCCACTGGTGGTAATTTTGGATTGAGGGACTAATTCGCTTATGCATAGCGCCCCGAAGAAGGCAATCGCAAATGCAGTAGACAGTAGTGTTGCTTCAAATTGTGAGTGTCATGTTAATGGTGTTAGGGATATGATGTGAGAAATCAGTTTTAGTGACACGGGATGGGACGTCTACACTCCTGACTTGGCTGACCCCTTTTCCACCCTTTTATGGATTGTCTGATGATGAATCTCTTTGTCATATCTCCCCAATTCAGTAGTTGGAAGTGAAATGCTACTCCGGTCAGACACCGCTGTGCTGACGCCCCTGATATGCCCCTCATCATTAGCTGGTGGAGAAATTCTATGGTGACTTGTAATCTGGCTTGTTCACATTGGTCAACCAATCTACCTGCTACTAGTCGTGTGCACTCTTCCCATGCCTTACCGTATGCATGACACGTCGACGGGGCAACTGACACTCTGATTAATGGCATCAACTATTTGCCACTAGATCCCATAGGGAGGGTGGGCAACTGTTGCCCGATGGGTGGGCGCTGGGGAGGAGCTCTGTGAAAATCTGCCAATTGAATTGTGATAAAGCGTTAGCAGCAGCTGTAGGCCCCTCAGCATCGTGGCTAGAGCGGACCCATACATTGTGTTTTAGGCACAGGAATGCTAGCTGGCGTAGTAGGCCTAGCACTGGGAGAGACGATGATGCCATCTTATTAATGCAGTGCGCTAGGCTGGTGTTTTTTGTTATGAAGAGTATATTTTTGTTAGCCAGGAGCGCGCCCCATATTTCTATTGCTACCACTATTGGGAAGAAAAATTATTTTCCGGGCTAGATGCAGCTAAAAATTATTATTAATTTCAAAGCTGGTGGAGCTTGGTATAGATGGCCTAATACAATGAGTACCACACACTGCTAATATGCCCAAAATTATTTTCCAGGCAAGATGCAGTTAAAAATTATTAGTAATTTGAAAGCTGGTGGAGCTTAGTATAGGTGGCCTAATAGAATGAGTACCACACACTGCTAATATGCCCAAAATTATTTTCCAGGCAAGATGCAGCTAAAAATTATTATTAATTTCAAAGCTTGTGGAGCTTGGTATAGATAGCCTAATACACTGAGTACCACACACTACTACTATGCCCAAAATTATTTTCCAGGCAAGATGCAGCTAAAAATTATTAGTAATTTGAAAGCTGGTGGAGCTTAGTATAGATGGTCTAATAGAATGAGTACCACAAACTGCTAATATGCTCAAAATTAGTTTACAGGCAAGATGCAGCTAAAAATTATTATTAATTTCAAAGCTGGTGGAGCTTTGTATAGATGGCCTAATACAATGAGTACCACACACTGCTACTGAGCCCAAAATTATTTTCCGGGCTAGATGCTGCTAAAAATTATTATTAACCCCTATCCAACCCTTGCCGTATTAGTACGCACATTTGCTTACCCCCGGTTCAGTGAGGGCTGCTGCGCTGAGCCCTCACTGAACCGAGCACATGTCAGCTGATTCTTACAGCTGACTTGTGCCCGCAACAGCCGCGGGTGGAATCGCGATCCACCCGCGGCTGTTAACATGTTAAATGCCGCTGTCAATCTTCGACAGCGGCATTTAACGCGCGCTTCCGGGTTGCGCGTCATAAGCCCCGCCCATCGGTGACCGCGTCACGTGATAGCGGGTCGCCGATGGGCGTGCATGACAACCCAGGGTCTGCAGCAGACGCCTGTGGTTGTCATGATCTGGTCGCTATGAGCGCCACCTAGTGGTCGGCGCTCATAGCACAGGACCATTTCTGCTGCATGCAGGGGATCTGCTCGTCCCCTGTATGTAGCAGAGACGATCAGACAAATGCTGCTTCTAGTCTCCTATGGAGACTATTGAAGCATGCAGTAAGTGAAAAAAAAATGTTTTTAAAAATATAAAAAAAATTAAAAAAATAGAAAAGTTTAAATCACCACCCTTTTGCCCCATTCAAAATAAAATATAAAAAAAAAAACCCACATACACATATTTGGTATCAACTCGTTCAGAATCGCCCCATCTATCAATATAAAAAAATAATTAATCCGATTGGTAAACGGTGTAACGAGAAAAAAATTCTAAACGCCAGAATTACGTTTTTTTGTTGCCGCAAAATTGCAATAAAATGCAATAATGAACGATCAAAACATCGGATCTACCCCAAAATGATATCAATAAAAACGTCAGCCCGGCACGCAAAAAATAAGCCCTCACCCAGCCCCGTATCACGAAAAATGGAGACGCTACAGGTCTCGGAAAATGGCGCTGTTTTTTTTTAGTTTTTTTTACCAAATTTTGGAATTTTTTTTCACCACTTAAATATAAAATAACCTATACATCTTTGGTGTCTACGAACTCGTAATGCCCTGGAGAATAAGAATGGCAGGTCAGTTTTAGCATTCAGTGAACGTGGTAAAAAAATAAATAAAAAACAACTGTGGTATTGCACTTTTTTTGCAATTTTACCGCACTTGGAATTTTTTTCCTGTTTTCCCGTACAAGATATGGTAAAACTAGTAATGGTCTTGAAAAGTACAACTTGTCCCGCAAAAAATAAGCCCTCACATAGCCATATTGTCCAAAAAATAAAAACGCTATGGCTCTGGGAAAAAGGGGAGCAAAAAACGACAAAACCCAAGGTTGCGAAGGGGTTAATTTCAAAGCTGGTGGAGCTTGGTATAGATGGCCTAATACAATGAGTACCACACACTACTACTATGCCCAAAATTATTTTCCAGGCAAGATGCAGCTAAAAATTATTATTAATTTCAAAGCTGGTGGAGCTTAGTATAGATGGCCTAATACAATGAGTACCACACACTGCTACAAGCCCAAATATTTTTTCAGAGCTAGATGCAGATAAAAATTATTTTGAATTTGCAACCTGGTGGAGTTTAGTATAGATGGACTAAACGAACAAGTCCCACACACTGCTACAAGCCCAAATATTTTTTCAGAGCTAGATGCAGATAAAAATTATTTTGAATTTGCAACCTGGTGGAGGTTAGTATAGATGGACTAATAGAACAAGTCCCACACACTGCTACAAGCCCAAGCCCAAATATTTTTTCAGAGCTAGATGCAGATAAAAATTATTTTGAATTTGCAACCTGGTGGAGATTAGTATAGATGGACTAATAGAACAAGTCCCACACACTGCTACAAGCCCAAGCCCAAATATTTTTCAGAGCTAGATGCAGATAAAAATTATTTAGAAATTGCAACCTGGTGGAGGTTAGTATAGATGGACTAATAGAACAAGCCCCACACACTGCTACAAGCCCAAGCCCAAATATTTTTTCAGAGCTAGATGCAGATAAAAATTATTTTGAATTTGCAACCTGGTGGAGGTTAGTATAGATGGACTAATAGAACAAGTCCCACACACTGCTACAAGCCCAAATATTTTTTCAGAGCTAGATGCAGATAAAAATTATTTTGAATTTGCAACCTGGTGCAGGTTAGTATAGATGGACTAATAGAACAAGTCCCACACACTGCTACAAGCCCAAATATTTTTTCAGAGCTAGATACAGATAAAAATTATTTTGAATATGCAACCTGGTGCAGGTTAGTATAGATGGACTAATAGAACACGTCCCACACACTGCTACAAGCCCAAGCCCAAAAATTTTTTCAGAGCTAGATGCAGATAAAAATTATTTTGAATTTGAAACCTGGTGGAGGTTAGTATAGATGGACTAATAGAATGATGCTATGCCCAAAAGGTTTTACTTGGCTAGGTGCTGTAAAAAAATTATATTCTATACACAGGTGGTGTAGCTTGCAACACAGATAGGCTACTCCACTGACTAACACACACTGCAAGAGGCCAAAAAGGATTTGCTTAGCTAGATTTAGCCAAATGCTGTGAAAAAAACTTGCACAGCACTGGCACAGACCTGCCTGGCAAAAAGTGATAGGAACTGATGTAACCTAGCCCTCAAAAGGACTGCAATTACAATTAGTCTTTACTCCCAATCTATCTATTTAAGAGCACAGACCTGCCTGATAAAAGTGATAGGAACTGATGTAGCCTAGCCCTCAAAAGGACTGCAATTACAATTAGTCTTTACTCCCAACCTATCTATTTAAGAGCACAGACCTGCCTGATAAAAGTGATAGGAACTGATGTAACCTAGCCCTCAAAAGGACTGCAATTACAATTAGTCTTTACTCCCAACCTATCTATTTAAGAGCACAGTCCTGCCTGATAAAAGTTGTAGGAAATGATGTTACCTAGTCCTCAAAAGGACTGCAATCACAACTATTTCCTACTCCCAAGCTATCTGTAGATTTGTGCGAAAATTGCCTTGAAATTAACACTCAAAGTATAGCGCACACAGCAACAGTGGTGCCGTCTAACACGCAGCTGCAGCAGTGAGAAAATGGTGGCTACGTGGAAAATGGCTGGGTCTTATAGGGCAAGGACATGTGACATACACTTCCAACGACACATGCCCTTGCTTGTGTGAAAAAAAGCACTTCGCTCCGTGTGTGCGCTGCTGATAGGCTGACAGATTGCACCTCCCCACTGTAAATGCGGGAAAGAGAAAAAAAATGGAGATCTTCATTATTTATGCAGAGATCCATTCCCTGCCCCTCCCCCCGCCCCGCTGTACACTCAAACTGCGTATTAACATTAATTTTCAGCATTACTGAGTAAAAAATCCAGTTATGATTTTGGTGCACGAACAGTTATCGAACATAACCTCGAACAGACGAATTTTTTTCAAATTGTTCATGTTCGCCGAACGGCTCGAACACCACTCAAAACAGCTCTAATTTGAGATTGGCGAACAGTTCGAGTCGAACACCGCTCATCTCTACTTATGTGATCGGCCGGTCATGTGACCACGTTTGCTATTTGCATGTGTTGACTACACTCTTTCTGCTTGTCTCAATTCTCTTGTATTGAGAGAAGCCAAATGTATCTAGCCGACATGTGCCAATAGCAAACGTGTGGTCACATGACCGCCCGATCACATAGGTGCTGCTGGGGACTCATGACAGCAGTTGCACCACACCGTCATGATTTACCAGTCTGCAGTCACATAGAGTGACATGCAGACTTTTATCCCAAGCCCAGACAACCCCTCTAATAACGTTATACAAATAATAAGCTGCTCATTCTGAAGCAATTAGAGGGATTGTCTGGTCTTCAGCTACAAGTGTGCAGTAACTATATGACCGCAGACTTGTGAATCTTCACATTGCATGCACAGCACACTGTAAGGACTCTCCAGTGTGGGCAGCGGGTCGTCATGTGACCTCAAGTATGTGATATGCAAACACCTGGCCACATTCCACCTACACTCTTTCCTGTCTCCCTCGATACACTTGTATTTAATCAGGCCACGCAGTTGGAATGTGGCCAAGCTCATGCAAATCGCATACTCGCCGATACGGGCAATGGTGAATCCTCACAGTGTGCGCAATGTAAGGAGTCACATGTCTGTAGCCACAGAGAGGCACGGCAGACTTGTAGATTTAGACCGGACAAGCCCTTTAGACACAGTGCAGCTCATGCCATAGTTACTGTATGGAGGCTTGTTATACTATCAGGCAGGGGCTTATTATAAGTTCTAAACTGTAAATATAATATACCCCTACCTCCCTATCTCCACCCTCCCCAGACAGCAGCTATGACATGAGATTGCACATAATCTCAGTACACAAGGCCCCTAGTGCCCCCCCACCCCACTACCCCAAATCAGCTCCCCCTATTCCCCTCACATCCACTCCACTCCCACAGTAACATTATATGTTGCAATTCCTAAAAAAAAAAAAACTAAATTGGCTCTAGCAGCACTTACATATGAGCCTGATGATGATTAGTCTGGGCCAGGCACAGTCTAAACACAATCTCTGCTGCAGCTTCTCACCAGGAGTCCAGGACCCAGGGTCTAGTGTGGACCAATCAGGGCGCTCATGGGGAGGAGCTAACCGCAGGTCTGCCAGTCTATAGAAGATCAGGACAGGCCGGCTTGTTCAGCTACTCAGCTCAGGCAGGGGAACGAGGGAGGTGGAGCGGCTCCTCTTCGGCAGACCAGTCAGCGCGTGAGTCACAGCTTCTGAACAGACGTGCCCGCGCTGTGTATGCTGGGTCCTGCTCTGCGTGACGTCATGCGACAGGGCGGACCCAGCATCACAGCTTGTGGCCGCGGCCCGCTCCAATGATAACACACATGAGATTGCGGATTATAATGTTATAATGGGGGCAATTCGTGGAGTCCCCGGAGCCTAGGGGCCCCCAGAGTCACGGGCCCTGGGCTGTAGCCCAAATTGCCCTCATTATAATCTGCCTATGTTTGCAGAGATGGGATCCTGGGTTCAAATCCCAGCAAGGACAACATCTGCAAGTACTTTGTATGTTCTTCCCGTGTTTGCCTGTATTACCTCCTCAGTTAAAAAAGCAACCATAGAGTGTCCAGGAACCTTCCCACACACTTTTCTTAGCCAGGACTGCTTCTCGGCCGGGTTGGACGGTCCCACCAGAGAATCCTCTAGTGTGCCCTGGCTTCTACCTCAGGAGAGTTCATGATAGCACTAACTTTGCAGCAGCTATGGGGCTCTTGAGCGGGGGAGAAAGGTGAGCCCTCAGAATCAAACCTTCTGGTGGGCACAATGTTTTTCAATCTGAAACAGCTTCTCAGTGGGAGTTGTATTTCACCACAGCCATATTCTTTAGCTCGGTGAAAGGACTGGCATAGAGGGAAACCGTATCTACTCCGGCTGTCATTTCTCGGTCACTAGGTTCCGCCCATTGTCACACATGACCATGCCTGGCTGTATGTTCAGCGGTGAGAGCCACAGATCAGGCTGCTGTGTTACAGCTTTCAACAACTCTGCATCGCTGGGCGGTTTGTCACCTAAGCATTAACCATGTTATCTTCAGCACAGCCTGTTGCCGCTTGGCCAAAGCAGTGCTGCAGTGCTGTCAGCTTGTGAACGATGTGGTCATTTTGGAGATAGAGGACGAGGTGCAGGAGCTGAACAATGTGATTACATTGAGGTTAAATTGGCAACGCTGTTTTTTGTACTAAAGAAAGATCCTATTGGGTTTTTGGTTTTTTTACGTTATTTTTTTAAGACAAATGCATTCACCGGGAAATGTCATTTTAACATTTTACAACCTTATCTGGCAATGTGGTGTGTGACACATCATCAGACACATCCTGTTTCATTTATGATGGAGGAACTCTGAAAGTCAGAAAAGCCTATTTTTATAGGACCATCAGACGGCCCTTACTATTCTTAAAAGGCCAGCAGTCAGCCCTTGCTATTTTTAGAGATCCTTCAGCCGGCTATGCTTTATTGTTCCCATTATTAACAAGTGGGTCTCCTATACTGTTATTGCGTATGCAGTGACTGCAAGGGCTGCCAAAAATTTGGACGCAGCCCAATACCCCTTTGATGAGACATAGAGGAGGGTCTCAGTAAAAAAAATGTTCCCATTATAAAGGAGAGGGTCTCCTATAGTGGTAATGCCAATACTGTGACTGCAAGGGCTGCCAAAATTTAGGAAAAACACCACTAAGAAGATGGTGGGTCACCGATGGGTGCGCATGACAACCCAGGGTCTACAGCAGACGCCTGCAGTTGTCATGAGCTGGCCGCTATGAGCGCCACCTACTGGTCGGCGCTCATAGCACAGGACCATTTCTACTGCATACAGGGGATCTGCTGATCCCCTTTATGTAGCAGAGGCGATCGGACAGTTGCTGCTTCTAGTCTCCTATGGAGACTATAGAATCATGCAAAAAGTGAAAAAAATAAGTTTTTAAAAGTATAAAAAAAATTAAAAAAAATATAAAAGTTTAAATCATCCCCCTTTCACCCCATTCAAAATAAAATAATAAAAAAAAAACCTACATAGACATATTTGGTATCGCCGCGTTCAGAATCGCCCGATCTATCAATATAAAAAAATAATTAATCCGATCGGCAAACAGCGTAACGAGAAAAAAATTCTAAACGCCAAAATTACGTTTTTTGGTCGCCGCAAAATTGCAATAACGGGCGATCAAAACATCGGTCCTACCCCAATATGTTACCAATAAAAACATCAGCCCGGCACGCAAAAAATAAGCCCTCATAAGCCCAAGATCCCGAAAAATGGAGACGCTACAGGTCTTAGAAAATGGCGCTAGTTTTTTTTTTTTTTCACCAAATTTTGGAATTTTTTTTCACCACTTAAATGAAAAAGAACCTATACATGTTTGGTGTCTACTAACTCATAATGACGTGGAGAATAAGAATGGTGGGTCAGTTTTAACATTCAGTGAACGTGTTAAAAAAAAAAAAATAATAAAAAAATATGGTATTGCACTTTTTTTGCAATTTCACCGCACTTGGATTTTTTTTCCCGTTTTCCCGTACATATGGTAAAACTAGTAATGGCGTTGAAAAGTACAACTTGTCCCGCAAAAAATATGCCCTCACATGGCCATGTTGACCAAAAAATAAAAACGCTATGGCTCTGGGAACAAGGGGAGCAAAAAACAAAAATGCAAAAACGAAAAATCCCAAGGTTGTGAAAGGGTTTTTAAAGACACATAAAGCAGGGCCACAGTAACGACAAATTCCCATTAGAAAGGAGAGAGTCTGCTACACAGTTATAGGGTATGCAGTGAGTCCAACGGCTGACCAAATTTAGGAAAAACCCCACTAAGAATTTAAAGACACATAGAGCAGGGCCACAGTAACAAGTACGATATGTTCCCTTTAGAAAGGAGAGGGTTTGCTATACAGTTATAGGGTATGCAGTGAGTCCAACGACTGACCAATTTTAGGAAAAACCCCACTAACAATTTAAAAACACATAGAGCATGGCCACAGTAATGACAAATTCCCATTAGAAAGGAGAGAGTCTGCTATACAGTTATAGGGTATGCAGTGAGTCCAACGGCTGACCAATTTTAGGAAAAACCCCACTAAGTATTTAAAGACACATAGAGCAGGGCCACAGTAATGACAAATTCCCATTAGAAAGGAGAGAGTCGGCTATACAGTTATAGGGTATGCAGTGAGTCCAACGGCTCACCAATTTTAGGAAAAACTCCACCAACAATTTAAAGACACATAGAGCAGGGCCACAGTAATGACAAATTCCCATTAGAAAGGAAAGGGTCTCCCATAGTGTTGGCCTATGCAGTGAATGCAAGGTCTGCTAAAAATTGGGAGACACTCCAATGCCCCTTGGAATAGACTTAGAGGGCCTCATAAAAAAATGTTCCCATTAGAAAGACGTGGGTCTCCTATACTTGTAATGCCCATGCACTAAGTGTATGGACTGACAAACATTTACCCCTGGGGGGTATACATGAACATACTGTACAATTTTTTTTTTTTTACGGGTATCATAAACACCCTTAAAAAAATGATGTGGCTGTTGCATCACAGACCACGGTCACCCTGGTGATATGGTGGTGGAGGATGAGGATGAGGATGAGGAGAAGGAGGAGGACAAGAGCAAATAGCCAAAATCAGGAAGCGTATACCCATGTGTGGGTTTGAAGAGGTGCATGGGAATACACCTCCCAAAAAAAGACACTGGATTTGAGTTTTTTTATGCTGCTATCATTCGGTGGTGTTGAGAAGTCTTGCCCAATCCAGCCCTTGTTCATTTTTATAAGAGTCAGCCTGTCAGCATTCTCAGTTGACAGGCGGATGCGCTTATCAGTTATAATTCCACCAGCGGCACTAAAAACCTGCTCTGATAAAACGCTAGTGGCAGGGCAGCCAAGGAACTCCAAGGCATAGAGAGGCAGTCCATTCCACGTATCCAGCTTGGATACCCAATAATTAAAAGGCACAGAGGAATTACGGAGGACATTGGTACGTTCGGCAAGGTTCTCTCTCAGCATCTTCCCTAACTTTGCACTCCTTGTGAGAGTATCCCGTACCTCAGGGCCTGTGCGATGGGAGGGTTTGAGAAAACTGTCCAAGAACTTTCCAAAACTGTCCAAGAACAAACCAGGGATTGAAGCTTGAAGAGGACAATTTGCATATTCCAGGTGCCTTCTGGGAAAAGCGAAGAGTCTCCCTCAGCTAGAAGATCGTTGGGTACAGCCGGGACCAGCTGCTTGGAAAGCATCGCCAAACCAGGGATTGAAGCTTGAAGAGGACAATTTGCATATTCCAGGTGCCTTCTGGGAAAAGCAAAGAGTCTCCCTCAGCTAGAAGATCGTTGGGTACAGCCGGGACCAGCTGCTTGAAATGCATCACCAAACCGCGCCAAAATTTGTTTATCCTAGGGTATCACAAGAAAGAAGACAGACATCAAGTCAGCAGGGACAAGGAGCAGCATGGCAGATGTGACAACCTACATGGTGAGCTGCAACATGTGCTACATGTTCACAGATCGACCAGAAGATGAAACCAACTTCACCTGCCAGAAGTGTAGACTACTGGCTCTTTTAGAAGAAAAGGTGCGGGGACTGGAAGAATGAATTGAGACATTAAAACTCATCAAGGAAAATGAAGACTTCCTGGACAGAACAGAAGCTTCACTACTGGTCACGGAAAGTGAAGAAAGCGTCAGAGAACCTCCAGAGGCAGACAAGTGGAGGCAAGTGACCAAAAGAAGCAAGAAGACCATGGAGACACCACCAACCACACAACTGAGAAACAGATTTCAAGGACTTGTGGAGGACGAAGATGGCACACCTAAGGATGAGGCACTACCAGCAAGCAAAGAAGAAAAGAGCACCCAGAAACACCCAGAAGCAACAAGAAAAAGGACTGCCAAGAAGGGAAGAAGAGTGGTGGTGGTGGGAGACTCACTACTGAGAGGAACAGAAGCAGCTATCTGCAGACCGGACATAACCGCAAGAGAAGTATGCTGCCTCCCAGGTGCGAAGATCAAGGATGTTACCGATAGGATACCGAAGCTCATCAGTTCCAAGGATGTCCACCCATTTCTTCTGATACATGTTGGCACCAATGACACGGCAATGAAGGACCTACCGACAATCTGCAAGGACTTTGAAGCATTGGGGAAGAAAGTAAAAGAAATGGATGCGTAGGTAGTTTTTTCTTCTATCCTTCCAGTAGACGGGCATGGTGTCAGGAGATGGAACAGGATCCTTGATGTGAACAACTGGCTGAGACGATGGTGCAGACAACAAGGATTTGGTTTCCAGGACCATGGTGTGAATTACCTCTATGACGGACTCCTTGCCAGAGACGGACTACACCTCAACAAACCCGGGAAACACACATTCGCCAGGAGACTCGCAACACTCATTAGGAGGGCGTTAAACTAGAAGAAGAGGGGATGGGAAGAAAAACGCCGGACACGAACATGAAACCAGAGAACATACCAATGAAAGATATGAAGTGCGACAAAAAAGGTCCAAGACAAGATATTTGGAAGGGAGGTAAGAAAATTTCTAATACAATCCACAGGGAGAAGATTGGAACAAAACAAAATCGTGTAAACTGCGTGCTAGCAAATGCCAGAAGCCTGACAAACAAGATGGATGAACTGGAAGCAGAAATATCTACAGGTAACTATGACATAGTGGGAATAACCGAGACATGGTTAGATTAAAGCTATGACTGGGCAGTTAACTTACAGGGTTACAGTCTGTTTAGAAGGGATCGAAGAAAGCGGAAAGGGGGTGGAGTCTGTCTATATGTAAAGACGTGTCTAAAGCCTACAATACGGGAGGATGTATGGGAGGGAAATGAGGAGGTCGAGTCCTTATGGGAGGAGATACATGGGGCAAAAAACAATAATAAAATTATCATAGGAGTCTGTTATAAACCACCAAATATAGCAGAAGCCACGGAAAGTCTATTAATGAGACAAATAGACGAAGTAGCAAAAAATAACAAGGTGATTATTATGGGGGACTTCAACTACCCCGATATAGACTGGGAAACCGAAAGCTGTAGATCTCAGAAAGGAAACAGGTTTCTGTCAATTATCAAAGACAATTATTTGTCACAACTTGTGCAGGAACCAACTAGAGAGACGGCCCTTTTAGACTTAATATTAACTAACAGTCCAGACAGAATAACTGAGGTGCAGGTCGGGGGGCACCTGGGAAATAGTGACCACAACATTATACAATTCCACATGTGCTTCAGTAGGGTGCCCAGCAAGGGAGTCACAAAAACACTGAACTTCAGGAGGGCAAAGTTTGATCACCTAAGAGATGCCCTTCACCTTATAGACTGGGATAGTATCTTCAGTAATAGGAGCACGGATAGAAAATGGGAAATTTTCAAAACAGTCCTACATAGTCACTGTAGAAGGTACATACCTTCTGGGAATAAAAGGGCTAGGAATAGGAGGAAGCTAATGTGGCTAAATTAGGAAGTCAAGAGGGCAATGAAAAACAAAAAAGGGCTTTCGGTAAACTTAAGCAAGAAGGCAGCGAGGAAGCGCTAATATCTTATAGGGAAAAAAACAAAATCTGTAAGAAACAAATAAGAATAGCAAAAGAGGAGACAGAGAGACTAATTGCCAAGGAAAGTAAAACGAATCCCAAACTGTTCTTTAACTATATAAACAGTAAAAGGATTAAAACTGATGGAGTTGGCCCATTGAAAAATAAACTGGGTAAAATCATAGAGGGCGATGAGGGTAAAGCAAACCTACTCAATAGCTTCTTCTCCACTGTTTTCACAAAAGAAAACAATTTATCGGAGGAAATGCAGAGTGATAAAGTAAACCCTCCGCTAAATATCACCCACCTAACCCAGGAGGAAGTTCAGAAACGCCTAAATAATATCAAAATAGACAAGTCACCAGGCCCAGATGGCATACACCCCCGGGTACTAAAAGAATTAAGTAATGTGATAGACAGACCGCTGTATCTTATATTCAAGCAATCTTTATGGACAGGGACTGTCCCACTAGACTGGCGCCAAGCAAATGTGGTACCAATATTAAAAAAGGGGTCTAAAAGTGACCCTGGGAACTATAGACCAGTAAGCTTAACGTCTATTGTGGGTAAATTGTTTGAAGGATTTCTTAGAGATGCTATTGTAGAATATCTTAATGATAATAACTGTCTAACTCCATATCAACATGGATTCATGAGGGATCGTTCCTGCCAAACAAACCTGATCGCCTTCTACGAGGATGTGAGCTCACAGCAGGACCGGGGAGAGTCAGTGGATGTTGTATACCTTGACTTCTCCAAAGCGTTTGATACCGTGCCACACAAAAGGTTGGTATATAAAATGAGAATACTTGGTCTGGGGAATAATGTGTGCAAGTGGGTAAATAGCTGGCTGAGTGATAGAAAGCAGAGGGTGGTTATCAATGGAGTAAGCTCAGGGTGTGTAGGGTTACTAGTGGGGTGCCTCAAGGGTCTGTCTTGGGCCCTATATTATTTAATATATTTATTAATGATCTAGTGGAAGGGTTGCATAGTAAAATAGCAATATTTGCAGATGATACTAAACTTTGTAAAGTAGTTAATACAGATGAGGATAGGGCACAGCTACAGGAGGATTTAGATAAATTGGGGAGTTGGGCCAAAAAATGGCAAATGGAGTTCAATGCCGATAAATGTAAGGTCATGCACATGGGAAAGAAAAACAGCAGTCACCCATACATATTAAATGGGAAACCATTGGGGAAATCTGACATGGAGAAGGACCTGGGCGTCTTGGTTAACAGCAAATTAAATTGGAGTGCCCAGTGTCAGGCAGCAGCTGGGAAGGCAAATAGAGTCATGGCATGCATCAGAAGAGGAATAGGGGCATATGATGAGAACATTGTTCTTCCTCTGTATAAAGCGCTGGTAAGGCCGCACTTAGAATATTGTGCACAGTTCTGGGCTCCGGTGCTCAGGAAAGACATATTGGAGCTAGAGAGGGTACAAAGGAGGGCGACTAAGGTAATAAAGGGAATGGAGGGACTAGAATACCCAGAGAGGTTGTCAAAATTAGGCCTATTTACGTTGGAAAAGAGAAGGCTTAGGGGAGACCTTATAAACATGTATAAATACATCAGGGGGCAGTACAGAGATCTCTCCCATGACCTGTTTATACCAAGGATGGTGACAAAGACGAGGGGGCACACTATGCGTCTGGAGGAAAGGAGGTTCCTGCACCAGCATAGAAGGGGATTCTTTACGGTCAGAGCCGTGAGATTCTGGAACTCTCTGGGAGAGGAAGTGGTGATGTCCAACTCACTTAATGAGTTCAAGAGAGGCCTGGACGCCTTTCTTGAGAACAATAAAATTACATCTTATGATTAGTGATAGTTAATTAATCCAGGGATTTAATCTGACTGCCAGATTGGAGTCGGGAAGTGAATTTTTCCTCAATGATGTAAATTGGCCTATACCGCATGGGGTTTTTTTGCCTTCTCCTGGATCAAAGCTGCGGAATAGCTGCAGTGCACAAGAAATAGGCTGAACTGGATGGACGCTTGTCTTTTCGGCCTTATAAACTATGTTCCCCTGCCTCTGCTGGATTGCATTTATGTCTCTCTCGCCTGTACTCCTTGGTTGTCCAACGAACTGTGACCTCTGCCGCCAGCATTTTCAGATGGGAATTTTTTTAATAGTTCCGCATCAAGGACCTTCTGGTACTACCCCATTTTTGTAGACCTGTCTGCCTCAGCAATAAGAGATATAAAGTTCTCCTTGTAGTGTGGGTCTAGAAGTGTCACCAACCAGTAATGAATGTCACCCAAAATTTTGAGAACTCGATGGTCATGGGAAAGGCAGTGTAACAAACTCAGCCATGCGTGCCAGACTGCTAACTTGCAAACTTCCATGTCCTCACCAAGAGGATGACTGACCATGATCTACTCCTCCTCCTTCTCTCTGTCCTCTTGCCATCCACGCTGAACAGACGGTATGACAGTTGTGCAGGTAGTACCATCTATAGCGTATGAAACTAGCTCCTGTTCTTCCTCCTCCTTATTGTCACCCAATCCACGTTGGTGTGAGATGAGGCTGGGCTGTGTGTAATCACTCTGTATGGTTCCTTGCTCCATCTCATCATGATCTGCCTGCAATGCATCCTCTTTGATTCTGAGCAGAGAGCGTTTCAGAAGACAGAGAAGTGGGATGGTGACGCTTATTATGGCGTCATCGCCGCTCACCATCTTGGTGGAGTCCTCAAAGTTTTGGAGGATGGTACATATGTCTGACATCCATGTCCACTCCTGAGGTCTTATGTGTGCAGTCTGAACTGAATACCGATGGCCTTGTTGATGCTGGTACTCAACAACTGCCCTCTTCTGCTCACAAATCCTTCCCAACATCTGCAGTGTAGAGTTCCAACGCGTGGGGACATCACATACCAGTCTGTGAGCCGGAAGCTGCAAATGCTGCTGAAGCACGGAAAGGGTGGCGGAAGCTGTAGGTGACTTTATAAAATTGGCACACAGGCAGCGGGTAAGATTTTAGAAACCACTGAACCATGAGGTTAAGCACATGGGCCAGGCATGGTACGTGTATGAGCTTGCCTCACCTCAGAGCTGCCACCAGGTTTCGGCCATTGTCACACACGACCATGCCTGGCTGTAGGTTCAGCGGTGTGAGCCACAGATCTGCCTGCTCTTTCAGAGCTGTCTACAATTCTTCAGCATTGTGTGGTTTGTCACCTAAGCATATTAGCTTCAGCACAGCCTGTTGCCGCTTGGCTGAGGCAGTGCTGCAGTGCTTCCAGCTTGTGACTGATGTGGTCATTTTGGAGAAGGAGGCTGAAGAGGAGGAGGAGGCTGAGGAGGATGAGGTGCAGGAGCTGTAGATTGTGGGGGCAACCCGGATTGACCTAGGGCTCGCAATCCTTGGCGTCGGGAGGACGTGTTCCATCCCAAGGTCCGACTGGGTTCAAACTTCCACTATGTTAACCCAGTGTGCCATCAGCGAGATGTACCATCCCTGCCCACAAGCACTTGTCCACGTGTCTGCGTTGTTGAGGGTACAGCTAATATTTTGGGACACGTGCTTGTGTAATGTGGGGACGGCACACTGGGAGATATAGTGGCGGCTGGGGACCGAGTACTGAGGCACGGCCGCCGCCATCAGGTTGCGGAATGCTTCTGTCTCCACGAGCCTAAAAGGCAACATTTCGAGAGCAAGCAGTCGTGAAATGTGGGAATTTAGTACTATGGCCTGTGGAGCATTGGCTGCTTATTTGCGCTTGCGTTCCAAGGACTTGGGTATGGGCAACTGAACGCTGCGCTGGGACAAGGACGTGGACGTGCTTCCTGATGCTGCTACTTGATAGTGTGCAACGACGGAGGCATCTTTGCATGCACCATGGACAGGGGATTAGCTTGCATGCACTACAGCGGAAGAACCCGCAGACATTGTTCCTGGACCCTGGGGTTCGGCCCACAAAGTCAGGTGCTTTGCTGCCATGTGCCTCATCATGCTGATGGTGGTCAGGCTGGTCATTTTGCCACCCCTGCTGATGCTGGCCTGGCAGGTGGTGCAAATGGCCTTTTTGGGGTTATCGGCAGAGTCTTTAAAAAACAACCAGACTCGGGAAGATCTAACAGTTGTACTGGCAACTTCCTTCATGTTGGTGTTATGGGAAACAGTTGCCTGCCTTCTTTCTGCGGCCACCACACTGCTTCTTCCTGCCTGTTGGGGTGCTCTGCCTTCCTCCCCCTTTGTGCTGCTCTCCTCGCTCTGCATATCCTCCTGCCAGGTTTGTTCAGTTACTATATCATCCACCACCTCATCATCCACTTCCGCACTCTGGTCCTCCTGATTTTCTGGCAATTGAGTCTCATCATCGTCCACCTCTTGTGACACTTTCCCACCGTGGCCTTCATGTGACCGTGGCTGCTCAAATATTTGGGCATTGCTACATGCGATCTACTCTTGCCCCACTTCAAGTGGACCGGGCGAGAGGCTCGAATCTATAAATGGAAAAGTGAACAGCTCTTCAGAGTGTCCAAGTGTGAGATCAGTTGTCTCTGGGCACTCGGCATGGTGGGAGGAAAGAGATTCAGGGTGAGGAATATGTGGTCCAGACTCACAGCTACTGAGACTTGACCATGTGGAAGACAAGGTGGTGGTGGTGGTGGCTAAGTGACTGGAAGCATTATCTGCTATCCAACCAATAACCTTTTTATACTGCTCTGTGTTCAATAGTGGTGTTCTGTGTTCCCCTATTAATTGGGACAGGAAGGTCAAGCGAGAAGATGTGGGTGTTTGTTGTGGCACAATTTCAGCTTGCCCACGGCCTCGGCCTCTGCATGCACCATCATCACCATCACGTCCAGTTCCCCGACCCTTGCCATGAGCCTTGCCAATTTTAAATGGGGGACAATATCTTCCACGCTCACAACAAATGACTGAATTTGGAGCAAACTTATATGTGATCCATGTGACGGACAAACCACAGTTATAAATAGCTGGCCTGTAGGTAACTATTTTGAACAGCAATCTGGTGTCAATTGCTTCACTGACACACTGAAACAAATTTTTAATGGAGGTCATAAATGGCAGTATTATCTGAAAACATATATGTGATCCGTGTGATGGAGAAAACACAGTTTTAAATACCTGGCCTGTAGGTAACTATTTTGAAAAGCAATCTGGTGTCAATTGCTTCACTGACACACTGAAACAAATTTTTAATGGAGGTCAGAAATGGCAGTATTTTCTGAAAACGTATATGTGATCCGTGTGACGAAGAAAACACTGTTTTGAATACCTGGCCTGTAGGTAACTAATTTGTACAGCAAATTGATGTCAATTGCTTCACTGATACACTGAAAAAAATTGTAATGGAGGCCATAAATGGCAGAATTTTCAGCGCAATTATATGTGATCCGTGTGACGGACAAACCACAGTTTTAAATAGCTGGATCTTTAGCGCTGTAATATGGAAAGGACCTGGCTGTATTCTGCAGTGCCAACAAGCAAATGGCGCAGAAAAACTGTGTTCTCTGGATTGCTTTGTAAGCAAATAATGAGGATTAAGATCCAAAAAAAAATTATTCCTGGCCCCTGAGACTGGGACTATTTCTAGAAATATCTAACAGCAGCAGCAGCAGACAAAACTGGAATGGAGCCTCTTGTCCTATGTGCACTGTAGTCTGCTATATACCCTGCCTGCCTGCCTATATACACTGCCTGCCTGATATCTCTGCAGATGAATTAGTCCTCAGAAGGACTGTTTGTTGAGATGGATATGTGTCTCTAATATAGTTTGGTACACCTACACTAACTATAAAAAAGCAAATCTCTCCCTAGCTCAGCAGCACCTCTCCCTACACTGTCTGATTCCGGAGTGACTGTGACAAGCATGGCGGCGCCAGGTCTGATATAGACCTGATGACGCTGTGCGGCCAACCAATCACTGTAATGCCCACAACCAACACGGCTACAGCATTACAGGGAGTGGAAGGCAATCCTTGCATGTTCATTGGCGCTCTAAAGAGCACCAAACATGCAGGGAGGAGACCCGAGCTCCCACCAAGCAACCCCGGAAATACTCAGTGAGCGCCGAGCATGTCAAGCAGTGAGATACTCGGGCGAGCACCGAGCAGTAGCGAACATGCTCACTCATCACTAAATATTACCTTTCTTATTTGAGATTCGTGTATGGGTGACCTATAGCAGTAGGAATAGTGTTTTACAGGCATCTAGTCAGGGACTATTGAATTATAATCTGTGCTGACAAAAAAAAATCTATTCCGTATTGATAACACCATCAGCTGCTTTTAAAATAGGGACAGGTGCTAGATGGAATTATCAGCTGGAAATGAGTGTTCATTCTGGTCGCATACATCCCTACAACAATCCATAATTTGATAGATTTTTTTCCATGCATGCGTTGACCAATTCATAATTTTTAATGGTGATCTGTAATTAGAAATTGATGAAAGCAGACAGGGTTGCTTGCGTTCCTTCACAGTTTGGTGGTGCAATGTACCAAAAAAACCTCTTTGGAGCTGGTTAAACACTATTTTTGATTGTACTATATTATCTCTCTTATCTGAGATTCATATAATGGTGACCTATAGCAGTTGGGATAATGTCTTACAGGCATTTAGTCAGGGATTATTGTATTATACTCAGTGCTGAAAAAAAAATCTATTCCCTATTGATAACGCTGTTAGCTGCTTTTAAAATAGAGACAGGTGCTAGATGGTATTATCAGCTGGAAATGAGTGTTCATTCTGGATGTGTCTGATCATGTCTCACACACCACATGGCCAGATAAGGTAGTAACATTTTTAAATTACATTTACTGGTGAATGTATTTTTCACTGTTGAAAGAAATGCAAATGTGCAGAAACGCATCAAAAACACTATGTGTGAACATTATTTATTTTACCTTATATATAAGTCATTACCCTGGAAAGAATGTTTCTTAACATTTTTTCCAGGAAAATACATTTTTGCTTTGCTTTTCTATGTTTCATTGTCAGTCCATAAAAGTGGCATAATACTCTGACAACATTGTTCACAGCAGTGACCTGGGAGTAAGAGATGCTTCCAGAGGTCTTCCCCGTGCTGTTTCCATGTCATTTGAGCACTGTTTCCATCGATTTGACCATTTTTTAGGTCCCCTCCAAGCCTCCAGACTTGAGTTTCCCATTAACTTACACGGGGCTTGTTATTTGGGTCGAGCACCCGAGTATTACGATTTGCTCGACCTGAGCAATGAGCACCCGAGCATTTTAGTGCTCGCTTATCACTAGTTTCCACCTGCTGGGTTGGCTTTAGTAGAAGAGGTGTCGGTCCCCATTATACTCTTTCTACTCTAGTGAAATTGATTCCACATTGGTGGTGTCTGCCCCTAATTTTTTTTAATTTGAAAACTCCTGATTGGGTCTCCACCTGCTGGGTTGGCTGTACTGGAAGAAGTGTCGGTCTCAATTATACTATTTCTACTCTACTGAAATGAATGTCACCTTGGTGGTGTCTGCCCATCATTTTTGGAAATGTTGACATTCCTGGTTGGGTCTCCATCTGCTGGGTTGGCTGTAGTGGAAGAGGTGTCGATCCTTATTAAACAAGTTGTACTCTGGTGAAATTGATGCCAGTTTGGTGATGTCAGACCCTAATTTTTGGAAATGTGGAGACTCCAGGTCAGGTGTCCTTCATGTGTGTTGCCTGTAACAGTAGGCCTCCTAGACCGGCAGGCCTCCACTTACTTTCAGTCAACTACCCGTGTTACTACCCTTAAATTTTTGTACCAGTACTACTCTATGAAACTGATTTTCTGCCATCTGAGTGTGACTGAGCATAAGAGCAGTTGCATGTGGTATTAGGGCTCCCAGCACAGCAGGCCTACACCGATCCCTTACCCAACTCGTCTTAATTTGAAGTTCAATTTAAAGCTTTAAATGCTGGCCCAGACCCTGATACCTCAATCATGGCCCGTGGCTGACTGCTGCTGTACCATTATAAAATTTGTACTGCGGGTCAATTGATGCCACTTTTCCTGGTGTCTGTCCCTAATTTGAGCTATTTTGGCAGCTTTTAAGACCATTTGAAGATGTTGTGTATGCATTTGGTTTTGCCTCTTATTGAAATCAAAGGGGTTCGGTATGTTTGTTGAACCGTTCGATGAATTATTCTGCGAACATCGGGAAGTTCGCCAAGCTGGGACTAACCAAACTTTTAAAGGTTATTTCATCTCTAGAAACAAATACCCAATCATCACTATCATCACTAGATCCTATCTATCTAAACTATTTAACTTAGAAGCAACTATCTCAAATGTCTCAGTACCAAGGAGCAGTGTCAGGAGTAGCCTCTCTGCACTGTTACACTGACAAAATGACTCTAAAACAACATGTCTGCTCTTCATATGAAGAGGGACATGTGACTGCAGCCAATGACAGAAGCCGTTGTACCTGGATGTTGTTGATGGTTCCTGCGCCCTGATTGGCTTGCCGCAATATCCACATATTAAGTTAAGAAAAAAAATAAAAATGAGATTAACAGCCCACTGCTACTCTAAACTCTCTCACCCCCTTCCCTCAACAAACACGTTTCTCCTGTTCATCATAAAGCACCACAATCCTAACCAAAGTCCTAATAAATCAGTAGTGGGAATGTGATCATTTCCAGGACTTTTGCCGAATTGTGCCATTTTTCAGTAAAAACGCTCGGGTTTCTGATCATGAATTTGAACGTGCAATGTTTGTGCCGAATTTGAAAAAAAAATAAAGTTTTCTGAATATATTCGCTCATCTCTATTGCTCATACATTATGTGATTTGCACATTACAGTAAGGGTACATTGACACTTCTTTCCATATGTGCAATGATTAAAAAGTACATGTAAATACTTGTAGGCACTGATTAGTACATGTTAGCTGTTTGCTTTATGGGACAGTAGCAATCAGATATATTGAAAAAAATGTATTCAGTTTTATTTTTGGTGTATTGCTTCATTTAAAGTAGAAAAACATTTCATAAAAATGTATGCGTTCATATACTCTAACTTACCAGATAAAAATAAAACTTACCTGTATCCAACTGCTCCATCATAAAGGGTATCATTTAGGTTAACAATCAGTCCCTCAGGTAAAAAGAATTGTTGGCCAGTTGGACAATTGTAAGACACCAATCCATCTAACGTAAAGATAGTAACATACAATATTAATAGTGTTTGTTTAAAACTATCAGTTATACAAGAAGTTGTATATTTTATATACAACTAAATTATATTATGATTTGAAAGAACAGTAGATTTGACAGGTTAAACGTTAGTGGCAAAATCATGCTTATTAGAAGATTTGCCATTTGAAAACATTTTTGTATTTCTTTGCCGCAAATGTTGAAATCTATAGCCTAAAAAAGTCCTATGAGTTGAAGTGCTGAAATCTATCAAACTGAAAGGGTGATAAATGCTCCTATTTCCCACATATAAGATGGAAACTGTATACATTACAGTGTATTCTATTTACTATTTACAATGCACTTGTTCAGTTTACTCTGGCCTCCACTTTTGACTCTGTTAAAAAGAAGTTTTAATTAGAAAATGATCCATTGTTTTAATTGGGTTTTTCTGTTACATGTATTAAAAAAATGTACATTTCTTTATTTTACAATATATTTTTTAAAAAATAGCAATCTTGGTACTCTTGCAATTTTCACCCTGACAACTGGGGCTTATTTAGACTTGTACTTCTTGTCCTTTCAAGTAGAGTTACCAGTCTCCATATTATTACAGGCAGGAATGCAATGACAGGTAACACCGCTATATTCTGCTGATTGCACAGGATTCATCAATCACAGAAGATGATGTCACAACTTACCCTACTCCCCCTCCCTTCACAATAACTTGTGCACGGGCTCATTAGACACTTCAGTACAAAAGATAGGGTCAGGATCTAACTATTGCAGCTAAATACATGTGTTATTTCCTGAAACAATAAGAAGTTAGAGTCTAAAAAAGCTCCATTAGCCAATGTGAAACGTATTTATTTTAATACAGATTATGATATGCAAGAAAAAAACTGATTTTTTTTTAAAGAAAACAATATGTTCATTTCAAAACCCCGATTTAAACAACAGATAATTTTCTAATGATAGCTTCCCTTTAAATGGGTTGTCCAGTCTTGTGAATAGACTGCAGGCTTTTGAATACTTACAGTGTATGCACCACATCCTGTCAGGATTCTCCGGTGCTGAGGCCTGGAACGGACGGTGAAATGACCACAAGAATGTGAATTGCATTCTTGTGGCAACATTGCTCAATACAAGTGAATAGAGTGAGGCCAAGCACGTCTAGTCGTCATGAGACTGCATGGATGTAAATCGCATACTTGCGGTCATGTGACCGGCCTCTCTCACCAGCAACATTGGAGAATCCTAACTTCATGGAGTACGTATGCTATCACGATACAGAAGTCTTCAGTCACATAGAGTAACTACAGACTATTATAACAAGATCAGACAACCCTTTTAAAGGCTGTACACCACAGCGCTGTATTATCCATCCTGCATTGCTTGCCCCTCAAAGACATAGCCATAGTGCAAATCCAGAATTTGGGTATACAGTGAAATCAAAGGGAGATTGGCTGCCCCTTGAGGCCTGTGAAAGGCCTATATCAAACCCCAGACGTTGTTACATAATTTCTCCTGAGTTTGCCTATTCTCCATGTATGGTAGTAAACTGCTATTTGGGTGCTCAGCAAGTCTCAAAAAAAGAAGAGCAATTTATTTTTTTTTTAACACAGATTTAATGTCAGATGTAATCTTTTTTAGATAGCATGTCACATTTGCAAAACCCCTAAGTTATTAGTACAGTAAGTATCTCCCAGAAGTGACTCCAGTTTAGAGACTACACCCATCAAGAGATGTAGTGAGCAATTTGACTGCACAAGTGTTTTCCAGTAATAGTGCAATTTTTTCATAGATATACCATTTCAGCTCCCAATACTTTGTAACCAAACACAGTTTGGCTATTATTATGCTCACCTGTGGCCCTAACCTTTCACCTAGACAAATGACAATGCTCAGAAATGAAAGAGACAATGCACATTTAATAGTTGAACTCAGCAGCATTCTGTTAGGAATGCCCTGTTCAGAGCGGCTGAGTTCACTGACTGGCTGCCTCTCTATCATTATGATTTCACGGCTGCAGCCAAAGCCAGATATCGGTAGCAGCAGCAAGACTCACTAGTGGACCTGAAAAAAATTATTACAGCACAGTTAGTTTCTTTATAATAGCCTGATTTTGGAGATTTACTTTTAATGAACTACCCCTTTAATGTTGTTGTAGCATTCAGGTACTTGATTAGCAGTATTGGGCCCTAAAAAAATGTTGGAGAAGTAGAGCTCAGTAGAAAGCAGCCATTAAATCCCTCTACACAAGTTGTGGTCAATGGCCTCCTCTCTCCACCACTATATCACCAACGGCACCCACCAAGGCTGCCCCCTCTCACACCTGTTCTTTATTCTTACAATGGAAACTTTGCTTCATAAAATAAGGGAAGAGGTGAGATTTGAGGGATTAAAATGTGGTGGGAGGGAACATAAAACTGCAGCTTATGCTGACGACTTGCTCTTACTTATAACCAACCCCCATAAATCTCTACCAATTATACTAGAGATACTTGAGTGCTTCAAAGAAATTCCCAACTTTAAAGTCAATAAGAGCAAATCTCAATCCCTAGATATTATCCTCACGAAAAACGTGAAAACAAAATTAACTAAAGATTCTCCTTTTGACTGGACTCCCACTATCCGATTTCTTGGCATTAACATTTCTTCCAATCTAAAAGACTTATATAAAAATAATTTCCCACCCTTGCTTTCTAAGAATTCACAGCAGATTTCCTCCTGGTCCGTCCCTTATATATCATGATTAGGGAGGAAAAACCTCATGAAATGTATTATATGGCCTAAAATTACATATCTACTGCAATCCCTCCCTATCCATTTCCCCAGCTCCTTCTTCAGGAAATCCTCTCACAGTATATATGGAACTCAAAAAAACAGACTCTCACATCATTTACTCACTTTACCTCACCACAGGGGAGGTATTGATTTGCCATCCCCACTACATTTCAACAAGCTGTAAACTTACAAAGAATAGTAGACTGGATAAAACGACCACAACAAAAACCCTGGGTCCAAATAGAGGAAGAAAACATCTCCTTCCCCCTAAGACAAATAATATTTTATGTGCCCTGGAAATCCAAAAAACCCCAAACGCAAAACGCTTTCACTCCAGTTACGCAAAAAAAATATGATCCTTAAAACATATAAGAGAGGCGTGCACTCCTCACCGCGCAAGGCTACTACAAATTAAAAATCTCTTCCTGTCTAAAGTCCCTGCGCTAAATGACACGATGCCCCAATCAATACAGAAATCTAACACCACATTACCAGCTCTAATAGCTATGGGACTTACTGTACCATTGAAATAAAAGAAATATTAAATATTGAGAACCTGAATCCTCTTCTATACCATAGATTCTTACTACACTATAGGTCTATTGCCCAGAAAGAGAACGTTAATAGACCACTTACATGGTTCGAGACATTACTGGCCCAAGTTAAACCACGAAAGGAAGACTGTAGCTACATCATATAAGCAAATACTTTCTCTTAGAGAGCCAAAGAAATTCCACTTTCTTTTGAAATGGAAATAAGACATTGGTAAAACATTCTCTGATGAGGAAATAGGGAAAATTCTGCTTTCTCCCAAACTCTCATCTACATACGCTCGTACACAGAAAAACGGGTACAAGACTCTCACCAGATGGCACATGGCACCGACTAGGCTTAATAAATTTGACAGCTCATATGACTTGAAGTTCTGGAGATGCCATACTTCCATTTGTGGTGGACCTGTCAGAAGATCCAAAAATATTGGACAACTGTTCTCCAACATACCTGTGACACCAGAAGTATGTTTGCTCCATCTCTTCCCAGGGGACCTCTCCAGAAATAAAATCTCTTTACTAAGATAATTAATAGCTTCCACATTTAGTATTGATTCCCACAATGTGGAAATCGAATTCGGCCCCCACATTGGTCCAATGGGAACAAAGGGTGGAGCAGATATACTGACTAGAGGAATTGGTAGCAAGGAAAAAAAGAAAACTTTCTCTCTTTGAGGTGGTTTGGTCCCCATGGCGCCTTTTCAAAGACTCTCCCAAATCTGTACAGTGATGTCCCCTACTAAAAACGCGAAATAATAATAATACTAAATGGAAAAATATTAGTATAGTTGAAAAATGTTGCATTTAAAAACCTACACAAAGGCCTCCAATTTTGCCCACCTTTTCTTGCCTGTTACTAAGCCCTAAAAACACTACTCCCTTTCCCTGTCCTTTCTCTCTTTATTTCCCCTCCCCTTATGACCTACTGTTACCTGCAAAATACTGATAACATGTCATATTTTATTAAGCATGTCATTTTTTTCCTATAAAATGTGTACAATCAGCTAATTGTTATTGCTCCATATTAACAAATATCTGATCTTGTTGTATACGAATAATATGACAAATCGCAACTTGTAAACTTTGCCTTTTTACTCACACATGTTGTAATGTTTGTTTCCTGCACATTTGGACAATTAATAAAATGATTTTAAAAAGAAAAGAAATCAGCCATTAGGTACCGGTGCCAAGCTTCACCCCCATTTTTCCATCATTTTGAAGATCTTTGCTTCTCATTTTCAACACATAAAACAAACTGAGGCTCAAAACTATTAAACTAAAATTAAACATTATAAGTACTATAGTAATATGAGAGGTTTAGTAACTAGTAAATAATTATACCATAAACTCTTACCCAGCCAAGCACAGCCATACAGCTCCACTCGTAAGCATACATTCATAGAATGGTCAGTCACTGGAATGAAACGTAAAAACCTGGCAATTATAGGAGGCTCCAGATCCTTTAATATTATGTCATAAGGGTTGACATTTCCTTCAAGAACCTGAAAGAATACAGTTTTATTATAAGAGCTTGTAATTTAAGAACAATAATCTATTGAGTGATTACATTGTTTGCTTATGTAAATGCAGCATCTACATTGGGGCACTGGAAACACTGTGGCAGCAAAACATGATTATGTGATGCTTTCCAGATTAGGCAGATCAGCTCAACAGTTCTTAGCAGTTGTCCTTGTGCACTATAGTCTTATTTCAAATAAACAATAAAGGGGTTGTTTAGTCTTCTAATAATCCTGAATTCTTACAGTGTACGCATCACACAAGTCACCGCAGAATTCACCAGTAATACATGTAAGAGCAGGCGGTTACATGACCTCAAGCATGCAATATGCATACATGCTTTGATGTGCCGATGACATGCTTTGCCTTGCTTAATACAAGTGAAGTGAGCAAAGCAGAGTCAGGATGTGACTGGAAATATGCAAATCACATGCTCTTACCGGCAACACCAGAGAATCCTCACAGTGTGCGGTAAGCACGCTGTGAGGATTCAGTAGCCTGAAGTCACATAGAGCGACTGCAGACTTTTCTTATCAAAGCGGAACACCCTTTTAATGCAATGTTACTGTATATACAGTCAAAGCTGAAAGTGTTGGCACCTTTGAAATTGTTCCTGAAAATTAAATATTTCTTCCAGAAAATTATTGCAATTACACGTTTTGTTACACACATGTTTATTTCTTTGGAAAACACAAAAATGCAGAGAAAAATAAAAGCAAATTGGACAGCATTTCACACAAAATGTCCAAAATCGGCCAGATAAAATTGTTGGAACTTTCCAAAATTGTGGGTAAACAACTTTGTTTCCAGCATGTGGTGCTCATTCAAACTCATCTGTGGCAAGTAACAGATGAGGGCAATATGAAAATCACACCTTTGGATGTACAACATCAAACCTCTGTAAAAAAAAATATGGCTTCTAGACAGATCGCCATTCTTGTCTCTTGTCTGGTGTTGTAGTTCAGCTATTTCATTTATGGGGTTAAGCTAAAATAGCAGATAAACATGGCCCATGGATAATAGTGGCACGGTTACAAAAACTATTAACAATTTTTAACATTCAACTCCTTAAATTGTTATTCTCAAGCTATGTATAGAGCAGCACACAGATTTCCAGTGTCCTCATTTTCTTGTTGCTGGTGGAGGGCACTCCTCGAGTGATAGTTCTGGAACAGTAGCTTACTCTTACTGTTGAACTAATGCTACTGTGACACTAATGTGTCACAGTCTATCATTGCTTGTTCTCAAATTTACATTGTTATGATTATATTTACATATAGAGAGATAACAGAGCCTTTGAACGATTGCATGGCTCAAGTGAAAACTGCCAATGATAGGAATGGGGTTATTGAGATTTTACAGAACTGATATATAACGGTAGTTCTGAATCAGAAGCTGACATGGAGGTGGAGGTGAGCAGCTAATTGCTGTATAGAAACAAATGGGCTGGAGAGAAGTGTCTAGTATCTTAGCAGTTAACTCCTCAACCTAGAATGTAGCTAATGCACATACTGCTAGACTTTGGTGGTCAATCTTGGCAACAGGCTGTATACTATGTAAGATACTCGTAAAAGCTCTCACAGAAGGAGAAATCAGATAGAAAAAGCAAGTTAATTGCTAAGTTAATTTTCATGCTGTCTAAATTATTAGCAAATTTCTTAACATGAGAATAACCCTTTAAAGCCAGACACATACAGTACGGACAAAATGTTTGGACACACCTTCTCATTTAAAGATTTTTCTGTATTTTCATGACTTTGAAAATTGTACATTCACACTGAAGGCATCAAAACTATGAATTAACACATGTGGAATTATATACTTAACAAAAAAGCGTGAAACAACTGAAAATATGTCTTATATTCTAGGTTCTTCAAAGTAGCCACCTTTTGCTTTGATGACTGCTTTGCACACTCTTGGCATTCTCTTGATGAGCTTCAAGAGGTAGTCACTGGAAATGGTTTTCACTTCACAGGTGTGCCCTGTCAGGTTTAATAAGTGGGATTTCTTGCCTTATAAATGGGGTTGGGACCATCAGGTGTGTTGTGCAGAAGTCTGGTGGACACACAGTTGATAGTCCTACTGAATAGACCGTTAGAATTTGTATTATGGCAAGAAAAAAGCAGTTAAGTTAAGAAAAACGAGTGGCCAAAATACTTTAAGAAATGAAGGTCAGTCAGTGCGAAAAATTGGGAAAACTTTGAAAGTGTCCCCAAGTGCAGTTGCAAAAACCATCAAGCGCTACAAAGAAACTGGTTCACATGAGGACCGCCCCAGGAAAGGAAGACCAAGAGTCACCTCTACTTCTGAGGATAAGTTTATCCGAGTTACCAACCTCAGAAATCGCAGGTTAATAGCAGCTCAGATTACAGACCAGGTCAATGCCACACAGAGTTCTAGCAGCAGACACATCTCTACAACAACTGTTAAGAGGAGACTTTGTGCAGCAGGCCTTCATGGTAAAATAGCTGCTAGGAAACCACTGCTAAGGACAGGCAACAAGCAGAAGAGACTTGTTTGGGCTAAAGAACACAAGGAACGGACATTAGACCAGTGGAAATCTGTGATTTGGTCCGATGAGTCCAAATTTGAGATCTTTGGTTCCAACCACCGTGTCTTTGTGCGAAGCAGAAAAGGTGAACGGATGGACTCTACATGCCTGGTTCCCACCGTGAAGCATGGAGGAGGAGGTGTGATGGTGTGTGGGTTCTTTGCTGGTGACACTGTTGGGGATTTATTCAAAATTGAAGGCATACTGAGCCAGCATGGCTACCACAGCATCTTGCAGCGGCATGCTATTCCATCCGGTTTGCGTTTAGTTGGACCATCATTTATTTTTTAACAGGACAATGACCTCAAACACACCTCCAGGCTGTGTAAGGGCTATTTGACCAAGAAGGGGAGTTATGGGGTGCTACGCCAGATGAGCTGGCCTCCACTGTCACCAGACCTGAACGCAATCGAGATGGTTTGGGGTGAACTGGACCGCAGAGTGAAGGCAAAAGGGCCAACAAGTGCTAAGCATCTCTGGGAACTCCTTCAAGATTGTTGGACGACCATTTCTGGTGACTACCTCTTGAAGCTCATCAAGAGAATGCCAAGAGTGTGCAAAGCAGTCATCAAAGCAAAAGGTGGCTACTTTGAAGAACCTAGAATATAAGACATATTTTCAGTTGTTTCACACTTTTTGGTTAAGTATATAATTCCACATGTGTTAATTCATAGTTTTGATGCCTTCAGTGTGAATGTACAATTTTCAAAGTCATGAAAATACAGAAAAATCTTTAAATGAGAAGGTGTGTCCAAACTTTTGGTCTGTACTGTATATATGACTATGACAATTGGCCCTGTATAGGTCAGAACTTATATCTGTAATGATAATTGATATTAGAAAATAATGCAATAACAAATGCATGCTTTCCTTTTAAAACTGTCTTTCAATTTATCTAATAATTCTAATCATTCAAATGGTATACCCTGCAAAAATTTTTCCATTTTGCATCTTTATTTAAGTCTTAATAATATATCAACTCAAATAAAAGACAGACAGGTTATTTTGGTAGTAAATATTTTGGTAAAGTAACATTTAACATGAATTACTATACCTGGCTTCCATGCCGATTTCGCCAGGAGATCCAACGTGTCCCATCTCTACTGTAGTTTATTTTAAACATCTGTGCAAACTCATTCCCATGTCCTCCAGCATGTCGACCTTGAGTGCCTACCAATGTTATGAAATGGAGGACTCGCAAATCAATCTGGAGAAACTCCGTCAGTTCTTCTGGGTCTACTGGCATTTCAGGACACCAAGCTCCATCTCCTTCTTCTAAATCCAGCCTGAGAGAAAATAATGAATACATTTAAACATATTTTTATATACTTTGCTTAGCAGTTGTTCTTTTTAGTATTGGAGGTGTTTTGTGTTATTTTGATAAATGTCAATCAAATTGGCATTGAAAATAAAGCATAAAATAGCAGATCGATATATTTGAAATAAAATTTTAAAAATAAAATTAAAATTAGTTGACATTTTCTATAACATTTTCCAGCTACTATATTTTTCAAACACATCTTCCCATCTTAGTTTCAGAGAGCACAGTCAATTTTTTATATTGCTGTATGGATTAAAGAATAATTTCTCTACACAATAATATGTGGAAATTGTGCTGTACCAATATTGCCTACACTTTCTATTAAGTAGGTTATAATTATCTGTCAGAAATGTTCAAAGATTTAACAAGTGTTAAAGTCTCCATGCATGTTAGATAAAAGTTGGGTGGATGTGCCAATTTTGGTAGGACCAACCGTCCATCTAATGTGTACAGAGGCCTCCTGACTCTATATGCTGTGAAACAGAAGGATCAGGTAATTCGAGCTTCAACACAGATCCTTTTTTTTCCAAGAGAGATAAGCTGCTGTCTATAAGGAAGTTTCTCTTCTCTCCCCATTGAAAACCCATGAATCCTCGGCTGAGCGAAGAACACTTGTGTCTGGGGAAGTTGAGAGAGACAGATGTCTCAAGTGTATGGCAAGCTTCAGTTTGTCATATCTTCCTTGTGGACAATTATGGAAATGATGTATTTTTTTGTATCTGATTAGTGTCTTCGGTGTAGCTTATGTCAGGTAAATCTTTTAACAACATCTGGCAGCCTTTCTTCCCCTAGTGCCTCCATATATGTTCTTCTTGTCACGGCGGTAACTTGCATGCCTTCTCAGTGCCACCCTACTCACCATGGTCACCATGTGGCCTCTCCTCACATCAAGTCAGCTCACTAAGTTTTGCCTTTTGCAGTACTTCTCTGCACTGCTGCAACAGCATGTTACATCCATTTGGCCTTATTTGGGCATGGCCGGTCTCGGCAGGGGTTTAACCCTGCTGTGTCCTACAGAGGTAAGGTTCCCCAGCCTATCCCGTGCCAGCAGGCTATATACTAAGCTCCTCCCACCACTTCTTGCCCAAACGTTGGTTCTTAGTTTGTTTTGCTAATGTTCAGTTTGTGTGTGTGTGTGTTTTTGTTTCTCCCTTTATTGACCTAGCTTGAATACCCATCCTGTATGACCTCTCTGCTCCTGACTTCGGCTCGGCTACTTGTATTGAACCTGTGTTGCCTGCTCTGACCTTGTAATGTCTGACCACGTCATTTTCTTTATCCTCCTTTACTTTGTACTCGCACCTTTGACCCTTCAGTCAGATGCTGCAGTCCCGGAGACTGTCCTGTAGCGGAACCTGGTGTCTACCGGCAGCCCAGTCTATCCTCACCATCAGAGACCCGGGAGAAGACATGGTAGACTCCTAGTCATGCCCCTCCAGGGTAAGTCCGGCCCATGGTGCACTGGATCCACATCTACCAGCGTTATATTCAACCATCAGCATTTCATTTCTCTCACTCTGACAACACACTGAATGTCTCATTAATATTACACTCAATTTACATATGAATATGAAAGGCACCATATTCTCTCCCAGAAGTAATGCTTTTAGGTAGAATAGCCCTGTAATGTGGCATGTGCTGGAGTATGCACATGTTTTTCTTGACATCCCATTGTGCACATGGAGACAATCAAAACACAAAGATACAACATTGCCATGTTACAAATCTATTTAACATGTATGTGTAATAAAGTTGAATATATGAGCTCTAGCAAAGTCAAGCAAAGTCTATGTAGTAGAAATGAAGCTTGGGATTTAGCACGGGGTGTGGTTGGGGGGGTGAAACATCTGAGTGGGATCCTAACCTGTTATCCATGTTTACAACTACGGTGGCACACACTAATCAGGGGTATAGAATGGTGTTTCCCAAACTCCAGTATTGCACAGGTGAGAGAACTTTTGGTCATTTCTGATGCCTTGATAATAATTCCATCAGTTGTAAAATACTAAAAACATCCTGAAAACATGATCTGTTGGTGGGCAGTAAGGACTGGAGTTTGGAAAACTTTAGTTTAGGGAAGTGTTTCCCAAACTCCAGTCCTCATGGCCCCCACAGGTCATGCTTTCAGGATCTCCTTAGTATTACACAGGTGATGGAACTACTATCAAGGCATCAGGAATTCTCTCACCTGTGCAATACTAAGGAGATCCTGAAAACATGACTTGTGGGGGCCATGAGGACTGGAGTTTGGGAAACACTGGTTTAGGGGAACCTCAGCAGATTACCATGCTGATACTGAATAAAATAATCAAGACTAATATTACCGGCATATGGTGACCATACAGAAGTAGATACCAGTCCTACAGACCATTTAAGAGATTATAGTACAATTATAGGGAATTACAGGTGACATTCTTTCTGATGGAGTTGTTCATTTTTCCCATCTTTCCAGCAGGTCCTGAATGACATGACAGTTTTTTCCAGCCATGAATCATCTGTAAAGCCTACAACAAAGACACATTTGACTTCACACATATTCAACACCATCCCCATCTGTTCGCAACCTTCATGAATTCCTCATCCTACTGTTAATTTAATGCTGAGCCTTCTGCTGCCGTATCTGTAAAATGCCTCTTTGTACCTTTTTGATGGTAAAAATGCCCCTAGATAATATTAATGTCTTGTGTGCCCCTTTGATGGTCACATTACCATCAATGCCCCTAAAACAAAAATGCTTTTTAAGTGCCCACTAAACATTTAATAATGCCCCTTGAGTTCTCCTCCATTTACAATAATAATGTTGCCTGAGTCCCACCACATAGAGTAATAATGTCCCCTGAGTCTCCCCATGTACAGCTCCACTGTACACAGTATGATGAGCCCACAGCTTCCTTAAGCACAGTACGATGAATCCCATAGGTCCCCTATACCCAGTATGATGGGACCACTGCTCCCTTATATACAGTGTAATACCTTCTCAGATCCCCTATACACAGTAAAATAACTTCTCAGCTCTCTATGCAAAGTATGATAGTCCCAAAGCCCCCATACATGCAGTACTATATCCCCACTGCTCCTCTATAGACTGTATCATGTCCCCATACAGTGGGTACGGAAAGTATTCAGACCCCTTTAAGTTTTTCACTCTTTGTTTCATTGCAGTCATTTGGTAAATTCTAAAAAGTTTTTTTTTCACATTAAAGTACACTCTGCACCCCATCTTGACTGAAAAAAATAGAAATGTAGAAATTTTTGCAAATTTATTAAAAAAGAAAAACTGAAATATCACATGGTCATAAGTATTCAGACCCTTTGCTCAGACACTCATATTTAAGTCACATACTGTCCATTTCCTTGTGATCCTCCTTGAGATGGTTCTATTCCTTCATTGGAGTCCAGCTGTGTTTAATTAAAGTGATAGGACTTGATTTGTAAAGGCACACATCTGTCTATATAAGACATCACAGCTCACAGTGCATGTCAGACCAAATGAGAATCATGAGCTCAAAGGAACTGCCCAAGGAGCTCAGAGACAGAATTGTGGCAAAGCACAGATCTGGCCAAGGTTACAAAAGAATCTCTGCATTACTCAAGGTTCCTAAGAGCACAGTGACCTAATCCTTAAATGGAAGAAGTTTGGGACCACCAGAAGTCTTCCTTGGCCTGGCCATCCAGCCAAACTGAGCAATCGTGGGAGAAGAACCTTGGTGAGAGAGGTAAAGAAGAACCCCAAGATCACTGTGACTGAGCTCCAGAGATGCAGTAGGGAGATGGGAGAAAGCTCCACAAAGTCAACAATCACTTCAGCCCTCCAGCAGTCGGGCCAAAATATATGAAAGCCCGCATAGAGTTTGCTCAAAAGCACATGAAGGACTCTCAGACTATGAGAAATAAGATTCTCTGGTCTGATGAGACGAAGATAGAACTTTTTGGTGATAATATATTTCTAAGCGGTATGTGTGGAGAAAACCAGGCACTTCTCATCACCTGCCCAATAAGATCCCAACAGTGAAACATAGTGGTGGCAGCATCATGCTATGGGGATGCTCATCATCTGCTGGGACAGGATGACTGGTTGTAATTGAAGGAAAATTGAATTCGGGCAAGTACAGAGATATCCTGGATGAAAACCTCTCCCAGAGTGCTCTGGACCTCTGACTTGGCCGAAGCTTCACCTTCCAACAAGACAATGATCCTAAGCACACAGCTAAAATAACAAAGGAGTGGTTTCAAAACAACTCTGTGACCATTCTTGACTGGCCCAGCCAGAGCCCTGACCTAAACCCAATTGAGCATCTCTGGAGAAACCTGAAAATGGCTGTCCACCAACGTTCACCATCAAAGCTGACAGAACTGGAGAGGATCTGCAAGGAACAATGGCAGAGGATCCCCAAATCCAGGTGTGAAAAACTTGTTGCATCATTCCCAAGAAGACTCATGGCTGTACTAGCTCAAAAGGGTACTTCTACTCATTACTGAGCAAAGGGTCTGAATACTTATGGCCATGTGATATTTTAGTTTTTTTTTTTTAATAAATTTGCAAAAAATTCTACTTTTCTGTTTTTTTTTCAGTCAAGATGGGGTGCAGAGTGTACATTAATGAGAATAAAATGAACTTTTTAGAATTTACCAAATGGCTGCAATGAAACAAACAGTGAAAAAATTAAAGAGGTCTGAATACTTTCCGTATCCACTGTAGGTGTCCTATACATAGTATGATGTCCCCACAGCTTCATTTACACAGATGATGACCCCTAAAGTCCCCTATGCACAGTATAATGCTCCAAAGCCCCTACACACAGCATAATGTCCCCCACACCGACCGATAGCACCAGAAGTAGTGCTTCACACTGTATAATGCCTCCACACCAAAGACCACTGTCATAGTATAATATAGTATAGTGTACACAGTATAAAGCTTTCCACAGCTTCCTATACACAGTATAAGCCACTCACGTTATATTGATTCATAATCAAAGAATAGTTTTAACAATAACTGCATTTATCTGCACACAAGGGGAGTGATGTCAAATTTTCCACAAATACCTACTTTTTCAGGTCTGCAAGAAATAAAATTCAATTTCAGACTTTAGAATGTAATTTTACATCCAAAATGAGTAGTACAATGAGCTGGTATCATTATCATTATTGTCAGAAACTCCGGTAACATTTCATGACCTAGTTATGAAAAGTCTTGATATTTGGAACTAGAAAGGTAAACCTTTTTTATAATAAATCACTGCTAGACCACCAAAGCCTTGTACTTTACCAAGTTTTACATTTTCGCTTCCTTTTCTGTAATATATTCATCTAAGTGTTGAACAGCATCTGAGTAAAAAGAGTTGTCTAAAAAGGCTGGGTTTTGCATGACTATTTTGCCAATTTGTCAAATGCTTTGCTCTGAAACCATGAAAAATGAGATTCAGGTGAATCAGCCGAAGGAGAATCTTCTTTAATGAAGTAGACAGAGTCACATTGAGCTCTGTCCAACCTCATCTTAAGCAGTATCCACCCTTTGAAGCACGAGCCAGCACAACTTAAGGGCAGAGCAAATTTTGCATTGAGCATGCGCCTGCACAACTTTACTTCACTTATACAGTCATGGCCGAAAGTGTAGCCACTAGTGATGAGCGAGCACTAAAATGCTCGGGTACTCGTTGCTCGGGTCAAGCAAATTGCAATACTCAGGTGCTCGACCCGAGTAACGAGCCCAATGTAAGTCTATGGGAAACTCAAGCATTTTTCAGGCGACTACCCCCGGCGGTCTGCAGAGGGCCTAAAAATTGCCCAAATCGATTGGGAACAGTGCTCAAATGACATGGGGACAGCATGGGGAAGAACCCTGGAAGCATTTCTGACTCCCAGGTCACTGCTGTCAACAACGTTGTCAGAGGTATTACGCCACTTTTACGGACTCACAATAAAACATACCAAAACGAAACCAAAATGGATTTTCCTGGGAAATATGTTAAGAAACATCTTTTCCATGACATGTACAGTGTATATAAAGCAAAATAAATAACCAAAAACAAAAATACTCCTCCACACCTTGGGCTATGTTCACACGTAGCGTTTTTGATACGTTTTTGTACCTTTGCATTGCTTTCAACCAAGACAAATGCATTCACCAGGAAATTTCATTTTAACATTTTACAACCTTACCTGGCCATGTGGTGTGTGACACATCATCAGACACATGCATACAGTGCTGAAAAGTCATGGGAACAGCATGGGGAAGACCTCTGGAAGCATCTCTGACTCCCAGGTCACTGCCTAAAAGTGTGCCCATCATAAATGATCCTTGGCAAATGTGTGGTGCCCCTGAGGGTTCAATCACCACAGAGGTACTGCATCTCACCCAGAGGTGTGGTATCTCACTCTCAGGTAAGGAAGGAGTACAGCCCGGGACCCTAACCCCTGCATCCAACACTACACTACTCCAGACCAGCAGGAGGGGCAAGATGCGTCGCTGCTCTGCTGAGCCCTGTCCCTGGCTGGAGTGGGGGAACCAAAGTAGGGGGAACCATGTAGCGGGTGTGGGTGGAGGAAGAAGTTCAGGGGAGCATTGAAAGAAGTGATATAAAAAGGGATGGAAACATCTAGAAGCAGACAGTTCTTCAGGAGTCAGTCCAGTCAGAAGAAGAAGTGAGAGAGAGTCAGAGCAGGAGCTCAGCAGGAGCTCTGCTCAGGAGGAGGGCCTGGTGAGGAGGCCCAGGAGAAGGAGAGGAGGAAGGAATGGGAACAGAGAGAAGGCTCCAGGAGTGAAGAAAGGATCCCAGGGGTACGGGCAGTGCTGGAGGCCACCCGTATGCCCGAATCTACCAGGCGGTGGAGGGATCAGGTCGCAGAGGGGACCGGCCCCTAACTAGTGAGAATTACAATATTCAACTAGGTAACCGGAGGCTGCAGCATTTCAGGTGCTGCAGCCACAATCCACATCTGTCTCACCTAGAAGGTGGCCATAGATGACCCAGGGGACAGAGAAGAAGTCGTCCGGCAAGGTCTGCGGTCACTGATTGGGACACTAGGTGTGAGGTGCAGGGAGACGGCCAGAAAGAACACACAGAAGGGGGTCCCGTTATGTACTCCGGAGGTATCTGAGGGTTTGCTGAGCCCCTGCCCGGTGAATGCAGCGCGATGTGGGAAGTTATGATCTGCAGTTGTAAAAAGCAAAGTGTGAACTGTGAGTAAATCCAGAAGACTGCACCCCACTGTCTCTGCAACTTATTACTGCGCCATCATCCCCTGCACTACACCGCACAGCAACATCTATAAAATCACTATGTAGCATCGGCGTCTCTGCCTTCTGCCAGGCAGAGAAGCCGTCCCTCTCACCGCCGCGCTTCCTGCCCGGCGTCCTCCAGCGCTCCTCTTCCTGCTTCTGCTGCCGGTGCGCGCAGCTTCCCGGGCACTGTGCTTAGGGCGCTCGCGCTCCCTTCCTCTTAAAGGGGCCGTGTGCGCCACCCTAAGGAGTCCCCGGCCAATTGCCGGAGGTCCTCCCATATATAAAGCATCTCCTTCAAAATGGAGGTGCTCGAGCAACAGTTGATGCACAGTGTTCTAACCTCTGCTTCAGCCCTCAGGTCCCGCTGCTAGCCTGACTACTAGTCCAGCCCGCCAGCCTGACTATCAGTCCAGTCCGCCAGCCTGACTACTCTCCAGCCCGACAGTCTGTCTTCCATTCAGTCTGTCTATGGGCTTCACCCGCCTGCTTACCTGGAAGCACCTGCCTGTTACCTGTCAGCCTACCTGGAGGCTCCTGCCTGTCACTTGCCGTGACCACCTGTCTGCCTACCCGGAGGCTCCTGCCCGTCACTTGCCGTGACCACCTGTCTGCCTACCCGGAGGCTCCTGCCCGTCACTTGCCGTGACCACCTGACAGCCTACCTAGAAGCTTCCGCCTGTCACTTGCCGTGACCACCTGTCTGCCTACCTGGAGGCTCCTGCCCGTCACTTGCCGTGACCACCTGACAGCCTACCTAGAGGCTCCTGCCTGTCACTTGCCGAAACCACCTGACAGCCTACCTAGAGACTTCTGCCTGTCGCCTGCTGTCTCTGCCAGTTCATCTACCCGGACCGCTCGTCAGCCTGCCTGCTGTGCCCATCTGCAGTATCGGTCAGTCTCAGCCATCTGACCAGTGGGAGTCACCTGCTCCCTTACAAGGTCATCCCCAGAGTAGCACCTGGTCCCTCTGCTCGGTCCCTCCCTGGTCACGGAGTCGGTAGCCGCTGTACGACCAGGGTCGGTCCGAGTTGATACTTAGTTACGCCCCTCTGAGCCCCTTTTTGCACAGCAGCACAGAGGTTCCACCACCCGGATCAGTAACACACTACTTCCTGCCCTGGAGCTAAGCTCTGCCTGTGGAGAGCTGAACCAACTCTACTGCGTCATCATCAGCTCCAGAGGTTCTGCACCGCAGCGGTGGCTCCATATAGCCGCATACCACAGGTGGCGTCACAAACTGTATATAAGAACTTTAATTCCCCTGTAAATATTCCCCTTTTTATTGACCGCCCTGGGTCACGGACCGGGTCACCGCCACTGTGACATCTCCCCTAGCAACGACCGGCCTGGCACCGAGTACCCCACGGCCCAGGGGGTGCGTCACATGCGAAGATGCCTCCCGCCATGAACCTGTCGTTGCAGACTTGCAACAATCACCGTCCACGTCCTTGTCCCACTACAGCGTTGAGTTGTCCCTACCCCATTCCTTGGAATGCAATCACAAGTATGCAGGCAGCCTGTCCAACATCAACTTGCCCTTGTCAATGGTGCTTTGACACACACACATCTTTCTTTGCGCATTTAATTTCTTGAATACAGAGTTGGACATTCGCCTGATCTGTAATGCGGTTTGAGAAATAACATGCATAAGCATGGCCGATGCACATTAAAAAAGCAGCCATAGAGTGTCCGGGAACCTTCCCCCACACTTTTCTTAGCCAGGGCTGCTTTTCGGCAGGGTTGGACTGGCCCACCAGAGAACCGGAGACTCCTCCGGCGGGCCCTGGCTTCTCCTTCAGGAGAGTTCATTGTGCCGAGGTGAGGCCATGATGATGATAGAGGCCACCATCTGCTTAGTTTTTTGTTACTTGGAATGTAAGTGCAAGTATACAGCCAGCCACCCACACCCACAGGTCGCAACACTAAACTGCCAGATTTCTGGGCAGCTTTTTACACTTGAAATATGGCCTTTTAAGCTCGTGGAGGCGGAAGCTTTTCACAACCTCATGCCGGCGGCGGCCGGGTGTCCATGCTCGGTCCCCAGCCGCCACTATATTTCCCGGTATCGCCTCTGCCTTCCACAAGCATGGGTCCTACAACATTACCCGTGCCCTCCCCAGTGCACTTACTGGGAAGGACCGCCTAACCACAAACACATGGACAGGTGAATGTGGCCAGGGACAGTACGGAGCCAGTCCACAACTTTTTTTGCTGACAGTTGCATTTAGCTCGGTGAAAGGACTGGCATACAGGGAAACCCTATCTACCCTGCGTGTCATTTCTCACATGAAGTCCTGTAAAGCTGCTTTCACTTGAAATGTGGCCTTTTAGGCTCATGGAGGTGGAAGCTTTTCACAACCACATGCCTCATGACTCGTGTCCATACTCGGTTCCCAGCCATCACTATTTCTCCCGGTGTTGTCTCTATTCTCTACAAGTGCGGGTCCCTGAACATTACTGCTGGTACTTTTCTGTGGGAATTTTCTTGCCTCCTACCAGCCTGTAATATTTCCAGCAAACTATGGTACAACGCCATGATATTAGCAATGCCCCCGGTACCAGTAGCGAAGCCATCCCCAATTTCCTTCTCAGGAATTTTATTTGGTAGGCTGAGTGGCTGCCCAAATACATTTTCTCACAAAGAAGCTGAAGATAGAGTGGCAGTAGGTGCAAGTTTCTCCAGCCTGTTGGATATTAGAGGGTGAACGGCAGCACATTGGATCAATGGTTAGCTCTGAAGACTTGCAGTGCTGGGATCCTGGGTTCAAATCCCAGCAAAGACAACATCTGCAAGGACTTTGTATGTTCTCCCCGTGTTTGCGTGTGCTTCCTCCTCAATAAAAAAGCAGCCATACAGTGTCCGGGAACCTTTCCACACACTTTTCTTAGCCAGGACTGCTTCTTGGCAGGGTTGGATGGTCCCACCAGAGAATCCTGTGGTGTGCCTTGGCTTCTACCTCAGGAGAGTTCATCATAGCGCTAACTTTGCAGCAGCTATGGGGCTCTTGAGCGGGGGAGAAAAGTTAGCCCTCAGAATCAAATCCTCTGGTGGGCACAATGTTTTTCAATCTGAAACAGCTTCTCAGTGGGAGTTGTATTTCACCACAGCCATATTCTTTAGATCGGTGAAAGGACTGGCATAGAGGGAAACCGTATCTACCCCGGCTGTCAATTCTCAGTCACCAGGTTCCGCCCATTGCCACACACGACCATGCCTGGTTGTATGTTCAGCGGTGAGAGCCACAGATCAGGCTGCTGTGTTACAGCTTTCAACAACTCTGCAGCGCTGGGTGGTTTGTCAATTAAGTATTAAGCATGTTATCTTCAGCACAGCCTGTTGCCGCTTGGCCAAGGCAGTGCTGCAGTGCTGTCAGCTTGTGACTGATGTGGTCATTTCAGAGATGGAGGAGGAGGTGCATGAGCTGAACAATGTGATTACATTGTTGTTAAATTGGTGACGTTGTTTTTTGTACTAAAGAAAGATCCTATTGTTTTGTTTTTTTTACGTTTTTTTTAAGACAAATGCATTCTGGCAATGTGGTGTGTGACACATCATCAGACACATCCTGTTTTATTTATGATGGAAGGACTCTGAAAGTCATAAAGCCTATTTTTAAAGGGACATCAGATGGCCCTTACTATTCTTAAAAGGCCAGCAGTTGGCCCTAGCTATTGTTAGAGAGCCATCAGCCGGCTATGCTTTGTTGTTGCCATTATTAATAAGTGGGTCTCCTATACTGTTATTACGTATCCAGTGACTGCAAAGGCTACCAAAAATTTGGATGCAACCCAATTCCCTTTTGAAGAGACATAGAGGAGAATCTCAGTAAAAAAAATGTCCCCATTATAAAGGAGAGGGTCTCCTATAGTGGTAATGCCCATGCTGTGACTGCAAGGGCTGCCAAAATTTGGGAAAAAACCCACTAAGAATTTAAAGACACACAGAGCAGGGCCACAGTAACAGGATACGACATGTTCCCATTAGAAACGAAAGAGTCTGCTATACAGTTATAGGGTATGCAGTGAGTCCAGCGACTGACTATTTTAGGAAAAACCCCACTAAGAATTTAAAAACACAGAAAAGGGCCACAGTAACAAGATATGACATGTTCCCATTAGAAAGGAGAGAGTCTGCTATACAGTTATAGGGTATGCAGTGAGTCCAACGGCTGACCAATTTTAGGAAAAACCCCACTAAGAATTTAAAGACACACAGAGCAGGGCCACAGTAAAGACAAATGCCCATTAGAAAGGAGAGAGTCTCCCATAGTGTTGGTCTATGCAGTGAATGCAAGGGCTGCCAAAAATTTGGAGGCACTTCATTGCCCCTTAGAAGAGACGTAGAGGAGGGCCTCATAAAAAAATGTTCCCATTAGAAAGGAGCGGGCCTCCTATACTTGTAATGCTCATGCACTAAGTGTATGGGCTGACAAACATTTACCCAGGGGGGGTATACATGAACATGCTATATAAAAAAAAATTATTTCGGGCATCATAAACACCCTTTAAAAAAATGAGGTGGGTGTTGCATCACGGACCACGGTAACCCTGGTGATATGGTGGTGGAGAATGAGGAGAAGTAGGAGGACAAGAGCAAATAGCCAAAATCAGGAAGCGTATACCCATGTGTGGGTGTGAAAAGGTGCATGGGAGTACACCTCCGAAGAAAAGACACTGGATTGGAGTTTATATTACGCTGCTATCATTCGGTGGTGTTGAGAAGTCTGGCCCAATCCAGCCCTTGTTCATTTTTATAAGAGTCAGCCTGTCAGCATTTTCAGTTGAAAGACGGATGAGCTTATCAGTTATAATTCCACCAGCGGCACTAAAAACCCGCTCTGATAAAACTCTGGCGGCAGGGCAGGCCAGGACCTCCAAGGCATAGAGAGCTAGTTCATTCCACGTATCCAGCTTGGATACCCAATAATTATAAGGCACAACGGAATCACAGAGGACGTTAGTACGGTCGGAAAGGTACTCCCTTAGCATCTTCCCAAACTTTGCACTCCTTGTGAGAGTACCCCGTGCCTCAGGGCCTGTCCGATGGGAGGGTCTGAGAAAACTCTCCCAGAACTTTGACAGTGTTCCCCTGCCTCTGCTGCATTGAAGTTGTGTCTCTCTTGCCTGTACGCCTTGGTTGTCCAAAATAGTGTGTCCTCTGCCGCCAGCGTTTTCAGATAGGAATTTCTTTAATAGTTCCGCAACAAGGGCCTTCTGGTACAGCCCCATTTTTGTAGACCTGTCCGCCTCAGGAATAATAGATATAAACTTCTCCTTATAGCGTGGGTCTAGAAGTGTCATCAACCAGTAATGACTGTCACCCAAAATTTTGAGAACGCGAGGGTCATGGGAAAGGTAGCGTAACATAAACTCAGCCATGAATGCCAGACTACTAACAGGCAAAACTTCCATGTCCTCACCAAGAGGATGACTGACCATGCTCTCATCCTCCTCCTCCTCTCTGTCCTCTGGCCATCCACGCTGAACAGACGGTATGACAGCTGTACAGGTAGTACCATCTATAGTGCATGTAACTAGCTGCTGTCCTTCCTCCTCCTCCTTTTCCTCATTGTCACTCAATCCACATTGGGATGAGATGAGGCTTGGCTGTGTGTAATCACCCTGTATGGTTCTTTGCTGTATCTCGTCGTGCTCTGCCTGCAATGCATCCTCTTTGATTGTGAGTAGAGAGCGTTTCAGAAGACAGAGAAGCGGGATGGTGATGCTAATTATGGCGTCATCGCTGCTCATCATCTTGGTGGAGTCCTCAAAGTTTTGGAGGATGGTACATATGTCTGAAATCCATGTCCACTCCTGAGGTCTTATGTGTGCAGTCTGAACTGAATACCGACGGCCTTGTTGATGCTGGTACTCAACAACTGGCCTCTTCTGCTCACAAATCCTTCCCAACATCAGCAGTGTAGAGTTCCAATGCATGGGGACATCACACACCAGTCTGTGAGCTGGAAGCTGCAAACGCTGCTGAAACACTGCAAGGGCGGCGGAAGCTGTAGCTGACTTTCTAAAATTGGCACATAGAAGGCGTACTTTAACAAGCAGATCCGGCAGCTCCGGGTAGGATTTGAGAAACCGCTGAACCACGAGGTTAAGCACATGGGCCAGGCATGGTACCTGTGTGAACTCGCCACAGAGCCGCCACCAGGTTCTGGCCATTGTCACACACGACCATGCCTGGCTGTAGGTTCAGCGGTGTGAGCCACAGATCAGCCTGCTCTTTCAGAGCTGTTCACAACTCTTCAGCATTGTGTGGTTTTTCACCTAAGTATATTAGCTTCAGCACAGCCTGTTGCCGCTTGGCCGAGGCAGTGCTGCAGTGCTTCCAGCTTGTGACTGATGTGGACATTTTGGAGATGAAGGATGAAGAGGAGGTGGAGGCTGAGGAGAATGAGGTGCAGGAGCTGTAGACCAAGGGGGCAACCCTGATTGACCTAGGGCCCGCAATCCTTGGTGTCGGTAGAATGTGTTCCGTCCCAAGGTCCAACTGGGTCCCGGCTTCCACTATGTTAACCCAGTTTGCCGTCAGCGAGATGTACCGTTCCTGCCCACAAGCACTTGTCCATGTGTCCGTGGTTAGGTGGACTTTACCGGTAACTACGTTGTTGAGAGCACGGCTAATGTATTGGGACACGTGCTTGTGTAATGCGGGGACTGTACACCAGGAGAAATAGTGGCGGCTGGGGACCGAGTAACGAGGGACGACCGCCGCCATCAGGTTGTGGAATGCTTCAGTCTCCACGAGCCTAAAAGGCAAAATTTCGAGCGCAAGCAGTCGTGAAACGTGAGAATTTAGTAGTGTGGCCTGTGTGGGGCGTTGGCTGTATATTTGCACTTGCATTCCAAGGACTGGAATATGGACAACTGAACGCTGCACTGGTACAAGAACATGGACGTGCTTCCTGATGATGCTACTTGAGAGTGTGCAACGACAGGTGCAGGGCAGGAGGCATCTTCGCATGCACCATGGACAGGGGATTGGCTTGCATGCACAACTGCGAAGAAACAATGGTGCCACCCGCAGACACTGTTCCTGGATCCTGGGGTTCGGCCCACAAAGTCGGGTGCTTTGCTGCCATGTGCCTGATCATGCTGGTGGTGGTCAGGCTGGTTGTTTTGCCACCCCTGCTGATGTTGGTCTGGCAGATTTAGCAAATGGCATTTTGGGGTTATCGGCAGAGTCTTTAAAAAATAACCAGACTCGGGAAGACCAAACAGTTGTACTGGCAACTTCCTTCATGTTGGTGTTACCTGGAATGGTTGCCTGCCTTCTGTCTGCGGCCACCACACTGCTTCTTCCTGCCTGTTGGGGTGCTCTGCCTCCCTCCCCCTGTGTGCTGCTGTCCTCACTCTGCATGTCCTCCTGCCAGGTTGAGTCAGTTACTATATCATCCACCACCTCGTCTTCCACTTCCACACCATGGTCCTACTCCTGACTTTCTGGCAATTGTGTCTCATCATCGTGGACCTCTTGTGACACTTTCCCACCGTCGCCTTCATGTGACCGTGGCTGCTCAAATATTTGGGCATCGCTGCACGCGATCTCCTCTTGCCCTGCTTCAAGTGGACCGGGCGAGAGGCCCGAATCTATAAATGGAAAAGTGAACAGCTCTTCAGAGTGTCCAAGTGTGGGATCAGTTGTCTGTGGGTACTCGGCGTGGTAGGAAGGAGGATCAGGGTGAGGAATATGCGGTCCAGACTCCCGGCTACTGAGACTTGACCGTGTGGAAGGCAGGGTGGTAGTGGTGGTGGCTAAGTGACTGGAAGCATTATCCGCTATCCCACCAACAACCTTTTGACACTGCTCTGGGTTCAATAGTGGTGTGCTGCCGTGCCCCAGAAGTTGGGACTGGAAGGTCAGGCGTGAAGATGTGGGTGTTTGTTGTGGCACAATTTCGGCTTGCCCATGGCCTTGTCCTCGACCTCTGCATGCACCATTACCATGACGTCCAGATCCCCGTCCCATGCCACGTGCCTTGCCCATTTTAATTGGAGCACAGTATCTTCCGCGCTTACTACAAATGACTGAGTTTAGAGTGAATTGATATGTGATCCGTGTGACGGAGAAAACAGAATTTTAAATATCTGGCCTGTAGGTAAGTAGTTTGACCAGCAAACTGCTGTGAATTGCTTCACTGACACACTGAAAGAAATTTTTAATGGAGGCCAGAATTGGCAGTATTTTCTGACAACGTATATGTGAGCCGTGTGATGGAGAAAACCCAATTTTACATACCTGGCCTGTAGCTAACTGTTTTGAACAGCAATCTGGTGTCAATTGCTTCACTGACACACTGAAACAAATTTTAAATGGAGGCCAGAAAGGGCAGTATGTTATGAAAACGTATATGTGATCTGTGTGACGGAGAAAACACAGTTTTAAATAGCTGGCTTGTAGGTAACTATTTTGAACAGCAATCTGGTGTTAATTGCTTCACTGACACACTGCAACAAAGTTTTAATGAAGATCTGAAATGGCAGTATTTTCTGAAAACGTATATGTGATCCGTGTGACGGAGAAAACACAGTTTTAAATACCTGGCCTGTAGGTAACTATTTTGAACAGCAATCTGGTGTCAATTGCTTCACTGACACATTGCAAAAATTTTTTAATGGAGGCCAGAAATGGCAGTATTTTCTTAAAACGTATATGTGATCCGTGTGACGGAGAAAACACAGTTTTAAATAGCTGGATTTTTAGCGCTGTAATATGGAAAGGACCTGGCTGTATTCTGCAGTGCCAGCAAGCAAATGACGCAGAAAAATGGTGTTCTCTGGATAGCTTTTTAAGCAAATAATGAGGATTAAGATCCAAAAAAAAATATTCCTGGCCCCTGAGACCTGGGCCTTTGTCTAGAAATATCTAACAGCAGCAGAAGGCAGAAGTGGAATGGAGCCTCTTGTGCTATGTGCACTGCAGTCTGCTATATACCCTGCCTGCCTATATACACTGCCTGCCTGATATCTCTGCAGATGGATTAGTCCTCAGAAGGACTGTTTGTTGAGATGGATGTGTGTCTCTAATATAGTTTGTACACATACACTAACTAGAAACAAGTGAATATCTCCCTAGCTCAGCAGCAGCTCTCCCTACACTGTCTGATTTCGGAGTGACTGTGACGAGCATGGCGGCGCCAGGTCTGA